>NW_026048515.1:0-2671056 GCF_023864345.2 Schistocerca serialis cubense | reverse complement strand
TTACCAGAAGATATGTTATCTGGTCGTGAAAGCTTTCATACTATTGACAAGATTATCAGATTGTTTATTAAATACAAAAGCTTGATACTATTATTTAGTTCAAAACTATCTTCATTATAAGAAGCATTGTTCTGCAGGGCAGTATTCAAGTTTGAAGGAAGCCGTATTGTGTGCTCTGCAAAGGGCAAGGACTTTGACCAGTTCAGAGAGCAGTTTGGAGATGAAGATAGAGCCTTTGGGTACATAAGGATACAGGTGAGAACAAACATTTTCTTTCCATATAACTACATAGTAGGTTTCCCTAAAACTTCTGTATACTCATTGGACTGCATACCTAAGAAAATGTGTGTTAACATGAGCAGTTTCCTGCATGATTATTCTGAAAGTTTTTTTCAAATACTTGTAAATGTTATGTTATAAATGTGATCAAACATCTAATGGTAATGCAGCCAGATGATGTCTTCGGCAACTGCCGGTATTTCAACAGTTGAACACCAGTTAGTTTCAAGGCACAAATGCAAGAGTGGTGTTCAGACATTTAAATCCTTGGGAGGAGGGGCTATGCAGACCAAGAAGTATTCACACACACTCTGTAAACACTAGTGCAAGCACACAACCTAGGACAAGTGTCAGTAGTAAATAATAATAATGATAATGAGTAAGTGGGTGAATAGCATTAACATTGTCCCCCTCTTACTCGACAAGGGAACCCTGCTATGAGTTTTATACTAGGGCATGCGGTTTATTCTCCAGACTTGGTTACATCCAATTATCATCTGTTCACTTCACTGGGCCATGCTCTCACCGAACAATGCCTCAGTTCATACGAAATTGACTCACTGACTGGTCTGCTTCGAAAGGGGTTTGTGTGTGTGTGTGTGTGTGTGTGTGTGTGTGTGTGGTGTGTGTGTGTGTGTGTGTGTGTGTGTGTGTGTGTGTTTTTCATAGGCTGCCATTGAGATGAGAAAAATGTATAAATATTCTGCCATAACCTTACGTGTTGAGATAAAGGTTTCTCTTAAATTGTACTTGGAATACTGCTCTACCTCAGGTCAGACAGAATTAATGATGCTTGCTCATCAATTGACCATTTTCACTCTAAATTACTTCTGACATTGTGTGGTGGTGGTGGTGGTGGTGGTGGTGGTGGTGGTGGTGGTGGCTATAAAAGCATTTTTTTGCATAAGACATAGGACAAGTCAAGTTAGAAGTACACTTCTGAAAGTAATTTCTAAGAATATTTATTTAAGGTTACAATAAAACACGTCATACGTTAAGTATTTAGCTCACTTCATACATTTATTTTTCAATGGATTAAAAGCAGTGATACTGTAAATATGACTTCAGAGATTTCCCTAAGGTTTTGACACCAGTAATAGCTTTTATGTTTTCAAGAAGTTCATTATAAAGGTCAACTCCATGTGGAAATTACCTTCTTGACATGGAGATGGTTTGTGTCCTAAAATTGGTTCCTTGGTTCGCATGGCTACACCTAAAGAAGGTTTAAATTTTCTCGCACAGCACTCCCCCATTGCATTTGTGCATTGGAAATAGTGTTAACCTGTGACCTGTCAGAGTTTGCTGAAGTTCTCACCCCACTGTGTTCTGCAAGGTTGGTTGAGCACTAAGCACTGGGAGAAACAGAAGTCTTGCAGTTGTAAATACGGCTGAATACAAAAAAAAAAGTTGTGCATGTTTGTGTGCTGTGTGCTGCATGAATTTCACAGTGAAGAACATTAATACTTGGTAATAACACAAGTTAGTGGATACTGGGGGTGACAATACGCGTTTTAGTACAGTAGAACAAGTATGCATTATGAACTCGGCACAATATAGACAGAAGATTATTAACAAAGTTGATGCTGGAGGAAAAATATTGTACTTCAATCTTTGTGGTTGTTCAATTAAACTGTCTTTAAATTTAAAGGGTATAAAACTGAAGTGGAATATACTGTATTAAATTGGAATAACTTACTTGTGTGAAGAGATTAGTGTTCTGAAAACTTGGTGTATTTAATTGAGAAAGTAGAGAAACAGTAATGAGCTTTGACATGAAAGAAAGTTGTAATGGAATTGTTACAAATTTGACAATGGAGTAAATGAAAATTTCTAAGAAAGAAATATGAAACTTTGGCGTTAAAATTAGAAATAATTTATTATAAACATATCCTCCTGTGCTGTGTAATTCTTATGTATATGTGTGTGAAATTAACTATTGAGGTAACAAAAATTTCAGTTTGAACATCATTTAGTGATGCAATCAGTGATGTAATCAGTGATGTATAATTGTGAATACAAAGTATATACGAAGTGCTAACAGTACGAAAATATGGTCTACATTATTCTGAGAATCTTGAAGTTCCAAATGAGAAGTGCAATTAGTTTCTCCTGGTGTGAAAATTTAATCAATGGTAATGTCAAGTAGTTTAATGAATACAACCATTTTTACAAAGAAAGTAAACAAAATTGAATACGCATAGATCTGTAGTTATGCTGGATAGGTTGCAGAAAAAGTTCCTACAGCAGATTAAGAAAGGCTCTTAAGAGTCGTAAGTTACGCAGGATGCATTTTGAAATTGTTTCCATCTTCAGAAATCAAAGTGCAAGGGTAGCACAAGGACAATTGTTTGTGTAAATAACATATTACTGTCATGTTAAGTACACAACTGGTTATGCTTTTCTTTGTGCTACCTTTGCACTTGGATTTCTGAAGATGAAAATAATTCTGAAACATGTTATGTGTAGTTGGTGATCATCAGTCATTCCTAATCTGCTGTAAGACTTATGTGACCTAGCCAATTTAATTACAGATCTACACATATTTAACAGAATGGTCACTAACCTCCTCCTTAACTTCGTCACATCTCTGTGAAAACAAAAGTATGTTTTTCATTTTCATTTAAATGTTAATATCTTATTCTTAAATTTGTACAGATGGGTGACGAGATGAGCAAGAGACAAAAGTTCCTATTTGTGACGTGGGTGGGCCCATCTGTTGGAGTGATAAAGAGAGCAAAGATGAGTACTGATAAAGCTGTTATCAAGGACATCATTGCTGTAAGTATGTGACAAACTGAACAGACATACTTCACTTGCCAAACTAATGCAGTCATAATAGTCTATTTACTATGTCACAGTTTGAGATTAGAATATAAGCCTGTTCCTTTGTTTTAGAGGTGATATCATTACATTGTTGTATGGTAAAGTTTATAACTTGTACACTATTTTGTGTTCATAACTAAAAAATTTACTGTATTCCATTTGAAAGTATATATGTCTACTGTAGCCATAAATTTCAAAATTTTATGAACTGAGAAAACACACTTTTCTGACATTGCTCTTGGTTTTATTGCCAGTATTCCAATATAATTTGAGCTGTGTAGAATGCCACACTTCAGTTCTCTTTCTTGGATGTAAAAATTTGAATACAGGATGTGCAGTCTCATAAAAACACACATGCAAATACAATTAAAATGAATTGTGTTTCAGGTCAAAATTCCTTTACTTTCTACTAAAACTTACTGTTCATGCCTGTGGACAGCCACAATAAGACACTTCAAGACATAAAGTTAATAAGATTTGTGTGTTTGAGTTGTTATATACTGAGCTCTTTAGATTGCTGAAAGTTCCAATGAGCTGACTTTCACCAAAAACATTTACACAAGTTGTGAAATGGTGTTACATCATCCATTAAAAATATGTGTTTAGTGCAACAAGAAAGTAAGAGAAGAAACACTATCTATTATGCAATAGGAGATGACTTTCATCACCACCACCATGAAATGGTCAGTGACAGTGCTCTCAAACTTCAGAGCTACAGGAGTTGCTGCTGGTGGAAGGTGGTAACATCTCATACATTCACTTCTGCCTGAGGCATTTAAGTCATTGCCATATTTTGCATTAATTTTGGAGCATTATCCTGGAAAAGTAATAACAGAAGTGCTAAGTTGTGGTATGGGATGCCTTTAGCAGTAATTTCCATGTAATATAAGTAATATTTTTGTAGTTAGCTCAATTAGAAAAACTGTAACCAACTGTTTTGTAGGTATATTCCTCTGCATGCATGATACACAAAAGGTTCTGACCTGAGTGAAAGGGATATGGATGGAATCGGTCACAAATCACTGTCATTGCAAGTGAGTCCAGAAATGAGTTACAAATTGATAAATGTCAGGTGATACACTGACAATTGCAGTGGACATTAAGCATCAGTTACCACTAGTATCCCCCCCATGAACCATGGACCTTGCCGTTGGTGGGGAGGCTTGCGTGCCTCAGCGATACAGATAGCCGTACCGTAGGTGCAACCACAACGGAGGGGTATCTGTTGAGAGGCCAGACAAACGTGTGGTTCCTGAAGAGGGGCAGCAGCCTTTTCAGTAGTTGCAAGGGCAACAGTCCGGATGATTGACTGATCTGGCCTTGTAACAATAACCAAAACGGCCTTGCTGTGCTGGTACTGCGAACGGCTGAAAGCAAGGGGAAACTACAGCCGTAATTTTTCTCGAGGGCATGCAGCTTTACTGTATGATTACATGATGATGGCGTCCTCTTGGGTAAAATATTCCGGAGGTAGAATAGTCCCCCATTCGGATCTCCGGGCGGGGACTACTCAGGAGGATGTCGTTATCAGGAGAAAGAAAACTGGCGTTCTACGGATCGGAGCGTGGAATGTCAGATCCCTTAATCGGGCAGGTAGGTTAGAAAATTTAAAAAGGGAAATGGATAGGTTGAAGTTAGATATAGTGGGAATTAGTGAAGTTCGGTGGCAGGAGGAACAAGACTTCTGGTCAGGTGACTACAGGGTTATAAACACAAAATCAAGTAGGGGTAATGCAGGAGTAGGTTTAATAATAAATAGGCAAATAGGAATGCGGATAAGCTACTACAAACAGCATAGTGAACGCATTATTGTGGCCAAGATAGATACGAAGCCCACGCCTACTACAGTAGTACAACTTTATATGCCAACTAGCTCTGCAGATGACGAAGAAATTGAAGAAATGTATGATGAAATAAAAGAAATTATTCAGATTGTGAAGGGAGACGAAAATTTAATAGTCATGGGTGACTGGAATTCGAGTGTAGGAAAAGGGAAAGAAGGAAACATAGTAGGTGAATATGGATTGGGGACAGAAATGAAAGAGGAAGCCGCCTGGTCGAATTTTGCACAGAGCACAACATAATCATAACTAACACTTGGTTTAAGAATCATGAAAGAAGGTTGTATACATGGAAGAACCCTGGAGATACTAAAAGGTATCAGATAGATTATATAATGGTAAGACAGAGATTTAGGAACCAGGTTTTAAATTGTAAGACATTTCCAGGGGCAGATGTGGACTCTGACCACAATCTATTGGTTATGACCTGTAGATTAAAACTGAAGAAACTGCTAAAAGGTGGGAATTTAAGGAGATGGGACCTGGATAAACTAAAAGAACCAGAGGTTGTACAGAGATTCAGGGAGAGCATAAGGGAGCAATTGACAGGAATGGGGGAAATAAATACAGTAGAAGAAGAATGGGTAGCTTTGAGGGATGAAGTAGTGAAGGCAGCAGAGGATCAAGTAGGTAAAAAGACGAGGGCTAGTAGAAATCCTTGGGTAACAGAAGAAATATTGAATTTAATTGATGAAAGGAGAAAATATAAAAATGCAGTAAGTGAAACAGGCAAAAAGGAATACAAACGTCTCAAAAATGAGATAGACAGGAAGTGCAAAATGGCTAAGCAGGGATGGCTAGAGGACAAATGTAAGGATGTAGAGGCCTATCTCACTAGGGGTAAGATAGATACCGCCTACAGGAAAATTAAAGAGACCTTTGGAGATAAGAGAACGACTTGTATGAATATCAAGAGCTCAAATGGAAACCCAGTTCTAAGCAAAGAAGGGAAAGCAGAAAGGTGGAAGGAGTATATAGAGGGTCTATACAAGGGCGATGTACTTAAGGACAATATTATGGAAATGGAAGAGGATGTAGATGAAGATGAAATGGGAGATATGATACTGCGTGAAGATTTTGACAGAGCTCTGAAAGACCTGAGTCGAAACAAGGCCCCCGGAGTAGACAATATTCCATTGGAACTACTGACGGCCGTGGGAGAGCCAGTCCTGACAAAACTCTACCATCTGGTGAGCAAGATGTATGAAACAGGCGAAATACCCTCAGACTTCAAGAAGAATATAATAATTCCAATCCCAAAGAAAGCAGGTGTTGACAGATGTGAAAATTACCGAACAATCAGTTTAATAAGTCACAGCTGCAAAATACTAACACGAATTCTTTACAGACGAATGGAAAAACTAGTAGAAGCCAACCTCGGGGAAGATCAGTTTGGATTCCGTAGAAACACTGGAACACGTGAGGCAATACTGACCTTACGACTTATCTTAGAAGAACGATTAAGGAAAGGCAAACCTACGTTTCTAGCATTTGTAGACTTAGAGAAAGCTTTTGACAATGTTGACTGGAATACTCTCTTTCAAATTCTAAAGGTGGCAGGGGTAAAATACAGGGAGCGAAAGGCTATTTACAATTTGTACAGAAACCAGATGGCAGTTATAAGAGTCGAGGGACATGAAAGGGAAGCAGTGGTTGGGAAGGGAGTAAGACAGGGTTGTAGCCTCTCCCCGATGTTGTTCAATCTGTATATTGAGCAAGCAGTAAAGGAAACAAAAGAAAAATTCGGAGTAGGTATTAAAATTCATGGAGAAGAAATAAAAACTTTGAGGTTCGCCGATGACATTGTAATTCTGAGACAGCAAAGGACTTGGAAGAGCAGTTGAATGGAATGGACAGTGTCTTGAAAGGAGGATATAAGATGAACATCAACAAAAGCAAAACAAGGATAATGGAATGTAGTCTAATTAAGTCAGGTGATGCTGAGGGAATTAGATTAGGAAATGAGGCACTTAAAGTAGTAAAGGAGTTTTGCTATTTGGGGAGCAAAATAACTGATGATGGTCGAAGTAGAGAGGATATAAAATGTAGGCTTGCAATGGCAAGGAAAGGGTTTCTGAAGAAGAGAAATTTGTTAACATCCAGTATTGATTTAAGTGTCTGGAAGTCATTTCTGAAAGTATTTGTATGGAGTGTAGCCATGTATGGAAGTGAAACATGGACGATAAATAGTTTGGACAAGAAGAGAATAGAAGCTTTCGAAATGTGGTGCTACAGAAGAATGCTGAAGATTAGATGGGTAGATCACATAACTAATGAGGAAGTATTGAATAGGATTGGGGAGAAGAGAAGTTTGTGGCACAACTTGACCAGAAGAGGGGATCGGTTGGTAGGACATGTTCTGAGGCATCAAGGGATCACCAATTTAGTATTGGAGGGCAGCGTGGAGGGTAAAAATCGTAGAGGGAGACCAAGAGATGAATATACTAAACAGATTGAGAAGGATGTAGGTTGCAGTAGGTACTGGGAGATGAAAGAGCTTGCACAGGATAGAGTACCATGGAGAGCTGCATCAAACCAGTCTCAGGACTGAAGACCACAACAACAAACAACCACTAGTATCTGCTAAGTGTGAGAAAAGCCACTGTTAGACTTGATTTGATCTCCCGAATCGTCTCAGTGCAATTAATGGTATGTTACTGGTTATTCATCTAAGCTGTGTTCCTGTTTTAAGGACAATACTTTGATGAACAACCATTTGTTGTATTCAGGTGCTGAGAGTGGTGCTCTTATGAGTACTAACTGTCTGGACTCCAGAAAGTCTACCATTGTTAGTCTCATTTTGCTATTCGTAGTAGAGTTAGATTCCCTAAAGTTTTTTTACTTTTCATCAATTAACTATTTATTTGTCCGCCATACACAATAAAACTCTCACTTTCCACATAAATATGTAACTTCCTGTAAGTCTCTCATAAAGCCGAACGTCAGAAACAAATTGAGTTACAGTTAAAAGAAAGTTGGCTTGGATACCATAACTTTTATTAACATGATTCAGAAAATCTCGCCTATAGCAAGCTTATGTCAAGAGTTTTCAAAAGTTCTTTTTCAACTGTCCTTGTTTTAATAACAATAGTCAATGACACAATAAGCACAGAGCTGCATATAAACTCCGTGATTCTTCCTTACACACTAAAACATCTATGGCTTGCCTGACAGGTACTTGTCGGTGCCATTCATCCGCCGTGTCTTTCTTCCCGCAACTGGTTTTAAACCTGCGCACACAAACGTGTGACGTGCAGTACATAGGATTCTACCATCCCACATTCATTTTCAGAATATTGTGTGTTAGAGATGGTAGAAGGCTGAGTGGTTCTACAATTTACACAAATTCTTGAATCACTAAAATTCCCAGTGCCTACTATGTTTTGATGTTTATTTCTAGAGCCTGCAGTGATATGCCATAAAACACATTCTGTTTACCATCTCTGGTGGATGTAATGGCCAGCAACTTCTATGTAAATAGTGGCGGGCCCCAAATGATGTTTAAATTGAAAGTGCCATCCTTGCTTATTATATTTGACATCTTTATTTAGATGACTACTTAATTATGCTGTCTTAGAAACTTGTCATTCCAATGAGGGCTGTATTAAAGGGGCAGACCACCAGAATAGTCAAGGGGCCATGCAAGGAATGTCAGCAGCATACTGGACAAACACATTCAAGCAAATTCTGTCACAGAACACTGCTTAAAATATGAGCATAGAATGAAGTAAAATGAGCCCAATATATTTGAGATATTTTAAAACAATTTCTGGGACAGTGTAAGGAGTCTTATCAAAAGAAATATAATAAACAAGGATGGTGGTTTCAATTTAAATGAGGCTTGAAGTCTGGACTACATTACGATCCCACTAGCCATTACATCCACCAGAACTAGAAAATGTTGAGAGGTGTGTTTCATAGAACATCAGAGTGGGCATCAGGATAAAATTGAGCTGTAAATAAAGATTGGAAAGAAATGATAGATCAGTCTGGTTGGCTTCCAGACAGGGAGTACAAAACAGGAAACTTGCAGCACTTGAAAAGTACTAAGCTGCTGGTCAAAATACTGCGCATAAAATGGAAAAAATCTTGGCTGAACACCCAGAAGCTCACCGTAAGCATTAGATTTGCTTGGCAGCAAATGGAAGTGGATAACCTGCTTGACATAAATCATTATTGCTTTGAGATCCACTGCTGGATAAAGGATTTCTGTACCTCACCATCCACAAGGCTTCAATGATAACTTTCCATAAAGGTGTTTGCCCACTGTTGTTAATCTCCTGGAGTCCAGTAAACAATGGTCTACCTACCATCCACGTCTGTGGTTCTAAGTCTCATTCAGTCACTTTATTTTCATTATTTATCAGAATGGTCCTACTCCCCTCTTACTTCATCACTTTTGTTTTCCTACCTCTTAGTAAATCATAGCATGTATCTCTCTCACTTGCTGAGCAGTCTGTTTTCATGATCAGTTACTGCATTCAGATTCCATGTTGTATTACTGGTCTTCATTCACGCAACTGACATTAATCTTTCTATTCCAGGCATAATGTAAGGTTAACTTTGAATACCATATTTAGTTTATGAAAAGGGCACTAAAGTTTTTAGCCCTATTATAATTTTCAGCTTGTTGAAAGTTCTTCCATTCAGTGTTGGTTTGCGCTAAAACAAGTGTCATAGGAACATCAGTAAAATGACTGACATGGGTTCAAATGTGTCCTGTTAATACATCACTTTATTCCCTCAGTTTAACACAGTCAATTTCTCCTAAGGGCACATACAATGCAGAATATATTATTAAGCAACTGTCTCAGAGACTGGTAAGAGTTACAGGTTGCCTATCTGATGGCTTCCAGAGGCATCAAAACAAGGATTTTCAGTATTTTGTGTAATTATTGGCCAAACTTAAAATTAAAAATGCTCTCGTTATCAACCTTGAGGCTGTGTAACTGATAGCATGCTACCACCCAGACTTAATTCACCCAGTACTTGAGAATCAAAGCATTTATCAGGGAACTTACTGTTGATGCATAAATGACCACCTGTTGAATCAGCCTATATTTGAATTGTGTACTCCATTTCTGCAAAAATGGATCCTTCTGTGGTGGCAGGATCATAATTGCGATAATGTGACTAACACACGACATAAACTGCCCAGAAAAATTTTGCTCTGCCCTCAGGTCTTGCACTGTTTTTCCTGTAGGGAAACATTTTTCTCTAAATTCTTTTGACCCCAGAGAAAGTTAAAAATCTAAACCTCCATTCTCAGTCATGAATGGAACAGTGGATCTTGTCTAGAGTATTCATACCATCAGCATGCCTTGGAGGGTAATTTAAAATTTAGACTGTGCACACTTTTGTCATTATATGGCAACAAGTGTAGTCAGTATTGGTGTACACAGCAGTAACATAATTTGGACAGTCAACTGCTATTGTGCAACACAAAATATTAAATGTAGAGGTTACCCATGATCAAAAATCTGCTTGTAACCACTACCTACAAATTAAAGGCTTGTGGGCAGTCCCAAGGAAACTGAGAACCACACGCTGTCTTCTTGGAGGCAACTGAGATAGCTGTCAACCTTACAGAGGGTGGTTGCTACTAACTACACTTGGTTTACCAGCTATGAAGATGTTGATTCTGGAAACTGCACAGTTTTAAATGACAGCCTAAAAGAGGGTCATCTTCAATCCATCCTTAAAAGACACACTATGTTCCTGAGAAAGATGCTGTTCAACGTTTTACATGGACATTTCTCTTCACTATCAAATTTATAATAATTTAGTGTATGGTGGTGAGTGAATATCTGCTGCTTTGCAATTATCTTCGCAGCTAACATGCAGTAGAGCTTTTGGAACAGAACTTCCAACATTTTGATCATTACATACTGATGGTCTGTGATACAACTTTTATCAGATTCTAAACCATCTTAATAAAGTTGAAACCATCTAGAAACCTGGGCTTGGGTGAGGATGTGCCATTCATATGCCTGTTCAAACCATGCCAAAGTGTGTGTGCTAGACTTTGAAAAAGAAAAGAAGGAAAAACTCTGCTTGAAGCTATCATTTACTTTGAGAACACATCAAACATTTGCATTGTAATTCAGTACAGATAGTGTTCTGTTAGGGAGTTAAAACTCGCTGAATATATATGGAATATTAACTTGACAAAGCCGAGAACACATCCAGTGTAGCCTGTTCCTGTTGTGCCATTACTTATAGAACTAGTTCATGTGCATATGCAGCCTGTTAATAATGTAGTAACCTAGTTGTTCTGAAATTGTACACTGAATTGAAGATATTGTTTGAATATCAAGTAATTTAGAAAGTTAACACTACAAAACTATCAACAATGTTGCAGAACTTTGCTGTTGAACTGCAGCTGGAGAGCCAAGCAGAG
The DNA here is from genome assembly GCF_023864345.2 of Schistocerca serialis cubense. Lineage (NCBI taxonomy): Eukaryota > Metazoa > Arthropoda > Insecta > Orthoptera > Acrididae > Schistocerca > Schistocerca serialis. The sequence continues at coordinate 2,659,713 of NW_026048515.1, read as the reverse complement.
CTGGATATAGATTACTTCCGCAACCACCTAGCACGTGCCGGTGGTGCCAACTATGGGACTGGAGTAAGAGACCTCTGAGGGTCTAATTTTTGCCCTCAGTGTGTGCCCACCTGAACTCTTGTACAGTGATACATAAAGTTACATGGAATGGATGCATTTCACAAAAATCTCTTATGCAGAAACTTTAAAACAGATCTCAGAATTAAGATTTGTGCTACTACTGCATTAAAACTTAAAATTGAAAAACTGTAATGGAAAAATCATGTTCATTGTGCTGCAGTCATCACTGAAGGAGCTGTGCTCTTAAATATCTGAAGTTTAGAATGCATTAAATTTTGACAACTTTTGCCCAGTAAATGGGTTAGAATTAAATGCCTCTACCTAATTGTGCAATGACTCTTAACAATAGTCTGTATAAAATGAAGCAAGTAGAAATTTAAGCTAAACTTTGATACATTCTGAAATGTGAGACAAAGCAAAAGTTTTTTTTTACATGGCTTAACTAACTTTAAATTTGTTTCCATAAGGATTATTAAGGAGCATTAAGAGCTCACATGTGTGAGACTGGCAACTAGTCAATTACTTTTTAACAGAAATGTATCAGGGATCTAAGTAAATGGTAATGAAAAAATCCACTGGTTAATTGAAAATCTTGTAATTTTTGGTGAAGATTATTTTGTACAAATAATTTTACTGATGTGTATTCCTTTATAATTAACTGGCAACTGCTGTGGACCAAATTTTTTCTGGAAGTTAAATTTTGTAGCTTTTTATTATATATGAATGTGCACAATTTTACGACTTTGCATATATGCCTCCACAAAGAAAAAAAAGCATTGCTTTAAGACTGGTATCTACAAAGCTCAAAAATTTTGGAGGCAACATATTTGCAGTCTTTTTAAATCTCTCCAGCTTTCTGAAACATTTTAATGGAAATTTGGTATAAGATGCAAAACAACACTTCGTATCAAAGAATTTATATATTATACATTTTAAACTGTACTAATATGGTATCTTAATACATTTCCATGTAGACATTCAATGAGGGTTTAAAAAATTACAGTGTTATTATAGTTTTTGGATCAACATTTATATGAAATAAAATTTTCTGTCAAAACATTTTTGTAATCATTCTTATATTGTGATTGTAGCTTATGAGAATCCCACATTAATAGGTCTTCATATCAGATAGCAATATTTCCTTTAAATTTTAGAAAATTTAATAAAGCATTTGTGTTATACTTACGGATCTTTCAAAACAAGAAAATTCTTATTTAACCTATTAAATTCTGAAATGACAGAGGAAAATAAACTATATGCAATTGTCACAAGCGTCCAGTTAGTGCCTTTAATATACAGAAAATTGATTATGAACTGAAAATACACTCCTGGAAATGGAAAAAAGAACACATTGACACCGGTGTGTCAGACCCACCATACTTGCTCCGGACACTGCGAGAGGGCTGTACAAGCAATGATCACACGCACGGCACAACGGACACACCAGGAACCGCGGTGTTGGCCGTCGAATGGCGCTAGCTGCGCAGCATTTGTGCACCGCCGCCGTCAGTGTCAGCCAGTTTGCCGTGGCATACGGAGCTCCATCGCAGTCTTTAACACTGGTAGCATGCCGCGACAGTGTGGACGTGAACCATATGTGCAGTTGACGGACTTTGAGCGAGGGCGTATAGTGGGCATGCGGGAGGCCGGGTGGACGTACCGCCGAATTGCTCAACACGTGGGGCGTGAGGTCTCCACAGTACATCGATGTTGTCGCCAGTGGTCGGCGGAAGGTGCACGTGCCCGTCGACCTGGGACCGGACCGCAGCGACGCACGGATGCACGCCAAGACCGTAGGATCCTACGCAGTGCCGTAGGGGACCGCACCGCCACTTCCCAGCAAATTAGGGACACTGTTGCTCCTGGGGTATCGGCGAGGACCATTCGCAACCATCTCCATGAAGCTGGGCTACGGTCCCGCACACCGTTAGGCCGTCTTCCGCTCACGCCCCAACATCGTGCAGCCCGCCTCCAGTGGTGTCGCGACAGGCGTGAATGGAAGGACGAATGGAGACGTGTCGTCTTCAGCGATGAGAGTCGCTTCTGCCTTGGTGCCAATGATGGTCGTATGCGTGTTTGGCGCCGTGCAGGTGAGCGCCACAATCAGGACTGCATACGACCGAGGCACACAGGGCCAACACCCGGCATCATGGTGTGGGGAGCGATCTCCTACACTGGCCGTACACCACTGGTGATCGTCGAGGGGACACTGAATAGTGCACGGTACATCCAAACCGTCATCGAACCCATCGCTCTACCATTCCTAGACCGGCAAGGGAACTTGCTGTTCCAACAGGACAATCCACGTCCGCATGTATCCCGTGCCACCCAACGTGCTCTAGAAGGTGTAAGTCAACTACCCTGGCCAGCAAGATCGCCGGATTTGTCCCCCATTGAGCATGTTTGGGACTGGATGAAGCGTCGTCTCACGCGGTCTGCACGTCCAGCACGAACGCTGGTCCAACTGAGGCGCCAGGTGGAAATGGCATGGCAAGCCGTTCCACAGGACTGCATCCAGCATCTCTACGATCGTCTTCATGGGAGAATAGCAGCCTGCATTGCTGCAAAAGGTGGCTATACATTGTACTAGTGCCGACATTGTGCATGCTCTGTTGCCTGTGTCTATGTGCCTGTGGTTCTGTCAGTGTGATCATGTGATGTATCTGACCCCAGGAGTGTGTCAATAAAGTTTCCCCTTCCTGGGACAATGAATTCACGGTGTTCTTATTTCAATTTCCAGGAGTGTATTTTAAATATGGATACAGGAGTACCTGTGAAGCAAGAGTTGATGAAAGTGCACTACGTAAAATTGCAGACTTTCAGAAGTAGGTGCTTTCTCACAGGAGGAAAGGAAGGGTTGATGGAAGACAGAGGTAAGACTTAAGGGTACATGAAAATATGCAGAAAGTCACTATATTTGAGTGGGCACTAAACAAGTCAGACAAGAGTGGAAATAAGTCATAAATCAGCAAGAAAAATAGAGGTGAGAAACTTTAAATTAGTGGAAAGGACACAATGTTAAGAAATTAGTGATAAAACAAACATCTAAACGCTAATCTGGTGTACACCATATAGTGGAGAATTTACCAGAATAATCTGCCATTTCTATTGCATTCAAAATTGCTGGACAAAAGATGTTTACTCTTAACACTTAGTTCTCTAAGACAAGAGCAAAAAGTTGCAAAAAGTGATGAATTTTTTTTGCTTGTATTTGAAGGGTGTTTCCAAGAAATTTGTCATAACTCTCCTTACTTGGAGTGTTTCAAACTGGAGGTTTGTTGAGCATTTCTATGATTCTCATGGTAATGGTTTGACTGATGAACAGAACTGTAGGATTTTTGACTGGGTTCTCTCTCTCTCTCTCTCTCTCTCTCTCTCTCTCTCTCTCTCTCTCTCTCTCTCTCTCTCTCTCTCTCTCTCTCTCTCTCTCTCTCTCTTAAATTCTTCTGCACTCCCTTAGCTTCCCCTCTCCATTCCGTAAAATGTTGTGCCTAACTTAGAAAATGTCCAGCCATCATGTAGATGTCTTAAACTCTGTATTTACAAGCCCTTTAATGACTTTGTTAATTTCTGTATTTCTCGTCTTCTTTTTTCTTTCATTTCATTTGCCAGTTCCCTTTTATCTATTCATCTCATACTTTATACTGTTTTTTAAAGTATCATAAATTTGTTTTTTACTGCATTTGAAATGTAGCGCATTTTGTGCACATTTTTCTCACTTGCCTCAATTATCTTAATCTTTTTAACTGGTAGCCCTTTGTTCACCATCACATTATCACTTAGAGCTACTAGTCAACTGAAACTGTCAGAAAATAAAGCAGGTAGTGCATTTATTTGGAATGCTTGACCTTCCCAGGCAAAACAGTTGTTTCATGGAACACCACCCACCTCTTTCACTGTGCAGATTGCAGCAGTGTGTGTAACAGTGTTCATGTTCCAGTGGGCACCCATGCACAATAATAATAATAATGTAAAATGAGAGATGCTGACAAACAGGGTGCTCATGAACAAACCATTTCCCTTGATGTACAAAGGAAAACCCATGAGAATTGTCCCAATTTAATCCTCGTACCACTGAAACGATGAGTGAAATAAGTATTAGTGTCAGTGGTGTTGAGAAACAGCTGAATGTATTAAAATTGAATGAAGCTCCAGGCCGATGGAATCTATCGGATTCTATACTGAATTTGCGGCTGAGTGTCTTTTGAACAGGAAACAGTACCCAACTCTTGGAAAAGGCACAGGTCACTCATCTACAGGAAGGGTGGTAGAAGTGATTCACAAAGCTACTGTCCAAAATCCTTGGTGTCAATGTGTTGTAGAAGCTTGGAACATATTCTGAGCTCAAACATAATGAGGTATCTCGAACAGAATGACCTCCACAAAGCCGACCAGCATGGTTTCTGAAAATGAAAATGTTGATCCTGTGAAACCCCCCCCCCCCCCCCCCCCCCCCCCCACACATGACATACTGAAAGCTTTGGATCAAGGCAACCGGGTAGATGCAGTGTTCCTTGCTTTCTGAAGAGCATTTGACTTGGTACCACACCTACAGTTATGATCAAAAGTATGATCATATTGGGTATCAAATAAAATTTTGTGGATTGAGGACTTTGTGGGAGGGAGGACATAGCATGTTGTTTTGAGTGGAAAGTTACGGTAAGATGTAGAAGTAACTTCGGGTGTTCTCCAGTGAAGTATGTTGGGACACTTGCTTGTATGTTGATAACATCACAGACAATATTAATAGTAACCTCACTGTTTGCAGATGATGGATTGTGTATAATTACTATCTGAGAGAAGTTGCAAAAACAGTTCTTGATAAGATTTAAATGTGGTGCAAGGATTGGCAGCTTATTCTAATTGTTCAGAAGAGTAAAATTTTGCATTTCACAAAAGGAAAAAATGTAGTGTTCTATAATAGCAATGAGTTACTGTTGGAATCGGCCAACTGATACAAATACCTATGTGTAACACTTAATAGGGATATGAAATAAAATGATCACATTGGTTCAGTTCTGGCTAAAGCAGGTGGTAGATTTTGGTTTATTGGTAGAAGACTGGGAAGTGAAATTGCTGCACTACATGCAATAGGTTCATTGCCAATGACAAAACAATTGGAGCCTGTATCAACAGCACATGAGGAAGGAACATCTCTGACTACATCTCCAGAATAAACAGGCCTACATCTGCATCAAAATAGAACCATCTTTACCATTGGCATCATCAGAAGCAGTAGTAGAAAATCTATCAGCTATAGAAGCACCTCCACAAACCTCAGCAGTTACACTAGCAACAAAACTATATCCCTGCCAAAAGGAGGGAAGAGATCTACAGCAGAAGAAGCAGTATAAAGTGTTGAGGGTAGGTGGAAAACGGTGCCGCCTCCCCGTCTACATGATTTTTTACTGGAACTCTGCAAGACAAAGCAGCCCATGAAATTGGTAGTGTAAAAGATATTATAGCTCCTAACCAAACTGGTCATTCTAAAGACAATAACAATTCTGTTGTTAAAATTTACTACCTGAATTATTCAAGGAGTGAAAGACTAAGAATTTATTGTAAATAATTTTGGACTAGAGGACAAATTTGATAATTTTTGTCTGAGTGACCACTGGGCAACGGAGAGTGAACTCACAGCCATCAAATTTGATAACTATAAAATAGCAAATTGTTAGTTACTGTGGAAAAGTGCAGAAAAGGGATTGTGTGGCATTGTATACTTACTGGCCACTCAGCCACTCCCTCAATAGGTTGGATCTAAACTAGATGTATGATGAACACAATTTTGAAGCCACTGGCATAGTTAGTGACAATTTTAAGTTAGTGATAATAGCCTTACACTAACAAAGAGATAGAGGGGCTGGCCAGTACTTACCTCAGCTCAGTACAGCCGATAGATACACATAAAACACACAAAAAACAACCGAAAATTTACGTTCCTAGCTTTCAGAACAAATGTTCCTTCATCGGGGAGGAGAGAGGGGAAAGAAAGGGAAGAAGGGAAAGGAGATTCAGTTACAACCCAGGTTATGAAGCAACAGGGAAAGGAAAAAAGGGAGGGTAGCAAGGATGGAAGCATGGTTGTCAGAGGGAAGCCAAAGATATTCTACTGTAAGTACTGTGCCAGCTTCAAACCAAAGAGGATGCACACAGAAGTAAAGAGGTATATAGTATAAAGATAAACACAACTATGTAGGATGAAAAGATGCGTGAATGGCTAAAGAGGAAAGGGAAAGAGGAGAAGACTGAAGAGTGAATGGGAGTGAGGTTGTTCAATGTAGGTTCAGTCCAGGGGGATGGCGGGATGAAAGGATGTGTTGGAGTGCAAGTTCCCATCTCCGCAGTTCAGAGGGACTGGTGTTGGGTGGGAGAAGCCAAATGGCACATATGGTGTAGCAGGTTCCTAGGTCCCTAGAATTATGCTGGAGGGCATGCTCCGCTACTGGGTATTGGGCATCTCCTAGGCGGACAGTTCGTCTGTGTCCGTTCATGCGTTCAGCCAGTTTAGTTGTTGTCATGCCGATGTAAAAGGCTGTGCAGTGCAGGCATGTCAGTTGATAAATGACATGTGTAGTTTCACACGTGGCCCTGCCTTGAATTGTGTGTGTTTTACCAGTAGAGGGGCTGGAGTAGGTGGTTGTGGGGGGATGCATGGGGCAGGTTTTGCAGTGGGGTCGGTTACAGGGGTAGAAACCGCTGGGTGGAGAAGGTAGTCTGGGAATATTGTGGGGTTTAACAAGGATGTTACGGAGGTTAGGGGGGCGACGAAAGGCAACTCTGGGTGGTGTTGGGAGAATTTTGTCAAGGGATGATCTCATTTCAGGGGTTGACTTGAGAAAGTCATATCCCTGGCGGAGTAATTTGTTGATGTTTTCGAGGCCAGGATAATATTGGGTGACAAGGGGGATGCTTCTGTGTGCTCTGGGGGCAGGAACATTGTTGTTGGATGGGGAGGAATGTACTGCTCGGGAGATCTGTTTGTGGACAAGGTCTGCGGGATAGTTGCGGGAGAGGAAAGCATTGGTCAGGTTATTGGTGTAATTGTTGAGGGATTCGTCACTGGAGCAGATACGTTTGCCACGAATACCTAGGCTGTAGGGAAGGGAGCGTTTGATGTGGAAAGGATGGCAGCTATCAAAGTGAAGGTACTGTTGTTTGTTTGTGGGTTTGATATGGACAGAGGTGTGGATGTGAGCTTCAACAAGATGAAGGTCAACATCCAGGAAGGTGGCTTGGGTTTTGGAGAAGGACCAGGTGAAATTCAGATTCGAAAAGGAGTTGAGGTTATGGAGGAAATTAAGGAGTGTTTCTTCACCATGAGTCCAGACCACAAAGATGTCATCTGTAAACCTATACCAGGCCAGGGGAAGCAACTGTTGGGTCTTCAGGAAAGCCTCCTCCATGCGGCCCATAAAGAGGTTGGCATAGGACGGAGCCATCCTGGTTCCCATGGCCATTCCCCTGATTTGTTTGTAGGTCTGGCCTTCAAAAGTGAAGTAATTATGGGTGAGGATGAAGTTGGTAAGTGTGATAAGGAACGAGGTTTTTGGAAGATCTTCGGGTGGGCGTTGGGAGAGGTAGTGCTCAAGGGCAGAGAGACCATGGGTATGTGGAATGTTTGTGTAAAGGGATGTAGCATCTATGGTGACAAGAAAGGTTTCAGGTGGGAGAGGAGTGGGAATGGATTTGAGGCGTTCTAGGAAGTGGTTTTTGTCTTTGATGTAGGATGGGAGTCTGCGGGTGATAGGTTGGAGGTGCTGATCTACCAGAGCTGAGATACGTTCGGTTGGGGCTTTGAAGCCTGCTACAATGGGACGGCCAGGATGGTTCTCTTTGTGGATTTTGGGTAATAGGTAGAAGGTAGGGGTACGTGGCTCAGGTGGAGTGAGTAAGTCTATGGAAGCCATTGTGAGGCCTTGTGAGGGACCTTGGATTTTTAGGATTTTTTGCAGCTCAGTCTGGATGGAGGGAATGGGATCCTGGGTAACAGCTTTGTAGGTTGAGGTGTCGGAGAGTTGACGCAGTCCTTCTGCCACATACTCCACACGGTCAAGTACGACAGTTGTGGAGCCTTTATCCGCCGGGAGGATGACAATAGAGAGTTCTATTTTCAGCTCCTTAATGGCACGGGATTCAGCTGGGGTGATGTTGGGGGTTGTCGGGATGTTCTTCAAGAAGCACTGGGAGGCAACACTGGATGTGAGGAATTCCTGAAATGTCTGCAAGGGATGGTTTTGGGGGAGGGGAGGAGGATCCCTTTGAGAAGGCAGTCGGAACTGTTCTAGACAGGGTTCAACACTGGGTCTAGTATTTGGGGGCTGTGTTTGGGTAGTGAAGTGATATTTCCAGTTGAGGTTCCGGGTGAATGAGAGGAGATCTTTAACCAAGGCAGTGTGGTTGAATTTAGGCGTGGGGCTATTGGTTAAGCCTTTTGATAGAACAGATGTCTCTGGAGGAGAGAGGGATCTGGATGAGATGTTTAGGACTGAATTGGGACTGGTGATATGTGGCATTTGACTGTGGCTATAGTTGAGATTTGGTCTGTGTGGGGTATGTGCTGGGATGGGGAGATTGAGTAGGGTGGCTAGGCTAGGTTTGTTGGCTGTGAGGGGGGTTTGTTGAAGGTTCTGTTGTGGTTGGTGTTTGTGAGGGATAGGGAGAGGGACCTCACTTCTTAGGTGTTGCACTAGCACTGTGGATAGTTTTTTCAGGTGGTGTGTGGCATGGAACTCAAGTTTGCAGCTGGCTTCTAGGATGATGTTCCTCAGTGTGTTCTCCAAGCAAGGGTTTGAGAGGTGGAGGATTTTGAAGAGAGATAGGAGCTGTTGGGAGTGGTGGTTACATGAAGTAGTGTAGAGATTCGGGACAAGTTGGGTAAGGGCTAAGGATTGAAGGTTCTGGAAGTCCAGGAGAGACTGGTGGAAGGAGGAATTGCACCCGGAGATGGGAACTTTTAAGGTAAGACCTTTAGGGGTAATTCCAAAGGTTAAGCAGGACTGGAGGAAAAGTATGTGGGATTGCAGTTTGGCTACGGTGAATGCATGTTTCCGGAATGAATGTAAATAATGTGGTATAGGATTAGGGTACATAGTGTGTAACTGGTGGGTAGGGAAATTAAATATGAGGGATTGCAGTTTGGCTATGTTTCCGGAATGAATGTAAATAATGTGGTATAGGATTAGGGTACATAGTGGGTAACTGGTGGGGAGGTGCAAACTTGAGTTCCATGCCGCACACCACCTGAAAAAACTATACACAGTGCTAGTGCAACACCTGAGAATTTGGGTCCCTCTCCCTATCCCTCACAAACACCAACCACAACAGAACCTTCAACAAACCCCCCTCATAGCCAACAAACCTAGCCTAGCCACCCTACTCAATCTCCCCATCCCAGCACATACCCCACACAGACCAAATCTCAACTATAGCCACAGTCAAATGCCACATATCACCAGTCCCAATTCAGTCCTAAACATCTCATCCAGATCCCTCTCTCCTCCAGAGACATCTGTTCTATCAAAAGGCTTAACCAATAGCCCCACACCTAAATTCAACCACACTGCCTTGGTTAAAGATCTCCTCTCATTCAACCGGAACCTCAACTGGAAATATCACTTCACTACCCAAACACAGCCCCCAAATACTAGACCCAGTGTTGAACCCTGTCTAGAACAGTTCCGACTGCCTTCTCAAAGGGATCCTCCTCCCCTCCCCCAAAACCATCCCTTGCAGACATTTCAGGAATTCCTCACATCCAGTGTTGCCTCCCAGTGCTTCTTGAAGAACATCCCGACAACCCCCAACATCACCCCAGCTGAATCCCGTGCCATTAAGGAGCTGAAAATAGACCTCTCTATTGTCATCCTCCCGGCGGATAAAGGCTCCACAACTGTCGTACTTGACCGTGTGGAGTATGTGGCAGAAGGACTGCGTCAACTCTCCGACACCTCAACCTACAAAGCTGTTACCCAGGATCCCATTCCCTCCATCCAGACTGAGCTGCAAAAAATCCTAAAAATCCAAGGTCCCTCACAAGGCCTCACAATGGCTTCCATAGACTTACTCACTCCACCTGAGCCACGTACCCCTACCTTCTACCTATTACCCAAAATCCACAAAGAGAACCATCCTGGCCGTCCCATTGTAGCAGGCTTCAAAGCCCCAACCGAACGTATCTCAGCTCTGGTAGATCAGCACCTCCAACCTATCACCCGCAGACTCCCATCCTACATCAAAGACAAAAACCACTTCCTAGAACGCCTCAAATCCATTCCCGCTCCTCTCCCACCTGAAACCTTTCTTGTCACCATAGATGCTACATCCCTTTACACAAACATTCCACATACCCATGGTCTCTCTGCCCTTGAGCACTACCTCTCCCAACGCCCACCCGAAGATCTTCCAAAAACCTCGTTCCTTATCACACTTACCAACTTCATCCTCACCCATAATTACTTCACTTTTGAAGGCCAGACCTACAAACAAATCAGGGGAATGGCCATGGGAACCAGGATGGCTCCGTCCTATGCCAACCTCTTTATGGGCCGCATGGAGGAGGCTTTCCTGAAGACCCAACAGTTGCTTCCCCTGGCCTGGTATAGGTTTATAGATGACATCTTTGTGGTCTGGACTCATGGTGAAGAAACACTCCTTAATTTCCTCCATAACCTCAACTCCTTTTCGAATCTGAATTTCACCTGGTCCTTCTCCAAAACCCAAGCCACCTTCCTGGATGTTGACCTTCATCTTGTTGAAGCTCACATCCACACCTCTGTCCATATCAAACCCACAAACAAACAACAGTACCTTCACTTTGATAGCTGCCATCCTTTCCACATCAAACGCTCCCTTCCCTACAGCCTAGGTATTCGTGGCAAACGTATCTGCTCCAGTGACGAATCCCTCAACAATTACACCAATAACCTGACCAATGCTTTCCTCTCCCGCAACTATCCCGCAGACCTTGTCCACAAACAGATCTCCCGAGCAGTACATTCCTCCCCATCCAACAACAATGTTCCTACCCCCGACCACACAGAAGCATCCCCCTTGTCACCCAATATTATCCTGGCCTCGAAAACATCAACAAATTACTCCGCCAAGGATATGACTTTCTCAAGTCAACCCCTGAAATGAGATCATCCCTTGACAAAATTCTCCCCACACCACCCAGAGTTGCCTTTCGTCGCCCCCCTAACCTCCGTAACATCCTTGTTAAACCCTACAATATTCCCAGACTACCTTCTCCACCCAGCGGTTCCTACCCCTGTAACCGACCCCGCTGCAAAACCTGCCCCCTGCATCCCCCCACAACCACCTACTCCAGCCCCGCTACTGGTAAAACATACCCAATTCAAGGCAGGGCCACGTGTGAAACTATACATGTCATTTATCAACTGACATGCCTGCACTGCACGGCATGACAACAACTAAACTGGCTGAACGCATGAACGGACACAGACGAACTGTCCGCCTAGGAGATGCCCAATACCCAGTAGCGGAGCATGCCCTCCAGCATAATTCTAGGGACCTAGGAACCTGCTACACCATATGTGCCATTTGGCTTCTCCCACCCAACACCAGTCCCTCTGAACTGCGGAGATGGGAACTTGCACTCCAACACATCCTTTCATCCTGCCATCCCCCTGGGCTGAACCTACGTTAAACAACCTCAATCCCATTTACTCTTCAGTCTTCTCCTCTTTCCCTTTCCTCTTTAGCCATTCACGCATCTTTTCATCCTACATAGTTGTGTTTATCTTTATACTATATACCTCTTTACTTCTGTGTGCATCCTCTTTGGTTTGAAGCTGGCACAGTACTTACAGTAGAATATCTTTGGCTTCCCTCTGACAACCATGCTTCCATCCTTGCTACCCTCCCTATTTTCCTTTCCCTGTTGCTTCATAACCTGGGTTGTGAGTAACTGAATCTCCTTTCCCTTCTTCCCTTTCTTTCCCCTCTCTCCTCCCCGATGAAGGAACATTTGTTCCAAAAGCTAGGAACGTAAATTTTCGGTTGTTTTTTGTGTGTGTTATGTGTATCTATCGGCTGTACTGAGCTGAGGTAAGTACTGGCCAGCCCCTCTATCTCTTTGTTAGTATTTGTTTCACATCTCATATGAGATTTTCCATTAATCATTTTGATAATAGCCTTATACAGATCACCTGAGGGTAACATTAGTGTATTTTTAGAAAAACTGGACATGCAGTTAGCTGTATTTAGAAAGACAAAATTGTTACATTGACATTGTAATAGGTGGAGATTTGAACATCAGCCAAACAGTGTCACTGAGTTCAAAAATCTTGTAAGACGGTACAATCTGCACTTTAACAATAAGACCCACAGGAGATGAAGCATGTCTTGACAATATCTTTGTCAGTTTCAATACTACAGAAGAATCATGTGATGTGACCGTATTCTCATTCTCAGATCATGATTCTGTATCATTAAATTACATAAGTAGGTTCTGTGCTGATAAGAGTAACATTGATAAGACTGTCCCAAAAATTGTAATCACTAGATCAGTCACAAATGATAAAACTGACATGTTTTGTAAGTCCCTTACTAACAGACTGGTTTGGCCAATGGTCTGGTGACACGAATTATAGTCTGTGTAAGGATCTGTCAGCAAAACTAACATTTGAAAGGTTTTCAAAGCATTTTTGACACAATTTAATGACTGCATTATGATAAAGAAAAGCAAAATAATCAACAAAGGCTCCAAAGCCAAGGGTATAGACATACAAAACCCATGGTATACTGCACAACTAACAAATGTGAAAAACCAAGTTATGATGCACAGTATACATAAAAATCTGAAGACTGATGATGCCAGATCAGCTTATGTTCAGTGTAGGAATAAGTACAAAAAAACCATTGTGGAAGTCAAAAGAGCACACAACTTCTGCACTATTGAGAATTCCACGAATAAATGCAAAGCTGCATGGAAACTAATAGTGTTATTAAAGATGAAAGAATTAAAAATCAGTATACGCCCTCAGAAATCCAATGTTTCCCTTATTAAATCAGTACAAGTAGTAGGAAATGCTATCACCAAACCAGTTACTAGCTCGTCTGAGATTCTTTCATAAAATGTATGTAAACCACTATTAGATACAAGTATGTTTACCTTCCCTGAGGTGCCACCTAGTCTCGTCCTAAAAATAGTTAAACATCTGAAATCATTTGAGAGTGTACACATGATATTTCTTTTAACATTCTAAAAAAAGTAATAGTTGTACTGTGTACCCTTTAACATACTGCATAAATAAGTGTATACATGAGGGATATTTTCCTGATGAGCTAAGTGTCTAGGGTAGTCCCAACATATAAAAAAGGGATGTTGACTCACCTTAAAGTTACAGACCAATTTCCATAGTCCCAGTTCTCTGTAAAGTGTTTGAATGTGTAATATACCAACAGTCATCCAAGTACTTTGAAAATGCAGGAATAATTAGCAAATCACAGTATGGTTTTAGCAAAAATTTGTCAACTGTTGATGCTATAGACTCAGCAGTTACACACACATATCAAGTGTTTGAGGATAAAGCATTTGCTCAAGTCACCTTTTGTGATCCAAGTAAGACTTTTGACTGTGTAGAGCATAAAATACACCTATAAAAAATGGAGTACTACGGCGTTTGAGGTAACAGCCTTAAACTATTAAAAATCATACCCACAGGATTGCAAGCAAGCTGTTTGCGTAGGTAAAGAAAAGTCCAGCATTGAATTAGTTAAAATAGGTATACCACAGGGATCTGTACTGGGGCTTTTTATCCTAATAATGATTCATGATCTGCCATCATTCATCAGTACTACATGCAGATGATTGTCTTAATGATTTCAGTACCCTCAAAGCTTGTGTTGCAAAGACAATGGCTCAAGCATACTATTGGTTTAAAGCAAATGGCTTCCTACTGAATGATAACAAAATGCAGCAGATGGCTTTTAGTCTAAAAGACAAGCCTCTCCCAGGTGATCCTAGTTAAGTTTTTAGGGGTATATATCCTGGTGTCAACATGTACAATATGTTAATGGTAAATTGTCTAGAGTGATGTATTTCCTATGGCAACCTATGGATTGTGTACCTCAAAATTATGTTAGAACATCGCATTTTGCATTTTTCCAAAGCATCATGGTATTATTTTGTGGGGGAAATTAGAGTTCTGTGCGTGACATCCTAATGCTACAAAAGAAAACCATTAGGATAATTACTGGTTCTCCACGTAAAGCACACTGCAAACCTTTGTTCTGTGAACAAACAATCATGAGTGTAATAAACCTATATATTTGTTATGTTTTACTCCACACAAAAAAGAAGTTACCAGAAGCAAAACAGAGAGAAAACATACATTTCTACAACACGAGAAGGAGCCGATGCATATACTCCTTACCACAGACTGTCAGTCACCTAACAGCTATGAACTGATGGGGCACAAATTATTTAATAAGCTTCCACAATATGTTCAAGAACTATTCAAGAACTACCTGAACAAGCATTCAAACAAAAACTGTACGAATGGCTAGTTGCTTACCCATTCTATGATATAAATGATTATTTCAAATGTAATATAATTTTGTACTATTAATGACATGCCTCTTTTTTTTTTTTCTTTTTGGCTTAAGTTATATTGTATTATATACCAGATGTTGTCTATTGCTGTAATGGCCAAATGACAATAAATTATCACCACCACCACCACCACCACCACCACTTGTGCGACCAGTTCTAGAATATTGCTAAAGAGTGTAGGACCTGTACCAACTAACAGGGGGTATTGAATGCATACAGAGAAGGGCAGCACAAATGGTCACAGGTCAGTTTAATCCATGGGAGGGTGTCAAGAGATACTGAAGGAACTGAACTGGGAGACTCTTGAAGATAGGTGTAAACTATACCAAGAAAGTCTATTAACAATGTTTCGAGAACTGGCTTTAAATGATTATTCTAGGGTTATTCTACAACTCCCTATGTATTGCTCACCCAGGGATTGTAAGGATAACAGTAGAATAATTACTGCACGCTCAGTCAGTCAGTCAGTCAGTCAGTCAGTCAATCTATCTCCGCTCACCCCATATGTAACTGGAAGAGGAAGAAACCCTAAGATGGGATGTACCCTCTGCCATGCACCTCATGGTGGTTTGTAGATGTAGATGTAGATTTACTGGAACTGTGCATAACTTGTTTGTTGTTGCCCAAATTGGCACAGTTTGATGTCCACACTCGCAGTACCGTACCATGCTGTGCCAAACCCCTGTTCTTGGTTTTGTGCTGCTTAACAGCATTGTCAGAGCTGTGTAGTCTGTGTGTTAAAAGTATCCTCCTTGTTGTATTGTGAGTAACTTATGTGTAATATAATACAGTCATATTGCATAAACTCTTTACCACATTACACAGTGAATTACCCATTAAGTCTTAAAATTTGAATTCCAGTTCGTCATTAGGCACAATCAACTTTATACAAAAAATTAATATATAAAAGTGTATTGAACAGGTCAGGACAAAAATATTTGTGTAGTCTGGGCAGATTTCCAAATTATACACATTCCACATTGAACAAGCTTTACTGTACATGGCTTTGAAAATGGGCAAAGCCAGGAAGCAGTCAGCCGATAAATAATTAGCAGCTTTTGTGTTCACCATTTAAAAAATGTCTTTTCTTCAATATTTGAGAGCTGCAAGATGTGACAGTTAACTTCCAGTGATCAGACCAATATCAAAGAAAATGACCTGACTTTTAGAAATGGGTGATACGCAATTTATATGTGAATATGAATTGAGCACTTTAGCTAGCCTAACAGTTACAGGTCCACTCATCTCCTGACTCAAAAGTGAAATACTGCAAGTTGTTCTCAATGAAGTATGAAAATTATCATTCACACATGATCTGTATACCCCATCATGATGGAGAGCCTTCAGCAATGTGGGATGAGTCAAATAAATGCACTGACAGTGTATCTATCTTGTTGTATCTGTAGATAAAAATCAACTTAAATTTTAGCTAGAAGTTGCAGTCTTCTCAATAAAATGAGATTATTGCAACGAAAGTTTGAGCAGGAAATGTAACTTTGTCTTTGTGCACTTAGCTTGAAGAATTAAATTGGAAATTTGTGGTAAGGTCTTATGGGACCAAACTGCTGAGGTCATTGGTCCCTAAGCTTACATGCTACTTAAATTATCTTAAACTAACTTATGCTAGGGACGACACACACACACACACACACACACACACACACACACACACACACACACACACACACACACACACACACGTACGTCTGAGGGAGGACTCAAACCTCCGACAGTGCAAGCCGCGCAGACTGTGACAAGACGCCTCAGCCCGCTCGGCTACCCAGGGCGGCACTTGAAGAATCAACATTCACAGCAGTTGTTGATATTGATTATTCATCGTTTTCTTTGCTGAAAAAGTTTGGCATCTCCTTTTTTGGTCTATTTTATGTTCAAGATCTGGAAATATGTTTTATGTTTTTCAAATAATTTTTGCTGTCAAAATTTAATATTTTCTTCATTTATTAACAATTTTCATTTCTAGCATGTCAAGTACTGAAAAACCACTTCCTACAACTGTTAAAACTTCATCTCTCTTCTTTGGCTTAGCATTGGCCCGTAGGTAGATTAACCCCTCAACATAAAACTTAGTGATCTTGTTTTTATTATTTTGACAGAAACTTAAAATCCTGAGTATACTCAGGTAACTTAACAAAGACATATAAAAAAACAGTTAAGTGTTCAGCTGATAGAGAGTATCTGGCATCACAATTGTAGCCTGACTGTCGTGTTTTGGTTGAGGTGATTGCCAACAGATACCATCTTCACTCTATGCAGTATTGTATACTCAGCAACAAAACATGTGCTTTCAGTCTCTCCCCTGTATTTGATAAAAGGATGGCTTAGTCATCTTGAGTTTATACTGAAGTTAGTAGCTCAGAAGGTGAACAAGAATATGATGTTACTTCATTAGAGGCGGAAAGTGATAATAGTCAGTTAAGTGACAAGTGCCCACCAATTGTATGAGACAAATAAATCCACAGTGCTCCAGCCAGCTCCACCAATATTATGTTAACAGGAAACTGTTGTGAAATACATTATTAGACTTCATAGGTACACAGAAACAAAAAAAAGACTTTATTTCAGGATATTTTAGTCAAAGTCCAGTGGACGAGTCTACTCGGAATTTTATTATTGGTGATTTTAAAAATTTTATAATTCATTATTTTGAGCTTTAAAAGGTGTCTTTGTATGTGTCTATACATCATTCATTATAGGATGTTTTTCATTAACAGAAAAAATAGTTGCTGGAATGTAGTTTGGAAAAAAAAAAAAAAAAAAAAAAAAAAAAAAAAAAAAAAAAAAATTACTTCAGGGGTTAGTGATAAAGCAAAATTATTTCTACATGGTTATAATTCTAATTTTGCATAATATACAATCAAAAAACTTTTTCCAAGTTAATTTGAATGTAATAATAACATATACAGCAAAAACTAACAAGATTTTAAATTGTTTTGCAAAATTCACAGTTTCTATGCCAAATTTTGTAAAAATATTAGTTTTAACAATTAATATTAAAGTATATCAATTTTATTAAATTATATTATTTTAGTTTGTTGGAATAATAGTGACTACAGTGCTGAAGTTTTATCATTTTATACAAAGAACAATATTCTGAGTTGTATTGAAAGTTTATTTATTTGTTTAGCATCCAATAGATCTCACACGTGGTATAGGATTTGTCATTTGATTACACGTAACACATAACAACACATACACATAATAAATTGACAAACATACACAAACAGCAAACAAATTACATACACATAGTACATAAGTAGTGTACAAGAACTTATTACCCAAAAAACAAAAGTACTTGCTCACGATAAACAATTTTAGATCATGAACTATGCCTTATACACAAAACGTGTTACGGATATACACAAAACGTATTACGGATATTTAACAGATTTTTCCTAAGTATCATTATTACAAAGTTGAAAACATCATTAAATTAGTCTGAATTTTAAAAAAATAAGTAGGCTACAGATTTCAATCCACAGTCTGAGACAGGTATTCATTTACACTGTAGTAGCATTTTTCCATCAAGTATTTTTTTTTACTTCATGCTTGAAATTATTTTTGCCTTTCAATTCTTTAATTTGTGATGGAAGTGCATTTAAAAGCTTTATTCCTAAGTGGCTAACATGTTTCTGACTTC
The DNA here is from genome assembly GCF_023864345.2 of Schistocerca serialis cubense. Lineage (NCBI taxonomy): Eukaryota > Metazoa > Arthropoda > Insecta > Orthoptera > Acrididae > Schistocerca > Schistocerca serialis. Next base: position 2,641,417 of record NW_026048515.1, on the reverse strand, counting down.
TAGATTTTGCTACATAGGGAATGTGGAAGTCTTTACAATGCCTTGTATTGTGATCATGGTAGCTTGAGTTGGTTTGGAGATCGCAGTTATTTTTACTTATCATTTCCAGGCATTTAAAAATATATATTGATGGTATTGTAAGTATCTTTAGTTGCCTGAATAAGGGTCTACAGTGAGTATGTGGTGGGCTGTGTGTCATGATACGAATAGCTCTTTTTTGCATAATAAAAATGTCATTTAGTCTTGACCTGGTTTTTCCCCAAAAACTTATGCCTTAGCTTGCAACTGATTGGAAATAACTGAAATACACTGCTCTAATACATTCTTTGCTGCGTACCTTGGATATTATTTTTAAAGCAAAACATGCTGAGCTAAGTTTCTGAGTAAGATATACACTGTGTTCATTCCAGTTTAAATCTTGGTCAATTCGCATTCCCAGAAACTTTGTGGTGCGCACTTTTTCTATTTGCTTGCTATCCAGCTTAAGGCACATATTTTCCTCTTAACACTTGCTTCCATTCTGTATAAAGTTAGATTTCTTTGTATTTAATGTCAGCTTATTTGAATAAAACCATGACTGTATGTATGAGAGCATTTTCTCTGCTGTAGTACACAATGATTCTTCTATATCACTAATTATGACACTTGTGTCATCTGCAAATAGTAGAATTTTGGCTGAGCTGTCTGGAGCCTGTATATCATTGATATAAATTAGAAATAACAATGGGCCAGAATGCTTCCCTGTGGAATACCTATTTCAATTTGTTTTGGTTCAGATATGAGTTTAAAATTATGAAGATTGTTGGATGACAGCAGCTCAACTACTTGTGACCTGTTTTGCAGATAAGATTCAAACCATTTTTTAACAGTACCCCTGATGCCTATTGCTTCAAGTTTCTCTAGTAATATTACGTGGTTCACAGTATCGAAGGCTTTGGATAAATCTAGATTAATTCCAACAACCTGTTTATTTGACTCCAAATTTCTTACTATTTCTGTTGTGTAGTCCAATATGGCTGTTTCTGTACATGTTGACTGTTATTTATTAGTTTATGTTTTTCTAGATATTTTGTAACCCTAATTTTCATTAATTCCTCACGTATTTTGGAGAATGCTGGGAGGAGAGATATAGGTCGGTAATTTTCTATTTTATGTCTGTCACCATTTTTGTATAGAGGTATCACTTTGGAGATTTTAAGTTTGTCTGGAAATATCCCTTCACTAAGGGACAAGTTTGCTATGTGCACTATAGGTTTGACAACACATGGAGCAATTTTCTTAATTATTGATACAGGTACATCATCCAACCCAGAGGACATTTTGGATTTCAAGCATTTAATGACTTTTAGAACTTCATGCTCATCTGTTGGCATTGCCATCATGCTGGTATTTACCATTGGAGTTGTCACTGTTGGTTGTTGCTTAAATTTACTACTTAAAGTAAGGGGAATATTTACAAAATAATTGTTTACATAGTTTGCCATGGCATCTTTTTCTATGGGAATATTTTCATTATTTTTAAAATTGATTTCCTGTTCTTTAGTTTGACCCCCAGTTTCTTTTTTTACCATTTTCCACATCATTCTGGACTTGTTACTAGCCTGCCTTATAATCTATCATTACTTAATAATTTTGCTTTTGCTATTACTTTGTGGTAAGTCTTTTTGTATGTCCTCACATACTCAACAAACAGCTGATCATGACATGTTTTTAACTTTAAACTTGGTAATTTCATGGTTTCACTTGACTTTTTAATTCCGGGTGTAATCCAGGTCCCTTTGGATCCAGGTGATCTATAACTCAAAAGCTTTTTTGGGAAACACATTTCAAAGTATGTCATAAAAGTGGAAGCAAATATATTGTAAGCATCATTTGCGTTTGTTTGTGCCAGGACCTCTGACCAAACTGCATTTTTTAAATTATTTTTGAACTGATTACAATTTTCAGTAGAGAAAAATCGTTTGTACTCCTTTTTATTTTCCTCCTCCTCGGGAGTTGCAGTGAGATTAAAGGTTAGTGCATTATGATCTGATAATCCTATAGTCACATTTGTAACTGCAACTTCATGTGTGTCCACATTTGAGATGATGTTATCTATTAGGCTTTCACTGGAATCTGTTGTTCTAGTGGGAGCCGATATGTGGGGGAACATGTTGAAGCTTTTTAGTATGTCTAAAAACTTGTTTTTTACTGGACTCTGGACCAATAGATTAATATTAAAGTCACCACAAAGAATTATGGTAGAGTTCTCATTTGAGAAAATGTTGAGCATTTCTTCCAAATTCTTAAGAAAGACTTCAGTATCTCCAGATGGTGACCTGTAAATTGCTGCAACAATTATTTTCTTCTTTAAACTATACAACTGAATGGCTACTGCCTCAAAAACCTTTTCTATGATTAATGGTTTAGCCTCATATCTTAACTTAAATTTAAGCTTAGCATTGTACTAAATGTTTACATTCTGAACACTTTATTGTTATTCTTCAAAACGAAAAGTATTTATGTTTTAAATTGGGCTTGCCTTATGGAAAATATTCTTCAGTTTTCAAATCTCTGATGTTGGTTAAGCTGAAGAAAGCAGTTTGTGACCAATGAATACAGTCAATAACAACTTAGAACACTGCTGGGCTACAGAAACACAGACAGAAGGAAAGCATAGATATGGTATGTACAAAAAAGATCAGTGGCATACTGGAAAGAGCAAATTTCCTTGAAATGACAATGAGCTGCTCATGTCACTCAAACAAAGGGTGGAAGATGGTAAAAACAAATATTAGATTGTAGCCTAGTTTACCAAAAAAGACAGATGGGACAGACTTAAGAAAGACTGCTGCATTCAATTGGTAACAGAAGCTAAAGATTGTAAAAATGAAAGAATCCAATGTTGCACACCAACTCAGAGGCCATATCACAAATTAATTTTTGTTGTTGTTGTTGTTGTTGTTGTTGGTGTTGGTCGTCGTCGTCGTGGTCGTTGTCATCGTCGGTTTGCATTACCAAGAATATATCTTTACCATTCCAGATTTGAATGCATTCAGATAACTGAGAGACACTCACATATGTGAAATTTCAGATTGAACAAAACCACAGTCTTTCTTAAGAAATATGATGACCTATTGTACTGTACGTGTTGTTAACCCTTTCAGATGTGAATTTTTTTCTGGAGAAAGGAAAGTGTGTCTTTATATGGTAGTGTTCTTATGTGATTTTTAATGATGCACCCACTTTCAAAACATACTCTGTATACTTGGCTTCATTTTATGGTCTAAAATAAATAAATATGAAAAATTCTCTGTTGTAATATATAGTAAAAATGATCATTCAGTAACCACCATGCAAAAACAGTAGCAATATTCCATTACACAGTGGATTATAACAAAATCAACCAGATCTGTGTATTCTGGTGGTCACTGGCTGATGTTCACTGCTAAAATGACTTGCAAATATTTCCATAGTGATGCCAAACAGTTGGCAGCACTTGAACATGATGAAAAGGTTGAACATCCAAACATGTATACCTCAGGTTTCCATTGGAAAAAATACTTCTGTTACAGCTGAAACAGTGAAAATGAATGTAGGCAACTGTAGTCAGAGAGTCTGAAAGAGTTAAATGATGATTGTTGTAAGTTGTAAACAAACATAACAGTCATAAACAAACATCTATGAAATAGGAATTTTCCTGTATTGTATATGTCTACGAGAATCTTGGTCCATTGCAACAGGCAGAAGCAACCAAAGCTGGCTACTTCTGTGGAATTACTTCTAGGTTACTGGTACTTTATATGTATGTGAGAAAAGTAACTGCTTTGAGAGAAAAGCCATGCTCCTACTCCTTTACTACTAGGCTATTTTTAATCCAATACAGCATTTGAAATTTTATGTAGACCACTGTCAGCTGCCTGTATACTGGCAAAGTGAAGATCTACTTAACACAAATATTAGTTAAGCAGAATTTACTTACCTGTAATTTATTTTATCTAATCATATGGCTAGGGCCCCCCATTGGACAGGCCATTCGCCGAGTACCGGTCTTTCTATTTGACGCCACTTCGGCAACCTGCAGTAGATGAGGATGATAGGATGATGATGAGGACAGCACAACACCCAGTCCCTGGGCGGAGAAAATTCCCCGACCCAGCCGGGAATCGAACCCAGGCCCAGAGGACTGACAATCCGTCACGCTGACCATTCAGCTACTGGAGTCGGACACTTACACCTGTAATGCAATACTGTGATGAACTATGAGTAGCTAATGAGTTATTCTTAAACTTTGTTTCTGAATATTTTGGATTTTCAATTTGTACAAGGTGTTCGCTCATAAACTGTTACAAATCTTTGCTCCAGAATATAAAATTCTATTCTGAACCCTAGAGGGGGATGTGTGGTCTACATGAAAATTACTTCTAATATTGTGGGTGTGGAGTTAGTTCATTTCAAATTAACACTTATTAACCACAAATACAGTAAGAGAGCATATACATTGGCTTGTAAGCCTTTGGAGAAACTTCAACATCATACAGTGTGTTTATTGCACATTTCTGTTGAATAATTCTCATCTTTGCTGCATTATCCCTAGAGACTATGCCACTGGGCAGCACTGATTGCAAGTATGCTAGCAACCCTTTCACCAATTCAACACAGAACTGAGCTTTTTGCTTGACTTTTTCATGTGCTGGTGCTGTTGTCGTTGGTGTGGTCTTCAGTCCTGAGACTGGTTTGATCCAGCTCTCCATGCTACTCTATCCTGTGTAAGCTTCTTCATCTCCCAGTACATACTGCAGCCTACATCCCTCTGAATCTGCTTAGTGTATTCATCTCTTGGTCTCCCTCTACGATCTTTACCCTCCACGCTGCTCTCCAATACTAAATTGGTGATCCCTTGATGCCTCAGAACATGTCCTACCAACCAATCCCTTCTTCTAGTCAAGTTGTGCCACAAACTACTCTTCTCCCCAATCCTATTCAGTACCTCCTCATTAGTTATGTGATCTACCCATCTAATCTTCAGCATTCTTCTGTAGCACCACATTTCGAAAGCTTCTATTCTCTTCTTGTCCAAACTAGTTATCGTCCATGTTTCACTTCCATACATGGCTACACTCCATACAAATACTTTCAGAAATGACTTCCTGACACTTAAATCTATACTCGACGTTAAAAAATTTCTCTTCTTCAGAAACGCTTTCCTTGCCATTGCCAGTCTACATTTTATAACCTCTCTACTTCGACCATCATCAGTTATTTTTGCTTCCCAAATAGCAAAACTCCTTTACTACTTTAAGTGTCTCATTTCCTAATCTAATTCCCTCAGCATCACCCGACTTAATTTGACTACATTCCATTATCCTCGTTTTGCTTTTGTTGATGTTCATCTTATATCCTCCATTCAAGACACTATCCATTCTGTTCAACTGCTCTTCCAAGTCCTTTGCTGTCTCTGACAGAATTACAATGTCATCAGCAAACCTCAAAGTTTTTATTTCTTCTCCGTGGATTTTAATACCTACCCCGAATTTTTCTTTTGTTTCCTTTACTGCTTGCTCAATATACAGATTGAAAAACATGGGGGAGAGGCTACAACCCTGTCTCACTCCCTTCCCAACCACTGCTTCCCTTTCATGTCCCTCGACTCTTATAATTGCCACCTGGTTTCTGTACAAATTGTAAATAGCCTTTTGCTCCCTGTATTTTTCCCCTGCCACCTTCAGAATTTGAAAGAGAGTATTCCAGTCAACATCGTCAAAAGCTTTCTCTAAGTCTATAAATGATAGAAACATAGGTTTGCCTTTTCTTAATCTAGCTTCTAAAATAAGTCGTAGGGTCAGTATTGCCTCACGTGTTCCCATATTTCTACGGAATCCAAACTGATCTTCCCCAAGGTCGGCTTCTACCAGTTTTTCCATTCATCTGTAAAGAATTCGCGCTAGTATTTTGCAGCCGTGACTTATTAAACTGATAGTTCGGTAATTTTCACATCTGTCAATGCCTGCTTTCTTTGGGATTGGAATTATTATATTCTTCTTGAAGTCTGAGGGTATTTCGCCTGTCTCATACATTTTGCTCACCAGATGGTAGAGTTTTGTCAGGACTGGCTCTCCCAAGGCTGTCAGTAGTTCTAATGGATCTTTCCTGACGAAGCAACCATTGGTTGCGAAAGCTAGAATTTTGTGTGTATGTATGTGTCTGTCTGTGTTTCTATCGACCTGCCAGCACATTCGTATGGTAAGTCATATATATCACTGACCTTTGAGAAACACCATGTTTAATGTTTTCTCACTCTCAGTTTAGGGTCTTTTGTCATATAATTGGCTAATGTGACTATGTTCGCTACAAAGGTAAGACTTCAAACAATGAATGCTGTATCATTCCAATTTTCCTTGGACAATTTTATTTCCAAAATGGAATTTTCCTCTCTGCAGCAGTGAGCATGCCATTCTGAAATGGAATGGAGTCTCATATTTTGGTGCAAAAGACTATGACTGATTGTCACTAAACATCAGACAGGAAACTAAAAATTCCCAAATATTAGAAACATATTAAAATAGCTTATTAGCTATTCCTTGTAAACTTACAGGAATATTTGGATTCAGGGATGATAAAAATCCAAACTCTGATGTTTAATAATAAGTTCTTTACATATTATATCAAATGAACAGGTGAGTAGTTAAGTAGTAAACGAGAAGCAGTGACTTTTTCAGAGTAGCTTCTTTTGTCATTACATGTGTGTTTACATATATAAAGTAATTCCTACAATTCAGTATGAACGGATTAGCACTAGTCATGATCTGTTATCTGCTGTTAATGTGTCATGGATGTTGCTTGCAGTCACTACTTCTGCCTGTTAATATGTAGCTTGATTCATTCCAGATTCCTTTTTGATGGGATGCAAGGAACATGTGTGAATGAAAATCATTAAAACAGAAAAAAATGTGACAATTCAAGACATGAAAGTATTTTCCAGCATTAAGACACTACAGATGAGAGCATACACTGCCATTTGTGAAAAGTGCAACTCCTGCAGTGAGATAGGGTACACATAGGCTGAGCAGAGCCCTATTGTGTCGGTCCGACAGGGTCAGTGTTGCACCTAGTGTAGTCAGTGAAGAGCTGTCACACAAGGTGGAAACAATGCGAGCTTGAACAGGGCAGAATGATCGGTCTCCAGGAAATGGGGTTGTCATACGGTGACATTTCGGCTCGCACAGGGCATGCTGCTAATACAGTGAAGTGTGTGTGGAAGCAGTGGATAGAGGAATGTTGTACACAGCGCAGAGTGAGAACTGGACCATGGAACATGACCACAGTGCGGGATGACCGTCATCTTGTCCGCATGGTGATTACGGACCATACGGCATCATCCACAGAGTTGGCTCATCGCTGGAGCACTGTGACAGGTGTGAACTTGTCTGCATTGACAGTTCGTTGCCATCTGCTGCAGGTTGGGCTGGTTGCACGCATACCATTATGTTGGCTTCCATTGTCCAGAAACCACAAGCTCCTCCAACTGCAACGGACGCATGAACACCATCACAGGGGTGCTGAGTGGCAACATGTAATCTTTCCAGATGAGTCCCACTTCAACGTGTCCTACAGCGATGGCTACATACGTGTTCAGCGGTACCATGGTGAGTGCAATCTGCAGGGCTGCATTTTGGAGCGGCATAGCAGACAAACACCAGGTGTGATGATTTGAGGTGTCATTGGTTACAATAACAGATCTCTCCTTGTACGTATTGTGGGCACTTTGAATAACAACCGGTACCTAACAGAGGTTGTGGAGGCTGAGGTACTCCCCCTCCTTCAGGCATCTCCACGGGTCACATTTCAACAGGACAATGCCGGACACATATTGCAAGGAATGTACAGGACTTCTTTGAAGAGCGATGAGTACCATTGCTTCCCTGGCCTGCACATTTGCCAGACATGTCACCCGTCGAACATGTCTGGGATATGGTTGGTCAGCGCCTGGCACATCATGGTCCTCCGGTAACTGGTGTCACAGATTTGTGGGCTCGGATACAAACTGTGTGGAGGGAAATCCCTCAGGAACATATTCAGAACCTTATTGATTCAATACCATGGTGTATAGCAGCTCTAATTGCAGTGCACGGTGGCCACATGACATACTGAATAGTAGGGCTCAAAGGAAATGTACAGATTTGAAAAGGTAGTCATTTGTTACTTGTCATGTACCTGACCTGTGGTATTAAATTAATTGAATTCATGTGTTTACTTCTTGGTGTCGCAATTTCTGCAAACGGTAGTGCATAAACAAATTGTTACTATGGCGGCATGAAGAGCTATTAAACTACAAGAGAAGTGTTCTCATTTCAGGAGCCTGACAAAATAATCTTTCATGGAAATTTGATATCATTTTGTGAATACACAGTTGAAATAGAACATTTGCATACTTACATTCTCACTTGATAGGTTTGGCAACATGGTGATGGATTTGGAAGAAGAAAAAGCTTCATCACAGAGTAAAAGAAATGAAAATATTGTTTATCCATTCCATATATTGCTGTCTTCCCTTTCCTAAAGTTCTCCCCCCCCCCCCCCCTTTCAGGGCTCGGATTCTGACTGACTTTTCTTTGTCCCCAACTTCTATGTCTTCTCTAAAACTTTCTCAGATTTGGCTTTTGTTCCTGAAGCACAAAACTGTATTTTCACAAGGTGCAGATTTTGTAACAGTCCTCATCCTCACCAAATACAATGACTACATTGAAAGGGTGCCACAACAAGTTAAGTTGTAAGATGTGTCATTTAGATTCCGAGGACTCTTCAGTTAACAACAGAAGTACAGCAATATGACTAGACTTGTTTTTATTATTACTTTGTGTTCCCACATTTCCATTTCGTGTGTCATTAAACAGCTGCTTTTTACATAAATTGTGTACAGAAATTCTCAGACCATGCTAGAGAGAGTGGTTCTAACATAAAAAAACAAGTGTAGCCCATTCCATGACAGCTTTCCACAAAAGTTAACACAGGGTAACGCAAATAGAAGTGATGTTTGCATACAGTACCAGTCGCCACCTGTATACTCCTGTTCATTGACACAGCATCAGTTATTACTATATTGTCAAAACAAATGAATATACTGCTCTGTACTATATTATGGAGATTAAGCTACTTATATTATTGTTATATTTTTGTTTGTAGTTACCTTTCCAGTTCTGTTGTATGCATTTGGATGGCTAGCATGCAGATGGTTAGGACACAATTATAATGTTAATTAAGGAAAAAATATGGTGTATGCTGATGCTTGATAAAGTAGGAATCTCGGAAGGCTGAGAGACTGGGGTCACAATCTTGTAAACTGGTTGGTGAATGCCTGAATGGTCAACCAATGCTTGTCAATGTTTGCTGCACTGATTTACCAGCATTAGTGCTCCACCTGGGAACATATTCCTGAGAGCAATATGCTGAAAACGTGCGCTTGTGGATGGATGTGTGACATTTTGGCATCATCAACATTAGGTTATGGATCCACTGTATGGGGACATCTGCAGAACAGCATAAGTCACTGGCAGATTAAATTATGTGGTGCATCTATATATGGAGTATTAAGAACTGTGTCACCTGTTTGTTCTTTTTAATACAGCAGTCTCATTATGGAGTGAATGTCTGACAATTTATGCTAAGACACAAAGGAATTACAGACATTGGCTTCAAGTGAGCATTTGTTTAATTCAATGGGGAAAGTTGAAAATTGGTATCCAACCATGATTCAAACCCAAGTCTCCCACTTACTAGATTACTAAGCCATCTTGGACGCAGACGTCATTGCAACTGCATGGACTACCCTAGCACGCCTCCTGTCAGCCACACCCTCATCTTATTCCCACACAACTAGTGTAGTGATCTGCCCAATATTCTCATTACTCACAGCATTTCACAAATCCCCATAAGAGCTCGAGGTAGGTGTGCATCCGCACTGAAGAGATTATTGGCCATCGTCATCTTGATTGTATATACGTGTTGTCTGTTCTTTCAAACATATCCGAAAGAATGTATAACATTACACTACATGTTGCAATGGTAACAGGCTGGTCTCTCTCTCTCTTAACCTAAACTTTACAAGCTTATTCCTCTTTCCTACTTTATGAATGAGCTAAAACAGTTCAGAAAGTTAAGACAGTTTTTCTACTGTTATATGTGTCCATAGTACTTGAAACTTTACTTCTGGAAGGTTAGTACTGGCCAGCCATTCTGTATCTTTGTGTTTTTAATGGCTCATCAAGTGCATTTTCCTTTTGATACAGTGTCATATAAATATTCTGAATTTAATTGATTTACACTGTCTCAAGATATGGCCATTCAAGTAGAAGGATGTTGTGATAGCCTGTGTACACTACTAACAGCATTATCAGACCATAAGTATACACATCACTGTAAGACATTGTATATTCCACAATTACAATTGGAATTAGTCATCTCATACAAATACTTGGTTGTACCAATTTGTGGTGATAAGAAAGGAATGATAAGGAGCTGCAGGTAAATCAGATGTCAGACTTTGATTCATTGGTGGATACTGGAAAAATGCCATCAATCTACAAAGAAAATTGCTTTCAATACACTTGTGCGACCCACCTCAGAATATTGCTGAAGTGTGGGAAATCCATAACACAGAACTAACAGGAAATATTGGATAATATAAGAGGGTAATCAAACTAAAATGAAACAGATGGGGAAAAAAGTAATTAAACAGTTAATTTCAAGAGTAATCGCCATAACTGTTAATACATTTATCCCACTGAGAGACAAGATCATCTATGCCTTCATTGAAGGGTGTTTGTGGTTGCCTATAGACCATGATTGTACCCAGGTGTGCATCTCTTCATACCAAGCAAATCAACAGCCACAAATGCCTTTCTTCAGTGCTCCAAAAATTTCGAAATCGCAGGGGGAGAGTCTGGGATTGTATGAAGGACATGTATGGGCTTCCCAGTGAAACTTCTGCAGTGTAATCGGAACAACCTTGGCAACACATGGATAAGCCATCTTTCAGTGTTCCTGGACATATGGACTTGATGATGCACTTCAGTTTTTGCAGGGTATCTATGAACTGCTGTGCTTTAATTATGGCACCATGTTCCAGAAAGCCAATAAGCAGCGGGACATGCAGACAAAGAAAAACTGGTGTGTCTGTTTCAGCTACACTGCAGAAGTTTCTCTGGAAGCCCTTACACATCCTCCATACAGTCCTGACCTCTCCCCATGAGATTTCTGTGTTTTTGGAGCCCTGCAGAAAGACATTTATGACCACTGATTTGTTCCGGATTAAGAGAAGCGTGCCTGCATACAATTGAGATATTTTAGCTAACCACAAACATTTTATCCAGGAAATCATTGACCATCTAAAGGGTTCTGCAGGATAAGTGTATTAAGTTATGGGAATTGCTTTTGAAATAATAGAAAGTTTACTTATTTTTCCCACCTGTCTTCTTTTCATCTTAGTGACTGTGATACAAAGATGGCCAGCATCAATAGTAACAGGTATGTTTGGCCTATGCGCGAGACACAGAAAAGCTGAAAAACCTGAATTGGCACAAGAGTGGATACAAATATCAAACTTGGCGCAAAAGATTTCAGGAACCTGTATTACATGAGGAACTTGGGAACATACTACAGCCCCCTACTTATCACTCTTGTAGGGACTGTGAAAAAATTAGACTAGTTACAGCATTCACAGGTGCATCTGAAGGGATTGGAAGAAAGAGGCAACCCTCATAAGGCTTAGTCTGATTACCTTATTTGTTGCATATTAGAATGCACCACAAGCTGATAACAAGTAATTCCACATGTACTGCTAGAAGGAACAGTCTTCATATAAACTGTTTTATCCTTTTGTTGAAATGATATTAATTTTTCACTGATACACAGAGATAGGATACAAGGATATGGGTGTGGAAAGCCATTGTGCTGGATTCATTATGTAACATTAAACAATTTTATTTACTAACAATTATTCCACATCAACACATGCTGGTATTAGTCGAAAACAATATTATTGCACCTGGGAATGAGGTCGCTTCGGTCAGCTTATCATAAGTTCTGAACCACTTGATAATATATGCAAAAACTACCTTGAACTCATTCACAGCACAATGCATTTTCCTTGGTCACCACTGTACTTGTTTATTCTAATGTCACCATGTGTTTCCAATAATGGCCACAGGTTGCCAAGTACAATATCGTGGTGGGGTAACACTTTGACCACAGGACTAAACTATGTCAACTGATGTAATTAAAATATTCAAGATAGCAATGGTTGCTGACATTTAAAAAAAAGAAAAAAAAAAGAAAAAGAAAACCTCTGTTATAAAGGTACAATTTAAACAACGACCAACAGCTTTTACATATTCATCATGATACAAACCAATGGCAATTGAACAACAGCCTAAGGCTCTTAAAATCTCATTTATCCACAAGAATATAAAAAATGCTAACTACTTTAACAACTTGACCCCATGTGGCAGCCATGGATGTCTACAGGGATGGATATTTCATTTAGTTGCACAGCTTTAATACAGAAAAAGGCCCATGAAGTTTACAGCAAATAAGAGAGATTGTCATGGATTACTGATTTATTTGAATTTACTTGAGCAACAGTCGATATGTCACCTTATAATATATTCAAGAACAATTGTGCACTGGCAAACTGGCTAAGTTACCTCAACTAAACCTAGCCAGGTTTCACTAAACTCTACAACACTTAACATTGGAAGGAACTCACATCAGTCTGTCACAATCAAAACAAGATCTGAACATAAAATTTTCAGTTTAAAATCAATTCTTATACTAGCAGATTTTTTAACAACAGGCAAAGGCAATTTGTTTAATGGCAAGTTGTTCACTATACCAGTACCTGACCAATAGCACCTGATGGATATAACATATTGGGGAACAGCAACTGGTACAAAACCCACCAGTCCACACAGGTCCCTTGCCAGCTTAACTTAGTACATACAAATAACAGTTCAGAACAAAAGGTGCATTCTTGTGACAATGTACTGCACATGAACTTGCAAGTAAATGAATGCAGAATGATAAACTGTTAACAGAAAACAGTCAACTTCACCTCCTCCCACTAAAGCCACAACATGACAGGACAGATGACTACAATTCAGTATTCACTGTACATATATTTAAATCCACAGATTGGTACATTAGCAGGAAAGACATTAAAAGGTAGTTCCACAAGGCAATACCAAAGCACAAACAGTACAATTTAGAATCTCAGACAAAGAATAGGCTTCTGTGAATAATCACTATTAAGCTGATATAGAGGGTCTATACATGGGTGATGTACTTGAGGACAATATTATGGAAATGGAAGAGGATGTAGATGGAGATGAAATTGGAGATATGATACTGTGTCAAGATTTTGACAGAGCACTGAAAGACCTGAGTTGAAACAAGGCCCCCAGAGTAGACAACATTCCATTAGAACTACTGACAGCCTTGGGAGAGCCAGTCCTGACAAAACTCTACCATCTGGTGAGCAAGATGTATGAAACAGGCAAAATACCCTCAGACTTCAAGAAGAATATAATAATTCCAATCCCCAATAAAGCAGGTGTTGACAGATGTGAAAATTACCGAACTATCAGTTAAATAAGTCACAGCTGCAAAATACTAACGCAAATTCTTTACAGACCAATGGAAAAACTGATTGAAGCCGACCTTGGGGAAGATCAGTTTGGATTCCGTAGAAATGTTGGAACACGTGAGGCAATACTGACCCAACGACTTATCTTAGAAGAAAGATTAAGGAAAGGCAAACCTACATTTCTAGCATTTGTAGACTTAGAGAAAGCTTTTGACAATGTTGATTGGAATACTTTCTTTCAAATTCTGAAGGTGGCAGGGGAAAAATACTGGGAGCAAAAGCTATTTACAATTTGCACAGAAACCAGATGGCAGTTATAAGAGTTGAGGGACATGAAAGGAAAGCAGTGGTTGGGAAGGGAGTAAGACAGGGTTGTAGCCTCTCCCCGATGTTATTCAATCTGTATATTGAGCAAGCAGTAAAGGAAACAAAAGAAAAGTTTGGAGTAGGTATTAAAATCCATGGAGAAGAAATAAAAACTTTGAGGTTCACCGATGACATTGTAATTCTGTCAGAGACAGCAAAGGACTTGGAAGAGCAGTTGAACGGAATGGACAGTGTCTTGAAAGGAGGGTATAAGATGAACATCAACAAAAGCAAAACGAGGATAATGGAATGTAGTTGAATTAAGTCGGGTGATGCTGAAGGAATTAGATTAGGAAATGAGATACTTAAAGTAGTAAAGGAGTTTTGCTATTTGGGGAGCAAAATAGCTGATGATGGTCAAAGTAGAGAGGATATAAAATGTAGACTGGCAATGGCAAGGAATGCGTTCCTGAATAAGAACAATTTGTTAACATCGAGTATAGATTTAAATGTCAGGAAGTCGTTTCTGAAAGTATTTGTATAGAGTGTACCCATGTATGGAAGTGAAACATGGATGATAAATAGCTTAGACAAGAAGATAATAGAAGCTTTTGAAATGTGGTGCTGCAGAAGAATGCTGAAAATTAGATGGGTAGGTCACATAACTAATGAGGAGGTATTGAATAGAATTGGGGAGAAGAGGAACTTGTGGCACAACTTGACTAGAAGAAGGGATCGGTTGGTAGGACATGTTCTGAGACACCAAGGGATCATCAATTTAGTATTGGAGGGCAGTGTGGAGGGTAAAAATCGTAGAGGGAGACCAAGAGATGAATACACTAAGCAGATTCAGAAGGATGTAGGCTGCAGTAGGTACTGGGAGATGAAGAAACTTGCACGGGATAGAGTAGCATGGAGAGATCCGAACAGATTGAGAGGATGAAAGTAGCCGTCATGGATTCGCAGCATGATGCAGTACTTGCTCCCCTGCAGCATGACCTTCCAGTCCGGCGTCAACATACCACTTTCTTCCCTGTCACTTGTGCATGCCTCTCACCAGTTCCATTCTGTCAGCCTCACTCTGTCCATGCCTGTCAATGTCAATACAAGTATGACAGCATTCACGTGCCTGTGGATGCTCTGACTTCTATGCCTAACCTTCTGCAAACCCAACTGCCTCTCTTGCACTCACACACTGCCTCCAAATAATATTTTGTCATGGCATGCACTCTCTTATCACACCAGCAGGAAGTGCAACTGCCGCACTAATGACGCTGAATAGCGCTGCATCTATACGAACACATAAAACATATTTATATTTATGTTCTTGTCATTCAGTTTAACCACAAACATAACATACAATATCTAATAATGTAATATAAATGGATAAATAAAAAATCTACTCACCAAGTGGTGGCAGGGGAACACACACACACACAAAAGGATTTAACTTTTACAAGCTTTCAGAGGCAGTGGCTCCTTCTTCTGGCAGAGGAGTTGAAGGGGAATGAAGAGGGGTCAAGGAAAAGAACTTGAGAGGTTTAGGGAAAAGGATGTAGTTCAGAAAAGTCACCCAGAACCTGGTTCAGGGGAGATTTATCAGACAGCATGAGAAGGAAAGAATTCCTGCTATCTTTAATATGAAACAGAATACTGCATTACAGTACAATGCATATACAGAACTTAATTTAAAAAGACTGAATAAAAATCAAATCAAATGATATCAAATCAAATCATATCCAGCCAAGGAAGATGTAGTACTTCAAGAAAAGAAAAGTGCCCAGAAGACATGGTCAGAAGTCAATGTAACTTTCTTAACACACACACCATTGGTGAGTATGTATATGGGGCTTTCAAAAAGTAACAAGCTGGAGGCATAATTACAGAAACCAGTACTTGTATGTTAGAAGTATTGACTGTGGCTGTTGAGACACTTGTCCCACTGTGACACAAGGTAGTGAATGGCTGTCTCATAAAATTTCTGGGGCTGTGATGTTAACCAGTTCTGCGCAAACAGCTGGACGTCGTCATCTGAGGTGAATCGTTTGTCACTCGGAGACTTTTTAAGGTGACCAAAATTGGCGTAATCATAGGGAGAGAGGTCCAGACTGTATGGAGGGTGGCCGAGAACCTCCCATTTATATTTCTGCAGGAGTGCCGTTACTGTGTTGCCGTATGAGGCTTTGCACTATCGTGGAGCAGAATGACCCTATGGGTGAGATTGCCTGGTTGTTTTGATGTTATCACTTGGTGAAGGGTGGCAAGGTTTGCGAGTAACGCTGGGCATTCACAGTTGTCCCGTGCTGCAGGAAATGAATCAGAAGGAATGAATTTTTGATCCCCTTAAAAAGGCTCTGAGGGACAAATGATTCACCTCGGATGACAACAGCCAGCTGTACGTGCAGAACTGGTTAACATCGCAGCCCCGGGAATTTTATGAGACAGCCATTCACTGCATTGTGTCACAGTGGGACAAGTGTCTCAACAGGCAGGGTCAGTACTTCTAACTAATTAGAGTTGCAAATCTCTGTAACAGGCAAAACAGCCACCAATGTGCAGTACTGTTGTTCATGTTTAGTGTTGTTACCAGAACTGGTAGGGTTTATAAGGTGTGTGAACAGTGTCAGGTGTTGAGTGATCATTGTGAAGGTCTGGGAGAAACTGTGTACTTGTGCAAGACAGCACTATCAGTATCCAACATAATTTGAAAGGGGCCTCATTGTTTGTCTCCATATGGCTTGTGTAATATCCAGATTGATGGGGCAGTTGGGTATGGCAATGGTCCAATGCTGGACTGCATGAGAATGTGAGGACAGATATACTTGTCATCAAGGTTCCAGCTGACCACGTCTGACTGTCATAAGGGAGAACAGCAATATTGTGCATC
Source organism: Schistocerca serialis cubense (assembly GCF_023864345.2). Taxonomy (NCBI): domain Eukaryota; kingdom Metazoa; phylum Arthropoda; class Insecta; order Orthoptera; family Acrididae; genus Schistocerca; species Schistocerca serialis. Next base: position 2,624,606 of record NW_026048515.1, on the reverse strand, counting down.
CAAGCACATCATAACCCCTTCACATCTAAAAATGTCAGCGAAGGATAAGTAATGGACTATCTGCAACATTCTGTCGCCCTACATTATTGGCAGAAGACTAACAACTGCCGGTGTAGGGAATTACCATCCTATGCATAGGCTGCATGGACACCACAACACAAACACCTGTCACATTGTGTTCAGAGATGAATCACAGTTCTGTGCTATCCTAGATAATCATCATCATTGAGAATGGCAGCAACATGGGGAAGGTTCCATTCTTTTAATGTTTAGAAGAAGCAAAATGGTATTAATCCTGACGTCATACAGTGGAGAACCATCAGCTATGTTTCAGGTCAGGCTGGTAGTAAATGAGGGAACTCTGATGGCACAATGGTAAGTAATGGACATCCTGCATCCCCGTGTGGTACCTCTCATGAGACAGTACAATGGTGACATTTTTCAACAGGATAATCTTCATCCACACATGGCATGTCTCCTGTGTCCATCAAGAATCCCAGATCTGTCCCCCATAGGACATGTCAGATCAGATCAGCCCAGACATCTGTTCCATCCCAGTATATGATATCAAGGACCAATTACAATCATTGTGGGCCAGCTTTCCTCAGGAGAGGATAGGGTGGCCTTATGATGCCCTTCCAACCAGATCAGTGCATGCTCCCAGGACAGAGGGAATGTAGCTTCATAATGATGTGTGGGCTTGTACTGCAAAATTTTCTGTAACTTTGTGTTTTGTAATTACTGGAATAATATCATATATATTGAGAAACCAGTGAAGTTTCATTTCATGTCCTCCTACCCTTTTGAGTGCTTAATTTTGTTGTCAGGCTGTGCAGTTTCTTACAGATGCATATTAGGGCACTTCATAAAATCAATAACATGGCTACCAATATCTTTGTTCATTCCTGGTCTTGTGATTGCCAGATAAATTTGTTTTATTTTTATTCTGCAATTGGAGCTTATCCACATTAAAATGTCTATTACAACTGTCTTATCATTGTTCACAATAATATGCTGTTTTCTTGATAGTCTTCTTGCACACAGAAGTTGTGGTTTGATGTTAGCTAATCACACATCTCCATCGAAATTTCTTTCTTACCTGAATACGATATTCAAAAAGGTAGAGGTGTTGCTGACTATTTTGGTCACCACCAACAACAAAAGCACATACAAATTCCTTGAAGTCCTATTTGTGCATCAGTCATTCAGACTAAATCCATTATCAATAAGTAGATACTTTTACTTGCTTTGGTTTCAGCAGTTGGTATAGAGTCTTGTCTTATCATTGTTCACAATACTATGCTGTTTCCTTGGTAGACTTCTTGCACACAGAAATTGTGGTTTGATGTTAGCTAATCACACATCTCCGTCAAAATTGACTTCTTAACTGAATCCAATATTCAAAAAGGTAGAGGTGTTGTTGTCTGTTTTGGTTACCACCAACAACAAATGCACGTAAAAATTCTTTGAAGACCCATCTGTGTTGTCAGTCATTCAGACTAAATGCATTATCAATATGTAAAAACTTTTACTCACTTTGGTTTCAGCACTTGGTATAGAGACTGTTGAGATAGTTGAAAGACATGTAATACATGTGTTTTAAATTTTTAACATCCTGTTTGAATATCGTAAGGTTTGTACTGGCATGCACCAACTGTTTGGTACTTGTGATTTTTTTTATGACATACAGTATATGTCAGTAGTATTATGTTGTCAAAATAGAAATAGTGTGTTATTTTTTTCTGGTTCTGATTCACAATATCCTGAGATATTGGCTTCGCTTTGTCTGGGGGAGGTACCACTATCAGCTGCTGAATGCAATGTACATTAGACTGTCAGTATCTGACAAAATTTTTGTCAGTATTAATATTTGGGATGGAATAATGGTTTTGAGACATCAGTTTCCTGACTGGTTTAAGGTGGCCAGCTATGAATTTCTCTCCTGTGCCAACCTTTTGATCTCAGGGCAGCACTTGCAGCCTACATCCTCAATTATTTGCTGAATGTGTTCCAGTCTCTGTTTCCATCTACACCTTTTACCCTCTACGGGTCCCTCCAGTACCATGGAAGTTATTCCTTGATGTCTTAACAGGTGTCCTATCATCTTGTGCCTTCTTTTTGTCAGTGTTTTCCATATATTCCTTTCTTCATCAATTCTGGAGGGAAACCCCCCCCCCCCCCCCCATTCCTGACCTTACCAGCCCATCTAATTTTCACCATTCTTCTGTTGCATGACATCTCAAATGCTTTGATTGTTTTTTGCGTGTTGTCCCAGGTGTAAAAGGAAAGAGGATAAAATCACACTAAATATAGAAGGACAAAAGACTGAAAATGCACATAAAATTGCCAATAAATTCAACAGCTATTTTTCAGAAATTTCCACAAATCTCCTAACCAACTCTTCAAATACTGCTCACTCTCCTCCCACAAAATCTCCTGACTAACTCTCCAAACACTGCACACTCTTGTCTCAAAAATAATACTCCTCTGAACTCCTTTTTCCTATCTCCTACAACACCGTATGAAATTGAAGATATTATTAAAAAAAGAGTCAAAAAGATTTATTCTGCAGGGTATGCTCTGATACCCTGCTTCTTACTTCATAAGTGTTCAAATTACATCAGTGGACCCCTGTCAAATATCATAAATACCTCATTTCTAGAGGGAACATTTCCAAACCAGCTAAAACTTGCTAAAATTATACCTCTCTACAAGAAGTGAGAGAAAACAGACATGACAAACTATAGGCCAATTGCTATACTATCTTCCTTCTCAAAAATATTTGAGTACTGTATGTTAACTAGATTAGAAATATGTTTAAGTTCTAACAACATAGTCACATCTTCCCAATATGGATTTTGAAAAAATAGGTCCACCACACATGCTCTGTATGCATTTCTAGAAAAGTGTTCAAGTTTCGTTGACCATAAACAACCTGCTGTCGGTATATTTCTTGATCAGTCCAAGGCCTTTGACATAGTCGACCACAAGCTGCTGCTTATGAAACTCCATAAGTATGGGATTAGAGGTGTAGCCCACAATTGGTTCCATAGCTACCTTAGTCAAAGAAAGCAGTATGTAGAAATAAGAAAATCAGAGACATTCAGGCACTGCAGGTCAGATATACTACATACAACAAATGACATCCCTCAGGGATCTGTCCTTGGCCCTGTTCTTTTCATGTTGTTCATAAATGATCTCCCAGAACACATACCAAATGCCAGCTCCTTTCTGTATGCGGATGACACAAATATCCTGATAACCAGTAGAGGTGACACATTGCAAGATGCAGTTAATGAAACTACTTGTCATTTACAATTGTGGTCTGAAGTAAATAGACTACTCATAAATACTCAAAAAACTGTAAGTATGAACTTCCATACTAGACAAAATCTAACCCCCTTCAATGCAGTTATAATTATTGGCAAAGATTACATTATGAACAGGCAGGACGCCAAATTTCTTGGACTTACCATCAGTAACACACTAAATTGGAAACCACATATTGAGGCATTGTCACAAAAGCTTAGTAAAACCCTGCTATCTATTATGATCATTAAAAGACACACCCAGTGTAGATACCTTGAAGCTGGTGTACCATGCCCTGTTTGAGTCTGTCTTGAGCTATGGCCTAATCTTCTGGGGAAAGTGCTCTGATTCTCTCACAATTTTCAAGTTACAAAAACAAATAGTAAGAACAATGAAATGTAAAAAAAGAACTGAACACTGTAAACCACTATTTCAACAGCTAAAAATCCTGCCACTGCCATGCCTCTATATATTGGAACTAGCTTGTTTTACAGTACAGCACTTGGATGCCCTCAACAGAAATGCAGACTGCCACACACATGACACCAGAAACAAAACACAGTTACAAATTGTAGCCCACAACACAAAATTATATGCAAATGGGGTTAAATGTATGGGCATTAAAATATACAACCACCTCCCAACAGACATAAAAACAAGCAAAAATCCAAAAACAATGAGAATTAAATTAAAGGAATTGCTAATAAATCACTGTTTCTATTCCATACATGAATTTCTTGAAACAAAATTTTAATTACTTGCAATAAGCTGTTTATTCAGTTGTAGATGTTTCTACATAGTAAGATAATTTAATTATCGTATCTTATCTATATTCTCTCTCTGTATCTCATATATTTATTCTGCTATGTGAACTATGTACCACAATATTTTAATTACTTGTAATAAGCTGTATATTCCCTTGTAGATATTTCTACTTAGTAAGATAATTTAATTATTGTTTGTTACTCATATTCTGTCTGTATCTCTTATATGTATTCTGCTATGTGCAGTATGCACCACTGTTATCTCTCGTCACACACCACCTTTTTTATATTTTGTCTATATATCCTATATGTATTCTGCTATGTGAGTTATATGCCACTACTGTCATCTCTTGTCATATACCATCTTAACATAATTTTTCAAATTGACTTGTCCTATATCATGATGTGCTTTGCTGTACAGTTTGTATGATCTACAGGACCAATAAAAAATCAAATCAACTCAAACCAAGTGCTGAGGGTGAGGTGGCACTCAAACACAAAACAGTGATGAGGCGAACAACACTTAATGAGCAACAGCTTGATATTAGTTAACTTTATTAGCTGCAGTGTCTAGATACACGGCAGGCCATGATACAAGTAGAGATTAGATTGGATTAGATTAGATTAGTACTTGTTCCATAGACCATGAATACGACACTTCGTAATGATGTGGAACATGTCAGGTTAATAAAAGGTGGTTATACAAGATATTACATTAAACAAAATATTACATGACACTCAATATTTATTTATTTATTTATTTATTTATTTATTTATTTATTTATTTATTTTTTTTTTTTTTTGAGGTTGGGAAATTACCCACTTACTATATCCAAAAATTCATCTAATGAGGAGAAGGAGTTGCCATTAAGAAATTAATTTAATTTCCTTTTAAATGCTATATGGCTATCTGTCAGACTTTTGATGCTATTAGGTAAGAGACCAAAGACTTTTGTGGCAGCATAATTTACCCCCTTCTGAGCCAAAGTTAGATTTAGCCTTGAGTAGTGAAGATCATCCTTTCTCCTAGTGTTGTAGCCATGTACACTACTATTACTTTTGAATTCGTTTGGATTGTTAATAACAAATTTCATAAGAGAATATATATATTGTGAGGCTACAGTGAAGATTTCTAGATCTTTAAATAAGTGTCTGCAGGATGATCTTGGATGAGCTTCAGCAATTATTCTGATTACACGCATTTGTGCAATGAACACTCTTTTACTCAGTGATGAGTTACCCCGGAATATGATGCCATACGAAAGAAGAGAATGAAAATAGGTGTGGTCAGCTAATTTACTGAGATGTATATCGCCAAAATTTTCAGTGACCCTGATAGCATAAGTAGCTGAACTCAAATGTTTCAGCAGATCCTCAGTGTGTTTTTTCCAGTTCAACCCCTCATCAATGCATACACCTAGAAATTTTGAATATTCTATCTTAGCTACCGATTTCTGATCGAAGTCTATATTTATTAGTGGGGTCATTCCATTTACTGTGTGGAACTGTATATACTGTGTTTTGTCCAAGTTTAATGAGAGCCCATTTGCAGAGAACCACTTAATGATTTTCTGAAAAACATCGTTTATAATTTCACCAGTTAATTCTTGTCTGTCGGGTGTGATAGCTATACTTGTATCATCGGCAAAAAGTACCAGCTTTGCATCTTCGTGAATATAGAATGGCAAGTCATTAATATATATTAAGAACAGCAAAGGACCCAAGACCGAACCTTGCGGCACCCCATTCTTGATTGTTCCCCAGTTTGAGAAATCGCCAGTTTTTTGCATATTACGTGAACTGCTTATTTCAACTTTCTGCACTCTTCCCGTTAGGTATGATTTAAACCATTTGAGTACAGTGTTGAATAAAGCAACTCAAATCCAATTAATTCAGGAGGTCACAAGAGTCCAAGTAACGGCGCCTGGTTAGCAGGCCGCGCTAAGCAGGAGTGGGCGATCTACCAAGACTGCTGGCGGGCTGGCCGGCTGCGCCTTTCCAACCCTTCCGATGGGGTGCTGCAGTCCCTGCCTGCCGAGGGTTTCCCTGCAGGAGGACGCGGATTGGTGGCGGCTCACGTGGCTTAGTGTAGAACAGAACGAAAGCAGGTAACCTGCGTGACGACTCGTCACGTTGTCCGGTGCAACTATACGCGCCCACAACCGCACATATAGAACGTTCATTAGCTTGTTAGTCAAGGTGCAGCAGCGTCATTACACGTAGAACATCACGCGCGCTCCGTTAGCTCTGTAACCTCTCTCATATGATTTTACAGCGATTACTCATTAAAACAGAAAAATTGACTTTTATGTTTCATATAGCTCAAGACATCGGCGTCATGGTGAAGTGCCCAACACCTCGCTAAACTAATGGGCGCACTTTTTGTGATATTCGCACTTTCGTCGGACATTGCGGGGAATTCGAAAAGTTTGTAATGAAAAATATGGGTCGTTATGATTTTGTGTTTGGTGCACATTATACCTTATATTGCCAGGAATGAAATTTAGCTAAGATACTGAATTTTTCTGGAGACAGGGAAGGAGGTCTCTTACCTTTGTCTCTGGCCTCGAGAAATTGGAATTTATGTAGCACGTTCACTTCGTCGGGACGCGCGCGAGAATGAAATATTCATAACATGCCTCAAACACATAAACATTCGAAACGAGATCTCGTTTCGCTGTCTCAAACGACTTGTGAGTATGAGTATTTTATCTTAGTTTATTATTTAATTTTTTTTTCTATACAGTGCTGTAATTTCTCGAAAGTCATTGATGGCTAGAGAAAAGAGAATTTGCTTGTATGAAAATAAACAAGAAATTCTCTCTACTATGACAGCAAGTCGACACAATGGGGTTTTCTATAAGATATTGACCGCTCTGGTCACCTGTTGCTAATTTGATAAATCAGTGTTTCAAGATTCTGTTATAACAGCTGTTGCAAGGTGAGCGCGTGAAATTTATAATGTGTCTGGCAAAAAAGCAAAATTTAACGTTGCAGTTACTTAAAACTCATCTCTGATGACATTCCCCTGAAGAAAAAAAAATTAACAACTCAGATGAAAGTAAATCCCCAGTTCTGTTGCAATTTCAGGGGAGTCCTGTGACCCAGTAAGTCTTCAATAATGAACAGCTTGGACGAAAACTTAACAAAACCTCTTCTTTCCACACCTCAATTATATTTGGCATATGAAAAGATACAGTTCCTATCACTGTACAGAGTGAGGGAATGAATCGTCTTACTGTAGACATCTTTTAATTCATCAGTGATTTCGACTTTGACGAATAGTTGGCAAGATTCTGCAAATCATCAGTGTGTTCACAGCTTCAGAATGACGAAAGAGTTTTAATAGGTCAGTTCTACTCTGCAACAAAAATGAAGCATCGTTCTATTAGAAATAATAAATTTGGTGCCTGTGTAGCAATGGACAACGAGGTTAGAAAAACATGGTAGTTATTACTTTATGAATCGCTCGAGACCATGCGTTAAGGTTAAAATGGGTTAGAATTGTGTATAATCTATCTTTAACACATCAAAAGACAATCATGGTGAATAAGAACACCAATACACTCTGAACAGAGAGAAAAAATATGGTACACTGTTTGCAGCGAATTATTTTCATATTTCTCTGATGAAGAACGCGGAAAAAATCCTTTGGTAATTTTCTATTCCAGTCGTTCACTATTGAAAATACAGTGGGCTACAGGATTCTACCAAAATTTCAACAGAATGGGCGAGTCATTTTTGTATGAATTGTTAACCTTTTCTCATTTGAAGAAGTATGATCAGTCATGAGTAACGAATGTGTTTCTCTTGTTAAAAAAAAAAAAAAATTATATAATTTTGACAAACTCGCCTTGGAGTTGCTATTGCCACATAATTCTGAAACCGTGTTATATTAAACAAGCAACTGGCGGCGAGAGAGGTCAATAGCTTGCGGAAAATATTGCTTTGGTTTCCAATAACGTAAGAGAAGAGATTTCAGGTTTACTTTCATACTAATTCCCTTCTCAATAACTGCCAAAAACCCTTACAAATTACAGTACTGGATTGAAAAAATAAAATAAAAACAAAAGCTCGAGCTACACCGTCGTGGATTAAAAAGTTCTGTGTGTTAACCACGTAGCAAACTACTCTCCTCTTACGCTCTACCGCTTGCTAAAATCACAAACTGACGTCTCGAACGGTTTAGGAGATACGAAGTACGTTATGAATATTTCACTCTCGCACGCGCGCGGTCGGAAGCGAACGTGCTGTACAAATTCCATTTTCTTGAGACTGGAAACAGAGACCTCCTCTCAAGTCTAAAGAAAAATTTAGTATCTGACCTAAATTTCATATGAAGCAACTTATGTTGTAATATACACCGAACGCAAAATCATAGCGACCTCTGTTTTTCATTGCAAACTTTCCGAATTTCGTCCAGGGTCGCACTAAATCCGAATATGACGTTAAGTATGATTACTATCGAAATGTTGGGCACTTCACCATGAAGCAGACATACAAAGCTATGCTTAAATTGAAAATCATTTCTTTACCGATTCGTTTCTATAAAACCGTTTGAGAAAGACAGCAGGGCATGAGCCTCGATTCTTTCAGCACAGCACATCGCCAACCGGCGCGCCAAAATCAGACAAAGAATGTCTCGTTCATTCTTGCTCGCCGGCAGCCACTGGGCCATGCCCATCCGCTGTCATTGTGCGCTGCCTCATTACATAACAAAGGGACACTTTTCGTCCTGGGTCAAGTTGCCTCACTCTGGGAACCCCTGTGCAGGTAGCCCACTTTCTTTTTGTGCACAACCTCAGGCTGCCAACATGTGCTAGTGATCTGGTCAGTGGTGGAGTCGATAGCAAGGGACTCCACACTTTTCTGCTCCAGTTTTCCCACAGTCCATGTTTCATTAGCAGACACGTCTGTGCTCTGAATGTACATTTCCAGACATTTCTTCCTCGAATTAAGACCTAAGTTTCGATACTAGTGGACTTCTCTTGGCCAGGAATGCGCTTTTTGCCAGATCTAGTCTACTTTTTGTGTCCTCATTACTGTGTCCGTCATGGGCTATTTTGCTGCCTAAATAGCGGTATTTTTAACTCCATCTACTCTGTCATCAACAATCCCGATGTTAAGTTTCTTGCTGTTCTCATTTCTGCTACTTCTCATTACTTTTGACTTTCTTCGATTTATCCTCCATCCATATTCTGCACACATAATCTGTTCATTCCATTGAACAGAACCTGTAATTCTTCTTCACTTTCACTGAGGATAGCAATTTCATCAGCGAATCATATCATTGATATACTTTCACCTAGAATTTCAATCCCATTCTTGACATTTAGTTTTATTTTCATCATTGCTCTTTCAATAGAGAGATTGAACAGTAGGGGCAAAAGACTACATCCCTGAAACTTCCTGGCAGATTAAAACTGTGTGCCAGGCCTAGACTCGAACTCAGGACCTTTGCGTTTTGAGGGCAAGTGCCCTACCATCTGAGGTACCCAAGCACGACTCAAGCCCCCTCCACACATCTTCACTTCTGCCAGTACCTCGTCTCCTACCTTCCACACTTCACAGAAGCTCTCCTGCGAACCTTGCTTGAGTTGTGCTTGGGTAGCTCAGATGGTAGATCACTTGTCCGCCTAAGGCAAAGGTCCCGAGTTCGAGTCTCGGTGTGGCACACAGTTTTAATCTGCCAGGAAGTTTCATATCAGTGCACACTCCACTGCAGAGTGAAAATCTCATTCAGACTACATCCCTGTCTTACACTCTTTTTAATCCAAGCACTTTGTTCTTGCTCCTCAACTTTTATAGTTCCCTCTTGGTTCTTATACACATTCTGTATGACCGATCTTCCCTACAGCTTAACCATATTCTTCTCGGAGTTTTGAATGTTCTACACCATTTGACACTGTCAACCACTTTTTCCATGTTGGTAAATTCTATGAATGTGTCTTGTTTTATCTTCAGTCATACTCCCATTATCAGCTGGAAGATTGGAACTGCCTCTCTGGTGCTTTTACCTTTCCTAAAGCCAACCTGATCCTCATCTAACAGATTGTCAGTTTTCTTTTCCATTCTTCTGTATATTATTCTTGCCAGCAACTTGGCTACAGGAGCTGTTATATTGATTGTGGGATAATTATCGCCATTGTTGGCTCTTACTCTCTTCAGAATTGTATGGATCATGTTTTTCCAAAAGTCTAGTGATACATCACTGGCCTCATACATTCTACACACCAACGTGAATAGTTGTTTTGTTGCCACTCCCATACCCCCCCCCCCCCAAATGACTTAGAGATTCCAATGGAATGTTATCTATCCCTTCTGCCTTATTTGACCTTAAGTCGTCCAAGTGTTTAAAATTCTGATTCTAATACAAGATCCCCTAGATGTTCCCTGTCGTCTCCTGTTTCTTCTTCTGGAATATCATCAGATAAGTCTTCCTGTGTTTAACAGTGGGATTCCCATTGCACTTTTAATATTACCACACTTGATTTTAATCTCGCTGACAATAAATTCTTTTCGAGTTGGTCTCATTTTTCATGCAGCCATTTCTCCTTAGTTTCCCTACTCTCCCTTATGTATTTCATTCCTAAGCGATGTGTATTTCGGTATTCCTGAATTTCCCTGCACATTTTTGTACTTTCTTCTACTTCTACCGAAGTACTTGTTCAGTTACCCATTGTTTCTTCGCAGTTGTCTTCTTTTACCTACTTTTTTTCCATCTTCTGTGAATGATCTTTTTAGAGATGTCCATTCCTCGTCAACTGAACTACCTACTGAACTATTAATTATCACAGTATCTTTAGCCTCAGAGAACTTGAAGCACATCTCTTCATACTGTAATACTTCTCTATCCCAATTCTTTGCACATTGATTTTTCCTGACTAGTCTCTTAAACTTCAACCTATTTTTCATCATTACTACATTGTGATCTGAGCCCTTATCTGCTCCTGGATGTACCTTACAATCCAATATCTGTGTTCAGAATCTTTGCCAGATCATGATATAATCTAACTGGAATCTTTCCATATCCCCTGGCCTTTTTCAGGTATAGCTCCTCGTCTTGTAATTCTTGAACATGGTACTCATTATTACTAGCTGAACTTTATTGCATAACTTAATTAGCCTTTCTCCCCTCTCATTCTTTCTACCAATCCCATTTTCTCCCATGATACACATCCCCAAAATGCCATCATCAAGATGGGTGAGTGTTTTAGTGTTACCATAATTTGAGGACCCAGCTACAATCACTCTCGTAGTATTTGGTACCGAGCGAGGTAGCGCAGTGGTTAGACACTGGACTCGCATTCGGGTTCAATCCCGCGTCTGGCCATCCTGATTTAGGTTTTCCGTGAGTTCCATAAATCGCTCCAGGCAAATGCTGGGATGGTTCCTTTCAAAGGGCATGGCCGACTTCCTTCCCCATCCTTCCCTATCCAATGAGACCGATGACCTCACTGTCTGGCCACCTTCCCCAAAAAAACAACAACAACAACAGTATTTGGTAGTAATGAACCATTTCGTTTTTATTTTGCACTGCTGCATGACCAGACACTTACCAAAAATTCTCTGTGACAAGGCTGTATCACCCATTCCATCATAATCAAATGTATTAATATGTTGTCTTACAGAAGGAAGAAAATATTAACACCTTTTTGTTAGTGTCGAATAATATATTTAACATATGAGAATGTAGTTTGACATGAAACAAAATAATTTTCATGTGACGTACAGTGAAAATAACCTCATTATTTACTCAATGAACACTGGTAAAGAAAGTGTTTTAATGGTGTGTTCTAGTACTAGTATAGTTGTCCGGTGCACACATAGCTCAGTGTCACACAGAATATTTTTTTACATTATGCATACTGAAAACAACTTCATTCAACACTTATTTGATGCTCATAAAGAACTAATTTTCTTACTATTGTTTCTGCTTCATACAAACCTATATACAACTATAGCTTATTGAACATGTCAAGCATAGTTCCCAGTGGTTTGAACGAGTCACAGATTTCAGAGAACAAGATATAACCAGACTAGAAACTACTGCAGAATGGATGCTGTGTTTGGCTCTGTGGAAGGCTGTCTAATTGTATTAGACACTGACAAACAGTATCTAAAATTTTCTGTTATGTACTCTGTGCCAACTGCTCACAAATGGTATAAACTATCAGATGGTTCCCAGAACAGGTGCTGTGTTCTGTTTACCAGTGTTCTGTAAATTGTCTGCTGAGGTAACAAGAATACACTAATGTTACTGCATACAAATAAACCTTCCAGACAATCAAGAGTGAGAAAAGTTCAAAAACTACATTCTTTCTGCCAGTAGTTTTAATTTTTAACTGTAAACTTTGTGGAAATTGTTAACAAAATCCCATAAAGATGACAAGTATTATATATCAGTGTTGTACCAAAGCTGGAGAAACATACTACTGTCATTCCAGGACAGTCCCCTCCACAGTACTGGAGTTACAAATATTGTCAAATTCGGATTGGTTCACACGAATAATGGTGCTCTGCAGATCTAAAGAAAAAGAAACAATGTATAGAACAGACTGAGTCATTCCCTATTACAGAAATTATTCCTTTATGCAAAAGAAAACTGGAAATGGAAGAGACTAAAATGAAAAAAAAACGCAAACTAAACTATGCAAGGAAAACAACTGTTTTAAACGAAGAATATAAACTGCCACTGGGAAATGAACAAGCCACTGCAAATGCGGAAACAATGCTTACAAATTACTTAAAACAGAGTACATGGAAAAATTTGGATATGACTAGGCAATACAGGACTTAATATTTTCTGTTAATGCGAACAGCAAGCGGCGATGTTCCAGTTTATAAAAAAGGGGATAAAGACTCTGCCTCAAGTTACCGGCCAATTTCCATAGTCCCATCTTTTTCTAAAGTTCTGGAATGCACAATTTACAAACAATTATCTGACTACTTTGATAATATAGGAATTATTAGTGGATCTCAATATTGTTTTAGGAAAAATATGTCAGCAACTGATGTGATAGATGCTGTTGTAAAATACATCCATCAAGTATTTGAGGATAAAGACTTTGCTCAAGTCACTTTTTGTGACCTAGGCAAAGCCTTTGACTGTGTAGAGTATATACTACTACTTGAAAAATTGTACTTCTATGAGTTTAGAGGTAATAGCCTTAAACTATTAAGATCATTTTTTTAGAACCGTAATCAAGTTGTCTGTTTTGGAAAAGAATTGACCACGGTAGAACAAGTTAAGTTAGATGTCCCACTGCAATCTGTACTTCGCCCTTTCCTGTTGTTAACAGTGATTAACGACCTGCCATCAAGTATTAAATCAAAAACCGTACTATATGCAGATGATACAACTTTTCTGAACAGCAGTAAGGACCTCAATGGCCGTAAAAGTTGTATTACAGAGACAATTGCTCAAGCATGATACTGGTTTAAAGCAAATGGATTTCCGCTTAGTGAAAATAAAACTCAGCAGACAGTATATAGTCTAAAAGACAAGCTACCATCTGATGATCGTAGTTATGTTAAGTTTTTAGGAGTATATCTGGATGACAAATTATCTTGGGGTCAACATGCCAAGTATCTTAGTGGTAAGTTGTTTAGGGTAATCTATCTGGTAAGGCGACAAATGGATTATGTTAGAATATCCTATCTCTCATTCTTTCAAAGCATAATAACCTATGGTATCATTTTATGGGGCACTCCAGTGTGCATGACATCCTTCTACTACAGAAGAAAGCTATTAGGGTAATTACAGGCGCACCCTATAAGGCACACTGTAAACCTTCGTTTTCTGACCCAAAAATAATGACAGTAATAAACCTGTATATATACTATGTGTTAATATATACGAAAAAGAAGCCAGCCGAAGCTAAACACATAGAAAATATACATTGCTACAACACTAGGACGAATAGATGTATTTGTACTCCATTCCACAGACTCTCAAAATCACTGAACAGTTATGAACCAATGGGGCACAAATTATTTAATAAACTTCCACTCACTATGCAAGATTTACCAGAGCAACCATTCAAACAAGCACTGTATGAGTGGTTAGTTGCCCACACACTCTATGACATAAAGGATTTCATCAGTTGTAATATTATACTTAATAACAAACCGATTACTCTTTTGCAACAGGAATTATATAATTATAAGTATGACTTTGTGGGATTTCACCTATCATAATACTACACTGTAATAACAAACCTATTGTTCTTTTGCAACATGAATTATATTGTATTATATGTATGACTTTGTCAATTGTAATATTGTGCTGTAATAAGAAATCTATTGCTCTTTTGCAACAGGAATTATACAGGGTGATTCAAAAAGAATACCACAACTTTACAAATGTGTATTTAATGAAAGAAACATAATATAACCTTCTGTTATACATCATTACAAAGAGTATTTAAAAAGGTTTTTTTTTTCACTCAAAAACAAGTTCAGAGATGTTCAATATGGCCCCCTCCAGACACTCGAGCAATATCAACCCGATACTCCAACTCGTTCCACACTCTCTGTAGCATATCAGGCGTAACAGTTTGGATAGCTGCTGTTATTTCTCGTTTCAAATCATCAATTGTGGCTGGGAGAGGTGGCCGAAAAACCATATCCTTAACATACCCCCCATAAGAAAAAATCGCAGGGTGTAAGATCAGGGCTTCTTGGAGGCCAGTGATGAAGTGCTCGGTCACAGGCTGGCATGCAGACAGTGCTTGAACCAATTTCAGACGATAAGGTTTCATAACTAGCCTTTTTCGTAGGACTCTCCATACAGTTGATTGTGGAATTTGCAGCTCTCTGCTAGCTCTGCGAGTCGATTTTCCTGGGCTGCGAACTAATGCTTGCTGGATGCGTGCTACATTTTCATCACTCGTTCTCGGCCGTCCAGAACTTTTCCCTTTGCACAAACACCCATTCTCTGTAAACCGTTTATACCAGCGTTTAATACACCACCTATCAGGAGGTTTAACACCATACTTCGTTCGAAATGCATGCTGAACCATTGTCGTCGATTCACTTCTGCCGTACTCAATAACACAAAAAGCTTTCTGTTGAGCGGTCGCCATCTTAGCATCAACTGACGGTGACGCCTAGTCAACAGCGCCTCAAGCGAACAAATGTACAACTAAATGAAACTTTATAGCTCCCTTAATTCGCCGACAGATAGTGCTTAGCTCTGCCTTTTGTCGTTGCAGAGTTTTAAATTCCTAAAGTTGTGGTATTCTTTTTGAATCACCCTGTATTATGACTTTGTAGGATTTCATCAATTGTAATATTACACTGTATTTACAAATCTATTGTTCTATTGCAACATGAGTTATATTGTATTATATGTATGACTTTGTCTATTGCCTTAATGGCCTAACGACAATAAAATTATTCTATTCTATTCTGTTCCATGCATTGGAGTGCTCACAGAAAACTATGGATCGAAAGACATTTACTGCATTAGAGGAGATATGAAAAATCATTTTATAAAACTTCATTCCCATTTGGACCTGGATCTTCTAAAAAAGTATGGTTATATTGAATCTAAGTGTGGTGGTCTATACATTATGTATGGGGTACCATAGAAGCCATCTGTAGAGATTAAAACTGATCTGCATTCGAAGACCATTTGTCTGCCAATGTAGAAATCTGTATGCCAAATTCGCTGGAATATAGGGAAGAGTGTTCAATATCACAAAACAGTAATGTTTTCATCATGTCTCAGATCCTGTTCTGTGGCTGAGTGACAGAAGCAACAGAGCAGCCACCATGTTAATCTAAGGGTTTATGGAGTTAACATTTGCGGCTCTTCACAGTTATACTTGCGTATTTCGAAAATATGCCGTTTAAATGGTGCACCGCATAAAAATCCTCTCCTAAATACACTCCTGGAAATTGAAATAAGAACACCGTGAATTCATTGTCCCAGGAAGGGGAAACTTTATTGACACATTCCTGGGGTCAGATACATCACATGATCACACTGACAGAACCACAGGCACATAGACACAGGCAACAGAGCATGCACAATGTCGGCACTAGTACAGTGTATATCCACCTTTCGCAGCAATGCAGGCTGCTATTCTCCCATGGAGACGATCGTAGAGATGCTGGATGTAGTCCTGTGGAACGGCTTGCCATGCCATTTCCACCTGGCGCCTCAGTTGGACCAGCGTTCGTGCTGGACGTGCAGACCGCGTGAGACGACGCTTCATCCAGTCCCAAACATGCTCAATGGGGGACAGATCCGGAGATCTTGCTGGCCAGGGTAGTTGACTTACACCTTCTAGAGCACGTTGGGTGGCACGGGATACATGCGGACGTGCATTGTCCTGTTGGAACAGCAAGTTCCTTTGCCGGTCTAGGAATGGTAGAACGATGGGTTCGATGACGGTTTGGATGTACCGTGCACTATTCAGTGTCCCCTCGACGAT
This sequence comes from Schistocerca serialis cubense, assembly GCF_023864345.2. Lineage (NCBI taxonomy): Eukaryota > Metazoa > Arthropoda > Insecta > Orthoptera > Acrididae > Schistocerca > Schistocerca serialis. The sequence goes on along the minus strand of NW_026048515.1, from coordinate 2,608,090 downwards.
CACCAGTGGTGTACGGCCAGTGTAGGAGATCGCTCCCCACACCATGATGCCGGGTGTTGGCCCTGTGTGCCTCGGTCGTATGCAGTCCTGATTGTGGCGCTCACCTGCACGGCGCCAAACACGCATACGACCATCATTGGCACCAAGGCAGAAGCGACTCTCATCGCTGAAGACGACACGTCTCCATTCGTCCCTCCATTCACACCTGTCGCGACACCACTGGAGGCGGGCTGCACGATGTTGGGGCGTGAGCGGAAGACGGCCTAACGGTGTGCGGGACCGTAGCCCAGCTTCATGGAGACGGTTGCGAATGGTCCTCGCCGATACCTCAGGAGCAACAGTGTCCCTAATTTGCTGGGAAGTGGCGGTGCGGTCCCCTACGGCACTGCGTAGGATCCTACGGTCTTGGCGTGCATCCGTGCGTCGCTGCGGTCCGGTCCCAGGTCGACGGGCACGTGCACCTTCCGCCGACCACTGGCGACAACATCGATGTACTGTGGAGACCTCACGCCCCACGTGTTGAGCAATTCGGCGGTACGTCCACCCGGCCTCCCGCATGCCCACTATACGCCCTCGCTCAAAGTCCGTCAACTGCACATACGGTTCACGTCCACGCTGTCGCGGCATGCTACCAGTGTTAAAGACTGCGATGGAGCTCCGTATGCTACGGCAAACTGGCTGACACTGACGGCGGCGGTGCACAAATTCTGCGCAGCTAGCGCCATTCGACGGCCAACACCGCGGTTCCTGGTGTGTCCGCTGTGCCGTGCGTGTGATCATTGCTTGTACAGCCCTCTCGCAGTGTCCGGAGCAAGTATGGTGGGTCTGACACACCGGTGTCAATGTGTTCTTTTTTCCATTTCCAGGAGTTTATATCATTTTTAATATGGTTTGTATGGCTAAACTGCTGGGAAATATGACGGTGACTGAACATCTTACAGATATTGTCTTGGAGTTAGCTCTTGGTATACTACTTGATTATGGAAAGGAAAGGAGATACAGACTATAAACTTTTCGGAGTGCCATAGCATCATAATTCCAGTCGGTAAAAGTAGCAGCTTTCGTTAGTATGCAAAAAGGAGCCATGCCTATTCACACATTGTAACTATCACGAAGTACAGCAAGTATAGAGCCAAGCACAGTGTCCAGTGTTCTACAGGCTCCAATGACTGCATACACTGCGCCCTGATCATCTGGCTCTGGCAAGTTGCACATCAGTTTCAGCCAAAGTAAGACAATTTATGACAAATAATACAGACAGTTTTTCGTTTCTTTAAAGTTCTGTTTTATTGTTGCTGTAAATATCGAACTTTCGTCCATAGTTCACAGATCTAATTACTGATGTAACATCTTTGGGATCAGAGACCAAACTCTATGTGGAACCTAATTCAAAGACATTATTATTTCTGAAAGAAGTAAGCTGCGAGCAGGTATTCGTGTGTGTGTGTGTGTGTGTGTGTGTGTGTGTGTGTGTGTGTGTGTGTGTGAGAGAGAGATGGAAATGCCAAATGGCTACAAAGATCACACCACAGTCGGGTTTTGGCACCAAGTGTACTTTAGTCTCTAAGTTATATCAGAAGTGCCAATAATCGAGCCACATGTGTTTTGTACTGTTATAGAAAAAATCTTTACGCATTTTTACAAATAATACAGGCAATTTAGACATGAAAATAGCATTGCAATACTTTTTTTAGGGTCTATTGTGTCTTGCAACAAGTGGTGACTAAGATCGAGCCACCATCAAGGTTTGGCGCCTGTCAGAATAAGATGATGGATCTGGAGACTGTACTGATCAGCTGTTTCATTTTTAAGATAGTAAAATACTAGACTGTGTTTGCAAATGTAAAATAAATGGCTTTGAAGTTCTCTGATTAATCTGTCTCCAAGAAAGGGGGCATGGGTTAGGAAAGTGAAGAAGAGGGAAAGCAGCGTGGCTTAGGAATAGGTGGAGTGGAGAGTGAAGGAGGGAGGAGTGGGCAGAGAGGACAGGGGGGGGGGAAGAGTAGGGAGAGGGTCATCTCATACCCTGGTTTTGACAGAGGAAACATTATATGGCTGTACACCAGTCATCACAGTTCACAGCATTTTGAAGTGTGCATGAAGCCTGTCCAGGTTGAAGTCTGCTGTGTGCAAATAATCTACAAAACTTTCCCAAACGCTGTGTAGATGGAGTATATATTTGGAAGAACATAATGAGTATATCTTCAAAATGGGATATTTGCTTCAGATCCTCTCAGCTGAACCTTCAATAAATCTCACTCAGAAAGAGATCAAGTATTTCAAATAGATCTTTCTTAAATCTCCATTCAAAAGACAACTCTGCAGGAACAAACGATGTTTATGAATGTTTCCATCTCGCTGGTAGTTTTCTGGGCCATCAGATATTTGGGTGTATCAGATTAATATGATTGGAATAATGTTCGACTTTCTCTGGCAGCATATCAAATGGATCTGTAGTCCTAAGATTCAGAACAGCTACTTCTAGAAGATCTACTGAACATTTTATTCTGGCTGCATTAATATTAGGACTATATAGAGATCTGTTGAGTTATTCATAAAGTCCAGGTATTTCAATAGCGACTGTTCTATAAAAAATAGTGCCAAACTTTCAGAGACATTTCATTTAGCCCCACAGGGATGACCATTTCTCGTCTCTAATTAAGCTCTATGCATTCAATAATTTGGTCACTATTTTCTGGGTGCTGTTACAGTTTTCCCTGAAATGCTTACAAGATTTTAGGATTACAAGTAGTTGGGTTGGACACAATGGTATCAGTTATTGAACTTTCGGATTTGGATACACCTTGTTGACATCAGATCAAAGCACATCTGATTTTCTTTTTGCGGATTCCAGAATTATATCTGAGACGTCTTTCATAGTTACTGAGGCACCACACATTGGCTCACAGTTTTTTAAAACTTTGTGTGGTGTAAGGTCCAAACAATGATTACTACAGTGGTTGTAACAGTTCTTTGGTTGGTTTTGGAAATGGATTTCCTTCACACTTCTGTTCCTCCCAGACATATTGTCTGCACCATCGAAACAATGGGCGTGTAGAAACTCCATTTCAAGAGAGAGTTTTAGAAGAATGTCCTTAGTGGTAGTTGCCAGTTTTTGCGTCCTGGAGTCCGATGAAATGTATAAACCCAAAAAACGTTCTTTTACCTTGAGCATCTCAGTGTCAACTAAGTGCACAAAAACTGAACTGCTCCTACCCATCCATGTCCCCTGTTGAATGTGCCATAACTCTCTAAGGTGGAGAGCTTTTTATTTGCTGCACAGTGTCTCGGTGGATCATGTGAGTCACAATTTCTAGTACTTCATTTTGTACCACTAGCACCACCCAATTATCGTGACACTACAGCCAGGTTTTTAATTCTGATATGTCGTTCTTCCTCTCATCGAGATATGTCTAGTAATCGTTTCATCAACACTCAGTGCGTTTCTTGTTCGACCCAGGAATCAGAATTAACCGATAAGTAATGTGGTAGTAGCTTTCTCCTGATCGGGCAGCAGATGTAGAACACAGAATTGGGCTATCACGGGTGTGATATTTACACATTGCTGAATAACTGCGACAGACTCTTGATGAATAAGACTCGTTGGTAGAATGGAAAATGGGGTGGTAGGAATATACCAGTAAAAAAACAATAGAAATAAACAATAGAAGAAGCACACTCATTCAGACACAGCCAGGAATGTAGTGCAGTCTTTGGTCAAGTCACAGATACTGCAGTCCTGACTCACTAGCGGTGGTCGTTGGTGTCGATATTCCTACGTAGTCCCCCCCCCCCCTCCCACTTGTAGTGTGGAGCACTGAAAGAAGGACATGTGTGGGGACATTGACTAATGAGACAGTTGGCATGGTGACAGCTGGAGTATGGGGTTTGGTGCTGCAGGTACGCATGGCTGGCTGTGCCGTGGCTGGTGCAGGTGTGATACATTGTCGGACTATTTCTAGATGGTAGCTGGCATAATTGTGTGTGACCAACTGTGCTGTGGTTAGCTCTGCTGGGGGCACAGTCAGACTGTTTCCCGGAGGTAGGTGTTCTGGAGTTGGGCATGATGCTTATGCCAAACGCATGGTATGGTTGTACTTGATGAGGGGGTGTCGGATGTGCCCATACCTATAAGTTGGAGGGGGCATGAGAGGCGAAGAAGGTGTCAGGGATGTGGTATTCCCTGCTGATGCATCAAACACGTTATGCGGGATGGGCAAAACATAATGATGTGGAAGCCTTACACAGTCACATGAGGTGGCAGCATAATCATTGTTATCTGGAAGGGAATAAGTATGTTCAGGTTGGCAGATATGTGCAGCATCGTTGGGAGGTGTGTCATTGTTAAGGGCCATTATAGTGTAGCCATCGTCCAAGGGCTTGGTGGAAACACCATTAGATTCGAAGGCAGCGACACTGAGCTGGATGGCGAAATATGGTGTTGCTTTGGATGTGGCTGTCTGAGTGGTGTTGGAGGTGGGTAGCATCTGGTGCTACTGGAATCATCTAAAGTGTTGTCTTCTTGAAGTACACATGCCAGTTTCAGTCAATTGACAGTGACAGTAGCGACTTTATCATTTGTAGCTATGGTAAAAGTGTATTTTTCGTTTTATGACTTTGTATGGGCCTGAATAAGGTGGTCAGAGCCCAGGTTGCACTGCATCATCTTGCAACATAACTCATTTACAGTCTGAAAGGGGCTTTTGTACAAATACTCGAGTTGCTGTTTGAGGGTTGGGTGATGGTATATGGGAGCATCAGATGTGTTCTTTGACATGTTGTACAAGTGCTGGTGGGGTTGATTATTCGTCGTTTCGTGTTGGTAGTACAAAGTCCGCTGGGAGGACCAAAGATTCCTGTATAAGATTTCGGATAATGTCTAGATGTCTTCTATGAAGGTCGTGCGCAGTCCAAGAAGAACCCAGGGCAGAGCCTTCGCCCAAGATTTGCTGTGGAACATGACAGTGACCTTAAGGGTCCTATGCCATTGCTCGACCAGGTCACTGCTCTGTGAATGGAAGGCAGTGGTACAGGTACGTTCAATACCGCACAGGTTGCAAAGTGCCGCAAAGAGAGCCGATTCTAAATGGTGATGGTCTGTGATGATGTGACGATGATTTCTGGTGTCAAAAAATGGTTCAAATGGCTCTGAGCACTATGGGACTTAACATCTATGGTCATCAGTCCCCTAGAACTTAGAACTACTTAAACCTAACTAACCTAAGGACATCACACAACACCCAGCGATCACGAGGCAGAGAAAATCCCTGACCCCGCCGGGAAGCGAACCCGGGAACCCGGGCGTGGGAAGCGAGAACGCTACCGCACGACCACGAGATGCGGGCATTTCTGGTGTCCCGAAGCTCGATAACCAAGTATCACCAGAAGTACATGCTGTCATTTCAGCTGTAATGTCTTCAACCCTTTCACTGTAAATATGTATTTTTTCAATGCCCCTGGCGTGTGTGACCTGCTCTGAATAATATTTACGGCAGTGTCCTGCTATAATCGTAAAGATTCGTATAACGTCTACTACCCGGCCAGGAAGTCGGGGATGATTGTTGCACGAGTACGCGGTGTAATTGTTAGAATTCTGGGAACTACTTGAACGACTTACTGGAGGCTGAATTCTCATTAGAGATCCCTGGTATAGTAACATTACCTAGTTGTGTGTTGCACGTTCCGTGTTATCAATGAAACGATTCGACATTACAGAAGACGAGCTGCCGAGTCTTCTAAATCAAATTGAAGATCGTAAGTTCATCACGCTCAGTCCAGCTGATTTGGTTGGGCAGTTAATGATGCCAATGAATCTATAGGTCAGTCTGTCACCATAAATATTCAAAATACCAGTGAACTAAACCAGTAAATGCAGATCTAGATCTCGATGTTATTGCTTCTTCCTCTGATTCCGAAGAAGAGCCTGAGTATATGTATAATGACCTACTAAAACAGTTTAGTTTAAAAGACTCTGATTTCGACCCCCAAGTGTATAATTTGGATAACAAGTCATTCCGGTTGCAAAATATTCAGTCTAGCTGATTCATCTACTGCATATGACTTCTCCCAAGTTTTGTGTTGACAAGAAATTGTAAACTACATAGCTGAGCAATGTAATTTATATTACGAGCATCTTTGTCACGACGGCAGTGAAAAATCAAGACAAAACACAAACACTGATGAGATTTATTGATTTCTTGCCGTAAATTTCCTGATGACTCAAGTGAAAAAAAATGAAATAATCACTTACTTGACCAACAATCCGTTACTGGCTATTCCAGTGTTTGCGGAAATAATGCAAAAAGAAGACACCTTCTCTTACTAAGACTGTTACACTTTGTTGATACCAATGACTAGCCTGGAAATGACGAAATCTGGAAAATTAGGCGAACTGTGTAACAGCTAAGGAAAGTATTTCCAGCTGCATTCCAACATATTAAAAATTTGCACACTGACAAAAATTTAGTTCTCTACGAAGGTCGTGTCTTCTTCAACAGTACATTCCACCCAAACGCCTTAGGTTTGGAAACTGATTTTGTGTGAATGATGGTATACCTGCATGCATTTTTTATACTTTACTAGAACGCTGCCTTGGTAAAGGTACACACTGTATGTTAACAATTGGCACACTAGCTGGGCGGTATTTTCTTATCTGCATATCAGAGTGACTAATGCTTGTGGAACTGCAAGGAAAATTCGTAACGGAATGGCTGCTTTATCGAAAAAAACTTTAAACAGGTGTGACTGTTATATCAAAAGATAACGTTCTTGCTTTCAAGTGGCAGGACAAGTGGGAAGTGAGGATGCTTTCAGCTCTTCAGCAAATTTATAGCGAGTGACAAAAATGGCAGAAGCAAAAAGAAAACCAGCTTGCATCATAAGCTACAATGAAAATATGGGTTCGACGACAGGAGCTACATGATGCTAAGTTCAGTAAAATGTGCACGAAAAATTGTAGAATGATATAAAAAGTATTTTTCATTTGGTGGATCAGTCTCTGCTGAACGCACGTGCGTTATATACTCCGAAGCGTCAAGGGAACTGGTATAGGCATGCGTATTCAAATACAGTGATATGTAACCAAGCAGAATACGGCGCTGCGGTCGGCAACGCCCATATGTGGTTTGGTTCTAAAAGAACCAATGTAAATATTTGTCAAAACTGGTTTTATTGGTGTATGCCATACAGTTTAACGTGCTCTTCATAGTGTTAAAACGGCCAATGTCTAAGTCACATAGGATGAGATATACTGAGGTTTTAAGATGTAAGCCCCAAAGTATAGCTTTATTGGCTCAAATGGCTCTGAGCACTATGGGACTCAACTGCTGTGGTCATAAGTCCCCTAGAACTTAGAACTACTTAAACCTAACTAACCTAAGGACAGCACACAACACCCAGCCATCACGAGGCAGAGAAAATCCCTGACCCCGCCGGGAATCGAACCCGGGAACCCGGGCGTGGGAAGCGAGAACGCTACCGCACGACCACGAGATGCGGGCGCCCCAAAGTGTTTTATCAACTTTCCAATGAGCATAAAAGGGCCAATCTTGACATTGGCCCTTCCTCTTATTTTACAGTTGTTGTAAGAAGGGCCAACGTCGACATTGGCCTTTTTGCTGACAGATGGTTTCAACAATTAAAACAGTGCTGTGACATTGGACTTAAATCTGGCGGGAGTACACAGTCTTGGTGGGCGCAAACATCATATTTCACAGAGGCGATAAGGAAGGGCTTGAGGAACAAACTGCACCTGGAATATCACCGCTGAAGTCGTCACTTTGCCTGAAAGGTAAGTTTACTAAAATAAACTGGTATCAGGAGCATTTATCCCAATGTTTCCGACGCAAGACCATAAATTGACAGGTATCTCTACTTAACGCCAATCTGAAATAATATCAACCGCATATTAAATTTATTTCATTTTTATTTTCTTTAAGGTCATCCCAGTACCAGTACAGAAGGAAGTGCATGTTCGTCATTATTGGGAGACATGATTTCAAGTTCTGATGAAGATGTATTTGAAGATTCTGATGAATATGTTCCAAGTGGTGGCGAAAGTAGTGATGAAAGCTATGACGGAGAGAATATAGCTGTACGAAAAGATCTTCAAGGATTGAAGAAATTGGTCTAATTCAACAGCAGCCTGGCAATGAAACAACAGAGTTCAGTGAAAGGGGGAGGAAGAAATGTGATTCACAGGATTCCTCCAGAAAAAGAAAGCGAAACGAAAAATTATGGGAGAAAAATCGGAGGAAAGAATTGAAAACTGCAGAAAAGGAATATGTGACGTCGAAAGGAAAAGTTGTACCTGCTAAAGTTCTGAAATCATCGTGCAAGAGCAGGAAAAATTGCGGAGGAAAAGTAAATGCGGATGAGAGAGAGAAAATGTTCATAGAATATTACAAACTGTCCCCAGAAGCTCAAAATCAGTTCGTAGCAAATCATGTGTCTGAGGAAAAGAAATGTGTGGAGCGTTCAAGGAACAAAACTGAAGGAACTGCAAACAGGCGGAAATATTCCAGGTAGTACTTTCTTAACAGTCCTTCTTCGAAGACTAAGATAGAAGTACGTCGGAATATGCTCCTTAGAACATTTCCTTTAACACAGCAGAAGGTAAGAATAATTGCGGAGAAAAGACGGGGCTCTGAAGGAGGTGTGTGTTCTGAAGATGGACATAGTAAACATTCTCATCATCCGAAAGTTCCATCTGAAGACACTGATTTGATAAAGGAACACATTAACATATTTCCTTCCTACGAAAGCCATTATTCTCGATCTCATTCTTCTAAAAAATATTTATCTCCAGCCTTGAGTATTTCAGCAATGTATCGGCTCTATCAAGAATATTGCCAGACCAAAGGTATGTAGACAAGAAGTGAAGCGTGTTATCGAAGAGTTTTTGTGACCTGTTTAAATCTTAGCTTCCACAAACCGAAGACTGACACTTCTGCAAAATGTGACACACACGCCATGGTACTCAAGAATTGTACTGATGATGCTGTATGTTGTACGGTTGAAGTGGAACAACATTTGGATGTAGCCCAGGCTGCTTGCGACCAGAAAGACAATGATAAAAAGAAAGCTGGGCAGAATTACAGTGTAGTAACCCTGGCCTTTGATTTGCAGAAATGTCTACCCATTCCTTTTCTAAGCTGTGGCGTAGCATTTTACAAAAGACAACTTTGGACCTTTAACTTGACCATCTATGTAAAGAGACGTAAAGAATGTTGTCCAGTACGTAACATGTGGAATGAAACAGTGGTAGGAAGAGGTGACCAAGAAACAGCTTCTTGTCTATATGATTACTTGATGAAACTTGCCAACGAAATTGTTGAGGTACACCTATACAGCGATTCGTGTGCCGGACAAAACAGAAATATTTTTATTGCCATCATGTTTCTGAGAGTAGTGGGAGAATTCATGATTCAGAAGAGACATTTGGAAATTAACCACAAGTTTCTCGAAATTGGTAGACATGATTTCAAGTTCTGATGAAGATGTATTTGAAGATTCTGATGAATATGTTCAAAGTGGTGCCGAAAGTAGTGATGAAAGCTATGACGGAGGGAATATAGCTGTACGAAAAGATCTTCAAGAATTGAAGAAATTGGTCTAATTCAACAGCAGTCTGGCAATGAAACAACAGAGTTCAGTGAAAGGGGGGAGGAAGAACACTCTTGGAAGCTGACTCATCACACAGCCATCGAGAAGACAAAGAAAACAGCTGTTGAAGTATAACTGCTAAGAGACTGGGCCAAATTAATATGCATGATTCCCTGAAAGCAAAAACGAAGAAAAGGACTTCTACAAAGCGTTCAAATGGCTCTGAGCACTATGGGACTTAACATCTGAGGTCATCAGTCCCCTAAAACTTAGAACTACTTAAACCTAACTAATCTAAGGACATCACACACATCCATGCCCGAGGCAGGATTCGAACCTGCTACCGTAGCGGTCGCGCGGTTCCAGACTGAAGCGCCTTGAACCGCTCGGTCACAACGGCCGGCGGACTTCTACAACTTTAAAGACTCGGTGAGAAGTCATTATCTGCACAAGAATTTCAATATATAAGGGAATCCTATTATTTGGAACAAGAGAAAATTGTTGAAGTATCACTCAGGTATGCCAATAATTGTCTCCTACAAACACAGTTACTCCTCAGAAGAACCATTCAAGATGATAGATCTGAACAGAAAGAAAACTTGACACTAGTCTATGTCAAAACTTGCACCTATTTCTGATGCCATCATACCCATTTCAGAAAAGAAATTAAAGGACTTAAGGGATCTTCTTCCATACATCAGTGTAAGCAGTCATCCTTCTACATGCAGTTCATCAATCACCTGAGAGCCAATACACAGTCAGATGAAAGGGAAAAACAGATATCTTACAAACGCAAGGATGAGGATGATGATGATGGCGGAAACACGCAATATATTTTTTCCTTCCCCTTTTACAGTATCAGCCGTAGGGTATGCAAATTATTTGTCTGATATTAAGAAATGTGACTAAACAGTTTCCCCCCTGATTACGAGACCAAACAATGTTTTCATGATTTACGGTGTTAAAATGAGATTTTTGGAACATGTAACAGTTGCTATCAATTATTAAATTCTTGAGGAATGAATAAAGTGCTTTAATTAATGAGTACAAGGAAACATTTATCTTAAAATTACCTGTTTTGGTTATTCGGTGCACCTGACCCTGATGTCCAAAGGACCAATGTCAAATAATTTAAGAGAGTTCATGATGTTAAAAAGGGCCAATGTCCTCTTAAGTCCTTTAATTTTGAAGTTGAAAATTCTAGAAAGTTATTATTTAAAAATAAGCTTTAGTTAAGTTGATTTACTATAATGATAGTAACAAATAGCCCCAAATATATTGTTAATAGTTGTCAGAAAATGACAGAAATGTGCAGAAGCTTATAACTTAAAACTAAGGTTCTTGACAATGGCTCTTTTAGAACCAAGCCACAGAATATAGGACAATAAGTGTCTGGCGCGCTGCTACAATGGCAGGTTATCAAGATTTACGTGAGTTTGAACGTGGTGTTACAGTCGGCGCACGACCAATGGGACACAGCGTCTCCAAGGTAGCGATGATGTGAGGATTTTCCCGTACGACCATTTCACGAGTGTACCGTGAATAACAGAAATCCGGTAATACATCAGCTCTCCAACATCGCTGCGGCCAGAAAATGATCCTGCAAGAACGGGACCAACGATGACTGAAGAGAGTCGTTCAACGTGACAGAAGTGCAAATTGCGGCAGTTTTCAATGCTGGGCCATCAACATGTGTCAGCATGCGAACCATTCAACAAAACATCATCGACATGGGCTATCGGTTCCAAAGCCCCACTCGTGAACCCTTGATGACCGCATGACAAAGCTCACCCCTCGCCTGGGCCCATCAACACCGACATTGGACTGTTGATGACTGGAAACATGTTGCCTGGTCGGACGAGTCTCGTTTCAGATTGTATCGAGCAGATGGTCGTGTATGGGTATGGAGACAACCTTATGAATTCATGGACCCTACACGTCAGCAGGGGACAGTTCAAGCAGATGGAGGCTCCGTAATGGCGTTGCATGTGCCGTTGGAGTGATATGGGACCCCTGATACATCTAGATACGACTCTGACAGGTGGCACGTACGTAAGCGTCCTATCTGATCACCTGCATCCATTCATGTCCATTGTGCATTCCGACGGACTAGGGGCAAATCCTGCAGGACAATGCGACACCCCACACGTCTAGACTTGCTACAGAGTAGCTCCAGGAATACTCTTCTGAGTTTAAACACTTGCGCTGAACACCAAACTGCCCAGATATGGACATTATTGAGGATATCTGGGATGTCTTGTATCCTACAGTTCATAAGAGATCTCCACCCCTGGTACTCGTATGGATTTATGGACAGCCCTGCAGGTTTCATGGTGTCAGTTCCCTCCAGCACTACTTCAGACATTAGTTGAGTCCTTGCCATGTTGCATTGCAGCACTTCTGCGTGCCTGCCGGGTCGCTACACGATATTAGGCAGGTGTAGCAGCTTCTTTGGCTCTTCAATATGTATGCATAGCTCGAAAATTATGGACACATGGCAGGCAACCGCTTAGCCTAATGTGCAGTAATGGATTAATGAGTGTTGCTTTGACCCACTGTGAAGCCCCGTCTGTGATGGAGAGACGATACTAGTAAACCTTCCGACTCAGGAAGCAGAAGCGAATTGCCGAGTTATAATCGTCCTACATTGCTACGCTGACGAGATTCACATGTCTGTTCAGGTGCAGCAACTCTCTTGGTGTTGAGCTACACAAAACACTCAGTAGTTAGGCGAAGTGCGGGGCGAATACCAGGATGTAAATGGCCGTGCAGTTGGCCCAAGATTTCACATTATATAGGATCAGTCTTTCACTGCCTGGCATAGAGCGTCTTCCAATTTTGAGGGTAGTGTCATTGTGCTGCATGATAGTTCAGTTTCTTGGGCAGCATCTAGCCGTTCATAGTCGAGGCAGAGGGAAATGGTATTAACACTCAATAGCTAGCCGGCAGTGATGTTGTCTGCAATGTGTAAGTGCCGCAAGTTTGTTAACTACTGTGAGATGAAATTTAGGTGTCAAAAACGTCGTGGAGCGGCTTTCTTCGATGGGTGTTTTATAGCATCAACAATTGGTTTGTGGTTCATGAGTAGAATGACGTTCCAACTTTCAGTATCTTCGCAGAAGTGCTTAACTACCTCGTAAAGTGCATGGTGTTACCAGTCGAATGCCGACTATTTGGATGGGGAAGCTGTCAGTCCGTGGAAGAAAAACTGGAGAAGTTAAGCTTCACTGCCCGTCAGCTGTTGTAGCGCTGCACCTATGGCGGTGTCTCCCTTGTCAGTTGTAATAGTCAGTTTAGGATCCGGGATGGAATGGGCGAGTGTGATTGCATTAGCGAGACATTATTTTGTCCGATCAAAAGCGTTCTACATGTCTTCAGTCCATTCGACCTACCTTTTTCCATTTTTGTTGTGACATGATACTGTGTCTGTGATCAGTGCTTTGTAAGGCAGCTGTTTGTGACAGATGACCTCAGTAGAAATTTCAAATTCTGAGGAAACGTCGAAGTTCATAGTAAGTTAGTGATATTGGGAGCAGATGTACGGCATCTGCCCTGTCTGTTGCTGGTTTGATGCCTGTGGCACTAACCAAGTGTCCAAGGAAAGTGGCTTCTTTTTGACATAGTTGAGATTTGTAAAGACTGATCAACACACTGTTGTCCTGCAAGATTCTGAGAATGTTTTCGAGATGTACGTTGTGTTCTTCAGGACTGGCGATAAAATAAAGATGTCATTGGGGCACGCATAGAAATGATCGAGCTGGAAGAGGATCTTGTCAATAAATCGTCGACAAGTCTGTGCAGCATTTTTCAACCCATAATCTAAGAAAAGGTATTCACATTGGCTGAAGTGTGTGATAATCATGGTTTTCGTGATATCGTCGGTGCACATAGTGATTTGTAAATAGGCTTTTTTACAATCAAGTACACTAAAGGTGGATGCACTTTGTTTTGGTGGGCAGGAGAGCCAACACCGTGTTACTAGAAGGAGGCCGAAGGCACGCGTTTTAGCTCACGCAGGCTGGCGTGAGGTCTGGGACAGGACAAGGAAATTAGAATTTAGAAAAACGGACGTAGCTGGTGGAATACTTAACTTTAATCCATTAATGGTGAACGTCCGTCTGGCCGGTACATGATTCACAATATCAATGGTAACTGATAATGGCGCCTTGCTAGGTCGTAGCAAATGACGTAGCTGAAGGCTATGTTAAACTATCGTCTCGGTAAATGAGAGCGTATTTTGTCAGTGAACCATCGCTAGCAAAGTCGGCTGTTTAACTAGGGCGAGTGCTAGGAAGTCTCTGCAGACCTGCCGTGTGGCGGCGCTCGGTCTGCAATCACTGATAGTGGCGACACGCGGGTCCCACGTATGCTACCGGACCGCGGCCGATTTAAAGGCTACCACCTAGCAAGTGTGGTGTCTGGCGGTGACACCACACACTTGCCAGTGCATGAGTAAAATCTTGTATATTTGGTACTGGTTAAGTGTCATGCACTGTATGGATGTTGAGAGATCTGTAATCGATGCAGAGGTGGAGAGCCCTGCCTTTTTTTGGTACAAATTGGACAGCCGACACCCAATGGCTATTGGATGGATGAATGATGCCAGCCTGCAGTATCTCATTAATCACTTCTGTAGCAGTGTGTAAGTTAGCTGGTGCTAGTCAGCGTACTTTATGCCATTTGGGTGGACTGTTGTGCGTGCTCTAGCCTTGATAATGTGATGTTTGGAGAATGAAGTAGAGACAGTGCGTGAGGAGGCACAAGGCGAAATAAATAGTGCAGTATTAACCTTTGTGCCAAGTGAGGCGAAGTCGAATGGTGTGGGCATGTATGGGGTGTACTCATGTGATGGTTGATGCCATGCATGAATGAAGTACACCACAGCTGTTTGTGTCTTAATGTGAGGGCGATCAAAGTGTCGCTGATATGTTGAGGTAGGGACGGATTTTCTGTGTGGAGCGCATTGATATTGGCATGGCAGTTGTCATAACGCTAGTGGATTATGAGAAGTTCCTGTGCTGTCATAACAGAATTTCGGCATGCATAGAACCATTGTCGAGTTTCTGGTTAGGGCAGCACACTAGAACAATGTGTGGAGGTGCCATCAGGGCAAAAAGCCGAGCGATATATTCTCCAGTAACATGTTTTATGAGTAAAGCATTTGTGATGGCAGGCAACAATCGAAAATGACAAAGAAAATCAATGCCCAACATGTGTTCTGTGACGCTAGTGATGTAGAATGTCCATGTAAGTTGGTGTTGATTTTACGTGACATAGATCCATGTAGAAGAATGAGATTTTCACTCTGCAGTGGAGTGTGCGCTGTTATGAAACTTCCTGGCAGATTAAAACTGTGTGCCGGACCGAGACTCGAACTCAGGACCTTTGCCTTTCGCGGGCAAGTGCTCTACCAACTGACCTACCCAAGCATGACTCACGCCCCGTCCTCACAGCTTTAGTTCTGCCAGTACCTCACCTCCTACCTTCCAAACTTTACAGAAGCTCTCCTGCGAAACCTTGCAGAACTAGCACTACTGAAAGAAAGGATATTTCGGAGACATGGCTTAGCCACAGCCTGGGGGATGTTTCCAGAATGAGATTTTCACTCTGCAGCGGAGTGTGCGCTGATATTAAAATTCCTGGCAGATTAAAACAGTGTACCGGACCGAGACTCGAACTCAGGATCTTTGCCTTTCACGGGCAAGTGCTCTACCAACTGGGATACCCAAGCACGGCTCACGCCCCGTCCTCACAGCTTTAGTTCTGCCAGTACCTCGTCTCCTACCTTCCACACTTGACAGAAGCTCTCCTGCGAAACCTCAGTTGGTAGAGCACTTGCCCCATAACCAATGGAATTCACAAGGGACAAGTTTAGATATAACGTATACAACTTGATGTATTTTGATACAAAATTACACCAAAATCATATCTGTAAGTTAAATGAATGAATCGATACGAGTTTTCGATACAACAGCTACCATTCAGACACGAATTACGCGATAAAACTGCTGTACGAGGTAAACAGAAGACCTCAAAGGAGTTGTCGATGTGATCGATGATTTGCTGCAAACATATGCAGTTTGTAAACCTGTCAACCTTCTCACTGTTGGTGGTGGCGAATTTATAATGTACACTTCAAAGTTTCAGTGAATAGGTGCAATATACACCACTATTCAGCAGTTACATAGATTGAAGCTCCCATTGTAGAGAGATTTCTCTATACACACTGTATAGTAACTCTCGCATAATGTGTCACTTTCAAGTAACATAGCTCGATGAAACTTGGTTCAAACATAGAAAGAACTGCTAAAGTATACACGATGAGTCAGCAGGAAAGGATTCATGCTTTGAGGGGTGTTAGCTTTGGTGATTCTGAAAAAAGAACTTCAAATGAACCTATGCTGTTTTCTGCACCATATCCAACATATAGCAATTGAAAATCATGGGAATTAGCTACATGTCCTTCTTCATTAGCATTCACATGCTAATACGATCAAAGTATCGTTATGCTACGTCCTTACTGACCATTTTAATGGCATGGTGGGGCGATGGGTATCCTGGGCGTTGGATCGATCGCTCTGGAGTCCTTTCTTGGCTACCGAGGTCACCCGACGTTAATCTATTAGATTACTGTTTATGGGGTTGGCTTAAGAGCGAAATCTACATGCACAGAGTGGAAACAAAGGAGGAAAATCTTGCTCGCATTTTACATGCGTGGCTCAAGTAAAGGACAGTACTAATGAGCTCAGATCAGCAACGCAAGAACTGTCTACAAGAGCTGCAAAATGTATTGCAGTGAACGATGCACTTATTGAACATCTTTTGTAAAGATATGTACACAATTAAACAAAACAAATATCACAATGTTTCATTTACTGTTATATGCATTTATCCCTTTCCCATTAGTTTCCTCAGACACTGTTATGAACAGGACATAAGTGCATGCGACGTTTTTTGTTCAGCATCACTAACACCCCTCAAAGCATGTACTCTTTCTCGTAACTCACTCTGTAGTACAAAGACAACTGAAGGAAATAAGCAATACGTCCATGACACTTTTACTCCAAGAGAATAACTACACTGCAGTAATTGCGATTCATGATGGTCCTCTGAACGTTACAAAAGGCAGGACATGTTTCTTAATAGGTTATGGGGTCATACAGGCACCAATGGAAGTCTTGTGGTAGAGCTTCCCATTTCTCCACAAGGGCGGATGACAACTGCTACATGGCCGTTGATGCATGTGGACTTGCTAAAATATGACTTCCCAATGCATCCCACACTTCTCGATGCGATTTATGTCAGGGGAACCGGAGGCCAGTCCAGTTGCCGAATATCCTCTCATTCCTAGAACTCTTTCAGCTGCGCTGTTTGATGTGGTAGTGGAGTGTCATCCGTAAAACTGAAGCCGGGCCGGAATGCACCCCTGAACAGACGCACATGGGGAAGGAATAAAGAGCCACAGTAATGCTGACTGGTGGGTGTACCACGTTCAAAAATTTGGCTGTCAGTACACCAATGCAACGTTATGCCTCCCCACACAGTAACATCTGCTTCAGGGCATTACGTGTTCCCACCTCTCGCCATATGAAGGTGAGTCCAATATTGTTGAATATGATAGTTTTGGTGGTTCAGGAAGCATGGTCTGGGGACGAATCATGTTGGATGAGCACGTTGACATCAAAAGCTTTCAACACCGCACAGTCACTGGTCAACTTTACTGCGACACTACACTCTATCCCCACGTGCGTTTTTTCAGGGGTGCGTTCGGCCCTAACTTCTTTTGATGGATGACAATGCACGACCACAAAGAAGACGAAGTAAACATTCCAGGATTCGAATCGAGAACAAACAACTTTTTCAGCCTTCAGTTGCAAGGTAATTTTTACTCGTTTACCTAGGTTTCGATTCCAGTAATGGAATCTTCTTCAGAACCTATAATTTAAACCACATATGGACATATATTACTCACTGAAATGCATCATCAATCTAATGATTGAATAATAAAGAAATTGTGATACTTACAAAAAATTATATTATTTTGAGAGCCAAACACTGGCCATGTCACAGATTAAAAATTAAAACAATAAAGACGCGTAATCATAAGATTATGTCTGTCAAGATTAAAACCATTAAGGCGAACGTAGACGGAGCTACGCCGGCCAGAAATAAGGACCACATGTGAGCGGCACGGGAGCTAGGCGTCGCGAGCAGTTTCGCGGCGAGGCTCGGCCGCGGCCAAGGCGCATGCGCGAGGGCAAGCGCAGTCGCGAGAGACAAACTGTCTCAAAAATTATTTAGAGCAAATATACATATAAACAAAATGTAACCGAAAGCCGTCCTACAAATGGACAAACCTATCTATTGGTATGGCAACATTAAACAGTTTAACTGAGAACAAACTACAAAGCCAAGATATAAATTTTTTTTTTCCTTTAAATATTATAGTAAGAGGGCGAAGCCCCGCTATAGTAACTAAAAAATTAGTGTCGAAACCATGCGTGCTAAGCATAAAATGTCTTTAACATAAAAACGCCTTAGCAACTATGTGTCATTAACAAGCATATTACGAAATACAAAGACACACATGTACAATCGCACTATAATAAAGGGACAAAGCGGGTAGGGAAACAGCATCGGCCATTCGAAGCGGACTGTGGGTCAACTCCTCCGGAGTAAAGGTTGAAATCCTTCGAAATAACTTCTATTTTTTAGTTGCAACTGATCATTAAGTAAGTTGTCTCTATCAATAATAAGATGTTTAAAAATTTGCTATTCTTCGAGGGTGTTAGCCTACATCCCTTGACTTCATGATGCAAAAGCTCTGCGTCTTTTAGAGGCTTGGGAGCATGCGCCTTTTGGACCAGATGTTCAGCAAATGTAGATCCTCGTGTTCCATCACCGCTTTTTGTCGGCAGATGCTCTTTAAACCTAACCGACAGGGCCCTTCCTGTCTGGCCAATGTAATAAGAAGGACATTCAGCACACGTGATCTTATACGCACCTGACAGCGATGATTTGCCAGTACCTTTATCCAGAGAATGAACTAAATTCTTTTTGAGGTTGTTGGTGGTAGAGTATGAAACTTTACACCATAGGTTTTTTAATAAATGACCTACCTTATAGGATATATACCTATAAAGGGAGTTGATATGTATTTCGTTGCCTGGTGTTGATTGTGGGTTCCTGAACTGGAAAGGGTGGTAGTCTTCTTATTACATTGGCCAGACAGGAAGGGCCCTGTCGGTTAGGTTTAAAGAGCATCTGCCGACAAAAAGCGGTGATGGAACACGAGGATCTACATTTGCTGAACATCTGGTCCAAAAGGCGCATGCTCCCAAGCCTCTAAAAGACGCAGAGCTTTTGCATCATGAAGTCAAGGGATGTAGGCTAGACACCCTCGAAGAATTGCAAATTTTTAAACATCTTACTATTGATAGAGACAACTTACTTAATGATCAGTTGCAACTAAAAAATAGAAGTTATTTCGAAGGATTTCAACCTTTACTTCGGTGGAGTTGACCCACAGTCCGCTTCGAATGGCCGACGCTGTTTCCCTACCCGTTTTGTCCCTTTATTATAGTGCGATTGTACATGTGTGTCTTTGTATTTCGTAATATGCTTGTTAATGACACATAGTTGCTAAGGCGTTTTTATGTTAAAGACATTTTATGCTTAGCACGCATGGTTTCGACACTAATTTTTTAGTTACTATAATATTTAAATGTAAAAAAATATATATATACCTTGGCTTTGTAGTTTGTTCTCAGGTAAATTGTTTAATGTTGCCATACCAATAGATAGGTTTGTCCATTTGTAGGACGGCTTTCGGCTACATTTTGTTTATATGTATATTTGCTCTAAATAATTTTTGAGACAGTTTGTCTCTCGCGCCTGCGCTCGCGCATGCGCTTGGCCGCGGCCGAGCCTCGCCGCGAAACTGCTCGCGACGGCTAGCTCCCGTGCCGCTCACATGTGGTCCTTATTTCTGGCCGGCGTAGCTCCGTCTACGTTCGCCTTAATGGTTTTAATCTTGACAGACATAATCTTATGATTATGCGTCTTTATTGTTTTAGTTTTTAATCTGTGACATGGCCAATGTTTGGCTCTCAAAATAATATAATTTTTTGTAAGTATCACGATTTCTTTATTATTCAATCATTAGACTGATGATGCATTTCAGTGAGTAATATATGTCCGTATGTGGTTTAATTTATAGGTTCTGAAGAAGATTCCATTACTGGAATCGAAACCTAGGTAAACGAGTAAAAATTACCTTGCAACTGAAGCCTGAAAAAATTGTTTATTTTCTATACATATACAGTTGCTGACGCGCTGCATTATGTTAAAGATTTGCGAATCGAGAACAGCTGCCAACATGAGTAACGTAGAAGTAAATATCCTCGGATTAGTGAAGCGACTTAAATCACTTAATAAAAGCAAGTATTCTGGTCCAGACTGTATACCAATTAGGTTCCTTTCGGAGTATGCTGATGCTTTAGCTCCATACTTAGCAATCATATACAACCGTTCGCTCGGCGAAAGATCCGTACCCAAAGAGTGGAAAGTTGCACAGGTCACACCAATATTCAAGAAAGTTATTAGGAGCAATCCACTAAATTACAGGCCCATATCGTTAACGTCGATATGCAGCAGGATTTTAGAACATATATTGTGTTCGAAAATCGTGAATTACCTCGAAGAAAACGGTCTATTGACATACAGTCAACATGGGTTTAGAAAACATCGTTCTTGTGAAACACAATTAGTTCTTTATTCGCATGAAGTGTTGAGTGCTATTGACAAGGGATTTCAGATTCCGTATTTCTGAATTTCCGGAAGGCTTTTGACACTGTACCACAGAAGCGGCTCGTAGTGAAACTGCTTGCTTATGGAATATCGTCTCAGTTATGTGACTGGATCTGTGATTTCCTGTCAGAGAGGTTACAGTTTGTAGTAACTGACGGAAAGTCATCGAGAAAAACAGAAGTGATTTCTGCCGTTCCCCAAGGTAGTGTTATAGGCACTTTGCTGTTCCTTATCTATATAAAGGATTTGGGAGACAATCTGAGCAGCCGTCTTTGTTTGTTTGCAGATGACGCTGTCGTTTATTGACTAATAAAGTCATCAGAAGATCAAACCAGACTGCACAACGATTTACAAGAAATATCGGAATGGTGCGAAAAGTGGCAGTTGACCTTAAATAACGAAAAGTGTGAGGTCATCCACATGAGTGCTAAAAGGAACTCGTTAAACTTCGGTTACACGATAACTAGTCTAATCTAAAAGCCGTAAATTCAACTAAATACCTACGTATTACAATTACAAACAACTTAAATTCGGAGGAACACATAGGGAAGGCTAACCAAAGACTGCGTTTTATTGGCAGGACACTTAGAAAATGTAACTGACCTACTAAGGAGACTGCCTACACTACGCTTGTTCGTCCTCTTTTAGAATACTTCTGCGCGGTGTGGAATCCTTACCAAATAGGGTTGACGGAGTACATCGAAAAAGTTCAAAGAAGGATAGCACGTTTTGTATTCTCACGAAATATGGGAGAGAGTGTCACAGAAATGATACAGGATTTGGGCTAGACATCATTAAAAGAAAGGCGTCTTACATTGCGACGGAATCTTCTCACGAAATTCCAATCACCAACTTTCTCCTCCGAATGCCAAAATATTTTGGTGACACCGACCTACATAGGGAGGAACGATCACCATGATAAAATAAGGAAAATCAGAGCTCGTACGGAAATATATAGGTGTTCATTCTTTCCGCGCGCTATACGAGATTGGAATAATAGAGAATTGTGAAGGTGGTTCGATGAACCCTCTACCAGGCACTTAAATGTGATTTGCAGGGTATGCATGTAGATGTAGATGAACAGTGCAAATGGAGGAGCTCTAGGATGAGAGGATATTCTGCGACTGGACTAGCCTGTCTGTTCCCCTGACTTAAAGTCCATTGAGCACCGGTGGGATGCGTTGGAGACACTTACTGGAGCACGTCCACATGCGCCAACGACCATCCAGGTGCTCCCAGTCGCAGTGCTGGAGGAATGGAAAAAATGGTTCAAATGGATCTGAGCACTATGGGACTTAACATCTGAGGTCATCAGTTCCCTAGAACTTAGAACTACTTAAACCTACCTAACCTAAGGACATCACACACATCCATGCCCGAGGCAGGATTCGAACCTGCGACCGTAGTTGTCGCGCGGTTCCAGACTGAAGCGCCTAGAACCGCTCTGCCACCGAGGCCGGCGGAGGAATGGAAGGGGCTACCAAAAGAAGTGCTTACCAACCTTGTGGCCAACTTGGGATCATGTAGCAGAGCAGCATTGCATCTGTGGTGAGCACACACCTTATTAAGAACCACATCCCGACTTTTTTAACTTTCAGAGGATCATCATGAATCGCAGTGACTTTAGGATAGTTATTGTCTTCGAATAAAAGTGTAATTTCTGTTCGTCTCTTTGCATATTTCTTTCAGTTATCTTCTGTACAATACTGCAGCAGTTCTTTCTATGTATGGTACAACTTTCAACGAGCGGTTACTTCATAGCGACACATTACGCAAAAGTTGCTTTCTTCCTTAAGTATTGGACATCACTGTACAGCGTTCATCACACCAGCCCACGAACATACATTGGAAAGAACGACAGAGGAAATGCGTAGGTTGGAACTTGAATAGTGGCAACACTGCTGTGGAGACACTATGTAATGGAATCTACTATTATCGCTGATGGAACACGTTGTTGACATATCTACCTTACCTCCGAGCAAATGGACTCGCGCGTCCCACGTCACCGGCGTGCACACAATCGAGGGAAACACAATCACTTGTGAGCGAGAGGTCTGTATCACTACGTTTTCGAAACAGTAACAACGGATTTGCATCAAGATTAAATGTGCCAGAGGTCGTACAGCACGACGGTGTCTTCAAGGTCTTCAAGAGGCATGCGGGGAATCGGCATTGCCGTACAGAACAGTGGCACATTGGGTAAAAGCCTTCAATGAAGGTCGGCAAACTGTGGCAGACATGCATCGGGCAGGTCGTCCTAGCGTCTCTGAAGAAGTGCGTGCTGTTGCCGCATTAGTGGACAGTGATCGACGCCATACGATTCGTGAGCTCGCCCACGAAACCGGATTAGCGCATATGACTGTGCTTCGCATCCTGAAGGAACGCCTGGGCATGCGAAAAACTGCATCACGATGGGTTCCGCATGACTTGACGGAAATGCAGAAATGGATGCTTTACGACGCTGCTCAGACGTACTTAGTGCGCTGTGAGCGCGAAGGAGTGGCTTTCGTATGCCGTATCGTATCACTGGATGAGACATGGGCCACATCGTACGAGCCAAAACTGAAACGCCAGCCTAGCGATTGGCGTCATTATGGGTCGCCGCGAAAGTCGAAAGTGCGTCAGATCCCCAGTATTGTGAAAGTTATAGTGATTCTCGTGTACGACTGTGATGGTGATATCCTAACGCATTACGTTCCTCCACGGCAGATCGTCAATGCACAGTATTACTGTTCGTTTCTGGAGCATCACCTGCGACCAGCTTTGTGAAAGAAGCGACAAGATTTTCTGCGCAGCCCACCCATCATTTTGCACGACAATGCGCGGGCGCATACAGCGCAAGCTGTGGCTGCTCTGTTCGGTCGATGGGACTGGGGCGTACTGTACCATCCACCATACTCCCAGGACTTAAGGCCTTGTGACTTTGATTTGATTCCGAAGATGAAGGAACCACTTCGTGGTATTTGCTTCAGAACTGTCCCAGAGATTCGACAGGCAGTAGACCGCTCCATTCGCACCATCAGCAGAACAGGCTCTGCTAACGGTATACTACGCCTTCCACATCGCTGGCAACGGGTTCTGCACAGCGCTGGTGACTACTTTGAAGGACAGCAACAGGTGCAAACATGTTACTCTTTTGTATCGGGTGTGAATAAATAGTTTCCACTATTTAAGTTCCAACCCTCGTATTTCAGAAGGTTTGTATACGGAAGTGTTACAGAAAACTACTGAACCTGACATTTTCCCTGTCGAGTGAATTCTGAAACATCGTAGTCGTAAGATGCTTATACGACTGATGGTATCTTTTCTGACATAAGATAGCTGGGAAGATGCATAAATAATCACCATGTCCTGTGAAATGCGTCAATACCAGCAAATTAGGCATAAGTGTAAACGTACTGTTCCTGGCAGAGGATTTCTTCACAAGTTAATCTGTGATTTACCTCTAAAGTTACACATTCAGAAGTATAATTATTATGGGAATGGGAATAAATTGGAGAAACGTTTATTGCGAGTTGACAAAGAAGTTCATTTATTGGCCGAGACCTGCGAGGCAAGAGCCGCTGTTGCGATATTTGTAGAGTGGTGGGGGGCAAACTGGGTGCGGGGTTTGGAGTATTTTTAATATTTGGGAAGACGAAGGCTACTTGTAAGAAGCCACAACAAAGTTCGAGTTCCAACCCTTTTAAAAACCTCCATGTGGACTGTGCCGACTCTAGCCGAATGGTAGTATCCGTGGGATTGACCAATGGCACACAATGCAGTCCTTGCTAATGGCGCGTCTGTAGTGGCGAGAGGCTTTTGCGTCTCTGCTGTCGCGCGACTGACAAGGGCTACATTCAATTACTTTAATGGCGCGCCATTGGACAGGCGCACAGATACTGCCGCGCGGCTTACGTCAACACTGCTGCACCTTCTCGCTGACTAACACCTTGCGGATCTTATCTTAGCTGATAAGAGTACAACTACTTGTAGAAGTAGAGATTGAGAAACTGAGAAACGTATTGCAGCATTCGCTGTTGATACAACTGTGTAAAAGAAACTAAAGATGGGTACAGGGCTATAACATCAGCCTGTACCACTAAAGAAAAAGAAGAGAAAGGTTAAATGGGCGAGGAGAGTAAAATATATTCCATTATATGGAGGGGATTGTTCTAACCAATGGCGGATTAGCATGCAGCAAGAGTTAATAAATGCTGTGGATCCCGCGCATTGTGGGACCCAGAGCCTGGCTGTAACAAAAATCTGTCCAATCGAAAGACGACGGTGTCCAAATCTAGGAGTGGCAACGATTTTAGCTGATTTCTAAAAGTGTGCGCTGGCCGTACCATATATTATGTTTTGTAAGGTGACGACACCGCATAACTTGCAAGGGAATTCCCAAATGTTATCCGAGCTAGTCGTAATAACCTGATCAGTTGGAACAGGTTTCTACTGATTAGCAATAAGAAAACAATTAATATATACCGTATTTATTTTTGTAAGGCTACTGTTATAGATGTTCATTTCTTTTACGGTGTATTTATTTTTGTCACAATACTTTTAATACGAGCCGCCTAGAGTGGAAGTTGCCTTATTGCTACGTAATATATGCAACTCGCCCAAAGGTTAAAAGGTAGTCGGTGTGAGTAGATGCTATGAAGCCACTTTATGTGGATTTACCACTATCAGACATGTTTTGGATGACATATTTAATAACATGGATCAAAAGATATACTGTCGTAATCAGGATGATAGACGAGTTTCAAAGATGGATAGGTTGGAAAGGGGCGTAACGACTGTTGCTTGTAAACGTGTAGCGCTTCGCTGCAGTCCTGTGATCAAGACAACACAAGTACGTCCAAGCAATGTGGTCCACAATTTCAGATACTGAACCAAAAGCCAAAGTACTGACGGGCTGTAAAGAATATAAGTAACAGATTTCAAGACGACACAAGCGCAACTCAAAGTACGACCATCTCAGTGACTCTGCTATACTCTGTGAAGTTGGAATAAATCAAACACCTCGACAACATTTTCAAATTTTGGAGTTTTTTGTCATAATTGATAATTTGCTGTCTGTATTAGCTAAACACATAGAAGTGTACCATCAAGTGGCTAGTGTATTTGGAATACTTCGTCAATTTAAGTCTTTAATAGCAGAAGAGATCTCGAAAGGGCTCCAATTATTATCACCAGTGCTTACCCAGATGATTTGGAAGAAAGCCTAGGTGACGAACCGGTGCTGCTTGCTGAGCTGTTCAAAAAAAGATGTAGGTGTTCCTATTCGACAGCAAAGAGCACGAGCCCCTGGAACTGCAGTTTTATGAACTTTGAATAGAAAGTTCATTCGAATCATGTTCCCCAAATGTAGAAATAGCCTTACGCATTTACTTGTCTTTGATGACCCCCGACTGCAGTGGGGACCGTTCTTTTTCAACATTAAAGCGCATTAAAAATGAGTTATGGAACACTATGGGACAGGAACGGTTAAACGATCTATCCTTAATGAACATAGAATTTGATTTACTTAGTTGCATTCATTTGACTAGTATTATCTCCGAACTTGCCCAAATGAAATCGAGAAAACAGTTTTTGGAAAGTGCTGTTTTATATCCTAGACTTTGACACCTAAACCATATCAAGGGCCTCTTGTTAGCATTTGCTACGGGTCCTACACTGTCTTAATCCGGCGTTGGTTCTAACCTTCTAACCTTACCGAGGACGCCACCATGAGTGCAAAGGTATTTTCTTCACGTCATTAGGTAGCATAAGCGGATAAATTCTAACATCATAGATTTTTCCACTATGCCCGTTTAACTTAGGAGAAGAGGGTTTGTTCCGCCATAACGTCTTGAATAAGTGTCAGTTTCAGCGGTCCGCTTGTGTGATGTGCAGTTAAGCTCAGTAAACTAAGTGTTCAATATCAGTTTGGTGGTCTGGTTTTTGTGACGTTACTTACAGTGTTATGTATTGAACTTTTCGTTGAGGTAAGCAGTTACAAAAGAACAAAATATCATTTTAAAATACGAAATTATCTTCCGTATAATGAAGTTGGATCTTTCTTTTAGTGATCATAAAGCACGTTCAGAGTGACACTGTTTATACTTATCCAAACTATGTACATTTAAAAGTTCCAGAAATAATAGAGAGTTCAAGTTACTGACCCTATTTCGTAACTGGCCCATCACTGTGTTCAAAATTTTAAAGTAGATTCTTTTAAATTTTTTTCCAAATTGACTGCAGCTTTATGGATAGGACATTTAGTTAAGAGATTTGTTGGCATGAAAGACTCTTTTCCCATATTCTTTCAAGTCAGTGACACTTGGTAAACAGTAGCCAATATCGTAAGCTCTGGTTCGTAATATATCAAAGAAAGCGTTGGTGAGAGGCAAACTATTGCATCATGATTTCAAACGCACGAGCAGCACTATAGGCTTCTTCCTTTCACTTCTCAGTACGTTATCTTCTTGAAAAGTGATATCAGCTCACTGCGGTATAAGGTTTCCCCAGATGAGGTACAGTCGTTTCTTTACTTCTTCATCTATTTCCCAGATTCTTTTGGTTACTCGAAAAAACAGTAGCTAAACCATTCAAAGCGAAGGAAAAAAATCTGCAGTGTTTGACACAGCTTGCGATAGCGCTGAATTCAAATGGCAACGAATGTTGCGATAGGTAACATGTTTATCATTCTTGATTGCGATTCATTCAAATACCAGCCACAACTAGTTCCACCGTAATTCTTTCATTGGTTTGATGAACAGCTGTGAAATAGTGAAGTACTGAGAAAACTTGCAAGTAATGAGACACATAAGTTGCTTCATCTAGAATAACTGACACAAAATTTACTATTTTATTTACGAGGATGATTGATAAAAGGCAGTCAAGTCATTCTGTATTAGATACTGTATGACACTCCTGTTAATATAGAAGAATGTCCTAAATGATATTTCAGACGTTCGTCATGTTCACTAACCAGATGTGCGAGTTAACTGTTGTATAGTTCTGTATGTAAACCCCGAAATCAAGATTTCCATTTATGGTGCAATATACCGTAGTAGGTCTGTTCGGTTGCATTATATTCTTCTCCTCTTGGAAACTTGGGGAAGCAAAGTTACAGTACAGCAGAGTTTGATATTCACACTGACGCTACCATGCTTGTACTTCCTTGTTTCCCTGCTTAGCAGTACGATTCAGACGAGATCGGTTGTGTTCTGAAACTATGTAATCAAAAGTATCTGGACACATGGCTGAAAATGACTTACAAGTTCGTGGCACCCTCCACCCGTAATGCTGGAATTCAATATGGTGTTGGCCCACCCTTAGACTTGACAGCTTCCACTCTCGCAGGCATATGTTCAGTCAGCTGCTGGGAGGTTTCTTGGGGAATGGAAGCCCATTCTTCACGGAGTGCTGCACTGAGCAGAGATATCGATGTCGATCGATGAGACCTGGCACGAAGTCGGCGTTCCAAAACATCCCAAAGGTGTTCTATAGGATTCAGGTCAGGATTCTGTGCAGGCCAGTCCATTACAGGGATGGTATTGTCGTGTAACCATTCCGCCACAGGCCGTGCAGTGTGAACAGGTGCTCCACCGTGTTGAAAGATGCAGTCGCCATCCCCGAATTGCTCTTCAGCAGTGGAAAGCAAGAAAGTGCTTAAAACATGTGTGACACAAGTGACACCCAATCACCTGACCACGTTCGAAGTCCGTGAGTTCCGCGGAGCGCCCCACTCTGCTCTCTTACTATGTCTAATGACTAATGAGGTCGTTGATGGAGAACCTGGCGGTAGGTGCCAGCACAATGCACCTAATATGAAAAAACGTATGTTTTTGGGGGTGTCCGGATACTTTTGATCATATAGTGTACCATAATTGTTTTTATAACCCGTTAAGGCTGCTTATGGCACTGAGATAACATGAAACTATTTATCGCAAGTGTAAGTAGTCAATTGCCTTAATTATGAGTGAGTCTTTCGTAGCACAGATAAAAAATTGCGACTTTATTTCTTCTCATCTCACACAAAGGTCCGCAGTCGCTGGGACCAGGTGTTGGCGACCTCATGTCTTTAGTGGCAGAAATATATCAGCCGGAAGTGCAGTTGGTTGTAAAATGTAAAGTATCTGTCTCTTCATTATCTTTGCATACAATAGGCGATAAACAGCCAAATATTTGTGACAAGGAAGAATATGAATGTTATAGCTCCTCGTTACACTCAGAGCAATTTAAGCTGTCCTCTCTGCCGTTATCGCATACTCTGATGGGCGGGATTGCGGATAGCCGCCTTTCCCGGAGCTCTAGCGGCCATTTGTACAGTCCGCTTAGAAAACATCGGTCCTTGTCGATTGGACGCGAACTTCTGCTCAGAAACATAACAGTCCGAAGCTCTAATACAAAAATACTGTATCATATCGCATTTTTAGATCCACGTAAGAAATGGAATTAAGCTTTAATGTTTACAGTTTCGCCACTGTTCCCACTTTATGCTGTGTAGGCAGTGCTTATCTTGCGTCCACTGAATACACGCCTTCCGTGCGTGTGTAAAAGACATTGGAGCTGGTTCTTACTTATTTTTAGTTTGTATTCTATGTGTTTCGTAATTTTATGTATGTTTGCATCTACATCTAAACTCGATATGTCATCTGACAGTGTGCAGCGGAGAGTACTTTATGAGCGAATATCACTTCCTCCCTTTCCTGTATTAGTATTAAACAGAGTGCAGGAAGAATGCCGCTGAACCTCCGTATGAGCTGTAATCAGTCACATTTTACTTCATGGTCTTGTAACGAGATGTACGAGGCGTGTTTTTTAAGTAAGTACCGTTGAAATTTAAAAACGACGTGCTAAGATATCTCAATAATTTTATTTTTACATGAAAGCGTGTACCTTAATCTACTTTTCTACATAATTTCCGTCAATATTGAGGCACTTGTCATAAAGTTGTACCAGTTTTTAAATACCCTCATCATAGAAGTCTGCCGCCTGACTTGTTAACCACTTCTGCATCACCACTGTTTTGACTTCGTCATCGTCTTGAAGACGCTGACCGCCTAGGTGTTTCTTCAAGTGCAGGAACAGATGGTAGTCACTGGGCGCAAGATCGGGGCTGTACGGAGGATGATCTAGAGCTTCCCATCGAAAAGATCTTTGGTCTGACTCGCCACATGCGGACTGGCATTGTCTTGCAGCAAAAGGATGCCCTTGCTCAACTTGCCACGTCTTTTGTTCTGAATTGAACGGTGCAAATTGTGGTGAACACCATCTGTTCCTGCACTTGAAGAAACACCTGGGCAGTCAGCGTCTTCAAGACGATGACGAAGTCAAAACAGTGGTGATGCAGTGGTTAACAAGTCAGGCGGCAGACTTCTATGAGGAGGGTATTCAAAAACTGGTACAACATTATGACAAGTGCCTCAATATTGACGGAAATTATGTAGACAAGTAGATTAAGGTACAGGCTTTCATGTAAAAATAAAATTATTGAGTTATCTTAGCACATCTTTTTTTTAATTTCAAAACGGTACTTACTTCAAAAACACTCCTCGTATCTAGGAGGAAGAAATTTTCTAGCCGGTCGGTGTGGCCGAGCGATTCTAGGCGCTTCAGTCTGGAACCGCGCGACCGCTACGGTCGCAGGTTCGAATCCTGCCTCGGGAGTGGATGTGTGTGATGTCCTTAGGTTAGTTAGATTTAAATAGTTCTAAGTTCTAGGGGACTGATGACCTCAGATGTTTAGTCCCGTAGTGCTCAGAGCCATTTGACCCAAATTTACTAATTGAACTTAACTGAAAAACACGAAGGCAAATTTTAACTGTAAACAGTTGTCTTGCAGTGTTTGTCGCTTAAGTCTACAACACACCGTTACTGACTCTCGATAGATACGAGATGCTTAAGCGCACTGTGCGACAACCATAGAGCTGGCGACAATGTGCGTTAACCTTTAACTAACGTGGTGCGGTCTATTTGACCGCGCGCTTTCATCAACAATTGCGATGTAGCCAGTTCCCTTCCCATCATTGCGGTCGTCGGCTCATTAGCTTCGAGTTTAGTTGTGAGTGGACCGGCAACGAAAGTGGTGTTATTCCAGAGCTTTTATAATGTGAGTGACGCCCTTTTGAAAATCGCTCGCGGTCATTTTGACCGCACTACGTTGTTTGTGTCATTTTTTCTGCAATTACTTTCCTTTCATATTCTCTATATTTTCCATTTCACATCTTTTGGAATAAGGAAGAACCTAACAGGTAAAGAATCTGATGCAGGTAACAGACAACGTGTGAACACTTCAGACCGAAACTTTGAGGAAACTGCGAGAAGATGGTTGGAGGAATCAGACGATAGTGACTGTGACGATAATCCTGAAGAAACTGAACCCATTGTGAGTGAGCATGACACTTTATCAGAACAAAGTGCAACAGAAAATTACTCTGGTGAAAGTACTGAAAGTAGTGATCTTTGTCAAGTTCAAATTCTATGGCAAGAATCAGAACAAATGGGCCAAAGCACCTCCGATCCGAGCCGTTAGAACTCCTCGCCATAACATCATCACGAAATTTCCATTCACCACGTTGACTACAGGAGGTCCAAAAGACCCATTTTCATTGTGGCATCTATTTTGATGACGAAGTTCTCAATCACATCCTACTATGGACAAATGCTAAAATAGATTGCATCAGACAGAAGTACTCTGACAAAAGCAAAGCTGAACTTCAGAACCTGGATTTGGATGAAGTTTTGGCTTTTGTAGGACTTCTGATACATTCTTCTGTCTTTAAATCCAACTACGAAAACGTAAATTATGTATTTGCAACTGATGGTTCAGGTCGGGAAATTTTCAGATGTACCATGTCTAGGAATCGTTTCCTAATGCTGTTGAACTGCTTATGGTTTGATGACGTTTGAACTAGAAAAGAGAGTCTTAAAGTTGACAAAATAGCAGCAGCCTCTTTTCTCTTTAGAAAAATTGCGGAAAATTCCCAAAAATATTTCAATTTAGGCACATATGC
The DNA here is from genome assembly GCF_023864345.2 of Schistocerca serialis cubense. Classification (NCBI taxonomy): domain Eukaryota; kingdom Metazoa; phylum Arthropoda; class Insecta; order Orthoptera; family Acrididae; genus Schistocerca; species Schistocerca serialis. Next base: position 2,576,693 of record NW_026048515.1, on the reverse strand, counting down.
TACTGTAGATGAGCAACTAGTTTCCTTCCGTGGTAAATACTCATTTGTGGTCTACATGCAAAGACGCATGGTAAATACGGTTTAAAAATAATGTCCTTGTGCGATGCAAGGACCAGTTACTTTTATAATGGGTATATGTACACTGGAAAAGGCTCTGATGGCGATACTTTGCCGGACAATGATAAGAAACTGGTGACCGCAACGCAGTCTCTGTTGCGATTGTGTAAACCAGTCTATGGCAGTAATCGCAACATTGCTGCTGACAATTGGTTCAGCTCAATAAAGGCTGTAGAAGAGTTAAGGAAAAGAGGATTGACTTTTGTTGGAACTCTAAAAAAGAATAAGAGAGAGATTCCGCAAGCCTTCCAACCAAACAAGAATAGGCTAGTTGGTTCGTCTTCGTACAGTTTTACGCAAGGCACCACTCTGTTGTCGCATGTGCCAAAGATAAACAAAGCGGTTCTTCTTGTCTCTTCCATGCATCATAGCCCCGCTGGGGATTTGAATTCTGAGAAACCAGAAATAATATCATACTACAACGCCACTAAAGGAGGTGTCGATGTACTGGACAAAAAGTGCTCCATATACTCCTGCAGTCGAAGAGTTCGACGTTGGTCGATGTGTTTATTCTGCCGTTTATTGGACATCAGCACAGTAAATGCAAATGTTCTTCAGAGGAGTGGATCAGATGAAGCTCCTGTCGACAGAGGTGCCTTCCTGAAAGAGCTGGCCCGTAGTCTTGTGCTGAAACGAATGCAAAAGCGAGCTCGGAACCTACGACTTCCGCAGGAGTTACGACTAATGACCCGCCGGATTTTAGGCGGTGGTGGTGGTTAGTGTTTAACGTCCCGTCGACAACGAGGTCATTAGAGACGGAGCGCAAGCTCAGGTTAGGGAAGGATTGGGAAGGAAATCGGCCGTGCCCTTTCAAAGGAACCATCCCGGCATTTGCCTGAAACGATTTAGGGAAATCGCGGAAAACCTAAATCAGGATGGCCGGAGACGGGATTGAACCGTCGTCCTCCCGAATGCGAGTCCAGTGGATTTTAGGCCCCGACGCTCCAACAGAACAAGCAGTGGAAGCAGAATTAGCTCCTAGGAATAGGAAAACGTGCAGAATCTGCCCAGCTAGCAAGAAAAGGAAGACTTCGCACGTTTGCTACATCAGCAAGAGACCAATATTCATATAGTGCTGTTCCCAGGTCTGCAAGCACTGTTGTGAGAAATTGTGATTTCGGGGGCTCTGATTTTTCATGAGGTATTTTTTCAGGCTAAAAACGTTACAGTTTTGTTCCATTAGTTCTTCAAGAAGAAATAAAAAATCTATCGAAGCATTAATTTTGTTATTAGCTTATGAAAAATATATAAATGTATTAGTTTACAAGATGTGCAGTAAACATATCAGAATACCAGTTTATCAATAATTATTTAATGTTAATGTTTTATATTTTCATGTTTATTTACGTTGTATAAAAGACTCTGCAATACGCAAAACAGAGAATTTCAAAGGGATTCAAATTGTTAACATTATACCCACCTATAATAAAGAGGTCAGATTGATGGCACCATGATGTCAGTGTTCCATGTTTGCCACTACGTTAGTTAAAGGTTAAGCGTCTCGGGGCTAAACAATGAATTTTACGATTGCTTTTTTTCCTTAGCCAATAGATGCTTAACGCGTGTTGCCGCAAACTCACAGACGTTTTATTTGTTCTCTTTCGATCGAGATGGAGGCAGTAGTGGCCTCACAAGTTGAATGAGCTTCTTCGTGAAGCTTTCACACGTACTTAAGGAACTCGCGACGAAACGCGCTTCTCATCTTTGTATCGTACTCTGTTTTGCTTGTCAGTGCTATCTGGAAAGGGTCACAGATGGAACAGCACTCAAGTATCTGGCGGACGAGGGTTTCGTAGGCGGCCTTCATTGGATGTTGGCTACTGTTCCTGCGGATTCTTCCAATGAATCTCTGTCTGGCAACTGCCTTTCCACGGTAATATTATGTCTCCTTCTGCTTTATATCACCCCACATATGTATATATGTACACAGACACACACACACACACACACACACACACACACTGACGTGCAAAACGCAAGGATGAAAGTATCTTTAGCATAATGTGTGACTGCCAAATAACGTAACTCATTGAAATCCGGACCATACATAGCAAAAAATGCTACAGTATAGTGCAGAACGCAACTGAAAGAAGTACACTAAGAACAGAAGTGACATCTTTATTCAACAATAATTTCACTGAGGTCACCCCAATACGTGGTGGTTCCCTGGGCATTACAGATGACAGCACATGGTTCTTAATGAGGTGTGTGATCACCATGAATGCAAATGCATGCTCTGCTGCATTTACCCTCGTTGGTGACAAGACCAGTAACGTTTTCCTATGGTAGGACGATCCATCCCACCACCAACGCACTTGACAATTACTGGATGGTCGCTGGTGGGCGTGGACATGCTGCAATATGACCCCCAATGCATCCCATATGTGCTCAATAGGATTTAATTCGGGGTATGGGGAGGCCACTCCATTCGCCGAATATCTTCTAATTCCAAGATAACATCCGCCTATTTTGTTTTATGTGGTCACACATTGTCATCCATAAAAATGAAGTTTGGGCCAAATGCACTGCTGAAAAGGTTCACTTGGGGATGGAATACAAGTGCCACAATAACTTTGAACAGTGTATGTACCATTTATTTCACAAGGAGACTCGCCAAACAGCCGTGTCATTTGAAAAGTTATTTTATTTTATTTTCACAATCAGTTTCGGCAACTCGATTTGCCGTCTTCAGGCTCCATATGCATCTCATGCATAGACATTCAAACGTATCTATACTGGCATACTGGAGTCAACAAAAATCAAATGGTTCCAAGCACCATGGAATGTAACATATCAGGTCATCAGTCCCCTAGACTTAGAACTACTTAAACCTAACTAACCTAAGGACATCACACACATCCATGCCCGAGGCAGGATTCGAACCTGCGACCGTAGCAGTAGCGCGGTTCCAGACTGAAGCGCCTAGAATCGCTCGCCCACAGCGGCCGGCTCTGGAGCTTGACAACAATGGTGTTGCTGTGTTCGAGGGCGACAGGGCCTCTGCTGAAACAGCTCACATCGTCTAGGACTGTTTTTGTGAGGGCATGGATAAACTGTCACGTTCACCCTGCCCGCCATAGTCACCACGAATCAACATTATTGACCTTTTGTGTTGAACTCTGGAGCGAAGTTGCATGATTACTATGAGAGGTGGCATGCCACTCTCTCACTTTAACAACATTGTCAGTCAGTATAATGTTCATATTTTAAGTGATGATCTCGGTGTCTCCCAGTAATACATTTTGTTTGTGTGGTTTATCACTTTTTTACATGAGGAAATTGTGGGCAGTATGTTCTTATAACTGCATGTGGAACCGGTAGAGAACCTGTACCCTAGGGGCTGTAGTGGAGGTCACAGAAGACAGGGACAGAGATGGATTGAGGGGCCATAAATTCTGAGTGCAGCAGTCAGGCTGTGTGAGTGATTCTGGGAAGCAGTGGACCGTACCTGCAAAGGGACTTATGGCCATAGCACTCTCCTCCTTCCGCTTAGTATCGGACACAAAACATTTTACCTGGGCCAGGTGGCAGTCCGTCACGAAGGTGACCAGTTGGTGGAAAGTGGATGGAGAAACCCATTTAAGACAGACTGCTGTAAACTGAGCCTTTGCGCAAATGGTGGGAAGGTCATTAAACTCCTGTATTCTCACGTTAGACGCTGGGACGACACGGACAGAAAGGTTGGTATAAGTGTTTAGTGGAGGCAGGACTGTAACTCCCCTGACGCCAGGAAACTGCCAGGTTGTTTTAGTTAGTGGCATGACTGTCTGGGGAGCTTCTTTCAGAAACTGGAAATGGTCGGCCTGGAAAGATTAGATCTCTCTGTAAATGTGGGACTGTGATCCCAGCTAGGTAGACGCTTTTTGCTGAAACATGGCTATGCTTACCGCGAGAACGACGCCTAACGAGTCTAAAATCTTCGTTTTTCAGACAAGAGACATTTGAAGTCACTGATTGGCTCCTCTCAGGTTATCCAAAGTGAAGGCTTGCTCTTCCAGTGTGGGAACCTTGGTGCTGTGTCTGGATTGGGTACTATGCCAACAGAACAGTGAAGAGGGGAGATTCAATGCGTAGAGGATAATTCAGTTGGTTTGTGCAATGTGAGGGTGGTTTCGTTTTTGCTAATTCGGCTCCGATACCGAGGCTCTGTAGAAAGTAACGGTGATTCTTTGCCTGCTTCCTCTTCAGGTCTTTCCCTAGGGAGTGATACTTTCGGTTGGTATCCTGTGGTGGACTATGAGCCAGTGGCAATTTCCATCTGTACAGACAGTGGAACTGCATATCGTTTCGGACATATCATGTGTCGCGAGGCTGAACTAATTCGTCCGGAGTTGGCTGTCTGCCATTTGATAATTCCAGCACACACCGTCGTGCATGTGAACCAAATTGGTGGTAAAATTTGGAAATTTATGGTGAGGTCTTATGGGACCAAACTGCTGAGGTCACCGGTCCCTAAGCTTACGCACTACTTAATCTAACTTAAACTAACGAACGGTAGGGATAACACAAACACCCATGCCCGAGGGAGGACTCGATCCTCGGACATAGGAAGCCGCGCGAATCGTGACAAGGAGCCATAGACCGCTCGGCTACGCCGCGCGGAGAATCAAATTGGTCTGGCCAGACCAGCGGACGGGTGCACCTCACACTGAAATATCTGATAGAGAAATTTCCCTTATTCTAATAATTGGAACGCCAGTCCGCGTAGTTTAAAGATTTTCGTGGATGCGTCAGAACGTTACAGATGCCGCAAAGCGCCTCTCATGGCCCACAGAGCACCGTATTCTGCCACCTGATTCAAGGCGAAAGGGTACAATACTGCTGAACCTGAATAGAATTGTCAAATGATGTACACAGCTCGCTTTTCTCAGGTGAACCATAGTTTGTGGTATACTTGGTTGTAGTTGATTCTATTTGAATAGAGTTGTGCCTCGCAATGGATTCTTGTGAACAGTCAGATTGCGCTGTAAATGGGATTAATTTTGGGGGGAATTTGTATAGCTTCCACTCCAATGTATGCTTTGCCAATCAAACACCAACCCTATTCTGATTTGTGTTTGTCCTTTTTTGTGTAAATTTGTCAGCTCGTTCTTGTTAAAAAAAAGGATTAATAAAACTTGCCATTATTTTGTAAACTTAAATACGCCACTCTTTTCATTCACACACCCTCAACTATTTGCTATTTTGTTTTATTGTGGTGGTAAATGGGTACACCAGTAATTTAAGGTTAAATCTTATTAAATTAATTAATTTGATTATTAATTTGAATTCTGGAACTGACTGTAGGCATAGGCAACAAAAGTGTCTTGAGTAAATTCAGTAAGGGTGTAGTTCATGATTTGAAGATTATATTGAGATGATAATACTTTTCTTTATGTAAAAATAATAACATTTAGCGTCACTCAGACACACATTTATGATTATTGCAAAGGACGGCTTGCAATTGTCGCCCCTTGGCCAGGACCTCGAATCACGGCACTTTTGTGAGATTAGTTAGTGCGTTATCTTGCAAAATAGGAACGTTTTTTTCTTCAAATTGAGACTATGGTGCACTAGAATATTTAGGCTCGGGTTTGGCGCTAAGTGTTGTTACTCAGCAATTTGTAATATGTTGTAGTCATTTTAGTTCAGTGCATGTATTGTTTGTGTCATTTATTTATTTTTATTTCTCATTGCGTCTTGTCAGTTCTTGTCTGATGTTGCGTCGTTGCTAACAGCGTTGTGTAAGCTGTTGTGGAACAAGTCTGAATATGGGGACGTGTATGATATTTTAGAGTAAGTTGAGTGTTCAGTTCATTCAGGAAACGAAAGCGTAAAGGATGCCGAGGTGGCAGGTTATGTAGGTTCTGTAAATACGGAAAGAGGTAGAGACAGAAAAAGTAACAGTCCGATTTCATGGACACGGTGACACAGAGCAGTTGAATCGCGCGCGTCTAGTCCTGGGTACGTCACTGGGAAGTGCGCAATGTATCATTCAGTTTATGCAACAGGCAGAGAAGAGACGACAGGGAAGGGAAGAAAAGAGATGGCAGGAAGAAGATCAAAGGCAGGAGATCCTCTTTAATGATATTAGAGAAATTTAGTAGCGACAAGACAAGGAGGAAAAGAGACAGGACGAAATCATGAAAGAAATTACGGAAATTCAAACGAGGGTTGATGATTTTGTAAAAACGTAAAATTACCCTACTGGCCAATAAAATTGCTACATCACGAATAAGACGTGGTACAGACGCGAAATTTAACCGACAGGAAGAAGATGCTGTGATACGCAAATGATTAGCTTTTCAGAGCATTCAAACAAAGTTGGTGCCGGTGGCGACACCTAGAACGTGCTGAAATGAGGAAAGTTTCCAACCGATTTCTCATACACAAACAGCAGTTGACCGGCGTTGGCTGGTGAAACGTTGTTGTGATGCCTCGTGTAAGGAGGAGAAATGCGTACCATCACGTTTCCGACTTTGATAAAGGTCGGATTATAGCCTATCGCGATTGCGGTTTATTGTATCGCGACATTGCTGCTCGCGTTGGTCGAGTATGGAATCGCTGTGTTCAGGAGGGTAATACAGAACGCCGTGCTGGATCCCAACGGCCTCGTATCACTGGCAGTCGAGATGACAGACATCTTATCCGCATGGCTGTAACGGATCGTGCAGCCACGTCTCGATCCCTGAGTCAACCGATGGGGTCGTTTGCAAGACAACAACCATCTGCACGAACAGTTCGACGACGTTTGCAGCAGCATGGACTATCAGCTCGGAGACCATGGCTGCGGTTACCCTTGACGCTGCATCACAGGCAGGAGCGCCTGCGATGGTGTACTCAACGACGAACCTGGGTGCACGAATGGCAAAACGTCATTTAATCGGATGAATACAGGTTCTGTTCACAGCATCATGATGGTCGCATCCGTGTTAGGCGACATCGCGGTGAACGCACATTGGAAGCGTGTATTTGTCATCGCCATACTGGCGAATCACCCGGCGTGATGGTATGGGGTGCCATTGGTTACACGTCTCGGTCACCTCTTCTTGTGCGGGCCGGAGTGGCCGTGCGGTTCTGGGCGCTACATTCTGGAGCCGAGCGACCGCTACGGTCGCAGGTTCGAATCCTGCTTCGGGCATGGATGTGTGTGATGTCCTTAGGTTCGTTAGGTTTAATTAGTTCTAAGTTCTAGGCGACTGATGACCTCAGAAGTTAAGTCGCATAGTGCTCAGAGCCATTCGAACCATCACCTCTTCTTGGCATTGACGGCACTTTGAATAGTGGACGTTACATTTCAGATGTGTTACGACCCGTGGCTGTACCCTTCATTCGATCCCTGCAAAACCCCACATTTCAGGAGGATAATACACGACCGCATGTTGCAGGTCCTGTACAGGCCTTTCTGGATACAGAAAATGTTCGAGTGCTGCCCTGGCCAGCACATTCTCCAGATCTCTCACCAACTGAAAACGTCTGGTCAATGGTGGCCGAGCAACTGGCTCGTCACAATACGCCAGTCACTACTCTTGATGAACTCTGGTATCGTGTTGAAGCTACATGGACGGCTGTACCTGTACACACCATCCAAGCTCTGTTTGACTCAATGTCGAGGCGTATCAAGGCCGTTATTACGGCCAGAGGTGGTTTTTCTGGGTACTGATTTTTTAGGATCTATGCACCCAAACTGCGTGAAAATGTAATCACATGTCAGTTCTAGTACAATATATTTGTCCAATGAATACCCGTTTATCATCAGCATTTCTTCTTGATGTAGCAATTTTAATTGCCAGTAGTGCAGGTCAGGAATGTAGTTAAGGGTGTAAAGGCGGAGTTTGAAGACGTTAATAGAACATCAGATGAAACGCGAGAAGTAGCGGTTGAGTTCAATCGTGAGTCTAGGACAGCCAGGTCAGTAGAACGAGATGCGCCAAAAAATGGCCAGATTGCGCGAGATCAGGCAGCGCTGGCAGAGGTCGAAGTGGTCGCAATCAAGGATGCTATTTCTGCTCTCAAAAAACAGGGACAGAAAGCAGTTGAAAAGATACGGGAATAAATGTTGGAAATTAAAGACAAGCAAACACGTCTCACTACCCAGCACAATGAGCTGGCGTATGAGATGAGGCAAATATGCGAACTGGTCGCTCGTGTAGAAATTCAGCCAGAAGCAACAGTACGTCACCTTGAGTTCGTTGGTTACCGGGAACGTCAAAGGGAAAATTTTGCAACCCAACTTGCAGCCACATTCCCGGCACAGGCCCGCTTAACGGGGTACAACGGTCGGCCGAGCGCGCGTACTCAGTGTCGCGTAGTACACGAAGTACCGAGCCGGAACACAACTGCGCGTGACTCAGACGTACAGAAATATTACTACATTATTCTGAGGACACGAAACGAAGATACAATAGCATTCAGGGATCGGTAGGCCATGAAATCTTGGGCACATGCGCGCCAGAATTTAGAGAAAGTCAAGCGGCGCAAAGTTATGAATGTCTCGACTTAAAATACAGGGTGATTCAAAAAGAATACCACAACTTTAGGAATTAAAACTCTGCAACGACAAAAGGCAGAGCTAAGCACTATCTGTCGGCGAATTAAGGGAGCTATAAAGTTTCATTTAGTTGTACATTTGTTCGCTTGAGGCGCTGTTGACTAGGCGTCAGCGTCAGTTGATGCTAAGATGGCGACCGCTCAACAGAAAGCTTTTTGTGTTATTGAGTACGGCAGAAGTGAATCGACGACAGTTGTTCAGCGTGCATTTCGAACGAAGTATGGTGTTAAACCTCCTGATAGGTGGTGTATTAATCGTTGGTATAAACAGTTTACAGAGAATGGGTGTTTGTGCAAAGGGAAAAGTTCTGGACGGCCGAGAACGAGTGATGAAAATGTAGCACGCATCCAGCAAGCATTTGTTCGCAGCCCAGGAAAATCGACTCGCAGAGCTAGCAGAGAGCTGCAAATTCCACAATCAACTGTATGGAGAGTTCTACGAAAAAGGTTAGTTATGAAACCTGAACGTCAACTACCCGAGGCGATGGATCGGTCGCCAGGCAGCCCGTGACAGAGCACTTCACTGGCCTCCAAGAAGCCCTGATCTTACCCCCTGCGATTTTTTCTTATGGGGGTATGTTAAGGATATGGTGTTTCGGCCATGTTTCGGCCACCTCTCCCAGCCACCATTGATGATTTGAAACGAGAAATAACAGCAGCTATCCAAACTGTTACGCCTGATATGCTACAGAGAGTGTGGAACGAGTTGGAGTATCGGGTTGATATTGCTCGTGTGTCTGGAGGGGGCCATATTGAACATCTCTGAACTTGTTTTTGAGTGAAAAAAACCTTTTTAAATACTCTTTGTAATGATGTATAACAGAAGGTTATATTATGTTTCTTTCATTAAATACACATTTTTAAAGTTGTGGTATTCTTTTTGAATCACCCTGTATTTTCTCTCAATTCAAAATTTTTAGGTTTACAAAGAGAATCACAATTTATGACACCCAAAGTCATTGCTTGCTCAGTACGATAAAGTACTACTCGAGTTTGGCGCCTAGTATAAAAATTGGAATTTGTCTGTGGATGCCTGGAAGGTTAAATAGCAGAATACATGTGCAGCGTTGCAGCAAACTGCCGCAGTTACGGCGATTTCAGAGAGGCTTTCCTAACTACCTACTGGTCGCTAGACATCCGAGGAAAGATTAAATGGGAGATTATGTTAGAGAAGTATTACGAAGCATCGGGGTGCCGCAGTCCTGAAAAGTTTTCCGATACGCTTATCGACATGAATCGTTACCTGGACCAACTAGGCTATATAACGATAAGGAGATAATGCGGCACTGCCACATGAAATAGCTATTGAGACACCAGAAACTGCTCATTGGAAAATGTATTGACATTGAAGAGTCATTCAAAAGCGCTGAACGAGAGTTAGACTTAAACAAGGTGAAAGTTAACCCTGTGGGGATGTTATATAAAATGATTGAGAATGTACGCAAAATTTGTTTTCTGACAATCTTTATTTGCCCAAAACAAAGACAGACGTCAATTATGCTAAACATGTTATGATTGAATATCGTAAACAACTGACAGGTGGATTAAGACCGCATTGGACAAGGGTCCTGGGTGGCAGAAGTGAGTCAAGGACTCTGGCCCTAAAAATGTGGAGAACGCAATCTGAATTGCTCTGGCGGTGAGCAGACTTTGATTGTTCAACCTACAGAAGTTTCTCTATATAGGTGCAGCTGAGAGCAAGTGGCGATTGAGATCTGTATGCCCTGACAATGCCAAAGCAGCAGTACATTACCCTGTTTGCGTCGTGCGGTGACGTAACTTGCAAACTGGCGAGATGTGTGCGGCAGAGGAGAGACGTAAAGCGACACCTGTGAATCGATCGCGGCCACAAAAGAAATGCAAAATCTCACGGTCTAGCGATTAGACAGCCGGATTGCAATTTACTCTCTACCAGAGGCCTGAAATCACGGTAGATTTCAGTATGTGACACACCTGTTCGCTGGTCGTACCAAGGACCAATTTGGCTCACTTACACAAGCATACCAAACGTCAAGACTGGTAAACCAAAAACGAATAAGTGCGCCCTCGGCAAACGAGTAGTCCGAGACGTTTTCAGTCACACTGTAGGTACGGTAAGAACTTCATCACAGGCTCCCCCCTCTAAACTACTCGCAGGTGAAGTCAGTCTCAGAAAAGGTCCCAAGCACCAACCACACATGACAGAGCATCGACCTGAAGTCTTCTTCTTGCCAAACCAAAGTCCAGCACGCGAGTGCTTCGCATCTCTTTTTTTAAATTTTTTTTTAAAAAAGGTCCGTTTTTCCCACAAAGTACACGAATAACACCGCCTTCACGCTGTCTTGAGCCAATCATAGGGCTTTAGAGGCGCTAAATCTCCCCTCACACACGACAGCACAAACTCATGTCGAATCAGGGCAAGAAGTACGAAACCTGCGTCTCTGGAAAAAAAGGAAACCGTCAGTTACTGACTTTTTTAAAAGTTTTCGTGGAGGGGGAAGATGTTCTCTCTGAAGTCGCGTCGCTTCCCACAGCAACAAGCAAACAGATACAATCTTATACATCATTTTCTAAATCGCCTGTGTCTTGGAGCTTGTTAGTCCTAACTATGAGGTGTAATAAAGATTCTACCTCTAAAAGTTTCTCAGACGCCGGAGTTTCTTATACAACCGAGGCGGCCAATGGAAGTGGGTCACAGGGTTATTTGCAGTATCGGCAGACATGAAAACTTGTGAATTTTTATTACGTGTGACTCTGCACACAATGCCCAGTTTATGACTCAACTGTGTAGACGTGTCCCTTCAGTCCGTCGCCCCGAGCCCAGCCTTTGGCTGACGCCAATACACGTATCGCGGCATTGTTCTACTGGAGACCTGTCTCGACAAGGGGCTGCTGTGTCTGCCCTGTATGGCTGTGGACCTGTCCGGCTAGATCTACTGAGGGATGGGCTCTCTGCCAATTGCTTTCAACTCCATACATGCCGTTTCTACAAGCTAAGAACCATAGCGTCCTACCAGGCTCCATCAATGTCTGCTCAGACCGTTAACTTTCTAGAGTCTCGCTCAAGGTGTGTCAGGTTGTAATAAAATCTTTAATAATTTTCCGTATACGAAAAATAGGTGAGAAGGTAACTTGTCCTCTCTCAAAGGAAACACAGAACGCCTGGGGCCAAATGAGACATAATGAACGAAATTCGCAAGTTGCATCATGTGTAAATAATGATGGGCAAAAAACAAATAGAAACAAGGCAAGGAGAAACCAATATCAACGCCAAAGATTTGGCAATGAGCCTCAGTGATATGATAGAAGCAGATGGGGGATGTATGGTGGTAATTTTCAAGAAAACAAAAATAACAACAGGAGGAAAATGAAAAATTCTAACCAGTTCATGCAGCCAGTCTGGAACTCAGGGCAGAAAAGGTATAATGGTGGCAGTGGTAGGCGAAGTCCACAACGTGATCACCAGAATGACTCGTTGGAAACTGGACCATCTAACCTCTCAAACAGAAGCTGCAGCAGAAGTCCGGCTAGGAATTAACAGTCATGATGACATTAAGTTAGTGTTAAGACTTACCTGTTTCCAATTCATTTATGTAGTCATTTAGTGTGTTGGTCTTTATTTGTTTGCACTTGCACTTTTTGGATGATGTATTATTATAATTAGAGGATAAGATCTTCTCCTGCGACATCTGATCAATGAGTTTGGCGTTTGTAGTTTTCTGTCCAGCATTTACATTTTGATAATTTACCACCATTTTGAGACGTGCTGATATCCTCTCATGTTTCAGAGATATAAATTAATTTCGTGATAGAAACGTGCCGATTTCTTGGCGAAACCTCTCGGGTTTATGATAAAGATGGTTGGTTCAACAGTTGAACATTGACGTGTTAGTAGCTTCTTACGCCACACCAAAGGAATGTGTTGGAACAACGTAAAAACTGCATTTTTGGTTTAGGAATAACTGAACAAGTCTTGGAGACGCAATTCTTCGCAGAATTGATCTTTGAATGTGGTAATGGTTTGGTTTCTTACTTTGATACTGAGTGCCAGTGTGGCGTATGTATGGTCTCTTCCGCCACTAGGAGCGAGGTAGCTATAGTGGTGCCACAGAAATTGATTTGTGATCTGATAGTGGATCTTGGCGTGATTTCGATCATGCCACCATTATCGCGGGTGCATATTGTGAGATGGACATAGGTTGTCCACGCCAGAGGCGTGTTGACTTTCGAGTATGTTTTTTTTTCTCGCTATGGTTCCATTAGGGTTATTGACACCAGTGGAGCGGTGTATTCTCATTGGTGGTTTTCGAGTGTGGTTGCACTTATGGATAATCGCCTATGGTGCGATCTTTCTCGTTGGTGGTAACTTTTCGTCTGTGGTTATCGCTTGTGGATTATCGACAATAGTGCAATGATGCTTCCCGTGTGGTATTTAGATTGTGGATCGCCAGCGACAGAGGCGCGTCATTGGCAAAGTCTTGCATTACGTGGTGTGAGCACTTAGAGTGTGAATCACGGTAGTACGATTTTAGATGAATAGGAAGGAAATGGCGAATGGGACCACATAAAAAAGGAAAGATAGTCACAAATCCTTCCGCGCTACAAATTTAAAAAAAACTGGTTTTTTATGTATTAGCAGCAGTTGTTAATTATTGGTCGGTTTCAGGTGAATTCGTGCCGATGTCTGATCTATCCTGACAGCACAGTAAGGAGTGTACAGATGGCGGTGAGCAGTATTCGACCCAGATTCTGCGCCAGATATCCACGTCAGTGCCCCATCCAATAAGTTGATCAGGAGAAGTATCAAGGTCCAGATTAGCGTAAAGCAGAAGGGGCTACAGGTAGTCAGACTTGGTAATGGGTAGTATATAATTAGAAGTACGTTTTGCGTGGTGTGAAAGTACTTGAAGTGTAAATGTGCAAGCTGTGCCGGTTGAGCCCATAGGGGTGGTGTTGGGAAAGCAGCAAATCACTGACATATACTACGTCAACACGACTAATTGTAGGTGGTATTACGATTTTTTTCAAAAGAACCATAGTAGTAACATTGTTTAAATGACGAAAGCCGTAAGGCAGTTTTTTGCATTAATCATATTGTAAAGCTGGCTTGTGTGGCCGAGCGGTTCTAGGCGCTTCAGTCTGAAACCGCGCGACCGCTGCGGTCGCATGTTCGAATCCTGCCTCGGGCATGGATGTGTGTAATGTCCTTAGGTTAGTTAGGTTTAACTAGTTCTAAGTTCTAAGGGATTGATGACCTCAGATGTTAAGTCCCATAGTGCTCAGAGCCAAGCCAGCCATATTGTAAAGTTTCAACAACAAACAATTCATATTTTTCATATGACTTTCTATGTATCTGTTTTTGTAAACATTTGTTATAAAAACACGACTCTAAAGTATGCGCTAAAGATTGTGCAGATGACTATGCCGTTCCAGACGGTGAAGAAGAGGTGGACCATGGCTGTACGTGGCTAGGCGTGGGGCAGGCGCCACATATGACGTGGCTAGCATGGCTGACTAGTGATGTTGTGCGACCTCGAGTGCCACTGCTAGCGTGACATCACAGCAGGGCGACCACCCCGGGAAATCGATCGGATGACATGACATTACCTCATGGCCACATGGGGAGCTCTCAACTACAGGCGACCCATCCCCTCCTGAGGTGACAGGTGAGGCAGCTAGCTGATGTGATGACACTGGGGCATCTCAAGGGAGACAGGTGTGAACGGAGTCCCACTGATCCCTTCCACTTGTGTCAATGGAGAGTGAAAGCAACAGCAGGGATGCCTCACCTGCAACCAACATGTAACAGGGGCTCGCCCCTGACATCACGCGGCCACCTGAAGTCACTGCTGTTTGACGCAAGAGTCTCGAGGGAACAGATGTGAATCTAACACCGCTGACAATGAGGAAGGAGGGTTAGAGAGAGCCAGACAAGTGAATGATGTCTCCAAGCAGTTGACACAACAGTGACTACTGCTGCTGGAGGACTGTCTTCAACAAGAGTGACTGTTATTGCAAAATACTAACGCGAATTCTTTACAGACGAATGGAAAAACTAGTAGAAGCCGACCTTGGGGAAGATCAGTTTGGATTCCATAGAAATATTGGAACACATGAGGCGATACTGACCTTACGACTTATCTTAGAAGAAAGATTAAAGAAAGGCAAACCTACTTTTCTAGCATTTGTAGACTTAGAGAAAGCTTTTGACAATGTTGACTGGAATACTCTCTTTCAAATTCTAAAGGTGGCAGGGGTAAAATACAGGGAGCGAAAGGCTATTTACAACTTGTACAGAAACCAGATGGCAGTTATAAGAGTCGAGGGACATGAAAGGGAAGCAGCAGTTGGGAAGGAAGTGAGACAGGGTTGTAGCTTCTCCCTGATGTTATTCTGTATATTGAGCAAGCAGTAAAGGAAACAAAAGAAAAATTCGGAGTAGGTATTAAAATCCATGGAGAAGAAATAAAAACTTTGAGGTTCGCCGATGACATTGTAATTCTGTCAGAGACAGCAAAGGACTTGGAAGAGCAGTTGAACGGAATGGACAGTGTTTTGAAAGGAGGATATAAGATGAACACCAACAAAAGCAAAACGAGGATAATGGAATGTAGTCGAATTAAGTCGGATGATGCTGAGGGAATTAGATTAGGAAATGAGACACTTAAAGTAGTAAAGGAGTTTTGCTATTTGGGGAGCAAAATAACTGATGATGGTCGAAGTAGAGAGGATATAAAATGTAGACTGGCAATGGCAAGGAAAGCGTTTCTGAAGAAGAGAAATTTGTTAACATCGAGTACAGGTTTAAGTGCCAGGAAGTCGTTTCTGAAAGTATCTGTATGGAGTTTAGCCATGTATGGAAGTGAAACATGGACGACAAATAGTTTGGACAAGAAGAGAATAGAAGCTTTCGAAATTTGGTGCTACAGAAGAATGCTGAAGATTAGATGAGTAGATCACATAACTAATGAGGAGGTATTGAATAGAATTGGGGAGAAGAGGAGTTTGTGGCACAACTTGACAAGAAGAATGGACCGGCTGGCAGGACATGTTCTGAGGCATCAAGGGATCACAAATTTAGCATTGGAGGGCAGCGTGGAGGGTAAAAATCGTAGAGGGAGACCAAGAGATGAATACACTAAGTAGATTCAGAAGGATGTACATTGCAGTAAGTACTGGGAGATGAAGAAGCTTGCACAGGATAGAGTAGCATGGAGAGCTGCATCAAACCAGTCTCAGGACTGAAGACCACAACAACAACATCCATCTCTGGTCTGTCAACAGGCCAGATGCCTACCTATTGCTGCCATAGACTGGAGACAGGTCCTGCCATAGACACCACTGCCACCACTGATTCTGTTAAGTAAAGGGGTCACCCTTCTCTTAGCACCACCTCACCACCTACACCTGCCACGTCCAACCTGTTACACACCTCATGACAGGAGCAGCAGCAGACTTAAGATTTGTATTTTTTTATTTCTTAATTTTGTGTGCCTTGCAGTACTTATTTTATTAGGTTGAATGTAATTTTTTCACGTTTCCCTCTTACTAAGTTTCTCATGAGGGATAACACCATTTTTAGGTGTCTACTGGAGTACAATGTCACTCTCATCTAAAATCTAAGATTGTCAAAAGATCACACACAACAAATGCACTAAAATTCAAACCACCTTTTGAAACTGACTCATGTTTTTACTTTGTCCTTGTCATTTGTGCAAAGTCTCACTATTTTTCACATGTTTATTTTGTGTTAACGCCATTTACTCCATTCTACTAGAAGAACTAAATTTTCTGAATGCTTGGACAGAATTGGTCATGTTATTGTGTCTATGGAAGATTGAATCACTGTGAATGCTTGGGCAGGGATAACAAAATCTCTGAGGCAGAAAACGCTCAATGCTCAATGATATTGTATGGTGGTTAGGGAAACCAATCAGTTTCGGTGTGAATGGGTTAGTTATATGTCTGCATGACGTTTTAACCATTCAGTCATTGTATTAATCGTCAGGGGTGTATGTTAGAGACCTGAGGCTCTACAGGAACAATCGTGACTCCCAGTAAACCACAAAATATTCGTTTATGACTGCTGATTGAATGACGTCAAGATAAGCTGTGGTAGTTTCTGGTTAGCAAAGCTGTCACGGTCCGGCATATCATTCTCAAAGACCCAGTTAAAGTGTCATAATTTCTTCTGCTCTGTGTCATACTTGCCACTTTATTGAAAGGGGCTCTCCCTATGCAGAAATTATTGGACAATGGGGAGGTAGTGTGAGGTGGCATGCTACTCTCTCACTTTAACAGCATTGTCAGTCAGATTAATGTACAAGTACTGTACTCCATGAAATCTCTGTAGATTCTCTTCCAAATTTTCTGAATGTGTCGTTATTGGTACTAACACTTCCGTGAATGGTCTTGTCTCCAAGACTAATGGAATTCCTCCTCCTGGTTTTGTTACAATTAAATGTGAACTACAGTATGAATTCTTTGAATCTGCAATGGTTTGCCAGTCTAAAACTTTTTTAATTTCTCTGTTTTCTTTTAATCATTTGGCCAAAGGTACAGAACGTGTGAGAAAACGAAATGGCTCAGGGAGTTTTAACAAAGGTTACACCCATATTCTTTAATTATTCCAGGACATTCCTCGACAAAACCTGTGTGTCCTTCAGCTCTTTCTTGTATGTGGAGTGTAAAAAATCTGATTCAGTTATCTTTTCCTTGATCGCTTCCACCACATTTATTTCAGCCTTCTCCATTGTGTGTGTTTCTCATAGCACCCAGTTTTCAGTACTTATTTTTATTTGATCACAGGACTTTCTGTCTGTGGTGTCCCTTAGCAAATCAACCTCAATAAAATCGTCTTCAATATACACAGATCAGCCAGGACATAATGACCACCGACCTACAATCGATATAAACCTGTCCAAGCGACAGCAGCGTCGCCTGGCGAGGAATGGCTGCTAGCGAGACACACGCGTGGTGCATGTAGTATAGGTGGGCTGTTTAGGTTTTTATGTTGGTAACGTCACGTAGCGCTCTGTATGAAAATCACTGGCTGTGCTGTGTGCAGTCTGTGGCTGGTTGGCATTGTTGGAATATTTGCTATTGTAGTGTTGGGCAGTTGGATACGAACAGCGCGTAGCGTTGCGCAGTTGGAGATGAGCACCCAGCAGTGGTGGATGTGGGGAGAGAGATGGCAGAATTTTGAGAGCGGACGATCTGGGCGTCTGACAATCACAAAGAGTAAATTTGTAAAACTGTATATCATGAACTGATGTACATATATGATGACTTTTGAATATTATTAAGGTAAATACATTGTTTGTTCTGTATCAAAATCTTTCATTTGCTGACTATGCCTATCAGTAGTTAGTGCCTTCCGTAGTTAGAATCTTTTATTTAGCTGGCAGTATTGGCGCTCGCTGTATTGCAGTAGTCCGAGTAACGAAGATTTTTGTGAGGTAAGTGATTCATGAAAGGTATAGGTTATTGTTAGTCAGGGCCATTCATTTGTAGGGATTATTGAAAGTCAAATTGTTTTGCGCTAAAAATATTGTGTGTCAGATTAGTGATGATCAGAATAAGTAAAGAGAGAAATGTCTGAGTAGATTCAGTTCTGCTCAGCTGTTTGAAAATCAAATAACGTAAGAGGTTTACCGGCACAGTCATTTATAATTTTCCAAAGGGGACGTTTCAGTAGTATCAGTAAGGTTGCTGTCCGTGTGTGAAATGGGGAAGGCGCGCTTTGTATCTGAGCTTGAATGAAGGTGAATTGCGATGGCCTGGAGGCTCGGCACGACCATTTTGGAAAATGCACGACTTGTCTGGTGTTTAAGGAGTGCTGCGGTGAATGTCTTTAACACATGGTGAAATCACATCCAGATGTCGTGAGGTTGGGCAGCCACCTCTCATTACAGATGTCTGACGTTATGGGCTAGGTGGAGGCGAACTGTGATAGAACTAATATCAGACTTCAATACTGGCCAATACAATTGTGTCTGAACACACAGTGCACCAAACACTCCTAACAATGTGCCTCTGCACACGACGATCCTTGCATGTGTCAATGTTAACACCATGACTTTGGCAATTACAGCTGAAATAGGCATGTGACCATCGACACAGTACGTTGTGCAGTGGCAGAGAGTTGAATAGTTTGGTAAGTGCTCATAGAGAGTGCACGAGTCCATTGTCTTTCAGGGGAACACTCCTTGACACCTGTACTGCAGGACAGAGACAAGCTGATAGCGACTCCATTATGTTCTGGGGAACATTCTCATGGGCATCCATGGGTCTAATGGAGGCTTGATGCAAGGTGTTTGTGATTATTTGGGGGACTTCGTCTTCTGGCCCTCCCCTTGTGGAGAACTTCAGGTATTTCCCTAGTGGATGTGACTTGTGGTCTGTCTCTTGTGGTGGACTAAAGGCCTGTGGCAGTTTCAGCTCTACCGACAGTGGAACTGCATATCTTCTTGGACGTATCGTGTGTCACAAGGGTGAACGTATTCGTCCTGAGTCGGCTGTCTGACATTTGACAATTCCAGCACTCACCATCATGCCTATGAGTCAAATTGGTTTGGCCAGACCAGCGTCCGCAGCTCGTGGTCGTGCGGTAGCGTTCTCACTTCCCGCGCCCGGGTTCCCGGGTTCGATTCCCGGCGGGGTCAGAGATTTACTCTGCCTTGTGATGACTGGGTGTTGTGTGATGTCCTTAGGTTAGTTAGGTTTAAGTAGTTCTAAGTTCTAGGGGACTGATGACCATAGATGTTAAGTCCCATAGTGCTCAGAGCCATTTGGCCAGACCAGCGAACGTGTGCACCTCACACTGAAATCTGCCAGGAATTCAGGGCTCTCATAGGGAAGCTTCCCACTTTGTGATAATCAGATCGCAGACCACGTAGTTTGCATATTTTCGTGGACGTGTCACAACATTACAGATGTTGCAGCGACCGTTCCTCGCCCACGGCGCGTTATTTTCTGTTACCTCCTGAATCAAGGTGAAAGGAAAAAGTATTGCTGCACTGACTTAGTGTTGTTAAACTACCTGGTCTCAGGTGAACCATAGTTTGTGGTGTAGTTGATCATAGATGATTCAATTTGAATACAGTTGGGCCTCACAGTGGATTCGTGTAAACCAAGTTAGACTGCATTGTAAAAGGGATTAATTCAGGGGAGGATTTGTATAGCTTCCATCCCAATTTATGCTTTGCCCATCAAACACCTTTCCTTTACTGATTACGCTTGTCATTTTTTGTGCAAGATTCATCAGCTAATTCTCTAGAAAGTTGTAGTTGCTGAAGGTTAATAAAACTTGTCATTATTTTATAAACTTAAATACACGATTGTTCTCATTCATACTCCCTCTACTATTCACTGTTTTATTTTTTTGTGGTGGTACCTGAGTACACCAGCAATTTAAACTTCAGTATTATTAAATTAATTAATTTGACTTCTGAAAATGATTACATGTGCAGAACAACAAAAGTGCCATCAGTATATTCACTGATTCATATGGATGACGTATGTGAGTGGCACATAATTTATAGATTATTGACAAGATAATACTTTTCTTTATGTAAAGATAATAACCTTCAGCTTCACGCAGACATACATTTATGATTAAAGCAAGCGACAGCTTGCAACATTGCGCGATGTCCTTGTTAAGGCATGAAACCATAGTCGACTAAATGCAGAGTAGGACCAAACCTACACAGGTCTGTCACCATGCACAAAAGTTGGAGGTGTAGGGATGGACCTGATCCTACTTTGCATTCGCTAGACTGTTTCTTCAAAGTAAAATAAATAACGACCTTCCCTGGTTTTGACCCCATTTCCCAGTGGACCACCCCTGAATAAGTAGACGAACAAAAATATTCAGGGTATCAGTTAAAACACAGACCTCGGTCAGGTGGCAATAATCAAAGTATGGTAAATGTCAGTTCTGTAAATACAAACTGAATGAGCTGCAAGCAATTATCTTACATGAGCACTGCAATCCAAACGCAAGACTCTACGTGTAATATTTTTGTCCAAACAATAAGAATGTAACTAAAAGGAAAAATACAATCCTCAATAACTAACTGCCTATGAACAAAGTGAAGTGACTTTTGCTGTTGAATGGTGATCCCAGATAGAAGTATGCATGCAGCGCTCAACATTCAATGGGGCCGTTGTGGCATCACAGCCAGACTTAATTAGTTTTCCCCCATACCAAGAGAAATAGTTATTAAATGACAGTGTCCAGTACTCTTAAGTGAAACAATATCAACCTCTATGTAATGCAGAGCTGAATGAATGTTATAAATACTACTGAGATAAAAAAATACATAAAGATAATGCTGTCACAATGTTGTAAATGGACATTTAAGGAGTAGGGGATAGTGGCTCTGAGCACAATGTTAATATCAGATTGATATGCAAATTAATTAAATTGATCAATTAATTACCCCCACCAACTGATCCCGACAGACTCCCACTCCAGATCACGCTATGTGTATTCCCCAGCAGTCACGTGGGTATCTGCCCCCTCCCCCTCCCCATGCCTTCCCCTCTACATTTCCCTCCCCCACCTACCTTATTGGTGGGAATTTCTAATTTTGCGATCATATCGAATTTTGTTGGGAATTTCTTTGTCCCAGGGCTGTGCTGCCATCCCATCCCATCCCCCACCTGGGAATTGATTGGATATTAAAGATGTTGGTAACCTTTCTCAGACTCGTACCCCAATCCTTCTGAATGGAAAGCCCAAGAGAATGCTTGGAAACTGTCCAGATGCAGGAGAGGAAGGTTAGGTTGGTGTGCTTTATTTTTTCATTGGGAAACTGAAGTAAAGATCGGTCCTAATTATGTAATTAATCATAAAGATCGGTCCTAATTACAGAACTATATGCACAACAATACACAAAGGGCGCCTAATGTCGCAATACAGCTCAAAAATTGCTCATGTCATACAACTGGTGCTATCTCGCTGGGAAAAATTACACAATACCACTCGAAATCAGTGGCGGACATACTGAAACTCTACACTTCATCTAGAAGCTGGCGCCGCACTGGATTAGCCAGCCGAGCGGTCTATGGCTCTGCAGTCACGGACTGTGCGGCTGATCCTGGCGGAGGTTCGATTCCTCCCTCGGGCATGGGTGTGTGTGATTGTCCTTAGAATAATTTAGGTTAAGTAGTGTGTAATCTTAGGGACTGATGACCTTAGCAGTTATGTCCCATAAGATTTCACACACATTTGAACATAGAAGCTGGCAGGAAAAAGACTGGAGTGAAACACACTATCTTTATTTTTTGGGCAGGAATTGTGTTCAACTGATCAGTTAAGGAGTGTATCTATCGCTGTTTGATGTCAGAGTTCGCTACAGACACCTCCCACTGTTTAGCTTGAAAAATCACCCTGCAGCCCAGGTAACCAAAACTTTGGAAAGCCAATAAACGTTACCACTACTGATGGAAAATGCTTCACTGTTCTAATTACACAACGAAGTTGTGAAAAATATCAGCACTCGTAATCAATGGGTCATAATGCAACAAATTTTCCGGGGACTACAGAAAATTCTCATCCGAAAAGAGGGATGGCAGTTGAATGTGCATTCTTCTTGACGCACAGTCACGAACTACTGACATTAGAGGCACTCTTACCTCCCCTCATGTCTCTCTCTAGCTCCCTCTCCTCACTGTAGGTGGAGGTACAGACTTTTTCAAATGGCCAGCTGCTACTGGTTCCACGTGGCGCCTATGTCGACTGCAGTCTCCCGCCAATCCGGTGACAGAGTCTTTGACCAATGTAGTATGTGGCCAGGTGGTCGAGGCGGAGGCTCTGCACTAACACATTGGCCCATAACGCCACCTGATCAAAGTGAAATAAATGACCGGCAACCCGAGTACAACGTTCTTGTTCGTTTAAAATGTAGCCACGCCCTGGCCAGAGCGCAGCTGCCCCCTGGGACCACACACACACACACACACACACACACACACATACACACTGGACCTGCCCCCCTTAAGCCCACAACTACATGCTGTTCTGCGATGGAGAAAACTTTTATTTAACGTCGACACACTTCCTAAATGTCCTATTTCCACGAAAATAGTCGCAGTCCATTTTCTTTTAGTTTCCTGAGCAAAATCGGTATGGTTTCTGCGTTCAACTGCAAGATGCAATTCGCATCTCGCTCTCCCCCCGCCTCCCGTTATTGTGTTACATCCAATGAAATGAGAAAAGGCTACAGCACTGCCGCCAATTACAGATGACCAATCTGCAGTGGGGAAAGTGATTTCTCGGAGTTTGATGGACAAAATTTCATGGCTCGGGTGTGTCCTTACGTTCAAGTCAGTGACTGTGTGTATTACAGTGTGTATCACAAACATTTAGACACGTGAAATAACATTACAGAATACAGCCTTTCAAACCATTTGTCCACATGTCGGAAAAAACACAATCATTTTACGTTTAACAACAACAAGATACAATTCAAGAGAACAGTGTTATTTTGTACACCGTGGAAGGCCATATTTTACCATTGTGATGCCATATCTCACTGGCGTTTGCAAAACAGATCATGAGAGCCTATCTTCTAATACAGCCTCCTAACGTCACCTAGTAGAGAAGCCTATAAGATTCCTCCATTACATCGAAAACTGGCTGTGTGCTTAAATTTTTGCTCCTTAACTCTCCTCTACCAACCTGCATGTAAAGTTTCTGTCATCCAGCAAACAATCATTAGCAATAGCAGCGATTCTTGCATTCTGGTTTCGTAACCAATTTGATCTTCAGAGAACAGCCTGTTTCATACAATCTACTCACATGTCATGAACAACACTATCATTTCTAGGCTCTACAGTGAGCTACACTCCTGGAAATGGAAAAAAGAACACATTGACATCGGTGTGTCAGACCCACCATACTTGCTCCGGACACTGCGAGAGGGCTGTACAAGCAATGATCACACGCACGGCACAGCGGACACACCAGGAACCACGGTGTTGGCCGTCGAATGGCGCTAGCTGCGCAGCATTTGTGCACCGCCGCCGTCAGTGTCAGCCAGTTTGCCGTGGCATACGGAGCTCCATCGCAGTCTTTAACACTGGTAGCATGCCGCGACAGTGTGGACGTGAACCGTATGTGCAGTTGACGGACTTTGAGCGAGGGCGTATAGTGGGCATGGGGGAGACCGGGTGGACGTACCGCCGAATTGCTCAACACGTGGGGCGTGAGGTCTCCACAGTACATCGATGTTGTCGCCAGTGGTCGGCGGAAGGTGCACGCGCCCGTCGACCTGGGACCGGACCGCAGCGACGCACGGATGCACGCCAAGACCGTAGGATCCTACGCAGTGCCGTAGGGGACCGCACCGCCACTTCCCAGCAAATTAGGGACACTGTTGCTCCTGGGGTATCGGCGAGGAACATTCGCAACCGTCTCCATGAAGCTGGGCTACGGTCCCGCACACTGTTAGGCCGTCTTCCGCTCACGCCCCAACATCGTGCAGCCCGCCTCCAGTGGTGTCGCGACAGGCGTGAATGGAGGGACGAATGGAGACGTGTCATCTTCAGCGATGAGAGTCGCTTCTGCCTTGGTGCCAATGATGGTCGTATGTGTGTTTGGCGCCGTGCAGGTGAGCGCCACAATCAGGACTGCATACGACCGAGGCACACAGGGCCAACACCCGGCATCATGGTGTGGGGAGCGATCTCCTACACTGGCCGTACACCACTGGTGATCGTCGAGGGGACACTGAATAGTGCACGGTACATCCAAACCGTCATCGAACCCATCGTTCTACCATTCCTAGACCGGCAAGGGAACGTGCTGTTCCAACAGGACAATGCACGTCCGCATGTATCCTGTGCCACCCAACGTGCTCTAGAAGGTGTAAGTCAACTACCCTGGCCAGCAAGATCTCCGGATCTGTCCCCCATTGAGCATGTTTGGGACTGGATGAAGCGTCGTCTCACACGGTCTGCACGTCCAGCACGAACGCTGGTCCAACTGAGGCGCCAGGTGGAAATGGCATGGCAAGCTGTTCCACAGGACTACATCCAGCATCTCTACGATCGTCTCCATGGGAGAATAGCAGCCTGCATTGCTGCGAATGGTGGATATACACTGTACTAGTGCCGACATTGTGCATGCTCTGTTGCCTGTGTCTATGTGCCTGTGGTTCTGTCAGTGTGATCATGTGATGTATCTGACCCCAGGAATGTGTCAATAAAGTTTCCCCTTCCTGGGACAATAAATTCACGGTGTTCTTATTTCAATTTCCAGGAGTGTATAATTCAAGTGCTGTCTTCTTTATAATTAGAGATTATGAAGTATGAAATAAAACAAGACTTGCAGTAACCCTTAATGTTAAACATTCAGTCGTGACAATAATAATTAAAACAGTCATGACTCCTCACGAATAGATACGGTCGATTTCTTTTAGTATTATGAGCAAAATCGGTGTAGTTTGAGAGCATTCTGTGTGATAAAATTACAAATTGTGATGCACAAGGGTATTACATTCATTTCAGACGTATGAAATACCAATACAGATCAGTATCTATACATCCATTTAGCATTTTCGAGGGCACTACTTATGGTTATTTTGTAACATCCAGAGTAGGTAAAAAACTATGGAGTATCTGTATGCAAACTTTAACCAGTCATACCGCTCCTTGTAATAGAATCTCCTATAAGATTTTACTGCATCTCTCTCTTCCAATATATCAAGAAACCATCTCTGTGACAACACTGAGCATATCAAATATAAACATATTGCTCCATTGGCGCAGGTGGCCAGATGTCGAATCACTTACCCAGACATTGAAAAGTTTTGCCACTTGTATTGGAGGAAGACCGTTTCCAACAGACGCTCAGTCACAAGAGACAGTTCCTGTGTTGTTCTTGTATAAGCAATTTAATACAATATTTTTGAGCTGTAACACATCCAAGCAGCCTATGACTACAGCTAATGTTTTTCTAGCATCACTTCGAGGTCTGTGTCAGGTGCTAAGCTGACATTAACACTTTTCGATCCATTGGCTTTCACAAAAAGCTGGATATTACATGGCGTAAACTGTGCTGCACCTGTAACACACAAGATGGTAGAAATAATACACAGAGACGAAGCTTCTTATTTACAAAAATGTGAAAGACGTCGCAAGATATGGAAACTGGAAGAGTTTGCGGCATTGTGTAACGTTTCCAAAGAGTTGTCTGAAGGTGGTAACCTATACAATTAACCTCAGCTTCCACACTGATGGGGTAGCGGATTTCTGCTGTTCCACCAAAACTCTCTCAAATTAGTGTTATAAGACACAAGTGTGAAGTGCTACATGATATGGACACCGAACAAAATGTGCATTGTATTCGCAGTCAAATTCTGTAACTACCATGCCACAGAAATTAACTCCCAACCAGAGCAGCGTAACTGGCATTCACACCAGGCGAATTCGATAGCTATGGAGTGTTCATCAAACAATAGTCAATTGCATGATTAATGATCAATGTGTTTGTATGGACTGATGGATAGCTAAACTGTATTGGAAAGTGCTAAAGCACTGTTGACTAACTTTGACTGGAACGAGCATATTTACTGTACCGGTCTGACTCCATTAATTACAGCAACATGGCGCTGCACTTCTAGTGAACTAGGAGGATCGAACTTGTTCAGACTAAGGTTGGTGCCATCTTCTCAGCTGGAGACGCATCCAGTGTCTTCAAATTGAATGACGGATGAGTTTTTCGAAATGGGATCTGATGGTTGCTATACTTCCGAATATTCGGTTAAATTCTCTCTCTGATTACAATACATACCGGTTGGTGAAGTGAACTTGCTGTCACCGTAAAAAACTGTATTACAACCCAAATACAAAGTATGCTTGTTAATGTCGGTATAGTAGCTGACCGTGACATCAAGGTTACAGTGCCAATTGAGAATTTATGGTGTGATACAATGGTGCGAATAATTCAGATGGATTGGGAGAATCTGTGCAGCAAACTGACATAGATATCAAAGGCAGTTGATGGCTAAGTACGACATATTCTGTCTCAGCATTCCCGTCTTTGGCAGGAGCAGTATTAGGACAGCATTTACTCACTCGGTTTACTATGATGAAATTAACATCTCAAGAGCCATCACATGAAGTATTTCTAAAGCTTCACACACACATTCTCCACAGTGGTGTACTTTGTTGTAAAGGATGGATCTTGTAGAATATGCTAGGTATATAAGAAAGAGGTAAAAAAACAGCTTTTCCTATGAAAATATAGCCCCTTTAATCTATTTTTAAAACTTCATATAGGTCAGAAAAGGGTGTTGCTATACCCTCACCTTCCCAGTTTCAACTACTTTTCTAGGTCACACATCTAACTATTTTTCACATTCGAAATATATGCACATGGATCATTGTATATAGCTAATATCTTAGAATTTTTCATAGGTTAGCGAGTAAGACATGCAAATACTCCCAATGACACAAGTCAAGAACGATATGTGATAAATAATTCAGAATAAAATCGAATGTCAAGCTCAGCGCTATTATGATCTTTCACTGAAAGCCTGAAACGTCCCCTTTTGAACAATTATACATGACTGTGTTTAAACTGACACACAATATTTTTAGCGCAACGCAATCTGATTTTCAATAATCCCTACAAAAGAGTGGCCCTGACTAACATTAACCTATACCTTTCACAAATCACTTATCGCACAAAAATCTTCGTTACTCGAACTACTGCAATACAGCGAGCGCCACTACTGCCAGCTAAATAAAAGATTCAAAATACGGAAGGCACTAACTACTGATAGGCATAGTTAGCATATGAAAGATTTTAATAGAGAACAAACAATGTATTTACCTTAATAGTGTTGAAAAATCATAATGTACATAGCAGTTCATGACATCCAGTCTTACAAATTTCAAAACTCCGCCATTTCTCTCCCCACATCCACCACTGCTGGCGGCTCACCTCCAACTGTGCAACGCTACGCGCTGTTCACATCCAGCTGCCCAACACTACAATGGCAGACAACAATGCAAACTAGCCACAGACTGCACACAGCACAGCCTGTGATTTTCATACAGAGGGCTATGTAACGTTGCCAGTAAGAAAACATAAACAGCCTACTTACATAGCCCCCATGCTCCCCACAAAAAAATTTACAAATTGTTTTGGGCAGTGGCCAATAATGATTTGATAAAAATTTTCATAATTGCAATAACAAAGATATCAAATGCACCCACTTATTGATACAATGTTGGTCAAAAGCTAAAATTTTCTCACAGTCCATAAAGACAGTCCTGATCATTCATCACAGTAACATTGCAGTGTTTTTCTCAAAGTCTGAGCAGTAAAAGAAAATGCACACGGAAGTAGTGGATTTCCATGCAATCTTGAAGAAGTAGTGTTGTCCTTCCAACGGAAAGACAGTGCTGACTCTTGACATGCAGACAGGTATTGGTCCACAACAGAGCAAACCCACAGCAGAGTCAGTCGAAATTTTGAAGAGTATTTGTAGGTAGGTCATCACAGAGCAGACCCACTGTAGTCCTGGTAGAGATTACGGTATTGGTGGGCCACCAGAGGTGCAGACCCACTGCAGTCCTTGTAGAAATAATGGTACTGGTGAGTCAGCAAAGGTGTAGACCCACTGTAGTCCTTGTAGAAATGGCCAGCAGCCATCTGTTGTGACTGTGCAGGTGCACAATCACCACTGAAGAGTCTTGCGGATAATATAGCAAGTCCATAACCACCACTTGTGCACTCACAAAGTTTTTGGAATTGTCCTTAGAACCAGCAATGCTGTCATCCAGTCCCTTGCTGAATTATTAACACACGTGCAAACACTAACAGTCCCTACTTCTCACATATTGTCCATATACTATGACCAACAGAAACGTGTGCAGTGAAATGTAACTTACAAGTTAATAATATGATGAACTGGTATCAATTACAATTTTATAACATAAGAATACAATAACAACAGTACAAAATACATCATTAAAAACATAATAATACAGATAACATTTGTAGTAATAGGGGCTTTACAAAAGAATGGAAATAAACATATACATCAGTGTTACACCAATTATGACATAAGTAAATACATAAAAGATCAGAATAATTTTTGAAACATCACCTTCACATATGAGCAACAAAACAGAACAGATAAATAGTGTCTAAACGTCTTTACAGAGTAAATAACATAATATTTGAAAAATTCTACAACATAAATCTCATTAGCTAAACACTTAAAGACAGGAAAAAGATAAATACACAAGGATACATAAACACATAGCGGAATAATACAAAAGGAAAGACAGGGTTCGTTTTCAGGGTAACAACAAAACTTTCTTTACTTCTCGGAGATCTCCCTTTGTTCTTCATTATTTCCAAAAAGTCCTATCTATACCTGCTTTCTGTACTTTTCTCGTATAGCCTCTCAGGGCATTTCTTCAAATTCATCGCAACTCATTCTCTTATAGGCTACCTCCTCTTAAGCTAACTTAAATCTACTGAGCTCAGATGCTAAACTAAGGGACGAGGCAATGCAGCAGCATAAAACAATTAACACAAACAGCAATGACAAAAAAATGGGCATTGGCAAATCAATTGCAATATTACGACTAATATAAGGCACTGAGCAGCAAACAAGAAAAATAAATCAGTAGTAAAACTAACTTAACCGAGTAATACAAAGTGAAATTTAGTAGCACTATGCCTGGCAAACAGCAGCAGCAAATGCTATAACGAATGCCTAAACATGACAAAGCTCAAGCAGAAAAAATAGTACACTAAAGACAACAATGCTTATAAGGGAAATGTCTATTCACATCTTAATGACTCTGTAATTAAAGTGGTGCACCACAAAAACTAATTCTACAAAAAATTAGTAAGTACTAGAAAAGAAAATTATATATGCAGTTACCGTTATTAGTCCCTTCTTATTGTTCTTTCCATTCCAAGAGCTCCTTTTTCGAAGAATGTGTATCATAAAATAATTATTTAATAGATCTGTTGACAGAAAGTATTCACATTAGCAAATACATTTAATTTTATTTTATAAAACCAATTATGCAACACACCTGGAAAACAGATATCAAATAAAATAAGCAACTATGTACAAAGTGAAGCATAAAAATATCATTCAGTAGTCATGAAGCATTTCATAAGTTAGTAGAAATTCT
The DNA here is from genome assembly GCF_023864345.2 of Schistocerca serialis cubense. NCBI lineage: Eukaryota > Metazoa > Arthropoda > Insecta > Orthoptera > Acrididae > Schistocerca > Schistocerca serialis. The sequence continues at coordinate 2,546,894 of NW_026048515.1, read as the reverse complement.
CTCAACTCTCGTAGAAAGACACTTGTCATAATCAGGTGTGCAGATGTAAGTATCTTTCCAAGTAATGAGCGTGTTGTATTTGCGATGCTTTCTACAAAGGAATGTCAATAGCGAGGATAATGGCCTCCCCCTTTTTTTTTTTTTTTTTGCACCTAATGGCTTTCTTTTGTCAGACGACTACCTCTCAGCTGGGCGCCCAAAACGCATTACGTCAAGGTCACTTACCTTCCTTACTGAAATATTTACGACAGCAGTTTCCGCTACAGTGGCAGTCTCATACAAAAATATTTCACAGGTCGAGAATTTGCGTTGCAAATGTGTAGAAACAAAATCCCATGAATATAACAGTGTTCAAAAAGTTTTCGTCGGCATTGTGATACATTCACGCATTTACACACATTTCATAACTCTTAAAGTATGATTCTTGGTTTCCAGCATCCTTTTTCACAAACCAGAGTCCCTAACCACTACTCAATATTCCTTACCTTATTCGTCGACACTTTTCAATATTTCATAACAGATACGTAGCATACTCAAATAACTCATATAGCATCAGCATATTGGTTATAAACATACCGCAACAGCATAATACACATAGTCATCGTAATAATAACATCATAACACCTCAGTCAACTCTCAAATTCGTCGTAGCTTCCTCCAATAATTTCAAAACCTAAAATAATTCTCTGCTCATGTCAAAAGTGTCATCAGCCTCAAACGTACTTTAAAATCATGCTCCCTTACCAAATACATCATTCAAAGCTCTCATAGTATCACAATGGTTCCGAAAAAGTATGAACAGTTCACAAAGTACAGACAAAATACAATTTCGTAAGCGTGAAGTTATCCAACGGTGTAACTGCGTAAACATGTGTCACTGATGTAGTAAAAAAATGTTGATCTCTCAGTTAAATGATCAGATAGCTGTGTAATTTGTGTGTTAGAGAAATATGGTACCGATGTGTAAAGTTGTATAAGCAAATACCGTATTAGCTAGGGCTCCTTGTGCTTGCCAAACACATGGTACACAAAGTAAGCGTATGCCCCCCTGAGGATTAATGTAATTATACCCTCAGGTGTTACAGATTACAGCAATGGAATGAAATGTATCATGGAAAACCCTTGTATCATTGTACTTCAAATATCTTAAAAAATAAATGTTTTAAGTGCGAAATTAATCACTCAAATACGTGTACTGTAGCACTAAACTGTGCGTCATGTTGTAAGATAATCTCTGTGGAAGTCTCGTAGTTATCGTCCTCCGAAAGCTAAGTTCTGCAGAAGTCAATGTATTTACCTCATGATAAACAAAAGTGAAATGAAATGCTTTGTGTATAGATATCGTAGTTATTACGCTTATTGTTGTGATGAAGAAAGTACTGTACTGTAACGTATTGTTGTGCTACGGAAAAGGCTGTCTCATTGTAGCTATACCACAGAAGTTACTACTAAAACATGTTTTACTTTCCAGAATAAAACAGAAAACTGTGCAGATATAAAACAGAAACACTGCAAAAGCAACATTGTAAATTGTCACTCATTAGTAGCGTTGTGATAAAATCGTGTAGCTGTCGCATAAACTAACCACTATGTCATCTGGTATCTCACTGAAAGTACTTTAAATCCAGAATGTATTTTCAAGTAAACCAAAATATTGCATTAAAATCTCATTAGCAGAACCAGTATATATCCTAAGTATGTAAGCCTGATAGTCGTTACGTATTCGTGCAACTTAACAAGCAAGAATGTACAAATACAACACTGTGTTGTCTGTTCACTATAACAATGCATTCGTAATTTCTGTTTAAAAATGTTCCCTAGGTTCTAGACTGGATATTTAACTTCAAACATTGTTGCATGTTAACAGTTTCTTAAGTCTGACAAAGCATACTAGAAATGTGAAGTGAAAAGTTTTATGGCAAAGACAAAGTTAAAAAGCAGATTATCTTTCAATAAACATGTGAAATGTAGTGTAAACCTTTACTCTTCCTAGTACGCAGAGTTTCAATTTCAACGCAATTATCACGTGGTTACGTCGGTAAGGAACACTGGAATTTTTCTCAAGGTTAGCTTATGTTATTTTTCTCAAGCTCAGCCGGCGCACGTGGCTGCCTGCCGGTGCGAGTCATTGTCTGTTTCTTTGTTGGCGCGCGTCGTTATTGGGATTTGGAAACCTAACTTCCACAAATTCACCTTGTTGAGAGGGCCCTGCTCTGTTTGAATCCCGCCAGTTCTGATGCAATTCAGGTCTGTCGTTACGATCATATCGTCTGTCTTCATGTCGGTAGATTCCATAGTTTCTTTCTTGTCGGTCACGTGGTGGGGAATTTCTTCCTGAATCGTAACTGCGAGCTGAACTGTTGCGTCTAAAATTATTCATTCTGTCTCCCTTGATAATAATTGTTTTTGTTCCCATATTGTCTGTTTCTATGGTAATCTCTGTCATATTCATTGCTACGGAAATGCGATCTTTCTCTGCAACTATTATTACTCTGCCAGTGGTTGTCATATGGGTGGTGTCTGTTTTGGTCACGATTAGCGTTGTAAGAATAGACTTGTCGTGTCCAGTTATTGTTTCTGTCCTCATGGAATTGCGACGGATGTGACCTGTAATTGTTGTGTTCCTGTCTTCGCGTTCCGCGATTATCAGTGTCAATTTCTAATTCTTGTAAGAGTCCCTGAAAAGCTTCAATGTCGTCTTTGCAACGTCCTGCCAAAATAATATGTCGTAAATGTTCAGGTAATTTGATTAAGCAAATGCGGATGAGTTCTGAGGGGCTGCATGGGTTTGACAGGTACTGATTCTTGTGCAACATGTCCTCAAAATATTTCACAAGACTGGAAAATTCAGATTGTTCGAAATATTTCATCATTATGATGCTATGTTTTACTCGGTCTTGTGTAGCTTGAGACCAATATGCTGAGAGGAAGGCATGGTAAAATTCTCCTTCACTGTGACAATCGTGAATGACTGATCGCATTCTTACAGCTGGTTCATCCTCTAAGTAGCTACACATAAATTCTAATCTGTGCTCTAATGACCAGTTGGGAGGAAAACAGTGAGAGAATTGATGGAGCCATGCTTGTGGGTGAATGTCGTTGCCAGAATTCTTAAATGCTTTGAATTTACGTGTAGTAATGAACAGCTTATAGTCAAAATCATCATGTCGGCGAGTCACATGTCGGTCATTGTTACGTCGTTTCGGCGGTTCCATCTCAAAATTCGGTGTGCCTTGCCAATTTCTTTCATAATTTCCGAAGTGTCCTGTGTTATTATTTTGTGGTTGTTCCGTATTTCTAAGTCCCTCTTCCGGTATTGGAGCGCGAGTGGCTTCTGAAATACGTAATTCTCGTATTACCTGTGTCAGCTGATCTTGTACTTCCCTGATTTCTCTTTGGTGTTGCGTATTAATTTGATTCTGATTTTGTTTGAATTTCCTAATTTGTTCGCACTCTTCTGTGTCAATAAAGACTACCGGTTTTGTGTCATTCAGATTATCATCTACCTTCATAGATAAATTATTTAGCTGATCCGAAGGTTCAACTACTTTCTCTGATAATGAACTAATTTCCTCCATGTGTCTTTCTACTGTGTCCTTTAAGTTTTCCTGAGTTTTTGCAAGTTGCGTAATCGAATCGGTAGATGCAACTGAGTCAATTTTAGCTTGCAAGGTCTCATGATTTTCATGAACAATAATTTGCAGTTCTTTTATGGCTGCATCGTGATTCTGTAATGCATTTTCATGCCACGAAAAAATAGGTTGAAAATGCTCACAAGTTTGTGTTTTTACGTCGTTACAGACTTTATGACATTTCGATTCAATTTTATGTAACTCAGTAGTTAAATCTTCACGTGTTTGTTCAAGCGTGGTGTGAAGATTTTCTTCCATTGTGTCTCACTGTTGCTGTGTTTGTCTCTGGTGTTGTTCCATTGTGTCTAACTTTTGAAGATTTTGTTCCATTGTGTCTAACTTTTGAAGCTTTTGCTGTGTTTGTCTCTGATTTTGTTCCATTGTGTCTAACTTTTGAAGCTTTTGTCCCATTTGTTGCATTAATTGCAATAACAATGCACTGGTGTCTGAAACATGTTCCTGAGTGCTTTTCGGCAGTGAATTTGCACCGGCAACATTCACATTTTGACAAGCGGAAAATGTGTCTTGACTCATTTGAGAAAACGGTGAGAACCCAAAACCTGAGTCTACAGTATTTGCAATATTGTATTCTGTCATTCCCGATTCCTGAGGCGAGCTGTTGCCTACCGATCGATCGATAATGCTTCCCTACGGAAGGCACTAACTACTGATAGGCATAGTTAGCAAATGAAAGATTTTAATAGAGAACAAACAATGTACGAGGGTTATTCCAAAAGTAAGGTCCGATTCGCCGTAACTATTGAAATTTGGCGCCAATGACAAAACACGCATGCGCGCCGACTCCCGGCAAGCCTTGCGCGTCAAACGCCGCCATTCGCTTTGTTACTGTTGCTGAGTGTAGTTCACAGTGTCACTTTACAATGTTTAAGACAATTGATCAGCCCGCCGATTGTGAAGTAAGGGCAGTGATACGGTTTTTGTCTGCAAGAAACAATTCAGCGGCGGAAATCCATCGGCAGATTACTGAAGTGTACGGTCCTAACATAATGAGCGACAGTAAAGTGCGCAAGTGGGTGCGAGCTTTTAATGAAGGACGGGATAATGTGCACGATGAACCACGGTGTGGCCGACCATCAGTGATTTCAGACGATTTGGTCAATGCGGTTGACAAAAAAATTCGTGAAGATCGCCGATTCACTATTACAGACGTAGACATGCATTTTCCGAATGTGAGTAGAACAACTTTGTACAGAATTGTGTCTGAACATTTGAAGTTTCACAAATTGTGTGCCCGCTGGGTTCCCAGGCTGCTTACTGAGCCCCAACGAATGAAAAGAATGGCTTTTGCTCTTGATTTTTTGGAGCGATATCATAAGGAAGGTGACAGTCTTTTAGACAATGTTGTCACAGGGGATGAGACATGGGTTTCTCACATCACTCCAGAGTCTAAACGTCAGTCAATGCAATGGCGTCACACGTCATCGCCAGTCAAGGTCAAGGCAAAGCAGACAATCTCAACACGTAAGGTTATGGCGACTGTGTTGTGGGATAGACGTGGAGTATTGTTAGTCGACTTTATGGAGAGAGGAACAACGATTAATAAAGCCACCTACTGCGCTACCCTGACTAAACTTCGACGTGCAATCCAGAATAAGCGACGTGGTCTTTTGTCGTCTGGAATCTTGTTGTTGCATGACAATGCCAGACCCCACACTGCAAATGAAACGCAAGCTCTGATCAAGAAATTTGGATGGGAACAGATGGACCATCCTCCTTACAGTCCGGACCTGGCGCCAAGTGATTTCCACCTGTTCCGTTACTTAAAGGAGTTTCTCGGCGGCAAGCGCTTCGACACAGATGATGAAGTGAAAGAAGCAGTTAAGGACTGGTTATCGTCACAGGCGGCCGATTTCTATAACATGGGCATTCAAAAGCTTGTTGGACGATGTGACAAATGTTTAAATAAGTATGGAAGTTATGTAGAAAAATAGATAAAGATGTAAGGAATGTAAATAAAACAATTGTTTTGAAAAAACATTTTAGTTTTGATTTTTTTTTATAACCGGACCTTACTTTTGGAATAACCCTCGTATTTACCTTAATAGTGTTGAAAAATCATAATATACATAGCAGTTCATGACATCCAGTCTTACAAATTTCAAAACTCCACCATTCTCTCCCCACATCCACCACTGCTGGCGGCTCACCTCCAACTGCGCAACGCTACGCGCTGTTCACATCCAGCTGCCCAACACTACAATGGCAGACAACAATGCAAACTAGCCACAGACTGCACAAAGCACAGCCAGTGATTTTCATACAGAGGGCTACGTAACTTTGCTAGTAAGAAAACATAAACAGGCTACTTACAAGCCATACTGCATGGAGTCCTAATACTAAGTAAACAGTGAACCATACAATTGTACTTGTGTGTTGGAAAAGACGACAAATGAAGTGCTGATCAAACAAACCAAAGTTTATTCATGTGTCAAATAATATGCGCATGTGCAGCATCATGTGAAGGAACACGTGTGTTCAAAATGTTCACATGTGTGTGAAATCTTATGGGACTTAACTGCTAAGGTCAGCGGTCCCTAAGCTTACACACTACTTAATCTAAATTATTCTAAGGACAATCACACACACCCATGCCCGAGGGAGAAATCGAACCTCCGCCAGGATCAGCCGCACAGTCCATGACTGCAGAGCCATAGACCGCACGGCCAATCCCGCGCGGCGAACACATGTGTGGAACGCAATATGATCTACTGCAAGACTCAAAATTTACACCAATGAGTGAAAACTGTTGATGCTTCCGCAATGAGGACATTGGCTGAAGACAATGCTCTGAGCTAGACTGGATTGTAACTGTGGAATGTCAGCCACAAAATCGTACAGTATTCACAGTCACTGGAAATGCTCTGTATGTATGATCCACCAAGGAGACTTCTCAAATGTTTGTAGTGGCATCATAAAGCTGTAAAATTGACTTTAAACGATCATGGACTATGAACAGCGCATGTAGTGCAGTAAACAATCACATGATGGGTACTACAGAAGTGGTAGCAGATGGTCGTTTGAAAAAGCCTGTATCGCCACCTATCATGAAGAGAGGGAGGGAGATATAGTAATGAGGGGAAGTAAGAGTGGTCCTAACGTCGGTAGTGTGACTGTACATCGAGGAGAACACATGTTCAACTGCCACCTCTCTCCTGTTGCAGTCTTTTAGGACAACGATTTTCCCTCGTCCCCATATATATTTTGCATTATGACCCGTTGATCATGAGTGCTGATATTTTCACCACAATTTCGATGTGTCATTAGAACAGGGAAACATTTTCCATCAGTAGCTATAGCGTGTATTGGCTTTCCTGAATTTCGTTTACCTGAGCAGCAGAATGAAATTCGAGGAATGCAATATGAGGCCTCTGTAGCGAACTCTGAAACCAAACAGCGATAAATGCAGTCCTCAGTTGTATGCTTAAATTTAATACAATTATTAAACTCCCCTCTGTCCGCAACCAGCATCTCGCCAGTTGAACACAGTTCCTGCCAAAGAAATAAAGGTCGTATATTTCACTCCAGTCTTTTTTTCGCCAGTTTGTAGGTGAAGGGTAGAGTTTGAGTACATCTGCCACTAGTTTCGAGTAGTACTTTGTAATTTTTCCCAAGATGATAACACCAATGTATGGCATCATCAGTTTTTGAACCGCATTACTATTTTAACAGCTCCCTTTTAGCGCTGTGCATATAGTTGTGTAATTAGGACAGATCTTTATAAATTATTATGTAATTAGCATCGGTTTTTACTTCAATTTTCTAACCAAAAGAAATAAAGTACACTAACCTAATTTAACTTTCCTCTCCTGGAACTGGACAATTTCCATGTGTTGGGGGGCGGGGCGGGGGTGGGGGTGGGGGGGTGCACTTAGACTTTCCGTCCAGAAGGACCGGGATTCGAGTCCTGGGAAGGTCACCGTCATTTTTAATTTTCATCGAATTCTCGCGTGGGTGGTGGGATGGGAGGTAAGTACAGCCATGGAGGCCCTTTCTGAAATTCCCACCATTTTTGAAATTCCCGCCAAACTTCGAAAATCTCACTAAAATTCGGAAACCCCACCAATAGGTTAGGTGGGTTGTCGGCTAGTTGAGGGGAAGGTGTGGGGATGGGGATGTGCGGCGACCCTCATGTGGGCAGAGGAAAACAACATGATGTCGTCGGAGGTGAGGGCGGGGGTAATTGGGGTGGGGTTAATTAGTTGTATAGTTTAATTAATTTGTATATCAGTCTGATATCAAAATTTCGCTCGGGGCCTCATTATCCTAGTACTCATGTATAAGTGTAAAAAGCTCTCTTCTTATCTATCTCTCTTGTGCCCATGTTCTCTTGCCATTAGGTCTTGGATGGAATTAGATCTTTGTCACTGAGCGGTACCAATAAAAGTGAGCCTGATTTATGTTTGCAGACTGAATGTCCATTAAAAGCATAAAAAAATACACTTGCCGGCCACCCAAAATGAATCACCCTGAAGAAAGCGTCCCCATCAGGTGAAATTTTCAGCATGCGCTGGTGGCGCGTAGAGATGGACACGACTAGCTGTTCACTGCAGATGCACATCACGGGCGCCAGTAAAGGAAAGAGACGGGGACCCTCCACGCCCGCACTGACGTGGTGACCAGACCAAAAGTTCTACTGTCACCTCCGTCAACATGTTAGTTATCTAGTAAGTGGTTCACAGGATGCTGCGCTGTGATGTTATCCGTGCGTCTGGGTAAGACTACGCATTAACACGGTCCATCAAGTGATAGATAGTGGACGAAACGCGACTGAGGGTAGCGATTTGAAGAGCAGAGGGAAAAAAGTGCCAAGACTCGTGCCGTGGGGAAAAAAACCTCTGCGACAGTCGGATGGGTTGTAGGAGCAGTAGTGGCTTAGTAGCTGCGATAGTTCACGCCCCCAAGGTTGGATTTGTTAGTATGGGTATCATACATCATTACCGTCGCAAGTGATGGCGATGTATCCCAGTTTGCTGCAGCCGCTACATTCATGGAACAATCAAGATCGTTATATAGTAGTGGGAGATCGACCATCGATCATCTCACTGTGTGGGGGATGTGTGGAGCTTGTCTGCATGCAGTGTACGGTACGGCTTTCCTGTGTGGTGCCTGTTACTAGTGGAATTGTTCTTTAGTGTGGTTGTTTTGCATAAGCAGCTTCAGTATGCCTAATACAACACTGTGAGCATCTTTCGAACATGTTTCGGTGTTCGATTGAGGAAGAATAGTTGCCTACAGGCATTGCAGATTATAATTAGGAGACATTGGTCATCATATCGAACGGAACCAAGCCAAGTGTAATGCGGATCTGTAATCACTGGATGCAGGAGGGAACGATGTACCAACGGGACCGATTGCATCCACCTCGTTACACCGCCACACGTGATAATAGGCATATTGTACTCATGGCAGTGATGAATCGCTCTGCCACATCACAAACCACATCACAACGAATTCAGTACGTTGAGCGACAAGCAGTGCCCGCGTGTACCATTCGATGTTGTTTGCAGCAGAGTAATAAGGTGTCCATTGCTGCGTTTAGTACTGAATCAACGGCACAGGTGTTTGCGCCAGCTGTGGTGAGTGTTTTTACTGAAGAATGCCGATTCTGCCTGGAAAACGACGATGGTCGGATTAGAGTCTGCATACAGCATGGTGAGAGACTATTGAACGTTGCTTTATCCTACGCCTTACTGGTCTGCACCCGTTATAAAGGTCTGTGGTGGTATTAGAGTTCCCTCCCGCACCCTCCTAGTACACACTGCCAGTGCAGTAACCAGCCAGTGTCACATCTCTAGAATGTTAGAGCCTACTGTCGCCCCATACCTTTGGACTTGCTGATGACCACATTGCAACAGGACAACGCGTGTCTACACGTTTCACACAGTGTTGAAGACTTATTCATAGCCCATCGGATTGCATTGCCGCCATAGCCTACCTGTTCTCCAGATCTCTCGCCTATCGAAAACGTCTGGTCAAAGACTAGAGAACAACTGACCCAGGATATACCACCTGCTGCTACACCAGATCAGCTCTGGCAATATGTGGAAGCAGTAGGGACTGCTACACCCCAGCAACACATCCAGAGCCTCATTGATTCAATGCAGCGGTTCTAGCCAGCAATGGTGGCAACACTCAGTACTGATTTCGTCTTCTTCCTCACTTCACATGTGGCCGTATTTTCAATCATGTGATCTTTGTACATCGTGTTATCTCGTGAGCAGCTACATCTCCAACATGTTTGCATGGTCACAGATATATGTAGGCCTGATCCTTTCTTGCATTAACTGTCCACCATCACATGCCTTAAACTAGGACACTGCGCAGTGTTTCCAGATATTTAACCAGGACAGTTACACTCCTGGAAATTGAAATAAGAACACCGTGAATTCATTGTCCCAGGAAGGGGAAACTTTATTGACACATTCCTGGGGTCAGATACATCACAAGATCACACTGACAGAACCACAGGCACATAGACACAGGCAACAGAGCATGCACAATGTCGGCACTAGTACAGTGTATATCCACCTTTCGCAGCAATGCAGGCTGCTATTCTCCCATGGAGACGATCGTAGAGATGCTGGATGTAGTTCTGTGGAACGGCTTGCCATGCCATTTCCACCTGGCGCCTCAGTTGGACCAGCGTTCGTGCTGGACGTGCAGACCGCGTGAGACGACGCTTCATCCAGTCCCAAACATGCTCAATGGGGGACAGATCCGGAGATCTTGCTGGCCAGGGTAGTTGACTTACACCTTCTAGAGCACGTTGGGTGGCACGGGATACATGCGGACGTGCATTGTCCTGTTGGAACAGCAAGTTCCCTTGCCGGTCTAGGAATGGTAGAACGATGGGTTCCATGACGGTTTGGATGTACCGTGCACTATTCAGTGTCCCCTCGACGATCACCAGTGGTGTACGGCCAGTGTAGGAGATCGCTCCCCACACCATGATGCCGGGTGTTGGCCCTGTGTGCCTCGGTCGTATGCAGTCCTGATTGTGGCGCTCACCTGCACGGCGCCAAACACGCATACGACCATCATTGGCACCAAGGTAGAAGCGACTCTCATCGCTGAAGACGACACGTCTCCATTCGTCCCTCCATTCACGCCTGTCGCGACACCACTGGAGGCGGGCTGCACGATGTTGGGGCGTGAGCGGAAGACGGCCTAACGGTGTGCGGGACCGTAGCCCAGCTTCATGGAGACGGTTGCAAATGGTCCTCGCCGATACCCCAGGAGCAACAGTGTCCCTAATTTGCTGGGAAGTGGCGGTGCGGTCCCCTACGCCACTGCGTAGGATCCTACGGTCTTGGCGTGCATCCGTGCGTTGCTGCGGTCCGGTCCCAGGTCGACGGGCACGTGCACCTTCCGCCGACCACTGGCGACACCATCGATGTACTGTGGAGACCTCACGCCCCACGTGTTGAGCAATTCGGCGGTACGTCCACCCGGCCTCCCGCATGCCCACTATACGCCCTCGCTCAAAGTCCGTCAACTGCACATACGGTTCACGTCCACGCTGTCGCGGCATGCTACCAGTGTTAAAGACTGCGATGGAGCTCCGTATGCCACGGCAAACTGGCTGACACTGACGGCGGCGGTGCACAAATGCTGCGCAGCTAGCGCCATTCGACGGCCAACACCGCGGTTCCTGGTGTGTCCGCTGTGCCATGCGTGTGATCATTGCTTGTACAGCCCTCTCGCAGTGTCCGGAGCAAGTATGGTGGGTCTGACACACCGGTGTCAATGTGTTCTTTTTTCCATTTCCAGGAGTGTATTTGCTAGAAGTTCTGTATGCGCGGCACTTTACGTACCAACACCATTTAATACTAAGACAATATGAAGATGTCTGAATCTGGCGAAATGCGTCATTGGTATATAAATAATAAATATATTCCTGCTACCCACACGAACTGTTTCTTCATTGTATGTTACTGGTGGCTATACCATACTTGTCATGTGTTGGAAAACGTATTATTTCACTTTCTTAATTACATTTGATAATTACATAACAACATAAAATATGAAATAAAATCTTAATATGTACCTGTAGAAATTTTGTGTGTAGTGGTTTCATCGTATTTCATACAGTTTAGTTGCACTGTAAAATGAACAGTTCTTGGGAGATTTCTTTCTATACTTTTATGGAGAATAAAGTTTAGAATGGTTCACTTGTCATGTGATATTGGCCTTTGTTTGTTTTGTCTTTAAATAGTCATTACATTCAGTGTCATCACAAAGGAGAAAACATTCAGTAATTATTAAATCCTTTTTTTCTTTCCCACAACTCTTCTTTAAGCAGTTTTTTTACATTGTTAGGAGAATGGCAATTTGCCGAATTTCTGCCGATTTCTCGAATTGGACACGAGTGCAACAGCTCGTCAGACTGGTTGAGGATCGATGCCAGGACTCTCGAAGCACAGGAACATGGAGAGGTGGGCCACCATCTCGAAAGCGATCAACAGGATAGAGGAGGGCCTAGTTGTCTTCATCCGGAGGTCAGCCAGCGATTTTAATGACCAGTAGTGTATATATGCAGTAGAGTATACAGTGGCGTATATATACACTACTGGTCATTAAAATTGCTACACCACGAGATGACGTGCTACAGACGCGAAATTTAACCGACAGGAAGAAGATGCTGTCATATGCAAATGATTACCTTTTCTGAGCATTCACACAAGGTTGGCGCCGGTGGCGACACCTACAACGTGCTGACATAAGGAAAGTTTCCAACCGATTTCTCATACACAAACAGCAGTTGACCGGCGTTTCCTGGTGAAACGTTGTTGTGATACCTCGTGCAAGGAGGAGAAATGCGTACCATCACGTTTCCGACTTTGATAAAGGTCGGATTGTAGCCTATCGCGATTGCGGTTTATCATATCGCGACATTGCTGCTCGCGTTGGTCGAGATCCAATGACTGTTAGCGGAATATGGAATCGGTGGGTTCAGGAGGGTTATACGGAACGCCGTGCAGCATCCCAACGGCCTCGCATCACTAGCAGTCGAGATGACAGGCATCTTATCCGCATGGCTGTAACGGATCGTGCAGCCACGTCTCGATCCCTTAGTCAACAGATGGGGACAACCATCTGCACGAACAGATCGACGACATTTGCAGCAGCATGGACTAACAGCTCTGAGACCATGGCTGCGGTTACGCTTGACGCTGCATCACAGACAGGAGCGCCTGCGATGGTGTACTCAAAGACGAACCCGGGTGCACGAATGGCAAAACGTCATTTTTTCGGATGAACCCAGGTTCTGTTTACAGCGTCATGATGATGTATGGCGACATCGCGGTTAACGCACATTGGAAGCGTGTATTCGTCATCGCCGTCTGACATATCACCCGGAGTGATGGTATGGGGTGCCATTGGTTACACGTCTCGGTCACCTCTTGTTCGCATTGACGGCACTTTGAACAGTGGACGTTACATTTCAGATGTGGTACGACCCGTGGCTCTACCCTTCATTCGATCCCTGTGAAACCCTACATTTCAGTAGGATAATGCACGACCACATTTTGCATGTCCTGTACGGGCCTTTTTGGATACAGAAAATGTTCGACTGCTGCCCTGGCCAGCACACACTCCAGATCTATCACCAATTGAAAACGTCTGGTCAATGGTGGCCGAGCAACTGGCTCGTCACAATACGCCAGTCACTAAACTTGATGAACTGTGGTACCGTAATGAAGCTGCATGGGTAGCTGTACCTGTTCACGCCATCCAAGCTCTGTTTGACTCAATGCCCAGGCATATCAAGGCCGTTATTAAGGCCAGAGGTACTGATTTCTCAGGATCTATGCACCCAAATTGCGTGAAAATGTAATCACATGTCACTTCCAGTATAATATATGTGTCCAATGAATACCCGTTTATCATCTGCATTTCTTCTTGATGTAGCAATTTTAATGGCCAGTAGTGTAGTTTCTAGATTTGTATTTAATCTATCGAATTCAGCAGATTGTCTATTAGCCAATCCCTCGAAATCCTCATTCATTCGCTGTTGGATGCTAGTACTAATTAACACTGCTTGTTCATTCGAAAATCATTTGAAATTTTCATCCATCCTCGCTGTTTGTTCCTTCGCGATATGATATATATATATATATATATATATATATATATATATATATATATATATATATATATATATATATATATCTTAGATCTCTCTTCCTTTGCGAGGTGGGCAAAATTTTCCTTCATATTCTGTTTATATGGTTAGTTACCTCGGTCCGGCACACAGTTTTAATCTGCCAGGACGTTTCATATCAGCACACACTCTGCTGCAGAGTGAAAATCTCATTCTATATGGTTAGTAATTTGTATCATCTCTGCATTTGCAAGTTGGACAACATTCTGGTTTAATACTGAGGCTAAACCTATATACGTTTCGGGAAACTGACCTGTTAATGGACATGGTGATTCAGCTTTTCCTTCGAGCTCTGCCGGTAATTCGACTTTACTCACGGCAGAACTCACACTTGCAAACGTACCAACAAAACTTGCCTCCATCCCAGACCTACACTCACAGGTGGATGTTCCAAGTAAGAACAAATATTCATTGGCCTCACAGACTTAACGTTCCTGAACTCGCATTATTATGTCTCCAAGGCGGATAATCCATCTTATTCTTTAAGTTATTTTACACGACTTTTTAGTTGCCTGATCATGCTACATCTTAGGTTATATTTTAGCGAGTTTGCTTAGGGGGATTTGGAGCGAACAGCTTGTTCAGAAAATCACAACAACCAAATATCTTATTTTAAAGTGTAGTTTGAGTTAGTTTTAGTGTTATTCTCTTTCTTTATAAACTACAATTTTACTCATTCGAAATATTTTCTGTACATAGGTACGCACTTAACAATCTCAATTTTGATTCAGTTCACTATGTGTCATTCATTTTACCATTGCTTCTTGGTTGTTTGCTAGTTTGTGGAGATAGGTAGCTACTCTTTTTGCAGCTCCTTTCATTAACTACACTGGTGTCCAAAGTTAAAACAACAAACGGAAATTTTGCAAGATTGCATTTATTTTGCCACAAAACACTATAAACAAATGATAGTAAAGTAGGAACAGTGTGTAGAATACAGAACGTAAACAACTGCAACAACCATAACGGTAGACAAAAATTTTCTTCTTTTTTTCCAACTTACCGGCTTTGTGCACACACTCCAACAACCGGTTAATGTGCTCAGTTTGAGATGTGGTCACCTCTTACAGCAATACAGGCTGACAACAAAGGGGCATATTGTGAATTATGTTATCAATCTCATTCTTCTTGCAGAGCTGCTCGCAAGTGTTGGAGAGTGGTTGGTGGATGTTGACGTGATGAAATGCGTCTCTCTAGTGCATCCCAGACATGATCTATGGGATTGAAGTCGGGAGAGCACCCATCAGTAAAACGAACATTGGCCCTCTGCTGGACTGTCCAGGTGGCAGATTGACGACTCCACGCTAGACGTTCCCTTCTGTGAAGACGCGTCAGAGGTAAACACACAGCGGGTTTCCGACATTAAAGGCCACTCTGTCGAAGCCTTTTGTGCACCGTTTGCCTCGTTACAATACGTCCAGTGGGTGCTGCGAGGTCTTTCTGATGCCACGCGTGGTCGGCCCTGCCCTCGTATCCGGGATACGGTTTCCGTCTCTATAAACTGTCGCCACATCCGAGAAACAACAGGACGATTCACATTAAGCCATCGGGCCACATCAGTTTGCGACTGTCCTGTTTCCATTCTTCCTACGGCTCTTCACTGCAGAGTTACTGGTAGGCGTCTTCTCTGTGCCATACTGCACCGTCTGTGACAGTGCACTCAGCAATTGTGGGACTACCCGGCAGACACTACCCCGTTTGATAGGTGCCCTGACGCCGTTCTTGGCGTGGTTGTGAGTTGACCGGAATGCCATCTTCCATGCAGAACACGGTCCTATGGACATCTGTTAACAGTTTGTATGACTATATTGTGAATTAGACACAGAACAGGGAAATTGTGGTTCGTTGCTTTAATTTTGGACACCAGTGTACTTTCAGTGGGTAAATTGTAGCGTAGATTGTCCCTAACTCAGGCTGTTTTTTTAGAGTGGTATGACTGGAAAAATACCAGCAAATATGTAAAGCAGAAGCAGACGAATTATGCAGATGACGGGGGAGATGCGTTCTGAAGACTCTGCCTCTGAAGATGACTCCACAGATTCAAATGCTCCTGAAGAAAACGATCTGCCAACGTAATGACACGACTCAGGCTCAGAAATATAAGGAAACCAACCCAACGTGTCGCATACGGTAAGCACGGAAATTGACCTTCCAAATTCGTCAGTTAATTCATCTAAGGTCTAACAAAGTGACTCTGTTCGTTACTTACGTACAGCTAAAATACTGTACAAGACTGTAAAAACTTACTTTAAGATTGATGGATTTCCTTTCCGCAATTGAGCAAATAAGCTGGTCTTTTAATTTCAACGGTTTACTCATTTTTAATTTTCGGATAAATCCTAATATTAAGCAGTGGGAAACAAGGATGTTCGCCCAACAGGTGGATGTTCCAACAAACTGTCCGCCTCCCAACGAATGTTCCCGGAACGCACTGTAAAACGATGTTCCTAGCTGAGTGTTAAACAGCAGGACTCGTACCCTATATGCAGCATAGAAGGATCACTGGAGCCAACGGAGCGGCAGTTCATTGTCCCTGAGCACAAATGCGCACGGAGGAAGAAATAACTGGAACACTCAACATTTTCAAATCTTGCTTAACATCACTTCTTCACGTAGCATAAAGATCAAATGAACGGTGGTGTGTTCTTGACATTGTTGCTGCACTCGCTGAGCCACTGATGGGTTGTGCACTGTTGTTCGGTTCTTCTGCACTCCAGTACGTTTGCTTTTTACATTTCAGAAAGGAAGACTTCAAAACCCTGGTTTTCACTGCTAATTTATTGAATCTCGACATTGATAGCACGCAAATGCTTGAGTGTGTCTCCCATTGTCGTGGCACCATATTTAACTGACCGCAAAATAAACTGCACACACTTATACCTATTCCTTCATTATTGGGATCACCAGTTATGTGGATAAGATTTACGTACCACGTAACATAGCACGTATCAATCTGAAGTGTACAGAATTGCTTTTGTTATAATACAAATTCAGTTCTGTCTAAAGGCTAGTATTAACGAGAAATGTGCTTAATAATAGGAGAGTGAATAATAGGAGAGTTCATTTTACAGAGCATGAGCTCAAAAAGTTTGTGAATTACGGTACTGTAATGTAAATTTTTGTTCTCGTAATCAGAATTTATATTGCTTTACATTGTGATCTCATTACTGAGAACTGGCCCAAGCTGCTTCTGTACTAGTACAACTTTTCGTTGCGAGACCCTGTGTTTTTTGCTTATCAGGGACCGCCATTTTACTAACGTAATCGCCTGATAGGAATGTGGCAAAGCCTATCCAAAGATGATACTAAACTCCGTATTGCTAACTCCATTTTGCAAGGGTATTTTGCATACATTCCACTGAACTTTTTTTCCTAATGCGATAACCTAAAATTCTTACTTTGTCATGGTTAATTTTTACAAGAGTTCATCTTTTTACGTACTGGTGAATAACAGTGTTTTTTCGTAGGACTAGCTTTTGGCATAAACTACTCACGAAACAGTTGGCTACAGTGAGTTTGGAGTTCATTTTCTTTTCTTCGCTGGACGTGGACGCTGGCATAGTGGAATTCAAGCGTGTTTTAGTTTGGAAGACGATATTGCTGAAGGTGTGAGGAGAAAATGGTCAAGTCGGAACCGGAGGTGAGCCAGAACATTTGCTAAGTTTCTGATTAATTCTACGCGGTATTCTTTTTGTAATTTTTCTGTAAAAACATTACATGTAAGTGGAGCGGGAACATTCCTTAAATCATTATGGAGGTACTTTGGAATATTGGCATAGAGAATCCTTCTATGCCGGTTGGAAATATTTGTGTGAAAACCTTAATATAATTAAAGAGTGCTGCAAACGTGAGGTTTTCATTATTAAATCTCATAAAATCTAGCAGTGTAATGTGCAAATACCGGACTCGATTCGGCAACATGTGCGTAAAATTCAAAATATTTGCACCTCAATCGACAAATATTACCGTGCTGAGAAACAGAAAAAATATATGGTAATCTCGGCACAGAGTGATTTTTATGGATTAGATTTGTTGCCTTTTTTCCCTGTAGGCTGGTGACGATGTAATTCCTTCATTTGTTTCTTATCTCTAGATGCTTCTTCGGAACAAACTTTGTAAGTTACATTAAATCATATTCGTAGTCAAGAAACGAACAAATTGACTTCCGCGTTTGTTAAGACTTGGTTTATAAGTCAGATTTGTTACGTGCATGTAATACGTGATGATAGTAGATGTGCAGGATAAGGACAGTTTCGGTCAGTGCTATTAAATAGTACTGGATTGTGCATTTTACTGCGAGGAGTATCTTCACGGCTGCGTACAGCAGCAATGGGAAAGTGTATTATTGATAAGGTTATCCTACTTAAAGGTTGAAAATTGAACATATGTACTGGTGTCTGGGAGGTCAAATTATATAAACAAATTAGATGTAGGCTTGTTGTCGGTGCCCTACTCTTGCACACTGAGCGTAGGTCCTGAATATTGTCAAACTGCTGAATGTTTGTTCTCCTTTTTCAAAATCCGGTTATGCATTCGAAAATTATAGAATGTATGGAGGGAAGGTATTTTATGAAGAGAAAAGGCACGCTGTTGTTGCTGTACACTTAATGAATAATTCGTAAAATTTTAGCTCTTTACTTGAGAAATACAGTGCTGTGGTGGGGGGGGGGGGGGGGGGGGGGCGGCGGGGGGTTCCTGTTGTCAAGTGGGACAGTTGCACAAAGTTTTTGAACAATCAAAGACTAATATGATGAATAGTGTAAATAGAAATAAAGATTGATGGTAATCATAAGGAAAGTTTTTACCCATTCTGTAACTCTGGATGTTTGAAGTTAACTTCACTGTTACCAACTTTAAAAAATGGACATCACGTTGCATACCATTATATATGAGTGGTTTGAATTAAAATACTTATTTTCTTTTGAAAACATTGTATTCACACTAACAAGTTTTCAGTTAGTGTGTTATTGGACAGACTGAGCAATAGTGCAACCTGAGGTCTTAAGTTAGGTTCAAAGGTGACGCACTTCTAAGTTGGCTCTGCCAATGAACGTTAAAAACTGAGACTCTGTGGTAACAAATTGACCTGTAGTGAAGCATAGAAAAACAAAAGGGGATCCAATTTTGTACATGATGAAACATAAATAAATGTTACATTATTAAAACTTGTAAAAACTGTAGTCGAAGACTCATTGGTGGGAGGAAGAATTGACAGAGGTTAAACTCGTGCGAAGTTGTCCGCTTTGTTAACTTAGAATTAAATTTTAGTGTCACTTGAAAATTGAATCAGTAATTTACACATTTAGACCTCGCCTCCTAATGAAACAGCTAGTGGGGAAAGTTTTGGTAACTATAATTTCAGTACAGTATTACTGTAACAGAAGTATCCAGTTATTTTGCATAAAAGAATTTACCACTTAAATATTAAGCTCACCAACTAACAAAAATGTCTAATTTCCTGAATAGTTGTAATATAAAAATTGCAAAACCTCAGTGAAACATGTCTGAGTAAAGAAAAAAACAGAAAAAAATTGTTCTACTGAAGGTGGACCCCCTCCAAAAACAAATTTTTAAGCAAACACGGTTTCTGTGGTGGAAAACTTGATCCTTTGTTCTTTAGGGTGCCCCCGGCTAAAGTCAGTACCTTTGTGGTCTCTGGAAATTGCTGAGGCCGTTAAAGAACATCGACGAGCTTTACAGTGACATCAGCGGCATCCTTCCCTAGACCACCTAATAGCTTTGAAATGGTTTTGTGCCCATGTTCACCAGCTTATAATATGACAGAAACAGGAGTGTTCGGAGAGCTGTGTGTCAATCATTGGGTGCCATACATCACCTTCCCAAGACTGGGTGAAGATCGGATGTGTTTGTGGTTACCAGACCCTGACAGGTGTTACTGGTATGTTATCCACTGACGCAAATGCTGTTGCTGAGCACTTTGCTGAGCTCTATGCTCGAGCCTCAGCATCAGAATATTATCCCCCAGCATTTCGCACCCTCAAACAATGGATGGAAAGGAAAGCCCTCTTGTACACTGAACGTCACAGTAAACCCTATAATGCTCCATTTACAAAGTGGGAGCTCCTCAGCATCCTTTCACATTGCCACAACACAGCTCCTGGGCCAGATTGGATTTGATCAGATGATCGAACCCATCTTATCCGACTAAAAGTGACATCTCCTCGTCATCTTCAACCAGATCTGGTGCGATGGTGTCTTTCCATTGCAATGGCGGAGAGCACCCTCACTCTAGTGCTTAAACCCGGTAGAAACCTGCTTGATTTGTATAACTATTGGCCTATCAGCCTCACCAACATCCTTTGTAAGCTGTTAGAATGTGTGGTAAGTCGGCGGTTGTGTTGGGTCCTGCAGTCACGTGGCCTACTGGCTCCATGCCAGGGCGGTTTCCGTTGGGGATGCTCTACCACTGATAATCTAGTTTCCATATAGTCTGCCATCTGAACAGCCTTTTCCAGACACCAACACCTGTTTGCTGTCTTTCTTGATTTGCAAAAAGCATATGACGCCATCTGGTGATATCATATCCTTGCCACATGATGTGAGTGGGGTCTCGAGGGCCAGTTCCTGATTATTATTATTATTATTATTATTATTATTATTATTATTATTATCTTTTAATCCAAAATTTCCTATGGCTCCATACTTTCTGTGTCCAAGTTAGTGCCTCCCATAGTCCTCCCGCTCTGCCCCCCATATCCAGGAGAATGGGTTCCCGCAGTGCTCTGTATTGAGTGTGTGTAGTTTTAGTGGCCATTAACGGTCTAGCAGCAGCTGTCAGGCCATCCATCTCACCTTTTCTGTATGCAGACTTCTGCATTTTGTACTGCTCCTCCAGTACTTGAGTTGCTGAGCGGCGCCTACGGGGAGCCATCCACAAGGTGCAGTCATGGGCTCTAGCCCACGGCTTCCAGTTTTCAGCCACAAAGTCATGTGTCATGCACTTCTGTCGTCGTTCCTTTCATCCAGAAACAGAACTGTACCTTAATGATGATCCACTCACAGTAGTGGAGACATATACATATCAGTTCATAGGATGTCACCTGAAGTGGAAGTGCTGGCAGCACCTCAATGCCCTCCGCTGCCTGAGCAACACCAACTGGGGTGCAGATTGCTCTATGCTACTGCAGCTCTACAGAGCCCTTGTTCAATCCCGCCTTAACTTTGGGAGTCTGGTTTATGGTTCGGCAGCACCCTCAGTGTTACGTTTACTCGACCCATTGTACCACTGTGGTGTTCGACTGGCAACGGGAGCTTTTAGGACAAGTCCAGTGACCAGCATCCTGGTGAAGGTCGGAATCCCTCCATTGAAATTTAGGCATGCACAACTGCTCACCAGTTAAGTTGCACACATTTGTAGTTCTCCTCCGCATCCAAATTACCGCGTTGTCTTCCTGTCCATAGCAGTTAATCTCCCGCATCGGAGGCCCAGTTCGGGGCTTACAATTGCAGTTTGCACCCGATCTCTTCTGTCTGAAGTGGAGCCCTTGCCTTTACCACCTATACTTAGTCCATTCACGTACGCCTCCACGGCGTACACCTAGGCCGGTACAAGCTATCGACCAGTGCTACCCCCATCATCCTTTGGAAGTGACCATCCAGGAGTCCATCTATGCCCTGGAATGGTCCAGTTGTTCTGTGGTGTTTGTGTGGACCCCAGGCCACATTGGAATCCCAATAAATGAACTTGCCGACTGGCTGGCCGAACAGTCTGCACGGAAACTGCTTTTGGAGATCGACATCCCTGTAACTGACCTGTGGTCATTATTAAGCCACAAGGTGTTTCAGCTTTGGGAGATGGAATGGCATAATCCCAGTATGCGCAACAAACTGCATACCATTAAGGAGACTAAGAATGTGTGAAAGACCTCCATCCGGGCCTCTCGCAGGGACTCTGATTCTCTGCCAGCTCCGCATTGGCCATATGTGGCTAACACACGGCTACCATGACAAACTACAATAAAGTGTAAGAAATATTTGCAACAATGGAAGTGAAAAGAAATAACTGCAACGAAGACAATAGAAGTATACATTGTAACAAAGAAATTAGTAAGAAAAAAATTTCAGTGAAGATATACATTACCCTTGAAAGTTAAGAGAATGTTTTAAAATAAAACATGTTCAGCTTAAAAGTGGAAGCTCTCCTTTACAGAGCATGTAGTATTACATGATACTAATCACCAGAAAAATCTGATGTTTCTGGATTGGCATTTTTGAAAAACATTTTTTCTGTGAATTATAAAAAAATTCAAAAGGCATCAGTAAAATAACTTTGACAGATATGTCCAAACAGAGGATACCATTGTAATTGTAAAGCAATTATCTTTCAAATAAAAAACTTGTAACAAAATATCTAGAACTATTACTGAGATACAGCATTTAAAAAAAATTCTGAAATTTGCATCTTCAAATTGGTGTTGACAATGTCATCTTTGGAGGCATGTACCTGGGGCAGGAATTTTTTTGGAGGAAACAAGATACATGTTCCTTACTCCTGAAATTTAACATGTGTGAAATTCAATAGCATCAAACACTGTGTGTCTGAGACAAATAAACTATCTTCATTTCCCACTAATCTATCCTTTAAAGATACCCTTAAATTTTTCCCAAAAATGCCACTACTATTTTCTTCAGTTTCTAATCAGATTTCACATTGTGGGAGACCAAATGCTTTTTAGGAATGCTCCAATCTGTCATGCGAATGCTTCAGCAGTTAACTGCTTTGAGAGAGAGAGAGGGGGGGGGGGGGGAGGAGATACTATTCTTTGGATCTTTCACAGATACTTATTGAATGGAGAGTTGTCTAATTAAAAAAAAAAATAAAAAATTGTCTGCTCCTCACAGGTCAACTACCTGCTTGGTAGCAGTGTGATATTACTAAATCAACTGTGTACTATTTGTACTTGCTGCCAGATGCCCCCATCATTCAGACCCTTTCAAATACTCAGGGAAGTTGTTCCTCATGTACATGCTGGTCACTTAGTCATTTGCTGTGTGCTCTTCATAAAGCAACCATGTTGTGAATTCTGTTACAATCCCAGTGCTGCATTCTTCAGTGTGTGACAAGATCTTGTAAATCAAATGAATGGTCACTATCAAAAGTATCAACTACCACCTCGAGACCTACCATGCTGCTAATTTCATATGTTGCTATGCAACTACTGCTAATGTGGTCATTCTTTTCAAAGACTTAATTTCTTCAAAGTGCACAGGTAGGAACTATTCCTTGAGTGCTATATGAAAAAGATTGTCCACAAGTTTACTCACTGTATAGAAAATGTTTACTTTTGGGTTATCTGCTTCATCTTAAAAATATCAACTTAGTTATGTATTTTGCACAAAAAAAGTAATCCCAGACTTGATTTTCCTTTATTTGTAGCTTTGAAACCCCTGTGTGCTGCTTTTACAGGTATTGTTGAATTGCAAACATGATTATATTGTTACGAAGTTTTAGTATAATTGATTTTCTGCTTTTAGGGGGACAGGCCAGAACCAGAACATGTCAGGAAGCTGTTCATTGGTGGTCTGGACTACCGAACAACAGATGAGTCCCTGAAGAAGCATTTTGAACAATGGGGTGAAATTGTTGACGTTGTAGTCATGAAGGATCCTGGTACAAAGAGGTTAGTGTTGATGAAAGAAGCTATAATTTTCAATATTTTTTCTGTATCATTGAAGTTTTTTGTAAATAATGAGCATCTTAGTAATTATACTAATGGGGTGTGTGTCAGAATGTGTAGCATGGAGAAATACGGTAGCAAGGGGTAGAGCACAGTATTACACATACGGTGACAAGTATTTTGGAGGGTATGTTGATAATTTAGTGTTTTAGTGTTTGTTTCTAGGTAATTTCATGACAACTATTTTACCATTGGTCATCTAAATCCATGTAAATACTTCACAAGCCACTATATGGTACGTGATGGTGTGTACCTTGTACCATTACTAATTATTCCATTTCCTTATCCCACTTGCATGTGGAGCCTTAATTGATCATACTTTCTTTGCTTTCTGTGTGTGAAATGTAGTTTTGTGCCAATAAAATTGTACTGGCATCAACTGCAAATGGCAGAATGTTGTCTTGCCTCAAGCAATTACAAATTTGAATCTGAAGCATATCACTAATAATTTAATGTAGATTGAACCTACTGGTAACAGATTACAACGCTCCTCAGAATCGCTTCAATGTTTCTCTCACTTGAGCAGTACTAAATAATGGGATGTACTAATGTTCTATACTTTGTCTCCTTTATAGGTAAACCACACTTTCTTAGAATTGTCAATAAACCAAAGTTGACCATTTGCCTTCCCAACTGTGGACCTTATATGCTTGTTCCAAAGATAAGCCTAGATATTTAATTGGTGTGATGAGAGCTGTCCACTATTCGTAATACCAAAATAGAAATTCTGTCCAAACATTTCTGTATTCTTCTACAGTCACATAACATTTACACTTTCCCATGCACTAAGGCATCATGAGCAAATTGTTGTAGATTGCTGCTCACCCCATCTATCAGATCATTCGTGTACGTAAGAGAATGAGAGTGGTCATATTCTAAATTTGTCTATAAATACTCTCAAGGATAATATACAAAAGTGGTCCTATCATTCTGACAAAACCCTTGTCTGACAAATACTCACGGTCACATACTAGGCTCTATTACTTAAAAGTGAAGGCTATGACATTGGGACCACATATTACTTCAGACTTTGCACACCTTTAGAAGGCCATTGAAACATAATGGGGCAAGTAGTAAGGTGCACTACTCTGGCAGTTCCGAGAAAATTGCAAGAGAAGTTTCGCGCGTCTATTAGGTAACTGATGTATCTCTGTGAAGGTAAGAAATCATTGGGCTCAAGCGGTTAGTGTTTGCAATTTGAAAGAGTTTCATGGATGGGGTGACTGTTCGAAACTCGCTAACACTTATTTTTTAATCACTGGTCCATTATGACCTTTAATAGGTAATATAATGAAAAGAAATCACATGCGTTTTCATGAAGTTGTAGTAAATTTCATATGTTGGCTATTTCTAATTAAATTTCCAAGGACATGCATCAGGCTTGGAAAGATAGTCAAACCATGATAAAAAGTGATGCAAATGACATTATTCACAACCAGTGATGTAGTAAATCACAACATACTAGACCACAAGAGTAATGTACACTCGTTGGATGTGCTCTAGACATCACACACGGCAGAATGGTATATGTGATACAGACATGGAAAACATGAATTGAAACTGCATTTACATCAAATGCAGTTTTGCTGCATGTGCTGGGAATTTTCTTCAGATAGTTTGGATGCAAATCATGTGCTAGTGCAAAATTTTAGCAAATATATGTGCTTACAGTTGGTGGTGTACAGTGGAATGGATCCTAATAGCTTATATATGAAAAACAGTTTTTCGTTCATTGTCAATCAGAAATGAACAGTTCTGAAAGTGCGTGACCAAGTTTTTTACTTGGCAAAATAAATAAATGGTGCATGGTTGACTTTAACTGTGCAAGTGGGAAGACCATTGATAAAGGTGAGACTTCCTGGCAGATTAAAACTGCGTGCCGGACTGAGACTCGAACTCGGGCTGTGGCCAAGCCATGTCTGCGCAGTATACTTTTTCAGGAGTGCTAGTTCTGTAAGGTTGGCAGGAGAGCTTCTGTTAAGTTTGGAAGGTAGGAACTGAGGCACTGGCAGAAGTAAAGCTGTGAGGACATGGCGTGAGTTGTGCTTGGGTGGCTCAGATGGTAGAGTACTTGCCCACGAAAGGCAAAGGCCCCAAGTTCGAGTCTCGGTCCGGCACACAGTTTTAATCTGCCAGGAAGTCTCATATCAGCGCACACTCCGGTGCAGAGTGAAAATCTCATTCTGTGAACATTGATAAAGGTGTCACCATATAAATCAGGATTCTGGACTTCTTGGCACCTGATATCCAGCACAGTAGCCAGTCCGTTGTGGTGGGGTTACCATGTACTCTGTTGGTTGTAGCCCCCTGACCACACAGGGATCACTCTGCTGATGATTGCGCCATTAAATCCCCATGTATGCTTAAGGGGTAGAGGCCCCTGGGGCATCGGGACTCCCGGCTATGGCCATCCTGCCAGGTGGCCTTTGATGCAGCTGGGTGGCACCCGTGGGGAGGGCCCCTGGTCAGAGTGGGTGGCATCAGGGCAGATGACACGCGATAAAGCGTAGTCCCTCTCTTGCTGGTGGTGAAACACCAGCAGTCCCTAAGCGTTCACAAGCTCAATTAAGGGGATACGGAATCGGATTTTGGGTTAAAAAATCGAATTTTTTTTTATTGGCGTATTATATTCTGCCATGTTTCCTCTTTAAAATGACGTATCATACATAGCTCTACTACAATTATAACTATTTTATTTTTATATATTTGTGAGATCGGGTATTGCGCTTTAGTTATACACGTCTCTCGTGGCTGACCATGAACTTTTTGGCAGTACCTTTAAAGTGACATGAATTCAAATATCCCGGTTTCCAGCGACTATTTATACACTAGTTGCCCGAAAATGTTTCTCTCTGGTTTCCTCAAGTTACTCTTTGACTTTGTGGCGGGACTGTTTTGTAAACAGTGTGATATAAGAAAGTAGTTGTTGTTGAGTTATTTCGTATTTAGTGCTTCATTTTTCGCAGTGAAAATGCCTAGAGCTAAAGCAAAAGTATTTAAAAAGCGTGTGAACTGGCAAAAGAAAAGAAATAATGATTCATTAGCAAAGCAAAGCAGTTCATCATCATCACTGTTGGAAAATGTGAATCCACTTATTACTGACTTGCCGAACGAACTTACACCAAATGAAAACAGTGCTTCTCATAAAAAACTAAGAGATTTGGAAGAGAAATATAATTTACTTGATAGAGGGAATGAAGTTTTTGAACTCATTGATACGAATATATTGTGTGAAGCTCTTGAAAACAGTTTGTGCTGCAAAAAATGTCATGGAAACGTTTCTCTGAAAGTAGAATCCCATGTTGGCCTGGCTGCCCAGTTTAATTTAATATGCAGTGTTTGTAAATACAGCTGTAAGTTTCCAAGTTCGGTTTCAGTAACTGTAAATAATGGATACAAGAAAACTGAACTTTATAGTGTAAATATTAGGTTAGTTTATGGATTGCGAGCAATTGGTAAGGGCAAAGCAGCTGGTGATATGCTATGTGGTGTTCTAAATCTTCCAAGTGCACCTTCAAAGTTTGAAGCTTACAATTATGTACTAGGATCTGCAGTTGAAGATGTAGCACAGAAGTCAATGCAGGTTGCTGTGGAAGAAGCAGTGGAAGAAAATGACGGCAGTCGTGACCTCACAGTGGCGTTTGATGGCACGTGGCAGAAAAGGGGCCACACCTCCAACAATGGTGTTGTAACAGCAACTAGTGTTGATACTGGCAAGGTTATTGATGTTGCAATAATGTCTAAATACTGTAGGTGCACAGGCAGGCTGAAAAATGAACACAGTGATGACTGTATTGCTAATTATTATGGTAGTAGTGGTGGCATG
This sequence comes from Schistocerca serialis cubense, assembly GCF_023864345.2. Taxonomy (NCBI): domain Eukaryota; kingdom Metazoa; phylum Arthropoda; class Insecta; order Orthoptera; family Acrididae; genus Schistocerca; species Schistocerca serialis. The sequence continues at coordinate 2,519,552 of NW_026048515.1, read as the reverse complement.
GAGGTTGCTGGGGTGAAGAAAATTTTTCATCGCTCTTCACAGTGGTATAATGTTCGCTATGTCAAATATCTGGGAGATGGTGACTCTAAAGCATTCAAAGAAGTTTTGGAAAGCAAACCATATGGGAACAGTGTAAATATAAGCAAACTTGAATGTATAGGACATGTGCAGAAGAGAATGGGTGCCAGGCTGAGAAGATTAAAATCAGTTATGAAAGGGAAAAAACTAGATGATGGGAAAACCTTGGATGGCAGAGGAAGATTGACTGATTCCATAATAGACCACATTCAGAACTGCTATGGCCTTGCAATCAGGCAAAATACAGGCAATCTTGAAGAAATGAGGAGAGCTATATGGGCTTTATATTTCCACACCGCATCCACGGATGAGCATCCACAACATGGTTTGTGCCCCAAAGGTGAAAACAGCTGGTGTAAATACAATAGGGGACTAACAACAGGAGAGAAATACATTCACCACCACAGTCTACCATCAGCCATCATGGCAGAAATAAAGCCCATTTTCAGAGATCTGGCTGACAGAAGTCTTCTGATGAAATGTCTTCACGGAAAAACGCAGAACCCCAACGAGTGCTTGAATAGTGTGATATGGCATCGTCTCCCAAAAACAGTGTTTGTCGGAATTAATACACTACATTTTGGTGTGTATGATGCTGTGGCAACCTTCAATCTTGGAAATATAACTAAATGCCAGGTCCTTCAAAAGTTGGGTATGTGTGTTGGTTCCCGTACGGTACGTGCTATGTTCTTTTTAGATCAGCACAGACTAAGGCATGCTGATAATATAATCAAGACATTAGTGAAAAAAGCAAGACAGGTGCAGAGGGGTGCCAAAAGAAGACTTGAAGATGATTATGAAGACTGTGAAGGGGGTATTAGCTACGGATCAGGAATGTTTTAATCTTCTTTCTCCGTTTCCCGTAAGTTTACTTTTTACTTCATCTAGGAACATTATCTCAGGTACTGGTCAACCTAGAAGTCTGAAATTTTTATGACGTAGTGACATAGGTCCCTATTACATACTGAAACAACGATTTTTTAATTACTTGATTTACAAAAGACTTAGGGGTGATAGTCTAGTAAAAAGCGATGGAAAAAATTTACTTAAAAATAAATGTACAATATCTCTGTAAGAAAATACTTTGACAATAAACTGTTGTTTCAGTATTGTTGTAACATATGAATGCACATACAGTAAAATTTTTACCTCTCTGTCTCCAGTAGTTTGTGAGAAAATGTTCCCTATAGTAGGCATATATTAACATTGCGGGGATAGGTGATTCCGTATCCCCTTAAACACACAGAAGTACGAACCCAAATCGTTCCACCCTGGCCACACTATGGGAGGAACATCAGGCTAGGATGGCAGCGGATCTTATTTGCCCCAGTACCTCGTATGTATGAGAGCTGATGGGAATCTTTCATGACAGTGAAGCCTCAGTTATTTGTTGAGCATTTAGAGGACAAGTTTGGGGCTTGTCCAAAAGGAGATCTGGGTCAGTCTTGGTCAAAACAGCATCCTCTGCCCAGTCATGGGCGTTACTCGCTTGTGACAAGCTGGGGAACGTTTCTGTAACAATCATGCCCCATAAGAACTTAAATATGGTCCAGGGTATCATATTACACAGGGACCTTCTTTTGTAGTCTGACGATGAGCTGCACGCCAATTTAGAGTTGCGAGGTGTTCATCTCGTCCAGCGTGCCCACTGGAGTCCGAGGGATAATCAGGTTGCCACCGTTGCCTTCATCTTAACCTTTGAGGGTGATACGTTGCCCGAGGACGTCAAGGTGATGGCCTACCGTTCTGATGTAAAACCCTATATCTATCCCCTGATGCAGTACTTAAAGTGCTGGTAGTTGGGCCATATGTCTTCCCGCTGTACTTCTAGTGTCACATGTCGAGGTTGGGGACACCCATCACATGCCAATTCTCCGTGTGCCCCACCTACCATCTGTGCCAACTGTGGAGAGCACCATTCGCCATGCTCGCCAGACTGCAGGATTCTCCAGAAAGAAAGTAAAATCACGGAGTACAAGACCCTGGATCAACTGACGCACACTGAGGCTAAGAGAAAATTTGAATGCCTGAGTCCTGTGCGTATGACATCATCTTAGCCACTGCTACAACAGTTCTAGCACCATCAGCTCCGCAAACTCCAGTTGCCTCTCAGAGCCGGAAGACTACACTACACCTGCCCCCTTGATGGTGGCAGGCATTTCCCTCCCTGTTGCTCCTGCACCACGTACTTTTGGAGCAACAGCCCCCTCCCCTCCCACCCCAACCCTCGGGGATGTCTGTACCCTCTTCTAAGCTGGAGAAGTGTAAGTCTAGATCTCACCAGACCCTCGGACACAATGTATAGAGACTGCTTAGGCAGTACGTCAGTGGCAGCAGCTGACTCTGAGGTGTCAACTACCTCATTAAATGTTCCATGCCTTCCCAGAGGAATTGCGGTGGCTTTTTCCACCACCTGGCTGAGCTACGGCAACTGTTAAGCAGTAAAACTGGTATCTGAATTGCCCTCCAGGAAACCTGGTTCCTGGCAATGCAGAATTCTGCCCTCCGTGGCTATAAGGGATGTAGTGACTATAATAATGTGTCAGGTGGAGTTTTCGTTTGTGCTAAACTCAGTCTGTAGTGAAACTGTGCCCCTTCAAACCCCTCTTGAAGCAGTGGCTGTCAGAATGATGCCACAGGAAATAACTGTCTGCAATGTATATCTTCCTCCAGATGGTGCAGTGCACGAGAACGTATTGGCTGCACTGATTGATCAACTCCCTAAACCTTTCCTACTTTTGGAAGATTTTAATGCCCATAACCCCTTGTGGGGTGGCACTGTGCGTACTGTCAGAGGCAGAGATGTCGAAACTTTACTGTCTCAGTTTGACCTCTGCCTCTTAAATACTGGGCCCTCCGCCTCACCTTATCTGTATGCAGACGACTTCTGCATTTTTGTACTGCTGCTCCAGTACTGGTGTTGCTGAGCATTGCCTACTGGGAGCCATCCACAAGGTGCAGTCATGGGCTCTAGCCCATGGCTTCCAGTTTTCAGCCACAGTCGTGTGTCGTGCACTTTTGTCAGTGTCATATCATTTATCCAAACCCAGAACTTTACCTTCATGATGATCCACTCACTGTAGTGGAGACGTATATATTCTTAGGACTGGTTTTTGATGCTCAATTGACTTCGCTTCCTCATCTTCGTCAGCTTAAGTAGAAGTGCTGGCAGCACCTCAATGTTCTCTGTTGCCTGCGCAACATCAGTTGGGGTGCAGATAGCTCTACGCTGCTACGGCTCTACAGAGCCCTTGTCCAGTCCCAAATTGACTATGGGTGTGTGGTTTATGGTTCGTCAGTGCCCTCTGTGTTGTATTTACTCAACACTGTGCATCACTGTGGGGTTTGAATAGCGACAGGAGCTATTAGGAAGAGTCTGGTGACCAGCATACTGGTGGAGGCTGGGTTCCCTCCATTACAGATCAGATGTGCACAACTTCTTGCCAGTTATGTGGCACAGATTCGTAGTTCTCCTGAGAATCCGAATTACAGTCTCCTTTTCCCATCCATCTCCTGCATCGGCAGCCCAGTTCGGGGCTAATGATTGCAGTTTGCATGCGGTCCCTTCTCTCCAAACTGGAGTCTTTACCTTTACATCTACTCGCAGTCCATTCACTCACGCCTCCATGGTGTATACCTCGGCTGCAGCTTTGTTTGGACCTCTTGCATGGCCCTAAGGACTCCATTAACCCTGTGGCTCTCCGCTGTCCCTTCCTCTAGATTCTTGGCATGTTCTGGGGCTCTGCAGTGGTTTACACAGATGGCTCGATGGTAGCGTTGGCTTTGACTACGTTCACATTGCCATATTGAACAGCATTCCGTACCATTGACTGCAGTGTATTCACTGCAGAGATGGTAGCTATTTCTCGTGCACTTCAGTATCTCCGTTCATGCCCTGGGGAGTCTTTCCTTTTATGTACTGACTCCTTGAGCAGCCTGAAAACTATCGACCAGTGCTACCCTTGTCATTCTTTGGCAGCGTCCATCCAGGAGTCCATCTATGCCCTGGAACACTCCAGTCATTCAGTGGTGTTTGTCTGGTCCCCTGGTCAAATCAGAATCCCAGGAAATGAACTTGCTGACAGGCTGGTCAAACAGACTACACGGAAACCACTTCTGGAGATGGGTATCCCCGCAACTGACCTGCATACGTTATTACATCGTAAGGTTTTTCAGCTTTGGGAGACGAAATCGCAAATTCTCAGTACGCACAACAAACTACAAGCCATTAAGGGGACCACAACTGTGTGGAAGTCTTCGGTGAGGGCCTCTCACCAGTACTCCGTGGTTCTCTGCCGGCGCTGCATTCGCAGTGCCTGGGCGACCCACAGCTACCTCCTGTGCTGTGAAGATCCACCTCAGTGTCAGTGCGGCACCTGGTTGACAGTGGCCCATGTTGTTCTGCTCTGTCCTCCTTTGGTTGTCTTGTGACTTCATCTTCGGTTGCCGGGCTCAGGACCATTGATTTTAGCAGACAATGCCTCATCGTCTGATTTGGTTTTACGTTTCATCCTTGAGATAGGGTTTTATCATTCGATTTGAGTTTCAGCGCATGTCCTTTGTGCCTCTGTGTCCTCCACCCTAATGCTTTTAGGGTGGAGGTTTTAATGTGTTGCAGGGTGACTGGCTTTTTCTTTTTATTTTCGTGGTCGGGCAGCCACTGTATTCTGCTTCCTTGTTTTACTTTGTTCCGACTGTTCCTTGCATCTCTATTTTCCTGTCCTCTTTTGTTCCTTGTAGTGTTTGTTGCATTAGGAACAAGGGAATGATGACCTTGTGGTTTGGTTCCTTTGCCCCTCTTTTAAACCAACCAAATCAGGATTCAGTTGATGCCCAAGAATATATGATTAGGAAAAATTATCTCTTTCAACATTAGGTGGCATGACACTAGTGAAAATGAACTGTAGAGCTGTGTGGTAAGGTTCCCACACTTTCAACAAGTTACAATGACTTTTGGAAAGTCTGTTGTTAATTTCTTAAGTTTGTTGCATTTTTGGTCCAAACTTACCTGTAGCCTATCGCAAACACAAACACGTACAGTCTTAACTCACCAGACACAATTATCGCTGTGTTAGTGTGTGTTACCGTGTTCATATTGTGCCTTGTAGCATACATTTTTTGATTTTTCAGTGAGAGTTCTGTTTTAAGTTGACTGGTACTAGCAGCCTGTCTGGTCCGTATCGATCAACAATTTTTTGTTGAACTTGGGCATAAAGTCCTTCATCTGCTGTTGAAACATAAAGCTTCCAGTGTTTCTTCCCAATTCACAGATTCCCTGTTACTTACAAATGTCGTGATCTTCCTCTGCTGAATTCTGTGTTATTGATTGAATTTCTTAGCCCATGAAAGTGATGCTTTGAAGATGATGCCCTCAGATTGAAATTGGCGTGCAGCTGCCAAAACCCACTGCTGTAAAATCCTGGTTGTTACCTGAAACATAAAATCAGTCCCATATCATGGTCATAATCTGTTGTTAAAATATGGTTGTTGAAGATTAAAAAAAAGATGAAAAGGTGACGAAAATGAACTTACTTGCTGCTGCTTTTTTTTTTAGCCTCCATGAAGCAGTCATTAGTCCACGAATTAATTAGTGCGTATTTATAGATTACTGAGCCTCCACTTTTTATATTTTCTTCTCCATCTTTTCCGATTGTCCTTTCTAGGAACTTAAAATTCTTTCCTCTGGAGGGTTTGCAGAGTCTGCATGGGATGTTCTTTTGCCGTTGTTACTGCTTCTATTTTTGTCTCCAGCCTTATTTTCAGCTGGTTCAAAATCCTTATTGTCAGAAATATCTAAAACTTCATGAAATAGACCTCATTCATCTACTTCGTCATAATGAATGAGCTCTTCGTCAGTAATAAGTCTCCATTCTCTTAAATTTTTTACAATACAATGTTAAAGCACTCTCCAATCGCCATTGCATCTGTAGAAATCATCGGTGATTGCTCTTTTTCAATAAGGTCTACTTCTTGAAGACTTCCGCAGTAAAAGAATGTATCTTTTAACAAATGTTTCATGATTGCATTAAGCATTGGATCCTCATGACATTCATTTTCTGTGCTAGTCGAAGAACAGAGAGATGTCTTAATTTTTGTAGTACAAGTGTAAATTCTGATACTCAAAAAAATTTGCAGCTACACTATTCGTTCTTGCTACATTAGCAACGTCTCATCACTATGCAGGTTAATCGCCAAATAGGGCATGCCTCTGTGTCTGCAGCTCAAAGCATCGAGGTGCAAATAGTTCTGGGTACCTTACCTGATCGTATTTATAAGGGATTTTGTTAATCCCGATAGATACAAATTTTCAGGAAAACTGAGTTCTTTGTTTACTGTCAATAGTTTTAAATATGTGCTAATTATTAAGTTTAATTAAAAATAGTAAGTAGTCAAATAACATGAAATTTACTAACACTTCGTGCTAATATATGTGGTTTTTCAAATGATGTTACCTCTCAAATGTCATATAAATTAAATATGACCAGTGATGAAAAAAGTAGTAGATTACTAATTAAGTTTGAGAGAGAGTCAAACTGTCGCCACATACATCTTCACCTTACGAAGCTCAAATGCTAATCACTTGACCACCATGAACTCTTAACGACCAGCACCTACACACAGATCCAAAAGTTACTCAATAGATGCATAAAACTTCTCTTTAGATTTTCTCAGAATCAACAGAGTAGTGCACCGTAATACTTGCACATTGTTGTTTCTAATGGCCTACTAAAGGTGGAATTAAATCTCTGATCCCAACTTTGTGGCCTCCCCTTGTTAGTCTTTGAGCCACTTGTGTAGCTGAGAATCTATGTCATACTCTCAAATGTTTAAGTATGCAGTGGGGCTTGTGTTTTCTGTAAATCTAGAAATATGAAATTTGCCTGCCTTTCATCCTAGGATTAGTGAGAAAAAGGTAATCTGAGTTGCATGACTGATACTTTCTAAGTCTTTGCCTATTTGTCGAGAGAAGTTTTTCTGTCTCAAGGGGGACTTCTTATGTTCAGACTTAACATATGATCAAGACAAACCTGACGTTGAAGACATTAGCCTGTAATTCTGTTAAGGCTGTTCTTTTACCATTCTTACACAGGGGAATGGCCTGCATTTGTTTTGTCTTCCTGTAGATGCACAAGTTCCTGAAAACTTGCCTATTGACTTTACCACATTCTTTTTGGACTGAGAATGCAACATCATGATCACTAATCCCCCTCTATACTCACACCATTGAAAAGGTCAAGTCTGTAGCTACAAGGTCTAAAATATTTGCATTGCATATGGGTTGTCAAACCTGTTGCTCAAGACAGTTCTTGTAAAACGTGTTCAGAACTACTTAAGACTGTGCACATACCACCTGCAATGAATACACAGTTGTCAAAGTCTGTACTTGATATGTTTGCTTCCAACTAATATTGCATGATTGGAGTATTGCTGTGCTATTGAGTATTGACTTTGAGTGATTCTACTACTGGTAAAGTGAAATAGTGGCTGATAAAAACATTCAGTAATTGAGTTCACCTCACATCCAGCTAAATTTATGGTCACACATAATGTCATGTCGACAGACAAATATTTTCATAATGTGCAGTGGATACTACTACCACTACTTCCACGGTATATAATCTGCCTTTTTGGTATAAATGCCATGCCTCATTAAATACTTTGGAGCTTTCTACTTGGGTTTCGTCCAGCTCTCTCTTCAGAGTACAGTTTGAGTGACAGCTTTCCCGGATGGCAGTAAATTTATGGATGTTGTTAAAAAAGCGTCAGCAATTTACTGTTAAAATTTTGATGTTTGAAATTCCTTCACTTTGTGTGCAGTCTGATTTTGCTCTGTGCATATCGACTGGAGAGTGTTCATCGGAAGACATCAAACTACCACCTATGGTAAAAAAATGTGCACTCCACAAATACTCTGCTACCAAGTAACTTCTTTTGTGTACAGCACCCCAGACCTATTGACAGTCCTAAAATTCTCCATACTGTAATGCAGGGCCAGAGATCTGCAACCTTGGAGGTCATAGAATCTGCGGAGCTTCTGGTTGGACCCTCCAGTAGGCTTCAAACAAAATCCTGATCAGTTCTGGACACCATACTGCAAACTATAATCTTTCACCAAGTGAGTGAGGCCACCAGCTTTCACTTCTGCCATCACTCTTGAACTGCAGGTAGGCTCAGAATCCAACACATCATTGGTGCCAAGATTAGCCATGACTTGCAGATGACTGTGGCCTGCACCCTGAATAGTTGCAAGTATGGGTTTCTCCATATCTCTGATGTGGCCTCCACCCTGAATAGTTGCAAGTATGGGTTTCTCCATATCTCTGATGTGGCCTCCACCCAGCCTAAGAGTTCTTTCCAGCCCTGGATGCTATTTCTGTAACTAGCAAACCCTGTCCCCATGCGGCTGCTTCGACCCTGTTGGGGTAGTGGCCACTTGGCCTGCTAACAGAGTGAACTGGCAAGGCCAGGCAGCTGGTCCCCAAATACTCCTCCTCTCCTCCCCCCCCCCCCCCCCCCCCCAAATGGGTTTGCTATTAGGTGTCTTTGCAATGTCAGCTTTTCTGCTGCCACAACACGCTGAAGCAGCAGCCTGCAAATGGCTGACCACGGCTGAAATTATTTTCATCGGATTGCGAACTGCAGCTAGCTACTCCTGAGTTGGCACACAGCACGCACACTTCCTATTCAATCTACTGCCAAAATTCAAATGAAAAAATAGTTAAAAATTAGATAATGAACCCTGTTGTCTTTTAGAAATGGATTTACACTACCAAACTTGTTTGGAAAAACAAAAAAATGTGAACCCAAGCTACTAGGAACTACTGACGTCATTGTCACTGACAGTAGTTCACTGCCTGCTTATATCAAGTAATGCAGCTGAAAATTACATTACATAATTACATAATCACTCAGTTAACAAATATGCAAAATCTTACAACAAAATAAATAGCACTGCTAAAAACAAACAATCACTCTTCACTTCTGCTCAGCCTGTAAGAATACCACTAAACTAAGAATGTATACAACCTGTGTACAGACGGTAAGCTGCTGCTGAACTCCACTCTGCTATAAGACTGTTACTCTGTTTGGGATTGGTAACAGAGGAAGGGAAGAGCTTTTACATAAACAAATAAGCAAAATAGTGTTCATTGTGTACATGTGTTTGAGTAGTAGCAGCAGAAATGATTCCCCATGTAAAGTGAGACTAATAGAGGAAGTGAGCAATTAGGCTGGGTAACAGTAGTCTGTCTGTACAGAATATATAGCATGCCAAACTTGGTTTATGTACATCAGTTTTACCTTTTGTACAACTGGTCCAAAATGAGGGCAGAGGTCTTCTGCTACATCTGTTTGTCATCTATACCTTTAATTTTGCTTTTATTTTTATATTCCTTCATTATCTCCTCAGTTTATTACCTCCGTGTTTTCCCAAAACTATTGAACTGCTCGTGGGAGGTTCACTCTTTGATATGTATAATATGTAAATATTGTCAGCTCTTTAATTTCGTTGTCAAGGCACAGATTACAGTCCCCATTTCTCTCTCTCTCTCTCTCTCTCTCTCTCTCTCTCTGTGTGTGTGTGTGTGTGTGTGTGTGTGTGTGTGTGTGTGTGTGTGTGTGTGTGTGTGTGTGTGTGTTTTGAAGTTGATTTGAAAATTCAAGATAAGGTAAAGATATAACGGTTGGTGTTTCATTTAGTGATGTTCTTCAAACATATTGGTCTTATAGTAACAAACCTATTTAGCTTACACCTGTAGTTTATTCCTGTAGGCTCGATTATCATTTTCAATTTCTTACTTTGAATTTGGTAGATGCAATATTTATATTGTTGCCTGTAGGTCCCGTGGCTTTGGTTTCATCACATATTCAAGGGCACACATGGTGGATGATGCACAAGCTGCACGGCCTCATAAAGTGGACGGGCGTGTGGTGGAACCAAAACGTGCGGTTCCTCGCACAGAAATTGGCAGGCCAGAAGCTGGTGCCACAGTGAAAAAGTTATTTGTTGGAGGCCTCAAAGAAGAGGTGGAAGAAGATGACCTTCGTGAATATTTCCAACAGTTTGGCACTATTGTGTCATGTGCAATTGTTCTCGATAAAGAAACAAGGAAAAAGAGGGGCTTCGGTTTTGTAGAGTTTGATGATTATGATCCAGTTGACAAAATATGTCGTAAGTACTTTTTTATTCATTTTGGATTGTAATTAGAATAGTTGCAGCAACCATCAATTTGTGGTAAACTGTGCTGAAAACTAAGAATTGAATTTGTAGGTATCAGCAGCTAACTTTTTGAAATGGTTCTTGGAGTATACAATTTTCTGTGAAAGGTATCTGTATAATTACTGTGATGTCTACCCGGACTGCTTTTGTTGAAATGCCTCTTTGCAGAGGCCTGGTTGGTAGAACATTTTCACATGGAAATGGATCTTCGTTCAGTTAGCTGGCTCAAGTGGACAGTGCAAACCTTTAAAACAATCTGGTTCATGTGAATAGTGCACACCTTAAAAATAATAATGGAAAACCTCAAGTTAACTGAATGACTTGTTAGTGGACAACCTTATGGACACCTGCTGCAACTCGTTTATATTATGCTGGCTCAGCCTGATTCGTTAGCCTTTTTTGTATATGAGATGGTTTCCAGTTTTTCTTTGGAAAATGCTGCTGTTGGGGCAACTATCTGAAAACAATGCAAATTAACTGATGAAGGCATTAAATGCTCTAGATATCTTAGAATCAAACAATGAAAAATCCAGAATGGAATGTAACTATATTAGGGAAGGAAAGTTGCTACTCCCTACATAGCGGAGATGCTGAGTCGCAAATAGGCACAACAAAAAGATTCTCACAATTATAACTTTCAGCCATTAAGGTCTTTGTCAACAACAGATGCACATGCATGCAATTTACACACAAGACTGCAGTCTCAGGCAACTGAAACCACACATTATTAGGATCTTTGTTGTGCCGATAGGCTTAGCATCTCTGCTATATGGTAAGTAGCAACTTTCCTTCTCTAATATTGTTAGAGATCTTGGAATCTGACTCGTGAAATGTAGATGATCACGTAATGCATCATCTGATGAGCAGCCAAAATTGTGTTTGAAATTAATTTTACTCAGATTTAAATCCTATTGAAGGAACTCAGTCTTGTAAATGACCTGGAAAAGTGTGCTTGCAGTCGAAACATAAAATTTTTAAAATGCCTCTCATAGTAGAACAAATAGGTCAAGGTCTGAAGTCGATATAGAACATCTAAAACAGGGACAATCATTGTGCCTATATAAACCAAGCTTTAAAAATTTATTTCGTTATGTTACTTGGCTGAGAGACTGTCTCTGTTGTGAGAGAACTAAAGGTAGTGGCAATACCGGTCAAGAACTAACATAATGTAGCTTTCTAATGATGATTTTAGATGGGCTATAGAATCTTCCGTGCATGATACACTATGCGGTCTACTAGCTCCTGTTCCTTTGCTTAAGCTGTTGCGAATCTCGTCATTTTAAACCTTCCAAACCAGATCAGAGCCACAGTTAATCACTGATAGGTCAACATGGCCACTGTTCTTACTTACACTGGAAAATTGTCTATTGCAGGAGGTTTCAACTCTGCTCCATGGGGTGTGGGTTCTGTCAGCTCACCTGCAGACAGATGCATGTTAACATGACAGTTTGAATTGGAGAAATGTTTCAATTAAATGCTTATATTAACTCTCAATTAAGTGTGTACAGCATACTCCTCCTTGCAGCCCCCCAGGGGATCCACAACTCTTTTGTGGATACGTGTGTAGCGAGCACGGGACCCCGAGCTAATGTGGCCTTCCTTCCTTTCCGGGCTGCATACCTTCCCTTTCCGTATCCTTCCCCATCCCCCATCTTCGCCCCCCCCCCCCCCCCTCACCTCTGGCTCTCCCCCCAGGGGGTCCACAACTCTTTTGTGGACACGTGCGTAGCGAGCACGGGACCCCGAGCTAATGTGGCCCTCCTTCCTTTTCCGGGCTGCATACCTTCCCTTCCCTTTCCGCATCCCTCCCCGTCCCCCATCTTCGCCCCCCCCCCCCTCACCTCTGTCTCTTTCCTTCCTTTCTCCCCCTCTGGGAGTATGGTTTGTGCCTACGTCCGGAGACGGACGCTCGAAACTGTTCCAAATTCCTTGCTCTTACACTTGCCAGTCCTCATCCTTCCTCTGTCCTTCTCTTTTCCTTCCCTCTTCTCCTTGCCCTTTTCTCCGCTACAGCGTTTGAGACCCCCTCTTCTTTCCTTTCCCTTTCTCTTCTTTCCTCCCTGTGCGTGTCTGAAGGCCGACCCACGCACTTCCATGCGTAGCCGGTGACGGGGTAACGCGTAATTCCCCGCCCCGGGTAGACAGGTAGGACACGTACGTACCCCCTGGTAACGGCCAGGCCCAGGGAGGGGTGATTACCCGATCTGATACCTTCCGAAAGTGCCGATTGGTCCCTCCATCCGTTTGTCTGGAGGTGTGACCTGAGGTGTGAACAATCACCTAAGGCGGGTGTGCCCTCGGCGAGGGCCCCCACAAGGGAGGAGCGCGCCATCGGAGACGCCGGTAATCATGGGGGATTCTTCCGCAATGGTTTCCTCACCTTCCACTATGTCTGCTCACAAACGTAAGTTCACTGAGTCTCAGCCACAGACTGTTCTTCCATCGTTGCCACAGTTCCTTGTTGTTTCTCGGTCTGACGAAGGTCACGACTTTTCCACGGTCAACCCTTTCATTATACAGAAAGGTGTCGACGCAATTGCGGGTCCTGTAAAGTCTTGTTCCAGATTACGGAACGGCACCCTGTTGTTAGAAACACACAGTGCCCTCCAAGCTCAAAAATTGCTGCGTACTTCTCTGCTCCACACCTTCCCTGTCCGGGTGGAACCGCACCGTACCTTAAATTCCTCGCGTGGAGTCGTTTATACGCGCTCCCTCGATGGATTGTCTGACGAAGAAATTCAGCATTACCTGTCTGACCAGGGCGTCACAGCTGTTCATCGGGTTATGAAAAGGGTTGATTCGAACATCATTCCAACCCGCACTGTCTTCTTGACATTTGACAAAGTTCAACTCCCATCAAAAATCAAAGCAGGCTATGAGATAATTTCCGTTCGCCCTTATGTCCCAAACCCTACGCGTTGCTATCGATGTCAGCGGTTCAATCATACCAGCCAGTCCTGTTCCAATCCGGCCAAATGTGTTACTTGTGGCAAGGATGCCCATGAGGGTGCTTGTCCACCTCCATCCCCTCGCTGCATCAACTGTATGGGTGACCACGCTGCTTCCTCTCGAGATTGCCCCGTTTTTAAGGATGAAAAGCTCATCCAGGAAATAAGAGTGAAGGAAAAGGTGTCGACCTTTGCTGCTCGAAAGTTACTCGCCAGTCGACAGCCCACCGTGCCTCAGAAAGGTAAATACAGCGCTGTCCTTGCTTCTCCTCGACCAACAAAGGAGGCGGCCACGCAGACTTGCGACTTCACCTTTAGTACCACGGTCGTCAGATCGGCCAGCGCAAAGATCGCCCGTTCAACCTCACCCCTTTCGCCTGCCCACTCTATGGCTCACCCTTCATCGGGTTCTGTTAAATCTCGAGCCCAAAAGTCAGACGCCAAGTCTTCGAAAAAAGAGCATTCTCGTGAAGAGTTTTTACGTACCGCAACTTCACAACCATCGGTTCCTCCTTCATCTAAACATCATACTTCTAAGAAGGCTACGAAGAAACACAGTTCCTCTCCTTCTCCGCCAAGGCGTGTCCCATCTACAGCACCACCTGGCGGAAATCGCCCTCGGCCATCTTCTGTGTCGCCGAGGCGCACTGCTGGTGGCCGGTCAACTGGCCGATCGTTGGTGGCAGGAGCTGCTCCTGACCAACCTATGGATCAGGATCTTCTGCCTTCGACTGAATGCCATTCCATGCTGTCGGTCGCAAGCTCTGAGCAGTCGTTGAGTTGACAGCACCCTTGGTCGCGTTCCTCCATTTTCTGTTCACCCTATGTCCATTATCCACTGGAATATCCGCGGCATTCGCGCCAATCGGGAGGAATTGTCAATCCTTTTACGATCCTACTCGCCGGTCATCTTCTGTCTTCAGGAAACAAAGCTGCGTCCCCATGACCGCTTTGTTCTCCCTCATTTTCAGTCCGTCCGATATGACCTCCCCTCTGTTGAAGGCACTCCAGCCCATGGAGGACTCATGATTCTGCTCCATGATACTCTCCATTATCACCCAATCCCCTTAAACACTTCCTTCCAAGCTGTCGCCGTCCGTCTTTCCCTTTCTGGATACACGTTCTCTCTTTGTACGGTATACATTACATCGTCTACACCAATGGCACGAGCTGATCTCCTTCATCTTCTTGATCAGCTTCCACCCCCCTATTTGCTGGTTGGGGACTTCAATGCCCACCACCCGCTTTGGGGATCTCCACATCCTTGTCCACGTGGCTCACTATTGCTAGACGTCTTCCACCAAGCGGATCTAGTCTGCCTCAACACTGGGGTCCCCACATTTTTGTCTGCCTCCACGGCAAATTTATCTCATTTGGACCTTGCGGTCGGTACTGTTCCGCTAGCTCGGCGCTTCGAATGGTTCGCCCTTGATGATACACACTCGAGTGACCACTTTCCATGTGTTCTTCGACTGCAGCCTCAACTGCCATATATGCGCTCGCGTCGCTGGAAGTTTGCCCAAGCCGATTGGACACTTTTTTCGTCTCTAGCGACATTCGATGACCGTCGCTTTCCCAGCGTCGACGATGAGGTCACACATTTTACCGACGTTATTCTCACAGCTGCGGAACGTTCAATACCACGCACCTCCGAATTGCCCCGGCGCCCTCCAGTTCCTTGGTGGAACGAGGCATGCCGTGACGCAATACGTGAGCGGCGACGTGCTCTTCGCATTTTCCGTCACCATCCAACTTTGGCCAACTGTATCCGATATAAGCAGCTCCGTGCGCGATGCCGTCGCGTCATCCGCGATAGCAAGAAGGCAAGCTGGAAATACTTTATTAGCTCATTTAACACCTTCACTCCCTCCTCGGAAGTTTGGAGTCGGCTTCGACGGTTCTCAGGCGCGCCTAGTTTCTCCCCGGTCTCTGGGCTCACTGTCGCGCATGATACCTTAGTGGACCCCGTCGCAATTTCTAACTCATTGGGTCAGCACTTTGCTGAGATTTCGAGCTCTTCAAATTACCCGCCAGCGTTTCTCCCGAAGAAACGTGCAGCGGAAGTGCGACATCTTGCTTTCTCCTCTCACAATCGCGAAAGCTACAATACTGTTTTCTCCATGCGCGAACTCCAACATGCACTCTCTTCTTCTCGCTCCTCCGCCCCAGGACCGGATGGTATCCATGTCCAAATGTTGCTGCATTTATCAACCCATAGCCTGCGTTACCTCCTTCGCCTTTATAATCGAATTTGGACCGACAGTACCTTTCCCAGGCGATGGCGGGAAGCTATTGTCGTTCCCGTTCCGAAACCTGGAAAGGACAAACATCTCCCCTCTAGCTATCGCCCCATTTCTCTCACGAGTAGTGTCTGTAAGGTTTTGGAGCGTATGGTGAATTACCGTTTAGCTTGGTGGCTGGAGTCCCGCAGTCTTTTAACACCAGCCCAATGCGGATTCCGAAAGCATCGTTCTGCCGTTGACCATCTTGTTGCTCTCTCCACTTATATCATGAACAATTTTCTCCGGAAACGCCAAACGGTAGCAATATTTTTTGATCTGGAGAGAGCATACGATACCTGTTGGAGGACAGGCATTCTCCGCACACTGTTCTCTTGGGGCTTTCGAGGCCGGCTGCCCCTTTTTCTTCGCGAATTTATGGCAGAGCGCACATTTAGGGTGCGGGTGAACACTACTCTCTCCCGTACTTTCTCCCAAGAAAACGGGGTACCCCAGGGCTCCGTGCTGAGTGTTGTACTGTTTGCCATCGCCATTAATCCAATTATGGATTGTCTCCTTCCTGATGTCTCGGGCTCCCTCTTTGTGGACGATTTTGCGATCTACTACAGCTCTCAACGGACCAGCCTTCTTGAAAGACGTCTTCAAGGATGTCTCGATCGCCTCCACTCGTGGAGCATCGAAACCGGCTTCCGTTTCTCACCCAGTAAGACCGTTTGTGTAAATTTTTGGCGACGTAAGGAGTTTCTTCCGCCCTCCTTACATCTAGGTCCTGTCAACCTTCCGTTTTCCGACGTCGCTAAATTCTTGGGTCTTATGTTTGACAGAAAACTGTGCTGGTCCTCCCACGTTTCCTATCTTTCGGCTCGCTGTCTGCGTTCGCTTAACGCCCTCCGTGTCCTGAATGGTACCTCTTGGGGAGCGGACCGATTGGTCCTTCTCCGCCTCTATCGTGCCTTAGTGCGCTCGAAATTGGATTATGGAAGCATAGTCTACTCCTCTGCTCGGCCGTCTATTCTTCGGCGTCTCGACTCTATCCACCACCGTGGATTACGTTTAGTATCTGGAGCTTTTTACACCAGCCCTGTGGAAAGCCTTTATGCTGAGACTGCTGAACCTCCGCTGTCCAATCGGCGGGCAGTCCTTCTGAGTCGTTATGCTAGCCATCTGTCTTCCATGCCTGCTAATCCAGCGCATGACCTTTTTTTCGACGCCTCCTTTGATGTCGGGTATGCAGGCCGCTCCTCCTCCCTACTACCCCCGGGAGTCCGCTTCCGTCAACTGCTCCATTCTCTTTCCTTCCGCTTTCCTAAAACCTTCTTGACAACTTGGGGTACAGCACCGCCTTGGCTCCGTCCCCGGATCAACTTGCTCAGAGACCTATGTCAATTTCCCAAGGATGGTACCCCTACACTTGTTTACCGTCGGGCATTTGCTGCTCTCTGTGCACAAATGACGGATGCCACATTTATTTACACCGATGGCTCGAAAACATCGTTAGGTGTAGGGAGTGCCTATATTGTTGGCGACACCCCAAATAACTTTCGGCTTCCCGACCAGTGTTCGGTTTATACTGCGGAGCTTTACGCTGTTCTCCAGGCTGTCCACTACATCCGCCGCCATCAGCGGATACAGTACGTAATCTGCTCAGATTCTCTCAGCTCTCTCCTAAGTCTCCAAGCTCTTTACCCTGTGCACCCTCTGGTCCACCGGATTCAGGACTGTCTGCGCTTGCTCCACCTGGGGGGCGTCTCAGTGGCGTTCCTCTGGCTCCCGGGACACGCTGGTATCTGTGGAAATGAGGCGGCCGATATAGCGGCCAAGGCTGCAGTCTCTCTTCCTCGGCCAGCTATTCAGTCTCTTCCGTTTACCGATCTACGGAGCGTTTTATGCCGCCAAGCTGCTCATTTATGGCATGCGCATTGGTCAACACTTCCCCACAATAAATTGCGGGAAGTGAAAGCCCTTCCTTGCGCTTGGACCTCTTCCTCCCGAACGCGTCGTCAGGAGGAGGTAATTTTAGCTCGACTCCGGATAGGGCACTGTCTTTTTAGTCATCGACATCTTTTAAGCGGTGATCCTCCCCCACTCTGTCCCCACTGCTCTCAGCTGTGGACGGTCAGACACCTTTTAATTGAATGCCCCTATTTTAATCCGTTACGCTCCCGTCTACAGCTATCGCCTGATCTATCGTCGATTTTAGCAGATGACACGCGCTCAGCTGACCGCGTTCTACAGTTTATTAGTGACAGTGAAATGACGTCAGTCATTTGAAGCTTTTTTTTGGGGGACAACCAACCCCTTTCTTTAGTGGACTTTTAAGCATTCCTTCTGCCTTTAGTTTCTCAAATTTTCTGACTTTGTTTCCATTGCTGCTGATTTTAAATTTCGTTTTTTTTTTTCCTGTTTTCTACGTCACGGGCTGGGCGCTAATGACCGTAGAAGTTTTGCGCCCTAAAACCACAAAAAAAAAAAAAATCCTCCTTGCAGGTCTCCACTTCACACCCAAGTTATTGACTACAATGTCATCCTTTTCCTTTGCTCATTAGCATGTGTGTCTGCATTGCTTTACATCAAAATTGGTAAAGGCACCAATTTCCTCCAAATATTGCCTCTTGAAGCAGACCATTTGCCATGAAATATCTTAACTTCACACTTTACACAATATGAAAACTGGCGGCAAGCTACCTATTACTGCTGCATGTTAATGAAGTCTTGCACACTCAAACAAACTTAGTGAAACATGTCACAGAGTCTTAATCTGTCTACACCTGAAGACTTAAGCAGTGCTTGTAAGAAATCTGCCAAATGAACTGTGTGTTCAGTTAACTGGGTGTATTTGAATGTAGTATTCAGGGATTGCTCAATTAGATTATG
The DNA here is from genome assembly GCF_023864345.2 of Schistocerca serialis cubense. Lineage (NCBI taxonomy): Eukaryota > Metazoa > Arthropoda > Insecta > Orthoptera > Acrididae > Schistocerca > Schistocerca serialis. The sequence goes on along the minus strand of NW_026048515.1, from coordinate 2,501,193 downwards.
AATCTCATCCACAAAGCTACTCATACATCTATTGGTCATCAGGACACCTAAGTAAACTGGTCGCCACACGACGACCTTTGTGATAGTGACCATTTCCCGTTGATTATCACGCTCCCTTCCCGCTCCCCGATGGACAGGTTACCTCGTTGGTCTTTCCACCGCGCCGATTGGCCTCTATATACTGCACAGGTCGAGTTTTCTCCCTCTTTGTCGGGTTGTATTGATGACGTCCTACGTGACGTGTCTGACGCGATTGTTCGCGCTGCTAACCTTGCTGTCCCGCGCTCATCTGGACAATTTCGTCGTCGGCAAGTCCCGTGGTGGAGTACGGCCATTGCCATTGCCATCCGTGATCGCCGTCGAGCTTTGCAACACTTTAAGAGGCACCCATCTGTCGCCAGCCTTTCTACCTTTAAGCGCCTTCGCGCTAAAGCCCGTTATTTAATCAAACAGAGCAAGCGGATATGTTGGGAACGATTCGTTTCTTCCCTTGGTTCCACTGTCCCTCTGTCACGGGTATGGGCTACACTTCGCTCTCTCCAAGGTTGCCATCGGCAGTCCACCCTCCCAGGCCTTCACCTCCCAGATGGCATTTGTACGGACCCATTAGTTCTCGCAGAACATCTTGCGACCCATTTTGCAGTGGCATCAGCGTCGGCCTCCTATCCAGCTGCTTTCCTTCATCAAAAACAGCAGGCTGAAGCTGTCACCTTATGTTTCACCACTTGTGAGTCAGAATCTTACAACGAACCTTTCACTGAATGGGAATTTCTTTCTGCTCTATCTGCTTCTCATGATACGGCTCCTGGCCCAGATTCCATTCATAACCAGCTGCTTCAACATCTCAGTGCTCCACAACGGCACCATCTTCTTCGGGTGTTTAACCGTATCTGGCTCCAGGGTGACTTCCCTTCTCAGTGGAGGGATAGCATTGTGGTTCCTGTCCTTAAGCCTGGTCAGAACCCCCTATCTGTTGACAGCTATCGGCCAATTAGTTTGACCAATGTTGGTTGTAAGTTACTTGAACGGCTGGTAGCCCGTCGGCTCACTTGGGTCCTCGAATCTCGGGATCTATTGTCCCCTTACCAGTGTGGCTTTCGAGAGGGACGATCTCCATCGATCATTTGCTTCGCTTGGAATCCGCAGTTCGGCAGGCTTTTTCCCAGCGCCGCCATTTGGTTGCAGTGTTTTTTGACCTTCGCAAGGCCTATGACACGGCCTGGCGCCATCACATCTTACTAACCCTTCATCAGTGGGGTCTTCGGGGCCCACTCCCGATTTTTATCCGCCAGTTCCTGTTCCATCGGTCATTCAGAGTTCGAGTTGGTACTGCTTTTAGTTCTCCACGGACCCAGGAGACGGGCATCCCACAGGGTTCTGTCTTGAGTGTCCTTCTTTTCCTCATTGCTATCGATGGACTTGTGGCCTCTGTCGGTCCCTTGGTCGCCCCTGCCCTGTATGTGGATGATTTCTGCATTTGGGTTAGTTCCTCCTCGATGCCATCTGCAGAACGGCAGCTCCAGGTGGCTATACGGCGTGCCTCTGCATGGACCCTCTCCCACGGGTTTCAATTCTCTCCTTTAAAATCGCGGGTGGTCCACTTCTGTCGCCGTACTACGGTCCACCCTGATCCAGAGCTCTATCTTGCTGCACAAAGATTGCCTGTGGTTCCACAGTTTCGTTTCCTAGGTCTTCTTTTCGACAACAAGCTCACTTGGCTGCCCCATATCAGACTCCTGAAGGTAGGATGTTTCCGTAAACTCAATGTCCTTCGCTTCCTTGCCCACTCCTCCTGGGGTGCGGACCGTTCCCTCCTTCTCCGTCTTTATCGTGCTCTAGTTCTGTCACGTTTGGACTATGGTTGTCAAGTTTATGGTTCAGCTGCTCCTTCCACGCTGCACGTGCTGGATCCAGTCCACCATCGTGGTATCCGTTTGGCCACCGGTGCCTTCCCTACTAGCCCTGTTGATAGTCTCCTGGTTGAAGCTGGGATCCCCCCCCTTTCTGTTCGGCGGTCCCAGCTTCTGGTGTCTTATGCCCTTACTATCCGTTCTTCTCCCGCTCATCCTTCCTATTCTATCCTATTCCCAGACCATGGACGTCGCCCGCCTGACTCCCGCCCTCGGGCGGGTTTACCGGTTGGGCTGCGCCTTGCGTCTCTTACCCGTGATTTTCGGCTTCCTTCTTTGTCCTGTCTTCCTCGCTCCCTCCCCTCCACCCCTCCTTGGTTAGTTCCTCGGCCTCGAATTCGGATGGATCTCCGCCGCGGTCCGAAAGATTCCATCCCCCCGGTGGTGTTCCGTTCCTTTTTCCGCCAAATTTTATGGGAGTTTCGGGATGCTGTTGTTTTTTACACTGATGGCTCTAAATCTGCTGATCATGTTGGGTATGCCTTTACGTCCTTTGTTGGAACGGAAAATCATCTACTGCCACCCTCATGTGGGGTGTTTACTGCGGAATTGATGGCAATTTCCCGGGCCCTTACCTTTATTAAACAATCCCAACACAACCGCGTTTTGTTATGTACGGACTCGATGAGTGGCCTTCTTGCTATTGACCGGTGTTTTTCGCGCCATCCCTTGGTCTCTGCCATCCATGACCATCTCGCTGATCTTCACCGTGCTGCTTGTTCCATTGACTTCCTATGGGTCCCGGGCCATGTGGGTATCCCGGGTAATGAGCTCGCTGATTGTTTGGCTGGGGGAGCAGTTACTTACCCCCCATTTTCTGTAACCCCTCCTGCAGCGGATTTACGGCTTCACATCAAATCCCACTTTGCACAGTCTTGGGCCAATTCTTGGGAGGCTACTCCACTGTCTAATAAACTTCGTGCCATTAAGGTGAATACAGGCCCATGGCGTTCTTCCTTTAGCCTCTCCCGCAAGGACTCGACCACACTGTGTCGTCTCCGCATTGGCCATACCAGGCTGACCCATGGTTTCCTTTTGCGTGATGAGCCACCCCCGCTATGTGGTTGTGGAGCCTTCCAGTCAGTGGCCCACATTTTGGTTGAATGCCCCCTTCTTTTGGCTCTGCGTGCTAAGTACAGACTCCCCCACACTTTACCTTTGATGTTGGCTGACGATTCCCGGATGGTCTCTCTGGTTCTAGGTTTCCTCCGGGAGAGTGGTTTTTATTCTCAGTTTTAAAGTTTTTAATCTCCCTCTGGTGTTGGGGCAGGGCGGTGAGTGTTTGGGTGTCTCCCACTGTAGGCAGTGTTCAGAGATTCCCGATTCACCTCCCTGACCGGAATCCTCTTTTCTTTCCCTTTTACTCTGTTTTTACTCCTTCTTTTTAAGGCTTGGTTAGTTTTTCTATTCCCATACGTATTTTCTGCATTATAGCAGTTGTACCTTTTAAGTCACAGGTGGTCTTGCCTATGCTGTTTCAGCATAGTGTTGGGTTCGTTCTCTTGCCAACTTCCCTCATTTGTTTTTACTAATGACAACGTGACTGCCCTTTTACGTTTCCCCTTTATCCGTTTTATTTTTCTGACTATACTGAGATGTCCCGTTAACAGAATGGAGTCTATTTGAAACAAGGGACTGATGACCTTGCTGTTTGGTCCCTTTACCCTCAAACAACCAACCAACCAACCTAAGTAAACTGAGTCATTACTGTCCTGCCAGATTATTCATACAAAAGAAGTGTTTCCCAAGGTAGTCTTTATTATTACCACCACCTCCTCCCCCCCCCCTTTCCAAAACACACACACACACACACACACACACACACACACACACACACACACACACACCTAACTTTTTAGTAATTTTGAAAAACATCCTTAAGAATTTTGGGGAAATTTTTGACCATTTAATTTTAGAAATTTTAATACTTCTAATGGTCTTCAGACAACAAAAGAGACAGTGTGGTACTGGGGTGCAAGACTCTCCCGTCTCTTGCAGTTGACTCACATATTGTGTGCAGCCTATCTTCTTCTCAGGTCAGGTCACACTCTTCTCTGAAGACTTTAGCTGGTTAAGGGAATTTCAAAATAGAATGATTCTGTGCTCTCAAGATACTTTTGTTCAACTGTTATATTTTCAGCTCCACAAGAAAAAAACTTAACAGATTTCACACAAGTGTTCAACTCTCAAGAGTCAACCACGTTTTGGACCATTAGAAACTAACAGATACAATTATAATGTTACACCATCAAAGAATAGGGCATGCTTGCTCTTTGTATGCCGTATTCTCCCAATAAACGTCCATCTTGTGCACATGCACCCCCCACCCCCTGCCGCCCCTCCCCTCACACACACACACACACACACACACACACACACACACACACACACACACACACACACAGAGAGAGAGAGAGAGAGAGAGAGAGAGAGAGAGAGAGAGAGAGAGAGAGAGACTGGTGGTGAGGTAAGGTAGACCCATCCCCACTCTCTCACCCTTGTACTTAAAATATCGGGTGTCAGAGATGGTGGAAAGCTGAGTGTCTGTAGAATTTAAACTGAAATTCTTGAGGCACTAAATACTTAATCATGAAAATACTGTTTTTTACTTTTTGTCTATGTGAGACTTTACCAGAAAGATTGCATTATACCATTAAAAATACTCCATAAAGTAGAAACAAGCTGCCATAAAGGACTCAAATGACTTGCAGCATATTTCATTAATTATGCCATAAATGAGTGTAGACATATACTCTCAAAAGGACTTCATGGCACTATCAGAATATTGTGGAAACTGAGGTTGCTATACTCATGATGAAGAGTACAAGAAAACTAATAGTGAGAAAAAATTAGTGTCTTCAAAAAGGGCAATAATTTCCAATCGGTTCTTTGGGTAACCATCTATAAGAAAATACTAGGAAGTTCTGACCATATGTGAAGTCGATGAACAAATCCAATAAACTTACAAACTAATCTTTTATATATTATAATGGTGTTGGAAATATCAAATTGTAGATTACAAATTCTATTAAGCATGAAGAAACCGGCTCACCAATGTTTGGAAAGTGTCTGTGTATGCGTACTCACAGCCAGTGCCCCCCCCCCCCCCTCTCTCCCCCCCCCTTCTCCCTCCCTCCCTCTCCCTCTCTCCCCCCCCTTCTCCCTCCCTCCCTCTCCCTCTCTCCCCCCCCCCCCTTCCCCCCCCCCCCCCCCCCCCACCATCCCCCCTCCCTCTTCTGTCCTCCAAATGTTTCCTCTTGGAACAGACCATTTGCCATTAAATAACATGCTGCACATTTTACACAATATAGTCACTCTAAATTTCTGTTAATCTTACGGCTTTTCAGTTTCAAGAAATCACCAGATTAATGGAAAACACATAGATGTGAAAAAAGCATTGCCAAAGGGTGATGTAGGATTGAGCCGTGGAGGACCTGGGGGCCGTGGAATGGACGGACCCCGAGGAGGAGGAGGAATGGGTGGTGGAAGTAGTTGGGGTGCCCGTGGTGGCAGAGGAGACTGGGGCGATGGCCCTGGTTTTGGAGGAGGATTTGATGGTGGCAGAGGCATGGATGATGGTTGGAGAGGTAAGTGCAGTAATATAATAATGTTTTGTTCTATGTTCTGTAATATTTAGTGGTAGATAACATTATTTCCATACCTCACTTGTGTACTCTTCTATTTATGGTGATGCCACATGTGCGAATGCACTATAATAGAATGAAAAATATTTTCATAGGGCTATTAGAGGTTGTGTTTTTTCATTTGATTTAGTTTGGTGTCATTCAAAAGCCTCACCTGGAAACAGATTGTATTTAAAGATTTTTGCCCTCTTTGCTTTTTTAACACTTTCTCTCACACCTTTCTTGGCTTTTTAAATTGTGGTTCCCACTTTGGGTTTGACCTTCAGTTTCCAAATTTTACGAAAGTGTGGGCTGTTTGGGAAGGACAACTTACTGTTGGGTATTAACTCTCCACTGTGCCTTCCCAGGGAGTCCACAACTCTTTTGCGGATACGTGTGTGTCGAGCACGGGGCCCCGAGCTATTGCAGCTCTTTCCTTTCCGGGTTGCATACCTTCCCTTTCCACATCCATCCCTGTCCCCAATGCTTCCCCCCACCCCCTGCCCCCTTCCTTTCCCGTTCCCCTTTTCCCTCTTTGGGAGTATGTTTTGCTCCTAGGTCTGGAGACGGACGCTTGTGAGTGTATGATCCGGTTTCTTTTCTTTTATCTCTCTAATGGAATGTCTCTGTCCTTCCTTTGTTCTTATCTTTTCCTTGATTCTTCTCTTTACCTTCTTCTCTGCTGTGGTGATTGAGAATTCTTCTCTTCTTTCCTTTTCTTTGTTCCTCCATTTCTCTCTCTGTCCTGTGCATGTCTGGAGGCCAACCCTCCACCCTGCCACACATAGCTGGTGATGGGATAACGCGTAAATCCCCGCCCAGGGTAGACAAGTAGAACGCTTACGTACCCCCTGGTAAAGGCCAGGCTCAGGGAGGGGTGATTACCTGAGCTAGTACCTTGCGAACATGCCGATTGGTCCCTCTATGCCTTTCTCAGGAGGGTTAACCTGAGGTGTGGACAATCACCTAAGGTGGGAGTGCCCTCAGAGAGGCCCCCCACTAGGAAGGAGAATGCCATCAGAGGTGCTGGTAATCATGGGGATACTTTCACAATGATTTCTTCTTCTACTTCCCACAAGACAAAACTAGATCAGTCTGTCAGTGCCAAAGTTCCTAGTTGTTTCTCAGTCTGACGAAGGTAAAGACCTGTCCACAGACAACCCTTTCGTTATTCATAAAGGTGTTGACGCAATTGCAGGTCTTGTAGAGCCTTGTTCGCGGTTATGAAATGGCACCTTGTTGTTAAAAACACAGTGCCCTCCGGGCACATAAATTGCTTTAAACTACACTGCTACACACGTTCCCTGTCCTGGTGGAAGTGCACCATACTTTAAACTCGTCATGCAGTGGTTTATACAAGATCACTTGATGGATTATCCAATGAGGACATTTAAAATCACGGCGTTACGGCCATACATAGTCATGAATAGGGTTGAAAAGTAATCTGTACCAACCCATACTCTCTTCTTGACATTTGACAGAGTTCAACTTCCATCGAACATTGAAGCGGGATATTCCCATGAACTTTCACAGCTTGCAAGTTATTTGTCCGTGTGCTATTGTGCTCCCAGTGGGTAAATGTAGCACTGTCCTCGCCTCTCTTAGAGTTACTAAGGAGGTAGCCACGCAGACATGCAATCTCACCTTTAGTGCCACAGTTGCCAGACAGGCCAGCCCAAAGATCACCCCTTCAGCCTCCACACTATCACCAGCTCACTCTAAGGCTCAACCTTCGTCGGATCCTGCTAAATCACGGTCCCCAAAATTGGACAAAGACCTCCCAGAAAGAGCCTACTCGTGAAGATTTTTTACATACCCAGACCTCACAACCATTGACTCCTCCCTAATCTCAATGCCCTGCTTCCAAGAAGGCTCATGAGAAACAAAGTTCCTCTCCTTCTCCGCCACGGCATCTCTCTTCTACAGCGCCACCCAGCAGTACCTGCCCTTGGCCATCTTCCATGTCACTGAGATGCACAGCTGGCAGCCGATCAACCAGCTGATCTCTGGCGGCAGGAACTGCCCCCCCCACCAACAGCATATGGGTCAGGATTTCTGCCTCTGGCTGAATGCCATTCCACGCTGTCTGCCACCGGCTCTCTGCGGTCGCTGAGTTGATGGCAACCAGGACGAGATTTTTCCATTTTCCGTCCACCCTATGTCAATATGGGAATAACTGCGGAATTGGCTCCAATCGGGATGAATTGTCGATCCTCTTATCCTATTCCCCAATCTATCCTACGCCCCAATAATCTTCTGTCTTCAGGAAACAAAGCTACGTCCCCACGATTGCTTTCTCTTCCTTCATTTCCAGTCTGTCCAGTTTGATCTCCCTTCTGTTGATGGCACTCCAGTGCACGGACTTGAGATTCTTCTCCATTGTACTATCCGTTATCACCCAATCCCCTTAAATAGTTCCTTCCAAGCTGTTGCTGTACATTTTTCCCTTTCTGGATACATCTTTCTCTCTTTGTACCATGTACGTTCCATCACCCACACCACTGGCAAGGGCTGATCTTGTTCATCTCCTTGGTCAGCTCCCACCCCCCTATTAGCTGATTGGAGACTTCAATGCCCACCACCCACTTTGGGGGTTTCCGTGTCCTTGTCAGAGAGGCTCCCTGTTGGTTGACCTCTTCCACAGTGAATCTTGTTTGCCTCAACACTGGGGAACCTACATTTTTGTCTGCCTCCAAGTCAACCTATTCTCACTTGGTCCTTTTGGTCGGGGACTGTTCAGCTAGCTCGGCACTTTGAATGGTTTGCTCTTACTGATACACACTCAAGTGACCGTTTTCCATGTGTCCTTAGATTACAGCCACAACTGCCATCAGGCACCAAAGATGCTGGCAGTTGTCCCAAGCCAATTGGACACTTTTCTCCTCTTTAACAAAATTCAATGACAGTCAATTTCCTAGCATCGATCATCAGGCCACTCATGCTACAGAAGTTATTCTACAGCTGTAGAATGGTCACACCTCGTACCTCTCCTTTGCCCCGGCGCACTCCAGTTTCTTGGTGGAACAAGATGTGCTGTGACGCATATGCAAGCATTTTCCATCGTCAACCTACGTTGGCCAACTGTATCTGCTAAAAGCAGCAACATGCATGATGCTGTTGCATTACACGCAGTAGCAAGTGGGCAAGCTGCACTTCTTTCCCAGCTCCTTTACCACCTTCACTCCCTCATCTGTAGTTTGGAGTTGAATTCGATGGATATTTGGCATGTCTAGTTTCTCCCCAATCTCTGGGTTAACTGTCGCACAAGATACCTTAGTGGACCCAGTCGCAATTTATAACCCAATGCTTTAACACATTGCTGAGATTCAAGCTCTCCAAATTACCCACCAGCCTTTCTCCCGAAGAGATGAGTAGCGGAAGTCAACCTCTTTCTTTCTCCTTTCAAAATAGTAAAAGCTATAATACTTTTTTCTCTATCTGGAAACTCCAACACGCACTCTCTTCCTCTTGCTCTTCCGCACCAGGACCGGATGGCATTGATGTCCAAATGTTGCTGCATTTATCATACTGTAGTCTGTGTTACCTCCTTCGCCTTTATAATCGAATTTGACCCGACAGTACCTTTCCCAGAAGATGGTGGGAAGCTATTGCATTCCTATTCAGAAACCTGGAAAGGATAAACATCTCCCTTCTAGCTATTGCCTAATCTCTCTCAAGAGTAGTGTATGTAAAGTTTTGGAGCATATCGTAAATTGCGGGTTTATGATGGTGGCTGGAGTCCCAAAACCTTTTAACACGTGCCCGATGCAGTTTCCGAAAGCATCGTTCTGCAGTGGACCATCTTGTTGCTCTCTCCCCTTATATCATGAACAATTTTCTCAGGAAATGCCAAACGCTAGGTATCTTTTTTGATCTGTAGAGGGCATACGATACCTGTTACAGGACAGGCATCCTCCGTACTCTGTTCTCGATGGGCTTTCGAGGTTGGCCACCCCTTTTCATCCGTGAATTTATGATAGAGTGCACATTTAAGGTGCAGGTGAACACTACTCTCTCCTGCACTTTCTCCCAAGAAAACAGGATGCCCCAGGGCTCCGTGCTAAGTGTTGTACTGTTTGCCATCGCCGTAAATCCAATTATGGATTGTCTCCTTCCTGATGTTTCAGGCTCCCTATTTGTTGATTTTATAATATGCTACAGCTCTCAACGGACCAACCTTCTTGAATGACATCTTCAAGGATGTCTGGATTGCCTCCACTTGTGGAGCATCGAAACCAGCTCAGATTTTCCACCCAGGAAGACCGTTTGTGTAAACTTTGGGCGTCATCCAATTTTTATCTGCTGTCCCTACATCTAGGCCCTGTTGACCTTACGTTTGCGGACGTCGCCAAATTCTTTGGACTACTACCACCACCACCGGGAATCTGCTTCTGTCAGCTGCTACATTACCTTTCTTTCCATTCTCTTAAAACTTTCTTGACAAATGGTGGTACGACACCACCTTGGCTTCACCCCTGGACCTGCCTTCTCCGTGACCTTTTTCAGCTTCCCGAGGGTAGTAACCCCCCTCCCTATAGTTTGTCGGGCATTTGCTGCTCTATGCACACAAATGGAGGATGCCACATTTATTTATACTGACTGCTCAGAGACTACCGTTGGTGTTGGGAGTGCATATATTGTTGGCGACACCCCTGTTAGACTTTGGCTTCTTGACCAGTGTTTGGTTTTTACTGCGGAGCTTTATGCTGTTCTCCAGGCTGTCCAATACATCAGTCACCATAAGCGGATTCAGTATATTATATGCTTGGATTTGCTCAGCTTTCTTTTCAACTTCCAGGCTCTTTATCCTGTGTACCCTCTGGTCCACTGGATTCAGGACTGCCTCCACGTGCTCCACTTGGGGGCATCTCCATGGCATTCCTCTGGATCCCAGGGTGTGTTGTTATCCGCAGAAACGAGGCAGCTGATAGAGCAGCAAAGGCTCTAGTCTCTCGTGCTCGGTGCACTGTTTGCATGGTTCTCTTTGCTGATCTACAGAGTGTTTTATGTTGTGTTGCTCTTTTGTGGCATACACATTGATCTGCCCTTCCCAATAGTTTACGGGACATAAAACCTCTTCCCTGTGCTTGGACCTCTTCCTCCCGGCCTCCTTGTCGGGAGGAGGAATTTTAACTAGACTCTGGATTGGGCACTGTCTTTCTAGCCATCGACATCTTTCAAGTGGTGATCCTCCCCCACTTTGTCCACACTGATATCAATCGAGGATGGTGAGAGACCTTTTACTTCAGTGCTCCTATTTCAATCTGCTATGCACCTGTTTACAGCTGTCACCTGATATATCTTCCCTTTTAGCAGATGACACATGCTCAGCCGATTGCATCCTTAAATTTAGGTTTTTTACCCTTCACTAAGCCACAGGAAACAAAACTCCACTGTGTGCTGTTATCTTTCGCACCTAACATTCAAGTAGATATTTCACTGCACCTGAAATCCAGCACAGTAGCGAGTTAGTAGCAGTGGGGTTGTCATGTAGCCTCTTGGTGGTAGCCCTCCGACAACACAGGAATCTCACTGCCGATGCCAGACCTGTAACCTCCCTGTGTCGGCCAAGGCATTGATGCCTCTAAACTTAACGTTACCGGGACTCTGGACAACAGCTACTGAGGCAGGTAGCCTTTGCCCTGGCAGGTTGTTACCCATGGGGAGAGCTTCCAATTGCAGTAATTGGTCTTGAGATGGGTGGTCTGCAATTACATGGATCAAACTTATTGGTAGCCCTGCCAACACAAACATCTCAGCAGTCAGGAACAGTGACTTTAAGGAGAGGTTTACCACGGTATTTACTACATTCTGTTTCTCTAGATGAGCCAGATAAGGAGAAACGGAAGTGAACAATTTACTGAGTTCTTGGTATGTTCCCAAACTGATGGCAGATCTTTTGCTACAACAAAGCCAATCTTTTTCATTGAAAATATGGAAGATTGGTTTGGGGAGGTTACAGCAATAGAAAAGATGAGAAATGAATCTTTCCTGATCAAAACATCATGCCAACCAATCGCCTGCAATTCAGGCATGTTTAAAGATAAATGTCCAGTCACAATTTATCCTCATAACAAGCCCAATAAAATTCAATGCGTTACCTTCCACCAGGACCAAATGCTGCAAACTGATGGTATGTGTACTAATCCAGTGCAGTGTGGTGTCTGTTTTGTTCCCCACATCCACAAGGGAGCCAAAGATAATACAATGGACACTGGAGCTTTTGTCCTGGCCTTTGATGGCAACATTTTGTGTGAGAAGATTAAGGTCATGGTTTATAGGTGTGATTTCAGGCCTTATTTTCCTCCACCGATGAGCTGTTTCAGGTGCTAGTGGTTCAGACACATGTCTTGCAGCATTAACGAGGCTGCCTGTCGGGCATCTAGATGGGCATCTCATGAGGACAGCCCTTGGTGACCAACCCCCTCAGTGTGCCATCTGTCTTGAACTGCACTTTCCTCATTCACTGCAATGTTCAGTGTTTGAGAGGAGAAAATTGTTGTGGTCTTCAGTCCTGAGACTGGTTTGATGCAGCTCTCCATGCTACTCTATCCTGTGCAAACTGCTTCATCTCCCAGTACATTCTGCAACCTCCTTCTGAATCTGCTTAGTGTATTCATCTCTTGGTCACCCTCTATGCTGCCCTCCATTACTAAATTGGTGATCCCTTGATGCCTCAGAACATGCCCTAGCAACTGATCCCTTCTTCTAGTGAAGTTGTGCCACAAACTCCTCTTCTCCCCAATTCTATTCAATACCGCCACATTAGTTAGGTGATTTACCCATCTAATCTTCAGCATTCTTCTGTAGCACCACATTTCGAAAGCTTCTATTCTCTTCTTGTCCAAACTTCCATACATGGCCACACTCCATACAAATACTTTCAGAAATGACTTCCTGACGCTTAAATCTATTTTCGATGTTAACAAATATCTCTTCTTCAGAAACGCTTTCTTTGCCATTGCCAGTCTACATTTTATATCATCTCTACTTTGCCCTGTCTCATTCCCTTCCCATCCACTGCTTCCCTTTCATGCCCCCTCGTCCCTTATAACTGCCATCTGGTTTCTGTACAAATTGTAGATAGCCTTCTGCTCCCTATATTTTACCCCTGACACCTTCAAAATTTGAAAGAGAGTATTCCAGTCAACATTGTCAAAAGCTTTCTCCAAGTCTACAAATGCTAGAAATGTAGGTTTGCCTTTTCTTAATCCAGCTTCTAAGATAAACTGTAGGGTCAGTATTGCCTCACATGTTCCATCACTTCTACGGAATCCAAACTGGTCTTCCCACGAGGACGGCTTCTACCAGTTTTTCCATTCATCTGTAAAGAATTCGCATTAGTATTTTGCAGCCATGACTTATTAAACCGATAGTTCAGTAATTTTCACATGTCTCAACACCTGCTTTCTGTGGGACTGGAATTATTATATTCTTCTAGAAGTCTGAGGGTATTTTGCCTGTCTCATACATTTTGCTCACCAGATGTTTTGTCATGACTGGCTCTCCCAAGGCTGTCAGTAGTTCTAATGGAATGTTGTCTACTCCGGGGGCCTTGTTTTGATTTAGGTCCTTCAGTGCTCTGTCAAACTCTTCACGCGGTATCATATCTCCTATTTCATCTACATTGTCTTCCATTTCTATAATATTGTCCTCAAGAACATCACCCTTGTGTAGACCCTCTATATACTCCTTCCATCTTTCTGCTTTCCCTTCTTTGCTTAGAACTGGGTTTCCATATGAGCTCTTGATATTCATACAAGTGGTTCTCTCTTCCCCAAAGGTCTCTTTAATTTTCCTGTAGGCAGTATCTATCTTACCCCTCGTGAGATAAGCCTCTACATCCTTAAATTTGTCCTCTAGCCATGTCTGCTTAGCCATTTTGCACTTCCTGTCAATCTTTTTTGAGACGTTTGTATTCCTTTTTGCCTGCTTCATTTACAGCATTTTTATATTTTCTCCTTTCATCAGTTAAATTCAATATTTCTTCTGTTACCCAAGAATTTCTGCTAGCCCTCATCTTTTTACCTACTTGATCCACTGCTGCCTTCACTACTTCATCCCTCAAAGCTACCCATTCGTCTTCTACTGTATTTCTTCCCCCATTCTTGTCAGTTGTTCCCTTATGCTCTCTCTCAAACTCTCTACAACGTCTGGTTTAGTCAGTTTATCAAGGTCCCATCTCCTTAAATTCCCACCTTTGTGCAGTTTCTTGTTTTAATCTACAGTTCATAACTAATAGATTGTGGTCAGAATCCACATCTGCCCCTGGAAACGTCCTACAATATAAAACCTGGTTCTTAAATCTCTGTCTTACCATTATGTAATCTATCTGAAACCTTTTAGTATCTCCAGGGTTCTTCCATGTATACAACCTTTTTTTTATGATTCTTGAACCAAATGTTAGCTATGATTAAGTTATGCTCTGTGCAAAATTCTACCAGGTGGCTTCCTCTTTCATTTCTTACCTCCAATCCATATTCACCTACTAAATTTCCTTCTCTTCCTTTTGCTACTATCGAATTCGTCACCCATGACTATTAAATTTTCGTCTCCCTTCACTATCTGAATAATTTCTTTTATCTCATCATAAATTTATTCAATTTCTTCTGCAGAGCTAGTTTGCATATAAACTTGTACTACTGTAGTAGGCGTGGGCTTCGTGTCTATCTTGGCAACAATAATGTGTTCACTATGCTGTTTGTAGTAGCTTACCTGCACTCCTATTTTTTATTCATTATTAAACCTACTCCTGCATTACCCGTTTTATTCATTATTAAACCTACTCCTGCATTACCCGTATTTGATTTTGTATTTATAATCTTGTATTCACCTGACCAGGAGTCTTGTTCCTCCTGCCACCAAACTTCACTAATTCCCACTATATCTATCTTTAACCTATCCTTTTCCCTTTTTAAATTTTCTAATCTACCTGCCTGATTAAGGGATCTGACATTCCATGCTCCGATCCATAGAACGCCAGTTTTCTTTCTCCTGATAACGATGTTCTCCTGAGTAGTCCCTGCCCAGAGATCCGAATGGGGGACTATTTTACCCAAGAGGACGCCATCATCATTTAACCATACAGTAAAGCTGCATGCCCTCGGGAAAAATTACGGCTGTAGTTTCCCCTTGCTTTCAGCCATTCGCAGTACCAGCACAGCAAGGCTGTTTTGGTTAGTGTTAAAAGACCAGATCAATCATCCAGACTGTTGCCTCTGCAATTACTGAAAAGGCTGCTGCCCCTCTTCAAGAACCACATGTTTGTCTGGCCTCTCAACAGATACCCCTCCGTTGTGGTTGCACCTATGGTACGGCTATCTGTATTGCTGAGGCATGCAAGTCTCACCACCAACGGCAGTGTCTATGGTTCATGGGAGAAAATTGAAATTGATGTATAAAACATTTTACCACCTGTCAATGACAAGGTCTCGCAAGGCATCTCCTGGCCTGGTCGTATTCCAGGGCCTGCCCCCACAGTTGGGGAGAGAGTGTCAGCTTCCACACCCTATACTCCTGTAGCACTGGTGGTTCCCACACCCTCAGTGTGGCCGGGGAAGCCTAGTCATCTTCTGGTGTTGTCAGGGATGAAGACACCTGTCAAAGTGCCCACACTCAGGACAATGACCAGCAGTCAGCCTGTGAGCAGACGAAGTGTGTGGTCCTTGCACCTCCCGGAAGATAAAGTGGGGAAATCTTCACAGAAATCAGTCTCTCAAGGATAAGAAGGGTAAGCAGAAAGGTAAAATATTTTCTGAGGCTGTGGGAGTTCTGTCCACATACCTGCATAGGTTGACTGGGTACATATTCTGTAATTGGTGTAGCACTACAGGAAACATGGTTTAGGGCAACACACCTACCTGCTCAAAAAACTACAAGCCATACTGTACCAGTTGCATTAATGTTGAGTGTTCAGTGGGGCTTTTACCCTTATAAACTGATATATTCAGTGAGCAGGAGTACCTTACCACTGAACTAGAGCCATGGCCATTAGTGTCTGTCAGTTTGGACGACAGTTGTAATGTTTATATATCCCCAGACCGACCTTTTCATTACCACGAGCTGTTACTTCATGGAACAGTTACCATCCCCATTCCTCTTACTTGGGACTTGAAACTTCACAGAAATCAGTCTGTGCGGTGACGACACTTGTCTCGGAGGCCGGGTACTAGAACACCTCCTTTAAGAATTGGGTGTATGCTTATGCAACCCTGGAGCTGCAACACATTTCAGTGCAGCTCGCGGGACATAATCAACTGTTGATCTCACAGTTTGCAGCCCACGTATCTTATCTCTGGTTCAGTGGCATGTCTGTGGTGATATTTGTGACTGCGACCATTCTCCTGTCATTCTCTCCCTCTCCACTCGGACATCTGCAATATGCTCCACGTTGATCACTTTGGAAAGCTATCTGGCAGGCTTTCTCCTCTACCGTTGCTTTTGTAGCCAGTTGTGTGACGGATATTGACAAAGTGGTGCAGGATACTATTGATACTATTATTCATGCTGCAGCAAAAATGATAGCCTACTCCTCCGATGACTGCCGGTACCATGATGATCTGAAGATGTAGCCACAGATTCACCATCTGGCATCCTTGTCAGTGGTAACATCTGCACTGATTTGTGGATTTACCAACTGTTTTGAGGTTCACTTTGCTGAAGTGTCTGCTTGCAGTAATTAATGCTCCTCATTTTGTGACCTGGGAACACCTGACTGACGGCCAGCTATCTGTCCTTCCACATGGCTGTCTTATCACACAGTGCTCCTTTTAGTGAATGAGAGTTTCGCAGTGCTTTGGCAGAGTATCAAGATAAAGCCCTTGGACCTTACAGAATCCACAACTGAGTGCTCAGACATATTACATGCCTACATTATACAATATATCCTCAGACTTTTTAATCATATTTGGTGGGAAGGAGGATTTGCCTCACAGTGGCAACAAGGTATTGTTATTCTTGTCCTGAAACTGAGGAAGGATCCGCATATTTTAACTATCTACTGGCCTTATCTCTGAGTGGACTGTGTAAGTTATTGGAACGAATGATCAGCCACTGTCTTTGTTGGTTCCTTGGAGCTGGAGGGCATATATCGCAATTTCAAAGTGGCTTTCGGTCCTTCTGATCCATGACAGATCACTTGATTCATCTGGAATCTGCAGTGCACAATGCTTCTGTCCATCGCAGACATCAGATTCCTGTGCTCCTTGACATACAGAAGCACCTGATGCCATCATGTCCATTCTACACTGCATGAGAGGGGTTTCTGGGGCAGTTTACCCATTTTTATCCAGAGTTTCCGATCTCTGGGACTTCTTCAGCTCTAGATAGGTTAGACTCTCAGCAACCAATATGTACAGGAAACTGTAGTACCTCAGGCACCAGTTCTAAATGTAACGCTGGTTTGCGACTCTATTGCCTCTGCAGCGTGTGCCCCCCATCAACTATAGGTTACTTTCTTCCTCCTTCACCTTGTTGTGCCCTTATATCCTCTCGTTCATGATGCTGCCTGGGTTCTCAATTTTCTTTTACCTATCATGTTAAAACTACTGTAACACCCTTTTTAAACACTCTGACTTCTTTATGTAGCTGGAACAGCCAAGTCCCCCACTTTTTTCTTTTTTACATTTCTACACGTTTCTGTGCTGAAATGGAGTGACTGCTGACCCAGTAATTTAGTCCTTTTAAACAAATAATTATCAATCATAACAATGTTTTGATTAATTTCTTGCTCATGAAATTAACCCTTTCAGACCCTCTGGCTATAATTAGGTACATTAACTTCTACAGTGTCTTGCTTGTAACATATTTTTCCCAGTGGAAACCTGAGATGCACATTTGCGAATGTTCAAACTTTTCATCATGCACAAGTGCTGCCAGCTGTTGAGCATCATGATAAATTTATCAGCAATAGCAGCACGCAGCAGCTCATGGCCACCATAATTCACAGGTGTGGTTGGTTCGCTATATTCCACTGTGTAATTGAATATTGTTATTTTGCATGGTAATTGTTGAATGATCTTTTCACTGTTTACTACAGTAGAGAATATTTCAGAATTAGTTATTTTAGTCCTTATAATGAAGCAAAGTTTACAAAGTATGTTTTGAAAATGGTTCCATATTTTGGTATAAATCTTGCATCTAAAATCATCTGAGAGCATTACCAAGAAAAGAAAAATTTTCATTACTCCAGAAAAAACTTCTCAGTGAGTTAACAGAAACATGGCAACAATGAGCACAAACATTTATTAGATATTGCAAATGGGCATTTCTTGAATCCTGAGCAGTGTATGTGGCTCCTCTACTGTTTACAGCAAAAAAATTTCAGTTTTAACTGACTACTGATAATTTAACTTTGTTAGGCCAGCCCTTGTGGAATGGCTCAGAGTTCACTGTAGGGTGTGTGTGTGTGTGTGTGTGTGTGTGTGTGTGTGTGTGTGTGTGTGTGTGTGTGTGTGTTTTAAGGGTCAGTTATTAAAATGCTGCTGGTTTGACCTTTCATTGCAAGGAAACAGTTTAATTGTATTTTTGTTTTGTAACTAGAGATAAATTAAGAATATTTGACACAAAAAAGAGTAGAGGAATATACATTACTGGATTCATTTTCGGAAATCGACCCTAATACTGGGCTAAATGTGCCCCCCCCCCCCCCCCCTCTCTCTCTCTCTCTCTCTCTCTCTCTCTCTCTCTCTCTCTCTCTCTCTCTATATATATATATATATATATATATATATATATACACTATTCATCTGCTGCTTTGGCATTATCTGGATTCATAAGTAGTTGTAGACTATAATTCTCACAGACATCTACATCTATACTCTACAAAGCACCGTGAGATGTACTATTTATTAGGGTTTCTGCCTGTTTCATTCATGTATGCAGTGTGGGAAGAGTGATTGTTTGGCACTGTGTGTGTGTGTGTGTGTGTGTGTGTGTGTGTGTGTGTGTGTGTGCGTGCGTGCGTGCAGGAATTATTCTTGTCTTACCCTCATAATGGCTATGTGTGCGATATGTAGGGGTTTGTAGTATATCCATAGAGGAATCGTTTAAAACCAGTTCTTGATGGTTTGTCTTTCTTCAAGAATCTCCCATTTCAGTTCCTTCAGTATCTCCAACTCTCTCCCATGCATTAAACAAAGTGTCAATTTGTGCAGCCCTTCTCTGTGTATTCATTCAATATTCCCTATTAGTCCTATTTGGTACAGGTCCCACACATTTGCACAATATTCTAGAACCGGTTGCCAGAGTGATTTGTAAGCAATCTCCTATGTAGATTGATTGCAGTTCCCCAATATTCTATGTATAAACTGAAGTCTACCAGCTGCTTTACCCATGACTGAACCTAAGTGGTCGTTCTATTTCATATCCTTGCAAAGTGTTACATCCAGGTATTTGTATGAATTGGCTGATTCCAGCAGTAACTCATAGATATAGTCAGAGGATACTATGTCTTTTTGTTTTCTTAAGTGCAAAATTTTACATTTCTGAACATATAGAGCAAGTAGTCAATCTTTACACCATGTTGAAATGTTGTTAATATCTGACTGAATATTTATGCAGCTTCTTTCAGATAATACTTCATTGTAGATAACTGCCTTGGCAAAAAGCCTGACTATTATTATTATTATTATTATTATTATTATTATTATTATTCATATTGTGTGCAAGGTCATTAACATACAACATGGACAACAAGGGTCCCAACACACTTCCCTGGGGAATACCTGAAGTTATTTCTACATCTGACGATGACTCTACATCAAAGATAACATGCTACATCCTCCCTGCCAAAAAGCTCTTAATCCAGTCACAAATTTCACTTGATACACCCATATGAATGTACTTTTGACAAGCGTAGGTGTGGTACTGTGTCAAATGCTTTTCAGAAATCAAGAGTACAGCATCTAGCTGACTGCTGTGATCCAAAGCATCAAGCGAGAAAAGTGTGAGTTTGGTGTCACATGATCAACATTTTGAAATCAATGGTGGCTGCATGAAGGAAGTCATTCTGTTGAAGATATCTCATTATATTTGAGCTCAGGATGTTCTAAGAGTCTACAGTTAATTGATGTCGGGGATATTGGACGGTAGTTTTGTGGATCACTTTTACTACCCTTCTTGTAGACGTGTGTGACTGGTGCTTTTTCAAAGAACTGGGCATGGTTTTTTGTTTGAGGGACCTTAGATTATAGTCAGAAGAGGGCCTAACTCAACTGCAAAATCAATACAGAATCTTGAAGGAATTCAATCAGGGCCTGGAGCTTTCTTCAATTTTAGCAATTTCAGCTGTTTCTCAACATCACTGACAATTGGGGACAATTCTCTTGGGTTTTCCTTTGTAAAATAACATTTGAAAGTGGAGTTAAGCATTTTAGCTTTTGCGTTGCTACCCTTAATGTCAGTGCTTGTCTCATTCCCTAGGGACTGGGCACTAACAACCTTTACATATGACCAGAATTTCTTTGAGTTCTGTGAAAAATCACTTCACAGTATCCTGCTACAGTAGTCATTGAAGGCTTCATGCATTGCTCTCTTGACAGCTAAATGAGTTTCATTCGCAGTCTATCTACAACCCTACACTTTTACACTTATTATGCAATAATCTCTGTTTCTTTCCTAGTTTCTTCACAGTGGTGGTGCCCTCACCTTATGAACTGTTCTACTGGCTACATATCTGTCCACTGTCTGGTCAAATATTCTTTTAAACTTTGCATGGTCAACTGTTCTTTTAAATTTGGGACAGAGTTCCTCAACATGTTTCTGCCCTGTGTTTTGGTTGTCCTTTTTGCTTTGGTGATAATTGTTGCCACAACCGTGACATGGTCACTAATACCAGTTTTGATGTAGGCATCCTCAGATTGTCAGGTCTGTTTATTGCCATTAGATCCAATATATTTCCTTCATGACTGGGATTCCTAGCTATCTGCTCTAGGTAGTTTTCAGAGAAGCAA
Organism: Schistocerca serialis cubense; assembly: GCF_023864345.2. Classification (NCBI taxonomy): domain Eukaryota; kingdom Metazoa; phylum Arthropoda; class Insecta; order Orthoptera; family Acrididae; genus Schistocerca; species Schistocerca serialis. The sequence continues at coordinate 2,480,709 of NW_026048515.1, read as the reverse complement.
AGTTTCACAGGATGGCTTATCATGCCAACCACTAACAAAACTGTAATTTTCCCAATTGTTGGATGATTAGTCTCCAACAATTACAGTATGATTGGGAACTTACGTATAAGTGAACTAAGGTTTTCTCTGATGTTTTTGATTACGTCAGGACATGAGTCTAATGGCCGATAAAAGGATGCAATTATCCTTTCATGCCTACCTTGGTACTGAGTCTCATCCAAATAATCTCACATGCAGCTTCGGTTTCTACCTCAGTGGATTTGAATTTCTCTTATACTGTGACAAATACTCCACATCAGTTTCCCTTCTACTGGACTCGGAACCATAAGACTATGATCAGTTTTGGGGACAATGCTGCAAATTTTGATCTTCGTTGAAACTACATGTGGAAGGCTTCTGTAAGTTGCTGAATGATCCAAGAATGTCCTTGGAGCCCAGATGGCAGGCATCCAATATGTGCCACAGTCTTGTAGTTGGTTGGGGAACTTCCTACATCTTCAAAACTACTGATTAGTATCCTTTCAGCCAGTTAAAGCTTTACTAGTGTGGATATTTTGAAAATAAATAAAAATCAAATTTGGTGATGGATGTTATTTTTGTTCTTAGAAACTAAGATATGGATTTTTAAATGTTTACTTTGAACCTTTATTTTTTCAGATGGCCCATGGGATAACCAGGGTAGGGGTGGTTGGGACAGCCAAGGAGGTGGTGGGAACTATGGAGGTGGAGGGGGCTGGGATGATGATAACTTTGGTGGTGGATACCAGAGAGGAGGTGGCGGTGGCGGCGGTGGTGGTGGTGGTTATGGCGGTGGACCAATGAGGGGTAGTGGAGGCGGTGGAGGAGGTCGACCAGGCCCATACTCAGCAGATCGATCTCGTAAGTCCGTATTCAGTGTAAAAGTGTGGTGACACATTATAAACCTTAGCATAGTTAACTTTGAACTGGTCACATGTTAAAATTATGATTTTCTGTTTGTGACAAACCTTGGATTTAAAGACAATAAGAAAGAGTTGTCTCAAAGTGCTTCAGTTTACGTATTAAGTTGCTACAAAACATATGCACTATGGTTTGTAGTATTTGTTAAAGAGTGTCAAGCACATGTTAACGTGGCACTGTAAAGAAAGATTTTTTAACTGCTATGAATTTTTGGGCAATATCCCATTTTGTAAAAGTGTATACATTCATATGTACGTGTCCATCATTTAAATTTCTTTAAATGATGAAAAGAAGGAACATAAAACTGACTACAAAGCTGCTGTATTTGACCGAGTAAAATCTTGCCATTGCTGTGTGGAAGTGTGTGTCCTTAGTCATACTGACGGCTTATGAGCAGTTCAAATACTAATGTTTTTAAGGATTTAAATGCTGTAAGGGTTTAAATTATGAATGCCTTTGGGCTCATTGTATATATCACTATTTTTTCATTGACTGTTAGATAAAACATCTTCAAATTTAAGAATTCTTTTAGGATTTTGGAGTAAATCAGAAATATATCACTATCTGATTCATATGTAGGAACAACTTTTGCAGGGTTTGTCTGGTGGTGATTATTGTTTAAAAAAATTAGAGGATACTGTACAGAATTTTATGCATTTGTTGCAAAAATTTAACATTAAAAAGCTGCAATTGTTTTTGTGGTCAGTTTTACGCTGTAAATTGCTGTGGGCTGCATGCCTGTAACATCCATGTAACAATTTTTTTCTTCCTTCATTTTGTGTTAAACCGTATTGGCCATTTGAAAGGTAATTCTTTCATATTACAGGTGGGAAAGGTGGTTACGGTTCTGGTGGTTATGGCGGAGGTGGCAGGAGATACTGAACACTTGACAGATCTCAGGTTTGTATAAGTATCAAGTATGTTTCAGTGTAGCTTATTTTGTAAGTAAACTGTCATGGACCCAAAGACTGGCTTTCCCATCTCAGTGCTTTACTAGGTCTGCTCCTATACATCCTTGGACCTTTCTCTGATCTCTGGAAGTGACTTACCCAGCCCATTACAGAGGGATCTACAGTTCAATATGGATTCTAGGCCACAATGGAACTTGGTTATTTTGCATACACAAATCATTGCCAGAGGTGAAGGTACTGATAAGTAACAAAAATATGCCTGCACCAACTGAGAATTGACTCTTGACTATTTAATTTGTAATCTCACATGAATTCACTGAGCTACCAAGCAACATGTCTGGCTTGAAATTTGAGCTTTACTAATTGAAAATATGGCCCTTTAGGCTATCAGCAAAGGATGAATGGCAGTCAGTTGGTCTGTTTGGACAGAGTTTAGTTTCTGGTACCTTGTGAGTAGAAATGAATACCATTGCAATTTACTGAAGTGTAACCTTGTGAGGTGTTAAAATAATACCAGCAGGGTAGCTTTATTGCTTTGGAAGGGTCTTTCATTTTAAACCCCAAACAGTGGCAACTTGTTTCCCATCAGCCATAATGCTCAGCATTACTGTGCACTGCTACTTTTCAGGACCACATATGTACAAATTTGCATGCTACATACCCCTAAATTATTTACGGTAGTGCTGTTCGGCATATCAAGATAAACAGACATGTGGTCTGAATTGCCTATTTGGGAATTAAATAAAAATTCTGCATCAAAGTTGGAGCATGTAAGAGCAAAAATACGTCAAACAGCTTTTGTAAGCTTGAGACAGCTTTTGTAAGCTTGAGACAGCTTTTGTAAGCTTGAGACAGCTTTTGTAAGCTTGAGACAGCTTTTGTAAGCTTGAGACAGCTTTTGTAAGCTTGAGACAGCTTTTGATTGTGCAATAATTACTTTGTTGCATAAATTGCCAAACCCATATGAATTTTAAATTTCATTGATGAAGTGTTCATTTCTATGTGAGCCCAAAGCACATTATTATTACTCTGTGCTGCTTAGTTATGTAGAGTTGTCAACATAATTCAGTGTATGCATCATGTAATTAGTAGTAGTACTTCATAATTGGAGTTATGTTGGCTGTTTTATCTGAAAATCAAGCTGTCAATTGTGCTTATTAAAATGGGAACAAGGACCACCGTGAAATAATAGAATGGTCATAATTATGTACATGCAGGAATTGAAGGGGATGGGGAGATGCTACTAGAAGTTCTATCTGAATGAACCTTCTTGTGCTACGGTTGCAGGTTCGAATCCTGCCTCAGGCATGGATGTGTGTGATGTCCTTAGGTTAGTTAGGTTCAAGTAGTTCTAAGTCTAGGGGACTGATGACCTCAGATAAGTCCCATAGTGCTTAGAGCCATCAAACCTTCTTGTAAATTTAGTAGGATGCCATATATTAGTTTTTTACTATAATGTTTTCAATAGTTTTGGTTTTGATGGTCCTGGCATGTAAATTGTACCACACTTTCCAAATAGTTTGCGTTATTAGTAATTAACATATTTGAGACTCATCATACTGCTCTTACTAAAAGTCTCACAGAATATGCGCTTTCTACACTTTAAATTTAATCATTTATTTCTGAATAAAATTATTTACTACTTCAGAAGTGCTGTGTCAAAGTTCCATTGATTTCACATAGTTTACACAACTGATTTTTTTATGATGGCATTGTTGTAAGGATGTATAAAGTTTTATTGGAGTGATTGTTCAATATTGGGGACACTGGTTTAGTTTTAGTATTTTGTTTTACTATAAATGAAATGTAACTCATGATCTATCTTTGTGAAATTTTAGGTGTGCCAGGCTGTTTCTGCTGCTGCCAGTACCACCACCAACACTTTCACCTTCATAGCACGGACAACTTGATTGGATTGTAATGATATGTGATGTGTGGAGTGAGACAATAAGACAATGCAAAACATTCAAAAAGCAGTTTTAATGTTGGAAGATGTTTCAGTGTTAATGTCAGCACTCGTGAAAGGAAGTGATTAGGAAAGAAACTTTTCCGCTGTTTGCTCATTTCCTTTTTTAAATTTACTGTGTTTTGTGCTGTCTTGCCATGGTGCAATATTCATAGAAATAAGAAAATGACACTTTTAAATATTTGAAACTGTTGACTCATGGACATCTGCAGTGTCACATAAATTGAGTAGATATACTCAGATAATGAATGAAAATATATTGATTGAATTGACCCAAGTTCTTTCTGTGATGTACCAAGCAATTTATCAAAAAATTGTATCCTTGTTGCAACACTTCCTGTAACAGCACATTCTTAAGTTTTTTTATCAAAAATAAAGACTGTTGTACACTAGTTTATTGAATCGGTTCAGATATCAAGTGGAACAAAATATAAATTTAATGAATGTAGTAATGGAGATAGGCATTATTTAAAAAGTGAAAGTTGATGTATTGTGGTAAGATGGATGGAATTACAGCTGTTTTCACATCAAACAGTTCAGAGAAATAAAGAAAAAAAGCAAACAGTGTAAAATAGGTGAAGATTTAATGAAATAGGTTGCACATTTCACGTTTTAGGAGATTGTTAATGTCTGTCTGATGTAACGACATTGTAATACTGGCTCATGAACACTTGTGGCTTTAAATTCTCATTCCATCACTACCAGTAAAGATATCAGTTACGTAACTGATGCATGGAGTACTCCAGTATATATATATATATATATATATATATATATATATATATATATATATATATATATATATATATATATATATATATATTAAAAAAAAAAAACAAAGATGAGGTGACTTACCGAACAAAAGTGCTGGCACGTCGATAGACACACAAACATACACACAAAATTCAAGCTTTCGCAACAAACTGTTGCCTCATCAGGAAAGAGGGAAGGAGAGGGGAAGACGAAAGGAAGTGGGTTTTAAGGGAGAGGGTAAGGAGTCATTCCAATCCCGGGAGCGGAAAGACTTACCTTAGGGGGAAAAAAGGACAGGTATACACTCGCACACACGCACGTATCCATCCACACATACAGACACAAGCAGACATATTGTCTGTATGTGTGGATGGATATGTGCGTGTGTGCGAGTGTATACCTGTCCTTTTTTCCCCCTAAGGTAAGTCTTTCTGCTCCCGGGATTGGAATGACTCCTTACCCTCTCCCTTAAAACCCACTTCCTTTTGTCTTCCCCTCTCCTTCCCTCTTTCCTGATGAGGCAACAGTTTGTTGCGAAAGCTTGAATTTTGTGTGTATGTTTGTGTTTGTTTGTGTGTCTATCGACCTGCCAGCGCTTTTGTTCGGTAAGTCACCTCATCTTTGTTTTTATATATAATTTTTCCCACGTGGAATGTTTCCTTCTATTATATATATAAAGTGCAGTTGCAAACAAGTATATTACTCAGATATATGTACTAAACTAGAACAGGGTTAATATTGTTGACAGAATGAACAGTTGAGAGAGGTTAAATCCATAGGTTTATACCAAAGAATTAAATGAAATATTGGCTGATGCCAGAATGTCTAAGGAGGGTAAGTATCAGATTTATATATAGCATCATTGGAGTCATAAAATTAGTGGTATTGTGAAAATATTCGTTCATCTGTATCGGTAATGATTTTAAATTAATCTAGTAAAAGAAAGAAAGCACCTCTGGGTCACTGGGTCAGTGCAGACTGGCATACCAAACTGTTTACACGGTGAATGTCTTTACCATATTCACGAAAGTTAAAAATTGTAATATAAATAGTCTTGCAAAAAGTACCCAATTGTGGCACAGTGTTCGCACATGTAAATTTGGTATAGCTGACTCGTGACCTGATTTTTCTGAAACGTGGCCTGTTCAACAGATGGTGTGACTGTTGTGAAGATAGTTTACCATATCTTTGAGTCTTTATTTTGGACTTTTTAATGCTGCACATGAATCTCTGACTACTGGTAACATAATGATTCTAAATTGCTGTAGTACAGGGATCTGTACAGATTTCTGTTGCAGCTGATGGATTGTGTGAGGGAGGAAATGTTGATTAATGAGTCAATGGAATGGAGATTTTAAGACACAAGCACTGATTTAAACGCATTTTATTAGTAGCGCACATTTAAAAGCATCATTAATAATATAAAAAGCACAAAAATAATGTTCTCTCAGATCTGCTGTAGTGGCAGGAGTAAGACCAATCCTGCATCTTTTGATCAACAAGCAAGAAAAGTCTATTTGACAGACTTGGTAACATTACATATTGATTCCTCATGAAAGCTTCTTTGCTATATTGCAATAAAGCTGTCCCAACCCAAAGGCTGATTTGAACTTGGGATGTAAATTTATCTTGTTGGTTTCAAGAAAACAGCAAAATTCTTGAATATTGTAAAACATCTGTCACAATGTGCTACACAGACAAGATAGGCAAATTAATGCACTGTTAATGTAATAGCTACTCTTAAGTGTGGTTATTGACTTCTGCCACATGTCTACAGGTCTCAAATGCTTCTGCTGGTGCCGCACATACTAAAAAGTACAGTTGAAGTGGCTTATGAAGTATAGATCTGGATGAAAAAACATCCTACAGGGTGTAGTACTAAGCATATTTTGTACAACATTTCAAAACAATTAAGTCTTGTAATTTAAATCTGGAAAATAATGGAGTCTCGTGGAGTACTGGACTAAATGCAATCTGATAAGTAATTTCCAGAATCATTGGGGAGATATCAATAATAATGTAATTAGTTGGGGTTGTCACTGCAGTAGTAGCGTAAGCCCAAGAAAGCTGTTATGGAAAAATGACACTGCAAAGTTCTTGGTGTTAGAAATTGTGTTATTTTGATGTGCAGACATGATTTTGGTATACATATTTATAGTTGAAGTTCAATTTTTAATTTCTCCAGTCTTATTCTTTTTGCGATTCTACACCGTAAATTCATAGCCCCTCTGAAAAACTCAATGCTAAAAATTTCCCGATTGTACACTTCTTCCTAGTAAGGTTTACCTCAACATCTCGCTTGACCTTGTCCCATTTTTTTCCAGTTGACATTTGATGTGACTGAACAAGTCAAGTGGCACAGACAGACAGACACAGTTTGCACCTTGGGTGGTGGAGGAGTTAAGGGAATATTTTAGGCTGTTGTGGAGAGAGGAGAAAAGAGAGGAAATGCTGACGTAGTCCACAATTGGTGTTGGCAACAGAACTTGCAGCATTTATAGTCTGTCTGTAAACTCAAGAGCGAGCAGCGCTTTTGGTGGGGAAATGGCCTTTCCCGGAAGAACGTTGCCACCGGACTACAGGGGTACCCAAAATTTGTTGCCTGTTACCTGTCTCGCGGTGTAGATCGGCGTGCAGTGATATACGTTGTTTCTGTTCGTAGGATCTTAGTTGCCAGTGTCAGTTAACTTCGTATACTTACTGATATACTTACATATCCGGAAGTGATGGATAATTGTCTAGCATTGCAAGAAAATGTGCACAAGACGAAGAAGAGGTGGTATTTGCCGAGTAATGAGCATTCGATCGTTTCTAATGTTAGTACAGCATATGTTAGAGGTGACGCAAAAAGAACTGTTGGCTAATATTACCACTCCCAACCAAACGGCTGCAGTTTACGCAAACGTCACCCTCGCCCAATAGGATGCATAAAGAAGGAACGCGGAAATAAGCCGCATGGTTTACTGGAATTGCCACGAAGGAAAACTAATAATTTTGTGAGGAAACCCATAGTTATAGACAGTTTCAAAATCGCATAGTCTTTGATGCTGATGGAACACTAAATCTCTCTCTCTGTCACTATTCACCCGATTCTAAGACATATTGCTTAAAACGTGCGCAATAGCTATTCTAAACACTGCTGAAATTTCCTTCGAAACACATACCCCGATTCTGGACTTCTAAGCAGAAAGCTTGACATAAGAGGTGCGCTTACATATTAACTTTTATGGTTTGGTAAGAACTTTATCTGTTAGTCTACAGCAATGTTATATTCTTCAAAATATTCCCCATTACATTCTACACACTTATGCCAGTGCTTTTTCCAATTCCTGAAACACTTTAGGAACTGTTTCTTGGGGATAGTTTATAGGTCTTCTAACTGTGCATTTTTAATCTCATCCATACTTGTAACACTGCTGCCATTTAAGACCAGCTTTCAAATGTTTATACCACTTGTACGCCCTTGGTTTACTCATAACAGGCTCACCAAAAGCAACATTCATCATTTCTAAAAATTTCATATATTTTATTCCATTCTTACAACAAAATTTAATACAGATTCTCTAGTCTATTGTTATACAAAACAAATAATCGTTGATACTACAAAAAAAAAATGTAACCTTTTTGACAACTGACAAGAGTAAATAGCCAATATGCATAAAACACATACTTTTGAGACATGTTTATGAAGACAGTGACAAAAAAGTAGTGCAAATCAGACTAACATACAAAATTATAAATTTCTGCTTGCTTTTTAAACACTCTTCATGTTGCAAGAATTGTTAAGTTTCAATACAGTCCATCAAAGGAAACTTCTACCTTTCAGTAGAAACACAAAGTAAGAACAAGCCTTAAATTCTACAGATTGATTGCATTATGTGCTGTTCGTTTTACGAATAGCAATAGAGGAACGTATATTCACATGAACGGGCATTTGGTTCTATGTTTGTAGTAGAATCCTGACTTCTGTTCTTATATTATTTACTCTGCTGATGTTTTGAAAGAAGCTATAGTTTTTTTGCATTCCTTTTGGTCTTAATGCATTTGTCTAAAAATGCAGCCGAGACATCTGTACATGGCGTCGCCACAGATTTAAATCGCGCACCGCGGCAGGGTCGATACTACGTTGTGAAACAGCCTGTAGAAGCGCCTTGTGACGTAGCTGGGTTGGCAGAGTGGGGACTCGCTCGCTCGCTCTTCAGTTTACTGACTGATTATTATAGCTCCACTGCAAACTTATGAAACTGGTACCATTAGGTTGCAGGAGTAATGGAAAAATGAGACAGTCAATGCAAAATTTTCAGGATCGAACCAATATGCAACGAAGAGGCAAACCACCACCTTTTCTTGTGCTACATATAACTCTCACCTTTTTGCACATAATTCTGATATACTGCATTCAGCAACAATATCATCAACCATTTAAATTGGAGTCCCGTTAGCTGGCGACTTGTTAAGTCACCCAATTGCCAGCAGAGCAACCACACTACACTACCGCTTGTAACATGAGCTCACCTACTGGATGTGTGGAGAGAGGGAGTAGCCCTTCAGTGTCGGGAGTGCAGGTAGGGGTGAAAGTGTTTCGTGAAGTGCTGAAAACACTTTTCGTACAGATGGTATGCTATGACAGAGATGTCACACGAAAGTAGAGCGAGGGTTTTGTGGTAGCTCATTTTGACTTCGATGTTCAAATCTGTCACAGTACAGTTGCAACAACTGCACACCTACATGCTTTGCACCACACATTATAGATTGGAAAGAATGGCACCAATGACAGAAGGCATGAAGTGAAACTCTAGTCGCTGAGCTTTCTTTCAAATTTACGTTTTAAGTGGTGTACATGAAACAACTTCTGATAAGCTTGTAATTTAATAAGCTTTTAACACCAAGTGGGGAAGTAAATTCAATTTTTACATATGCTTCTCTCATCAAGCCTAAAAAAAAAACTTTAACCATGGCGAGCACGTGAAATGCAACTGGTAAGCAGAAAATTAAACAGAAACAGCAATGGTGGTTATTAAGCAGACATGTATTGGGCACTGCATTTTTAGCCATCGTCATTTGGTGAGTGGCGCTACCCCACCACTTTGTACACATTGTGCCCAAATTTTAACTGTCTGCCACTTCCTGCAGGCATGGCCTTTAACAATTTACATTCCAGCTTGAGTTTGCTGTCTGATTTATCAGCCGTTTTAGCAAATGACGCGTGGGCTATCGACCATGTTTCACTTTTTATCCTCTGAAGCAATATGGTGAAGGCCATTTTCAGTTTCAGACCTCCATTTCTGCATGGTGTTTTTTAGCCATTTTTCCACATGCCTGTTTTTAGCTGTCTCCTGTCCATTGGGACTGACTTGTAGTTTTTGACTCCTCTCTGTGTTTGTGTTCTATAGTTTTAACTTGGGCGCTTATGGTTTAACCCCTTAGCTGCTGTGATGATGTTTTTGATGTAATTCAGCATGCTGATCAACTTTTGCTTTTTTCCTGGGTGAGCACAAAGGACGATCTCTCAAAAAATTCCTGTTTTCAATGTATAAAGAATTGATGAAATTTGTTACCACAGATTGTTGTATAAACATTGTATTGTACATTTAATTTCCTTCACTTAGATTTTGTACAAAGTATTGAAGAGGACTGCAATTTTTAATCATATATGCTAATTAAGTTTGTTTTTGCTCATATTTTAGGGGTTTAGCATTTTCTAAGTCTGCCCCCCCCCACCCCCTTGAAAATGTAAAATAGGGGTTTCGTATTCGCCAAAAATAATTTTGCAAAATGGTGAAAACTGGAATATTGAACAACGTCTATGGTGAGGCCATTATGGTTATGGTAAAATTGCCAATGGGCTGTGAAACATTTGCATTAGAATATTAGTGTAGTAAAACCTGTATTCGGAATATTTGATGAAAAGAGGTACAGCATTAATATTAGTATCAGCAGACTGGTTTGGAGATGTGTGTGTTGTAATGAGAAGTGGTAGGTTAGGGTTATCAGCAGCCAATAAGAAAATCAATTTTTTTTCTTTACATTGGTAATAATGGATTCATTTTGGTACAATATATTGGACAGAAATAAGTTTCAATCCACATTTCGCAAGGTTAACTTAAGTTATATTGTTTGTTTGAATATTTGTAATACATTGTTCGGGGGAAATTGGCTTGAGAAACATAATGAGTTTTCTGTTGTCCTCTCCTCAAGATGCAGCATTGAAAATAAATCATTGTCATTGTTAAGACTGTAAACATTTCCTTTCATGCCGTAGTAATATGTTACTCCATCAGAAGGTGTGTAAATGTTGTGGAAAAATTTATTTTTCGCAGACACTGAAATCCTGATCATGTGCCTGGTATGAATGTCCACTAAGAATGTTCTGCTATTAAGCCTGAATGAGAAAATAAATATTGGTACAATATAGCTGGCACAGCCCCATCTTCTGCAGTCCTTTCTATGCATCACATTCACTCTTTAAATACAGGGTGAACATAGTCACTAAACATTATGTGAAAATGCTAATTTATTAAAGATCTATTAATATGCAATGTCATGCATATCACAGAACTGCGAGTAAGTAAATCACAATGAAATAGCCCTCAAAGTCTAAGCATGGCTGCCAGCACTATTCCATGGACTGACAGTGTTCAATAATAGCTGCAGACATTTGATCAGCTGTGTATCTAGTTGTTTCAGTTGTGCTATACTGTTAATCTTCACCTGCTACAGATCCCTCGACAAACACCACACTCAGAAATTTGAGGGGGTGTAAAGTCCGAAGAATGAGGGCCTCACAGCCTTTGGGGAACAACATTCAACCCATCTACCATGAAAAGCATACAGTCTTTGTATTTGTGGACAAGTAAAGCAAAATAAGTGGTGCCCCAGCCCACTGGAAAAATTAATCCCATCTCGTACCCTCTGTTGCTACTCTTCGAAGTGGTCTGTGGTTATTAGTTTGCCCAGAATCTGCACTCTCATCTAATCAGATGTGTAATGTTGATCACTGAACAAACACCTGTACCAAAGGATTCTCATTTCCTGCAGCCTGTAACAGATTTTACTCCACTGTCTGTCAGGTGCAGAATCCTCAGATTCAAGCTTATGCAAGATGTAGACATGGTATGCTTGTTCCTTCAGTATGTGTAATGGGATTTGCTGGACCATGGGTTGTGAGATAAAAAATTATTCAGATAGTTATGGGAGATGAAAATTTAATTATCATGGGGGATTGGAATTTGATATCAGGAGAAGGAAAGTAGTAGTTCAGTATGGACTGGGGCAGAGGAATGGAAAGAGGAAGCTGCCTGGTAGAATTTTGCACAGAGCATAATTTAACCATTGCTAACACTTGGTTTAAGAATCATGAAAGAAGGCTGCATACCTGGAAGAGTCCTGGACACAGACGGTTTCAGATTGATTATATGATGGTAAGACGTTTCCAGGAGCAGATGTGGACTCTGAGAATTTATTAGTTATGAACTATAGGTTGAAACTGCAGAAAGATAGGAGTTTAAGGAGATGGGACCTGGATAAACTGAAAGAACTAGAGGTTGTAGAGTGTCTCAGAGGGAGCATTTGGGAACAATTGACAAGAACAGGGGAAAGGAATACAGTAGAAGAATGGTTAGCTTTGAGAGATGAAATAGTGAAGGCAGCAGAGGATGAAGTGGATAAAAAGACAAGGGCTAGTATAAATCCTTAGATAACACAATTTAATTGATGAAAGGAGAAAATATAAGAAAGCACTAATTGAAACAGGCAAAAGGAAATACAAAGTTCATAAAATGAGACTGATAGGAAGTGCAAAATGGTTAAGCAGGAATGTAAGGATTTAGAAGCATATATCACTAGGGGTAAGCTGGATACGGCCTACAGGAAAATTAGAGAGATCTTGGGAGAAAAGAACCACCTGTGCGAATATCAAGAGCTCAGATGGAAAACCAATCCTAAGTAAAGAAGGGAAAGCAGAAAGGTGGAAGGAGTGTATAGAAGGTGTACAAAGGCGATTTACTTGAAGACAATATTATGAAAATGGAAGAGGACGTAAATGAAGTTGAAATGGGACATGGGATACTGCACGAAAAATTTGAAAGAGCACGGAACGGTGCAAGTCGAAACAAGGCTCCAGGAGTAGACAACATTCCATTAGAGCTACTGATAGCCTTGGGAGAGCCAGCCATGGCAGAACTCTTCCATTTGGTGAGCAAAATGTGTGGGAGGCGAAATGCCCTCAGACTTCAATGAGGATTAATAATTTCAGTTCCAAAGAAAGGATGTGTTGGCAGATGTGAAATTACGGGACTCTCAGTTTAACAAGTCATGGTTGCAAAATACTAACACGAACCCTTTACAGAAGATGGAAGAACTGGTAGAAGCCAACCCTGGGGAAGATCAGTATGGATTCAGGAGAAATGTAGGAACAAGTGAGGCAATATTGACCTATGACTTCTCATAGAAGATAAGCTAAGGAAAGGCAAACCTACATTTTTAACATTTGTAATCTTAGAAAAAGCTTTTGACAATGTTGACTGGAATACTCTCTTTCAAATTTTAAAGGCGACAGGGGTAAAATACAGGTTAGGGGAGGTTATTCAATCTGTATATTGAGCAAGTAGTAAAGGAAATGAAGTGTTCAAAATTGAAATCATAATTTATCCAAATGTGTGCTAGGTCATATTATGCCGATAGCCTCAAATTAAGAACTGCCTCCAAAAACCACCTATGCAGAAGGAAGGACATCTGTTTATGATGATCAGTCTGAAACAAAGTACTTCCTTTAAGTTGTAACCTTGAATTTTCAGACTTCTCTGTATGCTGATACTGTCGTTATTTACTTCATGTCTAAAATGGACTAGATTACTGCTTAGTGTATTTTTATTATTCAGTGTTTCATTTTTAATTATTTTGTATGAGACATGTCAATCACTACAGCATCTACAATCTGTAATTAATGTCTTAGATAGCATGAGAATCTACACCACTAAAGAGAAAAATTGTTAAACAGCGACGCAAAGTGTTGTTGCATGAGTAGGACTAAAAATGTGTTCATTAATGTTACAACTAATTGTATATATGTAACCTGTAAGCTGACTCGTTCCACATTTCCATAAAAGAATTGTTCAAATGATCCAGAGAAACTGGACAGAATGGATAGTTTAATACGCATCACTTATTTTGCCATCTCAGTTGCACATTTATTTTTATGACAGAGTAGTTTCATTCTACATAGTTCATTTCCTTCATATTTAAGTAGCTTTGTAAGCAACAAATTGTGTATTTATTTTATTGTTCAGCTAATTCAATCTATACAAGATGTAGCCTCTTTAAGTTATTAAATGCATTTTTAAGAGGTGTTTCCATGCGTCTCTGTCCATTGCTGTCTTCTGCCAGTTGAAGCCCACAGTTTTCCTGAGTTCCTTATCCCAGTGATCTGGTGGTCTTCGTTTTTCTCTGGGACTCCACTCTAAAACTGATTTTGTCCATCTTCCATTGTTCGTTCACACCTGCCTTGAGACGACTGGGTGTTTGTGTTGTCCTCATCATTTCATCATCATTCATGAAAATTGCGAGATTGGGCTGAGCAAAGGTTTGGAATTGTATGGGTGCTGATAACCGCACAGTTGAGTGCCCCACAAACCAATCATCATCATCATCATCATTGTTTGTTCATGCAATATGTCCTGCCCACTGCCATTTTAGTCTTAACCCGTTCTTCTACTCCTGTTATTGCTTTTCACTTTTCTGTTGATATTTCTTAGTGAGACCTAACATTGACCTTTCCATAGCTCCATAAGCAGTTCTAAGTTTCCTTTTGAAAAGTTCATTTAAAGTCAAAGTTTCACGCTCGTATGTTAAAACTGGTAGGAGACACTGATCAAAAACTCTTCTTTAAGTAGACTGGCATGTTAGATTTGAAAACTGTTGCATTCCTTCCGTAAGCCCTCCAAACCCAGTTTAATTTGACGAAAAATTTCAGGTTTCAGATCCCCTTTTGTGACAATTAATTGCCCCGGATAAACGTATTCTGTAACATTGTTTAGGATGTTGCCATTCAGTGTAACTTGTCCTGCAGCTACCCACTTATTATGCATAACCTTTTCCTGACAAGATCTGTTGAATCTTGCTTGTTGTCAAGCAACCCATTTTATTCATATGAAACTGCAATGATGTGTAATGCCAAATGGATGTGATGGATTACTTAGGTATCTTCATAGATTTGAAGGTGATTAACTTTGACTGGAACTATAGTAGTCAGTGCAAGTTCATCCCCGACAGTTGCAGTAGACTGGGTGTGGTAGCTTCGTGGGCCTACCACATCCAGTAATATAATGAGATTTTGTAAATGTCTATTGTGCTACTCGAGTGTTGTCACAGCTCTGTAGACAGCTACTGTTTTCACCTGCAGCTGTTAGTGCTTTGCACTTTGTAAGCCGGCAACAGCACTCTGGGTCATTGGGATTCTCTTACACAGTCTAGACTGTAGTCAGGTCATTAAAAAATGTGCAACTGGAGGTGGCAAAATAAACAACAAATTTTTAATTTCAATACAGCTGCATAATCTAATGGCCAGTGTCGATGGGCGTCTCTTGTGGTGTATATCATTGGGTAATAGTTAAGCAGTGTGGGAATTATTTGAGCAGTGGCAAGAACAACACACGCTGGTCAGGTGAGTATAGGGCTATCTTCATAAAATCCAAAAAGGCTAATATAGGAGTAGGCTAGTTGGTTGATTTGGGAGAGGGGACCTAACAGCAAGGTCTTCAGTCCCAGTAGGAACAGGTCTAATAGTAAATAAGAAAATAGGAATGCATGTAAGTAACAAAGAAAAGTGTAGGGGACACCGTATAGTAGCCAATATAGATTCAAAGAAAGCCATCAGAGTTGCAAAAGTTTATATACCGACTGATTTCACAGACAATGAAGAGATATAAATGTCTGAGGAGGTAAAGGAAATTGCCCAAGTAGTTGGGGGTGGGGGGATTTTGTGATAGGGAATCTGACATTTGGAAAAGTAAGGTTATGGAAAATAGTAGAACATGGACTTGAGCAGGGGGGGGGGGGGGGGGCACTTGTAGAATTTAGGCTGGAGAAACTTGAAGGTCTCAGATTATATAGCTGTAAACCAAAAGAACCAGAGGTTAAGAGATTCAAAACCAGGATTAGACAATGACTAGCTGAAAAGGGGATGAAATTCAGTAGAAGACAAGTGGATAGCTTTTAGAGAATAATGAAGGCAGCAGACAATCAAAAAGCCAAGAGCCAGTGGAAGATAACATGGGGGATATTAATTTAACTTATGGAAGGAGTAAATATAAAATGCAACAAACAAAAGTATGCACAAGTGAATACAGGTATCTAAAAAATGAGTGGTAAGTGTGAAGTGCCTGAGCAGGTTTGTTGGAGGAGAAATACACAGCTGTAGAAATACATATAATTATGAGGCAGATAGGTGCTGAGTAGAGAGACCTTTGGAGGTAAGAAGCAGCTGTATACATCCTGAACTAAGCAAATAAGTGGATGGTTGAAAGTGGAAGGCGCATGTAGGTCAATAAAAGGGAAACTTAACGACATTAATGTTACAGAAAGGAAAGAAGTAAATGGAGACAGGAGATATTACTGTGACAAGAATTTGAAGGAGTACTGAAAGACCTTAGTGGAAATAAGGTTGCTGGAGTAGATGCTTTTCCTCTGTGAGAATCATGTGAGAACCACCTACAACAGCTTGAAACTGGCATGCAAGAATGAGGCAGTCAGCATACCCTCTTACTTCAAATTCCAAAGCAGGCAGTTGTGAATATTAATGTCAATCAGCTTAATCAGATATAATAGCAAGAAACCAAATATTATTTACAGCAGAGTGGAAAAATTGGTAGAAACTGAGTTCAGGGAAATCAGTTAAGGACCTGTCACAAACAGCATATCCCCCCTCCCGCCGGGTCATCAGTCTTTGCTGAGTACGTGCTCGGCTACCACAGGGCCCCAGTTGTTTCTGTGGTCTATCCTCCAGTTATTCTTTTCCCCTTCCTTGGGGACAGAGTTGTGTACCTTCTTTGGAAAACAGAGGTTCTTCGTAAAACTGTGTATGGATTTGTTGTGTCCACCCATCTTTCTTTCCATGTCCTTCTTTTTGTTCCCCTTCCTCTGCTTCGGCATTTGAGATCTTTCTTTTTCCTTTTCTTCTTCTTCTTCTCCTCTGTGTATTCCTGAAGGCCGGCTCACGTTTGATGTATAAAAGGTGACAGCATAACGCGTAATTCCCAGCTCTGGATCGACAAGTGGGACTCGTCCTCTCCCACTTGCACCCCAATACCTTGTGGTGTCAAGCATGGAAAATGGTCACAATTTCATGACAGTTAATCCATTTGTTATTCAGAATGGTGTAGATCCCATTGCCGGTCCTGTGAAGTCCTCCTCTTGAGTGCGTAATGGGGCCTTGCTTTTGGAGACAGACAGTGCTTTTCAAGCACAGAAACTGCTTAATGCAACACTTCTCCACAGCTATCCTGTTCAAGTAGAGGTGCACCGCCCTCTGAATTCCTCCCATGGTTTCATATACAGTCAGCTGCACTACAAGGGTGATCGTGCTGCAGCCTCCTGTGACTGTCCGATCTACCTCAGAGAAAGAGCCATTCAGGAAATCTGGGTGAAGGTTTGTACTCAAATTGCTCGGAAAATGTTGGTTAGACTCAGACCTAGTACATTACCCTCTGGCAATTATAGTACAGTTGTTGCTATACCCCGACATATGAAGGACATGACTGCACAGACTTACAACTTCCAGTTTAGTGCCACAGTTGTGAAATCATCCAGCTCCAAGGTCACCCCTCATCTGCACCTCCTACGGGGCACACCATACCAACAAACCTTCGCCTGCCCCTGTGAAATTGCATGCCTTGTGAACACAAGCACGAAATCCAAAAAGGAGTACTCCCACAATGACTTTCTGTGCACGTCAAGCCAGCCAGCTTCTGAGTCTGCACGTGACAAACGTCAAGGCTCTAAGCAGTAACACAAAGGCAAATGATCTTCCCCTTCTCCAGCTCAGTGTTCTTCAACAGTGTCACCATGGGATACCATCACCCGGCCGACCTCTCGTTTCACCAGTACTCGCCGTCAACAACCAGTCAACTGGCCAGCCGAAGGCAGATAACGATGCTTCTGTCAAGCTAATGGACCAGGATCCGCCAGCCTCTGAACCTGGTCATTGTGCACATTCGAATTCTGGCACTCAGCAGCCACTGCAGTAACTGCCGCCTTATTTGACCCATCTCCTGTGCACGTCAAGCCAGCCAGCTTCTGAGTCTGCACGTGACAAACATCAAGGCTCTAAGCAGTAACACAAAGGCAAATGATCTTCCCCTTCTCCAGCTCAGTGTTCTTCAACAGTGTCACCATGGGATACCATCACCCGGCCGACCTCTCGTTTCACCAGTACTCGCCGTCAACAACCAGTCAACTGGCCAGCCGAAGGCAGATAACGATGCTTCTGTCGAGCTAATGGACCAGGATCCGCCAGCCTCTGAACCTGGTCATTGTGCACATTCGAATTCTGGCACGCAGCAGCCACTGCAGTAACTGCCGCCTTATTTGACCCATCTCCTGTCTATCATTGGCTATGGTTATTTTCCAATGGAACATTTGCAGCTTCGGATCCAATAGCGTTGAATTACAGCTTCTCTTGTGATCATTTTGACCGGTTGTTTCCTGATTTGATTTGATCTGATTTTTTATTGGTCCAGTTTTATAATACAGCAAAAATTGCACAATTGATAATAGACAGGTCAAAGATAAGTTACAATAATACATAGTATTAGCAAAATACTAGGCAAATTAAAAATAGGTACCTATTACAATTAATTTTTTATACATATTCAGAAATTCTCTGACAGAATAGAAATAGTGCTTTATTAGAAATGCCTTTAGTTTAGCATTAAATATTGGATGAGTAGCATTTATTATTTCCTCTGGTACCTTATTGTGTAGTATTACACGAATGTTAATTATGCTCCTCTGATAGGTGGTTGTTCTGTGATATTTTTGATGTATATTTGACTTCCCTCTGGCACTATGGTTGTTGCATTTTTGATCTGTAGCAGTTTGCCTGTTTTCAGGAGGTAGTCCCTAGTGAACAAGATAGTTTCATAAATAAATAAACTTGGAACATTTAGAACACAAAGCTCAGTAAATTGGGATTTACAGGGCTCCATCTTTTTAAGGCCACAAATTATTCTTTAGAGCTCTTTTTTGCATTCTAAAAACCTTTTCACTGTGAGTTGAGTAACCCAGAAAACGATCCCATATCGGACTATGCCTGCAGTACTGTTGTTTTGCTTGTTTGAGCCTTTAAAATTCTTAGGCCATAGCACACAGATGATAGTTTTCTAGACAAGTTATTTATAGGTGTGTCCCACTTTGTCTTGCTGAACCCATAGACCCAAAAATTTTGTGACACATTTTATAGATTATCATTTTTTAATTGTGCTTGAATAGACATTTGATTAGTTGGAGGAAATAAATGAAAATCGACATACACAGTTTTTCAGTATTTATAACAAGTTTGTCTTTTCATAGAACTTACTGCTGTGTACTGCAAAGTTTCTGGACTGGATCCAGTGAGCAATATGCTGGTGTCATCGGCAAACAGGATAATTTTTGTAGGACTCATATATTCAACTAAGTTGTTCACATAAATCAAGAAGAGTAGTGGACCTAAGACTAAGCCCTGTGTTACACCATATTTTATTAGTAATTTGCTAGAAAGAAAGGAGTTGTTTCTTGTGTTATTCATTTCGTTGAATTCATACTGAACTGATACTTTTTGCCTATGGTTTTTTTAGGTATGAACACAACCAGCTATGTGCTACACCTTTTACTCCTTGTCTTTATAATTTTTCGAGCAGAATGTTATGGTCCAGGACATCAAAGGTTTTTGATAGATCTAGAAAAATACCTGCAGTTAATTTATGCTGACCAAGGGATTTCAAAATGCAGTGTAAGAATTCGAAAATTGCTGTCTGTGTAAATTTAGACTTTCTAAAACCATTTTGTTGTACTGTAAGAGGTGCATATTTATTTATGAAACTTAAAAGCCTGTCATAGAAGAGTTTTTCTAGAATTTTTGAGAAGGAACTTAACTGTGACATGGGTTGGTAGTCTGATATTTTTTCAGAAGAACTTTTTTTTAACAGTGGTGACACTTTTGCTATTTTAAAAATATCTGCATCCAGTTAACAAAATTACGCCCTCCCAATCGCTTTCACCTTCCACACTTCACTTCAGTCCGTTCTGACCTTTCCCCTGAGGCGGGGACTCTGGCTCGTGGGGGGAGTCATGTTGCTCATTAGAGACAATGTCTATAGTCACACCATTTCCTTGCACACCCAACTTCAAGCTATTGCTGTTCGCCTTTCACTGCCCAGTTCCACCTTCTCTCTTTGCACCCTCGTATTCTGCTGTCACTGGGGCGACATTTTGCAACTTATTGCTCAACTTCCTGCTCCCTTTTTTGCTGCTCGCCATCTTCAATGCCCCCCATCTGCTTTGGGGCTCTCCACACCCCTGTCTGAGAGGCTATCTCCTAGTAGATATCTTCAACCAGCTCAATTTAATCTGTTTGAACACAGGTAGACCCACATTTCTTTCCAATTCTACACACCCCTTTTCCCACTTGGACCTTTCGATCTGAGCTGCTCAGCTTGCTCATCGTCTTGAGTGGTCCGTTCTCTCAGACATAAACTTGAGTGACCATTTCCCCTATGTCATTCGTTTGCTAAAGCGTGTCCCATCTGAGAGTCCAATCAACTGGCAGCTTTCCAAAGCTGACTAGCAGCTCTACTCCTCACTGGCCACTTTCGATGAACACCATTTTCCCCTCTATTGATGACCAGGTAGAATACCTTACAACCAAAATCCTTACTGCTGCTGAATGTTCCATACCTCGCACCACTTCCTCGCCACAATGAGCCCCCATCCCCTTGTGGATTGAGGCATGTTCCAACACAATCCACGCACAGAAACGAGCTCTCCCCAAAAACGCCGTCCCACGATGGCGAACTGTATCTGTTATAAACAGCTACGAGCACAGTGTCACTGCATTTTCAGGGATAGCAAAAAAGCTAGTTGGCTTTCTTTTCAAAGCTCTTTTTAACAGTTTTAGTCCATCTTCTGTTGTTTGGGGTAATCATTGGCTATCAGGAACCACATTTCATTCCCTGGTTCCTGGTCTGACCATAGCAAACAATATCTCCTATATTTTGCAGACATTTTGAGTTCTGCCCACTAACATCATACTTTCCTCCCTCTGAAACGGGTGGCGGAGGCGAGGACAATATCTTTCTCCTCCCAGAATCGCGAATGTTACAATACTGCTTTTACTATGAGGGATCTTACACAAGTACTTTCTTTGTCCCGGCCATCCACTCCAGGTCTGGACGGCATTCACATTCCGATGCAACACCTATATCCTGAGGGCCTACACTGTCTCCTCCATACATACAACCACATTTGGTCACATGACACATATCCCAGTGACTCGCATGAGACCACTGTCATTCCCATACCTAAGCCTGATAAGGACAAACACCTTCCTTCCAGCTGTGGCCCAATTTCCCTCACCAGTAGCATCTGCAGGTTGATGGAATGTATGATTAATGGTTGGCTAGTGTGGTGGCTCAAGTCTCTGAATCTCCTCAGTAACGTCCAATGTGGATTCTGCGGGCACCACTCTGCAGTTCATCATCTCGTCACCTTGACAACTCGTATTATGAACAATTTTTTCTGGAAGTGTCAAACTGTGGCTGTGTTTTTTGATATGGAGAAAGCAAGTGACATCTGCTGGAGGACAAGTATCCTCCATACTATGTACGAGTAGGGCTTCCGGGGTTGCCTGCCGATTCTTATCCAGGAATTTTTAAAAGACTGTGTCTTTATGGTATGTGTGGGCTCTGCTCTGTCAGACACTTTTATTGAAGGGAATGGGGTACCTCAGGGTTCTGTGCAGCATTGTCTTATTTGCCGTAGCCATTAAGCCTAAATGGCTTGTCTCCCGCCAGGTATCTCAGGCTCTCTTTTCGTTGATGACTTTGTGACTCATTGCAGCCCTCAATGAACCTGTCTACTTGAGCGGCATCTTCAGCAATGTCTTGATCATCTTTACTCGTGGAGCATCAACAATGGCTGTCACTTTTCCACTGACAAGATTGTCTTCATGAACTTATGGCAGTGTTGGGAGTTTCTTTCCCCATCCCTATGTCTTGGCCCATTCCTTCTTCTCTTTGCTGACACAACGAAATTCTTGGGACTCGTGTTTCACAGGAAATGCTGTTGGTCTTCTCATGTTTCATACCTGGCACCTCATTGTACTCCCTCCCTCAAATGTTCTGCGTGTTTTTTGTGGTATCTCGTGGGGAGCAAATGGGACCATCCTTCTCCGTTTAGCCAAGTCCTTTGCCCGTTTGAAAATGGATTATGGATGTATTGTATATTCATCTGTACGTCCGTCTATCTGACGATGTCTTAACACCATCCACCATTCTGGGATATGTTTAGCCACTGGTGCCTTCTATGCTAGTCCAGCTGAGAGTCTTTATGCTGAGACTGCTGACTTACCAATGTTTTATTATTATTATGTGAACCATCTGTCTTCTCTGCCCAATCACCCATTCAGTCCTCCCTTTAAAATGATTCTCTTGACTGCCAGCAGGGGCTGTGCCCATCTTCTCTATTGCCTCCTGAGTTCGTTTTTGTTGGCTGCTTTGACAGCTTTGCTTTACGACCCGTGCCACGTTCCCCAAGGGTGCGACTTCTCCACCATCCTCTCCACTGCCCTGGCTTTATGCCGAGGTATGTGTTCATTTTGGACTCCATCCGCTTCCTAAGGATACTCTTCCCGGTGCAGTGAATCACTGGTGAATCACAGCGAGTTTCTTGCACTACACATGTAGGTTGGGGCAGTGTCTTCATCTACACCAACGGTTACAAGACAAACCATAGCGTGCCATTGTACTTGGCAATGATAATTTTCAATATCAGCTTCTTGACCAGTAGTTCGATTTTTACCGCAGAGCTCTATGTCCTAAGTAGGCCACTGAGTGTACCTGGCAATGCAGGCTTCGAAATTGTGTTATCTGCTCAGATTCTCTCAGTGCTCTTCAGAGCCTTCATGTGCTGTACTCAGTCCTGCCACACAACAGATCCAAGACTGTCTCCACTCGCTTACTGTGGAGGGAAGCCAACATGGTGTTTCCATGGGCTCCTGAGGGTTCTCAGTCACTTCCGCATGCCAAGGAACGAGGCTACTCATGCTGCTGCACAGGCTGCAGCTCTCCTTCCTCGGTTTGTTAGTCATTCTGTTCCCTTGAATGATCTTCATGTCACTGTCTGTCAGCATGTAGTATCACTCTAGAGTGCACAATGGTCTTCTCTCCAAAGGAATAAACACCGGGACATTAAACATCTCCCAATAGTTTGGTCGCCTTCCTCTCAGCCCTCACATTACGAGGAGGTCATTTTACCCCGGCTGCCTATAGGACACTGTCATTTTAGTCGCCACCATTTGTTAATTGGTGACCCTGCCCCACTCTGTACCTGCTGCTCTCAACCCTTGATGATGCACCACTTTCTGATCCGGTGCCACTTTTTTAACTGTTTATGTGTATGTCTATGTTTGCCATCTACTTTGTCAGATGTTTTAGTGGATGACACGCATTTATAGATTGTGTCTTACTTTTTATTCACCCCAGTGGTATGGCGAAGCAAATTTGATCCCCACCTGCATGGACCTCCACTATCTCGATGATGTTTTGAGATATTTTCCCTAGGGTTGTCCTTGTCCTTAGCTGCTCCTCTTTTAAAATTGCTTGATTGGGTTTTTGCCTTTTTCACCTCATGTATTTATTTAGTGGTTTTTTTTTCTTATGTTACGGTACGGACACTTATGACCACGGCAATTTTGCACCCTGCAGCACCAACCAACCAACCAACCAACCAACCAAAAAGAAAAGGCAAAGGGCTTGGAAGAGCATTTGAATAGAATGGATAATGTCTCAAAAGTGGTTATGAGATGGATATCAACTAGTGTAATGCAAGGAAAATGGAATATAGTCTTAATTACATCAGGCAGCACTGAGTGTAGTAGATTAGGAAATGGGACAGTAAAATTAATGATTATTACGTTACCATCTGCTTTCACATACTGAATTACATCTACATCTATACTCTGTGAACTACCATGAGGTGCATGGCAGAGGGTACATCCCATTGTACCAGTTATTAGCGTTTCTTCCTTTTCCATTCACATATGGGAGAATGATTGTTTGAATGCCCCTGTGCATGCAGTAATTATTCTGATCTTATATTTACGATCCCTAAGTGAGTGATACATAGGAGGTTGTAGTATATTCCTTAAGTAATCATTTAAAGCCAGTTCTTGAAGCTTTGTTAATAGACTTTCTCGGGGTAGTTTACATCTATCATTAAGAATCTTCCAGTTCAGTTTCTTCAGTATCTGTGCGACACACTCCAATGGATTAATTGAACCTGTCACTAACTCTGGTGCCACTAACAATCTTAACCTACAACCCAAGTTTCTTTGGGTTGTGTGGAAGACCACTTGACAATATGCTGCTACGGTAGTCATTGAAGGCATCACGTATTGCTCTCTTGACAGCCAAATGTGTTTCACTCAGCATCACTCTGTCTTTAGCCCTATGATTTGTTTATGCAGCAATCTCTCCTCTCCTCCCCTCCCCTCCCCTCCCCTTATGAACTGTTCTACTGGCTACATATCTGTCCAGTGCATGGTCAACTATTCTTTTAAACTTGCGCCAGAGTTTGTCTACATGCTTCTGCCCAGTACAGAAAGCTTCAAGTTCCTCACTGAAATATGACACTACTGATTTTTTATCTAGTTTACTAAATGTATATATCTTTCTGTTTTAGTTGTCCCTCGTACTTTGGTTATCATTGTTGCTGCAACACATCATGATCACCGATACCAGTTTCAATGTGGACATCCTCAGAGAGGTCAGGTCTATTTATTGCTGTTAGATCCAATATATTTCCATCATGACTGGGGTTCCTAACCATCTGTTCTAGGTAGTTTTCAGAGAAAGTATTTACTAAAGTTTCAGGGGATGGCTTATCACACCCACCACTAACAAAACTGTAATTTTCCTGGTTAACTGATTAATGATTAGAGTCTCCACCAATGATTGAAGTATGACTGAGGATCTTATGTAAAAGTGAGCTGGAGTTTTCTCTTAAAGTTTTTGGTTACATCAGAAGATGTGTCTGGTGGGTGATAGAAAGATCCAATTATCCCTTTATATCCACCCCTAATACTGAGTCTTGCCAAACAGTCTCACAAGCAGCTTCAATTTCTACCTCAGTGGATTTGAATTTCTTTTCTACTGTGACAAATACTCCACATTCGTTTCCCATTATCCTATCCTTTCAATATATACTTACATTTTCCCCAAAAATGTCACTGTTATCAATTTTACGGTTCAACCAGTTTTCTGTACCTCGTATTATGTGAGTTTCACTGCTTTTCTGGAGTGCTTCAAATACTGGCACTTTGTTGTGAATCCTTCGGCAGTTTGCCATTAGGATTTTAATACTCTGATCTGTGGGAGGCATTTATTTCGATCGTACACTGATACTTCCGACTTTCCTATGGCTATTGTTATGTGGATTGGATGGAGAGTCACCTAATCTATGAAACCCTCGTGTTCGCCCCATACAGTCAGCTACCTGAGCAGCAGTCTCTGATGTGTAGTGTACACTTGACCCATTCAGAGTGACGTTACAGTTCTTAAACCTGTGGTGCAAGTACAAGAAGTCGCTTGTCACTGAAATTTTGAAGTCTCTAGTCCACTTGGCTCAGAACCAGAGGGCCATGATCAGTTCTGGGGACAATGCTGCAAACTGTAAGCTTCATTGAAACTCCGTGCACAAGGCTGGTCTTCTCAACCTGTCACTGGTATGACCCAAGAATGACCTCGGAGTGCAAGCAACAGGAATCATTTGTTCCAACATATGCCACAATCTGCAACTTGTCGCACCCTGTTCCCTCAATGGCTGCCAGAATATCCTCTTCAACACATACAATGAGGGCTCTAGGCATACTCACTGAGTGCAACTGTTATCCTTCCCTGTCCCTTGCTGCCATTTGCCTAATTGGTTCCATCATTTGCCATACGTTTGAACTGCCGACAATTAATAGACCTCTACCCTTTTGTGTTTCCCTCCTCCTGACTCCGGACAAAACAGTTTTACAGGTGAAGTGAGTCCCACTGGCTCAGTTTCACTTTCTGTGAAAGACAGCACCTCAAACTTGTTGATTGGGGGGATCACTTCAACACTCTGAGTCTTCGCTGGTCCCTGTCCGACCTGTACAGGACGCCTAGATCTACCATTGACAGGTGACTCGTAATCAAGTAATGGCAGTTCCTGTACTTTCTGCAGAGGAGACAGGATCCACGGGAGAGGGTAGTACTTGAGGTATTTCTGTTACAGGTACCACAGGTACACAACTCTTGGGAGCTCTGCTGCGTTTTGGCTGGTGCAATGTATTATAAGACAGTAAACAAACAACATTAAATTAAGCCTGCTGATTGTCTCTTAATCTGTTGTGCTAAAAATTTACTAATTCCCTATAAGAGAAACAAATGCATAAAATGAGATTTCTATTAATACAACACAGCTTCTGAGGTTAATTATAGTTGTTAGCAAACTTGAAAACAGAGTTAATTTATGATAAATGCAGATAATATATAGGGCTGCTCCACGTTAAGGGAAAACTAGATGTAACACAATATGTTAGAAAATCTGCTGTAGTAACTAAATCACAAACGCCAATTTGCTACAAATTGCTTGTAGGTTATGTAGAGGACAATGGTAGCTTCCCCAAATTCTCAAAAACACACATTTATTTGCGTTGCTACACTATGAAATCCAGGGGTGATGTTTTCTGTGCCAGAACTGTCAACCACAAACATTGATCTGCTAAGAAATAAATTATGTATCCAACACTCATTGTGGTAACTTATGAAAATATAGTTTTGTAAGTGTCCGAAAAATTCTCAAAATAACCTAGTTCACATGTAATTGTACAATTAAATTAGAGAATGGTCACTTTGCGTGATGACAGGCCTACTGTTCTCAAAAATTTTAAAAAGCACAATTACATTTAAGCCTACAATTGCCAATAACAGTACGAGATATTGCATCACTAGCGAATGTTCAAAGATTCACAGTACATCACAATACAATGGATACAGATACAGTCAATGAAAGATTACGCAGAAACTACGCGAACAGTAAAATATGCGAACCTAGAACTTTAAATCGATACACAATCTTATACACGTGGTCTCACACAAAGGAAAATTTCTAAGTCCTAATTTCATATATAAATAAACATGCATACTGCGCTTATTGGATGGGTTTTGCTATTTGAACAGTAAAAGAAATGACGATGTCCAAAGGAGATATACAATGTGGACTGGAAACAGAAGGGAAAAAATTCCTGAAAGAGAGGAATTTAACATCCAATATCTATTTAAATGTTAGGAAGTCTTTCCTGAAGGTATTTGCTAGAGTGTAACCTTGTGTGGATGTGAAAAGTGGATGATAAACAACTCTGACAAGAAGAGAATGGGAGCTACTGAAATGTGATGCTAAAGATCAGATGTGTAGATTAGACTAATGAGGCACTGAACAGAAAAGAAATGTATGGCACAAGTTGTTGAAAAGGAGGAGTTGGTTGATAGGACACATCCTAAGGAAGAAATTATCAGTTTGGTATGGACAAACGATTGGGAGTAAAAATTTTAGAGGGAGCCAACTACAAATGACTACAGTAAGTAGGTTCAGATGCATGTATGTTGTAGTTATGGAGGCATAAAGAGGCTTGCATACAGACTATTGTGGAAAGCTGCATAAAATCAGTTTTCTGACTGAAGACATCAACAACAATTACCAAGTAAACTGATCTGCTGCATACCTACACTGCAATAGTTTTGTGGACACAATAAAACACAAAGAGGAGCTATTAGCTGATGCCTAAGCCTGACCGCCTACAAATATTTTATGGCTCTTCAAATGCTGAATCACAGCCATTGCATTTCAGCTTTTAAAACTAAAATGCAGGAGACAAATAACAGATTTCAATATATGTCCTGGGGAGTCAAAATACTGCCGTGGTGCATGCACTGCAGTGTAGTGTCTAGTGTCAGTGACTGGTGTGCTGCGGGTCACATATTCAAACCAACCACCAGCAGCTTTTGTTATTTAGTATTTACGATTCATGTTAAGACTTTGAAATATATTATGGCTGTAATTTTTTATATTCAGTAGTATTCAGTGTTTGTGTAAATACTTGCAGGACAGTTTTGGGTTGGGTGTATGTACACTGATGTCAGTAATTAACAAGTGCTCAGTTCTAAATGTTGTACTTAATTGACAAATCTGCCTTCAGCTTCAGATGTGATTGTAGTTGCAACTTGGCAGTGTTTGGTGTATGCACCAAGTACTTAAAAAATATCTGCATCACTGTGACTCCAGTTTGACAGTGTAGAAGCTTATGCCTACATCGACAGGAACCGATTTCAAAACAGCAGTAAGTCAGCTGTACATCAAGCATCCTTTAGTGTTTTCCAAAGGCACTAGTAAGGACAAAACAAAATGTCTGAAACGATTCAAATGAGTTGCCAAATACAACAAGTGGGACTGCATCATGTGTACTCTTACTTGCACGGCACAGCCAAGCAATGGTAGAGAACAATGAAGTGAAGCTCAGTAGTTGGTATAAAGTCCAGGCCAAACTAAAGGAAACATCTTATGACAATCAAGAGCGAGTCTGTTTAGAACAACAACAATTGAAGAACAGGACCCTTTTGCAAAACTGTGAATCCCAGTATGACAGAAGCCAAACTTTGATGAAAGGTTTCCAGAAGACATGTATCAAGCTCTTCTGGCAAAGTTAGTTAGTTACTTTCATGTTCAATGGATCATTTTGCACAATAAATTGTCATGATGTGGAACACATCATTTTACATTCATATTGCAAATTAATTTGTACATCTATTTGTACTCTAAACATCACCATATTATTATTATTTATTTATTTATTTTTTTTTTTCCCTGAAATGAAAACAAGATGTACAGATTGAGTTAGCAAATCCTACCCATCACCTTTTATACATTACAAACATAGAAATTCTTCTATGGAATAGAAGGAGTTGTCAAAGAGAAACTTTTACAACTTATTTTCAAATTTTACCTTGCTTTGATTAGACATTTTAAATCATAATTCTTCTGCGGAATAGGAGTTGTCAAGGAAAAAACTTTTTTAATTTATTTTCAAATTTTACCTTGCTGTCGGTTAGACATTTTATATTACTAGTTAAGTGTTCAAAATTTTTTGTTGCTGTGTTGTGCATCCCTTTCTGTGCTAAAGACAACCTTAATGTTGAGTAATGAATGTCATTTTTTCTTCTAGTTTTGTAATTATGTACTTAATTGTTCCTTTTGAACTGTAGTTGATTATTTACAACAAACTTGATGAGCATATAAATATACTGTGAAGCAGTAATCAGAATGCCCAACTCCTTAAACAGATGTCTACAAGATGATCCTTGGTGAGCACCACATATTATTCTTACAGCACGTTTTTGGGCAATGAAGATCTTCTTTCTTAAAGCTGAGTTACCTCAAAACATTATTCCATATGACATTACCAAATGAAAATAAGCAGAATATGCCAATTTACTGATTTCTCTCTCCCCAAAATTTGCTATGATTCAAAGTGCAAATGTGGCTGACCTAAGTCGTTTTAGGAGTTCCAAAATGTGAGCTACCCAAACATGACTCACACCCTGTCCTCACAGCTTTACTTCTGCCGGCACCTCGTCTCCTACTGGCAGAAGTAAAGCTGTGAGGACGGGGCGTGAATCGTGCTTGGGTAGCTCAGTTGGTAGAGCACTTGCCCGCGAAAGGCAAAGGTCCCAAGTTTGAGTCTCGGTCCTGCACACAGTTTTAATCTGTCAGGAAGTTTCATATCAGCGCACACTCTGCTGCAGAGTGAAAATCTCATTCTCTTATCAAGATCTGACTGAATATTTATGCAGTTTCTTTCAGACAGTATGTCATTATAGATAACTGCATCATCTATAAAAAGTCTGATTTTGCTATTAATATTGTCTGCACAGCCATTAATACACAACATGAACAGCAAGGATCCCAACACACTTCCCTGGGGGACACCCAAAGTTGCTTCTACATCTGATGATGACTCTCCATCCAAGATAACGTGCTACATACTCCATGCCAAAAAGCCCTCAGTCCAGTCACATATTTCATTTATTACCCCATATGATCATACTTTTGACAATAAGCTTAGGTGTTGTACTGAGTCAAATGTTTTAAATAAATAAATGCAACATCTACATGATTGCCTTGTCCAAAGCTTTCAGTATGTCATGTGAGCAAAGTGCAAGTTGGGGTTCACAAGATTGATGTTTTCGAAATCCATGCTGGCTGGCATTAAGGAGGTCATTCTGTTCAAGATACCTAATTATGTTTGAGCGTAGACAATGTTCTAAGATTCCACAACAAATCGATGCCAAGGATATTGGCCGGTAGTTTTGTGGATCATTTCTACTACCCTTCAAGTAGATGGGTGTGACCTGTGCTTTTTTCAAAGAACTGGGCACAGTTTTTTGTTGGAGGATTCTACAACAGATTATAGTTAGAAGAGGGGATAACTCAGCTGCAAATTCAGTACAGAATCTGATAGGGATTCCGTCAAGTCCTTGAGCTTTGTTCAATTTTAATTATTTCAGCTTTTTTCCAACACCACTGACACTAATATTTTTTTCCACTAATCTTTTCAGTGGTACAAGGATTAAATTGGGGCAGTTCTCCTGGGTTTCCCTTTGTAAAAGAACATTTGAAAATGGAGTTAAGTATTTCATCTTTAGTTTTGTCACCATCAATTTCACTTCCTGTCTCACTCGCTTGGTACTGGACACTAAATTTGGTGCCACTAACAGTCTTTACATAACACCAGAGTTTCCTTAGGTTTTGTGAAAGATTCTGCTTCAGTAGTCACTGAAGGCTTCATATATTGCTCTCTTGACAGCCAAATGCACTTCACTCAGCTTCTCTCTATCTGTATCCCTACACTTTGCTTTACATCTATTATGCAATAACCTCTGTTTCCTTAGAAGTTTATTTATAGTGACTGTACACCATGGAGAGTCTCTCCCATTATGGACTGTCCTATTGGGTACATATCTCTCCAGTATGTGGTCAGTTATTCTTCTAAACTTGAGCCATAGCTCCTCCACATGCTCCTGCTCTGCTGAAAGTTACAGGTTCTTCATTGACGCATGACACTACTGATTTTCTATCTAGTTTACTGAACATATGTATCTTTCTGCATGTTTCAGTTGTCCGTTGCACTTTGGTAATCATTGTTGTCACAACCATGCCATGATCACTGATACCATTTTCAATGTGGACATCCTCAAAGAAGTCGAGTCTAATTGTTGCCATTATATCTAATATACTTCCATCACGAGTGGAGTTCCAAGCTATCTGTTCTAGGTAGTTTTCAGAGAAGATATTTAGTAATGTTTCACAGGATGTCGTATCATGTCAACCACTAACAAAACTATAATTTTCTCGATCGATAGTTGGATGATTTCGGTCTCCACTGATGATTACAGCATGATTGGGGAACTTCGTACAAGTGAACTGTGTTTTTCTTTAAAGTTTTTGGTTACATCAGGTGATAAGTCTGGTGCACAACAGAGGGATCTAATTACCATTTTATGCCCACCTCTGATACTAATTCTTGCTCAAACAATCTCACATGCAGCTTCAACTTCTGTCTCAGTGGATCTGGGTCTTTTTGTCTACTGTGATAAATACAGAACCTCTATTTCCCATTTGGCTATCCTTTTGATATACAGTTAAATTTTCCCTAACCGCTCTCAATTTCAGGTTTCAACCCACTTTCTGTAGCTAGTATTTGTGAGCTTCACTGCTTTTCATGAGCACTTCAAACTCTGGCACTTTGTTGTGAATGCTTTGGCACTTTACCATTAGGATTTTAATACTCTGACCTGTGGGAGGCATTTCTTTCGATCTTACACTGATACATCTGGGTACAGCTATACTTATCTGGATTGGATGGAGAGTCACCTAACATACAAAACCTTTGTGTGGACCCTATACACAGTCAACTAATGGGTAGCAGCCTCTGATATGTAGGGCACATCTTATCCTTTTAGGGAGACCCTACAGTTCTCAACCCTATGGCACATGTCCAAGAAGTTTCAGCCTAGCTTGTCCCAGAACGTTTAAAGTCTCTGGTTCAGTACTTCCATACGACTCAGAACCAAAGGGCCACGATCACTTCTGGGGACAACACTGCAAATTGTGAGCTTCGTTGAAACTCCAAGCAGAAGACTGGCATTCTCAGCCTTCTCAGCCATCACTTTACTGACCCAAGTATGACCTCAGAGCCTAGACGACAGGCATCATTTGTTCCATGTTTCCTCAACAGATGCGGGAATAGCCTCTTCAATAAGTCGAATGAGGATCCCAGTCAGATACACTGTATGCACCTGGTATCCTTTCCTGTCCCCTGCTACCATTTCCCTAAGGAGAACCATCAGTTGCCATACATTTGAAAATTAATAGATCCCTACCCTTTTGTGTTTACCTCTTGACACCGAACAGAGCAGGTCTCCCTAAAACAGGTGAAGGGAGGTTTCCCCAAAACAAATGAAGTGAGTCCCATTGCCTCAGTTTCAGTTTCAGTGAAAGGCAGAACCTCAGAGTTGTTGGTTATGGGGGCCAGTACAACAATGTGAGTACAGCACACCTTCATCTACTATTGAAACTCCACTTGCAGTCAAGCGGATGAGTAATGACAGAACCTGTTCTTTCTGCAGAGGAGATAGGATCCATAGTACTTGAGGTACCTTTGGTACCAGTACTACAGTTACGTGACTCTTGGGAGCTCTTCCAACACAACCGACTGGCAACAGTTTCCAATCGGTTGACATTAGTCACAGCAATTTCCAGCTGCTTACAGATGTCAACCAACTCATTCTGTGTTCAAGAAAAGCATTTGCAGTGGGGCTGCACTTAAGCTGTTGCAGTGCATTACAGGACAGTGAACAAATAAATTTAAATTAAGCCCATTGATTATCTTTTAATCTGTTATGCTAAAAATGTGCTATTCCCTATAAGAATTGAAGCAAATGCAAAAAGTGAGATTTCCATTAAGGCATCACAGAAATATGTGATAAAAATTACTAATTGCCTAAAACTTTATGAGTTTAATTATAGCTGTTAGCACTTAGAAAGCTCAGAAACAGATTTAATTTATGGTAAATGTAGATACTACTGCTTTCCTCTTTAAGGGAAATCTACAATGGTGGCCAAAATTAAAGCAACAAATGGAAAATTGCGAGGTTGTGTTTATTTTGTCACAAAACAGTATAAACAAGTGATAGTAAAGTAGAAACAATGTAAAGAATACAGAACGTAAACAACCTTAACATGCATAGAGGTAGACAGAAATGTTCTTCATTTTTTCCATCTTAACGGATTTGCACACACATTCCAACTGGTTAATATGCTCAGTATGGGGTGTGATCACCTCTAGCAGCAATACAGTCCTGACAACGACAGAGCATGCTGTGGATGATGTCATCAGTCTCCTATTGAGACAATAATGCTCATTTTTCACGCAGAGCTGCTCGTGTCTTGGAGAGTGGTTAGTAGATGTGGACATGATGCAAGCCATCTCCCTAGTGCATCCCAGACTCAAAGTTGGAGAGCGA
Source organism: Schistocerca serialis cubense (assembly GCF_023864345.2). NCBI lineage: Eukaryota > Metazoa > Arthropoda > Insecta > Orthoptera > Acrididae > Schistocerca > Schistocerca serialis. The sequence continues at coordinate 2,447,284 of NW_026048515.1, read as the reverse complement.
GCAGGCCACACCATGTGTGCAACATCTTCCATTTACAAGAAAACATGAACCACCCGTGCTTTATGAGGTCGAGCATTATCATCCATTGATACGAAGTCTGAGCCCACAGCACCTCGCAACAACCACAGATGAGGTCCCAAGATCTCGTCCTGATATCTGACACCAATTAAACCTTGTCGATTCTCCCGTACAATAGAGTTCCCTTCTGTGAAGACACATCAGAGGTAGACATACAGCAGGTCTCTGATGATAAAAGCCACTCTGCCGAAGCCTTCTACACATGGTGTGCCTCAATACAACACGTCCAGTGGATGCTGCGAGCACTCATGGCCGGTTGCCATGCAGTACTAAGACGGTATTATTGTGCCCTTTCTTGCATCCGTCGGCTGTTGTAATTTAAACATTATTTATTGGTAATGTTGATTGTTGCCGACTTACGTGGTGGACATTCAATTTTGATTTACAGTTAAATGCTTTTGTGAACTTCTCCTTTTTAACAATATTAATCTTAAATTATTTGTTACGTTAATGAATGTTAGACTCACTGAATCTTAAAACATGAGCATATAAATTGAACAATGTAATAAACTTTTCATATTAATTTCCTCAGCTAGTCAGTTCACTTTAAAGCAAAAAATCTTTAGTTATTAATTATAATTGCGGCCCACACACACGCGAGAGTATTTCTTCTTACCTCCGTTAACCATTGCATTGTAGTCGGTGTCCTGGCTCTGGCCCTCGGCCGTGGTACTGAAAATAAGAATCTTAAAGCTACGTATTTTCTACAACATTGGGCGTCTGTGGAGAAAAATGTATATTATGTTAATAGCGGGTGAGTTTTTTGCTTCCGCTAATTTTTATAAGTTAATATCACCACGTAATGGCGTCGTTGGCTGCATCGGCCGCTGCCTTTGTTGAACTGTAAATTACTCGAATGCAGGTTAATTCAAAGGAAGGCGGACATGAAATTGGGATAACCTCCTACAAATTAAAAGTGAACAATGATATTAAATCAATATATTATATGCTTAATTAGTACAAATATGCTTACATTTGCCAGCACTCGCAAGATGTCCATCTACACGCAACCAAGACAAGAGAAGAAGTGAACACGGCTACAAAAATTAACAAAAGAGCGTATCTTGTCATCATTTTGTTATATTTCTTTGCCCTCGAAACTTACACAGAGAAATTATTATAATACGCATACATGAGAAAAATGTATATTATTCAATTTTTAAATGTCTCTTCCTTATAAATAATGTCTTTTAAGTCTTTTCATATTATTTCGCTGGGGATGCTATACCTTACAGCCAAGTAATGGCCCTCTCTTCTGAAGTCACACATGGTCAGCCCTCCCCTGGTCCTCGGGATACAGTTTCAGTCTCTATAAACTGTCCCGACATACAAGAAATAACAGAACGATTCTGATTAAGCGATCGGGCCACATCAGTTTGCAACTGTCCTGCTTCCTTTCTCTCCATGGCCCTCCACTACAGAGGGTCTGGTAGGCATCTTCTCTGTGCCATACTGCATCTTTCATGACAGTATTCACAGCAATTGTGGATGTGGGGCTACCCGGCAAACACTACCTCATTTCATAGGTGTCCTGACGTCATCGTTGGCACAACTGCCCATTGACCAGAATGCCATCTTGCGTGCAGAGCACAATAGTACTGACATCTGTTTGACTGTTTGTATGATTATATTGTGAATTAGACACAGGATGGGGAAACAGCAGTTTATTGATTTAATTTTGGACACCGGTGTAAATGTAGCATAATACATTAGAATATCTGCTACAGTAACTCAATCACAAATGCCTATTTGCTAGAAATTACTTGCAGATTAAGCACAGGACAAAATTCTCGAAAATGCACATTTATTTGCACTGATATACAATGAAATTCAGGGGAGATGTATTCTTTGGCAGTAACTGTGAACCACAAATGCTGATTTGCTAAGAAATAAGTAATGTATCCAAAACACTAGCACTGGTAACTTACAAAAATGTAGTTTTGCTGTATTACGAAAAGGAATGTTGCCACTCACCATATAGCGGAATTGCTGAGTCGTAGATAGGCACAGCAAAAAGACTATCACAATAAAGCTTTTGGCCGATAACGCCTTCATCAAAAATAGACCCCCCCCCACACACACACACACATGCAAACGCCTACCTATACTTGACTGCAGTCTCAGACAGGCTTGGGTGGGGAGGGGGAGGGATCATAGGGGAGGGGTGGAGGACAGTGCAGTGCTGCTGGTGAGCGCATAGGGATGAGGTGGAGAGGGTAGGTCAGCTATGTATAGTTGGGCAGTTAGACCGTGGACAGGAGAGAAGTGGGGAGAGGGGGTAGCGGAAAAGGAGAGAAGTAAAAAGGCTGAGTGTGATGGTGGACTGAGGGCTGTATGGTGCTGGAATGTGAACAGGTAGACTGGATGGGTGAGGACAATGACTAACGAAGGTTGACACCCTCCTGGCCTCAACCTTTGTTAGTCATGGCACTATACAGTCCTCATTCCACCATTGCACCTAGTCTTTTTACTTCTCTCCTTTTCCACTACCTCCTCTCCCCGCCTTTCCCCAGCTCTCCATCTAACCTCCCGACTTCACATAGCTGCCCTACCCTCTCCTCCTCGTCCCCGCATGCTCCCTAGCAGCACTGCACTGTCCTCCACCCCTACCCTACTATCCCTCCCCCTCCTTGCCCCAGCCCCATCCTTACTCCCACCCAGTCGTCACCCTCATGCCACTGGTGCTGCTGCTCGCAATGTGGCTACAGCTGCTTGAGACTGCAGTCATGTGTGGGTGAGTTGCATTTGCCTGTGTGTGTGTGTGTGTGTGTGTGTGTGTGTGTCTATTTTTGAAGAAGCCCTTATGGGCTGAAAACTTTATTTGTGACAGTTTTTTTGTTGTGCCTATCTGCGACTCAGCATCTACACTATATGGTGAGTGGCAACTTTACTTCTCATAATATTGTTACATTCCATCCTGGATTTTCCATTTTTTGAAAATGTAGTTTCAAAAGTCTGAAAATTCTCAAAAATAACCAATTCCTCATGTAATTATACAAGGAAAGTAGGGAATGATTATTCTGAATTATTATAGGCCTACTGTTCTCAAAAATTTTAAAGAGCACAAATAGGTTAAATCCTACAATTGACAATAACAATAGAAGTTTATCGCTGTATTTGAAAATGTTCAAAATTTCACAATATATCATAATACAAACGGGTATTGATGCAATCAATGGGTGCAGAAGGAGCATAAGGTTTGACAAGGATATTGCAGAGATTGAGAGGGGATGAAAAGATATTCTAGGTTGGTGGAAAAAATGTCTGACAGTGTGGACCTCCTTTCATGGCACTATTTTAGGAAACCTTGTTGAAATGGTTGATTAGACTAGAATAATACTGGACAACAAAGTTGTTTTTTGTAGGGATCAGCAGTACCATGATTGGATGTGATGGCCTGAGAAATCTGCTTTTGAACTAGGCCAGTGGGGTAATTACACCCAGTGAAGACTGAGGAGAGAATGTTGGTATATTGTTGTAAAGTGTCTGCACCTAAACAAATACATTTGCCTCAAATGCCAAGACTGTATGGGAGGGAATGTTTAACATGGAAAGGATGGCAACTGTCAAAATGTAAGTGCTGTTGTTAAGTGCCATTGTTTGTTAGTAGATTGAATGTGAACAGAAGTGTGTAGCAGTCCCTTGGCAAGGATGAGGTCAGCATCAATGAAAGTGGCATGGAATTCAAAATAGGATCCTGTGAAATTTAATTGGGAGAAGGTATTTAGAGCTTTCAAAAATTTTAACAAGTCAGCCTCATTGTGAGTCTATGTAGCAAAGGTCTCATCAATGTATCTGAACGTACCCAAGTTCAGAAGGCTTATGGATCCTAAGAAAGCCCCTCCAAGTAACCCATGAAAAGGTGATGTAGGAACAAGCTTTCCTCATTTCCATGGTCATGCCCCTGGTTTGTGTGCCCCTTGAAAGTAATGTAGCTGTTCATAAGCACCCTCCCTCCCCCCCCCCCCCCCTTACCACCACCTATACCATCCCTGTAATTGGTGTATTATCAAGGAGTGAGGTACCTGTGAAATGACGACACTACGTACCAGCTGCCATGGAAACAGTTTGGTCATCTACAGTAGTATGACCACCACGAAGTTATCAGTTACGCCGTCCGCACTTGCAATGACTGAAACGCAACGCAACGGGTCATCGATGTCTGGTTGCAGACTGGCTTGCAATGTATCTCCGTACATGGTGCAACACTGCAATGAGAAACAGCAGTTGCCATTTGCTAGCGTGCAGGAGAAGGAGTATTGTTTATTGTTCCTGAGCATATTTTGATTACACAGGACATGTTGAGTACAGATTTGAGCACAGAAGAAGAATGAAAAAACGAAATAAATTCTGGGTTCATCCATACATTTACAGAAACATAAACTGCAGGCTGTTTGTAGCAGCAAAGGAACTGCAACAAACAGATTTTGAAATTCATTCCCTTTTATAGAATGAGTAACATTGCTGCAGTGATTTGTTACAACTGATTTCTCCTGCCATAACACAGCAAAGTATGAAAATAAGGGAATGTGTCAGTGCAGAAGAATGGATATTAATCACTTTGAGCTAAAAGAGTTCTTATTTATTTTATACACAAATAATAACATTTAATTGTAAGCATATACTGATTACTGTGTTTGATAAGTCTTTTTCTTAACTAACTTTCAAGCTTTGTTCTCAGTAGAATCTTCCATTGATTGTAGACCAACTGCTTGGTGAACTACCTCATAAAACTGTCTGGCAGCACTATTGTCTTGGTTACTGTCCTCTGTAGCTTTATCTGATTCAGTGGTGACATTAATTGATTGGTATACCAACGACTGCTTAACAGCTATTGGGACAAACAGTGGTGGAATAGGTGCCTGGTTCATGATTTTGTCAATTAGTTGTAATACTGTACACTTGAATATTTTTATTTGTTGCTCGGTCATTTCATCCATCTCAGACAACAAGCTAAGAAGAAACAGTTCTGTATCTTCCCTCCTCTGGTTGTGGGGCTTAGACTGCTGCAAGTCGATTTTGGTCTTCTTGGCTTTAATAAACTCAACTTCATCAGCTTTATAACGTCATTTTATAGGCTTTTTTGCATGTGGACGAGAATCAGATGCCACATAGAAATTTCTGTCAGTTTGACAATCTTGAGAGTGTTCATATTGGCTGTCCTCATTCAGCTCATTAGTCACAGTGTTTGGTAAAGGTGGTAACGGTGTTTCTGGTGGAGGTGTTGGTGTTGACAAGGATGATGGTGGTGAACGTGGGAGATGCTGAGAAGAGTTTTCCTCACTATTTACAGCTTTAAGTACACTTTCTTCATCGTGGGGGATATCTGGTAAATTCCTAGTGGCAGCAGAGGTTAAGGATATCACAAACGGTAATGCAAACTGCGTTGCTTGCATCAAATAGTAAGTCTTCTTTGTCTTTGGCCCACTGCCACTTGGAGGAGGTCTGAGGTTCCGTACAAAGACCATTCGTAAATCCCTCCATTTATCTTTGCATTCAGGCACTGAAACAAAAAGAAGAACTATCTCTTAAGAGCCAAACAGGTAATAAAATGAAGAGAACTGAGAAATTAATTAATAAACTAACTAACACATAGTTTTTAATTTACAATTAGTTGGCTACTGGCTGCACATTTGTATCACTTTCATTGTGCTTTGCCCCCCCCCCCCCCCACCCCTCCGGGGTCCGCAACTCTTTTGTGGATACGTGGGTGGCGAGCACGGGACCCCGAGCTAGTGCAACTCTCTTTCCTTTCCGGGCTGCATACCTTCCTTTTCCACATCCCTCCCCGTCCCCGCTCCTTTTTCCCCTCCTCCGCCTACCCCTTTCCCACTCCCTTTGGGAGTATGTTTTGTGTCTACATCCAGAGACAGATGCTTGTAACTGTAAGACATAGTTTCTCTTCTCTGCTCTCTATGCTGGAAAGTCTCTGTCCTCCCTTTGTCCTTCTCTTTTCTTTGTCTCGTCTCTTTACCCTCTTCTCCACTGCAGCATTTGTGACCTCTCTCCTTTCCTTTTCTTTGTTCCTCCTTTCCTCTCTCTTTCCTCCCTGTGTGTGTCTGCAGGCTGACCCACTGTAAAGTTCCCTGGCAAACTCACGCTATTAATGAACAAGAGTTTATTTGTACCATATACGCCGCTCTGAGCAAGTTGTATATACCGCAATTATTGAACAAAAAATATTATTGAATTTTGTGTAAAAGACATTTGTTATTATCGTAATATTTTTTGTAGTAATATTCTCTCTGTATTTAGGATAGTAATTTTTCTATATTTATTATGTGATTGTGAAATGTGTCAGTATCTGCGATAACAGAGATGTGAAATTTAGCCAGAGGAGAATAATATTGTCAAATTACAAAGAAATGTTAATAGTCAGCAGTAGTATAAAAGAACCATGTACAGCGTATTCTTTGGTCTTCTCTGTATAGAGCTGAATGCGAGAGGAAGCTGTGTCGAAGCGATTTATCAGTGGGTAGACTTCTTTTGTCTCTGTCTAGATTTAGCCGCCATTAGAGGAGGCGTTACAAATTAATGTGAGTTCAATTATTGTTTGATCTAAATATATCAGAATTTATCAAAAGTGTGTATTATTAATGTAAATTAGCTTGCCCATGTCATCTATAAAATTTCTTTAAAGAATTTTCAGCATTTTTAGCGGTGTTGCTGGGTTGTGGCGCTACCGATCGATTTGCAGCGGCGGCACATTTAAAAAATTGTTCCGCTAAAGGAAAAATCAACCAAACCCATAAATCGGGAACAGATAGATAAAAATTAACAGTGAATTAAGAAATTGTTCTTCTTTTACAGTGATCCTGAGACTGATGAATTTTAAACTAATTATACGTTTGTGCATTCGTAGGCGGATAGTTAATGTTAGTTAACATTGAAATTTAATAATTTTGGTTCTTTCAAATAACTTAAATGTATAGCGAAGTAGGTTTGATCAGTGATAATTAAATGTCGGCTTGGCAAATATTAACCATTTTCTGCTAATAGAAATAATCTTGTGTTCCATAGCTAACGCCGGGATAGAATTCAGTAAATATTTAAAATAACAAAAAAAAAAGGAAAACCCACTGCATTTAGAAAATGTGTGCCAAGGCCGAATTATGTAAAGGATTTAATTCTCAACTAAATATTCTTAATCAGTTAATATGAGTTGACATAATTCTTAAATGTACGTAATTCTTTTGAAAGTGAAATTTTTTTATTACCACACGTAAATAAGAGAGAGGTTCTACAACAAAGTTCGTACTTACAGAAGACAGTTAAAGAGAGGCAAATTAATTAACTAAAAGCAATAATTATTATACTATCTTTAACGAAAATAAAAGCAATTTCGTTAAATTGGCGCCCAACGTGGGGCTCGAATATGCAGTGGCCACTAAATACCCATGAGATAACTAGGGAATTATTATAGTCGAACTTTGTTGGAGAACATTTAATAATTTTTCCATGTATTGTATGTATTGCATAACCAATATTGTGTGTTAATACCTGTATATGATTTTTTGCATGAGAACACTATATACCCAGAGGCAAGCTGAAGAAGAGAGCTCATTATAGCGAAAAATTAATTACCTACCACAATATCAGGGGGCAGCTGCACCCAAGATAGATCACCAAAAGGTAAAGCTACAGTGTAGTTGTCCTGTGGGTAGTAAAGTAGCCTCAGTGCAGTGTTCTCGGATCATTAGTGGTGTGCTTGTTGTTAGTGTTTTTTTTTTTTTTTTTTTTTTTTTTTAAATAACAGGACATTTGGGTAGTTAGTCACTGTAGTATATAATAAGTGTGTTTTAACAAATGACCATTTCTTGTGTGATTATGTCAGTGAAACCTGAGTGTTAGGATATTTAGTTCAGATTTTGTTTCTTTTGTTGACTATGGTTAGGTTGCGTAGTCAGAAATATATCAACATGGATAATGAACAACAATTAGTAAGTAGTGATACCGAGTTAGAAAGTGGGACACAAAGTAATGTTAGTGGCATAGTTCAGGAAGTACAATGTGAGAATCTGGGGGCAGAAGGGCAAGAAATGTTGCCACTGCCAGCCAGTGATTCAGTTGATAGCGGAAATACTGTGCCACCCGCAAGCACTGGACATGGACCAGAGAGTGGTGAGGTGTCAGAAGTGCAATCATTAAGAGTTATGTTCGAGCGCATGCTCAATTTCCAAGGTGAATTTGTACGTATGCAAGCAGAGCATGAAAGAGAATGTGATGCTGAACAAGCAGAGCATGACCAGAGATTGGTAGCTGAATTTGCCCGTATGCAAGCAGAACGCGAAAGAGAACGTGATGCTAAACAAGCAGAGCGTGATAGAGAACGTGATGCTAAACAGGCAGAGCGTGATCGACGCCTGCATGAGAGAGACTTGCAGTTAATGCAATCTTTGGAAGCTATGCAAAGTGAGATTGTTAGTTTGAAACAAAACTACGAAACCATACCCAAAACGGGGCAAGAACTAAGCGAAAGAGTAGATAGTATCCAAGTGGCTAACGCCAGTATCGTAGATGAAATCGGTGTACTGACTAACAGGGTGGAACAATTAGAAATTGCCACAAATCAAGTAATTCAGCACAAAGTGTCCGAACAAGTGCACAAAATAGAAAACGAAGTTATAAAAGAAATAGACGAGAAAGTGCACGCCGCGATTGAAGCCAAAGATGTGGGCTCAAATGCGAAAGTGCAGAACCTGAAAAAGGTGGTACACACAGACATTCTGCTGTGGCAGCGGAATGTCAACCGTCGTCTTGCCGAAATAGAAATCAGCTTGCGGCATGACGACTCACAGGTGTATGTCACGCCAGTCAGGTCCAACAATGATAGGCGTATAAATACAGCAGTAAAAAATTGCGACTGCGAGACAGAACAGGCAACCAATGTAAGCGAAACAAATAAATGTCATTCCAAAATAGTGATTGAAGAAAGCCTGATTAGAAACCGACAGTTTCAGATCTTTACAACGGAGAAGAAATCTGTTCACCCTGTAGTGTTTATTAAGGGATTTAGAAATATTTTGCCTAGCGTTTGGAGTCATACACAGAAAATACAGTTCGTTATGTCTTACATACAAGGAGATGCTGCATTATGGGCAACCGAAGCAGCTGACAGTTGCGATACATATGAGCAATTTGAAAAGGCATTCTTGGCCAAATATTGGTCAACATGTATTCAGGAGAGATTACGGAAAGAGGTATATAATCCAGAGCCGTATTCTCCACGATTAGGCAATTTGCGAAAATATTTTGAGAAGTACATTAATAAGACCCGTTACTGGGACGAGCAGATTTCATCCCGGGATTTGATCAGACTTTTGAAATCACACTTGCCGATACACGTAAAGGAAAAACTTATACACATGCCAGAGAACGACATAGAACATTTCTTGTCTGTTCTGGACTCAATTGACCTGATTCAGGAGGACATTAAGGCAGCCTCTGAACAGGCTAGAAGTAACGGAAACGGTTACAGAAATGGTCGAGATAACACGCCTCCACCAAATAATGGAAACGGCGGAGGTAACAATAGGAGACAAGATTATGTGCAAAACGGGAATAGAGGTAGAGACCGGAACGGCAATAGTCCGCCGGTGAATAATGACCGGAAAAGGAGGTCAGATGACCGATATGAAACAGGCCCACCAAGCAATAGTAGATGGAAAAATGCCAGGGGGCCGTGGAACACTAATACCTATAATGATGCAAACCGAACTTGGCCACAGAACCAGAGGCTCAGTCCGGACCGGCCAAACAGTGAAGGATATGACAATAACCGACCGCCACCACAAAATGCGCCAATTGCACAACCGTGGCGGCCGACGCAACACAACTTACACATAGTGGAGGTCAGTGACATAGAGCAGCCACACCCATCCACCTGTAATAATTCAACAAACTAGATTCAGCCGAGATTCGCTCTCCATCGTCGGCTGAGGTTTGGAGTGAGAGCAGCCCGACACCGAACAAAACATTGGGAATCTGTGTCCTCAGGTATAATGACGGGGTACAGATGGGACATGAATTGATAACTGAACCATCCACGTGCATAAAGGAGCAGAAAGACAAAGTACAAGCGATAATAGAGATCAAAATTAACAATATTGATGTGCAAGCGATCGTGGATACAGGTGCTACTGTCAGTGTCATGAGTATGGACTTATTCAAAGTACTGGGGAAAGAAAGGCGTATGCTGACTTTTCCTGTGAACAATTGTAAAGTCACTGGAGCCATAAGTGCACAGCGACAAATAATTAAACTCCAAGTGCGGGTAGAGATGTATATGGGGGAAGAAGCCATAGCGTGCTCATTCCTGCTAGTAAAGGGTTTAAGGGTAGCCAGCATTTTGGGGGTAGATTTTTTGAGAGAAAGGGACGCAGTAAACGACCTTTCTTGGGGAAAATTAAGTTGATGAACACTGGTAGGAGGATAGAATTGTCCATGCTCAGATCTGAAGAGGTACCTGTGCCTAATTGTAATGCTATTAACATAAAGTGTAGGAATCAGTGGATACTACATTTAGACAATCATTGTCAAGGACAAAATCTCTATTATCCAGACGTACAAAGTGATCAATTAAAAGCAAATGTGGACGCACTAGTGAACAAAGTATCACAGTCCGAAAATTTGAACTCAATGCAACAGCAGGATTTGGTACAGTTATTAACTAACTATGCAGATGTATTTTCAGAACGACCAGGAATTGTTAAGGGATATCAGTACAATATCGAGGTGAAGCCTCACAAAGCCTACTGTCGAGCCTCATACTCCATTCCTTGGTCCAAGAAGGAAATAGTAGCTAAAGAAATAAGAAAACTGATCGAGTGGGGAATAATAGAACCGTCTTTGTCCCCTTATAGTAGTCCTTTGGTGGCGGTAGCAAAAGCAGACGGACAGGTACGGTTAGTATTAGATGCGAGAGACATAAACGAAATTATTGTACCTGTCAGGACTCATCTGGAAAACTTAGATGAGCAAATTCAAAAATTCCATGGAGTGCAATATTTGACATCTATTGATATGAAAAGTTCATTCTGGCAAATCCTGCTCACACCTGAGTCGAGGAAATATACTGCATTTATATTTGGGGGAAGGAGCTACCAATTTAGGGTACTACCTTTCGGCTTAAATGTAAGTGCAGGAGTTTTCATAACAGCCCTCGACGCGGTTTTAGGTCCGGATTTGCTGCAAAGGGTAACAGTGTATGTAGACGATCTGGGGGTTTAAGCAAGCAGGAGTAACAGCGAATCTTGAGAAATCCAAATTTGGACGTAATCAGATTAAATTTCTAGATCACATAATAACACCACAAGGCATCAAACCTGACAGCAAAAAACTTGACGCAATTCGTGGGTTTCCTAGTCCGAGAACTAAGAAACAACTCAAAGCGTTTATAGGTCTTGCATCCATTTTTAGACGGTTTGTTCCAAACCAATTAATGAATAACGAATCTTTATTGAGCCTGTTGAGTAAAAATGCACACTGGGTGTGGACAGAAGAATGTCAACGCACATTTGACGCTATCAAAAACGCCTTGGTGAATGCAAACATACTGCGACACCCAGACATGACAAAAGATTTTTGCATAGCGACAGATTCGTGTTCATACGCCATTAGAGGAGGCGTTACAAATTAATGTGAGTTCAATTATTGTTTGATCTAAATATATCAGAATTTATCAAAAGTGTGTATTATTAATGTAAATTAGCTTGCCCATGTCATCTATAAAATTTCTTTAAAGAATTTTCAGCATTTTTAGCGGTGTTGCTGGGTTGTGGCGCGACCGATCGATTTGCAGCGGCGGCACATTTAAAAAATTGTTCCGCTAAAGGAAAAATCAACCAAACCCGTAAATCGGGAACAGATAGATAAAAATTAACAGTGAATTAAGAAATTGTTCTTCTTTTACAGTGATCCTGAGACTGATGAATTTTAAACTAATTATACGTTATAGGCGGATAGTTAATGTTAGTTAACATTGAAATTTAACAATTTTGGTTCTTTCAAATAACTTAAATGTATAGCGAAGTAGGTTTGATCAGTGATAATTAAATGTCGGCTTGGCAATAATTAACCATTTTCTGCTAATAGAAATAATCTTGTGTTCCGTAGCTAACGCCGGGATAGAATTCAGTAAATATTTAAAATAACAAAAAAAAGGAAAACCCACTGCATTTAGAAAATGTGTGCCAAGGCCGAATTATGTAAAGGATTTAATTCTCGACTAAATATTCTTAATCAGTTAATATGAGTTCACGTAATTCTTAAATGTACGTAATTCTTTTGAAAGTGAATTTTTTTTTATTACCACACGTAAATAAGAGAGAGGTTCTACAACAAAGTTCGTACTTACAGAAGACAGTTAAAGAGAGGCAAATTAATTAACTAAAAGCAATAATTATTATACTATCTTTAACGAAAATAAAAGCAATTTCGTTAAACCACGCATAGCCAGTGATGGGGTAATCCGTAATTCCTTGCCCCGGGTAGACAGGTAGGACATGTACGTACCCGCTGGTAAAGGCCAGGCCCAGGGAGGGGTGATTACCCAAGCTAGTAACTTGCGAACATTCCGATTGGTCCCTCTATCCGTTTCTCAGGAGGTGTGACCTGAGGTGTGGACAATCACCTAAGGCGGGAGTGCCATCAGAGAGGGCCCCCACTAGGAAGGAGCGTGCCATCGGAGATGCTGGTAATCATGGGAGATGTTTTTGCAATGGTTTCCTCTACACCTACAACTTCTGCCCATAAGAGAAAGCTAGATGAGTCTCAGCCATGGACAATTCTTCCACCAGTGCCAAAGTTCCTAGTTGTTTCTTGGTCTGACAAAGGTTAAAACTTCTTCACAGTCAACCCTTTCATTATTCAGAAAGGTGTTGACACAATTGCAGGTCCTGTAATGTCTTGTTCCCAATTACGAAATGGCATCTTGTTGTTAGAAGCAGTCAGTGCCGTCCAGGCACAAAAATTGCTGTGAACTACTCTGCTACACACCTTCCCTATCCGGGTGGAAGCACACCACACTTTAAATTCATCATGCAGGGTGGTTTATAATCACTCACTTGATGGATTATCCACCGAGGATATTCAAAATTACCTGTCTGACCAGGGTGTAATGGCTGTACATCGAGTCATGAAAAGGGTTGACAAAGATTTGGTACCAACCCGTACTCTCTTCTTGACATTAGACAGAGTTCAACTTCCATTGAACATAAAGTCGGATATGAGATAATTTCAGTTCGCCCTTACATCCCCAGCTCAATGCATTGCTATTGGTGTCAGCAGTTTAATCATACCAGCCAGTCATGTTCGAATATGGCAAAATGTGTTACATGTGGCAGGGATGCACATGAGGATGATTGTCCACCTCCATCCCCTCATTGCATCAACTGTATGGGTGACCAAGTTGCTTCATCTCGAGATTTTCGAAGATGAACGAAATATTCAGGAAATCCGAGTGAAGGAAAAGGTGTCTACATTTGCTGCTCATTAGTTATTCGTCAGTAGAAAGCCCACTGTGCTCCCAGCCGGTAAACATAGCACCGTCCTTGCATCTCCTTGCCAAGGAGGTAGCCACACAGACTTGGGATCTCATCTTTAGCGCCATGGTTGTCACATCAGCCAGGCCAAAGATCGCCTGTTAAACCTCCCTACTACCACCTGCTCCCTCTAAGGCTCAGCCTTCATTGGCTCCTCCTAAATCACAGGCCCCAAAATCGGGCACCTGGACTTCCAAGAAAGAGCCTACTCGTGAAGATTTTTTACGTACCCCAACCTCACAACCGTCGATTCCTCCCTCATCTCAACGTCCTGCTTCCAAGAAGGCTCATACGAAACAGAGTTCCTCTCTTTCTCCGCATGGCGTGTTTCCTCTCCAGCACCACCCAGCGATAGCCGCCCTTTGCCGTCTTCCGTGTTGCCGAGACCCATCGCTGGCAGCCGATCAAACAGCTGATCACTGATGGCAGGAGCAGCCCTTAACAACCTATGGATTAGTATCTTCTGCCTCTGGTTGAATGCCATCCCACACCTTCGGCCGCTGGCTCTCATTGGTCGTTGAGTTGATGGCAATCGTGATGAGATTTTTCCCTTTTCTGTCCGCCCTATGTCAATTATCCACTGGAATATCCACAGAATTCGCTCAGATCGGGATGAATTGTCGATCCTCTTACGACCCTACTCCCCGGTCGTCTTCTGTCTTCAGGAAAGAAAGCTACATCCCCATGATCGCTTTGTCTTCACTCATTTGCACTCCAGCACAGGGGAGACTTATGATTCTTCTCCATGATACTGTCCATTATCACCCAGAATTACGGAGGAACATTTCCTAAGTTTGAAAAACGTATCAATTACTATCTGAGAACTGAAGGTGATCAAAATATTGCTGCAAAAAAAAAAAAAAAAAAAAAAAAAACTACCAAGTAAATTAACTACTTACGCCTTAGCCAGTGCAGACTCCATATAAAGAGGAAAAAAAATTACCTGTCGCATCAAACCTCAAATTACTATATCAACAGCAACCATTTGAATGAAGCACGATATTCTGGTCACTGTCATCCTAGCTGACGCTGATCATTAAATGGCCCAGCTGGAAAGATATGGAATATATTTGTTTATAGCTTAAATTATTTATTTAGCCTGTATATCATCAGGAATTATGTAGACTATATCATAAATTACATTTGAAACTGTAGTGGAATTTGTATGTGCTTGTAGCGGAATTTACTTATTTTTGACTGGCATCACTGAATGGAACCAGTCCAATGTGTTCTGTTGTTTCTCCTTGGTCAGTCACAATTAGAGTGACAAAGTTTCTGGCGTCGTGTGTTAAGTCAGCTTAAACTGTGCGTGCGTATGTTTAGTTGTTAAAAGGACCGCGTTTGAAAAAAAAAAACTATGAAACGGACAAGACAGAAATCCCTACTGTTTTTTTTTTTTTTTTTTTTTTTTTCTCTAAAAGAGAGACACAGAATACTGATGCACTAGTTTCGAAAGAGAGTGGCATGTCACCACATGATGTGGAATCCTAGCATGAAGAAGCGGGACCATTCGGCAAAACTGAGGATGAAGCAAAGAAGGGTGAGTCTCCTATTTACCATTATAAAAAGGGTTATATGATTTTGAGCCACAGTTTTGTAAAAAATAAAGAAGAATCTTCTAGTTTAACATTTAATTACAAGTCAACAAATGGGCCTATCGCAGAATACGTTATACCAATTTTTTCTAGTTTAATTCTGCATTAGGCTGTTATATGAGAGAATTTGGTTATAATGTTTAATAACTATTTTCTATTTATATTTAGAGTAACATTTGCTTGGATTATGGGCGTTTTCCCTAGGAACTGCTCACTTCAAAACTCTTGAAACGCGTTAGTCTGATGTTAATGAAATTTTATGTGGTTACAGGCACATATATTGGCAGTGTAAATCTCAACCTACAGAATTATTCAATCACTTATTGAAAGTTTCTTATAATTTTTCTAAAATAAGTTTTCCATGGCCAATGTAAACATAGAAAGCATGTGATTGTTTTGGAGCTCTCTTTTTGTGGTAGGTAATCTTGAAACTACGATCACTGAGACTGTACGGTGTGATATAATGTTATGAAGTTTAATATTGAGTAATGGTTGCAACTTTGTCGATGTTGAAGTAGCTTTTTTTTTGCCAGCAAAAATAGTGACTGTTCAGTAGCTGAAAAGTAAATGTGACAAACAGTGGCGGATAAAAAAATTTTGAACCCCTGGCGGTGCAACTAGATTGTGGAGATTAGTAAGTTAGCAGCAAGACGTAAAAGGCTAAATATAATACTTTAAATTAAAGTAATTAATGTTTATTTTTAAATTAACTTACGACCTGAAGTTACAGCAAAATGCCAAAGTGTCACAATTTAAATACAAAGACTAATATAATAATATTATTGTTTAATATAAAATGGAAGTAATCCTAGACTAAAACTCCCAACAAATCTGATTAGGCTCAGGCAGCAAGTACATGATCTAAACCAGCTTTATAAAGCTACTACTATGCAGGTTTTCAAGGAAAAATACAATAGGGCCAAGCAAACTTTTAAAACTGAAATTGTTAATCTAAGGAAGCAGATTAACAGCAAAGCAATAGAACAGTCTGACAACATAAGCAAAGCATCTTGGAAGCTGATTGACAAATACCGAAAAGGTCCCAACAAGATGAACATGGAACCACTCAGCATAAGACATGATGGTAACATTATAAAAAACCCAGATACTATATGTAATATTTTTAATAACTACTACATTTCTGGCTAACAATCACTGCATATTATAGATTCACAGGTTGAGACCCGATGCCATCTCACCCAAGGTACCGAATTTGAATTTGTGGAAGTGAATGAGCAGGAGGTTCGAAGGGCAATATACATGCTAAAGAAAAAATTTTCATTTGGATGGGATGGCGTATCCAGTGCTACTACTAAAGCGTGCTTAAAAGAAATCTCTAAACCTCTTACTCATCTGATTAATTGCAGCATTAGAGAAAACATGTATCCGACGGTTCTAAAAATGAGTGTAGTGAAACCAATGTATAAAAAGGGAAGTAAGGAAGAAGTCTCCAACTATAGACCAATATCATTAATTCCCACTTTTAGTAAGATATTCGAAATCATTATCCTTTCTCAGCTAAGTGCCTTTTTCACAAAACATAAACTGCTTGTACATTCACAGCATGGCTTCAGAAAAGAGCTAAGTACAACCACATCAGTTACATAGTTTATCCATGAAGTTTACTGTCTGTTGGACCAGAAGATACAGACTGCAGGTATATTTTTGGATCTGAAAAGAGCATTTGATACGGTAAACCATAGGGTACTTCTTAAAAAGCTAAAATCTTATAATATTGGGGATCAAGCCATGAATATTCTAACCACATACCTTCTGAATTGTAAGCAAAGCACTAAATTGTCAAACAAACTAGATAACAAAATCATGAACTCCCAGTCCACCAGTGAACCTGTATTACAAGGTGTACCACAGGGCTCAATCCTTGGAACCTTTCTCTTCCTTATATATATATATATATATATATATATATATATATATTAACGACATTACACAATCCATTAACTCCCATACTGTAAGCTATGCAGATGACACGTCAATCTTATTCTATGGGAGCTAATCTAAAGAGCTAGAATCTCTTGCTACCAGTGGTGAAACAGAAGTAACAAAATACTTCAATGATCAGGGACTCAAGGTGAATGTCACCAAATCTCAACTACTGACATTTAAAACAGGCAGTTCTCATCATAACAATATGAATAGTGTGTGTAATATCTCTACAACAGAAAATGGTAACTGTAAATTCCTGGGTGTATATGTTGATGAAAATTTGCGGTGGACATACCACATTAATTTCGTATGCGGAAAAGTCAGTAGTGCCATATATCTCCTCACCCAGCTCGCAAAGATAGTTCCTAGCCAAGCACTGAAATTAGTATATTATGGAACACTTTACCCCTTTGTCAGTTACGGAATTGAACTATGGGGCTGTGCAGCTGATGTACATTTAAAAAGAATACTACTACTACTACTACAGAAAAGAGCAATAAGACTTATACATGGGATGGGACATAGAGATTCATGTCGTGAAGTGTTTGTGCAGCACGAATCTCTGACAATATATTCTCTGTACATCTTCAAAAGAGTTGTATTTTTTTATAAGTCAACCAACAGAAGCTATCAAGGGTAGTGATGTACATGATCGCAACACTAGAACGAAGTGTAACTATTTCCGTAACAGTACGTTAAAAATGACTGACAGAAGTCCATATATCAATGGTTTGATTTGGTACAACAAGCTATCAAACTCTCTAAGAACATACACAGGAAATGTTTTTAAAACAAAATTAAAATCTTTTCTAATAGAAGAATGTTTATATTCTTTCAATGAATTTTAAGATAGTGATTGTAACATGAGGCATTAGCATATCAGTTGTAATGTGATAAATGTAAAAAATAGAAATAAGAAGCAACAGCTACAGAATATAGTGTATTTTATTAGTATAAATATAACCATAGTATTAAGTCTGACATTTGCAAAAGCCATCATTATGATGGCTCCACGCAAAGAAAATGTAAATAAAAAAAATAAATAAACTAATAATGATATTCAAAAATATATAATTACCTCCAATGTTAGCTTACAATTAGTTGCTTTTCATAAATAAATACCTCAACACCTACAATACACATGTTTTATTTAAAGACACTTTGATCAAATAGTGTTTCTCTACAGTTTTTCCCGCATGTAATATGGATGCTAACACATTTGTGGTTTCTTTTAATTTCTGCTTGATTGACTCTATTCGCGTTAACAGCAAAACCTTTTTATGTGGTGGGCGAAGTCAGGTTTACCTTCCTAAATGATAGTGTTGGACACCCCCCATGCAAAAGCTGTAGGTACATTACTGGACAGTACCTTTCCCAGAAGATAGCGGGAAGTTATTGTCATTCCTGTTCTGAAACCTGGAAAGGACATACATCTTCCCTCTAGCCATCACCCCATATCTCTCGCGAGTAGTGTATGTTAGTTTTTGGAGCGTATGGTGAATTGCCATTTAGGCTGGTGGCTGGAGTCCCAAAACCTTTTAACACCTGCCCAATGCGGTTTCTGAAAGCATCATTCTGCAATTGACCATCTTGTTGCTCTCTCCACTTACACCATGAAAAATTTTCTCAGGAAATGGTAGCAATATTTTTTGATCTGGAGAGGGCATACGGTACCTGTTAGAGGACAGGCATCCTCAACTCACTGTTCTCTTGGGGTTTTCGAGGTTGGCTACCTCTTTTTATTCGTGAATTTATGACAGAGCACACATTTAAGGTGCCAGTGAACACTACTCTCTCCTGTACTTTCTCCCAAGAAAACGGGGTGCCCCAGGGCTCCATGCTAAGTGTTGTACTGTTTGCCATCGCCATAAATCCAATTACGGATTGTCTCCTTCCCGATGTCTCAGGCTCCCTCTTGGTCGACGATTTTTCGATCTACTACAGCTCTCAATGGACCAGCCTTCTTGAACAACGTCTTCAATGATGTCTGGGCTGTCTCCACTCATGGAGCATCAAACTGGCTTCCACTTTTCTCCCAGTAAGACAATTTGTGTAAATTTTTGGCGTCATACAGAGTCTCCTCTGCCTTCCCTACATCTGGGCCCTGTCGGCCTTCCATATGTGGATGTCGCCAAATCCTTGGGACTTATGTTTGACAGAAAACCGTGTTGGTCTTCCTACAATTCATATCTTTCTGTTCACTGTCTGTGATCCCTCAACACCCTCCGTGTTCTCAGTGATACCTCCTGGGGAGTGGACTGAGTGGTCCTCCTCCTCCTATATCGTGCCTTAGTCTTGAAATTGGACTATGGAAGCATAGTTTACTCTTGTGCACGCCCGTTTATTCTTCGGCACCTAGACTCTGTCCACCACTGTGGATTGCTTTTAGTGTCTGGAGCTTTTTACACCAGCCCTGTGGAGAGCCTTTGCACTGAGACTGCAGAACCTCCACTGTCCAATTGGTGAGCTGTCCTTCTGAGTTGTTACGATAGTCATGTGTTCCATGCCTGCTCATCTGACCCATGCCCCTTTTTTCGACAGCCTAAAGGGTATGCAGGCCACCCTTCATCTCTACTACTACCAGGAGTTCGCTTCTGTCAACTGCTACATTCCCTTTCCTTCCAATTTCTTAAAACTTTCTTGACAAATGGGGGTACGTCCCCACCTTGGCTTCACCCCTCGACCTATCTTCTCCATGATCTTTGTCAGCTTCCCAAGGATAGTACACCCCCATATAGTTTATCGCTGGGCATTTGCTGCTCTATGTGCACAAATGGAGGATTCCACATTTATATACACTGACAGCTCAAAAACCACATTTGATGTTGGGAGTCTCTTATCCTCGGCCCGTTGTTCGCATGGTTCCCTACAGAGCGTTTTATGTCATCGTGTTGCTCTTTTAAGACACTCACATTGGTCTACACTTCCCGATAATAAATGATGGGCCATAAAACATCTTCCCTGTTCTTGGACCTCTTCCTCCAGGCATCGTCATTGGGAGGAGGTCATTTTAGCTAGACTCCGGATAGGGCACTGTTTTTCAGCCATCGACATCTTTTCAGTGGGGTTCCTCCCCTGCTTTGCCCCCACTGCTGTCACCTGTGGCCAGTGAGACACCTTTTACTTCACTGCCCCTATTTTAATCCGCTACGTACCCAGTTACAGCTGTCGCCTGCTATATCTTCCCTTTTAGCAGATGACACGCGATCAGCTGATTGTGTCCTTGAATATATCAGTGTCAGTGAGATGACATCGGTCATTTGAAGCTCGTTTTTGGGGACAACCCCCCTCCCCCCCTCCCTTTCTGAAGTAGTTTTCTAAGATTTCCTTCTGTTTTTAGTTTCTTTCCTTTTTGAGCTTCGCTCACATTGCTGCTGAATTAACTTTCGGTTTTCTACCCTTCCGTAAGTCACAGAATGAGTGCTCATGACCGTAGTAGTTTTGCGCCGTAAAACCATTAAAGAAAGAAAATTGTACTTTGCACAAGAAGAGACCATCACTGGATGCGTAGTAGCGGAGACCACAAAAATATTTTGGGATGTTCTAAAAAAAATGCATATGCCAGTTCCAAAAACAGAGGACTGGAATAAGATTGCCGAACGTTTTCGTCATTTATGGAATCTTCCAAACTGTGTTGGAGCACTGGATGGCAAGCATATCAGAATAGAAAAATTGGCGAACAGTGGTTCAACTTACTTCAATTACAAATCATATCACTCCATTGCGCTAATGGCCTGCTGCGATTTTGATGGATTATTTTCTGTAATAGAGACGGGTTGTGCTATAAGAAACAGTGACAGACGAATATTTCGCGCACCAGCAACAAACACTGGATACCACATGTAGGCCTTGATATTCCATCCCCATCGAGATTAATGTACGATGAGAATGATGAACAATTTCCCTGTTATTTTATAGCACATGAAGCGTTCCCCTTGCCACGCTAGTTAATGAGATCATTCTCTACAAAGTGTCTCGATAATGTGAAAAGAATTTTCAACTACCGCTTAAGCAGAGGAAGGAAAACGATTGAATGTGCATTTGGAATGGATTCAGAAAAGTTTCGAGTTTTAAATGGCCCAATACGTTGAAAGAATTCTGATCGAGTGAGTGATGTTATCAAAACCGTTTGTGTTCTCCACAATTATGTACGCAAACGCGATGGCGTAGAATATGCATAAACACACTTGCAGGAAAATCATGAACCCGCTAATGATGCTGCAGTGTTTCAAGCAAATAATAACGTTTCAATTTGTACTAATTCATCAGCAATTGCATTAAGAAATTATTTAACAAATTACTTGTTAACTCCATGTGCCTTTCTTCCATGGCAGTGGAACTACTGTACTTGAATGTTCATTTCATGTTGACTATTGTTAAATTCTGTGGATGAATAAAACCTACATTCTTCACTTTAACGTGTTGTTGATTACTTTTATTTTGAAAACCTGAGCGTGATTACACTTATGCACATGGAAACGTGCTGATAGTGGTTTATGCTCTTTAAATCATTTATATTTAAACACCACTGCACTTTAACACACATCGTAGATTTATGGCATCTTTTCCGGCCGTCTTCAGGTTTGTTAGCGCACAACAATGTAATTTTTCAGAATGACACTCTCGTACAAAGAATAATATATCGGGTATGATTTATATGGTTTTTGTACATTTGTTCCCAATGATTTACTAGTAATTTTATTTTAAACATTACCGGTAGATGTACAGCACATTATATGCCTGTCATATGAACTTCTTTTCCGGCTTCACTCCACGCTTTGTGTGTCAAATCTCTCCTGCAGTAGCCTGGAATTATATAAAATGGGATATTTTTCTACTTCCCGCACAAAAGTAATGTTTTAAACTTACTCATTCATCTTCAGAATCACATAAAACAAAGCTGATGTTGAGGACACAACACAGCTCAGATCGCTTGCAACGCGGGCGCCGAGTCGCTTGCAACCTGTTGACAACGTATTGCGAGCGATATACAGGTGATTCGCGCCGTCTGCGGAGCCCCATTTAACAATATAGGAAATGGCTCGATTGCCAACTGGCGTCGGCAACGGATTGCATTTGAGTCGCTGCGTGTGCGGAGGGCCTTAGGAAGTTAGAATAGATAGATATACTGGCAACACACATTATCCTATTGCAGAGGGTGTTCTACAGCATGTCAGTTGTTACTTGGCGCCTGTTTCACCACACATGCCATCTGGATTCTTCCCTTCCAACAACAGTTTTCTTAGAGCGTTTCAGGAACTGGAATTACAACATGCGCTGGTACTTGATTACATAGTCTTAATTACCGCAAATTTGTTCTTCTCATTAACTATCCTTTTCTTCAGTCCCTTGTAGTTTTCTGTATCTTCTGTTTTCTGAGCAGTCCATTTCCCCCTCCACACCATTGTCATGAACAGGGTGTACATGCGGAGCGAATTGTTGCATGGAATGGCCTGCCCGATCATCAGATCTCACTCCGTGTGACTTTTTTCTGTGGGGACACATTAAAGATCTGCTGTATGTACCACCTCTACCACATGATGCAGCAGAGCTCCAGGAGAGAATACGGGAAGCGACTGCCACAGTCGGCAATGCCATGCCGGTCCGTTTTGGCAAGAATTCGATTACCGTATTGACGTCTGCCGGGTCACTCATGGTTCGCATATCGAATGTTTGTAAAAAAAAAAAAAAAAAAAAAAAAAAAAAAAAACTTTCAGAGTTTCGCTTCAAAATGTAATATGTATGACATCTGTACAATGTTTGGACTTTATGTACACCCTGTATAATGTATTTAACTTGTCATGTCCAGTAAGTCTCCCCTGACCTGGTGTTCAAGGCAACTTTTCCATAACTCTCCCCGTTTCATAAACCTCACATTTCCTTTTCCTTCACCATTTTTCCATCCCCTTCTGTCATGTAAAGGAACCACTGGTTCTGAAAGCTTGCACATTTCCTTAACTTTCATGTGTGTTTTGTCCTGTTGCAGCTTTGTGAGTGGATTTTTTATCAGTCCTGTTATATTTTCGATAATTGAAAGGAGAGCATATGATGGCTTTAAGACACCCTTCCCTGAACAAACCAGTGCACGTGTCCAGGGTTGCAATGCCATAGGCTACTGATAAGTGGGCTCATACTGTCAAGTTCTTTGTAAATTTGACTCAAATTTTTAATCACTGAAATAACATCACATATCTTCTCAAGCAGTGAAGTTTTATTTCGGTCCCTCTTCCACTTCTGTATGCTTCAATGGGTACATTCTGTACCTTCTCAAGCAGTGAAGTTTTATTTCGTTTCCTCCTCCACTTCTGGATGTTTCACTTTTTATGGTCAATATATAATGATTACTACTATGGGTACATTCTGTAGTTTCTGGTTTTCATCTTAATATCCCTGCCTGAAGAAAAGTGTCTCCAGAAGCACTGTATAACTGCTTGACAGTTTATTACTATAATAGACAAGCATGACTAATGTGTCTACACTGTATTAAAACTTCCTGAAAACTGCCCTAGGGGACTTATGTGTGGTCTTGTGATACGGCACAGGAGCCCTTAATGCTTGACCACTAATGGTTGGATATGGGTATTCTAACCTGAAGTTCTCGAGCAAATAGTTGCTCAGTGCTACCAGTCCTTCATAACTGTAAGTTATGTAAGAACATACATTATCAATGCTCAGCATCGCTGTAGAATCTGTGCTAGTGTGGAAAGCTTGGCATAACTACGCCGATTGTAGGAAACGTATTATACGGAGCTGACACTAATTTCGCAGTCTCGTCCTTAGTTGTAACAATCTTGAAATCTTTATCACCTAGAAGCTGAAAGTTTTAATGAGCACTGGATAATGTTTGCTCAGAGAAGTAAACAACACTATATTTTATTTATATACGTCTTGAATCTACGCATTTTATTCTTTCCAAAGTTTCGTTATTAATTGCGGTAACCAGTTTTCTACACTACGAAAAATTATTAGCACAACTATCCAGAACCCGTATTGTAGAACAAAATAAACAGTTCACACTTGTACAGAATTAAGAATTTTAATATACCTATATAGAATTCCGAGTGATTTCTGTTACCCAACGATGAAGTATTATTGTCACTGAAAATCACTGATTCTTCATGGTGAATGGTGAATTTGATTATGGATGGATTTGATTGAACTACCACAATGTAACATTGTTTAACTATCTGCTATAGGATAGTGTTAATTATGAAGTGTGACGATTTTGTATAAATGTGAACTATTTATTTTCTCCAACAATAGAATAATTAACTCTGCCGCTGTAATTGAGGGTGCTGGCTGTGGATAGTTGCGCTAATAATTTTTCGTAGTGTGAGGACCGGTCACCGTCATTAATAACTTGACTTCGAAAGGAGTAACGTGTGTGTTAATGTAATCTAAAATATTTATTTTAAACTTTGAACTTCAACTCAAAATCAGTCATATTCTTTCTTTGCATAACAGAAATCACTCGGAATTGTTTGTATATTAAAGTTACTGAGTTTCGCGATGACCGGTGCGCAATTTTTGCGTACAGAGCGAACATATCTGTGGTGTGAATCTACACAGAGCGCACTGGAACATAGATTTTACCATTACTCGTGTTCTCTTTCATTTTGAAAACTACATAAATCTTCAAGATTTGGTTAGGTTTGAGTTCACTGTTTTTGATCAACTACAAGACCCCTATAGAATTTTGCTAGTCAGAAATTATATATCCACTACTATCCTTGCGCAATGTGAATCCCCTTATTTATGTGAATGAACGCCATATTGCAAACTGGAGTGATTACATGGCATTATTAATTAGTGAGTTAATAAATCAATGCTGTATGTCACAAAAGGTAAGGTACCAAACATATACTGTCGAAATCCGGACTCTTAACAGTGGTACTAGCAAAATTTGCGATTGAATATGGTAGTGGCAATGAACGCCAAGTTTAATTATTTTCAGAAGATGATTAGTTTTACCTAATTTAAGATACGCTACTGGAAAATGGGAATGCTTAACTTTCAAATGATTTTGGTCAATTTTCCCAACTCTTGATCAGCTTATATGGCTTTGCATGTAGTGAGCTGGGATAAATTAATGTCCGATTCCACTCGTCGTCTTTGAGCAATGACAGCCCATACATAAGGCAAAGCCGGTGCATACTCATAAACAAACGAAAACAGCATGGTATAAAATTACAGTCACGTTTCACACAATGAGTTACTTAGCCATGAATTATATCGAAGCGAAGTGAAGATAACGACAATAATTAAGAACTAGAATTAAAAACAAATTTTCACGTCTGATAAGAATTATTCTCTTAATTTATGCGAGTAGAAAAGCACAGAGATCCTTTAAGTTTCATTACAGTAAAGCACAAAGCGAAGTCATACTATTATAAAATAACGGTAATTTTACTATTAATTACTGAATCTAGCGGGAGAAGAGTAGGTTAGTTGGGATTTTGAGTGGGGAGAAATTAAAATGTAACAGAAAAACTATAAAATGAAACACGAAACAGCAGTATGAAAAGTAGAGAAACCCACACACTAAATTCTAAAAGAAGAGCCAGTAGACAACTCAAGAAAATCCACAAAAAATAACGAATATTGGAATTGACAACTAGAATGAACCTATATAGATAAATTACAGTTAACGGTTCCAACTGTCCCATGATTGGTATATAAATTATTTTTTCAGGAGTTCAATGCACTGAACGTAATAGCATTTCTACATTTGCATTTGCTCTCTAAAACTACTGCGATGAAATAACAAAAATTGGAACCGGTAACTAGAATTAACCTTATAGGTCAGTTCTAGTTGTCGATTCCAATATTAGTAACTTTCTTGCAGTACTTTACAGAGCAATTAAAA
This sequence comes from Schistocerca serialis cubense, assembly GCF_023864345.2. Classification (NCBI taxonomy): domain Eukaryota; kingdom Metazoa; phylum Arthropoda; class Insecta; order Orthoptera; family Acrididae; genus Schistocerca; species Schistocerca serialis. The sequence continues at coordinate 2,421,257 of NW_026048515.1, read as the reverse complement.
GTGCAGAAATCCTATTAGCCTACATTTAGTGTACACGTCTGCTGAAAAAACTAAATACTGAAACACATAATGGTTGGAATCGGTAAATAGAATTGAGCTATATAGCTTAATTCTAGTGACCGATTTCAATGTTTGTTAGACCCCACTTTATGTGAATTTTCGTTACTCGTGTACTAGTCCTGTTAGATTTAATAATAATTATTAAAAATTAACGCTATTACACAGTACTGCAATTTCATCATGAGTTGTACTGTAATGGATTTAAGGTTCTCTGTACTTTTCTTATTCGTGTAAATTATGATAATAATTTATTGATAATAAATTATTTCACACATGTATGCTTCTTCTTTTCTGTTCTTGTTAATTTTTGTTATCTTCAATCCCAACATAATTTGTGACTAAGTAACTTATCACGGGAACTATGATTGTAGTTTTATCGTACGCTAGATTAATTTGTTTACGAAAACGATCAGTTCACTTTCAAAAACTGCCTCTAAATAGCGTCTCTGCCTTAAGTATGACGTCATTGCTCAAAGCCGACGAGTGGAATTGGAAACTAGAATTGATCGGCTAACTGTATTACAGACCACTTAGTTACGACTTTTAATTATGAGGATCCTAATGAAAACTGATTACACCAATGAAGACAGAAAAGAGAAAATAATAATCTGAATGATGAATTCCAGTGGAATCCAGTGTAAATAAGAATCTGAAATTTTATGTAAGTTTTACATACCACCAGATAAAATTACTGAAAATACAATAAAAATTAGAACAGTGAAAAAACTGTGATTATTTATGGAAGTAGAAAAACATGACAGATGGGAAAAATCCATCTGCTATGTCACATGATCTACTAACTCAAAAAGAACTGCTTCCCGATCCTTGTGGGGATGGATGGTACTTTGTAATACAATTGCACAATACATCGAGTTTTATATGTGATGTTTGAATATCATTATCTTTGCACATCCTGATATTGGAACTGGAAAAGTGGGAAATGAAGTTTCAGATACACACGTCATGAAAAATGTAAATGATTCTCACTGAATACATCTGTAGTCTGACGATGGACCAGCGAACACACAGCAGCTCTGCAATAGGTAATTTCTCAGGCATTGATCTCACCTTCTCTTGTGGGTATTAGCACATGTGAGCCTGGAAGTTTCTCCCAAAAATGTTCGAACGTATGAGCTGTAGACATTGACAGTGAAACAAACTGCTGTAGACATTGACAGTGAGACAGAGAGTACAGTGCTTGTAGGTGGATACAAGTAGCTGTTTGTTATGGAAAAGCTCTTAACAAATTATCGGTAGCTGTTGTATTGAGTTGTAGGGTGTCAGTGAACCAGGAGGATATAGAATATGAATACAAATACACAGTAGAACATCGCCATTGGCAATCATAAAATTTCACCTTGAAATCATCTATATACCGTCATCAGTAGTATCTGCATAGGAACGATGTTTTAGATGGACTAGATTTGAATGCTGTTCTCAGTGATGAGTTTCTTCGATTTAATACAATTGCTTTTAAAACAGTAGTTCGTGGCAGCCTTGTCACTTTCCTAAAGCATCAATACACCTACAGCTACATCTACATCTACATGGATACTCGGCAAATCACATTTAAGTACCTGGCAGAGGGTTCATTGAATCGCCTTCACAATTCTCTATTATTCCAATCTCGTATAGCGCGCGGAAAGAATGAACGCCTCTATCTTTCCGTACGAGCTCTGATTTCCCTTATATTATTGTGGTGATCGTTCCTCCCTATGTAGGTCGGCGTCAACAAAATATTTTCGCATTCGGAGGAAAAAGTTGGTGATTGGAATTTCGTGATAAGATTCCGTCTCAACGAAGAACGCCTTTCTTTTAATGATGTCCAGTCCAAATCGTGTGTCATTTCTGTGACACTCTCTCCCATATTTCGCAATAATACAAAACGTACTGCCTTTCTTTGAACTTTTTCGATGTACTCCATCAGTTCTATCTGGTAAGGGTCCCACACCACGCAGCAGTATTCTAAAAGAGAGCGGACAAGCGTAATGTAGGCAGTCTCCCTAGTAGGTCTGTTACATTTTCTTAGTGTCCTGCCAATAAAACGCAGTCTTTCGTTAGCCTTCCCCACAACATTTTCTGTGTTCCTTCCAATTTAAGTTGTTCGTAATTGTAATACCTAGCTATGTAGTTGAATTTACGGCTTTTAGCCCCCCCCCCCCATGAACCATGGACCTTGCCGTTGGTGGGGAGGCTTGCGTGCCTCAGCGATACAGATAGCCGTACCGTAGTTGCAACCACAACAGAGGGGTATCTGTTGAGAGGCCAGACAAACGTGTGGTCTCTGAAGAGGGGCAGCAGACTTTTCAGTAGTTGCAGGGGCAACAGTCTGGATAATTGACTGATTTGGCCTTGTAACACTAACCAAAACGGCCTTGCTGTGCTGGTACCGTGAACGGCTGAAAGCAAGGGGAAACTACAGCCGTAATTTTTCCCGAGGGCATGCAGCTTTACTGTATGGTTAAATGATGATGGCGTCCTCTTGGGTAAAATATTCTGGAGGTAAAATAGTCCCCCATTCGGATCTCCGGGCAGGGACTACTCAGGAGAACGTCGTTATCACGAGAAAGAAAACTGGTGTTCTACGGATCGTAGCGTGGAATGTCAGATCCCTTAATCGGGCAGGTAGGTTAGAAAATTTAAAAAGGGAAATGGATAGGTTAAAGTTAGATATAGTGGGAATTAGTGAAGTTCGGTGGGGGAGGAACAAGACTTTTGGTCAGGTGACTACAGGGTTATAAACACAAAATCAAATAGGGGTAATTCAGGAGTAGGTTTAATAATGAATAGGAAAAGAGGAATGCGGGTAAGCTACTACAAACAGCATAGTGAACGCATTATTGTGACCAAGATAGATACGAAGCCCACGCCTACCACGGTAGTACAAGTTTATATGCCAACTAGCTCTGCAGATGACGAAGAAATTGAAGAAATGTATGATGAAATAAAAGAGATTATTCAGATAGTGAAGGGAGATGAATATTTAATAGTCATGTGTGACTGGAATTCGTCAGTAGGAAAAGAGAGAGAAGGAAACGTAGTAGGTGAATATGGATTGGGGGTAAGAAACGAAAGAGGAATCTGCATGGTAGAATTTTGCGTAGAGCACAACTTAATCATAGCTAACACTTGGTTCAAGAATCATAAAAGAAGACTGTATACATGGAAGAAGCCTGGAGATACTGACAGGTTTCAGATAGATTATATAATGGTAAGACAGAGATTTAGGAACCAGGTTTTAAATTGTAAGACATTTCCAGGGGAAGATATGGACTCTGACCACAATCTATTGGTTATGACCTGTAGACTAAAACTGAAGAAACTGCAAAAAGGTGGGAATTTAAGGAGATGGGACCTGGGTAAACTGACTAAACCAGAGGTTGTACAGAGTTTCAGGGAGAGCATAAGTGAACAATTGTCACGAATGCGGGAAAGAAATACAGTAGAAGAAGAATGGGTAGCTCTGAGGGATGAAGTAGTGAAGGCAGGAGAGGATCAAGTTGGTAAAACGACGAGGGCTAGTAGAAATCCTTGGGTAACAGAAGAAATATTGAATTTGATTGATGAAAAGAGAAAATATAAAAATGCAGTAAATGAAGCAGGCAAAAAGGAATACAAACGTCTCAAAAATGAGATCGACAGGAAGTGCAAAATGGCTAAGCAGGGATGGCTGGAGGACAAATGTAAGGATATAGAGGCTTATCTCACTAGGGGTAAGATAGATACTGCCTACAGGAAAATTAAAGAGACCTTTGGAGAAAAGAGAACCACTTGTATGAATATCAAGAGCTCAGATGGAAACCCAGTTCTAAGCAAAGAAGGGAATTCAGAAAGGTGGAAGGAGTATATAGAGGATCTATACAAGGGCGATGTACTGGAGGACAATATTATGGAAATGGAAGAGGATGTAGATGAAGATGAAATGGGAGATACGATACTGCGTGAAGAGTTTGACAGAGTACTGAAAGACCTAAGTCGAAACAAGGACCCAGGAGTAGACAACATTCCATTAGAACTACTGACAGCCTTGGGAGAGCCAGCCCTGACAAAACTCTACCATCTAGTGAGCAAGATGTATGAAACAGGCAAAGTACCCTCAGACTTCAAGAAGAATATATTAATTCCAATCCCAAAGAAAGCAGAGGTTGACAGGTTTAAAAATTACCGAACTATCAGCTTTATATGTCACAGTTGCAAAATACTAACACAAATTCTTTACAGATGACTGTAAAAACTAGTAGAAGCTGACCTCAAGGAAGATCAGTCTGGATTCCTTAGAAACGTTGGAACACGTGAGGCAGTACTGACACTACGACTTATCTTAGAAGATAGGTTAAGGAAAGGCAAATCTAATTTTCTAGAATTTGTAGACTTGGGGAAAGCTTTTGACATTGTTGACTGGAATACTCTCTTCCAAATTCTAAAGGTGGCAGGGGTAAAATACAGGGAGCGAAAGGCTATTTACAATTTGTACAGAAACCAGATGGCACTTATAAGAGTCGAGAGACATGAAAGGGAAGCAGTGGTTGGGAAGGGAGTGAGACAGGGTTGTAGCCTCTCCCCAATGTTATTCAATCTGTATATTGAGCAACCAGTAAAGGAAAGAAAAGAAAAATTCGGAGTAGGTATTAAAATTCATGGAGTAGAAATAAAAACTTTGAGGTTCGCCGATGACATTGTAATTCTGTCAGAGACAGAAAAGGACTTGGAAGAGCAGTTGAGCGGAATGGACATTGTCTTGAAAGGATGATATAAGATGAACATCAACAAAAGTAAAACGAGGATAATGGAATGTAGTCGAATTAAGTCGGGTGATGCTGAGGGAATTAGATTAGGAAATGAGACACTTAAAGTAGTAAAGGAGTTTTGCTATTTGGGGAGCAAAACAACTGATGATGGTCGAAGTAGAGAGGATATAAAATGTTGACTGGCAATGGCAAGGAATGCGTTTCTAAAGAAGAGAAATTTGTTAACATCGAGTATAGATTTAAGTGACAGGAAGTCGTTTCTGGAAGTATTTATATGGAGTGTAGCCATGTATGGAGGTGAAACATGGACGATAAATAGTTTGGACAGGAAGAGAATAGAAGCTTTCGAAATGTGGTGCTACAGAAGAATGCTGAAGATTAGATGGGTAGATCACGTAACTAATGAGGAGGTATTGAACAGAATTGGGGAGAAGAGGAGTTTGTGGCACAACTTGACGAGGAGAAGGGATCGGTTGGTAGGTCATGTTCTGAGGCATCAAGGGATCACAAATTTAGTAATGGAGGGCAGCGTAGAGGGTAAAATAGCTGCTGCAGCTGGGAAATGGCTGCTGCGGCTACGATGCTTAGTGTGCAGGGGCCTTAGAGTGCAATTTCAGGATTGCCACAAGTTCTGGAAATCAGTGAATATCTGGGAATTTCAAGCATGTCAAAAAAATTCGAAGAAAATACTGGAAAAACCTTTTCTTTGTCTCAGCAGATGAAAGGTTTTTCCGGCCGTGGTGGCCGATCGGTTCTAGGCGCTTTAGTCCGGAACCGCGCTGCTGCTGCAGTCGCAGGTTCGAATCCTGCCGCGGGCATGGATGTGTGTGATGTCATTTGGTTAGTTAGGTTTAAGTAGTTCTCAGTCTAGGGGACTGATGACCTCAGATGTTAAGTCCAATAGTGCTTAGAGCCTTTGAACCATTTTGAAATGGTTTGTTTACTGAAATGTCATGCATCGTTGCTGGCTGCGTGCACGGCTTCCCTACTCCCTCCTTCTTACTGCTTCTCCCCTTCCTGCCAGTCCCCTCAGTTTGCAGTCACTGCTGCCACCACTTCTTGTTGCTAGCCTAACAGCTGCTGACGAGATGCAGGGAGGAGCGGTTTGTTTGGATCTGATTCTCAGAGATTGTTGATACAACAGGCGGAGACAGCAGTCATGTGTGCATGAGGTTTGTCTAATTGATTGTGTGTGCGTGCTCTTATTTTCTGGCAAAGGCTATAGCCAAAGATTTAGTTGTGAGAGTGAGATTGTCTTTCTACACGACTGTCTGTGGCTCAGCGATCATCTTTACAGTGACTTGCTATCTATCCTCATTAGTATTGTTACTCACAGAATTTGCTCATGTTACCTGCTGCATGTATTGAACACCGCAGTCTTGTTTCTTCGAAATGGTGTCTGTGATATGTGAATAGCTGGCCACATTAGTGGATTTCCGAGACGGGCCAAAACCACAGGCCATTTCTGTGGGTATCTCTAACGGATGGGGCCTGCCGATTTGAAGCCCATTGTTTCCCACTATTGTGCAGGTCTGAAATAGTTTCACCGACCTGCCTGCAGGCTGGGTCTGTTTGCACATGGCGTAATTCTCATGATTTATCCGTGGACCCAGGACAGAGGTGCTCCTCGGCAGGCCAGAGGCCTAGGGCGACGTATTTCAGGAGTTGCGATTGTCTCACCGAAAGTACATTGTACAGTGTGGCATTTTATATACATTTTACGTATTGTACCGGGAGAACGGTGTGCTGACCACACGCCCCTCCTATCCGCATTCTAATTGAGAATGACACGGCGGTCGGATGGTCCCGATGGGCCACTTGAGGCCTGTAGACGGAGACGGAGTGCTACGTATTGTAGTACATTTGGCACTTCGAAAGTAGTTTATACGTTAGAAAGTATGGATGATAAGAGGAAGAAAATTGTGGCATTTGCTGGTGATTTGTACGCAATGTACTCATACAAAAAAAAGGTTCAAATGGCTTTGAGCACTACTTAAACCTAACTAACCTAAGGACATCACACACATCCATACCCGAGGCAGGATTCGAACCTGCGACCATAGTGGTAGTGCGGTTCCAGACTAAAGCGCCTAGAATCGCTCGGCCACACTGGCTGGCATACTCATACATTTCTCGACAGAAAAATCCCACAATACCTGTAGAATAATAGATGTAACACAGTGGGTAATAATAAAAAATAATGAACATAGTACAACCAACATTTTATTGGCAGTCACCTATCACGATGGTTTACACAACTCTTCCCTGCCTTATACACTTCTTTCAAGACACCTTTTTTTCTGAGGTTATTTGTGAAATCAGAGAAGGTACTTTAAATCTGTCTTGCAACTCCAAGGAAATGCATTCTTTTGTCACCATATGTGTTTAGTTTTATTGAAACAAAATAACAACAGTGCTCTTAATAAAACAAACATACCATTTGGCTGGCTTTCTCCATCTAAAAACAGTTCTTTACAAAAGATGTTGATATCAGAACTTGATTTTTGCTCACATGATGGAGAAATACAGAAGTTCTTATATTTATTTGTCAACTTAATTAGCCTGGAGAACCCAAATTTTGTCAGGGAAAAATGCTAAAACTTGTCTGGAAATGAGGGAAATATCAGGGAGCTTAACTCGAGGAAACTTGTGGCAACTTTACTGCAGGTTGAGAAATTATACGTTGGACGTGTGTTACCAACATGCAGTCGTTAACATATGAGTATCTCCAAATTACAGGAATTACTGAAAAATAACCAATTCGTTAAAAGGGTATAGTTTGTCCATAATGGACTTGTGATGGATAATTTTTATGAGAAGCTAGAAATAATTTTAGTTTTGTAGTGATCTGCACTAATTATTTTCTAGTCTGATTCCTCTATGGAGTGAAATCTTCCCCACACAGTGCTGTCAAGTGATTAGTAACATGATATTTCTTTTTTGGTTTTTGTATTACAGTGGTGTAGATTTGAGCTCATGATTTGCTGCAGGACTGCTTTTAATTATACACATAGTAATTATAGTTAAAATATCAGTTTTTGGACATAAAATTTTGCAAGATTCTTTAAATCTAGCCTCACAGAACATTCTCTTCTCTGCAAGACCTCTCTAAGGTGTCATGCCATTATTAATATCTGAGGACACTAATGAATAATTTACAGTCTTCAGTGTCACAGTGTCTTTACATTATTTAGCTAACATACATTTACACACATATTTTTGTATAGTTTTATTGCGAAGGAATTTACTTATCTGAATGAAAGATATGTTACAACTGTACTGTGTTCGAACAAACCACAACATCCAAGACATCGAAACTTGTTATCAGTGTTTATGACATGGTTATGGCAATAACAATAACCAAAGAACAAAGGACAGCTAGAACCAGCAGAATGATACAGGGTGACAATTATTGAACTATATGAAAAAACATAAATTATTTACAAACTACTATGTGCACACACTTTATTCAACATGTAAATGTCATTACAGATATTCGGATTTAGGTTACGAAGTGTTCGACATGCCTGCCATCCTTGGTAATGCTGTGGCGCAGACGAATAGCGAAATTCTGCATCACCCGCTGAAGTGCCGGAACATCGATGCTGTCGATGATCTCGTGATTGGCTGTTTTCAGCTCAGCAGTGGTTTTTGCGTTATTACTATACACCTTGTCTTTAATAAAGCCCCACAAAAAGGAGTCGCATGTAATCAGATCCGGAGAATATGGCGGCCAATCAAGGCCAATGCCAGCGCCTGTCTCTAAATTTCTCCTCCAGGACATCAAACACTCTCCTGCATGAACCACATCTTGTCAAAATCAGAGGCACTTTCGATAATGGGGATGACATCACCTTCGAAAATCTTCACTTACCGTTCGGTAGTCGACGTGCAATCGAGAAATATCGCACCAATTATTCCGTGACTGGGCATTACGGAACACACGCTCTCCTGTTGAGGGTGAAGACTTCCCGATCTCAGTCCCCCAAATGCGCCAATTTTGCTTATTGACGAACTCATCCTAATAAAAGTGGGCGTCGTCTCTACAACAAACCATGCATGCACATACTAAATCCCATCATGCCCTGCGGCTAACTGTGCAGTTTGAAAGTTCTAACGCAAACCGTTCAGAAGTTATGACGATTTTATTTCATACAGTTCAATAATTGTCGCCCTCTATGTGATTCACGTAAATAATTGCGATAAAATCTATCGAGTGAGAACGCGCCTGTGGACGTCAATCCAGACGGCCACTCATCATAAGTTATGATTGTATCAATTGTTTTCGTCAAACCATTGTTTGTTATTTGTACTGAGTTAAAATCCGGTTACCATTTGTCCTACTTCCAGTGTTTTTTTTTGTTGCCGCAATCTCCATTGGTGACTAGTTATCAATTGCCAGCACGTTCATTTCGTCGGACTGCATTACTTCGTCCAGTTTTTCACTGATGTTGTTTCCTTCCATGGTAAAATTCTGTCAGTAATTTCTATATTTACTTAGAGATACTACTTATTACCGTGGATATGACTAGTTTACTGGCAGAATGGTTTCTATCTATACCTAGAATTAACAACAATATAAATGGCTACGCCATCTGTCACTATATATAATACGCTATTCTAATAAATGAAACTATCTGTACGATAGAAACAAAAACTATTTACCCAGAAGTACTAAGAACATACTTCCAAAAGAGTTGAACATATTGGATGCAAATGTGCGTACTACGATTCAGTTGATATTAATAACTGAATTTTTACTCAAATCTTCCAAAGACGACTATGTTCGTGAATGTATTGTTACATTCTGTAATTACTTATCACATGAATGTATTCCGTTCATACACCGGAAAGTTTTTCACGAAACGGTAAGTTATTAGCGTTAGTACACGTTCATCTCAACAATTCTGGAAATATATATTCACACCATGTTGGTACTTCTGTCTTTACGAGGTCAAATTCTCGCAGGATTCGAATGGGAGGCAAATAATTAGAATTTTATACAGGTCCTGTCTCGCTCAGGAGCCATTATACTGCAATTATTTAGTAGGCCTACAGATGATGATACAAAGGCGTGACTGATCTCACAAAGTTAGACATCTGTTACAAAAATAATTACATTTGGTTCGTAAGTCAGCTCTGGAACTCGCGTATTTCATTTCAGGTCTGTAAAGTTTCTTGTATTTTCTTACCAAACTCTTGTGTAGTGATTTTACTTTCGCGCAGGAGAAAAATTATTCCGACGTCTTTTAATAGCCATAATATTGTATTTATTCTTTCTTGATCGTTTCGTCTAGAATACTGCAAGATGTCTGATTTTTACGTGTAAATGTAAAGATGTGTGTTGTACTTCGATACTAAGAGAAAATGGAAGTGATTGTGTAGCCAAATCCCTTTATGCTTCAGAATAACTAATAAAAACGGCATTTGTGTATAGTGAACAGCTTTCCATATCGCGGGAAAGTGGATTAATTGTGAGTTGCAACGTTACCTGCAGAAATACGGTTACAATGGGAAACTTTTTAAAATTTTGGAGAAAATTCCGATTTTTCAGTGTAAAATTTATGAAAATAATAAATGATTCACTAGATATTGACAGTTTGCGCAGTCATCATAAATTTATTATTCGAACCACAAACCTTGCGCTCATGAAAATAAGCGCTTACTCGCCCGCCTGCAGACTACCAGCAACGATACAAAATATACAGAGTGGTCAGTCAATGCCTTTTCTGCCCGCTAGCAACGGAAATACAATCGACGAAACTGATGCCAAAGCAGAGTTACTAAGCACAGAATTCCGAAATTCTTTCACCAAAGAAGACGAAGTAAATATTCCAGAATTAGAATCAAGAACAGATGGAAACATGAGTAACGTAGAAATAGATATGGTATTCTCGGAGTAGTGAAGCAACTTAAATCACTTAACAAAGCAAGTCTTCCGATCCATGTTGTATACCAGTTAGGTTCCTTTCAGAGTATGCTGATACAATAGCTCCTTAATTAACAGTCATATACAACCGTTCGCTCGACAAAAGATCCGTACCCAAAGACTGGAAAGTTGCACGGGTCACACCAATATTCAAGTAAGGTAGTAGGAGTAATCCACTAAATTACACGCCCATATCATAAAAGGCGACATGCAGCAGGATTTTTGGAACATACATTGTATTAGAATATTATGCATTTCCTCGAAGAGAAAGGTCTATTGACATACAGTCAACACGGATTTGAAAAACAGCGTTCTTGTGAAAATCAACTAGTTCTTTACTCACACGAAGTGTTGAGTGCTATTGACAAGGGATTTCAAATTGATTCCGTATTTGTAGATTTCCAGAAGGCTTTTGACATTGTAGCACACAAGCGACTTGTAGTGAAATTGCGTGCTTATGGAATATCGTCTCAGCTATGTGACTGGATTCGTGATTTCCTGTCAGAGTGGTCACAGTTCGCGGTAACTGACTATTAGTCATTGAGTAAAACAAGTGATTTCTGGCGTTCCCCAAGGTAGTGTTACAGGCCCTTTACTGTTCTTTATCTATATAAACGATTTAGGAGACAATCTGAGCAGTCGTCTTAGGCTGTTTGCAGGGGTTGCTGTCGTTTATCGACTAGTAAAGTCATCAGAAGATCAAAACAAATTGCGAAACGATTTAGAAAACAGGGGCAAAAATTGGCAATTGACCCTAAGTAAGGAAAAGTGTGATGTCATCCACATGAGAGGTGAAAGGAATCCGTCAAACTTCGATTACACGATAAATCAGTCAAATCTAAAGGCTGTAAATTCAACTAAATACCTAGGAATTACAATTATGGACAACTTGAATTGGAAGGTACACGTATAAAATGTTGAGGGAAAGGCTAACGAAAGACTACGTTTTATCGGCAGGATAAAAGGTCTACTAAAGGGACTGCCTACACTACACTTCTCTGTCCTCTTTTAAAATACTGCTGCGTCGTGTGGGATTTTTAGCAGGTAGTACTGGGTAGTACTGACGGAGTACATCGAGAAAGTCTAAAGATCATCAGCACGTTTTGCGACATAGGGGAGAGAGTGACACTGAAATGGATTTGGGCCCGAATGCGAAAATATTTAGTTGACATCTAGCTACACAGGGAGAAATGATCATCATAATAACATAAGGGAAATCAGACCTTGCACGGAAAGACATTGGTGTTGGTTTTTGAGAGCGCTGTACGAGTTTGGAATAATAGTATTAATGTGAAGGTGATTGATAAACCCTCTGCCAGGCACTTAAATGTGATTTGCAGAATATCCTTGTAGATGCACATGTAAGGGTGTTGCAGAGGAGTCTGTGCTGAGGAATAACTCTTAAGAAACAAATTCGATAACTTTTCCCATTTCCGACTAAATTAAGTGTGACGTGTTCCTCCTTTGGTTTTCTAAAACCGAACTATTAAGCAATAAATCATAGCTCTTGATGTAATGTGCTCTATACTTTTCTTTTCAACATCATCATCATACATCTAGAGAAAACTTATAGAGGCCATCTTGCTGATACTAACAGCCATTTCCATCCGAGGCATTTTAATCCACTTTTATAATTACTTTAGTCTAACTGAAAACTTGAGATTTTCACGCTTTAAAGGCTAATCACAGATTCGTGTCAACAGAATCAGAGGTAGGCTAACTTCTTCTCCACCTTTTCCTTTCGTGCCTTACCGGGAATCTTCCCATTGTGGAGGGACTTCCCTCTGTCTTTTGTACTAATTACAGTACTATAGCTCTTACAGATGTGCCAGCTAGATTAGTTAACAAGTGACACATCCACTGATAAGCCAGAACATTATGATCACCGACCTACTATCGATATAAAATCATCCATTCGATAGCTGCGACAACTGGCGAGGAATGACTGCTAACCAGAAGCACGCACGGTGCATGTACGTAGTACCAGTGAGTGTGCTGCGCATACGTAGAATTAAGAACACCATCTATCTGAGTTTCACGGAGGGTAGATTGTGATATCCCGGAGGCTCTGCATGAGAATTTCGAGAACTGCACGACTTGTCAGGTGTTAAAAGAGTGCTGTGATGAGTGTCTTCAACACGTGGCGGAACCAAGGTGAAACCACGTTCAGATGTCACGGGGTTGGGAGGCCACCCCTCGTTACAGATGTCAGATGTCGTTTGCTGGGCAGTACAGGCAGTGAGTTGTGGCAAAACTAACATCAGACTTTAATGCTGGGCAGAGTACAAGTGTGTCCGAATACACAGTGCACCGAACACTCCCAACGACGGGCCTCCAAAGCAATCAACCCCTGCGTGTGCCAATGTTAACACCACGACAGCGGCAACTACAGTTGAAATGGGCACGTGACTGAACTTGGTAGAGTGACAGAGAGTCTCATGCCTGATGAATCCCGATACTTTCTTCATCATACCGGATAGAGGGCACGAATCTGTCGTCTTCCAGGTGAACAACTCCTTGACACCTGTACTGCAGGATGGAAACATGGCAGCGGTGGGTCAATAATGCTCTGGGGAAGATTCATGTGGGCATCCATGTGTCCAGTGGAGCTTATGCAAAGCACCATTATGGCCAAAGAATATTATACACTGGTTGCAGACATGTCCAGCACTTCATAACAATCATGTTTCCTGATAGCAGTGGCTTTTTTCAGAAAGATAATGCGCCATGCGACTGGGCCAGGAGTGTGATGGAGTGGTTCGAGGAACACAATGGTGAGCTCCAATTGATGTGCTGGCTTCCCAATTTACCAGATCTGAAGCCGATCGAACACATCTGGGATGTGGCTGACTGTGGCATTAGAGCTCATCGCCCCCTCCCCAGAATTTACGAGAATTACGTGACTTGTGTGTGCAGATGATGTGCCAACTCTCTCCAGCGACCTACCAAGGCCTCCTTGCTTCCATGCCATGATGCGTCCCCATGGTTATTTGTGCCAAAGGTGGACATACCAACTATTAGGTAGGTGATAATAATGTTCTGGATGATCAGTGCATATTCTGCATAAGGACAGAATTTAAAATGTCCTTTACAGAAGAATACAATGCAGAAACTTACAAAAGTGAGAAACATTTTCATATTCATCTTTAAGTCAATGAAGTTCATGGTTACAGATATTACAGAATCGATATATTATGTAAACATTACATGGTGACCAGATTTGTTCTTTCCACACTGGTAGTAACCTCATGAGGAATGTCTAGGTGAACAATGTGTGCCAGATGATGCTCTTGGTTAGTAGAGACGTAGGCCTCAGACGTCCTATAATAAATGTGAACGTTTCATTTAGTGCCTTCTAGTTGGCTTCTTTGGGGTGGACAGACATTTGACAAATTAGGCATTCGTATTCTGCCACAGAACAGTTGGCAAATGATAGTGCTGAACTGAAAATTTGTATGTTTGAGCCCCATGTAATGCCTGTTATCTTCCTTGGGATGTTATTCACAGCTTCCACTTTAGCTTTGTGACATGGAAATTCTGCGACCAAGCACAACACATAAATATTTACGATACAGTGAAGCAAACGGTTGTACTCTATACCTTGATACACATAGTGTAGGCGGTGCCTGGCTTTGTTTAAGATAAAAAACACAAAGCTGAGTTATATTTGGGTCTGGACAAAGTTGATTCTTTTCATAATAAGTACTCTTCTTATTCAAAGCACCTGTGAAGTGAACGTCCAGTTTCAAAATGGTTCAAATGGCTCTAAGCACTATGGGAGTTAACATCTGAGGTCATCAGTCCCCTAAACTTAGAACTACTTAAACCTAACTAACCTAAGGACATCACACACATCAATGCTCGAGGCAGGATTCGAACCTGCAACTGTAGCAGCAGCACGGTTCTGGACCGAAGTGCCTAGAACCGCTTGGCCACAGTGGCCGGCTGAATGTCCTGTTTCTCAGAGGACTTAGTCTAAAGTGCTGAAGCCAAATAATGTGCGTAAAGAAAACTACTGGTTTGTTCTGGGCTTCAGGAGTTCTCTTTAGACGGATCTTAAAAATGCCTGTAATTTTCTGTATGGAATGGGCAGGACATCTGTTGTGTAGTTATGCATGGACTGTTTGATGTCCAGTGAAAAGTCTTCAAATAAGTACATATATGTTAGACACTACAAATACTTATGGCACTTTAAGAGCTAAACCAATAAAAAGGGACGCCACACCACACACTGACTGAATAAGATCTCATGCATCCACTACTCTTTTCCAACATGGATATTCAACTGACTAGCTATGAATGTTATGAGTGTTGACAGTAGTAGAACAAAGTATGTATGGCCTCACTCTGCATTGTTGCCAGATGTATCTGAGATGGCAGCCTGTAGACTTGGCAACAGCGCATGACGTAATCCAAGATGGCGGCCATGACGTTAGCTAATGACGCAAGTACCATTATCCAAGATGGAGGCTTTTGGCGGGAAAGTGCCACACCTCAATGGTGGAAAGTTTGAATTTTGGCGGAAAATTGAATTATGTGCTTCTACAGGTGCCCCGCCGCCCCTTTCCGACTTTTTTGCATGATGGTATCTCGTCCTCTTCGAATTTTGGAGGGATTTTTTTTTTCCTCCACTCTCGTGACCTGACTTGGTGGCACACATTCAGTCTTTGCTGAGCTGTCATTGTGCAGCCATCGTGATGTGTTCGACCATCGAGGTGAATGTGGAGGATGGAGCAGGTTTCAATAGCTGCATTACATGTACGCATTCGAGGGAGGACTGGAGCCACAGTTCACTACATCAGGTATGGAAGACTATAATAATGGAAGATTGTTGGAGAAAGAAGCAGAAGAATTCAGTTCGGCAAATTGCGACAAGGCAGAGGAATGCGGCCAAGATGCATGTCGTAACCCATACATGCTCATGCGCAAACTGTCAAAATGTTCCACATGAAATAGCCACTCTTGCAAAATGGAAAAGAAGGGCAGTTTATGTCAATTCGCTTCAGTGGAAACATATTCGTATACACGATATACACCATTGAAGAGCAACTGCTCATCCCCTTCTAGTTCCCCTCAACCAACCCATTCTTGTGACTGTGTGGAATGTGATCTATCGAAGAACTATTGGTGTCTGACAGGGAGGAGTTTAACAGCCATGTTGCCTGTAAGCATACAGCCGAGGACTGCCCCCATAGCCTCCTACATGAAGAATGGAAGCGAGCATTAATGCTTGAACATATGAAGATGAAGAATACGGTGCTGCAAATAAATGCTTTGCATTGAGATGCATTACAGAATGCATGAAACGTTTGTCACTGCTGGAACTGTCTATCATTCCTAAAACCTACATATAAGCTCCCACCCCAGAAGAGACAACTGGCTCTGATCCAGCAGACCAAAGAACTGAGCAAGTTCGCGAGTTCACCGCTAGAGGGTGCCGCGATAGGTCACGTGATCGTGCAGTTCATCCAATAGGAGCACAGCATCATGATGACGTAGACATGGTGTATATAAGGAGAGCCCAGTAGCTGCTCAAAATCTGTCACCTTTAGTCAGTCAGTCATTCAGCCAGCATGATGAAGCGGCAGTCAGCTCTGCAGAACAGGATGGGGAAGCAGCAGAAAAGTAAGTATCTACTTCGTTCTATTATTATTATGATTTCTGTAGCAGCAACATATTATGCTGATGATTATTCTTCTCTTTCCACCAGATGTATCCATAGAGTCCCCCTCCAGCTTGTTGCGATCAGCACACATGTCGCCTAGATCCAATCTGTCAGCACCGCCAAGTTCCAGCCCATCGGGAACCACACCCATGGCGCTGGCAAGATCCAACCTGCTGGGACCAGCAAGTTCCATCCCATTGAGTCCCGCACACACAGTGGTGGCTGCAAGCTCCAGCCTGCCAGGGTTTGCAGGTTCCAACGCACAGGGATCTGGACCCAGGCATCGGTGGTTCAGTCTCGGCCATGGAGGATCCTCTAATGCAGCTTCTCAGCATGCTGGATCAGGTTAATGAGACTATTGTCTGTGCTGCTCGATACTGTCGAGAGTGCAACATCGTACTGTGCTCCACCATACACACCGTCCATTGAGCCAAGCGAGAGTCACTCCAGCATCAGTGCAAGAACAGATGGCTAACTGTGCTGGTGTGAATGTTGTGGATGAGAAGCTACCCATCCCCATTACAGAGCCACCTTTACTATTTGCCTCATGCTATACCTTAACAACTAGCGGTTCAAACATCTTCATCTAGGAATTGAAGTTTCATGAGACAGTGACATTTCAGCTGTGTTAGTGCTTGAAAATGTGCCAAAAAATATTAAAGTGCATTTTCCAGACTATGAGTGGGTTGAACTCTGTCGCACAAAAGCTTACATCAGGAGGCATATGACTACAGAGTATGTTCCGGCCCAATCCTACCAGGATATATACTGTGGAGGCCTAACTGTGAGTATATTATCAATGTATGATGATGCTACTCTAAGAGTTAAAAGTGCAGATGGGCAGAATATTTACATGCAGCACTCAACAGTTGATTACTTGTTCAATCTGCACTCAGTGATAACTACTATGATGGAAAGACAAACCAGATGGCTCCTTTATGTTCAAGCTGTATACATTGATATCTTGAACTGGCTTCGCACATGCAGCATTCACATAGAAGATATAGATCACTGTTTTAGTACCTGTATAAGTGCTGTGCCGAAGTCTCACGCTATTCGTCGAATAGGTGTGGAAAATGTTGAAATTAAATTTACTGATGGAATACCAGACTATTGCAATGTGGGAATACATGCAGAATTTGAGAGATATAAGAAGCAGCTATTTTCCTAATACTGCACTGCTGCTGCACCGATTAAAATGAAAGTAGCAAGTGATTATTTTGATGGTGATAATGCCATGTATAATTGTCAATGGAAAATAAACAAATATATTTGTTATCTCAAATATGCATTTGTGTTATTTCTCTATACAAAATGACTCTGCATATAATGTCACATGTGGTTAAGCACATTTTATTTTTATATAAAAGCCTATTGCACACCAGGACCTAACACAGTAGGTATCATGGCAGCTGGGTGAAGCACCCTCACCACAAGGACTTTGTTGTAGGTGACTGGTCCTGCAACAATGGAGATCTGGAGAAGAAGACTATGAAGAATGGAGTGCTCCTTCCCGACAGCATATGAGCTACAACTGTAGGTCCCTCCAACTGTGGCAAGGCAAATGTTCTCATGGCTCTGCTAACAGACGTTGATGAAGTCCGCTGCAAGCATGCCTACATATTCTCCAAAACACTATTTCAACCCAAGTATCAGTTACTGAGGAGAATATTAGATGGCATAGATGGTGTAAGGTACAGGGCATTCAATGAAAGCGAAGACATTCCTCCACCTCAAGAAGTAAAGCCAAACATGGTCTTCATATTTGACAATGTAGCTGTTGAAAAGCAGGACCATATCTGTAGATATTTCTGCTTTCGTCATCATACCTGAGTCAAACATATTCCAGGTGGTGAGGGATAATGCCAACCTCATTATAACATTCAAACAAGACAATCTCAATTTAAAACATATTTACCAGGCTCATATAGGGACTGACGTGCCATACAATGAATTTGTAAAGATATGTGGATATTGCTGGAATCATTCACAGTACGGTTTCTTGTTATTGATAAACTCGAAAACTGAATGATGGTAGGTACAGTCGGAACTTCCAGAAGTTTCTCCGTATATAATCATACAAAATAGATGAATGCATCAGTACACTACACCATGGACTAGTTCACATGCATGTTGGGCACTCAGTCTGAGAGGTTAGGTTTACATATACAAAATGCTTGCATGTGTACTGATATGAAATTTGAAACTCTTGAGGGAAGACTCAGCATACTCGGTAAGGTTGTAAGGGAATTAAACGACAATCAGGAAGTTTTTGCACTTGACCAACACTGGCTAGACAAAAGAATTAGCGCAATGGAAGGGAAAATAGAAGCTGAGGTTTTTATTATTGAAGAGGAGGAGCATTTGGGAAAGAAGAAGAAGAAGATCTTATTCAGGTGTGTAAAGCTGTTTGAGAGAAATTACGTTTGTAATTTGGGGCATATGGAGTGGGAGCAAACACTTAGAGAGACATTTAAACCCATTACCGAATATATCAGAAAGCTAGCATCATGAGATGATGACAATGTTGAGAAGAATCCAGTTGCTGAGTTCACTAACCAGTACATGACTAGGATAGATAGAACATTTAGTGTCAGCAAGAAGAGACCACACATGCTCGGCTCTCAGTTTATAAGATTAACCGAAAGCAGCATGGATGGGGGATAAAGAGTTTAAAAGAACACCTGGCTTAATGAAACTCATCTTCCTAAGAGCCTAAAAAAACTTAAAACACTCCACCAGTGATTGCAAGGCGTATGGAGAAATATTACAGTTGACTGAAGTATATAAGAATGCAGACAGAATACTGAAAAGCCCACAAAACTCTAAATACATTAGCATTATACAACCTTTACTGAATGAGCAACCCGAAAGCATTAGTGAAGGTCCTGACATTCAACATAAACGAGTGAGCAGTCAACCCCCCCTCCCCAGTATATATATATATTACGATGAGGCAGATGAACTAATAGATAGACTTCAGCTGTTACTGGCTTCAGCTGCAGCAGGTAATACAGCACATTCGAATAAGGTTGTCTGAATAATTTCAGAACTTACAGAAAGAGGAAGTATGGAAACAGTAGTTCAGGAGGTGCACAAACTAGCATGCAGAACATACCCTCACAGACATGTAATGATTAAATGACTGGATGATGTATGGCAGATGGATCTTGTGGATATGGGTCTGTACAACCATGGAATAAAGGTTTCAAGTGTATTTTAATGGTCATTGATACATATTCTAAATTAGCATAGCATTACCTGTGAAAACAAAGACAGGGAGAGATGTTGCTGCGATGTTTGAGCATTTGCTGCAGACAGGAATGAATCGATGTCCAGACAACCTTCAAACCAATCATGGTGGAGAGTTTTACAATGAACATTTCAAGACTGTGATAGAGTGGTACGGAATACACCACTACTCAACGTTTACTCACCTGAAAGCGAGTATTGTTGAGCATCTGAACAGAACAGTGAAAGCTCAAATATGGAAATGATTTAATCTTCGTGGGTCATACAAGTGGATGGATATCCTACTGCAAATAGTAGCAAGGCATAATCGAACCAAACAGTGCAATAAAAAAGAGACCGGTTGATGTTTGTGACAATTCACTCATGGAATTGGCATATTTCCACATTAAAATGCTGGATCCACACAAACAAAGGTTTAATGTAGGTGACTTAGTATGTATTTCGAAACATAAGGCTGCATTTGAGACATTGTACTTATGAAACTGGTCAGCTGAAATAATCACAGTATCCAAAGTGCAGAGAACGAACCCCCGAACATATACACTCCTGGAAATGGAAAAAAGAACACATTGACACCGGTGTGTCAGACCCTCCATACTTGCTCCGGACACTGCGAGAGGGCTGTACAAGCAATGATCACACGCTCGGCACAGGGGACACACCAGGAACCGCGGTGTTGGCCGTCGAATGGCGCTAGCTGCGCAGCATTTGTGCACCGCCGCCGTCAGTGTCAGACAGTTTGCCGTGGCATACGGAGCTCCATCGCAGTCTTTAACACTGGTAGCATGCCGCGACAGCGTGGACGTGAACCGTATGTGCAGTTGACGGACTTTGAGCGAGGGCGTATAGTGGGCATGTGGGAGGCCGGGTGGACGTACCGCCGAATTGCTCAACACGTGGGGCGTGAGGTCTCCACAGTACATCGATGTTGTCGCCAGTGGTCGGCGGAAGGTGCACGTGCCCGTCGACCTGGGACCGGACCGCAGCGACGCACGGATGCACGCCAAGACCGTTGGATCCTACGCAGTGCCGTAGGGGGCCGCACCGCCACTTCCCAGCAAATTAGGGACACTGTTGCTCCTGGGGTATCGGCGAGGACCATTTGCAACCGTCTCCATGAAGCTGGGCTACGGTCCCGCACACCGTTAGGCCGTCTTCCGCTCACGCCCCAACATCGTGCAGCCCGCCTCCAGTGGTGTCGCGACAGGCGTGAATGGAGGGACGAATGGAGACGTGTCGTCTTCAGCGATGAGAGTCGCTTCTGCCTTGGTGCCAATGATGGTCGTATGCGTGTTTGGCGCCGTGCAGGTGAGCGCCACAATCAGGACTGCATACGACCGAGGCACACAGGGCCAACACCCGGCATCATGGTGTGGGGAGCGATCTCCTACACTGGCCGTACACCACTGGTGATCGTCGAGGGGACACTGAATAGTCCACGGTACATCCAAACCGTCATCGAACCCATCGTTCTACCATTCCTAGACCGGCAAGGGAACTTGCTGTTCCAACAGGACAATGCACGTCCGCATGTATCCCGTGCCACCCAACGTGCTCTAGAAGGTGTAAGTCAACTACCCTGGCCAGCAAGATCTCCGGATCTGTCCCCCATTGAGCATGTTTGGGACTGGATGAAGCGTCGTCTCACGCGATCTGCACGTCCAGCACGAACGCTGGTCCAACTGAGGCGCCAGGTGGAAATGGCATGGCAAACCGTTCCACAGGACTGCATCCAGCATCTCTACGATCGTCTCCATGGGAGAATAGCAGCCTGCATTGCTGCGAAAGGTGGATATACACTGTACTAGTGCCGACATTGTGCATGCTCTGTTGCCTGTGTCTATGTGCCTGTGGTTCTGTCAGTGTGATCATGTGATGTATCTGACCCCAGGAATGTGTCAATAAAGTTTCCCCTTCCTGGGACAATGAATTCACGGTGTTCTTATTTCAATTTCCAGGAGTGTATCTTAAAGGATAGCAAAGGTGAAGAAACTGGAGGATGCTTTTTCACAGAGGAATTGCAGAAGAGCTCTGTACCAGATGTATTGCTCATTGAATGTGTAATAAGATATTGTAGGAATAGAGTGCTATTTAAATTGTTGGGATTTCCTTCATCAGAAAACAGCTGGATTGATAATGATGAATTAGTATATAACAGGATGCGTGGACCTCAATCTTCTCAGTAGCGTACAATGCATGATAGGAGACACACCATAATAAGAGGTGGAGCTGGTATTCTCATCAAATTACCAGTTGCGTTACGCATTCCGGGATATAACTTCTGTGGGCCAGGAAAAAAGCTTCAGAAACGCTTGGCACATGGTGATAAAGCCTGTCTAGAGCATGACCAAACCTACACCGCAAATAAGATCTCCCAGCATGTCACATCACAGATGGAATTTTGGCTAACAGAGCCAAGGAAATAAAACGAAGAAAAGATATTGGTATAGGTCAACGTGTGGCTGCATTCGTTGTTGATAAAACCTTGTGTGGAAAAGTTAAGTTAGGCTTAGGAGTGATGAATTTCAAATGAATTATAAAAGCAGCGCAGTCTTCTTTGGGGAAGAAGAAGAAGAAGAAGAAGAAGAAGAAGAAGAAATCAGGCTGCCTGAAAAGCTGCATTCTCACCTCGATGTGTGCAGCTAAGCATGCAATGATGAGTAAGAAGAAGAACAATAACAAGAAGAAGGGTACATTTAAACCACCTCGCATTCTACCTTTACCCAAGACATCAGGAGCAATAATTCCGTTCTGTATTCCAGCCCTTGCGGCTCTATCAGCAGTAGGCTCACTCACAGGAGGGGCTGCAACTGTAGCGAAAACATTCAAGAATGCACAAAACACCCAAGCACAGCTAGAGGAGGCAAGAAGGCATAATTGTGTTATGGAAACTGCAGCCATTGAAAAGGGTCTATATTTGAAACCATACAAGAAAGGACTAGGCTTCTTCATAAATAAAAATAAATAAAAAAAAGCCTGTTAGCTATTCTACCTGATCGAGCATTCACAAATAAAGATCTGCTTAAGGTTGTTAAAAAAAGAACACATTCCAGGATTCCGTGGTGTCTTTATGCAAGATACATTACCGAAGACAATGTGGCAAACTAATGAATGCAGAGTTGTGAATTTAGATGTTGCAGGATGTCCAGGAACCCTTTGGGTCTCAAATGTCAAGAAAATTGCAACCCCCCCTGCCCATCAGTTGAGGTTTAGATGCAATACCATACACTCTGATGTTAAAAGAATGAGTGTCTGTATTACGTGCAAATTGCTTTCCACCAATTGATTTAAGTTCTGGTGATTGGAGTACTACGCTGATTGCTCTGGAGACGTATAACAGCATCCCAAATATCACAAAGGCCAACAATAAACTGTATCTGGAAACTGATGATCAGAAGGAGATTCTAGAAATACAACCCGGTGCCTACGACATTGATGATGTAAATGAAGTCTTAAAGCACTCTGGAAAAGGAATTGAACTACGTGCAAACATCAGTATGCTTAAATCTGAAATACAAACAGAGAATGTGACAATCAACTTTAGGCAGAAAGATTCAATAGGTTCACTGCTAGGTTTTGCAAAAGACTGTGTTTTGGTGAAGGATTACAGTAAATTTTATGCATCAGATCAGGCTGCAGACATACTACCAGTCAGCACAATCCATGTTGAGTGTAATATGGCTACAAACTCATATCTCAACAATAAGTTGATTCACTCTCCTTATGGATTCTTCCCTACAGTTGGAACTGGGTATAAGAAAGTTCAGACCCCCCACAAATGCAATATACCTCCCAGTGTCAGTTCAGACATTGAACTATCTGGAGATACGTATCGTGGATCATAACAATTGACTTGTCGACTTTCGGGATGAAGAAACCATTGTACGTCAGCATCTAAGACAAGATGGGGGTAAGGTATGAGGCTAGCATGCAGAGCTCACAGTCAGTCAGTGTGCCACAGAAGTGCAAGGTGGTAACACGCCTTAATTATGAGTACCTTTTTTCAATTGGTCTCAAGCTGTGCCATGACGTCACTCAATGTAACACAGTCAGTGGAGTATGATGATCGAATTATACGTCATGAATTCCACTCACATAAGCCCTATGCTTCAACCACATTTAACAAAAATGATGAAATTAGGATTGTTATTCAGCACCAGGATGCTTTAACACTACCTTGCAAGAGCTTCTTGTATCTGGACTGCACATTTAAGAAACCTGATGGCACTGAGGTAACTCTCGAAGCTGACACGTAATGCTCTAGCATTCCTGTTTCAAGAGTTCCGTTACGAACTTAATGGAATAGAAATCAACCATACACATAATGTTGGGCTAGCACCAACCCTTAAGACGTACATTTCAGCCTCAACTTCCGATTCCAACAGCTTGGAAAATGCAGTTCATAGATGATCCAGGTGTTGGATACACATGATTTACTGCTTGCATCCCTCTAAAAATGCTTATGGGTTACTTTGAGGGCATGCAGTGAATTATTATGAACGCCAAACAGGAACTTATTTTGGTGTGGAGTGCAAGTGATACCAATTCATACACTCAAGCAGAGGTGGAGGAAGTCGAAATCAAGACTAATAGTGTAGTATGGAAAATGCCCCACATCAGTATTGCTGATGAGGAGCACTTGAAATTTTTAAAAGTTCTGAATGCCAGCACTTATCTGCTGCTAACTTTCCGATCATGGGAGCTTTTTGAATACCCTGTGTTACCTATGGCATCAACACATATGTGGGCTATTAAAACATCAATTCAATTGGAGGCACCTCGATTCATCATACTTGCACTTAAACTCAAAGACGAGGGAATGTATCAAAAGACTCAAGTGAATTTGACCACTGCAAGTTAACTAACGCCATAGTCTACGGCAACTCGGAATACTATCCAAATGAGAATTTACATCTACAGTGGGACAGCAATGTATACAGCATTTGACATGTTTGCAAGATTCTGTGCATCTGACTATGAAGAACTTGAAAATGAGGGATGTCTTCTCAGTAAACAGAATTTCAAGAAGCTGGCACCAATAATTGTGATTGACTGCTCAAAACAGAATGAGATAATTAAATCAGGACCGGTAGATGTACGGATTGAATCTGAATCTTCAACAAACTTCCCAGACCACACTGCAGTGTATGCTCTAATTCTGCATGATTGTGTTGATAACTACCGTCCACTCACAGGTGTTGTGCAGCGAGTTGTATAAGCTAATAGGTGCTCTGCTAGCTCCAGCACAGTTCACGAAATTACCCCAGATTGTAAGGCTCATAACTGACGTTCAAGAGTTCTATTACAACGAACGCAAGCGATTCATATTTAAAGACTGTGCAATAGTAGCCTTCATACAAAGTGATGGAATAATAGAAACATTAACAGCAAGCACTGCATCGCTGAAACCTTTCAAGGATGTGAAGTGCATTAAAACAAGGAGAAGTGCAAAGTTGCTAACACGTTTCTTTCATGGACTCCACTGGGATGATTCTGGTATGCCTTACAAAGAAATAATGACATCACTTTGAATATTCGATCATCCTGAGACCATCATCTACGACAAAGGTGAGGAGAAGATCACATGGATGCAGTGAATCTTCAAGTTTGCATCTAATCTATTCAAGACCTGGAATTCTTCAGGTGCCCTGCAATCCATAAGCTCAAGAAGAAGAAGAAGATGTGCAAAAATAGTGTTGTGTCTGCTTATGAAAATGTAAAATTACTATTAAGTTGGATTAATGAAAATAAATGAATTTTTTACCTCTCATTCTGTGTTTTTCTTTCTTTCTTTCTATCTAACTCCTACTTATATAGCACGTAGATTTATCCGGATCCTTTGTCTGTGACTTTGTTCAAGCACAGGAGATATAATTCCAGCCATGTTTGCCACATGTCTTTGGAAGTGGACACGATCACGCGCTGCCTGTTACCAAAAAACCTCAACATGGATCTCATTGAGTGCTCTTCACTGGCAAACAGCCTCGCAATTTCCATTGCCCAGCTTCAGTCCGAGCGCTCTGCAGTCGATGATCTCTGTACTCACAATGCCGAACTGAACCACACCATATTGTCGGCTACGCAAGCCCTCACCGAGACATGATGCCTCAGACAATGCCTGTCAAAACCACCACTCTATGACACCAGCAACGCACCACGCGGGACCTTGATGCCGCTGCCCCTTGCACCGGAGATGCACCTTGTAGAAGTTCGTCGCTGCCAGTGTGGACAGCTTACCTGGCACATCAGCTTAGTGACTCTCGTGTGCTACCGATTTCCATTCGCAATGGTCCCCGAGCAAGTTTGCCAGCCCAGCTGAACGCTGTCACAAGTGGCACAACACACAAAATTGTCACAACAGGTTGGCCACCAGTGTGTCATAAAGAGTGCTGACTGCCGCTACATAAACTACGCCTCACTAATGCCACAATGGAGGAACTTCTGCGGGCAGGTATTGTTCATCCGTAGGACAGTAACTGGTCTTCGCCCATACATTTAGTTCCCAAATAGGATGGCACAGTGCGCCTTTGCAGTGACTGTTGCCGCCTCAACGCGTGGACTGCATTAAACAATTAACCAATACCTCATATACAAGACTTTGCACAATCACTTAGTGCAGCATGCATCTTCAGTGTCTTGGACTGCTGCAAGGCATATTTACAGATACCCATGGAACAGAGTGACATACCAAAGACTGCACTGATCGCACCTTTCGGCCTCTACAAATTTTGTTACATGCCTTATGGTCTCAAAAATGTGGCTCAAACTTGGCAACGTTTTATAGTCTCCCTTCTGTTTAACTGCACGTATTGTTACACATACCTCGACGACATACTCATATTTTCCCCCTCTGACAGAGAACATGAACTCCACCTGGCCATGATACAAGACTTATTGATATGTAATGGAGTCGAGGTATATATCGACAAGTCAGAAGTCCGCTGCACCATTGTCACTATTCTGGGGTACACCGCCTCCTCAGAGGGTATACACCCCCCTCAGGAGTGGGTTGGCTGCATTCGCGATCTAACTCTCCCAGTGTTGTTTCATGAATTACACCAGGTTTTAGGAACTATCAGTTTCTACCATCATAACCTGCCGATGGTGGCAGCAATCCAAGCCACTCTGACTGACACATTGGCTGGCAAACAAACCTCGGGCAATTGCTGAGTACAGTGGTCTGACAATATGGTGAGAGCTTTTGAAGACTGTAAGTCAGCGTTAGCATGTGGTGTCATTCTCACCCACCCTTTGCCAGAAGGCTGCATCTCTATCACAGCAGATGCAAGTGATTGTGCAATCGGTGCAGTCCTCCAATAGCACGTCAGTGACACGACACCTTGTGGTTTACGAAGCTGTAAGATATTTCTGCACAGACATCGAAGGAAGGAACACAGCAATTTTCACAGACCATCGCCCCCTGGCAGAGACTATTTGTAACCCCGCTGTTGACCTTCCCCACATAGGTTTCAGCAGATGTACTTAATTTGCCAATACACAACAGACATCTGATACATCTGAGGTTCAGAAAATATGGTGGCCGACTATCTATCACATACCAC
This sequence comes from Schistocerca serialis cubense, assembly GCF_023864345.2. Lineage (NCBI taxonomy): Eukaryota > Metazoa > Arthropoda > Insecta > Orthoptera > Acrididae > Schistocerca > Schistocerca serialis. The sequence continues at coordinate 2,394,041 of NW_026048515.1, read as the reverse complement.
TGCAATTTTGTCTCCCATTAATTTTGATGAATTGGCCCGCTTACAGGACAATGATACCGAATTGCACAACTTCAGACAGGATCCAGATACTTCCCTTCAGATAGTTTCCCGCAACCTACAGGGCTCCGTCAGGCCCCTGTGGTGTGATATGTGGGCTCGATCTTGTTTACAGTGCCAGCACAGCAAAGTCAGCAGGCACACACAACCCTGTCTAGGTAAATTCAACATCCTGAAAGGCCGCTTCCGACATGTGCATCGGGACTTCATAGGACCATTACCTGTGGCTGATGGTTTCAGGTATATCCTGTCTGTCATTGACCACATTACATGTTGGGTGGAGGCAGTGCCCCTGCAGGACATCACAGCAGATTCTGTAGCCTGCGCGTTCTTATCCTCCTGGATAGCTTGATTCAGCTGCCCTACAACCATCACCACCGACCAGGGGAGGCAGTTTGAATTCCTGCTTTTTAACAAACTCTGTGTACTCTGTGGGGTGGGTAGATTCTGCACTATGGCTTACCACCCACAGAGCAACGGACTGGTTGAGTGGTGTCACAGGACTCTGAAAGCAGCCCTTATGTGCCATGGCGGTGAGTGGTCCGATGCCCTTCCTTGGGTTGTGTTAGGAATACACACAGCTTACAAGACAGACCTCCAGGCTTCACTTGCGGAGGTCCTGTATGGTGAGACCCTACTTCTCCCCACAGAGTTCATCAATGACAAAGCAATCATCAACTTGTCCAACCTCCCGCTCTTGTCGAGTGTGTCCGGACACATGTAGCTGCGATCCGCACACCCCCTCCATGACCACACACCTGTCCTTGGGTCTTTCTGCATTCTGGACTCTTTTGAGTTAATTATTTTATGGGTTGACACAGTCAAACCAGCATTACAGTCACCTTACTCTGTCCCACATTGAGTTGTGGCTCAATACTATGGACATTCTTGTCAGTGGTCATCGGCAGACAGTTTCCCTTCAATGCATGAAACTAGCCTGGTCGATCGGGCAATCTGTACCACACCCTCTTGAGCCGAGCGTTCCTCCATCAGGTGATGACTGTGATCTCACACAGACTGCCCACTCCCCTGTGCCCCACCATGATCATATGTGCATCGAGCCTACACCTGTGGACAGCTCAGTTGTTGCGTGTGACAATACTCTACCCTTGTTTCACTCAGGCACTGCGTGTGACAGTCCACAACCTCAGGCACAACCACATGTTGTGTGTAACATCACCCCATTGTATGTGTTGGCACCCAATGCCCCCACAGAGTGTTCCAGTGTTTCTCCTGAACTACATTATTTTTCACCACTGCCTTCCCTAGTGCCCCCTACGTCCACTGTTGATGAAATCTGCATCTCAATCAATGCCTCTGAGTGCCCATGTGACGAGCTTTCCTTGCAGCTCCACAAGGGATCCATCTTTGTCCTCCGCATGGGGGACACTTCACGCAAGTCTACCCCTAAGTCACATATCGCCATCCTGCACACAGTCTCCATCCCAAACGGGGTGGATACGGCTGGCATAGCTGCAATTTTCAGCACCGTCGGGATGCTCAAGATTCGCATCCCCCTCTCCGCCCTGTACTGCAACACCAACATTTTCTGTGCCAGTCCAGTTCACATTCACAGGTGCAGGTTGACCAGTCTGTCCCCACCACTGGATGACAAACTATACCAGCGATAGTCCACCCTGCACAGACAGCATGGACTCTTCACACAGGCCTCTATCAACCAGCGAGCATCCCACATCATTACACAGGAAGATGCCCATGTCATTCCCCCAGTGCTCCACACTCCCAGAGAGGTGGAGCAGTGGGGGGGGGGGGGGGGGGGGGGGGGAAGCCTCTGTGGTGACCATCGACCTCGAGTAACTGCCACCTACCAAGTCCAGAGTAAATGGTCTCTGGGGACTCGAGGTTCTTTGGTTTTGGTCTTGTCGACTTCGATTGCAATGTGCATGTTGTGAATTTCTGTAGTCTTTTTCTTGTGTTTTGTATAATTACACGAATTTAATAAAGTGTCTGATCGTAAATGGTTGGGGTTTTCTGTGTGCGGTCAGTCACTACAGCCAGAAAACCCACAAATTAAAACGTAACTCATTAAATTAACCGAATACATTGAAAAATTGGTTCTTTTTAACAATTTCTTCAACTACAAGAGTTTGGCTGAATTATTTGTTTAAATCAGGAAATTAACAAATATAGTTATGCAAGCAATACTTTTGACAAAACTGTTAATTACTTTGGAATTAATTAACGGCTGGCTTTGCTAACATGTTTTTGAATATAGCCAAATACATACTTTAAGGTTACTAGTACTTCCTCTTCCAAATGTTTACAATTATTACAGAATTTATATTTGTTTATACATCAACAATAGAATTTAAGTTACGAAACAATCACCGATTTCATCCTATGATAAAAGATACTAACTAATAATAGTCAAAATAAACTAGAAAATCAATTACATACATAAAACTAAGCACAAAATTAGATCTGGTGTTATATTCTTTAAAACTGAGGGCCAAGCTTTCTCTTTTATGGAAATGCAGATTATACTCACATATGTTAATGGTAATTAGTTAAAATTGAAAAAAACGAATTTTAAGGTGGCACATGGAAAAACAATAAGGGAAGTAAAAATATCCCACCTTGCTTCGTCACATGTACCATTGTATGGAATACTCCATTTTTGTGGTGTCTGTGTGGATGCTGGGAACTTGGAGGTATTTCTGTATCAGTAGCTATGTTTTTTCTCTGTAAATGGTAAATTTGTGTTTTCTTGTACTAAAATCTGTATTAAGGTCCAAGTTATTTATAGAATAGCCTCGCAGCTCAGTTGTAGACTGAATATGTTGTGATTTTAAATGGTGTAGAAATGTACCTAATTGTCTAGCGGTACTAGTTCACAAACACAGCCTATCATCAACAAATCTGAATCAGTACTTAATTTTATTATTCAGTGGCTCCTTTTACACATGTCTGAGTAGCATCAATTATGTTGTGTAATTCTACTGGAGCTGGGAAATTTTTCTATAAATTTTTTGGACCTTAACACAAATATTAGTACAAGTAAACACATATGCAGCATTTACAGAAAAACATAGCTAATCTCTACAAGTTCCTAGCATCTAAAAATATGGATCTTTCCATTCAGTGGTGCATCACCTCATGTGTTTTCCATTATCCAATTCAGCCTTACAAACAGAACTACAGATCATTAAATAAATCACTTTGAGCAATAGCTATAGCTCTGCCCTGACTGATAATATTCTACCAAAAAAGAAAATAAATAAAATAACATTACTTCTATATGCTGGCCAACAGCAGTCACTCAACAGTTAACAAAGTGTGGTGTAAAATTCCATATATTTGTAACATTTCAGACAATCTTGCAAGAGTGTTAGTCTCACAACTACAGACTTGCATTTTATAATACCACTAAAATATCAGAACTTTTATTCAGTAGTAAAAAACAAATTGCAACCCATGGCAAAAAGTGATGTATATAAAATCACTTGTAAGCAGTGTGAAAAAATGCATGTTGGTCATTCAGGCAGAGCTGTCGCAGTTAGACTACAAGAACATGAGAGAAAATGGTGGTTAAGGAAAGAACGATTCAATCTTTGCCAGTCATTATTTAGCAGAAAACCATTCATATGACATAGAATGTAAAGTTTTACATTTTGTCAAGAAAAGCAGAAAGATTATCCTAATGGAAATCAACAAACTCATGACACAGAGTGCTGTCTAGTATTAAATGATCAGACTCCATTTCCATTTTCCCCTTTGTTAAATTAAATTTTTGTTACAATAACTAGATTCAAATTGTAAATTTATTTTATTTCTGATCATTTGGTGAATGTAACTCTATATCAAAACCTTGTTTGCACCTTTTTTAGTCAGTGTCATTATTGTAATATTTTCCTATCTAAACACACTGTCATTTTTGTATCTTTTGTGCAGATAATACACTTCATGTTTATGTCTGTTTTGATACTGAGCTGTCAACTGAAGATGAACTGAGAAGCCAAAAGCCAGTTTGAGACCAAACAAATATAATTTTGCAGAATATGAGGAAGTGTTTTTCCTTTATTATATTATTATCATGTTCTGCCAAGCACCTGATGCAAAATTCAGTTACTGTTATAAAGCTAGGATAGTATCATGTACTTTTATGTGTGACTATCAGCTGTATAAACGTCTTACCTACTTAAAGTAAGTACCGGTCAACAGTTCCGTCTCATAACAATAAAACACATACATCATTTAACAGGACATTTTCACACTAATTTAGTCTCCTGGAAAATCTCACATTAAGGCTGTGCAGTTTATCATACTGACATCTGATCATCTTTTTTAGTGCAACATCTCACTCATTAAAATTTTTCAGGCAAACAAAAATTGATGTTGCAACCACATGATAGCATGTGAACTGTTTGATGTTGAGAAATGAATCAGTAGCATAGTGCTAGCTTTATGAAATAATGTGTTCATTACGTGCATGGCCTGTGCAGTGACTGGCATTAAAAAATGGTTGAATAGAGTGAAAATAGGTTTTTACACAATTAAATAACATCTTTGCAGACTGTATGAACGAAACAGTATTTTACATTAAGCATCAACCAAATGAGGTTGTGCTGTTTTTCAAGACAGGCCTTGTATTCAAAAGGATGCAAAAATTAATGATGAGAAATAAAATTAATGAATTAACTATCTGCATAGATGAATTAGAGTCTTCAAACCCAGCTGACATAATCTGCCTCTCTGAACATCATGTGACCACTGGTATAGAACTTTTAAGTGTTACAGGGTTTAGGTTAGCATCTCACTATTGTAGATCAGAAATGGAGAAAGGAGGAGTTGCCACATTCATCAGGAACTGTCATAAATTTAAGAACATAGACATTCATAAATTTTGCCTAGAACAGCATATGGAAGCATGTGCAACAGAATTAGAATTTCACAAAAAATCTTTCATAATATTAAGTGTATATCGAGCACCTGCAGGTAACTTTAATCTGTTTGTAAACCACCTTGAAGCTGTACTGGCCCATTTAACAACCAAAAACAAAGAAATAGTGGTTGCTGGTGATTTCAATGTAGATTTCCTTAAAGACTCTCCCAATAAGAACCTATTTGAGTTAGTAACACTATCATTCAACTTAATTCCCACAGTAAAGTTCCCCACTAGGATAACCACTTGCTCACAAACAGCCATTGATAATATCTTTATAGAAAAGTCAAATGAACAAAATTATATTACAAAACCAATAGTCAATGGCCTCTCAGACCATGACATGCAGTTCCTTCTGTTAAATGTTAATACTGAACAAGATATAAAATCTGTTAAATCTGAGCTCAAGAGGGTAATCAGTAAGCCAAAAATTGATTATTTTAGGACACTCCTCAGAGACATTCACTGGACTGATGTTTACAGTGCTCATGGCATGAATGAAAAATATAACATTTTTGCTAATAAAGTGCTTACCTTATTTGAACACTGCTTTCCCCCAAAACTTACCAAGGTTAGAGCAAAGTCTACAAAGAAGCCATGGATTACTCGAGGAATAGGGGTATCTTGTAAAACAAAAAGAAAACTGTATCTGTCAATCCGAAACATTTCCAATGTTGATGCTATAGCACATTATAAGAAATACTGCAAAATATTAAAGACTGTAATACGGATGTCAAAGCAAATATATTACAAGGAAAAGATAGTCATATCAGATAACAAAATAAAGACAATATGGGATATAGTGAAGGAGGAGACCGGTAGAACCAGACATGAAGAGGAACAAATAGCATTAAGAGTAAATGATGCATTGGTGACAGATGTGTATAGTGTTGCAGAACTTTTTAACAAACATTTTATAACTGTTACTGAAAAGATGGGGTTGTCAGGTTCGGTAGATGCTGCTATGGATTACCTTAGACCAGACATTTCAAGTAACTTCCATAATATGAATTTGACCCTCACTACCCCAACAGAAATAATGTCCATCATAAAATCTTTAAAATCAAAAACATCTAGTGGGTATGATGAAATATCAACAAAGTTAATTAAAGAATGTGATTCTGAGCTAAGTAACATATTAAGCTATCTGTGTAACCAGTCGTTTATCAGTGGAATATTTCCCGAATGGCTGAAATATGCTGAAGTTAAGCCACTGTTTAAGAAGGGAGATAAAGAAATAGCATCAAATTTCCGTCCAATTTCACTGTTGCCAGCATTCTCAAAAATTTTCGAAAAAGTAATGTACAGTCGTCTTTATAACCATCTTATCTCAAATAACATACTGTCAAAGTCACAGTTTGGATTTCTAAAAGGTTCTGATATTGAGAAGGCTATCTACACTTACAGTGAAAATGTACTTAATTCATTAGACAAAAAATTGCAGGCAACTGGTATATTTTGTGATCTGTCAAAGGCATTTGACTGTGTAAATCACAATATCCTTTTAAGTAAACTAGAATATTATAGTGTAACAGGAAATGCTGCAAAATGGTTCAAATCTTATATCTCTGGCAGGAAACAAAGGGTGTTATTAGGAAAGAGACATGTATCAAGCTATCAGGCATCATCCAACTGGGAACTAATTACATGTGGGGTCCCACAAGGTTCCATTTTGGGGCCCTTACTTTTTCTTGTGTATATCAATGACCTTTCATCAGTAACATTACCAGATGCCAAGTTTGTTTTGTTTGCTGATGATACAAACATTGCAATAAATAGCAAATCAAGTGTAGTCTTAGAAAGATCAGCCAATAAAATATTTGTAGACATTAATCACTGGTTCCTAGCCAATTCTTTGTCACTAAACTTTGAAAAAACACACTACATGCAGTTCAGAACTTGTAAGGGCTGTCCCAAGAGTATATGTCTAACATATGATGACAAGAAGATAGAAGAAGTGGACGGTGTTAAATTCTTGGGATTACAGCTTGATAATAAATTCAACTGGGAGGAGCACACCACAGAACTGCTGAAGCGTCTTAACAAATCTCTGTTTGCAATGCGAATTTTGTCAGACATAGGGGATATAAAAATGAAAAAGCTGGCATACTATGCTTACTTTCATTCCATAATGTCATATGGGATTATTTTCTGGGGTAATTCATCAAGCCAAGCTAAAGTTTTCCGGGCACAAAAACGTGCAGTAAGAATTATATGTGGTGTGAACTCAAGAACATCCTGCAGAAGCCTGTTTAGGGAACTAGGGATACTAACTACAGCTTCCCAATATATTTATTCCTTAATGAAATTTGTCATTAAAAATATATCACTTTTTCAAACCAATAGCTCAATTCATGGAATCAATACTAGAAATAAGAATAATCTTCACAAGGATTTAAAGTCACTTAGTCTTGTACAAAAAGGTGTGCATTATTCAGGAACACACATTTTCAATAACTTGCCAGCAGCCATAAAAAGCTTAACAACCAATGAAATTCAGTTTAAGAGAAGCCTAAAGGATTTATTGGTGGCCAACTCCTTCTACTCCATTGATGAATTTCTGAGGAAAACCAACTGATTTGTATATAAGTACAACATATCTTCTGCACAATTTCAGTGCAGTAATGTGTTCACTGAAAATTTGTGTGTGTGTGTGTGTGTGTGTGTAAGTATAATCTAACTTCTGCACCATTTCAGTGCAGTAATGTGTTCATTGTAAATAAGTATTACAGTAGTTGTATTACATGTTTCTTACCTTATAAATAAATAAAAAACTTTTTTATTTTAAATTCAGTGCAATAGTATTTGTAAAATGACTCTTAGTGTTCATTAAAAAATGACGATCATTCCACTTGGGACCTGTGGAATGGTACATTAGCTTATTTGTTTTAGTTTAAATATTTGTCATGTATTGTTGTTTTTCTGACATGTTCCACATCCTGGAGGACCTCCTCACTACGGATCAATTGGAATGAAAGTAAATCTAATCTAATCTAATCTCTAATCTGTATCTGACTATCCTGATTTAGGTTCTCTGTTGTTTCCCTGTATCACTTCAGATAAATGACAGGATGCCTGCTACTGTGAGGCCACTGCTGATTACCTGCCACATCCTTGTGAAAATAGACTTGTACTTATGTAAACGCCTCCATACATAAATTGCGTTCTATGTTCTTAAAATATAATACTGTGACATGTGTGACATTGTCAGAAAAGTGATCCATGGATGAATGAAACTACCATTGCTGTTAGTACTACTACTACTACCACTACCACTACCACTACTACTACTACACCAATGTTCTAACCTCTCAGTAGCTTGGATGGACTACCAGTGATTATCAAGACCCGTCCAACTGAGAGAGCTGAAAAGGGAAGTCCTCCAAATCTACTCTCAAATTAAAGAAAGCGACAGAGCACCATTGTGCCATAATCAGTTTGATCTCATTAAGGGAGGGGGAGGTAGGTTTGAGGTGGTGGCAGATTTGAGGTGATCTCCACCTCTTACACTCATATAGCGTTCTGAAGCTACCAGGTACCTAGAAAGTTGTGTACAAGCTGCATTATGGCATCATCCAGTAAGAGAGGTCAGTGTCCAACAAATAATAATATTACTGAGAATGAGAAAGCTTGTGAACTCCACACCACAGTTAACTTTACCAAAGATGTGACACGCCATGACATGATGGACATTGAACTAAAAAGGTTACAGGAAGAATGGTGAGAAATTGGGCTAGCAGAAGTGAAATATAAAATAAAGAAAGTAGAGAAAATGTCAGCATTCAGTTTTACTTTCAACACACTTGCATTACCAGAATATCTAACAACATATACATTATGACAAATCCAGTGAGGTATTTCAAGTGCCTGAGGCTTGGTGCACTGCAGTACAAGATAAGCTGAAACCTTCTGGCTGTAGACGTGAAAAATCAGCAAGTGCACAACTATAAAAGTGAACATCCCGTGTGTAGCAGGAATGCAATGTATGCACTACAGAATGGAAAGTATAGAATCTTAAAGAAATTCAACAAATCTTTTAGGATGAAGGAAAACAAGCATTCAAGACTGTGGAGCCTCCAAGTTTTACAGCCTCCTTGGTCACAGTACCAGGGAAACCTGTATGTAAAGCTAATGCTACTGTACGGATGCAAACTGTCAAACTGCCAATACTGGTTCAAGTACCTGTATCTACAAACGGAACTGCAAGGAAAAACCTATTATACTGTCCATAATTGTTCCCAAATCGACAGTTGTGCAGAAGGAAGAGATCTCACTGTAACAATGGAAAACTATAATGCAAAAGCATCCCATGTCCATGCCAGCAACACCTTGTATAACTACTGGAAACTCAGCAAGAAGGTTCACAGAAAAGCAAAGGCAGCATACTTAAAGCCATCAGCTCATAGAACATACTTATCCACAAACAGAGAAAATATTTATGTGGGTGAAACAAAAAGATCCCCTACCACTCCCCTTTTTGGTTGATGTAATTTGCCATGACAAAGAGAATGAGGGGCAACCTTCAGGATTCATAACCCACGAAGAAGAGTTGAAGTTTTTATTTCTACTGCAGGAAAGCCCACTAGGCTCATGTTTACAAGAAGTGTACTCCAAAGATTCTGATGCTATTTTGGCAAGATGAAGGGTATACCTTAGTGTTAAAGAAGCGAAACATCATATGGCTGTGTGTATCAGTGAGGTGTACCACTCCAGTCTTACCACTGTCACCACTTCCTTGCAAACAGTTGCAGTTGCTATTGAGTTATGTCATTGAAATATTAAGATATCAGATGACACTAACTGCAATTATTAGTGACAGGAATTAAGTCTTATTTATATATTTTAGTATCACTGGGGACATGGAAGGTATCTCCTAGAAGGTAGAGTGAAGATAGGGCATCCTTGGCATGCAGCTGGTTAATCCTGCAAAACCCAGTACACCAAAGAGAAACGTGAATGTGAACAAATGGTCCTTTTCAGAACAAGCCTTAAAATGACTTCAGTTAAAATGTGCAGCAAATGCAAATGTGATATTTTAATCTTGCAGGAAACCCATAGAGGACCTACTAGCCATAGAACAAAAATCAGAAGCATCATATTAGCTTCAGAAATATCCCATGAACAATATGGGAGCTTAATGTTCACAAAGCCCGGCCTTATGGATCGATCAGCTGCAATGATGCAAATAGATAAAATATAAATTTTAACAGTTGAGTTGAAGACAAGCACAGTGACACCTCCATCTGCAAGCTCCCAGGAGCGGTTTTCAGGTTCAGAGAGCCAAGAACTTTCAAAACCAGTCAATCAAGTTCACAATCGGAGCTTTCAGTAGTCACAGTGCAACATGGGGCTACCAAGAGACAGATTTCAATGGAGAAGAAGTCAAGAGATGGGCAGAGAGATCTGGACTGAAGCTTATACACAATCCCAAATTACTAGCTTCTTTCAATAGTGGATGATGGGCTGTGGATACAACCATGACACTATATTTGGAACACATTGGCTAACTCAGCCATCAGTTAAGCTGGTAGAAGATGCACTACCAGGAACTCAACATAGATCCATCACACTGACCATACAAGCTGTATTTTGCCCACATATCAACACATTTAAAAGGAGGTTCAACTTCAAGAAGACACATTGGAGATTTTTCACAGAAAAAATGGACCCAGAGATTGATGAGATACCTCCAGTTGCTAACTCTTATGACAATTATACAGCTCACCAGATAAATATTTTGGAAACACATCCCTAGAGGCTGCCAGAAGGAATACCCAGCTGGGCTTCATGACAACATACAAATAACCCTTGAAATGTATAAGCGGCTGTACAGTACTGGTCTATTCTCTGAAGATGCTTTAGAGACTGGGAGGAGCTGTTCCAAGAAGGGAGAAGTGATGTGACTTATCCATGGAACTGGGTACAAAACAGAACAGCAGAAAGCCTGGAATCTACTCAGAAATCTCAGCAATGACCCAACAAGCTCCAAAACACTTCAGACTGTTGCAGGGTGTACAGGCGGACAAGACAAAACAATTCCTGATTTTCCAGTTAAAAATTCACTTTTTCCTGGATGAAAATATAATTTTCCCAAGTGAAAGTACACTTCTTCCCTGTTAAGTGATAGTACACTTTTCCTCGTAGCTGTAAAGATTATCGATCCTTTGAAGAGCAAGGTTTTATACACCAATGTACAACTTCTCAGCACTTTAGGAAATGAAATTCAGCAAGAAAGAATGTGTTTTGAAAAGATCTTTGATGCGCGGCAACAGTACAATGCATATTATCACATTAAAAAAGTATAAATATGAATTCCACCAAACACAGAATGGTAGCTTCTGAAGCACTGAAACTTGGATTGCATTGTGCTTTTGTCAGTCAGTCATAGCTCACATCATGTGATCTTGCCAGCCAATTACAGGAGATATTCAGAGCATAAGGCCACATGGGGTAGTTCTAAAACATTCCTGGGGTTTTCTGTTTTTTTTTTTTTTTTCCAGAATGAAAATATTTCCAAGTTTTTCCAAGATTTTCTGATTGTCCCAGTGTGTATACAACCTGTAGTGTTTTTGCAAACCAAATCGCCCACCAGTTTCTGCTCAATGGGAAAACCACCCACAGATTACCCTGGCTTTCTATCATAAGAGACCTGGAAAATGAATACTATTCATTTGAGGCACCTTTCACAGTCGAAGAGCAGCAGATGGTAACAGATGAAATGAAAAACAATAAGACAGCCAGCCAAGACAATTTAAGGATTGAACAAATTAAACAATTTGGCACAAAAACTCTTATGTGGCTAATAGACCTGATGAACAATTGCATCAACACCATGCAGATCTCCACAATCTGAAGAAAAGCAAGAGGAGTACCCCTGTTAAAACCAGGGAAGGATTCAACAGGTGTAAATAACTTTTATCCAATATCTTTGCTGTACCAGCTGTTTGAGGCCCTTGAGAGAATGGTTCTGAATAGAATATCCAGACCTGTAGATGAGGTCGTAAGGCCTGAACAAGCTGGCTTTAGACCAGGACGCCTCAGTAGACTGATGTATAAGGTTTCTCAGTTGACTAAGGATTTTGGATTTTCAAAATTTGTGCAGTGTTTACTACAGAATAGGTGCTTCTTTGTTACCATGCAGGGGAAAAATAGTGAGTGGAGAAACCAAAAGAACGGTCTCGCTCAGCACATGTATTAGCTCCGTTGATGTTTAGTGTATACTCCAACAACCAGGCAACGCATCCCTGTGGCAGGCATTTATATATGCTGACGATATGGCTGTGGCTTCTCCAGAAAGCATCTTCAAGAAAACAAGAGAAATTAACTAGCAGCCTTGAAATACTGGAGGAATCAACGAAACCACCTAAAACCAAACCTATTTAAATAAAATAAAATAAAAAATGCAAAGATGCAGGTTTGCAGTTTCACCTGAGGAATAAGGGAGGCAAAAAGAGACACCATGTGGTTGGAAAGGGCAAGAACTGGAGCACTGCTACACTCCCAAATACTGAGTTGAAAAGTTGGACAGAACTCTGTCAATTAAAGTGCACTGTTTGGGCGCTAAGCAGAAGGTCAACGCTAGGAATAATATTGTCTGTAAACTGACCAACATAAACTGAGGTGCTGATCCACAAGTGCTTTGAACAACAGCTGTTGTACTCAGTTTTTGGCAGCTGAATATGCTACACCTGTGTTAAAGAATTCAACCCACATGAAACACATTTGTGTGGCCATAAATGAGTTGTCTCACATCATATCAGAATGTCTGAGGCCCACATGGACAGTGACAGAGAGGATCTACCATCTCATGGAGATAGCTTCCACCAGTATGCAGTGGCAAGATGCTGAGGAGGCAGAAAAGGAGAAACAGAGGACATAATTGCACCCTCTACACAGGCATCAGCAACAGCCCAGGCAACTTTGTTCAAGAAAGAGCTTGCTTTAGACATCAGAGCCAATTAGTGTCACCATTGAGGAAAGGAGACTTTAGCTATGGAAGGAGGCAACAACAGATCTTATCCTGGAGCTGAAGGAAGAACTTGCAGCTGGAAGTAACAGATCCTTCACAACCTGGAAGGCTCTCAACAGGCTGAAGACTATGGTCTCAAATTGCAAGAATAACCTTGCTCGTTGGGGCCACTTCGATGGGGAAGTACTGTGTTAGTGTGGGAATGTCCAAACAGATGACCACCTACTGATGTATCCGAACCTCAGCACAAACTGTACCCCATTAGATTTGTAGCTAGATGATGATGATGTGAACTGTGTAGCCGATTATTGGACAAAACATATTTATAGTTAAAATTTTATTACAGTTGAATTATACTAAATCTTAACGTATGGTGTTCAAGACATGAAAAATAAAATAAGTAAATAAATTAGTATTGATGATGTTATTTAGCTATTATTCATGGAGTAATGTGAGATAAAACCTGAAAATGATTAGAGGCTGCAGTGGTGGTGTGGACATTCTTGTCATCCGGCTGCAAAGCATGTAGGAAGAATATATAGTCACCTAAAATCTTAAAAATGTGGTGTTATTCCACAGTTGTAACTCATGGGAATTGCTCAAGTGCAATGCAATTTGTGAAAAATTAATTGTGTATGCCCAACTGGTGTCAAGGCAATATTCAAATAAAATCAGGAGCTATTATTCTTCCTGACACAGTGACTGTGGTTGCAGAACAACAGGAAACCTCCAATATTCATTTTCTGAAAGTCCTAAGTCCATGTTCACAATCCTATGAAACTCAATTCATGATAAATAAGAAGTTCATTGTCTTTTCACTTCATCAGCTGTATTAACTATATTTGTACAGCTATTTTCAAAAGATAATAACTGCTATTTTTCACATCTAGAGCCATAAAATATTTTAATTAACTTTATCAGCGTCAAAGGCTGCCTCAGCAAGAGGCAGAATCCTCCAAAAGCATATGTTCCTTCTCTCTCAAGTCTAGATACCTAAAGATAATAATATAACAATGCACGCAATAAACTCACTGCTTTCTTTTAGTTGTTTCTTTGCTGATGGCAGAGGTGCACCAAAGCCATAGATATTCCACTGCATCCTCACAGCCAAATCATTGTAGGCCCTTTATAAAATGTAAGAAACTATTAAAACAATGCAACTATCAGCACAATTGTGTGTCTTCCATGCAAAAATGTCATCTGTGCCTTTTCATGGCAATAAACAAATATGTGTAAAAGTTATATTACACTCTTTGTGCATCACATAACAGGGAAAGACAAGCAGCACTGGGAAAGTTCAGGTCCATACTATCATGAATGAACCTAACACCTTCTGGAACATGATTGTCAAGGCTTGGCAAACAAAGAAAGTATAAGAGACCATGGCAAGAATTTCTGAGTTCCTCAGACTTTTAGACTGTGGCTACAAGAGTGTAACTAAACAGTTCTCTTTCAAATTACACACACTATTGCACAGTCAGTGGTGGAATATTTTTACAGTAGAACGGTAGTGTGAGTCAAGAATTCACCTTCAAACAACACTGGAAAGTCGTACAGAAAAGAACATTAGATTTTGGGTTTGCCAGTATAGAAACATACAACCACCTCTTCCTTGGTGAAAGTCTCAATGTTCTTTGTCTGTAGAGAAGAACACTGCTCAAGGCTTTGACGGAATTTGTTGTGGCATTCTGATGTGCAACTGGAACCCTAACCAAAAGTGATCACCATGGATTTTTTTAAAACAAGATGTGATTGGAAGCACAGTATCCCTACTACTGGAAAGAACTATGCTGGTCACTCTCCTGAAACCAGGAAAGGATTGCACAGTCCCATGTGGTTATCACAGTACTGCTCTTAACAGCTGTGTGAGAAATATTCTTACAAGGATAGTCAGAAGTCACAATACGTGGATCCTGGTGGAAAGGAGTCTTTTGAATTACTTCCAGTGTGATTTCAGAATGTATGCTCATATTGTGTACAATCTTACCCAACTGGAGGTAGCTATACAGAAGTCCCTCCTTCACGAACGAAACATAAAAGGAACATTTTTTGACATAGAGAAAGCCGGTGACACTGCTTGGAAGTACAATAACATCTGTCAGCTCCCTGACTGAGTATTCCATGGATTACTTCCTATTTTACTGAAATCCTTCCTTTATGAGCAATATCTTAGAGACCATGTTGGTATTATCTTCTCTCAGACCATTTTATTCAGAAGAATGGCAACTCTCAGATTTGTATTTTAAGTTTTACTTTTTTTGTTGATGCTTTTATTAGTATTTCATCCATGGTAAAGAAAGAGATTAATAACTTTAAGTTAGATATAATGGGAATTAGTGAAACATGGTGATAGGAGGAACAGGTATGACTCTGCGAAACGAAGGGCCAATTGTCCCAATGGAAACTGCCTAAAGAGCCAAGACTGGAAAAAATTCAAAAAGATCAAGCATTTGTGAAGGTTGTTCTCAAGGTTTTCTTTGTTTACAATGGGATAGTGCATCATGAGCTCCTGCCTTATGGTCATACAGTCAGTAAGGAATATTACCTGGAAATTAAGTGCCATTTGCATGAAGCAGTCTGAAGAGAATGACCTGATCTGTGGCAAAACCATGTGTTGAAACTGTATTATGATAATGCTTCCACTCGCACCTCAATGCTTGTTCATGATTTTATGACAAAAAACAAAACCATTATGTTGCCTCAGCCACCATATACACCATACACAGTCCCCTGCAACTTCTTTCTGTTTCCAAGGCTGAAGAGAACCATGAAACAACAAGTTTGTTTGCGTGGCCATCCTCCACAACAAGCACAGAAATACTTGTTTTGTAAATAAAACTGCCTTTTTCTTGCAGCAACTTAATTCATTTTTCCCAGACATGTTTCACTCTAAGGCATCTTTAGTGAGATCCAGAATCATACAGATAATCTCAAAATAACAAAACTGTATTGTTATAGATCCCACTGAAGATGCCTTAGAGTAAGAAAAAGGCAAAATGCATCTGGCAAAAATAAATTAAGTTGCAGCAAGAGAAGGCAGTTTTATTTACAAAACAATTAGAACCGTGAAAGGATGTCATTTTGCCACCTGAAATGAAAACAGAATTGTTGATGGAGCAGAACACCATAGCAAAAAGTGAGTTTTAGAAATGCTTCCAAGAGTGGAAAAAGCAGTGCCACAAGTATACAGGCTATAAATTGTATAGGCTGACACAAAAAATCCTTTTAGTAGAACACATGTAACTGATTTAAAATGTCTAGAAACATGTGTGTCCATTTCCTACAGTTGTCCCAGAAAAAGTAGTTCATCACAGGACCATGTTTTTGGAAAAATGGACATTACTGCTGCGGGTATTGACATCATGAGTGTGAGTCACAAACATGTAGGCCAAAATGGCCATTGAGGTTGAGTCACTGGAAGGCTAAGCACAAATTGAGATGTGTATAGCATGCGGGACATGATACGATACTACAGAGTGACATGCATCTTCTGCATATGCCACACTGGTCCAGTGCGTCATATTGATGTACGTACACATGCTTTGCGTGCATCAGTTGGTGATGTTCTGCTCTAACTGAATTGAAGTGCATGTGCTCTGGAATTTTCTCACACAGTTTTACAGAAACTATTCAGTGAAAATATTTTATTTTTGCCTTTTTTGTAGCATTATATGTCAGCTTTGTGGCAAAGTGCCCATCTCGCTAATGGTCATACTTATTGTGATACACACATTTTAGCAAGATACTGCAAAAAATTTGAAATGTTTGCAATGAAAAATAGGGGTTGCTATCATTTTGCAATTGGTGGATATTACACCATATTTTGCAACATATGAAATTTATCTAACATACTGAATTTTTCTTTAGACTTGAGAGGAGGTCTCTACCTATCTCCGATTTCGAGAAAATGGATTCTGTGCAGCATGTTCACTCCCGATCTCACGTCCATGCAAGTGAAATATTCACAACATCCCTCATACTTCCTAAACTGCTTGAGACATTGAAACGAGATTTTGGTGAATGATAGCACCCAGGGAGGAGAGTATTTTGCCAATTCATAAACACATGGAACTTTTTTACCTCTGGTGATATATCAAAAGTGTGGGGTCCTGCCCACTCATCTCTTACAGGGTGCCTAAAGGATGCTGCCTTCTCGGATAGCTATACAACAATTCAAGCAAATCATATTAATAGTTTTTATTACAATAAAGAAGATTGACAATACTTAACTTTGGATTTACGAGTTGTTGCAAGCAATGGGTGACATGCAAACAAGCAGTGTCCTTCAATATATACAATGTCCATGAAAGCAGTCAGACTTGCCCATAAGTCATTGCTATCATTAATATCACTGCTCTTCCAGGCCTCTCTGGTAGTGCCTCTGCTAGTGTCCATCTTCTAACTGTCCTGCCGAGTCTGGCAGGAGCGGCGCTTATATTCTCTTTGTATACGGGGCGTTCCTGTCATGGTGTAGTCCTAGTCAGCAGGCTATTGGCTGATGATGTCTCACAGCCTTCTCTCCTCTTGCGTTCTTCATCTTCGTGTCGGCACTTTTCATTATGCCGAAACATGAAGTTATACTTTCTGTTTTATTCTTTTTCAATCCAGGGACTGTAATTTTTTAAGGGTTACCGACAGCTAGTGAAACAAGAGTTCCCTAGTATGAAAATAATCATGAACTTTCTTCTCTTATGTTACTGCAAACTGACACAATGAGGTTTTTTTGTAGCCTATTGAACTCTCTGGTTGCCAGTTACCAGTTCAATGGGATACTCTGTTTCAGAGTTCTGTAGCAATAGCTGCTGCAAGGTGAGTTTGCACAAATTATACTGTGTTTTGGCAAAAGGACAGTTAAACCTGTCAACAAGAGAAATGTGATCATTACTCATAAATGGTGATGCTTCTTCAAATGAGCAATTCACACAAAAATAAATCGTCAATTCTGTTGGATTTTTTGTTGATTCTCTGTTACCTATTGTATTTTTGACACTGAATGACTGGAATGGGAACTTACTATAGGGTTTTATTCCTTTCCATCATCTGAGCAGTATTAAAACAATGATGAGCATACCATTTAGGAGGAATGACTCGCACATTCCAAATGCTGGTTACGCACTCACAGCCTGCCAAACTGACAATGTGTGATTCGCAAATAAAATAGCTGTTATTGAGAAAAGTAAACAATTGATTCATCACACAACATAATGGTCAGTGTATCTTCAGCAGCTGAGAATCGTGTGTGACAGGAATGCACAAGCTACCCAGGTGTACTTTACGAGAGAAAGAGTTTACGTTTTTCGAAAAACATTGTCATGAAAGTAGATCTGCCTTTGTCAGCGATACGTTTCAGCACTCTTTCAGGATACTTATACTTTCAGAATAATGTTGACCACTTCTCCATTGGTGTAGTCTGTCATATAATTAATTTATTAATGCTGACAATGTGTAAGCAATGACTGAAGTACTTTTTCTTGTCACTACGAGCCAGTTAACACTTATTATTCGTGAGGGCTTCTCAACTGTTTCTAGCTTGCAGTGGAAATGTGATGTCCACATGTATGTAGTATAATGTCTCTTATTACATACACATCCAAGTAATGACAGTGAAACTTACATACTTCAGATCTTGGACGCTTTTTACCAGGAGCACAAAGGTATCATACCTGTGGAAATTATCCTTTTTTGACTTTTTGTTACAGATCATAGAGAAATGCCAGCATAGCAGGAAGCAAGTAGATAACTTTGTTTTATTTTCCTGTCTTGCTTCTAGATCACATGATTTTGTAATATCCCTTACTTCCTCATTCACTACCCTCATGATGAATCAATCATCTGTCCCTTGTTATGATCTGAAAACATTGTGGAGGCAGAAGATATAATCCCAGTGGCTAATGGCTCACCAATTATTGAACTGTGCGTTGTTCTTGACAAAAGAATGAACAAAACAAAAGACTATACAGACATATGTAACTGAGGACTATTATGTACTAACATAAAGAGATGGAGTGCTTAAACGGCAAAAAATGAAACACTACTCAGTGAAAATAAAATTCAGTATACTGTTAGGCTGTATTTTTCAGATGAGTGATATTTCCACTGCCCATATGCGCCATGCCAAACTGAGCATATGGCAGGACTGCCTACCTGCTCCCCGCCTCACCCCTCCTGCAGTGATCAAGTGGTGTGTGGGATGAGAAACTGTGCTGCAACCACAATGCCTCGTGACCTGATGCAGGCGCATTTCGCATCCCCGTTACATCATGTCCCAATTTGCACAGACCCATTTGAAGCTGTGAAGTCACAATGCGTACCGTGCTGCGCTGCGCTGCGCCACACCACAGGCATTGTACGCATCTTAATTTGCGCCTAGCGTAATACGCCGATTATCGGCAATCATTGAGTTACCTGTGCAAATGTTATTGCAACTCTGTTAAATGTTAGGATGGAAGGGAGATTTACTATCACTGAACTATGCGATATTCATTTACTTTAGGGTCAGGCAAAAGGTGTTACAAGGACAGCTGTAAGAATTTATCGACAATGCTTCCCACAACGAAGACTTCCTGCACTATCATCATTTGTTGTTCTTCACCAAAGGTTTGTATCATCATAATTCTCTACTTTTACTTAATTATTTTGTGATTCATTCATAGCAAACTACAATAGTTTTCTTTATCTTTAATTCCGTATGTGAAACGTATTGTCTGTTTTGATATGCTTTCATTTTATTATTACGTAAATCATGACAGAATACACTTGGAGTACATATTTAATTTGCAAAGATTGAGAGATACTGGCTCTTTACTACCCCATGCAGAAGGCAGAGGCCCACAATGCAAGAGTGTATGTTGGAAGCTGAGGAACAAATTCTGGACAGTATCCATGAAGATCCTATTCAGACTACAAGAAGAATACACACTAAGTGGTTGTATTGCACACGTCATTCACTGCACTTTGAAAGAGAAGCATCTGCCACCTTACCATATTCAGTGCAGACAAGCATTGGAAGAGAAAGATTTCCCTCCGTGACGAGAATTCTCAGAATGGTTTCTGTTACAAAATGTGGAGTATGATCTGGAAACAAAATAGTTGTCACAGATGAAGCGTGTTTCATTCACGACGGAACAACCAATTTCCATAACATGCACATGTGGAGTGCACACAATCCATGCCAAGTGGTAGCAACACATTTTCAGCATTGCTTTTCCGTAAATATATGGGCCAGTATAATCGATGATTACAATATTGGGTCTTGCGTTTTATGTGCACAAGTAACTGGTAACTATTACTGAGCCTTTCTAGAGGAAACATTGCTACCAAACTTTATTACAACATATTCCATTAGCTGTATGTCATAACATGTAGTTCCTCCATGATGGTTGTCCACCTGACAAAGGTTGCAGAGTATGGAGATATTTGAATAGACAATTTCCAGGATGATGGATAGGAAATTTTGGTCCATGCTGATGGCCAGCACACAGTCCTGATTTAAATCCACTGGATTTATATTTTTGGGGTCATATGAAAGAACTTATCTATGCTTAGCATATAATTAACGTGGGAAAACTTGCGCAGATGATTTTCTAGGCTGCCAATACCATAAAGGCAAATGTGTGTGTGTGTGAAAGAGTGCAACAAAACTGGTTTCCCCATAACAAAGCATATGTTGAATCAAATAGTGGGTATTTTGAACACTTATTAGAGTATTGGTGTAACAGGGAACAAAGTACTGTGGGTTTCATTTTCGTTACAGTACTGTTGTAGAAAAGGAAAATAATCTGAATTTAATTTTCGTTATGCTAGTGTTGTAAAAAGAGGAAGAAGTTGATGGTAATTAGTGCATAACAAATTATGTGGTAACTGGTTGATTTTGTACTAAGGAGACACGTTTCATTTGATGTTAGCTTTTATTTACTACAACGGCCTTCATTATTGTAATGTTGTAAAAGAGAAAACGTCTGGTTGTACTTAATTCATTGTTTGCATAAAATGAATTACACAGTCTTGACAACACAGTGACTGTTAACAATGTTTGTTTTGGTATCGTTGTACACATCCAATGTTTATATGGTCTGGTTCTTCCGTTACCTTTCTCTGACCACTGCACCGATGTCGGCAATACACAAGCAAGGTCATGTGCCGTCAGATGACAATTAAACAGAAATACATCTACTATCAAACCTACAGATATCTATCTTTTAGAAATGCAAAAATAAAGAATGACATTTTATTAGACTTTTTTGTAAAGTACACCAAGATGTACCGTCTGCATAATTTTAGCAGCTTATATACCATCTGAGGCAGTTACTTTGAAGGAGAGAATGTTGATGTTGATGAATAAATAAAGATTATTTAAGAAAAACAAAAACTCGTATTACTTTTAGATCACAGCTCATATTAGTAAATGAGGTACCAAAAGTAGTAGATGAGTTTTGTTGTTTTTGCTGCAGAATAACTGATAATGGCCAAAGTAGAGAGAGTATAATATGCACACTGATAACAACAGAACAAGCATTTCTGAAAAAGACTATTTTATTAATGTGAAACATAAATTAAATGTTAGGAAGCTTTTCTCAAGGTATTTGTTGTGAGAGTACTCTTGTGCAGAAATGAGATGAGAGTGCTCTCGTACACAAGTGAGAAGTGTATGATAAACAGTTCAGGCAAAAAACAGAAGCTTTTGAAATGTGGTGGTACAAAAGAAAGCTGAAGATTAAATGGCTAACTTGGGTAATTGTTAAGTTGGTGCTGAACAGAACTGAGGAAAAAAGAAATTTATGGCACCACTTGACTAAAAGAAGGGACTGGTTGATAAGAGATACTGAGGCATCAAGGGATCATCAATTAGATAATGGAGGGAAGTGCATGGGTTCCACTGTAGAGGGAGACCAAGGTATGGCTACAGTAAGCTGGTTCTAAGGGATATAGATTGCAGTAGTCCTACAGAGATGAAGAGGCTTGCACGGAATAGACTACTGTGGAGACCTGCTCCACACTGTTCTTTGGATTGAAGACCACATCATTTATGTGTTTTAATACCTTCTCTACAGCAAATATTTTCAGATTTTATTTGTTAAAACTCAGTGATTCGGGAATGAAAAAATACATGCTGAGTGTGAAAAAAATTGGAAAATAGTTTGCTTGTACACCTTTCCCTGAATGAGCGTCAGATAGCGCTCCATGGAACTCCATTTCATGATCTTCTTCCAGCTGTCTAAAATAGTACTTATATATATTTGAATCAGAAACGAATAGAATACGTGGTTATTACCATTAAAAGCAAATGAAAGAAAGAATTATCAAGCTGCATTACTTGTGACCAAAATCTTGCTACTTCAATCGCACTTGGAGTTGCAAGCAGATCTTCTGTACGAGACACAAGGCACAGTTAACACTCCAGTATGTGTTTTGTGGTCTTTGCTTCGCCTCTGTCATAGTTGCTGGTGTTCACAGGTGAGTGCCATTCCTGGAGATTACTGCTGATCTTCCAACTCCAGAACAAAAGCTCTTGAGTGACTTTAATATGAAGGGAGAGGGGAGATAGTGTTGTTCTCGAGTCAAGAAATCCACAATTGTTTTCTTGCTGTAGCTGCTGTTGTTTGAAAGACTGAAGTGGACTTGAGGAAACTTCTTCTGGACCTCAACCTTGTGGCTGCTCGAACTTTCCTATGTAATAAATGGTTTTCCTGATGACCTTGATTTTTTCTCTCCATGCTGGCAACTGCTGTGTGATGAGTATCTGGTGGTGCTGTGCCTGCAGGCTGGAAGAGTTATACAAATGGTATTGGTTTCAAACAGCTTGTAACAAGTCTATATGTTCTGTTTTGTACTTGTCAACTATGCGTGCATGGATAGATTTGCACCAGACTGGGTGCACATACCTTGCAGCACTGTAAGAAGTTGCCAGAGTTCCCAGGGTTTGTGGTCAAGACCTCCATGTACTACCAGTGATCTTGCAAAGGGTATTATTTCTGGTTTCTTCCCCCATTCTCATATTCTCACAATGCTGCTTGTTCATCAGAGTACCATCCAGAGTGACTCCCAGATGTTCAGGATGGAGCGTATTTACTAACTGAATCTCTTACCATGTGATGTTGGTTTGCAGTCAGCCAGATAGGCTTCAACACCCTCAAAAGATTTCCTTTGACTCACTAATGGAACTCCTTGTGTTTACTGGAGGGAATTGGTCGTTATTATAGGTGTTAAATAATATTGGTGGAAGAACACTTCCTTGTGGTAAACCATTTCTTTGACATCTCCAGTGACTAAGCTGATCTTGGAAGTTGCCATAAAATCTCCTGCTTTGAAATAAACTTTGAATAAGTTTGTTGAAAACTTAATCTTTGGTTATCACGTAGAAAATGTACAATGACTGAGAGTGTCATAAGTAGCCAAAAGATCGATAAAAGCTACTCCTGTAATTCTCTGGTTTTAAAAGCCATCCTCAATAAGTTGCGTGACGTTTAGGACTGAGATGTACAGCTTTTCCTATGTTAGAACTGGCTCTGCAAGTGAGTAATACACATTTAACCTTTACAAAAAATTTGAAAAATATGGCCCATCTACTTCAGATTCACATTTCTTTCGCTATGTGCGATTTACTTAATCTATTCTTGTCTTTATGCTTGTATTTGTGTGTCCTTTTCTGTATTTTATTTATAAATCCTTGTCCTGTTTGCTCTCTCATGACTAATCATAGGACTTAGAATTATTAAATCTGATGTTGTATTTATCACTTCATGATTGCACTGTTCTAGCTGACAAATGTTATGGTAACACTGCATCTCAAAAGGGGGGAGGGATAGGGTGTAGTGACTGGGGAGAGAAAATGTGGCAGGGAGAGGTAGGAAGGGTTGGAGAGAAGTTTCAGTTGAGTAACAAACAATGTAAGGAAAAGACAGATTGCTACTTGCCGTAAAGATGACACTTTAAGTTGCAGACAGGCACAAATAGGAGACACTTACATATTAGCTTTCACCCACAGCCTTTATCAGAAAAAGAAGTGCGCACACACACACACACACACACACACACACACATACACACAAATTTCATTCACACAAGCAAGCACACCTCATGCACGTGACTGCCATCTCCGCCAGCTCGGACCAGAATGCCAACTGTTCAGTAGTGCAGCAGTCACAAGTCTGATTTCTTCTGAATTCACTGTTGTATGAATGGCATGAAAGTTGCAGTATCTGGATGAGCAGAATTACCTGCATCCAAGCACAGATGTAATGAAACAGTCACAATAATACACAACACTGAATTTCAGTATTTGTTAAGTTAATGCAACAAACAAGTACCACTATTAGCAGTGAAATATATTCAAAGACTGTTTGAAGGCAGGTGCTCATAGACACAAGCGAATAATTATGAATTTGAGAATGAAATTCAAAATGTTTGAGACACACTATCTCTGTAAACACACAGTTTATATTTGTACTGGGTAAACTGTTTGTGAGAACTCATTTTCCCATAGCTGACACTGGCCACTGCAAGACAAAATAGTCACATTACCGATGTGAAGATTCCACACTACACAGAGTACACTGTTGCAAGTATGATGAACAATAGACAGTAGAGCAGAAAGCACAAGCGATCAATAGCTATTGCTAGAAGAATCCAGTTAACTTGATGGCGTCGATGTGAGGATGTACGTGTCAGAACACGTCGGCTGTCATCACCAATGCTCACATTGCCCCCGCTACTTGAGGCTTCAATGCTGCTGTCTTCCATTCCTGAACAGCTCTCATGGCGGTCTTCTGTTGATGGTACCTGTGGATGTACAGTTGGGTATGAAATGTTAGTTACTAACTAGATTCTCTTACCTGTATTTTGCATAGAAATTATATCAATTACATAACGGAATTTACTACAACATAATGGATGAACAACAAAACAAGTTTGTTATCTTAAATGTTCATAAGTTTTTATATCAGACCACATAGATGAGGACTGTCTGCAAAGAAGCCAAAACATTGGTAGTTTTAACTTACCATAATAAAATTATACAGCCAAGTAATTTTATTGAAAAGTTCATTAAATGAGAGATTGTTCTGCTTGCAGTGCTGTCAACAAAGAGCAGTAGAATCAGTATGTCAGGCTTGTGATGGACCACTACTAATCATATAAATTGTGGGGAAGTTGCTCTTTTGCAATGACCACAATTATGTTTCAGATGAAATGACATAGATTGCTGTTCTATATCTGCAGCTAAATCCATATGCTGATAAAATGCAGATTTTGGTTTGCCTTCCCCAAAACATTTCCAATGTTTTCTAAACTCCTTATTCCTTAAATGTTTTCATTAGCTATTATTCCAGGTTTTGTGCTCCTTGCATGACTGATGTCCTTTCCTATAATTTGGCTTGTTTACAAGAAGTCTTCAACAGTAGTTGTAATATATACATTTTGTTTGTCCAGTGCTCACCAACAATTGTTGAAGAGCAATTTATAATTGGCATGCTGCTCAGATTAACTAAATTAAAATTTTTGTATCTGTCCTTAGGGGATAATGTGTATTGCAGTGATTAAAAACTTCTCAACAGACTTCCAAAAAAAGCTAAGTTTTGGTTTTTAGTTTATACAAATATTAGAATATTTATGCAATTACTCATTTTGTACACATTAGTGTTTACCAGATGTTGTTGTCAGTCTCAAGACTGATTTGGTTTAACTCTCTATTCTAGCCTATCTTATGCAAGTTGTTGTTGTCATTCTGAAGACTGGTTTGGTCTAACTCTCTATTCTAGCCTATCTTATGCAAGTCTTTTCATATCTCCATAATTACTGCACCTTACATCCTTTTGAATGCCTTACTGTATTCAAACAACTACATTTACGTGACTACTCCACACTTTACGCTTAAATGCTAGATGGAAGGTTCACAGAACAACTTTCAGACTATTGCTCGAGCATTCCACTGTCCAGTCCCACGTGAGAAGAATTAACATCTAAATCTTTCCATGCAAGCTCTGAATTCTAGTATTTTATTACGAAGGTCATTTTTCCCAATGTAAGTGATTGAAATTTTATGAAAAAATCTTGCCGCAATGTGAAACGTCTTTGTTTTAATGATTAACACCTCAACTCATGTATCATATTGATGAAACTCTGTCCCTTGTTTCACATTAATACAAATTGAGCTGCCCTTCTCTAAGCTTTTGTGATGTCCTCCATCAACCCTATATAGTAAGAAGACTGTACTGTGCATCCGTATTCCAGAAGAGGATGGATAAGCATAGTGCAGGCAGTCTCTTTAGTAGATTCGTTCCATCTTCTAAGATTTATGCTGATAAAATGCAGATTTTGGTTTGCCTTCCCCACAACATTTCCTATGTTATGGTTCCAATATAAGTGCTTTGTAGTTGTTGTCCTCAAGTATTTAGTTGAATTGACAAACTTTAAATTATTATGGTTTGTTGTGAAACCTGAGATTCAACAGGTACTTTTTAGTACTCAACTGGAGGACTTCACACTTTTTATTGTTTGGGGTCAATTGCCACTTCTGCACCATTCAAATATCTTTTGTAAATTATTTTGCAGTTTTTTTTGCTCATCTGATGACTTTAGTAGGCAGTAAACAACACCATGAACTGCAAACAATCTAAGAGGGCCGCTCAGATTCTCTCTTAAATCATTTATATAGATCAGGAACATCAGAGATCCTATAACACTTCCCTTGAGGAGACCAAATGTCAGTTGTATTTCAGTCAGTGACTTGTCATTGATCACTACCAGCTGTCAGCAAATCACGAATTCAGTTACAGAACTGAGGCAACACTCCATAGGCACGCAATTAGATTATAAGCCACTTGTGAGGAACACTGTTAATGTCTTCTGGAAATCTAGAACTATGCAATCAACTTGAGAACCCTGTCACTAACTCTCATTACTTCTGGTGAATAAAGAGCCACTTGTGTTTAACATGAATGATATTTTCTAAATTCATGCTGGCTATGAGTCAACAGATTATTTCTTCTGGGTATTTCATAATGTTAGAACACAATATATGCTCCAGAATTTCATTGAAAATTGATGTGAGTGTTATGGGTCTATAGTTCAGCAAATTACTACTATGTCATTTCTAGTCTGTTGCTGTGGGCTGTGCAACATTCTAATCTTTAGGTAAGGATCTTTTTTTCAAGTGAGCAGTTTATATGATTGCCAAAAATGGAGATATTTCATCGACACACTCCAAAAGGAATTTAATGGTGTGCAATCTTGTCTTTATTGTGTGACTTAACAACATTATGAAAAGGATAGTTGCTACTCACCATATAGCAGAGATGCTGTGTCGCAGATAGGCACAACAAAAAGACTGCCAGAAAGTGAGCTTTTGGCCAACATGGCCTTACACACACACACACACACACACACACACACACAAAACCACAATCTCTGGTTGCTGTGGCTTCAGCAGTCAGAGACTGTGGTCATGTTTGTATGAGTTGTACCCTTCCGTGACTCAGCATCTTTGCTGTTATGGTGCAAAGTCAAGTGCTCGCACACCAGTTGGGAATGACAGGGAAGAGAAGGCTGTGAGAAGAAGTCAGCCAATCACATGTTGACTGGACCTTCCTCCAGAATGATAACATGATAGCAGTGGCCACCATGTGAAGAGGACATAAACGCCGCGACCAACTGGTGAAAGCCAGTTCAATACCAGCTTCAAGATCAGCGACTTCAATAGCAGCGTAAACAATAGTCACTTCACTTGTACTCTTTACATAGCACAGACTTGGGATTGTCTATACTGAAGAAGATTGATCATTTTGCATGTCGTCCTTTGCTTGCAACTCATCTGTGTGCTTGCCAGAGTTAAGTTTACTTTCACATTTACCTTTCTTATAAGGCCACACTTCAGACAATGTGCACCAAGCTGCTTAAACCATTCTATAAACAGGCGAACAGAATTAAGTCATGCCCTTGGTGGTTTTCACAGCATGAACATCAAGATTTCCTGTCCAGACAATCACAGTGTTAAGCTTGTGGCATTAAATGTCACAATTTGTATGTTTGCAGTGGAACAAACGTAAGAATTCTGCCCACTCACATAATTCTCGTCACAAGGCCCATGTAATCAATGCAGTGTATTCAAAGCCTTCTGCAGGCATTAGCAAAACTCACAAGCAGTCACTTTCTTCAGTGCTATGACACTCCAACAAACTTTTTGTTCATTTGCATATTAGTGGAAAAATGTGAAATTTCAGTTGGACATGAGCACCTCTGTTAAATTTCTGAATCATAACACATATGAACTGCTGGGCTCTCCATGCCTGTCTAAAAGTAGTACACACCTGACGGCTTATAATGGACAAGACATTCTCGTTCTCAGAAAATGTACTTTGCCTGTCATGTATTGCTCGCATATGCGATCTGTGACTTTCACTGTGCTACAACTCTGTGACTGTGAGAGCATATTTGGCCTTGATTCATTTGATTTATTTGGCTTTCAAATTCAGGACAATGTGTTGTCAGTGTCTGCATTCAATGCAAATGACGGTGTAGCTTGTTGAAAGAATTCCTTTAACTCTGTTCTGAAGGTTTAGTCAAGGCTAACAATTTTGTTGCACATATTACTATGAAAGACAATGCTCAGCTGAAATTTTGCAAGGCCAGAACTGTTCCCATAGCATTACGGGACAAGGTGCCTGTTGAAGTTAAAGAATTGCACGATAGCGGAGCTATTGCACCCATACAAGCTAGTCAAAGAGCAAGTCCACTGGTTTTGCTCCCCAAACCTTCAGGTCGCATTCACATCTGTGTTGACTTTAAGTCTACAGTCAACACACAAACTGTGATTGATACTTATCCAATGCCACCCACAGAGGAGAGCAGACAGATTAGGCACTGGACACTGCTTTTCAAAAATTGATTTGTACGATGCATATCTTCAAATACCATTAGATGAAGAATCTCAAAACGTGTGTTGTCAACACTCATTCGGGCCCTTCAGTCACATTTGTTAGCCATATGTGATCTGCCAGTTCCTTGCAATGTCACAGTATTGCAGCCAGTCTTACGGGGAAAGTGAGCTACTATATTCAGTTCATATTGAAAGCTGCACAAATTGCAGCTCCATTGTATTACTTGTGTCAGAAGAATTTCCCCTTTGTTTGGACAAATGAGTACCAAGAAGCTTTTCAAAATCTTAAAGATACATTTCTCAGTGATCGATGCTTGGTTCACTTTGATCCTGAGAAACCAGTTGTGGTGCGAGTTGACACTTCCTCTTTTGAATCAGTGCAGTGCTTTCACACAGATTTGGTTATAAAGACAGGCCTGTTGTTTTCACATCAAAAGTGTTGTCCAGAGCTCATTGTAAGTATTCACAAATAGAGAAAGAGGCATTAGCTACTATGTATGGTGTCACCAAATTCCACCACTATTTGTATGGCAGAAAATTCTACTTAGTAAAGTCCTTGTTTCATCCAATGAGGAGGGTGCCTGTATGAACTACCCAAAAATTGCAAAGATGGGCTTTGCTGTTGTCTCAATACAAGTACAAGATTGTGTATCATCTGACAGCTCAACATGGTAATGTGCACGCACTTTCACATCTTCCGATTGACACTGATTCAGACTATGATGCTTCTGCTGCATCTTGTTGTTACATTGATGCTCAGGGTTCTGAATTGCTTCAATCCCTTCCTCTAAACTATAGGAAAATTGCACAGGCCATGGAAGCTAGTTGAGATTTTAACATTTTGCTACAATACATTCACACATATTGGCCTCGCTCATCACATAGCATAAAGAAATCAGTAGTGCACCGATGCTTTGCATGTCAGCATAGCCTCACTATACAGCAAGGTGTGATTCTTGTTCAAAATGACAGTGGACAGTCAGGTGTGTTGGTCCCCAAAGCTTTTCAAAACGAAGTGTTGCAATTACTTCACCATGGATGCTGGGGGATTGTTCATATGAAACAATAAGCGTGTCAACACTGTACTTGGCAGGGTATGGACACCCAAACAGAACAGATGAAACCACAGTCACATGCATGTGTGGAAAATCAGTCTGATCCACCACAAAAATTCTCTGCTTGGCCTAAGTTGCAATCACAATGGCAACGTGTGCACATAGACTTTGTGAGATCTTTTTGGAACACTTGTTGGTTGATTGTGGTAGACTCTTATAGCAAGTTTCCTTTTGCTGTGTCAGTTAATTCGACAATGTCATGTAGCACAGTTCAGGTGTTGTCTTGTATTTTTTGCCTCAATGGTTTGCATGAAGTCACAGTGTCGGACAATGGTCTTCAGTTCACATCGCATGAATCTGAAACGTTCTGTGAACACAATGGCATACAGCATCTAACTAGTGCAATTTGTATGTTTACAGTGGAACAAACATAAGAATTCTGCCCACTCACATAATTCTCGTCACAAGGCAGCAAAGTAGAATGTTTTGTCAGAACCTTCAAACAGAAGATGACCAAACTTCACCACACACACCAGGGATCAAGCATTGTAACTGTTTCTCACCTCCTGTTGTTTGCATCCATGAGATGGATCATTGCCAGTGGAACTGCTTCATGGCCGATGCCATCGGACACCGCTTCACCTGCCCCAACCTCCTTAGCATACGGTGCTGAAGGAAGACTGCAAGTATCACTTCGTGCCACATGATGTTGTGTTTTTCAGGGTTTTTAGTGACAGCAGATGGTTGGCGTGAGGCAAGATTCTTTGTTGACTTGGCGCACACATGTATCTCATTTCAGGCCCAGACAGATTGCAGTGCCGAAATCACAAAAACATTTGCCACTGTCATGTGCATGGTGATTCTTCTGTATCTCTTCCCCCAGATTCATGGATCCTGAGGACAGTGCGGCCACAGCAACCACCAGAGGGTGACATCATGACACTGCAGGATGACCCCATGGAGACGGAGCCTTCAACCCCTCCGCCTCCTCTCATCCTACCGATGGAGCTGGACCTGCCCATGCCGCAGCAACTGACACCTACATATGAGTATGGTTCTCAGGAGATGGACACGTACCCTTCTAGGCATTTTCTGGGGACATTTCCACCAGAGCGAAGGCTGGATGGCAGGGTATGACTGGAAATCTGACGTCCCCTGCAGTCACAGCTTCCAGTCCATCAGAGCCTCCACACTCCTGCCTCTGCTCCTGTTGTCAAGCTCCATCTATGATGATGGTCTGTCACTTTGGGGAGGAGGAATGTTATGGCATAAAGTCAAGCACCAGCATGCCAATCAGGAATGACAGGGACGAGAAGGCTGTGAGAAGAAGTCAGCCAATCGCACACTGATGGGATCTCCCTCCAGGACGACAATGCAACAGTAGTGGCCCCTGAGTGAAGAGGACATAAGTGCCGCGACCAACTGGTGACAGCCAGTTCAATTGCAGCTTCAAGATTAGCAACTTCAATAGCAGCAACAACGATAGTCACTTTGCTTGAACTCTCTATGTAGCACAAATTTGGGGTTGTCCATACTGAAGAAGACTGCTTATTTTGTATGTTGCCTTTTGCGTGTGACATATCTCTGTAATTGCCAAAGTTAAGTATTTTAAATTTCTTTTTGTAACAAAACTCATTAATATGACTTGTTTAATTTTTTGTTTAGTCATCTGAGTATGCAGGCTTCCTAGATGCTACATTTGCTATATGATGACTAGCAACCATCCTTTTCACAATATTGTTACATTCCATCTTGGATTTTCATTTTGTGACTTAAGTTGCTTTGCTGCACAGAAGGGTATCTATTCCCAAGTTATCAATGTTGGCAGCAGATCTTCATTCAAATTCTGCAATATTTGCTGCGTCTTCTATGGCCTGGGGCTAAAATTTTTGCACCACACTCTTCCCACAGTCACAAAATTAAATTTCCCTTGATACCTCACTGTGTGTCCTAGCGATCTATTACTTCCTTTAATCAAGTTGCACCATAACGGTCTTTCCTCCCAGATTGATTCAGTGCCTCTTCACAGGTTACTCAGTCTACCCACCATTCTTCTTAGCAGAACATTGCAGAAGCTTCTATTCTTCATGTCTGTACTGTTTACTTTTTCATTTACCTTTTGTATAAGGCTACACTTCAGACAAATACTTCTTAGAAAAGACTTCCCACCCCTCAAACACACAATTGATGTTAACATATTTCTCTTTCTCAGGTAGGCATTTCTTCCTATTATGAGTTTTACAAATTATGGTTCATAGGTATTCCAAGGAGACTGCAACAGAATTGTGTGCTTTTGACCCTGACAGTACATCACTGCCTCTACACAGTAAATTTGCCCTCTAGGTATCCATTACGAACAACAGCACTGTACAAACTTTCCAGCATCAAGGTGTTCAAATCAGGTGGACAAGATAACACACAGAATGGAATGTACATCAACAGCATTGAGCTCCCTACATTAGCAAATGCAGAATTTGTCTGATCCCTAATGATCATTGTAGAAGGGTTTGGAGGAGGTCACATACCAATGCATATCTGAACTATGCAGTCACCAGCAGTATATTTTGAGTTCACAGATATGCAAAGATGGGCACATTTAAACAGTCTATTTTTTATGTTGGTGTTTATTTTATTCTTATTTCATAGTATAGCTATTTTTTTATAATTTAGGTGGACACACATTTTCATGCAGATGAAGCAAGTGCTTTTTTTTTTTTTTTTTTTTTTTTTTTTTTTTAACAGTTCATTCAAGCCTTAAAGCTACATCTGAATAACATTACACAATTAGAAGACAGCTTGAAGAAAGACAAACTTGAGTTTACAGCATTTGTAGATTCAGAGATGGCTGGAATACACTCTTTAAAATTTCTGAATATAGCAGAGGTAAAATACACTGAATGACAGTTTGTTTAGGCATTGTGTAGAAATCAGGCTGCAGCCATAAGCGTTAAAGGAAATAAAAGGAAAGCAATGGTTGCAAAGGACCAAGAGCACTCACAGGATAGTTTGTAAGGGGAGGAGCAGGGGGAATCCTGTGGGTATAGGGTATGGGGTGTTTTTAATACTTCAGAAGATAAATGGCAACTTTTAAGGAGCTATAAAAACGTAAGAAGCAATAAAAAGGTTCCAATTGTGACCTAAGTAATGCTGACATTTAAATAATATCTTTTTGAAAGAAAATCACCTGACTACATTATATATATTTTTTTCCTTCCTTAAGAGCTAGGGGTTGGAGGGTCTCGATCCCCCTTGCTCCCAGGCATGGATGCCCTTGGAAGGAACTGAAACAAGATAGTAGACAATCCTAACTGTTATTCAATCTGTGCATTAAGCAAGCATTACAGGAAGCCAATGAGAAATTTGAGGTTTTCCAATGACATTGTAATTCTACCAAAGACAGCAAATGACTTGGAAGAGCAGTTGAATGGAATGGATAGTGTCTTGAAAGGAGGTTATAAGATGAAGGTAAAAAAAAAAGTAAAACAGCGGTAATGGAATGTAGACAGATTAGGTGATGTTGAGGGAAGTACACTGGGAAATGAGACACTAAAAACAGTAGCTGAACATTGTTATCTGGGCAGCAAAATAACTGATTAAGCCAAAAGTAGAGATGATATAAGATGCAGATCAGCCATAGCAAGACAAACATTTCTGAAGAAGGAATTTCTTAACAAAGAATATAAATTTAAAGTATTATGAAAAGGATAGTTGCTACTTACCATGTAGCAGACTGTCAACAAATAAGCTTTCAGTCAAAAAGACCTTCATTGGAAATACACACACACACATACACACACACACACATACACACATGACCACAGTATTTGGCTGAGACTGTGGTCACACATGTGTGCATGTGTGTGTGTGTGTGTGTGTGTGTGTGTGTGTGTGTGTGTGTGTGTGTGTTTTGCTCCTGTGCCTGTGACCGTGTGTGTGTGTGTGTGTGTGTGTGTGTGTGTGTGTGTGTGTTGTCTATTTCCAATGAATGCCTTTTTGGCCGAAAGCTTACTTGCCAACAGTCTTTTTATTGTACCTATCTGTGACTCAGCATCTCCACTATATGGTGAAAAGCAACGACCCTTTTCATAATATTGACTTATTCCATCCTGGATTTTTCATTGCTTAATATAAATTTAAGTGTCAGAAAGTGTTTTCTGGTGGTATTTGTCTGGAGTGTAGCCTTACCTTTTTATTATTTACTCAGTCCACCCAGCTAATTTTCAGCATTCTTCTGTGGCACTGTATTTCAAAAACTTCTATCCTGGTCTTAGCTGAACCATCCACTTTTCAGTTCCTTACAAGAGTACATGCATGGTCAACTGTTCTTCTACACTTGAGCTATTGTTGTTCTATAGAATCTTGCACAGACGTAAGTGTTTTGTGTTCCTCTCTGAGATGTAACACAACTGCCTCTTTATCTGACTGAATACTTTCTCGCCTTCAGTCTGAAGACTGATTCGTTGCAGCTCTCCGAGCAATTCCATCCTGTGCAATCCTCTTCATCTCCAAATCACTGACA
Source organism: Schistocerca serialis cubense (assembly GCF_023864345.2). Classification (NCBI taxonomy): domain Eukaryota; kingdom Metazoa; phylum Arthropoda; class Insecta; order Orthoptera; family Acrididae; genus Schistocerca; species Schistocerca serialis. Next base: position 2,359,667 of record NW_026048515.1, on the reverse strand, counting down.
TGTACAACCATTTGAACCTGCTTATGTATGCATCCTTTTGTCTCCCTCTACAAATTAGTGATTGCTTTCTGTCTCAGGGCATGCCCTATTAATCAAGCCTTTCTTCTAGTCAAGTTGTGCCAAAAATTTCTTTTTTCCCCAATTCGACTGAGTATCTACTTGATCTACCCACTTAATCTTCAGCATTCTTCTGTAGCACCATATTTCAAAAGCTTCTGTTCTCTTCTTGTCTAATCTGCCTATCATCCACTTTTCACTTCCGTACAAGGCTACATTCCTAACATCTAAATGTATGTGATGTGTTAATAAATTTCTCTTTTCCATAAATATGTTTTGTGCTGAAGCCAGTCTCTACTTTGACCATCATTATTTATTTTGCTGGCCAAACAGCAAAACTCATCAAGTGCCTTTAATGGCTAATTTTGTAATCTAATTCATTGCCTTATTGTAATTCAACAACATTATCTTACCCTAGTTATACTTTTGTTCATCTTACAATGTTTTTTCAAAACACTATCCTCTCTGTTCAACAAATCTTTCAAGTCGTTTACTGTCTCTGATAGAGATATAATGTTGCTGGCAAACCTTAAGAATTTTATTTACTTTTCCTGAAAATTGATTAGCTTTCCAAATTTCTCATTGGTCTTCTTTACTGCTTGCTGAATACACAGACAAAAAATATTGGGGAAAGTCTACAACCCTGCCTCACTCCCTTTCATATTCTTTGCCTCTTATAACTAGTCTGGCTTCTGCACAAGTTCTAATAAACTTTTACTCCCTGTATTTTATTGCTGCTATCTTCAGAATTTAGGAGAGTTTATTCCAGAGAATATTGTCAAAAGCTTCCTTTAAATCGAGAAATGTTACAAATGTAGGTTTGTCTTCATTCATCTTACTGTCTAAGATAAGACATAAGATCAGTATGACCTTATGTGTTGTTACACTTCCCTGGGACCCAAACTGCTCTGCCCTGGCTCATCTTCTACCAGTTTTTATTCAATCTTCTTGAAACAATTCGTAACAATATTTTGCAAACATGACTTATTACACTGATGGTCTGGTAGTATTAACACTTGTTGGCATCTGCCTTCTTTGGAATTGGAATTATTATATTCTTCCTGAAATCTGAGGGTATCTTGCAGGTCTCGTATATGTCTTGCATGCCTGTTGAAATAATTTTGTCTTAGCAGGCTTCCCCAAAGATCTCAACAATTCCGTGGGTGTGGTGTTTATTCCATGGGCCTTGTTTTTGTTAGATCTTTAAATGCTCAGACAAATTCTTCTCAAGGATCTCAACAATTCCATGGGTGTGTTGTTTATTCCATGGGCCTTGTTTTTGTTAGATCTTTAAATGCTCGGACAAATTCTTCTTGCAGTATCGTACCTCCCACCTCATCTTCATCTATTTCCTCTTCTCTTTCTATAAAACTGTCCTAACATTTGTAACCCTTATATAAATCTTTTAAGAATCACTTCCCTTTTCAGCTTTCTGTACTTTGTTTGGTACTGGTTTGTCATTTGAACTCTTGATTTTTGTACAGCTGCTTCCCTTTTCTCTGAATGTCTCCTTAATTTTCCTGTAGATGGCATTTATTTTACCCTTAGACATGCATGTTTCTACAGTTTTGCATTTGTTGCCTTGCCATTCCTGTTTTGCCATTTGCAGTACTCATCAATCTCAGTTTTCAGACATCTGTATTCCCCTCTAGTCTGCCTTCCTTAGTTGAGCGATCAGCATAGGTGGCTGCCTCGCAGAGGACTGGGGTTCGATTCTTGGTGTTGCCAACAATTTTTTTCTTGGCGGAAGGACTGGTGCAATGTGCACTCAACCTCATGATGACAACTGAGGAGCTACTTGAATGAGAAGTAGCGGCTCTACAGTCTGGAAAGTTGGCAAAACTCCATACTGTATCAGAATGTTGGCACAAGGCAGAAGATGAGACAGTGGCCAGTCAATGTCCCTTGAGCCTTCCTCGTCTGGACAAGGAGCTCATGTTCCCTTTAGTCTTCTTCAGTTGCTGCATTTCTATATGATTTTCTTTCATTAGTCAGACTCAATATCTCTTCAATTATCCAAGGATTTCTATTGGGCTTTGTCTTTTTGTCTATTAGATCTTCTTCTGTCTTCACTACTTCATCTCTCAAGATGACCACTTGGTCTTCTGTTGTATTCATTATACTTTTTTGAGCCAATCATTAGCTAATGCTCCCTTTGAAAGTCTGAGAAATATTTGATTCTTTTAACTTATCCAGGACCCATGTCCTTAATTTCATACCTTCCTGGAGTTTCTTCAGTTTAAATTTTCAGTTCATAACCAATAAATTATGGTCAGAATCCACATCTGTTACTGGATATGGTCTACAGTTTAAAATCTTTCAAGATCTGTGTCTTAACATTATGTAAGTTCTTTCAATCTCTTTATCTACTGTGGAGCTAGATGGCATATAAGTTTGTACTACTGTGATCAGTGTCAGCTTTGTGTCTGTCTTGGCTACAGTAATGCTTCTACTATGCTGTGCATAGAAGCTTACCACCATTCCTATCTTGTATTCATCTGACCAGAAGTCCTGTTCTCCCTGCCAACACACTTCATTAATTCCCACTATATCCTTATTACACCATTCCAGGTATCTTTTTAAATTCTCTAAGCCATTTATCCAACCAAACAATGTAACATTCCAGCATCATTCTGAGTATTCCCTCCCCAGAGATCTGAATGGAGAATTATTTTGTCTCTGTCTTACATTACCCTCGAAGATGCCATCATCATTTAAGTGTGCTGTAGAGCCTGCATGCTCCCAGGAAAAATAATGGCTGTAGTTTCCCCTTGCTTTTCGCTATTCACAGTATTAGTGCAGCAAGCCCATGTTGGATAATGTTACAAGACTAGATCAACCAATCATCTGGACTGTTGTGCCTGATACTACTGAAATCTTACTGCTCCTCTTCAGGAATTATAAGTTGGTGTGGCCTCTCCACAGTGGCTGCAGTTTCGGCTATCTGAGTTGTTGGGGTACACCGGCTATCCCACCTCATCAAGGTCCACGATTCATGAGGGGGAGTGGGGTCTGTTTAGAACATTTAATCTTCTAAACATATAAATCCGTCTACTGGTTCTAGCTGACCCTTGTAGTTTAATCATTGGTGCTATAACATGACCACTGACAGCAGTTTCACTATTGTCATCCTTGAAGAGGTCAGGTCGGTTTGTTGCCTTTAGGTCCAATATATTTTGATCATGTGGGTGCAACTATTTATTCTAGGTAGTTTTCAGAGAAGATTTAGTAATGTTTTGCAGATTGTCTTATCATGCCCACCACCAATGGAATTAATTATCCCAACTGATTGTTGGATGATTAAAGTCTCTGAGAGCATTACTAAGGGATATTCATATAGTGAATTGAGGTTTTCTTTAAAGTTTTCAGCTGTGTTGGGACTGAGTCTGCCAGGGGAGAGAAAGTCTTGCATAAATAATTTTGCTTGTGGTTTCAGTTTCTGTTTTGGTGGATTTAATTTTCTCATGTCCTATGAATACCACAGCATCTCCATTTCCCATAGGCATATCCAATCAGTGCACTTCTATTTACCACAAAAATTTAACTGCTGTCGATTTCAGGTTTTAGCCAGCTTTCTGTAAGTGGTATTACGAGCTCCGCTGCTTTATAGGACTGTTTCAGACTCTGTGGCTTTGTTGCAAAAGCTTCAGGAATTGATCACTAGGATTTTCATCATTTCATCTGTGAGGGCCATTTCTTTAAATGTTTCAGGGTTCCTACAGCTCTTCTTATCTGCAATGTGAAACGTAGCAAGTTTGGACCACTCCACCTGTGAGTGTAGTTTCAGCTCTCTGAGACTGCAGATGTGTGTGCAAGTTACGCTTGTGCAAGTGTGTGTGTGTGTGTGTGTGTGTGTGTGTGTGTGTGTGTGTACTGCTGACAAAAGCCTTAATGGGAGAAAGCTATGATTGTGTGAATCTTTTTATTGCACCTATCTCAGCTCAGCATCTCCGCTATATGGTGAGTAGTAACTTTCCTTCTCTCGTATTGTTACATTCCACCCATATTGTTGTACTCCTATTGATAATTATATTTTTCTCCTTTATATTTCTACTGTGTCTGATGGATCATGCTGTGTGTATATTACATATATTCAGAACAGCCACAATACTGTACATGAATATCTCTCATTAATTTTTTTTCAGTTGATAATTTTCAACCTGCTGGTTTCAGTGATATATTTAGTTCTGTTTAAGTGTCAGGAAGTCGTTTCTGAAAGTATTTGTATGGAGTGTAGCCATGTATGGAAGTGAAACATGGACGATAACTAGTTTGGACAAGAAGAGAATAGAAGCTTTCAAAATATGGTGCTACAGAAGAATGCTGAAGATAAGGTGGGTAGATCACGTAACTAATGAGGAGGTATTGAATAGGATTGGGGAGAAGAGAAGTTTGTGGCACAACTTGACTAGAAGAAGGGATCGGTTGGTAGGACACGTTTTGAGGCATCAAGGGATCACAAATTTAGCATTGGAGGGCAGCGTGGAGGGTAAAAATCGTAGAGGGAGACCAAGAGATGAATACACTAAGCAGATTCAGAAGGATGTAGGTTGCAGTAGGTACTGGGAGATGAAGAAGCTTGCACAGGATAGAGTAGCATGGAGAGCTGCATCAAACCAGTCTCAGGACTGAAGACCACAACAACAACAATCATAAAATACTGATATATGGAAAATATTTAGCTATGTACCCCAAGACTGAAAGTATCTTGTTCTGACAAAGGCCTTGTTGGCCAAAAGCTTATTTTGTGACAGTCTTTTTGATGGGAATAATAGTTACACAAGAGGGGATTCAAAAGTAACTAGAATAAGTAGTACAGGAAAGTTCTGGCAGTTGTACAATGTGGACTACTACTGTTAACAGTTAATAGACTGAGGGATGAAGTGTGATTTTATAATGGAGAGAATATACCTGACAGAATTCTTCTCAAACGAAAGTGTGGCGACTATCGCACACGTCGATCGCAGCCGATGCATAAAATTTGCGACAAGCACAGAGATTATTCTCCACAGTTTGCACGGGAGTCACAGAGAAGAGAGCCGTCGACTGTGATTCTCATACCTACCTGTTTACTCTTTGTTGTTGATTCTCTTTTGTGTATTCTCTTACTTGGCAACCTGTTATATGTGAAAGAAATAAAAAAGAAACTTGAGTTCAGACTCCGTTAGTTTCCGATTTCTAACTGTGTTTGCCATAACTGGACTAGATCTTGCCCACACTGTCAGCTATGCAAAGTGGGCAGACACGTGCGCCCTCCAATCAGACAATTCCCAGATGTCAAGGCACGCTTCTCGCACATTCATTTGGACATCGTAGGACCTCTTCCACCATCAGATGGTAATCGCTACCTGCTAACAATCATCAACAGGTATACACGCTGGCCGGAAGCAATACCTATCGATATCATCTTGGGGGAAACTCTGGCAACAGCATTCATTTCAACTTGGATATCGAGGTTCAGCTGCCCACTCCATATAACAACTGATAGAGGACGACAGTTCGAATCAGAACTATTCACTCAGTTAGCAAGATTCTGCGGATACTGCCATCACCGCACCACCGCCTACCATCTGGCAAGCAACGGGATGGTAGAAAGATGGCACCGTACCTTAAAAGCAGCCCTCATGTGCCACAGTACTAAATGGATGGAAGCATTACCCATTGTACTGTTAGGTCTTAGGATGATCTTTAAACCTGATATGGACGCCTCCCTGGTGGAGTTGGTCTACAGAGAAACAATACGTCTGCTCGGAGAATTCGCTGACGACTCAGGGGTACTGAACGCAGATGACTAGTCAGAATATTTAAAAGGATTGAGAGAAACGGTCAAGAAAATCAAACCTGCGATAGCGTCCAGACATGGAGCCCCAGTAACATTCATGCACAACGATTTAAAAACTTGCACACATGTACTGTTACACAAAGATGGCGTCAAATCACCACTACAACCGCCATACACTGGACCTCATCGTGTTATACACAGAGATGCACATACCGTAGACATAGTACTGAATGGGAAACAAGCCACCATATTGTTAAGTAGAGTGAAACCTGCTTATATACTTCAAGACACTCCGGCGATGTCAGCGTCACGCAGCGATCAGCACAAGACAGCGATGCAGAACCGCACTCCGCTATCTCCGCAGTCAATAAAGCAGCAGCCTCGATGCACCACGCGTTCTGGCAGACAAGTGCACTTCCCTGCCCGCTACAGAGAGGAACATCCGAGCTCCGCTCTCACCAAGAGGGCTCATGTGGTGACTACTGCACACGTCGATTGCAGCCGACGCGTAAAATTCACGCCAATCACAGAGATTATTCTCCACAGTTCGCACGGGAGTCACAGAGAAGAGAGCCGTCAACTGTGATTCTCATACCTATCTTTTTACTCTTTGTTGTTGATTCTCTTTTATGTATTCTCTTACTTGGCGACCTGTTATATGTGAAAGAAATAAAAAAGAAACTTGAGTTCACACTCCATTAGTTTCCGATTTCTAACTGTGTTTGCATGGGTACACACCTATTTACGCAACAAAAGTATTTTTCAAGTTTGATTTGTATCTGTCATATGACTGTGAGAAAGTCTTTAAAAATTTTTATTATTTCTAATCTACTCATCTTTTTAAAAACATAATGTGGTCTATATCTCCTTATGTATGTGTTTATTAGGTGCATATAACATGGAATATGGTGCTATAAATGTTATCCCCCACCACATACGGTACATACGATTTATTTGCAACAATTTTAGTTCAGTTAAAGAAAGAAGAAAATAAGATTAAAAATTTAAATCACATCAAAAATGGGTTCCTTAAAGATAGAGCACAAACTTCCATAAGAGAAGATTGAGGAAGGAAACTGAATGCAGCATCAGCATGCTTTAACCACCGAGCGATGTTGCTTAGTAGCTAGATTAAATTCCTGCTGCATGTGCACTACCTCAAGAACATTTTCCATGATGCTTAGAAATGCTGTGAGTCATACATTTTCTGGACAATGACTTAATGTGCCTAGCTTTACAATCCTATCAAATTATGTGAGTAAGGTAGATTTCATTACACTACTACAAGAACTGTAGAGAAACTGTCACTTACTGAATGATAGGTAACTGTGTATCAGTTTCACTGAGGTCTTGTGACTTCCCCTTTCAAAATCCATGTCAGACTACACTTTCCTAGTTTTCCTTTAATCTCCATTGGCTGTTCTTTGTTTGTCAGGGGATTGTCAATGTATTAATGCAAGATGGTATTCATAAGCCATTAATTTAAGGTTGTTTCTGTGTAGAGATGTAGCTTGGCTCCCTTTCTCAATAAGCTACATAACTTCAAACTGTGTTCAAAATAAAATCTATGCTGAGAAAATGTTCATATAAAGTTTCTGAGAGATTTATCTCTGGCACTGATGTACATTATTTGGCAGGACTTTTGAATACTGCAAAAGTGTCAGATAGAAGTTGTCATCTACATACCAAATGAATTGTTCATATAATAATATCAACAAGTGTTTTCTCATTTTTATTTATCCCTGAGGCAAACATGTTTTGTCACTATACCATACGCTCACTAATAAATTCAGAAACAACATGTAGCAATGCTGATAAGAATGATCAATACTAATTTTTCATCATATTTACTCAAGTAGCATTCTTAAATCTGTGACACTCACCAGCAAGACAATGTGATGTAGCCCTAACATTCTGCCTGGCCAACCAAGGAGCAATGATTGCAACACCCATGGAACTGGAATGCTGTAGCAATTGCGTGATAGGTTTAGGACAACAACAGTCACCACCAGTGACAAAATCACAAGGTGCAGTGAGCTACTGTAAAAGAGCACTGAAAAACAAACAAAAATGTTTGTTAGAGGTAGTTGGAAATGATTGAGTCCAGAATAAATGGAAACACTTGAAATGATTATCTCCCATTTCTCTATGACTTCATTTAGCATATCAAATGCAGTGAGAAGTTTTAACACAGGAAAAAACTAAGATTTTATTTCTCTTTGCACAAGGAGACAGAAGTTTAATGAATAGAGAAAAGGTAAAAACCTCTCATTCTGGCAATGGACAAAAATAAACTTATTTTTATATTATATTTCCCTTTCAAATAAATGTACTTCATCCTTTGGTTTTCCCCCTGCAGATCCTATCCATGTAGCGTGCTTCTGAAAGGTCTGCAGAAATCTCTTCTGCACTGTGTATGTGTGTGTGTGTGTGTGTGTGTGTGTGTGTGTGTGTGTGTGTGTGTGTGTGTGTGTAAAGGGGGAGCTGTTTTCTTTCTGGCATGAATTTGTGTACCCACATCACTCTCTTACTAATAAATTAGTGCTTACAACCATTTGGATTCTTCTTTAAAGTGGACCAAAGATCAGGGAGAAGTTTGTTTTTAAAATTGCTTTTGGTCAGCTTTCAACAAAGGTATCACCTTTCTTGCACAGAGCTTACATAATTCTTCAAGTACAATGTTCCTACTTGTTCTTCTGACATGCTTATCTCATCAGGTATTTCATACAGTGTTAATTACTATCATCAAATATCATTTGCAAATTTTACTCATGGTTTGTGTTTAACAGAATTACAATTACTTTTGAATTTAGTAATTCAATTTTTAACTTTTGAAAGTGAAGGAGCAGATTCACTATAAACCTTACAAACTACGGATGAATTTATTTATTTATTACCCCTGTCATAAGTGGATATGCAAACTACATCATCAAATTCAGTTACTATTATGTCACTATTATGTGACACTGTGAGCCATCAGGCCTGATGTTTGTGGCAGCTTACCACATGAGCCACCAACCATTGCTGATAAAAGGCTGACTCTGGCCTGCCACAAGCCACTTCACTGTTTACCTTTATACCAAATTGTTATGACTGTGTTTGTTTTGTGATTCTGACTTTGTCTGTGTCTGCTCCTGCTGTACTCATGTTAAAGGACATCTTCTAAGCACCATGCACTGCACTTGAAATGTTTATTAGCCAAACCAGTATTTGGGCATATAACTCATTGTCAGTGGCATATTATGTATCTCAATATCAGTGACATGGATTATATGTGATATTCAGCTTGATGTGCATCCATAAAGCAAACAACCATTTGGATACATAGAATCCAATTAAAACTATGTCTATGTGAAAACGATAGGATGTGAAATCACTCTTGTCTCACAGAACATGGGTTGTCACGTATGTTACTGCTGTCATATCTTGTGAAGTGACAATTCTTGATCAAGTCTGACATAACTGATGTGTCAGACATGATCACCAAATGACATTGCCCAAGGTATGACAGCAGTAATAACATACACGATAACCTGTGCACTGTGAGACAGGATCAATTTCATATCCTATCTTACTAAACATAGACATGATTGTAATTGGGTTCTAGACATCAATATGATAGCTTTCTGGATGCCCATCAAGCTGAACATCATACACAGTGTTGTTGATATAGACATACATTACATGCAACTTCAGATTGGTTATACACCTGAAAACCTGTTTGGCTAATAAACATTTCAAGTGCAGTTCATGATGTTTAGAAGATGTCTTTCAACAAACATCTAAAAGCTGTGGAGCACCAAGCATTCAAAGATTTTGATGTATTCATGCTTAGTCTTGGACTGTGATAGGAATTTTGTTCATGACTTGTCTCTGATGAACTACTCTGTTTCGCAGTTTGTGATGCCACATTTATTTCAGGTATTTGTGTTGAGTTTTATGTGAAAATAAATATTTAGTGTTGTATACAACACTTTTGACATTAAACCATCCAAAACAAAGAATTCTGATAATTCATGGTATTGCAGTTTATTCAATTGAACAAAATACACACAGCAGACCTGCTGTAAAAGCTATATACAAAAAGGTGTTTTGGAGATTAAGTTGACACTTGACTCATGCACCAACATGGCAAAAGAAGGGAGATTATGATTTTACATTCTCAATGATGAAGTCATTAGAAACAGAACAAAAGCATGAACTGGAGGACAGAGAAGGGAGTTGTCGATGCCTTTTCAAATCAACCCGCCCAAAATTTCCCTTAAGTGATTGAAGAGAACCATGGGAAGCCTAAAACTGAATGGATCTGAACCACCATCCTCCCAAATATAGTATATCTGATTCTTGCTGACATCAGTGCTCTCTCTGTGTCATATCCTCTCCTAGTAGCGTATGCACACACAATGCGAAGTAGAGTTGTCAGCAGGAAAGTTCTCCAGTTTGCCAAGTGACTATTCAGTTAGTGGTTCCAGACTTCACACATATTACAAAATATTTTAATCTGTGACAATACGTAAAGATGTGCTAAAATATTATTGAGGCTACAGCCACATCCCAGTGTTCAAACTCTATGGGATTTTGATTGAGTATTCCTCAAATTGGAACTATTGAGAGTTGTGTGGTTGATGACAGTCCTCCAACTGAACATAATGTTAGTGGTGCCTAGTTGTAACCACACAATCCACTGTTTTCATACTGGATCTGCTGCATCCCTAAGAACCTAGCAATCTCTGAGATCAACACTGCACTTGATTGCAGGTTACCCTGTTCATTAGGGTGGTATCTGCTAATTAATAGCTTTACCCATTTGTGGTGTAATAGTAATAGTTGAATAGTTATGTACATAACAAGATATATTATGTTCTGTTATAATGATATAATCCTTTCAACAAAGACTCTGAGTAATTATAACTGCAAAATCATATGTTATGATTAAAACTGGAATGAGCAGGGTATTTGTTTGTCAGTTCATGTCCTTGATGAAATCAGTTTCAAAACACGTATTACAATGGCATGAATAGTTTCCAAAAATGCCTTACTTAATATACTGAAAATTATATATTTTATATTTCACAAAGGAAATATCTGTTGCCTTTAATACCATGTACTGTAAAATTAGATATGTAAAACGAATTGTGGTGTGTTAAAAAGATTTTGTTAGAAACATCAGCATTATCAGAGAATTTGGTTGCTTAGAACCAGGCACTGTTAAAGAACAGACAGCTTTGTAATAAAACCATTTCTTTTTAAAATACATAAATGACAGAATTATTTGAATGTTACTGCGCTACTGCTACAAGAAATATTTGATTTACAAATTTATTTTATTACTATATTATTTGAGCTTTAATTTCTTCACGTAATATTTCAGGCTTTCACAGAGCCCTGAGCTTCGATAGAAAATTATTTCCAGATATTTCTAATTTCATCAAGTTGCCTTCTTGACAGATTAATTGATTACTTTTATTTGAACTAAGTTTTCATCTGAAAGCAAAGAAAATAATCAAACTGAGGACACAATCATACCTACTAATGGTGTGTTTCCTGCCATTGCAGGTAACTTCTGAGAAAAATACAGCAGGAACAGGCATATAATTATTGCTGTACAACCGTTGAGCAAAATCTTTTCTCCTGCATTTGGAGGTAACCAAAATCCTGCCAGTGTCATCAGAACAATTGCTGAAATATTTTTTAAAAAACATAAATGAATACTATAAAACAAAAATTATGCTATTGCTTCGCATGCATAATCATTCAAAAGAACTTAGGAAGAAAGGAACATTAGAGTTTAACATCCCACTGATGATGAGGTCATTAGCCATGGAATACACATTCAACTGTGCCCTATTAAAGGGACCAACCAATTCCTTAAGTGACATAGGGAAATTATGGAAAATATTTGGAGGAATCAGAATTTTTTTCTGCTATTCAGTTTATTTTATGACCATCAGTCTTATTTATACCCCAGTCTTCATCCTTGATTCAAGTCTTCACATCCATTAAAACACTGGTACCTGGCATCAATAATGCTCTTTGTCTATTTGAAAGATACTTTTTCTTTATATAAAGTCCATCAACATTTTCAACTTCAGTTAAATCATTTATCTATATAAATATACATGATACAGAAGTGCTCATCCTGCACCTTCTTTAATGATTGGCAATTTTTATTACAAGAACACACAAAATTATATAATAAAAATGGTTTATGACATTACTAAAAAAGACAAGTAATGCACATTACATGGTCATTTTCAGAGACTCCTTCCACGTTCTTGAACGATGGCCAGTGGACATGTCACACCATTGTACTTAGGCTTCAGTCATGCACAGTACATGGCTGTGCCATACTGCTGAGGAGACTCTGAAAATTACCAGTAGATCAGTATACCAACTTTGAAAGTCAGTTACTAATAGGATTTGATATGACACCTGGTATCATTCATTTATGAATATGATACCAAAAGTTTGTACCCCTGCAAGTTACATAAGGTAGGCTGATGGGGATTTTAAGTGTTGCCTTCCTGAATAGGAGTCCAATGTCTTACCACTGTGTCACTTGGCAGGATAAAAAGATCTGGACCTTCGCATGAACGAGAAGTATCATTCACTGAGTTAAATGATTACAGAACTGTAAGTGACTGAGAAGAGATCAGTGCAAACAGCTACTCTAACTGGCATTTAATCCTTTCATGTTGCACACTGTAAAGTTTATGTACCATACAGTACCAAACAATTTTGAATTGACAACAGACAAATCATTTACTCAGCAGTGTGCACCAGTTTGAAATTTCTACCAGGTTAAAACAATATCTCTGAATCTGAAACCCTGTCTTTCGTTGCAATGCTTTTGCCTGGCATAGTTCCTCATAGCACTTCTGCATACATTTCTTGATTGCAGTTACCAATAGCTGTTAAGTATTTTATGAAATACATACATCATGTAAGTTACTGAAACTACTATTTGTAATTCTATCAAAGTAGTAATGACAAATATCCTATATTTATGGTGACTAGTTTAGGACATGAAGTCCATTATCAAATCATGACCTTCATCATAAGTATTGAAATATAATACAACTAGTACGTCTGTAAACAAATTTGTTTCATTGAGGAAGATCGAACTGCCATATCGAAATAAGTGACTGTGGAATAGAGTCAAATAATACTGCTCAACAGAAAAATACAGATGGGGTACCTATTTGATTCTACACAGCATATGCAAGAATTTGCTTCCCTTGTAGCAACAACCTAAGATAAGTTGCTGGAGGAATGAGGCATTTGTAGTGACTGGAAAAATCTGCATTCATATTTTAAAGGAGGACTGTCAAACGTGCACATAACTTTAGACTCATATTGCTGACATCAGTCTGTTGTAGAATTTTGGAACATGTTTAATGCTTCTTGAGACTGAAAATCTCTGTAGGAATTAACATGGATGTAAATGTAGTATGGTTTCTATGTTGGAATGCTGGAACTGCTTGTACAGTGGAACTACTAGTAATTCAGCACTTTGAATTCACTGTTAACTGCTACTGAAGGAACAAATACATTCCAGCCATGAGTTAAATCCTACCTGCAAATAAAAAAATGTAAAAATGAAAAAAGACAGTGGGGCTAAGGGGAAACAATGGGAGAGATCCAATAAATCAATAACTGTTTCCTGTAGCAACTTATTCTTCTTCCCAGATCAACAAAGCACACACTTTCCTCATATTTCCCATCACTCCATTTCTCTGGGTCAATGAGTTATTTATGGTACATGTGCCAAAAGATTATAATTCTTAGGCTCATTAAAAAAAAGTTTCCCTATATGTTTGCTAGTTGATAGTATTTGGCTGTAAAGCAGACCAACCTCTTTTGTTTAAAATATTGATAATGTTCATATCTGACTATTACTTTGAATCATATTTAATTTTAAGTTAATCAGTGCTCCATGATGCATACCTGCAGCTGGTGTGATCACAATGGCAGAGTAAGCAGGAGATTGTCGACGGAGAGTGATGTTGTATGTGATGTCAATGTATGGTTCTGTACAACATGAGTAATACTGTTCAGCTCGATTTCCTTTTACATCCACTATCTGCCATTCAGAATTTGTATTCCACAGGTCCATCTGCAACTCATGTATTGACAAACAACATTTCCACATTGAAAGAATGAAGTAGTAGTTAAAAATGTTTCCAAATGTATGTACATTTAATAGCTGAAACATCTAACTCAGTTAAAATTAGTTGTCACCTATCTTACAGCACACAGTAAAAATATCTTTGAAATTATATTCTTGACTTCGCAATGCCTAACTGGACTTCCCGATGTATTACATAAAATGTAAGACTACTGTACATGAAAATGTCAGAATTGGAAATTACGCGGGTTCCGTCTTTGCAATTTTACCAGGCTCCAAAAGCTTTCCAATTAAAATAGTCTTTTAAGTGTGTGTTCTGCCACTGCTCAGTGATCAAATTTTTTAACTATACTAATTAATTATATTCATGTGTTTGCCTGCTAAATTTAATCAAGTAAATTAGAGGGGAAACTGCTACTTTGTAAAGAGCTGCTGTATCTCATTCACACTAAATAGCTCCTGTTTTATATGTATATAATCAGCCATGTCAGTCATACTTATTTTCTCCCAGTACATATTTGAAAGGCTAATACTCTCACCTTCAGGTGGATTAGTGGTTTACATAACTGTTTTGTTTGATGGATGTAGCCACTTGTCTCTTTTGTAATTCATTAAACTACAAATAACAGTGAAATGAAGTTCAAAACAGACAACTGGCTATATCCCGCAACCAAAACTGTAAAGTAAACCACTGATCCACCTGACATTAGTGTGTAAGGCCTTGAAATACACTGTGGGATAAAATAAATGTGACTGATGTAGATAGTTAAACAATGGAAACTCCAGGTTGGAATATCAATTCAGACATAGATAGTTGTTTTAATTTGTCTTTTATGCTGAAATGAGCTTCTTGGTTATTTTATCCATGTGTTGATTCCATTTGAACTTTTTATCCAAACGAACCACAAGGAATTTTACACAGGATTTTTCTTTTAGTGTAAGGTCATTAATGTCTGCTTCTGAAGAAAACAGCATCTCCGCTATATAGTGGGTAGTAACCTATCCTTTTCATAATACTGTCATTATTCCACGCTGCATTTAGCATTGTTTGATATTGTCCAAAGACAACAGGTCATTTTTGCTTGTTTGAAATCACGTGATATGTCTTTGTGAGATTAAGATTTAAATTGTTAACTGTGAACCACTTGTAGGTTTGTTTCATCTCAGCTATGCCTCCTAACATTGAGTTTGAACTTTTGATGAGTTTGCTTTTGTCATCAGTAAACACAACAGTTTTTAAACTGACCTTTAAAGTCACTGGAAGATTATGTAGATAATGTAAGTAAGAAAAAGAATGGGCCCAGTACCAACATTCTGACACCATACTTGTTATGTTCCGTTGGCCTGAGATTAGTTTCATGCTTCTGCAGCAGTCTGTCAGTGAGACCCTCTGCTTTCTGTTACAGAAATAGGACACCATCCATGCTAGAAGATTACCAAATAAGATATTTTTTTCTTGTTTAGCACCATCAAAACTTCATTTGTGTGGTCTTATAATGCTTTCTCCATGAAGAATCCTTTATGAGGGCCATACAGAGAGCAAGTTAACAAGTTCTGCTCAGTTAAATAACTCAGTATTTTATCACACACCATTTTCTCAGACACTTTTCAAAAGAGTGGTAGGAGTGAAATAGTATGTAATTAGAGGTGGTTTGCATATCTACAAATTAGAAAAGTGTGCTACTCAGTACATTTAAATCTTTCAGGAAATATGCTCAAAGTCATCAACTGGTTTCAAAGAAATCTTAAGTGTCATATTATCTAGATGGTACAAGGTTGTGATATTCTGGTAGAAACACCATTGTAGCCACCCACAAGGATTACAACATTTTAGTGACATGGTGAATTTTGTAAGTGTCCTTGAAGGCTGTATTTTGAAAACTAATGTTTATTTGTCATGCACAGTGTGTCTGCACAAGTAACTCTAATGCACCTGTATTTGGTTGTTTATTAGTGGATGCAATTTTCTCTGCCAGTGTGAGGAACTTATCACTGAATGTGATGCTCGGTGATTTGAAGGTGGCGCTATTTCTGCCAGAAGTATTTTCTGGAGGCTCATTTTTGTTTGGCTCCTTTTTTTTTTTTTTTTTAATAATGTTCCAAATTTTTTATGTTATTCTTGGAGAGTTTCATATTCTGAGTATAGTGTATGAGTCCCACTTTTTTAAATAACAAACTGGAGGAGTATAAAATATTTGTTGTAGCAGAGTTTCAAGTTTTGATTCCACTTTGTCCTCTGAATTAGGTGAGCCCTCTCTCTCTAGCACAAGGTACTTTAATCTCAGTAACAGTCCATCCCTTATCTTTGCTTCTGTTCGATTACACCATTATTTGTTTTGGGGAGAAACAAAACTTGAGGTCTCCTGGAATATTGATTAAGAAAGAGCTAAATTTTCCATCTACATTGTCTGTTTTGTAAATTTCTCCCCAGCATTCCTTCCATTAAACGACTTGAGCAACTCATTTTTCTGATTCTGCAATACAGTACTTGTTTTCTATGATATAAAACTAACTGATCAGCATATTTCCTTGTTAACATTTGGCAATCATACACACGTTCACCATTAACTATTGGTTTTACAGCTACATTACTGCAGATTGCTGAGTCTAAAAACAAGTTGCAATGTTTGTTGCACTTTATCCTTCAGTCCTTGTAGGGAATTTTACTATTGATAATAACCTAAATCTGGACCTCAATCAATACTACCTGAAAGAAAAACAATATTGAAGTCTCCACAATCAATGATTCTCCAGTTAAGTCTGCATAACCCTATTAAAACAGGCAAAGGTCCCAAGTTCGAGTCTCGGTCCGGCACATAGTTTTAATCTGCCAGGAAGTTTCCTATTAAAACTGTTTATAGCTACTTTATGAAACTTCCAATGCTTCCTGTTGGTAACATGGGAACATTCAGTATTGCAAGTTTGAGTATTTCCTGATCCACAGTTGTGGTAAAACATTCAAATACCTTAATCGTTTCCATTTTTTGCACAATATTTTGACAACCAACCAGTCCCCTTCTTTAGGTGCTGCGAGTTGCACTGTCAAATGTACTTACAGCTTTGACTCCAACTCGACTGTGAACTATTGCTGGTCCCACGCCACTGTTCAGCTGACAGTGAGTTTGACTTTCAACACCCACTATGCCCTTTTGTTTTTCAGAGCTCATACTGGGATTCCTCAAAAATGCATTCTCTTAGCATTTTACAGCTCTGGTTGATGTGGTGGCCAGTGAGATCATAATAAATTAATTGCTGAACCCCAAGCGCTGTTTAAATTGAATCCCCCATCCCCGTTTATTAGATTTTCTGACATCCTTATTTTGATAGATTCCTTAATTATGCTATTCCAGAAACTTAATGTTTGATATTTGAACACAATACTTGCCTCCTTGTATTCCATTTCAGCATTATATTTGTAACAGTGTTCAATGACAGCTTATTAGCGCAGTTGTTTTTAGTTGGGTGCATTGCTGATGTTCTTTCCATCTCTCCTCAACTATTTTCATAGTGTGCCCCATGTTAAACATGCCACTTTCACATGGAATTTGGTACACACTGATCTTTAGATTATCTAGATCATCCTTAACATTGCAAAGAAGACTTTTCATCTTTTGAATGACACTGCCTACAGACAGATAGATGTAGATCCTATGAGTAATATTGAGAGGAAGATGATTACTCCTCTCAAAGAGTCAGGCTTGCCTGTAACATCAATAAGGCTCTTATAACTTGATAACTTGAGTAGCTGAGCTTTCACAACTCTATGACCTTCTTAAGGTAAACAAGGAAGGCATTCCTCTCAGACTCATAGTTGAGTGATTGACTATTTTTTTACTGGTGCAGTTTTAGCATTCCGCACAAATTGTACAACTGATATTGGACAGATAAAAAAAAGTTGCAATAATACATAGCAAATAGTAGGCAAATTAATATTAGTTTCTTACAATTTAATTTTTAAGTAACTTTTTTGTTATATATTCAGAAATTCTTTTACAGAATAGAAACAGTGCTTTATTAGAAATGTCTTTAGTTTAATTTTAAATATGAGATACATAGCAATTTTTATTTCCTGTGGCATCTTATTGTATAGGATTACACCAGTATTAATTATGTTCCTCTGAAAGGCTGTGATTCTGTGTTGTTTTTGATGTATATTTAATTTTCCTCTGGTACTATAGTTGTGCAAATTTTTGTTCTGTAGTAGTTTGCCTGTATTCAACAAGTAGTCTCTAGTGAACAAGCTAGTTTTATAAATGAATAAGCTTGGAACCTTCAGAACACAAGTTCAGTAAAAAGAGATACAAGTCTCCATCCTTTTAAGGCCACAGATTATCCTTAGAGCTCTTTTTTGCATTCTAAAAACCTTTACACTGTGATTGTCCCCAGAAAATGACCCCATACCAAAACAGTGAGCAGAACTGCGCATAATATGGCTACAGTACTGTTGTTTTCCTTGTTGTAGACTTTAATATTCTTAGACCATAGCACATGGATGAGAGTTTCCTAAACAATTTATTTATATGTGTGTGGCACTTGAAGTCTTGCTGAACTAACAAATCCAAAATGTTGTGACATTACATTTTCTAGGTGGCGCACTTGAATAGATGTTTGATTAGAGAGAGGAAATAAATGAAAGTTGACACACAGAATTTTCTTCAGATTTTCAGTGAGTTTGTTTTCGTTGAACCACTAAGAAAGTCTTTTCATAGGACTTTCTACTGTTGAATGCAAGGTCTCTGGGCTGGATTCAGTAAGCAATATGCTGGTGTCATCAGCAAATAGCATAAAGGTTTGGGGACTCATATATTCAATAAAGTCATCCACATGAATCAAGACAAGTAGTGGACCTAATATTGAGCTCTGCGGTACGCCATATTTTATTGGTAAATTGCTGGAAAGAAAGCTGTTGTTTCTCATTTTATTCTTAGTGTTGAATTCATGCTGAAGTGATACCTTCTGCCTGTGGGTTTTTAAGTAAGAAACAACCAGCTATATGCTACACCTCTTACCCCTTGTCTTTCTAATTTTTCGAGCAGAATATTATGGTCCAAGACATTGAAGGATTTTGATACATCTAGAAAAAAACCTGCATTGAATTTATGTTGACCAAGGGAATTTAAAGCATTGTCTAAGAATTCAAAAATCACTGTCTGTGTGGATTTAGACTTTCTAAAATCATGTTGTGTACAGCAAGAAGAGAATGTTTATTTATAAAATTTAAAAGCCTGTCATAAAAGAGTTTTTATAGAATTTTTGAGAAGGAACCCAACTGTGACTCATGTCAGTAGTTCTATTTTTTATCAGAAGAATCATTTTTAGCAGCAGTGAAACTTTTGTTATTTTGAGAATATCTGGAAAGACATCAATTTCTAGAGAGAGCTTGAAAATTTTCACCAATGGTGAACACATGCTTTTAAAATGAAACAGGCCACTTGACATTTTATTGCTTAATGATTTAATTTTACTTATAAATTCATCAGGATTTGTTTCACAAACATACATAGAGGCATCCAAGATCACCAATTTGCTGAAGGAACTTGGGATTGGTTCTTTATAGTTTACTTGAATGAGGTCTTCGGCTAGTGAAATTAAGTGAAGTATTCATTGAATTTTGTCTTGACTGATTTTGGGTCTATGAGTTTTGAGCCTTCTAGTGTTAATGACACTTCCTTTCTTTTGTACTGGGCTTCAAGTTTCTTTCTTTACAGCTCTCCACTTGGATGTCATATTGTAAGATGAGTTTCTCATCAAATTGTCATTTACATAATTTTTGTCTCTCTGACTAATCGATCAAAGATTCTTTTGTAGGCTTTAGAATAATCTGCAAATTCTGGTGTAAATCTACACTTCTTACAACAATACTGCAGAAATCTGTTTCTCTCACTGGCAATTTTTATGCCTTTAATTACCCATTGCTTATTGTTGTTACAGTTTACCAGTTTTACTTCTTTTGGAAATGCAGCTGCATTAAAATAGTAAAAAAGAATAACTCATGTACATGCAATCACATTGTTCTGAAAGCAGATGCTTTTCCAATCTTCCTTACCCAGTAAGAAATTAAAAATTCTAATATTATCTCCAGAAAATTTCTTTTTTTAGTTACTTTTTTGCAACAGCTACTACCTCTTGGGTATTTCTAAACATAGCAGTTGTGCCTCATGTTCACTATAACCCATGCTCAGTAGGCTACTTCTGAATTTGTCACAAGTGTCTGAGATGAATATTTGGTCAATGATGGAGTTTGCATATTCTGTTAATCTCATTGGGCAGTGCACTATGGAGATCATATTGAATGTGTTGGTCATATGTATCAAAGCATCTCTGGTACTGCTGTCATTTGAAAAATCAATGTTGAAATCACCACAAATATTGTCTTCATATTTAATGCACTGATCCTGTTCATCGAACCTCTAGGTTGATCATGAAGTCTGGCAGATTTCCACTAGGTGCTCTATATATGTTAATAATGATGAAATTAGGTTCTGGCAGCTTAGTAATGGAAGTTCAAAGTCTTTTTAGTTGGATCAATGTAACTTTTATTGATATCACAAAAATATATCTGCTCTTTCAGAAAGATATCAGAGCCATCATGTTTGGAGGACTCTCGGCTAAAATGACTTGCTAATGCGTATCCTGAGATTCGTGTTAATTTTACTTTGTCTTTTGTCGCCAATTAGTAATGCAAATTATGTCTACATTTAGTGTATACTGGTGTAGTGCTTCCAACATGGTAATTTTATTCGTGAGTGCTGAACATTACACCATAATGCGACAATGTCTGTGCATTTAGGAACTTCAGTTGCAATGATTTCTAATTCTTTATCTAACAGCATTTCTAATACAGCACTAACTCTACAAAGTTGTCAGTGTCTTTCATATATGCGGCTTCTGCTTGCTGGTAGCTATCAATAGGTTCATTAACTTCTGGTGCTTCTATAAGTTTTGCCTCACTCACCTCTATACTCTTCAGTTTAAACCATTTCATAATTTGAGTTTAATTGACAACTTGCTTGTTTGCTTCTGGCCTATTTGGTTTAAACCAGTAGGTAATTTGCATTTGGTCGATGACAATATTGTTTGTAACTTGTCTAAAACACTTCATAATCTCTGTTCGTTTGCCACTTACCCTTTTTTGTTCTCTCTTTCTCAAAATGAAAGTACATATTGTTTGGCTAGTAATTCCTTTCTGGGCATTTAAATGAAGTCCATGGACTGTTTAGAACCTTAGTTCCAACCTGCTTACGCCTACAAGATAAACATTGTTAAAGTGAGTTCTTCCTTCAGTGATAAATTTGTTTGCAGCATTAATTTTGCTGTTCACAAGTGACCACAGTTTTAAATCATCATAATGTGGGATATTCACAACGAGTACATTTGTATGAACTAAATTATTTAAATGCTTTCTCATTTCCGTAGTACCCTTGTATGTTGGTCATATTCGCACACCTACATACCAGCTGGCAGACTATCTGAAACACATTCTCAGTCAATATGCAACACCGATTAATTTGTACACCATCTCAGGCAATTGCAGCTCCAGGATACAGGTATTGTGATCAGTGTCAATGTAGTCTCCCTCTTCATGGTAGACTCATTGAATTCTTGGAACTGATTGTGCAAAAGTCTGACAGCTGTTGTGCTGTTCTTTTCTTGGCAAATACTGATGTCAAGTTATTCCTTGTTCGATGGTACAATCAAGGATCATTTCATAAGTTACGGCAACTTACTGACTTGTGATAATGCAGCAACATGGGAATCACATGATGAGCATTGAACCAGAAAAGCAATGTGCATCTGAATTACAACGTAAAACAGGGTTCCAGTACATGTAAAACAGGGTTCCAGTACACAGCAAAAGGGTGAAATGAAATACATGCCTTGAAACTCTGTGCAAATTTATTGTGCACAAATACAAATGGAACAAAAATGAATCAAAATCAACTACTATCCTTCAAAATAGTCACCAAGTCCATCCACGCAGCATCACCAATGATGCGAAAGGCATTCAATGCCATTGGTATTGCCATCAATGTGTACCACATGTTGCCGAAATACCATAAGGAATAGCGCAGTGTATGTCACTGACGGCACAGGAGAAGTTGCAGTAGTATTGGGCATTGATGGTGTGGTTGTCCCTAACAGAGTGACACTCCAGAATACCATGGCTGGCATAGTCCAGGATGAACAAACCTTGGTGGATGATGGATTCCGTCACACCTAGTGTCATCATGATGAAGCTGGATAACACCATTTTGCTGATTGGGTCTTCAATTCTAATTCATATACTCATGCCCAGGTTTCATCAAGTGCAATTGCCTTCCAGCTCAGTTCAGTCCAGATTGATACAACTAGACTCATATCATGTCCACTTCTGCACTTCTGTTCATTGGTGTAGTACCCATTTTGGACACCTGTTGTGCACCAAGTCCTGGCATAAAATGTGGGACAGTGCTCTGAGTGACATACCCACCCATGATGTTAATCCCTGCACAGTCCAACATTGGTCCTCTGTTAAACATTGTTCAATAACAGCCACAGACCTGTCAGTAAGGACTGAAGTGGGCCGCTCACTTCATGGCGAGTCTGTCATTGCTGCACGTCGATGTCTGAAAGCCTCCACACAACATGCAACTGTTCGATAGGACAATGCCCTGTCACCAATAGCTGCTCATAGTCCTGCATGACATTGAGTAGCACTTTTGCCAGTGAGAAAGGGATTTTCATGTATGCTCAGTCTTCAGCTGAGCTTACAACTACCTTGTAGCATGGCCAAGTTCACACTGAATGTTTCAGGCACTGGTACTGAACCATACTCGCATGTGGTCATGATTTGTTGGTGGATTTTGGTATTGTTTGCTTTGTGCTATTGATTATGCCTTATTAATGTTCCAGTAAAGGAAATGTTCAAATCTGAATGTTCTTTCAAGACATGTTTCCTTGATTTACCGTTCCCTTTTACCCTGCTCACCTAGTAATACTATTGTATCTGCATGTTGTGTTCAATAAGGAACAAATTCCCATAAAACTGCTCTCTTCCTTTGTGACAGATTTTAGCAATGTCACATCAGTTTGTTATGTGCTCTTGCGAAGTAAGCATGGCTGTGTCGCTCTCCATTTGCCTCAATGAAGAATAGCATTCTGTAATCAAGTTTTTTGTGGTCTAAAGATCTACCAGAAGTTGAAATATGTAAAGAACTTCAGCACAATATGGGGCAATGCTTTACCATGGTGAAGTGTTTATCAGTAAACTGAACAATTCAAAAGCAGCCAAAGAGGTGTGAAGGGAGAGGAAAGGGTGGTGTGTTGAATCACATCCACAACTGATCACAGCATTGAGTGTGTGACCTGATTTGGAATAACCGACACATGACTGTTGATGAAGTGGCAAACCAAATACACATTATCAAGATTCTGCAATGACATTGCCCATAAAAAGTTCACCTTTCATAAAGTCTGTGCAAAACAACCAGTGATACATGCAAATAACATTACATGGTAATCTATCGGCAGATAATGAAGGTGAAATGTGTTTGAAATGAATCATCACTGTAGATGAAATGTGGACTCAACACTTTGAATCATAAAGCAAATTCCAGAGCATGGAATGAAACCACCCAGATCTCCAGCCAAAAAGGAATTAAAGAGCCAACCATCTGCAAGTATAGTGATGCTAATAGCTTTGGGGTGAAGAGTAAACAGCCAATGTTTCATTGATATCCTTTGCATTGTGTTGATGCCTGAAATCTGAAACAAATGTCAATATCTACTGTCAAATAGCATTTATTTTTTGCATGACAACACACATCCACATATTGTTGTCCAAAGTGTTAAAACTCTTCAGAACATATTTTGAAATGCTGGGGCATTATGCATACAAGTCTATCAAAGGTGATGAATGTGGTACATATGTGACTTCCTGCTCAACATAAAAGGTGCTTGTGTAACAACAGATGAATTGTACTGAAAAGCAGGATGACTGTTGAAAAATGATGTCACTGTAAATTGTGTACTGTTATAAATTAGTAAAAATGTTATGTAGATACTTTTTGACTTATTCTTGTATGAAAGCCGTTGCATAACTGTGATAACATGAAATTTCTGTATAGTTTTGTCTTCATTCTGTACTGTACCCGTATTTCAATATTATGTTATCATTCCTCAAAAGTTAAATCAAACTCCAAGTATAAAGCAGCATATTAAAATGATATATTTTACCTCAAAACCATCAAATGGTACACCAAGTTGCAGATCCACTTGATCTCCATCATAAGTCCAAGAGCCAAGTGTTAAATGACAGGTCTGTGTATCATATGGCCACAGACGAAGGTCAAGATCACAGAAGACAAGAAACTGTGCAGGGGGTACCCAGATGACTTCTCCAGTTGGAAACACAACACAATGAGAATTCCCGTAATGATCGATACTTGATCCTGACGCACTGTTGGGAAAATTAAAATGAGTTAAAATAAGGTTAAAATTAATTGTGTACCAAATATGTACAATTTATACACAACTCATTTGTTACTAGTGTAATTAAACACATACAGTACAGAAAATAAAGTGAAAAAGATAAAAATATTAAGAAGAAAGTACTAAGCATTTTATATTGTCATGCCAATCATCACAATCCATCTGATATTTTACAAATTCTTGTTTTGTTTTCAATTATAGAAGCCACCAATGAGGATTATTTATTTATTTATCTATTTTCTTTCATTTTTTCCTCTCTCTCACTCACATTCACTGTAAACTACCAAAGTATCAAGTTTCTCTACATTACTGAATTTTGACACATGACTGTCAGTGCATGCCTTACTGTTGTCACTTCAAGGAAAGCCACAAAAGTGATCACCATGCTGACAGTCTGTGGTGCTCTAGCTATTGTTTCATTGTCGTGTGGATATTTTCTTGCTCCAAACAAAGTACTGCTGCATTCCTGAATCAAAGTGTATGACATGACTGTATGATTCTGCACCATTGAGTGAACAATATGTCTGTCTCCTTGGCCAATAATCAAATGGCACCACTGAGATCCTGCATGACATTGAGTATGGCCCTCCAGAACCCATTGATTTCGTATTAGCATGATAGACATGGGAGCACAAACAATGCAAGCAGCAATAACACAGAAGAATAAACTATACCTTGATAGATCATTATCATGCCACTGTTGAACTTTGACACATATTTACATATTTGTGTGTGTGTGCAAGGTGTTAAAAAGAAGTATTGCATATTTTGAGTAATGGTAGTATGGACCAGAACATGAAAAAAATATCCAATACACATAGGCTCTAAAGCACATGCCTTAACAACAATGTTGTTCATCTTCGCTAGTGTGAAACACATCTTTTTCTAATGTAAGCTCTATGCTATTCAAATGATCTACAGAATACAGTAAACAAAAGGAGAACACATTATTCTGATACTGTGAAACAGCAGAGCTTCTAATGTAATCTGCTTACTACTGCATATGACCTGCACTTGTAAGCCATCACTAAAAGATGTGCTGAATATGGCGACCATTCATAGTTAGGCATGCTTCTGTCCAACATCTTAGAGAATCACACACTCTCTGAAAAACTTCAGGTTGGTTACAGATGCTCTGGTAGGGATTGATGACATGTTCTTGTAGCATTTGTACATCATGAATGGTGCTTGCATACGGTTAAGATTTCAAGTGTCCCTACAACCAAAAATCCAAGGGGTTAAGATTAGGCAAACAATCTGGCCAATGAAATGGATCTCCTTGACCACTCCATTGGCCATTAAATGACTGTGAGTGGTGTTCTTGAACATTTAGGAGAAAATGCGCTGGTGCTCCATCATCCATGAACCACATCTCCAGCTGTCGTTGGAATGGTACAGCCTCTAGTAGAATAGGCAAGTCATTTGATAGGAACTGGCAACAACCAGTCAACGTGTTTGATAGTATGTGAGGTCCTGCCCATACAATGATTGAAAATCAGCGTTAATGCCTTCTTCTTCAACTGTGTGTGGGTTTGCATTAGCACACAACTGTTGGTCACAAAAATTAAAGATTCCATTTCATGTGAAATCAGCCTCATCTGTGAATAGTATCTGGGTTGTGGAAAGTGGATTTTTACCACATATTTGCAACAGTCATTGGAAGAAAGACATTCTGGCAGGCCAATAGTGTGTCGAGGCGCTTGGATATGCTATATATGATATCAATACATCAACTGGTCATGCAGGACCCCGCATTCTACAGGATGACTAACCCCAATAGAAGATGAAATTCTAAATACATTAATTCTGTGGTCTATTTCCACTCACTGCAGTACTCACTCCTTTGCAACAGAAGTATGAATGGTGCAAGGTCTGCCATGGTCCGCCACTGTTGAAACTGGGGAGCTAGTCTGCCACTGGCTGGTAAAGATGATCGAATACAGGTTGTGTCTGGAAGGTAAATGTGTCACAATGTTTTATGGCACGTCTATGATATTTGTCACAGAGTGGTTGGACGGGTCAGGGAGAGTGGGCGATCTCAGCTTTTCAGCAGTAGGTTGCTCAATTTCCTCCATGCTCTTGGAGGGTGAGGATAACTTCTCTGAACCTCTACATAGTGGGTGTGTCAAACTTACAATGAAGAAATCTTTAGAGTTTTGCGTGAAGCTCAACAAGAAGCCACTATAAACTTTTGGGACGCTTAAGAAATCCTTTGGGGGTGATTGCCTTTCCAGATCACAGTCAGACAGGTGGCACAATTTGTTTAGAGAAGGTCGGGAGGAGGCCACCAAGGAGCTACGCGCAGGATGCCATCAACATCGTGAACAGATGACCATGTTACTCATGTGCACCAGTTACTGAATTCAGACCATCAAATGATTCACTTGATGTCGGAAAAATTGGACTTGTTGACAACAGCTGTTCATGAGATTGTATCAGGTGACTTGGTGATGTGGAAGATTTGTGCAAAACTTGTGGCCAGTCTGATGGATATGCCCAATATGATACAACTATAAAGCAGGAAACTTCTTCAAGAACAACAAGAAGGAGGAACACTACACACTACTGTGGTGCCCAATTTGCTGGAGGGAGCAGTAGCCCATTCCCTGCTCCATGTGGGATAGATTGAAAGACTGATATATATGTTCACAGTTCCGTGCCTTCTATACCCATTACCAGTTTCGATTGTTTGGTCACTTCCTTGGCACTGTCTGCTACCTATTTCCCTGGGATTTCCAGATAACTTGGGATCCAAAGGAAAATGACTGAACATGCAGATCTTAAAGAAGGCCACGGATGGTGGACATTACTTTTTAATGATAGTGGCATTGGTCAATAGCCTCCCTATTGCTCACCGTATACAAAAAAACCATTGTAAGTTTCCTTCTTGATGAGACAGAGGACTGTAACAACAACCACTAGTTCTGCCATGAAGACTACTGTATCTTTAGAGCCAGCAGTATAAATGATTTTAGCACCTCACTATTCCCAGAGGTCCTTGGAATATATCTTACCAGACTTGTGGTCTGGGTACGCCTCTGAGTAGAGCATGTGGTGCCACCCAGTGAATGGAGGACCCTATGAACAACTTCCTAACATATTTAAATTTGTAAGCTTGCTCTAGGGCAGTTTTCAGGGGGACCTGTCATCCTGGGATGAAAAAAGTATCAGATAATTTAGATGGCTAAGCCACTGGTGGATAATAGTTGCATAGTTCAGTAGCAGTTGATCATCTTGAAACTGCAGATGTAGGAGCCTGGTTTCCGCCTCAAGACTGTCAGAGGTGCTTGCATCAAGGAGACCAGTGGCTGAATGTAGTTGAATCAACTCAGGTGATGCTGAAGAAATTATATTAGAAAATGAGAAAGTGAAAGAGTTCACTAATGTGTGAGGTGTCACAAAATCAGCTACATGAAAAATTAGTGCATTTCACGTGTTTTTTTTTTTTTTTTTTTTTTTTTTGCATGTAACAAGAAGGTATGACCAGACTTCCTGAAAACACATTCCTCACATGTAGAAGAAGGAAATATGTTATACGGACATGGTTCCAGAAAAGCTTTACTTCCATGTTCCTACTTCTCTTCATAATCACATTAATCATGGGAAACACACAGAAGCAGAACATATATGTATTACATTATAGTATAAAACACTTTCAGGCATTAAATGTTCAAAATGCCCTCTGTTAGCAAGGATAGATGCATCAACCTGCCACCTCGTTGAATCCCTGAAGCATTGATGTACCCATGGATAATTGTGTATTGTTTCACAGCCTTCTGTAAGACAGGCATGAAGACTCTGTACATCTTGTGCTGGGGTTTCACACACAAGAGCTTTCAAAAACTCCCACAAAAAAGCTGCTATTTAGAAGCCTATGAACATTAACAATGAAATGAGGAGGAGCTTCAGTGTGCACGAAGTACATGTTTTATCACACTCATAAAGGCACATGTTCTAGCAGAACAGGTAGAGTATTCTCTAATAAAGCTTGGTAAGTTTCCTTGTTGAGCCTGGGTGGAGGAACATGATGCCCAAACAAACAGTAACCAACGATGCTGGCCCAAATGTTACTGATGATGTGATTCTCCAAAGATACATCAGGGCATCAGGGATTCAATGCGACGGCATGTTGATGCATGTACTACAGGGGGCATATATAAGAAAACATTTCATGTAATGCTGGTATGTTCTGTTTCAGCATGTTTCCCATATCTATTATCGTTATTAAGAAAAGTATAAAATGAGTTCTAGCATGAAAATAAAACTTTTCCAGATCCATGTGCACAGAAATATTTTCTTCCTCTATGTGTGAGGAATGTTTCCTGAAAGTTTGGCCATACCTTTTTGTTACACCCTGTATACGTAAACCAACTTCCAGTATTTTCTTTGTGTACAAGTGAGAGCACCTTCATCACATGAATTCTCTTCAAAGATCCAAATCATAACATTAAACAAAAGATTTCAACATACTTTTCATGCTGTTTGTATCAAAACATGTGCCTGTTTTGTGAAATTTTCAAACTCTGAGTAATGTAAAAAACATATTTCATACTATATTATCAGATATAATCTATGTTTGTGCTTTATGCAATTTTTGCTGAAGTATCCATGGTCAGCAATCATTACCACTAATTTTAGTGTATATCTGTATGGATAAAGTTATATTTATTTGATAATTTTTGGAAGTTTGCTAGTGTCATGCATAATATATTTTGTGCTAAATCGAAGGTAGCATGTTGCAAATGCACATTCTACCAATTCCGCAGCAATATATGGTTTGAAAAATTGTTTCCCCTCAATCATGATGTACATATTTATATAATCAGATGTGAGGATGGTTCATGTTGAACCAGAACCAGTCACTAAAATAATGCAGTCAAAATAGATACTAAATCTGTTTTTACAAAGTCAACTGTTGTGGTGTGATAGTGTATTCTGTGCATATTCCAACTGTTATCTCACATTCTATAACATTTCCCTTTCAATGGCAGTGCAGAGTGCCTGCTTTTGTCATAAATTTCTGCTAATTTTGAATCTGTCATCTGGTTTTTTTAGTGAGCATATCTCCTCTCCCAAAGAATATTCTAGAATCAAAGTTCCAAGGCATGGGGTGAGTTAGACACTATTCCTGAACAACTGGAAACCACCCTCACTGCTGGTCGAAGTGGCCGTGCGGTTCTAGGTGCTACAGTCTGGAACCGAGCGACTGCTACGGTCGCAGGTTCGAATCCTGCCTCGGGCATGGATGTGTGTGATGTCCTTAAGTTAGTTAGGTTTAATTAGTTCTAAGTTCTAGGCAACTGATGACCTCAGAAGTTAAGTCCCATAGTGCTCAGAGCAATTTGAACCAGCCACCCTCACTGCTGTCAAGCGATTGAAAGTTTCTGTAAATGGGTGGACAGCAGGCTACTGAGAAATCGATACCATAGATACCACAGGTACTTCAAGTACTGTCACCTTTATTCAACATGTGGAAGAGGCTGTTGTGGCAACCAGTGAGTGAGCAGAGTGCAACCAACTGAAGAATGTGACACACTTAAAAATGCATGATGTCTGTCATCTGCAATAGGAAGTTATACTTTGATCATCCAGCAACTGGCAGAAAAAATTGTGAAGCTAGCCTAGCTAATGGATTTTCAATGAAGAACATAAATTTGTAACATTGTCTCTAGATCTAATATTGCCCCCACACCTTCCCATTCCCCAGTTTTAAGTCATGTAGAAGGCCTGAACCAGAGACTTCAAAGATTATGTGACAGACTAGGATATTGTAAACAAGGGAAACTCCAGCATTGGTTGTATAAATTTGAAACCATTTTTTTATTATTGCATATTGGTTTCAACCACAGAGCGACCATCTGCAGTGCAAGACTAAGTCCTGTGGACTCATATAATCATGCACAAAATATAACTCCAAACATAGGTGTTTATTGTGAAGAACATGCCAACTAGCAGGTAAGATTCAAACTGAGCCAGCTGAATGAAGCTCAGCTGGCTCAGTTTGAATCTTACCTGCTAGTTGGCATGTGCTTCATAATAAACACCTATGTTTGAAGTTACATTTTGTGAATGATTATGTGAGTCCACAGCACTTGGTCTTGCACTGGAGATGATCACTCCATGATTGAAACCAATATGTAATAATAATAAAAACAGTTTCAAATTTATATGACCAATACTGGTGATCCCTTGTTTAAAATACTTGTTGTGTGGTCATGGTGCACACACTTCCTAAAGGAATCCAATCTCAAGTCTGGGATATGACATCTTAGACTTCCATCATTGGGTTGTGAACTGCAATGTCCTTGTAAATCAGTCATGCTAATGACAAATGGAGGTTGTGTATTCATCAGAGTATACAAGAAACTCAAATTCTCCAATATAGAAACTGTAGTTGCATCTGAGGTTATTTGGGCATAACTCAGTACCAAGGGTGTGCATAAATTTATTACAGGATCTTTCTACTAACCACCAGACCCACACCCACCCCTTTTCAATGACAGTGCATAAAATCATCACTGAAGACTTCAATCATTCAACAATCATTTGGGATAATTAGAGTTTTGTAAGTACTAGCTATGAAAGACATCCTGCAACATATTACTAGATGCCTCATCTAAAAACTGCCTAGCAAAGACTTTGGAAGCCCATTCATGGTAGAACTATGTTAGATCTAATGGCAAAAAATACACCTGACCTTTTTGAAGATGTCCACATTGAAACCGGTATCAGTGAGGTGGTTGTGGCAATACTGATGACCAAATTACAAAGGGCACCTAAAACAAGTAGAAAGGTTTGCATGTTCAGTAAAATAGATAAAGAGGCTATAATGTCATATTTCAATGAGGACTTATAAAAATATTGTTATGGCCAGGAGTATGGAGGAGACCTGAGGCTCAAATTTAAAAGAACATCAACTTCACCCCAGAAATATACTTCAGCCCTTTACGTATCACCCCCATAAGGACCCTGAAGACACAGTTAGTCTAAATACAATGTGCACAGAGACATTTTAAAGTCATTCTTTTCACACTGCTTACATGATTGGGATGGTGAGAAACTGTAACATGTAGTACAACACAAAGTACCCTAAGCCATCTGCTTCACAGAAGTTTAAGAGTATGTATGTAGATGTGGAAGCACTTAATAAATAAGTACCTACTAGAACAGTCCATGCTCAGAGAGACACTGCATGGTATACAGTCTCTCTAATGAAACTACCTAAAGAAACAGTGATTACTGTGCAATAGGATGTAAAACAAAGAATAGGAGTGTTAATAGAGATATGCTTAATGAAAAAGTTTGGCTATACACAAGGCCATGTATGAAGTCTTCACTAACTGCCACAGTAAAATCTTGTTACAAGATATCTCACAAAACCCAAAGAAATTTTGGCCTTATGAAAAGGCTGTAGGTGACACCAAAGTTCTAATCCAGACACTCATGAACGACACATGAACTGAAATTAAGGGTAGCAAACCAAAAATAGAAATGTTGAACACCGTGTCAAATGTACCTTTACAAAGGAAAATCTGAAAGTACATACTGCCATACTTAGTCACACCACTGCAAAGATGAATGATGTCAAATATTTTTTGTTGATTGCATTCCACTTCTTTGATAAAATGTATTTATAAATAATGTTTAGTCATGCAGAGGTAGATGTGAGATGTGTGGGGAGTCAGTTTCAGACAATTTTTTATGTATATCTCACTAGTAACATCTGTATTGGGTAATAGTCTTTTCCCAAAACAAATTGCACAATAAAGAATAAATTATAGGGCAGCTTAAGGTGTTACATGATGTCATTTCAATATTTCTGACAGATGCCAAAGTAACTTCAGACTGTTGGGGCCTTTTGCTGTGTGTGTTGTATATTAATGATGTGGCAGACAATATAAATTGTAGCTTAAGAATTTTTGCAGATGATATAGATCTCCAGCAATGGAAACTCCCTGAATTTACCTCTGCATGACTAAACACTACAGCACACAGATAAGGCATTGAGTCACAGAGAGGCACAATGAAAAAGGATGCTTAGTGGGCAAAGACAGTGGCCATGTGTATGTGAGTTATGCTTGTGTGAATATGTGTGTTTAATGCTTCTGAAGAAGGACTTTGTGTAAGAGATAAAATATTTCTAACATTCTTTTTTATTCTCTCTGTCTGTGACCCAATGCCTCCTCTATGTGATGAGTAGCAATGTATCCTTTTCATAGCATTTGTAAATATTATGTTTTTGACTTTATATTTTTTCAATATACATATTTAACTCTTGCTGTTAAAAAAATCTGCATTGGATAATGCTCTTTGACCGAAACCAGTCACATGCTGTACAATAAATTAAACAGACGCTTAAGGTGTTCATGATTTCATTCCTACATTAATGAGATGAATATCAGTGGCAGTGGCATTGAGAAGCAGTCAGAATTATTAAAACTGAATAAAGCTCCAATGCCTGGCAGATTCTATAGAACTTGCAACTGAGTTAGCCTCTATTTTAACCATAACGTATTAAAAATCCATAGGACAAAAAACTGAGCTCCGCAGTTGGGAGAGACCACACATCACAGCCCACTATAAGATGGCTAGCACAAGTGGCTCATAAACCATTCATTATCACTGACATTCATCTGTTGTAGAATCTTAGAATACAGTGTTTCTTTATTAAAGATAGGGAGGAAGATTGGGTTTAACGTCCCATTGACATTGAGGTCATCAGAGATGGTGCACAAGCTCTGATTGTGTCAAGGATGGGGAAGGGAATCAGCTGTGCTCTTTCAAAGCAACCATCGCAGCATTTGCCTGGAGCAATGTAAGGAAACCAAGGAAAACCTAAATCTGGATGCCCAGTTTATTTGGTACTGTACCAATACCTATAAATGAAAGTACAATGATATGACTAGATTGAGGATTCCTTGGCAGGGAGGACTCAGTATACTGTCTTGAATGGAGAGTCTCTGACAGATTTAGAAGTAGCTTAGGTGTGCCCCAGGGAAGTGTGTTGGGGCCTTTCCTATTCATTTTGTATATTAATGACCTGGCAGAGAAATTGCACATATTTTCAGTGAGAACTTTATAAGGTTTCAAAATGATGCAAAGACTGGCAATTTGCTTCAAAATTTCAGAAATGTAAAATTGTGCACTTCATAAAACACAAAAATCTAGTGTCAAACAAAGGAAAACTGAGGGTGAAATAATTAAATGTGTCTGTCTGCCATCCTGTGCCTCCTCTGCTTGGTGAGTAGCAATCTCCTCAAGCTATATTAAAAATGACTGTGACTACAGGATCAATGAATAACAATTTGAACTTGTCAACTCATACAAATACCTACGTGTACCACTTCTAGGGATGTGAAATTGAAAGATCAGATATATTTAGTTGTGGATAATGCGGGGTGAAAACATAGATCAATAGGTAGGACACTGGGAAAATGCAGTCTGTCCGTAAAGGAGATTACTAACAAAACACTCATATGACCAGTCCTAGAATATTGCTCACATCAGTGATATTCATGCCAAACTGGACGTACATGGGATATTTAAAGTATGCAAAGGATGGCAGGATAAATGCTCACAGGTTTGACTGAACCATGGTAGAGACAGAACAGGCACACACGTGATGATAAGACGCCAACCATCCAGTGAAAATCCACTTACTGAATTTTGATAAATAGTATTAAGTGAGGAAGCTAGAATAATGGAAGCTAGAATAATACTACAACCCTATATATAATGCCTCCAGAGAGACTGCAAAGACAAGATTCACCTAATTCAAGTGTGCCCAGAGGCTTTTAAAGAATCATCTACAGCTATAGCTATATATACATCTACATTCTGCAAACCAGTGTGAATTGCATGGCAGATGATATATCCCACTGTACCAGTTTTTAGAGTTTCTTCCTGTTCCATTCACATATGGAGTGAAGGAAGAATAATTGTGTGTGTGCTGTAATTAATCTCATCCTAACAATCCCTATGCAAATGATACGTAGGGGGTTGTAGTATATTCCTAGTCATCAATTAAAGCTGGTTGTTGAAACTTTGTAAGCAGGCTCAGGGTAGTTTATGCCTGTCTTCAAGAGTCTGCCAGTTCAATTTCTTCAGCAGCTCTGTGACAGTTTCCTATTAGTGACCATTCATGCTGCCCTTCTCTGCATATGTTCAATATCTGCTGTTGGTCCCATACACTTGAGCAATATTTTAGAATGGGTCCAAAAGTTACACCAGGTATTTGTATGAGTTGGCCGATTCCAGCTGTGACTCATTGATATTGCAGTCATAAGACACTATGTTTGTTTTTTCATTTTGTGAAGTGCACAAGTTTAAATTTATGAACATCTGTAGAAAGTTGCAGACCTTTGCTCCACTTTGAAATCTTATCAGGATCTGTCTGAACATTTATATGGCTGCTTTCACAGTATTTGATTAAAGATAACTCCATCATCTGAAAAAGATCTGAGGTTAATATTAGTGTTGTCTCCAAGGTCATTAAATACAGCATGCACAGCAAGGGTCCTAACAAAATTCCTGTGGCACACCTATGGTTTCTTCTACATCTAACAATGACTCTCCATCCAAGATAACCTGCTCCATCCTCCCTACCAAAAAATTCTCAGTCCAGTCACAAATTTCACTTGATACACCTTATGGCCACACTTTTGACAATAAACATAGGTGTGGTAGTGAGTCGAACACTTTTCAGAAATTAATAATTACTGATCTACTCAACTGCCTTGATCCAAAGCTTTCGTTACGTCATGTGAGAAAAATGTAAGTTGGGTTTTGTATGATTGATGTTTCCAGAATTCATGTTGGTTGATACAGAGGAGGTCATTCTGTTTGAGATACCTCATTATGTTTGAGCTCAGAATATGTGCTAAGATTCTACAATAAATTGATGTCAAGGATAGTGGGAGGTAGTTTTGTCGATCACTTCTACTACCCTTCTTGTAAAGAGGGTTTGACCTGTGTTTTCTTCCAACTACTGGACATGCTTTTTTCTTCAAGGGATCTACAGTAGATTACAGTTAGAAGAGGGGCTAACTCAGCTGCAAATTCAGTAAATTCAGTATAGAATCTGATAGGGATTCCATCAGGCCCTGAAGCTTTGTTCAATTTTAATGATTTCAGGTATGTGACTGTTCCATTTTGTGTCCCTGGAAAGTGTTGCACCCACATATTTGTATGACTTTACTGATTCCAGTTGCAGTGCATTGATATTATAGTCATAGGACAGTATGTCTTTTCATTTTGTGATGTGCACAATTTTAAATTTTTGGACATTTAAAGCAAGTTAAGAATCTGTGCACCATTTTAGTATCTTATCAAAATCTGACTGAATATTTTGCAGCTTCTTTCAGACTGTACTAAATTGTAAATAGCTGTATCATCTGCGAAAAGTCAGAGTTTACTATTAATATGATCACAAGGTCATTTAATATACAATATGTAGAGCAAGGGTCCCAACAAATTTCCCTGTAGTGCACCCAAAGTTATTCTACATGTGACGATGACTCTCCATCCAAGATAACCTGCTGCATCCTCCCTACCAAAAAATTCTCGGTCTAGTCACAAATTTCACTTGATACACCTTATGTCCATACTTTTGACAATAAACATAGGTGTGGTAGTGAATTAAATGCCATTCAGAAATAAAGAATTAGTGATCTACCCGACTGCCTTGATCCAAAGCTTTCATTGTGTCATGAGAGATATGAGTGAATTGGATTTCACATGACTGATGTTTTCAGAATCCATGCTGGTTGGCATGGAGGAGGTAATTCTATTTGAGATACCTCATTATATTTTAGCTTAGAATATGTTATAAGATTCTATAACACATAAAAGGCAAGGATACTAGATTGTAGTTTCTTGGATCACTTCTGCTACCCCTTTCATTATGGGTGTGATGTGCACTTCTCTCCAACTACTGGGAACAGTTTTTTTGTTCAAGAGATCTGTGATAGATTTCAGTCAACAGAGGGGTTAACTCAATTGCAAATTCAGTATAGAACCTGATAGGGATTTTATTGGGCCATGGGACCTAGTTTAATTGTTTTCAGCTGTTCCTCAACACAGCTGACACTAACATCTATTTCACTCACCTTATCAGTGGCATGAGGATTAAATTGGGGCATTTCTCCTGGAGTTTTCTTTGTAAAGGAACATCTGTAAATGGAGTTAAACATTTCAGCTTTTGCTTTGATACTCTCAGTTTCACTTCCTGTCTCATTCGCTTGGGACTGAACACTAACTCTGGTGCCACTAACAGCCTTTATATATGAGCAGATTTTCTTTGGGTTTTGTGAAAGATCATTTGACAACATTCTGAAATAGTAGTCATTGAAGGCTTCTCGCATTGCTCACAACCAAATGCATTTAATTCAGCGTATCTCTATCTGTAGTCCTATGCTTTGTTTTATACCTACACTCCTGGAAATGGAAAAAAGAACACATTGACACCGGTGTGTCAGACCCACCATACTTGCTCCGGACACTGCGAGAGGGCTGTACAAGCAATGATCACACGCACGGCACAGCGGACACACCAGGAACCGCGGTGTTGGCCGTCGAATGGCGCTAGCTGCGCAGCATTTGTGCACCGCCGCCGTCAGTGTCAGCCAGTTTGCCGCGGCATACGGAGCTCCATCGCAGTCTTTAACACTGGTAGCATGCCGCGACAGCGTGGACGTGAACCGTATGTGCAGTTGACGGACTTTGAGCGAGGGCGTATAGTGGGCATGCGGGAGGCCGGGTGGACGTACCGCCGAATTGCTCAACACGTAGGGCGTGAGGTCTCCACAGTACATCGATGTTGTCGCCAGTGGTCGGCGGAAGGTGCACGTGCCCGTCGACCTGGGACCGGACCGCAGCGACGCACGGATGCACGCCAAGACCGTAGGATCCTACGCAGTGCCGTAGGGGACCGCACCGCCACTTCCCAGCAAATTAGGGACACTGTTGCTCCTGGGGTATCGGCGAGGACCATTCGCAACCGTCTCCATGAAGCTGGGCTACGGTCCCGCACACCGTTAGGCCGTCTTCCGCTCACGCCCCAACATCGTGCAGCCCGCCTCCAGTGGTGTCGCGACAGGCGTGAATGGAGGGACGAATGGAGACGTGTCGTCTTCAGCGATGAGAGTCGCTTCTGCCTTGGTGCCAATGATGGTCGTATGCGTGTTTGGCGCCGTGCAGGTGAGCGCCACAATCAGGACTGCATACGACCGAGGCACACAGGGCCAACACCTGGCATCATGGTGTGGGGAGCGATCTCCTACACTGGCCGTACACCACTGGTGATCATCAAGGGGACACTGAATAGTGCACGGTACATCCAAACCGTCATCGAACCCATCGTTCTAGCATTCCTAGACCGGCAAGGGAACTTGCTGTTCCAACAGGACAATGCACGTCCGCATGTATCCCGTGCCACCCGTCGTGCTCTAGAAGGTGTAAGTCAACTACCCTGGCCAGCAAGATCTCCGGATCTGTCCCCCATTGAGCATGTTTGGGACTGGATGAAGCGTCGTCTCACGCGGTCTGCACGTCCAGCACGAACGCTGGTCCAACTGAGGCGCCAGGTGGAAATGGCATGGCAAGCCGTTCCACAGGACTACATCCAGCATCTCTACGATCGTCTCCATGGGAGAATAGCAGCCTGCATTGCTGCGAAAGGTGGATATACACTGTACTAGTGCCGACATTGTGCATGCTCTGTTGCCTGTGTCTATGTGCCTGTGGTTCTGTCAGTGTGATCATGTGATGTATCTGACCCCAGGAATGTGTCAATAAAGTTTCCCCTTCCTCGGACAATGAATTCACGGTGTTCTTATTTCAATTTCCAGGAGTGTATTATGCATTAGTTTCTATCTCTTTAGAAGTTTCTTTACAGTGACTGTATATTATGGAGTGGCCCTTCCCATTATGAACTGTTCTACTAGGTACATATCTATCCAAAGCATGGTGAACTACTGTTTTAAATATGGGCCATAGTTTGTCTACATTCTCCTGCCCTGTGCTGAATGTTTCAAGTTTCTTGTTCAGATATGACACTACTACTGTTTTATCTACTCTACTGAGCATATATGTATATATCTTTATACATGTCCCAGTTGCCCTTTATACTTCTGTAATCACTGTTGCCCCAACCACATCACAGGCACTGACACCAGTTTTGATTTGGACATTCTCAAAGAGGTCAGGTCTATTTGTTGCCATTAAACCCAATACATTTCAATCATGAGTGGGATTCTGAATTACCTGTTCTAGGTAGTTTTCATAGAAGACATTTAGTAATATTTCACAGGATGTTTCATCACACTTACCAGTAACTATGATTGTCCCAATTGATTGTTGTATGATTAAAGTCTCCACCAATGATTACAACATGGTTGGGGAACTTATGTACAAGTGAACTGAGTTTTCTCTAAGGTTTTCAGTTACATCAGAAGATGAGTCTGGTGGGAAAAAGAAGGATCCAGTTACCATTTTATGCCGCCCCCCCCCCCCCCCCCCCTGCTATTGAGATTTGTCCAATTATCTTGCATGTAGCTTCAATTTGAGTTTCTTGTCTACTATGACAAATACACCACCTCCATTTGCCATTAGCCTATTCTTTTGATATAACTTAAATTTTTCCCATAAATCTCACTGCTGTCAATTTCATGTCTCAACCATTGTCTCTGCTCTCCATATCTGATTGGAATGGGAAGAAACCGTAATATGTGGTGCTATGAAAAGTACCCTGCATCATGCACTCTAAATTAGATATTAAATTAGATAACCAATATGAACTGGATAGAAATGAAATTTATGTCCATCGTGACTAAAATAAGGGATCAATTGATAGAACACATTCCGAGTCATCCAGGAATTGTCAATAAGATGCCAGAGGGGAGTGTGTGTGTGTGTGTGTGTGTGAGGGGGGGGGGGGGGGGGGAGTGAAAAATTGTAGACCACAGGATAAATACAGTAAGTATGTTCAAGATGTAGGTTTCAGTAGTTATGATAAATGAAGAGACTTGCACAGGATAGAGCAGCATTAACAAGATATGTGCACTTTGTCAAATGTCTGGTGTTGCCCTAAAGGGAGTTTGCCTTTGTCAAATGCCTGGTGTTGCACTAAAGGAAGTTTGTATTCCATGTTCAAATTTAGACTGTGGACTGCTGTTTTCACAGTATAGTGAAGCAGTGTCATACTGGTGTCATAATGTTGCAAAAGATAACTTTAAAGTTTTCACAGTGCTTTCTTTTGAAACAGTTTCAACAGTGTATGGGATAATTATTATTTTTCGGTAAATGAGTTTGTCACTTAACACTGTGATAATCTTGCTAAGATGGTGCTTGAATAACTGAAAGTAAGCAGCCATTATTTCTCG
Organism: Schistocerca serialis cubense; assembly: GCF_023864345.2. Classification (NCBI taxonomy): domain Eukaryota; kingdom Metazoa; phylum Arthropoda; class Insecta; order Orthoptera; family Acrididae; genus Schistocerca; species Schistocerca serialis. Next base: position 2,319,850 of record NW_026048515.1, on the reverse strand, counting down.
TAAGGACATGTCACTCTACTGCATGGCTACTGATGATGGCATCCTCCTGTGTAAAATCTTCCAGAGGTATAATTGTCCCCTGTTCAGATCTCCATGCGAGGACTACTCAGGAGGTTGTGGCTATTAGGGAAACCAAGACTGATATTCTACAATATGGAAATGGAATACTAGAACTCTTAATTGGGTAGGGAGGCTAAAGAATTTAAAAGGGGAAATGGACACACTGAAGTTAGATATAGGAGGATTTAATTAAGTGCAATGGCGGGAAAAACACAACTTCTGGTCAGATGAGTACGGGTTTATAAATACAAAATCCAACAAGGATAATGCAAGAGAAGGTCTTATGTGAATAAGAAAACAGGAACACTAGTGAGCTACAATGAACTGCATAGTGAATGCATTATTGTAGCCAAGACCAACACAAAACCAATGTCCACCACAATAGTATATGTTTATATGCCAATCAGCACCACAAATGATGAAAATATTGAAACAATATAAGACAAGTTAAAACAAGTTATCCAGATCACTATGGGATATGAAAATTTAAATGTGATGGGGACTGGAAATTTATAGGGGGACAACAGAAGGAAAAATAGTAGGACAATAAGGTCTGGGGGAGAGGGATGAATGAGGAAGTCACCTAGTAGAATTCTGCACTGAGTATAATTTACTCATTGTGAACACTTGGCTTTAAAAATCATTGTCTGCATGTTGTATACATGGAAGACATCTGCAGACAATGGATGGTTTCATATTACAAAAACACTGACCAAGACATAAAAATTTTGTGTGTCTATGCATGATTATAGCTGCTGACCTAATAAAGACGTCATGTCTTATTTTGAAAGTTTCATATTGATGGCATAATGTGAAGACAGAGGTTTTGACAAACAGATTCTAAATTTCAAAACGTTTCTAGGGGTAGATGTGGACTCTGATTGTAATTTATTGCTATTGAAATGCAGATTAAAAATCAAGACATTGCAAAAAGGTAGGAAATTGAGGAGATGATAACTGGACAAATTGAAAGAATGAGAAGCAGCTGAGAGTTTCAGAAGGTGCATTAGACAATGGTTGAATGGAACTAGCAAAATGAATGCAATAGAAGATGAATGGGTAGCTTTGAAATATGAAATATTGAAGACAGTAGAGGATCAAATAGGCAAAAAGACAAAACTCAGAAGAAATACTTGGATAACACATTAAATATTGAATCTAACTGACAAAGAAGAAAATATAAAAATGCAGCAAGAGGCAAAAAGGAATATAGACATCTAAAAATGAGATTTACAGGAAGTGCAAAATGAGAAATGCAATGATGTAGAAACATGCATAACTAGGGAAAAGACAGATGCTGCCTATAGGAAAATTAAAGAAAACTGTGGAGCAAAGAGAACAAGTTGTATGAATATCAGGAGCTCATATGGCAAAACAGTACTATGCAAAGAAGGGCAAGCTGAAAAGTGGAAGGAATATTTAGAATGGCTATATAAGGGGAAAAAACTTGAAGGCAATACTATAGAAAGAGAAAATGAAGTAGATGAAATGAGGTGGAAGATATGATACTGCAAGAAGAATTTGACAGAGACGTAAGTTGAAACAATGCCTCTGGAGTAGATGACATTTTCTCAGAATTACTGAGGTCCTTGGGAGAGCCAGCCATGACAAAACGGTATGTAAGATATATGAGGCAGACAAAATACCCTCACATTTCAGGAAGAATATAATAAACCCATTTCCAAAGAAGAGAGGTGCTGACAGGCATCAACATTACCAAACTATCAAATTCATAAGTCATGCTTGTTATATAGTGACACAAATTATTTACAGAAGAATTGAAGAAATGATAGAAGGTGACCTCTCAGAAGGTAAGTTTGAGTTCCAGAGAAAGGAAGGAACACACTAGGCAACACTGACCCTACAATTTACCTTAGAAGAGAGACTGAAGAAAGTCAAACCTATGTCTATAGCTACTGTAGGTTTAGAGAAGCTTTCCACACTGTTGACTGGAACACACACTTGTAAATTCTGAAAGTAGCAGGCAGAAACCAGACTGCAATTATAAGATTCAAGGACATGAAAGGGGACAGTGGTTGAAAAGGGCGAGATGGGGTTGTAGCCATCCCCATTGATGTTACATCTGTACATTGGCTCAGCAGTAAAAGAAACCAAGGGCAAATTTGTGAGGGAATTAAAGTTCAAGGAGATAAAACAAAAAAAATTGATGTTTGGCAAAGAAATTGTAATACTGTCAGAGACAACAAAGGTCTTGAAAGAGCGATTGAAGGGAATGAATGGCATCTCCATAAGAGGTTATCTGACGAATGTCAACAAAAGTAAAACAAGAAAAACACACTGTAGTTGAATTAAATCAAGTGACACAGAAGGAATTAGATTAGGAAATGAGACAATAAAAGTTTACATAAAACAAGGAAAGACAACCATTCAACTACAGTGGATCAATATGTGGAGCACAGAAACCCATAGCAGAAAACAGCATTCACAGGGGTGAATATTGTTTTTTGTTGTGTGCTTCTGTGCTCCACACATCAATCTGCTATAGGGGAGTGGTTGCCTTTCGCTTATTTTATATACTGCTTCTGCCATGATTTTCTATTGTTGTTAGACACTAAAAGTTTGCTATCTTGGCAGAAAAAAACTGACAATGATCGTATTAAAGAAAATGTAACATGTAGACTGTCTATAGCACGAAATGCAGTTTTAGAAAGTGGACATTGTTAACATCTAAGGTAAATTTAAGTGTCAGGAGATCTTTTCTGAAGGTATTTGTCTGGAATGTGGTATTGTACACAAGTAAAATGTGGATGATATGCAGTTCAGGCAAGAAGTGAATAGAGGCTCTTGAAATGTTGTGCTACAGAAGATTGCTGAAGATTAGGTGGCTAGATTGAGTAACTAATTAGAAGGTGCAGGATCAAATTGTAGAAAAAATGTGGCACAACTTGACTAAAAGGTGGGATTGATTGATTGATTGATAGGACACACCCTGAGGCATGAAAGAATCATCTGTTCGGTAATGGAGGAAAGCATGTATGTGTGGAGGGTAGGGGGGGAGGGGAAGGGGAGGAGGGATAGCAAAGTGAGGGGGAGAGAGTGAAAATTGTAGAGAGAGATACAAATGGATGATTAAAGCAAGCAGATTCAAATGAAAATGAATGTAGGTTTCAGTAGTTATTCGGAGATGATGAGGCTGGTGCAGGATAGGGTTGCTCAAAGACTTTCATCAAACCAGCCTTCATACTGAAGACCACTGCCACCAACACCAACTCAACAACAACAGACACTCAGAGTGGAGAAAAAACTCAAAACCCAATTTCAGCATTCAGCAACTATCAGTTATCAATATTAGTAAATTGTTGCCCCCATATTTACAATATTTTTACACAGGAATGTGGAAAAGTGCTAAATTTCATGACATTGTGGGAGAACCATTGATTTCACTTTATGTTGCCAAAAATCACAGATTTTGTGTTATTTTTCACTTTAAAATTGATGCAAAATTTTCTTATGGCTATTACACCTTTTATAGCTCTTCATCAGTAAGTTAAACACACGTGTTACTGGAAAGTAAGTAGTCTTTGATATTAATTCAGTGGTAAACAAACAGCTTCTGTCCTTATTAATATTAAGAGTTTGTGTGATTAGCAACTATGAATAATACAACTAAATTTTATCCCTGTACCATATGTATAGTTGACAAGTGTATTTCCCTGTATCAATATGTACTATGCAATTATGCATGACCAACCTAGTTCTGAAAGTCAGGATAATTTGGTGTACTTTTGTATGTGTATATTGACAGTACTAATAGTTTCGACTCCAGAGGGTAAGTGCTGGACAACTATTCTGTCTCACGGTGATACACAGATTACATATTAAAAATCTACTCACCAAACAATGATAGGAGAAAACACACATAAAAAAGGTTTTACTTATGTAAACTTTCAGTGTCAGTGTCTCCTTTTCCTGTCCGAAGAGTTGCAGGGGAAGAAAGAGGGATGAAGGAAAAGGACTGGACAGGTTTAGGAAAAGGGGTAGAGTTCAGAAAAGTCTTTCCATCTCATCCCATTCACTAAGTCTCCCCTGGCTCAGGATTCTGTGTGACTTTCCTTAACTCTACTCCTTTCCTAAACGTCTCCAGTCCTTTCCCTTCACTCCTATTCCGTCTCCTTCAACCCTTCTGCCAGAAGAAGGAGTCACTGGCTCCAAAAGGCTGCATAAGTCAAACCTCTTTTTATGTGTGTGTTCTCCTGCTATCACTTGGTGAGTAGATTTTTTTTATCTATCCAATTAGCCTACATTATGTTGTCTAAAACTGATTATTTTCATTGTTAAAGAATACATGTAGTAGTACTGTAAATGCCACAGTGTACTGGAGCTTGGTGCTTAATTTTCCGTATTGACTCTGCAAGATAAAATTAATTATGGTTGATCTTACCATAGCAATGGTGCTGTCATTTCATTATTTTTTGTTACGATAATTAAATGTAGTTTTATCTTTTATCATCTTGTTTTTAATTCATCACATTGTGGTGATGAGACAAGTATATGAAAATGTAATGGATGCAAGCAGGCCTTTCCATGGAAAGTCCAAATCAAATCCAGTATAGAAGGTATTGTAAGTAAGTTTAACATAAAGAGATAAATTTATAGTAAAGAAAAACAAAGTAGCTTGGAGACATTATCATCTATGTAATTTTATGACCATCATTTAAGAAGTTTGTAAAATGATATGAAAAAATAAACAGATAGGAGAAAATAAAACTGAGGATGCTAAATTTGAGAAAGGTAGTGCTTTCTCTTACACCAGCTGTCTAGATCATGTGACAAAAGTGGCATCCTCTATAAGAAGCTGTAGGTAAAATTCTAACTAATATGCACAGGATAGATTGCTGTGCACCACAAGAGTCACAGACAGACACAACCATAAATAACATATAGTCTTGTCTTGCATTGTACTGTTTGTTTTTGGATATGCATATTGTGTATTTTCTAGCAATGTACTTTACCATCTGCATTATGCATTTATACTTAACGTTTATTCCAAATGTTTCCAATAACTACACTCCTGGAAATTGAAATAAGAACACCGTGAATTCATTGTCCCAGGAAGGGGAAACTTTATTGACACATTCCTGGGGTCAGATACATCACATGATCACACTGACAGAACCACAGGCACATAGACACAGGCAACAGAGCATGCACAATGTCGGCACTAGTACAGTGTATATCCACCTTTCGCAGCAATGCAGGCTGCTATTCTCCCATGGAGACGATCGTAGAGATGCTGGATGTAGTCCTGTGGAACGGCTTGCCATGCCATTTCCACCTGGCGCCTCAGTTGGACCAGCGTTCGTGCTGGACGTGCAGATCGCGTGAGACGACGCTTCATCCAGTCCCAAACATGCTCAATGGGGGACAGATCCGGAGATCTTGCTGGCCAGGGTAGTTGACTTACACCTTCTAGAGCACGTTGGGTGGCACGGGATACATGCGGACGTGCATTGTCCTGTTGGAACAGCAAGTTCCCTTGCCGGTCTAGGAATGGTAGAACGATGGGTTCGATGACGGTTTGGATGTACCGTGCACCATTCAGTGTCCCCTCGACGATCACCAGTGGTGTACGGCCAGTGTAGGAGATCGCTCCCCGCACCATGATGCCGGGTGTTGGCCCTGTGTGCCTCGGTCGTATGCAGTCCTGATTGTGGCGCTCACCTGCACGGCGCCAAACACGCATACGACCATCATTGGCACCAAGGCAGAAGCGACTCTCATCGCTGAAGACGACACGTCTCCATTCGTCCCTCCATTCACGCCTGTCGCGACACCACTGGAGGCGGGCTGCACGATGTTGGGGCGTGAGCGGAAGATGGCCTAACGGTGTGCGGGACCGTAGCCCAGCTTCATGGAGACGGTTGCGAATGGTCCTCGCCGATACCCCAGGAGCAACAGTGTCCCTAATTTGCTGGGAAGTGGCGGTGCGGTCCCCTACGGCACTGCGTAGGATCCTACGGTCTTGGCGTGCATCCGTGCGTCGCTGCGGTCCGGTCCCAGGTCGACGGGCACGTGCACCTTCCGCCGACCACTGGCGACAACATCGATGTACTGTGGAGACCTCACGCCCCATGTGTTGAGCAATTCGGCGGTACGTCCACCCGGCCTCCCGCATGCCCACTATACGCCCTCGCTCAAAGTCCGTCAACTGCACATACGGTTCACGTCCACGCTGTCGCGGCATGCTACCAGTGTTAAAGACTGCGATGGAGCTCCGTATGCCACGGCAAACTGGCTGACACTGACGGCGGCGGTGCACAAATGCTGCGCAGCTAGCGATATTCGACGGCCAACACCGCGGTTCCTGGTGTGTCCGCTGTGCCGTGCGTGTGATCATTGCTTGTACAGCCCTCTCGCAGTGTCCGGAGCAAGTATGGTGGGTCTGACACACCGGTGTCAATGTGTTCTTTTTTCCATTTCCAGGAGTGTATTTAACATCAATATATGTTGTAAACATGGCTGCCTTATCATGTGCAGGTGTCTGTAGTAACCTGCTGGCTACTACACCTACTGCTGATGCAAGTCAAGCCACTATGACAAGCATAGTGCTTGTGACAAGCATAATATGCACTGACATTCAAATGGGGCATCCACAGATACCCAAGGCAACTCCCAAGAGCAGCACTGTCACCAACCACTGCCACCTGGACTGCCACATTCATACAGCATGAAGTCAATGACACCAGATGGAGCCAGCACGGATAGCTTTCCCACAATCAGTTCCCATGTTGCTCCTGCTGTGGCAGAGGATCTGGCTCTCCATCAGGTCACACACATGATACAACATGGGTGGGCCGACTGTCTGCTGGGTGGGGTATCGAACTTGCTTCAGAATTATTACGTATTGCACCATCATCTCTCCCTCTTGGATAGCATTATTCTCTTGTCACTGGAAGGGTTCACTCCCAGCATCATGGTTCCAGTGACTGCAGTGGGAAGTCATCTGCTAATCGTATCAGCCACTGGGGGCCTCTCACACAAAACTCCTGGCATGCTGTCATGTGTTTTGGCTGGGCACTGATTGGGAAGTGGAACACTCTGTCATGGGTTGCCGCAAGTGTTCAGGTCACCAGGCAGCACCACACAATGTTTTTTTGCCATTCCCAGGCCCCTACATAGCATTGGGAAAGAGTCCACGCGATTTCTCTGGTCCCTTTTTAGACACCTTCTGGTTATTAGCAACTGATACTTTTCTTGATTTTCCTTAAGTCATTCATTGTCCATCTCCAACAGCTGTCAAGGCCCTGTCAAAGATTTTCTCTTTAGAAGGCTTGCCTTGCACCCTGATTTTGGACAGTAGTCATCAGTTCACGGTATAGTCTTTCAAGAACTTTTGTACATACAATGGCATTCACCACATCTTGGTGCCTTCCTTCATCCACAGTCAAATGGTGAGACAGAACGCTTTGTCCAAATATTTAAGACACCGATGCACAAATAAGCTGAAGATTTTCTCAGCTCAGGATGATCTCACTTTTTTTGGATCATAAATAATGGCATTCGTAGGGACCACGAGTCTCACCAAGCTCCTGCACAGCCATCAGCCACGGATACTGCTCAACCTCCTGCTGCCCCAAAAGGACGTCCCCAATGGTACCAATTTTGTCAACATTTCTGTCCAGCACGGCTGTCTGGGCCATGGATTTTGGACAACATCCTCACTCAATTCCAGCTGCCATCCAAAGCCAGTGTGCTCATCTTGCCTTCATGCTTTGCACTGCAGATTAACTCAAGGCATGCCACTAGAACCAGTTGTATGGATGCAGGGCCCCCTCCTTGGGTGATGGGCCCAATGCTTTGTTCTTCATTGGCCCTTGCTGCTCTTGGGGTTGGGTAGGCCTCATTATGCCCACCTTCCCTGGTAATCGATGCTCCATCAACACCACCAGTGGGTTTGCTTCCCGTGACTAGTGCTCCACCCATTGCTCGGAGCAGTTGCTGCCATCAGCAGGAATGGAAGCCAGTTCCCCTTCATCAGAGCCCCTTCTCTTCATTCAGCAATTGTCACCCTTGGGTGATGCCCCTCATCATGGAGTCTGAAGTCCAGATGGTTTCTTCCCCCTGTCATCGGTCCTGTCCACCAGTCATCCAGGAGCCCACAGGAATGCTCTTGTCCCAATCACTTTCATCTAATATGTGATGCCCAGGAGGATCGGGAACTTCTCACACATTTGGCTGCCACCCCTGACACCTCCAAAGACACAACGTATGTCTCTGCAGTAACAGTATTGTGAACAGTGACACATGGCCCTTTCCCCACAAGGAAAGAGGAGTGTAGTAACCTGCCACCTACTACTACACCTATCTTAGACACAAGTCAGGCCACTATGGCAAGCATAGTGCATGCTGACCAGGGGCCACACCATCAGTTACCACTGTCATCTGGATTCCCATGCAAATGCAGCACAAAGCTAGTGATACCAGATGGAGACAACATATTTATAAGGCTGTACAGGAGTATCCGGCCTCTCAGTTGTTAATAGTTCAGAGATGTGTCACTATCTGCTCTGTATTCTTGTTATTGTCTCTCTGTGACTCTGTTGGCATTGTACTCTTGTTGTTGTCACTCTGTGACCTGATAAATTTGTATTTCTTTTATGGCATTGTGTTTCCTTGTGTCCCTAGTTGGAACAGTGCCTTGTACACAGATGCATATACAATGAAGAGCCAAAGAAACTGGTACACTTGCCTAATACTGTGAAGGGCTCCTACGAGCATGCAGAAGTGCCGCAACAAGACATGACATGGACTTGACTAATGTTTGAAGTAGTCCTGGAGGGAGTTGGCACCATGAATCCTGCAGGGCTATCCATAAATCCGTAAGAGTATAAGGGGCTGGAGATCTCTTCTGAACAGCATACTGCAACGCAGCCCAGATATGCTTAATAATGTTCTTATCTGGGGAGAATGGTGGCTGACGGAAGTGTTTAAACTCAGAACAGTGTTCCTGGAGCCACTCTGTCGTATTGCCCTGCTGGAGTTTCCCAAGTCTGTCGGAATCCACAACGGAGATGAATGGATACAGGTGATCAGACAGGATGCATACACACGTGTCATCCATCAGGGTCATATCTAGGTGTATCAGGGGTCCCATATCACTCCAACTGCACATGCCCCACACTATTTGAGAGCCACCACCAGGTTGAACAGTTCTCTGCTGACATGATGGGTCCATGGATTCATAAGGTTGTCTCCACACCAGTACACATCCATCTGCTTGATACAATTTGAAACAATACTCGTCTGACCAGGCAACATGTTTCCAATCATCAACAGTCCAATTTTAGTGTTGATGGGCCCAGGCAAGGCGTAAATCTTTGTGTTGTGCAGTCACCAAGGATACAAGAGTGGGCCTTTGGCTCCAAAAGCCCATATTGATGATGTTTCGTTGAGTGGTTAGCACACTGAAACTTGTTGAAAGTCCAGCAATGAAATCTGCAGCAATTTGCGGAAGGGTTGCACTTCTGGCATGTGGAACAATTCTCCTCAGTTGTCGTTGGTCATGTTCTTGCAGGATCTTTTCCCAGCTGCAGCAATGTTGGAGATTTCATGTTTTACCGAATTCCTGATATTCACAGCACACTCATGAATGGGAAAATCCCCCACATCACACTACCTCAGAGACGCTGTGTCCCATCGCTCGTGTGCCAACTATAACACCACATTCAAACTAACTTAAATATTGATAGCCTGCCATTGTAGCAGCAGTACCCAATCTAACAACTGCACCAGACACTTGCTGCATTATATAGGCATTGACAACTGCAGTGCCATAATCTACCTCTTTACATATCTCTGTATTTGAATATGCATGCCTATACCAGTTTCTTTGGCACTTCAGTGTATAATAATGTCAGTTGCATGAAAATGCTTAAAAATGAACAAATTAAAGGAAAATTTCACATAATTTCTTATATGTTTGCAAACTAGAAGAAATCAGATAGTTTCAAAATAAATATGTGAGTGCTTAATGCTGTTATGAGAACTATGATATGGCAGAAATTACAAAATTTCTTCTTCCATGAACTTTTTATTGGAAAGCTATGTGGACTGTTCTTTTCTTATTTCATTATCATTTCTATTTACCTGTTGTAAAGGATAATATCTGGCTGCCAAATTTCATGATCAGCTAAATGTAGCTCATGGAGTCCACCCCATTCTGTTTTATTCCACTTCAGTTTCTCATCTGTCCATATCTGCAACAGTTGTATTACTGTATAATAACTTAAGAATAGTGTTATATTATTGCTGAAAAATTAATGTTTAGTCACAAGTTGACAAGAATGCACCAACAGTTGTTTTCATGGTCATTAGTATGCAGTTATTGAAAGTATGAAGAATATGCCTGCATTAATATTCATAGAACCTTTACACTTAATTATTCTTTCTTTGAATGCATATATATTAAGCTCAAAAAATTTTCTGTTGCTGGCATTAAATTTTGGATTACACAGCTAGTGTGTTAAGAATCTGAGAATTTTATGTGCACAATTTCATACATCAGCATGAAGATAAAATTAACTGGAATTACCACACAGCCTGCAAAAAAATATTTTCTAGGAATAAATGTGATAAAACTTTGAACAGTAGACATTGTGCTTTTTAAAATAACGCAGCCACTAAACAAAAGGGGTAAACATTTAATGACTGCTAATAATATATCACAGAATTAAAAGCATTCTCACTCTGACCATGAGACTGTAAAAAGTACCATTAGGAGACAGAACAGTGGTATATTGCAATTTAGTATTCCAAGGCTGTGGAAATAAGAATTCCACAGTAACTATCAAATATTTGTAAAAAGACCAATTGTTTAAGTATGCAGTTCAAAAGTACAGTAAAACTGAAAACTACACTGCACTGTGAGCTGCCATTAACATACACAAGAATATGCTTTGCCCATAGGTATGGGCACCTTTGATGACATTATGCAAAGCTTATAAAATTGTTAACTTCCATGCCCCCACCTATTACATAAATGGCAAGGATTTTGAAAAACTAGGAAATCTCTGGAATGAATGAAAAGAAAAACTGGATACATTTACTAAACATCATAAAATTATCCACAAGTGTGGACCTCATTGCCCAGGTGGGATGGAGGCAAGGTTCAAAAGTAGTGTCAGAAAGTACCCAGCTCATAAGAGAACCAACAGGAATGGTGAGCAACTGATCAACCTGTGTAGAAACTACAACTAGGTCTGTAAAGTTGTGGCATACAAATATCTTTGCAGGAAAGCTAAGAAATATACTGTCACAATACTATGTTAGAGGAGTTTTCCACTGGAACATAACCTGCAATATAACAACACAATAAAAAATTGTAGTATCAAAGAGCTTGCTGGTAACTGTTCTTCACGCTACCTAAATAAGAAGATCCAGTGTATTAATTAAAAATCCAGGGAACAAACAGCACCTTCAGAAAGGGCAATAATTGCTACAGACATACCAAAGGGATTGATAGGGGTGTTCTGGAGATGAACAATGAAATGCCTAAAAGGTAAATGAGCAGAAGACAGGACAAACAATTTTGCTTGAGAATATGAAGAAGATACCACAGGAAATGTGTTGCCTGGGGCACTGTTGGTTGTCAATGTGGAACTCACGTGGACTCAAATGAGGATACCACAGGGCACGGCAGGGCACTGGTTGTGTGGGCCCTGACAACATATGATCATAAGTAAGCTCATTTGAGGTGATGCCACTGGCAATGGCTGGGCAGAAAGGTGTGGCCCCCATGAGAAAATATAAGGCAAAGTACACTGCCCATGAGTCAGTTAAGCAGTTAGAATTCAGGTGAATTCCACAGTTAGCACAGATAGAAGTAGTATACTCGCATTCATTCGGTTTGTTCAGACAAGCAGTAAAGATTGTTGTTGTTGTTACCAACCAAGTACCAAAATACCTGAAAACATCTGGTTAGCCAACATCATAAATAGCTAACTGATCAGACCTCCCTCATTATATCTACATCTACATGATGATTCTGCAATTCACTGTCAAGTGCATGGCAGAGGGTTCATTAAACTATCTTCAAGACATTTCTCTGCTGTTCCACTCTCGGACAGTGTATGGGGAAAACAAGCACTTAAATCTTTCTGTGTGAGCTCTAATTGCTTTTGCCTTTTTATGATGATCATTCCTCCCTATGTACGTGGGCACCAACAAAATATTTTCACACTCTGAGGTGAAAGTTAATGATTGAAATTTCATGAGATTTGGCCACAACGAAAAACACCTTTCTTTAAATGACTACCACCCCAACTCACATATCATATTCGCGATGATCTCTCCCCTGTTTTGTGACAGTATGAAACAAGCTGCCATTCAGTGAAGTTTTTTGATGTCCTCCATTGATCCTGTCTTATGTGGGTACCACACTGCACAGCAATACTCGAGAAGAGGACATACAAGCATAGTATAGGCAGTCTCTTTCGTAGATCTGTTGCATTTTCTCAGTATTCAGCCAATAAATCACAGTCTTTGGCTTGCTTTACCAACAACACTATCTATGTGATTATTTCAAATTCCGTTATTTGTAATTGTAGTCCCTAGTTAAATTTATAGTCTTTAGATTTGTGTGATTTATTGTGTAATCAAAATTTAGCAGATTCCTTTTGGTACTCTTATGGATGACTTCACACTTTTAATTAGTTAGAGTCAATTGCCACTTTTCACACCATGCAGATGTCTTGTCTAGCTTGTTTTGGAATTTATATTGATCATCTGATAATTTATATGATGGTACATGAAGGCATCATCTAAAAACAATATAAGAGTGCTGCTGAGATTGTCTCTTAAATTGTTTATGTAGATTAGGAACACTTCCTTGGGGAATGCTAGATATTACTTCTTTTTTACTCAGTGAGTTCTGCCAATTACTATGAACTTTGACCATTCTGACTAGAAATCACAAATCCAGTCACACAACTGAGACAATACACCATGGGCACACAATTTGGTTAGAAGTTGCTTGTGAGCTATGGAGTCAAAAGCCTTCTGGAAATCCAAAAATATGAAATCAATTTGACATCCCCTGTCAACAGCACTCATTACTTTGTGAGAATAAAGAACTAGCAATGTTTCACAAGAATAATATTTTCTGAATCTGTTTTGGGTGTTTATCAATAGATTGTTTTCTTTAAGAGAACTCATAGTGTTAATACAGCATATGTTTCAAAACCCTACTGCATATCAATGTTAGAGATACAGGTCTATAATTCAGCGGATTACTCCTATTTCCTTTCATGGATATGGGTGTAGCTTGTGCAACCTTCCAGTCTTTAGGTATGGACCTTTCGATGAGCAATTGGTTGTATATGATTGCTAAATATGGTTTATTGCATGAACATACTCCGAGAGGAACCTGACTGGTCTAAAATCAGGACCTGAGACCTTGCCTTAAGTGATTTAAGCTGCTTTGCTACACCGAGTATATGTATTTCTAAGTTACTCAAGTTGGCAGTTGTTCTTGGTTCTGGGTATTTGCTTCATTTATTTTGGTGAAGATGCCTAGGCTGCTTGCTGGATGTGACATATGCTTTATTTTATGGTACCAGGTGTGTGGCATTGGTCACAGATTAGCAAGGGTTGTCTGCTGTTTGAAGAAACAATAACTATATGCAACAAATTATTGAGATAGGTCACCCTTCTTTGAAACATCAAATCTATTCAACCCAGCATCAAACAAAAAGATGGCATGGTTTAGAGAATCTTTGCATCAACAAATATGCAGGTCAATGGCAGAGCCAGGAGGGCAAGAGAGCCTAGAGAGCAAGATAGATGGATGGTAGGGCAGCACCTGGAGAGAATAGAAGATGAGGCCAGAGTGAGCAGGTGGAGATGGGCAGTGCCTGAGGGTCAAGGCAATCATCTCAAAAGCTGGCTGGGGGTGGAGCAGCAGTAGTGGTGGATGGTAGTGGAAGAACACAGATGATGTGCAGAGGCAGCAACCAGCAGCAGCACGAGGACACAGGGAAGCTCTGTAAATGATGACACAAGGCAGCAACAGCAGTAGCAATAAGATTTCAGGTGATGAGTGGAACACCTTAGCTGCCACACCACAAGATGGGGATAGTGTTTCATGCAATGGCACTGGAGCACAAGAGACACCCAGTAGGCAGTTTGTTAGTTTGTCGGAAGCACTCAAATTAATACTGAAATCATTTGATGACACTAAGAATACTCTGAATGAGTCCCTTGACAACTAAAATATTGCATTTGAACTTATAAATCCAGAGCAGCATGACATTCTGCTAAAATAGTTGGCTCAGCACATGGAACATGTTAGTAAGAGATTCAAGTTGCTCTTCGTGAGATGTACACGCCATTGTTGTAGAAAACTATGCCAGCAAAAGAACACTTGATTACTAGGCATGCAAGAGTTCCCAAGAACATGGGAAAGCAAAGCATAGTGAGGCTTGCAGTTGGATGCAATGTAGCACTTCTTTACAGAAGCTTTAGAGATATCATGTGAAAGTCAGAGTTAGAAGGTAGGCTGACACTCATCTGGAAGTTAAGCAGAGTGTCGTTCATCCAAGGGGTTTTCAACAATAGGATTAAGACCATAGTGCAAGCACACAGTGAACAAAAAGCGTTAGCAGAGGCTATAGAGGTCACTGTGATGGAAGAAAGGGCACTATAGTCTTAGCCAGAAACAAAATAAGCACCCAAAGTGACAGTGTGGCATCAAGAAACAAAAAGAAAGTAATGTAATATTTTGCATGTGGTAAATCAGTGCACATTGCAAGAGACCTTCATGCTGATAAAAGAGTAAGAATGGTAGGGCAGGTTGTACCAGGAAATGGAGGAGAGAATAGAAAAGTGCCAGTGAAGATGGACAACATTGGTCTCACCAAGTTCCTTGGAAATTGCAGGGAAACAGAAGGAATATGTGCAGTAAGACGTTCACAGCATAACTTACCCAGGCACAGTGACCCATGCCCCCGGTTTAAGTCTTTAACATGTTTTACATGCAGACAAACTGGTCACTACACAAGAGACTGTACAGAGTGAATGGCAAGCTCAGAGGAAAAATGAAAGGCAGAGAAACCGAGTAAGGGTGTAAGAAAGCAGTTGCCTTATACCTTGCCTGGAAGGATATTAACAGTCAGAAATGAAATTTCAGAGAACTAGAGTGTCAGGAAGGCATGGAGAATGGCATGAGATTTCTCATGGATAGGAGAGGGGGACGGGGGGCGGTGCAAATAAGCCTGGGTTGAAGAAGCAGCTTAAAGGATGTTGGGAGGTATAAACCATTGAAGGAATTAGGATTCAGGAAATTGTTAATATGGTTGCAAAGACTTTCAGATTGCAGATGAGAAGCAGAATGTAAGTGAGGCATTGCCTCCACATAATCAGGAAAGCTGTAGATCTTCCATTTGACTGGCTGTTGGGTAGAGACTTATTTAAGGAAAATGGTTTCATAATTAATTATACCACCAGGGCCTGTGCATCCATTGGGAAGGGATCAAAACAAAGATGGAGAAAGAGTGAGAGCTCCACACAGTGCTCATAAGAGAAAGATAAGACTCTTTCAAAACAGGATGAGATGCAGAGAGATAGGCACATAGATTAATAAAATTGGAGCAAGATAGTGAGCTCTGCACAGTGCATGCATAGAAAAGAGAAGGCTCTTTTGTAACAGGATTAGTTGTGGAGCAAAGGTATGTACAATGGTGAAGATCAGTAGTGACAGGAGCCAAACTGTCAACCTGTAGCAGGAAAAGGAAACTGGGATTGCCAGAAAGAAATTAAAGGTACACAAGCTATTTGAAAGAAAGCTAAAAATAGGCTCTTGAGAGGAACAGGTATTCACGTTAAAAACTGAGGCAAACAGAATAAGAGAGACTATCATTTCAAAATAGGAGATCACCAAGGTCATTTATTTACCTGAGGCATTGGGAAAAGTGGACTCAGGAGAATGCGTAATGAGTGTGCTGAACACTACAGGTGAGAGTGTGTCATTAGAATTCCCACTGCTGATAGTGGAAACAGTACCAGAGTGGGACTTGTTCAGAGTAAGTCACTTTAATAAAGATAAACCACAGTTGGAAGCTCAAATAAGTATGCTAAAAGAGAATATCTGTGTGAGTCGTATGGATGTGGAAGAAAAAGTTATTGAGCTATGCAACATGTATAGCAATGTTTTTCATCTGCCAGGAGACAAGTTATATACACATAGCATCAGGTGCAAAATCAAACTACTACTGGAGGTTGAAGGTAGAGTGATTTGTTCAAAAAAATCAAATGGCTCTGAGCACTATAGGACTCAACTGCTGAGGTCATTAGTCCCCTAGAACTTAGAACTAGTTAAACCTAACTAACCTAAGGACGTCACACACATCCATGCCCGTCGCAGGATTCGAACCTGCGATCGTAGCGGTCACGCGGTTCCAGACTGAAGCGCCTAGAACCGTACGGCCACACCGGCCGGCTCAAATAGAGTCTAGTCAGGCCTTAAAAGAGCTCCAAGTACATTTGAGAAATTTATGAATTATATTTTGACAGGGGTACAAAGTGACAAATTATTTATCTCCTAGGATGACATGGTGATTTTTGGCTCTTCCTTAAAGGAACATAATATGAAGCTAATACAGGGTGTACATAAAGTCCGGGAAAACTTTCAATTATTTAATGCACAAGAACTAAACAATGTACACATGTCATACATATTGCATTTCTAAGAGAAACTCTGAAGTTTTTTTTCCAAACATCGATATGCGAACCATGAGTGACCCGGCAGACGTCAATATGGTAATCAGATTCTTGCCATACGCGTCCCAGCATGGCATCGTCGAGTGTGGCAGTCACTTCCCGTATTCTCTCCCAGAGGTCTGCTATGTCACATGGTAGAGGCAGTACATCCACCAGATCTTTAATGTGTTCCCACAGAAAAAAGTCACATGGAGTGAGATCTGGTGCTTGGGGATGCCACTTCATGAAACAGCTGTCCCCTTCTGTAGCACGGCCGATCCTTTGATGCGGCAGCTCCATATTCAGGTACCCACGAACTTCATGATGAAAATGGGGTGGAGCCCCATCCTGCTGAAAGATGAACAGAGAGTCTAATTGCATTTGAGGCATCAGCCATTGCTGCAACATGTCCCAGTAGGAATATCCAGTGACAGTGCTCTTGGCAAAGAAGAATGGCCCATACAGTTTTCAACATGACAAAGCACAAAAAACGTTTACCTTTGGGGAATCCTGCTCAAATTCAATGCATTCATGTGGATGCTTTGTACCCCAGATTTGACAAGTCCATTGAGCAGCTGTAGCACACTTGTTTTTGCTGAACTCCAACACACAGAAAGCTTACTCTGCACCTGAACTCACCATGTTTGCGACTAGTGCAGACTATCAGCAAATTACCAAACTACAATGTGGCAGTATACATGAAAAAAAAGCTTTCAGGGTTTCTCTTCAAAATGACATATCCATGATATATGTACAATGTTTGGTTCTTGTGCAATAAATAATTGAAAGTGTTGCTGGACTTTATGTACACCCTGTAGAATTGTTTGATAGGCTTAGACTCCACATTCTAAAGCTACAAGTGGAAAAATCTGAATTTTTGCAAAAAGAAGTGAGCCAATTGAGTCATATCCTGTCAGTCAAGGGATTGAGGCCAGACACCACAGAAGGTCAAAGTGATAAAAGAGTATCAACAGCCTAAAGCAAGAAAGCAACTGTAGAGTTATCTATGTATTGTCATATATTATAGGCATTTTATAAGTAACTTCAGTACAATTGTAAAGCGTTGCTTGAATTATTAAAGAAATAAGTTCCCTTACACCTTTGTTGTAGAACAAGAAAATGCTTTTCAGCATTTGAAAGAGAATCTGATCAGTCCACTGATACTGCAGTACCCAGACACTGAAAAAGGACTTCAAAACCACCAAAAGATGTTAGCCAGATTTCTGCTGCGGTCATCTTAAGTCAGGGAAAGATCAGAAGTGACCTACTTGTTGCGTATGTCTTGAGGGCACTGAATAAAGCAGAAAGGGGTACAGTACTACTGAGAGGGAGATGTTAGCCAGATACTTTAGGCCATATGTATTTGACAGAAAGTTTCTGATATGTACTGACCATAAACCCCTCACATGGGTAGGTGGCATATCAGACCCATCATCCAGATTAATGATGTTTAGATTAAAGCTGGAGTGATATGATTACCAGATAACACATAAAAGCAGCAAACAAAATCAAGTTGCTGATGAAGTCTCATGAGTGAGAGAGGTCAGTGTGGCTGGCACTTGACTGGAAAGTAGCAGTAGCCTAGGTCGTGAGGTGGCAGAAGAGGAAGCCAAAACATAAGTGAGGGACTCACAGGCAGGTGAAGACAGCAAGATGGTTGACATAGAAGAGCAGACGGAAGATACATCCTCCAAGGACACATACCACAAAGCGGCTAAGCCAAGACAGTGGAAGAAATAAGTGGGGGGAAAAAAAGCTGAAATACTACAACACAATCATGATTCTCCAATAGGAGGACACCAAGGTATAGGAAGAATTAATGAATGAACAAAAAAGTACTGACTATGGAGCAGTATTAAAAGGATATAGAAGATTGTATCCAGAAATGTGAAAGCTGCCAAAAGAACAAACTCACTAGGATACACACAAAGATGCCTCTAGAGATCATTGAGATTCCCAAACTCATATTCGAGAAGTGTCGTATTGATTTGGTAGGTACAGAATACCATCAGTAATTCTGAGTGAGATAGGAAGCAATTGTATAAGTGAAATCATGAAAAGAGTGTGCAAATTGTTGCATTTTGAGGAAATACAGTGTACCAGCTATCATCCTCAAATAAACAGAGCATGAGAAAGGTTAAATCCATGTCAACAGAAATGCTTCAGCATTACGTAAATAGATTGCAAACAGACTGGGACAGGTAGCTTCTGTATGTTGATTTTGTGTACACAGCACAACAGGATATATTCTGTACAAATTATTCTATTTATAACAGTGAAAACAATCAATTATTGACAAAGTTATTTAATTGAATAGATAAAAAATCTACTCAGCAAGCAGCGGCATAACACGCACATAAAAGACTGTTGTAACTGGCACGTTTTTGGAGCCAGGGGCTCCTTCTTAGGCAGAAGGGTTGAAGGGGAAGGAAGAAGGGTGAAGGAAAAGGACTTGAGAGGTCTAGGAAAAGGGGTAGATTTTGGGAAAGTCACCCAAACTGCAGGTCAGTGAAGACTTACCGCACAGGACAAGAATCAGTCTTTCCTTCTGAGAATGTCTTTCCTTCTCATCCCGTACAGTAAGTCTCCCATGACTTGCAGTTCTGGGTGACTTTCCCAAAATGTACCCCTTTTTCTAGACCTGTCAAGTCCTTTTCCTTCCCCTTCAACCCTTCTGCCTGAAGAAGGAGCTACTGGCTCCGAAAGCTTACCAGTCACATCACTCTTTTTGTGTGTGTTCTCCTGCTGCCTGGTGAGTATATTTTTTACGTATCCAATTAAAGAGAATTGTTCTTTTTAGTGTATACAACATTCCAGCGATACTATAGAAGGATCTGGTGAGGCTTATTGTAATTTTAATGATTATATGGGAGAACTGAAAGGGTGGATGCAAGAGATGCACCAATGTGTGAGAGAACAGAATACACAATGAAAGATAAAGAACAAGAAGAATTATGATAAAATACAGAATCCAAAGTAATTCTGTTTTGATGATATGGTTCTATTGTTTGCTGAGAGCATACAATGAGGTAGATCGTGTAAATTAGGTACCCAATGCTGAGGTCTGTACATGGTAATAAGAACGAAGGGACCCAGTTTTCTCACTAAATAGAAATAAATATCTTACAGCTCTTGCATACAGACTGAAGAAACTTTTCTAATTCCAGATGTCAGCATTGTACTACATCACTGGCATTACTCTCCTGTAGTTGAAGTTGAGCACACTTGCAAACAATCATACACACAGGTCACAAAATGTCAGTCATCACCCAGACTGTATTATGACAAGATGGGAAAAGCAAAAATTTATAGTGTAGCTTGGTGAACTGTGAATTATTTCAGTTTGCTAGAGCTATGGTCACAACATATAAGGGAGATGAGGAGAATTTGAATACAAGTTTTGTCCCAACATTTAAAGGTGACAAGGGTGTTGTAATTTTTGAGTTTGCATACATTCCCAGTGTAGTTACCTCATACAAAGTCACTTTCAGACCTCTCTGAGGTTTTGGCAATAAAATTTAATTATACAGTTATACTGATTTTGCACTCTTTCATTTCAGTATGGTGATGCAAACCTTGGATGTGATAGCACAGTACTGCTTTACTTACAGATAATTCAACAACAAGAAAAGGAACTTGTTTGAAAATGGTATACTACCCAGACATTGCCCTCCTCCTCATGAGGGTAACCCCCCCACACACCATTTTCAGATTTCAGCGAGGAATTGGAGCCACAGCCAGCCTAATCACATGATTAGAACAGCATTTTGTAGCCTCCAACATTCAAGGTAACACATGAAATCAAGCTTTTCTAATTGCTTATTCTGGAGCTAAAGTATTTTGACTTATTCAGCTATTTAATCCAGGTCAGGACCCAAGTAAACTAATATACACTCTGTTGAAGAACCAGCTAAATCCCTACTATGCTTTGCTTAATGTTTTCAGTACTACTGTGCACAATAAACAACCCATGACACCATCCGCAATGTTACAGGACTCTTTGCCAGTCCTTCAGACCTGTAAACAAACTCAAAGCCTGAAACAATTGTGCCACAAGGCCAGTATCTACTCCTACCCTTTGGGCACAATCAACCTAAAGGTTCCCAATAACATATGGTCAGGCACGTCATGTCTAGAACATTACTTTTCCATTTTGGCAACATTTCAGGGAACCAATTACTTACAAGAAGTTTTACCTGAGAATTGTAACAATTCATTTTCTACAGCAGTTAACAATTTGCCTGCAGTATCACTTGGGATAGTCAATGAATGCATGCCTGATGCACACACAAACTCCATGGAATCCTCAAATCTGTTGACTGCCAACATTATTCCACTCTCTGAATAATCAGCTGACCATCTGTCACATATCAGTGAGCTTTTTCCCCAAAGGTTTACGACTGTAAGAATAACACTCTTGGTAATTCCATCACTCCTGTCTGTGAGCAATGTTCTGCCCACATTCCCATTCAAGGTATCACAATCACAATCATCACTCTTCAGTAATTATGATGGACATCTGAGTCTGACATTTTCAAAAGTGTCTCTTGCCATCACAGATACATGTCTCATGACTTGCAATGTTTTCAGGGAGTAGAATTGGCACAACACAGAACCCATCCAATGGCCCATGCCTTGGAACACACCTACACTGTCAACCTCTCAAGACTCTTCAGGTTTGTATCAACGTGGTTGACCACAAGAACCCATTGCTTCACACAGGTTTACTAATATTGCTTGCATGGATACACTACAAAGGCCACTGGCAGAACTTCCCAGTTCTTTGATTATTCGCTCTTAGAAATTCAAACACAAATACTGGCCCACACCAGGAAGCACCTCCATCCACAGCATCTGGGACAAGGTTCAATCTTCAATGAGACAGATTTTGTGGCTGTTCTTTCTTCAGATTCACTCTGAATGGTTCCCATCTGGACCAACCACAGCATTCGTGTCCTCATCCAGGATGGCTTCAGCATCACTAAAGGGCTCTTGATGACCTCGGCTACAGGGACTGGGAGACAGCCATCAAAGGCACCCACACTCATGGGTGTCAACTACAGTGACCCAAGGTGCCTCATGCATGGGGACACCACTGTCGATGCAAGTCTCTACACCATTACCATGGCTTTGCCATCTCTCCCACTGGAGGTAGTGAGGTGCTGTGTCCCCATGCTTCTCCTAGGATGGCTATTACATAGCAATAAAAACAAGGTGGACCAGTTTATCTACCAAAAGGTTTCCACTGTCAACATCACAACACTGGCTGGCATACAGCACTTGTAAAAAAGTATAGTGGTCATTGTACATATGTCAACATGGTAAACGTTTTACAGGCTAGCCTGCAGATAGCTCCACAGAAACTCATGGTGCTGGCACTGCCACATGCAGTGCCTACATTGCCACTAGCGGTGCTACAGTTTTGGAACTGTTTTACCTCTGTTGACCACATGTCCACTAGGGGGTGGAGTAGGTAATCATCAGTCTGGCTTTTACTCAAGCAGATGTCATTTGCTAGCAAGCCAGTTCCATTTGCACAGCCTTACCTGCATCTACTCTATGCAGTCATTGAGCAGACAAGCCATTGCTGTGTGCAGCTCCACTCAACACTGACCACTGCCTCCAGGGACTCACCATTCACTTCCAGTAACTCTCCTGTCTCTGGTTAGACTTTGTCTCAGAATGAACATTCCAGTATTAAATGAAATTGATTAACTCTCATCTTGAATCAGACATTCAGTGATATCAGACCAGTCTTCTGATACTAGGACTTAAAGCGAACTTTGCTCATTTAGTTGTTGGAACTTTGAACAGTTCACTAACTAAAAAGTTCTTGAACCAAGTAGTTTGGGCTCCTGTCCAAATTAACTGTGTTATTGCATTATTTTTATTAGACTTCAAGAAAAGTGCTATTGTCTTTTGCTACCAGGCAAATTCAATTAAAACCTTTTACTTCCTACAGTCACAACAGTGACTCTCATCAACATTTCACTGAATTTCAATGCAGCCACCCAGATAGAAGGCTGAGAAGATTTCTTGCAGTGTACCCCAGGAAAGTCTACATACAATGATAATATTGATTCATCTGCAAACTCACATTTGTAAGATTAATTTTTTCACCAATAAAGTGTGAAATATCAATGTAATTTTACATGAGAACCTACTTAACTAAACCCAGTAATTTTTTCATTTAGTTTTTTAAGTAAAAATCTATAATTTATTCTTCGGCCTCATGAACATCACTTCTATAGGAACTATGAATATAAACACACTAATACCAGGTGACACCGGAACATATAAGTCATAATTGTTTTCACGAGGCCATGAATGGCAACTGATGAGACTCATCAGAATCAGGTTGATGAACTCATCAGAGAAAATTGCCAGATAAAACACACAGCCCTCAAATTAGTGGGGCATATCATGAGAGCATGTAAAGATAGCATTGTAGAACTGTGATACAGAAAACTGTGTTCTCAGTGCATGCCTTGAATTCTCACTTTGTGCGTGAATGTGATAGGTTGCTTGACAACATTGTGACAGGTGATGAAGGATGGGTTCCCCATTTTGAACCTGAAAACAAGACAGCATAAACGGAGTTTCACCAGAAAGGACCACTAACACCAAAAAAGTTCAAGATAACGTTTTGAGCAGGCAAAGTGAAGCTCACAGTGTTCTGGAATGTCCAGGGTGTTGTGCATTTGGAATTTGTGCCTCAAGGCACCGCCATAAACTCTGCAATGTACTGAAAGACTCCCAAAAAACTGGCTGAAAGACTCCTGAAAAACTGGCAGTTTGAATCAAGAGTTCATACACATATAGAGCACCCTCTCCTGTAGCATGGCAATGCCAGATCACAAACGAGTGCTGCAGCATCTGTAACAATCTTGAGTTCACTGTCATGGATCATCCTCCTTACAGTTCTGACTTGGCCCCAGCCAATTTTCATCTGTTTCTTACACTATCACCTTTGAGAACTTAACTTTGATAGTGATGGAGTGGTGCAAGCAGAGCTGAGGTTGTGGCTTCATCAACGAAGTCCAATATTCTATAGTGACAGTAAAACATACTAGTCTCTCATTAGGAGAAATGTGTTCATTGCAAGGTGGCTGTGTCGAGAAATAAATATGCAGACAAGAAGTATAATGATGCAGAATGTTAAAAATAGTTAGTTTTATTTAAAAAGCTTTAAGAATTTTCACAAAAGAAATTCAGAGGAATTACTGCTCAGCATGCCCTCATATATTCTATCCTTCAGTAAAATTAGAAGAAGGCTTAAAGCATAAAATAATAAAAATTATCCTCAACTGCCTAAATTATAGTGGTTTACAGAGAAGAGACACTGATGTAGACTGAATGGCAAATCAATTTTCCATAGCCAAGCTCTTGTCATCCACATCTCTAAGAAGTGCAGTATGAACTGAAATTGTGAAATAGTCTGTAAACCACATTTAGATATCTCAGCTGCACAGAAAGCCAAGCTCTTGTCATCCACATCTCTAAGAAGTGCAGTATGAACTGAAATTGTGAAATAGTCTGTAAACCACATTTAGATATCTCAGCTGCACAGAATTTCCTTTAAAATGCTTACATTCTGGTCTGAGAACTGGTCTGATTCACTATTATACTATGTTAGAAAACGATCTGCTTGTTAAATGTGATTCTGTGTAATATAAGTGGGCAATACTTTCATAGTTTCAATAGGTGTTAAGTTGATGTACAATACTATCTTTTATTATAACTGTGGTATCATCAGCAACTGATACCATGCAGGGGGGATCATTACACTATATGAAGTTGGCAACGATGTTTATGCAGTTTACTGTGAGAGGCAGCCACGAGCAATCGCTAACTGCAACCATCAGCTACCTGAGGGACATGCCTCATTGGATTAGCACCATGAGCTCTGTCAGAGACTGTGCTTACCACCACCAGTTGTATATTAATGTGTGTGCTTTTCAAATTTTTTCAGAGGCCAATTTATTTTTGCCATTTGTGACTTTTTTTCATTTTGGTCTGCATCACATTTTTTTCACTTGCTACTGTGTTGTAAATCATGGGTACTGCATCACTGGACATGTCCCTAAATCAAATCATTCAGTTGTAGGCCCAGCTTATGGAATGCATGAATAAGTTACTGCAGTTCCACAGTAATATGAAGGCAGAATTCTCTGCTGCCCAAACACTGCCACAACAAGCAATGACTGCCTTTGTGCCACAGTTCTGACCATTCAGTGCTCAGCAAGAAGAATGGTCTGAATACAGGACGCAGTTTGATATCCGCTTCTCAGCTCATCGGATTCAAAGTATGGACAGATATCCATATTTATTTGTTGGCAGTAGGTGTCACAGGGTACTGTCTTGCATGTAGATTGTTTTCCACCACCCTCCCTGAAAGTGTTCAGTACAGGGAATTACTTGCTACTTTAGACAAATATTTTGATGAGCAACTGAGTATGGCGGCTGCTCATACAAATTTTTCGGACAACCTACGGAGCCTAACCAAACCAATAAACATTCAGAAACACACAGGGCCTAATTAGACAGTGCAAATATCATTGTGACTGTGGGAAATATTACAGTGACGCTAAGTTGTGTGATGCAGTTACTCAGAACATCTCAGACTCTTGCATTAGGGCTCAAGTTTTGAAGTTTTCAGATCCAACATTAAAACAAGAGCTAGATTCAGTGGAGTCGCAAGACACTCTGGACAGTGCTGTGGTTGATTTTGAGTCCCCACATATTTTTGCAGTGCATATGAGAAGTGACAGTAAACAGCTTGCATGTTCAGGTCATGTGCGCTACCACCATACGGCATAGTCAATGCCGCATTGCACTAGTAACCAACAGCAATATGTCAAGTGACAGGTGTGAGGTGCAAAGTCATGTCCCCAGTGTTTCAAGGCAGCAAGTGGCAAGCATGTCCCTGCTGTGATGTGCAGTGTTTCCATTGTGGTAAGCATGGCTGCATTCAGTCTGTCTACTTACAAAAGAATAGATAAAACAAAGATGTGGTGCCAAAGATGTGATGTCATAGAATGAATGGCAATGTTGTACTGTCCAAGACAGTTCACATTCACAAGGAAATCCATACTCAGTTAAAATCCATGTCACACTCTCAGAATTCTTCACCTAGCTAAAGGGAAGTGAATAAGTTGTTTGTTACATTGCAGATTCTCAGTCAAGACTAGTGCATGCAATTAGACATTGGAGCATCAGTTATAATTCTGAACAGATGTACTTATGAGCGGCTGGGTCAGCCCAAACTCCATAAGTTGAAGCAGTTGTTTCTGTGGACTTTGGATAGGACATCCCAGATCTTGGAGTCTGTAGTTTGCCTGCCACGTTCTGGAACATTACTAAGAGAGGGTCTCTTTTACTATCTTGTGTTCAAAAAAATTGTTTTGTTCCTTAAGACTGTGTTTTCACATTACATGATGAGTTTAGCAATCTGTTTGAGGACAATTTAGACAAAGCATCACATTTTGAGTTGCGTATCATACTGATGACAATACGCAACCTAGATTATTTTGGGCATGGCCCGTCTCTCAAGCTATTAGGCAAAAAGTTGCTCAAGGGTTGACAAAATGGCAGGACCAAGGCATCATTGCCCTCATGCCACCTAATCAGTGGCCATCTCTATTGGTGACACCAAATCTTCTGGCAAACTGTGGTTGTGTGCTGACTTTAAGACTGGGTTAACTCTCAGATACTTGATTCTTATCATTGGGCACAGTCAGAAGACCTAATTGGTAGAGTAGGAGCTGGTTGCTTCTTTTCTACAACTTATTTGCCAGATGCCTGTCTCCAAATTCCTTTTGGTGAGCAGTCTCATTGTTTCTTTGTCGTCAACAACCATCTGGACTTGTTCAAGTTTCTGCATCTGTCCTTTGCTAGTGCTTCAGCACTCACCACATTCCAAAGTTACCTGGTACAGCTGACTGCTTGTGTACCCTTATCTTCTAATTATTTAGATGAAATTGAGGTTTTTGGTCACTCTCCAGATGAGCATTTAGAACAATTGATGAGTCTCCTTCAAGCACCATTCTGCTGTCAGATGGAAATGCAACAAGGACAAGTGTGGCTTTTTAAAATGGAAATCAAGTACTTAGGACAGATGATCATTGCTCAGGCTGTTCACCCAACACAAGTTCATCTCAAAGCAATTCATCAGCTCCCAGAGACCTGTAATATGAGCAAATTGCAAACAGTGTTAGGGAAGCTCATTTATTATATTGGGTTTGTCCCAAATGTGGCCTAAATTGCACGACCATTCCACCAACTCTGTTGGAAGACTGTCCCGTTCATATTTTCAGAGCATCATCAGTCTGCCTTTTGAAAATTAAAGAAATCACTATTAAGTGACACTTGTTTGAAGCAGTTTGATCCCAGTAAGCCTGTCATCTTAGCAAATGACATTTCCTCATATGGAATCAGAACAGTTCTTTCACACAAGATGGAAGCTTCAGAGAACACTAACACATTTGCATCCAAACTATCAAATAAGGCTCAGTGCAATTATTCACAGCTGGAGAAAGAATCACTTGCAATTATTTTTTGTTGTTGGTGTGGTCTTCAGTCCTGAGACTGGTTTGATGCAGCTCTCCATGCTACTCTATCCTGTGCAAGCTTCTTCATCTCCCAGTGCTTGCTGCAACCTACATCCTTCTGAATCTGTTTAATGTATTCATCTCTTGGTCTCCCTCTATGATTTTTACCCTCCACACTGCCCTCCAATACTAAATTGGTGATCCCTTGATGACTCAGAACATGTCCTACCAACCGATCCCTTCTTTTGGCCAAGTTGTGCCAAAAATTTCTCTTCTCCTCAATTCTATTCAATACCTCCTCATTAGTTATGTGATGTACCCATCTAATCGTCAGCATTCTTCTGTAGCACCACATTTCAAAAGCTTCTATTCTCTTCTTGTCCAAACTATTTATCGTCCATGTTTCACTTCCATACATGGCTACACTCCTTACAAATACTTTCAGAAGCGACTTCCTGACACTTAAATCAATACTCAATTGTAACAAATTTCTCTTCTTCAGAAACGCTTTCCCTGCCATTGCCAGTCTACATTTTATATCCTCTCTACTTCAACCATCATCAGTTATCTTGCTCCCCAAATAGCAAAAGTGTCTCATTTCCTAATCTAATTCCCTCAGCACCACCAGACTTAATTCGCTTACATTCCATTATCCTTGTTTTGCTTTTGTTGACGTTCATCTTATATCCTCCTTTCAGGACACTGTCCATTCTGTTCAACTGCTCTTCCAAGTCCTTTGCTGTCTCTGACAGAATTACAATGTCATCGGCGAACCTCAAAGTTTTTATTTCTTCTCCATGGATTTTAATACCTACTCCAAATTTTCCTTTTGTTTCCTTTACTGCTTGCTCAATATACAGATTGAATAACATCGGGGAGAGGCTACAACCCTGCCTCACTCTCTTCCCAACCACTGCTTCCCTTTCATGCCCCTCGACTCTTATAACTGCCATCTGGTTTCTGTGCAAATTGTAAATAGCCTTTCACTCCCTGTATTTTACCCCTGCCACCTTTAGAATTTGAAAGAGTGCAATTATTTATTGAGTGAATAAGTTTCACAGGTACCTGTATGAGTGAAAACTATCTAGTAACAGACCACAAGCCATCAACATCATTATTCAGCCCATACTACCCATTCCCACCATGTGCAGAAATTGCAATGTTAGTCTTTAATTTCTTTAATTCTGTCGAACTATCAGTACAAGATCATATACAGACCATCCACCAAGCACTCCAAATATGGACACCTTTTCTTGTTCGCCTGTCAGGAATGGTTATTCGAATTCTAGTTTTTGTGTGGAGACACAGGATTCAAAATTCTGCAAGGATTCTGCATTATGCATCAGTGAACTGCCCAATCAACAGCTGCAGATCATTATCTACAAGTCTTATTACAGGACATTCACACTGGATGGCCACCACCTGGTCAAGGCAATTTGCAGCTCTCTGGTTTGTCATTATTTTGCACACTGCCATGATCTGTTGGTTCAACAGGGTGTCATCTTGATCCACACAGAGTCCAATCATTCACATGTGCTAATTGCACAATCATTATAGAGAGAAATTCTCCAACTGCTGGATGAAGGTCATTGAGGCATGGAGTGAACCAAGCAACTCTCCTGACACCACAGTACAGGGTCAGGATGGCTTCACAAATAGAACAAATGACTGCTAATTGTCATGTATATGTGGAGCACACCAAAAGTTTTTTGAGTGGTCCAAACTGAACACCCAATGGCAGAGATTTCATATAAACCTTGCAGGTCCATTTTGGAATATTCGCTGGTTGATGGTTGTTGACTCTTTCAGCAAATTCTCTTTGTGTTCTCAACACAGTGCACAATATCATCACACACCATCAAGTCTCGCAACTCCATTTTTTGTATAGGAGGCCTACTGCAAGTGATTCTCTTTGACAATGGACCCCAATTTACCTCTGGTGAGTTTAAAAAGTTTTGTGATGCTAACAGAATTCAATTTCTTACTAATGTACCATTCCATACGCAGCTGAACAGAGAAGTAGAATGCTATGTCTGTACATTTAAGCAACAAATAAACAGACTACATGTCTCCCACAATCAGTAGCAGGTATTATTGACCTTTTTGGCAGCCTACCTTTCTCAGTAAAATAATGGCACATCACTTGGGAAAATTCCTGCAGAGATGTTATCACAGAACATTACTGCATCTTCTGCATCTGCTGTGGTCAGCTATGGTTCTGCAGTGCACTAAATTTAATGCTAATGAGACTGTTCTTTTAAGGTTGTTTGGTGGTTGCAGATGCTGAAACTGAGGCGTCATTGTTAAAGTTGTTGGTCGCTCACTCTACATGACTCGGGTTCCCTGTGGTGTGATAAGCAGCATCAAAATCAAATATGTGCTTGTTGCTGACATAATCCTGCCTGAAGTTTCTCAGTTCCAGATATAGCCCACAACAGATCTCGCCACCTCAGCTGCCTTCACCCTCCCAGCCATCCAGCATCACTGGTGCCAGACGAGAAAACACTGGTGGTCAACATGGTGCCACTGATGTCACCATGGTACCCACACAGCACATGACATTGAGGTTCAGCCCTCTTTGCCGGTCTGCCTTTCTACCTGACACTGAGCACTCACCAGCTGCTGATGCTTCATCAGGCATGGAAGAGCCTCAGTTGCTGTCCATAAGTGTGCACCCTACATCTGGTTGCTCGTCCATTATTTCCAGGCATTGTCGGGGGAGGGGGGGGGAGGCAGGGGGGGGGGGGGGGGATGTGATATCATCAGCAATCAGAGCCACACAGGCTGCATCATTCCACTATACAAAGTTGGCAATAGTAATTATGGAGGTTACCATGCGAGGCAGCCATTAGCATCTGCTTCCTCCAACTACCAGCTGCATGAGGGTCACATCCTCTTGGATTGACACTGTCAGCTCAAAGCATCACACAAATAAGAGGTCCTCCCTAGGGAACCTCCAGTCTCTACTGTTTGGGCTCCAGTTTTTGGGACCCAGAATTCTGGTTTCAGTATTTGAGTCTCCAGAATCTTCAGTCTTCAGTTTAATCAAAAGCTTAGTCGATATATAGATGTGAGTACAAGGGTAACTGACTCAGGTCTCTGATTGTTACCAGACAGTGATTAAAGTTCAAATAGGACTTGTTAGTGGCATTTTCCTATATATACTCCAGGCTACTATCTGGATTTATAACAGGACATTCAGTGAAATCACTGTACCAAGTTAAGTATATAGTTATATTAAACATCTAACTGGTGT
The DNA here is from genome assembly GCF_023864345.2 of Schistocerca serialis cubense. Classification (NCBI taxonomy): domain Eukaryota; kingdom Metazoa; phylum Arthropoda; class Insecta; order Orthoptera; family Acrididae; genus Schistocerca; species Schistocerca serialis. The sequence goes on along the minus strand of NW_026048515.1, from coordinate 2,289,271 downwards.
ATGTTTTTTTTTTTTTTTTCAATCTACATTTCTGCCCCAGAACCCAATGCCATCCCAACAGGAAACAACAGTAATAACAGAGAAGAACATTCATTAATAAAACATAAAGCATCTCTCATGATGATCAATGCTGCAGAAATTATTTATTACAACAATGGAAGTGAACATTCATAAATCAGATACTAAATATATCTCATGATTATCAGTAATGTCAAGTATCATTTATTATATTAATGACGATTCATATAAATCAGATACTAAGCGTATCTCTCGTAGGCTGAAATATTTTCATTGTTTCATCTTTACAATCTTATCAATCACATCTGTCAGATATTGTAAATATTAGAAGTGAGGAAATCAGTTCAGCTTGTCAAATCTGGTTCATTAAGCATGACAGATTTTAATCATACATACCATTCTCATCCAGCCATACACTGTCATCACTGATTTTAACTCATCCTGAAACAGAAAAGCCTACTTTAGCTAGTTGTTGTAACCCAAGGTACCATTAACCAGTTCCCCTATGCAACTGACCTAAACAAGAAATAACAATGACAAAAAAATTTGTAATAATGGAGACCATGCACCAAAAAGCAGAACCATTGAGTAGTCAAAATGCACATGCAAAAAAGAAAGAAAACTTAGTAGCTTTCACAGTAATCCATTCTGAAACCTGCAGGCCCTTCCCAGGAGCTCATTCCCAAGTTCATTTTCCTCCTGATCCCAATGACACCCCCAACACTCATCTTCTACATGCTCCCCAAAATCCACAAACCCAACAATCCTGGCTGACCCACTGCAGCTGGTTACTGAACTCCCACTGACAGAATTTCCATTCTTGTTAACTAACACCACCAACCAATTACCCGAAACATAGCATACCATATTAATGATAGTAATCCTGTCCTTCAACGACTCTCCACCTTCCCCACTCCTTTCCCTCCTGGATCCCTACCCATCACTGTTGATGGTGCCTCCAAATACACCAACAACCCTGATGCCTATGGCCTTCCCACTAATGAACAATGCCTCTCTCAACATCCTTCAGACTCCAAACTCATAATCTCATTCCTTTTACACTTTATTGACTATATCTTGACACACAGCTACTTTTCCTTTGAAGTGAAGATTTTCAAACAAAGCTGTGGCACAGCTGCGGGCACCTGCATGGTATCCTACTATGCCAATCTGTTTATGGGCCATATACAGGAAACCATCTTGGCCTCTCAAAACTCCCAATCCCTAGTCTGGTTCAGATTCATCATCTTCATGATCTGGACACGGAACCAAGACACCCTATCCTCATTGTTCACAAACTAAACATCTTCTTTCCCATCTACTTCACCTGATCCTTCTCAACCCAGCTTACTACCTTCCTGAATGTTGATTTCACCTCTCAGATGGCTGCATCCACACTTATGTCTACATTACACCAACTAACTAGCAACAGAACCTGTATTTCGACAGCTACAATCCCTTCCACATCAAAAAAATCCTCCCACACATTCTGGCCATAGTGGATGAGGTATCTGCAGTGATGAGAACTGTTTTGCCCAGTATGCTGAATGTCTGATGAAGATCTTCACAGACAAGAACTACCCCCTATCCCCACCCCATCCCAAGACCTAGTCTGCAAAAGGATCTCCAATGCCATATCCCCACACACCTCCACTTCTCCCCAAGGATCAGATAAAAAGGTGTTCCCCCTCACCACCCAATATTACCCTGCCCTGGACTGGATCATCCACTGAACAATATCCTTCATAAGGGCTTCAATTATCTCTCAAAATGACCTGAAACGAGGGACATCATAACCAAGATTCTTCCCATCCCTCTTAAATTGGTGTTCCATCACCCACCCAGCCTACTCAACACCCTAGTCCACCCCTAAGCCACTCCCACTCACTCTCCCTATGGGAGACAAAGGTGCAAGACCTGCCCAATCCACACACCCTGCACTTCCTACTCCAGTCCTTTCACAGGCTTATCCTACTGCATCAGAGCCCGGACCTCCAGTGTAAGCAGGCATGTGATATTCCAACTCTGCTGTAAACACTGACAGCTTCTCATGTCAGTATGACTACAAACCAGCTGTCCGCCAGGATGAATGGCCACTGCCAAACTGTTACCTAGAACAAAGTTGACCACCTGATGGCACAATAAGCTACTGATCATATCTTGCTGAATTTCAATGACTGCTTCACAACCTATGTCATCTGGATCCTTCTCTTCACCACCAGTTCCTCTGAACTATGCAGATGGGAGTTATCTCGCATAACATCTTTCACACCCTCCACCTACCAGTTTCCCCTTCCTCCATCTTGTCACTTCTTCCCAGTTCACACCCCATGTCACCTTCAGTATGTGCCGCTCCTCATTGGCTCCAACAATCGTACATCACATGCCTAGCCTGTGCACCTGTCATCCTTTTCTACAACATTCCTAGCTGGAAAACTGGCTATCCCAACCAATGCAACCTCCACTCCAGCACAGGCATATTGTGTCCAGCCAGTGCCATTTATGGGCACAGGTATATTTGTACTCTAGGTCAAAAAAGGATTGCTTCAGAAGCTAGCAAGTTTTCTTTGCTATTTAAGTGTGGCTGTTGACGACTCAACAACTCAATGCTTCTGCTTTTCAGTGAGTGGTTTCCTTTACTCCAAAGTATTTACATTCCACTGGAACTTCCCCACAAAATAATAACTGCAAGTTATTATCTATTACAACTATAATACAGTTTTTCCCTTGATGACATTATTCCTTCAGATTTTATTCAAATTCTAGTTTACAAATCTGACGTAATATACCCTGCAAGGCAAACAGTCCTTTGGACAACAGCATTTTTGCAAAACTTGCTAATGATATTGATTACAAATAGGCTGTTAGATAACTTACATGCTAAAGATTCAACATGCATTTCTCACTTCAGATTGCATTGAATGGTTAAACCAAGGAATTTTACACTAAACTCTTTTTTTATGGTTTCACTACATATGTACAGTCTAATTTCATCACTATTTACTATTGTTGAACTCCATGAGATATGTCTTACTGGTGCTTATATTAACACGGCTTTCACTGAAGTATTGAACAATTTCCTTTGTCACAATACTGCAGAGAGTCTCTAATTCATTAAGTGAGACTTTTTTTATACATTATAAATATATGCAAAAAGAAGTACATCGCAGCTTATAGAGCAATAGTGAATGTCATTCCCATAAATCAAAAACAGAAGAAGGCTCAATACTGCCACACCTTATTTTAAATTAGTAATTTTATAATTGTGATCATTATTTTCAGTTTAAAGAAGTACAAACCATTTTCAGTTACTCAAGTAGGAATTAGTTTGGTCATTATGAGAGCCTCTTATCCTGATGTCCCATAGTTAATCTAAAGGTAGCAACATTCACAGTCAAGAGCTTTTACAAGGTCTTAGAATGTATGGCAATATGTTCCTTGTTCTCGATTCCCCTTATCACCTCATCAATTAACTGAACAGCTACTATGCTTGTTGATTTGCATTTTATGAATTTATTTTGATATGCAAACATTAGATTTTAATTGTTGGGAAAATTCGTTTTCAATTATTTTGGAGAAAACAGGGAGTATTGAGTTTGGCATGCAATTTTCAATTGTGTATTTGTTAGTAGTCTCTGGGCTACTTTTAATATGTCTGGGAAGGTGCCCGATTCTGTTATATTATTTACTGCTACAGACAGAGGTAAGGAGACACTTTATCTAGACACTTGTGGAATAATCCATGTAAATGGGTTTACAGACTTATGCTCACACATAACTTGAAAAGCATCAAACAATTTTGGACACCTTTTCATTAAAGTTGATATTTGTTTAATAATTTAGAGAATGGGAGTCATAAATTCATTAGTGGATTCCATTGAGAATGTTTATCAAAAAGATTTTGGATTACACTGACTGATAGCATGGTGCCCTATGTATTTTTTTCTTCTTTAACATTGTGAAGGAGTCTCTCTGGTTTTGAATGCTTTTGGCATGTGGGAAGACACAGCACTGGAGCTGAGATGGGGTGAGCAGAAACGTTATGGAGAAATGGCACTTTGTGCAGAGGCCCATGCATTGAGTTCATGGAACTGGACTGCTGAGGTTACCCCAGTGGGCCGATAAGTCATTGTCCAATTTACAACACCGTGCTACTTAGTGAGATGCCAGGAAGTGGAGAGGTGCCATGGCCTATGAGTGAGAGCAGTTTTCTCATGTTTTGCAGACTGGATTTATAGACAACTGTCACCCATTTTCCAAAACATGAGATGGACAAAATAATGGGCTAACCTCATGAACAGTATTTCCTAATTTTTGTGGTTCTCTGATGTGGGCTAGCACCTTGAAGGGAAGACATGGGGGATTTGCTAAAGTCTGACATCACGAGCACAGAACTGGCACAGATGCTTTTTAGTAGTAGGGGAGAGTTTTGAGATAGGATTGGCATCTGAAAGCAACCCACTGTTTTGCCAGGACTCTGCATTCTGGAAAGAAACCTCACTATTGGGCCACAGTGTTTTCTAATTTTATTATTGGCAACAGACACTGTCCCATGGAAAAAAAATAGAGCAGGGACATACAGGAAAGGCAAATACTTGAGATATGGACAGGGTCCATGGTCAAGGGTGGTCCAGTTTTGATTTTGGTCGTGGACTTTGGTTGGGAGTGGAGAGCAGCAGATCTTTAGAGACAACCGGGGGACAGTATTGCTGATATCACAGTACGCTCTTGTGTTCCTTGGGTAGCCACCTCCACAGCAGCCACCTACATCTCAGTGCAAAAGAAATTTTAAGGTGAGCATTAAAAGTGGCACTGGCAAGCTAAGTAATTTTGTTTTGCACTTGCGGAATTTCATAAGCCTGCCCATCTCAGGTTCAACATTCATATGTTGAATGTATGATCTGATTAACCAGTCATCAAGCTTGCTATCGCTGTTTTTCCATTAGGATTTTTTGGGATTAAATTTGAGTCTCACACTGGGATTTCAGTTAACCTTTATTACATAGTCAAGTAGCACTGCTGTTCATAATATTCTAATATGAGTAAGTTCACACTGATAGCATTTGTCAATTGTTTCAATGTCTCTTTTCATGAGTGAACATAATCAACATTTACTGTAATAAAATTGAGTGTTTAGACAACAGATTGTTTTTATAATATACCTTCCAGAAACATGACATTTATTATTCAAATCCCCACTTCAGGATCTACACCTAGAGCCTAGTACCATGTTATCCACCTCAAATTCTACACACATAAATTCATAAGTCAGGTCTCGAAGAAGTGGCCTGCCCAAAATTAGGTTTCTGGATTGGGAGATAAAACCATGAAAGGGAATTTTGCAAACTGAATGAAATAATAACACTTTACAAACCTTATTACTCAATACTGAAATACACACGTTCACATAAGGCAGCCACAAAAATAAACTGACACATCAGCTTTGCAGCAAATATAAAAATACACACAGAGGGTTCCTCTTCTTCAATTGTAGATGTGCAGTCAGTATTGTAGAGGGTATTGTGCACCTAACACTGTTAGCACATTAATACTGAGGCCATCATTCAATGCAGAACTTGAGGATTGTAAAGAACTGATGATGTTAATGATTTATTTTCAGGTTTGAGGGGCTAGATATATGCTATGCTAAAATGGATTACCTGTAAAATTATATTGCATAGGTTTTTATGTTTATGGCTTTCCCTGCTAAAAAAAAGTATTCATTGAACATGCTGGAAATTTCAAGTTGGTCTTCTATGTACATCATATTGTGGTTAATAATATAGTCTATATTGGATTTCTGTTGGCAGGCTCTAAAACTGTCTATCTTTGAACAGACAGAAGCAGTAACATTGTGCGAACCTTGAAGCTTGCTCGTAACATAGTTGCTCCTGGTCTGTGTTAATAAATCTTTATGGCAACCATTACAAATTTTGAAGGCTTCTTGTAGCTTGCAGTTTTCTCTATCATTCAGCACTGTACAATGGAATAATTTTAATTTTCACCTTGCTTCAATAACATTAATGTTTATTCATATATTTCTGTTTATATTTTTTGCATGGTCATGTGGCATCAGAATAAGAGTAGAAGTCAGTAGCAAAAGTATCATAGGAAATTCAATTGTTAGCAAACCATGATATGTGTGCTAATCAGCTGTTCAGTCTATCAATGTTATCATCCTACATGGTTCTTTTGCTTACATATTATACACTTTTCTTCAAAGTAGCTGTTTTCTCATAATATACATAAACATATACAAAGTAATTTTTAAGTAATTCCCATACTTATCATTGTGCATAGAGTAACACTATTTACAGTTTGATGTTAGAATAGTTTGCAGAAGTAGTCTGCAGTAGATGTTTCTGCCTAAAGTGTGTAATGTGACTCATTCCATAATTGTGATGTCTTTCTTTCATAATGGGACTTTTACAACACACTGCTGAAAAATGAGTGCCTGAATGTAAGATCTAAACATCTAACAATCCTCAACACTGTCTACATTGTACAGATCCGACTTCCTACAGTTGTCTACAGAAACATCCTCAATACCTGCTTCTTTGTTGAGGTTGGTCAGCCACCACTTAAAGCAGAACTTATAAAATTTCTACTGAAACAATGTTCTTATCCAGTTAGTGACTACGCTGCCCAATAACATTTTTCTGATAATGTTTGCATTAAGGCAAAATTGAAAATACTGTCCCTAAATTTTTCATTATATTAGCATACCTAATGAACAGCTGTTGTCTGACATAAAATCCTTATTGAATCATTGAAGGATTTATATGGACTTGTTTATGAGCACAAAAGTAAGATCTATGAGAAAATGAAGACTACAAATTTTAATAACAGAACTGTACATGTACACTGATCAGCAAGAACTTTATGACCCCTGACATACTATTGATATAAACCCATCCGGCTGATATCAGTGTCACATGGCAAGGAATGACTGTTAGTCAGACACATGCACATTGCTGTCTGTGTGTAGAATGGGGTAGGCATGCGATCTACCTGAGTCTCATTGAGGGCGGATTGTGATAGCCTGGAGGAAATTACGCAACTTGTTGGACGTTCAAGGAGTGCTGTGGTGAGGGTCTTCAGCATGTAGCAAAACCAAGATGAAATCATATTGAGATGTTGTGGTGCTGGACAACAACCTCTCATTGCAGATGTTGGACTTCATAGGCTGGGTAGACTAGTAAAACAGAACAGGTAGTGAACTGTGGCAGAACTAACATCAGTCTTTAATGCTGGGCAGAATGTAAGTATGTCCAAACACACAGTGCACTGAATACTCCTAACGATGAGCCTCTGCAGCCAAAGACCCATGCATCTGCCAACGTTAACACCATGACCTTGACGACTACAGCTGAAATGAGCATGTGACCATTGGCACTGGACATTGGAGCAGTGGCCAAGTGTTGCACGGTCTGATGAATCCCAATACCTTCTTCATCATTCCAATAGGAGGGTGTGAATCCATCATCTTCCAGGGGAACAGCACCTTGACTGTGGGACAGAGTCAAGCTGGTGGCAGCTCCATTATGCTCTGGGGAACATTCACGTGGGAATCCAAGAGTCCAGTGGAGCTAATGAAAGCCACCATGACTGCCCACACACTAGTTGCAGACCACATACACCTCTCCATGACACTCATGCTTCCTGACAGCAGAGGCATATTTCAACAAGATAATGCACCATGTCACAAGGCCAGGAGTTTGAGGAACACAGTGCTGTGCTGGCCTCCCTGCTTGCCACATCAGAACCAAATCAAACACATCTGTGATGTGATGGACTGTGCCATCAGAACGTTTTGCCCCCTTCCAAGGAATTTATGAGAATTAGATGATTTGTGTGCACAGATGTGGTGTCAACTCCCTCCAGTGATCTACGAAGGCCTCGTTGCTTCGATGCCATGATGCATCACACTGTTATCTGTGTCAAAGGTGGAACTACCAGATATTAAGTAGGTGGCCATAATGTTCTGGCTGATAAGTCAATGTAAGGTTGTATTAATATGTAATGTGTGATGATGTATTATTTTGTTTGTCCTACTCTATGTATATATTCATATGCTCAGCTGACAAAAGTCATGGGATAGTAATATGCACATATACAAATGGCAGTAGTATCACATACACAGAGTATAAAAGGGCAGTGTACTGGTGGAGCTGTCATTCGTACTCACGTGATTCATATGAAAAGATTTCTGACATGATTAGGGACTGATGACCTCGCTGTTTGGTTCCCTCTCCCAAATCAAACAACCAATCTGACATGTTATGGCCACATGATGGTAACCAACAGACTTTGAATGAGGAATAGTAGTTGGAGCAAGGTGCATGAGATGTTCGATTTTGGAAATTGTTAGGGAATTCAGTATTCCGAAACCCATAATGTCAAGAGTGTGCTGAGAGTACCAAATTTCAGGCATTACTTCTCACCAAGGGCAACACACTGGCCTTTACTTAATGACTGAGAGCAGCAGTGTTTGCATATAGTTGTCAGTGCTTACAGAAAGACAACACTGCATGAGATAATAGCAGAAATTGATGTGGGGCATACAGCTAATGTATCCGTTAGGACCCTGTGGTGAAATATGGCATTAATGGGCTACGGCATCAGACGGCCGACACGAGTGCCTTTGCTAACAGTACAAAATTGCCTGCAGCACCTCTCCTGGGCTCATGACCTTATCAGTTGGATTCCAGATGACTGGAAGACTGGCCTGTTAAGATGAGACCTGATTTCAGTTGGTAAGAGCTGATGATAGGGTTTGAGTGCAACACGATTTCACAAAGCTATGGACCCAAGTTGTACTCCATAATGGTGTGGGCTGTGTTTACATGGAATGGACTGGGTCCTCTGACCCAATTGAACCAATCACTGACTGGAAATGGTTATGTTGGGGTCCTTAGAGATCATTTGCAGCCATTCATGGACTTCATGTTCCCAAAAAATGATGGAATTTTTATTGATGACACTGTGCTATATCAGTGGACAACAATTGCTCATGACTGGTTTGAAGAATATTATGGGCAGTTCAGGCAAATGATTGGGTCACCCAGACCACCTGACATGAATCCCACTGAACATTTATATGACATAATCAAGAGGTCAGTTCATGACAAAATCCTTCACCGGCAACACTTTCATAATTACAGTTGTATATACATGCAGCATGACTCAATATTTCTGCAGGGGACTTCCAACAACTTGTTGAGTCTGTGCGACTTTAAGTTGCTGCACTTCACCAGGCAAAAGAAGGTCCAAGATGATATTAGGAGGTATCCCATGAATTTTGTCACCTCAGTGTATGTTCTTAAAATGGTTTCACATAAATTAACATGTACATTTTTACAACATCCATACAATATTTATTGTCAACAGACAGATAAATAAAATAAATAGAACTGGCTGCAACTCCTCAGAGTTCAAGAGGTACATATGATTTTGTCTGATGATTGATGACTACTGAAGACCCATTTAGCATAAGGAACGACTTTTCACAAAATTTTGCTCAGCCTTTAACTGCACACTTTCATGTTTTGCAAGCAATCTCTGTAGACTGCATTTCCTGAGTATCCTACCAATAAACCTAAGTGAGCTGCTTTACCTATGAATGAGCCTATCTGATCATTCCATTTCATATTCCCAAAGATTATTACACCTAGATATTTGTATGACAGTCTCACTGATACTTTAGTCATAAGGTATCTTTTTTTCATTTTGTGAAGAGCAAAATTTTAAATTTCTGAACCTTTAAAGTAAACTGTCAATATTTTCATGGGTTTGGAAACTTATGACGATTTGATTGGATATTTAGGCAATTCTTCTTTTCAGATAGTACTTCATTATAGATTACCGTATGATCTCTGAAAGTCTGAGGCAACTATTAAAGTTGTCTGACAGGTCTTTAATATACTGGGTGGAAAGCACTGCCATGGGGCATCCCTCAAGTTACTTCTGTTTAATATAATAATAGAAGGAGGAATAATTTACATAATCCAGCACTCAGCCTTTGTGTGGCACAGAAAAGAATGAAATATTCAGCCATAAAAATCTTTAACCATATTCCTAGTGCACAAAGAGTTAATAAAAGTAACTTCAAACACAAACTTAAAACATATCTGCTTGACAGCTCCTTCTACTCCATAAAAGAATTTCTGACTGTGTAGTAGTATGGCTTTGTGTGTGTGTGTGTGTGTGTGTGTGTGTGTGTGTGTGTGTGTGTGTGTGTGTGTGTGTTTGTTTAAAAATATTGCACATATTTTCAACTAATGAGATGTACTGTAATTATAAAACTGACTCGTTCCACAGTAGGGCCTATAGCAATAAGTAACATTTATTATCCATGAAAAATGTTAATAACTGTCTAACTAACTAACACTCATCATTGATGCTTCATCCATTATAACATGCAGTGTGCTCTCTTCCACTAAATCCTCAATCCAGTCATAAATTTCATTTTATCATATTATCTTAGTTTTATGAATAAATGTTGGTGTTCTACTGAGACAAAAACCTTTTGAATGTCAAGACATACCTTATAAATTTACATATTGCAGCCATTTATATCCAGTTTACGTTGAACCCTTTTGAATTTCTTAAATGAAATTGTGTAATTTTGATGTTTGCCATTCCTGCTACATAGTTTGTATGGCAGTTGCAATGTACTGTACTTACAAGTTCAATATGTCGGAAAGTTAATACCATCTTGACAACAGTTGCATTAGTGTGCTGTGCAGGTCTTGAGAACTTGTCATAATGTGTTAAAAGCTTACGCTTCAGCTTATCTGTCCAGGTGGCATTCCATAGTGGTTTGGTATCATCAGTATTTGGTATCTCTGGACTGCCTGTAAAAAGTTAGAAGGTGCCTTAGTTAACAAACTTTAATACATTTATATCACTAAATGTAATGCCAGACTGGAAGATGTTAAAACACTGCCGAATAAACTGCAATAATTGTAGTATTTATTTTCACTTTGTAATTGGTAGTCTATTCTGTTTTCTTGCTTATTTTGTGAGTGGTTACTTACATCTTTCTTTAATTTTCGCAGATCTATATCTACAGTGACAACAATAATCACACATTCACAATTCAAATAACTGTGCTCTACAATAATTAATTAGCTTTTACCCTACATTATCTATAGCCATTCTGAAAATACTATGGTCAGATGTAAACCACCATTGTTTGGAATGTGTTTCCTTACTTATCCATTGTCTGTGATTTCTCCCTTATATAGTAACATTTCTGGAAGTGTTCCTAGGTATGAGTATGTCTGATAATTGTGGTGTTGTGCTGACCAATCAACAAGTCAGGCCTCACAGACTTCCAACCAGGTAAAATTGCCAGTGCTTCCTTGGCCGATGCATCTATGACAACATAAAAAAAAAAAAAAACTGGACACAAATGATGATGCTAGCCAAGCCTGCATCTGGCACTGTTGTTTCTGAACATGAATGGCACCTGCGCAATGCCCCCAATGTGTTGCAAGTGTCAATCACAGTCAAAACAATGTTCTGTGTAGTTGTGACTGGATTATGTCAGAGCTAACTGAATTTAAAAGTGAGCGAATTGTTGGCATTCATATGGTGGACACTTCTGTAAGCAATGTAGCTGAAGCTTTTGGTTTTTCAAGAGGCCCTGTATCAAAGATTTATACCGCATAAAGGCAAAGCAGAGAAACGTCATCTGCTTAGCCACAACACAGTTGAAAGTGCGTGTTGAGTTATTGTGACAACAGTTATTGAAGAAGACTGTGATGAAGAATAAGAGGATGTCAGCTGCAACAGTCACTGTAGAACTGAATGTTACACTCATGAATCCTGTCAGCATAAAAACAACATGAAGAGAGCTACATAATCTAGGAATTCAGGATGACCTGGGTTTCCAAAACAACACATCAGTGATGCTGATGTCTGTAACAGGAAAATATAATGTCAAAGGCATTAAACATGGGCTATGGAGCAATGGAAGAAAGTCATTTGGTAGGATGAGTCCGGTTCCACACTGTCTCCAACTTCTGGCCAAGTTTATGTCTGGTGTATGCTGCCCAAGCCTACAATGCAGACTGCTTGCTGCCACGAGTGAAATGTGATGGGGGTTTAGTGATGATTTGGGCACACATGTCATGGTACTCCATGCGTACCTTGGTTACTGTGCAAGGTTGCATTGCTGCCAAGGATTATGTGATCATATTGGCTGATCATATCCATCTGGTGGAACAATGTTTGTTCTCCAATGGTGATGCTATGTTTCAAGATGACAGGACCCATCTTAACACAGCTTGCATTGTCTAGGACTCATTCTGTCAGCACGAGAATGAATTTTTGCATCTCCCCTGGCCACTACAATCATCAGATCTCAATATTATTGAGCCTTTTTCATCTACTTTTGGAGAGAAAGGTGCTCAATCTTTATCCACATCCAGCATCTTTCCTGAACTTGCCACTATTTTGCAGGAAGAATGATATTAAATTCCTTTGAAAACCATACAGGACCCATACGTATCCATTCTGTGATGACTGGATGCTGGTTTGAATGTCAACAGTTTTCCTACACCGTATTAGGCATTGTAATGCATTGTGTTTTTAATATTTCCACATTTTTGTCCAGTCCCTGTACTTTCACTTTCTTGACTATCAGCTGAGTTTTAATACCTTAGTCTTAAAGCACCAGGGCCTCCTCTTCTACTGTGATACCTGATTTGTCAGGGAGAGACGATCGCCCACTTCAGTCTCCATCATTCTGGGAGTGTCTGAGCCTTCTAAGCACTGCCTCATATGATGGAGTATTGTTGCCATACACTTCCACCAATTCACTATGAATTACTGCGGTAGTATTCCCCTTCAATGCAGAAAACAAATTACCACATGATATTCCACTGTGTCAGTGGGCTGCACCATTTTGTTTTGGCAGCTATAGCTTTGTGCTATGGTATTGAGGGGGGGAATTACAATGTGTACCATGTCTGAAGACAAATATCTGCAAACAAATAAAAAATTAATTACATAACTTTATGAGTATTCCTCACACATCTTGTCAAAACCTCTTCTGCTAAACATAATGTTGAAAGAAAAAAATAATGATAGAAATGGGAGGGCATCACAAAGGAGTGTTGTCTCTAGGAGAAGGGAGCTGTTATGAAACTGATTTTTGTACTTAATTTTGTGTCTAGAGATGGTGGTGTCAATGTAATCAGTGTTGTGCAAACTGCGTAAAAAAAAAAAAAAAAAAAAAAAAAAAAAAAATCTTGCTAAAGCTGCTGCTGCTAAGTATCCTATAGGAAAGCAGTGGCTTCTGTAGCATAAGAAGTGCACAAACTAGACTCCTGGTGAATGAAAATATGTGATGTGGTCTGACAAGTGTAGTTCTTAACACTGTTTAGTGCTGCAGGATTTGTCGAACTATAGCGAATACTAGCAAAAGTCTAAAATGAAGGTTGTTTTGTTCCAATCTTGAAGTATGGTGGAAATTATTCAATGGTTTGAGCAGTCATATTATTGTGTTTTGTGGATCCTATTAGCATCATGGATGAAAACACTAGACAAAAACACTGTTGAAAAACATGCCAAAGTGTCAGATGGTAAGCTGTTTAACTCTGCAAGCACACACTGGCCAAAACATCATTTTGTCAAACATTTTCTTGTCAGAGTTAGAGATAAGAGAAGATGTGTAACAGGAGTAGGTTGTAAGCAAGAGAAAATGGCCTGCTTTCATGTGAGGTAAATCTAAAATGCTATAACAGCTGAAAATGTGAAAATTTTCTGGAGTCACTCAAACTTTAAAAAACCGTCAGGGAAAAGACAAAAGCACCACTGCAAGCTACTTTTGTAAAGCTTACTAACGACAAACTATGACTAGCACTAGTCTACTCACACGGACAATCACAGGAATTACTTCTAGATCTCATGTTCAGTTACTGGCATTGCCAGGGTGCACTCAACCCCCTAACGTCAACTGAGAAGCTGCTTAAGTGAGAAGTAGTGGCCCAAGATCTACAAAGCTGACAATGACCAGGAGAGCATTGTGCCGGCCCCACACACTCTGTACCACATCTCAATGACATTCTTAGAGGGTAGCATGGTGACTGGTCAGCACTGAATAGTCCATCAGGGACAGAACATGGAGCTGGCAAATGTATAAGCACACAATACAAATTATTAGTCACTCCCTTAAAGGAACAGACTGGTTGCTGTGGAGTGCTGTAGATGGTATAAAACTGGTACTAACAGGGCATGCAACCATCCACCAAAGATGCAGAGCAGTGAAGTGGTATGTATGTGCCAGTCAGTTGTATGAAATCAGCACTGTGAAAGATGCGAACATAGAGACATGGCAGAGACACATAATGGGGCATCATATATGGACATGCTATGTTCACACTGCAACTATGATTACTGGACTTGGAGTATCAGCGTGAACTGTTCAGTGTGTCTACAAGGAACGATGTATCACCACAACCATGTAACACAGCATGAGAACAGTGGCCATAAAAAAATCCCAACAGGTAGGAACCAGACATGAAAGTCACACTTGTCAATTACAACTGGTTTCAATCCTGCTGCTGTCAGTGCATGCAGGTTCATCTCAACCAGTTCCTAGGCAAGCACTGCAAAGTGAACTGCACACAGCAGATGTTTTGAATCAGGTGCCTTGCAGAAGACCATCTATCACCATGGTACATAGAACTGCACATCTTCCGTAGGCCAAACCACACAGGAATTATACGGTAGCTGACTGGAGACGTGGTGAGGTCTATGGAGTATTGATTTTACCTCTTTCCAAACAATGCATGAAATCAAGTATGCAATGAGACATTTAACACGCAGTGTGTGGAGGATAGTTCAGTCTGGAGACCGTTCTGCGATGTTTTGGGTGGTGTTTCTAGGCACTCTCATTTAGGACACTATTAACATGAATGAGGATGTTTAATTCAATATAACTGGTGACCAAGGCTTGTCCTATCTTCTATATCTTCATGATAACTATGCTGTGGACATTCCTGTTTCTCAAGATAACTACAGCCATATTCACGGGGTTGCACACATAGCTTTCTGGATTAATAAACATTCAGGTGCACTATCACACCTCAACTGGTCTGCTAAATCATCCAAACTGAATCCCTCAGAAAATTTCTGGGACTGTCTGGAACACTGCGTGAAACATAGGAATCAATATCCCCACAATCTGGTAGCTCTGTGGAACCTAATCATTAGTGAGTGATTCATCTGGATATAGCACTCTTGAAGAAACTTGTGAACTCTCTTTGTTGCTGAACTGAGACCATTATTATGGCTAAAGATCATGTTACATGGTATTAGCTTGATGTCTCCTAAGGTGACAAATTTGTAGTCTGCTGTACTTATACAATTATATCAGGAGAAAAGCGACTACTTCGAGAAGGACAGCCACTGCTTCTCCAATTACACAACTCAGCTGCTGTTTCTGTCTACAACTTCATACTAAACACTTATGTAATGTTCAGAGACTACTAAAGCTGTCTATGTACTGGAAAAATTAAAATTCTATTTAATAGGAACATTAGTGGCAAGTGGAATTTTCATCCCTAAGTCCAGATATTCTGAAGGGTTATAGAAGATGTATTCTGCATGGCAGTAGTCCCACACAGATATGCTTTTATTCATCTATTATATGGGTTGTATACTCTATTCAGACAGCCAAACAAATGGGTACTGGTGCATTATTTATTCATACCAGGCAAGTCGACTGACATGTTCGAGAAAGTGACTGAACCACAATGCCCCCATGATGCTGCAGCCCCAGCATTCGCTGGACAGCCACTTCTATAATCAGCCTGTCATTCATAGGCTGAGATCCAGATGACACCTTTGTGATATGGAATCATGCTGAAGAGGAACTGAGTGATTTTTTGGTGCACATAAACAGTTTCAAGCCAAAGATACAATTCACCATGGAGAAAGAGAGTAATGGACAACTAAATTTGGAATCATGCTGAAGAGGAACTGAGTGATTTTTTGGTGCACATAAACAGTTTCAAGCCAAAGATACAATTCACCATGGAGAAAGAGAGTAATGGACAACTAAATTTGGAATCACGCTGAAGAGGAACTGAGTGATTTTTTGGTGCACATAAACAGTTTCAAGCCAAAGATACAATTCACCACGGAGAAAGAGAGTAATGGACAACTAAATTTTTTGGGTGTATTGGTTATTAAACGGGCAGATGGGACTTTGGGGTACAAGGTATATAGGAAAGACACACACACCGATCGTTACCTACATAAGGATTCGAATCATCATCCTAGGCAGAAGAGAGGAGTCATAAAAACTTTAGTGGACAGGGCTAATAACATCTGTGAGCCAATTTATTTGCAAGATGAATTAAGCCATTTGCGAATGGCTTTCAAGAGAAATGGGTACACTGACAACGAAATAGATCGAGCACTCCACCCTAGAAGGAAAGTGTCTAAAAATACACGACAACGACAACCGTCGGCTGGAAAAGTTTTTCTTCTATTTATTCATAACATCATGGACCATATTGGAAAAGTTTTGACCAAGTTTCAAGTGGAGACAATCTTTCGACCTACCAAGAAACTTAGTGAAAGTTTAAGATCGGTGAAAGACGTACGACACCCCTTGGCTACTCCAGGTGTGTATAGAATTCCGTGTGCTTGTGGCATGGTTTATATTGGAACTACTAAAAGGAGTGTTAATACCCACCTAACGGAACACAAAAGGTACTGTAGATTGGGACAAATTGACCAATGAGCTGTAGCGGAACACGTTTTCAAAGACAGTGATCACGAAATAAAATTTAGTGAGACAAACGTGATAGCTTGGACCTCACATTATTATACCCGCATGTATAGAGAAGCTATAGAGATTTACAAACACAAAAATAATTTTAATGAAAAAGAAGAAGGATTAAAACTAGACAAGATATGGCGGTCGACTCTGTAGGCTACCAACGAAGTGACTATCGATTACCTATAATTGAGATAGATGGCACTAGCCAGATATAGTTTTAAAGTTGAAAGCACGTGATGAGTGGTGGCACCATCTAAGCGCTCTATATAAGTGGGAGCTCCAGTGCCTAGCAGCCAGTCACCGACTCACTTCAGAAGATGTTGCCCACAGTAGGCAATGAAACGTCAGGAAGGAGAAGCAGTTTTATATATGGACCACAGCAATTTAGTCCGGAAGTTTTAATTAATGAAGACGCCGGCCATGAAAGCTTACATGTTATGATTAGCACTGTCAAGCCTCTGTACCAGTACTTTGTGAGATGCTATATTTCTGAACTTTTTGCTCTTACTGTCAAAACAGACAGATTTTTTCTGTCAATAAACTTGTTGGGACTTATCACTGTTGTCCCTATGAGGGATACTTCAGTCTTGCCTTCACTCAATTTTTTGTGGTTTGTCGCTTCCACCAGTTGACTCTCGCACCATGTCAGAACTGTTGTCGATAGTATTTTTTTCCTTGCTGAAATGTTTTCAACAACCAGTCAGGCCACAAGTCAATAATCCACAAGGAAGTAACTGAAAAGTTTGTGAGACACTTAGTTCTTACGGAACTAATTCTCTGAATGCTAGCTGAAAATTTTGGGATTTAATGTATGTAAAATGTATGTAAAAATACAAACACTTTTAATAGAATGTTGCTTTGGACAAGGGGGTGCCCATGACACCTACCTGCCCCCCCCCCCCCCCCCTCTTTGATCTGTGTCTCGAAGCCAGAGGCTAGACAGTTCCAATACAATTAACATGCCATATCACAGAACAATTTTCCTTCCTACGTAAATGAGGAACACAGTGAAACCTCGCTATATACAGGTGAATCAGCTAAAAACTGCACTGCAAATAATGTGGAAATGGAAAATGCTACTGTAATGTGGTTTTCACAGAGAGGTTTGGTAGTCAGGGGTTCATATTGTTAGCCAATAAGCAGACTGTAATAACATTTAGAAAGTGTATTTTTGTGCAAACATGAAGTTTCTGAAATGGAACAATGCCTAGTGACATTAACAAAAGTAGGGTAAATTGGAATGTAAATGGTGTTTGCTGTAGGATTCTAGTGTAAGTCATTTACAAGATATTTTATTTGTAAAAGTTTCCACACTGACACTTGTTTGTGCCATTTAACCTGCATAGTTGCTATGTATGATGTTTTATGTTCGCTTACAGTTTGCTTGTGTGCTCCTTGAGTGCATTGCAAATTGCTAGTCAGTTAATGTGTGACAGTCGAAGCAAAGGGTCACGAGTGGATGATGGGCTTTACCAATGCAGAAAAAGCCAACTTGCTCAAGGCGTATGGAGAGTGTAGGAAGAATGCAGCTTATTCTTGTACGACATATGTGGCACGATATCCCAATAGATGTAAACCATCTCAACAATTATTTATCAACCTCTTCAACCAGTTATGTGAAAGTGCTAGTGTAACACAATGTAACTGAGGGAAACAAACAATGACAGAAGAGGGGCAAAATAATACTCTTCCTGTTGTTGCAGTGATCCACATGTTAGTCCTGCACAGCTGCACGAGGAAGTGGCATGTGTCAGACAATTGTCCTACACATTCTCCATTCACATAGGTTCCATACCTATCACATCTCTCTCCATCAAGAGCTGGATGGAAACAAATATAATAATTGTGTTAACTCCTATACATAGACTTTATGACAGGATACTCCAGATGTATCTTTTTGAGTGATGAAGCCACATTTACCAGTCATGGCCTGGTAAACCATCAAAACATGCACTATTGGTCTGTTAGCAATCCCCACTGGGGAACTTCAGCATCAATGGAGTGTAAACATGTGAGTGGGATAGTGAACCACCAGGTCATGGACGCATTTTTCATAAATGGAACACTGAATGTGCACAAGTATCACAGCCTCCTAACAGGCCATCTTCCATGGGTGCTAGAAGATGTTCCACTGCAGACTAGTAGGAACCTTTAGTACCAACATGATGACTGTTGAGCCCATAGCACACAAAGTACAACAGCATATTTTCTTAAACTGTTTTTAAATAATGGACTGGACACAGAGGACCTATACTTTGGCTGGCCATTTCTTGGATCTGACGCCTGTACAATCTTTTCTGTGGGGCAAACTGAAAGATGCTGTCCACAAGGGCATCCTAACTACACACGATGACAAGCAACAACAGATTACTGCAGCCTGCTCGGACATCTCTGCTGAAATGCTTCCACGTGTGCAGCACTTGTTCCATACCAGACTGGAAACATGTATTGCTGCTAGCAGTGGTCATTTTGAACACAACATATGATGGTCAATTATCTCATTGCTGGTCAGAAATAACATAACCAGCACATGCACTTGTGTTATTCTTTTGTGTGTTCTACCACAGGTATTGTACAAGTGTCAGTGTGGGAACTTTTCAAAATATAATATCTCGTAAACAACTCGCACTCGACTCCTGCAACAAACACCACTGACATCCCAATTTACCCTACTTTTAGTCTGTTAATGTCAATAGGCATTGTTCCATTTCAAAAAGAGTATGTTTGCACAAAAAATACACTCTCTCAGTATTGTTATAATCTGTTTATTGGCTGACAGCGGGAGCCCATGACTACCAATCCATCTGTGAAAACCACACATCAATAGCACTTTCCATTTCCACAATATTTGCTACACAAGTTTTAGGTGATTCATCCTGCATATAAAATCAAGTTGTCTCCTCACATCCGTCTGTATGTGCAGGCTTATATCAGGAACTGCAGTTGGGATTTTGATCTGGTTTCCACTAACAGATACACTGATTTGTGAGGAAGGTTTTTGTGTATAATTTATAATATTTCATTCAATTTGTCTGAATTATGATGAATTATAGTTAAAAATAATATCTGTGATACCTAGCAAACAGCTGTCGTAGCTCAAGAGAGCATCAGTATCTTTAGACAGCAGAAACTGTAACAAAATTCACTTGCGGTGTGGATGTTTTGCACAGCATTATATTGAAGACAATGTTCTGAATGGTAAACAGTGAGGAAGGAAAGAGATTGGCTGATTCCTGGAAAGGCGAAGAAGACTGTGTCTGTTGTACATATTTTAAAACGGCATTATTGAAGACAGGAAACGTCAGTAGCAGTGGACAATAAAAGTCTGGTTGCACCATTTCTTGAGGAAAGATTCTTTTAGATTATTTTCGTTTAGCCTTTGAATTATATTTTTTGTAACATTATGTTTTACAGGATTTTTATTTGTACATATTTACTAATCATAATGACGTAATTTTAAAAAATTACAACAATAAATAAAAACTTATAGCACTGTGGATCCTGTCGCCTTGGAAGAATTTTTGGGAATAATTGGGTGCCTGAAGACGAATAGTTCATTTTTTTATTATGGATAAAAGTGGCGGTACCAAGCAGGAGTAGCTCTGACCCCTTTTTTCCCCCATCATTCACCTCTCAGTAATATGCAGAATCGATTCACACAAAACGTGGCTTGGATTCCATGATAAACTGTAGCTCCCCCTTCCCAGTTGGATAACTTGCAAGTCGCATATCTCCCAAGTCACCCCGTATACATGGATCCCCAAAACCTTATTTTGTAAATCGAGTTTTCAATATCGCTTTTGGTTGGTCATGTATAAACACCTAAGAATCGATTTTGAAATCCGCTTCTAGTTGCCGGTTGCTAGGAAATCCGTTTCAGACGTTAACATGTAAACGTAACAACGAAAAATAGTTTCCGAAATTCGGCTTTCGATGCATGTACCGGTAAACGTAGTGAGTGGCGTCCAATTGATTGCAGTCGTTTCAGAACAACTGCATAGCGAAAAAACATGGTATGGGATGCAGATTTACTTAGTTTAGAAAATTTCGCAGCAGCACAACAGACGACTTCTGCTTTCCTTGAATCAAACACAGATGCCAGTACGATTCTCTTCATGGTGGGCAAAGGATATTGTTTAGATACGGAAGACTGGTAAACGAATCTCTATTGGCGAGAAAGAGATTTAGGCCTTTCAAACATCATAAACATATGGGCACTATCGTACTGAATGGGGTTTAGAAATTGCTTGTGGATGAAGACACAAGGTTTCGATATACTTTTACAGACAGTTGTGGGACGGCGTTTCGAAATATGACGACGATTTCAGACTCCCGATTCCTGCTTCCCTCATTACCAGCCGTAATTCGCATTCTTAATTCATTGCAAATTCTTCGAACAACGGGCAATGAGTTACTCAACTTTGAAGTATCGTAATATGTATGACCATAACGAAATGATAATTGCCTCATATCAGGTTGCGATGTGAGACAATTGGAAATAATCAAATATTTTATCAGTAGTTTCTCTGCAATCGTTTGAGAACATCTGCATTGCAAAAACATCTGAATCCAAAAATTTGGTGTTTTATTTTTTATGCTTCAAGTAAAACATTTTCCGAAGAAACACTTCAGCAACTTTGCTTCGTTTGCATACAATAGCCTATGCTCTTTCAGCTGCGCACCAGATGACTTATCTTTCAGTTTTCTGCTTTCACAGAATCGAACTTAGATGTGGATAGTGTTCACGATTCTCTGCGTGCCACGGCAAGAAGTCTGCCGTAAAGAGCCCACGACCAACAATTGCGGCAATGAGTCTCAACAATGCATCACAAGTTTCACAAGATGTGCGCTGTTAAAATGAGCTAAACATTAGGCCCTGCGTGTTTTTTGTTATTTTTTCTTTTATTTGTGCCACCTCAGTTAGCCTCCGATACCTACATACTGAATCTCTCAGACGCAAATACACTCACGATTTGTATACGATATTTACAAACACATTACTTACATCACGATGTGCTCCTATCTTGCCACGAGATGTCACTTTAAATGCCAATTCAATATGGAAGACCGAAGTCATGTCTGTAGACAACTTTCCTGGTGCGTTCGCTGTTTACATTGCGTAAGTTTTATAAAGTGATGATATTCAGTTATTTAACGTTGTTCTCTGAATTTTTTTCGTGGCCCCCAAACAAAATACCCTACGCCAGACTGGCCGTAGATATTTAATGCAACCCCTGCGAAGCCGGGTCTTGTCATTAGTCATTGATGAAGTTCTTAAGGCTGCCACGAGATACTACAGTATCCCAGAAGACAATCTGTGTGAAGCGTTGGATTAAAATAACATAATTGATCAATGAATATGTGTATACTTGGGTATAGCAATGTATGTTGCAGAATCATGGAACATTGTAATTTAATGTGATGGTTGTGATTGGTTTACTACATCTTATCTAGGCATTTTAACTTCATTCATCATAAACGATGTTTCTGGAAAGCCTTCAGCTGTCATTCACGATTTAAATAATAAAGCACTGCACCAGATTTATTATTTCATTATTTAGGTACATTATTTAAACCGTGGCATGCGTTAGTTTGAGGATTGGTATCGGGAACAAAGGTAACACATCTAATGGTTAACCAATTCGGATGAGTTATTGGTGTAGAGAAATGCCTGAACACTAGTTTTACCACCTAAATCGTCAATTTTGTCTGTCAAATTAATCATTCACTCTAAAGAAAGCAGAATTTAACGTAGAGATTAATTTTAAATTTTATCGAAAGTCTCGACAGGCTTCGAGGGTTTTAATACCCGATACTAACAAGGGAACCTCCCCATCGCACCCCCCCTCAGATTTAGTTATAAGTTGGCACAGTCAATAGGCCTTGAAAAACTGAACACAGATCAATCAAGAAAACAGGAAGAAGTTGTGTGGAACTATGAAAAAAATAAGTAAAATATACAAACTGAGTAGTCCATGCGCAACATAGGCAACATAAAGAATAATGTGAGCTCACGAGTGCGGAAGACTTGAACCAAGGACCTCTTGTTCCGTAGCTGCTCACGCTAACTACGGACCACGGCGTTCATGTGCTTACACTATCCTTGATGTTGCCTATCTTCGCATGGACTACTCAGTTTGTATTTTTTGCTTATTTTTTCATAGTTTCACACAACTTCTTCCCGTTTTCTCGATTGATCTGTGTTCAGTTTTTCAAGGCCTATCCACTGTGCCAACTTATAACTAAATCAGAGGGGGGTGCGATGGGGAGGTTCACTTGTAAGACGGACAGATGTGTTTACGTCACTTTGTACGAGGTGAGAGATTAACATAATCAGATGATAAAATAAATAATGGTGGTACCTATAAACAGCATTCTAGTTATAATTAATATTAAAGAATTACTGAATAAAACGGCAGCGAATAAAAGCTCTCACATTCCCTGGTTCTTTGTACATTTTTAATTGCATTGCTTATCAAAGGAACAATCAGCGGATCTGGATTCGTAGGTAAATGTTATAAGTCTTAGGCGACCGATGATGCTTGCTGCTGCGCCAGCGGCCGAGGTTGGTTCTCGCCCGAACAGCAGGGCTGATTGCAGCTTCCTGCATTATTATCTCATTGAGCTGACAACACGGCGCCCCCCGCCCTATCTCACCGTACCAAGCTTGCAGGGCTGTTACATTACCATGCTTGTTAGGATACGGCTGATGTCTGGAGCACGGAAATCTCTATGACTTCCGGCAGTATGCACTACTGCAACATAAATGACAAGAACTTTCGAGACAATGAGAAGATTTCCATTCCAGTACGGTGTACAGAAGATCATTAAACAAAAAAAAAAAGAAAATACTTGGCCGATCCATCCCCAAAATTTAAAATGATAGCACATGGTAAAGAGAATAGCTGTAGTGCACGAAACTCACGCAGTAGCCTTACAGCTTAGGTACTACCCTACCAAAGTTCTATCATGGGAATAACAAAACTTCTCTCTTGCAGAATAAAACAAAAGTACCTACACTGGTCAAGTATGATTAACTGCGACTCAAGAGAAAATAATCATGTTAAGAATAACAGATAGGCCTACTTGTGTTTAATTGTTGATTGCTGTTTTCTGACCATTAAAAAATTCGGAGTGCCTTACAAATATTCTTCATTAAAATTTATGTATACCTCAGTTTTGGAGCTTGGTTGATTCTTCGCCTGCATTTTATTCTAATGAAAACTATTTTCCCATCACCTATGCCTACACTCTGCAAACCATAAGTGTAAGGCAGAGGGTATTTATGACTGCACCATTAAACGTATTACATTTCCTCCCCGTTTCATTTCCGAATGGAACGCGGGAGGTATGATTGCTTAAATGACTCTGTATGCATTGTAATTAGCCTAGCCTGGACTTAATGGTCCCTACGAGAGCGACAGATTGGTAGGTGCAGTATATTCGTAAGAATCCGTACTTAATCTTGGTTCTTGAACCTTTTTTAGTAGTTTGTTTTTCTCTTCGAGTGTCTGTCAGTTAGCCGGCCGAAGTGGCCGTGCGGTTAAAGGCGCTGCAGTCTGGAACCGCAAGACCGCTACGGTCGCAGGTTCGAATCCTGCCTCGGGCATGGATGTTTGTGATGTCCTTAGGTTAGTTAGGTTTAACTAGTTCTAAGTTCTAGGGGACTAATGACCTCAGCGGTTGAGTCCCATAGTGCTCAGAGCCATTTGAACCATTTTGTCTGTCAGTTAATGTTTTATAGCATTTCCGTTGTTTGTTTATTTTTGTGAGGAGCATCATACAACGTATTTATTTATTTATTTATTTGTGTGAGAACCATCATAAAACGCACAGATAAACTCAGCGTAGGCTTATATGTACAGGGTGTTTCTAAATGAATATCCGGGTTTTAATGCTTTGTATCATCGATTACATTCAACTTACAATTATAAATAATACATCAAATGAAAGGGCAACTCATACACTTTTTCTTACAAGTGTTTAGTGTGAGTACCTTTCGTCACACGGTACACTTGGAGTCACAGGCGAGTTCTTCCCAAACCTTGATGAGTGTGTCTGGGCTAATTGTTGCAACAATTATACTTACAAAGTCAGGTAGATCAGCTAGCACCGGAGGCACATCACACGATCCTTTATAAACGATTCATTGCAGCAAAATAGCCATTATAGTTATACATTAGATTGCAATCATTTGAGAGTGAATTACAAGGATGTATTGAGTGTCTGCATAATTCTTAGTAGTAGATTTCATGCAGTGCAGGTATTATAACAGGTTATCATTTGAACCATTTATTGCATAGTCTCTAATTGATCTGGTCCTCTTGTTGCATATTTCTATATGGTATCTCTCACAAGACTGTCCACGTAGTGTACACTTGCAAAGGTTTGACGGTTCGTGGTATGTTGTATTTGCACAAATTTCATGGTGGAATCCGTGTACTGCGAGTATTGTAAGTACGTGTCTCATCTCAAAATTTCGTTTATCGCTCTGGTGGCCTGTGTAACTTTCTCTGTTGTGTGTTTAGTGAAGCACGTTGCGAACGGCTGGAGTGTTATCCCTAGATATTTGTAATCTTTTGTGATAGATATTTGCTTTCCTTGTAGTGTAATTCTTGTCGTTTTTGGGATCTGCCCGCCTGGTCTGAATACTATCATTTCCGTCTTGTCGGTGTTGATTACGAACTTGTGTTTCGTGCACCTTCCTTTATGAATCCCCAACGGTAAAAGCCGCATGGCGTCAGACCGGGTAAACGTAGAGGTCATGCGAAGCAACCCCTATCCTCCCACACCTTAGGGCGAATCCAGCAGTCGGATACGCAATCGTTTCACCAATCGCCTATTGTGTTATCCCAGTGTGGCGACGCTCGATCTTGGTGCCAAATAAAGTTATGCGGTCCACCTTTTTCCAGTTGAGGAAAGAGCCATGGTTCTAGAGCACCGAAATCAGACACTCCAGTTACAGTTGCTTCACTGAAAAGGACGCCCTTAACTTTCCGCCCATATATGGCACAAGAAACATTCAATTTAGGGTCTTTCGTTGATATTGAACCATCTCTTGGGGATCTGCTGACCCAAGGCGCGCGCGTTATATGTGTTCACATTTCCTATTAGGTGAAACGTCATTTCATCGCTGGAAATAACACAATGCAGAAAACCGTAATCGCCAAGAAGCAATATTTCGTTTGCAAAGTTGGCATGGAAATAGTATTATGTAGGCTTTAGAGTTTGTAACAACTTCAAACGACAAGAACGTAGTTGTAAGCATCCTCACAGATGTCACTAGGATTGCTGATTCACGACTAGCCTTCCGAACCGATCTCTCGGGGCTACGTGTGGAAAGTTCTCTCGCTCGTTCACTTTGCTACTAGCGCTTTCCTACAGAATACGCTGGAAACAGTGCATGAGCACAGGTACGCCCTTTCATTTGAGTGAATTATAAATGGTACTTAGTAAGTTAAATGTAATAAATGTCACAAAGCGCTAACTCCCGGATATATTCATTTTGAAACACCCTGTATTTGTCATGAAACAAAACTCTTACATCCTTGGCCATTAAAATAGAAACATCAAGGAGGATAGTAAATAACAAAATTGTATCCACTGTGCATATACACTACAGTAGGAAGAATATACAATTAAATTCGAAGGTGACTTGAGTAAAGGCCTGCACAAGATGAGAAATTTGGTACACAGAGCTGTCATATCCGGCAGCATCGAGCGAGCCGGAGCAGTAGCATAGCTGCAAACCATAGGGACACGTCCCTGTGCGTGGGGACTTCTGGCTTTCTTTTCCAAAATGGAGGGACATAGGGACTCATTTGTAATCGCTCTATAAAATTTAGAGACTTTTTGTCCAAGAAAGAAAAATTACAAAAAAAAAATTAAAAAAGAAAAAGTTGCCGTACACCATAAATTTTAAACATTGTACACATTTGTCGTCATTGCGTATGGAAAGTTGACAAATAAGCGCCTACATCAGGGACAAAACGAAGTTTCACAATAACCTGAAGATTGAAACTTTGTGAAACCACGAAATCATTCGAAGAAATAAAAATTTGCTTCTGGAAGCTAACTCTCTTTCTTAGTATAATGCGGAACATCTATTCCTCGCCTACATCTATCAGCATCCCTCTGCTTGCCAAGTACCCAATGGCCGACGCCTTAGATAAAGGGAACAGACAATAAAATTCGAAAAATCCAAAAAAAGAAAATCGGAACTTGGAATTAAAAAGGAGCTTTTTCTTTTCAGACACTTCCAATGGAGAATAACTGGAAATAGAGCATCATTTCCAGTAATTTCCAAAAGAAAGACTCCATTTCACTGAGGCTGTTGGTGCCTTTAGTAGGAAGCATAGAATGATTACTGTCGCACATGGTATAGAGGCTAAAAGCTGCAAGATTCACGAATAACGTGGTAAATATTGTGTTTGAAAACAGTGACCACTCGGTGTGCAAAATTGTTAATAAAGGCGAAGTGTTACTACCCAATATGTAATTTTTGGTCGTCAGTCTAGAATTTTTTGCGTTCGTACTCTCAAGGTGAACGTAGGGACTTTTCGCAAGTCGTGTACGGACATGGTCCAAAATGAGTTGGCAACACTGCGTAGTAGTTAGCATTCTGGACTCACATTCGGGAGGATGACGGTTCAAAATACTGCCCTGCCCATCCAGTTTTAGGTTCGGAGCGATTTACCTAAATCGGTCGAGGTAAAGCCGGGATGGTTCCTTTGACAAGGGCGCCGCTGATTTTCTTTCCCATCCTTTCGTAATCCGAGCTTATGCTCCGTCCTTAATGACCTCGTCGTCGACGGGATGTTACACTCTCTTTCTTCCTTCCTGCCTTATTTCTAGTAACAATAACAACAGCTCTACTTGGGATTTGTTTGAGGACGTTTGGATGGATGTGATGTCAACAGTTCAAAATGGTTCAAATGGCTCTGAGCACTATGGGACTGAACATCTATGGTCATCAGTCCCCTAGAACTTAGAACTACTTAAACCTAACTAACCTAAGGACAGCACACAACACCCAGTCATCACGAGGCAGAGAAAATCCCTGACCCCGCCGAGAATCGAACCCGGGCGTGGGAAGCGAGAACGCTACCGCACGACCACGAGCTGCGGACTGTCAACAGTAAATCGTCTGCTACCAAGGGCGCCCATACGATGGATTTAGAGGGTTGGGGACTGGCTAGACAAGGGATTTAAAGTATTTTTAATATTTTGGAAGATGAATGGCGACTTGTAAGTATCCATAAAAATTCCAGATCTTTTAAATTTTTTGTTTTAAAGAAAAATACCTGATTACACTATATGTTCTGTTTGCCCTGAGAGCTTGGGGGGGGGGGGGGGTAGAAGCGCCCCTCTCCCCTTGCCATCGCCCTAGTCAGCTACATAGTTCATGTGTGCAGTGAAAACTCTTTGATTCTCCTAGCCGCCTCTTAGCTAAAAACACGGTATTGATATAGATGCTCTTAGCAGTCTTACGATTGTCATTATGCCTCGGAATCAATGCTGTTTTCCCTGGGGTAACGCTGGGTGATGCGTACCCCTAAGCTTTTTCCTCGATAAAGTAATTTTTTTACGATGTTGAGAACTTGGAAGAGTGCCAAAGATTTGTTCACGGACGTACATTTTTTATTTCATTTTTTCGTGTTGGTAATTGCAATACGAGCGATACCAGTGATAGGTATGGATGGTTATTGTTGTATCGTTCCTTTAAATTGTGTTTTATAGGTTAAAATATGTGTTCGGTAATATTTCCTTGTATTGTTTTGTATGTCGGAGGGTTGATTGGACTCACCTGTTTCATTTGAGGTGTATTTTAGGTCAATTGAAGTGTGCGATACCATTTCTTTTATTGTTCAGGGGCTGGTGGGAATCGCATGCTTCATTTGAGGTGATGTAAACTGAAGTGTACGATACCACATTCTCTTGTATGTTTGGGTGTTTCTCGGCTTCATTTGAGCTGTAGTAAAGCCAACTGAAGAGTCCGACACCATTTTTTTTTTTTTTTTTTTTTTTTTTTTTTTTTTTTTTTTTTTTTTTTTTTAGTTCGACATGTTGATGACGTCATGGCTAAAAGTAGACGAGTGGTATCCCATGTTTCAGTTATTAGTAAATTTCGCTGCATTTTATCCAATGTCGGAGTACCCTCAATTTTTTTTTTTTTTTTTTTTTAGAAAAAAAGCACTGCTCGGAATTAACCGTTATGTTGTGTGCTTCAATAAGTTGTATTTTCTCACAACATTTGATGATCCCGAGTTGCCGAATGACGCGCTGGAACGATCTCATCGCCATCCGGCAAATCTGAGTCGCGCGCTGCAACAATAAAACGCATTTACGTAAAGTTTTCGCGTCAACTGCGCCGCGCAGAATCCATTCGTAAACAATTGCGTCACGCCCACCACGGCAAGTACTGACTTATAGCGACAAAAGTGATCCTTAGTCCGACTGCCGTGAAATCCCCGCGTAAAAGGGCGCATGATGCAGCACTATGATTCGCCCAACTTGAGGAGCGATTTGACTTAGCCCACGTCACCTATGACAAAACTAAATACAGTTACGTTATGGCTGCATTTAACGTGCTGCGGAAGAACAAAATATCCAAGTTTCACTGCCCAGCACTAAAATCACGCCTGTATCAAGCATGTACTGTAACGCGCTCGTCTCAGTCAGGAGCTAAACGAGTTGAAACATAGCTCTGCATTGAAGAGCTCTCCGACCGCTCGCCACCTAAACCACTTCGCCATCTTTGTACGCAGGCAGGCTACGCGGTTAACGACGATATTCTACGGAATATTTGGCAGTTGCGCTTATCTGTGGATGCACAGAAAACACAGTTTGCGCTAATGACCTAAACACTCTCGCTCAAACTGCTGACAGAATAGTCGAGATGCATTCATCGACAGGCGTCGCAACTTTCTTCGCCAAAACACAGACTTCTCATGGAGCACTGCAAGTGCAAGTAGCTGAATTGTCTAAAGACTCGCCCACACGCAATGGTCTGTCAGTGGACATCACATCTGCGCAACAGATCTGAAATGTATGCAAATTAGTGTCCAGTGTGTGTGTGTGCGTGGTGTAATGCTGCGCGGAAGTGAAGGTCGTGTGCAAGATCATCTTTAGCGCAGTCTATGACCTGCGTATACATTTTGGTTTCCTGGTATTTTATTTTGTTTGGTTTGTCCACTCTGTCACTTGAACGTTATTTTGCGTTACGGCTTGTTTTAAAGCCAATAAAGTGAGTTATGCTAACTCGCAACAAAATGGTTCAAATGGCTCTGAGCACTATGGGACTTAACTGCTGAGGTTATCAGTTCCCTAGAACTTAGAACTACTTGAACCTAAATAACCTAAGGACATCACACACATCCATACCCGAGGCAGGATTCGAACCTGCGACCGTAGCGGTCGCGCGGTTCCAGACTGTAGCGGCTAGAACCGCTCGGCCACTCCGGCCGGCTAACCCGCAACAGTTGGTGACTCTGACGTGATATACAACGTTCACAGGCGTTAAATTCGACTCGCATTTCCGCCCTGTACATGCTGCGTCGCACGAAGTACAATCGCGTCGCGCGTCTTCCGGCATGGCTTGCGGTGTTGGAAAGGCCAATTTGTGCTAGCACAAGTCACCGCGGACCATGCAAAATATAGTTATGTTGTTGCAGCGCTCAGCGAAGAAATGGCA
Source organism: Schistocerca serialis cubense (assembly GCF_023864345.2). Lineage (NCBI taxonomy): Eukaryota > Metazoa > Arthropoda > Insecta > Orthoptera > Acrididae > Schistocerca > Schistocerca serialis. Next base: position 2,258,759 of record NW_026048515.1, on the reverse strand, counting down.
CTGAAAGTGCAGCATATTCTATCGTCACCGTCGAATGTGGTTAAAAAATGGTTCAAATGGCTCTGAGCACTATGAGACTCAACTTCTAAGGTCATTAGTCCCCTAGAGCTTAGAACTAGTTAAACCTAACTAACCTAAGGACATCACACACATCCATGTCCGAGGCAGGATTCGAACCTGCGACCGTAGCGGTCTCACAGTTCCTGACTGCAGCGCCTAGAACCGCTCGGCCACTTCGGCCGGCGTCGAATGTGAACCGACATCTGGCGATTAAGAACCTCCTAATCACGCAACTTTCACAGTCTGAGGCGAAGAGACTGGAAAAACTATTTCGTACCGAAGAGTGGGCTACCACACGCCACTGCAGCTGCTACGCTGATTACATACGATGTCAAGCAATGCTGTAGGTGACGACACTCTGCGAAACATTTGGCTGTCACGACTACAGCCTGATGCTGAAAAGATTTTCTACTGCGTACACTGGCGATCTACATGCAGTAGCGCGAACTGTCTATAGAATATTTGATATGTATCCGTCTGTGCCTCGACCCCCCTCACCTCCATGAACCGTGGACCTTGCCGTTGGTGAGAAGGCTTGCATGCCTCAGTGATACAGATAGCCGTACTGTAGGTGCAACCACAATGGAGGGATATCTGTTGAGAGGCCAGACATACATATGATTACTGAAGAAGGGCAGCAGCCTTTCCAGTAGTTGCAGGGGCAGTAGTCTGGATGATTGACTGATCTGGCCTTGTAACACAACCAAAACGGTCTTGCTGTGCAAGCAGAATGAACGGCCGACAGCAAGGAGAAACTACAGCCATAACTTTTCTCGAGGGCTTGCAGCTCTACTGTATGGTTAAATGATGATGCCATCCTCTTGGGAAAAATATTCCGGAGGTAAAATAGTCCCTCATTCGGATCTCCGGGTCGGGGACTACTCAGGAGCATGTCGTTATCAGGAGAAACAAAACTGGCGTTCTACAGATCAAAGCGTGGAATGTCAAATCACTTAATCGGGTAGGTAGGTTGGAAAATGTAGAAACGAGAATGGATAGAGTAAGATATAGTGGGAATTAGTAAAGTTCTTTGGCAGGAGGAACAGGACTTCTGGTCAGGTGAATATAGGATTATAAATACAAAATCAAACAGGTGTAATGCTGGATTGGGTTTAATAATGAATAAAAAATAGAAATGTGCTAAGGTACTATGAACAGCGCAGTGAAAGCATTATTGTAGCCAAGATAGACACATAACCCACATCCACCACAGTAGTGCAAGTTTATATGCCAACTAGCTCCGCAGATGAAGAAGGTATTGAAGAAATATATGATGAGATAAAAGAAATTATTGAGATTGTTAAGGGAGACGAAAATTTAATAGTCATGGGGGACTGGAATTCGATAGCAGGAAAAGGAAGAGAAGGAAAAGTAGAAGGTGAATAGGTACTAGCGAAAAGGAATCAGAGAGGAAGCCACCTGGAAGAATTTCGCACAGAGCATTATTTAATCATAGCTAACATTTGGTCTAAGAATTATGAAAGAAGGTTGAGTGCGTGGAAGAGACCTAGAGACACCGGAAGGTTTCAGATTGTTTATATGATTGTAAGACAGAGATTTCCGAACCAGGTTTTAAATTGTAACACATTTCCAGAAACAAATGTGGACTCTGGCCACAATTTATTGGTTATGAACTGTAGATTAAAACTGAAGAAACTGCAAGAAGGCAGGAAATTAAGGAGGTGGGACTTGGATAAACTGAAAGAACCAGATGTTGTAGAGAATTTCAGAAGGAACACTAGAGAACGGTTGGCAAGAACAGGGGAAAGGAATACAGTAGAAGAAGAATGGTAACTTTGAGAGATGAAATAGTGAAGGCAGCAGGGGATCAAGTAGGTAAAAAGACGAGGGCTAGTAGAAATCTTTGGATAACACAAGAGATATTCAATTTAACTAATGAAAGGAGAAAGTGTAAAAAATGCAGCAAATGCGGTAGCCGCAAGGGAATACAAACAGCTAAAAAATGAGATTGACAGAAAGTGCAAAATGGCTAAGCAGGAATGATTAGAGGACAAATGTAAGGATCTAGAAGCATGTATCACTAGGGGTAAGACAGACGCCGCCTACAGCAAAATTAAAGTGACCCTATCAGAAAAGAGAACCACCTGTGTGAATACCAAGAGCTCAAATGCAAAACCACTCCTAAGAAAAGAAGAGAAAGCAGAAAGGTGAAAGGAGTATGTGGAGGGTCTGTACAAGGGAGATGTACTTGAGGGCAATATTAAGGAAATGGAAGAGGACGCAGATGAAGATGAGATGCGATATGTGATACTGTGTGAAGAATTTGACAGAGCAGTGAAAGACCTAAGTCAAAGAAAGGCCCCGGGAGTAGGCAAAATTCCGTTAGAACCACTGATAGCCTTGGGAGAGCCAGAGATGACAAAACTCCTCGGTCTGGTGAGCAAGATGTATCAGACAGGCAAAATAACCTCTGACGTCAAGAAGAATATAACAATTCAAATTCGAAAGGAAGCAAGTGCTGACAGGTTTGAAAATTACTGAACTATGAGTTCAATAAGTCATGGTTGCAAAAGAATGACACGAATTCTTTAAAGAAGAAAGGAAAAACTGGAGGAGCCGACCTCGGCGAGATCAGTTTGGGTTGACAGGGATAAACCACAGGTACCGAAAGGCTTTTATACTTTGTACAGAAACTAGATGGCAGTTATAAGAGTCGAAGGGCACAAAAGGGAAGCAGTGGTTGAGAAGGGAGTCAGACAGGTTGCAGCCTATTGCTGATGTTACTGAGCAAGCAGTAACGCAAACAAAAGAAAGAAATTGGAGTGCAGATCATAGTCCAGGGCGAAGAAACAAAAACTTTGAGGTTTGTCGATTACATTCTAATTCTCTCAGAGACACCAACGGACTTGAAAGAGCAGCTGAACGGAGTGTACAGTGTCTTGAAAGGAGGATATAAGATTAACGCCAACAAAAGCAAAACGAGGATAATGGAATGTAGTCGAATTAAATTACGCGATGGTGAGGGAACTGGATTAACAAATGGTTCAAATGGCTCTGAGCACTATGGGACTTAACATCTGTGGTCATCAGTCCCCTAGAACTTAGAACTACTTAAACCTTATTAACCTAAGCACATCACACACATCAATGCCCGAAGCAGGATTCGAACCTGCGACCGTAGCAGTCGCGCGGTTCCGGACTGCGCGCCTAGTCGCGCGGTTCCGGACCGCGCGCCTAGAACCGCTAGACCACCGCGGCCGGCCTGGATTAACAAATGAGACACTTAAAGTAGTAGATGAATTTTGCTATTCGGGCAGCAAAATAACTGATGACGGTCGAAGTAGAGAGGATGTGAAATGTAGACTGGCACAGGCAAGAAAATCGTTTCTGAAGAAGAGAAATTTGTTAACAGCGAGTATAGGTTTAAGCGTGAGGACGTTTTTCTGAAAGTATTTATGTCGAGTGTAGCCATGTATGGAAGTGAAACATGGATGATAAACAGTTTAGACAAGAAGAGAATAGTACATTTTGAAATCTACAAACGAATGTTGGAGATTTGATGGGTAGATCACATAACTAATGAGGCGGTACTGAATAGAATTGGGGAGAAGAGAAATTTGTGGTACAACATGACTAGAAGAAGTGATCGGTTGGTAGGACATATTCTGAGACGTCAATGGTTCGCCAATTTAATACTGGAGGGAAATGTGAGGGTGAAAATCATAGAGGGAGACCAAGAGATGAACACAATAGGCAGATTCAGAAGCGTGTAGGTTGCAGTAGTTACTCGGAGATGAAGAGGCTTGTACAGGATAGAGTAGCATGGACAGCTGGATCAAACCAGTCTTTGGACTGAAGACCACAACAACAACATCCATCTGTGTGTTGCAGCAATTAGTCCACAGCCGCAGACAGACGGCAACTTTGCTGCGCTACAAGCTCAGATCACCATCTTAACTACACACGTCGCTGCGCTGCGAACTCAGAACTGTCGCCAATCTCGCCACTAACGCTCACCTGGGAAATGCAGCCACTCACCTTCGGCTACCAAAGTATGTTGGTACCACCGCAGATTTGGGTCCAAGGCACGAAAGTGTTGCCCACCTTGTGAGCAAGGAACTACCACAGGAGTTCAGTGATGACAGCGACTGACGCTCCGAACGGCTTTGTCACAGACTAAGGTACAAAATCACAGTTTTTACAGGTACAGATGTATCATTCTACCCATCTGCCCGTCTGCCATCTCGTAGCCGCGATAGTTACTGCTGTATAGTCCAAACAAGACACAGCCAGGCCAAAAGCACCATAGGCGCAAAGATGCGAGCTGGTGCCAGTGCTGGCGAGACTCACTACTTGTGCGTTTTCCACCAGTAGATTAGATTAGTACTTGTTCCATAGATTATGAATACGACACTTCGTAATGATGTGGAACGTGTCACGTTAATAAAAGGTGTCTATACAAGATATTACATTACACAAAATATTACATGACACTTAATATTTTTCATTTTTTTGTGGGGGTTGGGGAAATTACCCACTTACTGTATCCAAAAATTCATCTAATGAGTAGAAGGAGTTGCCATTAAGAAATTCTTTTAATTTCCTTTTAAATGCTGTATGGCTATCTGTCAGACTTTTGATGCTATTAGGTAAGTGACCAAAGACTTTTGTGGCAGCATAATTTACCCTCTTCTGAGCCAAAGTTAGATTTAACCTTGAGTAGTGAAGATCATCCTTTCTCCTAGTGTTGTGGCCATGTACACTGCTATTACTTTTGAATTCGTTCGGATTGTTAATAACAAATTTCATAAGTGAATATATATATTGTGAGGCTACAGTGAAGATCTCTAGCTCTTTAAATAAGTGTCTGCAGGATGATCTTGGATGAGCTCTAGCAATTATTCTGATTACACGCTTTTGTGCAATGAACACTCTTTTACTCAATGATGAGTTACCCCAGAATATGATGCCATACGAAAGCAGAGAATGAAAATAGGCGTGGTAAGCTAATTTACTGAGATGTATACCGCCAAATTTGCAATGACCCTAATAGCACAAGTAGCTGAAATCAAACGTTTCAGCAGATTCTCAGTGTGTTTTTTCCAGTTCAACCTCTCATCAATGCATACACCTAGAAATTTTGAATATTCGGCCTTAGCTACTGATTTCTGATCGAAGTCTATATTTATTAATGGTGTCATTCCATTTACTGTGTGGAACTGTATATACTGTGTTTTGTCGAAGTTTAATGAGAGCCCATTTACAGAGAACTACTTAATGATTTTCTGGAAAACATCGTTTACAATTTCACCAGTTAATTCTTGTTTCTTGGGTGTGATAGCTATACTTGTATCATCGGCAAAAAGTACCAGCTTTGCATCTTCGTGAATATAGAATGGCAAGTCATTAATATACATTAAGAACAGCAGAGGACTCAAGACCGAACCTTGCAGCACCCCATTCTTGATTGTTCCCCAGTTTGAGAAATCATCAGTTTTTTGCATATCATGTGAACTGCTTATTTCAACTTTCTGCACTCTTCCATTTAGGTATGATTTAAACCATTTGAGCACTGTCCCATTCATACCACAGTACTTGAGCTTATCTAGCAGTATTCCATGATTTACACAATCAAAGCCTTTGATAGATCACAAAAAATCCCAACAGGTGATTTCCGGTTACTCAGAACGTTTAATATTTCATTAGTGAAAGTATATATAGCATTTTCCCTTGAAAACCCCTTCTGGAAACCAGACTGACATTTTGTTAAAACTTCACTTTTACAAAGGTGTGTAGCTACTCTACAATACATTACTTTTTCAAGAATTTTGGATAAGGCAGTCAGAAGAGAGATTGTGCGGTAGTTGTTGACATCAGACGTATCCCCTTTTTTATGCAGCGGTTTAACAATGGCATACTTCAGTCTATCTGGGAAAACACCCTGCATCAGAGAGCTATTACATATGTGGCTACGAATCCCACTTAATTCTTGGGAACAAGCTTTTATTATCCTGCTGGAAATGCCATCAATTCCATGTGAGCTTTTATTCTTGAGAGAGTTTATTATTTTCCTAATTTCAGAAGGAGAGATGGGTGGAATTTCAATTGTATCAAATAGTGTGGGTAAGGCCTCTTCCATTAGCTGCCATGTTTCTTCTAATGAACATTTAGTTCCTATTTTCTCTACAACATTTAAAAAAATGGTTATTCAAAATGCTTTCGACTTCCAGCTTGTTGTTTATCACGTTTCCATTCGCATTGATGGTGATGCCGTCATCCTGTACTCTTGGTTGCCCTGTCTCCCTCGTAATAATATTCCATATTGTTTTGATTTTGTTATCAGATGTATTAATCTCAGACATGATGCACATGCTTGTGGACTTTTTAATAACCTTTCTCAATGTAGCACAGTAGTTTTTATAATACTTGGCTGTTTCTGGGTCATTACTCTTTCTTGTTGTTAGATACAGTTCCCTTTTGTGGTTACAAGATATTTTTATTCCTATAGTAAGCCTAGGTTTTTTGCATGGTTTCTTATAATTAGATTTAACTACTTTCTTGGGGAAACAGTTTTCAAATTCTCTTAGAAGTGTATCATGAAATAAGTTATATTTTAAATTAGCATCGGTTTCATTGTACACCTCATCCCAATCTAACTGCTGAAGATTTTCTCTGAAATTTGTAATTGTTGAGTCATTAATTGAACGCACAACTTTGGAGGGTAGTTTTGAATTACTGAATGGAACTATGTCATATACTGAAACTAACTGAGCATCATGATCAGAAAGGCTATTCTCAACAGGACAAGAATTTATGTTTTTAAACCTATCTTGGTCTATAAAAGTGTTATCTGTCAATGTGCTGCTGTCCTTTACTACCCGAGTAGAACATTAATAACAGATGTCAAATTGAAAGAACTGAGCAAGACTTCCAGGTCATTCTTCCTGTTACACTCTTCCAGTGAATCAACATTGAAGTCCCCACAAATAATAATTTGCTTTCCCCTGTCTGACAGACAGCACAACAAGGCATCCAAGTTTTCCAGGAATAAGTGAAAGTTTCCTGAAGGGGACCTATATACTGTTACGATTATAAAAGAGCCCTCCTTCAGTTTAAGTTGACAGGCACATGCTTCTATATGTTGCTCTAGACAAAACTTTTTTGTATCTAAGCTTTCTACACAGTGCCACGGGCGGTTCTGAAGATGAATATATCGACTTCGCCTCGGGCAATTGCCGGCCGAGTACAGTCCGCCAATGACCAGACGACAATGGACAGAAGCTTACTCGGAAGATAGGATAGCAGCTCTCGCCCACTTTGTTATAGATCATCGTATATCCTGTATAACGCATCGAGGATTTCACATGCATCGTTTATGATAAAAGCGTATACTCTATGCTGGATATCGTTAAAGGTTTTTATCAGATACCTGTGGCACCAGAGGGCTTTCCCAAGACAGGTGCCGGCCGAAGTGGCCGAGCGGTTCTAGGCGCTACAGTCTGGAACCGCGCGACCGCTGCGGTCGCAGGTTCGAATGCTGCCTCGGGCATGGATGTGTGTGATGTCCATAGGTTAGTCAGGTTTCAGTAGTTCTAAGTTCTCGGGGACTGATGACCTCAGCAGTTAAGTCCCATAGTGCTCAGAGTCATTTGAATTTGAACCCAAGACAGGTGTATACACGCCTTTCGAGTTGGTCGAGTTCAGACACATGCCTTTCAGGCTATGCAATGATCCTCAGACGATCCAAACATTCATGAACGAGGTTATACGCGACTTGGGTTATTGCTATGTATATACAGACGATGTTTTAGTCATGTCGCGCTCAGTGGCTGAGCATCTGACACACCTACGACAGCTCTTTACTTGTCTATGTGAGAATGGCCTCATTATTCATCTGTTCTTGGCTATACCATTAATGCTCAAGAAATTCAGCGGTCAAAAGAAAAAGCAGAGGTAATACATGGTTTTCCATGACCAACAATATCAAGGATCTACAATACTTTCTCAGTGCCAGGAATTTTTATCGTGGTTTCATCCGCTTAGTTGCATTACAGAACAAATTCATACAAGGCAAACCAAGACCAAAGGATAAACTCCAGCGGAATCCAGAAGCTGCAGTGGCATATTCTGATCGGAAGACTGCCATTACTGAAGCAGCACCCTTGACGCACCCAGTACCACGGGCTCAACTTGCACTGATGGTTGATGCATCTGCCTCTGCAATCAGTGCCGCTCCACAACAATGCACAGATATACGCTGGCAACCACTAACCTTCATCAGCAAAATGTTATCACCTACACAGCAAAATTGGTCAACATACAACTGTGGTTATATGCTGCCTGTGTATTCATCAACGAATGTTCGAGGGACACTCCAATAATGTACACTTTCCGACAGCGCCCAGGAAAACTTCACCACAACAACTTCGACATCTTGAGTTCATCGGTCAGTTTACTGCCAGCGTCATCCATGCTGAAGGCGAACTGAATGTTCCAGCTCTCGCGCACAGAATCTATTTGTGAGGCAATTGACTATGACTCTCTCATGGAGTCGCAACAATCGGACAATGAATTACATGATTTGTTGACACAACCGTCGGGCATGCAAGTTCGCCATATCGTGTGCTGCCACCGTCAGCTGTCCAGCTATATTGTGACGTTGCCAGTACCGGACCATTACCATTCATGAGTGCCTGGTTCCGCCAACAGGCAATCCCCTCGTTGCACAACACGTCGCATCCAGGGGTTAGAACCACAACAAACATAGTGAAGCAAGCGTTCGTCTGACCGCGTAGGGACAGGGATTGTAAGCAATTTTTACTACAATGCATGGCTTGTCAGCGCAATAAAATTAGCAGGCATGTCAGGGAACAGCTGAGAAGCTTCATCCTCTGTATCTACAATTTGAACATGTCCTTATAGATCTCATAGTACCTCTTCTGCCGTCGGAAGAATACACTTACTGTCTCACAGCTACAGATCACTATACGCGCAGACCTGAATATTCCCAATAATTAATGTAATCGCTGAAACTGTCGCTACCGTATTCCTTCGTGGGTGGATCGCCAATTTCGGTGTACCCCTGCGCCTGTATGTGTGGAGGGGTTCATTCTGATGCAAGATGGCGCACCTCCGCACATTGCAAATCCACTTACGCAGCTGCTGAAGTGCTATTTCGGAAGTGCTAGAATTATCAGCCGCCATTTCCCTACAGCCTAGCCGACCCGAGCCGTGACTTATGGCTCTGGGGCTATGTGAAAGATGTTGTGTTCAGTGTTTCGACTGCAAACTTAGCTGCATTGAAGGCACGCATTGCGCAACACATTCTGAACTTGCCCTGGAAACACTTCGATCAGTTGTAGAACATGCTGTTTCTCGGTTTCAACTTGTTGCAGAAAACGGTGGACAGCATATTGAACATGTTTTGCGCCAGTACCACAGAAATTAATAATCCGATTTGATTTTGCTTGATACATTTTCTGAGGTTTTTGACCTCAGGAAAATTAAAAATCGACGTGATTGATGCTTTTTAATGCAGTTTGTGGCCCCAGGACAATAAAAACGGATGTGATTTATGCTTTTTATGCGGTTTTTGGCTTGAAGACAAAAGCCGATTTTTCACATCCGATGTGATATGACCTTGCCGTGGTGGATGGGCTTACGTAACTAACACTATCACACCTGTGCACCAATGCACACTGAGTAGTACAGTTTGTTTAATGTCAAATGTACACCTGAGACATTGATTTATGATTCATTTGTCATTTGCAGTCGACCACTATTAAATTATAATACTTACAGCGCCATCTATTGTTACATTTTGTAACTATTTAGTTTTCTTCTGCCATACGTTTTCCCCTTCTCCGATAATATTCCGTTGCAATTTGACGCCATTCTGACCAGTGGTGTTATTTCTACAGCGGTTTGAAAGTTTAACTTCAATTATAATCACCATGTATATTACTGAGAATCGATATGAACATGATTATGATTACCTTTAACATGCAGGTCGTTACATCGCTCGGATACGAGATGCGTGCGAAAAATGCCTTATTGACTGTACATTGTTATCTGAAAAAAGATGAACATTGACCCGGTACTTAGAACTGAAATCTTTAAAATGAAGGTTTAGTTACTGACGTCAGTAATGACGCAAGGCCATTTTGTCACAGTGTTGCACATCCACAACAACATTTGTACAGTAGAACCCCTCTAATGCGTCACCTTCGGGACCGGGATCATGGTCGGAACGAAAAAAAGGTTAGATTATCTGAAAAATCTAATATTTATTGCAAAAAATATAAAAAGGCATGTAGCACAAAAATTAAACGATTTAAAATAAGAACTAAAAGACGTCTGCAGTAACATAAAAAGATGTTTTTCACACAGTGTTAAACAATATATTAACTGAAAAACGTCTACACACAGTAGAATATGTAGTATGTAGTAGTAGACTCAGGATCAGAACTAGGAGGGGGGGGGGGGGGGCATGTCATACTAGTCTTAGGAAACAAGGACTCGAGACAACATACAGCACTTCTTATTAAATAAAGCAGTAAACCAGTGAAAAACTGCTTTTAATGTTGTTGTTGTTGTTGTGGTCTTCAGTCCTGAGACTGGTTTGATGCAGCTCTCCATGCTACCCTATCCTGTGCAAGCTTCTTCATCTCCCAGTACTTACTGCAACCCACCTCCTTCTGAATCTGCTTAGTGTATTCATCTCTTGGTCTCCCTCTACGATTTTTACCCACCACGCTGCCCTCCAATGCTAAATTTGTGATCCCTTGATGCCTCAGAACATGTCCTACTAACCGGTCCCTTCTTTTTGTCAAGTTGTGCCACATACTCCTCTTCTCCTCAATTCTATTCAATACTTCATCATTAGTTATGTGATCTACCCATCTAAGGTTTCAGTTCATCCCATGCTGCAGCGATTGTGTAGATCGCATCTTTGATGTTCTGGGATTTGATTGCCTCAAATAAGTTATGACCTCCAGATTTTTCCAAGATTGAGCTGATATACTTTCTGCGATATCGTCTTTTTAACCATTCGATAACGCCCTGATCCATTGGTTGGATGAGTGAGGTCGCATTGGGAGGAAGAAAGAGAGCTTTTGTGTCCTCTTTCACCAAATCTTCCTTAGATTGATGTGATGGTGCGTTATCCAACAGCACTAGAGCACGAACAGACAGATTTTTTTGCTTCAAGTCTTTTTCGACCGATGGCACAAACTCGTCGAAAAACCAGGATTTAAAAAGGTTGCAGTCCATCCAAGCAGATTTTTGATTGCGGTAATAAACCGGCAATGAAGATAAGTTTATATTTTGCAAGCCCTTGGCTTCTTAGATTTGCCGATGACGAACAAGGGGAGCTTGTGGGTACCATCTGCGTGCTACAAGGAATGACTGTTATTCTATCTTTTATAAGTTTCGTTCCTACCACGGATTCATTTGAAAGTTCGAGCGTTTTTGTTGGCAATATTTTAAAGTTCAGCCCTGTCTCATTGATGTTATACACGTACAACAGTTCATTTTATTCTACAATTCCTTGAAAATTAACATGTAACTCCTTAGCAGTTGCGGCACCGGCAGATAGTTTTTCACCGGAAATAGAAACAAATCGGACACCATAACGAGTTTTCCAACGATCAATCCAGCCTTCACTGGCAGCAAATTTACTTTCGGCTTCCAGTTTTTGTGCAAAATCTTTGAAAATTGGCCAAGATATGGGAGTTCCTTTCCTTCTTTCTTGACAAATCCACATCCACAATGCGTTATCAAGCAGTTCAAGTTTAGGCTTTTTTAATGTTTAGCGATTCTTCAGAGTGTTTTCACCATCAATCGTAACTGAATAGGATTCAATGTCTTTCCGATTCTTCCTCCAATCCTTAAATGTCGTAACACCTACATTCAGTTCCTTTGCAATTTTTTGGAGCGATTCTCCTTCGTCCAGTCTTTGTAGCAATACTAATTTTTCATTTGGTGAAAGAATTACGTGTTTACGTTTGAATCCAGACATGTTGAATAACAGACAACTGTACACACAATAAATCTACAGTAATAAGTACTGTAGCGAACACGGAATAAAGCAAACAACGACGTTTTGTAAGCCCAACAAAGGATAAAACTGCACAGTAACGTACAGTATAACAATATACACAGCGATAGACACCGCAACAATGGACGGCAGGCGTCCAGTCAGTGACAAGTCGACACAGGCTCGCGAGCCTGAGCGTAGTCGGACTAACCGGAGTGTCGGACCATCCAAGGTCGGATTAGAGGTGTTCTACTGTACTCGCAAGCCATCTTATACTACGTCTGCCACTGTCAGTCGCCCACCTCCTGCCTCTTTTCTTGTTCACAAATGATCCGAGGGAACTGCAATTGCGGAATTGTTGGCAAGCTTCGATGTGAGCTCGAATCTTTCTAATTGTACCTTCATGGTCTTTTCGTGTGATATATGTATGAGGGAACAAGACACCATCTGTTCAGAAAAGTCCCAAAATTGATTTTATGCCTTGCAGTAGTTACCGCACGGGGAAACTTGAACTAATAACCGCAAATAACAGATGTGCATTCAACCAGTCAGCTGTAAGCAGCCTCATTTATAGACAATCATGTTTACGCGTGACGCAACTTCTGGGAGAATAATACCAAATCTTGGAAACCCCATCTTTTGCTGTCATGTTAAGTACCGAGTGACTTTGCTACCCCGATTCAAATGCTGTGTCTGAAAATCAGCACAATGGCTGTTTCTCTTCTATTAAATATTAGCAGTGCACAAATTCGTGCGCAGTCTAATATTTCTGCTTCTCCATCACTGCAAAAACACTTCTCTGCCCAGATAAGCGGAAAGTTTAAAAAAGAAAGACTTCATATCCTGAGAACCAAAGGAAGTTTCAAAACTGGTTGCGTGCTTACATGGTGAGCGAAAATCGGTAGTGGAATTGGAAATCCACATGCTAGAACCGCAGTTTTAGAATCAGAATTGAAGTGTTTTGACTGCTACAGGTATTAAGTCAGCACAATGGCTGTTTCTCTTCTCTGCAAACAAGCTCAACAACTCTAGAACAGAAGACTACTATGGATTTAGTAACTTTGTAATAAAGGCTATAATTAAGGAAATTAAAACTCCTTTACTCTACCTTACAAATAAAATCCTTGATGATGGCATTTTCCCTGATTGTCTTAAAATTATGATTACACTCCCCATACACAAAAAGGGTGATAGGGAAATGCCAGATAACTATAGACCGATATCAGTTGTCCCCATACTGGCCAAAATCATAGAGAGCTGCTCATACAACAGATTTACATGTATTTTGAGAGCAATAAATTACTGAATGATAGCCAGTTTGGATTTAGAACTAATCAGTGAACCATAAAAGCTATTGAAAGCCTGATAACTGAAATCCACAATGCTTTTGAAAGGAAACTGAACACCTGTGCAACACTCATAGACTCAAGCAATGCATTTGATTCAGTATCACATGAGATAATTGTTAAAAAATTAGAATTAATGGTATTGTAGACAAACCACTTAATTTGATTAAGTCATACCTATATAACAGGCAACAGTTAGTGTATGTGAGCAATGAAAGATCAGAACTACTGAAAATTAAGAGAGGAATTCCACAGGGCTCTGTTCTTGGACCCTTCCAGTTTACTATCTGTGCTAATGACTCCTCAAACTATATAGCCTGCAAAAATGTTTTATATGCTGATGATAAGACCATCATCTCCACAGGTGAGAGTATGCAAGAGGTGGTAAACAAAAATAACGAACTTTTTGAAAAATGTAGGGTGTGTTGCATTGCTAACCAGTTATGTATAAACAACTCAAAAATGGAAGAAATTTATTTTAATCTGGAGGTATGGAAAGAAGAGAACCACAGTGTCCAACTATTAGGACTAAAAATAGACCAAAGACTCTTATGGGATGATCATAGAACCTATCTGACAAGCAATGCATTTGATTCAGTATCACATGAGATAATTGTTAAAAAATTAGAATTAATGGTATTGTAGACAAACCACTTAATTTGATTAAGTCATACCTATATAACAGGCAACAGTTAGTGTATGTGAGCAATGAAAGATCAGAACTACTGAAAATTAAGAGAGGAATTCCACAGGGCTCTGTTCTTGGACCCTTCCAGTTTATTATCTGTGCTAATGACTCCTCAAACTATATAGCCTGCAAAAATGTTTTATATGCTGATGATAAGACCATCATCTCCACAGGTGAGAGTATGCAAGAGGTGGTAAACAAAAATAACGAACTTTTTGAAAAATGTAGGGTGTGTTGCATTGCTAACCAGTTATGTATAAACAACTCAAAAATGGAAGAAATTTATTTTAATCTGGAGGTATGGAAAGAAGAGAACCACAGTGTCCAACTATTAGGACTAAAAATAGACCAAAGACTCTTATGGGATGATCATAGAACCTATCTGACAAGCAATGCATTCCTGCTGATAAACTAAGATATTCTGTCAGTAAAAGTTTGTTGATGCTTTGCTACTATGCATTCCTTCAGTCACAGTTACAATACGGGATTCTGTTATGGAGTAATTCAACAGGCACAAACTGTGTATTCAAATGGCAAAAAAATGCAATTAGATGTACACAAGGGTCGGGTCCAAAGAAACCTTTAAGGAGTGCTTCAGCCTATTAAATATAATGACCCTCATAAGTCTCTATAAATATAAAAGAAAATATACAACAATTTACACAGAGAATGAATTTACATTTGCACAGCACTAGAAACAACTGCATGCTTGATATAACGTATTCTAGGATGTCACTGACACACAACAGTCACAAACAGCTAAGTCTAAAGTTATATAATAAACTGCCACAATCAGTCAAGACCCTTACCCTCATTAAATTTAAGGAAGGGACTAAAAATAGACCAAAGACTCTTATGGGATGATCATACAACCTATCTGACAGACAATTTGCACATGAGACATTCCTACTCATAAACTAAGATATTCTGCCAGTAAAAGTTTATTGATGCTTTGCTACTATGCATTCCTTCAGTCACAGCTACAATACAGGATTCCGTTATGGGGTAATTCAACAGGCACAAACTGTGTATTCAAATGGCAAAAAAAAAAAAAATGCTATTAGATATACACAAGGATTGTGTCCAAAGAAACTTTTAAGGAGCACTTCAGCCTATTAAACATAATGACCCTCACAATTGAAGAACATCTTGGAAGTAATTCGGAAGGAATGTATAAAAATGAAATAATGTAGCTATCACTAACTAAATGTGTAAAACTGTATAATTAATTCTTGAATGAAATAAACAATGAAATAATGTAACTATCATTAACTAAATGTGTAAAACTGTATAATCAATTCTTGAATGTAATTTTTTTAATGATTACTACTGAAATATTCTGATTAGTAAGAAGTTTATGTATTTATATGTATTTATATATATGCAAAATGATGATGTGTGCAAAATGTACAAATTACTAACTACTAAAAAGATGTATGTATATGTATGCGTAATGTAAAATACGTAATGTAAATATTAGTAACAACTATACTTGGCCGGCCGGTGTGGCCATGTGGTTCTAGGCGCGTCAGTCTGGAACCGCATGACCGCTATGGTCGCAGGTTCGAATCCTGCCTCGGGCATGGATGTGTGTGATGTCCTTAGGTTAGTTAGGTTTAAGTCGTTCTAAGTTCTAGGGGACTGATGACCACAGATGTTGAGTCCCATAGTGCTCAGAGCCATTTGAACTATACTTTTATGAATATGTAAAATGTATTTAGATGAAGCCAATCGCATGGTAAACAGGCTTTATCACTAATGAATAAACACACAAAACATATAACAACCAGAAGCAGTACTGGGAAATTGGTTTACAAAGCGCAATTTTGGGAGCCCCATGTAAACATAGTGAATGTTAAGTAGCAGATGTGTGGCCATAGTGTATCAAGGTTTTTGTCTCAGAAATTGCAGTGGAACAACGAAATGAACATCTGTAAATGGGATGAAGAGAAAAGTGTGCACAGAGTTTGTCCTGCACACCTTCAGTCCTGGACAAAGACAATGTTACATGAACACCAGTCATGACTTAATTGAAATGCGAAGTGTATGGAATTCTTTTCTAGAAAAAAAATCGTCATTGGTTTCCAGAACGTTTTGAGGAAGAGAAAAGTGTGCACAGAGTTTGTCCTGCACACCTTCAGTCCTGCACAAAGACAATGTCACATAAACACCAGTCATGAATTAATTGAAATGTGAAGTGTATGTAATTCTTTTCTAGAAAAAAAAATCGTCATTGGTGACAAAAGTTGCTGTTATCAATAAGATCCGGCCAAAAAGCGACAAAATGCAGAAATTCACTTGAAAGATAAATATTGTGGCACCATTACCGATGCACAAGCTAATCTGACAAGCGAATTGAAAAACACCCCAAAGAATGATATTTTCACTGGGGCCAGATTTCCCCCTCACCTCCTTGTGATGTCAAAAATTACGTCATGCATTGTTACTAGATTGCTTCCCCTCCCCGCCACTCAGACATAGGTTAATTTCCCTATGTAACGCCAGGAAATTAAAAAAAGCCAGGAAATTCCAAATAGTAAGGGTTTTCCCTCTACTGTGATGTCACAGTGGAAGTAGGGCACTTATCCTAAGTGTAAAATGATGGTAAATTCAAAACTACAAGGTGCGATAATGTCATGTTGGTGCGAACTTCAAAAACACGCAATGGCAGTCCATGATGGCTGACTTGTAAAATGATATCTGAATTGAAGATGGCGATCCAAGATGGCAAACCTGGGAATACTGGAAGGTCTCTCACGGACTTAGAACAAATGACCATAATATCACTGACTTCACAATTACAGACACAGATAATGACTTAAGTTATATATTTTGTGCAATCTACTCAGAGCAAATTGGGATCTTTTAATGGCAGAATTCACGTACAGCCACTCTAAGGAAGTGAATTTGATTTTGAAGGCAAAGCTGATGAATTGGTGAGCGTTGCAGATGACACAACAAAAGACAATCCCAATATTTGTTACAAGTCAAAAGGGATTAAAATTACCTGAAGCGCCGCCCTACAGTCCTTAAGACGCAGAACAAGGCAGATGAGAAGATACTATCAGAGATCCTTTGGGGAAGCAAAATGACAAAGAAGGCTGTGTTTTTAATGAACTGTCGAACAACAATATAAGGAAACAATATAAAGAAACATTAGACCAAACAAGAATAAAAGAAGGAACAAATGTTAACAGATATTTGGGGCTTTCCATACCACCTTGCAACAAACAAGTTTCGATCACCCATTGTATTATCGGCCTTGAGACAATCCAATGACACTATGACGAGAGATGGGAGACATCAGTGCACTCCCTACCCAGAATCCTGTTGCCAGATGATATGATGACAGATGACATCAGTATCTCCGGTCTGACTTGCTTGAGCAGCATGTAAATAATAGTGTTATGATTCCATTTGCCCAGGAGGAAGTTAGACTGGCAATAATGAAGTTAAAGAAAAGCACCAGGGTCTGAAAGAATTATGGAGAAGCGTTGCCTCAACTAATGAACCAAATTATACTGTATGTAACAGTATTATGAAACAAATGTCTTTTGCGGGGACACATGCCCAGGACTTGAAAAAAACTCGAATATCATTATACTAAGAAAAAGGGGAGACAGAGACCCAAGATAACCGAAATCTTGCAGGTCGATTTTTTTGGTAAATACTCTGTACAAAGTACAGAAAAAGCTGCCTGAGGGATCACAGGCAGGTAATAGGCATGTGGTCCCTACAGTACCTATTAAGCAAAGGGAAATCCACCGAGAATGTGATAAACCACCCAATGCATATTGTGGGCACCTCCAATGACAGGTACATTATAGGCATCATGGTTGACATGTCTGGGGCGTTTAATAATTTACGGTGGCCTTCAAAAGACTGAAGCAGATGGATTACCATAGGTGTGTCTATAGTAGCCAACGAGATTATTTCAAAGACAGGCAGGTGTTACTGGATTGTCCCAGGAAGAAAATTGTAAAAAAAACGTCACCAAAGACTGCCTGCAGAGCTCTGTTTGCGGTCCAGAGTTTTGGGACGTTGGCATAGAGCCATTACTGAACCAGCTTAAGAGTGTAATAAATACTAGGCGTTGCGCTACCTATGCAGACGATCTGTTAATTATAGTTACTGCCAACACAAGGGCTAAATTAGAGGAAAATAGTAGCGAAACTCTTGAAAGTTTAAGTTGTTTTGTATAGAAAAGTAACGACAGTAGCACACAAAACAGTTTATATATTACTAAAACGAACATTATCAAGATCCAGGAAACTCATAATCAGAATAAATGATCAACCTGTGAAAAGAAAAGAACTATACAGGTACCTTGATATAAACTCGACGGAAAGAAAAACTTTCATGCACCCAGAGAAAGCATCTGCAAGAGAGGCAGTAAAATTATCAAAAATGGTTCAAATGGCTCTGAGCACTATGGGACTTAACATCTGTTGTCATCAGTCCCCTAGAACTTAGAACTACTTAAACCTAACTAACCTAAGGACATCACACACATCCATGCCCGAGGCAGGATTCGAACCTGCGACCGTAGCAGTCGCGCGGTTCCGGACTGAGAGCCTTAACCGCGAGACCACCGCGGCCGGCAGTAAAATTATCAACAAAATAGTAAAAATTGGCCACAGAAGCTTTCAGCTGCCTGTAAGTGCAATAAGAATGTACCACAATGCAATGTGAAACGCTATTGGCGGCTACAGGTAGAATGTTTGGGCTTGTAGACCCAGAAAGGTAAGGACTGCATAGGCGCTGCAGCGAGCACACAGGAGTGTACTCCTGCGCCTGACAGTTGCGCATAGAACGAAACAAATGAGGTGCTGCTGGTGATACAAGGCTTGCTACCTCTGGGTCTAAACATAACAAATAGAGGTGAATAACATGGCTCAAAAAGGGCGAATATGATAAGGAGATATTGCGCACTAGAGCCACTTCAAATAAGGAAATCAAGGCATTCAATGATAGAGAGTGACAAAAATCTGGGACAGGGCAGAAACAAGAACACGCCAGTTCCTTCCTAACATAAAAGAAAGATCCAGATGTCATACATCCTTCTGACCAAGGGAGCTGTACACTGCTTGTCCGGACATGGATCGTATCCTAGCTACTTACCTAAAATATGACAAGGCAAAACACACACTTGTGAATGTGGATCATTCGGCACCCCTGGTCATATTATCTGGGGAGTGAACCATTGGAGAAGATGTTACAGACCAGGATAGTACTCTCTTTGGCAGTACAATAGTCCACAACATAATAAGGAAAAAGGATCTGTGGCACAAACTGAACTACAGCCAAAATGAAACTTCCTGGCAGATTAAAAATGTGTGCCGGACCGAGACTCGAAATCGGGACCTTTGCCTTTCACAGGCAGGTTCGCAGGAGAGCTTTTGTGAAGTTTGGAAGGTAGGAGACGAGATACTGGCAGAAGTAAAGCTGTGAGGAGGGGGCGTGAGTCGTGCTTGGGTCGCTCAGATGGTAGAGCACTTGCCTGCGAATGGCAAAGGTCCCGAGTTCGAGTCTCGGTCCGGCGCACAGTTTTAATCTGCCAGGAAGTTTCATATCAGCGCACACTCCGGTGCAGAGTGAAAATCTCATTCTGGAAACATCCCTCAGGCTGTGGATAAGCCATGTCTCCGCAGTATCCTTTCTTCCAGGTGTCCTAGTTCTGCAAGGTTCGCAGGAGAGCTTCTGTGAAGTTTGGAAGGTAGGAGAGGAGATACTGGCAGAAGTAAAGCTGTGAGGACGGGGCGTGAGTCATGCTTGGGTAGCTCAGTGGAAGAGCACTTGCCTGCGAAAGGAAAAGGTTCGAGTTCGAGTCTCGGTCCGGCACACAGTTTTAATCTGCCAGGAAGTTTCATATCAGCGCACACTCTGCTGCAGAGTAAAAATCTCATTCTGGATACAGCCAAAATGTCACCTTATGAACTGCAAACCTACATGGCCAAGAGACAACCAAGAAGAGGTCATACCCCTTGACAATGCACCATGGCAGAACATCCACCTACAACAGTCTTCCGGAAGCAATGAGGAGATGAATCACAGGGAGGAACAGGAAAGATTTCCTGAGACGCTGACAGCCACCTCTAAGGTGTCTATACCTTGGACAGTACAGCAACAAAGCTCCTGTGAATACTTAGTTGTGCCTCAGCCTGACAGGGGCTAACTATCAGACAAATGAGAAAATCTAGCTTGGTTCTGATACCAAGTACAGTGGTGTAATGCTGAATAGTGTATTGTTATATAGTAGTGCAGTCCAGAATTACAGATTACATAATCTGTCTTACAGCAGTGCAACATAGTACATTAGATCACTAGCATGCTCTTACTGCATTCTGGATTAACACACATCTGTGTTCGAGATGGCCAAAGTGTAGTATGTAGTATTTTCAGTAATTTATCATTTTTATGTGGATATTTTATGAAGATTTTTGATCCTTTGACACCAAGATGCTTAGTTATACTGTTGTTGTTGTGGTCTTCAGTCCTGAGACTGGTTTGATGCAGCTCTCCATGCTACTCTATCCTGTGCAAGCTGCTTCATCTCCCAGTAACAACTGCAACCTAAATCCTTCTGAATCTGCTTGTGTATTCATCTCTTGGTCTCCCTCTACGATTTTTACCCTCCACGCTGCCCTCCAATACTAAATTGGTGATCCCTTGATGCCTCAGAACATGTCCTACCAACCGATCCCTTCTTCTAGTCAAGTTATGCCACAAATTTCTCCTATTCAATACCTCCTCATCTAATCTTCAGCATTCTTCTGTAGCACCACATTTCAAAAGCCTCTATTCTCTTCTTGTCCAAACTATTTATCGTCCATGTTTCACTTCCATACATGGCTACACTCCATACAAATACTTTCAGAAACGACTTCCTGACATTTAAATCTATACTCGACGTTAACATACTTCTCCTCTTCAGAAACGCTTTCCTTCCCATTGCCAGTCTACATTTTATATCCTCTCTGCTTCGACCATCATCAGTTATTTTGCTCCCCAAATAGCAAAACTCCTTTACTACTTTAAGCGTCTCATTTCCTAATCTAATTCTCTCAGCATCACCCGACTTAATTCGACTACATTCCATTATCCTCGTTTTACTTTTGTTGATGTTCATCTTATATCCTCCTTTCAAGACACTATCCATTCCGTTCAACTGCTCTTCCAAGTCCTTTGCTGTCTCTGACAGAATTACAATGTCATCGGCAAACCTCAAAGTTTTTATTTCTTCTCCGTGGCTTTTAATACCTACTCCAAATTTTTCTTTTGTTTCCTTCACTGCTTGCTCAATATACAGATTGAATAACATCGGGGAGAGGCTACAACCCTGTCTCACTCCCTTCCCAATCACTACTTTCCTTTCATGTCCCTCGACTCTTATAACTGCCATCTTGTTTCTGTACAAGTTGTAAATAGCCTTTCGCTCCCTGTATTTTACCCCTGCCACCTTCAGAATTTGAAAGAGAGTATTCCAGTCAACATTGTCAAAAGCTTTCTGTAAGTCTACAAATGCTAGAAACGTAGGTTTGCCTTTCCTTAATCTAGCTTCTAAGATAAGTCGTAGGGTCAATATTGCCTCACGTGTTCCTATATTTCTACGGAATCCAAACTGATCTTCCTTGAGGTCGGCTTCTACTTGTTTTTCCATTCGTCTGTGTTATACTGACACATTTCAAATTATGTTAAAATCTTATGTGTCACGTTCATGTCGATTCATGTGCAACATTTGAAATGTTATTGTAGCTAGAAGACAGACTAACAGATAATAGTACATAAACAAATAAACGATTGTGCACCCCATGACCTCAGAATTCAAGATGATCATCCAAGATGGCGTATCTGGGGATATTAGGGCAGCCCTATGACGTCACAATCCAAATGGCGATCTTTGTGTACTGCATTTGGCGTCATGATCCAAGATGGTTATTCAAGATGGCGGCCTGGGCATACTGAGCCAGCCTGTATGATCACAGGATCCAAGATGGTGGATCCAGTGACCTTAATTTCGTTCATCATAAACGATGTTTTTGGAAATCCTGCAACTCCGTCTTTCATGATATCAATAATGAAAAAATGCACCAGTTACATACTTTTTCATGCTTGGCATGCAGGCTGCAGAGCATGAAAAAATATGTAACTAGTGCAGTTCATCATTATTTAAATAATGACCTCAGGATACTGGTGTAACTTGCCTGGTCGTCAGACAGCGCGTGTTCTATGTCTAGAATCCCTTCCTAAGTATAAAATGGCAGGGACTCAAAAAATTTTGGTAGTCCACACTCCTATGATGATATTGTTCAGTTGCCCTAAGTTTAAGTCCACTTGTGGCACGCTTAAATGACTGCAAGCACTGCTGGTATAGACTAGGAATGTTTATGTCATCATGCACTGCCCCCAGGTCTGCAATAAAGCTAAGTGCATCCTACTCACCCTTACTGTTGCTGGTAAGGTCCACATGTGCCGTTGCCAGTAGAACAGGCTGTACCACCACTAGCAGTCGGAGAGAGCTGCCAATAAGGCTCCTGTACCACTAACCACTACTGCTACCACATCACAGCTCACAGCAGACATACAAGTCCGACACAGCACCAGCCAAGTAGCTGGAAGCCACACCACTGTCGGCCGATAACAGCTCATCGCTCACAGTCACTGTACACATACTATCGATTCGATAGCCTAACACAAGGTGGAGGACAGAAGTTCTGATTCCCATCACTAGCAAGCTGTTGTGATGACGCTGAAATCACTACTCATGTCTCCTAAGCGAAATGGCAAGGAAGTTTGAAAATGCAAGAAGCAAACCTATACTTTAACCAATACCGAAGAATGGTGGGAAATTCGAAATGAACAATAACCCAAACATCAATGACATCATGCATTGCGGCCTGATTTCTCCCCCTCCCCCAACCATCTGATATATGCCAACTGAATTATGCATAAAAGAGATAGGAAATTCAAAGTGGTCAGGGTTTACCCCTTCCCGTGACGTCACTGTGGAGGTAGAGCAGCTATCTATTGTAGAATGTCGGGAAATTAAAAAATCCAAGATGGTTAATTGTCCTGCTGGTGTGAAATCCAAAAAGATCAAAAAAGCGATCCACAACAGCTCAGACTGTTATACTGTTGTAGTCCTATGGTTTCAGAACTCGAGACTGGGATACAACATGGCAGAGCTGAAGATATTGACCCAGATGTAAGTTGCCACAATCCAAGATGGCGACACAAGTTGGTGAGCAAGGGATACTGGACCATCCTGTATGACATCCGAATCTAATATACCGGACCCTGGGATATGGGGCCAGCCTGTGTAACATCACAATCCAAGATGGCGACTCAAGAGAGTGTTTTTTGCATACTTCCCCAGCTTGTGCTATATTACAATCCAAAATGGCGACCTTGGCATATGAGGACAGCCTATATGATGTCGCAATCCAAGGTGGCGACCTGGGCATACTGGGCCATCCTCTATGATGTCCAACATGGCTAACCCTGGGATAATAGAGGAGGCTGCACGAATGCCACATTCCATGTTCTTTCATCAGTATAAAATGACGGGAAACTCAAAGAATCATTGGTATCTGTGATATTACAGTTCATTTGTACTATGTTGAATCAACTGCCACCATTACTGGTGCAGAATAGGAGTTCTTAGGTCTTTATTCAAACATTGCACCAGAGAGTGCACCAGGACTCAAATCACGCTAAGTGAAGCTGACTCACCCATACTCCTGCCAGGATGATCCGCATACATCATCACCACCAGACTGAGCTGCACCACCATTAGCTATCAGAGAGGACACCCAGTAAGACCCTGCGCCACTACCACTACCACAACCACATTATAGCTCACAGCAGACATATGAAATGGCTCTGAGCACTATGGGACTTAACATCTATGGTCATCAGTCCCCTAGAACTTAGAACTACTTAAACCTAACTAACCTAAGGACATCACACAACACCCAGCCATCACGAGGCAGAGAAAATCCCTGACCCCGCCGGGAATCGAACCCGGGAACCCGGGCGTGGGAATCGAGAACGCTACCGCACGAACACGAGCTGCTGGCCTCACAGCAGACATATGAGTCTGGCATGACATCAGCCAAGTAGTCGGGAGTCACACCACTAGTGACTAGTGACAGTTCAGCACCCAGGGCCACCGCACACTTACTGCTGGTTCAATAGTCTAATGTGAAGTGGGGCACAGAAGTTCCGGTTCCCACTGCTAGTATGGTGACGATAGCGCTGCAGTCGCAGCACATATTGTTGTTGTGGTCTTCAGTCCTGAGACTGGTTTGATGCAGCTCTCCATGCTACTCTATCCTGTGCAAGCTTCTTCATCTCCTAGTACCTGCTGCAACCTACATCCTTCTGAATCTGCTTAGTGTATTCATCTCTTGGTCTCCCTCTACGATTTTTACCCTCCACGCTGCCCTCCAATGCTAAATTTGTGATCCCTTGATGCCTCAAAACATGTCCTACCAACCGATCCCTTCTTCTAGTCAAGTTGTGCCACAAACTTCTCTTCTCCCCAATCCTATTCAATACCTCCTCATTAGTTACGTGATCTACCCACCTTCTCTTCAGCATTCTTCTGTAGCACCACATTTCGAAAGCTTCTATTCTCTTCTTGTCCAAACTAGTTATCGTCCATGTTTCACTTCCATACATGGCTACACTCCATACAAATACTTTCACAAACGACTTCCTGACACTTAAATCTATACTCGACGTTAACAAATTTCTCTTCTTCAGAAACGATTTCCTTGCCATTGCCAGTCTACATTTTATATCCTCTCTACTTCGACTATCATCAGTTATTTTACTCCCTAAGTAGCAAAACTCCTTTACTACTTTAAGTGTCTCATTTCCTAACCTAATTCCCTCAGCATCACCCGATTTAATTTGACTACATTCCATTATCCTCGTTTTACTTTTGTTGATGTTCATCTTATATCCTCCTTTCAAGACACTGTCCATTCCGTTCAACTGCTCTTCCAAGTCCTTTGCTGTCTCTGACAGAATTACAATGTCATCGGCGAACCTCAAAGTTTTTACTTCTTCTCCATGAATTTTAATACCTACTCCGAATTTTTCTTTTGTTTCCTTCACTGCTTGCTCAATATACAGATTGAATAACATCGGGGAGAGGCTACAACCCTGTCTCACTCCTTTCCCAACCACTGCTTCCCTTTCATGCCCCTGGACTCTTATAACTGCCATCTGGTTCCTGTACAAATTGTAAATAGCCTTTCGCTCCATGTATTTTACCCCTGCCACCTTCAGAATTTGAAAGAGAGTATTCCAGTTAACAATGTCAAAAGCTTTCTCTAAGTCTACAAATGCTAGAAACGTAGGTTTGCCTTTTCTTAATCTTTCTCCTAAGATAAGTCGTAAGGTTAGTATTGCCTCACGTGTTCCAACATTTCTACGGAATCCAAACTGATCTTCCCCGAGGTCCGCTTCTACCAGTTTTTCCATTCGTCTGTAAAGAATTCGCGTTAGTATTTTGCAGCTGTGACTTATTAAACTGATATTTCGGTAATTTTCACATCTGTCAACACCTGCTTTCTTTGGGATTGGAATTATTATATTCTTCTTGAAGTCTGAGGGTATTTCGCCTGTCTCATACATCTTGCTCACCAGATGGTAGAGTTTTGCCATTACTGGCTCTCCCAAGGCCATCAGTAGATCTAATGGAATGTTGTCTACTCCTGGGGCCTTGTTTCGACTCAGGTCCTTCAGTGCTCTGTCAAACTCTTCACGCAGTATCTTATCTCCCATTTCGTTTTCATCTACATCGTCTTCCATTTCCATAATATTGTCCTCAAGCACATCGCCCTTGTATAAACCCTCTATATACTCCTTCCACCTTTCTGCCTTCCCTTCTTTGCTTAGAACTGGGTTGCCATATGAGTTCTTGATATTCATACAAGTGGTTCTCTTCTCTCCAAAGGTCTCTTTAATTTTCCTGTAGGCAGTATCTATCTTACCCCTAGTGAGACAAGCCTCTACATCCTTACATTTGTCCTCTAGCCACCCCTGCTTAGCCATTTTGCACTTCCTGTCGATCTCATTTTTGAGACGTTTGTATTCCTTTTTGCCTGCTTCATTTACTGCATTTTTATATTTTCTCCTTTCATCAATTAAATTCAATATTTCTTCTGTTACCCAAGGATTTCTATTAGCCCTCGTCTTTTTACCTACTTGATCGTCTGCTGCCTTCACTACTTCATCCCTCAGAGCTACCCATTCTTCTTCTACTGTATTTCTTTCGCCCATTCCTGTCAATTGTTCTCTTATGCTCTCCCTGAAACTCTCTACAACCTCTGGTTCTTTCAGTTTATCCAGGTCCCATCTCCTTAAATTCCCACCTTTTTGCAGTTTCTTCAGTTTCAATCTGCAGTTCATAACCAATAGATTGTGGTCAGAATCCACATCTGCCCCTGGAAATGTCTTACAATTTAAAACCTGGTTCCTAAATCTCTGTCTTACCATTATATAATCTATCTGATACCTTTTAGTATCTCCAGGATTCTTCCAGGTATACAACCTTCTTTTATGATTCTTGAACCAAGTGTTAGCTATGATTAAGTCATGCTCTGTGCAAATTTCTACAAGGCGGCTTCCTCTTTCATTTCTTCCCCCCAATCCATATTCACCTACAACGTTTCCTTCTCTCCCTTTTCCTACTGACGAATTCCAGTCACCCATGACTATTAAATCTTCGTTTCCCTTCACTACTTGAATAATTTCTTTTATCTCGTCATACATTTCATCTATTTCTTCATCATCTGCAGAGCTAGTTGGCATATAAACTTGTACTACTGTAGGAGGCATGGGCTTTGTGTCTATCTTGGCCACAATAATGCGTTCACTATGCTGTTTGTAGTAGCTAACGCGCACTCCTATTTTCTTATTCATTATTAAACCTACTCCTGCATTACCCCTATTTGATTTTGTATTTATAACCCTGTAATCACCTGACCTAAAGTCTTGTTCCTCCTGCCACCGAACTTCACTAATTCCCACTATATCTAACTTTAACCTATCCATTTCCCTTTTTAAATTTTCTAACCTACCTTCCCGATTAAGGGATCTGACATTCCACGCTCCGAACCGTAGAACACCAGTTTTCTTTCTCCTGATAACGACGTCCTCCTGAGTAGTCCCTGCCCGGATATCCGAATGGCGGACTATTTTACCTCCGGAATATTTTACCCAAGAGGACGCCATTATCATTTAATCATACAGTAAAGCTGCATTTCCTCGGGAAAAATTACGGCTGTAGTTTCCCCTTGCTTTCAGCCGTTCGCAGCACCAGCACAGCAAGGCCGTTCTGGTTAATGTTACAAGGCCAGATCAGTCAATCATCCAGACTGTTGCCCCTGCAACTACTGAAAAGGCTGCTGCCCCTCTTCAGGAACCACACGTTTGTCTGGCCTCTCAACAGATACCCCTCCGTTGTGGTTGCACCTACGGTACGGCCATCTGTATCGCTGAGGCACGCAAGCCTCCCCGCCAATGGCAAGGTCCATGGTTCAAGGGGGGCAGCACATATTACCTCAGTTAAAATGTTGGGAAAATTTGAAAATGCAAAAAATACCCTTACATTTTAATCCATATCGAAAAATGATAGGAAATTCAAAATGAACGATAACCCACACATACATTCTGCAGAGAATTTTCAGAAAATTTGGAGTACATTTGCAGTGGTTCAGAAGCCAAAAAAAAAAAAAAAAAAAAAAAAAAAAAAACACCAAGGTGCAATGCTTGTAGAATTCCCATGGAAAATTAATGTGAGGGAAAGAAGAAAGCTATAAAACTAGTAGTAACATACCTTTTTCAAAGCCCTAGTTCTGTCAACATGTATTAATGTTACACACACTCACATGTGGACACCACATTTGAGAACTGAGTAGGTTATGTGAGATAACCAAATGAATAACGATCATTAAAAAGTGTGGCAAACATAGTTGATGAGAAAAGAATGATCTTTTATGCCAGGTAGTTATCCACACCCTTCTTATGCGCAGCATTTCAACACGAAAACTATTCGACAGTGCTAGGTGCAAGACCCAGATGCTTCCTGTCAGATAAGTATAACTATTTGGGCGAGAGTGGTCCTCCGAGCCAGTTCTGCAACACTGTGAGGCCTCTGTAACCAGATTCCAAAGACAATAGCGGCAGTCGATGGGCCACTGCTGCCTCCAGTCAGAGGACGATAGGCACTGGCCGCATGCATGATGCCAACCACTGCAGACCTCTGAGCACATCGTCAGCTCTCGTCAGCTACAGAGACATGTTATTGTTCTAGACAAGGCTTTCTGATTGTGATAGCGTTTAGATACAATGTAATCATCCGCTTTAAGCAGTGCCAAAGCTTTCACAATTCGTCCCCAAATGACGGTACGTCTAAATTTTGTGAAACAAATTGAATGTTCCAAACAGATTATTCACATGTCCAACCAGCGGCAGCCTATACCAGCGCTGTGTACCACTAGCGGCTTTCAAGGCCTGGCTGAGAACCCATTGCACCACCCGTACCTATAATTTAATGAAGTACAGGGTGACCAAAAAGTCAGTATAAATTTGAAAACTTAATAAACCACGGAATAATGTAGATAGAGAGGTAAAAATTGACACACATGCTTGGAATGACATGGGGTATTATTAGAACAACAACAACAACAAAAAACAAAGTTCACAAAATGTCCGGCAGATGGCGCGTGAAAGATCTCTTGCGCGCGTGGTTTGGTGATGATTGTGTACTCAGCTGCCACTTTCATCATGCTTTGCCTCCGAGGTCCCCAGAACTCAGTCCGTGCGATTATTGGCTTTGGCGTTATCTGAAGTCGCAAGTGTATCGTGATGGACCGACATCTCTTGGGATGCTGAAAGACAACATCCGACGCCAATGCCTCACCATAACTCCGGACATGCTTTACAGTGCTGCTCACAACATTATTCCTCGACTACAGCTATTGTTGAGGAATGATGGTGGACATTTTGAGCATTTCCTGTAAAGAACATCATCTTTGCTTTGTCTTACTTTGTTATGATAAGTATTGCTACTCTGATCAGATGAAGCGCCCTCTGTCGGACATTTTTTGAACTTTTGTATTTTTTTGGTTCCAATAAAACTCCATGTCATTCCAAACATGTGTGTCAATTTGTACCTCTCTATCTACATTATTCCGTGATTTATTCAGTTTTCAAATTTATACTGACTTTTTGATCACCCGGTGTGTTATTGTCCTAGTCAATGCTTTTCGCAGAATAGCATTTAGATACAATCTAACCATCCTTTTAAAGTAACATTACAGCTTTCACATGAGTGTAGGTCAGAATGCTGAGGTACAAACTGAACAGAATTTGCGTCTTCTCATAGAATCATAGAAAAAAAGACACATGCAATGCAAATACACTGAGGTGACAAAAGATATGGGATAGTGCGAATTTTGACTTTCTCTGCGAATCTCGAAAATGAAGTCTTCGAGGGTTATCTGCCAAGTCAAGGCGTCGCCCTGCAACGTTTCAACAAGTTTCCTGCTTATCATCATCAGACAAAGTGTCGCTAACAGATGACCATATCCTTGAACCGAGGTGCACGATTCTAAGCACATTTAGATGCCGTTCCCCCTCATCCTTGGTTGGATCAAGAACAAATTTCTTTTGTGGTAGGTCATTTATTAGGGGACGTTGTTAGACGAGCTAACGAGGTCTCCCGTACCTATACCAATCTATCAGAATTTAACGACAAGATTTTTAAAACGATATTGGTCTGCAGAAATTCAAAGAGAGTTGCTAGAGGGTTTCTGAAGTGGTAGCAAATATCAAGCAGAGCATGGGACCATGAAGGAATTCTACGAATGTTGGTGGAAGCAAATAAAATATCTTGACTCTGATATGGCGATCGAATTGATCGCTGTGGGTATAGAACAAATGTTGCCATTATATATCCGTAGGAAATTAGTAGCAGCACCAAGGGACAGTTATGAGAGGTATGTCAGTTTCCTTGAATGGGTGGAAAGCATGCTTGTCTGAGACAGCATGCAGCAAAACACGTCACCACGACAAGAAGACGTGATGCTGGTATAGCTTATGCACAGCAGCGGGTATTCACATAATGCACATAAGGCCGACAGAATACAGTACCTTGTGAGTAAGGGTCAAACACAGCAATCAGGCTATTTCTGATCACCCACTAAAATAAGCAGTATCTCAGTGTGGAATCGCTTAGAAGCAAAGCATTCTAAGGTACTACACTGAAGCGCCAAAGAAACTGGTATATGCATGCATTTTCAAATACAGAGATATGTAAACAGGCACTGCGGTCCACAACGCCTATATAAGACAACAAGTGTCTGGGGCAGTTGTTAGATCAGTTATCGCTGCTACAATGGCAGGTTATCAAGATTTAAGTGAGTTTGAACGTGGTGTTATAGTCGGCTCACGAGCGATGGGATACAGCATCTCCGAGGTAGCGATCATGTGGGGATTTTCCCGTTCGACCATTTCACGAGTGTACCATGAATGTCAGGAATCTGGTAAAACATCAAATCTCCGACATCGCTGAGGCCAGAAAAAATCCTACAAGAACAGGATCAACTACAACTGAAGAGAATCGATCAACGTGACAGAAGTGCAACCCTTCCGCAAATTGCTGCAGATTTCAATGCTGGGCCATCAACAAGTATAAGCGTGCGAACCATTCAACGAATCAACATTGATATGGACTTTCAGAGCCGAGGGCTCACTCTTGTACCCTTTATGACTGCACGAGACAAAACTTTACGCTTCGTCTGGGCCTGTCAACACCAACATTGGTCTGTTGATGACTGGAAACATGTTGAATGGTCAGACGAGTCTCGTTTCAAATTGTATCAAGAGGATGGACGTGTACGGGAATGGAGACAACCTCATGAATTCGTGGATGCTCCATGTCATCAAGGGACTGTTCAAGCTGGTGGAAGCTCTGTAATGGTGTGAGGCGTGTGCAGTTGGAGTGATATGAGACCCCTGATACGTCTAGATACGACTCTGACAGGTGACACAAATGTAATCATCCTGTCTGATCACCTACATCCATTCTTCTCAATTGTGCATTCCTATGGGCTTGGGCAATTTCAGCAGGACAATGCGACACCCTACACGTCCAGAATTGCCACAGAGTGGCTCCAGGAACACTCTTCTGAGTTTAAACACTTCCGTTGGCCACCAAATTCCCCAGACATGAACATTATTGAGCACATCTGGGACGCCTTGCAATGTGCTGTTCAGAAGAGATCTCCACCGCCTCGTACTCTTACGAATTTTGGACAGCCCTGCAGGATTCATGGTGTCAATTCCCTTCAGCAGTAGTTCAGACACTAGTCGAGTCCATGCCATATCGTGTTGCGGGACTTCTGTGAGCTCACGGAGGCCCTACACGATTTTAGGTGTACCAGTTTATTTGGCTCTTCAGTGTATTATGTAATGAGATTTCGGCAAGGAATCGTACGGAGAGCGAGTTTTCAGAGTTCAGCCAGCAGAGGCCGCACGCAATTTCGACGCTGAGGCACAGCCTTGAGTGTGGGTAGGCTGCCCAGCAGCCAGTGCGCTGATGCGATCAGCAGGCCACGTGAACGACTTTGGGAAAGAAGTGGGAAGAGGTAACTTTGAAGGGGGGTCGTCACTAAATAAAAGAAGAGAGCTTACGAAGCTGTACAAGGTGGGGCCAATACAGGCGGTGTGTGGAATACTTTGAAGTAATACAAAGTTCTGGAGGTGGGATGTGTTCGGAATCGCGAGACTATTTGAAGAACAAATACCGATGGCACTGACAACAGGAAACAATAAAGGTTCATTGAGTCAGCAAGTGTGTGCTTTATGGAGTTCAGAATCAGATATTCAAACTGGGAAGAACGAAAATTCTCTCAAGGGGCAAACGAGTGAACTGGTACCAGCAGCAAAAATAGAAAGCATGGGAGTGCCGGACAGAGAAGGCGACGCTATCTTTATAGTTGTGCTCGAGGAAATCTCTGAATATGAACGGCCCTTAAAATTAAATAATGAGGAATTGATGATACAGTTATCTATAATGAAGCACTGTCTGAAAGAAGTGCATAAATATACAGTCAGATGTTGATAACAAGTGGTGCAGAGACCGGCAGCTTGCTGTAAATGTTCAGAAATATACAATTTTGCCTTTCACTAGAACGATAAAACATAGTATCCTATGACTATAATATCAATGAGTCACTGCTGGACTCAGCTAACTCATACAAATGCTTGGGTGTAACATTTTGCAGGGCTGCGTATGTAAAGGAATGATCAGTTATTGGTAAAGTAGGTGGTAGCCATCGGTTTATTGGTATAATACTGTGGAAATGCCATCAGTCTACAAAGGAAAAAGCTTACAAATCTCTCGTGTTACCTAATCTAGAATATTGCTCAAGTGTGTAGGACCCATACCAAATAGGACCAACGGGGGAAATTGAACGTATTCAGAGAAGGGCACAAGGTTGTTTGATCCATGAGAGAGTGTCATAGGAATGCTGAAGAAACTGAACTGACAAACTCATGAAGATAAATGTAAACTATCTAAAAAAAAAAGCCTACTTATCAAGTTTCAAGAACCAGGATGAGATTTTCACTCTGCAGCGGAGTGTGCGCTGATATGAAACTTCCTGGCAGATTAAAACTGTGTGCCGGACCGAGACGCGAACTCGGGACCTTTGCCTTTCGCGGGCAAGTGCTCTACCAACCGAGCTACCCAAGCACGACTCACGCCCTGTCCTCACAGCTTTACTTCTGCCAGTACCTCGTCTCCTACCTTCCAAACTTTACAGAAGCTCTCCTGCGAACCTTGCAGAACTAGCACTCCTGAAAGAAAGGGTATTGGGGAGACATGGCTTAGCCACCGCCTGGGGGATGTTTCCAGAATGAGATTGTCACTCATCAGCGGAGTGTGCGCTGATATGAAACTTACTGGCAGATTAAAAGTGTGTCCCACACCGAGACTCGAACTCCGGACCTTTGCCTTCCGCGGGCAATTCTCATTCTGGAAACATCCACCAGACGGTGGCTAAGCCATGTCTCCGCAATATCCTTTCTTTCAGGAGTGCTAGTTCTGCAAGGTTCGCAGGAGAGCTACTGTAAAGTTTGGACAGTAGGAGACGAGGTACTGGCAGAAGTAAAGCTGCGAGGACGGGGCGTGAGTCGTGCTTGGGTAGCTTAGTTGGTAGAGCACTTGCCCGCGAAAGGGAAAGGTCCCGAGTTCGAGTCTGGGTGCGGCACACAGTTTTAGTCTGCCAGGAAGTTTCAAAAACCAGCTTTAAATGATGACTCTAGGAATATACTACAACCCCTTACGTGCCGCTCCCATAAGGATCTTGAGGAGAAGATTAATTACAACACAGAGGCATTTAAACAATCTATCTTTCCACGCTCCTTACGTGAATGGAATGGGAAAACACCGCAACAACTACTACTGTGTGCCATGCGCCTGAGAGGGGTTTGCGTTTTCAATTTCTTTCCTTTTGAAAACAGAAATCGGAATACGAGAAATTCTAAAATTTCAGCGCCAATATCTACATGACTGGGCCCATCTATATGTTTCCAGGGTTGTACATTGCAGGAGTTCCGCTGAGAAGTCGTTACACGTCCTCCATACAGTCCCGATCTCTCCCCATGTGTTTACGCCTGGGTACAATCATGTTTTCGCAGGCAACCACAAACATTGTTCCAAGAAAGCATTGACCACCTTGACTCATACTTGATTAAATGTGTTGATAGTTATGGCGACTGCTTCTGAAATAATAAACAGTTTACTTACTTTTCCGTGTGTCTCATTTTTATTTGACTACCCCTTATAGATGTGGATGTAGATGTAGGTAACTGTTCTATCTATAAAACGCAGTCCTTTGTTCGCCTACCCCACAACATTATCTATGTGATCGTCTAATTTAAGTTCTTCGTAATTACAAAGCGTTGATATTTAGTCATATTGACTGCCTTTATATTTCTATGATTTAGCGTGTAACCGAAATTTATCTTATTCCTTTTACTACTCATGAAGATGGCCTCACACTTTTCGTTATTTACAGTCAGTTATCACTTTTGGCGCCATACAGACACCTTGTATAAATCTTACTAGACGGTAAACGACAGTATCATCTGCATACATTCTAAGAGGACTGCTCAGATTGTCTTTTAAGTCGTCAATATACATCAGGAACAGCGGAGGGCCTATAACACTTCCTTGGGGAATGTCAGATATCACTTTCGTTCAGTTACTAAGAATTTTGAAGTTTGTGACAGGAGATCACGAACGCAGTCGTACAACTGAGACGAAACTTTATAGCCATAATTGTTACCCTTAGTATTTGTAACACTACACATTATCCATCAGCACAACGGCGGTGCTTCAGACTTAGAGGCACATACCACGGTCCATTTGTAAATGTCGATGACCTTTAGCCTGTATTCCCATTTTTAAGGGCTCTTTTTAAAGGCAATCTGCAAGCACTGCATGCAGGGAAGCTTTAAAAAAGCAGGAAGACACAACAAAACCCACAGTATAGGTTTTTTATGTGGTCAGTATCTGGTTAAAAACAGCAAGCATAACGCGGAAGTGGGAAGTAAAACGAGTGTTTCGTCCACCCTCATATATCCAGGCGATAAAGAGGTACGAAAAGCAAGTGAAACAATGGAGTACTGT
Organism: Schistocerca serialis cubense; assembly: GCF_023864345.2. Lineage (NCBI taxonomy): Eukaryota > Metazoa > Arthropoda > Insecta > Orthoptera > Acrididae > Schistocerca > Schistocerca serialis. Next base: position 2,223,951 of record NW_026048515.1, on the reverse strand, counting down.
GAGTTGATATGGAATATACAGGACGGAGCTTCCGAATCATTATGAACTGCTGGTTTAAACATCAATGATATTATATACAGCTAACTAAGTCGTAGTTGAAGAGAACTGCATATCTCTGAACCATGAAACAAATTACAGCAAGTAGTATTTCAATAGATCTTCAGCAGTTCCATCATTAAAACAGCGACCTAAATTCGGTTATCTGATGATGCCATCAACTATGGCAGCGATTTCTAAATAAATAAGGTAATCTCTACACACTTTTCAAATGTAATCAAATGCGAACGCGTTCGGGCTGGCCCACCAGGTAGGCTGGTGGCAGGTGACAATAGAGTATACGTCTCGAAGGTTAGGTTCTGTTAACAGAAAAATGGCTCTGTCGCCGTCGTCGTCAAAACGGATGCTGTTATCATACCTGACGCTATAATAAATAAAAATAATCATTTGTCCATGACGTATGCATCAGGATAAATAATCGTTTTTTTATAAATAGGCGGAGTATGCTGAATAATGTTCGCCAATTGTAAGTTTTTAAGTTTAAATGTAACATTTTATTCAACTTTTTCACGAACTAAGTAGCAGACTGGTGAGTAATCTTCACAGCTGCTAGGCAAATCTAAAGTAGCCAATATAGTGGTTTGTAAACTCATTATATATTTAAAATATGCGGTAACAATGTTCGTAGTCTAAAAGTTTTCTATGTTCAGATCAACACTAAACACGAGAAGTGCAAATCCATCAGACACTCTCGATAAAATAATTCCAACTGTTGACCACGGCTGAGGTAGTCCCCGACGGAACATGGCTGCGGTCCAGGCCCCTGGCTGCGAGTTTTAGAGCGCGTCAACGTGCACCGATAGGTTGATGCGTGAAGCATGGCTCACATCTAGAGCTGAGGCGGCGACAGCAGCGCTCGCAAATATTAGGAGCGGTATATCTAGGGTGACCAGACGTCCGGATTAATCCGGACATGTCCTTTTTAGCTCTTTGTCCGGGGTCCGGGCGGATTTTTACAGTGTCCGGTTTTTTCGCAAAGTTGAGCGTAACACAGTTAAATTTACTATTCGTCCCGTTCTATTGCTCATTTCTTAAATACTTTAACAATTGGCACATCCTTCGTGATAAACATGCACGAAGGCGGTGTTAGTAGGTGGCACCAGGATTGTCGATGTTATTGTTGATCTACTTATAAGCGATTGCAAATATCGATTGTTTAAAATTTTCGTTTCGTATCTTCACTTTGTGTTGGCTTGGCTTCCTGTAGTGCACGTGTGATTTGTGAGTGTATTTTTTAACCAAGTGAGTTACGTACAGTATTTGGCTATGCCTAAACGAAAGTGCACATTTTCTGATGTCCTTTCCTGCAAACATCCGGCTTTAAGAAAAGGAGAAATGAATTTGAAGCGGAATGTAAGATATGTGGAGTTGGAACGTACGTCTCAGTGGCCAATAAAGGTAAGAAATAACTCGACAGATTAACTGTCATGGTTTTATTTCATTGTTCCGAAGTCATTCAATTTATTTGTATTCGGAAGGTTAAAGTGCAGTTTACATGTCGTCAGCTGCTGCTTGAATTGTAGATGTTGGTAGCGGTGCATCGAATGAAGGGAGGTGAATGGTCTCACGTTTTTCGCTTTGTAAACAATTTCGTGTTGTTGACATAACAAAACAATTGACGCCACAATGTCACCACGATCAATGTTTTTAATTTTTTTCATATTACTCAGTTAACCACCACCTGATCATCAGTAACAATTAACTACTAGTTTTACCGGTAATTCCCGGCAGTCACGTGATTTGTCCAAAGCTGACGGGTAGTATCCAGTTATCCACATCTGCAGTTGACCCGTTTGATGTGTCCTCTTTTTTCTTATTTTGTCCACCTTTTTGAAGCTGTTTGTCCTCCTTTCTAAACAATTGCATCTGGTCACCCTAGGTATATCAGACGTCTTACCCATTCTCTTGATGCCTCTGCAAAAGACGTCAGAATCAGACAAAACATCCAGCGTTAAAATGATGCGCTCTCATGCGTGGCCGAGGGAAACATTTTAGGCACACTGCCGTTACGAATCGACACGAAAAGGCATCAGCGGATCGCATAAACGACGTTAGTGAAGTCACATCCTCTCTTGGGGCGTTCATTCACACACATTTCGCAGTCGAAAAAGTCAGTTTGAAGTGCTATGTGTAACTGAACTATGTTGTTGACTACGTTTGGCACTACTGACAGATACTGACCACTTAAAAAACATATATATTGTGGGTTCTGTTCTGCCTTCCTACTTTTTTTAAGCTTCCCTGCATGCAGCGCTTGCAGATTGCCTTTAAAAAGAGACCTTACAAATGGGAATACAGACTAAAGGTCATCGACATTTACAAATGGACCGTAGTGTGTGCTTCGAAGTCTGAAGCACCGCCGTTGTTCTGATTGATAATGTGTAGTGTTACAAATACAGAGGGTAACAATTATGGCTTTTCTGCCTGGGCGACGTCAGGTCAACGTTTACATGTTTACAATTCAACATGTTTAGATCAGATTTATTTCAATGTATTACCAGTTTTATGTCCTGGCGAAAATAGATGTTTGAAGTCGTTGGTAGGCATAAAACATCGTCCGAAATTGTATAAAATCCTTGCTTCGAAAATAATTTTGTGCAATTAGTTCAGGAGAGCATGCGAACTTTAAATGGTTGTGAAAACATGCTTGACCACATAAAAAAACTAAACTCCGCCATAGCAGGCAATGAAGGCCCAACGGTAGCGATTGGCCGACGTGTCATCCTCAACCCACAGGCGTCACTGGATGCGGATATTGTATAGATACATGATGAAAGACTCCCAGGATATCGTAATGTTAATATTTATTAAAAAACAAAAAAAAATGAAACACCGATCGACCAGAAGAGCTGGCAAAGACGTTAGTTATGAATGCGCGGTAAGGCGCAGACAAACGTAAAAACATTCATTCAGTTATTTGTACAGTTTTTTTGTTTTTACACACTTTCTCGTACGTAGAAGGACGATGAAGATGTGCGATTGTAAATATGAAGTGTTACGAGTTCTATGTATCATATGTGTGCATGAATAATAGTGTATTGAACAACAATATCAAGTATTTTTTATTTATTGAGGTGTGCTGAAAACCATATACGGAGGATTTTCTTGATTATGATAAGCGCCGGTGTTCTCGGAGACCGCTGCCTGCAACTACTATTGCAATGTAAGCGAAGTCCGATAGCCAAGAAAAATTCAAATATGCACAGAACATTTCTAGAAATGCAATCGTATAATATCCTACAAAAATGTGCAATCATATGAACATTCAATAATATTTAGTAATAATAATTTTTTTTATTACATCAGTTTGCCTCACAAGGGCACCTGATCACATAGCAACAAATAATATCGCGCAATAGGAAGCGTATCGACGGATACACGGATTAGTGACCATAAGATCGTTGTAGTGGGAATAAATACTGTAAAATTCAAATCCACCAAAAATAAACACAAAACTCGCTTGACGCCTTGCTAAGAGACAGTCTCCATTCTTTCCGAACTAACTATATAAGCGTAGACAAGATGTGACTTAAACTCAAAGAAAGTGTCGGGGGCAACTGAGAGATTTACACCTCATGAACTAATACGAGACGGAAATGATCGTCCATGGCACACAAACCAGGTTAGAATGCTGTTACAGAAGCAACAAAAAATGCATGCTAAATTTAAAAGAATGCAAAATCTTCGAGACAGGTGATGTTTTACAGAAGATCGAAATTAAGCGTTTGCGAAAGCTTTCTTATCGTTTCCACAACGAAACTCTGTCTGGAAATGTGGCAGTAAATCTAAAGAGATTCTGGTCGTATGTAAAGTTCACCACTTGCAAGGCCCAATCAATAACTTCACTGCTAGGTATGGTAATGTTACTGATGACAGTGTCACTGAGCGGAGTTACCAAATATGGTTTTCCGAAATTCCTTCACCAAAGAGGACGAAGTAAATATAACAGAATTCGAATCAAGCACAGCTGCCAACGTGAATAACTTAGAAGTAGATATCCTTGGTGCAGCGAAGCAACTTTAAATTTGTGGTAAGTTCCTATGTGACCAAACTTATGAGGTCATCGGTCCCTAGGCTTACACACTACTTGATGTAACGTAACCTAACTTAGGCTAAGGACAACACACACACATGCCCGAGGGAGGATTCGAACCTCTGACGGGGGGAGCAGCGCAACCCGTGGCAAGGCGCGTAAGACTACGCGGGTACACGGCGCGGCGAAGCAACTTTAATCAATTAATAAAGGCAAGTCTTCCGGCCCTCATTGTACTCGTATACCAATTAGGCTCCATTGAGAGTATGCTAACATTGTATTGCATTGTATGTTAACCAGGGGACTAGAAACGACGGAGGCCCCGTCCCCGCCGCAGCCGCAGTGGTTCACAATCCCATGACGACTACCGCAGTCCACTCCACCCCTCCGCTGCCCCACACCGAACCCAGGGTTATTGTGCGGTTCGGCCTTCGGTGGACACCCCCCCCCCCCTCCCCCCCAGGGAACGTCTCACACCAGCCGAGTGTAACTCCTATGTTTGTGTGGTAGAGTAATAGTGGTGTACACGTACGCGAACTTGTTTGCACAGCAACTGCCGACATAGTGTAGCTGAGGCGGAATAAGCGGAACCAGCCCGCATTCGCCGACGCAGATGAAAAACCGCCTCAAAACCATCTACAGACTGGCCGGCTCACCGGACCTCGACACAAGTCCACCGGGCGGATTCGTGCCGAGGACCAGGCGCTCCTTCCCAATCCGGAAAGCTGTGCGTTAGACCGCACAGATAACCGGGCGGGCTATGCTAACATAATAGCTCCGTATTTAGCAATCATACACAACAGCTCGATCGACGAAATATCCGTACCTGAAAACTGGAAGGTTGTACAGGACACACCAGTATTCCAGAAAGGAAATAGGAGGAACCTGCCTAATTACAGACCCATATCACTAACGTCGATCTGCTGTAAGATTTTGGAACATACATTGTGTTCGAATGTTATGAATTACTTCTAATAAAACGATCTAATGTCAAACAGTCGGCACTGCTCCAGAGAATATCTTTATTGTAAAACACCACTAGCTCTTTATTCACGCGAAGTAATGAATGCTGTCAACAGGGGATCGCAAATTCATTCCATATTTCTAGATTCCCAGAAGGCTTTTGACACCGTTCCTCATAAGGGACTTCTAGTCAAACTACGTGACTATAAACTATAGTCTCAGTTGTGCGACTGCGTTCGTGATCTCCTGCCAGAAACTTCAAAATTGGGAGTAACCTAACGAAAGTGATATCTGACATTCCCCAAGGAAGTGTTATAGGTCTCCCGTTGTTCCTGATCTATATACGCGACTTAAAAGACAATCTGAGCAGCCCTCTTAGAATGTATGCAGCTAATACTGTCGTTTACCGTCTAGTAAAGTCATCAGATGACGAAAACCAATTGCAAAATGATTTATACAAGGTGTATGTATGGCACGAAAAGTGGTAATTGACTATAAATAAGTGTGAGGCCGTCTACATGAGTAGCAAAGGGAATACGTTAAATTTCGGTTACTCGATAAATCACACGAATATAAAAGCTGTCAATTCAACTAAATACCTAGGCTTTACAATTACGAAGAACTTAAATTGGAACTGCACACAGAGAACGTTTTGGGGAAGGTGAAGCAAAGATTGCCTTTCATTGCTAGAACACTTACCTACATCTACATCCGTATCCACACACAACAAAAACGTTTTGCATCACCTCGGTTTCGAGAGTTCCGGAACCTGCACTGAAAATCGGAACAGAGATCAACATAAACATCATTTCCGCCCTTTTTATTGCTCATGAAAACCACACATTGCATGTTGTACCATCATACAGCGAGACCCTCAGAAGTGGTGGTCCAGACTGCTGTACACACCGGTACCTCTAATACCTAGTAGCACGTCCTTCCTTTTGGATTGAGGCATGCCTGTATTCGTCATGGCATACTATCCACAAGTTCATCAAAGCATTGTTGGTCCAGATTGTCCCATTCCTCAACGGCGATTCGGCATAGATCCCTCAGAGTGGTTGGTGGGTCACATCGTCCATAAACAGCCCTTTTCAATCTATCCCAGGCATGTTCGATGGGGTTCATGTCTGGGGAACATGCTGGCCACTCTAGTCAAGCGATGTCGTTATCCTGAAGGCAGTCATTCACAAGATGTGTGCGATGGGCGCGCGAATTGTCGTCCATGAAGACGAATGCCTCACCAATATGCTGCCGATACGGTTGCACTATCGGTCAGAGGATGGCATTCACGTATCGTACAGCCGTTACAGCACCTTCCATGACCACCAGCAGGGTATGTCAGCCCCACATAATGCCACCCCAAAACAACAGGAACCTCCACCTTGCTGCACTCGCTCGACAATGTGTCTAAGGCGTTCAGCCTACTGAGTTGCCTTCAAACACGTCTTCAACGGTTGTCTGGTTGAAGGCAAATGTGACACTCATTGGTGAGGAGAACATGATGCCAATTCTGAGCGGTCCATTCGGCATATTGTTGGGCCCATATGTACCACGCTGCATGGTGTTGTGTTTGCAAAGATGGACCTCGTCATGGACGTCAGGAGTGGAGCTGCGCATCATGCAGCCTATTGCGCACAGTTTGAGTCATAACACAACGTCCTGTGGCTGCACAAAAAGCATTATTCAACATGGTGACATTGCTATCAGGGTTCCTCTGAGCCATAAACCGTAGGTAGTGGTCATCCACTGCAGTAGTAGCACTTGGGCAGCCTGAGCGAGGCATATCATTGACAGTCCCTATCTCTCTGTATCTCCTCCATGTCCAAACAACATTGATTTGGTTCACTCCGAGACGCCTGGACACTTCCCTTGCTGAGAGCCCTTCCTGGCACAAAGTAACAATGTAGTTGCGATAGAACCGCGCTGTTGACCGTCTAGGCATGGTTGAACTATAGACAAAATGAGCCTTGTACCTCTTTCCTGGTGGAATGACTGGAACTGATAGGCTGTCGAACTCCCTCCGTCTAACATGTGCTGCTCATGCATGGTTGTTTCCATCATTGGGCGGTTTTAGTGACATCTCTGAACAGTCAAAGTGACTGTGTCAGTGATACAATATCCACAGTCAATGTCTATCTTCAGGAGTTCTGGGAATTAGGGTGATGCAGAATTTTTTTTTTGATGGGTGTATATGGGGCAGTTAAATAAAAACGAGCCACATGAAAAAAAAGTAAGTAGACTGTTTATTATTTCAAAAACAATCGTTGTTACTGTCAAAACATTTATCCCAGTGTGAGACAAGGTGATCAGTGTTTTCTTGCAAAAATATTTGTTGTTGCCTATTGTAATCTTCCACCTCCTTCCATCTATTGTCCACATTAAATATGCCCAGTCCAAGTAATTAATAAGCAAAGTCTTTTATGAAGATTTGGGAGTAGCAAAGATTACAATAAACTTCAAAGTTTACTTAGCTTGTCATGTTGAGATGGCTCCAGTTCTTCTTGTCTAGGGGTCTGATTCTTGAAGCTGAAAATCTAACATCAGGTCCTCACAATTGGTTTGAACTAAATAGACTGGAAGATTGTTGTTGTAGAAGTTTTCATGTAAAAATATTTTCCACTGATTTTTTTTTCTCATTTTAGTATATCATACAGTATTTTTATTTTTCACATTAACAAAGCCGAAATTACATTGTTCTCACCTATTATACAAAAATAAGTCTGATCACATCAGAGGCAAGCTTAGGACTCCCACACTCTGTGGAAATAACGTTCCAGAGGGATTACAATTTTTCTTAACAAATGAATTATACTAGTTTTCATTACATTATTAATTTCGATTATTATTTCATAAATGAATCCAGAAATAAACATAGTAAACAGTACCGGATTGCATAATTAATAATAGAAATTTAAAGTGTGCAAATAATTCCTCATTTCAAATGTTTCTAAAAAAAATAAAACTGCACATTCAGAACTAGTACTTAATGATTATAACATTGAGACTAAAATATTTTATAAAATAATTCCTTTTCATAAATTTTAGCTTGAAATATCCTTTGTGATCAAAAGTATCCGGATGCCCCACGAAACATAAGGTTTTTCATATTAGGTGCATTGTGCTGCCACCTACTGCCATGTACTCCGTACCAGCGAACTCAGTAGTCAATAGAAATCGTGAGAGAACAGAATGGGGCACCCTGTGGAACTCACGGTCTTCGAACATGGTCAGATGATTGGCTGTCACTTGTGTCATACGCCTGTACATGAGATATCCACACTCCTAAACGTTCCTAGGTCCACTGTTTCTGATGTGATAGTGAAATAAAAATGTGAAGGGACACATACAGCACAAAAGTGTACAGGCCAACCTCGTCTGCTGACTGACAGAGACCACCAATAGTTGAAGAGGGTTGTGATGTGTAATAGGCAGACACCTGTTCAGATCATCACACAGGAATTCCAAAATGCGTCAGGGACCACTGCAAGTACTCTGACAGTTAGGCGGGAGGTGAGAAAACTTGCAGTTCATGGTAGAGCAGCTGCTCATAAGCCACACATCGCGCCAGTATATACCAAACGACACCTCGCTTAGTGTAAGAAGAGTAAACATAGGACGATTGAACAGTGGAAAAACGTTGTGTGGAGTGATGAATCAAGATACACAATGTGTCGATCCAATGGCACGGTGTGGGTATGGCGAATGCCCGGTGAACGTCATCTGACAGCTTGTGTAGTACCATCAGTAAAATTTGGAGGCTATGGTGTTATGGTGTGGTCGTGTTTTTTTGCGGAGGGGGCTTGCATCCTTTATTGTTTTGCATGCCAATATCACAGCACCTTCTTGCTTCCCACTGTTGAAGAGAAATTCGGGGATGGCGACTGCATCTTTCAACACAATCGAGCACCTGTGCATAGGGCATGGGCTATGGAGAAGTGGTTAGATGACAATAACGTCCCTCTAATGGACTGGCCTGCTCAGAGTCCTGACCTGAATCCTATAGAACGCCTTTGGCATGTTTTGGAACATTGACTTCATGCCAGGCCTCATCGACCAAAATCGATATCTCTCTTCAGTGCAGCACTCTGTGAAGATTGGGCTGTGACTCCCCAAGAAACCTTCCAGCACCTGACTGAACATATGCCTCCAAGAATGGAAGGTGTCATCAACACTAAGGGTGGGCCAACACCCTACTGAATTCCAGTATTACTGATGGACGGCACCACGAACTTGTAAGTCGTTTTCAGCCAGGTGTCTGAGTACTTTTGATCACATAGTGTATAACATACCGTGTATAAAATAATGTGAAAGTTTTCAGATAAGCAACTGAGATAATATCAACCTGTCCAAAATTCAAAAAATAATACTGCTATTGACAACTACTGTAGAGGAAAAGTAATGCTAGAGGAGGACATTCCGTTACATGATGGAACCATGAGTGTACACAGGCGTAATCGCACAGGGAGAGATTGGGACTGGTTGGTTGATTTGTGAGAAGAGACCAAACAGCACAGTCATCAGTCCCACTGGATTAGGGAAGGACTGGGAAGGAAGTTGGCTGTGCCCTTTCCAAAAGAATCATCCCAGCATTTGCTTGAAGCAATTTAGGGAAATCATGGATTTGAACCATTGTCCTCCCAAATGAGAGTCCAGTGTGCTAAGCACTGTGCCGCCTGACTCGGTGAGATTGGGACACTCTGGCAACATGTGGATGGGCCCAATCATGTAGATGGTAACGGTTATAAATATTCATGATATTGGTACTAAATTTTTAGACTTTCTGGCAATAAGATTTCCTTTCTCAAAAGAAAGAAATTGGAAACGCAAACATCTTTCAAGTGCATGGCACACAGTACATCTCCCATCATACTTGTTATTAGGACGTTTTCCCATTCCATTCACGTATGAAGCGTGGAAACACTGATCATTTAAATGCCTCTGTGCTGTAATTAATCTACTCCTCAAGATCATTCTGGGAACGACATATAGTGGGTTGTAATATGTTCCTAGAGTCATCATTTAAGCTGGTTCTCAAAACCTGATAAGTAGGATTTCTCTAGATAGTTTACATTTATCTACATAGGTTGGTCAGTTCAGTTTCTGCAGCATCTTTATGACCCTCTCTCACAAATCAAATAAACTTGTGCCCTTCTCTGAATACGTTCAATATCCCCCATTAGTCCTATTTGGATGGGTCCTACACACTTGAGCAATATTCTAGATTGGGTAACACGGAGGTTTGTAATCTTTCTCCTTTGTAGACTGATGGCGTTTCCCCCATGTACTACCAATAAACTGATGTCTGCCACCAGCTTCACTCATGACTGAACCTATGTGATCATTCCATTACATAGCCCTACAGAGTGTTTCAACCAAGCATTTGTATGAGTCGGCTGATTCCAGCAGTGACTCATTGGCATTATAGTCATAGGATACTACATTTTATCGTTTTGTGTAGTGCAACATTGTACATTTCTGAACATTTACTGCAATTTGCCAATTTATGCACCATGTTGAAATTTTATCAAGATCTGACAATATTTATGCAGCTTCTTTCAGACAATGATTCATTATAGATAACTGTATCATCTGCAAAAAGTCTGAGGTTATTATTAATATCATCCGTAAGGTCGTTAATATACAGGGAGTTCATAATTAAAGTTCCGGTCTCAAAATGCTGTAGAAAGAGAACCACTGCTCAAAATAAAGTCAAATCTGAACAGTATACAAATAGATGTGCAGCACACAGCTGTACCTCAGTTTGCGGCCGAGGTGCCTAACATAACTGTTTCCATCACGAATCGCGCACTGCTGGTAAAAGCTCTTTCACAAGGATGGTGGCTGGGCGCCAGTAGTCCTGCAGAAGGGATATGAATAAAGGCATTGGTCTGATTTCTGCTAAGAGTCTGGAGAAAATGATTGCAAAATGTGAAAAGACAGTCTTTTATGAATTGGAATATGGCAGAGGGAGGAAAGCAGTCGACCTGACGTCTGTTGATGATGTGGCCACAGCATTGCTCGAGAGATTGAGTGGCCTATGCAACCGTGCAGAGCATGGGAACATTGGACATGCCTGCGAGTGCATTGCGTAAAATCCTACTAAATGCCCTGCATTACTATCCGTATAAAATCACCCTTATTCATGAGTTGCTTCCTGCTGACTTACAAGGCAAACGTTACTCTGGAATTTCTTGTCCTCTTGGAATTCCTCGGTGGATGTACGAAGCTCATTTCCATTTCTAAAGATGTGTCAACACGCAGAACTGCATCAACTGGTACCACTTCATTCTGCAAAGGTGACTATGAGCTGTGGGCTGACAGCATTGTTTATTGTAGGCCTGTATTTTTTTTGAGGAGGTGAGTCCTGCATATTCTGTACCTGTACTGTCACTGGTAAATGCTACGAGAGTCTTTTAACAGCTGCAGAAAAAATTAGCTGCGAAGGCTCAGTGGATGATGTGATAACCTTTCTGCATAAAGCTAACAAAGCCAGAGTTTGCCAGATTCAGATAACTCCTATAACAATTAGTGAAATCAATAAGACAATCAGAGAGAGATGAAGTCAAAAAACACTTGCGGGGTTGATAATATTTCAGTTAAGATACTCAAGCACTGCCATAATTACAGTCTTGTGTCACATTTTTAATGAATCCCTAAAACAAGATATTGTTCAACTTAGATTAAAATATGCCTGTGTGAGACCACTTTTCAAGAAAGGTGAAAAAAACTGATGTAACAAACTACCGCACGATATCCCAGCTAACAAGTTTTTCAAAGGTCCTTGAGAAACTGGTATTCAGGAGAATTGTTAATCATCGGAACAGACATAACATACTCAGTCAATGTCAGTTTGGTTTTGGCAAGGCCTATCAATTGATGATGCTATTTTCTCTTTTGCCGATCAAATTCTCGAATCTCTTAACAGAAAATTGGCACCAATTGGAATCCTATGTGATTCGTCCAAAGCTTTTGACTGTGTCAACCAAGAAATTGTGCTAAATAATGGAGACTACTATGGATTAAGTGGAATAATGAGGACATGGATTGAATCCTACCTTACAGATAGGAAACAAAGGGTAATAATTACTGACAGTAATGGAATCCCAGCTTTATCCAAGTGGGGCACAATCAACACTGGAGTGCCTCAAGGCTCTGTACTGGGACCCTTGCTGTTTTTATATTTATGAATGACCTCCCACACTGCACCATGTCAGTAAGCAAGTTCACCCTATTCACTGACGATACTTCTCTTCTAGTTGATAAAGCAACAGGGAACAACTGGGAAACATCTGCAAACAATGCATTTGATGGCATTCTGAAATGGTTGAACTGTAATGGACTCTCTCTGAATATAAAAAAAACTCATTATGTTCAGTTTCGCATGACACATAAAGAACTGGGGAATGTAATTATAAAATGTAATGGACAACAAGTAAAGCAAGTCAACTCAGCTAAGTTCCGGAGTGTGTACATAGACTGCAAACTAAATTGGTCCAACCACATCCTAGATCTAGAAAAAAGGCTTCATTCTGCAACATTTGCCTTGCATCAACCACACATAAGGAGGTAATATTAGCTGCTTATTTTGGATATTTCCATGCACTTTTGCCTTATGGAATCATCTTTTGGGGCAACCAGCCCTTGGCAAAAAATGTTTTTATTGCTCAGAACAGATCTATACGTATCATGACTAGTGTGCAACCAAGACAATACAAGAGGTGTCAAGTCGCAATAGGCACAATAAAAAGAATCACACAATCACAGCTTTCAGCTATTGAAGCCTTTGTCAGCAGTAGACACACATACATGCCTATCATGACTCATCACCTCTGCTATGCCTATCGGGACTCAGCACCTCCGCTATATGGTGAGTAGCAACTTTCCTTCTCTCATATTGTTACATTCCATCCTGGATTTTCCACTGTTTCATTTGTGCAACCAAGACACTCATGCAGGAGTCTGTTTAGAGAACTACAGGTATTTACAGTTATATCTCAATACATATACTCCCTTGGATGTTTCATTAATAAAAACCATTCTCTCTTCAAAACCAATAGTGAATATCATTGTCACAACACCAGGTCAAAACAGCAGTTTCATAGTAACCAGTCAAACTATACCCTTACACAGAAAGGAGTAAATTATAGAGGCATCTAAATTTACAATGCTCTAACCAGTGTCATCAAAGGTCTTGCTCCTGAAACACCAAAGTTCAAGAGTAAACTGAAGGAATACCTAATACAAAAGTCATTCTATTCAATTAGTGAATTTTTTAGTGCATAGGAGCAAGTTTTTATTATACAACCGAGTTCGCCATGCAGTGTAAGCATAAATGTAAACTATTTGTTGCCGTAATGTTATGTTGTTGCTCAAATACTTTGATATTGTTAATCTGGATTTGTACACATAAGTGTTAATTCTGAAGTATGTAATATGTTTTTATTTCTTCTAGTGTCCCATGTTGTTACTATGAGTCTTGTCATGAATTAACCATATTGTGTGCTGGTGTATTGTTAACATTGTAAAAATACTGACTCGTTCCATATCCTTGTAACTCCATTGCTATCAGGATCAACGGAACTCCCTTCAACAGTGTGGGTGTATGTGTAGGATCATTTTTACGCAAGATGGTGCTCTTCTGCACGTTGCACAGCCACTGAAGCGGCTGCTGCAGAGGCATTTCGGAAATACTAGATTTATCAGCCGTCATTTCCCTACAGCATGGCTGTGCACATAGTCTGATCTTAATCTGTGTGACTACTGGCTGTGTGGTTATCTGCAATATGTGTTCAGTGCTCCAGTGACGAACAGCTGAACTGAAGGCACACATTGTGCAATGCATTCTGAATGTGACCCCCGCCACACTTTGATATGCTGGGGAACATTCTGTTTGCTGATTATGACTTGTGACAGGAAACAGTGGACAGCATATTGAACACGTCTTGCGCCTATCTGACGACAATTAGGAACCAATGTCATTTTGCTTTTTATGCGGTTTTTCCCCTCAGAACAGTTACAAATCGATTTTTCACTTCCGATGTGGTACGACATTCCTGTGGTGGATGGGCTTACCTAACTAACAGCACTACAACTGTTGGCTGCTGAATTTATGCAATCATGCACTTCGAAGAGTACAGAAAGTGTAATGTGCAACTCAAACCAGAGCTATTGTATGGCCGCTTCCATTTACATTACGACACCTACAGAGCCATCTATTGGCGAAATTTTTGTTAATATTTTTGGTCCGTTACATTCCCCCCTGCGTCATTCTGAGCAGTGGTTCTCTTTCAACAGCATTTTGGATCTGGAACGTAAATTGTGGACACCTTGTACAACATGAACAGGAAAGATCCAGCGCCCTACCCTCGGGCACACCCAAAGTTCCTCCTACATCTGTCGATGACTTTCCACCCGAAATAATTTGCTGTGTTCTCCCAACTGAAAAATCCTCAATCGAGTCACAAATTTGCTTGGTATCCCATATGTTAATGCTCTTGATAACAAGTATACATGTGGTATTGAGACAAATGGAAATTGAGAAATGCTGCATCTACTTGACTGCCTTGATCCAAAGTTTTCAGTATGTCGTGACAAAAGTGCGACTTGGGCTTCACGTGATCGATGTTTTGGGAATCCATCATGGTTGGCATGGAGGACGCCACTCTGTGCAATATACCTCAGATTATGTTCTAACAGTCTACAACAAATTGATGTCAAGATCTACTAAAGAGACTGCCTACACTACACTTGTCTGTCCTCTTCCGGAATTTTGCTGTGTGGTATGGGATTCTTACCAGATGGGATTGACAAAGAACATTGAAAAAGTTCAAAGAAGAGTAGCTTGTTTTGTATTATCAAATAGAGGAGAGAGTGCAGTGGCATATATGATATGTGAATTGGAGTGGCTTGGAAACAAAGGCGATTCTCGTTGCTGCGAGATCTTTTCATGGTATTTCAACCACCAAATTTCTCCTCTGAATGGGAAAGTTCACTGGTGTGCAAAAGGCAAGGACGAAAGTAACTTACACATGTTGTGTCACTTCCAAGTAACATAGCTCGATGAAACTTGGACCATACATAGAAAGAACTGCTACTGTATACTAGAGAAGGAACTGAAAAAAATGCAAGGAGAAGGACTGAAATGACACTTTTATTCAAAGACAAAAGTTACACCGCAGTCACGACGATTTATGATGGTCCCCCCACATTACAAAATGCAGCACATGGTTCTTAATAAGATGTTTGTCAGCAAAGCATACTCCGAACGTGCTCCCACGCTAGCTACAAGGTTGGTAAGAAGTTCTTGCAGCAGAGCATTCCATTCCTCCATTAGTGCAGTTGTCAACAGCTGGATGGTCAGTGGCACATCTGGCCATGCTGCACCACATCTCCCCCATTCATGCCACATATGCTCGATGGGTTTTGAGTAGGAGAAAGGGCAGGCCAGTCAATTAACTGAATATCCTGTAATTCCAAGAGTTCCTGCACCTGCGCAGCTCAATGTGGTCACTCATTGTCATCTATAAAAATGAAGTCAGGGCCGAATGCTTCCCTGAAAGGACGCACATTGTAAAGGAGCACAGTGTCATTATAAAACTGACGGTGTTTTGTAACCTGTCCTCCGTTCTGTGGCGATGAACCTCTGTTAGGTGGTGCTGTTGGTAGTTGTGATGATCTGTCACCCCTATTGCAGATCATGGTTGCTGTTTGTGTGGGAACAGGGCTTCATGCACTTTGTAGCTTTAACTCCAAAGCATCAGTGAAACCAACAAATGCCTGTTGTGGTAGCTTTGGGTAGTTTGTAATTGTGGGACTGCTGAGCCAAATTCATTGCGGGTGAATGTAGTCATCAAGATTAGTTTGTAGTTGTAACATCTGTAGCTGTCTACTCATCTTCTCAATTACAGCTCAGAGATTTCATACCTCATCAGAGACAGTTGACAAGTTGTGGGATGTAGTGGTGGCACAGTGAGACATTGCTTCATCAGGCAGACTCAGTGGCTGTCAGCCATCCTCAGCTGAATTGATTGTTGATGTTGCAGCCACCATGGTGGTTGACTCGAGTGTGGTGAGCATTCTGTCAGCCACCTGGATCAACTTGTGTAATAGCTGCCTCTTGTGTTCGATTAAAGGCACTCATACCTGAGGAAGTATTTGTTGTTGCCTGGTGTGCCAATGTCACCAGAACTCCAACAGAGTTTTGTCGCCCCACTTTTCATGATCTAACACTTGCATGACCTTCTGGTCTGTCAGTGTTGTGCAACAAGAAATGAGAGCCATCTTGAGGGTGAGGTAGGCTTGTTTGCTGTGGTGGGTGTAGAATAATGTCTGACACTAACGACACTGCTTGCTAGTGCTGGGTACTGATAACCATTGTAAATTGTTCATGGTCTTCATAATGCGGTGATTGGCAAACTTTTCCACAATTGCAAACCATAGTTCTGGATGGGCAGGCAAAAACAGTGAAGTCTGTAAACGTAAACAGGGTGTGGTAGAACTAACAGAGTTAATGGATGGAAAATCTATTGCTCTGGAATGCAGTTCCGATGCGGATGAAAACAATGGAGCCAGCAACATATCTATATTACCCTTAATGTCCCATCCTGCCATAGTGGGGATGTATGAAATATTACTTACTTACTTCTCAGCTCTACAGCCCTTGAAGGGTTCTGTTGTTCTATCTGGTCCATGGCTTTCCATCTCGATCCTCTGACACCCAGCTTTTTCATGTTATCTTCAATTCTGTCCACCCATCTCTTACTGGGATGTCCCTTCCATCATCTGCTTCCAGTCTTGCCATCAAAAATCTTATTACATGTTCTCTCTTCCTCCATTCTGACTATAGTTCTACTCACCACAGTCATCTTATTTTAATGGTAGTGACAATGTCAGGTTCTTCAAAAAGTTGTTCTAATTCTGCATTCGTATGGATGTGCCAACCTTCTTGATTGTATATTGAGCCATATTTTATGCAGGACCTTTCTTTCCCAAATGCTAAGGATCCTTTCCTCATTTGCAGTCATGGTCAATGTCTTGGCACCATAAACAAGAACCGGTCTTATAATTGTTTTGTAAATGAGGATTTTAGATTTTTGTGATAGAAGTGAGCTCCTAAGCATTGGTAGTACAGCAAAGTAGCATCTGTTGCCTGCTGCTATTCTAGCTTTCACCTCGCAGCTGATGTAATTTGTCTCTCTGATAGTTGATCTAAGGTACTGAAGTCTTGTCAGGTAAACTGAGATTTTATAGATTTTGCTGGCCGGTCACTGTGATATATTTGGTTGTTTCAACATTGACTACCAGGCCAAGTTCCCTTGTATTCTCTGCAGTTGTTGATAAGCATTGGCCAGCACAGCAGGGTTTTATGCGAGTAATGCCACATCGTCTGTGTAGACCAGGTACTGCAGTGAGCGATTAAAACTGGTTCCTCCTCTATTTAACTCTATCTGACTTGGCAGAGGATCATCATAGTAAGGCTTGTTTAAAATCAATATAAAGCTGGTGTATGTTTATTTGATGTTCATAACATTTTTCAAGTAGTACACATAACATGAATATTTGGTTACTTGTTGATCTATTCCTTCTAAAGCCACTGTGATAGTCTCCAATTCTCTCATCCACATAGGGAGTAAGCCTCCTAGTTAGGATCTTGGAGAACACTTTATATATAGTATTTTGCAGGTTGATTCCTTGATAGTTCTGGCAGTTTAATTTATCTCCTTTTTTATGTAGGGGCACATAATACCCATTTTCCACTCCATTGGCACGCTCTCCTCCTGCCAGATGCTCATATTACTTCATATATTGTTTTCCACAGTGTTTCCCCACCACATTTGAGAAGTTCTGCCTGGGTCTGATCTTCTCCAGGTGCCTTATTGTTTTTAAGGTTTTAATAGCTTGTATCACTTCCTCCAGCGTTGGTTCTGGTGTTAAGACCCTTGGTCCATAATAATATGAAATATTGTCTTGTATAAATAGCTCTAAGTGTCAAGTGATCACTCAGTGTGGATGCAGCATATTTTCAATGTCATATTTCTGTATGACACGGCATTGTTCCACAAGTGAGGAGAGCTCCAAAATCTTGATTTCCTGATGGGTGTGCTGGATTTTATCACCAATGGTGTGCAGTAGGTTACCCACATCCTCCATGACAAAATCGCAATGTACTGGAATCGCAGAAAATAACCTGTCCACAATAAAGCTAATTCTTCTTTAAGGTCACCAATGATGTAAGGCTATTATCAACTACATACAAAACATGTACACTAATTTCAGATGTACTTAAGACCACTCTTTTTTATCACAGACAAAATACACAATGTCAACACTCAAAAAACAATACAGAACAAAGATAGTCCATGTGTACAGAAGGTGCTTCACTGATCAAACTCAGTTAATTGACTGTTTTAGTGTGACACCAAAAGTCATTTTTGTAGCATGAAAGAATACCACCAAAATCTTTAAAACGACACTGAGAAAGCACATTATTCAAAATTCATAAAGTTCCAACAAACAATTAATGCATGACAACTTGGTGAGCGGCATTTTTTATACTCATCCTCTCCAGCTGCACTGCTAGATCACCACAAGTGAAAGTGAAAGGATCAAACAGTGTTACTGTGACAAGTCGCGGTGACCAGTGGGTATATGGCAGGTCACATGTCAAATTGACAAAGTGTAGGTCTTGTGGGAGCTGTGTGTTAAATAAGGAACATGACTCAGCAGTGCAGGCAAGTTACGTGATCAAATTTCCAATGTGTTAAGCAGTCTAAATACAACCCTGAGACTACTACAGCTCATAGCAGAGTATGATGACTTTTCTAAATATTAAATTAAAAACTATGCAAATTGTGGAAGCAGTCATATAAACTACTTTTCATCAACAATTAGTTAGTTGTGCAACTATTTACCAAATGAGCTCTCAGTAAAGTTATCTCTCTCATCAAGCAGTCAAAATACCACTCCATATCATTAGACTCAATTCCAAATGTAGTTGCATTAAACAGCTTGCTTTAATAATCGGGTATTTAGAGGAACACATCCCTATTGAAAGATTTGAATCATTTATGCCTAACCAGGGCCACAAAGCTAAGATATGTTTCAAGACTTGAGCAAGTGTACAAGAGAGAATGATTTGGATATTAAGAACCACCACAGTCAGTCTTACGACATTGCTTCTCTAATGAATGAAGGGCCATCAAGTGTTGATAATGGCAGAAAAAGTATTCAAGTATGGGTGACTTACCCTACAGTGGAGTGTGCGCTGATATGAAACTGTGTGCCGGTCCAAGACTCCGCTGTAGAGTGAAAATTTCATTCATGAAACAACCTCCAGGCTGTGGCTAAGCCATGTCTCTGCAATATCCTTTTTTCCAGGAGTGCTAGTTCTGCTAGGTTCGCAGGAGAGCTTCTGTGAAGTTTGGAGGGTAGGAGATGAGGTACTGGCGGAATTAAAGCTGTGAGGACGGGGCGTGAGTCGTGCTTGGGTAGCTCAGTTGGTAGAGCACTTGCTCGCGAAAGGCAAAGGTCCTGAGTTTGAGTCTCAGTCCGGCACACAGTTTTAATCTGCCAGGAAGTTTCATATCAGTGCACACTCCGCTGTAGAGTGAAAATTTCATTCTAGAAACAACCCCCAGGCTGTGGCTAAGCCATGTCTCCTCAATATCCTTTCTTCCAGGAGTGCTAGTTCTGCTAGGTTTGCAGGAGAACTTCTGTGAAGTTTGGAGGGTAGGAGATGAGCACTTGCCCGCAAAAGGCAAAGGTCCCGAGTTCGAGTCTCGGTCCAGCACACAGTTTTAATCTGCCAAAAAGTTTCAGCTTGTACTTCTATTGGTGACCATATTGTCAGTACAAATCCATGTGCCATCATGATGCGTACTCAAATAACTTTGGGTACAATGGTCTGCTGCTTCTCTCTCTTCCTCAGCACTATATGCATGTGTCATTACTTCTCCTATGACAACTCTTCCATTGTTAACCAACGGTGGTTGTGGACTCATATGGCATTTGTTTGCGCCACCTTACGTACCATCTTCTCTGTCAAAAACAATGACAACACTATTATTCAGAATGTCCCTTGTAGATACAATTTTGAATATAGACCATTAGAGCTCCTCTGCTGTAATATCAAAATATGGACAAGTCAGATACATTCTCAATAATCTATTTTGAGACTGCACTGCTTGTTATTATCAGAATGGTCCTCATGCACTCTTACTGGAAGACAGATGTCCAGTATAAAGTGGAAAAGAGGTGATCATATTGAGAAAAAAGTACCAGCTACATTATATAATTGAATATGATTTTGTCAGTTCATTTTTCAATGTCATTTTGGAGAGTGAACTCCTAGCATTGTTTCACCATTTAAATAACTGTACAAGATGCATGTTAAATAACAAAGGGCTTGAATTAGCTGTATTTTTTTGCCTTCATTATGATACCAATTCATTGCAACATGGAACCTGAAACTGCTAGGGACCACACACCCTCTTCCAGTAGCTGCCAGCAATTCATGTAGATTTGTAATATTAACTTCTAAATCAAGTCCATGACTCTCAACAGCATCCCAGATGTGCTAAATAGGACATAGGTTGGTTGAATGCGCCAGGCAGAAGCAGCCAATGCTCCTCACTGCCGAGGCTGTTCATTAGATCACTCTGATATTAGAGCAATCAAGTGGTTAATTTTCTTTGTTGGGGACACTAATTTAAAGCTTCAAGTGGTGGTTTAGGTTCACCAGGTCTGCCTGTTTGTTGTCCTATGAGGGATGTTGGAAGACAAATCACTAGTTCCATTTTATGCTTTGGAAACAAACATTACACACACAAGGATATTATCAATAGCCAGGACTGTAACCTGTCAACTACCATGCTCTTTGACCTTATGTACATTGAACTTTCAAAGGCTGTGTTCTTGCACCCATATCTACTGCTGCTAATTCAGTTACTCATAAATGCATGTGCCATGTGAGACATGGTACACACAGGTATTAACTCATAATTATGGTTTATGTGCAACATAGCAAGAAGCCATTTCTTGTAGTACTGCACCTCACATGCTATCTCTGTCAACTACTGATTGGATTAGGAATATTGGTGGGAATAATAGCTCTTCAACATGGGAGATAGTATGTATAATTCAATAGTCCAGCGTGCATGAAAGTTAAGTCAATAGCTTCCAGTAAATATTCCTGATGACTAAATTAATCAGACAGCAGTAGTATGTAGGATTATGGGCATTAGTTGTAAAAGAACCATAAACTGTTGTGCTTTATAGATAAGAAATATTGAGAAAATACATCACATCCATTTCAAAATAGAAAAACAATGAAGAAAAACATTAAGTCAAAAATCAGTGAATTTATTTCAATATTTTTTTCTTAAATTTCTACTGTGGACATGTTTGAGCTCTGTGATTATATGTGCCAATTTCATATTTTTGTATGCTTATTGACACAAGTCTGTTTCTAAACGAAGATGCCTATGCTGTTTTAGGTCATTCTGCGAATGAGATGGCACAGTGGTTAGCACACTGGATGTGGATTCAAGAGGTTGATGCTTCAAATCCCCATCTGACCATCAAGATTTTAGGTTTTCTATGATTTTGCTAAATCACTTAAGGCAAATAACAGTATGGTTCCTTCGAAAGGACACAGCCGATTTCCTTCCCCAGCCTTCCTTGATCCAAGCTTGTGCTACCTCTCTAATGACCTTGTTGTCGACAGGACATTTACCTCTAATATCCCTTTCTTTCTTTAGGTCTACTGTATCAATTACCCCACAACTACTCAAAATGGAACATAAATTACATTGAGTTTGCTTGTAACAATATTATGAAAAGTTGCTACTCATCATATAGCGAAGATGCTGAGTCACAGATAGGCCAAACAAAGACCATTAGGAAATGAGTTTTTGGCCAACAAGGCCTTCATCTGAGATAGAACATACACACACAGACTTGCGCAAATGCAATTCACACACACGACTGCAGTTTCTGGTTGCGGAAGCCACACACACACACTTGTTGTGCCTATCTGCGACTCACGATCTCCGCTATATGGTGAGTAGCAACTATCCTTTCCATAATACTGTTACATTCCATCCTGGATTTTCCATAGTTGTATTGAATTTTCTTGTACAATTGGGTCACTTATAATGTAAATTATGTACAGTGTTTGACAATACTTAAAATTGCATAGTGACCTGCCTACTAGTCTTTCAAGAGAGAGTGATGGTGCTTTTGTGTGTGGGTGTGTGTAAGGGGGGGGGGGGGGGGAGAGTGGTGAGATAATACACACTCTAAGACCAAAAAAAACTCTGAGGGAATTACCTGAATCATACAGAAACTGGTGCATGTGATGTACAGACAAACAAATGATATGATTACAATATAATAGAAGGAGACATTCCACGTGGGAAAAATTATATATAAAAACAAAGATGAGGTGACTTACCGAACGAAAGCGCTGGCAGGTCGATAGACACACAAACAATTTTTTGAGGTGGAGGGTGGCATGCTGTTCTAATTTACGGTTGGGCTGTAGGAGGATGCTCTGAACAGCCGGTGTGGATGTGGGAGAGGAAAGATTAAGGACTTTTATTAAGGATAGGAGTTGACGGGTGTGTTCATTGGCTGAGTTGATGTGTAGGTGAAGGATTAGGTGGGTGAGGGCAATGGATTGTTCAGTTTGGAACTGGTATAGGGACTGATGGAAGGAAGGGTTGCAGCCAGAGATTTTTTTTGAGGTGGAGGGTGGCATGCTGTTCTAATTTACGGTTGGCCTGTAGGAGGATGCTCTGTTTGTGTGTCTATCGACCTGCTAGCGCTTTCGTTCGGTAAGTCACCTCATCTTTGTTTTTATATATAAATGATATGATTACAATTTTAGAAAAATTGTGTGGTTTATTCAAGAGAAATAGCTTCACAAAGTGCATAAGTCAATAACGCGTTGATCCACTGTTGGCCCTTATGCAAATAGTTAATAGGCTCGGCATTAATTGATTGGTGGGTAGAGTTGTTGGATGTCCTCCTGAGGGATATCGTGCCAACTTCTGTCCAATCAGCACCAAATTACAATTGTTGTTATATGGTTATGACAGATGGTCTCTTCATTTTTAATGACATATTCTTTTTTTCTGGTAGCTGAAGAGAAACAATGCTAACTTAGTATTTCCTCTTGTATCAAACTTTGGTACATAATTTGTCTGTGTGTCTAAAGTGAACTTTCCAACATTTTGTTTTGAGCTCTTCCAATCAAAAAGTCCTCAATATATGCATAAAATTGAGAAGATGCACTGTAGGAATGTATATGATTACCAAGCGCATCTGTGTGACAAACTCAATGTTTTTAGGGATAAATGTTGATTGTCAGTTAACATGGTATGAACACACAAACATACCAACAAAAAGAATGTCATCAGCATTTTATACTCTTAGATTCTAGTGTCAGTTTGTAACAATTAATGTCTCATGGTGACATCCTATTCCTATGTACATTTAGCTGTGGCTTTCTTTTTTGGGAATCAAAAGCACAAAACAGAAACACAGCTTTTAGACTGGAGAAAAGGGCCATAAGAATAAATAACTAAAAGTAGTAGTCATGCTCATTGTTAAGAACTGATTAAAAATCAGGGTATCCTTCATGTACAAGGAAAGGCCTCGAAACAGCATTTTCCATTAGGGAATAATATTATATAATAAATTGCCCAATTAGATGAAAAAGATGATTAAAATACTTCCACTTACAAAACCAAGCTACACGTACAGTTAAAACGAGTGAGGTGACACAGTGGTTAGCTCACTGGACTTGCGTTTGGGAGGACAACAGTTCAAACGCGCGGCCACCCATGCAAATTTAGGTTTTCCATGGTTTGCCTAAATTGTTCCAGGCAAATGCCAGAATGGTTCCTTTGAAAGATTATGGCCAATTTCCTTCGCCATCTGACTCAATCTGAGGTTGTGCTCCATCTCTAATGACCTCAATGTCAATGGGACATTAAACCCAATCTTCCTTCCTTCTACACAGTCGACGGTTATGTAAATGACTCAGAGTGTAGGTTAGTAATAACAGGTGTCAACTACATCACCCTGTCATATACAATATGCAGTCACAGTGTGATCCTTTACGAGCAAAGGCACTCAGCTATATAGTTCACGACAGAAATATTTTGTCATCGTCTTGAGTTCATCATCTCACTCCTCAAGGAGGATGGTGAATCAGTTTTTAAGAGGGACTGAAGGGAGGACATGGAAATCTGCTTGTTTGTGGTCCTGGAGTCATCAGCAGGAGTCCAGTGTGTCAAGTGGTGCAGGCTAGAGACCAATGAGGCAGTACAGTTGTAAAGACATTGACTTCATGGTTGGGTGGACATAGTTTGCTCTCGAAAGCTTATATTGTGAAAGACTTTTTGTTGTGCCTATCTGCAAGTCAGCATCTCTGCTATATGGTGAGAGCAACTTTCCTTTTCATAATATTGTTAGATTTTCCTGAATCGTTTCAGGCAAATGTGAGGATGGTTCCTTCAGCAAGGCTACAGCCATCCACAGTCCTACCCTCATAAAGCATACTTATGTATCATTTGTGTATATGTACTGGAGCTATCTGTTTCCATTGTATTGTGAAGTCAAATATTATACAACTGTAATATGATCCCTGGATAAATAAATAAACAAATAAATGTATTTTCAAATGTGTAATACTGCAGATGCCATATATTTTCATCATAGATCAATTATTGTTATTCACAAGGACCATGGAGAACAAATTGTCTGATTCTATGGGTCGTCAAATTCTAATAGATAATCTGTGGTTTAATGCCATTCAAGATTTTGATTTTCAGCTTTGGAATCCTTTCTTAGTAAGTAGGAAATAAAGGGTAAACTTCAACAACAGCTTAGGATTTCACAATTTTTCAAGAGGTGTTCCCTAAGGTTCTTTTTACAGTTACATCCATACCATACTCTGAAAACCACTGTTAAGTGCATAGCTGAGGGTATTTCCCACAGTACCATACATTACAGTAAAGTGCATAAATACCTGTGTGTGTGAACTGCAATTAGTCCAGTCTTGTGTTATTGGCATCTACAGGAACAATGTGCAGGGAGCTGTATTTCATGCCTAAATTCCTCACTTAATACTGATTCACGAAGAACTCACTATAAGTAGTATTTTGCTTAATAATTGTGGTCTATCTTCAGGCATCTGACAACACAGTTTTTTTAATATTTCTGCGATGCTCTCCCGTGTGTCAAACAAACCTGTGGTCATCTATGATACTTGACTCGTGTCAACTACCAGTGCAACAGGTACTACTGATTCTCGATGAGAGAAAAGCGCTCATCTGCTATGCTACACTCCTCTGCTTCAGAGGCCAAACTCATAGCATCAGTCCACTGTGTCAGACAAATCTGCTTGATTTATGGACCAGTGAGTGCTTGGTAAGAGGTTCTTGTACTGCCACTGAGTGTGACAGATGTTGGTGATAGAAGCTCATCATGCTGAGAAAACTTCGTGCATGGGCATGCGATCTGAAAAATGGCTTCGATCTTTTCAGGCAGAGGAACTGAGTCCTTGGACGAAATCTGATACCCTAAAAAATCAATATGTGGCTGTCCAAAAAACACTCTTGGCTGTCATCAGAACCATGCTACATTTATTTAGCCTTTTCAAGACTTGTATCAGGTATTG
The DNA here is from genome assembly GCF_023864345.2 of Schistocerca serialis cubense. NCBI lineage: Eukaryota > Metazoa > Arthropoda > Insecta > Orthoptera > Acrididae > Schistocerca > Schistocerca serialis. The sequence goes on along the minus strand of NW_026048515.1, from coordinate 2,198,212 downwards.
CTCATGTTGTTCTGTGGTTGATGAGAATCTTGTCTAAGTATGCAAAACAGAAGAACACTCCTTATAGTACCACATCAATAAACTGCCGCCATGTTTATGAGGCGTTTCACAAGTCGAACGTCTGATCGATATATACAGACTCTCGAACTATCCAAAGAGGGTGCAGAATGTCTTCTTCCATTACAGGTATCTGTATATACACCTTAGCACATTCTTGTAGACTGAAAATTGTCATGTCACATATGTATAGTTGTAATCTTGTGTTAGAGGAATGGTGATCCCTGCACAGCACTGTGCAACATCTTTCTTTGGTACCAGATGAAAGGGAAAGGACCACAGACAACTGACTGGATGTATAATCCTTTCTCTCTGCATGGCATGAAATTCTGCCTTTGCAATCAGGAACCGCTCTGGGGCCAGACATCATGGTCAACAGGAAAATGGCAGGCCGTCTGTGGTCTTGATACAATGAACAATATCATGAGACACCTCTTTTGGTGCTCCTGGGGGTCATGTCAAGGTTGGAAACCATTGTAATAAGCATGCATACTCCCCAGCATCTGCCTGCACAACTTTGGCTGAGAGCACCACTGCACAGTGACAGAAGCTTGAAGTTGCCAGGCCAGTTACACCATCCATCAAGTGTGCATTCGCCAGGTCTTGTAGCAGGTGGTAATGCACCAACAGATCAGCGCTGATGCAGGACTCAGTGACATTCGTGATCGTAAAATCTCACGAGTGCTCAGTGCAGCCCCAGGTCTAATTTCATACACTGGGTGACGTAGGTCGGTATTGAAGAGTTGTTTGCACCAGACAAGGTTCCTGGTCTACAACAGCATAGCAATCTCCAGGGAAAGATACACAAGTCTGACCTGGCATCCACTAGATACTTGTAGCTTGACTTCCGGTCACTGATAAAAAGGGGCTGGGACAACACTTGGCAATCAGAGGCACTGTTTATGTCTGATGGCTGCCGGCATTTTGGTATGTGTATAGAGATTTTCATGTATGTGCCTGGTTCCCTGATCCTCTGAGGTACGGTAAGATAAGATAAGACACTAGCAGACTGGGGACCTTTCTTATCTGTATGGTGATGAGGTAGCTGAGGAACAACTTCTAGACCTCCTGCAGTACTGGTTTCTATCACCACTGATGTCACACTGGGATAGTTATTTATCAATTCACTTGGTAGGGACCTGGACCTTAGCTGCCAGATTTTTGTAATCTGCCCATGTGACCCTTGTTGATGCTAGGCCATGACACATCACAGCGGGTGCACCAGTTGAGGCAGAGAACATCGTGAACAGTACTGGATTATTCGACGCCGTCGGCATGCTGTTGTGCACGGCAACTGATACACCAATCAACGCAGTAAGTATAGTGTCCACTATCCTGTCAGCCAAGATGGCCACCATGTCCAAAGGAATCTCCATCTGCCTGTGGTGACAACGTCTGCTCTACAATGTGCGCAGCAGGTTGCCCAGCACAATTCCAATGTCCACCCTGTTGTGGAAATGAAGTAAATATTAGGTAATTTCTGAGTCCCCTACATTCTCTTAGGTTAACTCTAGCCAGAGGTGTTTCTCTTGTGATGTGGAAACATGTGGTATCAACCACAATTTCATCTTTTCATATGCGCTGCTTCCAATTGTTGTAGTGATCACATATTCAATGGTGCCCTAGCTGACTAATGGCCAACATGAATTTAATGGAGTCAGCCATAACATAGAGGAAACTAGATTCCACTTGCATAAACCATAATGCTGGGTTGTGTAGCCACAAGGGGGCAAGGGCACTACAAGCTGTGAAACTGACAGAATCATCAGCTCCAATGAATCCCTCATAACAGATCCGGAGTAGTCGTACCTCCTGTTGTTGCAGTCTTAGATCATATCAGGGTCACCACTATAGATGTATTGTTAGATTTGTCAACCAATTCGTCATCCAACCTGTAGGTGCATGAAATGATTTATTATTGTATATGAATTGTCTCGTTATTACATTTACCTAAGGAGTTGAATGCTCTACAAAGAAATAGAAAGTTCGTGGTTTGACAATGCACAGTCTTTGTACAGATGAAATGTATATGAACTAAAAAAAATTTCTTGTTACTAAGATAAGAAAAACACAAGAACACATAAAAATTATAAAACTCTCTGACAGCTCAGAAAAATTCACTATTGATATCAGCGCCTCTGACAACTAACACAGAAAGCTGATTGACAGCTGCACTGTAACAACATGTATACATTCGCATGCACATGACACAACTCTGCACTACACTGCAAGAGAAACTGAAGCTTGGCTGCAACACTTACTACGCATATTTTCATACCCATATAGTATAATGCATACTGCTATGGCAAAAGAAGGTTGTCAGATGTGTTACTGGTGTTTCAGAAAGCAGTGAAGTCTGGAGGCCAATTAGTGAAAGAAACAAAGTATTAGGACAGTTCTCTTGTTAATTATACTCAGTTACCTACCACTCAGAAAATCAAATAAATTAACTACAAACTAAGACAGCCAGTTCATCAACATAACACATGCCACAAGTGACCAACCCACTAGCGAGATTTAGCAAAACAGAATAGCTACAAACACCTAGGCTTTGAACTTTTCAGTGCAATACCTTCACAGGCACACACTGTGTCATTTAACATTTTTAAGAATGTCAAACAAAATTGGCTAAAGAAAGACATCTTATACTATTGATGAAAGGTGTACAAACAAATGTTGGTTCAGGAGATGGCTAGCTACAGTTAATTAAAAAGCTCATATTTTTCTTGTAAAAGCAATGTCTATCACCTTTTCTACATAATCACATTAAAGATTTCTAAGTAATTATAAGAAAAGTAAAAATTGCCCATCTTATCAACAAAAAATGGAAAAATTAACTGTTACTATGAAAATCTGTTTATTTCTAATAAGATTGTGTGTTACCATCTTTAGTAATGACTAACAAGCCAGTTATTAAGTATATCATTAGTGATAAGTTTATTTCATTGTCAGTATGTGTTGTTCAAAGAAATAAAGTGAGTGGTACTGGCAAAAAATTTGACAAGAATCAAAAATAATCTATTGCTTCTAGTATTCTAAGCCTGTGAAGATTAGAAAAGGAATTTTAAAGCATAATTCAATTCAAGTTTTCTACTCTCTTTCTATTTACTCCCATTCACTTCTTATAACATGGTTAAGTAGATGCTATTCGAGTATCTATTTTCATATTCATGAGATCATTCTTTAATTCATTGAAAGATTTGCTAGAAATGTCATTGATGGCTCAGTAGTTGTACACTGAAGTAAAAGTCCTTTAAGGCAAATACTTTTTTACACATTCTTAGCTCTAAAGTTATGTGACACTATTCTGTTCAGAATGATTTTTTCTTCTGGACAAAGTGTGAGTTATTTTTGAAATGCTAAGCTTAAGGAAATAGATGAGCTAAACACAACCTCAACCAAAGTGGAACAGAAAAAACCATGCTTATCAGACATTATGAGACATACACTCAGCAAAATGTATTTGTAATTTCACTTGCATCCTTATACCACTTACTGCTGGCATCTCTCTGACATTTGACTTTCTATCCTGTTTTAATATGAGTTCACTGTCTCATACTCCTGACCAAACTGCTTCCTTAATCCCTACACAGCCCCTTTTCCTCCAAATCCTTTCTTCTGTTACCAGAACCTCTGGTTCTAAGAACTAACGGTTTTCACTTCCTATTTTTATGTGCATCTGATGCCATATGTTAGGTTGTAGTTTTATATAGTGATATCTGAGTATTTTCTTCAGTCAACAGACTACTTTGGTATTTCTCTCCTTAGAAATAGAAAAAATAAAATGCAAGTAACCACATATATGAAATCTTGCTTGCAAAATTTGAACAACACAATACATAGACAGGAGAGTCCATAGATTTGAAGAAAGAAGTTTACTGTATTGATGACAATAAAATGTTTGAATTAAATTTCATATACAACAGTGCTTTTGAGAGAAAATCCAGGTTGCCTCAGCAATTACTTCAGAACAATAACGCAAGGGGCAATATGAAGAAAGAAAAAATATTATCAACAAAATAGGGCAATCTTCATTTTTTACTGACTGTTGGCAGTTGCAAGGTGTGTTGCAACTATTAGTTAGCTGTAAGTGTCCTCTTGTACACAACTACACAGCTATCTAATTTTTTTCATATTTTGGAGTTTTATTGTGCCTATCTGCAACTCAGCATCTCTGCTATATGGTGAGTGGCAACGTTCCTTCTCAGTATTGTTACACTCCATCCTGGATTTTCCATTGTTTGATTTTTTCATATTTTGATACGTTTTCTTCAAATAGTATGACATCTGTTATTCTGATCTCTTACAAGAAGGAATCAATCTAACTTTATCACTGAGTAAACAAAATCTTTTAACAATTTGTTTTAAAAGTATTTCTTATCTCTACACTGCTCTTATCCAGCTTTCTTTCCTATTCTGTGTATTTTGAAGTAGATGAAAACTTTATGACTGGAAGGTTCATTGTTCATTATAAAAGTCCTCAAATACATTTATGTTGAGAGCATCCTGAACTACTTTGCACTAATGGAGCTAAAAAGTACTGCAAAAAGAAATGAAAGCTGTTGCTAAATTAACTCCACTAAAATATTTGGGTCAAAAACTGTTGCCAATTTGATTTTCAAATCTTCTCTGCAATTTGTGTACAGTATATTATAGACTAGGCACATTGCTCAAAAATATTATTATGTACAACCATACAACATAATTTGTTTGTGAAATTATAGACTATCATTTAAGAAAAAATAACATATTTTTATTACTTACTTGATGCAAAGACACATGCTAACACAACAAATACTAGGGCCAAACAACACTTTAAACAGCCCATGTCACTATGATTGAAGCACAACCACGCACACCTTCACACTGACAGCTGAGGGAGCAGCCACAGCTATCAAAGAGTGGGTAACTTTAGATCAAGCCACTAGAGGCAGCACCATCTAGAGATCACACTTTTTCTTGACAAAGTTTGCTATTACACCTGTTAAGGAGTGAAGTGATGCTTAAAACTATAAATATACTTACTTATGTTTTGGCATGAAATGTCACTGAATAAACTCTGTGAAATAATTTGGAAGATGCAGGATTCAAAGACTGCTACATACTCATTTGTCACTTTTTGCTCTTTAACTTGAGACAACTGTGGCATATTAGTATCCAGAATTCATAACTTATTAATTATCTGTGTTACTAAAATTATATGTTTCTTGTATTTTGGTACAATGCCTTAAGAAGTTCTCTTTACATTCACGGTATTGTAGCTAATATACATCTAGCTACAGGTTTCTTGTTAATTATTTATGTCATCATATTTATGGTGATACATTAATATCTCTCTCACACACACATACATGTGCCATGTGTGAATGCACATTCTTTGATGAATCATTAGATGAACCACAAACAAAATATTTCAAAAACTAGTCCACAATCAAATGAGGGTAAATAATTTCTACTTACAGATTGAAAGCTGTCACAGACATGAACAAAGAAAGAAGAAATTGCAACTGTATGGTCACTTAATCCATCAGTAGTGTGTCTATTTTTATTCTCAGGACTTCCAGAGAAGCTATTTTCACCTTTTCAAATTAAACAACATATCAATCGGAAGCTGTGCTTTTCCTTATAACATTTTACCTGCAGTATGATTAATTTTCTTTAAGGTGTTCCAGCTGCAAAACATGTAATCTGAGAACTTCTATCATATATTATTGCACTATATCAAAGTCATGGGCTACCACATCAAAGGCAGATTTGCCCATAAAATGATTTGAGTAATATATATAAGATGATACAAACTACTGTTCAGTCTTATATGTCAGTATAATATGCACTATGCTGTCAATAGAGGAGAAAGGTAAAACAGAGATTCTACATCAAATGTCATATATTAACTTTTTGTATAGACGTAGTCAGTTCTGCTAGCCATCTTGCATATTATTTTCTTGATGTTGTCCTTTTTTTTCATTTTATTTAACACTCATTCACTTTGCATGGATACCATAATGAAGGACGACCCTCAGGAATACGGAATAAGTTAAGCTTAACAAATTTAATCAGCTGTTAAAAACTGGCCTGATGATTAATTGTTATTAAATTCCTATAAACTATTACTGCTTACTCTAGCTAACTTTACAATAAGAAATCTGTAACTTAGAAAAAGAAATTGCTGCTTCTTTACTTACATTAAACAGATGCTGTTATCTCCCACTGATAACTTAAAATCAGCACGATGACACTGACATTTATGATAGGACAATAATTATCTGTCTGTTTTTTAAGATAGAGCCTTTTGCAGAGACTATTCATACTTGCCATACAGCCAAAAGGAACCTTCAATTCCTGTGTAAATAATGAAATACTTTGCAGAAGCAGTGATTAAATAAGAAGTTTTCTATTTGAATTAATAATGAGTCAGGATTTCTTACTTCGATCAGACGGAAGCAGATTAAAATCCTACAAAAACAGCTAAGATTGCAGGGAAATACTCATCCTGGTTTTATTATGATTGTGTAAATGTACAGGATAAAATAGTGCAAGAACTCCAAGATCTTTCAAGAATCCTCAGCAAAATGTTTGGTTATCTACAGCCGTTAGCTATCTTATTCTTACTGCTTACTGAATTGGCAGAACTTTGGTGTTACACACACACACACACACACACACACACACACACACACACGGGGTAAGGCAGCTAAGCTAGCCCCCACTCTCAAATACGCTACCAGAAAAAAAATTCAGCATCCCCAAGGACTGTGTTCAGTGGCGCTGTATGAATCACTGATTTATTTGTCACAGTCATTACTGATCAGGTGACACTGAGGAGGTCTGTTTGCATGCCCTCTGTTTTGGCTCTGCAGGTGGTAGCTATGCTGTGTTTAGAGGTGAACAGTGTGTGCAATATTCATTCTAGGGTACAACCATGCCCCTGCGATGAATGTATACTCCTGTGGAACATCTTCAATCATTTGAACAGAGTTGCATTGTTGGGCTGTGGGAAGCTGGACGGATGTATCGACAAGTAGCTGCACATGTTGTGCACAATGTATTGGTGCTGCGTCACTGCTTTCAATAGTGGCCTGTGGAACATTCTCACATCCGTAGACATCTGCGTAGTACAGATGTATATTGAGATCAACACATTGCGATAACAGCAGTGGCAGGGAAGAAATCTAGGCCCATATTGAGCCTGATGTGTCACTAAGGAACACTGGGAATGTCCGCTTGCAGTTAAGATCATGTGTTCCTTTCGTCAGGTTACTACTAACACCATGAAACTGCCAAACGTAGCTACTCTGGTGCCCTCAAAGTATCAACTGGAGAGTGCAAAGGCATTTTGCTATCTTCAGTGATGAGGGTATATTCTAATTGTGTGTGAGTGATGGATGTACATGTGTACAGTGTAGACCTGATGACCGGCAGAGTTCACTCAGTCATGCCACACAGGTCCAACCCCAGGAATCATGGCGTGGGGGACCGTAAGTTACACCTCATGGTCACATGTGATGTTTCTGCAAGGTAAAGTATCCAGAGCCCTCTAATTGCACAGGTTGTTACTTCTGTGCTACTGCAATTTTTACAACAAAGTGATGTGCTTTTTCAGCTGAACAATCCATGTCCACATGTGGCTGCTCTGACACAGTGTGCTCTTCATGGTGTACAATTGCCCTGGCCAGTCAGATCACCAGATCTCTTGCCAGTGTGGAACATGATGAAACTGGAAATTACTCATTCTCCAGAGCCTGCAAGAATCATTGCCAAATTGCAACAAAAGGTGCATGGTGATTGGGACAGTCTATCACAGGATGCCATTCAGCACCTTTATGATGGAAACTTCCTGGCAGATTAAAACTGTGTGCCCGACCGAGACGAACTCGGGACCTTTGCCTTTCGCGGGCAAGTGCTCTACTATCTGAGCTACCGAAGCACGACTCACGCCCTGTCCTCACAGCTTTACTTCTGCCAGTATCTCGTCTCCTACCTTCCAAACTTTACAGAAGCTCTCCTGCACATTCCAGCTGCCGCTTAATGACTTCATATCAGCGCACACTCCGCTGCAGAGTGAAAATCTCATTTTGGACATTTATGGTTGTTTGCATGATGTGAGAATTCACGCTTGCATTGGCATCAGAAGGCTGTGTACGGTATATTGAAGTGACTGTTTGTGCTCCCTTGAACCTAACATGTGTTTTGTTTGGTCTGGATTTTTTTTTTGTTCTTTCTTTTCAGCAGTGTATATCCAGACTGGGCAATATTTTTAAAAGGGCCTTTGAATAGGACTTCAATGAAATAACAAGTATGGAACTTGATAACAGTGCCACAAACCACAGTCCTGCCATCAAGAGCTCCCATAAACATTTTCTCTAATGTAGCAAATGCAAGTAAACATGTAACTCAAGTACTGTTTATGTGTGTACTGTGCATGTGAAGCCCATTGGTTTGAGCTCTCACTGGTGTAGTATAAATAGTCAAAAAAGTGGATATGGTCTTCATTTGTGGTGAATGTCACCAAACTCTTAGAATAGTGGTGTGTTGTACGCTGAAAGGTATATTGATAGTGGTAATTCCTCACAAGTTATCTTTTCAAACATAATAAAAATGTTTCAAAAATTCAAAATGTAAGGAATAAAATACGCTAATGAAAAAGGAAAGTAATTGAGGGAAATGAAACCAACATTTTAGCAGTGGTAACACACAATCCACAAGTCACTAAGAGGCAGCTTGAATGTGCAGGTATCAGGCCAAAGAGAGTACTATGGATACTACATTCCAATGTATTCATGCTTTCCACACTTTGCTCCATCAAAAATTTCTTCGCAATGAGTTTCAAAATCGGTCTCAGTTTTCCAAACAGTGTATACAAAAACTGCACCATTGGGAAATCAATCTTCACTACATGTTTTACTGATTAGATGAAAATCCACTCTGGTCAACAGAAATGAATTAACCATGCCCTCAGACTGCCAATGCAAGGTGTGAGCTTTTCGAGAATCAGATCATTGGTTGCAGTTTTACTAATGTAACTCTAAATAGTCAAAGGCACCTACTTATAGTTCTTAATAGATGTAAGGTTGCAGTTATTGGAAGACATAAGACAACCTTGTGGTACCAACATGATGGATGTCATTCAGGAAACAGAAAATTGTCTTCATTCTCCCACACCTCTGGACTTTTATATGTGGGGAAAATTGAAACAAGAGGACTGCAAGAAAAGAATGACAGTTCCTGACGACATGTCATATAACATGGACTGTGTTGCAATATGTCCATATGAAATCAACATGCAATATTTTTTGGCCAGAATCAGTTTATAGTGTGTGTCAGTGCCCTGAGTCAACACTTTGAGCATATATGACAATATATGCTCAAACATGACAATAATTATTACAAAAACACAAACTGTACCTCACTTACATATTTGCTTGCATCTGGGGAAATAGATGGCTATGGAACCTCTTCTCCTGAAGGCAGGCCAATGGGTTGCATCACTGTTATCTCATTGCTATTTGATCAAGTTCCACATTTGTTACATTGCTTAAGCTACCTTCAGAGGCTCTTTCCATTGACACTGAAAAAAGTATGTAGTTTCCTTTAAAAAAGTCAGTATCATAATTTGGCAACTATAAACATAAAAAGTACTTGAATGTGACAGAAAATTAGTTACGAAGCGTACCCAAAAGAAACTGGAATAACATTGTCGTGGGCAGAGCTTGTGTAGTACACAATTTGCTACTAGGTGTGTATAGCACAACTCATTTCCAGTTCAGTGCTGCCTGTGTTGTCGACCTGGCTTGTTCTCTTCCACTGCAGTGACTGTTTTTACTAGCATTATTTTGTTCTTGTTTCGTTTTTTATGATGGCAAGTTTAAGTCAACAATACGCAGCTGTGAAATTTTGTTTTTTTTTTGGTAAAAATGTTGCTGAAACTGTTTTAATGTTGAAAACAGCTTACCAATATGACACTATGTGGAAAACTCAAGTGGACGAGTCGTTTGCTTGATTTAAAAATGGCAAAATGTCAACTGATGTCCATCAGCTGCCCATATTGACAAAAATACTGAAAAAATCTGAAAGCTGGTGCTCAAAGACTGTCGACAGACATTTGATCAACTGCCAGAGATTAGTGGGTTATCTTGGAGCTCAGTTCAATCCTGATTTGTGGCAGACAGGAGACTGGTTCTTCCACCAAGACAACACAGCTGCACACACAGCCATCTCTGTTAGACAGTTTTTTGCTAAAAATGGCATGGTTCCACTGCTCCACACACCTTACTTAGCTGACCTGGCTTCATGCGTTTTTTTCTTATTTTCACACATGAAAAGAGGCATGAAGGGACACAAATTTGACAACATTGAAGAAATCAAAAAAAAATGAAGGAGGAGCTGTCAGCCATTTCTAAAGAAGACTACAATAAATGTTTCGAACTGTGGAAGCACCAATGGGGCAAATGTATTAGTTGTAATGGAGAGTATTTTGAAGGGATAAGGTTGTTTTGTAAACAATTTGAAAATAGATAACTTAATTTTTTTTGTGCCCATCTGTACACTACTATAATTTATCAAAAACTGTACTTCAGTATATGTATTTATTCCGGATTTATACAGTATATGAGTGGCCTCTCTTAGCTGCCTCAAGGTCAGCACAATCTTGCCAATATACTATTGTTGACCTCCTACTCTCTCTGATGGCTCCCACTTTATTCTTGTCCCCCTTGTCCTGTGATCAGATTGACCTACCACTTCCTTTCTAAATTTACCAAACCTACCCCCTTTCCTCCATGAGGAAGGAACTGATAGTGCCAAAAGCTAAAATAGTTTCTAATACTTCAATATGAATACTAAGCAGTAAGCATATGGCAGTACTAAGAATTTTGCCTCCTGAAGGTAGTACTGGTCAATAAATTTTTCATTTGTACAAAATTCTACAGCACAAGCTTTCGCAGCCATGTTTAAGAAAAGCCTAAGAATAAATTACTTCCCCAATTTAATTGTTGTACATGGCAACAAATACAGGTACACCTATCTAAATTTTGTACTATAGTACAAGATCAAGCTCACTGGTGACAATGTAATTATATTTACTTTAGCATCCTCAGGTGGTGGGCTTGCTATTTAGACAAAACAAGGAGCTTGGAAGTACATGAGAATTGAAACTAAATTTTGGGAAAAAAAGACACACAGTCTAAATTGGACTTTTAAGTTAAGTCATGTAGATGGTAAATATTAAAATTATTCATGGTATTGGCGATGGATTTTGAGTATTACAATTTCTGTTCTCAAAAGGAAAAAAATTGAAAATAAAAACTACTGTGAAACGCATGGCACAGTTAATCTTCCTGTTCCATTCATGCATGGAGCACTGGAAGAATGACTGTATAAACACTTCTGTGTGTGCTGTAATTAGTCTAATCTTGTCATCATGATCCCTGTGGGAGTACCATGTATGGGGCCGCAGTATACAGGGAGAGTCACCTGTTATGTCAAAAACCCTGCAGGAATGGGGAAACCTGAAAATTCCGGTAAGGTATGGCTGAGGTGGTCTATCTTTTGTGATATGAACCGAACATAGGTGCCATCTTGAAATTCGGCATCTGGAGTCTAAGTCAGTTATCTTAAATGGGAAGGGGATCATGTGATGTATCAAATAACATCAGCATTTTCTCAAATGTTCATTCTTGTAAATAGATTTGAAGTAGCAGTTATGGTTCAGAAGTTAAACACATTTTGGTTAGAATTACAGGCTAGACTGTTCTCGATAAAGCACAGTCATTTAATGTGTTCAATATGGTGTCCCTCTTGCACTTCTTCAATGCGTTGCTTGATGGGTGTTTATTATTTTTTTCTGCATATATGAGATGCTTTAAATGATCCCACAGATGAAAGTCATGTGGTATGAGGTCAGATGATCTGGGTGGCAATTACACGAAACCATGTTGGGCAATCCAATGACTAGGAAATTGACCATCTTAACTACTGACGAATACTGCTCCGTAGTGTGGTGGAGCTCCATCCTATTGAAAGTAAGTGGAAATATGCCATCTTTGGTCAGAACTAAGAGAAACACCACTTCTTGCAGCATTTCCAGGTAGTGTTGAGCATTTAGGTTCTGGTCAATGAAAATGAGTCCAATTACATGGGTACCCCAGTTCCAGACCACGCCATTACTTTTACATCACCAACTACCTTGGAAGGTTCCATCCAGTGTCTGGCAACTCCAGTATCTGTGGTTGTGATGGATGACATTACCACTGACAAAAAAAGTTTGCCTCATCGCGGAACAAAATGCTTTGTGCAAAAGAGGGATCTTGTTGAACTTGCTCTAAGGTCCAAATGCAAAACTGCATGTCTGTCTGAGCCATCCTCTGCTAGGTGCTGTAGTAGCTGAATCTTGAACAGATGCCACTGACAAGCATGTATAAAATCAATGACTGGCTGATTCCACTTTCTGCTGACAAATGTTGTGTGCTGCAGTGTGGAATGACAAAACCATTATTGAAGTCGCCTCATCAGTAGCACTTTTCGGATGGCTACTACATGCCTTGTCAGCCACAGTCCCAGTTTCTCGGTATTTGGAAATGAAGCACCTGACAGTGTCTTGTGAAACTGGAGGTGTTTCAGGATGCCAGTTGTTAAAATCTGCTGTTTTGACACGGAAATTCCATTCTCCAACCACCAAAATGATGTCAATTCTCTCATCCTTGGTCAAAGCTGTCTTCAGTTAGCAGTAACAAAAACGGAGTTATACCTTTTGAACCACAACAGCTACTTCGCACGTTTTTACAGGTAATGAACTTGTCAGAAAATGCTGATGTTGTTTGATACATCACATGGCTGCTCTTTCATAAAAAAAGACTTAGATTGAGGATGGCCAATTTCAAGATGGTACCCATCTTTGGTACATACCATAAAAGATACACCACCTCAGTCATACCTTACTGTAATATTCAGATTTCTCCAATTCTGCAGGGTTTTTGACATAACAAGGTGTACTGTGATTTTTGACTCACACTCTATTTCTAGATTCAGCCTTTGAAGCCAATCCTCGAAAGTCTGTAAAAAGGCTTTCTTGGAATAGCATACATCCACTGTATCTTCGAATGTCTGCCTGTTCAGTTTTAGTTCTCTTTCTCCCCTGGGTCAATCATATCTGTAACCATTTGTGATGCCCTTCTCTGTATACACTCAATAACTTCCGTTAGTCCCACAAGTGAGCAATATTCCAAGACATGTTGCATGCATGTTTTGTAAGCAATCTCCTTTGTCAGCTGATTGCATTTCTTTGATATTCTGCCAACAAACTGAACTGTGCCACCTAATTTACCTACGACTAAGCGTATGTGATTTCACATCTCTACAAATTGTTACAATCAGACATTTGTCTTAATACTGCCTGCAACGTCATTAATATACAATGTGAGCATGGGTCCCAACATGTTTCCTTGGGCTACAACTGAAGTTATGTCCACATCAGTCAACAACTCTTCATCCAAGATAGCATGCTGCAACCTTCTTACCAAGGAATCCTCAATCCAGTCACAAATTTTGCTTGATGCCCCATATATTCATACATTTGATAATAAGCGTAGGTGTTGTACTGAGTCAAATGCTACCTGACTGCCTCGATACATGGCTTTCAGGATGTCACGTGAGAAACGTGTGAGTTGGATTTCACATGTGTTTTCAGAATCCATGCTGGCTGGTATGGAGGTGATCATCATGTGTGAGATACGTTCTTACATTTATCCTCAAAATTCTATAACAAATGGATGTCAAGGATATTGGACAGTACTTTATTCTGTTACCACTATGTGGCAAAATTATGTGGCCAGTGATTCAAGCCCAGAGCCCTGCCACCAAAAGCAGTACTCTACAAATTACATCATAAAAGCAAACCTCAGGCATCAACATGAAGCATTAACTTGTCATGGGCTCCTCCCTAAATTTTCTTATTAATTTTTCACCAGAATTCCATTTTGCAAATATGCAGACTGAAGCAATGAATGAAAATTTGTACCGAGGCCAGGATTCATCTCCTGTTCTCTAGGTAGATGCATTAACCATTATGCCACCTGGCACAGTGGCTTTGCACAACTACACGGATCACCCCAGCACACCTCCCTCCTCAGTCCAAATTCACATTCACATCAGCCCACTTAGTGTTCCCCTTAAACCTGAACAGCATTGCAGAGCCTCTCTTAATGTATTGAAATAGCATCTCAGCAACAAACAAAATGGGGCATCCTGCCTGAAACCCAAGCATATGTGCTTTATCAAATGAAACTATATGGTTCCAGAGACCTTTTCAAGTCTCAGACATCTATGACGTATATATGCAGACCGCAGCAACAAATGAAAATTTGTACAAAGGCCGGGATTTGAACCTGAGTCTCCTGCTCACTAGACAGATGTGCTAACCACTACGCCACCCTGGGATAGTGACTGAGGAGGGTGGTGTAGTGGTTGAGTATCTACCTAGTGAGCAGGAGATCCAGGTTCAAATCCTGACCTTAGTACAAATTTTCATTAATCGATTCAGTCTGCATACATACACGATACATGCTTTAGACTTGGAAAGGCCTCTAGAACCATGTAGTTTCATTCATTTGCTTGCAAATATGCTCTGTATATTTGGAGATACACTGTGACTCATGGCTACCTTGTTTTAGTTTGCTGTGCATCTGTGTGTATTCTGTCTCTCCTAATTTTTCTTTCCCTTTGACTGACATTTTTAGCAACGTACCCCCAGTTTCCAGTTTTATTATGCATTACAACAACAAATGTAGGGGTTTTTTGCCATCCAAAGTGCAGAAGTAAACCTTGGCTCGAAGAAGAACTTCAAGAATCACTAGAGACCAGATCAGCAAAGAGGCTAAAATGGCTAGAAAAAATTTCTGAAGATAGAAGGACAGCTTATTACAAGGCGAGGCTTAACACAGATCAGCTCACAAGGAAGAAGAAAGAGGGACATCATAAAAGTCTGTTGACAGCAGATGAAAAATCAAAGTCCTCAAACTCCTTTTTCCAGGCCTCAAGATTTGCCAGGCGTATCTACTGACAACTTACATTGTTATAAAGTATGCGACTGGTCAAGTGCTACTAGACTTTACGTCTCATCTTCAAAAAGGATAATGCTACATAAGTATCATACTACCGAAGGATTTCATTATCTGAATGTCTACAAAGTCTTCACAACGCTGTTTCTAAACAGCACAAAACCATTGGTTGAAGGAAATGTAGGCCTCTCCAATGTAGCCTTGTCCCTGGATGGTCGACTCTTCATCACATATTTACCTCGAGCCAGCCAACAGAAAAATTTTACTAGTTTGAATGAGAATTACATCTCACCTTCATTGAATTTCAACAAGCTTATGACAACATTGGCCACTCCATGCTGGAGGAATTTAACATCCCATCGAAATACACCCAAATAATTGCAGCTTGCTACTATCAAAGAAAGCTGGCACTGACAAGTGTGAATATTAACAAACTATCAGTTTAATATGTCTCAGTTGCAACATACTAATACGAATTGTTTGCAAAAGAATGGAAAAAATAGTGGAACCTGACCTTGGGGAAGATCAGTTTGGAATACAGAGAAATGCAGGTGCTCACAAAGTGATACTGACACTACACTTATTTTAAAACATAGGTTAAGGAAAGGCAAGCCCACATTTATAACATTTGTAGACTTAGAGAAAGCTTCTGACAATGTTCACTGGAACATATATTCTTTTTGCAATTCTGAAGGTATCAGGGGTAAAATACAGGGAGTAAAAGACTATTTACAGCTTATACAGAAACCAGACAGCAGTTATAAGAGTTGAGTGGCATGAAAAGGAAACAGTGATTGAGAAGGAAGTGAGACAGGATTTTAGCCAATCCCTATCGTTATTCAGTCTGGACAGTGAGCAAGCAATGAAGAAATCCAAAGAAAAATTTGGAGAATAATTAGAGTTCAGACTTGGAACAGCATTCAAATGGAATGGACAGTGTCTTGAAAGATGCTTATAAGATTAACATAACAGCAGCAAAACAAGGATAATGGAATGCAGTCAACTTAAATCAGATGAAGCTGATGGAATTAGATTAAGAAAATAGACACTTAAAAGTATTAGATGAGTTTTGATATTGGTTCGCAAAATAATGGACAATGGCCAAAATACAGAGGATATAAAATGTAGACTGGCAACTGCAAGAAAAGCATTTCTGAAGAAGAGAAATTTTTTAATGGCGAATACAGCTTTCAGTGTTAGGAAGTCTTTTCTGAAAGAATTTGTATAGAGTGGAGCCACATATGGAAACAAAATGCGGGCGATGAACAGTTTAGAAAAGAAGGTAATAGAAGCTTTTGAAATGTGGTACTACTGAAGAATGCTGAAGATCAGATGGGTAGAGCATTTAGCTAATGAGGAGGTATTGAATACAATAGGGGAGAAAAATTTGTGGTGCAACCAGACCAGAAGAAGGGATCAGTTGATAGGACACATTCTGAGACACCAAGAGATCACCAACTTGGTATTGGAGGGAAGTGTGGAAAGTAAAATTATAGAGGCGGACCAAGAAATAAATACAATAAGTTGATTCAGAAGGAAGTAGGTTGCAGAAGTTATTCGGAGATGAAGACCTTGCACAGGATAGAGTAGCATGGGGAGCTGCATCAAATCAGTCTTTGGACTGGAGACGTCAGCAACAAACATCTATCAATCAACTTGACAAGCATGCTTCGACAACCAACTATTGCCACCATTCAGTATTGAAAATGGACTGAGACAAGCAGATTCAATGGCACCCATACTATTCAACTTGGCTTTGGAAAAAGCAACCTGTGCCACTTCTCAGATCACAGGAATGGAGATGATGTGAGCAGACACAATCCTGGCATTTGTTGATGGTGGTGTGATTCATTGGCGACAATCTAGAGCAAGTATGTGCTGATACTTCCCGATTTCTCCACAATGTGAAGAAAAGTGGGGAGGTGATGAAAGATGATGAAACAAAATATATTATTGTATCATGCTATCAAGCTCTCCTTCCTTCCATCATTGACAGGCACACCTTTGAACAATGTTTATAATTTGAGTACCTGGGATCCATACTGACTAACAAAAGTGAGCTGGTAAAAGAAATGCATCAACAGATGATAAATGCCAATTCCATTTTCCTTATTCAGAACAATGTATTGTCATATCTAATATCACAGAAGAATAAGATGCAGCTGTACTTGACACTATTATGGCTGCTGTTTTTGTATTATCATGAAGCCTGGGTAACATCAGCAACATCTGCAGAAGCAATCTGTGCCTTTGAGAGTACGGTACTTTGAAACACCTATGGTCCTGTCTACAGTACTACGGTAGGTAAATAAGAGTGAAGAATGAAGGAAGACCTGTACCAGCAGTTTGGAAAGCCATACACAGAACAAATATTAGGACAGAAGAGGCTATAGTGACTTGGCCACATTTTTTGTGCTGGTGGATCCCTGCCTAACAGTCCTTCATTCTCAACCTGCTGGAAAATGCCCATGGTGATGTCCACGGATGTGATGGAAGCATTGAGTACTAACAAATGGATACCACAGCAGTGGAAGATTTTGTACCCCGCCTGGAAGGCGGCACGTGGGTCTGCTCCTGAAAACTGAAAGGTTGACCGAATGAAGGAAGTGAGTGGGAGCAGGTGAGGCAAAACACGTTGGTACTGCAGTATGAATTTAAATCACCTTTACTCTAGCAAGAAGAATACATAACTTTGCAATGAGGTGCGAAGTGTCTCGGCCGTCTGCTCTTGATGAAATGGGAGAATCTGGAGCGGAGCTCGTAGATCTGCACAGCACCAACTAGAGGGCGCTGTCGTCGGTGTCTGTCGTAGTGCCAACCTAATAACTTTAATACGCCATGGCATCGTTATCGATACCACAGAAGATGACGCTAGAGACCGGCAATGATTGGCTATGATCTACAGCAGATATCACCTCTTTTTTGACTGACTGACTTCCATTTATTAGTGTGCTTTTTGTAATATGTTTCTTTTTTTTTATAATGTGCACTTTTTTTATTTTCCTTATGTACTATTATTTTTTCTCTCATTTTCTGCTGTAGGACACAAAAGCCCACTAATGCAAAAAACGGTGACGATTAACAACATAAGGGAAAGCCAGATTGCTACTTACCATAAACATGACACATTAAGTTGCTTGCACACACACACACACACACACACACACACACACACACACTCACACGCGACTGCCATCTCCGGCAGCTCGGATTTCCGATCTGAGGTGCTGGTCAAAGTGTGCATGTGGTGCGAGTGTTTTTGTGAATAAATGTGTGTGTGTGTGTGTGTGTGTGTGTGTGTGTGTGTTTCCTTCTCTGAAGAAGGCTATGGTGGAAAGCTGATATTTCAAACGTCTTTTGCGATATAATTCTTAATGTTGCAGTTGTTATTAGAAGGTCTTTGTTGTTGGTACTGCCAGACATCTTTAAACAAAATTAGATATTGTCACAGCTTCGATGCTTCATGCTATTTACATGTGAATTTCTTCATCTGGAAACAATACATCCTTTTTCATGATAGAAAAGTTGTCATGAGCAATAGTGGAGAATATTGGATGGAGTAGATCTCATGGTACGGCATGACTTGGGATAATCAAGGCCATGGTAAAGTAATCTATCCAGACACTGGATGGTATTAGGTGATTAATGTGCTGCTAACTTATTTGGAAGCAGAAGCTATATTGACCAGCTGGATGGAGGAGAAGACTGCCAAGGACATTTATCTGTAGACAAGGTCAGTGTGGTAGTTACATGAGGAAAAAGCCTGTAATAGGTTACTGGTATAGTTATGAGATAATCAATATTAGACCAGATATCTTCTCACTGATATCTAGGCCACAGGACAGATAGTGGCTGCTGTCCCCCTCCCCCCCCCCCCAATTGTTTGATGTGGACTGAAATTTGGATGGAAGCCTAATGAAGTGGACAACATCTTGGGATTGGGTTTTAGGTTTTGAGAAGAACCAAGGGAATTTCCATTGGGAAAGGAGTTAACATGATGCAGTACAAAGGCCGTCCAAAAATGTTTGCACAACCATCTCTAATTTTTTTATTTTTTGCAGGAGGAGAGTGAAATTTTTTGTGAACATCCTTGGTACATTTAGCTGTAAATTAGTACATAAAAGTATTTTCTTTTATTTACAGGTGAGCCATAATGGACCATGAACTAGATGTCAGGTTGTGACAACAGTCGGTGATGGAGTTCCTCTTCAAAACTGGCGATGACTGCCACACTGATTCACAGGAAGTTGCTCCCTGGTTATGGGGAGGACACAGTGGATTGCAGCAGTATCCAGCAGTAGTTGCAGAGGTTTAAGGAAGGTGATTTCTCTCTACTGGACAATCCACAATGCGGCAGACCATTGATGGCAATGAGCGATGTGAATAAGGAGACCATTGATCAAATCATCCAAAATGACAGATTTGTGATGACATGACAGATTGCTGAAATGACTCATTTGTCATTGGATAGTGTGGTATCAGTGGTACAGTCACTACAGTACAAAAAAAATCTGTGCACATTGGATGCCTAGATTATTGACAAGAGAAACGAAAATGATGGGGAAGAATGTGTGCAAGGGTCTCATGAAGACCTTTACTGAAGAGTGGAAACAGTGTTTTGATGATGTCATTACCCAAGATGGAACCTGATAGCAAAATCAAATCCATGGAGTGGCGTCATCCAGGATCGCCTCAGAAGAAGAAACCAAGACTTTCACAAACAGCAGACCAAAAGGTGATGGCCTCCTTCTTCTGGGACCAGTGTGGTGTCATTTTCATTGACTTTTTGGAACACGGCTCCACAATTAACAGGGACTGTTACTGTTTGTCATTGGACAAGCTGTAACATGCCATCAAGACCCACAGACCACAGCTTCAGGCTCAGCTCATCAGACTACACCATGACAATGCCAAACCCCACACAGTCCTTATGACATAGTAGAAAATCAGGAAAATGGGTTGGAAAATTGTTCTTCATCCTCCCAATAGTCCGGAATTGGCTCCGTCTGATTTTTACCTCTTTACTCATCTGAAGGCCTACCTGCGTGGTAAAACTTTTGATAGTGAGAAAGCCTTATTTCCTGTGTACAGCGATGGCGGCGTAAAAGTCAATCCTCAGAATTTTACCAAACTGTATTTACATCATGGAAAGAACGTTGGGCCAGATGCATCACAGCTGATGGAGGCTACACTGAGTAGGCTCAATATATAGCAAAATGTTCCAAGTATGATACAAAAGATTTCGTTCTCCCCCTGCAAAAAACAAAAAAAATTACAGACGACTGCGCAAAACTTTTCGAATGCCCTTTGTAAATGGAGGAGTCCAGACCACAATTAATTGTGGTTTTAGAAGTTGAGGAATGGCTCTCCCACAAGGCCCATTAAAAGGTTGACTTACCAAAGGGGCATTCTGCTTCCTATAACCTGATTTGTTTTTAGGGCTGGTCCAAAACACTGAAAAAGCTATACGTAAAGTTGAAATTAGCTAGTGTGACAATGAACGCAATATTTTCAGACGGAAACACATACGAAGGTTACGAAAATGAGCAAGCTTTCGGAGGCAGTGGCTCTTCTACAATTAAGCTTTCAGGTTTTCAAATCTTGTCTGGTGCAGTACCCAACAGTCTTTCCTTCTTATCCTGTTTGGAAAGTCTCTTCTGACCCAGGATTTCCATAACTCTCCTCATTTCCTAAACCTCACCAGTCCTTTTCCTTCGTCCCTCTTCCTTCCCCTCTTCCTTTCCGCCAGGAGGAGGAGCCACTGGCTCTGAAAGCTTGCACATTTCCTTAACTTTTATACATATTTTCTCCTGTTGCTGCTTAGTGAGTAGATTTTATTATCTGCCCAATTATATGGTATCTCGCTAATTTAAATGTTTCTATCAAGATCACAGTGAATTGTGCCTCCTGTAGGTAAGTCACGACCAACTTTTCATTTCTCTTTAATTATAAAAAACTTTTCAAATCAGTTCTTCAATTTTTATACAGTTACTAACAACATCTTCTCAAGAATCTAAACACAGCAGGTTTTACACACACAGTGATACAACCCTGGAAATAAGTGACACATGTAGTAAAACTTTGAACAGGTGCCAGTTTATTTCTAAAAACATACAGTACATTTCAATTTTATTCCATTCAACATCAAATCAAAATTCTGTCAAATTTACTGCAGATTTTGATTACCAACATCTGAATTAGTGTCTTTTTTATGCATAAAATATAATAGAACTTTCATACTGAATTACCAAATGGATTTTCAAGCAACATTCAGAAATCATATTTTTATTATATAAAATAAAGTCTCAGTAAAGGTGAATCAAGAAATATGAATAATTATCTATAACTCATGTCACATGAAGTCAGTACTGGAGGGAACTAAAGCCATAGTTGCCTTCTGGATTCAGTCAACTGCCATAAGTTCATAGGCAGCAATACTTCAGCAACTATGAATTGTGTGTACACACGGCCCATAAGGCTGAACAATCATTAATGTTTGCTAAGGCATACCCATTTCCTTTGGCAACACTATTACGAGCAACTCTGTACATAGCTGCTAGGATAAATGTAGGGCAGAAGTATTAGCATCTATTCCGATCATTCCTTTTCCCCCTGTTACTTAACATATCACAGCACAGAACAAGCCAGAACAAAATATCAAACTAGCATGCTTATGTAAACACATTGGTTCGCACTTGAATTGCAACTTGTTGCACCTCAGTTGTCCAGTCTTGACAACAATCAATTTCTCTTTTTGCCATTGCAAAAAGAAATTGACCAATTCAGTATCTAAGAGGCCCGATTTGTTTTAGTGTACTCAATATAATATACATCTACAATTCCATAAAATGAGAGGATATAGACTTTGTAGATGAACTATTTGCAAACAATCTGTCTCCATGGTTCCAAATGTATTTTGCTCGCAGAGGCAGGAGTTATTTTTCTTAAGTACAATTTATCTCAACAAAAATTTTAAGTCACACATAGAAATTATGACCATATTCCACAGGAAATAAATTTTTGTGGCGATTTAATTCAGTTGGTTGTTATCACTCTGAGTGACATTTAAACTTAACAATTATGTATGACTATTGCACAGAATGCATCAAACATACCTGTTGGTAAATTATTTTGACCAATTTGTTAATTCCACTCTTAGAGGCTGTGTGTACACATTACTCGCATACAAACAAATAAATGCATACTCTTCTCTGTGGCAGGATATTACAATACTGCTTTTACAATATTGAAATAAAATGTGTTGATAGATAAAGGGTGTACTAAAAAGAAAATATGTTTTAGTCTATAATGACAAATTATTTATTTATTTTGCCTGCTGGCAACCCATTTCAGTACACAGTACCATCCTCAGGCCAGCCCCTGACACGCAGTCATCATGCTCGCTTTCCAATTAGGTGTGTCAAATAAGTAACTGACACACCCACTTGGGAAGTGAATGTGACGACTGCGTCTTAGAGGATGGCCTGAGAATGGCACTGTGAATCAAAACTGTTAGTCACTAGGCAAAATAAATAAATTGTGCCTTTAGACTAAAACATACATTTTTCAGTATTGTATTGGTCACTGTTTCACTGACAATGTGATTCAACTAGCTTCAACATAGGAAAGTTCAACATTTTTTTTTTAATTTTTATTTTTTAATGACGAATGGTTCAGACAAATTTCTCAGAAACACCTGGGGAATAAGAAGAAATGTATTAAAAATATTGGAACAATACAAACAATGTGTCAGACATGTAGGATCCAGAATGTGACATGACATGCAGGAACCAAGAATACAGACACTCATCACTTGAGGAGTTACATACACTGTTTTGAATAATGCTCCTTATCATTTTTGTAAAAAAGAAATCTTTTATGGGGGGAGGGGGACAAGCCCTACTCAAGAGTTAGTTTTCAGCCTAAAAGTTCCTGCAATATAGATAAAATTACTTTTAAGGTTCTGATATATTTGATGGAAGCTTCTGGATGTTAAGATGCCATAATGTATATAAACAAGAATTTTCAAAGGTGCTCGACATCTACAAAGGAAACTCTCATTCTAATTTAAAGCACCAAAAAACAGCAAATGAGAAGTACCTTTCAAGTTCTGAGAAAAGTCATGGGAAGACATAGATGTCATGGAGACAACTTGATAGAAGAGACATATAAGAAACTGCACACAAACAAATTACTCTAACCAGAATGGAATGTTGACTTATAATATTCTTATTAGCGCTTTACACTGGGAAAAGTCAACAAGAATCCACTCTCACCAAAAGGACAGTTGCTTTCTCTCTGTTTTGTGTCAGAGTACTGTGCAAAAACCTATGTACACAGAGCACACCACATACGTCTTTGTAAGACATTTGAAGCTCATAATTTAAAATCCAATGTAAGTTGTGATATGAATGAAAAGAGAACACACATAGAAAAACTGTCTGCTACATTGGAGCATTTTTCAAAAGTGCAATGTTTATTTTGGCAGAATAAGTTAACATAAATGATTTTTAACACAATAAAATATGTAAAGCACATTAAAATGGGCAGCAGAGGGATGTAAATAATAGATAATTGGATAATTAACAATTAATAAACACACCTTTAAGGTGAAGTACCAAGTGTTAGACTGTTCCACAAAAATGTGTGTGTGTGTTTTTCGTCCTACACATGTTCCTCTTTACATCTCATATGTGTTTGTCCCACACATTTCTCTCTACTTTAAAAAACTTTCATCTTATAGGTATGTTTTAGTCTGCTCTCTAAAACATAATTTATATCCCACTAATGGCTTCCATTTATCATAACTAAAGCACTAATATTAATAGTAGTGAACTGGAACAAATGAATACCACCTATAGTAAGTAATAATATCCCCCACATACTGTATTACTTGCACTAATATGACCAACAATTAATGAAAGTTGAAGAAAAAAGTAGAAAGAAAAGAAAAAGGAAGTTTAACATTGGGGAAAAAATGCTACATTAGGACATTAGCCACACCACAAAACATACACAATGATGTTCCATAAAAATCACTATGAAACAACGTTTCCTTCAGGCTTACGTATTCACATCTCACATCCAATGCTTACATATTTTCAGTCTTTAAAATATGGAATTATAAATAAACATTAGAAAGTTGTTAAAGCAATCTCAAAGTAACAACAACCTACTTTTCTACTTTAATCTCTACTTTCCCTGAGCAGTATTAATTTATGTTAAATTCCTTCAGTACAGCAAAATTTTGCATCTTGTTAAAGTTATGTGCAGCATAGCTTCATTGGTCTTGTACATCACTGATACTTTGGCCCTAGCAAACTGCATAAAAACATACGATTAATCAGTTACCAACAAAACTTTTCAAATTTCACCATAAACAAGACTTTTTGGCATACCAGAAAGCACATGTACGAATAAATAAATTTGCAAAATGACAGTATCATAACCTCTAATTTTTTGATTACAACCTATCTGTACCTGTGTAACAATGGTGTAATTTGAATTTCTCAACAAACTGGCATTATGGTTTGAATTTCTCAACAAACTGGCATTATGGTCTATATAAGATTTGTATGTCTTCCAACAGCTCATAAAAATAATTTTCTGAAAGGCACACCAATATGATGAAATGCATCTTTAGTAAACTTTTAATTCCATGTGTTTTAGTCACTATCATATATAAGCTTCCTTCAAAATATTTCAATTTTCTTACTTCAAAGGTTTTATTTAAAGACTACTGTACACTTTTTTATTATTCCCAAAAACACTTTTTTGCTAATTTGTAATTCCTATGTACTTCTTCAGCATTTCAGTCTTCTGTGTGCATTGTTTCAGCAGACATTATTTTTTACTGTCATATATTCCTGTAAACAGAAAAAAATTAGCAAAATTCTGCATTCCACAGCATACAAATTAATTTTATGTTCACCATATATCAATACAATATATGCTCACTTAAAATTAAAAATCTATGAAACTGCAGAGAGATACTGCAATTTTGAAATAGTTATTTTAGGTATTTGTATAAAAGTTACCAGTGATACATACATAAGTTTCCATTTTTTTACTCATAAAATCCTAACATGCCCTATCAGGCTTTCCTCTAGGTACGAAGTCTTTTCTTATATATGGCACCCTAGTATTGGTTTATTTCCTACTCTACTTGTCCATTCCAATTATATCTAGATTCTTCTCTTCTCTTTATATATAAAATCAAAGATGAGGTGACTTACCGAACGAAAGCACTGGCAGGTCGATAGACACACAAACAAACACAAACATACACACAAAATTCAAGCTTTCGCAACAAACTGTTGCCTCATCAGGAAAGAGGGAAGGAGAGGGGAAGACGAAAGGAAGTGGGTTTTAAGGGAGAGGGTAAGGAGTCATTCCAATCCCGGGAGCGGAAAGACTTACCTTAGGGGGAAAAAAGGACAGGTATACACTCGCACACACGCACATATCCATCCACACATACAGACACAAGCAGACATATTTAAAGAGAAAAAAGAACTCTTTAAATATGTCTGCTTGTGTCTGTATGTGTGGATGGATATGTGCGTGTGTGCGAGTGTATACCTGTCCTTTTTTCCCCCCTAAGGTAAGTCTTTCCGCTCCCGGGATTGGAATGACTCCTTACCCTCTCCCTTAAAACCCACTTCCTTTCGTCTTCCCCTCTCCTTCCCTCTTTCCTGATGAGGCAACAGTTTGTTGCGAAAGCTAGAATTTTGTGTGTATGTTTGTGTTTGTTTGTGTGTCTATCGACCTGCCAGCGCTTTCGTTCGGTAAGTCACCTCATCTTTGATTTTATATATAATTTTTCCCACGTGGAATGTTTCCTTCTATTATATTCTTCTCTTCTCTGTTACACACCTGTACATTTGTAGAGCAGAAATTTCTAAGACCTACATCCATAACTGACACACACAACTTTTTTCTGTTGACGGTGGCTTTCTTTTTTAAAGGCCAAAATGCTGTTTTGATTGACCTTTCTTTGGCCTACGTATGTAACTTTCTTTTAAACCTCTCAAGCCACCAGAAATTAGTTGATGATGTAACTATTCAGCTACTTCACTTAATCAGACATCTCAACTGGACGAAGACTGCCAGAGAAAAGTGAGAATACTGGTTAAGGCAGTGCAAAGTTGTAAGTGGTCACTACAGTTCATATCCACATAATAATACAGTGCGTTCAAGTCATCTTTTTATTCTATACTTTCTAATGAAGGTGGTTGTTATAACTAGGTCAATTTGTAGAAACTATGCAGTAACAAACTGAAGCTAAGAGGTAAGTTGAAATGGTGCAATAGAATAAGCATCAATTATAGTAAGCTGAGGATCCTTGTTTGTGTATCAGTCTGGCATACAATTTTAATAAGAGATCGGTGTGTGATGAACTAATGAGCAAAACATTACATTCAAATATCTCAAAGTGACACCTGGTACCATGAAAAAATTGCCAGGTCTTATTGGAACCTAAATCTTTTGATGCTGTGTCATATTCAGATATCACTCCCTATTTCTACCATGACACACTCTCTCCCACTCTTTTTCTAAGATACATTTTTTTCAAACAATGGAAACTCCAGGTACAAATATCAACAATGTACGTAAAGACCGATTGCTACTTATCATAAACATTACACGTGAAGTTGTAGACAGGACAAGTTGACAGAACACTTGGACTTAAAGCTTTTGGACACAGCCTGCATCAGAAAAAGAGAAACACGCACCATTCATCGACATAAGCAAGCACACCTCGCACACACAACTGCCAACTCTAGCAGCTCAGGCCAGAATGCACCTATCATGTGGGATGGAAGCAGCAATCTACAGGGGGCGGAGAAAGCAAAGGGATAGCAGTGTACAGGTGGGGGAGGAAGGAGCGTTGTCCAGGAGAGTTTGCACAGACCAGAATGCCAGAAGGTGCAGTGTCAGGAGGTTGTGGGCCAAGATGGGGAAAGCAGCGAGAAGAAGGAGAGGAGTGGGAAAAGATGGGCAGGTGCATTGGTTAAGTGCAGCAAATAAAGAGGGTGGGAGATGAGAATGGGGAGGAGGTGATAGGGCAGACAGGGTGGAAACTGTCAGGTGGAGGGTATGGGGACAGTATGCTTATATGCAGTGACAAGAACTCCCATGCCCAGTATGCTGAGGATGTCACCAAGACTTTCACAGACAGATACTATCCCCCAGACCTAGTCCCCAAACAGATCTCCTATGCCATTTCCCCACTGCCAATCCTCCCACCACTCCCAAGAAACAGCCACAAAGAAGTGCTCCCTTTGCCAACCAGTACCACCCCAGAGTGGAACAACTGAACCACAACCTTCGCCAGGGCGTTGATTACCTATCATCTTGCCCTAAAATGAGGGACATCCTACCTGAAATGCTTCCCAACCCTCCTAAAGTGGTATTCCATCAACTACCCAATTTCCACAACATCCTAGTCCATTCCTATGCCACTACCACTCCCAACCCCTTGCCACAAGGAGAATATAATTGTGAAAGACCCACATGCAAGACCTGTCCAAATCACACACCCAGCACTTCCTAGTCCAGTTCTGTCCAGGTTTATCCTATCCCATCAGGGGAAGGGCCACCTGTGAAAGCAGCCACATCATTTACCAGCTCTGTTGCAAGCACTGCACAGCATTTTACACTGGCATGATTACCAACCAGCTGTATACAAGTCTGACAGGCCATCATCAAACTGCAGCCAAGAGCAAAGTAATCTGTGGCACAACATACAGCTGAATATAAGTTTGATTTCAACATTTGCTTCGCTACCTGTGCCATCTGGATCCTCCTCTTCACCACCAGCTTTTCTGAACTGTGCAGATGGGAATAATCCTTACAACACATTCTCCATTCCTGTATCTCTTCACCACCACCTTTTCTGAACTGTGAAGATGGGAATAATCCTTACAACACATTCTCCATTCCTGTATCCTTACAACACATTCCCCACTCTCATAATTATCCTGGCCTCAACCAATGATAACACACTGTCCCACATTCTCCACCCAACAGTTTACACCCCCTCTGGCCTATCACCACCTCTATCTTCTCCTATCCTCTTTGTTTTCTGCCCTCTGCCAATGCACCTGCCCACCTTTTCCCACTCCTCTCTTTTTCGTTCCATTTTCCCCACCTCCCTGGCTCACAACTTCCTTACAGTGTGTTTGTCGGCATTCTAGTCCTTGCACACTCCGCCAGACAGTGCTCCTTCCCCCCCCCCCCCCCCCTCCCCGTCCGTACACTACTATCCCTTCTCCTTCCCTATCTCTCCAAATTGCTGTTTCCATCCCACATGATAGGTGCGTTCTGGCCTGAGCTGCCAGAGTTGGCAGTCATGTGTGCGTGAGGTGTGATTACTTGTGTGGATGAATGGTGTGTGTTTCTCTTTTTCTGATGAAGGCTGTGCCTGAAAGCTTTATGTATAAGTGACTTAATTGCGCCTGTCTGCAACTTACCCTTTAATCTTTATGGTAAGCAGCAATCTATCTTTTCCTACAATGATGATACACTTTTTTTCTTTTTTATCCTGTTGCTAGACAATTCCTCCTCCTTTTATAATAGCTTTCAATTTATGATTCAACTTGTTATCTCTTTTTCTTATATTTAGCAGTCTTTTGGCAAAAGATTAGTTTCATCTTTCTACATTACCAAATCTCACTTTATAATTTTTTTCCAAATTTATAATAACTACTCCACTTTTTTTACTTCGTTTATTTATTTCATAAACAATTACTTTCTTTCTCATGTGTTTTGTTTAATGTTGTGCTTCTTTCTTACATAACGAGATAAAGTAGTCCTTCATAACACTGCTTTCTTTTCTTCTAACTTCCAAGTGATTACAACAACTTCTCATGACTTCTTTATATTGTCCTCTAGTGTTAAATTTCTCTTCTACTAAGTGAATCTTGCTTCTTTTTTCTACTAAGATAACCTTTCTTCTTTTTTCTCCACATCAAGAAAATGATTAAAATCTGTAGAAGACAATATTTCATGAGAACAAAATCTGTGTCTTCAAATGCAGTAGTACATTAATACAACATGTTGCTGAGATGAGCCTCGTTTGTGAAATGATATCCACAAAATAGGTTTTGTCTATGGATACTAACAAAACAGTGATGCTAGACTCTGGACTATGGAGGTAGCAGAGTACTGTTCTACTTAAGACGAATTTGAATGATCACTTCTTTCCAATTATTGGTCAAATGACATACAGAACAACTCAGGAACGAAGTGCTCACCCTGGAACCATTCAACTCCTGGTAGGGTAGCCTAAGACGTTGCTTTGAGAAGTATATTAATAAGACAAGACACTGAGATGGGTCAATGTGACATCGTGATATTCTGCGAATCATAAAGACAAAACTACCTATGATGTTCAAGAGAAGTTGATCCATGTATTCATGGAAAACTTAGAGGAATTTATGTTGGTTCTCGGATCCACAGATCTAACACCTAAGGATACTAAGGCTAGGGCAGGTAAATCAGTAAATTAACTGGCTGTTGCTATCACTGGCAACAGTCGCAGGCATAACACACTGGGAGGCTAGCATGTGGCCCGACACGAGCATAAACAGAATGCTTAGTGTGAGCAATGTAACAATGGTTACAACAACAAAAAATAGTTGTCCAGCAAACAACTAACAGGAAAACTGGACATGACCACTTCTAGCTCCGACATGTCAGTTGTGGCCTGGAGTAGGAGTCTGTGATGGATGGATTAGTTTTCTTTATTATAACAATGGTGCAAACATTATGCAGGAGCTATACACTGATAACAACAACAGTAGTACTGACTGTTCGACCAGTTGGTTAGTTGATTTGGGGGAGAGGATCAAATAGTAAAGTCATCAGTCTCATTGGATAAGGGAAGAATGGGGAAGGAAGTCTGTTGTGCCCTTTCAAAGGAACCATCCTGGCATTTTCCTGAAGTGATTTAGGGAAATAACAGAAAACCTCTATCAGAATGGCTGGACGCGGGTTGGAACCGTCGCCCTCCTGAACGCGAGTTCAGTGTATTTGACCAATCTGCAACCAACATGTGGATAACGAATTTAACTGTTCCAATAACATCAGACACAGGCTAGGCTGTGTATGTGATGTCTGCCAACTTACACAAAAGAATCTGTGGACAAATAACAGTTCCATCTTTACCAATGAGATATCTTCTGGGAGCAGTTAGTACCAGAACTAAGAATCTGAAAGTACAGACCAACCTCAATGTTATGCTAGGTAATGCAACAGTAGGATGCACATTCCTATTGGTGGACAGTCTTACTATATACTACATTATCAGCACCAAGTTCCTTACATAAAAGAATGGAAAGCTCAACTTCCCTTTAGGAAAGTACTATTTATGTTAGATAGCATTCAGATTTTAGAGAATTTACTTAACGATGCCCATTGGAAACACTGCCAGGATATCAGGGTAAAGTGGATCAGTAATGAGACACACAAAATACATAGATAACAGCTTGAAGCTACTGCCGTTCCTTGCACAAAAGAGCAGACTGAATCAAAAGTTACACAGTCAATCTCTTTAACTGGAAACCAGTGCTCTTAGCTGTTGGAGATGTTACTTAGGTACACGTATGTGTTTGAGGAGAAGTCTGGAGCAATCCCTCTATCAGCACTGCCTAAATGTCGTGCCAAACAAAGCATTCTGACACAGTTTATATTCCGTTCCATGGTCGAAAAGATGTGCTGTACACAGAGATTAAGAAAGTGCTTGAACTGTACACAACAGAACCCTAAGACAGTCCATACTTAGCTTGCTTCTTGCGACAGGGAGACCTGGTGGACATGTTAGATTAGATGCAAGAGTTATTAATCTGGTTATTGTGCCTGATATTGATTATTGTGAGACCAAATAACATAGATGAGTTCCATGCGGTAGCTGTACATTGTTTATACATGCAGAGAAAGAGACCAATTTAACACATTGCTTTTTTGTCTTTATGTGAATTCATGTGCATTCATAGCAGCAATTGACTCTGCCCTAGAACCTGAGATCCTAGACTAGGTGACAGTTTGTGGATGATTTGCTAATAGCAACACAAATGCAATCAGATCAAATTGCTCAGACAGCGAAAATGTTAAATTCTAGCAGGCTAGAGTAACTATCAACCTGCAGAAATGAAAGTTCAGACAGGAGCAAATTAAGTTTCTGGATTATCTAATTACATCCAATAGTATATTGTCTGACAGTGCAAAACTAGGTGCAACAGCCTCACCCCTCATACAAGGAAGCAATTGAAAGGCTTCATTGGTCTCGGATCATACTACCATTAGCTAAATTCAGAAAACTTTTAAACTTATTGAGAAAAAAAGTACAGTGGCATTGGTCATATGATTGCCAAATGGCATTTGAAAACATCGAACAAGCATCTGTTAGCTCCAAGACACACAGACATGTAAGTTGTTTCTTTTTTTATTATTGTTGACTGATGCTTTATGTGCCACTTGTGGGCTTGTCTCTTCCAAGTCAGGGGTGTACATAGAGTTCCTACATTCTGTATTACCGCTTTCATGGATCAGATCCTATCTATCTGTGAGACTGAATAATCAACCACTAATATATCTAAAAACAAAGATGATGTGACTTACCGAACGAAAGCGCTGGCAGGTCGATAGACACACAAACAAACACAAACATACACACAAAATTCTAGCTTTCGCAACCAACGGTTGCCTTGTCAGGAAAGAGGGAAGGAGAGGGAAAGACGAAAGGATTTGGGTTTTAAGGGAGAGGGTAAGGAGTCATTCCAATCCCGGGAGCGGAAAGACTTACCTTAGGGGGAAAAAAGGACGGGTATACACTCGCACACACACACATATCCATCCACACATATACAGACACAAGCAGACTGTTTATTTTTGTGTTTGTGTGTCTATCGACATGCCAGCGCTTTCGTTTGGTAAGTCACATCATCTTTGTTTTTAGATATATTTTTTCCCACGTGGAATGTTTCCTTCTATTATAATCAACCACTAAGTTAGAGACGCTCGCAGTTATGTGATTATTTAGAAAGCTCCATGATTACCTAGCTGTAGCCCAAACAAAAGTTTACTGAGATCACCAGGCACTATGCTTCCTACTAAATTGCAAATTATTGCATGCATGCCTAACTAGATGGTCTCTAATACTCCAGGAGTATAGTAAGGACAATATAATGGCCAATGCCGGGGCCTTAATGTTTGCATGAAAACTACAATATGCAGAAGCAGTCTTCATATTTTAGGGTATTACTAATGATGGATGAAGTTCATAGGAAATATTACTTAGATTTATGCAGAAATATGGCAAGGCTAAAAAATGCAGATCCCAGTGGGACCATGTAAAACAATAACTGCTGTAAAACCAGAATTAAATACTTACCAAGCATTATACAATAAAAAATGTAGTTTTACTCTACTGACATAATCCAGAATCCGATCAGTGGTGCGTTTGCATCCCTACAGATTGAGGAGGAGGAAAAAAAAAAACTGATCTGGTATACTCACTGTGTGTGGGAACACTTTGATGATATAAAATGTGCCAGCAAAATCGGGACTGATTGTCATTTTCTGTACATGCATAGGAAAATGCAAAAATTACTGAGAACCTGCACATTTGCCAAAAGACAAAACCATCGAAAAGGTGCTGTCAACCGTTGCAGACAGTACCAATGGATGTCTTGTGACCTAATTCCCAGAGCATGTTCATATGCTAAGTACCTTTTTTTAAAATTTGTTAACAAAATATCTAAGACTGTATTCCACAGAAAATGTTACAAGTTCGCATATAACAAAGAAGCTAGTGGACAATTATATCCCAAAAGTAGGAAAGCCACTTGCTTTGCTCCCTGATAGTGTCACACATTTCACTAGCTATTGTACACCAAAGTACAATGCAGAAGCAAACCTTGTTGAACAGATGTTCAGGGAGTTAAATAATTTCTTAAGGGTGTACTGTCATAACAAGCAAATGATGTGGATCAATTATGTGAATCATTTCAAGAGATTACGACTAACCTTCAACAAACATCAGCAATTTGTGCTCGAATCAAGTTAATGCTCAGGAAGGAAGAGAAAAATGTATGGGTAAATTTACTCACACAGATTCCAAGGAATGCAGGTGCGTGTGTGTGTGTGTGTGTGTGTGTGTGTGTGTGTGTGTGTGTGTGTGTGTGTGTGTGTGTGTTTTTCTTTTCCCCCCACAACTACAATGGTCATTAGCACCCAGACTAAGTTATAATTGCACCACGAGGCACAAGGTTAAAACAGCAACTAAAAGGGACAACACTATAAAAGACATATTGACAGGCGTAGGATTAAAAAACAGCATAATCAAATGTCCTTAGACAGGTTTGTCAAGTGGATAAAACGAAGAATGCGAGCAGCTGCTCCTGCGTCATCCGCTAAAATGGCATCCAGAGTACATGGCAGGCCAAGATCAACGAGCAGTGTATCAAAATTCGGACAGGACGTTAAAATGTGGTGTACTGTCAGCAATTGCCCACATGGGCAGAACAGCACTGGCGGAGCTGTCAGCAGATGGCGATGGCTGAACCGGCAGTGTTCAATTCGTAACCGGGCCAAAACGACCTCCTCCTGCCGAGAAGGGCGTGAAGAGGTCATCCAAGCCGTGGGAAGAGGTTTCAAGGCCCGAAGCTTGTTGTCCGTAAGTACAGCCCAATCGACATGCCACAGCGATAAAATGCGCTAACAAATGACCCTTCTACAATCTGATGAAGGGACACAACAAAAAGCTGTCCGAGGCTGGAGGACCGCAGCCTTGGCCACGGCATCTGCAGCTTCGTTCCCAGGGATACCGACATGGCCAGGAACCCACATAAAGGTAACCGGAAAACCGTCGCCTGCCAGCTGCTGAAGAGAGCGTTGATCCGGTGCACAAAAGGGTGAACCGGATACAGATCACTGAGGCTCTGGATGGTGCTCAGGGAATCAGAGCAGATGACATAAGCAGAATGTCAGTGGTGGCAGATGTAAAGAACAGCCTGGTAGAGGGCAAATAGCTCAGCTGTGAAGACCGAACAGTGGCCATGGAGCCGGTATTTGAAACTGTGTGTCCCGACAATAAAAGAACACCCGACACCGTCAGTAGTCTTAGAGCCATTTGTATAAATGATGATCTTATTGATGAACTTCGAACGAAGTTCGACAAACCGCGAGCGGTATACCGAAGCTGAGGTAACCTCCTTTGGGAGCGAGCTGAGGTCAAGGTGAACGCGAACCTGAGCCTGGAGCCAAGGTGGCGTTTGGCTCTCGCCCACTTGAAAGGTTGCAGGGAGTGAAAAATCAAGGTGCTGAAGGAGGCGACGAAAGCGAACTCCAGGGAGTAGCAGGGCAGAGACATACAACCTGTATTGACGGTCGGGGGAGTCGTCAAAAAAGGAACGATAACACGGGTGGTCGGGCATTGACAATAGCCAACAGGCATACCGACAAAGCAGTATATCGCGCCGGTAGGTTAGTGGCAATTCACCTCCTTCAGCATGAAGACTCTCGACAGGACTAGTATAGAACACACTGATCGCAAGACGTAAACCCCGATGTTGTATAGGGTTGAGGCGGCGTAAGATGGACGGCCATGCAGAGGAGTATACGAAGCTCCCATAATCCAGCTTTAAGCGGACTATCGACCGATATAGGAGAAGTAGATGCAGGGGTGTGACAAACACTAACTACCTTGACAGACAGAGCTAGTTAGAGAGAAAAGTATTCTGACATGATATTATCTAGAATACAAACAATTGCTGCTGGTGAGAGAGTACGCTTTCTTCACAGTTAAGAAACTAAAACCATATTTGTGAGGATGTACAGCAAAATATTACTTATGTTCCCTTGCATAAATATTAGTAGTTTATGTTTTTCTGTGGGTACTGTAAGTAACAATGTATCACTTTATTAAAGCTGACGTGAAAAACAGGGTACTTAGGACCCATGAATGATGACTGCCAACTACTAACGTACATTTAGTTAATGCAGTTTGGAAAATGAAACACAAGTGCTGAGTTTTTATGGATGGGCATGTTGACTGAATGGTAAGGGAGATGGGGCTGCTGTCCAAGAGGTGACTCTGGCGGCGGCTCATGTTTGGCCACACTTCCTGTTCTAGTGGTTTCTCTGGGCACCGGATAACCGCCTTTGAATTGGGCCAGTCTTCACAGAAGAAGACATCCATGACAGAGTCATTGAAGAACATGCAAAAAAAACTTCCACGCATGCACACTATGAACGTGCTAGACACTGCGCTCAACCAAACTGAAAATCAACAATCACAACTTGGCAGACTGTATTGTTGGTACTGTAGCTGCGAGAGAATGGGTTCTGCCATTCAAAAATATTTGCTGTGAAACAATGTAATTAATGCACTACAAAGAAATGCAATGGCTGCGCTTGTGTATGTTTGGACAAATTTTTGGAGACATGTTAAGCTGACACTTTCTGCTAAAAAACAATGAGTGAAATATGTCAGTAGTAGTGTCACAATGTTTGTATCAGAGACTACCGTCTTCTGAATCCTCCTTGATGACAGTTGCAGTTAGATGAAGCATTTTGTAAACTGTGAATTACCTAGAGCTAAAGTACTATTATCTGATAATGATGAACCACTGGATCTTACGTATCCATAGTTATTTAAACTGACACAACTCTATACATTGTAGCTGTGTGACTAGTGAAGTGTCTGAGGCAGGATAACAAGCAGTTTCACAATATGGAGTAATAACAGCTGAGTAGCTTCTGTACTCAAAGAGTGATGTTTTGAGTATTTGTTAGCTGTAGAGGTGGATAATATTTTGAT
Source organism: Schistocerca serialis cubense (assembly GCF_023864345.2). Taxonomy (NCBI): domain Eukaryota; kingdom Metazoa; phylum Arthropoda; class Insecta; order Orthoptera; family Acrididae; genus Schistocerca; species Schistocerca serialis. Next base: position 2,162,278 of record NW_026048515.1, on the reverse strand, counting down.
TAGAAGCTAAGTTTTGGCTACAAAAGCACAAGGGACCATATAAGAATAAGGATATCATAGCTCAGATGAAGCAGACGCAACCTACTAGTACAGGGAGGTTATTAGTGTTAGTCAGGGCAAAGCGATGATGAAGAACAATTTGTATAAGGTATATGTAGCACTTTCAGAATATATATTGTATTATTAAGACTCAGTGTAGAATAAGAAACAACTTATGATTTTGCTGTTGTAAGGGGGTTTGAGAAAGTAAAAGTATAATGAACACTGACACGATTACTCAATTATAGGAGGCAGCAGATGTAATGGTAGGGCATTATTTTATAATTTTGAAATGGACAGGTAGAACATCTGTACTACTGATATTTTAAAATAACTGAGTAATTGTTCTCAGTGACATGCAGGATTTGTTAAAAGAAATTAGTTAGGTACTGAATACTATTCTGCATTTTGTTTGTGTGTTTTGAATGTTCGTAGTGGTTCAAGGATGTTGCGCGGCGACGTGAAACTTCCACCCAACGTGCTTACGTCACTGGAATTATATGTCTTTAAGTCTGTTGCATCGACTGCTGTGCCATGGAGTTCCTCCTGTGGGAACTTCTGTGGTATTGGGCTTTCCATGAATGAAGAGCTTCTCTGGGATGAATGGGATCTCTGAAGAAGCAAGGGTGGTCATTGATCAGTTTTTGAGTAGCAAGCATATAATCAGACTATTATAAAGGCTAGGTTAAATCTCACTATCTGTTTAATAAATGTCTTGTTTGTGAGAAATGCATTTTTTTGTAATTATTCCAAGAGTAACTGATTATTATGAGGGAACATAGACTTCAGAGCAAGGTTCCAATCGACGGATTTCAATCTCACAGTCACAGCCTTCTGAATAAATCAAGAAAGGAAAATCTAGTTGTTGGTTTATTTCTTGCTGGTTATACGGATTACAGCATCCATGGAAGAACTGGAGAACTGCACTCCCGCTTGTACGTTGTACGTGGAATACTGATTTTCTTCTTTATCTCTTCCTGTATGATATACGGCAGGGAAAGATGTGATATATCTACCACTTTGGTAATTGCCAGAGCTATTTTGTTCTTACCCTTAAAAAGTAGTCTGCATAATTCTGTGGATTCACAAAACAGTTAAATAAATGGTAATAAAACCATTTTCCACTAAACGTATGCAGTGAAACAACAAAACAAAACAATGTCAGGCATTCCTTCAAGTTTTCTGTCTAACACACTATGTTTGACAAATACATCAATCAGCACCACAAACAATCAGGTATTTGGCAAACAGAGTAAAATTTGTGATCGTGTATGGGGGCCTTAATATACGATGTACGTCATGCGATCTGCCATCACAGTCACAGAGTGTATGAGGGGTGGAAAGTGTAGCTTGTTCACTGACGTGTCAAAGTTATCAATTTTACAATTTTGAAAAAAGTTGTGTCAAAGTTATCAATTTTACAATTTTGAAAAAAGTCAATCTGTCATTTCAAAACGTAAGTGGTGAAAGTGCAAAGTGTGGCTGTGGTCACAGAAAGTGTAAACTGTTGGCAGAACATTACACTGCCATGACTGATGCATTATCAGCCCAGAGACATTTTCAACGTCAATGAAACTGGCGTCTTCTATCATTTACTTCCTGCAATATCATATTCCGTTAACGGAAGAGTATGTTAAGGAGGTACAAAAAGTAAAGAAATAGTGATGGAAGCAAAAAACTGCCTCCACAAATAATATAAAAACTTAAAAGTCCCAGCTGTTTGGGGGGGGGGGGGGGGGGGGGCACATGCTAATTCGAGTATACAGCAGTGCCTGGACAATGTCAGAAATCTTTATGCGATTTTTCTCAAGCATTTAGCTCCCAAGAAGGATGGGAATTTGTACTTATTACTGACGGAGCCCCATAAATCCCTAGGAAACAATTTCTGAGGAATACAAAAGTCAAGATTGTACCTCCACACAACAAAAAACATCTGCAGCCTCTGGATCTGGACATAACACACATTGTATAGAGTAGCAGTTGTGCAGAAGCCAAACACATTTGAATGATGCTTCAGGGTCACTCCTTAAATGTACTCTGACAAAACCCCTATTCAAGAAAAACCCCTGTTTAAGGTTGTCTCTAACATAAAAAAGGGAATAAGAATCTTATTAAAAATGAATTGTAATGAGGACTGAAAGTTTACTCTACCTCTGGCATATTTTTACAGGAATCCACTGTCAACAGACTAAGGGCGACTTGTCAACTTTGAAACCTTTGTCAGAACTAAAGATATTTTCACAATCCTGGCTGTGAATGTTGCCACACTCAGGTTTGAATTATTAATTACTACTTGGCGATACACACAACAAATTTTCCTTCTGTTGACACTAAATTTAGTGTTAGTGTATGTGGAAGATAGACAAAACCTGCTTTATAATTAATTAAAGTACAGTTCTTACCTATTTAGCAGCCGCTGCTGTTCCAGTACTTTTGGAAGGAAACAGCTGCTTGATAAGATCTTTCTTATTGACCTTGCCCATGGCATTGCGTGGCAGCTGTTCTATCACTTTTAATTGGGTAGGAATAGCATAAGGTGCCATATGTCCTTTTGCCCACTCACGTAGCTCTGCTAATGTTGGTACAGTCTTATTTTCTTCTGGGACCACTACAGCAACAACCTGTAACAAATGTAATAATACCCGAGTTATGTGGATAATATTTGAAATTTTGAAACAGCTGAATGATAAACTATTAGAATTACAGTAGAAATATCCGCTCAATACAATGCTTTCCAATTATCAATGATTTCATGTTACAACATTTCCTGCATCTTTCGTTTTCTTTAATGTTATCACAAACTTTGATATCGATTTTAAACATATTTCTGCAAGGAGGGCACTGTATTCCTGCTAAAAGTCAGCTTTGGGACAAAGCAGAAAAAGCACACTATGTGTGTTATTGATCACGTAATGTAGCATTAGCATGTTAACAAAGATCTTCATTGTCAGAGTGTTGGGTCACGGCTGCATGTATTGTGGGTGCGTGGTGTTTGGAAGGGTGGGAAAGTATGCCGAGTCACTGCCTTAATGATAATCGGGATCTGACGGTAATGACTCTAGTAGCAACCTTCCTTCTGCTCATTCTGTTGTATTACAATAGCTTCAATTTAATTTCACAGTCATTTATATAAACAAACATAACTTTTGAGGATGGCCATCTCTATAATGGCTTTCATGACTTCTTGTTTTTTCTGCATGAAATACACTAATATGTACTAGGCGTGCAGTCTTAGTTTGGTATGACATGTCAGATGTAAACATTCCTCCTCAAGATGCTCTGTAACACGATGGCAATATCCGCACTCTTTCTCACTCAAGACATTCCTAAACCAAATGACTTCCTTGTTGGCAACAAACTGTAGATTTCATGTCTACGGTTCTCTGTTTATGAAGACAGTCAACTTTAGTGTTTTAACCAATATTGTGTTACAAGTTTTGCTTACCTACCAAGCGGTGGCAGGAGAACACACATATTAAAGGTATTACAGTTTGCAACCTTCTGGAGCAAGTGGCTTCTTCTTCTGGCACAAGGATTGAAGTGGAAGGAAGAGGAGTGAAGGAAAAGGACTGGTGAGGTATAAAAAAGGGGTAGAGTTTGTAAAAGTCACCCAGAAGCCCGGATCAGGGGAGACTTACCAGATGGGATATTATCAAAAATTGATTATTTTCACTCATAAGTTTTATCTGCCATAATTATGATTATCAATAGCAAGTCTCATATTAGAACATGAATATCTTTTTAATTTGGTTTCATGAAAGAGAAGAGCTAATTGCTGGTAGAAGGTGCGGGCTTTCAAAAATAAAAATAAAAATGATGGTGTGGCCATCAGCTACGTACCCTCAGACTCAGAGTTGAAATATTAAAAGTTTTGGCTGGTTTCACTGTCTAGGAGCTGGGATATGAAACTGCCGCATTACAAGCCAAATATGCTGAGTCTTCAGTAAACAACATGAACACACACATGAATCGAATGGTCGAAGGTTCCTATCACTCGGTAATTGCGAATTTTGAATGTAACACAGAAATTTATAAATGAAAGATTGTAATTAAATAAAATCTGCAGGTACTATTTTAAATACTTTAAATGATGAGCTCGATAGTAGGAGTACTTTTAAGAATGCCGTTTATTACTGCAAAACACTTATTGGTGTCGATGGTCCAGCAACTACATAAAATATACGTTGAACAACAGGGAAACAATAGATTCCTACTTCACGTAATTAATTATGAACAACAACACAGCTCGCGAGATATTCACTTCCTAACGCATACTACGTCTTCACTGCAGAAGCCATGGAAATCTCTCAAGTGCACAAGTCGGCACTACGAAATATTTCTATCTCCCGCAAACTGCTGCACTCTCCAAGTATTTCCTGTGACCTCCCGTCACTCCTCCACATCCAGCACTCCTCATGTCCAGTGCAACCTGATGCTCCTCCCCCACTTCCATACAGTCTCCCCATTAACGAGTGCTGTGATTGGCTAGAGCGCTCCCACCATTTCTCCACTAAATACGTATACAAATCAAATAAACATATATCAAAGGAACAGAAACAAAAGCAGGCCAGTAGCCTAATGTCTCTGTGCATTCTAAAACACAGTAAATATTCGAACAATTTCTTCATGAATAGTATATACCAGATATAAACAAAGACATGGACGAATAAATATATTTGTAAGCATACTGCTACTGTTTTTTCGTGTAACTGTGGAGTACTTATGGCCTGATGTGATTAATAGTAATCTGCCACTTTGACCTCCAATAACTCATGTACTATGCAACTTGCATAGGTTTACACTTTCTAAAGAGATGTCAATCGACAAAATCAGATGAACCGTTTAGATTTTGGAAATTCGTTGCTGGGTGTTACTTGTATAATTTACAGCCAGATACTAAACTTTAAACTAATAAAGATATTGAAAATCTGATTACACCATCAGAATCATTGTGCAAATAATGGTAATATACATGTTTCTTTTTAAGGTATCATGATTGCTCTGGCTCTTACTAATTTCTACATGAGCTGTGAAATGTCTGCCATTATGGTTTCACAAAGTCCGCCATCTTTGGCACTTCCGGCATACAAATCTCCTTCATCAACACAAAGCACAGTCCTCGACACAGCGTCAACATGGAATCCCCAGCCACGCGGTCGGCCTGGACCATGCGCTGGGGCTACCCCTCTTGCTCTGGCTAACTTTCAGCTGGTGTGACTCAAGCAACGAAGAGCTTTGAGATGGTGCCAGCATGTTTGTTTAAGCTGCCGAATATGAGGGAGCCAAGTCAACCGGGTACCAAAAAGCAAGCCCAAAAACTAATGTGTCTCCACCACGGCAAGAGGTTCGCCATCAAGAGAAAGCCATGGCTCAGGGTGAACAGTGCAACGCCAGCAGAAATGTATAACGCAGGTCTTGGCGGCTGAGAACTGGAAGCCGTGCGCGATGGCCCAAGACTGCGCTCTGTAGCCACCATTCAGCAACCGCAATGGCAGGGGAGCTATAGTACAGGCAAAAGTCTTCAGTATACAAAGAAGCCAATATGGACGGTCCCAGAGCTGCAGCTAGCCTATTGATAGCAACTAAAAAGAGACAGACACTCAAGACAGAGCCTTGTGGGACCCCATACTCCTGGACTTGGGAGGAACAATGGGAGGAACCAACTTGCACGCGGAAGGAATGAAGGGACGGAAAATTCTGAATAAAAATCAGGAGCAGGCCCCTAACACCCCACCCATGAAGCATGGCGAGGATGTGATGTCACCATGTTGTATCTTACACCTTCCGCATGTCAAAAAAGACGGCAACCAGATGCTGATGGCAGGCAAATGCCGTTCGGATGGCAGACTCCAGGCAGACCACATTATCGGTAGCAGAGCGGCCCTTATGGAACCCATCCTGAGACGGAGCCAGAAGGCCCCGAGACTCAAGTAGCCAACTCAACCTCTGGCTCACTGTGCGGTCGAGCAACTTCCAGGGAACATTGGTGAAGCTAATGGGGCAGTAGCTGTCCACTTACAGTGGGTTGTTGCCAGGTTTCAACATGGGGATGACAATGCTTTCCCAGCACTGGGATGGGAACTCACCCTCAACCCAGATCGGTTGAAAAGGTCGAGGAGGTGTCGCTGGCAGTCCACCAAGAGTTGTTTGAACATCTGATAGTGGATGTGATCTGGCCTGGGAGCCATATCAGGGCAAGCGGCTTGGGCACTTTGGAATTCCCACTCACTGAATGGAGCATTGTACGATTCGAGGTGGCGCATATGGATTGAAAGGCTCCGATGTTCCAACTGCTCTATCAGGGAGTGGAAGGCCAGTGGGTAATTCATAGAGGTGGAACTCTCAGCATTATGCTCTGCTAAGAGTTCTGCAATCATGTCGGATTCAGTACAGACTGCTCCATTCAGGGAAAGCCCAGGCACGCTGATGGGTGTCTGATACCCATAGAGTCGCCTAATCTTGCTCCAAACCTGTGATGGAGAGGTATGGATGCCAACAGTGGAGACATACCATTCCCAGCACTCCTGCTTCCATTGGCAAATAAGGCGTCGGGCTCGGATCCGCTTAAAGGTAATGAGGTGTTCCACTGACGGGTGCCACTTATAATGTTGGAGGACCCGCCTGCAATCTCTAATTGCCTGAGCAATCTCCGGTGACCACCACGGCACATTCCTCTGCCAAGGGGACCCGGAAGAACAGGAATTGCAGATTCCGCTGCAGAAACGATTCCGGTGGTGATCGTTTAAACCACCATATCAATGGCGTCATGAGAAAGAGGCTCAATAATGGCAATGGAGGTGAACGAGTCCCAGTCAGCCTTATTCAAATCCCATCTGGGGAGGCGCCCAGGTGAGTGACGTTACGGCAGTGACAGAAAGATCAGAAAGTGGTCACTACCGCACAAGTTGTCATGAATGCTCCATTGGACAGATGGTAGAAGGCTAGGGCTGCAGACCGAAAGGTCGATGGCTGAGTACGTGCCATGCGCCACACTGAAATGTGTGGGGGCATCATTATTTAAGAGGGAAAGATTGAGCTGTGCCAAGACTTGCTCAACAACAGTGCCTCAGCCTGTTGCCACCAATACACCTCACAAAGGGTTATGGGCATTAAAGTTGCCCAGTAATAGAAAAGGGGGTGGCAGTTGGGCTATCAGTGCAGCCAATACATGCTGCGGGGCATTACCATCCAGTGGAAGGTAGATACTGCAGACAGTAACAGCCTGAGGCGTCCACACCCGAACAGCGACAACCCCTAAAGGTGTTTGAAGAGGTACACACTTGCTGTAAAGAGAGTCAAGGATGTAGGCGCAGACTCCGCCAGATATCCTCGCATAAGCTGCCCAATTCTTATAACCACCCCGATGGCCACGGAGGGCGGGGGTTCGCATCGCCGGAACCTGGAGAGCAATACAGAAGGAAGGGTGAAGGCTGATAAGTTGGCGGAGCTCAGCAAGGTGGTGGAAAAAACTGCTACAGTTCCACTGGAGAATGACATTGTCCGCGGCCGAAAAAGGCGTGAAGGGACCGAGGAGGCAGATTGCGCCACTGGGTCACCTGCTGCCACCGACTGAGTACCTGTGGGAGCGACATCCATCGTGTCTGAGGGTCCAGCGAGATTTAGGTCCACAGCAGACACCAAAATCTCCACCTCATACTCAAACGCAGAGCTTGTAGGTAGCGGTGGTGTGGGTCCCACCACAATTTCCTCGTTCTTAGGGGTCTTCGGTTTCAATTTCTCGCGCTGTTCCTTAGGGTGCTCTAACTGGGAGGGCTTCTTTGATTCAGTCTCCAGGACAGAGGAGAACCGCAAAGCTCTACGACCAGCTGCCTGTGGCTTCTTCAGCGATGGTTGGAGGGGTGCTGCTCCCAAGATAGGTGGTGCAGGAGCAAGGGGGCAGGTGTATTCTTACGGCTCTGAGAGCTGACTGGAATTGGGGCAATGGATGGGGCAGTAACAGTAGTGACAGTGGAAGCGTAAGATGTTGTCATGCGCATATTTTCCTTTCCTTCTATAGAATCCTACAGTCCGGCGAGCAAGGGGAATGGTGCTCTCAGCAACTGACACAGATGGGAGGCGGGGAAAATGGAGTATTGAGATGGGATGGACGACCACAATCTCGACATACGAGGCTGGAAGCACAGTGGGAAGACATATGGCCGAACTTCCGACACTTAAAGCACCGCATCGGGGGAGGGATATACGACTTGACATCACAGCGGTAAACCATCACCTTCACCTTCTCGATTAATGTGTCACCCTCGAAGGCCAAGATGAAGGCACCAATGGCAACCTGATTATCCCTCGGACCCTGGTGGATGCACCAGACTAAATGGACACCTCATCGCTCTAAGTTGGCACGCAGCTCGTCATCAGACTGTAAAAGAAGATCCCTGTAAAAGATAATACCCTGGACCATATTTAAGCTTTTATGGGGTGTGATAGTAACAGAAGCATCTTCCAGCTTGTCACAAGGGAGTAACATCTGTGACTCAGCACAGGATGCTATTTTTATCAAGACTGATCCAGACCGCATTTTGGACAAGCCCTCCACCTCCCCAAACTTGTCCTCTAAATGCTCTACAAAGAACGGAGGCTTCATAGACACAAAGGATTCCCCATCAGCTCTCTTACATACTAGGTACCGAGGCGAATAAGCTTTGCTGCCATCCTTAGCCTTTCGTTCCTTCCATGGCGTGGCCAGGGAGGGAAACAATTTGGGGTCATAAATGTTTGCATTAAATTGAGCCCTGGAACCCTTAGAGACTGCTGGCAGCTGGCCACCAGCAAGAGATGTGCCATGCTTCATTGCATGTTGTCCGCCCTGATGCCACTCACTCTGACCAAGGGACCTCCCCACAGGCGCCACCCAGCTGCAGCAAGGGCCACCCAGCTGCAGCAAGGGCCACCTGGCAGGATGGTCATTGCCGGGAGTCCTGATGCCCCAGGGAGATAGGCATCTACTCCTTGGCATACGTGGGGAGTTAATGGCACAGGCATCAGCAGAGCGATCCCTGTGTTGTCAGGGGCCTACACCCAACAGGGTACACGGCGGCTCAACCACAATGGACTGGCTACCGTGCTGGATATCAGGTGCAAAGAAGTCCATGGTTGTCGTCGGCGCAGAAAGCGAAACTGCATAGTGCATGGCAGAAACTGCACACTGGAATGTATCCTCGCCCAAGAGATGGAGAGTGAGCGGGACAGCAATGCGACGATGAGAGAGTGGGCTAAAGATCTCCATGCACAATGGACACGACGCACCATGTAAGCCCTTCCCCAATTGGCTCGCTCTTTGGGAAATTTGGAAATACGGAAGTCAAACCCTACAGGGGACAATCACATAAAAGCCGAAACGTGGGAGACTCCTTTAAGTCGCCTCTTACAACACTCCTTTTAGACGTCTCTTACAACAGGCAGGAATACTGCAGGCCTATTCTTACCCCCGGACCCGCAGGGAGGGAAACTCATTGGAGACACATTAACTTAATAATTTGAACTTACTGCTGGAAACAACGATATTCATATTATATTACTGGTGAAATGTAATTGACCTTCTGTTTGCAATTAATAATAATACTCATTTCATGTGAGTATATTCACAATATTCTACAATCTATTCATTGCACCTCACATGAACCACACTTATTTAGAAATTTGAGAAGCAACCTAAAGGCAAATTTGACAGAAGTGAAAACATTATATTCTTACTAGTCAATATGTTAGTCACTATTCATTGCTGTAATCATAATTAAGAATGTATATACAACTAGGGCTGTGGTTACTGCATGATCTGTATGGAGGAGAGGTCTACCGTTTGCATGGCAACTATCAACCAGCTCCATATGGCCATTGTGTACTTTATCAGTAGTACAAGAGAAACACAGTCTTCTATTAAAACTTCCTTTTTTTAACTGTGTATTTCAGCCTTAAGTCACGCATAATTCTTCTAATACTCATAGTTAGAAATACCGGTGCACCTACATACCAGCCGACAAAATTTCTGAAACGCATTCTCAGCAAATATGTGGGGAAGCGTGAACACCATAACCGTAACTCTGTTGACTATGAGTACCATCTCAGTCAACTGTGACTCTGGGAAATAGATATTATGGTCAGTTTTGATGTAGTCTCCCTCTTTACAAGAATCCCACTTTCTGACTCCTCGGGAAAGTTCAACAATTACTTCATAGACCATTTAAGCATGTTTGATGGAAATTTTCTGTTTGATGGAAAATATTATGAACAAACTGAAGGTTTGGCAATGGCTAGCCTGTTCTCACCGGTTCTCTATACGTGGAACACTTTGAAGCAAAGGCACTAGGGGTTGGGTTGTTTGGGGGAAGAGACCAAACAGCGAGGTCATCAGTCTCATTGGATTAGGGAAGGACAGGGAAGGAAGTCGGCCGTGCCCCTTCAAAGGAACAATCCCGGCATTTGCCTGGAGCGATTCAGGGAAATCACGGAAAACTGAATTCAGGATGACCGGACGCGGGACTGAACCGTCCTCCTCCTGAATGCGAGTCCAGTGTGCTAACCAAAGGCACTAGAATCTGCTGATACCAGAGTGTTTCTATCACTACTTGGATGACCCATCTGTAGTGTGGTCACATGGAGCAGAAAAATTTGAAGAGTCCTGAAATGTTTAAAGACTAGTCATCGTAACATAAAATTCATGATGTAACTCTAAAAAGAGGATGTGTTAGTTAAGGGAAGAATGGATGGGTAGCTGGGTCATAGTGTACGCACACTGACTTCTGTGTCTCCACACCTCATACGTCACAAAGAAATTAAAAAAAACTCTGGCCATAAAGCTCAAACACTTTCACACAAGGAGAGGCTCACCAAAGAATTACAACACCTACAAATCCAAAGAAATAGTATGTACAATTAGGGAAAGGCAACCATTCACCTATAGGGGATTGATGTGTGGCAAACAGAAACATGCATTAGGAAACAGAATTCACATTAGCTTTCAAGCTCTTGCTCTTTCTCTAGCAAAGTACACACACACACACACACAGCTACTTGTTAACCATAAGGCAAAAATACTCTCCTTTTTACACGACATCATTTGCCAAAAATTAGTTTTTTGATATCTCAAACTGTTTTTAGGTACCCCAGATGTTATGAATATCTCATTTTTGCTGTATCACTTGCACACAAGAACGGAAGTGAATGCACTATGTACAATCCAATTTTCATGGGTCTGCAGGCAGATACAGGTCTCCTCCCAAGTCTAAAGAAAATTTCAGTATCTTAACAGAGCAGAAAAATATAGTTTGCTCATGTTAAGTTAGAGACAGGCACAATTAAAAGACTTAACATAAGCTTTCAGCCACAGCTTTCATCTGACAAGGGCTATGACAGAAATTTTATGTAGAAGTGTCTTAATTGTGCCTGTCTACAACTTAGGCAATGACTGTTTCATTCATCCAGACTAGGCAGACAATGCGAGTTCGCAGCAGTCAGTGCGAGTTCGCAGCAGTCAGTGCGAGTTCGCAGCAGTCAGTGCGAGTTCGCAGCAGTCAGTGCTGCCACCCACCTGTACCATTAGATAAAATTGTGATTTTCTTAACACTACTTCAAGCAGCCTCAAGCTGGCCCCTGATATGCATGTAACCTGCTTTCTTTGTGTGCGCACTCTTGGATTAGGAAATAAGACACTAAAGTAGCTGATAAGTTTTGCTATTTGAAAAGCAAAATAATGATGAAGTCTAAAGTTGAGAGGATGTAAATTGCAGATTGGCAACAGCAAGGAAAGCATCTGTAAAAGAGAAATTTTTTGGGAACAAATATAAGTTAATAATAATGGCGTGTGACGGGGCCTCCTGTCGGGTAGAATGTTAGGAATTATTTTCTCAAGGTCCAGAACAAATTTTTCTCTCTGCAGCAGAGTGTGCACTGATATGAAACTTCCTGCCAGATTGAAACTCTGTGCCGGACCGAGACTCAAACTTGGGACCTTAGTCTTTTGTGGGCAAATGGTCTACCAACTGAGCTACCCAAGTATGACTCACAACCATTCTCACAGCATTACTTCTAAAGGTATTTGTTCGGAATACACCGTTATATGGAAGTGAAATGTGGACAACAAACAGTTCAGACAAGAAGAGAATAGAAACTTTCAAAATAGGGTACAACAGAAGAATGCTGAAGATCAGATGGGTGGAATACTAACAAGGAGGTACTGATAGAACTGGATAGACAGGAAATATATGGCACAACTTGATAATAAGATGGGTCTGTTTATAGGAAACATCCTGAGGCATTAAGGAATTGCCAGTTTGGAAATGCAACAAAGTGTGGGACGTAAAAATTGAAGGCTTGACTACAGCAAGCAGGTTCAGACGGCTAGAGGTGGCAGCACTGAAAACAGAGCTGAAGAGATTTTCACGGGACAGACAAACATGGAATGCTGCATCACATCAGTCTTCAGATGAAAGCCCACCACCCCAATCATAATCAACAACAACAAAAACAACAACATGATCTCATTTGAAGTATTAATTTGGCTGTTGGCATAACATTCAGATGTTACCACAACACAAAAATGTGAAAGGAGAGACGAAAATTTATTCACTTGTATGAGCAGAAGGAATGTGTGGATGGGGGCATGACTGATTCTTTAATTTATACTGATAAGATGCTACAATTAGTATTTATTATTATTATTATTATTATTATTATTATTATTATTTTATACTTGGTGACATGATGGAATAAACCAGATGATGTCTGTTTTCTGCTTAAGTAGTCAGCATTTCACTTCTGTCATTAATTTTAATCTCTCTGAGTCACTGAAGTAGTGCAGATCTCTATTTTAAAAAGGACAGAAGCAAAAGTAACATCATCTCCTTAACAGTGGTAAAAAATAGGACAGATAAAATAAAAGATTTTATAAATCTCTCAGACAAGATTGGCAGATCAATCCTGTGATCATCCTCATTTGTTTAGTCAATGTCTCAGATATTTGGGGTTTTCATCATGATGCCTACCAATTGTCCAGAACACACCACATGCTTAAGGCTGAGACATGCCTGCAGCAAGAAATGTCTATCTCCACACAGGTCATAAGGATTTCAGAAAAAATTCTGCTTAACAATACTATTTGACACACGTAAAAACAACTACGGTTTCATTACTTGAGGGAGAATGATCCGTGGTAGAAATAGGCACTCAATATAGTTATAATATGCATATATTTTAGTTTACCTTTGTTTTAATCTAGAAAGCAATACAGCGTATTTAAATAACAGCGCTCAATTGCTGAAGGGGTGAAGTAACAATATGCCAATTAAGATTTGTTGCTGCAGCCAGGATAAATACTGCACCGTCTCAAACCTTGTAAGTGATACTGCATGCAACTGTCAGCTTCATATTCACAATAATATGGGACAACATAGTGTTATGCACAAGTTTTTGGTCCATCCCTTTTTCATACGCCTATAAAGGCCACAAAAAGGTGACTGTTCAGCACATGGCTCACTAATACAGACTTAATATAGTTGTGATATGCATAAATTTCAGTTTATTTCTGTTTTAATCTAGAAAATAGTATCATGTATTTCAATAACAGTGCTCAATGGCTGAAGCGGTGAAGCAACAACACTGGTTTGGCTTCAGCAGCCACTGATGAGCAATCAGTGTCAATGAGGCTGTGGGTGTGTTCATTTGGGTTATCATTAGATAATATCTTACAACTTCTGACCACAAATTCCCTGAACTCATTAAGGAATTTAGGCTGTAGTGACTCACAGGAACCCACTAGATAATAACACTTACCCTTTGTCCCCAGGTGGGGTCCTCAACACCAAGTACAGCAACATCTGCCAATGCTGGATGCGCCAACAGCTTGGCTTCTATGTCAACCGCACCCACCTTATATCCACCAGTCTTAATGACATCAACTGATGTCCGACCGAGCAGTCTGTAGTAACCATCCTCTATAACAGCTGTGTCACCTGAAAACGCATGAAGTTCCCTATCATTTGAGACATGTCAAGTACATAATTGCAAAGATTTCTTTACATTATTGATCAGGGGACAAAAGCCACAGTGGGTACACTGACTCACATTAAATATTAATGTTTATGGGCCTTGTACATATTGTGAGCATGGAAAAGGGAGGAGGGAAGATCACATTTCAATGTCCTGTATATATCAAGGTTACTTGAGATGGATCATCAACTCAGTTGGATAAAGGTGGGGTGGAAAATTGCATATTACTTTTCTAAAGTAATAAGTCAACATCCTGGAATTCATGGAAAAACATTTAAAGAAATCATTGTAATCATACATCTGGGAAGTTATATGGTTATGAGCACAGCATCTGATGCACAGCTGCTGGTTATCTCTTAGCGGTAGCTTAATATTTAAGCGAAGCTTGATCAAAGTTCATTTTTTGTGCTCATCTTAAGATCAGCCGCTTTACACAATTGCCCCTCAGTCTGAAGCTCACAAGGTATGGCCATTTGCCTTACCCATCATTTTGCAAATTGTGCTCGTGCTCCATCTCCAATGACAAAAAGAAAATAACCAGTAGACACAACTCAGAAAGAGGAATACAGCAACTGTTATTTCCAAGTTGCCTGTGAGCTTCTGCCTCTGTGCATAGTGTGAGTTAAGATCATCATCTAAGAAGTGGCACTGTGACTTTTTATTTCTCACTACAAGCGGCATTTGTGTTGCAATCTGGTGTACAACATTTTGCTGTGGTAGTCTTCCAGATGCTTTGATCTAAAATGTTCCATTCTGCTATTTCTTTTTCCGATTTTTGAACACACCACAAAAAGTGCTAAAGGTAACTGATGCTTACCTCTTCCTCTTTTCTCAGAGTTCCATAACACCCTTGTTTAACAACTTATGAGCTAGTTTCAATAACCATATTATGATTTACACACGACCAAGCTCTTTAGGTGTAATGAGATGGAATAGTCAGGTCAGTAGCTTCAGTTCGCCTTGTAGTATCATGTCAACCATAGGCAAAAAAGGTCAAGGGAACATTTGTAGTACTCTTGGCCAATCTAGGTGGATAAAAATATGTAAAGCAAACAAAATGTCTGCTGGTGTTGTTCTAGGTATATAGTGAGAATTAAAAGCAATGAGTACAGCTACATGTCTACAATTCCTAAAGTGCAGTTGTTGTTGATAAGAATTAAGCAACAAAATATCAAAGTTCCACAAACAAAAATATTGTCATAACAGATAGGCAAATTTTCAAAATAGCCAATTTGACTGATTCTGCAGTTCCTTGTTAATGTTATCTGTTTCTGACAATAAAAATTAGTTTCATTTGAGCTGTATCATATATAACTGTAACACTAGACAAAGAAATAAGTTTAATGTTGACTTTACCTTCTGTTGAGGGTTCATAGGTGTGGTATGTACTGGGGTGTAAATGTATTTGACACCTCTCATCTAACACAATATAAAATTTAGGAATGCCAACCAATTAAAAAGAAAATTAAAAAACATTTTTCATTTCCTATTATTTCTACAAATTCTCTGAATATGCAGATTCAAGGTGTGAAAAGTTCTGTTAGCTGCATGGTTAGCAACATTGTTGTTCATATAACTTATGGGAATGCAGCCAGGTCACGTCATTGACAACTGCCAATATTTTGACAGCAGCACATCCTGCCATTTTCAAGGCATAACTGCAGCAGGTCAGCACAGTGCAAGGGAATTTAAAATCAAGATGACATAAGGAAAGGTTGATGGTAAATTGGGACAAGCTGTTTATAGGAAGCCTGATCAGACTTAATTGCATCTGCAGGCTAATAGTTGTCACCATCTGGCCCATTGTGAAAGGGAACTTTGTGTCCTGGTTCACAGGGGCAATGTCATCTTGAACCCTGAGAATTTGTCAGTCAAATTCACCCACCTACTCTGGTCCCTTCAATCCCCACACACCAAACAGCCAACCAACCAACCAACCAACCAACCAACCAACCAGCCCATCTCCAACTCACCTTCTGTTGGAATGGTTATAGTGAAAGGCAAATTAGCTGTGCATTGCACTATTGACTAGCTATCATTATGGCACCAAAGTCTACAGCCTTTTTGCCTTACGGAGAGAATATTTCAAAGAGGATTGATCGTATTTTGCGGATATGTGATATGAAGTGTGTTTTTCAACCACCAACCTTTTAGGTTCGATAAAGGATGATTTCGGTTTGCAAAGCCAGATGCAGCTGAGGGACTGTGAAGGAGCAGTGTACTGAGAATAAGTATCACACAGGCTTACAACAGCCAAGCTAATCCGCCATTGCAGAGCACTGCCTTGGCACTGGTCATCCTTTGGAATATAGCAACACAGAGGTTATGGCATGTACTTCCAGCTACTGGGATGGTGTTATTAAGGAAGCGCTTGAAATCAAGTTAGCAAGTAACCTTATAAATAGAGATGGCAGTTGTTGTTTAAAATCTGCATGGAATCCTGCTTTCCCCTTTGTCAAAAAACAGAGGAACAGAGTTAATGCTCTTTTGCCCACTTTTAGATTACTTTCACTATCGATAACCCTTGACATCAGTCTTCTTTAGTTTATGATGGTGCTTGTGTTTTATCTTTTTGGAATTTCTCTGAAAACCGAGGTTTTAAATTCCCTTACATTGGATTGAATTGCTGTGCCTTGAAAATGGCAGGGTGTGCTCCTGTCAAAATATCAGCAGTTGTCGACACAACCTGGTTGCAGTTCCATGAGTTATTTTAAAATTGTATATGCCAGGAGGGAATCAGGTCTCGGAGTAATGGTGTTCATTGTAAAGGTGTGTGTTACGTATGAACTTATGCTAAGAAAGTTTTGGGAAAGAGAAGATAAGAGGAGATATCTTGAAGTTAAAATCACTCCTCACAGTAAGTCTACAGACCTGTCTTGAACCATCCATCCTCTGTGAATTCTTTTGCTGTGGCTTGTGGCCTGTTCCAGTATCTGGAAAAAACATTGTCCCCTTTCACCTGCACTTCACCACTATCACTTAGCCGTACAGTGACACCAGGAAGTGGGTGTCCAACAGATCCTGAAACACATATTTGAAAACACAGATAGTTTACTAACATATGAACTAACAAGATTAATAAATTTAAAACAAAGCAGCTGTGGTAGTTTCATAAAAATTACTGTGGAGTGCATATACATAAAAGCTGCAACATGGTCTAGCAGGTCAACTCTCACTACGTGATTAATTAGGAATGGAAATTACCATTCAAAACTCCAAGGCAATGTAATTCACAAGAGATGTTGAAGTTGTTAAGAAACTGGTTACATGAACACAAAACTTAACAATCAGATACACTATCATCTTGCAGTAGAACATGTTCTTTTCCTAATATTACTTGAACAGTGAGTGCCTTGAGTGGCACAGGTAGCAGTGAAGTTTTTAACGAAACTTGTTACAGAAAATAAATCTCACTGCATTGATTAGCAATGCAAACTCTGAAAAACTTGGGTTTTATATTCACTGTCTAACTTTTATTTCACATGAGATTAAATTTACACCTATACTCTGTGATTTCTTGGGCCAGTGCTTGGGTCATAGCAGACGAGGGGTCTGCCAGGACTTATCTGTGGTGAGAGAAACCTCGCCTGCATCTGATCTGCCAACCAGATTGAGAGCAAAAACAGTAACAGACTGAAGAATGCTTTCTAGCCGGGAGATTTGTAATAGTGAAAGTGAGAAGTAGTGGATATTAGCTGGACTATATATATATATATCAGATCAGCAGGTGGGTGGGACCAGAAAAATGGTTCCTGGGACTCTGCATGCAACAGGGGCGACCCTCCCACAGCTGTCCCACCCCCAATTCCTTATAGTCCACGAATAGAGAAGGGAACAGCACTCACTGTTCATCAGAGTGCTACCCCTAAAACAGAAAATAGGGCTAGCCACACATAAAAATAGTTGGTACATAGTAACAGAGGGACGACCAAGGCGCCTGGCAAAGAAGTGATGGATGAGGGTCCCCCAGACCCAGCATGCAGTGAGAGACACTATAACAAGACACTTATTACCACCTTAACAATAACTCAAATTTACTTTTCGTTTTTAACATGCTGAATCAGCAAGTTACTATGTCACAAGCCAGATGGTTGGCTGGTTGGTTTTGGGGAAGGAGACCAGACAGCGAGGTCATCGGTCTCATCGGATTAGGGAAGGAAGTCGGCCGTGCCCTTGGAAAGGAACCATCCCGGCATTTGCCTGGAGCGATTTAGGGAAATCACGGAAAACCTAAATCAGGATGGCCGGACGTGGGATTGAACCGTCGTCCTCCCAAATGCGAGTCCAGTGTCTAACCACTGCGCCTCCTCGCTCGGTCCACAAGCCAGATGCTGTGTGTGAATGTCAGAATTGAGGAAGCTCACACAATCTATGAACAGTCACATTAACTAATTCAGCTGGGAAGCACACAAGGCATGAGCTCTTGTGAACTGGTGTCGATCATAGATTATTGCTGTAGTTTATTAAATCCCAATCTCATTTCTACGTGTAAATGGTGAATTTAATGTCATTTCATACTGACCATTGTGCTTAAAACCATATTTATTAACTGTGAGATTATTTAGTATTTAATAGTATGTATAGTGGAATCAAATGTTATTGTAAAGAGAACTAAATGTATTTTAGACAGGGAGCAGTGCTGATAGTTGGGTAGGGAGACCAAAGATGTATAACAGTTAGGGGAATCCCCAAAGATACGAAGCATGTTGATGGCTTGCCTTAATTCTTTTTTAGTTTGTGGCAAACATTCATGGAGATAATTCGTGGAGGCAGCCTCTGATACACTGTCAAGTGAAAATGCTTCTTTGGTACTGCCTAAAATGCTGCAGAATTAAGCCATCACTATGTATAACAATGGCCAAGTTGCCCTACAATGCTGAAACGGACACTACAGGTTGGCTTGTTATGGGTAACAGTTGACAGCACAAAACAAGCAAGGACTCGTCTGGAATCACAACTACTGGACGGTACTACATGTTGAAGTTGCAGCAGTGGCTGGGAGGTTGTAGAGTCGTGAGACTACAAGATAACTAGATAATCTGACTTGAGTATTTTTAGAACAAGTGTAGTGTTGAACGGTGAAAGTTATCAACAGATGTTATTATTTATAGTTAAGTAGTTTTGAGTTGGAAAGCATGCATGTGTGATACTAATCAATAATCATTTACGTAAAAAGTGCAATTGCTATGACATATTCTTAAACCAGTGAATCAATTCTGCTCCTATGTCTATTCCTTATCCTAAAATCAGTTCACATTTCACAGTTCTACATGCTAATCTAGTTATAAAGTGACAAGCAATATTAGTCAGGTAACCACCTTTGATCAAATACATCCGAAACCAACTTCCTGTTAATGCATGTATGATGTGCAACTGAATAATATAACAGTTCCTACTATTACAGGTAACTGTTCCCATTAATAAACACTCAGAGTATGCATTGTGATGAAGCTAATTGCAATCAAGGTATTATTATCAGTTCCAAGTGTCCACATCAAATCATTCATGGCTCAAAACGTACATTTCAGTGACTCGTTTTTATTCAACATCGGTTTACTGCAATAGTTATCTGGATGTTATTCCTCCACATCCCCAGATATCTCTTGTTGGTGTGTGGGTTATGATGCAAGTAGTGACTTGCCATCTCCCCCCCCCCCCCTCCCCCCCAACTGTTCTTTTGATACAATTTTCATAAGTGTAGGAGTTTGAACTCACTATATTAGCATATGGCACATGTTACTGTATGGCATTTCAAGTAACGACTACATGCAATTGCTACTGTTTGATACCTCACAGTCGAATCGACATCATTCCTAATTAAGAACAGACAACATAAGTGGAAAAAAGCGCTGGCACCGCAACGAACAGTTCAATTTCACTCCCTCCTCCTGAAAGTAGTTTAAAATATAATGTCTGTCAATAAAAACAATTCAAAGAGAAAATGCAGAAGCAGATCAACCGTTCGTGAGTTGTCTGTCAATGTTAGGCAAAGAATCAAAAAAACCGTGCTCAGCATGGAGAGATGGAAAGAGGGGCACTCCATCAGGATCTGTGAAGCTGCACAACCACAACATATGGTGGCTTGCTACACAAAATCTAACTATGGGTTAACCTGGTATGACGGGTGTGGAGGCAACACAGGATGGTGGATTCCTTCTGGAAGGAACAGGAGGAGGCACACGTTACAGCAGTAATTGCTTGATAGTGTGGAGTTCATTAGGAGGGGCAGCAGTCCACCTGTTACCGTTATTCAAACAGAAATAATTTTGTATAGTGGAAGACAAACCCTTTAAGAGAGATTTCACATAGTTGGACAAGATTGAAATGTGGTGTCATAGGCCTATTAGGTATCAAATAATCCTGCTAAGTGTTGCCTGCACAAAAAATCCTATATACTATTATATGAATGAGAATCAAGTAATGTAGTGTATAGTGATAGCTTATGAAATCACAATAAATGTTACAGACAAGTTTTCTTTATTTTGGACTTCATAATTACATGTTATTTATTGATTATTTGTTCTACTGCAACAATTACTTCGGTCTGTTCAATCTTTTCTATTTTGAGGAAGGGGATCAGTATTGCCTGTCTCGAGGAATCAGAATATTTTCCCTCAGATCACAGTTAGATTGTGCAACATATTGTGGTGTACTTTCTGCCTCTGATTTTGTAATGCTGAGAGGCACATATAAAGTACTCAAGATAACCAAAAAAGTTTTGAGACTGGATTAATATAAAACAACAGAGCGCTTCCCCCCCCCCCCCCCCCCCCCCCCAACAATATGATCGTATGGTACTGCTGGCTGTGGGAGTCTCTGCCGGGGGAAGTTTGGCCGCCAAGTTACAAGTCTTTTCAGTTGACGCCACATTGGGTGAGCTAATGATGATGAAATGATGAGGAAGAGAGTACAACAGCCAGTCCCTTGGCGGAGAAAATCTCTGACCTGGCCAGGCCCACTGCTTGGCACTCAGAGAACACTGACCACTCAGCTTATGGGGCAGACTTCCTCCCTATTTGAGTACAATGTACAGAACTTTCACACAACCACGTGAAACTGTCAGAAAGTCCTTCTTTGGGATATTGTTCCACTCGACTGTCATGCTTGATGTCACCGAAGCACTGGCCCTGGACACTAATTTCTGCACTTCGTTATTGTTCAGACTGGTAACACCAAGTCTCATCATCCATGACGAATTTTCCCAGACCGGAATTGTTCACATTTTGCATTTCAGTCAAGTCAAAGACAATATCCACATACCATTGTTTTTGTTCAAGAGACAAGGTGTGCACAACAAACTTTGCATGTACCTTCCTTCTCTTCAAAACATTCTCCAGAATGTTTGGAACATATTTTTGAGATGTTGAATTGTGATTTGTGCTACAACTATCTGACACACCACAGCCACATGTCCAATACTAACACCCCCTGCTGACAACTGCCTAGTTGAATGAACATCTGTAGTTTACAACTGTTAGTTCAAGCGGCTACCATAGTTACTGTGCTGATGTTGCTTATACGCAAGGAATAAAATCAGTTTTGGAACTTTCTGGACAGATGGTATATACTTTAACTCCCCCATCCAAAGGGAAAAGATGTACTCTAAGTGTCACTGGGACTGAAGTCCACGTGCAACCCCTCTGCCAATTCCTGCCTGTATTGGGATTTGGGAATCAGATTACCAGTTATGTTACTGTCTTTAAGCATCTCACTATTAAATAATTTTATGCATACTCTGCATTTTTAATGTACATTAAAATTACTACCAGTTGTGTTCAATGAACATCATGACTTGACAATTGCTAGGGACAATTTCACTGTTCCACTGTGATGGGTCCCTCACATCCCGAGGTCCGAGTAACCTGATCCACCCTTGTCACTGTCCCCAGTCCATCACTCTTTCCTCCGTGAAGCAGGAACTAATACTTCTGAAAGCTACACAATTTTTGTAATTTTTTAAAGTTTTTATCAGTAGCACTGCAATTTCCCCTCTTGAAGGTAAGACCCTCTTCAAGGTAAGTAATGGCTTTTTAATATTATGGTTTTCTCAAGTGAATTTTACTTTTTATATAAATGGAATAAAAAGAAAGATACAACTGTGAAAAAACTATGCCCCTCTATCTACCAGCAGGAAAGCATCTGTATGGCTTCTAACTGAAAGGTCAATGTAATATCAAAATATGAGTAATGTTACCTCTGCTTCACCCTTCCATTCGTGCCATTAATTTACACACGTATTATAGAGTTATCTCCAAAGCTTCTTACAAAATATACAGGACTTAATCCATAAATCATATTTTAAGTTGTCAGGTTTCTAACGTCTTTTGATACTATTCCCTATTTCAGAGTTAGAAATGCAGTTTCACGTGTGCTTACATTAACAACACACAGAAAGAGAAGAAATGTCACCAGAACTACTCTACAGGCAACATAAGATAAATATTTCTATACACACAAACCAGGCTTTCTTTCTCCATGAAGGGGGTTTGATAGGATCATGCCTGTCTCACTCATTCCATATCGTTCCAGAAGACGATGGCCAGTTATTTCTTCCCAACGTTCCATTATAGGTGCTGGCAATGGTGCTGAACCACTCACCATTAACCTAAGAAAGAATATCACTCTCACTGTGTGATGGTTTCATTATAACAATATTTACAATGCAAGAACAGGAGGGTGAGAGAAATAATTCTTTATTATATGTAACAATTAACTGCACTTAACTGAAGTCTAGTTGTACAGCTGTAGCACAAATATCAACAAAACAGCTGCAGCACAAATGACTTTATGAGACAAAGTTTTATTAACGTAATACAAGTAAGGTACGGAATCTTATCATTTGCAAGAATACCGTGATACAAAAGCAAGTGAGTGTGCAAGTACATAATCAAATACTGGGTTTGTAGAGGCCTACAAGCTGATTCTGTTACTCTGCCAATGCTTTAAAAAGAGTGAGGACCATTCTTCTGTGTTTAACAAGCAAATGTCACAGCACTGATAATTGTGCTACCTGTGAGTGAACAATGTTAGTGCTGAATGCAACTTTTTATTGCTCAGTAAAATAATAATTTTGGCAGTGAGTACGGCAGTCACCACAAAACCCTAAAATTGTTCTCTACTCACAGCATATAATGACATGGTATAGTACAACCATGCATCACTAAACTACCAAACAATGTATCAGCAAGGGAATGGCACTAGTTCTTACAGTGTTAGACAACAATAAACACAAGTAGTACTACACTGGCAGTATAAGCCAAATGTGACTGTGAAAATGTTATTCTGAAACATCCATGGAAAATTTTGGAAATTTGTGGTAAATTCATATGAGACCAAACTGCTGAGGTCATCGGTCCCTATGCTTACGCACTACTTAATCTAACTTAGACTAAGGACAACATACAGACCCATGCCCATGGGAGGACTCCAACCTCCGACGGGGAGGGGGGGTAGCGGCTACCCCACGCAGCAACAATCATGGAGCAATGCTCATTTTTTTTAAGGCTTTATCACTGTACCGAGCTACTAAATATAGCTTGCACTTTCACACTAGTTCCCATACCAAAGTCGACCTATCGTGCTTTAAAAGAGCACGCACTGTTTTCTGAATTTTCTGTTCTTTGAAACAAGCTTATTTTTGTCAAGGATTGTTATGTTCCAGTTTAGAATATGCCCCAAGAAACTTGGCAAGTCAGGAAAACTTATCATGTGCATCTGAAACACATTACTCTGTCCACGTAATAGGCCAACTTGTTCCTCGGAAACATGAACTTCTGTATGTAATTAAGACCTCATGATGTACCACTGTTATGATAAAAAGCTTTATACTTCCTGAGAAACCTATGAACTTTCTCACAACTGCAGCACTGCTTAATTTTCAGCTGTCAAGAGATTAAGCATGAACACAATGAAATTTCTTCAGAGTTTGGAAAAAAACAAAGTTTAATATATTGCAGCAAATATATTGAAATGCAATTTGTTGAATTTTGAGAGTTAACTGTAATGTTGCAAGTATTGGGAGTACCTTAATTGGAAGATCTATAATTCACATCATAAGTTTCAGTAACCAAAGCAAGCAATGAAGCTAATTTATTATGAAATATTAATCCATAAATAATACTTTTTGCTGAAATTTAATACACAGAAAAATAATTACCTTATCTTTTGGGAGCAAACAGAATGAATGTACTCTTTCATGCGTTCATTATTGCCAAATGCATGGTCATACTCCTGAATTAGCTTGACATACATAGTTGGCACACCCATGAAAATGTTGACTCTTTCTGCAGCCACTGTATTTAATGCCAGAAGCTTCGCCCATACAGTTGGAGCATCAAATTTTGGTAGCATAACAACTCTGAAATTAATATGCAAATACCTGTCACCAGTTTTTATATATATTATGTTTCTTAAAAATATTAAAAGCAAAAGGGTGGAAAGAGGAAGGAGACAGGATGAGAAATGAAGATGGGGAAAAAATTACAGTGATGCCAATAGCAACACTGACAATATTGATAACATATTTGTGTATGATTTCAGCAAAATCTGGATAAATAAGTAACTATGCTTCAACTTTTTTCTTCGATCTAAGTTATAGATTTGCACTGAGATTGTCTGAGGTTAAGATACCTGGCACCAACGAGGAGTGGGCAAAGCAGGGCATTGACAACACCATGAATGTGATGTAAAGGTAGTGTATGCAGAATGCTGTCTTTAGATGACCACTCCCATGCCTTTATTAGTGACTGTGCCTGTGCATCCAGGTTGCGGTAAGTCAACACAACTCCTGAAAACAGAATGAAAAATCCAACTTTAATGACAAACAATGAAATAATGACAGATGATGATGATCTTATGTGACACAAAAGAAAGATTGTTCTGGTTTCTTCCAGTTGTATGCACACCATAGCTCGATGTAAAGCATCTGAACTCATGGTTTTTAGTCACTTACACTCCGCAGTTATAAATGCAAGAGTGGAAAGCGTGAAGGCAAGACTGACAGTAAAATTTCTTACACATGTTAAAAAAACA
Organism: Schistocerca serialis cubense; assembly: GCF_023864345.2. Lineage (NCBI taxonomy): Eukaryota > Metazoa > Arthropoda > Insecta > Orthoptera > Acrididae > Schistocerca > Schistocerca serialis. The sequence continues at coordinate 2,137,207 of NW_026048515.1, read as the reverse complement.
TTTTATGCAATTCTGTTATAGCAGCACGTCATGTATGTGTAGCATGAATATACCGCCTATCTTGTGAAATTACATATAATTCTGGAATGGTAAAACATATTTGTTTTTAAAGATAAAGTTTCAGTTTGTCATAAATTAAAAGGCATACCATGTAAAATTGCACAAGCACAGAAATCTTAACAGAATTGTTGAAACAGACGCAAGAGTTGGACAAAATAAACACAATGAACTGAATTCTGTGACTGCTTTTTGAGCTTTCTCTAAGACAAAGATTTTAACAATGTATGGAAAGCCCTGGAAAGTTCTGATTGAGACTTATGAATTATTTAGGAATAAGGAGACAACTCACCAATACGCAGAAGCATCGCATTGTCGATGGATGCACAAACAAAAGGTTGATAGCTTTTGGAATGCAATTCCTTTTTTAAGTTTGTAGGCAAAACACACATGCGCATTATCTCTCTCTCTCTCTCTCTCTCTCTCTCTCTCTCTCTCACACACACACACACACACACACACACACACACACACACACCTGTTTCCCTACATTGTGCTCAGTCAACTGCCACCTCACTCCTGCCCCACAGTGAGAGTACTGGGGTGAGGAGGGAGAGTGGGGCAGGATGAGGTGAGGTGAGGTGAGGGATGGAGAGGCAGGAGGGAGGGAGGGGGTTAGGGGAGGGGGAGCGTCTAGCAGTTCGTACAAGAGTGAGGTGCCGTCTGTGGGCTAGCTAGTATCGCGTAACTTGCTTTTTTGATAAGAGAGAAAAAAATGTTACGTTAATTTGGAATGAAAATGTTTGATTAAAGAAAATCTCTTTTACGTTCATTAAACCCACAGCTAAATTTTCTCAGGGCGCTATGGCCAGAAATATCATGCATACTCCAATGAGAAGACACCAGTCCTACCCACAATGGATAAAAAAATTATCTTTCACTACTTATGCGATAAGCAAATTTAATATAACATTCAAACAATTATTTTTCTCTGTGAGGCTCAATGCTCCGGTATAGATGCCTACTTGCAATGGCAGTGTAGACAATTAAAATAATTCCTTTCAATATAACTGTACCTCTGGCCTAAAATTAAATGGAAATTATGAGACGCCATTTTACATTTACTGGGATTAAATCCTTTCAATACTTTCAGAATTAAATAGCTATGAAGAAATTTTTACAAATTTTAACAGCAATGGCAGCGCTTCAACAATGCAATTACAAATGGCCAGTGTAACATTTAACTGTTACATAATTAATTAAATAAAGGGGACAGGAAAGGTACTTTCTTGCTACTAACAAAAACACATACTGCATTAAATACTGACATATATATTTAGCAGAAATTCTAAATACACTACATACAGTAGAAATAATTCTTTACAGATCATAATCTAAATGCGACATCAGAATCAACCAGGCACAAAAGACAAATAAGAAATCTTTTCTTATATACTACAATACAGAGATAATAGTAATTACAATTCTCTGAGCATGTTTAGCAGCTCCATTGAAGTCACATATCGATAAAGTGATTTACATTACTTTTTTACTTTTTTCAAGAAGCGTTGCTATACTAGGCCTGCAGGTAGAGGGGGCATGTGGCAGATGGCTGGGCAAGCAATTTCATAGACTAGGAAATGACATAACAGCACACGACTTGCTGATGTGGGGACACAGATTCAGCGGGGATTCAGGTACCTTAGGTTTAGACCAGAAAGGTTGCGGGAGAGAAGGATGTGCTGTAAGATAGCTCCCATCTGTGCAGCTCAGAAAAGCTGGTGGTGGTGGGGAGGATCCAGATGACATGGGTTGTGATGCAACCATTGAAATCTTGCATGTTGTGCTCTGCTGCATGTTGTGCCACAGGGTGATCCACCTTGTTTTTGGCAAACTGTTTGGTGATGGCCATTCATTCTAGTTGACAGCTGGCTGGTTGTCATACCAGTGTAAAATGATGTGCAGTGATTGCAGCAGACCTAGTATATAACATGGCTGCCTCTGATGGGGTATGATAAGCCTGTGATGGGACTGGAGTAGGTGATGCTGGGTGGATGGATTGGACAGGTCTTGCATATGGGTCTTCCAAAGACTCCAGCTCTCAGCTGACATACATCTACAGAGCGGCATGTTAAGTGTTTATCTTTTTCTGTGCTTTCCACGTAATATGAAACTTCCTGGCAGATTAAAACTGTGTGCCCGACCGAGACTCGAACTCGGGACCTTTGCCTTTCGCGGGCAAGTGCTCTACCATCTGAGCTACCGAAGCACGACTCACGCCCGGTCCTCACAGCTTTACTTCTGCCAGTATCTCGTCTCCAACCTTCCAAACTTTACAGAAGTTCTCCTGCGAACCTTGCAGAACTAGCACTCCTGAAAGAAAGGATACCGCGGAGACATGGCTTAGCCACAGCCTGGGGGATGTTCGCAGGAGAACTTCTGTAAAGTTTGGAAGGTAGGAGACGAGATACTGGCAGAAGTAAAGCTGTGAGGACCGGGCGTGAGTCGTGCTTCGGTAGCTCAGATGGTAGACCACTTGCCCGCGAAAGGCAAAGGTCCCGAGTTCGAGTCTCGGTCGGGCACGCAGTTTTAATCTGCCGAAAGTTTCATATCAGCGCACACTCCGCTGCAGAGTGAAAATCTCATTCTGGTTTCCACGTAATATATTTATTAAATTTTGTATATATGTGTTTCTTTGTTTAAGAGCTTTAATCTTGGGTTTTTGTAAGTGTAAATTCACTCATTCTGTAGTGTAATAGTTGCTCACTGAACAGCCAGCTACGTAGCTCATTAACACGTGACACATCAGGAGGTTAGCAAGTTGCATATCTAAGATTGTCTGCTTTTATAGTTCAATTCTTCAGTTGGTCTTGTTAGGATGGCTATGATGTGTGCATGCTGTGTGCGCATGCAGGAGGAGCTTGCCACAGTTGACGAACAGCTGGATGTGTTTTTGGCTACAGTCAGTCACCTTCAGCCTGCTGCCTCGGAGTGTAACAGTGGACGAGACTGGCACATCGCATGGGACACCTCATGTGTCACTTGTTTTGCCTACAGGCTCTGCCTTTGAGGCACCTTCTAGTGCACCTAATGCGGTGGATCTGCCCTCACAGCAGGGTGAGTGGTGGGCGGTAACGTACTCGCGTTTCTCAAGGTGGAGGGCCAATGTGGAGTGGTCACCTGGCCTCGCCCATTCACCCTAAGAGTAGATAGGTGGCCACTCCTTCAGCAGGGTTCGAGCGGGCACAAGAGGGGAGGGGTTTACTAGTTATTGAGAGCTCCAATGTTAGGCGTGTTATGGATCCCCTTAGGCAGATAGCATTCAAGGCTGGAAAGAAAGTCAACGTGGACTCGGTATGTCTACCTGAGGTCCTCATCTGACATGTGGAGGTGGCCTTGCCTGTGACTATCGAGCATGCGGAGTGCATTCATCTGGATGACGTGTCTCATGTTAGCACCAACGATGCCTGCTGGGCGTGGGTTCTGCGGCAATCCTCAGCTTGTACAGGTGACTGGTGGAGCTGTTGAAAGACAGCTGGCCTCAAGTGCGGGGTACAAGTACAGCTCGAAATTTGCAGTACTGTTCCCAGTTGACCAGGGTTCTTTGGTTTGGAGCCTAGTGGAGTGTCTCAACCAAAGCCTTCGTCAACTCTGTCCCAGTCTTGGCTGCAGATTTCTAGTCCTATGTTATCATGTGGAGATTTGTAGGACTGCCCTTGAAAGGTTAGCGGTGCCCTACACAAAGGAAGCAGCTACTCTGGTAGTAGAGTTCTTGTGGAATGCACATGAGGATTGTTCCAGCTAGGCTGGAGTTTTAGATGCTCTAATGCACCCTCGCCAATTAATACGCAGCAAGGGAAGTCAAACGGCACTCAGAATAAAGACACTTTGACGTTCGCAATTTTATCAGTAAACTGTCGAAGTATTCATAATAAAGTTCCCAAATTAACTGCCCTCCAGGAAAGTTCTCGTGCTCAAATTATTCTTGGGACTGAGAGCTGGCTGAAACCTAAAGAGGAAAAGCTCTGAAATATTTAGTGAGTCATGGAACATATATCGGAAAGACAGATTAGAGGCCATAGGAGGAGAAGTTTTCATTGCAGTTGACAAAATATTGTCTCTAATGGTGTCGAAGTTAAGTAAGTGTGACAGTAAAGTCATCTGGTCACTTATAACAGGTGTAGGTGAAACCAAGTTAATTGTTGGATGTTTTAACCGGCCATCCAATTCTGCTGTGACAGTTCTAGAGTCTTTCAAAGGAAGTCTATGCAGAATAACGCGTAAACACCCAGATCATGCAATACTTGTTGGAGGCGACTTTAACTTGCTGAGTACAGACTGGGATGTCTATGGATTCACTGTGGGGGAAAGGGGGGTAAAGACAGACAGTGACGCGAAGTACTTCTGAACACGTTTTCTGAAAATTGTCTTGAGCATCTAGCACAGCAGCCCACGTGCCACAGAAATACATTAGACCTTGCAGCTACAAATAGGTCGGACCTTATCGACGATTTCAGTATACAAACAGGGATTAGCAATCATGATGTCATTATAGCAACTATGATGTTTGCTGTTGTGGTATTCAGCCCAGAGACTGGTTTGATGCAGCTCTACATGCTGCTCTATCCTTTGCAAGCTTCTTCATCTCCAAGTACCTACTGCAGTTTACATCCTTCTGAATATGCTTAGTGTATTCATCACTTGGTCTCGCTCTATGATTTTTACCCTCCAATACTAAATTGGTGACCCCTTGATGCCTCAGAACATGTCCTACCAACTGATCCCTTCTTACAGTCACCATGTTTCACTTCAATACATGGCTACACTCCATGCAAATACTTTCAGAAACGACTTCCTGAACTTAAATCTATACTCAATGTTAACAAATTTCTCTTCTTCAGAAATGCTTTCCTTGCTATTGCCAGTCTGCATTTTATATCCTCTCTACTTCGACCATCATCAGTTATTTTGCTCCCCAAATATCAAAGATCATCTACTACTTTAAGTGTATAATTTCCTAATCTAATTCCCTCAGCATCACCTCATTTAGTTGACTACATTCCATTATCCTCATTTTGCTTTTGTTGATGTCCATCTTATATCCTCCTTTCAAGATACTGTCCATTCCATTCAACTGCTCTTCCAGATCCTTTGCTGTCTCTCACAGAATTACAATGTCATCAGCAAACTTTAAAGTTTTTATTTTTTTCCATGGATTTTAATTCCTACTCAGAATTTTTCTTTTGTTTCCTATACCGCTTGCTCAATATACAGATTGAATAACATCGGGGATAGGCTACAACCCTGTCTCACTCCCTTCCCAACCACTGCTTCCCTTTCATGCCCCTCGACTCTTATAACTGCCATTTGCTTTTTTGTACAAATTGTAAATAGCCTTTCACCCCCTGTATCTTACCCCTGACAGCTTCAGAATTTGAAAGAGAGTATTCCAGTCAACATTGTCAAAAGCTTTCTCCAAGTCTACAAATTCTAGAAACGTAGGTTTGCCTTTCCTTTATCTATCTTCTAAGGTAAGTCGTACTGTCAGTATTGCCTCACGTGTTCCAACATTTCTAAGGAATCCAAACTGATCTTCCTTGAGGTCGGCTTCTACTAGTTTTTCCAGTCATCTGTTAAGAATTCGTGTTAGTATTTTGCAGCTGTGACTTATAAAATTGATAGTTCGGTGATTTTTAAACCTGTCAACATCTGCTTTATTTGGGATTGGAATTATTATATTCTTCTTGAAGTCTGAGGGTATTTTGCCTGTCTCATACATCTTGCTCACCAAATTGTAGATTTTGTCAGGGCTGGCTCTCCCAAGGCTATCAGTAGTTCTAATGGAATGTTGTCTACTCCCGGGGCCTTGTTTCGACTTAAGTCTTTCATGCTTTGTCAAACTCTTCATGCAGTATCTTATCTCCCATTTCATCTTCATCTACATCCTCTTCCATTTCCATAATATCCTCAAGTACATCGCCCTTGAATAGACCCTCTGTATACCCCTTCCACCTTTCTCCTTTACCTTCTTTGCTCAGAACTGGTTTTCCATCTGAGCTCTTGATATTCACACAAGTGGTTCTCTTTTCTCCAAAGGTCTCTTTAATTTTCCTATAGGCGTATCTATCTTACTCTAGTGATATATGCCTCTACATTCTTACATTTGTCCTCTACCCACCTGCTTAGCCATATTGCACTTCCTATATATGTCATTTTTTAGACGTTTGTATTCCTTTTTGCCTGTTTCATTTACTGCATTTTTATATTTTCTCCTTTCATCAATTAAATTCAGTACTTTTTATGTTACCCAAGGATTTCTACTAGCCCTCTCCTTTTTACTTACTTGATCTTCTGCTGTCTTCACTACTTGATCTATCAAAGCTACCCATTCTTCTTCTACGGTATTTCTTTCCCCCATTTTTGTCAATCATTCCTTAATGCTCTCTCTGAAACTCTCTACTATGTCTGGTTCTTCCAGTTTATCCATGTCCCATCTCCTTAAATTCCCACCTTTTTGCGGGTTCTTCAGTTTTACCATCTCCTTAAATTCCCACCTTTTTGCAATTTCTTCAGTTTTAATCTACAGTTCATAACCAATAGATTGTGGTCAGAGTCCAAATCTGTTCCTAGAAATGTCTTACAATATAAATGTGGTTCCTAAATCTCTGTCTTACCATCATATAATCTATCTGAAACCTTCCAGTGTCTCCAGGCCTCTTCCACATATAACGCCTTCTTTCATGGTTCTTGAACCAATTGTTAGCTATGATTAAGTTATGCTCTGTGCAAAATTCCTCTTTCATCCCTTACCCCCATTTCATATTCACCTACCACTTTTCATTCTCTTCCTTTTCCTACTATCGAATTCCAGTCCCCCATGACTATTAAATTTTCATCTCCCTTCACTATCTGAATAATCTCTTTTATCCCATCATACACTTCATCACTCTCTTCATCATCTGTGGGGCTAGTTGGCATATAAACTTGCACTACTATAGTAGGTGTGGGCTTCGTGTCTATCTTGGCTACAATTATGCATTCACTATGCTGTTCGTAGTAGCTTACCCGCATTCCTATTTTTTTAACTCATTATTAAACCTACTACTGCATTAACCATACTTGATTTTGTATTTATAACCCAGTATTCACCTGGCCAGAAGTCTTGTTCCTCCTGCCACCAAACTTCACTAATCCCACTATATCTAGCTTTAACCTATCCTTTTCCCTTTTTAAATTTTCTAGCCTACCTGCCCGATTAAGGGATCTGACATTCCACGCTCCGATCCATAGAACGTCAGTTTTCTTTCTCCTGATAACGACATTCTCCTGAGTAGTCCCTGCCTGGAGATCCGAATGGGAGACTATTTTACCTCCAGAATATTTTACCAAAGAGGACGCCATCATTATTTAACCATACAGTAAAGCTGCATGCCCTCAGGAAAAATTATGGCTGTAGTTTCCCCTTGCTTTCAGCCGTTCGCAGTACCAGCACAGCAAGGCCATTTTGGTTAATTTTACAAGGCCAGATCAGTCAATCATCCAGACTGTTGCCCCTGCAACTACTGATAAGGCTGCTGCCCCTCTTCAGGAATCACGTGTTTGTCTGGCCTCTCAACAGATACCCATCTGTTGTGGTTGCACCTACGATACAATTACCTGTAATGCTGAGGCACGCAAGCCTCCTCTCCAACTGCAAGGTCCATGGTTCATGGGGGAGGGGGGATGTTAATGAATCAGTCAAGAAGGCTAGGAGAGTGTTTCTGCTAGAGAGAGTTGATAAGCAGTTATTAGCATCTCACTCAGACAGTGAACACACATCACTTAGCTCCAGCAAGGTGGTAAATCGTGGTCTGGACAGTAAAGAAATTCGGTGGATGCTGAAGAAGCAGAGGCTATTGCACTCTCGTTTCAAATGGGAAAATAAAAATGATGACAAGCAAAAGTTAGTAGAAACTCGTGCTTCTGTGAAAAAATCTATGCATGAAGCTTACAACAACTGCTAGTGTCACACCTTAGCAAAAGATCTGGCAGAGAGAACGAGAAAATTCTGGTCATATGTGAAATCATTTAGCGGGTCTAAGGCTTCCATTCAGTCCCTTGTTGGCCAGTCTGGTGTGAAAGTTGAAGATAGCAAAATGAAAGCTGGAGTTTTGAATTTCATGTTCAAGAAACCGTTCACACAGGAGAATTGTACAAACATACCATCATTTGACTGTTGGACAGACTCCCGTATGGACGACATAGTAATAAGCATACCTGCTGTAGAGAAACAACTGAAATATTTGAAAGCAAGTAAGTCACCAGGTCCGGATGGAATCCCAGTTCAATTTTACAAAGAGTACTCTATGGCTTTAGCCCCTTACCTAGCTTGCATTTATCACGAATCTCTCGCCCAACACAAAATCCCAAGTACCAGGAAAAAAAGTGGGGGGTGACTCCCACGTATAAGAAAGGTAAAAGAATGAACCTGCAAAATTACAGACCAATATCCCTAACTTCAGTTTGCTGCACAGTCCTCGAGTTTGAATATAATAAACTTCGATGAGACTGAGAAGCTTATGTGCACGAATCAGTATGGTTTCAGAAAGTATCGATCATGCGAAACTCAGCTTGCCCTTTTCTCACATGATATACTGAGAACTATGGATGAAGGGCAACAGGCAGGTGCTGTATTTCTAGATTTCCGGAAAGCATTTGACACGGTGCCCTACTGTAGGCTGTTAACAAAAGTACGACAGTATGGAGATAATTCACAGATATGTGAGTGGCTTGAAGACTTCTTAAGTAATGGAATTCAGTATGTTGTCCTCAATGAAGAATGTTCATCAGAGTCAAGGGCATCGCCAGAAGTCCTCAGGGAAGTGTAATAAGACTGCCATTGCTCTCTGTATAAATACATGATATGGCATGCAGGATGGGCTGCAATCTGAATTTGTTTGCTGATGATGCTATGGTGTATTGTAAGGTGTCTAAGTTGAGTGACTATAGGAAGATACAAGATGACTTAGACAAGATTCCCAGTTGGTGTAATGAATGGCAGATAGCCCTAAATGTGGAAAGTTGCTTCAGATGAGTAGAAAGATCAAACCTGTAATGATCGGATATAGTATTGCCAGTGTCCTGCTTGACACAGTTAAGTCATTTAAATATCTGGGCATAACATTGCAAAGTGATATGAGGTGGATCAAGCACGTGAGAACTGCAGTAGGGAAGGTGAATGGTCGACTTTGGTTTATTGGGAGAATTTAAAAAAAGAATAGTTCATCTGTAAAGGAGTCTGCATGTAGGATGTTGGTGAGACCCATTCTTGAGTACTGCTCTAGGGTTTGGGATCTGTACCAGGTAGGATTGAAGGAATGCATTGAAACAATTCGGAGACAGGCTGCTAGATTTGTTACCGATTAGTTCGAACAACACGTAAGTGTTACATAGATGCTTCAGGAACTCTAATGGGAATCCTTGAGGGTGACATTCTTTTCGAGAAACACTATTGAGAAAATTTTGAGAAGGTATTTGAAGCTGACTACTGAATGATCCTACAGCTGCCAACATAAGGACTGCACGTAAGGACCATGAAGATAAGATACGAGAAATCAGGGCTCATATGGAGGCTCGCAGACAGTCATTTTTCCCTCGCTCTATCTGTGAGTGGAACAGGAAAGGAAATGACAAGTAGAGGTAAGGGTACCCTCTGCCATGCACCATACGGTGGCTTGCTGATTATTTATGAAGATGTAGATGCATGATCTGTGTGGCAGGGGATTGGGGATGGGAGTGGCATAGGGATGGACTAGGGTGTTGTGGAGGTTGGATGGGCGGCAGAACACCACTCTGCGAGGGATTGGAAGTGACTTTGGTAGGATGACCATCATTTCAGGGCATGATGATAGATAATCAAAGCCCTGATGAAGGACATGGTTCAGTCATTTCAGCCCAGGGTGGTATTGGGTAACAAGGGGGGGGGGGGGAGGGGGAGGGGGGTGGTGTGCTTCTTTGTGGTTGGTTCTTGGGATGGATGTGAGGATCACACGTCTGTGAGGATATGGTATGGAAGATCTGTTTGTGAATTAGGTCTGGAGGGTATTACGTGTCTGTGAAGGCCATTCTGAGGCCTTCAGCATACTGGGCGAGGGAATTCTCATCACTGCAGATGCATCTAATGTGGGTGGCCAGGCTGTATGGGAGGGATATTTTGGTGAGGAAAGGGTGGCAGCTGTCAAAGTGCAGGAACAGTTTGTGATAGGTAGGTTTGATGTGGACCATGGATGGAGCCATCTGAGAGAAGAAGATCAACATCTAGGAAGGTGTCAAGATGGGTGGAAAGGAACATGTGAAGTGGTTGGGTGGGGAGGTATTGAGGTTGTGGAGGAATGAGGATAAGGTGTCCTGGTCTTGGGTCCAGATTATAGATATGTGATCAGTAAACCTGAACAAGACCAGGGGTTTGAGGATTGGGGTAGCTAGTAATGTTTCCTCTAGGTGGCCCACGAAGAGGTAGGCACAGGAAGGTGTCATGAAAGTGCTCATAGCTGTGCTGCAAATTTGTTAGTATATCTTTCCTTCTAAGGTGAAGTAGTTGTGTGCTAGGATGTAGTTGGTTAGGTGTACAGGGAATGAAGTGGTGGGTTTGGAAGCTGCAGGGCATCCCAAGAACCAATCACAAGGAAGTGCCCTCTTGTCACCCAATACCAGTCCAGACTGAAATGACTGAACCACGTCATCCATCAGGGCTTTGATTATTTATCATCATGCTCTGAAATGAAGGACAATCTACCCACGATACTTCCAACACCTCCCAGGGTGGTGTTCCACCACCCACACAACCTCCACAACATCACAGTCCATCCCTATGCCATTCTCATCCCCAATCCACTGCCACAGGGATAATATCCCTGCGCAAGAACCAGATGTAAAACCTGCCCAATCCACCCATTAAGCAACACCTACTTCGGTCCAGTCACAGGTTTATTCTACCCCATCAGAGGCTGGATCATTGTTTAATACCAGCTCTGCTGCAACTGCTGCACAGTATTTTACATTGGTATGACAAACAACTTGCTGTCAACGAAGAATGAATGGCCACAGCCAAACAGTTGTCAAAAACAAGGTGGACCAACCAATGGCATAACATGCAGCAGAGCACAACATGTGAGTTTTCAATAGCTGCTTCACAAACCATGTCATCTGGATCCTACCCACCGCCACCAGCTTTTCTGAGCTGCAGAGATGGGAGCTATCCTTACAGTACGTCCTTCTCTCCCGCAACCTTCCTGGCCTAAACCAAAGGTAACGTTCTGCCCCCCAAAAAGAAGGTGCATTTCCAGAAGCTTGCAAATCTCTGTACCTTTTGTTTGTGTACCTATCAAAGACACAAACACTGTAATACATGATAACAGTCATCAGTTTATTAGAAGTATCCACAGCTACACTATACCTCGTGTCAAGACAACCTATAGAATTCTTGGAGAATCTTTGTGTGCCAAACACAACACCGGAGGAGAAATCACGTTTAAATGGCCTTGTTCATTTAGTGGTACAGGAATTGTTCCCAATACAAGATCATCTCTTCTGAGGAGGTAGTGCCTGACCCCACCCACTCATCTGAAAATATTCCAACACTGGGTTGACGTGCAAGAGGATGAAATAAAATGTCTTTGGTGTTCTATAACTACCGAGTTTGAAGATCATCAATCCATTTAGACTTATTTGGGTATATCAAATTATGCAGGTGTTCATATTACTTTGCCAAACACTAGTACAAACAAGCTACATTTATTTTGTTATGTACACTACCTGTGTTTATGCCATTCAATGTTAGCAGTTTTACATTATTTTGTTCTGAAGTATGTTTTTCCCAATTACCTTTTGGAGGTCCCGTTGTTCCAGACGTGTAGATGAAAAGTGCATCATTGTCATCATAAAACTCTGGTTCTTGTCCACCTCCTTTAAGTTCATGGGCTTCCTCAGGTAGGGTTACATTCTCACTTCCCAACTACAAAAGAAAAACCAAATTCATTTCAATACCACACATACAAAGCAACTTTTGTTTTCATAACATGAATGACAGACAAGCATACATTTTCATTAAGCATTATTGTATCAACTGTAATTGTGCCACAAGTTCATTATGCCTCATCTAGCAACTGTCAGAGCCACAGACATGGTTTTCATATCCCTGTCAGAAGAATAAGTGAGGATGATTTTTCATTTTTTGTTCATGACTACAGTTTGGGAAATGATAAATTCCTTTATTATACATTTCCTCCAACATCCTTTTCAACTGAGTGTGAAAGACTGTTTAGTTACATTCTGAGATGATCTTGTATTGGAACAATTCCTGTACCACTAAATGAACAAGGCCATTTAAACGTGATTTCTCCTCCGGTGTTGTGTTTGGTACACAAAGATTCTCCAAGAAGACTGTTTAGTTATATTCTAAGCTTAAATGTAGATAAATTATGACACCTTTTGTACACTATACTGTACTACTCATTTCATTTTCATATGCTCAGAAATTTTCCCGAAGACATGCAGCTTTACTGTATGATTAAATGATGATGGCGTCCTCTTGGGTAAAATATTCCGGAGGTAAAATAGTCCCCCATTCGGATCTCCGGGCGGGGACTACTCAAGAGGATGTCGTTATCAGGAGAAAGAAAACTGGCGTTCTACGGATCGGAGCGTGGAATGTCAGATCCCTTAATCGGGCAGGTAGGTTAGAAAATTTAAAAAGGGAAATGGATAGGTTAAAGTTAGATATAGTGGGAATTAGTGAAGTTCGGTGGCAGGAGGAACAAGACTTTTGGTCAGGTGATTACAGGGTTATAAATACAAAATCAAATAGGGGTAATGAAGGAGTAGGTTTAATAATGAATAAAAAAATAGGAGTGTGGGTTAGCTACTACAAACAGCACAGTGAACGCATTATTGTGGCCAAGATAGACACAAAGCCCATGCCTACTACAGTAGTACAAGTTTATATGCCAACTAGCTCTGCAGATGATGAAGAAATAGACGAAATGTATGACGAGATAAAAGAAATTAGTCAGCTAGTGAAGGGAGACGAAAATTTAATAGTCACGGGTGACTGGAATTCGTCAGTAGGAAAAGGAAGAGAAGGAAACATAGTAGGTGAATATGGATTGGGGGGAAGAAATAAAAGAGGAAGCTGCTTAGTAGAATTTTGCACAGAGCGTAACTTAATCATAGCTAACACTTGGTTCAAGAATCATAAAAGAAGGTTGTATACCTGGAAGAATCCTAGAGATACTAAAAGGTATCAGATAGATTATATAATGGTAAGACAGAGACTTAGGAACCAGGTTTTAAATTGTAAGACATTTCCAGGGGCAGATGTGGACTCTGACCACAATCTATTGGTTATGAACTGCAGATTGAAACTGAAGAAACTGCAAAAAGGTGGGAATCTAAGGAGATAGGACCTGGATAAACTGAAATAACCAGAGGTTGTAGAGAGTTTCAGGGAGAGCATAAGGGAACAATTGACAGGAATGGGAGAAAGAAATACAGTAGAAGAAGAATGGGTAGCTATGAGATATGAAGTAGTGAAGGCAGCAGACGATCAAGTAGGTAAAAAGGCGAGGGCTAATAGAAATCCTTGGGTAACAGAAGAAATATTGAATTTAATTGATGAAAGGAGAAAATATAAAAATGCAGTAAATGAAGCAGGCAAAAAGGAATACAAATGTCTCAAAAATGAGATCGACAGGAAGTGCAAAATGGCTAAGCAGGGATGGCTACAGGACAAATGTAAGGATGTAGAGGCTTGTCTCACTAGGGGTAAGATAGATACTGCCTACAGGAAAATTAAAGAGACCTTTGGAGAGAAGAGAACCACGTGTATGAATATCAAGAGCTCAGATGGCAACCCAGTTCTAAGCAAAGAAGGGAAGGCAGAAAGGTGGAAGGAGTATATACAGGGTTTATACAAGGGCGATGTACTTGAGGACAATACTATGGAAATGGAAGAGGATGTAGATGAAGACAAAATGGGAGATAAGATACTGCATGAAGAGTTTGACAGAGCACTGAAAGACCTGAGTCAAAACAAGGCCCCGGGAGTAGACAACATTCCATTAGAACTACTGATGGCCTTGGGAGAGCCAGTCCTGACAAAACTCTACCATCTGGTGAGCAAGATGTATGAGATGGGCGAAATACCCTCAGACTTCAAGAAGAATATAATAATTCCAATCCCAAAGAAAGCAGGTGTTGACAGATGTGAAAATTACCGAACTATCAGTTTAATAAGTCACAGCTGCAAAATACTAACGCGAATTCTTTACAAACAAATGGAAAAACTGGTAGAAGCGGACCTAGGGGAAGATCAGTTTGGATTCCGTAAAAATGTTGGAACACGTGAGGCAATACTAACCTTACGACTTATCTTAGAAGAAAGATTAAGAAAAGGCAAATCTACGTTTCTAGCATTTGTAGACTTAGGAAAGCTTTTGACAATGTTAACTGGAATACTCTCTTTCAAATTCTGAAGGTGGCAGGTATAAAATACAGGAAGCGAAAGGCTATTTACAATTTGTACAGAAATCAGATGGCAGTTATAAGAGTCGAGGGGCATGAAAGGGAAGCAGTGGTTGGGAAAGGAGTGAGACAGGGTTGTAGCCTCTACCCGATGTTATTCAATCTGTATATTGAGCAAGCAGTAAAGGAAACAAAAGAAAAATTCGGAGTAGGTATTAAAATTCACGGAGGAGAAGTAAAAACTTTGAGGTTCGCCGATGACATTGTAATTCTGTCAGAGGCAGCAAAGGACTTGGAAGAGCAGTTGAACGGAATGGACAGTGTCTTGAAGGGAGGATATAAGATGAACATCAACAAAAGCAAAATGAGGATAATGGAATGTAGTCAAATTAAATCGGGTGATGCTGAGAGAATTAGATTAGGAAATGAGACACTTAAAGTAGTAAAGGAGTTTTGCTATTTAGGGAGTAAAATAACTGATGATGGTCGAAGTAGAGAGGATATAAAATGTAGACTGGCAATGGCAAGGAAATCGTTTCTGAAGAAGAGAAATTTGTTAACATCGAGTATAGATTTAAGTGTCAGGAAGTCGTTTCTGAAAGTATTTGTATGGAGTGTAGCCATGTGTGGAAGTGAAACATGGACGATAACTAGTTTGGACAAGAAGAGAATAGAAGCTTTCGAAATGTGGTGCTACAGAAGAATGCTGAAGATAAGGTGGGTAGATCACGTAACTAATGAGGAGTTATTGAATAGGACTGGGGAGAAGAGAAGCTTGTGGCACAACTTGACTAGAAGAAGGGATCGGTTGGTAGGACATGTTCTGAGGCATCAAGGGATCACAAATTTAGCATTGGAGGGCAGCGTGGAGGGTAAAAATCGTAGAGGGAGACCAAGAGATGAATACACTAAGCAGATTCAGAAGGATGTAAGTTGCAGTAGGTACTGGGAGATGAAGAAGCTTGCACAGGATAGAGTAGCATGGAGAGCTGCATCAAACCAGTCTCAGACCACAACAACAACAATGCTCAGAAATTAAAAAAATATAATTAGTATCTTTAACAATAATGGAAATTCCTGAATGGAGCAATATGCTAAATAAGGGAAAGGCAACCACTCACCTATAGTGGATCAATGTGTGGCGCACAGAAACACATAGGGAAAAAAAAAAAAAAAAAAAACAGCATTCACGCTAACTTTCAAGCACCAGATCTTTCCTAGCAATAGTACACACAAAACTAGACAAACACTGAAACACATACTCCTGAGACCACAGCAAGACTAATTATTTGATACTTGATAACTGAAAGCAGCTGCCTGTGCTGATGGAATTGGGGAGGAGACAGCAAAGGATGCAAGGGTGGGGTAGTGGAAACTAAGCAGGTCTTTGGACTGATGACTTTGTGGCCATCCACACCACCCCTCCTCTGTCCAGATTATGCACTGCCTTCTCCCACCACTCTTCCTCCCCCCCTGCCACCCAATGTGGGCACTCTCCCTCACCCTCTGCCCTCTCTCTTCTTTCCTCTCCCCCTTTTTCAACCCCTCACCCTTCTTTCCCCCCCCCCTCACTTTCACCCACTTCATCTTCACGTTCACCTTTTTCTTCTCATTCACCCTTTCCATTTTCCCTCTCAGCTCCCCCCTCTCCCTCTTCTTACATCTATTTTTGTTGTAACCTCCGTACTCTATTCATCTTATTGTGCAGTTGCAAAGTCATCTGTCCAAAGACTTGCCTCTTTCCCTCTACCTGGTACTTGTGTTCTTCCCTACCCCCTACCCACCTTCATCAGCTTTCAATAATCAAGTATCAATAATTAATCTGCCATGGCCATGGGAATGTCTGTTTCAGTGTATGTGTGGTTGCGTGTGAGAGTCTGTGTACTACAGCTAGAAAAAGAGCTAGCGATCGCTAGCTAATGTGAATGCTGTTTTCCTTACATGTTCCTGTGCTCCAAGCATTGATCCACTGTAGATGAGTAGTTATCTTCCCCATATTTTGCAAATAGTTGATATCTGTAGCACTTTAAAGGATGTTTGTGGTTAAACAAAGAAGAACGGATTTAAAAACAGCAGCTCCTTTTATGTGCAAACCAATGAGCCATTTATCACAGAACTAGAAACTTCAAAATGCAGTTGAGGTTTTTTGAAGGAAATTATAGTAATGCACAGGATCACAGAATGTTTTCAAATGGTAGAAACTTGTAGACTGCTCCATCATACATATATAAACAAGGCTTTACTTTTAGTGAAGGCATGACAATAACAAAGAATGGTGAAAGTAGTGGATAAAATTATGTTTATCATGTGGTTGCCTGACTGATAAACATAACTGAAGTAGCAACTGGGAAAGAATGATTGATCATAATCATCATTACCATCATCATCATTATTATATAAATTAAAAATATAGAGGATAAAAGTTTGTTTGGTAGCATGTGCCCTACAACAGAAAATAATTGACATACTTAATGAATATTTCAATGATCATCTTCATATTCTAATAGCAAAGTTTCAAAGATGCAACCACTTTCTCATTGTTCATACCTTGGCAGTTTTGTTATTCTAGTGTTCTGTTTGGGTCTTCGGTGAAATGTTTCTTGCGTTCACCTCTGTCACTTTCATCCCGGCTTATACCTTAAATATACTTTCATGGCATGTTACGCCCCGGTAAACAGCTCTCAAATTTATATTTGCTCTTTCTATTCTTGAGTTTTTTAATTCATTGATTTTGTTCATGACTTTCAAATTTGTTCTTCTCTGGGTCAATCTTGCTGAGACTCCTTCCACTGTTCAGCATTCACATCCATTAAGCGTCACACACCAGACAAAAGCTTCAAAACACACATTCCACATATTCCTGTTCCTGGACTTACTTATCAAAGATTTGTCTAGGAACAGAATGCACATTTAGCAAGGATTACCTGTTTTTTAATTTGTCAAGTGCATTTTTTTTTTGTCTTCTGAAGTGATGTCCCGTCCATAGCAAAACTGGTTTACGTTTTGAGGGAGTATGGTGAAGGTGCAACCTAGTCCAATTTCTTTCGTTATTTTAAGTGTTCTTTATCTTACATCAATACTTAATAATGTTCCCTGTATCTTAATGTGAGTTCTTTGTCAACCACCTAACTTACTAAATTATTCTTTGGGGACTGAGCAGGAAGGGGGGGGGGGGGGGGGGGGGGAGGGAGGGAGGAATATGCCCACATAGTCCTTGCATCTTTGAAACTTTGCTATTAGAATATGAAGATGATAATTGAAATGTTCATTAAGTATGTCAATTATTTTCTGTTGTAGGGCACATGCTACCAAACAAACTTTTATTGTCCGTAACCTTCCACCAACATTCAAGACACTGCTCATTTCCTTCATCGTCTTTCCGCACTCCCTGTCCTGTTAACTCCAGACTCCTTTTTGGTCACTGTCGATATGACATCATTACACACCAACATCCCCCATTGCCCATGGTCTTGCAGCCACAGAACCCTACTTTTCTCAATATCGTCCTGACACCTTTCCTAGCCAATCACATCCTCACCCACAAATATTTCACTTTCAAAGATCAAAACTATAAACAAATCCATTGTACTGCCATGGGTACTGCAACGTAACAGACAATAAATGAGTGACGCTAAAGCAGTGGCCTTCTTGTCAATTCCACAAAATACTATTCAATAAACTTCTAGCTCATGAGTCCCCAAGTGCATCTGCACAAAAAATAAATTGTAAATTAGAAAGTCACTGTTTATAGTGCCTCTGAATGTGTGACTGGATTTTTAAGTGTTGGCTACAAAACAGTCTAGGAGCCAACCAACCCACCTGTAACATTAACCCTTAAAAAAAAATAATAATAAAATAAAAAAAAAATCCAGTCACAAAATTCAAATAAAAGCAAGCAAGCATTTGTGGCAAATAATAACATCCACTACTCACAGCATTTTAAATTTTAACGAAACTCAGTTTATTCCTTCACTGTCACATTTACTACACGTTAATATTAGTTTAAACAATGGAAAATCCAGGATGGAATAATGCCAATATGGTATTATGTAAAGAATAGATTTCTACTTATCATATAGTGGAGATAGTGAGTTGCAGACAAGTACACCAAAAGGACTGCAAGACAAGTAAGCTTCTAGCCGAAAGGCCTTCTTCTGAGCTAACAAACACACACATCCACACAATTGCAACTCACCCACCACCTGACCATTGCTTCAGGCTGCTGAGGCCAGACTGCATGCAACAGCATATAATGGGGGAAGCAGTCCGGTGGTGGGGTAACGAGGAGGCTGGGTCAGGGAGGGGGAGGGATAGACAGAGGGCAGCGAGAGCAGAAAAGGGGAAAGTAAAAAGACTGTGGGTGCGTTGGCGGAATAGAAGGCTCTGCGTACTGCTGGGATGAGAACAGGCAAGAGGATGGGTGGATGAAAGACAGTCACTAAGAGTGAGGCCAGGTGGGTTACAGGAACGTAGGATCACAGGTTTAACCAGCCCCAACATCAGGGGCTGGGCCACCTGTCAAAGCAGCCATGTCATATACCAGCTCTACTGCCATCACTGCACAGCTTTTTATGTTGGCATGATCACCCGGTAGCTGTCCACCAAGGATGAATGGCCACTACAAGACTGTGGCCAAGAGCAAAGTAGAGCACCCTGTGGTGCAACATGCAGCTGAACATAACACACTTGATTTCAATGGCTGCTTCCCTTCCTGAGTCATCTGGATCCTCCCACCCACCACCAGATTTTCTGAAATGTGCAGATCACAGTTATCATTACAACACATTCTCTGCTCCCACAATTATCCCTGCCTCAACCTAGGGTAACACGCTGCCCCCACATCCTCCACCCAACAGTTTCCACCCCTTCCGTCATATCACCTCTTCCCCATTGTCTTCCACCCTCTTTGCTGCCCTCTCCTTTTTCACTCTGTTTTCCCCATCTTCCTGCCCCAGAAGCTCCGGATACTGCACCTGTTGGTAGTCTAGTGCCTGCACTTCCCATCAGACAGCACTCCTCTCTCTCCATATATACACTGTTATCCCTTACCCACCCCCTCTCGTGATAGTTGCATTCTGGTCTGAGCCGCCGGACTTGGCAGTAATGTGTGGATGAGGTGTGCTTGCTTGTGTGAATGAATGGTATGTGTATCTCCTTCTTTTTCTGATGAAGGCTGTGGCTGAAAGATTATGTGTACGCATCTTTTAACCCTGTCTGCAACTTAACATATCATATTCATAGTAAGAAACAATCTATATTTTCCAATGTTGCTGTGTTAATATTAGTTTCACACTGAATTAATTAATATCTGAATGAGGGATTAAATGAAATGAAAGAGTACCTCATGTTTACATAAATTTCTGGAAAATAATCAAAGTCACTTTAGCCAGAGTTTAAAGCTCCACACTTACAAACTAACTAAAGTCCAAAACATTAACCGCAGTAAAGCTTTAGAGTTCAGATTAGATTGCCTAACAAAACATATTTTAAAGTCTCCAACTTGAATGTATTTCACAGTATTCATTAGCAACAAACACGAATATCACAAGCCTACGACTCAACACTCAAAATAATTTCGACACATTCGCCTTTGAAAGATGGATGCTGCTTATTTAAGCCCTCACCATGATGAGGGTCAAGCAAACACATTTTTGATTTCCACAACATATTTAAAAACTATACAGAAGTATCATACACCAATTAGATATACATTTCATCATCTTTCTAGTGCTGTTCTCAGTTTTTCTCTAACTTAAAGTAGATTGTACATAAATAATGATTTTGTTTGGGTATACACTAGTATGCATTGTTCTGTTGCTAATAAATATAAACAATTAACACTACATAATTCATACTTCTTTATCTATGTCTACTTCATAATGCTGCCACTACTTTTAATGTTTCATTCATTATTTATGTAAATCTCATGTTTTTACATGCAGAATGTACATTCTGGCCTGTAATTCGAAATAGGTAATGTTTACAAAAAAATCTGCTGTGGTGGTCTGATAGTGCTCAATGAGACTTATCCATAGACACTTTGTTTATGAAAAATTGTTTAGGGCATTGTTAAGATATTAAATTTTAAAGTTCATTTTACACATAAAATATTTAACATGGAATAGCTTAAAAATTACACTTCGAATTGTGGGCGCATTTCCACCCACTCATTTATCTTAATTTTGTCTTTGAAACTATGTTACTTGTTTCTCTGTAACTATTTGGGTTTAGGCTTTTATTAGATTTAGTCTTATTTGCTATTTGTTCTGGACACTCAATTCAGCCATGGCAGCTACCCCTCCATGTTTCACGTAAATGGCCGGACGTGGGTTTCCCCAACCTCGTGGCTAGAGTATGCGTTTACCTAACCTGTGGTTTTGGTAATTCTCACATTCAGGGCATCCGCCGATTGCACAGGCTCAAAGTGTGCTGCCATCTACTATGACACCATGAGACCTGAGTAGCTGCAGAGCTCTGCTTGGTTAGTCCTCTCCACGCCCTCAGCTGTAGTCTGTTTTTAAAGTTTCTAGTACAAGGGTACAGCATCTCAGTACTCACATAGCATCATCCCATGTAAAATTATTTATGGCGCATCTGATGTAATCCTTCCTATACAGTCATATATTAAAACCCCTTGTCTGGTTTAGATTCACTGACAATGTTTTCATGATCTGGACTCATTGTAAGGACAAATATCCCATGTGGTGGTGGTTAGTGTTTAACGTCCCATCGACAACGAGGTCATTAGAGACGGAGCACAAGCTCGGGTTAGGGAAGGATTGGGAAGGAAACCGGCCGTGCCCTTTCAAAGGAACCATCCCGGCATTTGCCTGAAACGATTTCGGGAAATCACGGAAAACCTAAATCAGGATGGCTGGAGACGGAATTGAACCGTCATCCTCCCGAATGCGAGTCCACTGTGCTAACCACTGCGCCACCTCGCTCGGTATCCCATGTGATCTCCTCCATTTGCACCAGTAAACCTGTTAACCATCCACTGACGAGCAGTCCTCTGATCATCCATATCACCCTGGCCTTGAAAAGCTCAACAACTTCCTTCACCAGGGCTCTGACTACCTCTTGATGATGAGGAATATCCTACAAAAAATCCTACTCATGTCACCCAAAGTAGTATTCAGCCACTCACACAACATACAGAATATCCTTGCTCATCCCTACTCCAATTCGGCACCCCGTGGATCATTTCCTTGTGGCCAACTGAGGTGGAAGACCTGCCCCATATACCTACCCACCACTTCATACCGAAATCCAGTCACAGGAACTTCCTACCCTATAAAGGGCAGGGCTACATATGAAAGCAACCATGTTATATATCATACATGCTCAATTACTGTGTGGCATTCTATACGGGTATGACATTGAACCAGCTGACTACACTTGTGAATGGCCACCGCCAAACTATAGCAAACTGAGCAATCTCCCATGAAAACAAGATTAGACTTGTTACGGTCTGCATAGAGGTGTTCAAACAATTGTTCTTCCAGCATTCCATACATGAAGGGAACCTAATTATGGGTACAATGGGAAGTACCCTCTGCCATGCACTTCACAGTGATTTGCAGGGTATGAATATAGTTTTATACATAGCACAAGAAGCTAAGTAGTAATCAGTGAAGTAGGCATGTAAGTGAATCAGTAAAGAGAAGGAAAGTATTGTTGTTAGGTAGCTTTCTTACTACAGGAGTTGGCCACTTTGCAGCTGAACTGTTGTCAGAATGCCAAACCACAAACCTATTGAAAAATCATTGCTAATAGTTGCAAAACTTAGAACAAACCACATTTTCAATCCAAACTTGGAATGTTATGATCATAAGTATGGTTTTCAGAACTAATTACTCCAGAGTTTGATGTCAATGATAAGTTTTGAAACAGCTCTGTGAAGTCTCAAAGAATGGCATAAACTCACTGGGTATAGTACAACTGGATTGGAATTATTTTTCTTTTCCCTAACAGTAAAACAAGATATCCTGTCAGTTTATGTAATGTTGCATTGAGTGCAATGAACTGATCACCTATGAAATAGTGTGAAACCTGCTTCATGTATAATGCAGCGAGAGAAAATAATATAAATCTATTTTTAATTTAATTCATATTTGAAAATTATAATCTCTCCTGATAAATATTCTTAACAAAAAGTTGTACCATATAATCCTACTACGAGTTCATGGTGCACGTACCTGATCTGCTTTCCTGGATGAAAGAGTGCGTAGTGTCGAGTCAAGGACAATAAATTTGCGCTTGTCTCCAGCGGCTTTCCGTAGAGTATCAGCATGTTCAGTTGTTGCAACAACTACTCCTGCATCACTGTCAGAGATGAAGTATTCCAACAGTTGTGGTGGGTGCACACTGCTCAGAGGAACAGCTGGGAACAATCACTGCTCTTCAAATAAATTTAGATATTTAATTTTAGATTTTATGCAAACTGACAGTGAGGTAACACATATGTAGCTCTCAATCTAGTGCAGAGTGTTGTAATCCAGTTTTCTATGGCACTTAGTCAAACTTTAGGTACCTATATGACAAAATTAATTACCTTCACAATATTACATTTTTGTTCTTTTTTTCCTCAATGTAGAACAATAAAAAGCACATTGTTTACTAATATTTGTAACTTCAACTACGCCACACCATAGCTTCATCCCAAGCACTCTGCATTCTAAGTAGTGAAGAAGCTGCAATGGACTCTATGCAAAAGGGACAGTGATATTAGAAGAAGGCAAGATGCCTGTGAACACTGGTAGTAGTGTATTAGGGTTGTGTAAAGATCGATCAATAATAAAACTGCCCGTGAACCATAACATTTACTACACAAGTAGTGCCATCACATGTTCAGATGCTAGGGTGGACACACAGTTCTGGGTAGACTTGTAAATGATATAGACTGTGAGATGTAGCATGTTGGAAACCCTCCATCTGGTATGCCTTCTATGGTCATCGATAACCAAATTTTTTCCTGATTTTTCATTCAATTTTTAATACAGCTGCACATAAAATATGTAATATGTTCATAAATATTTCAAAGTGTTATTTAGGCAAAGTTCCATTTAAATTTATTATCCAGTTGGTAATATTGAACATTCTCATTTCAGTGACGCAATTAGTTTTGCTAGCTGTTTGATTAATTGAATGTTATGACCAACTGAAAGTTTTACAACACATAATGGGGAAAACTTTCCACACTAATCGGCGGAATCTGAAGTACTGTTAGTGTTCATTCAAAAACAGTCATCCCTCTCTTTCTGAGAACATACTTTTTCTAAATCAGATGATACCTCTCATTAATTGATTAAGCCACTAATTACAATCTTGCATAAGGTAAAATAATTTCAAGATGGTTGCCCAACTCTTAAGTAGGTATTTCCAACGAGGAAGCATAAGATGGTTCTACATACCATTATAACTTATTAACCTTCAATGTTTTTCGTAAACCAGGAAGCAGTTAAGTCTTATAGTGCATTTAGAACAGTGAAATCTAATCCAGCCGATTTTCAAAATATTCCGTAGTTTCCGAGATTAACAAATATCTGTACGCTAGTCTTTAAATAGCCCACCCCACCCAGGAATCGCAAATCTGCAGGGTCCACTTGTAACGTTAACACCCCGTGTCAAAGAATGTACCTCGCTAGCATGATGCTAACATCTTTATGGTATTTAGTGTCAATCTGGCTCTGGATGTGAATCGCATAACATCTGTGTTTAACTTAACTGTGAAAATCTGCAGCTGGAAATTAAACACGAAACAACTATGTCTGTTGGTATGACAAAGTCTCGTACAAGCTAATAACTGTACAACTTCGCAGGTAAAATATCACACCCGGTTAACATATATGCTGGCATTAAGTGATAATGTTACAGAAATGTTACACACTGGATGCAGTGATCTATTTTGGTGAATTTATTGAAAACTATAATGTGTACTATTAATTTCATATTTCTAACTCTGCATATTATGCCCCTGTGGTGTTCAACAAGTAGTGTGTCAGTGCACTGTAGCCAAGTTACTATATTGTGGACAAGTTCATGGAAGGAGAGGTTTGATTCTTTTAACTATAGGAACTGTGTACTGTAAGACTGGAATGGGCCATCAAAAACTGTAAAGTGCAAATAAAGTGGGAAAGACTACTCAAACTTAATTGCTGTCTAAAGCACATTACTAGGCACTAACCTTTCTAAAGTCAGTACTACACTCAGCATATTACTTCATAAAATCAAGATATGAGACTTAAAGGCACTTGATATCAGCTGCAATACAGGTAAAGGGAATGTCGCAACTGTGCTGATAGCTTGCTAATGTGCAGAACACAGCACAGTACACTGGACTGAATGTCCTCGATGGGCACAGACGTAATTTCTGGCATACCCAAGGAAAATGCAACAGAGTTCGGGTTATACAGTACATTAATGACAACTGATGGTATTAGATATTATCTCATACTCTTTGAAGGTGAGACTATTATCTAAGAGAAAGTATTAATGATAGAAAAGTTTAGCATTAACTAGTTATACTGACTTAACATGAATCAAGAGGAAATACAGGCAACCAGATCTTTACAATGAGAAATTTTCCAGTTCATTAAACTTAAAAATGTAACAGATGTTAATACAATGAATTATGTCATATAAATATCTAGTTGTGAAAACAAGAGGTGACATGAATTGTAATCATCACATCAACTCATCTACCTACATCTACATCATACTCCGCAGTCACCTAATGGTGTGTGGTAGAGGGCACTTCCGGTACTACCAACTGATTTACCCTTCCCTGTTCCATTCGTGAAAGGGCTGTGTGAAGGATGATTGCCAGCAAACCTCTGTATTGGTTATAATTTATCAAATTTTCTCACTGTCGTCATTATGCACAATGTATGTGGCAGGAAACAATATGTTTTCTGACACTTACTGAGTGCTCTGTCTAAGTTTCAACAGTAAACCTCTCTGTGATACATAATGTCTATCTTTTAACAACTGCCAATGTAGTTATTGAGCATCTTGGTAACACTCTCATACCAACCAAACAATTTTGAGATGAAACACGCCACTTCTCATTGGATCTTTTCTATCAGTTCTACTTGGTAAGGATCCCTTACTGATGAACAATATTCAAGAATCAGTCAAACAAGCAGCAGCATCACATAAGCTACTTTCTCTATGGATGTGTTACATTTCTTAAGATTTTCCTATGAATCTGTCTGGTGTCTGCTTCTCTTACTGTTTGTTTTATGTGACCATTCCACCTAAGGTTGCTCTCGATTGTTACACCTACTGTACATATTTTACAGTACATACTGTTCCCATAGTTTATCATCAATAGTGTACTTGTACAGTAGTACATTTGTTTTCCCATGTATGCATAATAGATTACACATATTAATGTTCAGGGTCAACTGGCAGAGCGTGCACCATTCTCTCATGGAGAAACAGAGCAAGCTCACTTGCAGGTAATACAAACGGCAGGCTTTAATTAATGGGAAGGATACAGAAAAATTTATTTTTTAATATTTTTTTATTTTTTTATCCGCAAAAAGACTGCTTGCACCCCATATTAAAATAAGACTTCCATGTGCGGGGTTAAAATACTGTGAAATTAACGGGAGACATCAAGAGTTTAAGAGGGTGTGCTGAAAAGTAATGCCTCCAATTTTATGTGAAAACTCTTAACACTTTTTAAATAAAATAAATGTTATTAACAGTCTATACCTTTATTCTTCATGTCTACATATTTATTTCTTGACAGCCACAGACAGTGGTTTTGTGTGTGTGTGTGTGTGTGTGTGTGTGTGTGTGTGTGTGTGTGTGTGTGTGTTGTCTAATTCAGAAGAAGGCTTTTTGGCTGAAAGCTTACTTGTTTAGCAGTCTTTTTGTTGTGCCTGTCTGTGACCAATATCTCCACTATATGGTGAGTTGCAATCTGTCCTTTATAATACCGTCATTTTTTATCCTGGATTTTCCATTGATTGATTTTATTTATTCCTCAACATAGTCACCCTGGTGCCAAACACATTCCTCCCAACGAGAGACCAGTTTACTGATACCATCACTGTTGAGTGTCTGAATTTCCCTAACAGTTATGCAACTCACATCTGCTTGCACTGTTTCATCACTATTAAAATGAAATCTTTGAAGGTGTTGTTTAAATTTTGGAAATAGATGAAAATTGGCTGGAGCCAAGTCAGGATTGTATGGACGATAACTGATGACATTTAGCCTAAGGCATCAGACTGTTGTAGATGTCACAGTGCTTGTGTGTGGTCTGGCATTGTCATGATGAAGGAGAGGATGCTCCATGCATGAACAAACTCTTCGAATACAAAACTTGACTAAAGCAAGCTGTTTCCCATCCACCAATATAGTTATTTTACAAACTGCCATGTTAAATGCTACAATTCGGAGCTCTTTAGAAGCAGTGGGCTGCAAATATGTGGACGTGACGCATTAAGAAGTACAATGTTAATAAAATTTGTTCTACTTAAAAGGATTTAAGATTTTTCACTTAAAAATTTGGAGACATTACTTTTCAGCACACCCTCGTACTCTCATGAGAATGTTAGATAAAATACTGGAAAATTTCAAGTGGCAGACTAAAAACCACTAATTTCTCATTAAAAATCACTTAAAAATTCCTAGATGTGCTTTTTAGAACAAAATTTATGATCATTGTGCAAGCCACTATCTGCTGGGGTCTGAAAAGATAGAAGTAAACCAATTTAAAAAAAACTGATATTTGTAACATTCATTTCCTTGTTGATTTTTGTGCTTTAAATGACTTATAAATTAGATCTACAATATAGAATAATGGGCCTAGCAAAACAATCTTATTATTCTGAAAGATACTGTTCGGAGTCTCATGGAAGCTATGGATCAGACATTTTGTTGTACTAACACTTTGGTCAGGATGACAGCATACTCCCTGCTACCTTTTGTAGCCAATATGTTTCACTTCAGTCTCTTATTTATATTTAAAAAATTGTGGGGGAGACTGGGAGACAAGAAGGAAGTCACCATTCAACTTGACATACACAGAGCAATGATTGATGTCAATATGTTTTGTGCAAATAATACTTATCATTATTGCATGTTTCACAGCATGACAGTAAAGTGTAATTGTAATCAATAGGTTGTAAATCAACATATAGGTTATGTGATGTGGCTAAATAGTCCTGTATTTGTATTGTGATGCTACAAGTATTTTCTAAAATGTGAAATACTGAAAAAGTTTCTTTAAATTATATTTTATTGTAAAGTAATTAGACGAACTCAGAAATGATTATAAATTTGTATGAAAATTGCAGTATAAAACTTGGATGATGGTCAGAAGTAAAGCAGCTACATTTACTCCAATGGTGGTCATGTGACCAAGTTTATAAGTAAGCATGCTCAGCAGAGCACGTGGTCTTTGGTCCTTGTCTTGGTAGGTTGTCGTTTGACCCACGTGTGTCCCGCAAATTCAACAAATTTTGGACTTCAATTTTGTGAACTTAGAGGTATGATTAACAAGAGGACTTGCATAGATTTTCAGACTTTCAATACTGATGAGATTTAATTAGTTCAATGATACTGTGCTGTAAATAATCACAATTGTAGTGAATATTACTGCTAAGAAATCGGAGTACTGCTAAAATTATCTGTTAATATTTATGAGGATGCTATTCACTACTCTGGATTAAATCTCACTTTGGCACAGAAAGGGGTGAATTATGCTGCCACAAAAATCTTTGGTCATTTGTCAAATAGTATTAAAAGTCTGATAGATAGCCAACCAACATTTAAAAGCAAATTAAAATAATTTCTGAATGACAACTCCTTCTTCTCAATAGATGAATTCTTAGATATGAAGTAGTAACTGTAATAAATAAATAAATAAAAATAAAAAATTAATTATTTGATTAATTATTTTGTGTAAAGAAAACTTATGTTAATGTGACATGTTCCACATCATTACGAAATGTCATATTCATGATCTATGGAACAGGGATTAATGTATGTATGAGGCCACCATCCATTGTCATTACAGCGCAGTGTTAAAGACCTGTGTAATAATTCAACTGATTCAAATACCATGTAACAAAATGTTGTAAAATATCAGTACCCTTTAGAATAATGGATCTAAATGTGGAGTATCATAGGAATAAACTCAATTTGCTGCAAGTATTTGTGGATGAGAATTCACCACACCTGTCAGTAATTACAGAACATTTAAGAAAATCTCATTTGTTGAACAATTCTGCAAAGAAGGAACAACTGAAATGGCTGGTGTTGTGGTCCACATAAACACTCATTCAAGCAACTTAGTTAAACATAAAGTTATTGGTATGTACTGCCCACCAAATACAGTTACAGAGCGTTCAGTGCAGAAAGTTCCTAGGCATTCACATCGATAACTGGCTCAACTGGGAATTCCACATACAGCAAAGACTAAAAAAGTTTAGCTCAGCAACATTTGCCATCCGAACAATCTCCAAAATCGGAGACATCAACGTATCAAAGTCTGCATATTTTGGCTACTTTCATTCATTGATGTGCTATGGAATAATCTTTTGGGGCAACTCACCACTTTCAAAAAAAATTTTTGTAAGCCAGAAAAAAGTAGTCCGAGTTATATGTAGTGTCCCTCCAAGAACCTCATGTCGAAATCTTTTTAAACAGTTAGGTATATTAACCACTACCTCACAATATCTCCTCTCACTCATGGCTTTCACTCTTCTCAATTCCTCTGAATATGAAACAAATGAGGCATACCATCATTATAACACAAGACGGAAAGGTGATATGCACTGTGAATGGAAAAATCTCTCTCTGGTACAAAAAAAGGGGTAAAGAACACAAGTACAAAAATCTTTAATGCACTCCCAAGTAATATAAAGTGTCTAAAAGAAAAGAAAATGCTATTAAAAACAAAGGCTATAGGAATTCCTACTGGAAAAATGTTTTTACACTTTAGATGAATTCTTCAACAGAGATAAATAATTTGAGTAGCAATTCAGATTATTTCCTTTGTCATTGTTATTTGTATTATTTTTTATCACTATTGTATTTTGGTATTGTATTGTTTATTATCTTGATTATATTATTGTATTGTACCAGTTTTGAATCATCCATCTACCATGTGTAATATACCAGTACCGGTATGTATTGTATTGTATGATATCTATATTGTATCTGCTTTGAATCGTTCCATATCCATGCATAATCACGCCATACTGGATCTATGGAATATGTATCTCAAATAAATAAATGTGGTGTACAACCTTGATATACTTAACAGGACAATTAGTACAACAGGCCCAACTGACCTCAGCATAGTTGGAGATTTAAGTATTGATGCAAACTCCTGCAGTATAATCTATTTGAAAATAACAGATATATTAAACTCATATAATCTCACAAATATAGTGAACTCTGATATTAGAGTAACAGGAAAATGACAAGAGGATAAGCTTCTCATTTCCTTGTTCCTCATCTTTCAGAAGAAGAATAGTTTGAGGGATACATAATGTGTATTTGAAAAAGTTGTAGTATCTGAATAGATGCTGCCGCTAAGTGGTACAACCTGCTCTTGGTGCATAGTCACTGTGATCCAATGGCCACCCGAGTAGTTACGTAATGCTGGGCCCTGAGCAGGTGAGGCAGTCAGTTGGTTGTGGGCATGTGAACAAGTACTACGCGAGGGAATGATTACTCTTACCTGGTGCTGATTTTACTGTCCAACTGATTTATGCAGTAGCTTGAGATCAACTTTGCTCGGTGTTCTGTTTCATGGTGGCACCAGAATTTGCATTAAAGCCCAGTCTGAATCAATGACATTTGTGGTAATGCAAGGAAATCAAGTCTGAATGCTGTTCTGCCAGGAGGACCAATAATTAGGCGTACTCACAAGATACTCTATCCAAGATAGAATTGATGGTATGTCATTTCTGCTAACTAAAAGCGATGTGGATAAAACTAGACTGGGCGTGGAGAGTAGCACTTTATAAGACCGATGTTCCATATTAACTCTTGTTGTTATGTTTGAACTGGTGCAGCTCACTTCACTAGAATAATATTAATCAAAATATCCACGGGTATGCTGCCGGTCTATAGTGTCCAACGGGTACAATATTTTGGCGATCATACATGTCACCATCGTCAGGTGAACTGACGGACTGAGCTCCTGTGAACGTGCCGGCACGGAGATCCGTACGCTATGGCTGCTCAGAGGGAACTGGGTTCGGTCGTGGCGGCGGCCGATTTAAATACCCTCCGCCCGCGGCGCGCTCCCTCCGCCGTCCGCGCCCCGTGCCACGGTCGCGCGGTGGAACAGATTGCGACGGCGACTGAGATGACATCGGTGTGATGGCTCTGTCCGCCGTGGTCGTCACAACTATACGCTTGCTCGATTTACTCTTGATTAACCCGATCGCTGGTTCCCAAGCCTTGCTAAGATTATAGCCATAGTCACGGTTTATGAGGTCGTCATTGGTACGAATTTCGATGGCCTCTCTAACAACGCTGTCCCAGTATCTCGACGTCTGTACCAGAATCCTCGTGCGGTCATACTCCATGGCGTGATTTTCCGACAAACAATGTTCAGCGACCGCCGACTTGCTCGGATACATCAGTCGAGTGTGCCTCTGGTGTTCACGGCATCGATCCTCGACGGTACGCATCGTCTGACCAATATACGACTTGCCACATTGACACGGAATCTGGTACACGCCGGCCTTCCTCAAACCCAGGTCATCTTTGGCACTCCCCACCAGTGCACGAGTTTTATTTGGAGGACAGAACACAGTTCCGATCCAGTGTTTCTTCAGAATGCGGGCGATTTTCCCCGAGAGTGTGCCTGTGTATGGAATAAATGCAGTGCCTACCTCCTCCCTCGTGACTTCATCCATCTCAACAGGTTGTGCTGCAGTGGTTGGGCGGAGAGCACATTGAATCTGCCACTGAACTTTTTAGGCATGTCTTGACTTCCACGTATTTTCTTTTTAATGGAGAATACTACGAACAATCGGAGGGAGTCGCCATGGGTAGCCCACTCTCACCGGTGGTAGCGAATTTGTACATGGAGGACTTCAAGGAGGAAGCCCTGTCGTCATCCGTATGGAAACCTACTTGCTTTTTCCGTTACGTGGACGACACGTTCGTCATCTGGCCACATGGTATGGATAAACTCCTTGACTTCCTTACACATCTAAACTCCATACACCCCAACATCAAATTCACTATGGAGACTGAAACGGAGGGTAAATTACCTTTCCTTGACGTCTTGGTCAAGAGCAGGGCTGACGGCACCCTAGGTCATGGGGTGTATCGGAAGACTACTCACACTGATCTGTATTTGCATGCAGACAGCTGCCACCACCCTTCACAGAGGAATGGGGTACTTAAAACTCTAGTACATAGGGCGCACACTATCTCTGACGCAGAGAGTCTACCCCAGGAATTGGAACATCTAAGAACTGTATTTCGAAAAAATGGGTACTCAGAGTGGCAGATTCAATGTGCTCTCCGCCCAACCACTGCAGCACAACCTGTTGAGATGGATGAAGTCACGAGGGAGGAGGTAGGCACTGCATTTATTCCATACACAGGCGCACTCTCGGGGAAAATCGCCCGCATTCTGAAGAAACACCGGATCGGAACTGTGTTCTGTCTTCCAAATAAAACTCGTGCACTGGTGGGGAGCGCCAAAGATGACCTGGGTTTGATGAAGGCCGGCGTGTACCAGATTCCGTGTCAATGTGGCAAGTCGTATATTGGTCAGACGATGCGTACCGTCGAGGATCGATGCCGTGAACACCAGAGGCACACTCGACTGATGTATCCGAGCAAGTCGGCGGTCGCTGAACATTGTTTGTCGGAAAATCACGTCATGGAGTATGACCGCACGAGGATTCTGGTACAGACGTCGAGATACTGGGACATGTATGATCGCCGAAATATTGTGCCCGTTGGACACTTTAGACCGGCAGCATACCTGTGGATATTTTGATTATCAAATACGCCAAGAGAAACTCAAGAATTAGAATAATATTGTTTAACTCTGAGACACTGACTTCAATTAATGATTCTAGTGCTAAGTTTACTAAATAGAAACTGAATGAACTCTGTAGTAGCTGAGCGTCACTGTGGCAGCACTTGGTAATATGGTGATTCCGTGGGTACGTATAATTTGCACAATTATGTTAGTAACTTTACTGTCCATTACATTTGCTGTTTGAATATCTGGCCCGTTCTTGGGGTCAGTGACAGTACTGTAAGCTGTTATACATTGCCTTTATGCAACAAGTGGAAGTACAGTTCTAAATTTGTAAGTTTTTGTCCTGTTAATGTTTTTAATATTTACTGGTTTCCCTGGATGCAGCTGAGTTATTTCTTGAGAACAGTATTCACTGAATTAATACAAGTGAATGTTCTACATGTTTCAGTTAAGAGATTTTAAATGAAGCACTGGGTTCTAAACTGAACTTTTTATTAGGGATATGCACCTCTGTAAACAGTACCTTGTATAATAAGGTTATCATTTTATTGATGTTACTGGAGAATTTACATCCTTATTCACCTAAATGATATGGTAGAGCAAGGAAGTGAAGATAACCTAAGCGAATTGATTAGAGGCTGTGTAAATTGTAGTATTGCCCAAGGCTAATGTTGTTCTCTTTTCAGATGAGCCTGATCTATTGGCATTATAACTTATTTAGTGACTGATCTGAAACTAACACGAAATCTTGTGCTCACCACGGTCTCATTCCAAACCATTGTTTATATACATACTGAGTGGACTTAGCGAAAAATGTTTGTGGCATTTGGTCATCAGGCCACCCACTCACTTAACCAAAATAAGTTTTTTTTTGTGTGGCTGGTTAATGTTATTTATTAACTGACTAATTACATGAAAGTATTATTTTGCTATTTCTAGAACTCACTCCACATTATCTGTGGAACAACGGAGACACAGATGATTTCTGGAAAGTAGTAGTATCTGTCAATAATAATAATAAGTCTTTTGCATGACTGCCTGTGTAGTTCTGTGGTTAGACTCCCTTACTAGTGATATGATTGTTTCCAGTGATACCCTCAAATTTTTCTCAGGTGTAAAAGTTTGTAACCAGGAATATTGGGCCTCACAGTGCCAACTGGAAAGCTGTTAAAACATACAAGCAATGACACTGACATGCAAGTGGTGATGAAGGTCTATCGAAAAGGTCCTGCGGCGGTCTGAGAGGTATAGCAATAATTTACGATCATTCATGCATCACAGATGCTAACCTGCCTCTTACAAACTACTTCAATTTATTCACATATCAAGCTATGAAAAGGTATGTGTAACGTTTACATCAAGTCAACAATTTATGTCACACATATTAAAAGTATGGACTGCTTAAATCAGCAGGTATGGTATAACCATTTGTGGCAAACACTTCAAAATGAAGCTCTTCAGAGCTGACTTAACATAAAATAAGATCAGCCACTGGGAACACAATCCATCACGTGAATAAAATTCTAATCAAAAAGTGAGGGACAGAAATCAAAACACATAAAAGAAAATTCATTTAGGTGTGCATGCTGCTGGGGAGAAGTTGGAACGCCTTCAGATAATTTAGAAGCACACAAAACTGGATAGCAGAAATACAATGGACGTGAAAGCAACATTAGTCAGGGCACAAGAAAAAATTCCAGAAATAGACCACCACTGACATGAAATATTACTCCCAGTAATTTGTAAGAAACAGTTCTTAAAGATTTGTACATTAAATATGTGCGTGTATTGATTATAAACTTGAGTCAGAAAGGTGAAAAAGAAAAGTTAGTATGGTTTTGAAATGAGACACTGGATACAAATATTAAACCTGTCATGGACAGTCAGAAGACATGACCCCCCCCCCCCCCCCCATTAAAAAAGGCAGGATTGAGGATCTGTGTAGAGCAGGAGAAACAAGAAACCTAACCTGAACATCCACTGCTAGGCAAAACAAAAACCTTCCCCTAATATTTCTGGGAGGACAGGTGAGCCAGAATTATTCTTACTGGGGGTGGGGGGAGGGGGAGTGACTCCAACAAAAAATAAAACCTATGAATACAAAACAAAGTTTGAGGTAACCCATGCAAATAAGTAACATTGAGACAAGACACACTACGTTACTGTGAGAAATTTCTGCACAGAATAAAAGGAATGTGCCACACAGAAGCCCTTCAATCCAGATTTGAAAATCTGGGTAACTCCTCCCCCATACTGATTTGCAGTTGACTGAGGGAACAGGGGAAGGATGAGGATGATGATAGGAATGCATGGATGGGATTAAAGCTGGCAGAAAATACAAGAGCATCAAGGGAACAGTTTCGAAAGAGAGAAAGTAAGAAAGAGACCACCAACTGTTGGGATGTGGAGGAGGAGGAGCATGAGATGGTGACGATGCTACAAAATCTAAACAATCATTAAATACAGGATTATCATATACAAATTTTACGCAAAATATGCTACAAAATCTAAACAATCATCAAATACAGGATTATCATACACAAATTTTACACAAAATATATGAAGCCCAGTATCATGAGTAACATCACTGTCAGTGTATTGCTTATTAAATGAGTAGGAGTGAATCTTTTGAGCACCATAATAAGATTAAGTAAACTTGATTAACACAGAAAACAAACAGATGCAAGACAACAAACCATGGAAAATCGTAAATTAAACATGAGCTGTTTCCAGTATTGAGTACCACTAGCTCTGTGAAAATATGTACTGTACACACCTGTTTGACCACTCATCCAACATGCCCACTGAATAATAAGATAAGTTGCTTCATTGCCAGCCAGGAATGCAACTCGTTCACCACGTCTTCCGGCAAATGAGTCTGTAAGCTGATCAGCTAACTGTCGGCTACTGAGGAATAATCCACGGTATGTGTACTCTCCGTAGGCATCCCTCAGAGCGATTGATTCAGCAGGGAAAGACAGTGCTTGCCTGAAAACAGGTACCACTGGAAGACGACCTTGCTGTTCTGCAGAAGTTTTAGTTAATGTGCACAGGTCCACACTTGGCTGCTGAGAGTGCAGCTGCTGAAGGTACGTACAGCTCACAGCTGACAACGGAGTTAAGCGGGACAATGACTGTCGCAGTAAAACAGACATCCTGCAACATAAAGCACACTGATAAACTTTCAATATTTACCTTTACAGTGACAAGAATTCTCTAAAGCAGCAGTGCATGAACACACACATGTTCAATATTTTCATTTGAGACTCTTAAGGGGCTACTGTCATTGATACAATTTTTGAAACTGTTCATGCCACAAATGACTGTTCACAAGCACTACAAAAAGTTGGGCATGATAATCAATTTTGTATAGCTCAGGTGAAGAAATGGCCACAAAACTTTTGAAATAAAGCAAAATGGCTTGTTTAAGTCAATGTATAAGAATCTGAGCTTTTCTGATCTATGGTCTATAAAGTGATGCACATAATATCTGAACTATACACACATGCATTCCAAATGTCATTCACTACTGTGGCAAAAGTTATCTACTGAACTAATTTACTTGCAGTTCTTCCCTCATCCTCAAACATGTGGGACTCCCGCAGCTTGAGGTCTATGTGACCAAAACTATCCTTAACCTTGTCCAACATATCCGTTTCCCTCCCTGAATAAGTGACAAATAGTTCTGAAAGTTAGGTATAGTATTTTTAACTTATTTAAGTGTTTATTCACAGTACTTGGAAATTTGTCTCTTGAAGGTAAGTACTGGACACACATTCTGTCTCTTTGTAATTTCAAATGTTTAAATTACAATGTCTTGCTTCCTCATAACTATATATACATACTGTGTTCAAAACAAATTTAAATCTATCCATCCTCTTTTGATTATTATTTTTTTACACAAGAGAAACTTTTATAGTCTATCCAGATATAAAGGCTAAAAAGGCTTCTTTGGCATCAAGTCAAATCTCCTTCCTAACTCACCTGTCTTTTTAATTACTACTGCAACTACAATAGTAGATGTTGATATTTGCAATGGTGACAGTTATCCAGTGTATGCTGCAGTGTCATCTAACTTCCAGTAATCATTTAGCAGATTTTGTGGAAACAACGTGCAGCCACACAATGACAATTATTGGGGCATCTCGCTACATGGATGCTCTCCAAAAAGTATAAAACAAATTCATTCAAACACTCTAAGATAATGTACTCTCTCCCTCCCTCCCTCCCTCTCTCTCTCTCTCTCTCTCTCTCTCTCTCTCTCTATCTCTCTCTCTCTATCTCTCTCTCTCTCTGCCTGACAAAAAAGTGAGGAGCACTACGATTGGATGTCAGTCAATGTAACTTTGTAAAAGTACACACCATTGGCAGATATTGGAATCATTCAGAGCTTAAATTCTTTGTGACGGGTAGAATGGCCCACCAGGGTGTATTAGTGTTCTTTGTGTGGTGTCACCGCCAGACACCACACTTGCTAGGTGGTAGCTTTAAATCGGCCGCGGTCCATTAGTACATGTCGGACCCGCGTGTCGCCACTGTCAGGGATCGCAGACCGAGCGCCACCAGAAGGCAGGTCTCGAGATACGGAATAGCACTCGCCCCAGTTGTACGGAAGACGTTGCTAGCGACTACACTGACGAAGCCTCGCTCCTTTGCCGAGCAGATAGTTAGAATAGCCTTCAGCTAAGTCAATGGCTACGACCTAGCAAGGCGCCATTAGTAACATTGCATGTATCTACAGAGTCTCACTTGTATCGCCACAATCTCCAGATGTACCAAAAGGATGGATTAAAGTTAAGTATTCCAGAAGCTACGTACTTTTCTTTATATCATTCATTACGTCTCCTGTTTCAGACCTCACGCCATTCAGCTTTAACTTAGCGCGTGCCTGTCGGCTTCCTCTAATTGTGTCTAGGCTGTCTTGTCTAGACACAACAATTTTTGGCGACGAGTCAACGGAAAGGGTCTTGTTCTTCCTAATTGCTTACATTTACTTGTGTCATGGCTTCGCCAGATGTACTGTCCGAATTTTATCGCTTGCAGAGTCAGCAGACGCAGGCGTTATTGGATGCCTTGGGACAGCTTGTCCAGGGTCAACGTGAACTGCAAAACGATGCGGCCGCCGCCGCTTCACCGCTACCGCAGCCACAACATGCAGTTGCACCCCCATTTCGTCGCTATGACCCTGCTCAGGAAACATGGACGGAGTGGTCACGCCAGTTTGGATTTCATCTCGCCGCCTACAGAATTCAAGGTAACGAGCGGCAGCCTCATTTATTGGCGTGTGTAGGGGTGCAAACGTACGATGTGATAGCGAAATTATTTCCCCGACGCGACGTAGCAACTCTGTCCTACGAAGAAATTTTGTCTGCTTTATATGCCTATTTCAAGGAAACAGTTAATGTAGTTGCAAAGAGGTATACTTTCTTTTGTACGAAACGTTTTGCCGGTCAGACTAATAGGGAGTGGGTTGCAATATTGCAAGGCCTTACAAGGGATTGTGCTTTTGAGTGTGAATTCAGATACAATGGTACGTGATGCAATTGCACAGAACGTTTCTGATGTTCGCATACGGGAACAGATTTTGAAACTCGTCAATCCCTCCCTTCAACAAGTGATAGACATATTGGATAGAGAAGACACACTTGACTTTGCTCATTTGAAACTTCGCCAGCCGTGTGTAACGTTAACCGGGCCGTCGGGCGCACTGCGCGGACCGATAAACTGCCCTCGCGCACGTCCACGCAGCTGCCGCCACGCTCTAAACCAGGTGTGCCGCGCCAGCATACAAATGCAGTGAAATCATGCCCGCGGTGTGCAACTAGACATTCGCGTGACAATTGCCCGTCACGTCAAGCTATTTGTTTTTACTGTAATAAGAAAGGACATGTTCAAAGTGTTTGCCAGAAAAAGCTCAGATCAGACAATCACAACCATTCCAGGCCCTTTGCTTCGCGCCGGAATCGAACCAAGGACACTCAGGCTCGTGGACCTTCGCCCATGGACATTCATGTAGTTAATTCCACTTCGTCCAGTGCCACTGTCTCTACCAGTGACTGTGTTCGTCCCACACAACGTGTACGTCGACGTCGCCGGCGATCGCGTCAATTAGCGGCCCCTCCTGTCTCTTTACGGGCGCATACGCCGCATGTTGACGTGCACCCTGGACTAGGTTTTCAGGCGTTTCCTAGCTCCCCTCGGACCGAATGGCCGGGTGCGGGTGGCACAGCCTCGCCTGTTGTTAGGCACCCCACCTCATCGCATACGTCAACATGGGGTCCTCCCCACGGCGGGCGGAAGCCTTATAACACGACCGTTCGCCGATTTGCGGGGGAGGAATGTGGTGTCACCGCCAGACACCACACTTGCTAGGTGGTAGCTTTAAATCGGCCGTGGTCCATTAGTACATGTCGGACCCGCGTGTCGCCACTGTCAGGGATCGCAGACCGAGCGCCACCAGAAGGCAGGTCTCGAGATACGGAATAGCACTCGCCCCAGTTGTACGGAAGACGTTGCTAGCGACTACACTGACGAAGCCTCGCTCCTTTGCCGAGCAGATAGTTAGAATAGCCTTCAGCTAAGTCAATGGCTACGACCTAGCAAGGCGCCATTAGTAACATTGCATGTATCTACAGAGTCTCACTTGTATCGCCACAATCTCCAGATGTACCAAAAGGATGGATTAAAGTTAAGTATTCCAGAAGCTACGTACTTTTCTTTATATCATTCATTACGTCTCCTGTTTCAGACCTCACGCCATTCAGCTTTAACTTAGCGCGTGCCTGTCGGCTTCCTCTCATTGTGTCTAGGCTGTCTTGTCTAGACACAACACTTTGTGTTTAGTGTTGTTATCAGGCCTGATAGGATACATGCTGTTGTGGTCTTCAGTTCGAAGACTGGTTTGATGCAGCTCTCCATACTACTCTATCCTGTGCGAGCCACTTCATCTTCGAATAACCACTGCAACCTACATCCTTATGAATCCGCTTACTTTATTCATCTCTTGGTCTCTATCTATGATTTTTAATCACCCCCCCCCCCTCCTCTCTCTCTCTCTCTCTCTCTCTCTCTCTCTCTCTCTCTCTCACTCATCCCTCCAACAATAAATTGGTGATCTCCTTTATGTCTTGGAATATGACCTATCAACCAATCCTTTCTTTTAATCAAGTTGTGCCATAAATTTCTAGTCTCTCCAATTTTACTCAGGACCTACACATTAGTTGCGCACCTACTCATATAACCTTCAGCATTCTTCTGTAGCATTACATTGCAAAAGTTTCTATTCTCTTCTTGTCTAAACTGCTTATTGTCCATGTTTCATTTCCATATGTGGCTACTCTCCAGACAAATACCTTCAGAAAAGACTCCCAGCAGTTAAGTCTATATTTGATGTTAACAAATTTCTCTTCTTCAGAAACACTTTTCTTGGCCCTGCCAGCCTACATGTTATATTCTCTCTATATCAACCGTCATCAGTTATTTTACTGCCCAAATAAAACTCATCTACTACTTTTACGTATCTCTTTTCCTAATCTAATTCCCTCAGCATCATGTGATTTAATTTGACTACATTCCATTATCCTTGTTTTGTTTTAGTTGTTATTCATCTTATTTCCTGCTTTCAAGGCACTGTCCACTCAGTTCAACTGCTCTTGTAAGTCCTTTGCTGTCTAACAGAATGTAATCAGCAAACTTCAAAGTTATTTTTTCTACCTGAACTTTAACTCCTACTCCAAATTTTTCTTTGGTTTCCTTCACTGATTGCTCAATGTACAGATTGAATAACATCAGGGATAGGCTATAACCTTGTCTCACTTCCTTCTCAACAACCTACCTTTCATACCCTTCGACTCACAATACTGTCATCTGGTTTCTGTGCAAGTTGTAAACATCCTTTCGTTCCCTGTATTTTACTCCTGCTGCCTTCACAATTTGAAAGAGAGTGTTTCCGTTAAAATTGTCAAAAGCTTTCTCAAGTCTGTAAATGCTATAAATGTAGGTTTGACTTTCCTTAACCTACCTTCTAAGAGAAGTCATAGGGTCAGCAGTGCCTCAAGTGTTCCTACACTTTTCCGGAATCCAAACTGATATTCCCCAAGGGCAGCTTATAGCAGTTTTTCCACTCTTCTGTAAGGAATTCATGTTAGCATTTTGCAACCATGACTTATTAAATTGAAAGTTCACTAATTCTCAAACCTATCAGCAACTGTTTTCTTTGCAATAAAAAGTATTACATTCACCTGAAGTCTGAGGGTATTTTGCCAGTCTCATAATGTTGCACCAGATGGCAGAATTCTGTCATGGCTGGCTTTCCCAAGGCTATCAGCATTTCTGACAGAATGTCGTCTACCCGCTGGGCCTTATTTTGACTTATGTCTTCTAGCGTTCTGTCAAATTCTTCTCACAATACAATATCCCCAATCTCATCTTCATGAATGTCCTCTTCCATTTCTGTAATATTGCTTTCAAGTTCATTTCCCTTGTATAAATCCTCTATATACTGCTTCCACCTTTCAGCTTTCCCTTTTTTGCTTGGAACTGGTTTTCCATCTAAGCTCGATATTCATATAGATGTTTCTCTTTTCTCAGACAAGGGTATATAAGGGGCATGAGCAATGTCAAATGTTGAGTGAGCAACATGAATTACACAAAGACATTGCAAACTCATGTGAAACAATGTTATCGGCAGCTGACAAAGTTTGAAAGGGGCCTCATTGCGGGTTTCAATTTCGCCAGCTGGCCAGTCAGGCAATATCCCAATTTGTGCGGCATTCAGATCTGATGTTAGACCACTTGAGAATGTGACAGCAGGTGTGCTCATAGTCATGGTTTCAGTCAAACACGTCGGACAATCACAAGGGAAGATCACCATACCATGCATTAAAAACATTGTAGCTCTTTCACATCTGGTCCTGCCATTCAAGAACAAGTAATGGACTTCTCGCAACATTCTGTGTCATCCTGCACCATTGGCTGGATACTAGTAACAGCTGAACCAGGGAATTACCATCCCATGCATATGCTGCCATTAACACAACAATACAAAGGGTACAGTGGTGACATGGGGAGACGTCTCATTCTTCCAGTGTTTTGGAGAGCCACAGAAGTGTTACTCCTGGGTCATAGTATGGGGCGCCATTGGGTACAAATTCAGTTCATTGCTGTTAAGTAACTAAGGGAACTGTGATGACACAGTGGTATGTCACACACATATTACATCCTCATGTGTTACTTCTAATGTGACAGTATTTTGGTGCTAATTTGCAACAGGACACTGCTTGTTCACACATGGCAAGCATATCTCTGAACCTTTTGCGTGGCCAGCAAGATCCCAAGACCTGTCCCCTACAGAGCATGTGTGGGACCCGCTCTTATGTTAACTCCATCCCAGTGCAAGTGTCCAAGATGCTGAGAATCAGTTATAAAGGTCATAGTACAGCTTGCCTCAGAAGAGGATACAACTGCTGTAGGATACATTCCCAAACCAGTTTGGTGCAATATCCAGGCCAGAATGGTTGCAACGTCTTACTGGTAAGTTGGCTCTTATTGCCGAGTTCTTTATAAATTTGACTCAATATTGTAACCATGGAAATAACATCATACACCCTATTCAAAACCAACAGTGAAGTTAGTGAACACTCCAGAAAGGTGTAGATCGATTAAACAGAATGAAAAATATTTTCCGGAGAGCAGTAAATCTAAATTTGGTGAGGACTTATTTAAGAACAGGGGCCACAATAAATAAATCATAACCTTAAGAACTATAATTTGTCATAAATCAAATACCACGAGATGATGGTTTTGCACAAAAAATGAACACAATAGAAATTTGACGAAAGGTCATAAAGTTCCATAGACGAAAGTAACACATGAGATAAAGATGAAAGTTTAAACAATGCTAAGTTGGT
This sequence comes from Schistocerca serialis cubense, assembly GCF_023864345.2. NCBI lineage: Eukaryota > Metazoa > Arthropoda > Insecta > Orthoptera > Acrididae > Schistocerca > Schistocerca serialis. Next base: position 2,094,820 of record NW_026048515.1, on the reverse strand, counting down.
CACCAGAAATTGCAACTCAGCTGCCTTGACATAGTCCGGTTTTTAATATGAATGTGGCTGACTTAATAGCTACTCAGCACTCGTGATTTTCAGACACACGGGCCATTATGAGATAAACACAAACAGCACACTTCTATAACCAAGCAATTTGTTAAGCATCACAATGATGCAGAGATGCAGCACTCCACTGCAGGTCAGATATATTCCAAATGCACCAGCATCTGTATCAACACAGCTTTCCTGCCATAGTACCACTCTCAACAAAAGGGTTATTTTTTTCCATAAAGTGTTAATGAAAAAATGTCTGTGTCATAACTTCATGGGGACAGAATTGCAGCAACCAATGCCTTTGTTATCAAATGCACACACATCAACAAAGTTTTGCATCACCCAATCATTTCAAATTTTATGGCACAGAAAACAACAATTGGCTCTGAGACAAGCATATATATATATATATAAAATAGAGGGAAACATTCCACGTAGGAAATATATATCTAAAAACAAAGATGATTTGACTTACCAAATGAAAGTGCTGGCAGGTCGACAGACACACAAACAACCACAAACATACACACAAAATTCAAGCTTTCGCAACAAACTGTTGCCTCATCAGGAAAGAGGGAAGGAGAGGGAAAGACGAAAGGAAGTGGGTTTTAAGGGAGAGGGTAAGGAGTCATTCCAATCCCGGGAGCGGAAAGACTTACCTTAGGGGGAAAAAAGGACGGGTATACACTCGCACACACACACATATCCATCCACACATATACAGACACAAGCAGACATATTTAAAGACAAAGAGTTTGGGCAGAGATGTCAGTCGAGGCAGAAGTGCAGAGGCAAAGATGTTGTTGAATGACAGGTGAGGTATGAGTGGCGGCAACTTGAAATTAGCGGAGATTGAGGCCTGGTGGATAACGGGAAGAGAGGATATACTGAAGAGCGAGTTCCCATCTCCGGAGTTCGGATAGGTTGGTGTTAGTGGGAAGTATCCAGATAACCCGGACGGTGTAACACTGTGCCAAGATGTGCTGGCCGTGCACCAAGGCATGTTTAGCCACAGGGTGATCCTCATTACCAACAAACACTGTCTGCCTGTGTCCATTCATGCGAATGGGCAGTTTGTTGCTGGTCATTCCCACATAGAATGCGTCACAGTGTAGGCAGGTCAGTTGGTAGATCACGTGGGTGCTTTCACACGTGGCTCTGCCTTTGATCGTGTACACCTTCCGGGTTACAGGACTGGAGTAGGTGGTGGTGGGAGGGTGCATGGGACAGGTTTTACACCGGGGGCGGTTACAAGGGTAGGAGCCAGAGGGTAGGGAAGGTGGTTTGGGGATTTCATAGGGATGAACTAAGAGGTTACGAAGGTTAGGTGGACGGCGGAAAGACACTCTTGGTGGAGTGGGGAGGATTTCATGAAGGATGGATCTCATTTCAAGGCAGGATTTGAGGAAGTCGTATCCCTGCTGGAGAGCCACATTCATAATCTGATCCAGTCCCGGAAAGTATCCTGTCACAAGTGGGGCACTTTTGTGGTTCTTCTGTGGGAGGTTCTGGGTTTGAGAGGATGAGGAAGTGGCTCTGGTTATTTGCTTCTGTACCAGGTCGGGAGGGTAGTTGCGGGATGTGAAAGCTGTTGTCAGGTTGTTGGTGTAATGCTTCAGGGATTCCGGACTGGAGCAGATTCGTTTGCCACGAAGACCTAGGCTGTAGGGAAGGGACAGTTTGATGTGGAATGGGTGGCAGCTGTCGTAATGGAGGTACTGTTGCTTGTTGGTGGGTTTGATGTGGACGGACGTGTGAAGCTGGCCATTGGACAGGTGGAGGTCAACATCAAGGAAAGTGGCATGGGATTTGGAGTACGACCAGGTGAATCTGATGGAACCAAAGGAGTTGAGGTTGGAGAGGAAATTCTGGAGTTCTTCTTCACTGTGAGTCCAGATCATGAAGATGAAGATGTCATCAATAAATCTGTACCAAACTTTGGGTTGGCAGGCCTGGGTAACCAAGAAGGCTTCCTCTAAGCAACCCATGAATAGGTTGGCGTACGAAGGGGCCATCCTGGTACCCATGGCTGTTCCCTTTAATTGTTGGTATGTCTGGCCTTCAAAAATGAAGAAGTTGTGGGTCAGGATGAAGCTGACTAAGGTAATGAGGAAAGAGGTTTTAGGTAGGGTGGCAGGTGATCGGCGTGAAAGGAAGTGCTCCATCGCAGCGAGGCCCTGACGTGCGGGATATTTGTGTATAAGGAAGTGGCATCAATGGTTACAAGGATGGTTTCTGGGGGTAACGGATTGGGTAAGGATTCCAGGCGTTCGAGAAAGTGGTTGGTGTCTTTGATGAAGGATGGGAGACTGCACGTAATGGGTTGAAGGTGTTGATCTACGTAGGCAGAGATACGTTCTGTGGGGGCTTGGTAACCAGCTACAATGGGGCGGCCGGGATGATTGGGTTTGTGAATTTTAGGAAGAAGGTAGAAGGTAGGGGTGCGGGGTGTCGGTGGGGTCAGGAGGTTGATGGAGTCAGGTGATAGGTTTTGTAGGGGGCATAAGGTTCTGAGGATTCCTTGAAGCTCCGCCTGGACATCAGGAGTGGGATTACCTTGGCAAACTTTGTATGTGGTGTTGTCTGAAAGCTGACGCAGTCCCTCAGCCACATACTCCCGACGATCAAGTACTACGGTTGTGGAACCCTTGTCCGCCGGAAGAATGATGATGGACCGGTCAGCCTTCAGATCACGGATAGCCTGGGCTTCAGCAGTGGTGATGTTGGGAGTAGGATTAAGGTTTTTTAAGAAGGACTGAGAGGCAAGGCTGGAAGTCAGAAATTCCTGGAAGGTTTGGAGAGGGTGATTTTGAGGAAGAGGAGGTGGGTCCCACTGTGACGGAGGACGGAACTGTTCCAGGCAGGGTTCAATTTGGATAGTGTCTTGGGGAGTTGGATCATTAGGGGTAGGTTTAGGATCATTTTTCTTCGTGGCAAAGTGATACTTCCAGCAGAGAGTACGAGTGTAGGACAGTAAATCTTTGACGAGGGCTGTTTGGTTGAATCTGGGAGTGGGGCTGAAGGTGAGGCCTTTGGATAGGACAGAGATTTCGGATTGGGAGAGAGGTTTGGAGGAAAGGTTAACTACTGAATTAGGGTGTTGTGGTGCCAGATTGTGTTGCTTGGAATTTTGAGGTTTTGGAGGGAGTGGAGCTGGAAGTGGGAGACTGAGTAGATGGGAGAGACTGGGTTTGTGTGCAATGAGAGGTGGTTGAGGTTTGCTGGAAAGGTTGGCCTGTAGGAGGATGCTCTGAATAGCCGGTGTGGATGTGGGAGAGGAAAGATTGAGGACTTTTAATAAGGATAGGAGTTGACGGGTGTGTTCATTGGCTGAGTTGATGTGTAGGTGAAGAATTAGGTGGGTGAGGGCAATGGATTGTTCAGTTTGGAACTGGTATAGGGACTGATGGAAAGAAGGGTTGCAGCCAGAGATGGGAACTTTAAGTGTGAGGCCTTTGGGGGTAATGCCAAATGTTAGACAAGCCTAAGAAAATAAAATATGCGAGCGTAATCTGGCTAGGGTGAAGGCATGTTTGCGGAGGGAATGTAAATAAAACTTAATGGTGTCGTTGTGGGGGTTTTGTGAGGGTGACATGGTATTAGAAGGTGGAAAGTGTAACATGAGGTTGAAATGAAAATGAAAGATAAAAATATATGGGGAGAGATAAGGGTCAACTAGAAAGTAACTGGAGATCTGGTATGAAAAAAGGCGAAAAGGTGTTGGTTAAGTTGATCCTGTGGTGAACTTGGGTTGGTAGACAGCGATGTGCATGAAGGTTAGGTGGTTGTGTTGCCGCTAAAACACGTTAAAGGACGGAGAAATTCGGGAAAATTTCGAAAAAACGTGTAAATGTATTCCGAAAATTCACAAACCCAATCATCCCGGCCGCCCCATTGTAGCTGGTTACCAAGCCCCCACAGAACGTATCTCTGCCTACGTAGATCAACACCTTCAACCCATTACGTGCAGTCTCCCATCCTTCATCAAAGACACCAACCACTTTCTCGAACGCCTGGAATCCTTACCCAATCCGTTACCCCCAGAAACCATCCTTGTAACCATTGATGCCACTTCCTTATACACAAATATCCCGCACGTCAGGGCCTCGCTGCGATGGAGCACTTCCTTTCACGCCGATCACCTGCCACCCTACCTAAAACCTCTTTCCTCATTACCTTAGTCAGCTTCATCCTGACCCACAACTTCTTCACTTTTGAGGGCCAGACATACCAACAATTAAAGGGAACAGCCATGGGTACCAGGATGGCCCCTTCGTACGCCAACCTATTCATGGGTTGCTTAGAGGAAGCCTTCTTGGTTACCCAGGCCTGCCAACCCAAAGTTTGGTACAGATTTATTGATGACATCTTCATCTTCATGATCTGGACTCACAGTGAAGAAGAACTCCAGAATTTCCTCTCCAACCTCAACTCCTTTGGTTCCATCAGATTCACCTGGTCGTACTCCAAATCCCATGCCACTTTCCTTGATGTTGACCTCCACCTGTCCAATGGCCAGCTTCACACGTCCGTCCACATCAAACCCACCAACAAGCAACAGTACCTCCATTACGACAGCTGCCACCCATTCCACATCAAACGGTCCCTTCCCTACAGCCTAGGTCTTCGTGGCAAACGAATCTGCTCCAGTCCGGAATCTCTGAAGCATTACACCAACAACCTGACAACAGCTTTCACATCCCGCAACTACCCTCCCGACCTGGTACAGAAGCAAATAACCAGAGCCACTTCCTCATCCTCTCAAACCCAGAACCTCCCACAGAAGAACCACAAAAGTGCCCCACTTGTGACAGGATACTTTCCGGGACTGGATCAGTTATGAATGTGGCTCTCCAGCAGGGATACGACTTCCTCAAATCCTGCCCTGAAATGAGATCCATCCTTCATGAAATCCTCCCCACTCCACCAAGAGTGTCTTTCTGCCGTCCACCTAACCTTCGTAACCTCTTAGTTCATCCCTATGAAATCCCCAAACCACCTTCCCTACCCTCTGGCTCCTACCCTTGTAACCGCCCCCAGTGTAAAACCTGTCCCATGCACCCGCCCACCACCACCTACTCCAGTCCTGTAACCCGGAAGGTGTACACGATCAAAAGCAGAGCCATGTGTGAAAGCACCCACGTGATCTACCAACTGACCTGCCTACACTGTGACGCATTCTATGTGGGAATGACCAGCAAAAAACTGTCCATTCGCATGAATGGACACAGGCAGACAGTGTTTGTTGGTAATGAGGATCACCCTGTGGCTAAACATGCCTTGGTGCACAGCCAGCACATCTTGGCAGTGTTACACCGTCCGGGTTATCTGGATACTTCCCACTAACACCAACCTATCCGAACTCCGGAGATGGGAACTCGCTCTTCAATATATCCTCTCTTCCCGTTATCCACCAGGCCTCAATCTCCGCTAATTTCAAGTTGCCGCCACTCATACCTCACCTGTCATTCAACAACATCTTTGCCTCTGCACTTCTGCCTCGACTGACATCTCTGCCCAAACTCTTTGTCTTTAAATATGTCTGCTTGTGTCTGTATATGTGTGGATGGATATGTGTGTGTGTGCGCGAGTGTATACCCGTCCTTTTTTCCCCCTAAGGTAAGTCTTTCCGCTCCCGGGATTGGAATGACTCCTTACCCTCTCCCTTAAAACCCACTTCCTTTCGTCTTTCCCTCTCCTTCCCTCTTTCCTGATGAGGCAACAGTTTGTTGCGAAAGCTTGAATTTTGTGTGTATGTTTGTGGTTGTTTGTGTGTGTGTCGACGTGCCAGCACTTTCATTTGGTAAGTCAAATCATCTTTGTTTATATATATATATATATATATATATATATATATATATATATATCAAAAAAGAAAGATGATGAAACTTACCAAACAAAAGCGCTGGCAGGTCGATAGACACACAAACATACACACAAAATTCTAGCTTTCGCAACCAATGGTTGCCTCGTCAGGAAAGAGGGAATGAGAAGGAAAGACAAAAGGATATGGGTTTTAAGGGAGAGGGTAAGGAGTCATTCCAATCCCGGGAGCGGAAAGACTTACCTTAGGGGGAAAAAAGGACAGGTATACACTCGCACACACACACATATCCATCCACACATACACAAGCAGACATTTGTTAAGGCAAAGAGTTTGGGCAGAGATGTCAGTCGGGGCAGATGTACAGAGGCAAAGATGAAGTTGAAAGACAGGTGAGGTATGAGCGGCGGCAAATTGAAATTAGAAATTAGCGGAGATTGAGGCCTGGCGGATAGCGAGAAGAAAGGATATGCTGAAGGGCAAGTTCCCATCTCCGGAGTTCTGACAGGTTGGTGTTAGTGGGAAGTATCCAGATAACCCGGACAGTGTAACACTGTGCCAAGATGTGCTGGCCGTGCACCAAGGCATGTTTAGCCACAGGGTGATCCTCATTACCAACAAACACTGTCTGCCTGTGTCCATTCATGCGAATGGACAGTTTGTTGCTGGTCATTCCCACATAGAACGCTTCACAGTGTAGGCAGGTCAGTTGGTAAATCACGTGGGTGCTTTCACACGTGGCTCTGCCTTTGATTGTGTACACCTTCCGGGTTACAGGACTGGAATAGGTGGTGGTGGGAGGGTGCATGGGACAGGTTTTACACCGGGGGCGGTTACAGGGGTAGGAGCCAGAGGGTAGGGAAGGTGGTTTGGGGATTTCATAGGGATGAACTAAGAGGTTGCGAAGGTTAGGTGGACGGCGGAAAGACACTCTTGGTGGAGTGGGGAGGATTTCATGAAGGATGGATCTCATTTCAGGGCAGGATTTGAGGAAGTCATATCCCTGCTGGAGAGCCACATTCAGAATCTGATCCAGTCCCGGAAAGTATCCCGTCACAAGTGGGGCACTTTTGGGGTTCTTCTGTGGAAGGTTCCGGGTTTGAGGAGATGAGGATGTGGCTCTGGTTATTTGCTTCTGTACCAGGTCGGGAGGGTAGTTACGGGATGCAAAAGCTGTTTTCAGGTTGTTGGTGTAATGGTTCAAGGATTCCGGACTGGAGCAGATTCGTTTGCCACGAAGACCAAGGCTGTAGGGAAGAGACCGTTTGATGTGGAATGGGTGGCAGCTGTCATAATGGAGGTACTGTTGCTTGTTGGTGGGTTTAATGTGGACGGACGTGTGAAGCTGGCCATTGGACAGGTGGAGGTCAACGTCAAGGAAAGTGGCATGGGATTTGGAGTAGGACCAGGTGAATCTGATGGAACCAAAGGAGTTAAGGTTGGAGAGGAAATTCTGGAGTTCTTCTTCACTGTGAGTCCAGATCACGAAAATGTCATCAATAAATCTGTACCAAACTTCGGGTTGGCAGGCCTGGGTAACCAGGAAGGCTTCCTCTAAGCGACCCATGAATAGGTTGGCATACGAGGGGGCCATCCTGGTACCCATGGCTGTTCCCTTTAATTGTTGGTATGTCTGGCCTTCAAAAGTGAAGAAGTTGTGGGTCAGGATGAAGCTGGCTAAGGTAATGAGGAAAGAGGTTTTAGGTAGGGCGGCAGGTGATCGGCGTGAAAGGAAGTGCTCCATCGCAGCGAGCCCCTGGACATGCGGAATATTTGTGTATAAGGAAGTGGCATCAATGGTTACAAGGATGGTTTCCGGGGGTAACAGACTGGGTAGGGATTCCAGGCGTTTGAGAAAGTGGTTGGTGTCTTTGATGAAGGATGGGAGACTGCATGTAATGGGTTGAAGGTGTTGATCTACGTAGGCAGAGATGCGTTCGGTGGGGGCTTGGTAACCAGCTACAATGGGACGGCCGGGATGATTGGGTTTGTGAATTTTGGGAAGAAGGTAGAAGGTAGGGGTGCGGGGTATTGGTGGGGTCAGGAGGTTGATGGAGTCGGGTGAAAGGTTTTGTAGGGGGCCTAAGGTTCTGAGGATTCCTTGAAGCTCCGCCTGGACATCAGGAATGGGATTGCCTTGGCAAACTTTGTAAGTAGTGTTGTCTGAAAGCTGACGCAGTCCCTCAGCCACATACTCCCGACGATCAAGTACCACAGTTGTGGAACCCTTGTCCGCCGGAAGAATGACGATGGATCGGTCAGCCTTCAGATCACGGATAGCCTGGGCTTCAGCAGTGGTGATGTTGGGAGTAGGATTAAGGTTTTTTAAGAAGGATTGAGAGGCAAGGCTGGAAGTCAGAAATTCCTGGAAGGTTAGGAGAGGGTGATTTTGAGGAAGAGGAGGTGGGTCCCGCTGTGACGGAGGACGGAACTGTTCCAGGCATGGTTCAATTTGGATAGTGTCTTGGGGAATTGGATCATTAGGAGTAGGATTAGGATCATTTTTCTTCGTGGCAAAGTGATATTTCCAGCAGAGAGTACGGGTGTAGGACAGTAAATCTTTGACGAGGGCTGTTTGGTTAAATCTGGGAGTGGGGCTGAAGGTGAGGCCTTTGGATAGGACAGAGGTTTCGGATTGGGCGAGAGGTTTGGAGGAAAGGTTAACTACTGAATTGGGGTGTTGTGGTTCCAGATTGCGTTGATTGGAATTTTGAGGTTTTGGAGGGAGTGGAGCTGGAAGTGGGAGATTGAGTAGATGGGAGAGACTGGGTTTGTGTGCAATGAGAGGAGGTTGAGGTTTGCTGGAAAGGTTGTGAAGGGTGAGTGAGTTGCCTTTCCGGAGGTGGGAAACCAGGAGATTGGATAGTTTTTTAAGGTGGAGGGTGGCATGCTGTTCTAATTTGCGGTTGGCCTGTAGGAGGATGCTCTGAACAACAGGTGTGGATGTGGGAGAGGAAAGATTGAGGATTTTTATAAAGGATAGGAGTTGATGGGCGTGTTGATTGGCTGAGTGGATGTGTAGGTGAAGGATTAGGTGGGTGAGGGCAATGGATTGTTTGGTTTGGAACTGGTATAGGGACTGATGGAAAGAAGGGTTGCAGCCAGAGATGGGAACTTTAAGTGTGAGGCCTTTGGGGGTGATGCCAAATGTCAGACAAGCCTGAGAAAATAAAATATGGGAGTGTAATCTGGCTAGGGCGAAGGCATGTTTGCGGAGGGAATGTAAATAAAACTTAATGGGGTCGTTGTGAAGGTGTTGTGAGGGTGACATGGTACTAGAAGGTGGAAAGTGGAACACGAGGCTGAAATGAAAATGAAAATAAATATGAAAAAATATATGGGGAGAGATAAAGGTAAAATTAGAAAGCAAATGGAGATCTGGTGTGAAAAAAGGCGAAAAAGGGTTGGTTAGGGCTGGGCTATGTTGATCCTGTGGTGAACTTGTGTAGGTAGATAATGATGTGCATAAAGGTTAGGTGGTTGTGTTGCCGCCAAAACACGTTAAAGGGTGGAGAAATTCGGGAAAATTTCGAAAAAACTACGTGAGGATGTATTAAAAGGAGTGGTTTGGTGGTGGCAGATTATGGAAATGAAGCTAACAATTGTTTGATGAAGAAATAATGACGTTAAAACCTGTGGGAAGCGGCTAAAAATGATCGGTGATGTGAGAAAAACGGAAATGGAAATAAAGCAAAAGTTATTAAAACTGCCGAAAGGGTTGTTTAATAGCTAAAAGGAACTGTTTGTGGACTGGAAACGGTGGATTTTATAGCAGCAAAGCGGGAAAAATTTTTTTTTTTTTTTTTTTTTTTGGTTATGGTTTCGAAGTGATTTACGTATTATTACGTATTATTGAGTGTATATCGACGGGATAAAATTGTATACTGGATTTCTTTTTAGATATATTTTTCCCACGTAGAATGTTTCCCTCTATTATATTCATATCATTAATTTGAAGCCAACAATCACGTTTGTTATTGTTATCGTTATTGTTATTGTCACTGTTACATTTCGAAGTCTTTTCTGTCGTCTTATTTCCTCCTTCTGTTTTTGCCAGCAGTTTCACTTTCTATTCACCTTTTACCGTAATCCAGTATACAATTTTATCCCGTCGATATACACTCAATAATACGTAATAATACGTAAATCACTTCGAAACCATAACAAAAAAAAAAAAAAAAAAAAAAAAAAAAAAAAAAAAAAAAAAAAAAATTTCCCGCTTTGCTGCTATAAAATCCACCGTTTCCAGTCCACAAACAGTTCCTTTTAGCTATTAAACAACCCTTTCGGCAGTTTTAATAACTTTTGCTTTATTTCCATTTCCGTTTTTCTCACATCACCGATCATTTTTAGCCGCTTCCCACAGGTTTTAACGTCATTATTTCTTCATCAAACAATTGTTAGCTTCATTTCCATAATCTGCCACCACCAAACCACTCCTTTTAATACATCCTCACGTAGTTTTTTCGAAATTTTCCCGAATTTCTCCACCCTTTAACGTGTTTTGGCGGCAACACAACCACCTAACCTTTATGCACATCATTATCTACCTACACAAGTTCACCACAGGATCAACATAGCCCAGCCCTAACCAACCCTTTTTCGCCTTTTTTCACACCAGATCTCCATTTGCTTTCTAATTTTACCTTTATCTCTCCCCATATATTTTTTCATATTTATTTTCATTTTCATTTCAGCCTCGTGTTCCACTTTCCACCTTCTAGTACCATGTCACCCTCACAACACCTTCACAACGACCCCATTAAGTTTTATTTACATTCCCTCCGCAAACATGCCTTCGCCCTAGCCAGATTACACTCCCATATTTTATTTTCTCAGGCTTGTCTGACATTTGGCATCACCCCCAAAGGCCTCACACTTAAAGTTCCCATCTCTGGCTGCAACCCTTCTTTCCATCAGTCCCTATACCAGTTCCAAACCAAACAATCCATTGCCCTCACCCACCTAATCCTTCACCTACACATCCACTCAGCCAATCAACACGCCCATCAACTCCTATCCTTTATAAAAATCCTCAATCTTTCCTCTCCCACATCCACACCTGTTGTTCAGAGCATCCTCCTACAGGCCAACCGCAAATTAGAACAGCATGCCACCCTCCACCTTAAAAAACTATCCAATCTCCTGGTTTCCCACCTCCGGAAAGGCAACTCACTCACCCTTCACAACCTTTCCAGCAAACCTCAACCTCCTCTCATTGCACACAAACCCAGTCTCTCCCATCTACTCAATCTCCCACTTCCAGCTCCACTCCCTCCAAAACCTCAAAATTCCAATCAACGCAATCTGGAACCACAACACCCCAATTCAGTAGTTAACCTTTCCTCCAAACCTCTCGCCCAATCCGAAACCTCTGTCCTATCCAAAGGCCTCACCTTCAGCCCCACTCCCAGATTTAACCAAACAGCCCTCGTCAAAGATTTACTGTCCTACACCCGTACTCTCTGCTGGAAATATCACTTTGCCACGAAGAAAAATGATCCTAATCCTACTCCTAATGATCCAATTCCCCAAGACACTATCCAAATTGAACCATGCCTGGAACAGTTCCGTCCTCCGTCACAGCGGGACCCACCTCCTCTTCCTCAAAATCACCCTCTCCTAACCTTCCAGGAATTTCTGACTTCCAGCCTTGCCTCTCAATCCTTCTTAAAAAACCTTAATCCTACTCCCAACATCACCACTGCTGAAGCCCAGGCTATCCGTGATCTGAAGGCTGACCGATCCATCGTCATTCTTCCGGCGGACAAGGGTTCCACAACTGTGGTACTTGATCGTCGGGAGCATGTGGCTGAGGGACTGCGTCAGCTTTCAGACAACACTACTTACAAAGTTTGCCAAGGCAATCCCATTCCTGATGTCCAGGCGGAGCTTCAAGGAATCCTCAGAACCTTAGGCCCCCTACAAAACCTTTCACCCGACTCCATCAACCTCCTGACCCCACCAATACCCCGCACCCCTACCTTCTACCTTCTTCCCAAAATTCACAAACCCAATCATCCCGGCCGTCCCATTGTAGCTGGTTACCAAGCCCCCGCCGAACGCATCTCTGCCTACGTAGATCAACACCTTCAACCCATTACATGCAGTCTCCCATCCTTCATCAAAGACACCAACCACTTTCTCAAACGCCTGGAATCCCTACCCAGTCTGTTACCCCCGGAAACCATCCTTGTAACCATTGATGCCACTTCCTTATACACAAATATTCCGCATGTCCAGGGGCTCGCTGCGATGGAGCACTTCCTTTCACGCCGATCACCTGCCGCCCTACCTAAAACCTCTTTCCTCATTACCTTAGCCAGCTTCATCCTGACCCACAACTTCTTCACTTTTGAAGGCCAGACATACCAACAATTAAAGGGAACAGCCATGGGTACCAGGATGGCCCCCTCGTATGCCAACCTATTCATGGGTCGCTTAGAGGAAGCCTTCCTGGTTACCCAGGCCTGCCAACCCGAAGTTTGGTACAGATTTATTGATGACATTTTCGTGATCTGGACTCACAGTGAAGAAGAACTCCAGAATTTCCTCTCCAACCTTAACTCCTTTGGTTCCATCAGATTCACCTGGTCCTACTCCAAATCCCATGCCACTTTCCTTGACGTTGACCTCCACCTGTCCAATGGCCAGCTTCACACGTCCGTCCACATTAAACCCACCAACAAGCAACAGTACCTCCATTATGACAGCTGCCACCCATTCCACATCAAACGGTCTCTTCCCTACAGCCTTGGTCTTCGTGGCAAACGAATCTGCTCCAGTCCGGAATCCTTGAACCATTACACCAACAACCTGAAAACAGCTTTTGCATCCCGTAACTACCCTCCCGACCTGGTACAGAAGCAAATAACCAGAGCCACATCCTCATCTCCTCAAACCCGGAACCTTCCACAGAAGAACCCCAAAAGTGCCCCACTTGTGACGGGATACTTTCCGGGACTGGATCAGATTCTGAATGTGGCTCTCCAGCAGGGATACGACTTCCTCAAATCCTGCCCTGAAATGAGATCCATCCTTCATGAAATCCTCCCCACTCCACCAAGAGTGTCTTTCCGCCGTCCACCTAACCTTCGCAACCTCTTAGTTCATCCCTATGAAATCCCCAAACCACCTTCCCTACCCTCTGGCTCCTACCCCTGTAACCGCCCCCGGTGTAAAACCTGTCCCATGCACCCTCCCACCACCACCTATTCCAGTCCTGTAACCCGGAAGGTGTACACAATCAAAGGCAGAGCCACGTGTGAAAGCACCCTCGTGATTTACCAACTGACCTGCCTACACTGTGAAGCGTTCTATGTGGGAATGACCAGCAACAAACTGTCCATTCGCACGAATGGACACAGGCAGACAGTGTTTGTTGGTAATGAGGATCACCCTGTGGCTAAACATGCCTTGGTGCACGGCCAGCACATCTTGGCACAGTGTTACACTGTCCGGGTTATCTGGATACTTCCCACTAACACCAACCTGTCAGAACTCCGGAGATGGGAACTTGCCCTTCAGCATATCCTTTCTTCTCGCTATCCGCCAGGCCTCAATCTCCGCTAATTTCTAATTTCAATTTGCCGCCGCTCATACCTCACCTGTCTTTCAACTTCATCTTTGCCTCTGTACATCTGCCCCGACTGACATCTCTGCCCAAACTCTTTGCCTTAACAAATGTCTGCTTGTGTATGTGTGGATGGATATGTGTGTGTGTGCGAGTGTATACCTGTCCTTTTTTCCCCCTAAGGTAAGTCTTTCCGCTCCCGGGATTGGAATGACTCCTTACCCTCTCCCTTAAAACCCATATCCTTTTGTCTTTCCTTCTCCTTCCCTCTTTCCTGACGAGGCAACCATTGGTTGCGAAAGCTAGAATTTTGTGTGTATGTTTGTGTGTCTATCGACCTGCCAGCGCTTTTGTTTGGTAAGTTTCATCATCTTTCTTTTTAGATATATTTTTCCCACGTGGAATGTTTCCCTCTATTATATATATATATATATATATATATATATATATATATATATATATATATATATATATACACACACACTCCTCAATTGCCCTGAGAACCTTCTTCAAGATTCCCTCAAGAAACTGCTATCTACACAAATCCAGAATCCCCACCACTACACTAGAGGAGATCCAAAGACATATTCATAGACTGAAAAACAACAAGGCATCCGGAGAATATAATATCACTGCAGAACTACTTAAAAATCTTGGACCAAATTCCCTCAAAGAACTCACTCAAATCATCACAGACATTTGGCAGACAGAAAAACTACCAGAAGATTGGAAATGCGCCCTAATTCATCCACTCCATAAAAAGGGAGACATGGCAGATATAAACAACTATCGAGGAATCTCCCTTCTCCAAGTCACTTATAAAATCCTCTCAGCTTGTCTTCTTCAACGAACACAAGAACAACTTGAACACAGTATTGGTGAATACCAAGCTGGCTTTCGCCCTCACCGATCCTGTGCAGAACAAATTTTCAATTTGAAGACAACACTAAAATACAAAGCAGTCAGAAACAGTCCGATCATTTGTTCCTTTGTTGATTTCGCAAAGGCTTATGATTCAATCGATAGGCAATCTCTCTTTATTATCCTTGAGGAGCTAGGACTCAATCCGAAAACCCTAAACCTTATCAAAGAAACGCTCACAAACACAACTTCTAAGATAAAATTCCTGGGTGAAATATCAGAGCCCTTCCTGATCAAAACCGGCGTCAGACAAGGTGACGGCTTGTCTCCACTCCTCTTCAACCTTGTCTTAGACAAAGTCATCCGAGAATGGGAAAAAGAACTGAAGAATCCAAATTACTGGAAGCCTATACAACTAGGAAGATCTAAAGATGGTATTAAAATTTCATGCTTGGCATTTGCAGATGACGTGGCCATTCTAGCAGAAAACGAGACCACAGCAATTAAACAGATAGACATTCTCAAAGAATGCGCCGAAAAAGTTGGGCTACAAATTTCCTTCCAAAAAACCAAATTCATCTGCTCAAAATTTGAAACTCAAAAACTGACAACAAAATATGGACAAATTGAGAGAGTTCCATTCTTTAAATACTTAGGCGAGGTCCTAGAACCCACAGGGGGAGAGAAAACTGCACAAAAAGTTCGACTGCAAAAACTGAAAAGAGCATACTGGAAAACCCACAACATCCACAATAAAAAGTGTCTCTCCATTCACTCAAAAATATGACACTACAATACAGTAATCAAGCCCGAAGCACTATATGCCAGCGAAACACTCACACTCCATAGAAAAGGCGACCTGGAAGGCATCCTGAAAGAGGAACGCAAAATTATCAGAAAGATTCTTGGCCCAAAAAGAACGGAAGATGGATACAGGTTACAGTCTCGGAAAACTACAGAAAAATTATCTAACCTCGCCGCAGACATCCGGAAAAGAAGACTAAAATTTTACGGTCATATCCACAGACTCCCAACACCCAGACTCTCCCACAAAATTTTAATATACATTGAAAAATTGAAAACCATACCCTGGATACAAGAAACCAAAACAGATCTAGCAAATGCACAAATAAATTCTTCAGAAGTTATAAACAGAATAGTTGGAAAGTACAACCCGAGAATGAAGTTTGCAAGAGACAGGGGACAAAATGGACAGAGGAAAGAAAGAGAATTCATGGGGAAAGAATGAGAGTAGTTTGGAGAATTAAAAAATTGAATCGGAAAAGCTTTGCGTGATCCGTATGGGTCCAATCGCACATAATAATAATAATAATATATATATATATATATATATATATATATATATATATATAAAATAGAGGGAAACATTCCACGTGGGAAAAATATATCTAAAAACAAAGATGATGTGACTTACCAAACTTACCTGCCAGCGCTTTCGTTTGGTAAGTCACATCATCTTTGTTTTTATATATATATATATATATATATATATATATATATATATATATATATATATATATATGGAACATGTTCACAGCACACACCAGCAATGTCAACATGTATTGGACACTCCACTTTCTTGGATGCAAGCTTGAATCTGTTATGGCATGCTGTTGATGAGATCATCAAGACAACCATCGTTCAAATTGTCCCACTCTTCAATGGCAATTCTGCGCAAGTCAAGCGTAGTACATGGTCATTATTGATGTCTAAAGCCAGCTCGTTTCAATCAGTAGCACTCATGTTTGATAGGGTTCAGGTCCGCGAACAGGTAGGCCACTCCATTCTGGTGATCCAAGCATGCAAAAGGAACCTGTTCATGAGAACATTATGATGAGTGTGAGTTATCATCCGTTAAGATAAAATTGTCGCCAAAATGTTGGAGATACTGTTCCACTATTGGTTGTAGAATCATGACTCTGTACAGAGTGACACAGAAAAATGGGAACATTTCCGCAACCCGATAAAACTAGAAGTGATGAAGGAAAGAAGTTGCATTCATAGTAATTGAAACCTTACAACTTTGCCATTTATGAAACATTGATGGCATTTATCTTTTTTTTAAAAAAAATTACGTCCTTTATATGGCATCCTCCTGTACAAATACATTCATGAAATCTGCTGTTGAGATTCCTCATTGACTGTTGCAGCATCTTGGCTGGGATACTGTGAATTGCATCCCAAATTCTCTGTTTTAACTCGTCCAGGGTTCTTGGTCGAGTCGTGTAGACTTGCCCCAAAAGAAAAAATTACAAACGGATAAATCTGGCGATATAGAGGGCCAGGGTATGTTACCAAATCCTGAGATCATACAGTTGCCAAACAATTCTCACATATATGCCATTGATTACCATGCAGAGCTTGATTTTGCTCCATCCTGTTGAAACCAGGCATCTTGAACATTTGGAAAATTGTTCGATGCAGGTGTAACGAAAGTTCCTAACATCTCCATATGTTTCCCTGTTCATTTGCGAAAAAATACGGTCAGATACTTCCACATGATGAAACACCACACCATATTGTCACTTTACTATCGTGTAAAGGGTGCTCACGAACGTCATTAGGTTTTGTGTTTGCCCAGTAATGGTAGTTCTGTTTATTCACATAACCTGCAAGATGAAAATGTGCCTCATCTGACATCCACAACTTGTTTAGAAATTCATCGTCATTGTTTATTTTTGAAATCATTTGTTGACAGAATCCTAATCGTAAGTGGTAATCGTTGTCCTTCAATTGTTGCACTATCTGTAGTTTGTACGGATGAAATTTTAAATCAAGATGAAGAATTCTGCAAACTCTCTCCTGGGACATTCCAACCACTGCTGCTTGCTTACGAATTGAACGCTGTGGACTCTGTAAGACAGACTCGCATACAACATCAATGTTCGCTAGAGAATGCGCACTTCTTGGTCGTTCTGTTGGTTTCTTCTTGAGGGCAGATCCAGCCTCTTCAAAGTTATCAGTGTTTCGAAGGAACAGCATCATGAGGTCCTAAATTATAAAAATGTCAAAACTCCCTCTGCGCCGCTACCAAACAACCATCGTTTTTATAAAACATTTTTATGGCTACGGCACTGTTGTCTATTCCCCTGATCCATGATTACTGAAATGGCGGACTGTTTATTCGCTGTCATGAATCTGCAGTGCTGCCACCAGCCCATGGCTGCCACTAATCATCTAATCATTTCAAACATTCCCGTTATTAGAAAGTTCCATTCCCATTATTTTTGTCACCCTGTACCACAGAGCACTGAGATTGCCTTCAACAACTATCAGAGATGTATGGTGGTCCAATGCAATGCCATTCCAGAACACATTATGTTGTTGCACATGTGGACAGACGGTGGGATGAGTTTGTCTTCAAACACATTGTCTGCAATTATTGGGGTACAAACAGATACAAGTTTCATCCGTAAACAACACCTGACGCCCATCCTGAGAGCCCATTCTGCACGATTTCTTGCCCATCTGTAACGGAGCCTGTGTTGTTGTTGTGTACGACATGGTTCTCCCCACGATCATCGGGAACGGAGACTCACATCATGCAACTGTCTCTCAACAGTTTGATGTGGTACATGATGTCCTCCAGTCTCTTTGAATGCCAAATCCAGTTCTGAAGCACACAATAGATCCTTTGGCTCAAAAGTCAGAGATATTGATCATTCTTTGCACCTGTCAAATTTAGATGGGCTATGTGGTGCAAGTCCTAAACACTACCTGTCACTTGGAAAGGCGTACATGTTCGCAGTATGTCAGTTTGGTTCCAGTGCACACATCAAGTAACTTCCTTTGTTGATAAGCCTTCTGCGTGTAATGTGATGATGCGGACCCAATCACTGGTCATGACTGTCCTTTGTGACATAATGGATGTTCACTGTTCCACAGGTGTCTCTAATGCGTCCTAGTGGTGCTTTACTTTCAACTGAAATGCTGCAATCCAACCCACGTGCAGCAGCGCTCATGATAACTATGCATACGTTTCGAGCATCGTCAAGACTTGACCTTCCGACCTGTACAGGAACACTTAAAATAGCAACACGCTTGTATGACACATTGGGGTGAAGCAAAATTTTTGTTGATGTGTTTTTTTTTTACTATCCTTTAGCATAAATGTGCACAGTTTCTGTTCTACACCTACACAGATACTCTGCAAGCCACCGTACAGTGTGTGGCAGAGTGTACCCTCTACCACAACTAGTCATTTCCTTTCCTGTTCCACTCAAAGAGAGAGTTAGGGAAAAATGACTGTCCATTTGCCTCTGTATAAGTCCTAGTTTCTGGTATCTTATCTTTGTGGTCCCTACACGAAATGTACGTTGGCAGCAGTAACATCATTCATGCTCATTCCATTTCAAATTGCTTCGCAACATTACCCTCAGAAATTTAAACAATGTGACCGTTCAAGCAGGACACTACCAATGTTGTATCCGAATATTATGGTTTTGTTTTTCCTACTCTATCCGCATTAAACTTAGATTTTTCTATATTAAGAGCCAGCTGCCATTCATAACACCAACTAGGAATTTTGTCTCCATGATCCTATATTAACCTACACTCACTTATCTTTAACACCTTCCTGTACAACGCAGCATCACCAGTGAACAACCACAGATCGCTGCCCACCCTTCTTTGTAGAATTTAGTATTTTTAAACTTTGTTAATACTTACACTATCTTCCCCTTTTCTACCAAAACACACATCACACATACAGACTGCAAGTGTTACACACAATCACATAGTCTGACTGGATCTGGATGCTAGAATCTTTCTTGTTTTAATTTACCAGCTTGTGTAAATTTTATCCATATATTCCATTTGTTTTTTTCGTGCGGTATTATGTTTGTGATACTGATTAATGTTACCGATTTCTCTAATATTACAGTCAACACCCATTTGCACATTCATTTAAATATACTATAGCAAATACTAATCTTAAACAGCTATTATAATATGACTGACAGAAGTACTGTTTGGACTAATTTTAAATACAGGCACATATCTTGTATAACAGCTATTACAAAACTATTTACAGGTTTTAATTCGTATTCATCTACTAAGTGTAGGAGTAATGTTGTATTTTGTTTATTTTTTTAATACAATGGTGTCAAATTATTTCGTAACAAGATACTGAAAGTAGGTGTTACGGCAAGTCTCTGCAGGGTCTCTGACACTTAGCGGTTCAAACAACAGGGATGTGTAAAGGACAACAAAACAAGCAAATACCTCTAATACACATAGGTCCAAAAACCAATGGTTTCTCTTATACAATGGATCACTAATAAGTACATGGATATCTTAAAACAGAGTACCAGAGGATGAAAACTTCTGCAAATGGCCACTGTTCACATGAAGGTAAGTTTCACCATGTCTCCTCCCTGATGTCCATACATGTTCAGAAATTCGTGGTGTGGTCTCAATGCATTAATAACTATCCACAATGTGTTCACAGAGTTCATTGACACCATCAAAGCTTTCAAATAGTTTAAAAAAAACCAACTGTTCAAATCAGAGAACCTGGGAGGTCATCCATGGTGTTGACAAGCCACAACCAATTGACTTCTTGTTGAAGATTCGTGCTACGTATTTCCGAACTGCCACATGCCATGCACCATCGTACCGCATGCATATTCCTTCACCATAATAAATATCATCCAACAAGCCGATTACCTTATTTCACAGGAAATGAAGGTACACACAAAGGTAAAGGAGGCAACATTGACTCGGTTTCAAATACCGCAGTTCATGACATAAGTTCATGGCTTGTAGAAAATAAACTAATGCTAAATCACAGTAAGACTCAGTTTTTACAGTTTATAACATACAATTCAACAAAACCTGATATTTTAATTTCACAGAATGGTAACATGATTAGTGAAACTGATCAGTTCAAATTTCTAGGTGTTCTGATAGATAGTAAACTATCATGGAAAGCCCACGTTCAGGTCCTTGTTCAGAGACTTGAGGCTACCATTTTTACTATTCAAATAGTATCTGAAGTAAGTGATCGTTTTACACAAAAATTAGTCTACTTTGCTTGTTTCCAATGGCTGATGTTATATAGTATTAAATTTTGGGGTAACTTTTTCCATTCTAAAAAGATATTTTTGACTCAGAAACAGGCGGTTCGAGCAACAAGTTCACAAACCTCATGTCTACCTCTGTTCACTAGTATGGGTATTTTGACAATGGCCTCTCAAAAAAAAAAAAACACACACACACACTTTACTGTCGTTCCTTGTTAAAAATATCAGCTTATTCCCAAGAATATGCACCTTTCACTTAGTTAATACTCAGCAGAAATCCAACCTGCATTTGGATCGGACTTCCTTAACTCTTGTGCAGAAAGGTGTGCAGTATACTGCTGCAACCATTTTCAATAGCTACCACAAGAATTCAAAAATCTTAGCAGTAATCCATGCACTTTCAAATCGAAGCTGAAGAGTTCCCTCATGGGTCACTCCTCCTATTCTGTTGAGGAGTTCCTTGAAAACTTAAGCTGATTCTTATGTTATATTGTTGATTGCATTTACTTAAACATATGGCTTGACGTTTTTGGGTTCATAAACATTTTATTTTTATCTTTTATTACTTTTATGTTATAACTTCATGTACTGACATGTTCCATGCCCTTGGAGATTTGCTCCTCAATTTGGTCCTAAGGAGCTTGACATAAAAATAAATAAATAAATAAATAAATAAATAATACAACCAGCAAGTTGTGTCAGGGAAATTATTGGCTTGATGATCTATGTTTACTAAGACTATTTGCTTGTTTCAATGTCCTTTTCTTGCCCCCTTCCATCTGTAACTGTAATAGTCAAATAACTTTTGATTTTGGTAGAAGATGGGGACTGGATCTATGTACATTATTTATTCTTTGAAAGTGAAACATCTTAAAGTTCTAAATGACACTTTCGATAATTTTCTTTTCCATCCAGTAAACAGTTATTGGATGACTTATTCTGTGCATATGTATTTCAGTTTTTTCTGGCAGATCCATCTTTTTGATCATGTTGACAATGTGTAGTCTTCCATTTTCTTTTGCTTATATGTACCTGTATGATCACCTCAGATAAGTCGCATACAACTAAGCAGGTCCAGTACATCTCTGCTTTACTTTATTGTGAAGACACACTGAATCGGCATTTCCCCCTTCACCCTACTATCCCAGTATGAGCACTGTGTTCACTTTTCTTTGCATCAGCTAACTTCTCAGCCACTTCATCAAATTTTTAGACACTCATATAGAACTAATGTGAAAAATTGGTACAGTGTTTCCTCGGGAAAAATATTGTTGCACATGGGCCTTGAAAAAGCTAGCTGACTGGGAACCAATGTGTGACTCCACACGGAAGTTATTCAGCCAATGCATTCAATACTTCTAAGGCTTCTCCAGTTTTCTCACTTTCACTGAATCATGCCATGCAATGGATTGTCTAGAAGATACTAAGTCATAGTTCTAACGTATGTTCTCAGCAATAAAGTGTAGCACACCTGGGCAGGGTATTACATTAACTCTCAAATTTCTCATAGTTCTTTTGCAATGCCACAGATACCAACATTAACTCGCTATTTTTACTTAGTGAGGCTTTAACTGCAGAAAAATTAAAGTGGTGGTTTCAGGCAGAAACAACTGTTACCCATAGGATTAAGAGTGAGCCTTGGGGAACACCATACATGATTTCTAACCTGTCAGGGTGAATGATATAGTAAAACTTTCTGCATCCTTCTGGTGGGTATGACATTACTCCTTGGTTGGCTACCCATCAATACCATGAAAACCTCAGTTTATCTAGAAGCATATTGTGATTCAATAGGTCACAGAAACTACCAATCAGATCTATTTTGTTATTTAATGGATGTAAAATTTGGTGAGTGAAAGTGTAAATGTCATTCTCAGTAGAGCAACTCTTCTGGTGAAATATTACTTCATTACTACATTTTGGAAAATAATGTCAGCATTGAAAGAGGTCAATAGTTATTGCCATCTCTTTTATCACCTTTCTTATAGGAGTGGTGGTGGGGATTTAACAATGGTATATTTCACTGCATCACACACCGATATGCACGGTGTTCAAGATTTAAAATCCAATTAAATAATCGCTTACAGTGAAACTGCCATTCAGCCCACATAAATTAGAACCACATACAAACGTGTACTGAACAAATACATACCCAAACCTCGACAGGTTACATAAAACGGCTTGGAATCTAGTTCATGCAGTATTCTTTTACTAGCATATGATACGATGTGTATCATACGCGTGGTTTTAGATGTGTATGAACCACAACACAATGAAATAGCGAAAGTGCAGTATTTACGAACAATTGTTTACACTTTACATTGTTAACAAGGTGAACTAGTTCGTATAATCATTGAAGGCCAGTGTACGTAACTGTACATGAAGTTTCAAGTAACTTGCTACGTTGACTATACCAGTTTTCTGCATTTTACTAAACGTATGCAAGAGTGTGTGCACATTTTTAATGCTAAAATCATGTACGCTCATTTTATGTGTGGCATCACATGCTCTACAGCTAAATACAAGTATTTTTTAACTCGACTTTTTGCTAGCTTTGTTTTGAAATTACAATACTTTGTAAATTTTAAGGTGCATTGCGTCTTTTGCAAGAGCAATATTTTCTTAATAACTAAATTCGATTATAGAGATGCAAAGAAAACGAAAATAGCTGCTAACCTTGAGGTGAAGGAATCTACCGGTACCTATAGAATTCGTGATGGGCTACCAAAAGTGGTCTACTTATCGCGAGTTACGTTAGCACTTAGGTGCTGCTGTTCGTTATCGAAATCGTAATGCGATTAACATTACCCTGCCGGGAATGTATCCACTCGAAGTAACGCATCGACACACGAAAACTGCCGTTTTAACAATCAGTGCTGTTGTTATTTGAGTAGGCGTTGCCACAACTGCCAACCAATAAAATGCTTTTTTTAAGCTGGGACAGCTGTGTGGCCGTGATATCAGGGCTAACTATTGAAAGCCGATGCATGCTGCTATCACAGAAGGGCTAATGGAAACCGAAAACTTCACGATTCAAGTAGTCAGTACACAATATATTACATCACATCTTCAGAAGATAACAGCCTGTTGTTTTTGCAAGCTTTCACAGCATGGCTGTTTTGTAAACAGTGCTATGACAGCAATGATAGTTTGATACCAGGAAGTGCTAAAAGAGGAATCTGACGTCTACAGCGAGAGAAATGTGTAGTGCCGTATACGGTTTGCCGTTTATTGTCGGTCACTGAATTTGGTGTTTGTTACATAAAGTAATTATTTTTCCGTGAAACATACATCGAGTTTGATTATACATTGTTAGTATCGGGTTGCAGTCCTGAATGAAAGTTGAATAAAAAAAGTTATTCCTTTCTTCAGGCATTAACCACTATTTTCAAAGGAGCGCTGGAATAACAAACTGTTTTGAATTCAAGGTATACTCGAGGACGAAGTTACGATAACCGTGTATTAAACACATTTTAACTTCTTTAGTTGTGTGTTTGAGCCTTTGGTTATTTTTGTATGTTGTTATGTGGTCAAGTTGCTAAAAAGCACCACGTAGCTCTTTATTGTATGTAATTCGTATAACATTTATTTGGCGATTACGAACTCTTAAGACAGTAAAATGTGTCATAACAACGCTCAGGAACTGCACAGCACAGTTCGAGGTTTTGTCTTGTCTTTTTTTCCCATTCCCCTATTACCAAGAAAGACGTGTAGCGGTGTTTAAACTGCTTTTTGGGAAGACACTGTCCCGTTCAACCACTTGATTATTTTTGTCGGTTGTAACTCTATGTATCATTATGCTGTACTCATAAATTCGGCTATTTACCAGATCATAATATGTGCTCATTATTAAATCATCTCCAATTCATATTGCAAATTAACATGCTAATCATAAGATGACATATTCAGTATAACAAGCGATAAGAAAGATCAATAAACTGGGAAACAGCACAACTTTGGAGGAAAAATGTTCAGAAAAAATTGAGTAGCTTTCTTAGAATCAAAAATTTTTAGAACAGATAGCCTAGAACAACAGCTCAGATAGAAATCTGAGCACCACTGTTGCTGAAGATTTTGAGAAAATCACTGTTAAAATAGTTTCACGAACCCAGTGCATCTGAAAGTGTTTTTCATCGCTTTGTTACATTGGTAAGATAATCCAGTCAGAGGTTGATATGGATATTATTTTGGATTGACAACAAAGCCTGTCAGTGGAATTTAAAGTGACCTCTTTATGGGTTTGTTACAGGATTTACACGCTAAAGACATATTTCTCTGTAATTTCTGTTATTCTCAATACTACATTGTGCAAAATTTGAAAAATCGTATGCTTCCGATGTTGTGTGTGGTGATGTCTCTTCATTTGGTTTTATATTCTGCCCACACGTTCACTTCTTCTGTAACTCCCTGTTTTCTTTCTTTTTTCTTCTCATCTGTTTCATCCTTCCTCTCATCTGCACATTAATTCTTCTTTCCCTTTTATTTGTTCTCTCCTGTTCCTTTATTCATTTCCCTTGTTTCTTTATTCATTTCCTATGTATCCCTGATCATCTGTTTCTTCCTTCTTGGCTTTTCTTCTCTTTCTTCATCTTCTTCCATATCCTGTACTTGATCAGTTGGTTCACAGCCAGTGTTGCCATAAAAGACCTCTCCAAGATCTCTGCAATTGTTGCAGCATTCTGCAATTTTGAATCTGAGATTGTAACACGCATGTTAGTGCGTGTGCCCCCCCCCCCCTCCCCCCTTCCCCACCTGCACGCACATACAGTGTTCTGCAGGTAGTTTGGGATAAGGGATTGTGTCGGGTGAAGTTGGTGAGGGGAGAAAGGAGATGGGGAGAGGGAGGGTTGGTAGAGGGTGCCTAATAGCTCAGAGGGAGACAGCAAGTTCATAGAATAAGAATACTGAAGGGAGAGGCAGAATCTGCATGGGATAGGAATGCAAAAGACTGGTGCCGCTGAATTCATGCAGAGCATGATAACAGTTACAAGAAGGGACTGGGAGAGACTGACACAACAGAAGAAGGAGAGACTGTGGCGAACAAGGTATGGATGCAGGATTAGTGAAGTTAAGGTCCTGTGGCAGTGTGGAGTTTGGTGTGGGAAGTTAGGGGAGATTTAGGCCAGGAGAATTAAGGAAATGAAGGATGTGGTCTGAACACCCATCTATGTAGTTTAGAAAAGCTGGTGCTGGGGGAAACAACCCAGATGGCATGGATTCTGAAGCTGCCACTGAAACTGAGTACATTGTGTTCAGCAGTGTGTTCTTTCACTGGGTGGTCAACTCTGCTCATTGCCACCATACATTGATGAACATTCATTTGGGTGGTCATTTGGTATGTGCTCATGTCTACATACAGGTCCAAAGAAGGCAGGTAATGACAGGTGTGAATATTGCAGAACCATCTGTTTAATAAATTGTAGTTGTGAAATATTGGTACAATTTTTTTACAGAACAATAGAAAGACTGGTAGAAACCAACCTCAGGGAAGATTGATTTGGACTCCAGAGGAAGTCTGGAACACGTGATACAGTACTGACCCTACATATTCTAGGAGACAGAATTCTGAAAGGCATACCTACATTTACAGCACTTGTAGATTTAGTGAAAGTTTGTGATAATGTTGACATGAATACACTCTGAAATTTTTTAGATTGCATGGGTAAAATACAGAGAGCAAAAAGTTATCTGTAACTTGTAGAGAAACCAAACTGCAGTTGTAAGAGCAGAAGGACATGAAAGGAGACAGTAGCTGAGAAGGATGTGAGACACACTTATAGCATCTCTTCAGTGTTATCCAGTCTGCACATTAAGCTAGTAGTAAAAGAGCAGAGAAGCCGAACTGCAGTTATAAAAGTAGAAGGACATAAAGGAAGGCAGTAGCTGAGAAGGATGTGAGACACTCTTATAGGCTGCCCTTATGTTATTTAGTCTGTACATTGAGCAAGCAGTAAAGGAAACTCTGGTATCCTGGCCTGGTGGCTTTGAAAGCTGGCTAGAGTGTCTGGAACTACACCTCGGCCATTGGCAGGAGCTATTCTACCTGTGAGCACTCACATAGCTGACACAGCACCACACATCATTCTGTCAGTCAGTCAGAGCTTGCAGCTGCTCATTAGTTCCACTGCACAGTGACACTGGACTCGCTGATATACTCACTTCACTATAGTCTCCTTTTCATAACACACTGTTTGTTCTTGGTCTCTGTTGTTTGCTACATTTCAGGTTTTCTCCCTCCAGGTTACTTGTTGAACTTTGTTTATTTGTAGCACCATCTCTGTTTGTTCATCTTCCTCATTGTTTCCCTTTCTTCTCACACTCAGTGGTCTGCTGTTGGTTGCCACCAGCCAGTCAGCCCACAACAACAGCAACTGCTGCTATTGCAGTAGCAATTGCAACAATAGTTCCCAGCAACAGTTTCAACAGCAGCAACTACAACAGCAGCAGCAAAATGTGTTGCTCCGTCAAGAAATTCATCCTCTGAAGGATCAGCTGCTGGTACAGGGTATTCATCCACTACAGCAGCAATCACTTCCTGAGTGGAGAGCTGCCCACCTGCATTTCTGCCATTTAATGATGCCAAAGTGGATTGGGACACACATTTATAGCATGTGAAAGAGTGCTTCACTTCCTTTCAGATCACTGAAGACAGTCACCAAAGGTCACTCTTCATGTTGTGTGCTTGTCTGGGAACTTTTTTATTGTTTAAGAAAATGGCTCCTCTCTCTCAATCATCCTTGCTTTTGAGGAGATGTGCATGTTACTTTGAAATTATTATTCACACTGATTCCACGAGTCACATCATTACTCAAATTTCATCAATACTATACAAATTGTGGCCAGTCAGATCGCTCCTGGATGACTGATTTTCAAGGATTAAGTCAGTGATGCAGTTTCATAGATGTGCAAGTTGCCGAAGTGGCATCAAATCAAAAGACTTGCACCTGGCGAACGATCTACCTGATGGGAGGCCCTGGTCACGTGACATTTACATTTACTTGTGCGAATCCATCATGAAAAATCTCATAAGCAGCCTCTTTAATTAAGGACATACTGGTCCAATTGGTTCCCAATCCGGAAGTCCACATGTTGCCCCTTAAACCAGTCAGTCCACTAGTGGGAGATATTTTGACAACTGTGCACTCTTTGGAAATTGTGCAGGCAACAAATGAGCACCTCATGACCCAGCCGCAAGTAGCAATGATCCAATCATTAGAAAGATACCTACAAATCATGTCCAAGATAGTGGTATCATGATTCCTCTTTAGGTATCTGATAGATGTGTCAATGGCCTCTGAGCAGCCTGTCAAACCTTAGTGGCATGTGCTACAGGGCCTTCTGTCATGTCCGGACTGCTTCACGGCACATGTTTGTAGGGTATATCTGGATTGCTGGGCACATTGCACCCAGTGTGGTAAAGTTGGACATCTCTGAACAGTTTGCCATAAACTATCTGCACAGTCGTATCCAGTTCCCTGCGTGCATCAAAGAACAGTGCATGAAGTAATAGCTGGTCAGGGTTTTCTCTTTGCTATTAAGTTATTTATAAACCTCACAGCTCCAACCACAGACGTTTGTCTCTAGGTGGACACAAAAGCAACCATCCTTTGTAAACCTCTAAACGTAGGCTCATCTAAATTCACCAGAATTAGCTCACCCACCTGTATGTTGGTAAATGGCTCCCTCCAAACATGTGGCAATTTTAAATCAATGCCCAGGCAAAAGGGGAAACCTACTATATTGCATACGGTTTGAAATCGAATATTTTTCTAAGATTAACCTTGCTGATATGTATTTGGAGATATTCTTGTATGAGGAGTCACAAAACATTGTGCTTATCAACATTTTCCTTCCACTCATATAAATACAGGCACTTAGCTTTTGGGGATCTCTTCTGCTCCTATAATCTTCCAAAGATACCATGAACAGTTATTCATGTCCATACCTGCTTACATTATCCTTCTTTGATGACTTAATCGTCACAGGTGCTACACAACAAGAATCTCTGAAACTTTTGTACTCTAATTATGTCATTGTTTGATGCTGGGATAAAGTGCCAACATTAACATACATTTAGAGGTAGCTGCCATTTATCACAGTAGCTGAAATTTTTCCTAAGTCAACTTGTATCTTCCTACAGTCACTAAACTTTGACACCCCTCCTGTACACCACAGCATCATCAGCAAACAGACACAGATTGCTGCCCACCATATCATTTATGTATATAGAAAACAATAGCAGTTCTATCACACTTACCTGGGGAACTCCTTACGATACACTTGTCTCTGAAGAGCACTCGCCATCGAGGAAAACATACTGGGTTCTATTACTTAGGAAGTCCTTGAGCTATTTTCATATCTAGGAACCTGTTCCATATGCTTGAACCTTCATTGACAGTCTGCATTGGGGCACCATGTCAAATGCTTTTTGGAAATTTAGAAATATGGAATCTGCCTGTTGCCTTTTATCCTAGTTTGCAGTATACCACGTGAGATAAGAGCGAACTGAGTTCCACACAAGCAGTTCTTTCCAAAACCGTGCTGATTCGTGGAAATAAGCTTCTCAGTCTCAAGGAAATTTATTATATTTGAACTGAGAATATATTCAAGAATTCTGCAGCAAACCGGTGTTAAGGATATTGGTCTGTTCTTTTACCCTTCTTATGTACAGGAGATACCTGCACTTTTTTCCAGTCGCTTGGGACTATGTGCTGGGCAAGAGTTTCATGATCAATGCAAGAAAAGTAAGGGCACAATGTCAGTCATAGATGACATCCTTCTCATAGACACTGAGGCAGACACACATCGTTTTGTCATCCTGGCCACCCTACAGCCTCAGGTTTTACCAAGTACTGGAGAATATTGTGGATGCAAGCTCTAGTGAGGTGACACAGTTTCTGGTCAGGCTTACACAAATACGTGGAAGCTGTGTTGTGCAGCAGTTCAGCTAATCCCCAGCACCAGGCAGCAACACCCAAATCCTTTGCTGCCCCCCCCCCCCCCCCCCCCCACTGACCACAGCATTCATTTGGACTTTGCAGGCCCATTTCTGGGCTGTATGTGGCTAGTAGTTATGGATGCCTGCTCAGAATACCTGTATGTGAGAAGTATGGTGTACACAGCAACAGAAGTCACATCAAATGTGCTAGCTCAGACTCTGGACATCGAAGGGCTTCCCTGAATTATCAGACTTGACAGTGGGCCCCAATTCATGGGCATGGTTTTCTAACAGTTCTACCATCAAATGGCATAAAACATCTTTTTACTCCACCATTTGACCCATTTTCCAATGACAAAGTGAAGCTTATAGTGTAGATGTGTAAGTGGAAAATGTTGAAAGCAGTGGGAATGTCCACCACAACAGCAGTGCTTGCAGTATTCCTGAACACATACTGGATCACTTCTGTTCAAGGCAGAAGCTTAGCAGAGCTCCTCCATGTAAGACAACTGTGGGCACTCTGCGATCTCTGGGAACCCTGGATCCAGCATCCGGAATGATGCCCACGAGTCACAGCAGTGTGCACATACTCATACAGAGCGAAAGCCACATGGACTCCAGCAACAGCGGTTACCATCTGTGGGCAGTGTATTACTGCAATTGACTCTCTGAAGAGTTTGGAGTGATATCATACAAACCAACTCTGCCCATGCCTACCAACTGCACCACCATCAGTTGTACTATCATATGGCCAGAACTAAAAAACCCACATCCTCACCAATATAACTTTGCCCACAAAAACCAGTGATAGTTTCATTGCACACAGACATGAAGATGGGTCTCTGAACACAGCCTCCGCTGCCACAACCAACAAACAATGCCCACATTGCCGTATCTCAGCATACTGCTGGACGTCCATAGTTCCCCACACCAACCAGTGGGCTGAAGTACCTGCCCACCATCTGTGCCAGCTGTCCACTTTCTAAAACATTTTCCAGGTTGTTTCTGGTCATATTCACCCATCTCAGGTGGGCGGGATCTGGTAACCTGCCCTGATCACTTTGAAAGCCTACTAGAGAACATGAAAGTGAACCTGGGTGAATAACGAAAACATGGACAAAAGGATGAAATACTTAACAAAGTTACTTATGCTGAAGAAAGTAAAAGAAAGGAAAATCGCAAATGGAATGACACAGCTATAAGAAAAAGAAAAAAGAGTGTTTCAGGCAAATAATAATAGAAACATGATAGCAAAAGTTGAATTAAATACTATTTGGAAATATTTTCAAGAGAATGTTGGAAGATGCAACAAAAATTTACAGGTGCATCAATTGAAAGAAGAGTACAAAGAAAACAGAACAGTAACATGCATTGGGTAATACCAAATTCTGTAAGTTAAGATGACAGATGCTGCAGTAACAAACAACAGAAAGTTGTATTATGATACCAACATTTCTTTAAAGGTTTGTGTAGTTCAAGAAATGGATCGGAAACACATGGTAGTTAACAGTCAAAACAATGAAACAACGACATAGTAGTGGCAGATAAGTTATATGAAGCCCTTTGAGGTAGGAAGAAAGTGAAGGTGCCAGGCTGTGATGGTATTTCAGTAGAAATAATTTGAAATGTGCAAAATTATTCTCAGAATGCTTGTGAAAGACTGTTCCTCATAATTAAAGTAATGCTGTAACTATTCTGCTTCACAAGAATGGTGACAGACTAGACAAACAAAACTATAGACTTTTCACCCTCCTCTTTGTGAAACATAGGATATTCACTCACCCTGTATAAAAAACATTAGACTTTAGCAGAGCAAAAGAACAGGCTGGCTTTAGTAGTAGATATAACATAATTAACCATTTTCAAGTCAGGAACAAAATTATGGAACAGAACAGTATGTATTTCCTGGAATTCATAGCTTTCAACAAAATACAAGGTGCTATCCAAAATTTTCAGGACTGGTGCTGCCACCTGTTGAAAACCTTGCCTTTGGACTAATGGTCACCATCACCCTCGAAGTAGTTCCCATCCACATGTACATACCAGTCCCAATGCTTCTGCCACTGGTCAAACATTTTCTGGAAGTCCTGTTCTTTGAGGGTGTTTAGCACTACCAGCGATGCTTCTTGAATCCTCTCTAGAGAGTCAAACTGACGGCCTTTCAATTTGAGTTTCAGTTTTGGGAATAGCGCGAAGTCACAAGGTGCCAAACTGGTGAATACAGTGGGTGGGGTACAAATGACATGTTGTTTTTTGCCAAATAGATCCTGGTGGGCAAGGACGTGTGACGGGGCACGTTGTCGTGATGCAGCAGCCAGTTCCCTTGATGCGGGCCATTGTCACCGCAGGTTTTCACGGAGCTGTCGGAAAATGTCACAGTAGTACGTAGAATTCATTGTTTGGTTGGGTGGGACAAATTCTTTGTGCACAATTCCCTTGGTATCAAAGAAAATGATGATCATGCTCGTCACTTTGCTCTTCACCTGTCTCTCTTTTTTGGGCCTTGGAGAGCCCGGGCTCTTCCACTGGGACGATTGTTGCTTTGTCTCTGGGTCATAATCATAAATCGAGCTCTCGTTGCCGATGATAACCCCTGACAAGAAGGTTGGATCATCAGATGAGGTCTAACGAATGTCCGTGCACACTTCAACATGCTGTGCCTTCTGATCAGCAATCAAGATCCTTGGCACAAATTTTGTAGCGACACGATGCATACCCAATTCATCAATCAACATTCGTTGACATTTCCCATAACCAATACCCACTTCATCCGCAAGGTCTTGAATGGTTCGACGTTGATCCACACAAACCAATTGTTGAACTTTGGAAACAATGTATGGCGTTGTGCGGCTAATGGGTCTTCCAGTGTGAGCATCATCTTTGACGTCTGTACGGCTGGCCCTGAACCGAGCATGCCACTCAAACATACGTGTGTGGCTCATGCTGTGTCCCTCAAACACTTGTTGAATCATTGCCAGGGTCTCCATAGCACTTTTCCTGAGATTTGCACAGAATTTGATACACACGCGCTGTTCTGTTCGTGGATCCATTGTAAAATCACCACACACCAAACACAGAGTATTACAGAAATCACTGTGGACACACAACACGTCCTCCCAGCTGAATGCCACTCCGCACCTTGACTCATCAGATATGCAGCTTTCACCACCTAGCGTTGCAAAGATCTACTACTCCTACTTTCCAGATGGCAGCACAAGTCCCTAAAATTTTGGATTCCACCTCGTATGTCCCAACTATGTTTTAGAAATAAGTCACTTATTCAGCATATGTGCATACCTATGATGGAGGTCCCATTCTCCGAGGTGCGTAGGGGACGATGTGGGAGAACCACACTGCCCTACTAGGCAAGGTCCTAGCGGAGGTGGTTTGCTATTGCCTTCCTCCAACCGTAATGAGGATGAATGATGATGATGATGATGATGATGAAGACGATACAACACCCAGTCATCTCGAGGCAGGGAAAATCCCTGACCCTGCCAGGAATCAAACCCGGGATCCCATGCGCGGGTAGCGAGAACGCTACCGCAAGACCACGAGCTGCGGACATGTGCATACCTACACTGAAGAACCTATACAACTTGTATTAGATTCCACAATGGTAGTGCAAAAGTCAAACTTGAAAGAGGAGCCAGGAAAGGAGATATATCGTCACCAAAACTGTGCAGAAGAAATTTTCAGTTCCTTAAACTGGGAAAATGATGAAGTTTTGTGGCACCTGAACATATCTGGCTCACCTGAATTTTAATGATATCATATGTTTCCTTTTAGTGTACATGTCCTTCAAAAATGAATTACAACTAAATGGAGAAAGGGGCCTGGAAATCAATTGTAGTAAGAGTCAAATAATGCTTGACTAGTATATCAAATAGAAAATAGTTCATATTTTGTTAGTTGGTGTGTTTCTGCACTTAAAACAATTGAAAACAGTGACCTCATGGCCAGCAAAATAAATAAACAGAACAATAAAAATGGTCTGGAATGTTTTTGTAAACTGTGTAAGGTTTTCAAAACAAAACTTCCAATGTATCTGAAAGAGGAAGATTATTATCAGTGTGCATTGCCAATTTTAACTTACGGCAGTGAGACATAAACTTTTAATAAGAAAGCCTTTCAAACCCTCAGGGTTGCACAGTGAACCATGGACAGATGCACACTGGAAATTACTGAGAGGCTGGAAAACATACTGTTGATTTATTTGCATATTCCATGGATTATAATTGTGATCTCTCACTATAATGTGGAGTGAATCAGTATTCATATCATTTGATGATGACTTTCTAAGATGTCAAAACTTGTCATGTTACCATTTGTGTGACTCAATCCTGGGAAAACCATAAAAGAATTTTGTTTATGTGACAGTTACTGTGTTCTCCGCAGGCAGTATGTGTAATTTATATATGAATTAGTTACTTGTCAGTTATAATACAACATATCAGGAAACCAATGGCATCATGCTGACCATGTACAGGATTGTTTTCTCATTAATCTTTCTTACACATAATGATTTATACTTAATTTAATTACATATGCTCACATTTCCCCCACCCATCTCTCTCTCTCTCTCACCCTCCCTCCCTCTCTCTCTCTCTCTCTAAAACAGACACACACACACACACACACATTCATGCACATACATATATAATGTTAGGGGTAGGAGGAGATGTCAAAGTTGATGTTATAATAATTTTTGGACCTGCCGGGTAGTGGTGTACCTTCCGATTTAATTGTATTAAATTTTGCCTGAGTAAATGCATGTGGGTAGTTAACTATGTACTTTGCAATTGCTAATATCTAATCTGATTTTTTCCACATCCTTGAAGGTTTTTTTTCCTGATAAGGTCTATGCAAAGTGATTAATAAGTGAAAGAATGAATGAAAGAGAGAGGGAGAGGTTGGGAGAAGGAAGGCTTGTTCTTGTTAAATTTCACTGCATAACTTCTACACTACACAATAATATTTTTTGTAGTGTTGCAGGTACCATATCCATGGCACGCTCGAGACATGATAGTACTGGGTCCACACCTGTGGAACAGTACCGTAAGCAGATAGGTAAGTCATATAGTTGTCAAGGACATGCACAATATATTCAGAATTCATGCTGCATAACTGACCAATTTGAAGACTACAGGTCATCAATAGAACACACCAGTTTTCAAACAATGGAATCTCCAGGTCTGAATATCAACAAACAATATAAGGAAAAGATAGATTGCTATTTTCTGTAAAGATGACCTGTTAACTTGCAGACAGGCACAACAAAAAGACATGTGCGCATTAGCTTTCGGCCAAAGCATTCATCATAAATGAAAAAACACACACGCACGCGCGCGCCCACACACACACACACACACACACACACACACATACACACACACACACACACACACACACACACACACACACACAGATGACCGCCATCTCTGGCAGCTCGGACTAGAATGCTCTTCTCTCCTCCCCCTCCCGCCCCCATACCCTGCTATCCCTTCCCGTTCTCTGCCCCCTCCAGACTGTTGCTGCTATTCAGTGTGACAGCTATATTGTCGTCCGAGCTGCTGCAGATGGCAGTCATGTGTGTGAGATGTGCTTGTGTGTGTGAATGAATGTGTGTGTGTTTTTTTTTTTTTTTTTTTTTGCCTGATGAGGACTTTGGCCAAAAGCTAATGTTTAAGAGTCTTCTCATTATGCCTGTCTGCAACTTATATGTTATCTTTATGGTAAGTATCAATCTATCTGGTCCTTATATTGTTGCACACATCAGTTTTGTTGTTGAATACTTGTCTATCACTTATAAATTACTGAACACCTATGAAGTTCTCACTGCCATATTCATCTGATCTTCAGTCAGAGTGTTAGTTTAGTCTTAAATTTTATAAATGGTATTGTACATTTTCTAAAACCCTAGTTTTTTATGCATCCAGTAGCTGTACCCAGCCACGCATTGCTGTGGCTTAGTGTGGTTAAATGGAAAAGGAAGAAAAGAGAAAGCAAACATTTCTAAAATGTGTGTGACTTGAGTATACATCATATACTCCTTCTCTATTTATATAGCACATATATTTCCAAAATAAGCCCATAAAATATGTGTTTATTCACATGCAATGTTATGCCAAAATTTCAAAGCCATCAACCAACTATTCTTTGAGTTTTGCGAGCACAAACATACACAGGCTGAATTTTTATGTGTAAAGATGAAATCGAAGCTGATTCCTTGAAACATTTCAATGTACTTTACATGTGAGCCAAGGGTGCGATACTTTTTTTTTCTGACTAGTTTGTTGGAGCCTACTATGACTTCCTCTCCTGTACCAATCTCTTCAACACAGATGACTAGTTTCACATGACGTCCTCAGTTAATCTTTACTCACATGACTGGTATGCAATTCACACTTAAGAGCGTGGCAGAGGGTTCATCAAACCACTTTTTCACTATTTCTCCGCTATCCACTCTCAAACAGCATGCTGGAGAAACAAATACTTAAATCTCTCCTGAAAAGCTCTGATTGCTCCTATTTTATTACAATGATTATTTCTCATATGTAGGTTGGCATCAACAAAATATTTTCACATTTATAAGTTGGTGATCTAAATTTTGTGGAAAGATCTTGCCACATTGAAAAATACCTTTGTTTTAATGATTGCCACCCCAACTCATGTGTCATACTCATAACACTCTGTCCCCTATTTCACGATAGGACAAAACAATTTGCCTTTCTTTGTATTTTTTTGATGTCCTCTATCAATATTATATTGTAAGAATCCCATGCTGCACAGCAATACTCTAGCAGAGGACGGACTGTTTCTCTATCACTCCACTCTTGAACAGCATGCAGGAGAAACAAACACTTAAATCTCTTCGTGTGAGCTCTGATTTCTGCTATTTTGTATTGTAGTCAGTCTCTTCAGTGGATTTATTGCATTTTCTAAGTGTTCTGCCAATAAAATGCAGTCTTTGGTTGCCTTGCCCACAACAATATCTGTGTGACTGTTACAATTTAAGTAATTTGTAATTGTCATTCCTAGGTAAATAGTTGAATCGACATGACTGAAATTTAATGAATTCATGTGAATGACATCACACTTTTCATAATTTAGAGTCAGTTCCATATTTATTGAATATATTCCAATCTCAGCCTTCCCCCACAGCTTTTTCCCCCCTCTATAGTTTTGTTCTGTCCCTTCTATAAGTCAGGTCTTTTCCACATTTTTCATTCCTCATTAATTCTGTGGAGAAACTCCCAATTTTTTGTCTTATCGGACCACTTACTTTTCAGCATCTTTCTCCTCCACCACATCTCGTTGCTTGAACTTGCATCTTTGCCATTAATCCCAAAGCCCATGCATGATCCACTCCCATATGCTGCTGTGCCCCAAACATACACTGGTGCCCAAAATTAAAGCAACAAGCAGAAATTGTGTAAGGTTGCTGTAGTGTTGACAGATTGTCAACACTACGCACATTATTTAAGGGAGGCGTCCATTAAGCAAGCAGGCGGACTTGATGGCCTGAAACAGGATACTTATGAATGCTATAAAGAAAAGTACATAGCTGCTGGAATACTTAACTTTAATCCACCATTTGTATACAGCGTTCTTGATGAGACATTTCATACGATAACTATCAAACTATCAATTGCTATGTAAGGCTAATGGCGCCTTGCTAGGTCGTAGCCATGGACTTAGCTGAAGGGTATTCTAACTATCTGCTCGGCTAATGAGCGATGCTTCGTCAGTGTAGTCGCTAGCAATGTCGTCCGTACAACTGGGGCGAGTGCTATTCCGTATCTCGAGACCTACCTTGTGGTGGCGCTCGGTCTGCGATCACACAGTGGCGACACGCGGGTCCGACATGTACTAATGGACCGCGGCCGATTTAAAGCTACCACCTAGCAAGTGTGGTGTCTGGCGGTGACACCACAGTTGCCACAAAACAGCACAAACAGGTGATAGTAAAGTAGAAACAATGTAAATAACACAGAACCTAAACAACTGCAACTTGCATAATGTTCTTCTTTTTTTCCAGTTTAACAGATTTACACACACACACATTCCGGCAACTGGTTAATGTGCTCAGCATGGGGCGTGATCACCTGTGGCAGCAATACAGGTCTGACAATGACAGGGCATGCCGTGAGTGATGTCATCAATCTCATGTTGAGGCAATAATGCCCATTCTTCCTGCAGAGCTGCTCGCAAGTCTTGGAGAATGGTTGGTGGATGCTGAAGTGATGCAAACTGTATCCCTAGTGTATTTCAGACATGCTCAAGGGGATTAAAATTGGGAGAGCCAGCAGGTCATGCAATGCATGCAGTATCTTCCATTCCAAGAAAACATCAACCACCCCGTACTCCATGAGGTCGAGCGTTATTGTCCATCGCTACAAATTCTGGGCTCACACCACCTTGTAACAGCTGCTCATGAGGTCCCAAGATCTCGCCGTGATACATGACAATAGTTAAACCTTTTCCATTCACCCGTACAATTGCATGGAGAGATGTTCGAGTAGTCAACATTACCCCTGACCATGCTGTTTAGGATCCTGCTCGATATTGGTCTCTTTCCACAATATTTGGAATCTGAAATCGTGTTCCACATTCGCTCCAGTTGTGAATGTGTTGAGAATTACTCTCCAGACCAAATCGGGACTCAGCTGTGAATAGAACATTGGCCCGCTGTTTGACTATCCAGGTGGCAATTTGATGACTCCAATCTAGATGTTTCGTCCTGTGAAGACACATTAACTGGAATGCCATCTTCTGTGCAGAACATGACCATACAATCATCTGTTGACATTTTGTATGATTATACTGTTAATTAGGTCTCTGGCAATAAAGGCTACTCTGCTGAAGCTTCTGTACACCATTTGTCTCGATACAACATGTCAAGTGAAGTCTGTGAGGGCAGATGCTAGTTGCTGTGCAGTACTAAGATGGTACTGTCGTGCCCTTAGAACCAGGTAATGGTCCTCTCTTTTTCATGTCACATGCAGTTGGCCCTGTTCTGGTCTTTGAGATACTGTTTTGGTCTCCATAAATTCTTGCCACGCCCGAGAAACAACAGAACGATTCACATTAAGCCTTTGGACCACATCAGTTTGTGGCTTCCCTGCTTACACTCTTCTTATGGCCCTCTAGAGGCAGAGAGTCTGGTAGGAATCTTCTTTGTGCCATACTGCACTGTCCGTGAATGTATACACAGCGATTGTGGATGTGGGACTACCCGACAAACATTACCCCGTTTGATAGGTGTTCTGACGTCATCGTTGACATTGTTGTCCATTAACTGGAATGCCATCTTCTGGGCAGAACAGAGTGGCACAGCCATCTGTTGACATTTTTTATGATTATATCATGAATTAGACACAAGACAGGGAAATAGTGGTTTGTTGCTTTAATTTTGGACACAAGTGTACATTCTCAGAAAAGTCTTCCTCCAGGTAAGTCCTGTATTTGATGTTAGTAAACTTTTCGTAGCGATGAATGCCTTATATCGATGTTGTAGACTGATTGTTGTGTCCTCCTTGCTTTCTCCAATGTACATTATTTTGCTTCCAAGGCACCAGAATTCCTTGGCTTTGTCTACTGGTTAGTCACAATTTTCATCGTAAGTTTATTGTAATCTCATATTTGCTACTTATTGCTTTTGTGTTTCTTTGGTTCACTCTCAATCCATATTCTGTGTTCATTAGGCCATTCATCCCATTCTACAGGTAATGTAGTTCCTCCTCACTTTCAGGTTGAACAGCAGAGGAGAAAGACTGCATGCTCCCTTTGGCTGCATTTTAATCTGAGCACTTCTTTCCTCCTGGTCATTGTCTGCCACCCCCCCGACCCCCCGATAGCTGTCCTCCAGGCTTGGGTTCGATTCCCGCCTGGGTCAGAGATTTTCTCCACTCAGGGACTGGGTGTTGTGTTGTCTCCATCGTCATTTCGTCCCCATCCGCCTCGCAGGTTGCCCAGTGTGGCGTCAAATGTAATAAGATGTGCACCAAGATGGCTGGACCTGCCCCGCAAGGGGCCTCCCGGCCAATGACACCAAACGCTCATTTCCATTTCTCCTGGTCATTCATCCTTATTGTCCTCTCTTGTAAATATTGTGTATTATTCATCTTTCCCTATAGCTTATAACTAATTTTCTGCTAATTTAAAACATATGGCATTTTACATTGCTGAGTGGCTTTTTTTAGGCCAATAAATGGCATGAAGTATCTTATTTTTTTCTTAAATTTTGCCTACATTGTCAAGCACAATGTAATAAATGCCTCTCTGGTATCTTTACTCTTCATAAAGACAAATTATTTCTCTATTTTCTTATTCACTTCTTTGTATATTCTTTTTGTCAGAGACTTGTTGCATGAGTTGTTAAAAATTTATAGTGTGATAGTTCTCGCATTAATTTGCTTTGGCTACCTACAGGATTGCATAGATGATTATTTCCAAAAGTTCAGTGGTATGTCACCAAACACATATATTCTACACATTAACATAAAGAATTGAATGGCTGCCACTTTCCTCAGTGATTGTGTAATTTCTAAATGAATGTTTCCTGTTCCTTCTGCCTTGTTTCATCGTAAGCCTTCCAAAGCTTTGTCTAAATCAGAGGATGTGAGAGGCTGTTGCAGCAGATATTGAGGGAATAGGATGCAACCAGTTGTAAATTGTTACACAACTTGATGGAGGGGAGGGGGGGGGGGGGGGGGCTCAACGATTTCTGTTCCGAGGTCATATTTGGATCAATGGTGTATCAGAAAAGCTCACTTTCTGCAGCATAGTCTGCAGGCTACCTAGTTCTGATCTGAGAAGAAGTCCTGAACCAGTGACTTCAAATGTTCTGTGACAAAGGAGGTTGTGAGTTTCTAGAGTTGTGCCATAGGGTTGAGAACTGCACGGTCCTCCTAAATGGGTCAGAGGTGCACTACGTATCAAAGTCTGCTACCCAGGTGCTTACTTTGTGTGATATGCACCTAAGATTCTTTCTTTAACTGGCCTCTCCATCCAGTCCAGATAATGATAGCTGTAGGGGACCTGGAAGTGTTAGTGTAAGACCCAAATAACATGAATGTTTGGCTCTATTCAACAGCCATACCTGTCTCAGCTTTCCATTTTCAATGGACATTTTAATTCTAGTTATGCATACTTAGCGCACGATTCATGTAATGTGTTTTAATGTAAACAATATAACAGCGTATACCTGTGAAGAAGATACTCTTAGTAGTATCAAAATCTAGGTCAAGTTTAAATACACAAACTTCTGGCAGCCAGTTGGCTATTTATTTTATCAACTGAAGGTATTCAAAGTTGCTATTGACAGCCATATTCAAGATTGTGTATCTCATCACATATTGTTGTGATCTCTCCATCGTGTATGGAGCTAGTAAGCATATAAACCTGTACTATTGTGGTGGGTGTTGGGTTCGTGTCCGTCTTGGCTATGATGACCTGTTCACTATACAGTTCATGGTAGCTTACTTGCGTTCTTATTTTGTTATTCATTGTTAGACTTACATCTGCACCCATGTTATATTGTGTATTTGAACCCTGCTCTCACCTGACCTGAAGACCTGTTCTTCCTATCACTACACTTAAGTAATTCCTACTATATCTAACTTCAACATTGCACTTTCTGTATTTTAATTATCTAACCTACCCACCTAATTAAGGGCTGTAGCATTCCATGCTCTGACCTCTAGGAAGTCTGTTTTGTTTTTCCTGACGACAAAATCTTTGTGCAGTGTTGCCTCCTGGAGATCCAAATGAGGACTATTTTTTCTCCGAAATATTTTATTCAAGATGATATCATCATTGTTTAGTCATGCAGCAGAGCTGCATGTATTTGGGAAATATAAGAGCTTCAGTTTCATCTTGCTTTGAGACTTCTCCTGTACCAACATAGTAATGCTGGATTGGCTAATGATACAAGGCCACATCAGTCAGTCATACAGACTGTAGGCCCTGCAACCACTGAAGAAGCTGCTGCCCCTTTTCAGAAACCATGCATTAGTTTGCCTCTCCGCAGTATCCCCCTGATTGAGTTGCAGCTACTGTATGGCTGTCTGTATCTATGAGGCACACAAGACACCTCACCACAGTTATGTCTGTGGTTCATAGACGGGAAACATTCATTTTGAAAATTTATACATTTTTGCATGCCTTCAAACCAGTTCTGAAATCACTGTCTTCAGTGTTATGTTGGTACCTCAAAAACATGGTTTTACAAGGAGTCTACATCTGCCCAAGATGATGAAAATCACCATCCACACATTTTCTGATTGACATAATATGAAGTTATTAGGTAATAAATCAGGTAAATACAGCAATGCTCATTTGATGTTTTTCTCCATCAAATAATCAAGTCTCTGGCATGCTGTGTCACAGCTGGCATTGTTGTTTTCGGTCATGTTTTCTTGTGTTGTTGATAATTTGTGGCAAAAATTATGATACAACACAATCAGCATTAACTGTTCTTTGATCCTCTTAAACAACTTATGACATGTCCAAGGTAACCAAAGAAACAGGCAATTGTTTTCTTGGAATTGCTTCTTGAACAAACACAGTGTTGTTGCTTTTAATTCATCTTGCTCCTCATCCTTTTAGAATATTCTACACAGATATAACATATCTTTTTACATTCAGCATCTCCTAACACTATATATTATGCTTTTTTATCTCCACAGTTAATGTTGGTAGCAGTGCCTCTATTGAAACTGGCTGAAATATTGATGATGAGAACAGTTTTCCGCCAATAATGTATTCCACATCAAAAATTGGAGTTCATATGCTTTAATTGCAATTGGATGATGAATTAACTACTGTTTATGACCAGTTCAAAGCTTGTCTATTTCAATTATGTACAGATAAACATGTAACTATATACTACATGCAGTTGATGTCCAGCAATATTGTTCAAATGCAGTCGGGTTGACAGAGGAGATAGAGAAGATTCAAACAAGAGCGGCGCGTTTCATCACAGGTTTATTTGGTAAGCGTGATAGCATTACGGAGATGTTTAGCAAACTCAAGTGTCAGACTCTGCAAGAGAGGCACTCTGCATCATGGTGTAGCTTGCTGTCCAGGTTTCGAGAGGGTGTGTTTCTGGATGAGGTATCAAATATATTGCTTCCCCCTACTTATACCTCCCGAGGAGGTGATGAATGTAAAATTAGAGAGATTCAAGCGCACACGGAGGCTTTCCGGCAGTCATTCTTCCCGCGAACCATACGCGACTGGAACGGGAAAGG
Organism: Schistocerca serialis cubense; assembly: GCF_023864345.2. Lineage (NCBI taxonomy): Eukaryota > Metazoa > Arthropoda > Insecta > Orthoptera > Acrididae > Schistocerca > Schistocerca serialis. The sequence continues at coordinate 2,052,276 of NW_026048515.1, read as the reverse complement.
GAGGTGATGACAGTGGCATGTAAAGTGCCCTCCGCCACACACTGTTGGGTGGCTTGCGGAGTATAAATGCTGATGTAGATGTAACGTAATAATGTTGTAATTAAACACAATTATTCACATATGGCAAGTAAATAATTAACACAGTCAGTGCACAAGTCACTCATTACAGTCCTTTCAAACAGATAATCATTTCAGAATGAATAAAATGCACACAGTAGGTATCAATTTTGAAAATAACACTGTTCCTGGTCTGTCACAGTTGGTTATAACCATTATTAAAGTTTAATGCAGCCTATTAGAATAATTACACATTCATGGTCCAATTAATCTCTTAAAACAGTCGCTAAATTGTTGAACCAGCTCCAGAATGCAAAATGTAGATAAAACATGGTAATTTTCCCACTTGTAATCTGTACTACAATCGACCATAGTACATTTCCTCATACTGGTAGACAAAGATGTTGCTCTAGTCAAAATCACTGCAGCATGACTTTCAGCTGAACTAATAAGGCTTCCATCCTGCTCCTTATATAAGTTTATAATATTTAAAACTGAATTTATCTATTATTGTTTACTAGATGTTCACCACTTACAGTTAAAGATTAACATTTCTGAATAACTGAATAGCAGATGAAGAGTTGTTGGAACATGAATTTTCAGAGTAATAATTTGTATTGAATTATGCTAGTTAGTTTGCCTAAATATGTGATTCTATTTCAGTAGCAATGTTTTAACTAAATATCTTAATTACTTCAAAATTAAATGAGGGTATGCATTGCTAACATATTTTGTCACTGATTGTTTGAACACTTTAGACATATGTACAGTCTTTTCATCTATTTTATCAGGAAGTCATTAATCTTGTCCATGTTTACATATGAACAATGACAACATAACTTTAAATTACTGATATTTCATAATTGGTATGGTTATTAGTTAAACTAATTATACCAATCAATTCAGAATAACCAAAAGGAGTCCTAGGTTCATGTTTGAGGTCTTCAGGTACTGTCGACAAGCTATATAAAGGGCAATATAGAAGACAATGACAAAAAGGGGAGGAGAGGGGGAGAAAAAAAAAAAAACAGATGAAAAATAATCCATCTGCTTTGTCACAATACCAGTTAATGCAAATCTGTTTTTGAGATTAAGTAAAGTTATGCAGAATCCATAGGAAACTCATTATTTCACAGCTTTGTATTCATGCAAAAACAAATGCACTGCAGTCTTCCCTATGTCGAGAGCAGTTCTGTCTCAAATTATGTCACTTGTCACTTGCCAGTTCTCTTCAATTGTCTTATGCACGACATCAATCTCTCTCTCTCTCTCTCTCTCTCTCTCTCTCTCTCCTCCCCTTCCCTCCCCTCCCCTCCCCTCCCCCACTCACCACGCTCTTTTTTACTAACAACTGATTTTGGTCGACATTCACGAAATTCATCACTAAGGGGAGCCCGACCGTGGTGTAATTCTGGAACCAAATTGTACATAGTCTTTTTTCTGAAGGCAATAGGTACTGTAATTGAAAAAGCTGTTTGAGACTTTGGAGTTGTGTCAGGCCATCACAAGAACTATAAAAAGTCATGCAACAAAAGCTTTTCATTTTTTGTGACACTGTTTCTGTGAATGCTTAAATGCAAACTAAACGGCCAATTTTTGAGCTTGTATTATTTTAACAATCACAGATGATAACTTTTAAAACAATAGTAATGTCACATCTCACCACAGCACCAGCTAGAGGTCATTTGTAAAAACTGAAAAGGCAACTTTTGCATTTTCTCTCTTTCTCTTGATCTTCTGCGTCTAAATTAGGCATGTATGTGTGAACAGTTGTTGTTGGGCATGACGTACTGTTGATTATAATGTGACTAATCATATCTTGGAACTGTTAGCAGTTTTTATTTTATTTATTTATACACATGCTTCACTGATCCTTTAAAGCGTGTGAGACATCAGGATGTGGAACAAGACACAGAATATGTAAATGTAAAGTACAAGAACATTTGACAATGGAAAGTACAGTTAATTTACCAAAACGGTTGCAGTAAAAAAAAAAAAAAAAAAAAAAAAAAGAAAAAAAAAAAAAAACTATATCAGATTTAAAAAGACAAAATAAAACCAGCCCAGAAAATATTTACAATGTGACTGCTGCAGGATTCACCTTTGTTAAGGCATGTCACAGAAGATGCTGGAAATTTCCACCATTGACACTGATTGTAGTGCTGAGGCCAATTTATCAAACTGCCTGCGGGATAGCAGCAATATCTTTTTCGATGTTCTCCTGTAGCTGTCCCATTGTGAAAAGATTATTTGTGTACATCTGATTCTTCAGTTTGTCACACAGGTAAAAATCAGAGGGAGAGAGATCAAATGATTGAGATGGCTAGGAGTTTGCACTGCCTCTGGTGGCGCATAATGGCACATGTTCTGTGATCTGATTCTGAATCAGATCTCATCTGAAGAAATGAAGAACAGGATCTGAAAGTCATGATTCCACTTCACTCAGACACCGCCAGCAGAATTCAACAACTAAAATTTTGTCTGGACACTGTAGCTCATGCGCAACAGTAAATTTGCAAGGAAAGAGATTGATAATGTCTTGACACCAAGATCTCTTTAATTCCCTTTTGCACAGACAAATGCCACTACAATTTCATTGCACTTTGTTCCAGCCTTTCCTTCACTGGCGCAACCTTTTCTGGTGTTCAAACTCTTTTTGGATAGTTATTGTTTTCATTCTCTGCAGAGCGTCTTTCATGCCACTTCGTCACTAACTTTTGCGTTGCAGAGTTTACTGGAGATTTAGTCTTGAATTCTTGTGCAAAAAGCTCTCTACATGTTTTCCATGAATTGTACTTCCCATAGCACTCGACAGTGAATGAATGGTGTTTTATCATGAAAACCATTTTGTGTCACAATCAACTAGTCACTAAACACTTCTGCTCCTCTCACTCACTAAAATGTAATGACAGGGTGAAGTATTCAGAACAGAGCATGTGGGAGATGTGCATCATAATGCATCATAATCAGGGTTTCCAGCATTTTCTGTGACAGGCAGTTCTCCTGTTCATTAACAAGGGTCAATTCCATTTCTGTCTTATATACATTTTCTGGGTCAGTTCTGTTTTGTGCATCCTGTACACGACTTATCACATGTTGTACAGCAATACATAACAAAAAACAATGAAAATGTATGCATAAAAGGTCTGTATGTCAGTTTAAAAACTATCTAATGGATAAAATATTTCATCAAGAAAATATATCTTTATTTTATTCTTAAACAATTTGTTGTTACTATGTAGACATTTGATGTTATTTGGCAGTGAATTAAATGTTTCAATTTTAGAATACTATACACCTTTCTACATCCAAGTTAAATTTTTGAAATCACAATGGGAGTCAGCCTTCCTTCTTATATTGTGATCATAGTATATTTCATTGGTTTCATAGTGCATTGCATAGGATTGTTAACAATGAAGCTCATAATAAAATAAATGTATTGGTAAGTTATAGTAAGTATCCCAAGTTTTTTTAGAAAAAATTACAGTTAAGGTTACTGGAGGAATTCTGCACATAATTCAGACAACAGTTTTCTGTGTAAAGAATTTTCTTTTATTTGTGAATTGCTCCAGAAGCAATTCCAGAGCATGTGATAGAGTGGATGTACCTAAAGTAAGTAGACGTTTTAACACTGATGTCTCCATTATGTGAGGCTGTCCTAATGAAGAACAACTTCTTTATGGTGTGGAGGACATTATGTTCACAGTGAACCCTAAGGCCTAAGAATTTTGCATAGTATACCCTTTGTATTTCCTGACTGTTGCGTACAGTAGCTGTCTCTTGCAAGAAATTGTAATCGGAGCTGAACTTGGTAGTATAAGTTTTGCTCAGGTTTATTGACAGTGAATTTACTTTGAACCAGATTGGGAGATCTGTTATTTATCACAACACTAGTATAGTGAGCAAAAATCATAAGCTTGTTTGTTTTGTGTGACAAAGCTAAGTCATTCAATATAATGGAAGGAAACAATCTTTAAATATGTCTGCTTGTGTCTGTATGTGTGGATGGATATGTGCGTGTGTGCGAGTGTATACCTGTCCTTTTTTCCCCCTAAGGTAAGTCTTTCCGCTCCCGGGATTGGAATGACTCCTTACCCTCTCCCTTAAAACCCACTTCCTTTCGTCTTCCCCTCTCCTTCCCTCTTTCCTGATGAGGCAACAGTTTGTTGCGAAAGCTTGAATTTTGTGTGTATGTTTGTGTTTGTTTGTGTGTCTATCGACCTGCCAGCGCTTTTGTTCGGTAAGTCACCTCATCTTTGTTTTTATATATAAAGCTAAGTCATTGTTAGACATGATAAACACCAGCAGACCAAAGACAGATACCTGATGGACTCCGTGGAGTACAGTGCTGCAGTCGGACTCCACCACCTCACTGCTCTGCAGCTCTCATCCAAAATGTTGTCAAAGTTTTCAAGGTACCTCATAATTCTAGAATACAGTTCTTTCTTGAGAATTTTCATGAGCATGGTCAATTGAGAGATGGGGCAACAGTTTGTGACTTGTCTCTCCCTTTTGTGGAGAGGCTTCATTACAGCAAGCATCAGTATGAGCAAGAAGACACTCTGATTCATAGAAGCATTATAAATGTGGGGCCACAACTTTCCATAATTGATCTGAGCAAGCTTCTAGAAGTGGCAGTGGTTTTCTTTACTTCATTTCTAATTTGAGGAATAGGCTTATCTCACATAAGTATTTTCAGTGCACTTTGTAAGAGGCGACTGCAGCCTATTTGCTGAGCAGTACTTAAAAAATAGGCACTGGAGATTTTTGCAATTAGTTCTCAGTTGCTTATATGTTTATTATCAGTATTTACAATAATGTCTTTGGTTTTAGTGGCAGAGTTGGCACATGTCTCACTCCTTAATATATGCTGGATTGCTTTTGATTTTATTACAGGATTGGTTGATATTGGAGCTAAAATGTAATTTTTTGTTGTTGTGTGATTACTTTGCTTAATATCTCATAATCTTCTTCTTTTGCTTGTGCCTCTGTCCCACATCAGCACAGGACCAGCGTGGTTAGGAATGGGTGTGGCATGGTTCCCTTTCTGTCACCACTCCATTACCACTGACAGTTTTCATTTTCATTTACAAGATATTTTTAGTCCCTTTGTGATCTGTGCTCAGGCATGTTTTAAAGGCCTTCATTGTTTCTTCATTTATTGGTCTGACTACTTTCCATTGCTGCTCAGTTTTATTCTGGTAAGTATCCGAATTATGAATAGTAAATCTGACCACCATGGTCAGAGAGACAATTCAATATTTTACTAATAATGTTATTGCCCACCTTCCCTCTGTTTTCTGAAAATGTTGTGGATTAGGCTGCTTGAGTGTGGAGTTACTCTAATGGGAAAATTGACTAGTGAAGCAAAATTGTAGTTGTACATCAGTTATTCCAGATCTATCTCCCCACCACTGTGTTAGGAAATTTACATTGAAATCCCCAAGTACTTTGACACCTGTTTTGCATTTAAATAGGTGCAGTAGAAGTGATGCAAGCTGCTTCAAAAAGAGGCAGATTTTCCAAAGGCTCTCTCTATATATATATCTACAGTTAAAAAGGTAGAATTATTTACAGTAAGTTCAGTGGCACATGCTTCAAAATGTTGCTCTAGACAAAAATCGTGTACATCAGTTGCCTTACACTTGGCACAGTTCTTATGAAAAATTGCAAAACCATCTCATTCCCCATGTTTTCTGCAGTATGATGATGTCAGATTGTAATCTGGTATTAAAAGTCTTTCCATTCCAGAGCAGAAAAGATGCTCCCACAGTTGTGCACATTGATTGTGAGTTCATTTAGCCTGTTACACGGAATTGTAATATGTTGTTGTTGTGGTCTTCAGTCCAGAGATTGGTTTGATGCAGCTCTCCATACTACTCTATCCTGCGCAAGCTTCTTTATCTCCTAGTAACTACTGCAACCTACATCCTTCTGAATCTGCTTAGTGTATTCATCTCTTGGTCTCCCTCTATGGTTTTTATCTTCCATGCTGCCCTCCGGTGCTAAACTGGTGATCCCTTGATGCCCCAGAACATGTCCTACCAACTGATCCTTTCTTGTAGTCAATTTGCACCACAAATTCCTCTTCTCCCCAGTTCTATTCAGTACCTCCTCATTAATTACGTGATATACCCATCTAATCTTCAGCATTCTTCTGTAGCACCACATTTTGAAAGCTTCTATTCTCTTCTTGTCTAAACTAGTTATCGTCCATTTTTCACTTCCATACATGGATTCTAATAAACAGGTGTAAAATTGCCAGTTGATGCTTTACAGAAACAGTTTTGGAGTTTTATCTAATAAAGAACTAGTAGCCGATGAGTTCAGGGATGTAGTTTTGTTCTGTGATTTCAGAAACCACGTGTTTATGTAGTCTGTCTATATGCAGTGCGATAATTTGGTTCACACATGTTCCACAGCCATAATGAATTTCTTGAAAGAAATGTTTCCTGTGTCAGCTGTTCATCATTCCCATTTTATTTTTATTTTGTGTACTGTGACATTTTAGCTGTGTAGCTATTCCCAAGCAACTGTGTGCCTATCAGAAAAAAATAACATAATTAGAATACAAAGTATATGACAACTATTGGTTATATTCACCAGAACAAAATCAGACCAAAGAATAAAAAGAGAACTTGCAGTGTTTAACCCACTAACTACATATGTTCTGGTTGACAGTCCTATAATTCCATGGACAGTCCATAGCTGGTTTGATATACAATAAAAATTAAACACTATGAAGTACAGTTAAAAATAGTAAGTAGGCAGTAGATGAAAATATTGTGTAATAAAATGGTTTACCACATTACCAGGCTTGAGAGCAGTAGCCATGATATTTAGTTCAGTACAAACAGTGGCACACAGCCAAGCCATTTACTAGTGGGAGGAAGCACCGAACTGTGGACAGTGGCACATTGTTGCAAACAAGTCAAAGATAAACATGTGTTACCAGGTACATTCTATGTGTGGTCCATGTTATCTATTTAATATCTCCACTGCAAGAGTTGTGTTACATGGGCTCAGCTGCTCACAGCAATGGGATGAGAAAGCAGCAATGACTCAATCATAAATAGTACTTTTTATTAGTAAACTATCTTTCACACATAGCTACTTTATGTATACCTAACCCGCTGTGGACTGTTGAGTTTGTAGATATCATTATTGGTGTTCCTTCCGAGTACCATTTATAATGAACTTGGCATTGTTTACAGATACACATTCGTATTGGGAGCTGATGTAAAAATTTAAGATATTAACATGAATTTTATCTTATTTTGTGTACAAGGATTAAAACTGATACTATTGAGATATAAGTTGTTCCAGTAATACCATTTTTGTGATAATTATTACATGCAGTTTGCAACAATAAAATGAAATAAGACACTGTAAAGATTACCACCTTCCTTCATAAAACAGAGACATTAGGAACATCAACATAAAATGACATTAGCATAAAATGATGATAAACTTATCTACACATGACATTGTTTTCATGACATTTGAGTTTGACATTGTACACTGAAGTGCCAGAGACACTGGTATAGGCTGTGTATTCAAATACAGAGATAAGTAAACAGGCAGAATACAGTGCTGCAGTTGGCAACGACTCTATAAGACGACAAGTGTCTAGTGCAGTTGTTAGATCGGTTACTGTTGCTACTGTGGTAGGTTATCAAGATTTAAGTGAGTTTGAATGTGGTGTTATTGTCAGCACATGAGTGATGGGACACAGCATCTCTGAGGTGGTGGAGAAGTGGGGATTTTCCCATACAGCCATTTCACGAGTGTACTGAATATCGGGAATCTGGTAAAACATCAAATCTCTGACATTGCTGCACCCGGAAAAAAAAACCCTGCAAGAATGGGACCAACAACAAGTGAAGAGAATCGTTCAGTGTGACAGAAGTGCAACCCTTCCATAAATTGCTGCAGATTTCAATGCTGGGCCATCAACAAGTGTCAGCGTGCGAACCATTCAATGGAACATCTTCAATACGGGCTTTCGGAGCCGAAGGCCCACTCACATACCCTGATGACTGCATGACACAAAGCTTTATGCCTTGTCTGGGCCCGTCAACACTGACATTGGACTGTGGTTACTGGTAACATGTTGCCTGGTGAGACGATTCTTGCTTCAGATTGTATCGACTGGATGTGTATGGGGACGAAAAAAATCTCATGAGTCCATGGACCCTGCATGTCAGCAGGGACTGTTCAAGCTGGTGGAAGCTCTGCAATGTTGTGGGGCATGTGAAGTTGAAGTGATATCGAACCTCTGATACATCTAGATATGACTCTGACAGGTGACCAGTACGTAAGTGTCTTGTCTGATCACCTGCATCCATTCATGTCCATTGTGCATTCTGACTGACTTGGGCAATTCCAGCAGGGCAATGTGGAAGCCCAGATATCCTGAATTGCTGCATAGTGGCTCCAGGAACAGTCTTCTTAGTTTAAACACTTCTGCTGGCACCAAACCCCCCAGACATGAACATTACTGAGCATATCTGGGATGCCTTACAATGTGCTGTTCAGAAGAAATCTCCACTCCCCTCGTACTCTTATGGATTTATGGACAGCCCTGCACAGGATTCATGGTGTCAATTCCCTCCAGCACTACTTCAGACATTAGTCGAGTCCATGCCATGTCATGTTGCAGCACTTCTGCATGCTCGTGGGTGTCCTACACGATATTAGGCAGGTGTACCAGTGTCTTTGGCTCTTCAGTATACATAATAATAAGTGCAGGTTACATCGATATTCATGTTCCTGCATGGTTCTGAAACACAGCAGTTAGGAGAGAACTTCTGGATAAAAGAATCACAACTACAAAGGTAGAGATATATAAAACAGAACTGGGGATTTAAGCTCTTATGCGACTAATTTGTACATACTGAATCAGCGTGTTGTTGTTGTGGTCTTCAGTCCTGAGACTGGTTTGATGCAGCTCTCCATGCTAACCTATCCTGTGCAAGCTCCTTCATCCCCCAGTACCTACTGCAACCTACACCCTTCTGAATCTGCTTAGTGTATTCATCTCTTGGTCTCCCTCTACGATTTTTACCCTCCACGCTGCCCTCCAATGCTAAATTTGTAATCCCTTGATGCCTCAGGACATGTCCTACCAACCGATCCCTTCTTCTAGTCAAGTTGTGCCACAAACTTCTCTTCTCCCCAATCCTATTCAATACCTCCTCATTAGTTACGTGATCTACCCACGTAATCTTCAACATTCTTCTGTAGCATCATATTTCAAAAGCTTCTATTCTCTTCTTGTCAAAACTATTTATTGTCCATGTTTCACTTCCATACATGGCTACACTCCATACAAATACTTTCAGAAACGACTTCCTGACACTTAAATCTATACTTGATGTTAACAAATTTCTCTTCTTCAGAAACGCTTTCCTTGCCATTGCCAGTCTACATTTTATATCCTCTCTACTTCGACCATCATCAGTTATTTTGCTCCCCAAATAGCAAAACTCCTTTACTACTTTAAGTGTCTCATTTCCTAATCTAATTCCCTCTGCATCACCCGACTTAATTCAACTACATTCCATTATCCTTGTTTTGCTTTTGTTGATGTTCATCTTATATCCTCCTTTCAAGACACTGTCCATTCCATTCAACTGCACTTCCAAGTCCTTTGCTGTCTCTGACAGAATTACAATGTCATCGGCGAACCTCAAAGTTTTTATTTCTTCTCCCTGGATTTTAATACCTACTCCAAATTTTTCTTTTATTTCCTTTACTGCTTGCTCAGTATACAAATTGAATAACATCGGGGAGAGGCTACAACCCTGTCTCACTCCCTTCCCAACCACTGCTTCCCTTTCATGCCCCTTGACTCTTATAACTGCCATCTGGTTTCTGTACAAATTGTAAATAGCCTTTCGCTCCCTGTATTTTATCCCTGCCACCTTTAGAATTTGAAAGAGAGTATTCCAGTCAACATTATCAAAAGCTTTCTCTAAGTCTACAAATGCTAGAAATGTAGGTTTGCCTTTCCTTAATCTTTCTTCTAAGATAAGTCGTAAGGTCAGTACTGCCTCACGTGTTCTAACATTTCTACGGAATCCAAACTGATCTTCCCTGAGGTCAGCTTCTACCAGTTTTTGCATTCGTCTGTAAATAATTCGTGTTAGTATTTTGCAGCTGTGACTTATTAAACTGATAGTTCGGTAATTTTCACATCTGTCAACACCTGCTTTCTTTGGGATGGGAATTATTATATTCTTCTTGAAGTCTGAGGGTATTTCGCCTGTCTCGTACATCTTGCTCGCCAGATGGTAGAGTTTTGTCAGGACTGGCTCTCCCAAGGCCGTCAGTAGTTCTAATGGAATGTTGTCTACTCCCGGGACTTTGTTTCGACTCAGGTCTTTCAGTGCTCTGTCAAACTCTTCATGCAGTATCGTATCTCCCATTTCATCTTCATCTACATCCTCTTCCATTTCCATAATATCCTCAAGTACATTGCCCTTGTATAGACCCTCTATATACTCCTTCCACCTTTCTGCTTTCCCCTCTTTGCTTAGAACTGGGTTTCCATCTGAGCTCTTGATATTCATGCAAGTGGCTCTCTTTTCTCCACAGGTCTCTTTAATTTTCCTGTAGGCTGTATCTATCTTATCCCTAGTGAGATAAGCCTCCACATCCTTACATTTGTCCTCTAGCCATGCCTGCTTAGCCATTTTGCACTTCCTGTCGATCTCATTTTTGAGACGTTTGTATTCCTTTTTGCCTGCTTCATTTACTGCATTTTTATATTTTCTCCTTTCATCAATTAAATTCAATATTTCTTCTGTTGCCCAAGGATTTCTACTAGCCCTTGTCTTTTTACCTACTTGATCCTCTGCTGCCTTCACTACTTCATCCCTCAGAGCTACCCATTCGTCTTCTACTGTATTTCTTTCCCCCATTCCTGCCAATTGTTCCCGTATGCTCTCCCTGAAACTCTGTACAACCTCTGGTTTGGTCAGTTTATCCAGATCCCATCTCCTTAAATTCCCACCTTTTTGCAATTTCTTCAGTTTTAATCTACAGTTCATAACCAACAGATTGTGGTCAGAGTCCACATCTGCCCCTGGAAATGTCCTACATTTTAAAACCTGGTTCCTAAATCTCTGTCTTACCATTATATAATCTATCTGATACCTTTTAGTATCAGCGTACATGCCCTAATTCATTTCCCTGACCTCGTAATAGCTATAGAAATGGAACTACTGCAATCAGGTAAGAGACAGGAAACAAATAAAGTAAATAATAAAAAATTTGTGGCTTTTATTACACCTACTTCACAGACTCCTACTATTTAGATTGAGCATTTGCATTTCCCTTTTCAGATGTTCTAACTGCTGTACCACATTCAGACTCCTGGCTTCAAGCAGCCCCCTCCCCATGCCATACCCCTTTTCAGCCCCTCCCGTAGATTGAAAAGGGGGAATATATCCTGGAATCTTTTGCGAATTTAAAGAGTATGACACTGTTTCACTTAAAGACCATAATTCATGTGGCTACATATTGTGTTTTTAAATAGTAGTTTCCATTGCCTTATTTATGCTGTTGCTGCTGATCATAACTGATTCTTCCATTCTTAGTGGCAGTTTCCCAATCCAAAGCTTGAGCATGCCCCGAATCTCTGTTGGCAGAATGAGAAATACCAGAAGTCTTCCACTGTGGTTGCAGATGAATAGTTCCCAGGAGTGTTTGATTAGTAGTCATAAAATATCACTATTTGACTTGTGATTGGGTGTCTACAGCTCATAGTTACAGGTTAGCATTGCTGGCTGAAGATAATGGGTTTCCAGATTTGATTCCTGGCCGGGTTGAAGATTTTCTTCATTCAGGGTCTGGGTATTGTGTTGTCCTAATGATTTCATTGCATTCTCTTCATAAAGGTGAGCAAGTCATCAAAGTGGAGTCAAATAGAAAGACTTACACAAGGCAGCTGAACATTCCCATATGGGGTCTCCCAGCCAATGATGGTATATGATCATTTCATTTGTGGCTGGGGTGTATTTTGGGCACTAGTGTTGAATTTTATGAGGTGTGAGTTTGATATTACTGGTAAGAAATCTTACTCCCTGTCACTTTATCCCTTCCTCTTTTCCTATGTTTTTCCGTACATTGTCTTGTACACCTGCTGGTCTTGAACGATTCTACTACTGTGCTAACTTTTTGCAGAATTTGTAAACAATCATGCCAGTTACATGATACCAATAAAATGCTCTGAAATCAAATGAAAGAATAAATTGGGATGAAATCAGTGAAGATCCAATAACATGAAATAATATCGGTACAAAACACACAGATACGCTGAACCTGCAGTGTCGAGAATATAAATATGTAATGATAATTGAAAATTTATGCTAAACCAGAAATGGAGCCTAGATTTCCTGCTTCTCATAAGTAGTCACCTGAGGCTACCTAAAATGCTGCCAGTTCTAACTCAAAGTTTTGTTGTCATTGATGTTTCCACCTATGATTTCCAAACACTAGTACCAGGGTTCTCATGTGGGGTATGCGGGACCCTACATTCTCCAATGAAGCATACTTGTTAACAAGTTTTTATGGCTGCAGTTTTACACTTTCATCCCATAAGCAAAGTAGAAACATGATAGAGTATTATTAGTTAAAGAAGGTAGGACAATTAGGATTTTTGTCCCAATGATAAGATCATTAGAGATGGAGCACAAGTTTGGATTGGGGAAGTGTACTGGCTGTGTTTTTTTCAAAGGAACTGTTCTGTGATTGCCTTAAGCAATTTAAGGAAACCACAGAAAATCTAAATATGTGTGGTCACTCAGGGGTGCGAATAATCATCCTCCTGAGTACAGGTCCAGTGTCTTACCCCTGTGTTGCCTCACTCCATGTTATTAGCTGAGTAAAGTGTGATGTCATTAGCAGTATATTAGTTTCTTGGATTTATATTAGGGTCAGATTACAGAAAATCCATTATAATTAGACAAGCTTACTGTTACAAATGAGTGCAGAAGTGATATCATGTAGAGATCTAACATTTAAAGATTTCATTGGGGTTGAGACAAAAAAAATACAGCATTTTAGATAGTAGTGGTATGGTTACACCAGAATGTGTGTATTAGTTACAGAGCTTTACTTGTGAGAATAGATAACTTTGGGCTACTTTCACCATTAATACAGTAGATGCACAACTATAGTACAATACTTCGTTTTTCAGCAAGACAAGACTCCAAAAAGAGCAAGGAGATAATGAGAGAGACAAAGCACAGGGCAGAAAAGAAGGAAAATGCTCCTGCACAGTATAAGGTAAGAGAGCCATCAGTGTTTATACATAGGAGCAGGATGTTTCCTAAAGTCAGAGTTGTACAAATCTCAGCCTTTATTCTCAATTCAAAAAGAAATATTCTAAGTTGCTGGTCTATCTCTCCTCCTCCATCATTGTAATAGTCATCATCATCATCATCTTTATCAAACAGTAGAAAACTGCTTAAATCCAGTTTAATTCTGTATTTTTTTAATGCATAGTAATACAACTGCAGATCACATTCACTCAGCACTCTAGATGTAAGGGCTAAAACCCTAGGAGTATGGTGATTATACATCTGTCAGTACAGCAACTGACTGTGGTCATGTTACCTCTGGTACAAGGGTTATCTTTGGATTACTCTCAGTCTTGAGTTATCTGTGTTTGTTTATGAATGTGTAGTTCCATTACTAAAAATAAAAAGTAATTCTGTACTCTTTAGTTTTAAGAACATTGTTTTATGTGGAATGTATGCATTATGCATACAATATGTGACCCTGACAATAGAGAAACAAGTATAACTGTGAACAGTTTATTTTGTGGGTAGTTAAATAGATCACTGCAACAATAACAGATACTCACAAGAAGTTGTGCATCATTAATGATGAGACTGGAGATATTTGCAACAAAATCCAGGTTTTTGAGCTCTTCATTCCTGCAGTGGAAAAAAAAGTGAATGCACTCTGGTGCAAAGAGCTGAATCCTAAAACAGATCTCGACCCCACATCAATTCTGTGAATGCAGGGAACAGTGCTAATGTGCACCACCATGTATTTGATCTTTTCACTATGCCAAGAAGTGATGTTAAGCCAGATCTGAAAATATTGATTATTCCAGTGTTTCTTCTGGGTTGTGACTGCCCTCAGGATCAATAATCTGCCTGTCAGTCAGTTCTTCTGTACCACATTTGCAGTTATGACCCCACTGGTTATGCTTGACCATCCATGAATCTGGTTTGTGATCACGGGAAATATTTTCAGAAACCAGTCATGAACAATTTATGCTAGTGATCAGCAATTTACATCAGCAGGCAACAGCATTGGTGTCAAACACTATTGTGCACTCACCATATCATCAAGTTTACCATGGTTAGAAATTGAATTAATTTCTTGCTGCACCAAACTGTCAGACCAAAGGCTCAGAGAAGTGGTTTATCAAGGGGGGGAAAAAAAAAACAGTGACAAAAACCATTCTGGATTTTGATGGCAGCTACGAGGTACGATAGACACAATTACAGTTTTGTACAATTTGCTGTAGCATATTTGGCATAGTAGCTGCAGTAACAATTGAAAATAGCATTGGTAGTGCCTGATGATTAATCAACAGACACATTTCTAAGACTGGCCAATAGAATATAAACAAAATTAGAGTTGCTAGTAAAAGTTGCTATGACATTTTTGGCAGATGATGTGCCAGCTGACCCCACTAGGTGAAGCTGAACTCACCCAGAAGAGACAACACTGGACTGTGCAGCCATCATGCCCCACCACCCACCAAGCTTTTCCAAAGAGATCCGGAATTCATGCACTGCAGTTGAGATGCTGGCCAGATACCTTCGAGCGCAGCAGCACGGGGAGAACATAGCGAACAGCTATGATCTCAACACAATGCAGTCCTATAACACCAAGATTACTGATGATATGGGGACAACATTAATAATATTTTCTGATACTACAAGCATTTCAGTCCAGCTGCATCAAAATGCACAAAACTAGTCACCTACCAGATGATTAATGTGATCTGGATTAGGTGCGACAGATTGCAAGTTGAACAAGAAATGCCAGCAGTCAGGGACATGAGATAAACAACAGATGGAATCGGCAGGCAGAGTAAACAAACTGCACCACAACAGTTGGTATGTCCACGGCAGCAATATGGTAACTAAACGAGCTCTAAGAACACTACAGCCAACGATGCACTCCATTGCATCACAGCTGTTGTACATTGATTGGATGAAATAAATGTTCCATATGCATTAAACTAGTACTCATCTATGTAACTCATAGGTATGATCTTGTAGAACAGATGTTGCCCTTATGGCAGCCAAACACAAAGTGAACACTACTTGCTCTTGAAGCCCCTTCCTAACTCCCTGCCTTAGTTTACATCTACCAGGTACCTGGGGGTGTGTTCTCTACACCATATACAATAAAATATACATTGAGGTGACAAAGGTAATGGGATACCTTGTAATAGTGTGTCGGACCTCTTTTTGCTTGGTGTGGTGCAGTAACTTGACTCGGCATGGACTCAACAAGTCACTGGAAGCCACAGCAGGGAAATATTGAGTGATGCTGCCTCTGTAGCTGTCCATAATAATAAAAGTGTTGCCCAAGCAGGATTTTATGCATGAACTGATCTCGATTATGTTTGATGGGATTCATATTGGGTGACATAGGAAGCCAAATCAAATAATTCGCTCGAATTGTCCAGAATGTTCTTCAAACCAACTGCGAGTAATTGTGCCTGGTGACGTGGCATATTGTCATCCATGAAAAGTCCATCTTTGTGGGAACATGAAGTCCATGAATGGCTGCAAATTGTCTCCAAGTAGCCGAACATAACCAGAACCCAGACCTTTCCATGGAAACACAGCCTGCACCATTATGGAGCCACTGCCAGCTTTCAGTTCTTTGTTGACAACTTGGGTCTGTGGCTTCGTGGGGTCTGTGCCACACTCAAACCCTATCATCAGCACTTACCAACTGAAATCGGGAGTTGTTTGAACAGGCCACAGTTTTGCAGGTGTTTAGGGTCCAACTGATATGGTCACGAGTTCAGGGGAGGTGCTGCAGGTGGTCTTGTACTGTTAGGAAAGGCACTTGTATCAGTTGTCTGATGCCAAATTTTGTTGCACTGTCCTAACACATACATTCCTTGTACATCACAAGTTGATTTCAGTGGGTATTTCATGCAGTGTTGCTTGTCTGTTACCACTGACACATCTACACAAACACCGCTGCTCTCGATCGCTAACTGAAGGCTGTCGGTCACTGCATTGACTGTGGTAAGAGGTAATGCTTGAAAATTTGGTATTCTTGGCACACTCTTGACACTGTGGATCTCAGAATATAGAATTCACTAACAATTTCTGAAATGGAAATGTGTCTAGCGCCAACTGCCATTCCACATTCAAAGTCTGTTAACTCCCGTCTTGCGGCCATAATCACATCAGAAGTGTTTTCGCATGAATCACCTGAGTACAAATGACTGCCTGCCTATGCACTGCCCTTTTGTACCTTGCGTGCGTGACACAACTGCCATCATATAGTGGAGATGCTGAGTTGCAGAAAGGCACAACAATAAGACTGTCAGAAATTTAGCTTTCGGCCCACAAGGCCTTTGTCAAAAGTAGACAATGGACACACACACACACACACACACACACACACACACACACACACACACACGACTGAAGTCTGTCTGTGTGTATGTGTGTGTGTGTGTGTGGGGGGGGGGGGGGTGTCTACTTTTGGCAAAGACCTTGTTGGCCGAAATCTAACTTTCTGGCAATCCTGTTGTTGTGCCTTTCTGTGACGCAGCATCTCTGCTATGCTATGTGGTGAGTAGCAACTATCCTTTTCATTATATTGTTACATTTCATCTTGAATTTTACATTGTTTGATACAACTGTCATCTGTATATGTGCATATCGCTATTCCGTGACTTTTGTCACCTCAATGTATTTCTGGCCATATACTGAACTGTGTTTTAATGATGGCTCTGACTTTTTCTGTCACTGTTAATCCCCTCCATCCTGAAATTTTTATGTGAATAAAATGAATAGCAGTATTTTAACAGATGGGTGCTGCCCATAATATAAGTAATGTTGAAACAAGAAATAAAGTGATATTATAAATAGTAACGTCTTCAGCTTTTGTAGTCCTTTCTTCCTCAGTTGCATGTAATATTACAGTGTATTGTTATTTTTACTTGTTGACTGTCTTTCATTAGATGTAGTTAGACGGCAGTTGATCTAAATCTTCTGGTTTCACATCATCCTCACTGTTCCCAATTGTTGCATCTGATTTCACTAGGAAAGATTTCATCATTTTCTACATTATTAAAGAAAAAAAAATCTGCTACATCTTCACATGAATCGCTGTCAACTTTACCATTAAGTATGTGCATTAATCCCTGATACTTTCACTCTCAAGCATACATTCAAATTACCTGGCTGCTGCAAATATGCATCTTTACCTTGCTCTAACATGGAACTTGACTTGCTAGCTGTCCTCTTTATCTTAACCCTATCTTGCCATTCAATCTTATGCATTTGCTTGAGTTACTTTCTCTCTCTGACTTCAGCTTGTTTTTGTCACTTCCTACCATACACGAAGTACTTCCCATTGATTGGATGTTCTTCTGAACTTCAGTTTCTTGATCTTTTATATTCAGTTTAATTTCATTTAACTGACCATTCATTTTCACCAAAGCTTGCAGAATTAAATTTACAGGATCCATATTCGTTTCAGAACTATTTAGTGCACCTTCATGGATTTCAATATCTGAAAATTTACAGACAATGACAACCTCATTAACACAACACAAGACACGAAAGACACTTCTATCTAAGACAGTTCATTGTGCATCATTTATACTCATCTGTTGAAGTCCTGCTTCCCAAAAGATTTATGGTGGAGCCGGTGAGCTGCTGTGCTGCTGTCACCACCACGCAGTCGATGCTACCATTTGCAGGGTTTCTCGCAATGTGGTGTGGACTGTTACTGCTGCTCGTTGGCACTGTATGGTTATGCTGGCAGTTTATCCACAGCAAACCTACTGTGGCTTGCGATGTCACTTCCTAAGTCGTTTGGACTTCAAAACGACCATTATGCATTTCTCATCATCTGAATAATCTTTTGATTATGCTCATTAAACAATCGCAACTAATGGTTTGTCTGCAGATTCTTCAGACAGGTCCCTGACAGACAGACGCCCATATTATTAAGTTTATACACAATCTTTTTTTTTTTTTTTCATTTGAAAAATATTTGTGATTGTTACCAATAAGTTCAACATGCACTGGACACATTTATTCAGCTTATAGGTAAGATGTTTCCAGAATGAAATTTTCACTCTGCGGTGGAATGTGCACTGATATGAAACTTCGTGGCAGATTAAAACTGTGTACCACAATGAGACTCGAACTCAAGACCTTTGCCTTTCGTGGGCAAGTGCCCCCTACCAACTGAGCTACCCAAGCGTAACTCATGATCCATCCTCACAGCTTCACTTCTGGAGGTACTTCACCTCCTGCCTTCCAAACGTTTCAGAAGCTCTTTTGCAAAATTTGCAGGACTACCACTCATTAAAGAAAGGATTTTCAGAGACGTGGCTTAGCCATTGCCTGGGGGATGTTTCACAAAGAAAGTTTCACTCTGCAGCAGAGTTTCACACAGCAGAGCATACACAGCAGTCTCTAGGTTCTGAGATGTGGCCATGTGTGTGCGAGCTGTGCTTGTGTGAATGCGTGTTTTCTGCTGCAGAAGAACTTTGTCCAAAAGGTTTTAATATTTCAGCAGTCCATTTCATTGTGCCTGTGTGTGGCTCAATGCTGTACCTATATGGTGAGTAGCAGCCTATCCTTTCTACATTGCTGCTGATTCCTTGTGGACTTTCTGTTGTACAAGGTGTACAACTTTGCTTCTGCCATTTGCTGATAGGTGGTAACAACGGTAAGTAGCGGTCGAAAGAAACAGATTGCAGACGTTAGGCAGTTAGCTTTGACATCGGTCAACATAACCTCATTCAAACATTAGTCGATTTGTGTCTGCACCATAAAGTTGTTCTTTATTGAAAATGTCAATTTATGAGCCTAATTCTCGTCATTTGCGGGAGGTGTTACTGTTATGTTTCAGTATGAAGAAAACAGTGTCTGAGTCTCATCAAATGCTCTCAAGTACGTATGGTAAGGACGCTATTAGTGAAAGAATGTGTCGTGAGTGGTTTCAACACTTCAAGAACAGCGATTTTAACGTCGTAGACCGGCATGCTGGTGGAAGAGAGAATGTTTTCGAAGATGCAGAATTGGAGACTTTGCTGTGTGAAGACTCACGTCAAAGTCAAGAAGAATTGGTACAATTAGTGGGAGTGACACAGCAAGCCATTTCAAAACGTCTCAAGGCTATGGGCATGATTAAGAAGGAAGGCTGAAACCAAGAGACATTGAACGGTGTTTGTGAACAGTTGCTTCAGGGGCAAAAATGGAAGGGCTTTGTGCACCACATTGTGACTGGGGATGAAAAATGGGTTCATTACCATAACCCTAAATGCAAAATATCATGGGGCCATGCTTCCACGTCGACAGCCGAGCCGAATATAAACGGCTCCAAGATCATGCTCTCCATTTGGTGGGACCAGCTCAGCGTTGTGTACTATGAGGTGTTAAAACCAAGTGAAACAATCGCAGGTGCTCGTTATCGAACGCAATTAATGCATCTGAGCGGAACATTAAAAGACAAACGGTCGCAATACAGCGAGAGGCACGATAAAGTGATTTTGCAGCACGACAGCGCTCGAACCCATGTTGCAAAAGAGGTCAAAATGTTCTTGGAAATGTTAAAATGGGTAGTCTTACCCCACCCGCCGTATTCTCCAGACGTTGCTCACTCTGATTATCACCTGTGTAGATCAAAGGTGCATGGCCTGGTTGACCAACACTTCCAATCTCATGAAGAAGTCACAAATTGGATCGATTCGTGGATCGCTTCAAAAGATGAACAATTTTTTCGACATGTGATTCGTACGCTGCCCGAAAGATGGGAGAAAGTTGTGACCAGCGATGGAAAATACTTTGAATGATACACGTGTAACCAATTTGTTTCATTAAAGCCTCAGCCGGCCGGAGTGGCCGTGCGGTTCTAGGCGCTATAGTCTGGAGCCGAGCGACCGCTACGGTCGCAGGTTCGAATCCTGCCTTGGCATGGATGTGTGTGATGTCCTTAGGTTAGTTAAGCTTAATTAGTTCTAAGTTCTAGGCGACTAATGACCTCAGAAGTTAAGTCGCATAGTGCTCAGAGCCATTTGAACCATTTTGAAAGCCTCAGATGTTGGGTAAAAAACGGCGGAAGCAAAGTTGTGCATATTGTAGCAACCTACTTTTTTAAGCTCAAATATTAGGATCTGACACAGCTTGAAGAATCTTCATTCTGATCCCATTCAAACTCATTTGTATGTTGATATTGCACTGTTTGATACTGACATTGAATAGTGACACTTGCATTAATCCAGGGTGTTATCGTCCCGGGACAACCGGTAAAGGTTCAAATGGCTCTGAGCACTATGGGACTTAACTTCTGAAGGTCATCAGCCCCCTAGAACTTAGAACTACTTAAACCTAACTAACCTAAGGACGTCACACACACCCATGCCCGAGGTAGGATTCGAACCAGCGGTCACGCGGTTCCAGACTGTAGCGCCTAGAACCGCTCGGCCACCCCGACCGGCCAACTGGTAAAGGCCCGGGATTTTTTTCATCCAGGAGAAAATCGGAAAAAAACAGGAATTTTTTAGTGTTGTAGTTTTCAGTTAAATTTTTGTAATTTTCTCTGGTAAGAACTTATAACAAAGAATATACCGGTAATTGTATCCTGCTACTGCAGAATAATATCGCAGCAATAAAACACACGAGAGAAAAAAATAAAAGTTGCAAAGGAAACGCGCCATTTACAATGAAACGCAGTGCACACACAAGCGTCTGCCAACTGCAAAATGTGTGAAAGGCTTTAGGACGAAGACTATGCAATACTTGATAAGTACATACTGCTTCCAATGAGCGTGGCGTTACAACTTCACATTAGGTTCGTTTTAGCAGTTGAGTCGCGTATGAACAGTACCTTTTCGCGCTTCTGGCTATTGTTAGACGTATCGGCATTAGCAATAGGTAGTTAGATGCTACCCGGAAATCTTTTTACTGGAGCGCCACGTGATACGGTACGTGTTTAAGTTCAGTGATTTTATTGTCCTCTAAGATTACAGGACTCATGTCAAATGAAAACAAAACGGATTTCTGTGGCCGGGAATTACCAAGTGACTTAAAATTTATTCACAAAATTACAGAAGGCTAAAGTATGTTATTAATTTCAGTTTTCTGATTTGATTTTATTTCCGCGTTTTTGGGAGTCAGATATGAGTCGCCTTCCAGAACAATGAAGTTATTTTTGTCTGTGTGCTAAAGAAATTTGGCTTTTATTAAACCTTTTTGCAGAGGCACGCAATTTATTTGAAAAGAAGTGTTTGTTTCACACTATGGGCTAGTTTCGACTGTTCCCTGAATTTCAAATGCACGTTTTCATCTTGTGGCACGTATGTCATTATGCCATGATAAAGAACCAAACTTGAGATAATACAGTACTGGCACTCAAAGCAAAATTTACATCCCGAAAAGCTCAATATCAGGTTGATGCCTACTTCATTGTGACGTGGACAGCTGCAGTTCACATGTAAAAAGGACGAGCAGAGGAGCAACACAGCTTCGAATGTCGTTTAATTTTTAAGCAGAATGACATAATGCATTACTAGACGAAAACCGCAACACGTTATCGTTTTTAGCTAACTTATTGTAATTAAAAACAAGAATGATGAAAATTCATGACTTAACTGCAGGGTAATATTTTTTCATAAGCTTTGTTTAACGTAAGGAATTATTAGAGGATTACACCGTATATGATACTGAAGCCACTGAAATATTACAATCAATCTGGTAATCTCGTAGCTCCTTCCTTATCTGAATGCGAGAAATACATTTCAGTTCTGGAAGTGTCACCTGCTACGTTGATGACGATCCTGTCAACAACAGAATCCACGAAGCCAACAGGCGTAGCATTTTTTCTTCTTTCATGACGAGCCGTTTTATAATCCGCCAGCGTTCGGCGGTGGCGTGTGTAAAAGCTGAGTGCGTTAGTTCCAGTACGTCTGGTAGCTTAATCCTTGTTACTTTTCGGGCCACATCCCGCAGCTTTGTTCCACATCAGATCTGTTGGGTTCATATTGTAATGTTACAGTAGCAAATGTAAAAACGCAGCATTTGTATGATGTGCTCGATGCTGTGAAAATGATTGTTTTTCACGTTTCTACGATACTTATCTACCTCTGTGGTACAAACGATAGACATAGCCCAAATAAAGAGGATTTGGTTTTTCATTTTTGCCTTAAAAAATTAATCTTATGTTTCCTTAATTTAAAAAACTTTTACGAGCAGTCTTTCATAAAACATCGATAACTAAGAATTTGTATTTGAAATGGAAACAAGAATTTTGCGTCCAATATGTAATTAGAAACAAAAAGACGTGCATTATTTATAAAAAATAATGATGAGTTTTATTATTACGAACTGTAGGTATTTCAAAATTGAACGAGAAAAAGAAAAACGATATTAGGGAGATTTAAACCTACGCTCGTATAACCACATTGTTTTCACATTCATTTACGCTACCGACTGCGCTACACGTTCAATGAAAAAACATTAAGAACAGCCCATTTCTCGGCAACTTTTAACCGTGTTCCACGCTCAGCCATTTCGTACTGCGCATTAACAGCGCGACAATCAGACCACAACGTTACAGAGACTGTGGCTGTACACGATTTTTGAAATAAAAACTAGGTAGCTAAAGCGTGAGTAAGTTAAACGTCGATGTCTGTTAGTACATTTGAATATCTTATAGTTTCATTTAACATAGCTTAGTAATAAGATATCTAATACATGAGTGGGATCTACTTCCAATAGCGTAATAACACTAGTGTACGTGTGCTGCGGCTTCTGACCGATCATCGTGTTTGTGATTGTTTACAATAGGTTTACTCATATGATGAACGGATTATAGACACACGAATGTGCAATTTAAACCGAACTAGGCATTTGTTTGCAAAATTCCAATTCTCTTGGAGTATCCTCTGATGTCCAATTTCATTTATGACGTATTGTAAGGTCTTAATGCTTTATATGTTCGAACATACGTGTTTGCTTGTTATCGTAGCTGCGCACATGCAGTAACGCTTGTTTTCTAGCGCTCACTGACGACTGCTGAAACGATACTATTTCTAACAGGCCGCGAGAAAATATTGCGAGAGGTGGTTTTAAAGTCGTTTCTTTCAAAGTGAATTTCTTTTTACGCAAGATGAGTTATGTTACGTGTGAGCATGTGCGATTAATTTCTTAAATCGCAGAGCGTTCGACTTTCATTTAAAACTTAATAGCGTGGGGACCAGCCACTTAGAAGCATTTCGAGCCCAGATGACTATAATCGGTTTATCATAAGAATAAACCTGATGTAAACAAACACAAACGCGATGATTGGTCAGAAGCTGTAGCATACTTACTGTAGCGGCACCACCATTTAGGATAGGGAAAGTTAGTTTTGTGCAATATTCTGAGCACGAGTTACAGCCAGGTGCGGTCCAGGTTGCAGTGAGTTACACATACCAACAGTTGCGAAGTAGAGTAGAGGCCACAGGGCCGTCAAATTGCTGAAAAAGTATACGTAGCTGTTTTGCATATTGCTAGTCACAGGCAGAAGAGTCCCACTGGGCAACCTAGTGTGTTATGAGTACGTGACGCGAAGCGGCGCGCTTGACAAAACAGAGGCCAACTGCCGAGTATAAATAGGTGTCGTAATATACCGAGATTAATTCAAGTGTGGCAGCTCTTCTAGACGGCGGGGCGTGTCACACCACCGGCTACACACAGCAGCAGATGGGGCACCAGTGCTCCAGTGCACGGTGGGTTGTTAGTTCGACCCCGAGGCCAACGTGGGGTCCGTAGCCAGCCAGCCAGCCAGCGGCAGGCCACTCCACGGCTCGCTATCGCGGGCAGTCCTGGCTTCCAACACACGCCAGAGGCATCCCGAGGCGAAGGCCGCAGATTCGGATGCCGGATCACGGGCGTTTGTCGTTGCCTTGATCTCAGCCACGCCGGCGAGAAGAAGCAGCAGCTGGCCCCGTGCAGTTCACTCTGAGCAGCGCTGATTTGGCAGGGACACAGACCACTGAGCGAACTGTCGGCGCATCCTGATGCCGTCACAATTCCGTGGCTGTCCAAGGCCGGCATGACACAGCATTGTGTTGCATGGGCCGCTGGGGTGCTTCCTCAGCATTGCGGGCCCCTGTGATGCAGACTAAGAGGAACGAGGGCACTGTAGTTGGAAATAATAAATCACTTGGAAAGTTCTCGCCTAGTTTTAATACGGTGCCTTCTACCTCATCCCACTACATTTGGTGTCAGAATAGCAGATGTCGTCTGTACAGTACAACATTCGAGCCCACCGCCTGCATTACGGTCACAAGATGTGGTGAGTTTTGACCAGTTTTCTTTTGAGTATTGGACGTTTTCTTGCCCTTTTTTCGTTTGTTTGTTTTTTTCTATTATGGCTCCTAGCAAGCCACTTTTTAGGTATTTTGCGTGGACATATTATTATTTGTTGTCAGAGAAAGTGTTAGTGTATTTGGGGCAGTAAGATTTTTTTTTTCATGGCATTTAATTACTTTTGTATTGGTATGTATTTGATGTTACTGAGTATGATGATTTTGAGGTGTTGGGAGTCGGGTTGTTCTTGAACTTAAATGTTTTGTTTCGGGACTAACTGGGAACGAAAGCAAAACAATGGCAAAGTCAGTGACGCGAGGTGTGTCGGAACCAGAAGTGGTTCAGATTTTGTTGGAAAAAGTAGCACAATTGACAGCAGACAATACGCAGTTGAGAAGTGAATTAACATCTAGTAGTGAGCAGGAAACTGCATTGTATCAATTGTTGTTGACTAGGAAGCCGCAACAGGAGATTGATCCAGCTGCTGCGAGTTTGATTAGCTATTCCATTTTCTGGCAAGGCATCTGAGGATGTGCGTTCGTTTCTGGATGTCTTGGAGACTTCAGTGGGGATGAATCGTTGGTCTGATGAGCAGTTGTTACATATAGCCAAGATTAGATTAACGGGTGATGCGAAAACATATGTAAGGTGGCCTCAAGGAAGGCAGGACAGTTTAAGCAGTTAATGGAAGGGCTTTTACAAAGGTACAAAATATTAGAATAGCGCTCGGAACTTTAGAGAGAGGTTAAGTACGACGAAAAAGAGACGGGGAGATGATGAAGAAATTTGCAGACAGGATGAAGGAAATTAATGCGTATACCTATGAGTTGGGTCAGAACAATGAAGCAAATAGTGTTCCGTTGCAGGAGGCCAAGCAAAGGACACTTGATGTATTTTTGAGAGGGTTAGCAGTGCATATGTCACGGAAAGTGCTTGAAGGGACTCCGAAAGATTTGTATTCAGCCATTCAGCTGGCAATTAAATGTGAGGAAATAGACGTGGCAACAGGGGTACGCGAGAGGCAAACAGTGTTTACCGTGGGTATGAAATGTTATAAGTGTGGTCGTATGGGACATGTGCAGAGGCAATGTACTCAGTCACCAAGGAATAGAGGAAGGGGTAGAAATCAGCAGCATTGAGGATGGAAAAGTGGAGATAGGAGAGGTGGTCAAACGTTAAATGGGAGAGGGGGCCAAAGACCCACATAAGGGAGCTCCCGTTAACTTCAATGCTATAAATACATATGCAGAGGTGGAATGTTCAGTGGTAGGATCCATAGGAACTAAGAAGTTTAAGATTTTGTTAGGCACTGGGGCACAAGTGTCAGTGGCTACTAAGAATATAATGGGACAAAGGAAGTTAGACCCACCACGTTATAGGTTGCATGGAGTGGGGGATAAGATCGCCACACCTTTGGGGTCGGTGACAGTTGACTTTCGCATAGGGAAAGTCCAGTTTAATGAATGCATGCATGGGGGTAGTACCATGGGTAAGTGAGGGCTACGTCACGATCCTAGGAGTAGATTTCTTGCATCAACATCATGCCAAAGTTGACTTTGGACAACGAACTGTGGAACTTGGTGGAATGTTATTTACACTAGGGGAAACTGTTGTCAATGCAGAGCTGTCGCGAGGGGCGTTCAATGTAATGAACAAACCAATGGAACTGCGTACATTAGCATTAAGGCTTAAATCACATGAGTGTGTGTCTAGCGGCACCGGGAAGTTGCTTTGGGTAAGTGTGGAGTCAAATCTGCCTGTGGGTACAGTATGTGTTATTGAACCATTGGAGGATAATGAAGTTTTGGGTTCACTGGGTTGTTTTGTGAAACATAGTGTTGTACGCGTACAGGAGGGGAACGACAGGCGAGTAGTTCCCGTGAGCGTGGATAATTTTAGCGCTGTAGACGCAAATTTGAGGAAAGGTGTTTTAGTAGCAAATTTGAATGTGCCAGATGACAAAGGCTGGTGTTTGAGAGGTAGGTGAAGCAATTAACCACTAACTGCTGATAGAACTGCATTGCGTGACAAAATTAATGATTTAAAGGAGGAGAAAGAGAGCAGATGGCAGAACTATTGTGGGAATTTAAGGATTTGTTTTTTCCACAAGGGCCGTTACCAGCAACTCCATTAGTTCAACATAGGATACCAACAGGGAATGAAGCACCTGTTTACCGTAAACCATACAGAATACTGAGGTATTTGGAGCTGATTGTGGAGGATTTCATTGATCAGCAGCTTGCGGACGGTATTATAGAGCATAGTAATAGTTGCTGGGGAGCAGACATTGTCGTTGTGCCTAAAAAATCTACGGATGGAACTAAGAAATACAGGTTTGTTGCAATTACTGATACCTCAGTTATAAGACAGTAATGGAAGCATACCCCATTCCAAACATATCGGAGACTTTGGATCACTTAGGACAGTGTCAGTACTTTTCTACAACGGAGTGGTTATCATCAGTTAGAGGTGGCCCCAGAGGATCGTCCAAAACCTGCTTTCTCTACACCTGGAGGCCATTAACAGTACATTAGAATGCTATTCGGTTTGAAAAACACTCCGGCAACGTTTCAGAGGTTGCTAGACAGTGTCTTGAGGGGATTCAAATGACGGCAGTGTCTGGGTTATTTGGATGACATTATAGTGTTTTCAAGTAGTATGGAGCAACATAGACAGCAGTTAAGGGAAGTCTTCATGGGGTTAAGAGCAGCTCGTTTGACATTGAGCCTGGAGAAGTATCATTTTGCATTAGAAGAAGTAAAATAACTGAGTCATATTATCAGTTAAGGACGGAGTGCGAACAGATCCGAGGTTGGTACAAGCTGTAAGGGATTTTTGGGAACCAAAAACAGTTAAGGAAGTGCAGTCATTCATCAGAATTTGCAATTTCTATCGAAAGTTCGAGAAGGGTTTTGCAGATTTAGCACAGTTGTTGACGCAATTGTTACGGAAGGATGTGAAACTTGAGGGGACAGAAGAGTGTGAGAAAGCGTTTGACAGACTGAAATAAGTGTTAACATCAAGTCCGGTTCTTATGTTTCCAGATTTTGAAAAGGAGTTTATACTAGCATGCGTGGCATCGACTCAAACATTAGGATGTGTTCTCAGTCAGGAAATTGATGGGAAAGAACATCCTGTAGCCTATGCGTCTAGGCAGTTGAAAGTAGCAGAGAAAAATTAATCAACAATAGAGAGGGAGATGCTTAGCATAATCTATGGAATCACATATTTCAAATGTTATTTATATGGGAGAAGATTTTGGGTAGTGACAGATCATGCTGCGTTGAAGTGGTTGTTAGGGTTGAAGGATCCGTCCACTAGACTCGCTAGATGTGCTGTGAGGCTTAGTGAATTCAACTACGAGGTGGTGCACAAGCCTGGGAAGAAGCACAGTAATGCAGAGGCAAAGGAAAGTGGCAAAAGTAGACCTCATAGCGGTAGCAGTATGGCAAGAATTACAGGACGCTGATAACAATTGTAAATTGTATCGGACACAGCCACAATTTAATATGTACATTGGTCTTCTGTGCAGGGAAACAAAGTTAGGGCCAAGGGTAGTATTGCCAGTGAAGTTGAGGGATGAGGTTTTATAGGAAGCACATGATCACGTATTATCTGGTCATGGAGGGTGTAGAGCGACGAATAGGAGAGTGGCGGAGAGGTATTGGTGGAGAGGTAGGAAAGTAGATGTGGATCAGTATATTAAGAATTGTAAACCATGTGCACAGAGAGAAGATTTGAGTCGGAAACAGATACAGCTACAACGATTACCGGAAGCAACATGTCCATTCTCTTTGCTGGGGATAGATGTCTGAGGACCTTTCAGGTGAGCACCATCGGGGAACAGATTCGTCCCGACAATAATAGACCATTTTTCGAGGTATGTGGAGATGGTGGCTATGCCAAATCAACAGGCAGCAATGGTTGCACAAGCGATAGTAAACAAATGGATTTTGAAGTTTGGTGTACCAGAGACAATAATTACTGACCAAGGAATGAAGTTCATGTTGGATTTAATGAAGGAGCTGTGTAAACTGTTGAATGTAAAGAAGTTGAGGATGACCGCATAGCATCCACAGGCCAACGGTGCAGAACGGGTACACAGAACAATCGGGAAGATGCTGAGTTTTTATGTGGATTCTCATCACCATCAGTGGGACAAGTATTTTAAGCTTATTGTATGTGCGTACAATGCAAAAGTCCATCAGATACTGGTTTGTCTGCGTATGAGGTAGTGTATGGGCAAAAAATGCCATCACCGTTTGATTTAGTGAAGCTACAGAAAGGAAGGACCAGTGAATCAGTACGTCAATTTGCGAGAACAATTCAGGATGTTTGGAAACAAGTACAAAAGGCAAATACGAAGGAGTCCGTATCCAGCCAGCCAGGGGGGCCACTCCACGGCTCACTACCGCAGGCAGTCGTCCAGGCTTCCAACACACGCCGGAGGCATCCCGAGGCGAGGGTCGCAGATTCGGACACCAGATCACGGGCGCTTGTCGGCACTGTGACCTCAGCCACGCAGGCGAGCAGAAGCAGCAGCTGGCCGCCTGCGGCTCACACTGAGCAGTGCTGAGTCTGCAGGAATGCAGACCACTGAGCCAGCTGTCGGCGCATCCTGACGCCGTCACAATTCCGCAGCTGTCCAAGGCCAGCACGACACAGCATTGTGTTGCACGGGCCACTGGGGTGCTTCCTCAGCATTGCGGGGCCCTATGATGCAGACCAAGAGGAACGAGGACACTTGGAAAGTTCTCACAGAGTTTTAATGGTGTTCCTTCTACCTCTTCCCGCTACACTTGGTCATCCTGATACATTCAGTGGCAGAAGTTGCCACTACAGTACACTGGTGTTGTTACACAGTTGGAAGTAGGTTCTCCTTATGTATTAGATATCTTATTACTAGGTTATTTGAACGAAACTATAAGATATTCAAAGGTATTAACAGCCATCAACATTTTTCTTAATCATGCTTTAGCTACATAGTTTTTATTTCAAAAATCGGTTACAGTCACGGCCTCTGCAGCGTTGTGCTCTGACTGTCGCACTGTTAAAGCACAGTATGAAAATGGCTGTGGCTGCTTTCTGCTCCGTAGTGAAACACGTGTGTGGACCACTGTTAAAAACTGGCAAGACATAGGCTGTTATTGATGTTTTTCATACATTTACGGAGATAGTCAGCATTAAAGTCTTTCCAGGGTTGTGTGTAACGTAATAGTTATAAAAGCGAACATCAAATGTGTAGTGCAGTTAGTAGTGTAATAGTATTTTGTTATCTCGTTCAGTTTGAAATACCTATGTCTTGTAATTATAAAACTCATCATTTTTTATGAATAACACACGTTTACATCTTCGTGTTTCTAATTACATTTTGGATGCGAAATTCCTGTTTCCATTTCAAATACAAATTCTTAATTGTCGATGTTTTATAAAAGACTGTTCATATGAGTTGCTTAAATTAAGAAAACATAACAATTTAATGTTATAAGGCAAAAATGAAAAACCAAATCCTCATTTTGTGGACTATGTCCATCGCTTTATCGACTATTTTTACATGTGAACTGCAGCTGGCCACGTCACTACAAGCTAGCTGTATCAGCTGACCGGCCAGTACTGTCCAAGTTAAATGTGCCGGTAAAGCTGTTGTCCCACATTATCGCTAAGTCGATGTGCGTGTAACCCACAACATAAAACGTACCCTTGTTATTGCACTTGATACTACTCGAGACAGCTTGGCTGCAGTCCTATCTCAAATGGAAATCCAATAAGGTTCCAGCAAACATGAAAGAATACATAGTGCAAGGTTTACATCAGGTTTATTCTTATGATGAACAAATTATAGACATTTACGTCATTAGTAAAAATTTTACCGGCACCTTTGTGTGATGTATCTTAAAGTGTAACACGCGCCAAAAAGAGCAATAATATATGTGAAAGCTTAGCTTCTCTTGTAGCTATGCTATGTATATTAATTTAAACCAATAACTTTTCCTGAATGAAATTTTCACTCTGCAATGGAGTGTGCACTGATCTGAAATCTCTTGACAGCTTAAAACTGTATGCTGGACGGAGACTCGAACTCGGGACTTTCGCTTGGGTAGCTCAGGTGGTTGAGCACTTGCCGACAAATGGCAAAGGTCCCGAGTTCGAGTCTCGGTCCGGTACACAGTTTTAATCTACCAGGAAGTTTCATTAACTTTTCCTATTTGTGCGTTCGCACTACTTAACAGTGACACATCACATGTCGTATCCTTGGAATTTCTGCTGTCATGCCTAGCGAGATCAGGTGACATGAGCCATGATTGGCTTACAAAAGCGCGTCACAATCTCAATTTCAATGCTTAGGAAACTAACATGCTGTTTTGGGTGGAATTCGAAAGTATGCAAGGTACATCAAAGATCTTTCTGAATCCCCCCCCCCAAAAGTTCCGGGGAAGTTCTACACTGGTGTATAAAACCGTAACCATTCAAAGGATTGGTAAGTTTTGTGGTTCTGACGGAAAGTATACAGTCACTTGACTTTGATAAATTTTTTTTTCCCTTGTCTGCCGTGTGTACACACTGACTCATGTTTGCACCCAAGTAGAAAGTTTTTCATGTAATGAGCTTTGTGTAGCACCTTTCTAGTCACACAAGAGAAGATGCAACCCGAATCACTCGATTTCTGGTGCACTCTTTTACACAGCCACAAAATTAAGATTAATTTGGGTGATTCTTCCTGGGTGTTGTAATTTTCACAAATGTTGGTGTACATTTGTAAAATTCTATTCAGAAAATAAAGCACCCAGTACCCAGTACCTTGTTTTTCTTGGTATATTTATTGTTTGATAGAACGTTTTGTAATCATATTGCCTTAACATTTATGAAACAAAAAGAGTTCACGTTCATTTAATGCTACTCATATTTCTTTGTTTCTTGTAATAACTTGCTGATAATTAATGTGTTTCAGGAGGTGAGCATCATGGTTGGAGCTATGTTGGCACTATGTGTCTGTGTATATTGCATTTTTTATGCTTTGCTTGCTGATCGTTCACATTAAGAACAATAGTACTACACCGCACTATTTGCTTGGTCTGAAAAATGATTGATTCCTTGCTTTTATACTTTAAGAATAACAAGCTTACATTTATAAGACTAAAGTCTCCAATTACACAGGTGTTAAGTATCAAATGAGTGTTTTTATGACACCATGACATGTTGAAATAATGGAAAATAACATGACATCTATGATCTCGTTTGGTATTTTTTGTATAAATACAACATAAAATATTTGTTGTTTGGATTTTCTTATAGTGGAATTAAGTACTGTAATTTGTTGGGAAAGAGACTGATTATACATTACCATAAGGATGCCACAGTCGTGTAAAAGATATTTTTAATGTGGTTTTATATAAGACTGTACTGTGGTGTTTCAAATTTTGCTGATGGCATCAATTCCTATTTTCTGTAAAATTTTACAAAGTCAAATAAACCTCCTCAGGAAAAAATCTTTTATTTACTGCAGAAAGGTAAAAAAGTCTTGGCTACATCACTGCCCTCAATGTGACATGTATGATTTATGACACACTGTTTACCTAATTAATTTCTTTAAATATGAGCATTTTTTGGATATGACTGGAAAAATCTAATTTATTTATTTACGTATGTGAGGATAGCTCATACTCACTAAACAGAAGAGGGACATAATAACAAACAAGCACACAGAAATGACGATTAATTGGTTCAGGATCTGGACCCAGGGCCAAGTCATGCCACCATACCTTTAACACCTTGTTTCCTGTCCATTTCTCCTCATCATATCGGCATGCTGTTTTCTGGGACATTGACTTTCACATCTCCAGTGGCTCCATAAAAGTTCCTGACTGTATAAATACACTACTGGCCATTAAAATTGCTACACCACGATGACATGCTACAGACGTGAAATTTAACCGACAGGAAGAAGATGCTGTGATATGCAAGTGATTAGCTTTTCAGAGCATTCACACAAGGTTGGTGCCGGTGGCGACACCTACAACGTGCTGACATGAGGAAAGTTTCCAACCGATTTCTCATACACAAACAGCAGTTGACCAGCGTTGCCTGGCGAAACGTTGTTGTGATACCTTGTGTAAGGAGGAAAATGCCTACCATCACGTTTCCGACTTTGATAAAGGTCGGATTGTAGCCTATCGCGATTGCGGTTTATCGTATCACGACATTGCTGCTTGCGTTGGTCGAGATCCAATGACTGTTAGCAGAATATGGAATTGGTGGGTTCAGGAGGGTAATATGGAACGCCGTGCTGGATACCAACAGCCTCGTATCACTAGCAGTCGAGATGACAGGCATCTTATCTGCATGGCTGTAACAGATCGTGCAGCCACATCTCGATCCCTGAGTCAGACGATGGGGACGTTTGCAAGACGACAACCATCTGCACGAACAGTTCGACGACGTTTGCAGCAGCATGGACTACCAGCTCGGAGACCATGGCTGTGGTTACCCTTGACGCTGCATCACAGACAGGAGCGCCTGCGATGGTGTACTCAACGATGAACCTGGGTGCATGAATGGCAAAACGTCATTTTTTGGATGAATTCAGGTTCTGTTTACAGCATCATGATGGTCGCACCCATGTTTGGCGACAATGTGGTGAACGCACATTGGAAGCGTGTATTAGTCATCGCCATACTGGCGTATCATCTGGCGTGATGGTGTGGGGTGCCATTGGTTACACGTCTCGGTCACCTCTTGTTCAAATTGATGGCACTTTGAACAGTGGACGTTACATTTCAGATGTGTTACGACCCGTGGCTCTGCCCTTCATTCGATCCCTGCAAAACCCTTCATTTCAGCAGGATAATGCACAACAGCATGTTGCAGGTACTGTACGGGCCTTTCTGGATACAGAAAATGTTCGACTGCTGCCCTGGCCAGCACATTCTCCAGATCTCTCACCAATTGAAAACGTCTGGTCAATGGTGGCCTAGCAACCGGCTCGTCACAATACTCTTGACGAACTGTGGTATCGTGTTGAAGCTGCATGGGCAGCTGTACCTGTACACGCCATCCAAGCTCTGTTTGACTCAATGCCCAGGTATATCGAGGCCATTATTACGGCAAGAGGTGGTTGTTCTGGGTACTGATTTCTCTGGATGTATGCACACAAATTACGTGAAAATGTAAGCACATGTCAGTTCTAGTATATTTGTCCAATGAATACCCGTTTATCATCTGCATTTCTTCTTGGTGTAGCAATTTTAATGGCCAGTAGTGTACGTAAAGTAATGAAACATAACCACTCACCTATAGTGGATTGATGCGTGGAGCTCAGAAACGTGTAACAGAAAACAGCATTCCCAATAGCTTTTGAGCAATAGCTCTTTTTCTAGTAAAAGCACACACTTTCACAAACACAATCACACAGACCTCCAAACGGACACTCCTGCAGTCACATCAAGAGTGATTATTGATGTTTGATTATTAAAAGCAGTTGCCTGACCTGATGGAGGTGGGTTGGGGGCAGGGAAGGACACTGCGAGAGGGGCAGTGGGAAAGAGTATAGAGGAAATAGCAAAAAGAGTTTGAGGGAGGGGGGGGGGGGAGGGAGGGAGAGAGAGAAATGTAAAGATGTAGATGGAGAAATGTAAAGATGTAGAGGAAGAAGTGGAGGGGGACAGGAGAGAATGGTCACATCATGGGGGCAGTGAGGGAAGAAGAGCGGTGAGAGAAAACAGTGCATGATCTGATTGGAGGTGATGTGGACAGAAGAGAGAAGGGAAAATGAAGCTAGCTTCAGTGGAGCTTTCCTTAACCCAAAGTTAGGTGGAACATCACAGTACTTTACCACAAATCATCATATAATAGGTAGTACATACTTACATTCCTCAGGCTTACAGACAGACTTATCCAGCCAATTATAAAGGGCCCCAAAGTTTTGGAATCCAAATCATGAACTAACTTGACTTTTTTTGCATATGCAAAACATTGGATAAGGTAGAACGAGCAATGAATGACCAAGTTCAGGAGTAACTAATGTTTGTCAATTGGGAAATACTATCATATCCACTGACATTGTTTTTAGAAATATATTGTAAAGATATAAAGAAAATATGAATACAACGACTAGCTTCCACTGACCCCTAAACAGAGCCAGAAATATTACAAACTTTGCTCTCATTATTTTAGAGGTGATTCACCGAGCTAACATCATTACAACAATATATTATTATTTACCAATAGTAAAGTCACAATGGTCCATTACTTTTCTCAACTGTTAACAGGCTTTGTAGACATACTAGCCATACCAGAGAGAGCATTCGTAAATGATATAGGATCCATTAGCATCTCACAAACAGCTAAGTAAATAAGGATCCCCTCAGATAGACCCTATTTGCAAGGATAAACACTATCCAACTAGGATTCATGAGTTGCATCAGAGATTGCTCACCATTCACCTCATACACACACATAGTTAACAGAGAGGTTGATGGGTTTTACTATCTTCTTTGATACCTAAGGTTAAGCTAAGGTTCTTGCACCGTGTGACACACAATGTTCCACAGCAACATTGTATGGTGGTTGCTGAAGCAAGCACAGAGCTTACGGTTATAGAGGATTGGCAGTGCCTGAGCTGTCTCAGGTAACTCAGGTTTCACAGACCCATACCCTATAAAGACAGAGTTCCCCCGAGGTGATCACTATTTTGCATCACCTAAATCTTGTGGCTTATTGAGTGCCATGGGCATAGCAAGCATTACTCACCTAAAAATGAAAAGAAAATAATGTCTTGGGCCAAGCATGTGTGATAGAACCAAATCTCTAGTACAAAAGCACATTGCAAAATATACTTTCTTGAAAATATTTTATTCTGTTTCAAAGTTACTACATTATTTTTGGTATACAATAGCTAATATATACTGTTACTTTGAATAATGTCATCTGAGGAAAGATTTACACCAGCTTCATTAAAAAAGCACCAAAACTGTACACTCGCAAATACAAAAATATACTGTTTCTAAATAACTTACAACATATACATTTTAAAAAACTTTAACAGTCATTTGTGATAGAACAAAATGACACAAACTACTAAGAATCAAGAACTTGGACTAGTTTACCTACACTCCTGCTACAAATGGAAGATCATAGTCTTAGCAAATACTGTTGTATTCTTCTCTAAACAGGTGAGAGAAAGAAAGTGGTGCAATGTGAAAGAAAAGACAAATTATTGAACAATTAAGATACTGGAAATTTCCAAGCAAGTGATGTAATGTGCAACAATATGTTATCTGTACAAAATTATAAATGTGTAAATTAATTGAATGCAGTGACCTGGAAATTAACAAGGCTGCCTTTGTCTGAAATATTTACCTCTTGGGACAGTTTCAGTTCAGCAATTATGAAGAAACTTGGTGACAGGTGTGTTGTCAATAGTCTCAAGGGCAATACCACTGATGGTCAATCAGATGCTGTAGGTATTTGCAGATACATGCATTACATTTCACTGTGATCTCTGATAATTGTTGTTTTAATCCGAAGATCATATTTCGATGTATTTTTTAAGTTGTGTGAATTTCAATTCTATCCACTAATTTGTGCAGAAATGAAGTGGATAAACCACATTTTAATTCTACATTTGAGCGGAAAAAATTTAAACTTCCCATTGCACATTAAATTATGCCTGCAAAATGAGTATATGCATGTGAGAAGCAGCAGCACCACAGAAGGAACTGCTGCTTACGAATGAGTGAAATAAATCTGTACTATATAATTAAGTTAATGGAATGTTTAGTCATGGACAGAATCACTGGTACATGATGTTCTATCACAAAGATATCAAACATCATTTTTCAAGTAAGTTTCACTTACATGCAAAAAGAATAACATTTTTATTGCCTAACGCTACTATAAAACTCGGCTGCTGCCATATCTCAGTTTTTATCACATTTTAACTTAATAGAAAGTCATTAAAGTTTATTGTTTGTGTGGATCATCACCTGGGAAAGTAGGTAAATATTGGCAAGTGCAGCTCTAAAACTGAATGAGTGATTTTTGCCTTTTAGCTATTCACTCTCTGTCTGTAATGTTTTTAAAGGGCCTTCAAAATGTGTAAAACAGTATTCACACACATTAAAGTGCGAGTATGAAAACTGCTTGAAGTCATCAACATCTGCACCTCAATGTCGGAAGTACGTGTACCTACTGTAATCGCACATTACAAAAATGTAATCTATTTCCGATTTCTTACTACTGCTGAATTAAATAACTGCTTACTAAATACATGCCTTCTGATAACGCACTATTTTCCCTCTTCTGCAGCACCCATAGAAATACAAACTACAGTTAATTCATTCACTATTATTTACATGACAATTGTTTAACACTTGTCATAATATAATACATAAGCCCACGTGAATGAATAATAATGTTTATTTGAAAATGCCACATTTGCCAGAAAATCATACTAACTATCAGGTACAGCAAGATTATTTACAGAGTCTAATATTTAAAAATACACTATGATAATAAAGAACCTGTATAAGAATTGTATAATTTTGCAGAGAAATTTGAGATTATGACACAGCAATAAAAATAAGCCAATAACTAGTATCACAAAAAAGTGCAGATAATAATGGCTCGCCCTATAAAATGATAGGCTAATTTCTTCCTGCTTTGCCAGATTGGACTTAGAATTAATACGGTTATAATACAAGGATTAAACAATGGAACCTCTAAATTATCCATCCAATTAAATTACTTTAATAGTTGAAACTTAAAAATATGATATCAGGGATGCAAAATATTTGCATCTTCCCTTTTTTGTCTCACAGAACAAAATTCGAATTCTTCCAACACACGAATTGGAAGAATATAAATATATCACCATGATATATCTTGTTAAATTACATTATATTTTTGCTTAGCATGACACTTTACTTGTGCCTCCTGAGCATTGTTTGTACAATATTATGGAAGATTTACAATTCTCAGTATGTACATATATACAAAAAAGTACACTATTATAAAGAAAGGTATACACCTCATTCACTTCATATATGAATCACTGAAATGGATATGGAAGAAAATATTCTCAGTGGATGTATGAACAGAATTAAGATGTGTGAAGCTTTCAACACAGAAAACAAAAAGCAGGGAGTGGTGGCACTATCACAATTTAAAAGCTGTAGAGAGAAGGAGAAAAACATGTTTGAAAGCATGAAAGCCAAAACTGTTAGTAAATGAAAAGTAAAAGGCTATTACCAATAAAAGAAAGTCACTAAATGTTAAACAAAGCATTTCTGGCCATAGCTTATGGGACAGGCCTGATTAGTGGATGGATTAAGAAACATATATTAAGTGAACTTGATGGAAGAATGATTAGGCAGAAATGAAATTCGTGGCTCGGTCTCATGTGCAGAGATAACTTTCCATTAGAAAGCATACAACAAATGATATGCAACCATTTATCACACTGCCATGCACATCCATGTTGTCAACAGCTGCATAAATTGGCACTCTTAATAATTTCACAGTGCAATAACAAAATTTAAAATCACCCTGTGAATCTAGCTTGCTGCCCAGTAAGTTGATGGATGACAATTCTCCTTACTCTGCTTCTTTAGCTTTTTACATTCTATCTTTTCAATTACCACAGTTATTTGATATTCTGGTGCAACCTTTTCTCTGACAAGAACCACTTCCGAAATCTCGCCAGTCATAAAATATTTTCATCTACAATGATCAAATCTTTTCACAGTTGCTAATGTGTCTGATATAATGTATTTGGGCAGTTGTCAATTGTGATTCACTTGCTGACCACAGCAGTACTGCAACAGTATTTTTTTTTTAAACCTGCTTCTACTCCTCATCTCCTGTAGTGTAACAGTCCCTTTGTGAAGGATGGCAGAGCTATAACCACAGGCAGCTACTTCGAGTTGGATATTTCTCGAACTAAAGGGGCAGGGATGGAGAGGAATTAGAGAACATAAATATTAAAGCTGCAAACAAGGATGGAAGCTGTATTAAAGAAATGAAATTCATGGTATGGTTAATGGATGCTTCCAAAAGAAGAAACTTTCAAAATCAAAGTTTTTTCCTCAAGGATCTGTGAAAAATGACAGGATGAAAAGTTATGCAGAACCAAGGAGCAACAGATAGCAACTTTAAAGTAAATGCAAGTGCAGGCAGTGACATGATAATGTGTGGAACAACTGGGCTTTATTTTCTCATTCTTGAATAACAAGTCGTTTAGAGAAACTTTTCCTCTCTTCACTTTGGGATCTTAGAATACATATTCATTATCCTCCTTTCCTATTTAGCTTCAAAATGAACTGAATCTCTCTCTCTCTCTCTCTCTCTCTCTCTCTCTCTCTCTCTCTCTCTCTGTGTGTGTGTGTGTGTGTGTGTGTGTGTGTGTGTGTGTGTGTGTGTGTGTGACAGAGAGAGAGAGAGAGAGAGAGAGAGAGAGAGAGAGAGAGAGAGGAGGGGGGGGGGGCTGGTTGGTATATCCTCTACTACTACACTATCTTAACCTCTGGACATATGTACATGTATATACAGAAGGAGCTTCATGATTACCTGTGATAAACACAGAAAGAGGTGAACAGAAAACTGACAGTTGGATACAACCCTAACAATTGATGCAACGAGCAATATATTGTACGACAAAAAGCAATATATTGTATAACAAATGCACACAGACTATCTGTGAACTGCCAGAATCAAATCTGGCAAAATAACTAAAAAATGTGAGTGACCAAGATTCTAACTGCAAAATGAAACAAATTCTACTTTCTAATTTGCTCAGTACCAAAAGTTAAGTCATAAAAATTGCAGTTTTGGTTTTAACAGGAAATAGTACCTAATGTATAATTAAAGAGGTTATGCATTAAAATTGTACTTAGTACAAGAATATGGAATATTATTCATTTTTTGAACAAAATGAGACTGCAGAAAAATATTTCTGCAGATCTCTTATTCATATCACCTAAACGAAAGACTACAGGAAACCACAGACTATATTTCCTGAAATGAATGCTAACTTCATTTCTTAAAAGTAAATCTTTCTATTTAGTTAAAAGACTAAAAAGTTATGTGGACTGCCTCTTCACAGTCTATCTATAGTCTGCTTAAACAGAAACATGTAATTGTGTTCTTTTGTTTACTACCATGCTTTTCAGAAGATATGTTAGACTGAATGTAGATACATTCATGTAGTAGTACTTGAAGTGGCAAGGTAAAATTATGCTGCTCCATGTACAACAAAAAATATGTTTACTAGAATCTATCACTGTTATGGAAATGGTACTTAGGAGTGACAAGAATAACTGGAATTAGCAATAGAATTATCTACTGCTATTCTAAAGAAAGCGCTGAGGATCCTCTGAGTTCACACAGCTTTGGATAATCCACAAACTCAGTGCCATATATCATAATTATCATTGAGGTCACAGATACCATTGATGCCCAGAACAGTAAGTACAGAAGACTCTCTGTGTTATATTCTGAAACAAGAAAAAAGAACATTTTTTTATTAATACTGGCAACAGTAAGATAGATAAATCAAAGTACAACTTTAATATTGTTTATTCTTAAATACTGAAGTCAGAAACTGTACATGGAAAAAAAAAGCCATTGTAACATGATTTTTTTCCAAAATGTTATTGTTCTTCCTTTGATAAAAGCAAAATCATCAAACAATGGAATATCCAGGCTGGAATAATTGTTCAGATTCACTGATGACATCTTCATGACTGAGGCTGAGGGCAACCTTATCCACATTCCTGCAGAAGAACATCTACACCTTCTCCTCCATTCACTTCACCTGGTCTTCCTCAACCCAACGAGCTGCATGTTGATGTCCCCCTCTAAGATGGCAACATCAGTACCTCCGTCCATATCAAACCTACCAACCACCAGCAATACCTCCACTTCAACAGCTGCTACCTATTCCATACCAAGACAGTCTAGTTACCCATAGCCGTCACATTTGTACTGATGAGCAGTCTCTCTTCAAATATATTAAGTGAATCTCAGTCTTGTAAGAATACAGATCTACTATGCTTGTCTCTACCAATCACCTACCACCTGCTACATTCCACACTCCCACCATCTGGCCACAAAGAGGCAGTCCCCTCATGACTCAGTACTATCCATGTCTGGATCAAGGGAATCACATTCTACGCCAGGATTTTTAATACCTCTCATCGTTCCATGGAATGAGGAATGTCCTACACAGTATCCTTCCCACTCCTCCCATAGTGGTGTTCTGCTGCTCACAGAATCTATGTATTACCCATGTCTGTGGTTAGCACACTGGACTCGCATTCGGGAAGACGATGATTTGAACCTGCTTCCGGACGTCCTGATTTAGGTTTTCCGTGATTTCCCTGAACCACTTCAGGTAAGTGCTGGGATGGTTCCCTTGAATGGGCATGGCTGATTTCCTTCCCCATCCTTCCCTAATCCGAGTTTGTGCTCCATCTCTAATGACCTTACTGTCAAGGGGACTTTAAAACACTAATCTCCTCCTCCTCCACTTCTGCTCCCTTCTTCTTGCTTCATTGCTCCTATCCTCACAGTAGATCTAAATGCATGACCTGTCCCACACATCCAACCACCACCACCCCCCTACTCCAGTTCAGTCACAGGTATCATCAATCCTATCAAAGGCAAGGCTATCTGTGAAAGCAGTAGTATGATTTACTAACTAAGTTACAACCACTGCACTGCTTTCTGTGGGCATGAAAACCAATAAGTTGTCTGTCCACGTCAAAGGCCACCGACAAACTGTGACCAAAAGAGAGCTGGATCACCCAGTTGCTGAACATGGTGCCCAACACCATTGCTTCACTTCAGTGACTGCTTAACAGCTTGCACCATCTATACACTACCTACCAACACCTGTTTTCTGAACTGCACAGGTGTGAACTCTTCCGGCCATATATCCTATGTTCCTGTAACCCTCCTGGTCTCAACTTTCAGTAGTCGTCGTCTTCCACCCACCTAGCCCCTTCCCTGCTTCCATTCCAGCACTAAACAGCCTTCTATTCTACCAGCACACCCACTAATCTCTTGCCGCTGCCTCTACTTCTCACCTTTTCTGCCCACCCCCTCCTAAAATTTCCCAATTATACCCAGCAGCCCCGGCACATCCCTGCATGCTCCCAAAAGCGGACTGCATCCTCCCCCTCCCTGCCCCAGCCTCTTCCTTATCTACAGACTGCCTCTACCATCAGGCACAGTTGCTCACAGTCTGGTCTCAGGGGCCAGAGACAGTAGTCAAGTATATGTGAATTGTGCCCGAGTGAATCTGTGTGTGTGTGTGTGTGTGTGTGTGTGTGTGTGTGTGTGTGTGTGTGTGGACTTGACTTTAGAAGAAGGCTTTTTGGCCGAAATAATAAATGTATAGCTGTCTTTTGTTGTGTCTGTTCGTGACTTAACATCTTCTCTATATGGTGAATAGCCATCTATCCCTTTGATACAAGTAACTTTTTAGAATGCTGTTTATAGTTCTAAAAATCTCTGAGAATGTGTATAAAATGAGATCGAAACTGAATAACCTTTGTTTTTATGAAAAGTATTTTTGTTAAATACATATACTTTCATACATTCTAGCTCAGTTGATTTTCTTTGTCTAAGAAAAACAGAATTCATGGGATCAAATTTTTGCAACAACAAATGATGATAACAAAAATAAAAAGGCTTTGGCTTGTTAAGTCATGACACAGTGATTTCAGGAATAAGTATATTCTTTTTGGGTTATTCATGTAAATAATCCATGAGAGAGACTATATTTTAATAGGAACAGATTTAGAAATCACCTTTAAATACTGAAATACTGATATTGAAATCATAGTATTGATACGGAAAATACTACAATAATAAGCAAGTGAAAGCTTTAGATGAAGTTAAATGGACTGGAAATAAATCTGGAGAAAAAATAAATGACGAATATAACAAAGCAAATAACAGATGTGGAAAATAAACGAAACTTAAACATGGACTAAATCTCTTAAGTAAGCACGGACCAGGGCTAAAGAACTTAATGAGAGGGGTAGTTCAGAAAGATCCCACAAAAGATACTTGATTAACAAGAAATAAAAAACAGCAAATGAAAAATTTATACACAGAAAATGAAAAATAATTGAACTAATTACATCACATAATCTAGAACCACCTTGCAGTTAAGTATAATAGTTTTTCAGGCACGAAAGAATGTTTGCAATGAACCGATAACTGAAAGACGGAAAGGGTTCAACATCCAGTTGATGATGAGGTCATTAAAAATGGAACAATAGCTCTGACTGGATTGTGACGGAGCAGCAGAAATCACCAGCACCCTTTTCAGAGGAACCACCCAACCATTGCCTTAAGTGAATTAGAGAATAACAGGAAACCTAAATCTGGATGGCCACACAGAGCATTAATACTTGGTATGTAAGTCCAGTGTGTTACCTCTGCACCACATTTCTCACTTGATAACTGAAGGCAATACAAGCACAAGAATGTGGCTGCAAGTTGGAGGGACTACTGTAAGAAATTACATAGTGGCACTACATGGCACAAGTGTTAAAAGATTAATTGTTGGTGGGTCCAGATCTCAGAGATGATATTCTGAGAACATAAGTTTGGAGACTGCTAGGACCATGGAGAATAAAAAATCACTTGGAGTTGAAGATTCCCAATAGAAACACTCAAGGCACTTTTCTGGGGTCAATGTTATTGGAGGCACTACACTGACTTGTGTAAAAAGTTATGAAACCAATGTACTGCCAGAGGATTTTAAGTAGATGTGGTCGGACAGATAACAGCTACACAATGTGGACAATTCTGCCTTTTTCAGAACTAACTTATCAGCAGACAGGTGCAATCTGAAACGCCTAATGTGCAGAGTAAATCTGGTTAGGAAAACTTTAAACAAAAAGAACCACAAACATCAACAAAAAATTTGAAATATAGATCTTTGTCTGGAGAGGTCTCCTTTATAGGTGTGAAACAGACAATTGCAATGGTGAGGGAAAGGATGCTTTTGAGGTAGTTGATACCAGTGAATGCTTAAAATATTGTGGATAACAAAAATTACTGATGAGTGTATCTAGAGGGCATTTTATGCTTATGGGGCACCATGAAAACGTAAGAGGGCTACTGCTTGGGTTTGTTACAGATGCACAGCTTCTCTCTCTCTCTCTCTCTCTCTCTCTCTCTCTCTCTCTCCCCCCCCCCCCCCCCCCCCCTCAACCCCCCCCCCTCTCTCTCTCTCTCTCTGCATGCATAATTATCTCTATTTCAACCTGCTTTTTGTCTTCAAACCTCTCTCCCTGTACAATCTCTCTTTAAACCCAAATATTTCACGCCTCCATAACCAAATTTACTACTCCGCAATATATATATATATATATATATATATATATATATATATATATATATATATATATATATATATATATATATATATATAATGGAAGGAAACATTCCACGTGGGAAAAATTATATATAAAAACAAAGATGAGGTGA
Organism: Schistocerca serialis cubense; assembly: GCF_023864345.2. NCBI lineage: Eukaryota > Metazoa > Arthropoda > Insecta > Orthoptera > Acrididae > Schistocerca > Schistocerca serialis. The sequence continues at coordinate 2,008,126 of NW_026048515.1, read as the reverse complement.
CTTACCGAACAAAAGCGCTGGCAGGTCGATAGACACACAAACAAACACAAACAAACACAAACATACACACAAAATTCAAGCTTTCGCAACAAACTGTTGCCTCATCAGGAAAGAGGGAAGGAGAGGGGAAGACGAAAGGAAGTGGGTTTTAAGGGAGAGGGTAAGGAGTCATTCCAATCCCGGGAGCGGAAAGACTTACCTTAGGGGGAAAAAAGGACAGGTATACACTCGCACACACGCACATATCCATCCACACATACAGACACAAGCAGACATATTTAAAGACAAAGAGTTTGGGCAGAGATGTCAGTCGAGGCAGAAGTGTAGAGGCAAAGAAGTTGTTGAAAGACAGGTGAGGTATGAGTGGCGGCAACTTGAAATTAGCGGAGATTGAGGCCTGGCGGATGACGAGAAGAGAGGATATACTGAAGGGCAAGTTCCCATCTCCGGAGTTCGGATAGGTTGGTGTTGGTGGGAAGTATCCAGATAACCCGGACGGTGTAACACTGTGCCAAGATGTGCTGGCTGTGCACCAAGGCATGTTTAGCCACAGGGTGATCCTCATTACCAACAAACACTGTCTGCCTGTGTCCATTCATGCGAATGGACAGTTTGTTGCTGGTCATTCCCACATAGAATGCATCACAGTGTAGGCAGGTCAGTTGGTAAATCACGTGGGTGCTTTCACACGTGGCTCTGCCTCTGATCGTGTACACCTTCCGGGTTACAGGACTGGAGTAGGTGGTGGTGGGAGGGTGCATGGGACAGGTTTTGCATCGGGGGCGGTTACAAGGATAGGAGCCAGAGGGTAGGGAAGGTGGTTTGGGGATTTCATAGGGATGAACTAACAGGTTACGAAGGTTAGGTGGACGGCGGAAAGACACTCTTGGCGGAGTGGGGAGGATTTCATGAAGGATGGATCTCATTTCAGGGCAGGATTTGAGGAAGTCGTATCCCTGCTGGAGAGCCACATTCAGAGTCTGGTCCAGTCCCGGAAAGTATCCTGTCACAAGTGGGGCACTTTTGTGGTTCTTCTGTGGGGGATTCTGGGTTTGAGGGGACGAGGAAGTGGCTCTGGTTATTTGCTTCTGTACCAGGTCGGGAGGGTAGTTGCGGGATGCGAAAGCTGTTTTCAGGTTGTTGGTGTAATGCTTCAGGGATTCCGGACTGGAGCAGATTCGTTTGCCACGAAGACCTAGGCTGTAGGGAAGGGACCGTTTGATGTGGAATGGGTGGCAGCTGTCATAATGGAGGTACTGTTGCTTGTTGGTGGGTTTGATGTGGACGGACGTGTGAAGTTGGCCATTGGACAGGTGGAGGTCAACGTCAAGGAAAGTGGCATGGGATTTGGAGTAGGACCAGGTGAAACTGATGGAACCAAAGGAGTTGAGGTTGGAGAGGAAATTCTGGAGTTCTTCTTCACTGTGAGTCCAGATCATGAAGATGTCATCAATAAATCTGTACCAAACTCTGCGTTGGCAGACTTGGGTAACCAAGAAGGCTTCCTCCAAGCGACCCATGAATAGGTTGGCGTACGAGGGGGCCATCCTGGTGCCCATGGCTGTTCCCTTTAATTGTTGGTATGTCTGGCCCTCAAAAGTGAAGAAGTTGTGGGTCAGGATGAAGCTGGCTAAGGTGATGAGGAAAGAGGTTTTAGGTAGGGTGGCAGGTGATCGGCGTGAAAGGAAATGCTCCATCGCAGCGAGGCCCTGGACGTGCGGAATATTTGTGTATAAGGACGTGGCATCAATGGTTACAAGGATGGTTTCCGGGGGTAACAGATTGGGTAAGGATTCCAGGCGTTCAAGGAAGTGGTTGGTGTCCTTGATGAAGGATGGGAGACTGCATGTAATGGGTTGAAGGTGTTGATCTACGTAGGCAGAGATACGTTCTGTGGGGGCTTGGTAACCAGCTACAATGGGGCAGCCGGGATGATTGGGTTTGTGGATTTTAGGAAGAAGGTAGAAGGTAGGGGTGCGGGGTGTCGGTCGGGTCAGGAGGTTGATGGAGTCAGGTGAAAGGTTTTGCAGGGGGCCTAAGGTTCTGAGGATTCCTTGAAGCTCCGCCTGGACATCGGGAATGGGGTTACCTTGGCAAACTTTGTATGTGGTGTTGTCTGAAAGCTGACGCAGTCCCTCAGCCACATACTCCCGACGATCAAGTACCACGGTCGTGGAACCCTTGTCCGCCGGAAGAATGACGATGGATCGGTCAGCCTTCAGATCACGGATAGCCTGGGCTTCAGCAGTGGTGATGTTGGGTGTAGGATTAAGGTTTTTTAAGAAGGATTGAGATGCAAGGCTGGAAGTCAGAAATTCCTGGAAGGTTTGGAGAGGGTGATTTTGAGGAAGAGGAGGTGGGTCCCACTGTGACGGAGGACGGAACGGTTCCAGGCAGGGTTCAATTTGGATGGTGTCTTGAGGAGTCGGATCATTAGGAGTAGGATTAGGATCATTTTTCTTCGTGGCAAAGTGATACTTCCAGCAGAGAGTACGAGTGTAGGACAGTAAATCTTTGACGAGGGCTGTTTGGTTGAATCTGGGAGTGGGGCTGAAGGTGAGGCCTTTGGATAGGACAGAGGTTTCGGATTGGGAGAGAGGTTTCGAGGAAAGGTTAACTACTGAATTTGGGTGTTGTGGTTCCAGATTGTGTTGCTTGGAATTTTGAGGTTTTGGAGGAAGTGGAGCTGGAAGTGGGAGACTGAGTAGATGGGAGAGACTGGGTTTGTGTGCAATGAGAGGAGGTTGAGGTTTGCTGGAAAGGTTGTGAAGGGTGAGTGAGTTGCCTTTCCGGAGGTGGGAAACCAGGAGATTGGATAGTTTTTTGAGGTGGAGGGTGGCATGCTGTTCTAATTTACGGTTGGCCTGTAGGAGGATGCTCTGAACAGCCGGTGTGGATGTGGGAGAGGAAAGATTAAGGACTTTTATTAAGGATAGGAGTTGACGGGTGTGTTCATTGGCTGAGTTGATGTGTAGGTGAAGGATTAGGTGGGTGAGGGCAATGGATTGTTCAGTTTGGAACTGGTATAGGGACTGATGGAAGGAAGGGTTGCAGCCAGAGATGGGAACTTCAAGTGTGAGGCCTTTGGGGGTAATGCCAAATGTCAGACAAGCCTGAGAAAATAAAATATGCGAGCGTAATCTGGCTAGGGCGAAGGCATGTTTGCGGAGGGAATGTAAATAAAACTTAATGGGGTCATTGTGGGGGTGTTGTGAGGGTGACATGGTATTAGAAGGTGGAAAGTGTAACATGAGGTGAAATGAAAATGAAAATAAAAATATATGGGGAGAGATAAAGGTGAACCGGAAAGAAACTGGAGATCTGGAATGAAAAAAGGGCGAAAAGGTGTTGGTTACAGCTGGGCTGTGTTGGACTTGGGTTGGTAGACAACGATGTGCATAAAGGTTAGGTGGTTGTGTTGCCGCCAAAACACGTTAAAGGACGGAGAAATTCGGGAAAATTTCGAAAAAACTGCGTGTAGTATATTAAAAGGAGTGGTATTGTGGTGGCAGATTATGAAAATGAGGCTAACAATTGTCTGACGAAGAAATAATGGCGTTAAAACCTGTGGGAAGCGGCTAAAAATGATCAGTGATGTTGGAAAAACGGAAATGGAAATAAAGCGAAAGTTATTAGAACTGGCCGAAATGGTTGTTTAAAAGGTGAAAGGAGCTGTTTGTGAACAGAAACGGTGGATATTATAGCGGCGGTAGTGCTGAAAGCGGCAAAAAAATATTTTTTTGGTTATGGTTTGGAAGTGGGTTACGTATTATTGAGTATATATATAGGCGGGATAAAATAGTATAGCAGATTACGGTAAAAAGGAGAAGGTGAATACAAAGTGAAACTACTGGCAAAAACAGAAAGAGGAAAATAAGACGACAGAAAAGATTTCGAAATGCAACAGTGACAATAACAAACGTAATTGTTGGATTCAAATTAATGATATCAATATAATGGAAGGAAACATTCCACGTGGGAAAAATTATATATAAAAAAACAAAGATGAGGTGACTTACCGAACAAAAGCGCTGGCAGGTCGATAGACACACAAACCAACACAAACAAACACAAACATACACAAACATACACACAAAATTCAAGCTTTCGCAACAAACTGTTGCCTCATCAGGAAAGAGGGAAGGAGAGGGGAAGACGAAAGGAAGTGGGTTTTAAGGGAGAGGGTAAGGAGTCATTCCAATCCCGGGAGCGGAAAGACTTACCTTAGGGGGAAAAAAGGACAGGTATACACTCGCACACACGCACATATCCATCCACACATACAGACACAAGCAGACATATTTAAAGACAAAGAGTTTGGGCAGAGATGTCAGTCGAGGCAGAAGTGTAGAGGCAAAGAAGTTGTTGAAAGACAGGTGAGGTATGAGTGGCGGCAACTTGAAATTAGCGGAGATTGAGGCCTGGCGGATGACGAGAAGAGAGGATATACTGAAGGGCAAGTTCCCATCTCCGGAGTTCGGATAGGTTGGTGTTGGTGGGAAGTATCCAGATAACCCGGACGGTGTAACACTGTGCCAAGATGTGCTGGCTGTGCACCAAGGCATGTTTAGCCACAGGGTGATCCTCATTACCAACAAACACTGTCTGCCTGTGTCCATTCATGCGAATGGACAGTTTGTTGCTGGTCATTCCCACATAGAATGCATCACAGTGTAGGCAGGTCAGTTGGTAAATCACGTGGGTGCTTTCACACGTGGCTCTGCCTCTGATCGTGTACACCTTCCGGGTTACAGGACTGGAGTAGGTGGTGGTGGGAGGGTGCATGGGACAGGTTTTGCATCGGGGGCGGTTACAAGGATAGGAGCCAGAGGGTAGGGAAGGTGGTTTGGGGATTTCATAGGGATGAACTAACAGGTTACGAAGGTTAGGTGGACGGCGGAAAGACACTCTTGGCGGAGTGGGGAGGATTTCATGAAGGATGGATCTCATTTCAGGGCAGGATTTGAGGAAGTCGTATCCCTGCTGGAGAGCCACATTCAGAGTCTGGTCCAGTCCCGGAAAGTATCCTGTCACAAGTGGGGCACTTTTGTGGTTCTTCTGTGGGGGATTCTGGGTTTGAGGGGACGAGGAAGTGGCTCTGGTTATTTGCTTCTGTACCAGGTCGGGAGGGTAGTTGCGGGATGCGAAAGCTGTTTTCAGGTTGTTGGTGTAATGCTTCAGGGATTCCGGACTGGAGCAGATTCGTTTGCCACGAAGACCTAGGCTGTAGGGAAGGGACCGTTTGATGTGGAATGGGTGGCAGCTGTCATAATGGAGGTACTGTTGCTTGTTGGTGGGTTTGATGTGGACGGACGTGTGAAGTTGGCCATTGGACAGGTGGAGGTCAACGTCAAGGAAAGTGGCATGGGATTTGGAGTAGGACCAGGTGAAACTGATGGAACCAAAGGAGTTGAGGTTGGAGAGGAAATTCTGGAGTTCTTCTTCACTGTGAGTCCAGATCATGAAGATGTCATCAATAAATCTGTACCAAACTCTGCGTTGGCAGACTTGGGTAACCAAGAAGGCTTCCTCCAAGCGACCCATGAATAGGTTGGCGTACGAGGGGGCCATCCTGGTGCCCATGGCTGTTCCCTTTAATTGTTGGTATGTCTGGCCCTCAAAAGTGAAGAAGTTGTGGGTCAGGATGAAGCTGGCTAAGGTGATGAGGAAAGAGGTTTTAGGTAGGGTGGCAGGTGATCGGCGTGAAAGGAAATGCTCCATCGCAGCGAGGCCCTGGACGTGCGGAATATTTGTGTGTAAGGACGTGGCATCAATGGTTACAAGGATGGTTTCCGGGGGTAACAGATTGGGTAAGGATTCCAGGCGTTCAAGGAAGTGGTTGGTGTCCTTGATGAAGGATGGGAGACTGCATGTAATGGGTTGAAGGTGTTGATCTACGTAGGCAGAGATACGTTCTGTGGGGGCTTGGTAACCAGCTACAATGGGGCGGCCGGGATGATTGGGTTTGTGGATTTTAGGAAGAAGGTAGAAGGTAGGGGTGCGGGGTGTCGGTCGGGTCAGGAGGTTGATGGAGTCAGGTGAAAGGTTTTGCAGGGGGCCTAAGGTTCTGAGGATTCCTTGAAGCTCCGCCTGGACATCGGGAATGGGGTTACCTTGGCAAACTTTGTATGTGGTGTTGTCTGAAAGCTGACGCAGTCCCTCAGCCACATACTCCCGACGATCAAGTACCACGGTCGTGGAACCCTTGTCCGCCGGAAGAATGACGATGGATCGGTCAGCCTTCAGATCACGGATAGCCTGGGCTTCAGCAGTGGTGATGTTGGGTGTAGGATTAAGGTTTTTTAAGAAGGATTGAGATGCAAGGCTGGAAGTCAGAAATTCCTGGAAGGTTTGGAGAGGGTGATTTTGAGGAAGAGGAGGTGGGTCCCGCTGTGACGGAGGACGGAACGGTTCCAGGCAGGGTTCAATTTGGATGGTGTCTTGAGGAGTCGGATCATTAGGAGTAGGATTAGGATCATTTTTCTTCGTGGCAAAGTGATACTTCCAGCAGAGAGTACGAGTGTAGGACAGTAAATCTTTGACGAGGGCTGTTTGGTTGAATCTGGGAGTGGGGCTGAAGGTGAGGCCTTTGGATAGGACAGAGGTTTCGGATTGGGAGAGAGGTTTCGAGGAAAGGTTAACTACTGAATTTGGGTGTTGTGGTTCCAGATTGTGTTGCTTGGAATTTTGAGGTTTTGGAGGAAGTGGAGCTGGAAGTGGGAGACTTGAGTAGATGGGAGAGACTGGGTTTGTGTGCAATGAGAGGAGGTTGAGGTTTGCTGGAAAGGTTGTGAAGGGTGAGTGAGTTGCCTTTCCGGAGGTGGGAAACCAGGAGATTGGATAGTTTTTTGAGGTGGAGGGTGGCATGCTGTTCTAATTTACGGTTGGCCTGTAGGAGGATGCTCTGAACAGCCGGTGTGGATGTGGGAGAGGAAAGATTAAGGACTTTTATTAAGGATAGGAGTTGACGGGTGTGTTCATTGGCTGAGTTGATGTGTAGGTGAAGGATTAGGTGGGTGAGGGCAATGGATTGTTCAGTTTGGAACTGGTATAGGGACTGATGGAAGGAAGGGTTGCAGCCAGAGATGGGAACTTCAAGTGTGAGGCCTTTGGGGGTAATGCCAAATGTCAGACAAGCCTGAGAAAATAAAATATGCGAGCGTAATCTGGCTAGGGCGAAGGCATGTTTGCGGAGGGAATGTAAATAAAACTTAATGGGGTCATTGTGGGGGTGTTGTGAGGGTGACATGGTATTAGAAGGTGGAAAGTGTAACATGAGGTGAAATGAAAATGAAAATAAAAATATATGGGGAGAGATAAAGGTGAACCGGAAAGAAACTGGAGATCTGGAATGAAAAAAGGGCGAAAAGGTGTTGGTTACAGCTGGGCTGTGTTGGACTTGGGTTGGTAGACAACGATGTGCATAAAGGTTAGGTGGTTGTGTTGCCGCCAAAACACGTTAAAGGACGGAGAAATTCGGGAAAATTTCGAAAAAACTGCGTGTAGTATATTAAAAGGAGTGGTATTGTGGTGGCAGATTATGAAAATGAGGCTAACAATTGTCTGACGAAGAAATAATGGCGTTAAAACCTGTGGGAAGCGGCTAAAAATGATCAGTGATGTTGGAAAAACGGAAATGGAAATAAAGCGAAAGTTATTAGAACTGGCCGAAATGGTTGTTTAAAAGGTGAAAGGAGCTGTTTGTGAACAGAAACGGTGGATATTATAGCGGCGGTAGTGCTGAAAGCGGCAAAAAAATATTTTTTTGGTTATGGTTTGGAAGTGGGTTACGTATTATTGAGTATATATATAGGCGGGATAAAATAGTATAGCAGATTACGGTAAAAAGGAGAAGGTGAATACAAAGTGAAACTACTGGCAAAAACAGAAAGAGGAAAATAAGACGACAGAAAAGATTTCGAAATGCAACAGTGACAATAACAAACGTAATTGTTGGATTCAAATTAATGATATCAATATAATGGAAGGAAACATTCCACGTGGGAAAAATTATATATAAAAAAACAAAGATGAGGTGACTTACCGAACAAAAGCGCTGGCAGGTCGATAGACACACAAACAAACACAAACATACACACAAAATTCAAGCTTTCGCAACAAACTGTTGCCTCATCAGGAAAGAGGGAAGGAGAGGGGAAGACGAAAGGAAGTGGGTTTTAAGGGAGAGGGTAAGGAGTCATTCCAATCCCGGGAGCGGAAAGACTTACCTTAGGGGGAAAAAAGGACAGGTATACACTCGCACACACGCACATATCCATCCACACATACAGACACAAGCAGACATATTTAAAGACAAAGAGTTTGGGCAGAGATGTCAGTCGAGGCAGAAGTGTAGAGGCAAAGAAGTTGTTGAAAGACAGGTGAGGTATGAGTGGCGGCAACTTGAAATTAGCGGAGATTGAGGCCTGGCGGATGACGAGAAGAGAGGATATACTGAAGGGCAAGTTCCCATCTCCGGAGTTCGGATAGGTTGGTGTTGGTGGGAAGTATCCAGATAACCCGGACGGTGTAACACTGTGCCAAGATGTGCTGGCTGTGCACCAAGGCATGTTTAGCCACAGGGTGATCCTCATTACCAACAAACACTGTCTGCCTGTGTCCATTCATGCGAATGGACAGTTTGTTGCTGGTCATTCCCACATAGAATGCATCACAGTGTAGGCAGGTCAGTTGGTAAATCACGTGGGTGCTTTCACACGTGGCTCTGCCTCTGATCGTGTACACCTTCCGGGTTACAGGACTGGAGTAGGTGGTGGTGGGAGGGTGCATGGGACAGGTTTTGCATCGGGGGCGGTCTTTCCGCTCCCGGGATTGGAATGACTCCTTACCCTCTCCCTTAAAACCCACTTCCTTTCGTCTTCCCCTCTCCTTCCCTCTTTCCTGATGAGACAACAGTTTGTTGCGAAAGCTTGAATTTTGTGTGTATGTTTGTGTGTCTATCGACCTGCCAGCGCTTTTGTTCGGTAAGTCACCTCATCTTTGTTTTTTTATATATAATTTTTCCCACGTGGAATGTTTCCTTCCATTATATATATATAGGAAGGCCGCAGTCTTTTATATATATATATATATATATATATATATATATATATATATATATATATATATATATATATATATATATATATATATAAGACTGCGGCCTATCAACCAATCATTTACTTTGCTCAAATTGTGCTATAAAGCACTTTTCTTTTCTCAACAGTTACTCAATCTAGCCATCTAACCTCCAACTTTCTATTCTGGTGCAATATATCAAAACTTTCCTTTCTCTTCTTAGCTCTACCATTTATTGTCTATGTTTCACTTCCACATAAGGCGTCAGAAAATATTTCCAGAGAAAGACTTCTTAGCACTTAAGCTTATATCCATTGTCAAAATATTTTTCTTTTTCAGCAAAAATTTTCTTGCTATTTGCAGAATGAATTTTTACTCCACAGCAGAGTGAGCACTGATATGAGAATTCCTGGCAGATTAAAATTGTGCATTGGACCGGAACCGGAAATACTGCCTTTTATTAGGAAGAGCTCTACCAGCTGCGCTATCCAAGCCAACTCCGGGCCCACCTTCACAGCTTCATTTGCACCAGTAACTCATCACCTACTTTCCAAACTTCTTAGACTCTCTTGCTTACCTTGTGGGACTAGCACTCCTGGAATAAAGAACTCTAGAAGGCAGGAGAGGGGTACTGGCATGGAGTTGTAAGAATGTGTCACGAGTCATGTTTGGGTAGCTCAGCTGGTAGAGCACTTGCCCATGAAAGGTAAAGATCTCAGGTTCGAGTACTAGTCCAGCACATACATTTATTTTGCCAGAACATTTCTTGGTATTGTCAATCTACATTGTGTCTTCTTTATTTCTACTGTCCTGGCATGCTGGATGACATGCTCAAGATATTCCTGTGATTATTTCAATGATTAATGTAATGCTTTCTCATTTCTGTTATGTTCTGAATATCGTGAAAACATTTGCCAGTATATAAGTTGTGGTGTCACTGCCAGACACCACACTTGCTAGGTGGTAGCCTTTAAATCAGCTGCGGTCCATTAGTATACGTCGGACCCGCGTGTCGCCACTGTCAGTGATCGCAGACCGAGCGCCACCACACGGCAGGTCTAGAGAGACGTACTAGCACTCGCCTCAGTTGTACAGCCGACTTTGCTAGCGACGCCACACTGACAAATACGCTCTCATTTGCCGAGACGATAGTTAGCATAGCCTTCAGCTAAGTCAATTGCTACGACCCAGCAAGGCGCCATCACCAAGTTATATTGAGATGATAATACTGTATCAACAAGACCAATGTTCTACAATTATGGATTAAAGTTAAGTATTCCAGAAGCTACGTACTTTTCTTTATAGCATTCATTACGTATCCTGTTTCAGACCTCACGCCAGCCTGCATGAGTTTAAGTGCGTGCCTTTCGGTTTCCTCTCATTGTGTCTAGGCTGTCTTGTCTAGACACAACATAAGTAGTCCAAATTTCATAAGACTTACGTGAGCATGGTAATTTCTTTGTAATCTCCAAATTTTCGTGATTGTAACTGAGTTTATGTTATCAGCTTCCTTGATATTTCAACAGATGGATCAAGTGAAGATCTTGGTTGGTTGGAATCCAGACAGTGAGCAAACTTGAACTGAACAAGCCACACACCATCTTTTATGGCAACAACTGTTTTCTCTTTGTTGGCAACAGTGTTCCATTATGAATCAGACTTACACAATTTGAGATGACTTTTAAGCAAACTGAGCACTGAATTACCATGTTTTAATAAACTAAAGTTTCTGTCCATATAAATTAACACAGATATCAATATTAGGAAAAGGATAGGTTGTTACCCACTAAAGATGACATGTTGATTACAAACAGGCACAGTGTTACATAATTATCTTTCAGCCAAGCCTCCTTCACATTCACACAAGCACCTCACTCACTCACGACAGCCATGTCTGGCAGCTCTGGCCAGAAAGCAACAATTACATTAAGTGGCAGTCTGGAGTGGGGCAGGGAAGGAGGAGGGATAGCAGGAGGTAAGGGTGGGGTGACCGAAGAGCGCTGTCAGGTGGGGCATGCAAGGACTAGATGGAGGCATAAGAAGACTGCCAGGCACAAGTCTGTGTGGCATGGGTAGGTGTGGAAAATAAAACACAAAAATATGTAAGGATGAGGGAGGAAATGTAAACAATAGAAGTAATTATAATTGGAATTGATCTAATATAGTCCTAGCCTAGCATTTTGGAACTAGAGAAACACACTGTAAAATGAAAGTATTAATTTTAGATCATCTTCCTAAAATATTTCAAATAAGAATTGTGACCCATAGAGGTGTGACTGTGTGACTTAACAGCAAATAGACTCACTGATAATTCAAATTCAAAACCACTATATCTAAGTAAAAAATAGCTATTCTATCTCGATTACAGAAAAGGAACATCTGTGCTGTCTGCATAAAATGGAAACAACAACTCAGCAGAACACCCAGAAGCACATTATTAATCTATTCTTCTAGCAATTGTTTATTGTAAATTGATGGAAAAATGGACCATTATGTGAGAGAGAAAGGCTGCTCCAATTTATACGGAACACCACTAGATGAATAAGAATAATTGTATACACACATTGCTGACATCAATCTTCTTTTCAATTACGGACATATTTTGTATGGTCACGTTAGTTTTTTTAAATGAACAACTGCTTTGTAAGCAGGAATTTTCAAAGCTATAATATTAAAAACTCAACTGATCCTATATTGGTATGCATGCAGCAGCATGTGCTACCAATGTGTTCCTAAACAGTAGGCACAAAAATGGGGTTTTTCGGGGCTCATACCTTGGGTTCTATTCATGACAGAAAGGCAGGGTCAAATGTTTTGGATAGCCCTTGGGCTAGGAACCATTTGTATACCCAACAGAACTATCCTATAGTACAGGGTCAAAGTTGGAATATTACACACATCCTCCCCAGCTTTAGGCATATGGAGAAAATTGGTTAGTCTTTTTTCCCTTCCTTAGGTGTACCGTATTTACTCGAATCTAAGCCGCACTCGAATCTAAGCCGCACCTAAAAATGAGACTCGAAATAAAGGAAAAAAAAATTTCCCGAATCTAAGCCGCACCTGAAATTTGAGACTCGAAATTCAAGGGGAGAGAAAAGTTTTAGGCCGCACCTCCAAATCGAAACAAAGTTGGTCCATTGTAATGTGAGACACAATTTAGGTCGAATGAAAGACGATACAGCTACAGTAGTTTGGTTCAAGTCGTAAGCTTAGCAGTTAAGCTTTACCAGGTAGCCATTGCTATGCGTCAGGCGCTCCGTTCGTATTTATACGGGTACCCTTCCTTTATCATGTGCTTCGTCTGGTTTGAATCGATTGCTTATTTTGCTTTGATCTGATAAGTGCCGTTTTCTTTGTTATAGGTGTTTACGTCACTCTAAGCTGAAAATGCATTACTGTACTGTGTCATGCATTGTTTGTCGCATTTTGATAGTGCGTGTTTACGGCCTGTCGCCGCTCGCAGCATGACTTGCTTTTGTGCCCGCTACCGCCGCTTAAAAAAAAGAGGAATCGTCTCATTAGCGAAACATTGGCAAGAGACTGCTATTTGTTGTTACTTACACTGCTGCTTTCTTTGATAATGATCAACAAGAACCAAATAATAGACTGCGTATGATAGAACATGTTCTGAACGAGTGTTTAGCGAAAATTTTTCTCCGTTTGAAAATCTTTGTGGCCGCTTCTTTAGTACATCAAATTCTGCACAGAAATTAGTCATCTTACATTACAATCTAGTCAGTTGCCGTGCTTCATTTCTGACTGTATCACTATTAGGCATAAGAATAATACGAATATAAACATGACACGATACGTATATTCTTCCGCGTTTGCTGTTGTCTCACTCTAGTTTCATAGTTTATTAGGCAGACAGGATTTAAATGAGATAGCAGCAAACACGAAAGAATACATGGCAAAATGTTTATATTCGTATTATTCTTATGGTGAACAGAATACTGCATGTGATTCACATTTCATCAGGTTCCTATTAGCAACCATCTAACCATCTCTTCTCACAGGTAGGAATAAAACTCGGAACGTAGAGTTGGCCATATTGACAAACATCCCTAACAGTCTTGCCAGTCGGATTTTCGTAGTACACTGAAATTCTGCTACATTCGAAGATGAACAATACGGAATTTGTATTTACTTCGTTGGATAATGTATGAAAATGCAGTGGTCGAAACTCGGGCAGAGAAAAAAAAAGCTCGTCTTCTAACTTTTTTTTAAATTTATTTACTGATGCAGAGGTTTTGGCGCCAGTATTTATCTTTGTGCCCACAAAGCATACTTGTGTAGCGCTACATATATTCGACAGCAGAAGTTAGTTGTGGCGGCACCTATCAACATTTTTCAGAACTTCCGCTTGCTTTGCACTCGATTCTAAGCCGCAGGCGGTTTTTTGGATTACAAAAACCGGAAAAAAAGTGCGGCTTAGATTCGAGTAAATACGGTAGTTTTCATTCCACCTTAAGGGGGTTATGGAGGTGCCACTTAGTTCATGGGCGGTTCCTGAGGGGGGAAAAAAAAAAAAAAAAAAAAAAAAAAAAAAAAAGTGTTTTTCACCTTTTTCCTTGACAGCAGTGGACATCTAAATAACCAATAGCCGCAAATTGTGTAAATTTTAGTGGTATATTCTTTAGGAATTTATCTAGAAGTATCATCTTCCCTTTTTCAGAAATCTTAATCTGTTATCGAGAAACACCTCAGAAACATGGTTTTTGTGCACAAAAACAGAGCCATGGATTTCAAGACGGCTATGTACAGCAAATGGCTGAAATTTTTATGATGTATTCGTAAGATCCTGATCTCAAACAACCTACACAATTTATTTGACACCTTTATCCATTCTGAGACAGAGCTCCAAAGTTACCCCACTTGTACACACAACATACACACGTAAAAACTGGTGTGAGGTAAAAACAAAGTGACGTAGAAATATGCTGTAAAGTGTCTCCATTATCGTCAGAAGAGTTCTGGGAACCCAAAGTAGTTGTATTGAAGTACATGCAAAATTATTGTGCATGTAAAATCTAGTCTGAGGTGTAAAGTTAGTTTTGCATTATTTCAGTTTCACATAAGTAGACTACCAAAATTTTACTGACCCATAATGTTCTTTTAATTGAGTGTCATGCCCTGCTGTATCATGGAAAGAAGGGAACCAATGAAAACATGCTCCTACTGCAGCACAAAAAAGGTGATTATGGTACTGTTAAAAAGACTGACTGGAAAGTGGGGTACCAGCTGCCTGTCTACCTTCATCAGCACCTTTTTAAAATTTTTGGCATGTGAATATATTGATGATTCTTTATGTTGACGGAGAAGGAGGCAGTGGCAGTAGAAATTGATGAAAAGTAATAAATACTAGACGATAGCAGATAGTGGTTGTCACGGAGAAAGAGTGAAGAAGACAGTTGTAGTGTGAGAGAAAGAGAGGTACATAGTGGCAATGAACTATAGTTGAAAGTAACAGAACAATGCAAGGTAAAGAGTGAAGGAGATAGTGCCAATGGGAGAGGAATAAAGAGAAGGAAAATGTGAAAGTGGGTAAGAGCCAGTGATGATAAGAGATAGACTCTATGACAATGATAACAAGGAAAAGAGAGATAATGACAGAAGAGATGCCAGCAGTGGGAAGGAATGAATGACAGTAGCAGTATCAGAGAACAAGAGGCAGTCAGTGACAATAATAGTAGGACAAACAATGGAAAATTGCTATAAGGCAGGAGCGTGTGACAAAGACAATGAGATAATGACAATGAGCTGGGCTCAATGAGCTAGAGAGAGGATAGACAAGTAGGAGAGGATGGATATGAGTGACTTACAGTGATGGACTAGTGAGTGTGCATGAGTTACAGTTGGGGGAGCTTGTGGGGGTGAGAGGTGAGCTGCATGTAAAAAGAGCATGAATATCTTCACAAACAAAAACATCTGGGAAAATTTTAAACAAGCTGAGGAAGGTAAATGAGGCAGCCTGGTACCCCACTTTTGTTTTAAACAGGAGTATATTTGCTTTTTTTGTTCTACCACAGGAGCATCTTTGTGCTGCTGTTCACAATATTTAGAAAGCTGAAGACAGTGATTCTTAGGTTGGTATCAAACTTATTGAATTCTGAAAAACTTTTGACACAGTACCATGTTAGTAAACTAAATATGTTGCTAGTTGTTGGAACAAATATACAGCTGGCTTGAGGACTCACTGAAAAAGAGATCCCAATATGTCACCTTCAAGAAGACATTGTTGGAAATGAAAGACCATGGAGTCTACAATACTACTCTTCATTCTTGGAGGTGAAAAGCAGCATCAGGCATATCTTCATGAGGTGCAACAGGAACTGTAGTATACATGACACACACACACACACACACACACACACACACACACACACACACAAATGATTTCCATAGCTCTATATGAGTTTTCATGGAAGAGAAAATTATATCCAAAAAGTTGGTGCCGGTGTAATAATATTGCAAGACACTGAGCTGCTTCTGAACTATCAGTGCCTTGTACAAAAACTGACAGCTGAGCCTCATAAAAGCAAATGTACTTTAAAGTGTGTAAATAGCCAAAAATGCCTTACACTGACTGAGTGCACTATATGTGATACATGGTGGCTACACTGAAAATAAATTGTATTACTCACTGAAGCCAGGGTGCCAGCAAATTCAAATTTACACTCAAGATATATGAACAAGTGGGGATGGGGAGATTTATACAACATGTCAATGCCACACATGTATAAGCCAATGACTAGAATACAACAACAATTAAACATTCAGTGGCACTTTTGTTCAACAGTACTCTTCATATACTCGTGACATCTTATATTCATGGCGTAATGTGTATGAATCCATGTTTCATATGAGTAAACAACTTGTCAAATTAGTCCTGATACTTCACTTTTTTCATAAAAAATTTAACAGAGTATGCCTTTTTTTCTAAACGATGCTATCTTGTTCATGTATATGGTGACTGGTAACTTTGAAAACCAAACCTGATCAATTTAGTTCCCACAACAGTGGTCTGCAGTTCGTTTCACCGAGTAATAACATGCTAATTTCTATTTAATGAGTTTCTTCGTTTATTTTCTATTAGGTAACTTATATTTTCTCTTTGGCAGAGAGCATAATATACTGAACATTTGATCCAAGACAAAATTGTTTATCACA
Organism: Schistocerca serialis cubense; assembly: GCF_023864345.2. NCBI lineage: Eukaryota > Metazoa > Arthropoda > Insecta > Orthoptera > Acrididae > Schistocerca > Schistocerca serialis. Next base: position 1,991,878 of record NW_026048515.1, on the reverse strand, counting down.
CTGGGACACAAATGTAGATCTCAGTCTTTTGTTTGCGTAGTGGTATCTACTAGCCTGTCTGAACAAGCCTCTCAGACCAAAAGCTTTAACTTGTCTCTAGTTCCTCTCAATACCTTCTAAACTTCACGAATATTCTCCCAAAATGCTGTAGAACTACCACACTTTTGGAGAATGGATATAGTGAAGAGTTTGACCTAATCACAGCTTCAGTGTACTAAGATGGAGTCAACTCTCATATGAGCACCTGAAGGCAAACTCAGATTTGTAAATAGTCAGTTTCCCGCAGAGGAAGCTTATAACTAAGATTCAAATGGAGAATGAGATGAAAAGCACTAATTTTGAATGTTTTTATAGATATAGTTTTAATATCCCAGGAAGCCTCAAATCATTCCACTTTCTGCTGTAGAACGAAAATTCATTGTGGAAAGTAAATGTGAACAACAGATTTTTCTGCATGTGAGATAGCAGGCATGTTGTGCAATTTATGGTATGAGTTGCAAGTTAGTGGAGTTTTGAAAGATGCTGTTAGTAGGCCTGATAGCTTATGAGAGAAAGAAAAAAAAGAAAGAGATAGAGAGAGAGAGATAGAGAGAGAAAAAATAACTTTTTGTGCATTTAAAAAAAGACGATACATTAATTCAAGATATAATCTGTTAAAAGGACTAGCAAAATCAAAGTTAATATTGTAACACCTGGCACACATCAAATACTGAGTCAAGGCTAAACATCCCTCTATTGTTCCCCTTCTGCAATGTGTGAACTAATATTGAATATATGAATCCTGTCTCAGATTTGCCTTCTTTTTGACGATAGATGATGCAATTATTGAAGGAAAAAAGTTAATCACTTAATAATGTACAATGACTGTCTAGGCAGTGTAGGTTACTCACCCGTTGGCGTTATAATGTTTGCAAAGAACATTGCTATTGCCACCATCAGTACTACTGGGAACTGTAACAGAAGATACATGCAGTTCAGTTACACAACAAGAACTAGAACATATACTTGTTGAAAGAAATAGGTAGCACAGTTTTTAACAACATACTTCTTACAAGAATTATCTATCAGAATGCAGTCTGTAGAAAGAAAAGTTGACTAGCAATGGGGAGGATGGAGAAGAGGGAAGACGACGTGGAAAGGGGGGGGGGGGGGGGAGAGGAGGGAGTTGGTAAGAAGAGGGATGGGAAAGGAAGGGAAAATTTTAATAGCGCTACTTCCCACTTTCTCTAATCTGAGTTATTCAAATAAACATATCCATTGTATAACATTTCTTCATTTATTTCTCTCCTCTTCATTTCAAAGTACAAGTTAGGGGCACAGTAGATCACAGATTATAAAAGCATGAGTTTTCTGTACATACTTCATAGTAAGAACAGAAAGTGCTCACATTGCAGTAAAAAATGAAACATGACATATTTAAAACACAATACAGATGGTGAATCAATACAACCAGTAAATGTTCCAAACATAGTAGCACTATTACAACCTTACATGAGTAATATATGTAGCAATAGCGTCCCATACACAACAACATAGAATGTATTGTAAGAATAAACAACCATTTCTTACCAGAATACACGACAGTGGTGTTAATAAAAGTAAAACTTTTATAAGCTGCAATTATTTTGATTTCAATGACAAACTTTATGCGTATATGCTCTTATAATATAAATAAAGGAAGAAGAGAAGGCAAAACTCAGTGTACAGTTGAGACATTGAATGGTCAGGAGGCACATAAATAAGTCTTTAAACAGTGCTAAGCTTTTCACTTATGTCCATCCACAGAGCTAAGTAGTGTGGAAAACACACAAACAAACACCAAGAAAGACACACAGGCGCACACACACACACACACACACACACACACACACACACACACACACACACACACACCTGCATGGCTACACTGTCCTGGTCAACTACATTGGGTTGAGGTGCAGTGCTGATACAATATTGTTGACCTGAGCAATGTAGCTGATCAAGTGTATTTATATTTTATACTAGTCAGCCCTGAAGGACGGCATCATCAGCAAGCTTAGTAACATTTCCGATATTCCTTTTGTTTATTTACCACTTGATGCCTCAGCTAAAGGGTGAGTTGTTATCTTTGCTCCTTCCATTATTTATAAAATATTTTCCATTACAGTTTTTAAGAATGATATAGAGAGAATTATATTTCAAAGGAACACAAAAGGTTGCTTAAAATTTAACACTGTTGATGACAAGTTTAAAAACATTCTAGAAATCGATCATGCCCTTTTCAAAGGAACCACTTTTCCATTCACCTATATCACATGTGAGAAACCATGAAAAATGTAAATCTAGGAGACAGCTGTAGATTTTAGACCCACTCCTCCCAAAAGCAAGTTCAGCATCTTAATGCTGACACCACTGTAATCAGTCACTTTCTTCAAGAACAAAGTACTAACCAAAATTAAGTTACAGCTACCCTTACTTTCATCAGTATTTGGGGGGAAAAAAAAAACCATGAACCAGGAAGAGGAGAGCTCAATAAGTTTAAAAAATAAAACTGACGAAGGAAAGCAAAAATTAACACAATAGAGAAAAATGATGACTACAATAGCATTAATAGGAAAAGTCAGAGTTTTGCTTCCAATCAATGTTAAATTCATTATATAGAGATTAATTTTGGACCAGACATGGATACGAAAGGAAAAAAGGAAACATTCTGGTATTCAGTGGAACTGATTTTCAGTAAACCATGAAAACCATAAATTTGGATGGCGAGATGGGAATTCTGGAAAATGAAAAATCGTCACTGATATCATGAAGAAACACAAAATAGTAATCATGGCTCTTCAAGAAATCAGAAACAGTGATCAAGACCCTACAAAATTATCGACTCTATCATAGAACCCAACTCTCAGTCCCCCAGACTTGCAAGTCTATCTTTGAAATCTGCAAATAAGACATACACAATTATCAATGCACAGCTCCGACCAATCATAAAAAATAATACTCTGAAGGGCAAAGAAGAAACACAGAAATTTTGCGATCTCCTGGATCAAGTCTTAATCAACATTCCTCCAACAAACATAAAAATTCTCCTTGATGACTTCAATGCTCAACTGGGGCAAGAAAAAAGATATAGAGATATCATCGGAAAATGGCCAGCACACAAATGGACCAACAAGGTTAATTGAAACTTGTAGAAACCATAACCTGGTCACAAAATCAACATGTTTTACAAGGACACCTCACAAATTAAAAACCTGGAAACACCCTGATTTACGAAAGGATGAATGGCAACTGGAACATGTATGCATGGATAAATTTCTCCATCGTGAAATCTACAACATCAAAGTTTTGAGGGGTGAAGACTCAGGGTCAGACCACTATGTTGTGAAGATCAAAGAAAAATTAACACCAATGGTAAAGAAAAGGTCTCAGAAAAAACTAGAAGAAAATTTGACCCAACCATCTTATCAAAAAATGATGAATACACTAGGAAAATCAGGTGAAGGGTCTGTTGTTGTTGTTGTTGTTGTTGTTGTTGTTGTTATGGTCTTTAGTCCTGAGACTGGTTTGATGCAGCTCTCCATGCTACTCTATCCTGTGCAAGCTTCTTCATCTCCCAGTACCTACTGCAACCTACATCCTTCTGAATCTGCTTAGTGTATTCATCTCTTGGTCTCCCCCTACGATTTTTACCCTCCACGCTGCCCTCCAATACTAAATTGGTGATCCCTTGATGTCTCAGAACATGTCCTACCAACCGATCCCTTCTTCTGGTCAAGTTGTGCCACAAACTTCTCTTCTCCCCAATCCTATACAATACTTCCTCATTAGTTATGTGATCTACCCATCTAATCTTCTGCATTCTTCTGTAGCACCACATTTCGAAAGCTTCTATTCTCTTCTTGTCCAAACTATTTACCGTCCATGTTTCACTTCCATACATGGCTACACTCCATACAAATACTTTCAGAAGTGACTTCCTGACACTTAAATCTATACTCGATGTTAACAAATTTCTCTTCTTCAGAAACGCTTTCCTTGCCATTGCCAGTCTACATTTTATATCCTCTCTACTTCGACCATCATCAGTTATTTTGCTCCCCAAATAGCAAAAATCCTTTACTACTTTAGGTGTCTCATTTCCTAATCTAATACCCTCAACATCACCCGACTTAATTCGACTACATTCCATTATCCTCGTTTTGCTTTTGTTGATGTTCATCTTATATCCTCCCTTCAAGACACCATCCATTCCGTTCAACTGCTTTTCCAAGTCCTTTGCTGTCTCTGACAGAATTACAATGTCATCGGCGAACCTCAACATTTTTATTTCTTCTCCATGGATTTTAATACCTACTCCGAATTTTTCTTTTGTTTCCTTTACTGCTTGCTCAATATACAGATTGAATAACATCGGGGAGAGGCTACAACCTTGTCTTACTCCCTTCCCAACCACTGCTTCCCTTTCTTGTCCCTCAACTCTTATAACTGCCATCTGGTTTCTGTACAAATTGTAAATAGCCTTTCACTCCCTGTATTTTACCCCTGCCACCTTTAGAATTTGAAAGAGAGTATTCCAGTCAACATTGTCAAAAGCTTTCTCTAAGTCTACAAATGCTAGAAACGTAGGTCTGCCTTTCCTTAATCTTTCTTCTAAGATAAGTCGTAAGGTCAGTATTGCCTCACGTGTTCCAGTATTTCTACGGAATCCAAACTGATCTTCCCCAAGGTTGGCTTCTACTAGTTTTTCCATTCGTCTGTAAAGAATTCAAGTTAGTATTTTGCAGCTGTGACTTATTAAACTGATTGTTCGGTAATTTTCACATCTGTCAACACCTGCTTTCTTTGGGATTGGAATTATTATATTCTTCTTGAAGTCTGAAGGTATTTCGCCTGTTTCATACATCTTGCTCACCAGATGGTAGAGTTTTGTCAGGACTGGCTCTCCCAAGGCCGTCAGTAGTTCCAATGGAATGTTGTCTACTCCGAGGGCCTTGTTTCGACTCAGGTCTTTCAGTGCTCTGTCAAACTCTTCACGCAGTATCGTATCTCCCATTTCATCTTCATCTACATCCTCTTCCATTTCCATAACATTGTCCTCAAGTGATTCGCCCTTGTATAGATCCTCTATATACTCCTTCCACCTTTCTGCTTTCCGTTCTTTGCTTAGAACTGGGTTTCCATCTGAGCTCTTGATGTTCATACAAGTGGTTCTCTTATCTCCAAAGGTCTCTTTAATTTTCCTGTAGGCAATATCTATCTTACCCCTAGTGAGATAAGCCTCTACATCCTTACATTTGTCCTCTAGCCATCGCTGCTTAGCCATTTTGCACTTCCTGTCGATCTCATTTTTGAGACGTTTGTACTCCTTTTTGCCTGCTTCATTTACTGCATTTTTATATTTTCTCCTTTCATCAATTAAATTCAATATTTCTTCTGTTACCCAAGGATTTCTACTAGCCCTCGTCTTTTTACCTACTTGATCCTCTGCTGCCTTCACTACTTCATCCCTCAAAGCTACCCATTCTTCTTCTACTGTATTTCTTTCCCCCATTCCTGTCAATTGTTCCCTTATGCTCTCCCTGAAACTCTGTACAACCTCTGGTTCTTTCAGTTTATCCTGGTCCCATCTCCTTAAATCCCCACCTTTTTGCAGTTTCTTCAGTTTTAATCTACAGGTCATAACCAATAGATTGTGGTCAGAGTCCACATCTGCCGCTGGAAATGTCTTACAATTTAAAACCTGGTTCCTAAATCTCTGTCTTACCATTATATAATCTATCTGATACCTTTTAGTATCTCCAGGGTTCTTCCATGTATACAACCTTCTATCATGATTCTTAAACCAAGTGTTAGCTATGATTAAGTTGTGCTCTGTGCAAAATTCTACCAGGTGGCTTCCTCTTTCATTTCTTAGCCCCAATCCTTATTCACCTACTACGTTTCCTTCTCTCCCTTTTATTACACTCGAATTCCAGTCACTCATGACTATTAAATTTTCGTCTCCCTTCACTATCGGAATAATTTCTTTTATTTCATCATACATTTCTTCAATTTCTTCATCATCTGCAGAGCTAGTTGGCATATAAACTTGTACTACTGTAGTAGGCATGGGCTTCGTGTCTACCTTGGCCACAATAATGCGTTCACTATGCTGTTTGTAGTAGCTTACCCGCATTCCTATTTTCCTATTCATTATTAAACCTACTCCTGCATTACCCCTATTTGACTTTGTGTTTATAACCCTGTAGTCACCTGACCAGAAGTCTTGTTCCTCCTGCCACCGAACTTCACTAATTCCCACTATATCTAACTTCAACCTATTCATTTCCCTTTTTAAATTTTCTAACCTACCTGCCCGATTAAGGGATCTGACATTCCACGCTCCGATCCGTAGAACGCCAGTTTTCTTTCTCCTGATAACGACATCCTCTTGAGCAGTCCCCGCCTGGAGATCCGAATGGGGGACTATTTTACCTCCGGAATATTTTACCCAAGAGGACGCCATCATCATTTAATCATACAGTAAAGCTGCATGTCCTCAGGAAAAATTACGGCTGCAGTTTCCCCTTGCTTTCAGCCATTCGCAGTCTATCAAATATAATACGCCAGAAGAATTAACAACCAAATAAAAATCTATAGCAGAAGAATTGGCTCCAATAAATCCCAGGGAGAAACATGAGTGGTGGAATGAAGAATGTGACCAGGCATTAGAAAGGAGACACCAAGCTTGGAAAAAGCATCAAGCCCAAAAGTCTGAAGAATCACATCTAGAACTAATTAAGCAAAGAAAGTCAATCCATCAGACACACAAAATGCAAACATCTTAAAAATACCCTAGAAAAGATAGAAGAGATCTTCCAGAAGAAACAGTCAAGACATTATTACACAACCTTTGGAAGATATCTTAAAAAGTATGAGTCCCCAACATTAATGCTGAGAGAGAAGTCAGGAAAGTTGGCGCATAGTAATCAAGAAAATGCAGGGATCCTTGCAGAGACTTTCAACAAACTTTTAAATTGTGATGACTCACTGGAAACATTTCAAGTAGACACTGAAGCACCTATTTTAATCACCCCAGACCTTACATATCCTCCAACTATCAATGAGGTAGAGGTTGCAATTCAGGAACTAAAAAATTGTAAGTCATGATGTGAAGACCACGAATTTGCAGAAATATGGAAGAATGCTAGAAAACCTGCAGTCATAAATCTCCACCAACATATAATTGAAATGTGTATCACAGAGAAAATTCCAGAGCACTGGATCTCAGGAATAATACACCCATTATTTAAAAAAGGAGGTAAAACCAACTCAGATAATTACAGAGGAATAGCCCTTCTGGACTGCATATACAAAATTTTCTCCTGCATAATTTACAATAGGATCAAAACATTATGGAACCACAACTTGGAGAGTATCAAGGAGGATTTCGACCATACAGAAGCTGCTCAGGCCAAATTCTTAGCCTGAAACTAATAATGGAGTATTACAAGTACAGAAACAACAGTTATTCATCTCATTCATAAATTAAAAAAATAAAATAAAAAGGATAATGTTCATAGAACCACACTTCTAAAAATCCTTAGAGCATATGGCTTCCATCCCAAATTGGTAAGACTCATTCAGCTAACTTTAACTAACACAAATTCAAAGGTCAAGTTTAGAGAAGAAATGTCAAAAGCTTTCACAATAAAAACAGGTCTCAGACAAGGCGAGGATTGTCCCTTTTGCTTGTCAATGTGGTCCTCGATTACATCATGACAATCTGGCAAAAAGAAAATCTATGTAAAATCAATCAAAATTTGAGGAAAACCAGCAATAAGAGCAAACTGCCTTGGGTTTGCTGACGATTTAGCTCTCTTGGACCTTGACATGGAAGTAGTTCATGCTCAGATTACAAGTCTTCAAAAAATTGCTTCAAAAATAGAATTACAAATATCCTTTGAGAAAAATGAAATCATACTTATGAAGCCTCTTTGCACAGATAAAATCTTCATAAATGATCAAGCAATTAACATAGTTCTACAATTTAAATATCTTGGAGAAATTATTTTGCACAACTTGGGTGAAAAAGCAACAGGGATAAATAGAATCAACAAAATGAAAAAAAAAGCACAATTTCTAACCTGGTCAACATATAATAATACATGCCTGTCAACAGACACTAAAACCCAACATTACAAAACTGTAACTCTCCCAGAAGCAACTTATGTCTGTGAAACTTTGTTTCAAATTGAAAATGAAAGAAGAACCAATCAACTCCTCAAGACTGTATGAAGAATTATCAGAACATGCATCAATAAAAAATACCAGGTTGATGGAGTCTGGAGAATCTTCCCTAATGAAACTATCTACTGTGAGTTGACCCAATCACCAGCACAATGAAGAAGAAAAGAATCTCATATTTCTATCACATCTTACGATTGCCCGACAGCAGGATTTTAAAACAGCTAGTTATGAGAAGTCTCGGAAATAATACAGGAGGACGGCGAGTCAAAGAAATTCTGCAAGATCTTGAAGCAGTCGAACTTAGAATTACTGATGCTGAGAACAAAATCAAAATTAACACTCTCCTTATGAATCATAAATTTTCTGCAGAAATGACGCACTGATGACCAGTAGAGATTTCAGATGAGTTAAGAAAACTGTGTTTGGAACAAATGAAAAAGTACTGGGCTGAGTACAAGAAGCAAGTAGTACAATCTTCAAAGGGAAAGTGAACATGTGGAAAATCAAGTTAATAATAATAATAATAATAATAATAATAATAATAATAATAGCATTACCATTACCATGTAAGAGCCAAGATCAAATAACAATACAAGACTGATTTCAGCAACAAACATTGGTTCAAATGGCTCTGAGCACTATGGGACTTAACATTTGAGGTCATCAGTCCCCAACAAACATTAGCACTCCTATACTATTCAGGTTGATAAGCCCACTACAATAGTGGCATGCTGCCCAGAGTGGGGGGGAAAATGAAGACATCTGGTTAGTCACTGCAGGGGTGCTTCACATCCACAGGGTAATGAAGATAGCATTACACGACATATATAGCTAAGTGACCTATAAATAAGGATGGGAAAAATTGTTTTATTTTGAGGCCAATTTCAGTGCTATTTTTTGCCAAGCTCACCAGTATTTTTGTGAAGCTTGGCGATATTTTTTGCCAAGCTCACCAATATTTATTGGAGAGCTCAACTACATTTATTGCCAAATTTGGTGTTACTTTCTTGAAATTCAGGGCTACTCATCTAGCTGAATTTGGAGTTACTCTTTTATCTGATTTTGGAATAACTGTTTTCGCCAAATTCAGGGTTATTTCCCTGATAAATCTGAAATTTGAAGTTACTTTCATGCCAAATTTGAAGTTACTTTCATGCCAAATTTGAAGTTACTTTCATTCCAAATTTGAAGTTACTTTCATGCCAAATTTGAAGTTAGTGTTTGTCTTCAAATTCAGTGTATTTTTTCATCAATTTTTTTTTTCATCAATAACTATAAGTTACAAACACATTTCTTTGTATGGGAAACAGCAAACTCCGCAATATTTCTTAAAAAGCAACAATATGATGGTATTTTGTAAAAACCACCGATTCTGCATTATTTCACCAAAACTGCCAACTTCCTGTCATTTTTGTGAAATTTTCCTGTCCCTGCAAATGAACAGTATGAGCCATATCACATAGTTACTCCCAATATTGAAAGATGACCCTCTTGCTGCTACCTGTCACTTGAAAATAACTGGACTATGCCACAAATAATGCCGGTCCTGGCTATACAAACAATCTCAATCCCTTCAATGTCTCTCTCAGCCACTCTTTTGCCCTACTGTCATCGCCAGGCTGTGTTGGTGCTCTACTAAAACTACAGTCCAAGAGTTAGCCGCTGCAGCTGTTATGTTCCATCATGTTCGAATCCTGGTGATATGATGCAAGATCTCCCTCCAGGCACGCCTGGTTGTTGTTTTGGCCATCAATTTTTCCAGAGACATTCCAATGCTTTCTTTGGCACCCTCTATTCACTTTCTCCTCGATTTTCTTCTATATCTTTAACTTTCTGTTCTTCCAAGCAGTCCAGCTTTTTCTAGTGAGTGTTCTGATCTCATAATTCAACCCGAGTACGTTAATCTCATATGGAGTATTTTGGCCCTTCCTTCTTTGACATTGTATAACAGATAAATGACACACCACAGAAAACATCAGTTAAGATACTCAACTACTTCAGTAGCACACTTAGTAGCCCATTTGAAAATACTGTTAAGTCAACAAAATATGGCACACATTTTTAAGCAGTTAACAGAGAAAATCACTGCACAATGGGGTGCGAGTTGTCCAAATGAACAAATAAAATGGAGACAAAGTTAGCATTGCATGTGTGCATAAAATAGCATAATGTGTGTCTATAGGTTCTAACATTTTCGGACAACAAGAGACAGTGTGGTATTGGGTTGCAAGGCACACACATCTCTCAATTCAGTTAACTTGTACGTTGGGTGTAGCCGATCCTCTTCCCTGGGTAATCAGTTATGTCGATTTCCTACAAGCTGCATCTCTGAAGGCTATAGCTGGTTAAGGAAATTTATTAAAATACTTCTCTATCCTTGAAATAATTTTGGTACTCATATAATACTTTTGAGTTCCATCATTTTATATTTTCAACTTTCACAGATAATAACTTCTGCAAGCTAACTTACTCCTTACACATTAGACTCATTTAACACATTCAAATAGCATACATGTGTCTCGTTTTGTTCATAGTCTTAAGTGAGTCCAATACATGAATGTGCATAGCAATCTATCTTCAACTGTTCAATAGTCTGTTTTGCAATCACCACAGACACTAACACATCAAAGAATGCGACATAATTATTCGTTGAGTTCTCCTCATGTCTTCTGTGGCGCTTGTTGTCATCGTCAGTGACTCACCCCTCTTACAGTCTTCTAATAACAAACTTCCGACCTGTACATAGAAACAGGTGGATCGGTAGAAACGTTCTCACTCTCTCGCACTCGTACCTAAAATATCGGTTGTTCGAGACGGTTGAAGGCCGAGTGTTTCTAGAATTTTCTCCAAAATTCTTGAGGCACTACAAGGTCATTTAGGATCTTCCATTTGCATAAGCTACTGTAATATATAATGAAAATAAATAATAATAAAAAGTGAAAGACAAATGTTGATGATTGCAACTGAGTGCAATACAAGTTGTGTAAACAAACAGAAGGAACTGGCAGGCACGTGTATCAGTTTATTTCTTTTTTATTTAAATGTGTATAGTGTGTGCACTTGCCTTTAATAGAACTTTCATGGAAAGAGGAAAGTGTTAAAAAGTTCAAGCATTGGTCAGTGTGAAATGCTCAATTAACTACAATGAAAAAGCTGCAGAAAATGTAACAGCCTATTATTGTTAACTGTAGCAGCATTATCTTTCTACATACTAAGAAAACATATTTGTGGAGCTTGTATTTAGCTCTCTTGTCATCTGCTTGTAATCCATAATTTTGTTCTACATACTACTCTTGTATTCACTTATCTCAAGCAATAAACAAATGCAGGAGGTGGTCTAGGGAATACACAATTGGAAAGACCCATCCTAGTCCTTTCAGATTGCAAAGCAACAGTCACAAAGGAGAAAACCATTAATTACAACAGAAAATTATCAACAAATACACAGAGTAAATGAACAGTACTCACAGTGATGTATTTCCATCCCTTTTCAGTCTCCAGAGGACATGGCTGAGCAGCACCCTCACCATCCTGTACTTGATAGCGACCCAAAAACAAGTCAATGGCATCCTGTAAAGTAAGGAAGCCACTATGAGCGTGTCTCAGTATGTTAGGTACCCAGATCCAACTTAACAAATCAGCGTATAAACTAATTAACTAAATACTGATAATGGATGGGATAAAGGTAACCAGCAGCAATACAACTGATATCATTGCACAATCTTTTCAGACATCTCCCAGCTCAGTTTTATAAGACTTTTCTCACACAGTGAAACAGAAACCACTGCCTCTTTTAAGTTTGGAATTACATCATTTTGCTAATTTCACTTTATCTCCCATGCGCAAAATAGAGTATTCTGCATAAAAGTAGCTGCTTCATGTTACAATTGATTTGTCCAGCTAGTTGCCACTTTCTTTCTCCTATGTCATGCATTTTATCGTCACATGTAATCACAGTATCCCTATCCACTCAGAATCTTACATTTACAAACTCCTACACTAACCTACCGCATTGTTATCTACATGAGTTAAAGTTCCATTCTGTTAAGATGGGGAGGGGTCTGTGAAGTGATTGTGGAGGAGGTGGGTTCAAGCAGTGGGGATAGGGGACGATCGTTAGGGATAGTGAAAGGAGGTGTTCTAGAAGGGTGGGGTGGGGGTGGGGGTGGGGGGTGAGGGAGAGGAATGAAGAGGCTTGGTGGGCTAGGGGCTTTCATAACAAAAAATTAAATAGAGGCGGGAAGGTCATCCAGTAGAAGAATAATGAATAAAATGTTTCTCTTTTACGAATTACATTTCATCTACACACACACACACATACACACACACACACACACACACACACACACACACACACACACACACACACAAATGGTTCAAATGGCTCTGAGCACTATGGGACTTCAGTCCCCTCGAACTTATAACTACTTAAACCTAACTAACCTGAGGATATAACACACATCCATGTCTGAGGCAGGATTCGAACCTGCGACCGCAGCGGTCGCGCGGTTCCAGACTGTAGCACCTAGAACTGCTCGGCCACTCCGGCTGGTGCGCGCGCGCGCCCACACACACACACACACACACACACACACACACACGGACAGACACACAGAGAAGGAGAGAGAGAAATGAGCATAATGGGATTCCTAACCTGCCTGAAACCATCAGCAAAATTGTTCTTGCAGTAGCGGGTTAGAGAATTGACAAGATCTCGCAGAAGACCAATGCGAGTCCTTTTTCCAGTACGTGTGAAATCAGTCTTCAGAGCACCAGTCCCCGAATACTGTATACTGAGGACATCTGCATTGTCGGCCCACACCTGCTTGAAGAGGTACTCGAGGAGTGGTTGCTGTTGAACAGCCTGACTTTGTTGTAGGAGGCCGAGCTTCTGTGCGGCAAATGACAAAAAATAATAAATTAATGAAATATTGCAAAATATATCTAAGAAACACAGGTCACCATTATAGCAATTTTTTTGATTTAAAACATAAAAAACATTATTTAATGTCCATTCACTGTAAATATGTCAACAATACCACTTTTTAGAAACAACCCATCATCACAATTTGACAGGCATGATGCTCTTATAAACTGCAATACTTCGATAATTACTTCTCCACCTTTTTATGAACTTCAGCCTTCAGAATGTCTCATTAAATCATTATTCCCATCACTTCCACACAATGATATTTGGTTCTTGATATGCAAGCTGGGCTCAGATAACCCAAGCACATGGCCCATTTACCCCATTTTTGAAAGCTTTATTGGGTAACTGGGCAACCCATCAAAGCTTATAGCCTAAAAAAGAGACACATGCCGGCAGTAACATTTCCAGGTTCCATTATGTTTCTAATTTATGCTATGGTAACAGTAATTTTCTTAATATTTGCAGTGAACCTGTAATTAGTTCATGAGCTCAATATGTCATCATATTTCTATGAAAACTTTGCACTACATAACTGTTTCAAGTAAATCACAACAATTATAATCATTAAACTGCTTGTTGAAGAGTGATTCCATCATCTTTCAGCACTGCCAACTGCCTGAATTGATATTAGCCTCATACGTTTTGTGGAAGAAAGAAACAAGGCCCAGTTAGCCACTGGTCCCAAGATATCCCAATGGACCTTACAAAATTGAGGGATTCCATCAGATTCTACAGGCTTTTTCAATTTTAATGATTTCAGCTGTTTTTCAGTCCAGCTGACACTAATATCTGTATTACCGTATAGTGGTGTTGCTGAGTCTCAGACAGGCACAACAAAAAGACTACTCAAAAAATTAGCTTCCATTCAAAAGACCTCCTTCTGAATTAGATTGCAGACATACACAAAAGATGACCTTTTGGTTGAAATCTTACTTTTTTTTTGCGCACCTGTTGTGCCTGTCGCAAGTCAGCATTTCCACTATATGGTGAGTAACAATCCATCTGTTTCATGATATTACATTATTCCATCCTTGATTTTCCATTGTTTAATATGTATATTAGTCATCTCTGCTGTGGTGTGAGAATAGAATGGGGCTGTATTCTTGAAGCTTCTTTAGTAAAGGAACATTTGAAAATGGAGTTCAACATTTCTGGTTTTTCTCTGTTACCCTTAATTTCGGTTTCTGAGTGCCTGGACACTAACTTTGCTGCCTGAACAAATGGCCAGAATTTTCTCCAATGTCTTATATTTGATAGTGACAAAAGCATGCTTAACAAGAGCACAAATTGAATATCATTTAACACAGCCTAATTGACAGCTGAAAAGGCCTACAACTGGTTCACAGCAAACAGTTTGTCTTAATCTCACAGATAGTCATATTATGCAATTTCAAATAAGCAACAATGACTTGCTAGACATTAATAGTCAGACACTAAATGCAACACTGTATGTAAAATACCTACATTTCCTCCTAGGTATCAAGATAAAATAGAACCAACATGCCGAAAATTAATTAGGAAGCTCTGATCGGTATTTTTATTCTTATAAATAATCTATATCAACTCAAAATAATATTTATATCTAAAAACAAAGATGATGTGACTTACCATAAGAAAGCGCCAACAGGTTGATAGACACACAAACAAACACAAACATACACACATAATTCAAGCTTTCACAACCAACGGTTGCTTCATCAGGAAAGAGGGAAGGAGAGGGAAAGACGAAAGGATGTGGGTTTTAAGGGAGAGGGTAAGGAGTCATTCCAATCCCGGGAGCGGAAAGACTTACCTTAGGCCGGTATTACACTATCAAATTTCTTTGTCAAAGATTTGATCAAAGATGTGATCCAATATTCCGTCCAATATATTTGACAAAGATCTTTCACGTAGCGCTAGAGGGGGTATTACACTGTCATCAAATTTTTCGTCAAAGTTCAAGATGGCTGACAACAACTTGTTACAACCGCAGCAGTTCTATGTACTCCAATTGCATTGTGTGCACATGCGGAAAAGAAGTGGGGGAAAAAATGGAACCCCACATACGAGGTTGACAGTCTTAAAAGTCCTGGGATTACAACTTGATAATAAATTCAGTTGGGAGGAGCACACCACAGAACTGCAGAAAGGCCTTAACAAATCTGTATTTGCAATTCGAGTGTTAGCAGACATAGGAAACATAAAAATGAAAAAGCTTGCATACTTTCATTCCATAATGTCATATGGGATAATATTTTGGGGTAAACCTTGAAGTCAAACAAGTTTTCAAGGTCCAAAAGCGTGTAATACGTATTATTTGTGGAGTAAATTCACGGACCTCCTGCAGAAACCTTTTCAAAGATCTGGGTATACTAACTACTGCCTCTCAGTATATTTACTTCTTAATGAAATTTGTCGTAAATAATATATCTCTTTTTCCAACAAACAACTCAGTTCATACATACAATACCAGGAACAAAAATGATCTGCACAAGGACTTAAAAGCGTCTGTGATCTATTCTGTTACTCGTTTTTATTCTCTGTGGGTGTTTTTAGTATTTGGAAAAAGGGACCGATGACCATCGCAGTCTGGTCCCTTTAATCCCACAAACCAACCAACTTACTTTAGTTCAAAAAGGGGTCCACTACTCAGGAACACTCATCTTCAATAATTTGCCAGGAAACATAAAAAATTTAGTTAGAAATAAAGATTAGTTTAAAAGGAGCCTGAAAGACTTACTACTGGCCAACTCCTTTTACTCCATTGGCGAAATTTTTAATAGAAACAAATGATGTATTGTATTTATTCATACTATTAGTATTGTTATATCAGCTTAAAAAAAATCTACATGTTCCACATCCACGAGGCTCTCCTCAGCACGGATCTATGGAACGAAAAACTAATCTAATCTGGGTGAAGCCGTGGGTTTTACGACGACACGATAAAAGCATTCAACAAAACTTGTTACGTGAGCTTACAGTGGAAGACGTCAAGTCGTACATCAATTACTTAAGAATGGATGAGCATACATTTCTGTATGTGCTCAATGAAATGTATCCTCATATCACAAAGCACAATATTCACTTAAGAACTGCTACATCTTCTGAAGACAGGCTCACTATAACACTCCCATTCCTTGCTACAGGAGAGGGTTATGTTAGGTTAGGTTAGGTTAGATCAGGTTAGGTCTCCAATCTTCTTAATCTATTTTTGTATTCCGGGTTGCCTCACGTTGTAAATCGCCTCATCAGCTTCAGACGTCTCTATTAATTTTGTAGTTGTCGGCACACACCCATTGTATTTACCGGCAATGGTTATAAAAACACTACAGACGACAGGATACTGCAGCGATGCTAGCGCTCCATGTGGTAACATGTCACATTGCAGTGAACAGAAGACAAGCGGTTTCTTTGATCAAATATACAGCGAGGCCCTAGATTTGATCAAATATTGGACGACATTTGACAAAGTCCCTATTACACTATCAAATATCTTTGACAAAGAAATCTGATAGTGTAATACCGGCCTTAGGGGGAAAAAAGGACAGGTATACACTCGCGCACACACACACATATCCATCCGCACATACACAGACACAAGCAGACATTTGTAAAGGAAAAGAGTTTGGGCAGAGATGTCAGTCGAGGCGGAAGTACAGAGGCAAAGATGTTGTTGAAAGAGAGGTGAGGTGTGAGCAGCGGCAACTTGAAATTAGCGGAGGTTGAGGCCTGGCGGATAACGAGAAGAGAGGATATACTGAAGGGCAAGTTTCCATCTCTGGAGTTCTGACAGGTTGGTGTTAGTGGGAAGTATCCAGATAACCCGGACAGTGTAACACTGTGCCAAGATGTGCTGGCCGTGCACCAAGGCATGTTTAGCCACAGGGTGATCCTCATTACCAACAAACACTGTCTGCCTGTGTCCATTCATGTGAATGGACAGTTTGTTTCTGGTTATTCCCACATAGAAGCTTCACAGTGTAGGCAGGTCAGTTGGTAAATCACGTGGGTGATTTCACACGTTGCTCTGCCTTTGATCGTGTACACCTTCTGGGTTACAGGATTGGAGTAGGTGGTGGTGGGAAGGTGGATGGGACGGGTTTTACACCGGGGGCGCTATTTGTTTGAAAAATACCAATATATTCATGTAATGCAATTACAGATGAAATAAGCAGAACCCCTACTGCTGGCCATGCTCCTATTACACCCAGTGGGTCAAAATGGAGGCAGCGTCAGGAGCATAAATGCTAAAAACTGAAATTAATTGGACATCTTTAGAATATTCCAAATTCCACAGCAAAATAGGGCATGAGATAAGTACAGGAATGATCAGAGAAATGCTCACTGACATACAATAACTACCAGCTGCTTCAATAAACCTTCCAACATAACAATTGGAAGTAGAGGGCAGTGGAAGAATGAACCATGACATCATGCAGAAGACATTGTGGTGAAAAACAGACAAAGACTGGAGCCACAGTGTATGGGATTAACCCTAGACTAGAGAGTGCAATCTCTCTAGGGAAGCTGGTGACAGTATTCAAAGCAGAAATATCCGCTATCAGAGTGCCAATGGAGGAGAATTTGCATAAGTACTACGAGGATTGTAGCACCTACATTTTATGACAGCCAAGCAGCTCTGAAACCTCCATCAGCCCCAGCAGTGAGATCAAACACTGTCGCAGAATGCCGCAAAGCCCTTGTGAGAATAGGTGAAAGCAACAGAATAAACCTGCTATGGGTGCCTGGTCACTCGGGAATCAGTGAAATTGAACAAGCTGATAGATTGTCCAGGACAGGTTTGACAATTCCACTTACTGGACTGGAACCCATCCTCACCATCGCTAAGCCGGTGGTAAACTTAAAACTGTGAAACTGGATTGGAAGGCAGCATGTAGAATATTGGACTATGATCCAAAAACTAAAACATGGCACACTAACGATGACAAAGCCATGTTTTAAGAGAAGTTCTGTAATCTTTGGCTTAAATAGGAGTCAGACTGACCTCTTGGTAGGGTACTGACAGGCTGTTGAAACTTTAAGACACACCTACACTTGGCAGGTAAAGAGAAAGAAGATCCTAGGTGTAGTCTGTGTGATGATGATGATGATGATGATGATGAAATCGCACACACCTCATCTTCCAATGCGAAAGGAGATCAAAAGACACAGAACATTTGGGTCATTAAGTCCTGAAGAAATTGTGTCTAATAAGGGACTAGTAAAGGACCTCCTACTATTCTTCAAGAGTACTGGTTGGCTTTAGACTCAGGTAGTGAATCCGCACAATAAACCCTGTTTTTATGTGGGCTGCAGTGGGAGGGGTCAATGTTTTTTGTATCTCCTTGTTCAAGTCAAATCAATCTTGTAAATATTAAGTTACCTATAGGAGATAAATAGCAGCTGTTTAATTTAATGCAAATAAGGATGCAGCAGCATTTTATTACCATGAGGACAAATTGTATAAAGCAATAATCTGATGGTGTATTGTTAATACAGTGCAAATATTTAATTTGTGATTACATGACAGAATGACTGGGAGGTACTTGCATGCAGGAGGTGAAACTCTTAGTATTGCTAGTAGACACACAAAAATACGGAGACTATTCTAGGTTCTGGAAATATTACTTCCTTTCTTGAGGAGGCAAGAGGGATAGGTTAGAGAAAATTTGAGAGGAAACACAGATCACTGACCCCAGGAAGACACGAATCCACCTGTTGTGAGAGTGCAGGCCAAAGATCGGTGGCAAGCACTGTGCCAGCCTGAGTCCAGAGACGATATGACAGATGGTTTAAGAAGGAGAGAGATAAAATGAATACATCAATTTAGAACTACGAGGAAAAGTTTATTGTACTTTTGTGTGTGTCCACTGGCAGTAATAAGAATTTTCCTCTTGAAGTTGCTAAGTATTGATCACTCATTCCGCCTCAGTTTTATAGTTTCCTCAAATGAATTCTTCTTTTGACACAGATTTAGTTGCTTCTATTTCACTGATGTATGCCCAGACTCAGCCTACATCTTTGAATGTTCTACATCTACATGGGCTTTATGAAACCCAATAAATGAATAATGAATACAGAGATGACAAGACTCTTGGCCCACTATAAAATATAGGGGCTGAAGTATGGAAAGCCATGCCGGATTTGACTGCATAGCCAGAGTAAACCAAGAGAATTGTTTCTTGCATAGGCATTATTTAAACATAATTACACTTGCATTTGGCCAATTTTGCCCTAGCAGTTCACTGAGAAGCACACATTGCCAGAAATAAAAAATATGGCTATCATAACAAGGTTCTTCACGACAGTTGTTTGTACAGATAAGTGTACACGGTTGATCCATGCAGTAATTACAATCCAACACAGCCTACACACAACATGTGATATCCAAAAAAATTACAGAATGCTATTTATACGTAGCTTGTGAAAAGTAATTTTATGAGTGTTGTAATACTGACCTGCAATACTTGTGTAAGTGAGCGACGTGCAAGCATGCTCTGCACTACATTTGTTCTGTCCAGGCAGTCAACACAGTTAGTGCGAAAAACACCATCCTGTTGTGACACCAAGGTTCCATCACGAGTCAGGAGAAAAACTCCAAATTCATCTTGTTCATGAGACAGTCGATCCAGCAGAATGCTGAGACGGTCCCAGCGAAGTGCACGGCACTCTGCATGGAAGTCGAATGCTTCGTACCTAACCATAAGAGGAAGTGAACAAAGAACTGACAATGTAACCCATATAGTCTATGTTAATATCATCCATTAAAAACACAATTAATAGTGTTGCTAATTTAAAATAGGAGTATGACTCTGGAATCTACTCCTTCCCATTAATCAACCAATCAATCAATATTTGAAAGGGTAAAGAACATAAGAATTAAAAATGAGAAAAAGTGCGAAAATTAGAGTTAAGTTTTCAGTTTCATAGAACAACAGATGATGGGACAAAAATGAAAGGAATAGTAACACACAAATAGCTTGAGAAAAGAGCACATCTAGAGTTAAGAGAGAGATTTCAGACTACATAAATGAAAATCCTACAATGTAGGCAGCAGACACTACCTGAGGTACTGCGAAGATATATGCTGAAAAGAATGCAATCAATAAGTACGAGAATTAATGGGGCGAGAATCACAAACTCAGAAAAGCAGTAAGAATGGGTATAAATAAGAGAATGAGGAGGATGCGCGGGGGCGGGGGTGGGGGCGGGGGGTGGGGGGTGCGGGGAGGGGGGGGTGGGGGTGGGGGGAGGGATGTAGGGAAAAAAAAGAAAAGTAAAAGAAAGAATTGGATACTGAGAATAGAAGGAACGGAAGTATAAGGCATGAGAAAAGTAAAAATTAAGTCCATGAATCTAATGAGAGTTAAGATGATCACATATGGAAAGTTTCCACCAAAGAAGTTCTGAGGTACTCATGTGGTAATGGACTATTAAGTGACTCAAGTGATGAACGAAGCTGTCATTAGACCATTATAGTGTTCTGAAACTAGGTTTTGTGGTAAGTACTGGAATTTTGACTCTTTAAGTACTGGCTAGCCGTTCTGCCTCCTTGTGATTTTAGTGACAAGTGAATTTCTTTTTAAACAATTACCAACTGTACTGCTTGTCTGTTTCAATGTGTAGCACCTCAATACAGATAGATAAACAGTGGGACAAACCTCATCAATCTTTTTGTAACACTGTGTGGACACATGAACCAGTACACAACTGCAACATATTAAAAGATGTAACAGCAAGATTATTATCAACTTGACATACTCTCCAACACAGATGTCAGAACTTCACAAATGCAAAACTGATCTAGGGTATATGATTCGAGTCCATAACCATCCATAACTTTACTATGCAAACACTTTTCTTACTTTTTTCCTCTCTTACTCATTGGTACCTTCCTTAATAGTCTTTTGCAATCTGTTAATTTCCCAGTACTTTCTTTTATTGGTCTGCTATGACATGTCAAGTGTCTTCTCTTATGAAAGACTTGATGCCATTATCTGTTGCCTGCACTGTTTGTTTTTTCTTCTCGTCGGACTAAAATTTTTTACTTAACAATGAGTAACTTTTCCCTTCTGTTACACTTTTCTCAGCCTTCATTCCTTAACCCTGCTGTTCTGTTCACTTTAACTATACAAATGTACTGTTTGGGTCAATATTACCCAACATAAAATACTGAGGGGAAGGGGGGGGGGGGAACACTTCCACTCACACATATTTTTTGTACATTTGTAGGCCATCGACACTGTTGTTACATTACAGTATGTTGTTAATGATCACAGTGACAATAATAATAATAATAATACACTGAAATGCGCCAAAGAAAATATATTGTTTTAATATTGAAGCACGGTATATTAGGAACAACAGACATTTCCACAAAAAAGTCTTTCTCAACAATCATCTGTCCGTCTGCCCATATAATTTTCTTTTCTTCTTACTCACTGCAGTTTGGACACAAGTAGGTTACCTGTGTTCTGCATACACTTTTATTACACTTTCCACACGACATGTTTGTTTTATTGTCATTGCTTGAAGGACAGAACTTACAGCATGGACATATAGTACAGTTTCTTGTTGTTACTGATTTAGCCACAACTGCTGCTCCTTCAGGGTCGTGGATGCTTTGGATGCTCCTGCCAATTCAATTCTCAAAAAATCTTCTGTTCTTGGAAAATGCTTCCTTGATGCAATGTGCTCTGCACCCACTGACTTTCCAAATTCCTCCAAAAATATACGCCTTCTAGTCAATTTTGTTGTATTCCAGTTATGGTGAACCAAAGTCCACACGATATATGCATTATAAGCAGCAACATCAAGAATTTTGTAGAAAACTATCATGAGCCACCTGTTGGTTTTTGGTTTGCATGTATATATACCTGTTAGCTGATCAAGTGTGTCTACAGCCCCTTTGGTTGAATTATGATATAAAATCATTTTTGGCTTCTTATCAGCCCTGTCACTAGGGCTAATTAAAAAACATTCTTATTTCTCTTAGCAATATAATTGGCCAGTGTCGTGTCATTTGTGAAGTAAAATGAAGGCTATGTACTTCCTTGTTGGTCATACTTTGTGGAAACTCTGGCTTATTTTTATGCACGGTTCCTTTTCAGGAGCAGCTGTCCCAAATTGTATGACATAAAAAAGTTGTCATATGTTCAGTACATATGAAGATTTGCTGTCACACAGGGTCCGTATCTTGAACCCATATTTTGCCGGTACTTTTTGAATGGACAGTGGCCTCTAAATGCTACTAGCTGCTTGTCGATGGTCACATTTTCCCCTGGATTACACAGTTTAGGACTGACTTCTAATCACGTCTCCAAGATACTGTGAACTGCGGTGAGTTTATTGGTATATTGTCTTTTCTCTCTTGTGGATTTCTTATCACATTGCAAGATGCGATATTGTACAGAATGTTTCTAGGGACATGGTTGCTCGAAATATGTTCCGCCCAGCATCCTCATCCCACAAACTTTTTGTAGAGATGTGAACGATATACACCCACCAGGAATAGAAGTCCTAAGTATGCGTGAAAATGAGACTCTAACGTTTGTCCATTGTGTACCATAAACTCATTGTCCCTCAATATTTGACATCCCTATTATTTCATTATGGAGTGCTGTAGAAAGTGATACTTCAAATGAACTTTTTACATCACTTATTCTACTGCTTGCATACCTGGTAACTCCTGGGGTACTCCTGATGACTTTTCAAGCAGTTAGGCGGGTGTGTTGTGATGGTGGTTGCAACTACCATTCTATGTCCCTGTTCTTAGAAACAAAGTTTGTACACTACTTTGCACAGTCTGTGGACTGTTGTCAATGTTATCTGAACACTCACTTTCAGGTGCATTACTGACATGATCTTCAAACTCAGAAAGTGATCCTTCATCTATTGAGCTATTTACTAATTCTTTCAACTCAGCATCCAGACTGATCACAAACGATAGAGAACACAAACTGAGCAGAAACAATGTAATTCGAACAGTTGACAAGTCATAATGATAAGTTCATTGTTGTAAATGCAGCGACTTTGTTGACCTGTTGAATACTGAGAGTAAGTACAAACAATAAAAGTCATTACTACTATAAAATATGAGACAACCAGAAAGTATGTGATCTTAGACTCTAATGATATAAATGTTGGGTCACATTGACCTGAAGACTATGTACGTAACCCTTAAGGTTTAAGACCAGATGACTTAAAATATTTAAAATTTTTTTTACCACATGCTGCCCTTGGATTTTCAGACAAAGTCACCAAATTTCATCAAGTTATTTTGACGTTTAAATAATAAGAAACAAAATTTATAACCATTTTGGGTCATATAGATCTGAAAAGAACAGCAGGGTTAATGAAGATGAAACCACAAGTTGAAAATTAGTATTTTCTTTTGCTGACACACTTACTGGCTACCTATTCATGTTTTTCTGCTGAATACTATTCATTCATATACCACTTCTTCATATACTCTCAAGGAAAATATGAAATCATCAGAAAAATAAGTGTGCCTAATGAAATGAAATTTTTGTGATTATTATACATAAACATTATCAACAGATATTAACATAGTCTAAGAGAAACAAATTGGATAAATGCTTACCTAACATTTGAATTTCCAAGTCTTGTGACATGTTCACGAAATGCTTTCTCCAAAACATCCTCTGCTCCTCTATGGTCGATCTAAAACATTGAGACGTACTAACTGTACTATTTGCTCATCATAATTAACTGTTTTGAAGACAAAAATGTAATACTAGGGTTTTCCTGATTATCGCCAGCAACACCTCTCATTTTATACGTATGCATTACATTAATATGGATCCAGAACTACCTTCTACAATTTGAGCACAGCATTTCCTTCCTATATTTTCATGAGTGTTCTAGAGAGAATTGTCTGCCATTGTTATGCCGTGCTTTTACTTCCCTATCTGCAATTAACAATCAATTTATCTTACAGCAAAATTATATTCCCTTCAAATATAAATTTATTCAGCCACTCATTCATATCATCACCCATGCTCACATAGTATCTCACAGATCTCAGTACAAACAGGAAGCTTCAGAAATGTGGGACAAATCTAGGGAATATGAGATGGACAAAATAATATGAACAATTAGACAAAAATACCTTACTTTCAAAGTTTATATTCTGTCTTCTTTGTAATATTGTGATGAATATTTCATTTCTCCTTCCTATGCTCCACTAGATGTGTTTCTGTAACTTCAATGATTCTCAACTTTACTGCAACTTGAACTGTTAGACAAAGTTAGAAATAAGGAGTTATGACTATATTGTTGCTGGGCTTTAGGGAAATGATCTCAATGTTGTTTATTTCTGTGTGATGGATACTGCATAGTTTTAGGTTTGTATTCACACAGATTGCATTCCATACTATGTGGTTCTTGAAGCACCAGCCCCATTGATCAGAGTTTTGGAAACCTTTGCAGAACATTGGAAAGAGCCTCCCCAAAAGGAGTTAAAATTATGACACTTGAATGTTCCCTAGGAATGGTGAATCTGCAGACAGTTCTAGCCCAGAAGCACCAACAAAAAATGGATTCAATAAAATGGTTCAAAGATACTGTCACAACAAAATGAAATTGTTCCATGGAAACAATGTGGTTTATTCAGATTTTAATACATCTGGTTAAGTCTCTTTCTTCATCCAACATTCCCTTGACCTGAGTATCAGCTTCCTAGTCTAATACAAAACTACCACAAAATAACACCGCCCTCTTTGGCTACATCACCATACACACAACTTCAAAACTTCCAACTGTCAGTCAGCTATCACTGGGTAAGAATCCTTGCCAAATGGCCACAATAACTTACCAGTACAAGCCCTTGCCTAAAACAGTTTGTTTTGATGTAAAATCCAGGATGGAATGGGATACACACTGCGAGCGGCAGCACCAGTGCACGATGGGAGAGGCAACTGTGTGGGGGTAAGGAGGAGGCTGGGGCAGGGAGGGGGTCAGTATGGTAGGTGTGGTAGACAGTGAAGTGCTGCAGATTGGCCAGAAGGCTGAGGAGAGGTGGGGAGAGGGGGGGAGGGGAAGTAATGAGAAAGGAAAGAAATAAAAAGACTGGATGTGATGGTGGACTGACAACTGTGTAGTGCTGAAGTGGGAACACGGAGGGGGCTGGATGGGTGAGGTTGAGGGCAGGAGGGTTATGGGAACATAGGATGTATTGCAGGGAAAGTTCCCACCTGTGCAATTCAGAAAAGCTGGTGTTAGTGGGAAGGATTCGTATGGCACAGGCTCCATATGGCACACCCTTCATTTCAATGACTGCTACACAGCCTATGCCATATGGTTCCTACCCGCCAACACCAGCTTTTCTGAATTGCGCAGGTGGGAACTTTCCCTGCAATATATCCTACATTCCTGTAACCCTCCTGACCTCAACCTCCAAGAGTGACTGTCCTCACCCATCCAGCCCTTTCCCTGTTCCCACTCCAGCACTACACAGCTGTCAGTCCACCATCACACCCAGTCTTTTTATTTCTCTCCTATCCTTCAACCCCCCCCCCCCCCCCCCCCCCGCACCGCTCCCCTGCCCACCGTCTAGCCTGCAGCATTTCACTGCCTGCCTCCCCCTCTCTGCCCCAGGCTGCTCCTTACCCCCACCAAATCACTACTCTCATCATGCACTGGTACAGTTGCTCGCAGTGTGATTTCAGTTGCCTGAGCCTGCAATCGCACTCTGTATGCATACGCCTAGATATTTTATGGAAGCAACTACTTCTAGTGATAGTCTCGCCATTGAGAATTGGCGTAGTGGCCCCTTATCAGTAAGAGGGCACACACAACAGACAAGCAAGGTGGGCTGCCGACCTCCCTTCAAGAGTTCATATCAAAATGTCGCCAGTGAATGTAAACATCAAGAAACTTTCTGCATAAACATTTACTAGCACATGGGATCCACAGCAAAAAATCGGGGTTGGGCTTTTTTTCTAGCAACAGTTGGTCCACAAATTCAACAACTGAACCCTTAGCAGTCACCTCAAGATCTCTCGTTTACCCATATTAAGGACTGCCTTTTCCAGTACTTTGACGCACAAATACACGTTACCTCCACCCGTCAGACTGTCCTTTCTTGTCGAGTCCCCAGGTCAGACATATTGGGAATGGATTACGATGCTCCAGGGTCTTTCCTGCGATTGCAAATTCCGGTGCACCGACGATGCCTGCAAGCAGTCTTATACCTCTTCATTGATTTACGATATGGTGGTGTTTCACGCACCGGACGAAGGTCTTCTGGCTGATATTTTGAAGTTACAGGACTTGTCCCTCGACACCTGTCAGCCAATCATTCATGCATTTGAACAGTCTCACCGGCTACAACCGCCGCATCTTGATGCTGCTGTTTTCGTAGCTCACCAGTTGCCTGGCGCTGAGCATGAGTCTCATCAGTCCGTCGATACATTTTGTGACAGAAAGTCTTTTGCTCATTTTCCATCATGTCCGGACTGTTTATGGACTCAATGACAGTTGGAGTGCCCCACCAGCAAGCGAGGTGCATGGCTTGCAGCCGAACGGGCCATATTGCCTTTGTGTGTCAGGCTTCGCAGAAACATCGCTTGGATGTTACACTTCCTGCAGACGCACAGGCTTGTCACAAATTGTCACTGTAGGACCTGGAAGACATTCCATTGACAGAGAAGTATTCTCCATCATTCACCAGTCGGGAGTCCGTTTCACCAGTCGGGAGTCCGTTTCCTCCTTACCTTGGAAGTCGTGCATATTCCTGTGGTTTTCCAAATTGGTATGGCATCTTCCATTTCTATTGTGGATGGTGCCACATACTAATGCTTGTTCTCGCCAGCTTTGTCTCCGTACACTTGCGAATTGCGTATTTTCAGCAATCACCATACATCAGTCGATGGCGTTTTTAACGCAAATCTCCTGCAACGGTCATTCCTTCACCACTCAGTTTTTGGTGGTCGGCTCCCCTGGTGGTACTAACCATCTGGGTTTGGACATTTTTGGTTGTCTCAGTTTGTCAGTGCAGGATGAGGTACAGGCGGTTTCGATACCCTCCTCGCCCCGTTGCTGAGCAAATACAAAATGTTGTTCTCATCCTCCACCCCAAGGGTGAAGGGTTTCACTGCACATGTTCAACTTCTTCCCTCTGCTATCCCTCATTTTTTTAAGGCTCGCCCAGTCTCCTTTGCTCTCCAAGACAGGTTCCAAGTGGAGCTTCAACACTTACAAGACAAAGGCATCCTTTCTCCTGCCGTGCACAGTCATTACGCAATGCCTATCATGTTAGTCGAGAAGCCGAATGGCGCTTTAAGCACCTCTGGCAATTTTAAGGTCACAGTAAATTCTCATTCCATCATTGATGCCTATCCTGTCCCATTGGTGGATGACATACTCACACATCTTGTGGGATCAACCATTTTCGCCAAAATTGATTTGCGCGATGATATTTGCAGCTGCTGTTAGATGTGGATTCACAGCAGATCCTAGTCATCAAATCCCCGTGTGGCCTTTTCCGGTAAAACCGCCAACAATTTGGCACAGCCAGTGCCCTCGCCATTTTCCAATGTAAATTCGAACATCTCACAACACAGGTGCCAGGTGTGGCAAATTATCTGGACAATGTCATTGTCAGTGGCTCGTCCACGGTGGACTTCGTGGACAAGCTGGACAGGCTGTTTCAGCTTATTCCGAGGCTAACCTGTGCTGCCGGAAAGAAAAGAATGACTTTTCTGCACGCGAGGTCAGTTATCTTGGGTTCAAGATTGATGCCCGCTGTCTACACGCCTCTAAGGAGTATGTTGAGGTGTTCAAAACTTGCCTCCTCCCACCTACATGAAGCAACTGCAATCCGTCCTAGGTCAAATTAACTATTATCAGCGTTTTATACCCCAAGCCACCGAGATTTTGGCACTCTTGACCAGTTTGTTGCACGAAGGTGTGCATTGGGTTTGGGATGCGGCACGTGAGCAGGCTTTTACAAGTCTCAAGTCGGCTCTCCCCTGACCTCCGTGTCTGGCCGCTTCCGACCTTTTCCTGCCCCTCATCACTGCATTGGACTAGGGCCTGGGTGCAGTCCTCTCACAACTGGTAAACGGCGTCGAGAGGCCAGTGGCCTTCGAATTCTAAAAACTGACCGATGCTCAAACCAAATACAGTCAAATTGAAAAGGAAGCTTTGTCGTTGGTTTCTGCCCTAACAAAATTCTACGATTTCATTTATCGTCATCATTTCACTCTGCAGACTGACCACAAACCTTTGGTTTCTTTGTTTCACAAGGATGCCGCAGTGCCCATCCAGACAGTGCGCCAACGCCAGTGTTGGGCACTCTTCCTGGCGCCGTTCGACTTTGATATTGTCTATCGCACCTCTGGAAGGCATGCAAACACTGATTTCCTTTCCAGACTGCCTGCCAAAGTGGACCATGAGTTTGACACTTCCTCCTTGGTTTTTTTTTTTTTTTATGTGAAACCGAATGTGGATGCAGCTCTAGATGCACTTCCATTAGATGGCAATGCAGTCCAGCGAGTCACCACTCATGATCAGACATCTGCCGCCAAATCACTGCAGGTTGGCTGAACAGCCGTCATAGCGTCCACGATGCAGAAGTCCAGCATTTTTTGGGATCATCAGCACAGTATCTTTTTCTGCAGTGCGGGTCATCCTTTTGCATAGTGATTCGGATGTTCCCCACGTGGTGATACTGCACGCATTGTGTTGCCACGTCCTCGACCTCCTCCATGCTGGCCATTGGGAAACCGTCTTCACCAAACAGCTGGCCCACTGACACCTTTATTGGTGTGGATTGGATAAAGACATTGCCTCCCTCGTGTCAGCCTGCACCATGTGCCAGACACATCAGGCAGCATCCCCGTGCCAGTATTTTTCATAGCCAGATGCAGCTGCTCCATGGGAACGTCTCCACTTCATGGATCCCAATGGTTCATCCTGATTGAGTCCGGGTCGGGATACCCTTACGTCTTCTGCATGATGAACACCACTTCTGCTGAAACTATCAAAATTCTCTGGTATCTCTTTGCTGTCGAGGGACTCCCCAAAACAATCGTTACAGATTATGGTCCCCAGTTTATTTTGACCACGTTTAAGCAACTTTGTGCTGCCAATGGGATTTCCCTCATCCACACAGTCCCAGTTTCAACCTGCGTCAAACGGCCAGGCAGACCATTTTGTGCAGACATTCAAGACTCAACTCAAACTACTGAGCCATCACCCGCTGGAGGAGGTCATGCTGCTTTTTTGGTTACATACTACACCGCCATGTATGCTGGTAAGAGTCCAGTGGAGATACTTCACAGTGGAGCATTCTGCTCTCCCTTATCTATCCTTGTTCCTGAGACTTATTACCCTCCCGCCAGCACTCTGGTGCCCTCCTCCTGCATATCTTTTCACATCCACAGATGCGCTGGGCACTTGCCATCATCACCAATCTCTGCAGCCAGGTGATGGCATCTCTCCAGTGGGTCAATGGCTCCACCACTCGCCGCACCTCAACCAGCTCTGCCCCCGTATGGTGAAGCAAGACACCCCTGGGGAGCTGCCAGTGCCTGTCAATGGCCGCCCTGTGATGGAAACTCTGATTCCGCCTCTATCTCAGCCACTGCCTCTGTCACCAGCTGCCCCTGCTGTGTCACCGCCTACAGTCCCTGATGGTCATGAACCTATGGACATAGACCATGACGTCCACGAACCAATGGACATCGACCACAACGCCCCCTCTTCTATGGACATTTGTGGTGCTGTGCCCTCTTTTTCCAGGGGGAGAAATGTCGTAGCGGCTCCTTACTAGTTAGGCGGCCCGCACTACAGACAAGCATGGTGGGCTGCTGACCTCACTTCAAGAGCTCATATCAAAACATTGCCAGTGAATGTAAACATCAACAAACTTTCTGCATAAACACAGCATTACTTTGTGAAAAGCCATGTGATAGAGATCCACCAATTGGAAATAATGTGATTAAGTGTAGGACTCCACAGAACTGGTGTTATAAGCATGCCTGCTAAGTCAGACCAGCAGTGTGTACCTACAGCTAGGACAGCTCCGGCTGATACCTATGCAGGCTCTGGCCCAGTGGACACTCTGTAGAAATTTGTATCTTGCTGGGCGTAATGCCACTTTGGAATTGTGTAGCATTCTACTTTGGTTGCTATTATTTCTTTTCATTGTCTTGTAACATTTATCTTGGCTTTGGCCACCACAAGAATTATTGTGTTTCTTGTTGTTCTTGAGTTTGGCAATTAGTGCACGCCAAGATGGCATTTTAGTTGAATGAAGTGTGTTCAAACTTGATCATTAGTTCTTTGCTGCTGACCGCAGGACACAACAAGAATGACATGCTGTATCCTGTTTGGGACAAACTCTCTAATCCAATTTCACAGTTAGTGTGATATTCTGTACACTCGTATTTTGTTTGTTAGGCGGCAATGTGGAATTGTATCAAATACCTTTTATAAGTCAAGGAACACTGCATGTGTCTGGCCTCCTGTGTCTCATATACAGAGCGAGCTGGGTTTCATACGATGATCATTTCCTGAACCCATGTTGATTCCTACTGAGGAGATATTTGGTCTCCAGAAATGTCATAATACGCAAGCATAAAACATGTTCCAAAAGTCTGCAACCGTCCGACCTCAGAGATACAGGCCTACAGTTTTATGTATCTGTTCTACAACCATTCTAGAAAATGGAAACGATCTGTGCTTTTCTCCAATTATCAGGAACACTTCGCTCGTCCAAAGACCTATGGAACACTGTTGCTAGAAGAGGGAAACTTCTTTCACATACTCTATGTAGAATCACACTGACTGCTTTCACAGGTGGTTCTGCATCTAATAGGGTAGGATATGTTAGTGACAGAACAGATATAGTATGTGCTACATGAGTGGATAGAACAGGACTTGAACCCATCTTTTCCACAAGGGTATGTCCCCACACACTCTGCGATATGTGTCACACTCCCGTGGAAGACTCAGGTGCAAGCCCTACCCCATACACACTATTCCAGTCCTGTTACTTGCATATCTTGTCCCACCCATCCTACTGGAGGCAAGGTCACCTGTGAAAGCAGTCTTTGCACACTTTTCGTTCCCACAATCTTTCTGGCCTCAGTTTTCTCTAGTCTCTACCCCACATTAACATCCACCCCTGTCCCCGTGGTTCCTACATCACCCACAGTATACTCACTCTCCTCTCCACAGTCTCAAGATGATGACAATATCTGGGAGTGAGAAGCAACTACAGCAAACTGTTCCTTTATGCTTCAATAACTACAATTTTTAACAATAAACTGATTTGAGGATGTTAAATAAGGTCTATGGATTGAATGTATTTCAACATACTGGTCAGTGCCACCAGCAGCTGCTACAGTCTTTTTAAAATCATTTTGAGCAGCAGAGGAAACAGAATGCTACAATGTGATTAAAATGTTTTGGTAGAATGCTTGTGGATGAACACTTTTGTTTGTAAAATGATGAATTTGATGAAGGAAATACTTTCATTTCAACCAGTAATGGCATTTCACAGCAATTTTGTAATATCATGCATTAATTTTGTGTGTGTTCTGTTTTATGTCCTTTTTGGGAGTGAGTAACAATTATAAATGGATGGTGGGAGTTGGTGCGGTAGTAAGGATTAGGTGGATCAAAATGGACTTACGTATGTAAAAAAATACCAGATTCTGAGTGCACTGTAATTAGAAATGTAATTCTACATTAAGCTTGTTATTTTATTCTTATGGCTTGTACTAGTAATACAGGGAGGGTTACACTAGAGAAAAGTGAGTAATGAAAGGGGATCTCCAGTTATATTGTTAATAGAATGAAGTTACTATCTTTAAGATGATCAGATTTTATAATATTCAATGCTGGAAGACTCAGGTGGAATATGCAATAAGAGTTTGCAGGATGACTGCTTTATCTATTGATAGGATCACATAAAACTTTCAGAGAGCAATGTTGCGACTGTAGCCTAATAAACAATTTTAATCCCCCAGACTATTACAGACAGAAAGGTTCTAATTAGCATTTAAGTATCGACATCTCAGCAGTTTCTGATTCTTGTGTTATTATTCTCTGAAGACTTTTCACATATTACAAATTAAAATATGCACAGAGAACTGCAAGTATAACACAAATGATTTTTTTTTTTTTTTTTTTTTTTTTTTTTTTTTTTTTTTTTTGGTGTGCTGAAAAAATATGTGGTTAAAATAGTAACCTACACATGCTGTACATTAAATTACTTCATATCATACACAAAAGTTATAGTGGTTGAATACCCTTGACTAACTACAGCACTCAGTGATAAATTACTCTTAATTGAGTGAAGCACAAGAATACTAACCAGATTGACAAGGACAATACGACCATAATTGAACACCTGAGTCTCGATATGGCGCGCAAAGGCTTCTGCATGGTTCTCAGTGGGCACAAGTCGAGGCCTTGGTTTATATTTTAAGTTTGGTAACTGAGTCCAGAAGAGGGGAATGCTCCCCCTTATCTGCAAAAACGTAACAACATTGTCTCTCAGTACAGATTTTTGGAAAACTGATGGTATATCACCACGTAACACTCCAGATTAGTTCAGCGTTAATAATAATAATAATAATAACAATAGTAATAATAGTGTTTAAATACTTGTGGATTAAAGGAGACCACTCACTGAAAAGCAGAAACATCGAGTTGTCGACAGGCACGCACGTTTGTATGTGTCTAGCAACAAATCAACATTTCTGCAATGAGTTATTTCCTTCAATTGAAAAGTACATACACTACTTTTAATCCAAAAGTATTTCCTAAAGCAAAAAATAATGCTTGTGACACACTGTGCTATATTTAGCATAAACCCATTACATCCAATTTAAAAAAATGTTTAAGGTGGAGTCGGCACAGTTCTTTCAAATTTCTACAGTTAAAGATAGATCTGATATTTATCATGGGAAAGAACACAGCCAAAGGCAAAACAACACATTGAGTCACCTAAATGTTTATTTTCTGTATGGTGTCCCTTGTGTTACACAATTACAGCCCCATTCTCAAGAACAAAAAAAATTGTTGAGTTATCACACTTAGGAAATGCATCATTCTGACCGTAGTGGGAGTAGCGAGGGCATACAAACTTTTGAAAACATTGGACTTCATATGGAAATACTGACGAAAGGACGTGCTGCGGTCAGTTGCTCAATCCACCATCACATCTATGGTTAGTTTGTAGGTTTTAGAATACCAATCAGCAAATGTGCTTATAACTGCTGTACAATTTTCTCAACTGTATGTTTCTAGAAAGCAAATCAGAAGAAACTACCTTTCACACCTGCATCAATTTATCGTTTGCATAATGGGATCGAACTATGTAGCTAAAAGTATGATTTGCTTTACAGCTCATGTGTAAACAATGGAGTCCAGAAGACAAACATTACAATAAAGAAACTGTGTTCAGAATATGATGAATGCGAAGTACTAGACATAAGTAAGGTGCATTGAAACATGTACACCAAACATGGAAGGCACTTGATATATGAAGGGAAACTATTTGAGTGTGATCACATCAGTGAAATAATTGAAGATCAACTTTCAAGGAATAAAACAGCTTCCTATATGTCCTGCTGACAACAGTGACAAAAGTAACATGAGCAAGGCAGAAGAAACAGTTATTTCAATTCCCTCAGATGCTTCTTTAGGTGAAAGTATGCAGCTTCAATAATAATAATAATAATAATAATAATAATAAAAAGACAGTTTTTCACCAAGTAAAGCAAATGATATTTCTTTTCTCCAAGAGGATGTGCAAGGAAAAAGATGCTAATATATTATGTTTTAGTGAATATCATACAAGAGATGTTGAAATGTTGCAGTTGAGTGGTTACTGTATAGCAACATGTTAATCCAGATCTACATTGGAAAAAGGTGGTGGTGTAATTAAGGTAAAAAATAACATATCTTACAGAGCAATAGATTTAAAGTGTCACTGTATAGAACAAGATATTGAAATATTTGGAGTAGAAATGGGGCCTACTACACATGACCTGCCAGTTGCGTTAGCACTTTACAGAGCCTCTACAGGGAACATGAATGTGTTCCTGTAGCAGCTTGTCTCTCTTAAACCAGCTGTGTTCAAAGTTCAAGACTTCAATAACTGAAGGCAATTTTAATAATTTTCTAAATGAGAGCAACAGTAAAGAAGATTTATAACACCTAGTAGAGTCTTTTAACCTGATGACAGTAGGAGATTTTCCAACTAGGATTACCAATAACCAAACTCTGATTGACAATATATTTGTAGATGAGTCAGGACTTAACAATACCAATACATGTCCTATTGTTAATGACCTTTCTGACCATGATGGTCAACTGCTTACAGACACCAACATCAATCTGTGCAACATGTCTGACCATTCTTGGAAATCTTTTACGATCCCTTACAAATTTCAAATGCAGCCTCCAGGAGATAGACTGGAGTCCAGTTTTCAGTAAAACAGATGAGAATAAAAGTATAATACATTTTTAAATGAATTTATGTCTCACTTTGAAGCTAGCTTTCCTAGAAAAAAATAATTAGAAACAACCATGTAGCCACTGACATGAACATGTGGCTCACTGCAGGAATAAAAACAACCTGCAGATCAAAAAGGATGCGTTATAGTTCTCTCAAAACTAGTAATGACCCAAAAGAAACAGCAACACTACAGACTCTACTGCAGCAGTCTAAAGAGGGTTATAAATAAATCTAAGAGTACATGCATAAAAACTGAAATTGTGACATCAGAAAACAAAATAAAAACAATTTGAAATGCGACAGAGACATAAACTGGCAGAAAAACAGGGAACAGGATACAGACAGACATTAAACAAGGTGACAATATTATAAAGAAACCTGAAATAGTTGCAGAAATATTGAAAAAAAAACATTTTCTGTCAATAGCAGACAAGGCAGGCTGCAAAGGATCTATGGATGGAGCAATGGCTCTTTTACAGAAAGGTATCTGCAACAGAACCCCACAGATATCCTTACCTCTGCTTAAATTAAATGATACTGAAAGTATAATCAAGTCATTATAAAATAAAATGTCTGTTGGTGTGGACAATATTTCTAATAAAATATTGAAATATTGTTAAAAATCTAGAAGTTCAATCTTATGCAACATATTCAATGGATAATGCATCATTGCAAGAAGGAATTGTCCCTGGGAGACTAAAACTGGCTGTAGTGATACCGCTCTTTAAAAAAGGTGACAAAAACAGTGTCACTATCATCCAATTTCCCTTTTAACTATCTTTTCAAAAATTCTCGAAAAACTTGTGCACAGATTGATCATCAACCATCTCAACTCCCACAATATACTCAACTATAGTCAATATGGGTTTTGTGCTGGTTTTTGAAATGTACAAACTATATTTTCCTTTAACAATAACAAATAAATGTCTCTAGTACGTATCCTTTGTAATCTCTCGAAAGCCTTCAATTGTGTAAACCACAAAATTCTTTTTAAAAAGGCAGAATATTATGGTCAACGTGATAGCGTTAGTTTGTGTGGATTGTGGATTCAGTCCTACCTAAAGGACCAAAATCAGATGGTAATGCTGAATGGCACTTCCAGAGAACCTTCCTCATTGGGGTGGGGTACCTTAGGTTGTGGTGAGCCAGAAGGCCTGATTTTAGGTTCGCTACTATTTTTTTTTTTTCATTTATGTTCTCCCTATTTGCTCCAATACAATGAGTAATTTTACTCTTTTTGCATATGATATATCAATTCTCGTCGATGAACTGTCTGACAACAGTCTTGAACAAACTACACACAAAGTTTTCTCTGAAGTTTTAAATTAGTTTTGTCTGAAGTTTTAAATTGGTTTTCTGCAAATAGTCTCTCACTCAACACAGATAAAATCCATTATATGTTGTTCCACACGCCACAAAGATATCTTTAAGAAATTAACACACAGTGTAGAGATCAACACAACAAGTTGAGGATACAAAATTTCTGGGTGAATACATAGACAGCAAATGTAACTGATGTACCCACATCCTTCATCTTTATAAAAGACTTAGCTCAGAAATATATATGCTGCGAATTATTGCTTCTTTGGCTTAATTGGATACTGTTAAGGCTTCCTACTTTGCTTACTTTCATTCAAAAATGTCTTATACTATATTCTGGGGGAACCAGCCTCTGCAAAAAATTTTCACTGCTCAAAAAAAGTCATCAGAATAATGAGTGGTGTCCATTGTGGACATAGGAACTTGTTTCGAAAGATGGGGATCCTTACCCCCCCCCCCCCCTCCCCCCTTCCTCACAGCATATTTTTTTCTTGTTGAACTTTGTATAAAAACTTCTCTCTAAATAAAAACAGTGAGTATCATGACTACAACACAAGAACCAAAAATAGTCTACACACTGAATTCAAAAATCTAAATCTGGAGCAAAAAGGAGCGTATTACTCCAGCATTAACCTAATTAATGCACTCCCACCGTATATCAAATGTCTGCATAAACAGTTAACAAAATTCAACCAACTCCTGAAAGAGAGAGAAATCTTGTTATATGGCCAGTGAATTGATGAAAGAAAATTAATAACCACCACTAAATTCACAATTGTTTTAAAAATACTTTTAATCTCACTATTATAGATTCATAATAATTTGGTTTTCTGTATTCAAGTATGTACTCATTATACTATTTAGCTTACTTCTGCTTCCTCTGTATATTACAGATCTTTCTAAGTGTAACTCAATATTCTGTTAATTGGATATAGGTTCTTTAGTTGATATTTTATCTACATTGTATCTTTTACTGTATTTATGTAAATTAGCCTGTATCCGATCCTGCATCAGTGCACCACAATATTTTATTAACTGGATATATGATCCTCATTTGACACCTTATTTACATTGTAACCTTTATAGTACTAGGCGTGTTTTTTACGTAAGGTCCGTTTTGTTGTAAACACTAGTAGTTCGCGTGCATATTGCAACGAGCACATGCGTCATGTACCGGCATGCCTCGGGAACAACTGTGCTCAGTTTCAGCTCTGTAGCTAACCTGTACAGTTCTGTTCTGTGCTTTCAAAATGTTTAAGACTATCAACTCGCCTGCCACGTGTGAGATTCGCTCAGTGATACAGTTTTTGTCAGCAAGGAACCTGTCTACTGCAGAAATTCATAGACAGATTTGCAAACTGTATGGTGATACTGTTATGAGTGAAAGCAAAGTGCGTAAATGGGTACGAGAATTCAAAGATGGCCATGACAACGTCCATGATGAGGACCACTCCGGTCGCCCTTCTTTGATTACAGACGATTTGGTGGCTTCAGTTGAAGTGAGAGTTCGTGAGAACAGGCGCTTCACAATAACAGGTCACTCAAAGGAATTTCCTGACGTGTCAAGATCAGTGCTTTACAACATTGTTTCTGAACACCTAAAGTTTAGGAAAAGTGCTCCTGTTGGGTCCCGAAACTCCTAACAGAGGACCACAAAAACCAAAGATTTGAGTGTGTGATGAAGTTCTTGACTTGTTATCACGAAGAAAGTGACAGCTTCTTGAGTCAGGTCATAACTGGAGACAAAACATGGATTTCGCATATCACACCCGAACTGAAGCAACAGAGCATGAAATGGAGACACGCACGCGCATGCATGCGCATGCACGTGCATGCACACACACACACACACACACACACACTAGCCTGTAAAGGTGAAGTCCAAACAGACTCTGTCCCAGTACAAAATCATGGTGTCGGTGTTTTGGGATAGGCATGGTGTTTTGTTGGTTGACTTCACGCAACAAAGAACCACTATCAATGCAGAAGCATACTGCCAAACACTAAGAAAGCTAAGCAGAGTGATTCAAAACAAAAGATGCGGAGTGCTGACAAAGGGAATTGTCCTTCTCCATGACAATGCAAGACCTCACACTGCAGGTCAGACCCGCGATTTATTGGACAGTTTTGGCTGGGAAGTTTGAGACCACCCACCCTGCAGTCCAGAGCGCAAGCGCCGAGCGATTACCATCTGTTCCTCCACCTCAAACAACACCTCAGTGGCAACCGTTACAATGACGACGCAAAAACAGCAGTGAACTCTTGGTTATCGGAGCAGGTGGCAAGTTTTTATGAAGAGGGTATTTTAAAATTGGTTCAGAGGTATGATACGTGTTTCAACAAACTTGGCAGCTATGTAGAAAAATAGGGTGAAGTATGTACTTTCTGAAAATAAATTTACTTTTTTGAAGTAACCTTTCGTTGTGTACTTATGTTCAAAATGGACCTTACTTAAAAAACACGCCTCGTACTTATGTAAGTTATATCTGAAATATGTACATTTGACACATTTCATATCCTTGCAATTTACTTGGTGCCTTGGTCTGTGGAACATGAAATAAATAAATAAATAAATAAAAATAAACTTATGTGTAAATGCAAAATACTCACCCATGTTCATCTTTCGGTAATATGCGTACATACATTAGCATCTAAATAACTTGACACCACATATCACAGTCAGTACTTTCATACACTATAAAAGATAAATACTTTCACATACCTGTACAAAGGAACTACGGTCACCTCCATATTCAATTATCTGCTCTGTCTCAACAAAATTTGCAACACTGCCCTGGAAATCAACTCCACGTGTGAAGAGCCGTGTCCCCGCACGATAGCAACTGCGGCGAGACACTAAGGTCCACAGAAATGGTTTGCCATTCAGAGAACAATGGTTGACGGAAATGACTGACAAAAGGTAAAGGAAGTACAACTTTGAAGGCTACAATTTTACTTTATAGTTATTTTTCTTGGATCAGCTGTTTCAATTTGTGTTAAATACAGTTCAGAATGCTAATGAGGAAGTGCAGACATCACTTTCTAAGATGATCCTGCTCCACTATAATAAAACAGGATACAACCCAACAAACATGAAAATCCCTCCTAACTTGCCAATGAGTCATCTGAAGACACATTAAAAATATTACCCTGGTTACATAAGTTACAGAAAAATCACAAACCAGTGAGTACTTTGGAAAATATAAAGCAGTTGACAAATTGAGTACATTGTTACTACAGTAGAGATCCACAAAAACAACCATATGCAAATAAGTGCCATAGGAATACGCTTATTCAATCAATGCATAACAGAGAACTCAGTATCAAAAAACAAAACAGCGATACGTGTCACGTGTATGAGAGAAGCTAGCTGGGTGAGAAAAACTTGGTGAATGCTGTCAGTGTAGAGCCAATGGCAAGTTGGAGGCAGACAAATAGTGAGAAACAGGTAGCCAGACGGCTAAACATTCATTCTTATGAAGATAAAAGTTTGGCTTCTAGAGAGGTCAACCGAGATCACTGGCTGGCCCCCGCTCCTGCCCCCACATACATTCTTCTTTCTATAGGAAAATAAGTGAAAATGACAGTGTTAATAATTATGTCCAGTACATACTATTAATAAATGAAAGGCACAGATGTGTGATTTTTTTAGAGCAGAACCACTATTTGCGTGCTCTTCATTTATGAGTACAAAGTTGTTCTATCTATCAGTGACAGAATAATCAATTAAGATGACAAAATTGGACCACTAATGGTTCATTAAATGGATGAATATCTCCATCAGCAAAAATGTAGCACCAGGAGTGACCAGACAGATTTTCTTTCTTTTTAATACAGGCTTCAGACGTCTTTGCCATTGTTACTCCAAAGACAACATTTTTTTCCAATTCCTATTTTTCAACTATGATAATTTTGTCAATGAATACCAAAGTATTCATCATTTTCCTCTGAAAGATAAATGATAAGAAAGTCAGTGATGATGAGCCTTTTATATTTTCATTACACTACATGAATCATATACTATAGAAACTATCAAAAGAAGTCTCCAACACGTGACACTGAATCATCAAAAGACATACAAGTTATGCAAGTAGTAATATGTATTATATTATAAACCAAGACACTTAAATTTATTTGAGATTTAAATAATGGAAGAGGTCAAAGGTAACAGCTCACCGTATAGCTGGATCATTATGTGGTTGACAGCACCTAAATAAGACTGACTATGATGCACACCATGCAACTGTGTTATACTGACACTACAGCCAGACTTGGGATGGGGGTTCTATCCAGTGGAATGGACAAAGGTCGAAAGGTAGCGGGAAATGAGAGGAGAAGGTTGAAGGAAGATAGCTGATGGCTGGGAGAGAAAAGCAGCAAGAATATGGGGTAAGAATATGGCACTAGTAGGTTTGCTCTGGGCAGGAAGAGAGAGAGAGAGAGAGAGAGAGAGAGAGAGGAGGGGGTGGTGGTGGTGGTAGTAGTACAGAGAGGGAGTTAGAACAAAGAATGTGTGTGTGTGTGTGTGTGTGTGTGTGTGTGTGTGTGTGTGTGTGTGTGTGAGAGAGAGAGAGAGAGAGAGAGAGAGAGAGAGAGAGAGAGAGAGAGAGATGGGGACAGGGGTAGAGGTGGGTGTGGGACAGGTGCTAGCAGAGATTAGGCCAGCAGGCTTGTGAGATGGAAACAAGTGTTGTAAGGATGATTCTCATCAATGCCATTCAGTGAAGCTGGTATGATAGGGGGATAAAGTCAAATGGCACAGGTTGTGAAGCAGCCACAGAAATATGTTTTGCCACTGGGGTGGCCAACTATACTCTTAGCCAGATCTTTCATTCAGGTGGACAACTGTTTGTTGGTCATGCTCATGAAAGGATGTGCAGAAATTACAACAGAGTTGTTATGAAAACTGCCTCTGATGAGGTAGGATAGGCCTGTGACAGGACTGAAATCTGATGTGCTATGTCAGGGCAAAGGACATGACTTGCATCTGGGAACTCTGTAGGGATCTCACCTACATGGTAATGGTTGAGATTTGGTATGGCATAAGGATGGATCAGAATATTTTGTAGTCTGGGTGTGTAATGCAGTACCTCTTTGGGAGGCATGTGAAGAATTGTAGGTAGGAATTTCCTCATTTCCTGAGACTAAATGCATCTGCACTAAAATTGCAGGTTTTGAACTGCATAGGTATAATTACGCAAGGTGCTGCGGATCAAATAACTTCTGTCAAAGGATACAGCCATGAACTATTGGCAAGCAAAAGCGATGTAGTTCTTGACGTGTTGCCATTTCTCGTAAAAGGTTGCTGTTCCAGACAAACCTAGGATCAGCACGCTCATGAAGTGGCATCTGCAACATAATTAACAACATAATTAACAAAGCCTTAGAGCTCTGCAACATCCATGTACTAATTTATATTTACGTGACAGACCCTATTTTTAGGGCTATATTTTAATTTTGACAAATGGATCTATGCAGACATTTGTAAAAACGGCGATGATACATCAGTCCATACCAATGTAAAATTGCCACCTTCTGAAGAAGACAAATTTAAATTTGTTGAAACCTAGGTAAAGAATTCTTTATCCATTGCAACTGGTCGGCTGTTTATAATTTTACTACGTGGAACCGTTGCTGTTGTGCAGCTATGTTTAAAATTTCTATTATGGATGCTGAGGAAGTAAGCACATGAACTTGTTTACCAAAGTGAGCATTTTTTTAACATCAGCCCAAGTGTGGTTTGAAGTGCTGAGACTATACCTCCCATTCTCCCCCCCCCCCCCGACCCCCCTCCCCCTCTCACACACACACACACACACACACACACACACACACACACACACACACCCACACACACACACACACACACACACACACATATTCTCTTCTACAAAGTAGCTGAAAAAGTGTGAGTAGCAGATGAAGTGGGAAGTAGGAGATTTATGTGAGACATAGCGACTATTAATGAGAGAAAAACATGGATGATTGTGGTGATGATGATGATGATGATGTCTGGTTTGTGGGGTGTTCAACTATGCGGTTATCGGCGCCCATACAAATTCCCAATATTTACTCAGTCCAATCTCACCACTTCCATGAATGACGATGAAATGATGAGGACAACACAAACACCTAGTCCCCAGGTGGAGAAAATCCCAAACCCAGTCAGGAATCGAACCCAGAACCCCGTGATCCAGAGGTAGCAATGCTAGGCACTAGACCACGAGATGCACAGAGCTGGCTTGGTGAAGTAAAGGGTTGATGTAACAATAAGATTATCAATGATGAGGAAAACTGAAAAAGCTGTATGTAGCAGAGGATAGGAGCTGCGCAGAACACAGTTTAATGTCTTGTCTATGTTGCCAAAGTTGGAAATGGTATACAAGCTTGTAATGGAGATTACTGGAAAAGGAAATCACTCATGGCATTGTTTAAGGAATTATACATGCATGCATCTGAACTGGTTACTGAAACACATCACGTTAACAATAATACTATGATTCAGGTACATTTCTGAACTTTATGTCTTCACTTTGCTGATAATAATGACTTTCATGGGCATGCAGTTATGTGGTTTTTCAGAGGACGGATACTTACCAGCAGAAGATCACATTAACTAATGCTCATATATATTCAAAATGTGACCCCCACTTCAAAATACCACACTACAATACAAATACAGTGTGAAAATTGAAAAAGAATATATTACAATGGTGTGTGTTTAAAATGACAAAATGGGTGGGAATTAACTCCACACTGAAAATTGTTTATAGCTTTATTAATACCTCACCAGTTTTCATGGAACAAAATTTTTTTTTTGCTTAGAATGACAGAATTTATTACATAACTGCCCATCTATGTCACTGCAGCTATCAGTGGCAGAAAGCATGACAACATCTAACACTGTGGAAATGGGCTCAGTTGGCACATCAGTATCAACAAAGGCAGTCCATAGTACAAGTATACAAATGG
The DNA here is from genome assembly GCF_023864345.2 of Schistocerca serialis cubense. NCBI lineage: Eukaryota > Metazoa > Arthropoda > Insecta > Orthoptera > Acrididae > Schistocerca > Schistocerca serialis. Next base: position 1,948,967 of record NW_026048515.1, on the reverse strand, counting down.
CAGTGAAGTGTTAAAGGACCTCAGGCCTTGTTAGATGCAACGCCTGTAAAGAATTGACAATGGAAGCTAATGGATACAGCCTCTGTATCAGATTTGAGGAGGTGCAGTCACCCTTAACACCCAGGATGGAGGAAAACTTACAAATGCTTCAGGAAATGTACACTCAACTCCTCAGAAATCACAAATACAGGCATTACATAACCACAGTTTAACCTGACATACAGTTTCAACTGTTTTGAAGAATGAGTTCAATTTGTGTCCATGGAAACCATACCACTTCCAGAAAGTATTGCAAGAAGACTGTGTTCATTGGCTGGAATATAGGGAGATGGTGCTTGCTTCGCATGGAGACTTGTCCAATATATTCGATAACATCCTGTCGTCAAGTAAAGCTGTTGGGGGTTTGTCAAATAGCACAACTGTTAGTACTGGCCAACAGAGGATCCAGAAATGGTTGTTAGAAAAAGGCAAAAATCGCCCAAACATCACAGTGTGGCATGTTATGATATCCACAGAAGTTATGGATTGATATTTCATTCTGGACAATAAACATTGCATGGTACCTGCTTGAAGTCCATGTTCATAGTATTGTATCCAATGGCCCAATTAAAATTACCTAATCTGTATGCAAGATGGGACACCATCTCACTTTGCAAAGCCTATCCACATGTGGCTCCACACTCATTTTCCTGGATGCTGGTTAGGATATAGGGGCTGCCTTGAAGAGCCAGCAAGGGGTCCTGACCTAAAATACTGTGTCGTCTTCGCTTCTGGAGGTGGATGAAGAAGTTTATCGCATAACACCAAACGCTCTTAATGAACTGGAGGAGTGAATTCATTAAGTTCTGGGAGACATTCATCCGTATTTTCTGCAAAAGTCGGTTGCAGACATCACTTGCAGAAACTGATTGGTAATGGTAATGTTTGAGTGGAATTTTAGCAATGCACAACAACTTGTATGGAACAAAATGATTTTGTTTCATGAAAATTGGTTTCTTATTTATGAAGTTATAAACAAATGTAAATAGAAGGTTAATTCCCACACCACCTCTAAATAAGACATCATACCATGTGATGTAATTACACAGATAAAAAAATCTACTCACCAAGCAGTGGCAGTAGAACACATAGACAGGGATATTTAAATCTGCAAGCTTTCAGAGCCAGTGGCTCCTCCTCCTGGCAGAAGGGTTGAAAGAGAAGAAAGAGGAGTGAAGCAAAAGGGCTGGTGAGGTTTAGGAAATAGACTTCGGAAATGTCACCCAGAATCCCAGGTCAAGGGAGACTACTAGATGGGATGAGAAGAAATATCATATGGATAGACAATGAGAGAAACACTATTAAGATCCCCAAGTATACAAAGCACAATCCTGCAGAAATTTAAACCAGTTCTCACATATCCACCTAGGTCTAAAGCTAAACAAACAACAAACTCACAGTTGGGACAATAACAAATAGGAGCAACCAAGATATACATAATTTTGTAAAATGAATCATATCACGCTCGAATTAATGTTGAAATGAAAGTCTAGGAAAAAGTACCCAAAATTATATATGGAAACTCAGTATATTTGCAGCAGTTTCACTTTTATTAACACAACTTTTCTTGATACTTTTAAGGGAAGTGACAGATGTTTCTCTCATTTACAAATCTGAAGGGAAGAATACAAAAATATGCAAGAAAATACGTAATATAATACTTAAAGAATACATAATGGATAATTTTTCAATTTCACTGAGAACTAGGATCAGTTGACAGCAAAGTCAGGAACTCTAGCAGAATTTACAGGGGATAAAGTAGTCCAATTGAGTATACTGTACTAGCTCAATCTGCATGAAACTGTACAGTGTGTGGTGAAGGGTATACAGTGTAGCATGTCATTACCCTTCCCTGCCCCAACCATGGCAGGAAGACTGTCAATACTACAATATGTTGATTACATAAAATGTACGTTGTAGGAAGTAAATCCTATCTTAACTAGAAAAAAAAAAGTTTCACATTATTAATCTTAATTACTGAATTACATAAATGTGGTACTGAAGTAGATGGTGAAACCTGATGTTTCAGTTCATTTTGCCATTTTTAAAGATATGTACGCATATTATTAAAACTTACCTGAAGAAATTCTGGTGTTGTGTTGTGTAACCTTTGGAGTGTGTGTGTAAGGTCGTATGAGTATGAGAAGTACAGATGTGGTGTTTTGAGAACATGATCCACCATCGAGACATATTGCTGATTCTCTGCTGTCTGAAACAATTTGCCACATCACTAAACACTCCAGTAGAAAACACCAACATACAAGCCAAATAAAAGACTAAACATGGTGAAATCTGGAAAAAAGCAACCAAATACTGTAACTTATTAATCATTTTTTCTAGTGTTATTAAAGAAAAAATATTCAACTCTATTTAAAGAGTTTTATAATAAGTGTGAATTTTGTCTGTTTACCTGTTTTTCAGTCAAATGCAGAAGAGTGCGTGAAAATGGAATGACTTCACATTCATCAATACGCCATATGTCTTGGTTATTGATAGTACCAACTTTCCATTTCCGTGTCACTACAATCAGGTAAGGACCTGCTATTAGACGGATTATACCAACGATACCACAAATTGGTTTGCTACTAGATGATTGCGGGATCTGAACATGTTTTCCTGGAAAAAATACAGATTTGTTTGTTTTGGATTGTCCTATTGCAAAGGAAATAATCTTAAATAATAATAATTCATCATAAAATTACACCTACTATATATATATACTGAAGCACCAAAAGAAACTGGTATAGGAATGCATATTCCAATACAGAGATAAGTACATGGGCAGAATACAGCACTGTGATCAGCAACGTCTATATAAGATGACAAGTGTCTGGTGCAGTTGTTAGATTGGTTACTGCTGGTACAATGGCAGGTTAGCAAGATTTAAATGAGCTTTAATGTGGTGTTATAGTCCATGCATGAGTGATGGGACACAGCATCTTCGAGGTAGTGATGAGGTGGGGATTTTCCCAAACAACCCTTTCACGAGTGTATCGTGAATATCAGGAATCCGGTAAAACATCAAATTTCCGACGTCAATACGGCCAGAAAAATATCATGCAAGAATGGGACAAAGCTAAAGTGAATTGTTCAACATGACAAGTGCAACCCTTCTGCAAATTGCTGCAGATTTCAATGTTAGGCCATCAACAAGTGTCAGTGTGCGAACCACTCAATGAAACATCATCGATATGGGCTTTCGGAGCCAAATGCCCACTTCATGACTGCACTACATGAAGCTTTACACTTCACCTGAGCCCATAAACACCAGCATTGGACTGTTGATGGCTGGAAACATGTTGCCTGGTCAGATGATTCTCCTATCAAATTGTATTGAGCGGATGGACATGTGCAGGTATGGAGTCAACCTCATGAATCCATGGACCCTGTGTGTCAGCAGAGGACTATTCCAGCTGGTGAAGGCTCTGTGATGGTGTGGGGCATGTGCAGTTGGAGTGACATGGGACCCCCTGATAAGTCTAGATTTGACTGTCAGTGACACATACATAAGCATCCTGTCTGATCGCCTGGATCCATTCATGTCCATTGAGCATTTAGATGGACTTGAGCAATTCCAGCAAGACAGTGCAACACCCCACATATCTAGAATTGATACAGAGTGGCTCCAGGAACAGTCTTCTGAGTTTAAACACTTCCGTTGGCCACCAAAGTGCCCAGGCATGAACATTATTGAACATATCTGGGATGCCTTGCAAGGTGATGTTCAGAAGAGATCTCCACCCCCTCATACTCTTACAGATTTATGGACAGCCCTGCAGGTTTCATAATGCCAATTCCCTCCAGCACTACTTCAGACATTAGCTGAGTCCATGCCACATTGTATTGCGGCACTTCTGCGCACTCGTGGGGGTCCTACATGATATTAGGTAGGTGTACCAGTCTCTTTGGCCCTTCAGTGTGTGTGTGTGTGTGTGTGTGTGTGTGTGTGTGTGTGTGTGTGTTGTTGTTGTTATTGGTGGTGGTGGTGGTATTACATGAACTACAAGTCACACATAAGAACCATAAGATTAAGAATCAATCAATCTCTCTCTCTCTCTCTCTCTCTCTCTCTCTCTCTCACACACACACACACACACACACAAGCTTCTAGCGATGATGATGATGATAATAATAATAAGAATAAAAGGTTTAGTCATGTTTCCAGTGCAGCAAATCAATAGTGTCTTCCAACAGATAGTACACACGAATGAAGAGACAGGATATAAATAACAGCCTAGAGGCTTTTGCAGAGGTTGTTGTCTGAAGACCAAATGGAAGGATCAGCACAACATGCGGTCTGAATTTTACAGCAGATGGAAAGGCCTCATCCTTGAAGAAGACCAAGATTTTTAGTCTATAATTGGCCTCTTAGATTAACTTTGTCACTACTTACGGATCAGCTCACTTCTGCATCTATACCTTAGAACTTGTACTCAATTTTCACATTCAAGGTAAAATTTTAATCTCCTCTTTGGCATAATCATAAATTCTAAATTAAATGGTAGACTTATTTGAATGTACTAAGAGGCACCATTACTAAACTTGGTTATCTCATTATGAAACACAGATTTAGAGCAAAAAACTACAGAACTGAAATGCAAGTAGCAAAGAATAGAACTAATAATACCGGGTGGTTACAATTAAAGCGCAGCTACTCACAGAGGTACAATGTGGGCTATAATTACTGTATGGCAGGAAACTGGGCAGATTTTCTAATGCAATAACGAGAAAATGATTTATGCAGGAATAAAAATTAGTTATAGTTTTAGCCACCAGGTGCAAATCTGGCAGTGTGAATGCAAGGAAGGCGTACAGAAATGTTTCCACATGTAATAGATTAGGAATGCGACGTGGGCAGAAAAGCTCAAACAAGTGAGAAAGGCATAATTTTGAGTTTATTCTTAACCACCACATTCACAATTGGTTCAGCATGAGTGCCAGAGACGTCGACAAGACGCTGCATCCATAAAATGACATAATCAACAGTTTCCTGAGCAACTGTGGTGGAATCTGAGCAATGTGTTCGTGTATACTGGCCTTCAGATCAGTTAGAGACTGAACATGTTCCTGGTAAACGGGTTCTTTCAGATATTCTCAGAGCCAAAAGTCGCATGCATTTGGATCAGGTAATCATGCAGACCATGTAACTAGAAAAATTCTGGAGATAAAACACTCGTGGAAGATTACATTACCCCATGAAAGGGCAACAAAAGGTGTTGCCGCCGTCCCCCCCCCCCCTTCATGAAAACAGCAGTTTCCACACAGCTAACTTGGTCCAACATAGAATCACATGCTGTACAACATAGGAATTACATGCTATACAAGGAGGGTCCTGATAATGTGCAGATGCCAAAGACGAACAGACAAAAAATGAAGGTGCTTGTGAATTCATATCGCACAGTCACACACAGTGAGTATAATCGCTCCTTGAGCACAACATGCAATTTAACAGTACCCCAAATTTGGCAGTTTTGTGTATTCACTGCACCCTGGAGTGTGAAATGTGCCTCGTCACTCCAAAGAATATTGCCCTGCCACATGTTATCAACTTTGAATCATGCCAAAAACCAAAGAGCAAATTCAGAAAGTTGATGTGCATCATGAAGTTTCATGTGCTGCACCATTTTTCAGGAATATTGTAATATGGTCGAAAGGTGGACAGGAAAGAAGATTAAGGTCATCAGGTCTGATAACAGGAGAGAATACATTGTTGCAAAAGAAGCTGAGTAGCACCATGGTGTAGTGGTTATGATACTAAACTGCTGCATGGTGGGTCGTGAGTTCAAAACTCTCCTGGACTGCACAATTTTAATTTCTATATTCTGTTTGAGTACATTCTAGAAGTAGCCACAAATCTCAAGAATCATTGTACTGGAATGTTCTGTAGCTGCATATATACTGTATGTGTTCTGGCCGGAGGCAGTTGGCTCCGAATTCTTGTATGTGGAAGTGCTGAATAAACCTTCGTTAAGTGAAGTTAGTGTTCGTTACTCATCTAACTACACCTTCTTCTACGTTACATTATTCTGGTGGAGGCGCTGGGTATTGGAACTTGTGATAGCACACATTATCGATGACACAGTTGCTCCCATCAGGCCACGATAGAGCCGCCATGTACGTGGCAAGAAACCAGAGTTCGAGCCATATTCAACAGATCACAATCTATTGGAGACAGAAGAAGAAGAAGAAGAAGAGGACGTTATGATGACAGCAACTGTGTGTCACCACATGAGATATCCTTCCAGGTTCTCTGGTGATGATGGCCAAGATCCACACAAGTGGCTGAAGGTATATGAGCGTATAGCCAAATTTAACAAATGGGATGACACCATGTGTTTGGCTAACATATTTTTCTACTTGGAGGGCACTGCCAAGCGATGGTATGAGAACAATGAGGAGAAGTTCACAAGCTGGGAAGTATTCCAGGCGGAACTGCACAAGTATTTTGGTGACACACGATGACAGAAGTGCAAGGCTAAAGATAAATTAAAGCGCAGGGCACAGCGTCCAGGAGAAACAACAGCATCCTACATTCAAGACGTCTTGGAGCTGTGTAAAATAGTGGATCCTAGAATGAAGGAGGAAGATAAGGTTGCACATCTGATGAAGGGTGTTGCTGAGGACATGTACCAAGCCCTATTCCCGAAGGAGGTTTTGACAGCAGACGACTTCATAAAATGGTGCCAGTGTATTGAAACAATGAATCAAAAAAGAATTACACGCAAGAAGTTTGAACGGCTTCCAAACGTTGTTTTGATGTCTGTGATGTAGGAAGCAACTGATTTCACAAGTGTTCTTCATCAGATAGTGAGAGAGGAAGTTCAGAAGGCACTTTGATTGCACAGTGAGCAAAAAACCGAGATGCTTCAAGAGGTCATAAGGGAGGGAATGGCCAATCTCTCGTCCTTAATTTCCCTTTAAAATGGTGAAAAAGTCGAGACCCAGGCGGAGTTACATTCCTACGATACAGCAAAGAGGAACCTATTTGGGCACCAAGGAAGACTGACGTCTGGAGGACCCAGGATAATCAACCAGTATGTTTCCACTGTGGACGACTGGGACATGTGGTACGCTATTGTCAAGAAAGGCGGCGGATATTTAATGACGCCCATGCCAGAAGACAGCAGACCGATCTTAGCCGACGCCAACTCCGGGACGACGAAGATGAACAAGATGATGCGGGTGCAGGACGACGTAGGTCACCATCGCCGCAAGCTAGCTGCTGGAGAGGATGCTCCCCCAAATGCTGACCAAGGTCTCCATCACCATTTAGAAGCTCCAGCTGATCACTTAGCAACCTGGAAGACTAAAGGGTGCAACCTTCCCTGGAGATGATGCCGCTGAAGAGAAAAATCCTCCGCCGTCAATCACTACAAAAATGATAGGAAACTACGTTGATATCCTCATGGATGGCCAACCAGCCCAAGCTCTTGTGGACTCTGGAGCATCATATTCAGTCATTTCGGAGAAGTACCGTCGCCAGTTGCAGAAAACCATATTTGTCGACAACAAAACATCTCTGCTGAAAGTGGCTGACGGGAAATATGTAAAACCTACAGGAAGATGTACCATTGTGTGGGTAGAAGTGGCCATACACAGCCATTGCAATTCATTGTCTTAACAAGAGTGTAGTCGTGACGTCATTCTTGGATGGGACTTTTTGAAAGCTTCGCAGGGAATTGTAGATTGTGGTCGCTCGAAGATTATGCTAGATGAGATGAGATACTGTGGACAGGGTATCAACCCGTGGATCTTGTAGTGGAAGGTAAGAGAAGCATACCACTGAAGAATAACTTGGTCATCCCACTCTCTTGCGTCTCATTTAAGAACAGATTCGGTGAATTGTGGACAGTTAACTGATGCATGTGCGTAGCAAATGCTGAGCCGTTAATTGAAGAACAGCTGAGCATCAGAGAAACCTCCAATGCTGAGGCTGTGGGTGAAATTAGCACTACCATTACGAAACAAGATCTTCTAGCTCGACTATCACCAGATCTCATTAAGGAACAACAGAAGAAGCTACTTGCCATTCTTCAAGAGTTCTCTGAATGCTTCAATCCACAGGTGAAGAGCAAATTAGACAAATCGACGGTGAAGCACCGGATTAGCACTGGAGACCATCAACCAATAAGCCAGAGAGCAATGGAATGTCGAATGATTCATGACAAGGTAGAGAAAATGATGAAGAATGACATCAACCAGTCTTTGCAGAGCCCATGGTCATCACAAGGGGTCCTCTTCAGGAAGGAGGATGGCAGTTGGCGCTTTTGTGTTGATTACAGGAAGCTTAATAAGATAACTAAAAAGGATGTTTACCCTCTTCCACGAATTGACGATATACGAGATTGTCTGAAGGGGGCTAAGTTTTTCTCAGCCATGGACATGTACTTGAGATACTGGCAAATTGAAGTAGAGGAGGCTGATCATGAGAAAACTGCATTCACCACCCCTGAGGGCCTGTATGAGTTTAAGGTAATGCCGTTTGCTTTGTGGAATGCACCAGCAACTTTTGAACAGATGATGGATAATCTTCTAAGTCACCTGAAGTGGACGATATGCCTTTGTTATTTAGAGGACATTATAGTGTTCTCAGAGACACTTGATAAGCATATAAAAAGACTGAGGGCCGTTCTTAAGTGTCTCCAACAAGGGGGACTGAAACTTAATCCAAGAAAGTTTCTCTTTGGAGCAAAAGAAATCAAAATACTTGGACACCTTGTGTCAAACACTGAAAAGGTGAGATCTATAACGGAATTTCCTATTCCTAAAAGTATTAGAGATGTGAGTAGCTTCCTCGGATTATGTTCTTATTACCGTCGTTTTGTCAAAGACTTTTGTATCAAAGCCAGGCCACTCTAACAGTTGATAAAAGCTGATGTACATTTATCTGGAGTGGTGCTCAACAAGATTCTTTCGATGTGCTGTGAAAAGCTCTGACGACTGACCCTGTACTTGGTCTGTATGATAAGAGAGCACCTACAGAACTACACACAGATGCCAGCGGGTATGGGATCGGTGCTGTTCTGGTGCAAATTTCGGGTAGAAAAGAGAAGGTTATAGCCTATGCTTCTAGGAATACTCACAAAAGCCAAGAGAAACTACTCAACTACAGAAAGAGAATGTCTTGCTGTGATCTAGGCCACGTGCAAATTTCGACAGTATCTCTATGGAAGGCCATTCACAGTTGTTACAGACCATCATTCACTTTGTTGGTTGACAGGTCTTAAGGATCCAACAGGACGGCGTGCCAGGTGGGCACTGTCTTCATGAGTATGACATTACCATAGTGTACAAAAGTGGAAGAAAAGACCAAGATGCCGACTGTCTCTCAAGAAATCCTCTGCAAGACCTTCAAGACTTTGATGAAGATAGTGATTGTCTCGCTGCACTCCAGGATCTCTCTGCTGAACAGGAGGAGGATGCCAAGATATCTCAAATTATGCTTGGCTTAAATCGGTCAGAGGATGTGAAAGGACAATTTAAGGTAGTTAATGTATTACTTTGCAAGAAAAATTTTGATCTGTTTGGAGAGGTGGCTACCAGTGATTCCTTAACACATGCACTTACATGTTCTACAGAAATTCCATGACACACCTGAGGCCGGGCATTTAGGATTTATTAAGACATACGATAGAATCCACAAGAGATTTTTGTGGCCAGGTTTATTTAGGAGTGTCCGTCACTGTGTCGCACTGTCGAGAATGCCAGAGGAGAAAGGCAGTTCCTCAGAAACCACCTGGCACTTTTTTTTTTTTGCGCAAAACTGCTATGGTCATTAGCGCCCGGTCCGTGACTTAGGAAACAGTAAAAAACCGAAAATGGAAACCAGCAGCAATGGGAACGAAACTCAAAAAATTGGAGAAACTAAAAGCAGAAGGAAGGCTTAAAAATCCACTACAGAAAGGGGTTGGTTGTCCCAAAAAAAGCTTCAAATGACTGATGTCATTTCACTGGCACTAATAAACTCGAGAACGCGATCGGCCGAGCGCGTGTCATCTGCTAAATTTGATGATATATCAGGCGACAGCTGTAGACAGGCGCGTAACGGAGTAAAATAGGGGCACTCAATTAAAAGGTGTCTTACCGTCCACAGTTGAGAGCAGTGGGGACAGAGTGGGGGAGGATCGCCACTTAAAAGATGTCGATGGCTAAAAAGACAGTGCCCTATCCGGAGTCGAGTTAAAATTACCTCCTCCCGACGACGCGTTCGGGAGGAAGAGGTCGAAGCACAAGGAAGAGCTTTCACGGCCCGCAATTTATTATGGGGAAGTGTCGACCAATGTGCGTGCCATAAAAGAACAACACGACGACATAAAACGCTCCGTAGATCAGCGAAGGGAATCGATTGAATAGCTGGCCGAAGAAGAGAGACTGCAGCCTTGGCCGCCATATCGGCCGCCTCATTTCCACATATACCAACGTGTCCCGGGAGCCAGAGGAACGCCACCGAGACGGCCCCCAGGTGGAGCAAGCGCAGACAGTCCTGAATCCGGTGGACCAGAGGGTGGACAGGGTAAAGAGCTTGGAGACTGAGGAGAGAGCTGAGAGAATCTGAGCAGATAACATACTGTATCCGCTGATGGTGGTGGATGTAGTGGACAGCCTGGAGAACAGCCTAAAGCTCCGCAGTATACACGGAACACAGGTCGGGAAGCCGAAATTGATTTGGGGTGTCGCCAACAATATAGGCACTCCCTACACCAAACGATGTTTTTGAGCCATCAGTGTAAATAAATGTGGCTTCTGTCATTTGTGCACATAGAGCAGAAAATGCCCGATGATAAACAAGTGAAGGGGTACCATCCTTGGGAAACTGACAAAGGTCACGGAGCAGGCAGATCCGGGGGAACCACCTGGCTGACTCATACCAATTCCACTAGCCGAAACGCCTTTCCAGCGTGTTGGAATTGACGTCCTAAGACAATTTCCAACGTCTGCTAGTGGCAACAGATGGATTATTGGTTGGTTGGTTGTTTCGGGGAAGGAGACCAGACAGCGAGGTCATCGGTCTCATCGGATTAGGTAAGGACGGGGAAGGAAGTCGGCCGTGCCCTTTGAAAGGAACCATCCCGGCATTTGCCTGCAGCGATTTAGGGAAATCACGGAAAACCTAAATCAGGATGGCTGGACGCGGGCAGATGGATTATTGTTTGCACTCATTATCCGGCACGCTATGCCATTACAAAAGCTGTGAAAACAGCCAAAGCCTGCGAGGTAGCCAAATTCATTGTGGAAGACATTGTATTAAAACACGGTGCCCAAGGTCATTAATTATGGCTTGAGGGAAAGTTTTTCAATCGCATCTTGTGACAGAGATAAACCATTGGTGCAACATTACTCATCACATGATGACTGCCTACCATCCGCAAACTAACGGGCTGACTGAACACCTTAAGAAGACCTTGGCTGACATGCTATCAATGTTCGTCAGTGTTGAGCAGAGCAACTGAGATGAGGCGCTACCTTTCATGACGTTTGCCTACGACAGTGCCAAACAAGACACCACAGGATTTTCGCCATTTTTCCTGATGCATGGGCGTGAGCAGACTACGATGATGGACACTGTGTTTCTGTTACATGCTGATGACGTGGACGACGACTACTTTGGCCAGGTGTTAACCAGAGCTGAGGAAGCTTGGCAGTTAGCTCAACTCCGCACGCTGCAGGCTCAAGAAAATGATCGCCAAAGATATGATGCAAGCCACCGCCCTGTTGTCTACCAGCCTGGTGACCTCGTCTGGATCTTCACTCCTGTTCAGAAGGTTGGTCTATCTGAAAAGCTCCTCAGTTGTTACTTGGGCCTTATAAGGCTGTAAGACAGTTGTTTGATGTTACTTCTGAAGTTGAAGATTTTGACCCCGACACAAGACGATGAAAAATCAGAGATACGGTCCACGTCCTTCGAATGAAGCCCTATAAGGATCTTGCAACCCAGGGTAAATTCGAAGCAGCAGCGACAGGCAACAAGTGGAAAGGTGACGACGAGCGTAGCAGCAAAAGAAGTTCTAAGAAGATCACTGCCAGGGTGAGAATTGGTCATCGGGAGTCGGAGTATGCATGACCGATGTCGCATTCCCAGACTAGGACGACGTAACACCGAGATGCTGTTCTCTTAAGGAGGGAGCAATGTCACAGAAGAAGCTGAGTAGCACCATGGTGTAGTGGTTATGATACTAAACTGTTGCATGAAGGGTTGAGAGTTCAAAACTTACCTGGACTGTACAATTTTAATTTCTATATTCCGTTCGAGTACATTCTAGAAGTATCCACAAATGTCAAGTATCATTGTACTGTAGCTTTATTTATACTGTATGTGTTCTGGAAGGAGACAGTTCACACCGTGCTCTTGTACGTGCACATGCTGAATAAACCTTCGTTCTACATGGCAATATTAACCAGAAATTGAAGACACTTCTGGCAAAAATGGGGATCGGCATCAAACTACCATAAGGTACAGCCCATCTCAAAATGGGGTTGCTGAGAGGGCTAACAGGACCATTGTCGAAAAAGCAGGGAGCATAACTGATCCTGGATTATCAAAAGTTTTTTGGGCAGAGGCGGTATCTACGGCTGTATATTCGAACAATAAATCACCTACAAAAGCATTAAGGAATAAAACCCCCTGTGAGATACAGGTAGGAAGGAAACCTGACCGAAGAATATATGGGTTTTTGGGTGTGATGCAATGGTGCACATTCCAAAACACCTAAGAGAAAAATGGGGCCTGGAAGCTAAAATGTATATTTTTGTAGGCTATTGTGAGAATTCAAAGGGCTACCAATTAATGAGTAAATTGAATAAAAGGATTGTTATAAGCAGAAATGTAGTATTCTTTGAAAATGGAAGAGACTCTGAAGAGGGTAAGACTACTAAGTTAACTGTGCCTGGTTCCAAGAATGAAACTTTATGTGAAGAAAGAGCAAGTGAAGAACAGGAAGAGGACAGTCAAAGGCAAATGGAGACTATTTATGATGACAATGAGTTTGAGGACAAACAAGGCATTCTTCTCGTGTACCAAAACTGAAAGAATATCCGGATTTTCAAATGTATGCAGCCCAGTCTTTTAATGATGAGCCAGCAAGAGGTGAAGAAGCAATGAGCGGACCGAACTCTACAGAATGGAAAGAAGTGATGGAGAGAGAATTGGAATCTTTATCTCAGAACAAAACCTTTGAATGGGTAAATATGCCAGCAGATAAGAAGTCATTACAGGAAAGAGGGGTTTTCACTATGAACAGCTCCGAAAATTCATCACCAAGATATAAACCACGACTTATAATAAAAGGATATTCACAAAAACAGGGGATAGGTTACAAAGAAACTTTTTCACCCGTAGTCAAGTACGCATCATTGCGATATCTTTTAGCCTTGGCATCAAAATGAAATTTAGCAATTCATCACATGGATGTAAAAACAGCTTATTTAAATGGGAAATTGGAGGAGAAGATATATGTCATTCCAGCAAGAGAGGCTATGAAAACCAGATTGGAAAGGGAAAAGATTTGGCATTGGCAAAAAAGTATTTATGGACTTAAACGGAGTGGACATTGCTGGAATCGATGTCTACATAAAACTCTAACATATATGAATATGAAGCAATCTAAGGCAGATCCCAGTACATACTATAAAAGTGAAAGAGAAGGGATAATAATAATGGCAATACGTGTGGACGACTTCTTTATCCTGGATGAAAATGAAAGTCAATTTTTAAGAAACAGCTGCAAACCAAGTTTAAGGCACATGATTTGGGAGAAGTTAAACATTATTTAGGTATGCAGATTACTAAGGATGAAGAGAGACAAGAATTGAGAACAAATCAATCATCATATACAGAAAAAATCTTTAAAAAAATTGGCATGATTGACTGTAAACCCATAACTAATCCAATGGAAGTAGGAGTGAAGTTAAATATAAATGAGACAGATGTGGAATGTGATAAGAATGTTTCATATTTAGAAGCATTAGGGAGTCTGTTATATTTGTCTCAGACATCACGACCCGACATTGCTTTTGCCGCTAATGCAGTGAGCAGGTATTGCAGAGATCCAAAGGAAAAGCACTGGAAAGGTGTGAAAAGGATATTCCAATACCTAAGAGGAACTTCATACTACAAATTAAGGTACCATAGGGAAGGTAATGCAAAACTAGAAGGCTACAGTGATGCAGATTGGGGCAGTGAATTGGGAGATAGGCACTCCACTGCTGGCTGCTGCTTTAAATTAAAGAGAGCCCTCATTTCATGGTCCTGTCAAAGGCAAAAAACTGTTGCATTGAGTACTGTAGAGGCCGAGTATATGGCGCTGCCTTACACCACACAGGAAGCATTGTGGCTAAGAACATTAATATGTGAAATAAAACCCAAGTTAATAGTGGAATATAATAGACCTATCTGGTGCTAGTGTATGCTCTGAGTTTTATGTATGTAATGAAATGTTCCTTGGTTGTTGTGTTCAATGTGTTTTACCTGGAAGTGCAAATATAGTTACTGGCACTAAATGTGTTTTACTCAATTACTTATTCACCTGTGTCGACTCTAACAAATACATTTGATTAACTGTATGATGCATCACCTGCCCTCATCAAAGTAAACATTGTTCTTTATATCTAGTGATGTAGTTCTGGCAGTATTAAACCACAACATGGTGGTTTGCTGATAAGAACTCAGATAAAACATCAGAATCATGACAGCAGACAGCCAACAAAGCTAGGCTAAAGCACTTTCTGCAAATATTTATTTATCCAGTCACATATTATAACTAAAGTAGGAGGAATGCAAAGGCATACCACCTTCAACAGGTTGATGACTTGTAAAGCACTGTGGTCTCCCAGTCAACCATCAGGTTGTTGATAGCTTTACCTTTGTCATATTAAGCAATCACATTCTGATTGTACAGCAAGATCATTAACTTACACCGACACTGGAACAATACTGTCAGTTTCGACACAAAACCGAGAATTGCAGCTAGTGGGTAATGCTTGGAAAAGAGAAATGAAAGCTTTATCAGAGGATCTGCGACTGCTTGACAGTACGTACGTTTTCGTGCAATTTTCGGACAACAGCAGTATTTCTGCTATTTTAACATGAGTTGTACTACGCGTTCCCCCTAAGCAGCCTCAAAGACACGTAGAATTGATCAGTCTTTGCAAGTCACTGCAAAACACGTTTA
Organism: Schistocerca serialis cubense; assembly: GCF_023864345.2. Classification (NCBI taxonomy): domain Eukaryota; kingdom Metazoa; phylum Arthropoda; class Insecta; order Orthoptera; family Acrididae; genus Schistocerca; species Schistocerca serialis. Next base: position 1,933,761 of record NW_026048515.1, on the reverse strand, counting down.
GAGCACAGATGGTCGCCAGCGGACATCGTTTTCCGAAGACGATTGTCTCACCTTGCAGGAGCATATCTTGGCTGACCCTGTCGATGACAAGCAGTTCATTGCTGTTGGTTGCTTCGATGTAAAACTTTTCTGGTGTTATATACCTGTGAAAAGAAATGTGTAGTTTTCACTGAAAAGATAAAAAACTGGGGTACAGGAAAAGCTGAAAATAAAACTTGTCGCTAAAAAACATACAAGATATATTCATCATGAATATCCATTGTTGTAGTCATTCTGTATGATACATAACCTAATTACTTCAGTCTTGTTCCCACTTCTCGGCAAAGTCCACTGTTGTATGAAAATATCACCGCACTTTCCAAAGCTAATTGTCACAGATATTCCACCACCTCACTCAAGATGACAGGAGAAAGATTTTGCAGAAACGTGATCGCTGTAAGCAAAGGGGTTTTCAGTGTTTTGTTAGTAACGTAAACAAAATAAAAACAGATTCATGGAAACGAAGCCACCAAAAATTTTGTGAAGACAACGCTTACGATAAGTCGAGCACCAATGGGCTACAAAAAATAAGGGTAAACTTTAAATACATGTACAAAACGGTAATACGTCGTAACAAAAGCTTCCTTTTGTTTGTGTCAGTGACTAAATTTAAGTTGCAATTTACGTGACTCATAATGTATCCTCCTGTAGCAGGTAGCAGTGTTGCTGATGTTCTGTAATTCCATTTAGATGATGAGTGACAACTGCACTTGCGGGAATAGCGGGGAGGTAGGAAAATGCGTGCGCTGTACCTCCCCTGTGCAGCCTACAGATCTGAGTCTGAAGTGTCCGTCCAAGAAACTGCGGCCCATACCACCGCCCCTCGATCTGGCTGGTCATCCATCCAATGCGCTGAAGGAGTTTGCTATAATTGCAACGAGCCCAAAAAGCCCACTGATGCAGAAGAGTTTACCATTTCGTAAAAGGTACTTTTTGTCAATTTACGCTAAATTTTTTAAATTAACTCTATTTTAAGTAACGAAATGTACATATTGTTAACAGCAGACGTTGCTCAGTAAATAAACAGCATGATTATCTTTAGAGAAATGTTTTAAGAATCTTTGCCATTAACAAATGCAGGACAGTATTCATTACCCACATGAAAGTAATTTTTGTCTTCTGTAATCAGGCAGTGTCAACTGCTATTACAAGTTTTCAGTATGACTTAGCGGAGAAAAAGGAAATCATACAACGTTAGAGAACCTGTAAATTTGATGTCTTGTTTAGGAAAACTTGCTCTATGGTGATCAGTACAAGCACAAATAGTTCTTGCAACATTCACAATATTCTGATTATTTAATGCTTAGGTAGAGTTTACATTACATGTTTCACTTGTTACCTGTCTAAAAGTTTCATAAAATTTACTTTCGGCAGACCAGTTTTGTACTTCTTGCAATTATGTATCTATGCAGTATTTGGACGGTTCCGGGGGGGGGGGGGGGGGGGGGGGGCGGCAATGGTTATAAGCCAAAATGAGTTTGTTCATGGAATGTTAAACCATAACCTTCGTTCTTTTACGAAGGCATCATAGAACTTCCAACTGGAATAATACCCTGTGCCAATGCTTGCTAACAAAGTGCATCCTTAAATGTTTCATCTAGCTGTGGTATGTTCTAAAGTTGTGAGTCATCACCATCAATAAAATTCTATTTCCTCATTTTAGCTGTTTCTGGATTTCTATACAAAAACTTTATTGTAGGCTAGACCAGTGATCTATTTCTTTGTCTGGTGTGCAAAGTTCAGTTTAAAGTCACGCAAAGTGCACCTGATATGACTTGTCCATTATCTGCATAAAGCAGCAGCAGTTCCATTGTGAGTGGCTACCATATGATAGGAAAAATGCTGCTCAACAACTGAAGTATATACACAGACACTCTTGTGAAATAAATTTAGTCATATTGCACATAATCTCATATGTTTGGCTACGAAGAATTATTGCTGCACCTGCTGTGTGCTGACACCACAGAGCAACGCTGTGGAGGTCTGACCTTGCACTGTACACCAACAACATCTCGCAAGCTTTCTTGTCAAAAATTACCCACAGATCTTATTCAAAAAGAAGCTTCGCAGTCAGTATCTTCATCTCGCCCATTGATTAATCCAATTTTCACTTCCAAGAAAACTCCGAATCCCCCCCCCCCTCCCCTCCCCCTCCAGATCCCTCCCCTGCCCTTCCTCCTTTTGACTCAGTGCCATCCAGGGCATGAATGCCTCAACTCTTTGCCCTGTCAAGGCTATGATTTTCTCAAATTGATCCTTGAAATGAGATCTTTTCTCCATGATCTCCTCCCCAAACCAGTTACTATTGCCCTCCACAACACCCTAGTTAAACCATTTCACATTCGCAACCCATTATCTCTGCTCAAGGTTCCTACCCACACAATGTTCCCACTGTAAAACCTGTACCATGCAGTAAGTTCTACACTATGAAAGGCTGAACAACTTGCGAAACAGTACAGGTTGTTTATAACCAACTTGTTCACACTGCATGGCCTTTTTTTACATATGACCAGCACTAAACTGACTGAGCACAGGAATAGGCACAGAAGTATTGTCCGTCTCAGGGATATCCATTGCTAGTTGCTGAATGTGCTTTACAAAATGACTCATACGAGAGTCTCTCTGCCTGATCTCCAAACCTCCGTAACATCTGCTCAAAACTTATGACATTCCAAAACCATTAACCCTACTGAAAGGCTGTTTAGACTATCACGTGATACTAGTTACCCTGAACTCCAGAGATATGAACTTGGCACCTCCACACATATTCGTGTTCTGACACCCTCCTGGACTTAATCTCTGTTAAGCTGGCACAGTGCTTACCAGTGTACAATCTCTGACTTATCTCCCCTTTTGTTTGTCTATACTCATCATCTCCTCTACAGGTGTGTGTCTGTCATTCTGGCTTTCAGGTGACCTACCTTTCCTTTTAAAATTATAAGCTGGAGCAGGACTTGAACCAAGAAACTTGCCATTTGTGTGCAATACTCTTACTGAGAGAACTATCCACATACAACTCTCAAACCACCCTCACAGCCTTACTTCTTCCAGGGCCTCTATTCTATTTTTCAGGCTTACAAAAGCTGTCCTGTGTATGTAGCCAGAGTATTAATATGCACTGCGGAGTGAAAGATTCATTCTACAAACTATCTTGTAGTGTGTGATTTTGCTACAGTAAACAAGTTTATAAGTATATACGTTGCAGTAGCTATGCAGAGATGGAAAAACCAACCAATAATTACTACTACTACTACTACTACTACTACTACTACTATAACTATACTACTTTCTCCTGTGAGTGAAACGAAAACATTGTTACATCATTGTCTATACTAATCAGCAATTCCACCATCATAACTTCCCTGACCACTCAAAGTAGATGAAGGGAGAATGTGGATGGCTCCTCGTAAAGTTTCACCCCTTCAGCATTACTATTTGCGTCCATCCTGTTATATTACAAGAAACAGAAAATGACCCCTAGAGAGCAGTCTTATCATCTACATATTCAGTGTACTGAACACGCCTTTAAAATATCACCCGACAAAACTTGGATATGGATGTGGATATAGACACTTGACATTTGCAAGAAAACACTCAGTAAAAACTACGGTAATGATTGACATATTTGTGGTTGAGGAGGTGTAATGTTGTATACTCTGTTGTTATATATAATTGGAATAATGATGCACGTGACAAAATTAACTGTCCATATCTATAAAAATTAAAAACAAAATTTGTTAAGACTATACTGAAGCAGAGTAAAGAGATAATTTCTGTCCTGATATACTTGTATAATTTGAAGAACAGGTGAAGCAGCATTCTGATAACCCAAATTGTAATCCTGAGATCAGTTAAGACCTGCTGCTGATGACAAGATCACATTGGAAATGAGGCCATGGCTGCCATACGGGGTATGCAGGTTCGATTTCAGATACTGCCAAGGATTTTTTTTCCTTGGTGGGAGGACTGAAACGGGGTGCACTTGGCCTTGTGATGCCAGCTAAGGAACTACTTGAGTAAGAAGTAACACCTCCAACCTCAAAACAGATGACAGTGGCCGGGAGAGTGCTGTGCTGTCACTCATACTCCTTCATACAGCATCCAATGATGACATGGCAATGGGTAATTCTGATTGGTCCATCAGGGCCAGAACACAAAGCTCTTTTTTTAACAGCCAGTTCAGTTGATAAATACAAGAGAGCTGCAGAATACCAAACTCCATCGTGCAGTATAATTCAAGTAGCAGACGAGATGTAAATTGCCCTAGAAATCCATGGGCAGCAGACAAGGCTGTCTTCCCCAGTAAGTGCATCACAGTGGTTGGTGTGAAGGGGATGTCAGAAGGAGATGATCTAATGTCAGGGCTGAGCTTGAGAAAGTCATAGCCGTTTTATAGTCCTATGTTTCTTCTACATCTACATCGCTACTTTGCAAATCAAACTTTCATGGCTGGCAGAGGGTTCATCAAACAATCTTCTCAATAATGCTCCGTTATTCACACTCAAATGGCACCTGGAAAAAATGAACACCTAAATCTTTCCATGGGACCTTTGACTTCCCTTAATTTATTAGGATGATCATTTTCCCCTACTTAGGTTGGCATCAAAAAAATATTTTTGCCTTCAGAGGAGAAAGTTGGTGACTGAAATTTTGTGAGAAGATCCCGCTGCAATGAGAAATGCCTTTGCTTTAATGGTGTCCACCGCTTGTAGACTAAGACTCGCAGACTGATCTGCACTACAAACTGTAGCTACGAACAGCAATCCTGGTACTCAATACTAGAACTGTCACACACAAATGCTAAATGCAGACTGTCCATTGCTGCCTGTGACTGCCGCTTATCACATCACACAAGTCCATCTCATTGGCGGCAGTGCGGAGATTGTTGGTTGGACCGCACTTGTGGTTGATGGCAAACTTCAAAGCACCACCTATGGTATCAATCCAAAACTTGTCTTATTGTGCCAGCTCTGGTTGCGTCCACTGGCAAGGACACAACACACCTTTAACCCTATCTGGTAAGGATCCCACACTGCAGAGCAGTACCTTGGGGAACGCCAGAAATAATTTCTGTTTTACTCAATGTCTTTCGATCAGTTTCTATGAGCTGTGACCCCTCTGACAGGAAATCATGAATCCAGTCACATAACTGAGACAATATTCCATAATCAAGCAATTTGATTACAAGCCACTTGTGTCATACTTTGTAAAGAGCCTTTTGGAAATCTAGAAATATGGAATCAGTTTGAAATCTTTTGTCAATAGCACTCACAACTTCATGTGAGTAAAGAGTTGTGTCGCATAAGAATGATGTTTTCTAAATCTATGTTGACTGCGTGTCAATAGACTGTTCTCTTCAAGGTAATTTATAATGGCCGAACACAATATACGTTCCACCTCCTGCTGCATATTGGCATTAATGATATGATCCTGTAATTTAGTGGATTACTACTATTGCCTTTCTTGAATATTGATGTGACCTGTGCAAGTTTCCAGTCTTTGCGTATGGATCTTTCATCGAGTAAGTGGCTGCATGTTATGGAGCTATTGCATCAGCATACTCTGAAAGGAATGTAATTGATATACACTGGCATTCCAGGTCAGGGTGGTACTGGCTCTGGACTTGGGGAGGTCCTCCAATACATCCTTACATCCCAACACGCTCCTGCACCTAAATTTGGGTAACATATCCCCAACCCTCTCATTTTTCATTATCATCATCTTTTCATTATATTATATTTTATGTATATTATTTTTATTGCTTCTTGCTGTTTCTTTTATTTTTACTTTTTTGTCTTCATTCTCCTCATACACCTCATTTTCCCCTTATTCTTAATTGCCTTTTTATTTCTCTGCCTCTTAATCCATTAACTTTTCATTCTGCCTTCATCACTGGTGGGCCAAAGCTGGTTCAGGGCTTGCCATTGTACCATATTTGACCTATTCTCTATATGACACCCTCCCCCCGCCCTTTTTTCAGCTTTGTCTCCCCATACACTCAAAACAGCTGGACTTCATTCATCCGTGTCTGAGTGACCTGCTCTTCTGTGAATTTTCCCACTGATATATTTTATTTAATGTAATCCAGTTGAAGTTGGTGATGAAACTAGGAAATTACTTCTGATGTTGAAGTTTGCGGTAATTTTTATACATTAACCCTGAACATCTGTACTGAACAAAGTGCAACCACAGCCACAATCAGTGTTTTACAAACTAGTCTGCATGCAATAACAGAATAGCAAGTCCAAACAGACCAAACACAAAATACAACCAAATTCACCATGGTAGTTCTACTGGCAAAAGTAATTACACTGCACATAGCAAATCCAGTATGGAATAGTGACAATATCTTAAAAAGGATACTCACCATATAGTGGAGATGTTGAGGTGCAGCTATGCACAGTAAATAACTGTCAAACAAGTAAGGTTTCAGCTGAAAAGTTTTTTTCTGAATTAGACAAACATCACACACACACACACACACACACACACACACACACACACACACACACACACACACACACACACACAAAAATGCAACTCACACATACATGACCACTGTCTCTGGCTGCCTAGGTCAGACTGCGGGCAGCTGTGCATGATGAGAGAAGCAATCTGGGTGGTGGGGGTAAGGAGGAGGCTGGGGAAGGGAGGGGGAGAGATAGCAGGCTAGGGGTGGCAGACAGTATAGTGTTGCTTGTGGGAGCATATAGGGACGGTTGCTGTTATTTCTTCTTCTTCTTCTTTTTGCGTTATGGCCTCTGTAGGACCATGGGTAGCCCCTTCGTGGACTGCATTTTCCTCTTCTCCTCCCAGAACCTCTTCATTCTTTATCTTCTCCTCTCCCGCTCTTCTTCCGAGATCTTCAGTTTCCATTTCTCCTGGCGGCTCCACTGGTGACATTCCAATCTTCTCCTGTATTGTTACCGAGCGAGGTGGCGTAGTGGTTAGCACACTGGACTCGCATTCGGGAGGACGACGGTTCAATCCCGTCTCCGGCCATCCTGATTTAGGTTTTCCGTGATTTCCCTAAATCACTTCAGGCAAATGCCGGGATGGTTCCACTGAAAGGACACGGCCGATTTCCTTCCCCATCCTTCCCTCACCCGAGCTTGCGCTCCATCTCTAATGACCTCGTTGTCGATGGGTCGTTAAACACTAATCTTCTCTTCTCCTGTATTCTTCTCTGTCATTGATCTCTGACATATTTGTCAGTGTATATTTGTTCCTCCAATTTTCCTTTCCTTCGACTTTGATCCCAAAATTCCAACCAGTCCTTCCGAAGTTCAACAATCTACTTGGTTCCTGTCTTTCCCCTTGTCCTCCCTGTTGTTTCCCACACTTTCTTCGTCATTCTCTCCATACTCATTCTAACTACATACCCAGCAAACCTTGCCCTTTTGAGTCTGATTTCTCTGGATATTGTTCTCATGTTCTGGTACAATTCTTCCCTAGGACTTCGCATCCTCCTCTCTCCACCTCTTTTGGGACCTAGTATTTTTCTCTTCTTTCTCTAGTTGTTCTGCTTCATTTCTTCCTAGTGTCATCGTCTCAGCAGCATATAATGCCTCTGTGGATATATTCTTTTTATTGTATATATCTCTCGTCATGCAGAAGCCTGACCTCGTCTTCTTTATCCTCTATGTTATTCCCTCCTTGCTCCTGTTCCTTCCTATTATAAATTCTCCCAGGTATTTAAATTTGTGCACCATTTGCACAATGCCTTCCGATGTTTCCCAGTTTGCAGTGGTGTTTAGTGTCTGTCTTGTTATAGGCGATCCTCAGTCCCACCTTTATGGCTACCTTACTTAAGTTGTAGAGTTGTGTCTTTGCGTCTTCTTCCCTCTCACTTAGTATTACTATGTCATCTGCAAAGGCTAGGCAGTCCACTTGAGTCCTGTTGTCCTTTTTGTCCCTCACATGGGTCTTTGGTATTCCCATTTCCTCGTTTATTGCTCTCCACTGCTGATCACTTCGTCCAGTGCTATATTGAACAACAATGGTGACAATCCATCTCCCTGTTTAACACCAATCTTGATCTCAAATTCTTCTGACAGTGCTCCTCTGAATCTCACCCTTGCTTTTGTGTCTGTCAGAATTTCTTTTATGAGTTCTTGTGTAGTTCCATCAAGTCCTCTGTTCTTCAGGATCCTAACAAGAGTCTGTCTGTCGATGGAGTCATATGCCTTTGTGAAGTCCACGAAGGTTATTACTGTCTCTTTGTTTTATAAGGCCCTATGTTCTATCAGTTGCTTCAGGATAAATATCTGTTCTACACAACCTTTTCCCTTCCTGAATCCCGCTTGGTAGTCGCCAACTGTACTTTCTACCTGTTCTTCTACTCTTGAGCAATAGTTTTGACAGCACCTTGTATCCGACCTCTAGTAGCGATATTCCTCTGTAGTTGTTTGCATCTCTCTTGTCCCCCTTCTTGTGTATTGGTACTACAATTGCATTCTTCCATCCTTCTGGCAACTTCTTTGTTCTCCAGATCTGGTGAATTACGTTGGTCATGTTGTCTGTTGCTTTGTTGCCTCCCCACAGTATCATCTCGGCTGCTATACCATCTTCTCCAGTCTTCTTATTATTCTTCAGATCGCTTATGGCATGTGCGACCTCAGCCCTGGTTGGAGGGCGTGGCTCTCTCTCTTCTGTGTCAGTCCCCAGTTCCAGCTCTTCTTCAGGTGGTTCACAGTTCAGCAGGTCGTGAAAGAGCTCTGCAAAAATCCGACAGTCCTCCTTCGCACTGACAGCCAGCTCCCCTTTCTTATCTCTTATAAACAGTTCTCTATCCTTGTATCCAATCAGACTCTTTTTGAATTTCCCGGTGTCTGCTGTTGTTTTTCCTGAAGTTGGTCTCAATCTTGTCCAGTTCCTGCTTCATCTTCTGTCTTCTGGTCCATCTTATTGTTCGGGCTGCTTCCTTTCTGGCTCCTAAGAAATCTTCTCATTTTTCCGGGTCCTTCTTGCTGCTCCAGGCTTTCTTGCGAGTCTCTACCAGTTCCTCACATTCCTTGTTCCACCACCAGTGCTTCCGTTTCTTTTCTTCCTTTCCCCATAGTTCAGCCTGTATCGCCATATTTCGCCTCACGTCATCCCATTCATTGATTGATTCAATTCCTTCCTCATATCTGGATCAATTGTGTCTTAATTTGTCTCTGTCTACCTTCATGTTTTCTGTTCTTCTGTTCGTCTGTGGTAATCTGCCCCTGTTTGGAATCCATAGGCACTTAACTTCTGTAAGATAGTGATCCGATTCTATTCTTGTGTTCTTCCTGACCTTTGTGTTCATGATCTCTTTAGCATTTGTCCAGCTGATTGCTATGTGGTCAATTTGGAATTCCCCAAAGCGGGTGCATGGGTTTGCCCATGTCTTTTTCTTACACGGTTTGGCCCCGAAGTGTGTTGTCATCAATCTCATTTTGTATTCTCGACACAGGTCAGTTAGCCTTTCTCCATTTTTGTTTGTCCGCTGGTGTGCAGAGTACTCACCCACTACTCCTTTACGTTGCTTTTCTCTTCCAATCTGTGCATTATAACCTCCTACTAGTATCTTTACATGTCTATATGGTATGTTTTTCAGGGTATCATCTAGCTCTTCCCAGAAACTATCAGCAACTTTCTTGTCTTTCCTGTTCTTGTCATTTGTAGGTGCATGTCCATTTATTATTGTATACTTTTTGTTCCCTGCTTGAAAAGTCAGTGTAGATATCGTTTCTGACCTGCTCTTCATTTCAGTTATGCCATCCTCATATCTCTTGTCTACTATGAACCCTGTACCAAAGCATCTAGGTACATGTCTTTCCTTTCCCACTTTAACTCCTGGTTTCCCCTTCAGTATTATGAAGCCTTCTGACTCCACTGTGTCTTCGTCAGTGTATCTTGTTTCTTGCATCGCTAATATTCCAATGCTTCTCTCTTTCATCTCATCTACTACCTGTTTAAGTTTATCAGTCTTAATCATTGTCTGTACATTTATGGTTCCAATTTTGAAAGTATTTTTAGTTTTAATCTTCTTTGAGGTTCTTGGGAGCTCCAACTCTTCCCTTATGCACTTTTTGGCAGGTCCCCCAGAATCCGAATGCCTGCTTGCGTCGACCTTGGTCAACGGGGGATTGTCCCCCTGGGGTAATCTCGATTCCGTAGTGCGATCCATTCCATGAGCTAAAAAATTTTTTGATGGGACGGCTCATGTCCGTCCAGTTATACGACTGAAGTTGTTAGCCCTAGAAGATGTGTTCAGGCCGTCCCTGACATGGGGACACAGATGCCTTTAGTAGCCACCCCTAACATGGAATACTGCCGCTACCTGATATGTTTCAGTGGCTCTTCCGCTCTCTTTGCCGTTGGGAAGCAACGTTCCTGTTCCGCCTTCGAGACCGTTGGCCAGGCTTCGCCTGTAACCTTAGGTTACCCCCCTTCTAACAGCCGTGTACCGCAAGTCTCTAGAGAAATGGAAGGTTCCAAATGATTGGAAAAGAGCGAACCATACGCGACTGGAACAGAAAAGGGAGGTAATGACAGTGGCACATAAAGTGCCCTCCGCCACACACCGTTGGGTGGCTTGTGGAGTATAAATGTAGATGTAGGTAGGGGCCCTAACTGGGTGCTACCATCCGGAGCCGGATGGACCCAGGTTTTTTTACGAGGTTGTTGCTCCTCCCCCTCCTTCTTCCCTATGTCTTGCGAGATGGGGCCCCGGGCTTGGGACCGGCAATGGCGGAGTTGGTTGCTGTTATTACTGAAATTCTGACAACTTTGCTTCACTTTTCTGTCCTGATTTTTCTCTGGAAATAAGAAATATTCTTTTGAAATGGACATCCATCCAGAATTTCATGTTCTTCAATCTTCATAATACCTTCCGATTTTTTGGAGCCACTTACACCAGGGAGATTTTTTCCAGTTACATGTTCAAAATTTATCATCCATATTCTGTTTTGATTGATTGAAACCTGGTGGCTGTAGAACATCTGCCCATGTTTTATTATCATTACTTTTAGTTGTTTGGTTTTCTTGTACATATCCCCATACTTTCTTCGTGTGTCTACTGTTGTGTTTTATTGCCTCAATATTTTTCTTAGGATGTTCCTCTCTTTCTTTTCAATGTTTTCTGTTTCTGCAGGCTTTGTTAAATTCAGGCGTTTAGCTTCTCATACATGTGCCAGTTTTATTACTGTAACATAGAGCTGTAATTTTTGTGTGAGATTAGATCTCTTATTGTACATGCCTTCAGTTAGCTCAAAGGTATTTTATTATATTCTTCTTTTTCTTTACTGCTTCTTTTACTTCACCTGAGTACTGACTGGTAGTTCCTTGGTTTGATACCACATAAAAGAACACCTTGTATTCTTCACACAAGGGGCGTGCTGTATGACTAACTGGCAGAATACCATATTGTCTTAACTCTTCTTTGGGTGCAGGTAAAGGGACTTTTTCACCATCCTAGATTTCGTGAAAGTCACCCAGAACCATGGATCAGAGGATATTCTGTACGGTAAGTCACCTCTGATCCGCAGTTATGGGTGACTTTCACGAAATCTACACCTTTTCCTAGACCTCTCCAGTCCTTTTGCTTCACCCATCTTCCTTCCCCATCAACCCTTCTGCTTGGAGAAGGAACCATTGGCTCCAAAAGCTTGCCAATTACATCCGTCTTTTGTGTGTGTGTTCTGTCGCCACTTGGTGAGTAGATTTTTTTATCTATCAAATTAAATTTTTTTGTCTCTAATTGATTGTATTCAATGCTTTAATTGTATTGTAGAATGTACTGCCATCCTTGCCTTTGTTGATCTTACAAGAAGAGACATTGATATGAAACACATTGTACAGTAACACTGCAGAAGAGTATTTGACAGGGATCATTGGCTTTTAGAATGGTTTGGCTTTGCAGTGACATTTGCAGCTAATGGTATTGCTTGCATCACTTATTTGTAGTTGTTGCTGTGCTATTGTTCTCTGTCCATTTTATTTTATTTTTATTTTTTTTAAATTGCTGCTTCAAAGGCAATCATAAATGTGGTAATAATTTGTACTCCCATCACACTTATGACTATAACATAAACATAGACACTTTTTAATCCTAATTTTTTTATTGTTCTAAATAACAGACCACTGTCTGTTCCATTGAGGGTCCACTACATCTGACACAAATTTTAGAAGACAAGCATGGTATTGGCACCTCATGGACAGCCTGACTACTTTAACTATCCATTGCATAGACCTTTGTGCCAGCATGGTATAGCTAAAATGCTGACATTTGAAGTAGGGTACAAGATTTGCTCTGTAGGGCATTACCTTAGGAAATGTAAAAAGCCAGCAGTGCTGATGTACTAAACAACTGGAGTGTTGAACGTTACCAAAAATGGTGCCACTTTCTACAGAACATCAGTGATACTAAAGACCTTTATTTTGATTGGTTGTTTCCATCAATACTATAATCTTTCACTTTACAATCCTTTGATAAATCTAGTGTGTTACACATACATCTCACAGCTGAACATTCGCTAAGACATTTGGCATGTAATCATTTTGTGATATGACAGTAATTAGCTGTTTTTATAATGAGTGTCTTTTCTCTAACTGATAATCATTTTGTGTGTTCCTGTAATCAAATATAATAATTTTCTTTATATTAAATTGTGCTACCTTCTCAACCATGTCTTTTTCACACTTCTCAATTAAAATCACTTCTGCCTTTGTCAAGATGAATTGCAAGACCACCTAGAATGTGTATTTGTTTTAATATTAATAGATGTTACTTTGGCACCAGTAGGTGATAAAGAAAACCATACAAAGCCCCACTTGCTTGCTTAAGCCTTATATAACTGTTTGTCCGTGACAGCCAGTGACTTTGTTGGTGCACATAACACCTTGATGCATAAAGTTTTTATTTATTTACTGTTTTATTAATTTTTAAGAGGTTTGCCTCATCCATGTGATCCACTTGGTAAGCCAAGGTGCCTGCTCCCTTGAGTCACATAACTTTCCATTGTTTTATGTAGTGTCCAAGTAGCAGTAGCAATTGATTATTATTAAAGCTAATCTTAAAGTAGTCCAAATCATTGTTTATTTGTATTGATAACTGGTTTTAATCATACAGTCATCTTCAGACAAGTTTTTGTTAAAAAAGAATAAATTGGGTCATAAAATATGTGCACAGAGCTATAGTACAATGAAGAATATAAGAAACATGGATGAGCCACAGTGAGGCAGCAGAGTTAGTAGCTTCAATCAAGAAATACCTTCTATAAGATATTAGTCAGTTCTAGAGCGTCACTAATATGAGGCTGGCAAGAAACAAGTGTAGGGGTTACTAAGGTTAAACCCCATCCACCTTGCCCCATGTGAACTACAAATATTTGTGTTGGAAAATCCTTCTCTGATGTATGCCATACAAGGAATCTAATATAGATCTCCACCTTTCATGAACAGTGTGTTACACATTGTAGTTCACATGGATCGACTCAAAGTGTTAACTTATCACTGGGTCACCCCATACCTTTCAGGCTCCACCAAGGACCAAGGAGCTCATCTTAGCTTTAGGGCTAGTACCTAAGGAAGAAAGTTTAAATCAGTCATGTAGATGGTCTTGTGAAACATGAAATGGAATAAGAAATAATAACATTGAGAATGCTTTTGGATGAAAGGAAACCACTCACTGAAAAGCGTGTGCATTGAGTTGTCACTAGGCACACAAAAAAGAAAGAAAACTTGCTGACTTTTGGAATCATAGTTTGATGAGTTATGGTAAAACACACAACCACACACAGAATGACTTTCTAGTACTCAACTCCAGAAGTTTTTAGCCTAAATTTGGCTGCAGCATCTCTACAGAATCGATACAAAGGGGGCTGAAGAATATTCATAGCTTAAGTTCGGCCAGTCAAAGCTAATTCTTTAAGTTATCTCCTTAGTTTCTCATAAGAATTTATTATCTTTCTTCTAGTACCTGCTATTTAAGATGTTTCATTTCTTTTCCATTCTCTCACCAGGAAAACAAACCTGTTACAATTCACATAAGCCTTCTTTGTATATCCATGATGTCCCACAATCTGGTACTGCCCACGCACTTTACCGGTATTACAATATGGGTTATGCAAGTATTTTGTAGGCAGTTTTTGTGTAGACAAACTGCAGTTTCCTGATAGCCTATCAGTGTATTGAAACCTGCAACTGAGCCTGTATGATCATTGCACTTGATATCTCTAATCACCGTTACTCTCACATATTTGAGTGGCAGCATTCACTCTAGCTGTAGCTTGTTAGTCCTGTTGTCAAAGGGCACCCTACTTTACAGTGCGCTGCTTCACATTTCTCTACATCTCTCTAAGTTTCAGTTCCCAGTCTTCACACCAGGCTGTTATTTTTTCAATATCCATCTCAGATTCTGCCAGCTTGAATTCCACTCTACATGCAGCCAGGCGGAGATGTATTGGGTTGGGTAAACAGCTCAGTTGTAGGCAGTGAGGGAGCGGCGTCGCAGCCTATGCGACCGTATGCCTCAACCGAGAATCAGCGAATGTTTGTATGTGTAACATAAGAGGGCATGAATCTGGTCCAATAGGCCCACCTGCTGTTAGTCTATCCCACCAGTGTATTTGTAACAAAGTTCCCAAATTTACTGCCCTCCAGGAAATTTGTTGCACTCAAATGATTTTTGGGACTGAGAGCTGGCTGAAAGCCAGAGTAGAAAGCTCTGAAATATCTAGCAAGTCATGTAAGGCATATCAGAAATAATAATAATGTTGTTGTTGTGGTTGTTATGGTCTTTAGTCCTGAGACTGGTTTGATGCAGCTCTCCATGCTACTCTATCCTGTGCAAGCTTCATCATCTCCCAGTACTTACTGCAACCTACATCCTTCTGAATCTGCTTAGTGTATTCATCTCTTGGTCTCCCTCTACGATTTTACCCTCCACGCTGCCCTCCAATGCTAAATTTGTGATCCCTTGATGCCTCAGAACATGTCCTACCAACCGGTCCCTTCTGCTTGTCAAGTTGTGCCACGAACTCCTCTTCTCCCCAATTCTATTCAACACCTCCTCATTAGTTATGTGATCTACCCACCTAATCTTCAGCATTCTTCTGTAGCACCACATTTCGAAAGTTTCAATTCTCTTCTTGTCCAAACTATTTATTGTCCATGTTTCACTTCCATACATGGCTACACTCCAAACAAATACTTTCAGAAACGACTTCCTGACACTTACATCTATACTCTATGTTAACAAATTTCTCTTCTTCAGAAACGCTTTCCTTGCCATTGCCAGTCCACATTTGATATCCTCTCTACTTCGACCATCATCAGTTATTTTGCTCCCCAAATAGCAAAACTCCTTTACTACTTTAAGTGTCTCATTTCCTAATCTAATACCCTCAACATCACCCGACTTAATTCGACTACATTCCATTATCCTCGTTTTGCTTTTGTTGATGTTCATCTTATATCCTCCCTTCAAGACACCATCCATTCCGTTCAACTGCTTTTCCAAGTCCTTTGCTGTCTCTGACAGAATTCTCCATGGATTTTAATACCTACTCCGAATTTTTCTTTTGTTTCCTTTACTGCTTGCTCAATATAAAGATTGAATAACATCGGGGAGAGGCTACAACCCGGTCTCACTCCCTTCCCAACCACTGCTTCCCTTTCATGCCCCTCGACTCTTATAACTGTCATCTGGTTTCTGTACGAATTGTAAATAGCCATTTTACCCCTGCCACCTTTAGAATTTGAAAGAGAGTATTCCAGTCAACATTGTCAAAAGCTTTCTCTAAGTCTACAAATGCTAGAAACGTAGGTTTGCCTTTCCTTAATCTTGCTTCTAAGATAAGTCATAAGGTCAGTATTGCCTCACGTGTTCCAACATTTCTACAGAATCCAAACTGATCTTCCCCAAGATCAGCTTCTACCAGTTTTTCCAATCGTCTGTAAAGAATTCGTGTTAGTATTTTGCAGCCATGGCTTATTAAACTGATAGTTCGGTAATTTTCACATTTGTCAACACCTGCTTTCTTTGGGATTGGAATTATTATATTCTTCTTGAAGTCTGAGGATATTTCGCCTGTCTCGTACATCTTTCTCACCAGATGGTAGAGTTTTGTTAGGCTCTCCCAAGGCTGTCAGTAGTTCTAATGGAATGTTGTCTACCCCGGGGCCTTGTTTCGACTCAGGTCTTTCAGTGCTCTGTCAAACTCTTCTGCAGTATCATATCTCCCATTTCATCTTCATCTACATCCTCTTCCATTTCCATAATATTGTCCTCAAGTACATCGCCCTTGTATAGACCCTCTATATACTCCTTCCACCTTTCCTGCTTTCTCTTCTATGCTTAGAACTGGGTTTCCATCTGAGCTCTTGATATTCATACAAGTGGCTCTCTTTTCTCCAAAGGTATCTTTAATTTTCCTGTAGGCAGTATCTATCTTTCCCCTAGAGAGATAAGCCTCTACATCCTTACATTTGTCCTCTAGCCATCCCTGCTTAGCCATTTTGGACTTCCTGCCAATCTCATTTTTGAGATGTTAGTATTCCTTTTTGCCTGCTGCATTTTTATATTTTCTCCTTTCATCAATTAAATTCAATATCTCTTCTGTTACCCAAGGATTTCTACTAGCCCTCGTCTTTTTACTGACTTGATCCTCTGCTGCCTTCACTACTTCATTCCTCAGAGCCACTCATTCTTCTTCTACTGTATTTCTTTCCCCCATTCCTGTCAATCGTTCCCTTATGCCCTCCCTGAAACTCTGTACGACCTCTGGTTTAGTCAGTTTATCCAGGTCCCATCTCCTCAAATTCCCACCCTTTTGCAGTTTCTTCAGTTTTAATCTACAGTTCATAACCAATAGATTGTGGTCAGAGTCCACATCTGCCCCTGGAAATGTCCTACAGTTTAAAACCTGGTTCCTAAATCTCTGTCTTACCATTATATAATCTATCTGATACCTTCTAGTATCTCCAGGATTCTTCCATGTATACAATGTTCTTTTATGATTCTTGAACCAAGTGTTAGCTATGATTAAGTTATGCTCTGTGCAAAATTCTACTAGATGGCTTCCTCTTTCATTTCTTACCCCCAATCCATATTCACCTACTATGTTTCTCTCTCCCTTTTCCTACTGTCGAATTCCAGTCACCCATGACTATTAAATTTTCGTCTTCCTTCACTACCTGAATAATTTCTTTTATCTCATCATACATTTCATCAATTTCTTCATCTGCAGAGCTAGTTGGCATATAAACTTGTACTACTGTAGAAGGCATGGTCTTCGTGTCTATCTCGGCCACAATAATGCGTCCACTATGCTGTTTGTAGGAGCTTACCCACACTCCTATTTTTTTATTCATTATTAAACCTACATCTGCATTACCCCTATTTGATTTTGTATTTATAACTTTGTATTCACCTGACCAAAAGTCTTGTTCCTCCTGCCACCGAACTTTACTAATTCCCACTATATCTAACTTTAACCTGTCCATTTTCCTTTTTACATTTTCTAACCTACCTGCCCGATTAAGGGATCTGACATTCCATGCTCCGATCCGTAGAACGCCAGCTTTCTTTCTCTTGATAACGACATCCTCTTGAGTAGTCCCCTCCCAGAGATCCGAATGGGGGACTATTTTACCTCCGGAATATTTTACCCAAGAGGACGCCATCATCATTTAACCGTACAGTAAAGCTGCATGCACTCGGGAAAAATTACAGCTGTAGTTTCCCCTTGCTTTCAGCCGTTAACAGTACCAGCACAGCAAGGCCATTTTGGTTAGTGTTACAAGGCCAGATCAGTCAATCATGCAGACTGTTGCCCCTGCAACTACTGAAAAGGCTGCTGCCTCTCTTCAGGAGCCACACGTTTGTCTGGCCTCTCAGCAGATACCCCTCCGTTCTGGTTGCACCTACGGTACGGCCATCTGTATCGCTGAGGCACGCAAGCCTCCCCACCAATGGCAAGGTCCATGGTTCATGGGGGGGCCCATGGTTCATGGGGGGATAATAATAATAATAATAATAATAATAATAATAATAATAATAATAATAATATTAAAGAAGAACTAAAAGAAAAATATAGACAAAGACTAACAAAAATACTGAAAACAGAATTGACAGCAAGAAACAAGACAAAAGCTATAAATATTTATGCTATACCAATATTGACCTACTCATTTGAAGTAGTGAAATGGAGTAACACAGACCTAGAAGCACTCAATACACTTACACAATCACAATGCCACAAATATAAAATACATCACATACATTCAGCAACAGAAAGATTCACATTAAGCAGAAAGGAAGGAGGAAGGGGATTTGTCGACAAAAAAAAAACCTACATTATGGACAGGTAGACAATTTAAGAAAATTCTTTCTAGAACGAGCAGAAACTAGCAAAAAAACACAGAGCAATCACTCATATAAATACATCGACTACACCACTGCAATTTCATAACCACTTCTACAACCCTTTAGATCACATAACATCAACGGATACGAAGAAAGTAAATTGGAAAAAGAAAATACTACATGGCAAGCACCCGTATCATCTAACACAGCCACACATCGATCAAGACGCATCCAACACATGGCTAAGAAAAGGCAATATATACAGTGAGACAGAAGGATTCATGATTGCAATACAGGATCAAAAATAAACACCAGATATTACATCAAGCATATTATTAAAGATCCCAATACCACAACAGATAAATGCAGACTTTGCAAACAACAAATAGAGACAGTAGATCACATCACAAGCGGCTGTACAATACTAGCAAATACAGAATACCCCAGAAGACATGACAATGTAGCGAAAATAATACATCAACAGCTTGCCTTACAACATAAACTTATAAAACAACACGTTCCCACATACAAGTATGCACCACAAAATGTACTGGAGAATGATGAATACAAATTATACTGGAACAGAACCATTATAACAGATAAAACAACACCACATAACAAACCTGACATTATACTCACCAAATAAAAAGAAGAAATTAACACAACTAATCGAAATATCCATACCCAGTACAACAAATATACAAAAGAAAAAAGGAGAAAAAATTGAAAAATACATCCAACTGGCTGAGGAAGTCAAGGACATGTGGCATCAGGATACAGTTGACATTATACCAATTATACTATCAACTACAGGAGTCATACCACACAATATCCACCAGTACATCAATGCAATACAGCTACATCCAAACTTATATATACAACTACAGAAATCTGTAATTATTGACACTTGTTCAATTACCCGAAAGTTCCTAAATGCAATATAACATATACTGTACAGTTGAAAGGAAGTCACGCTTGATCAAGGTCCGTGTCACTTTCCATTTTTGACCAGACATAATGTCTGAGAAAAGAAAGAAAGAAATAATAATAATAAGTCACTGTTGTATTCCATTTGGCACTGAATGCCGCGACATTGGCTTCGATGTGAAATATCTTGGAAAGAGTAGGTGGATTGTTAATATCCACAGGGGTTCAAGATGGCTATAAGCTCTTCTTGTTAGTTTTCTGCATAATTACACATTCCTGTTTTGTTTGCAGTAACAGAGGTCACTTGTGCAATGACCGAAAGGTGCCGCAAGGTCCTTCTAGGGTACTCCTTCCATTGGAATCTTCACTTCGTGATCTAATTCCTGTTTGTGTATCACATATGACGCAAGTAATAAGTGGCTCTACCAGTGTTCTTCTCTAATACAAGGATGATCCAAAAAGTAACAGCAAACTGTTTTTTACAGGTATGACAAGATGTCATTTTTCAACATAACCACTTTCCTTTTCAATACGCTTCTCATACCATTGCACCAACTTTTCTATTCCATTCGAATTAAAGACTTTCGGTAGTGCCCACAACCAAGAATGCACCACTTCTTTAACCTCATCAACACTTTCAAATTGTCATCCTCTGAGAGCATCCTTCAGTGGTCCAAACACTTATAATCTAAAGGAGCGAGATCAGAGCTGCAAGGGGGATGCAGTACAACCTAAAATCTCAATCTTTGAATAGCAGTAAGAGTTACAGTGGCAGTGTGGGGGACAGAGAACACCACCTCTAGACAGAAGTTCTCTGTGACAGCTTTGTATTGCTGGCTTTAGCTCATTCCCCAGTATGGCGCTGTGCTGGACACTGTTCACTGTTTCACCCCTTTGCTAATAGTGCTCCAAAATCAGCTCATTCATATCCCAGAATAGGATGAAAAGGACTTTTCCAACAGAGGGTGTAAACTTGAATTTCTTCTTATCTGGACAAGATATGTTTCACCATTCCAAAGATTGTCTTTTGCTTTCTGATTCATAGTGATGCACACAGGTTTCATCTCCTGTGACAATACGTGTTACAAAGTGTTGTCCTTCAGCATTATATCATGCCAGGTATGATGTGGCAGCCTATCTTGTGTTCATCAGTGAGCATCCTAAGCACCCATCATGCACAAACAAAATGGTACTTGATAGCCTCACTAATATTGGTATGAGTGAATCTACCACTGATACTCAGTTTCCTGGCTAAAGCTTCTACAGAAATACAGTGGTTCTCATAAATAATGTCGTCAGCAAATCCCACCCCCCCTGCGGGTTCGGGGGTTAGAATAGGCCCGCGGTATTCCTGCCTGTCGTAAGAGGCGACTAAAAGGAGTCTCAAACGTTTCGGCCTTATGTGATGGTCCCCTCTCGGGTTTGACCTCCATCTATCTAAATTATTCCGAAGAGCGAGCCAATTGGGGAAGGGCACCTTACATGGTGCACTGTATCCTTCGTGCAATTAGACCTATAGCCGTCTTTCTCGTCGTTGCAATGGTGTCCCGCTCGTTTTCGATCTCTTGGGCGATTACCACGCTGCACTCTGCAGTGTTTCTTTTAACTGTGACGACGACCTTGGCCATTTTTGCACCTAAGATCCAGCACGGTAGCCAGTCCGTTGTGGTGGGGTCGCCATGTACCCTCTTGGTTGTAGCCCCCTGACAACACAGGGATCGCTCTACTGATGCCTGCGCCGTTCACTCCCCACGTATGCCAAGGAGTAGATGCCCATCTCCCTGGGGCATCAGGACTCCCGGCAATGGCCATCCTGCCAGGTGGCCTTTGCTGTGGCTGGGTGGCGCCCGTGGGGAGGGCCCTTGGTCGGAGTAGGTGGCATCAGGGCGGATGACCCGCAATGAAGCGTGGTACATCATCTCTCGCTGGCGGCCAGCCGCCAGCAGTCTCTAAGCGTTCTCGGGCTCAATTTAATGCTGAAAAGTACAATCCGAAAACGTTCCCCTCTCTGGCCACGCCGTGGGAGGAACGTAAATCTCAGGATGGCAGTAGCACTTATTCGCCCCGATTCTTAGTTTGTACGAGAGCTGATGGGGAGTCTTTTCTCTCAACAAAGCCTCAGTTCTTCGTCGAGCATTTAGAGGACAAGTTTGGGGAGGTGGAGGGCTTGTCAAAAATGCGCTCTGGATCGGTCCTGATCCAAACGGCATCCTCTGCCCAGTCCCGACGGTTACTTGCTTGTGACAAGTTGGGGGATGTTGCTGTTACGATCACACCGCATACGAGTTTAAATATGGTCCAGGGAGTTATTTACCATAAGGACCTTCTTTTGCAGTCTGATGACGAGCTGCGCGCCAACTTAGAGCGCAGAGGTGTACATTTCGTCCGGCGCGTTCATCGGGGTCCGAAGGAAAATCAGATAGCTACCGGTGCCTTCATCTTGGCCTTCGAGGGTGATACGTTACCGGAAAAGGTCAAGGTGATGGTCTACCGATGTGACGTCAGGCCCTATATTCCTCCCCCGATGCGGTGCTTCAAGTGCTGGAAGTTTGGCCATATGTCTTCCCGCTGCACTTCCAGCCTCACATGTCGAGATTGCGGACGCCCGTCTCATCCCGATACTCCATGTGCCCCGCCTCCCATCTGTGTCAACTGCGGGGAGCACCATTCACCTTGCTCGCCAGACTGCAGAATCTTCCAGAAAGAACGCAAAATCATGGAATATAAGACCCTGGACCGACTGACTTATACTGAGGCCAAGCGGAAATACGACCGATTACATCCCGTGCGAATGACGTCATCCTACGCCGCCGCTACACCACCTGTGCTCGCCCCATCAGTTTCACGACTTCCAGCCAGCTCGATAACCAGTAAGACTCCTCCTGCCCCCTTGCCAGTGGGGGGCTCTACCCACCGGGTTGCTCCTGCGCCACCTACCTCAGGGGCAACACCATCCCCCCCATCAGGGACGTCCGTCCCTGCTTCTAAGCCGGAGAAGTGTCCAACGTCTTCGGCTTCTCACGCTTGCAAGGGGTCCCTCGGGTCCCTCCCTTCCCAGGTTTCCACCAGTGGGAAGGCTGACGACCGCCAGTGGCGTAAGTGCCCGCAATCAGCTGGTCGACGGGCTTCACGATCCTCCTCAGTCCCGGAGACTGAATCGGTGAAGCCCTCCCAGCCAGTTAAACCCAAGGAGCAGCGTGAGACATCAAAGAAGAAGAGCTCGAAGCCCAAGGAACTCGCGGTGGCAGCCACCCCACCGCCACCTTACAGCTCTGCGTCTGAGGACGAGGTGGAGATCCTGGCGTCCGCTGAGGACCTAGAACTCGCCGGTCCCTCAGACGCCATGGATAACACTAGCACGGGTGCTCAATCGGAGGCAGCAGGTGACCCAGCGGCGTAATCTGCCTTCCCCGTCCCGTCACGCCTTTCTCAGCCATGGACAATACCATCCTCCAGTGGAACTGCAGCGGTTTCTTCCACCATCTCGCTGAGCTCCGCCAACTTATCAGCCTTCACCCTTTCTTCTGCATTGCTCTCCAGGAAACTTGGTTTCCAGCAATGCGAACCCCCGCCCTCCGTGGCTATCGGGGTTATTATAAGAATCGAGCAGCTTATGAAAGGGTGTCTGGTGGCGTCTGCATATATGTCCTTCACACTCTGCACAGCGAGTCTGTCCCTCTCCAGACGCCTTTAGAGGCTGTCGCTGTACGCGTGTGGACGCCACAGGCTGTTACCGTCTGCAGTCTTTACATCCCACCGGACGGTGATGTCTCGCAGCTTGTCCTGGCTGCACTGGTCGCCCAATTGCCGCCACCTTTCTTGCTATTGGGCGACTTCAACGCCCATAACCCTCTGTGGGGTGGGTCAGTGGCAACAGGTCGAGGCGCCATCGTTGAGCATTTATTGTCGCAGCTCGATCTCTCGCTGTTAAATGATGGTGCCTTCACACACTTCAGTGTGGCGCATGGCACCTACTCCGCCATTGACCTTTCCATCTGTAGCCATAGCCTCTTACCGTCTGTCCAATGGAGTGTGCATGACGACCTGTGTGGTAGTGACCACTTTCCGATCTTTTTGTCACTACCACAGCGCCACTGTTCTGGGCGCCCTAGCAGATGGGCTCTGAATAAGGCTGACTGGGACTTGTTCTCCTCCACTGCCGCTTTTGAGCCTCTCTCTACCGATGACATTGATGCGGTGGTTCAATCGGTCACCACCGGCATCGTTACTGCCGCCGAATCTGCCATTCCCCATTCCTGTGGGTCCCCTCGGCGGAAGGCTGTGCCTTGGTGGTCGCCTGAGATCGCTGAAGCGATTAAAGATCGCCGGCGGGCGCTCCAGCGTCACAAGCGACATCCCTCCTTAGCCCACCTTATCGCCTTCAAACGGCTGCGTGCGCGGGCCCGCCTCCTTATCCGCCAGGGCAAGAAGGAGTGCTGGGAGCGGTATGTGTCCACGATTGGTCTCCATGTCACTCCCTCGCAGGTCTGGGCCAAGATTCGACGCGTCTACGGCTATCGGACCCCTGCCAGCGTCCCTGCGCTCTCACTGAATGGAGCCGTTTGTACCGACTCCGACGTCATTGCAAATCGCTTAGCAGAGCATTTTGCTATGAGTTCCGCTTCTGCGAATTACCCCCAGGCCTTCCGCTCCATTAAAGAGCGGCTGGAACGTCGGAGCCTTTCGTTTCGCAGCAACCACCCGGAATCTTACAATGCTCCATTCAGTGAGTGGGAATTTCGCAGTGCCCTAGCTGCTTGCCCTGATACCGCTCCTGGGCCAGATGGCATCCACTGTCAGATGCTGAAACACCTTTCAGTGGACTGCCAGCGGCGCCTTCTCGATCTTTACAACCGTCTTTGGGTCGAGGGGGAGTTTCCGTCGCAATGGCGGGAAGGCATTGTCATCCCCGTTTTGAAACCTGGAAAGAACCCTCTGGAGGTGGACAGCTACCGTCCCATTAGCCTCACCAACGTTCTTTGCAAGTTGCTTGAACGGATGGTGAGCCGGCGCTTGAATTGGGTACTAGAGTCTAGGGGCCTTCTGGCTCCATCTCAGGGTGGGTTCCGTAAAGGCCGCTCCGCCGCCGACAATCTGGTGAGCCTGGAGTCGGCCATCCGTACTGCCTTTTCCCGCCGTCAGCACCTGGTCGCTGTCTTTTTCGACATGCGGAAGGCGTACGATACGACGTGGCGTCATCACATTCTTTCTATGCTCCATGGATGGGGTTTTCGGGGTCCTCTGCCGATTTTTATCCGCAATTTTCTTTCGTGTCGTACCTTCCGCGTGCAAGTCGCGGCCTCGTATAGTTCCTCCCACGTCCAGGAGAACGGTGTGCCACAGGGTTCCGTTTTAAGTGTCTGTCTGTTTTTAATAGCCATTAACGGTCTTGCTGCGGCCGTGGGAAACTCTGTCTCCGCTTCCCTGTATGCTGAAGACTTCTGCCTTTATTACAGCTCTCCCAGCATTGCAGCTGTTGAACGTCAGCTACAGGGCGCTATCCGTAAGGTGCAGTCTTGGGCTGTAGCCCATGGGTTTCAGTTTTCGGCAGCCAAGACCTGCGTTATGCATTTCTGCCGGCGCCGAACAGTCCATCCTGAGCCGCGGCTTTATCTTGCCGACGAACTCCTTGCTGTGGTGGAGACCCACAGGTTTTTGGGGGTGGTTTTCGATGCCCGGTTGACTTGGCTGCCTCATATCCGGCAGCTTAAACAGACGTGTTGGCGGCATCTAAACGCTCTGAGATGCTTGAGCCACACCGGCTGGGGCGCCGACCGCTTTACCCTGTTGCGGCTCTACCAGGCGTTAATCCAGTCCCGTCTGGATTATGGGAGCCTGGCTTATGGCTCATCATCCCCATCTGCGTTACAGGTGCTGGACCCAATTCTCCACAGCGGGATACGCCTTGCCACTGGTGCTTTCCGCACCAGCCCCGTGGACAGCGTACTAGTGGAGGCAGGTGTACCTCCCCTGCGGTTCCGACGCCAACGTTTGCTGGCCGCTTATGCTGCCCATGTTCTAAGCTCGCCCGGGCATCCAAATTATCGTCTCCTGTTCCCGCGATCGGTTGTCCATCTGCCAGATCGTCGGCCCCGGTCTGGTTGTACAATAGCGGTCCGCATCAAAGAGCTTCTCTCTGGGCTTCAGGTTTTTACTGTTCCACCTACTTTCCGGGCTACTTTGCATACACCCCCATGGTGTGTTCGTCGCCCTTGCCTTCGGCTGGACCTGGCACAGGGCCCGAAGGACTCAGTCCCTCCAGAGGCCTTCCGCCGCCGCTTTTATTCTATCCTGGCCACGTCTCAGGGCTCTGGTATTGTCTACACTGACGGTTCGATGGTTGCTGGTCGTGTCGGGTATGCGCTCACTCTAGGGGACCGTTCCGAACAACGTTCCTTGCCGGATGGCTGCAGCGTTTACACTGCTGAACTGGTCGCCATCTTTCGTGCCCTAGAGTATATCCGCTCCTGCTCAGGTGAGTCCTTCGTTATCTGTAGCGATTCCCTGAGCGGTTTACGAGCTCTCGACCAGTGTTTCCCTCGTTCTCGTTTGGTGATGGCTATCCACGAGTCTCTGCATACTCTCGCCTGTTGCGGCCGCTCTGTGGTCTTTGTGTGGACCCCCGGTCATGTCGGTATCCCGGGTAACGAACATGTTGACCGCCTGGCGAAAGAGGCCACCACCAAGCCATCTCTGGACCTTGGCCTCCCTGAGACTGATTTGCGGGCAGTCTTCCGCCGCAAAATCTTGGCGCTATGGGACGAGGAATGGCGCGAACTGCCATTGTCCAATAAACTCCGTGCTGTCAAGGAGACGACGGCTGTGTGGCGGTCATCCCTGCGAGCCACTCGCAGGGAATCGGTAGTTCTTTGCCGGCTCCGCATTGGCCACTCCCGGCTGACACACAGTTATTTACTGCGCCGGGAGGACCCTCCTGTATGTCGCTGCGGGGCGGCTTTGACAGTGGCCCACATTCTGTTGGCCTGCCCCCTTTTAGCTGTGGTCAGGCAGACATTTGCGCTGCCTGATACGCTCCCTGCCCTTTTAACAGACGACTCCACTATGGCTGACTTAGTTTTACGTTTTATTCGGGCAGGGGGATTTTATCATTTAATCTGAGTGTTTCTGTTTTATTTTATTGTTTTGTGTCGACTCTGGCCTTTGGCCTATGATTTTACACTGATTTTTTAATGTGTTTTTAAGTGGTTGGCTTTTCCTTTTTTTATTTCTATGGTCGGCCAACCACCGTCCATCTCTATGTGGTTTTCGTTCGTTTTGTCTTGTCTTTGTCTCAGTCTCTCCTGTTCTGTATCGTCTGTGATCTCTTCTGTTCCTCGTTTTTGTTCTCTGTGGGTGTTCTATGTCTTTGGAAAAAGGGACCGATGACCATGGCAGTCTGGTCCCTTTAATCCCCCAAACCAACCAACCAACCAACCAGCAAATCCCACATTCTCGTAAATAATGGCTATGCTGGGACGACCAGATCCTTGATCATCTGTGACTGACGTACATTCATGTCTAAATGCATCTGCCCACTCTTACACTCTTCTCTCATTAATGCAGCTATCTCCATACCTGTCCAACATCCTTCAGTGGCTTTGTTGAGGTTTTACACCTTCTAACCACAAAAATTGTATTACTGCACACTGTTCTTCTACGGTGCACAAAGGTAGGGCACTGCCATTTTGTTTAAACTGCCTTTGCTATTTAGCTTGTGACGTCCTCTGTTGACATATGCTGGAACTTTCTCAAAGCACTCATCTTCACTTTCCGGAAGTTTCAAATGCCTGACGTGTTAATTGCATTTAATACTGATAGTTTACTGCTACTTTTTGAATTACCTGAGTGTATTTACAACTACACAATGCAATGTTTATTATGCTGAGAAACATAGCACATTAATATGATTCAACAGTAGGTTGAATTAAGTGCTGCTCACCACATAGAGGAAACATTGAGTCGCAAACAGGCACAATGAAAAAGACTGCTAAAATATTAATCTTTCAGATGAACTCCTTCTTGGAAAATAGAAAACACACATCCACTCACATAAGTGCAAATCACACACAAATGGCCTGTGTCTCCAAGCCCTAGCCAAGTGCGTGTGAGTTTTCCTTCTGTGAATGTGTGTGTATTTTATATTACGAAAGAGATACTTTGCCTGTAACCTTAATATTTTAACAGTCTTTTACACTGCGCCTGTCTCTAACCTAATGCCTCCTCTAGGCGATGAGTAGCAGTCTGTCCTTTTACATATTATTGTTATTCCATCCGATACTTTCGATTGTTTGCTTTATGTTGAAATAACCAACATTTGATAGATGAACTATGTGACATGTTAAACAGTATGAAATATGTGATGACAACTTGTAACATCACTTCATTTGACTTCCCTATGTTGTGGAAATGCTCCACAAAATATTTTACAAAATCCCTTTCATTAATATGACAGATAGTAGTAACTTACAGAATGTGTAACGAATATGATGAGTTATGCTGTATTAAAATGTGAACTTAATTGACATTTAAGTTCTTAGTCAGTGCAATATAAATTATGAGATCCTACGTTGGCAGACTAAAATTTAGGCCAGAGCAATCCTGCCATCAGAGCTGCAGCATACCAAATCCTTAAAATGGTTTACAAACCTTTAACATCCATTAATGCATATAAAAGACTTACATATAGGGGACTTGTGGGTGCAGTGAGGCTACAGGTCTCATTTCTCTCATCTGCACAGACCTGTACATGTGTTTTGTGGAGTTTTGAACAGGTCTTGTGATAAAATTTTGCTATGGTAGCTATTGAAGGTTTCACAACCTGTAAGGAAGCTTTTGGTCAAAAGGCCTTCTTAAAACACACACACACACACACACACACACACACACACACACACACACACACACACATACAGACACACACATTTACAACTCATATACACATGACCACGGTCTCTCACTGCTGATGCCAGAGTGCGAGCAGCAGCACATGACAGGAGATTCTCCTCTTATCCCAGTTCACACTTACTAGCCTCACCTAATCTAGTCAAATATGCTATGTCCCCCTTCTTCATACATATCCGCCCACTTATCTGCAATCCACATTATAATCTTTTTATTTATTTTTATCTTTAATCCCATTGTGTTTTCACGTTGATTTCAGCTCGTTTTCGGATTTGTTAAAGACCTTCTCTCTTTCTCCTGGTCCCAACAGTGGAAACACTTTTTCGTCTTTAACCCTACCAATCAAACTCAAAACCAGCATTGAGCCCCACCTGAATCAGTCCGATCCTCCTTCCAACTATTACCCATCCCCACTGCTCCCAAATCACCCCCCGTTAACTTTCCATAATTTATTTAGCTCTGTTCTTGCCTCCCCGTCATTCCCCAAATCCCTCAATACACAAACTAACCTTACACATTCACAGAAAGAACCACAGTCCATACCTAAAAACTGGTCCCAACCTTGTAATCTTACTTGCTGACAAAGGCTCCACCATTGTTGTTTTGGGCTGCAAGGATTACCTGGTGGAAGGACTTCGCCAGTTGCCAGATCCGCACACCTATGAACCTACCACAGTGACCCCGTTCCAGAAATCCAACAGGATCTCCAATCGCTCCTTAAGTCCTTAGGCTCACTCCAGAACCTCTTCCCAGAGTCTATCTCTCTCCCCACCCTAGCATTCCCTACACTGCTGCTGTCTACATACTTCCTAAAGTTCATAGACCCAACCACCCAGGACTCCATTGTGGTAGCTTACTGTGCCCCCACTGAGAAATCTCTCCTCTCGTAGACCAACACAACCTACCCTCCAGTATAAAAGATACCAACCATTTCCTCCCCCAACTCTCCACATGGTGCCGTGCTCATTATTGTTGATGTCACCTCAGTTTAATCTAACTTCCATAATGCCAATGGCATTGCTACATTACCTTTACCAAGTCCCAAAGGATTGCAAACCTACAACCTCCTTCCTGGTCAGCATGACCAACTGTATTTTCACCCACAGTTACTTTTCCTTTGAAGGCATCACATGCAAACAAACACATGGTACGGCTATAGACATCCACTTGGCACCATCAAGTGCCAACCTACCCATGAGCCTTCTAGAGGAATCCTTAACCGCACAGAATCTGAAGCCTCTCACCTGATTCGGGCTCATTGATGACGTCTTCGTAGTCTGAATCAAGGGTGATGACACACTATTCACATGCCTCCAGAACCTGAACATCTTCTCCCCCTTTTACTTCACCTCATCCTCCTCAACCCAACAACCCACTTTCCTCAATGTTGACCTCCACCTCAAGATGGCTACATCAGTACCTCTGTACATATCAAACCTACCAACCATCAGCAAAACCTTCACTTTGAAAGCTGCCACACATTCCAAACCAAGAAGTCCCTTCCATACAGCCTAGCCACCTGTGGGCATCACATCTGTAGTGACGACCAGTCCCTCTCATAATACCCTGTGGCTCTCACTGAGGCCTTCAGAGACAGTAATTACTCCCCCCCCCCCCCTTCCCCCTGTCCTTCCACAACATTGTACAGAAACAGGTCTCCCATGCCATACCTTTCCAGTCTCCCACCACCTCACGAAATTCTTCTGTCTAGCCACAGAGGAGCATTTCCCTTGTGACTCAGTACCACCAAGGATTGTAGCAACTGAGTCACATTCTCCGCAAGGGTTTCGACTACCTCTCGTTGTGCTCTGAAATGAGGAATGTTCTATCCACTATCCTCCCCATCCCTCCCACTGTGGTTTTCTGCCACCTACCAAACCTACACAATATCCTCGTCCATCCCTACTCAACCCCATCTCCCAACCCCTTGCCTCAATGCTCACATCCCTGTGACATACCTAGATGCAAAACCTGGCCATACATCCTCCCACCACCACCTACTCCAGTCCGGTCATGAACATCACTTATCTCATCAAAAGCAGGACTACCTGTGAAAGGCTCCCAGAGACCAGTGTGGCCTGAGCTCCCAGTTGGTGCACATCAACAGCGCAGAAAGATAGGTATATAGCTTCTTTTCTGTGTTTACTTCGTAGATTCTTACTTAAATTGCGTGTGAGTTTCGAATAGGAGGTTTAATTTCGAGTTTTAGTTACTGTAATCATAAATTCAGGCAGATTGTAGCGCTGTCGTTAGGCATTTGTACAGGTTAGTTCATACATTCTTTGCGTGTTTCCCTTGCGTTATCTAGGCACGGATTCGTGTCTCAGTAACTGTTGTTCAACATCGATTAGAATGGACAGGGACTGTGATTGCTGTGTTTGGATGAGGGCTGAGTTGGCTGGCATCCCTTCGCTCACAGCTGCAGGCAGCACTGACTTCGGTTGCGCAGCTTGAGGCTGTTGCCAATGGGCACCACTGTGGGGAGCCGGACTTAGGTATCACGGGGATGTAAACCTCGTCCCGTCTGTCCCCAGATCGATTTGCCGCTGTGGTTGCCCTGGTTGCTGCCCGCAGTGGGGCTGAGCCCTCGCCTGTCGTTGATTGGGAGGTCGTTCCAAGGCGTGGCAGGCAGCGGAAGACGTCCCCGGAGGCTGATCAGAAAGCCTCCCCGGTGCGTCTGACAAACAGGTTTCAGGTACTGTCTCTGGCTGAGCCAGATGCAGCTGCCTGCCCTGTTTCAGAGGATGATTCTCAGCCTTCAAGGTCCAGGAAATCGGAGAGGGTGGGCTTATTGGTAGTTAGGAGCTCCAATGTTAGGCGCGTAATGGGGCCCCTTAGGGATATGGCGGCTAAGGAGGGAAAGAAATCCAGTGTGCATTCCGTGTGCATTCCGGGTGGAGTCATTCCTGATGCGGAAAGGGTCCTTCCGGATGCCATGAAGAGCACAGAGTGCAGCCAGCTGCAGGTGGTGGCACATGTCGGCACTAATGATGTGTGTTGCTTTGGATCTGAGGAAATTCTCTCTGGATTCCAGTGGCTATCTGATTTGGTGAAGGCTGCGGGTCTTGCTTACGAGATGAAGGCAGAGCTCACCATCTGCAGCATCGTTGACAGAACCGACTGCGGACGTTTGGTGCAGAGCCGGGTGGAGGGTCTGAATCAGTGGCTCAGACGGTTTTGCGACCATGTTGGCTGCAGATTCCTTGACTTGCGCCATAGGGTGGTGGGGTTTCGGGTTCCGCTGAATAGGTCAGGAGGTCACTACACTCAGCTGGCTGCTACACAGGTAGCGGAGGCTGTGTGGCGTGACTGGGCGGTTTTTTAGGCTAGAAGGCTCTGGGGAAAGTACGGGTTGGGCTGCACTCTCAAAGGGTGCATGGCAGATACAGGACGTGCTTGGATCAAGGAACAGTTAGAATTGTAGTTGTAAATTATTGTAGTTGTGCTGGGAAAGTCCCTGAGCTTCAAGCGCTAATAGAAAGCACAGAAGCTGAAATCGTTATAGGTACAGAAAGCTGGCTAAAGCCTGAAATAAGTTCTGCAGAAATTTTTATGAAGTCTCAGATGGTGTTCAGGAAAGATAGATTAGGTAGAATTGGTGGTGGAGTGTTTGTGTCTGTCAGTAGTGGTTTATCTTGTAGTGAAGTTGAAGTAGATACTCCGTGCGAATTGGTATGGGTGGAGGTTATACTTAACAGCCGAACTAAGTTAATAATTGGCTCCTTCTACGAGCCCCCAGACTCCGATGATATAGTTGCTGAACAGTTCAGAGAAAATTTGAGTCTCGTAACAAATAAATACCCCACTCATACGGTTATAGTTGGTGGGGACTTCAACCTTCCCTCAATATGTTGGCAAAAATACTTGTTCAAAACCGGTGGTATGCGAAAACATCTTCCAAGATTGTCCTAAATGCTTTCTCCGATAATTATTTCGAGCAGTTAGTCCACGAACCCATGCGAATTGTAAATGGTTGCAAAAACACACTTGACCTCTTAGCCACAAACAATCCAGAGCTAATAGAGAGCATCATGACTGATACAGGGATTAGTGATGATAAGGTCGTTGTAGCTAGGCTCAATACCGTTTCTTCCAAATCCACCAGAAACATACGCAAAATAATTTTATTTAAAAAAGCAGATAATGTGTCACTAGAAGCCTTCCTAAGAAACAATCTCCATTCCTTCCGAACTGACTATGCAAATGTAGACGAGATGTGGCTCAAATTCAGAGATATAGTAGCAACAGCAATTGAGAGATTCATACCTCATAAATTGGTAAGAGATGGAACTGATCCCCCATGGTACACAAAACAGGTCCGAACGCTGTTGCAGAGGCAACGGAAAAAGCATTTGAAGTTCAGAAGAACGCGAAATCCAGAAGATTGGTTAAAGTTTACAGGTGCGCGAAATTTGACACGGACTTCAATGCGAGATGCCTTTAATAGGTTCCACAACGAAACATTGTCTCGAAATTTGGTAGAAAATCCGAAGAAATTCTGGTCGTATGTAAAGTACACAAGCGGCAAGACGCAGTCAATACCTTCACTGTGCAGTGTTGATGGTACTGTTACCGACTACTGTGCCACTAAAGCGGAGTTATTAAATGCAGTTTTCCGAAATTCCTTCACCAGGGAAGACGAATGGAATATTCCAGAATTTGAAACACGAACAGCTGCTAGCATGAGTTTCTTAGAAGTAGATACCGTAGGGGTTGCGAAGCAACTCAAATCGCTTGACACGGGCAAGTTTTCAGGTCCAAATTGTATACCGATTAGGTTCCTTTCAAATTACGCTGATACAATAGCTCTCTACTTAGCAATCATATACAACCACACTCTCACCGATAGATCTGTACCTACAGATTGGAAAATTGCGCAGATCGCACCAGTGTTTAAGAAGGGTAGTAGGAGTAATCCATCGAACTACAGACCTATATCATTGTCGTCGGTTTTCAGTAGGGTTTTGGAGCATATACTGTATTCAAACATTATGAATCACCTCGAAGGGAACGATCTATTGATACATAATCAGCATGGTTTCAGAAAACATCGTTCTTGTGCAACGCAGCTAGCTCTTTATGGCCGCTACCGACAGGGGATCTCAAGTTGATCCTGTATTTCTAGATTTCCGGAAAGCTTTTGACACCGTTCCTCACAAGCGACTTCTAATCAGGCTGTGGGCCTACGGGATATCGTCTCAGTTGTGCGACTGGATTCGTGATTTCCTGTCAGGAAAGTTGCAGTTCGTAGTAATAGATGGCAAATCATCGAGTAAAACTGAAGTGATATCAGGTGTTCCCCAGGGAAGCGTCCTGGGACCTCTGCTGTTCCTGATCTATATAAATGACCTGGGTGACAATGTGAGCAGTTCTCTTAGGTTGTTCGCAGATGATGCTGTAATTTACCGTTTAGTAAGGTCATCCGAAGACCAGTATCAGTTGCAAAGCGATTTAGAAAAGATTGCTGTATGGTGTGGCAGGTGGCCGTTGACGCTAAATAACGAAAAGTGTGGTGTGATCCACACGAGTTCCAAAAGAAATCCGTTGGAATTTGATTACTCGATAAACAGTAATATTCTCAAGGCTGTCAATTCAACTAAGTACCTGGGTGTTAAAATTACGAACAACTTCAGTTGGAAAGACCATATAGATAATATTGTGGGGAAGGCAAGCCAAAGGTTGCGTTTCATTGGCAGGACACTTAGAAGATGCAACAAGTCCACTAAAGAGACACCTTACACTACACTTATTCGTCCTCTGTTGGAATATTGCTGCGCGGTGTGGGATCCTTACCAGGTGCGATTGACGGAGGACATCGAAAGGGTGCAAAAAAAGGGCAGCTCGTTTTGTATTATCACGTAATAGGGGAGAGAGTGTGGCAGATATGATACGCGAGTTGGGATGGAAGTCATTAAAGCAAAGACGTTTTTCGTCGCGGCGAGATCTATTTACGAAATTTCAGTCACCAACTTTCTCTTCCGAATGCAAAAATATTTTGTTGAGCCCAATCTACATAGGTAGGAATGATCATCAAAATAAAATAAGAGAAATCAGAACTCGAACAGAAAGGTTTAGGTGTTCGTTTTTCCCGCGCGCTGTTCGGGAGTGGAATGGTAGGGAGATAGTATGGTTGTGGTTCGACGAACCCTCTGCCAAGCACTTAAATGTGAATTGCGGAGTAATCATGTAGATGTAGATGAAAGCAGTCACGTGATTTACAAGCTAAGCTGCAGCCACTGTGCTGCATTCTGCTTGAGCATGACAACTCACAAACTGTCTCCAGAACGAGATTTTCACTCTGCAGCGGAGTGTGCGCTGATATGAAACTTCATGGCAGATTAAAACTGTGTGCCAGACCGAGACTCAAACTCGGGACCTTTGCCTTTCGTGGGCAAGTGCTCTACCAACTGAGCTTCTGTTAAGTTTGGAAGGTAGGAGATGAGGTACTGGCAGAAGTAAAGCTGTGAGGACAGGGCGTGAGTCGTGCTTGGGTAGCTCAGTTGGTAGAGCACGTGCCCGCGAAAGGCATAGGTCCAGAGTTCGAGTCTCAGTCCGGCACACAGTTTTAATCTGCCAGGAATTTTCATATCAGTGCACACTCCGCTGCAGAGTGAAAATCTCATTCTGGAAACATCCCCCAGGCTGTGGCTAAGCCATGTCTCTGCAGTATCCTTTCTTTCAGGAGTGCAGGTTCGCAGGAGAGCTTCTGTAAAGTTTGGAAGGTAGGAGACGAGGTACTGGCAGAAGTAAAGCTGTGAGGACGGGGCGTGAGTCGTGCTTGGGTAGCTCAGTTGGTAGAGCACTTGCCCGCGAAAGGCAAAGGTCCCGAGTTTGAGTCTCGGTCCGGCACACAGTTTTAATCTGCCAGGAAGTTTCACAAACTGTCTATCTGCATGAATGGCCATTGACAGGAAACAGCTGGACCACCCTGTTGCTGAGCACACAGCCCAATACAACGTTCCTCATTTCAGTGACTGCTTCACTGAACTTTTCCGAATTGCGAAGGTGGGAACTCTCCCTGCAATATATCCTACATACCTGTAGCAGCATTTTACTGTCCCCCACCTCTCTCCCTCCCCCTCCTTGCACCAGCCCCGTCCTTACCCACACCACCATTTGCTTCTCTCATCATACCCTGTTGCTCAGAGTCTGGCCTCAGTAGCTAGAGACAATGGTCATGTGTGTGTGAATTCTGCTTGCATGAATGTGTGTGTCTGTTGAAGGACTTTTGGCCTAAAGTTTACTTGTTTAGCAGTCCTTTTGTAGTGCCTGTCTGCGACCCGTCATCTTCACTGTATGATGAGTAGCAGTCTATCCTTTTTGTAATATTGTCATTATTCCATCCTGGATTTTCAATGATAAGATTTTTTTCACTTAACATTTGTCTGTCTGTGAATTTATTTACTTACTTATTTATTTATTGTACATATTGTATTGTAGGCTCTGTTACTTAAGACATTTTGTGGTATTGTGACTATACCAAGAGGGATATCACTGTCATTAATTTTCTGTCAGGTACATATTTTTCTATAGTTTGATAACTATTTGTTTGGACTTGACCAGCAGCACCTCCACAGGTTCAGTGCCTGATCTGAATCACACTACCTTCTGTCAGACAAAATTTCTTATTACTTTCATAGAACACTAGTTCTTTTGTAATGACTACTTTTTTAAGGCTATGTGGCTTTCGATTTTTGTCTCTCTGCTACTGGTTCTTTTTATTCGGTTTCTCATCTGACTTCAATCAGCTTATTAAGGCCAGTGAACTGAGTCACTTCCCCAGAATATTAAATTACTTGTTTTCAGTATTTTTTTCCCCCCCTTCTCTGTCTAATGAAGTGAAGTATGCTTGTGCCAGATTTTGGTTCTGTATTTACATGTAA
This sequence comes from Schistocerca serialis cubense, assembly GCF_023864345.2. Classification (NCBI taxonomy): domain Eukaryota; kingdom Metazoa; phylum Arthropoda; class Insecta; order Orthoptera; family Acrididae; genus Schistocerca; species Schistocerca serialis. The sequence goes on along the minus strand of NW_026048515.1, from coordinate 1,897,674 downwards.
TTTTCCTGGTTAATGTTTCATGACTTTGAGGTCTTCTTCATCCATCTTGCATCTTTCTTTATACTAACACCACCTTTGTGATCTGGACACATTGTATTGAAGCTTTCACCTGTTCACGTAAAGAGTATGCACACTAGATTCAAGTTCTCTGCAGAGGTGGAGGGAGAGAATAATTGCAATTTTTAGGTGTTTTCCTTGAAGGAAAATCAGGTGGGTAGCTTAGCAACTCTGTGTACTGGAAGGCAACACTCACTGACCTATATCTTAGTGCGCAAAGCTTTCATCATCCAACCTAAAAGAGAGCAGTTTTAAAAATGCTGATAAAGCTAAAAAACTGTTTCACTCAAAAACCAACTGAACTCAGAGATCTGGCTACAGGGAAAGAGATATTAAGTCAACCATCTCTACGAAACAAAAACACAGATGTACTCAATCATCACTGGAAGATCAGTCTATAACACTATTTCCTTTCTTCAGAACTACAACAAACAAAATAGGTAGAGGCCTGGTCAGACAACATTCGTTATATTTTATGACCAACAAAGAAAATTGAAAAAATGTTGCATCCAGTAAATGACAGTCGTAGTCTCATTTTTCTGGAATTAAAATCCCTTATGAATGCGGCAGCATGAAGACACGTGGTTAATGCTGAAAGTCTGCAGAGAAATAAACTGAGTTATCGACTATCCAAAGAAATTGGCATCACTCTTAACATTCCTAAAAGAAAAACATTATTTCTCATAGCATATAGAAGTTTTGCGACTTTGTGAAGTCTCCATGTCATCATTTAGTGAACTAAATAAAGTACTGCATGGTGTAACAGGTAAGACCCAACAATGACAACAGAGGAAGTCATCAAAAGCTTGAGATCACATGTAAATCTGATGTGACATGAAATCTGTGATAGTTTATCCAAGAATGTTGCCACAAAGGCTTATGTTCTCATATGTAATGTTCCTGTCAGTCATGATAGAAAGACTGATCTCATACTAGATGACAGTAGACAAATGTATTGATTACTTTTTCATCCTATTCTGCTGTATTTTCATTGATCTGAGCATCTCAATGACTTTAATGCCTGATCCTTGAATACTTCTAATTTATTTCATGTTTTCCTTTCTATTGTTGGACGATAGAAGGCTATGAAAATCTCTGTATTTGTGCTGATTGCTAGTTCCAAGAGTCTTTGTTCTGTACTTGGTAATAACTTCATTTTCTGTTAATATTCATAACCAATGCTGGTACCACCTGCTTCTACAAAGACATTCAATTTTGGGGGAATCATCATAAACTGAAGTGCCAAAGAAACTAGTATAGGCGGGCATTTTAAAAGGCAGGCAGAATATGGTACTATGATAGTCAATGCTTGTATAAGACAACAAGTGTCTGATGCAGTTGTTAGATTGGTTACTGCTGCCACAATGGCAGGTTATGAAGATTTAAGCGAGTTTGAATGTGGGATTACAGTGATGGGATACAGCATCTCCGGGGTAGCGATGAAGAGTGGATTTACCCGATTTACCCATACAACTATTTCATGAGTGCACTGTGAATATCAGGAATCCAGTAAAACACCAAATCTCCAACATCGTGTGACTGGAATAAGATCCTGCAAGAACAGGACCAACAGTGACTGAAATAAGATCCTGCAAGAACAGGACCAACAGTGACTGAAGAGAATCATTCAGTGTTACGACAGAAGTGCAACCTTTCCGCAAATTGCTGCAAATTTCAGTGCTGGTCCACCAACAAGTGTCAGCATGCAAACCATTCAATGAAACATCATCGATATGGGCTTTCAGAGCCGAAGGCCCACGTGTGTACCCACGATGACTGCATGACACGAAGTTTTTGCGCCTCGCATGGGCCCACTAAAACCAACATTGGACTGTTGATGGCTGGAAACATGTTGCCTGGTCAGATGATTCTGCTTTCAAATTGCATCAAGCGGATGGACGTGTACAGGTATGGAGACAACCTCATCAATCCATGGACCCTGTGTGTCAGCAGGGTCATGTTCAAGCTGGTGGAGGCTTTGTGATGGTGTGGGGCGTGTGCAGTTGGAGTGATATGGCATCTCCGATACGTCTAGATATGACTCTGTCCGGTGACATGTACGTAAGCACCCTGCCTCATCACCTGCAACCATTCACATCCATTGTGCATTCCAAAGGACTTGAGCAATTCCAGCTGGACAATGCAATACCCCACACATCCAGAATTGCTTCAGAGTGGCTACAGGAAAATATTTTAAGTTTTAACACTTCCGCTGGCCACCAAACTCCCCAGACATAAACATTATTGAGCATGTCTGGGATGCCTTGCAACATGCTGTTCAGAAGAGATCTTCACATCCTCATGTTCTTACAGATATGTGGACAGATTTGTAGGATTCATGGTGTCATTTCCCTCCAGCACTACTTCAGCCATTAGATGAGTCCATGCCATGTCGTGTTGCAGCAATTCGGCATGCTTGCGGGGGCCCTACACAATATTAGGCAGGTGTACCAGTTTCTTTGGCTCATCAGTGTATATTCTGGAGACAAAAAAAAAAAAAAAAAAAAAATTGCAGTTCCAGTATTTGGCTGGCAAAAGGGTGGAGAGATGTAATCTTTATGATTATCTGTGCTATTGTTATGGATTAAATTACAAACCCCTTCACAATGTCTCACAGAATGGGAGCATGTGAAACTGTTGATGGTGGTCTGTTTGTCAAAGGGGACATAATTCTTGGTGACCTCCTTGGTGATATTTGAGAAGAAGAGATCCACACTCTAACTCTCCTCTCATCACCACGGAGATTTATTTTTAATGCCTCTGGCAAGGTGTGCTTACTAAAATGCAGAATGAAAGATGTATTACAATTTTATCATATAATCTCTGTTTTTACTTGAATTGTAGCATAATGTGTTGCTGATGTACTGCAGGATGTATTTTTTCCCTTCATAAATGAATTTCTGTTAAGGTTATATCTAACTTCTAACGAACTATTATGAAAAATTACACTTCCCGTCTCTGATTCGTCCTCTAGTAAACCACTTAAATATTTTTTACAACATTTAATTGGTAATGCAACCTACTTTTGACTCATTTATAGCACTAGTAGTACCACTATGAGGGTGCAAATTGAGTTTGCATTAAATACATGCTGTAACAATCATGAGCACTAGTTATCTTTGAGACTGGATGTAGTGAGTTGATATTAGTCAAGAATGCCTTTAAGGTGATAAAAATGCCATTATCAGTAGCCATCTGAGTTTGAACAAGGTCATGTAATAGGGCTACGAGAAGCTGGACGTTCTTTCTGTAATATTGCAGACAGATTTTGCAGGAACGTAGCCACTGTATATGATTGCTGGCAGCAGTGGTCACAAGAATGTACAATCATAAGAAGGCCAGGCTCTGGTTGGCTACATGGCACTACTGAGAGGAACAACCATAATGTTCGGTGTGAGGTCCTGGCACATCGTACTGCATCTGCAGCAGCAGTTGGTACCACAGTGACACAACTGTTACAAATTGGTTACTTAATCACAAATTCAAGCCTGTAGCATGTATACCAAACCACTGCCATTTGTAGCTTCAGTGGTGTCAAACGAGAGCTCTTTGGAGGACAGGGTGGAGCTCTGTTGTGTTTTCTGATGAAAACTGGTTATGCCTCAGTGCCATTGATGGCCATGTGTTGGATAGGAGGAGGCCAGTTGAAGGCCTGCAACCAACCAGTCTGCATACTACACACACTGGACCTACACTTGGTTATTGTCTGTAGTGCGATTTTGTATGACAGCAAATTTCTACGTCCATCTAGTGATTCAACCTGTTGTGCTGTCATTTATGAACAACATTCCGGGGGGTGTTTTCCAACAGGATAAGGCTCATCCACATACCGCTGTTATAACCCAATGTGACTGGCAGTGTGTCGACATGTTGGCTTGGCATGCTCAATCACCAGATCTGTCTCCAATCGAGCATATCAGGCAACAGCTCCAGCGTCATCCACAAACAACATTAACCATCCCTGTATTGACCAAACAAGTGCAACAGGCATGGAACTTCACCCGACGAAATGATATCTGGCACCTGTACAACACAATGCATCCATGTTTGTTTCCTTGCATTCAGTATTCTGGCAGTTACACCAGTTATTAATGTACTAGCATTTCACATTTTCAGTGATTTATGTCATGCTTACATTGGCCTATCATCTTGCATTGTTAATCACTTAAATATGTTACCTAGATGAAAGTATTCTCAAAATAACATTAATTATTTCTTGGTGTTAAAATTGTTTTCCATCAGTGTAGTATAACCTCAAAACATTAATCTTGTATTGTGATTGTTAACACAAGCCACTGAAATGATACAAATTTTAGAGATTTTTTTTATTTACAGATTTTATTGTGAAGATTTTTTACAATTATTTTGTAGGGCATACAGCTTTTCATGGAATTCAGATGTCACCCCACCACCTACTCCACCACAGCAGCCGGCACAAGCCATTATTACTGCCACCACAGTAAAAGTGGAGCCGCCTGCAAGTCCAAGTACACAGCAGGCACAGAGCTCAGTTCTCATGAGCCCAGCATCTCTCACCAGTAGTCGTGAGGATCTCCATTCTTGTCCATGGCCTGCTCCAGTGTGGCACTGCTTCCAGCCAGGTAGAACTACAATTTACTCTTAAATTTTGTTCCTAGATTGCACCATACCATCATTCATGTAACGGGTAGCCTATATTTTAATTAATTGTCATGACATGGTTTGTGTTGTACTAATTGTTCTCATAATATTGATCAGTTTATAAATACAGAGACAACGCGAAGAAAGTCCTGTGGCAATTCGTAGCTATTTGAGATCTAATTATGACCGAGTGGCTTCAGATGGGTATGGCATACCTAAAGAAATTTGTGGGCCCTCTTCCTTGTTGAACTGAGCCAATTATGAAGACTAGAGACTGTTATAAATTGTATTGGTTGATGTCTTCTTGGCCTGACAAATTTTTTGTCTGGTTTGCCGGTTAAAGAGAAGATGATATCTTGAATAAATGAAAATAATCACATTATGAAATATGATGAACTAAAGAAAACTGTCTAGACATGTCTCCAAGAGAATATATCAATGTACAAGAGGATCAGTTGAAACAATAAAAGTGTGAAGAAAAATAAAACCAATTTTCATCTGGTAGACTGCACATTCCACCAGTGAAGGCACGGCGATGCACAGTAACTAGCAACAAAGAGGAAAATTTTGCACGCATTCAACGACTTCATATGTTAATGGTGTCCTTCTGGGTGTTCATTTGTGTGTTGTTTCCATGTGAGTTGGGATGTTGTGTGTACTTGCTGCCTGGACTCCAACCAGACTGTGTGCTATTGTTGGTCCTGTGCCACTATATGTAGCTGAGTTCAGCTACAGCTAAGCCCTGTGATACTCCTTTGTTAGGGTGTGTTGCTGATGTTTGTTTCCAAAAAAATAAGTTTTGTACTAGTATGATAAATGGGAGCATTTTGCACAAACAAGTTAAAGCTATATAGAAATTCTACACAGGCTGTATTTGTAGGATTAAACATAATTTCCCCACCAATCATAGTTTCTGTTCTGTCAACATTATTTACAAACTACTTACAGGAAGCTCCTGAGAGATGGAGAAAAGATTGCTGAAAAATGGGAATATGCCCAGAAGATAAAACTTTGTACATCCTTCTCTTGTTGACAATCAGGTTATTGTTGCTGAAGATATTGGTGGTGCAAGCTACATGCTGCAAAAACTGAAGAATTCAAGGAATTCCAAGAAAAAATGCAGAAAACTGAATGCGTAGTGTTAGGAAAAAGAAATGTAGAAGATGTAGACACTGAACTGAGAAAATTCAAATGATGTAATCCTTTCAGATACTTGAGCAGATTGCTGTCATTCAGTAGCAGAAGCATAGTTGACTTAAATAATAAAATACGTTAAGGGAAGTGAGCAATAAGACAGCCCAACTCTGTCCTTTGGAATAGCAGTACAAGAAAAAGGATGATTCAAATCATCTTGAGGATCTACTCACCAAGTGGTGGCAGAACACACACACAAAAGAAAGTTATAATTAGGCAAGCTTTCAGAGCCAGTGGCTCCTTTTTCAGCAGGGAGAAGAGTTGAAGGGGAAGGAAGAAGGTTGAAGGAAAAGGATCGAAGAGGTCTAGGAAAAGGGGTGGATTCCAGGAAAGTCACCCAGAAGTGTGGGTCTCTCACTACAATACGAAATGTAGTGACAACACAGCTGAACAATCACCATCACCCGAATGTGAAACTGAAGAAGACATTGCAGATGTTTGTATTCCTGGATGTGAAGTTATTGATGCATTGCATGTTAGCATTTCTGCTGTAGCCCCTACTATATCCCCTCTTAAATGTCCAGGAAAGGTAAGAAGTATGTAAATAGAAAACTGAAAGAAATTGAAACAAGTTTTACACAAGCAACATCTTCAAAACTCTCTGAAGTGAATAATGTAGATGCACTTGGTGCAGAACCTGAATATAGTGATATGTGCATGATATTTGATGGGTGGTTTCAAAACCTAAATACTACTATCTCAGCAGCCACCTATACTGAGAAGGTACAGCTACTGACACAAAATGGTGTTTGGGCATGCCCAGCTTCTTACTGTGGGCATCTATTGCAAGATGATACACTTACTGTTGCTCTGGAATATTACCTATGTGGTGACAAAGATTGCAGCAGGCAAAGTCCTAACCAGGGTGATGTTATCTCTGTTAGTGAGAATTGTGAAAAAGGTAAAAAGATATATGAGTACATCAATAAGAGAAGCATATCTCCTCATGAAAGAGGAGAACACAAATTTAAAAATTGGTCTCACAAAATTCTACTTCTTACGACCAAAATGGTTAAAATACCAACCAGTGCATGAAGTATGCACATTTATTTACAGCACTAATTTGAAACTTGTTTGTTTTGCCATAAGAAGTATCACAGGAAAGAAGTAACAGATGGACCTGGTGCTTTTGTGTGTATGTCAGGAGCCACAAGATAAATGGTGGTTGCAGGAGTGTGCGATGTGTACTGGTGCTGAAGTGGTGACTGTTGAAGCGTTACACCTACAGGATACTGACAAAGACGTAACCTATGCATTGTGGGAGAGAGGAGAGTTGATGAAGAAGACAGTAGAGCCAGAGAAGTTTGTTAAAGAGGTTAGGCATTGAGTCATGAAAGGAATAGCTCACCATCATATCTGGAGGATTCAGAGACAGGCCATAGTAGAAGTAAAATCATCCACATCCCAGAACACTGATACATTAGTTCTTCATTTAGAGTTTGCTGAGAACTGATCTGTTGCTTTGAAGAACAAAATTCTAAGTTACCACTGGCACACATCACAGGTACCAATATTCACATGTGTTGCTCACTACCTTGGACCATCACACTGTTTTCCTATTGTCAGTGATGATCAAATTCATGGCAGTGCACTTGCATTCTAAGCAATCAGCATGATAATTGATGACATAGCATCCAGAGGCCATGCATTTCCTAAACATGTGACTGATGGTGCAGCATCTCTTTTTAAAAACTGATTTCAGCTTTAAGAGCTTATTCAACGCTGTAGTACAGGAATTAAGACAAAAAAAATGGATATTTTCAGCAACAAATCATGGAAAAAGTGCATGTGATGGTGTAGGAGGTCTCTCTGTAAACATCTTACAACAAGATTTAATCTTTAGCATGAAGCCTTTGTTGCTATAAGAGAAATGAAAGTACTTTAAGGGAATTCCATTTAAAAAAAGAGAGAAGAGTGATCTGCTATGAAGGCTGTAGCAAGAATTCAATCAAGTCAGTACTGGGTTGCATCCCGAAGTGGCATGTACATTGCAAAAACAATTCTCCACAAAATGCAGCCTGTTACTGTGTGTTAAATGCAGAGACCACAGTATACATTAGAAGACTTTATAATGAGTCACTTCATTCCTTGTGTATGACAATTAGTGGTGGGCAGGACACATAATAAGTGTATCTCATGAGCTGCCAGAAATAACCGTCTTCTTAATGATGCATCATGGTCCTGCTAATGCTTTCAAATGGCCATCATCAAAAGATCGATGTGCAGTTCCCTTTTTCCAAGTACTGCTCTTGTTGGATCATTCTTGTTTGTATGCAAATTCAGCTGGGCTATACTAGTTCAATGAGAAGCAGATGAAACAAACAAATGAACTGTTTTGTGCAGTGTTGATTGTTACATTGTAGGCAATTTTAATTCATGGAAAGTTGTGAAGAAGTAAAATCATGACAAAAGACAATAACAATTTGTGAATAATATCATAAAAAGAAAATGAGTATAAATATTCTGTATCTCATTTTTGTTATAAAATGCTTTCGAACAAGATTATGAATTGTTTTCCCACTTACTTATAATGTTGTAATGTAATTATTTTGATTAAGAAATACCAGTTTTGCATTACATTTACTTAAAATCAGTGATCAATTTAAATATTTAAGTTTCCATGATGTTTTGACCTTCAGAGTAAACTAGGTGTACCTAAAAATTTCCCACGTTCTGTAGATTCAAGTATTGCCCTCTCTTACAAGTAAAATGACCAACTAACATACCATGAAGTTTTGGGAACATTTAGGATAGGGGTTTTTGGAGAAAATAATTTCTAAATAAACAAAAAATTTCAGATCCTTTCTATTTTATGTATAAATATTTTTGACAATTTAAGAATTTCATCCAGTAATGTCATAGCTGACAGTTAGCAGTCATTCCACTTTATCATTTCTCAAGACAGTTAACACCCTGTGACTATTCATATTTTCAAAACATAAATTTGAAAAACTTACAAGTTTTTACAGTTTATTTTTCCAAAAAAAAAAAAAAAAAAAAAGGAAAAAAAAAAGGAGAGAGCGGTGTTTATATATTAATCATGTCTCTTAATATTAGGAACAAAGTATTTATTGAAAATAAAGTCAGATCTCTATCGCATTTTGTTTCTTTATTACAGTTTTTACATTTTCTCTTTTGTTATGACATTTTCACAATTACTCTCATTTAGAGAGGTCTGTAGCATTTTAATGAATCATCAGAAAATCAAAATATTGTAGTTTTGGAGAGGTATCATGTGAAACTTCAACATCTATTTTTTGTAGCAACCTCTGAAATAGTTTTGTAACCATTCACTCTTGACCTGTGTGATTTGAGATTAAATGTGAATTTTATTTAGAACTAGCTTTTTACCTGTGGCTTCACCCACCTAAAACCATATGCTTAGGCATCCACAAGAGGGGCAAGAGAGGCACTGTGTTTCTACTAAACAACAGAGTTAACTTTAAAAGTCCAAGGAAAAATACCCTGGCATTGGGTGGCAGGCTGCTGTGGCGACTGTCTTGGCACTGTTTCACAATCTTGGCAGATATGAACCTTTACAGAACTTTCTGTCATTTCCTTGTATAGAACTTGGCAAAGTACAGAAAGAGGCTGTTCTAACACTCAGCACATTACAAACACAGCTGCAGTATACCTGCTGAGCATCGGTCCTCAATTCCCACAAGATAACCTATTTGCTTGCTGCTCAATTTAATCTCGACTTCAGGCTAGTGTTTGTCTTGCACGAAGTGACTGCATTCAGTTATAGAAAGCAGTGCGACTGTAGTAGAGTAGAGAGAAGGCTGTAGGAGCATTCTCCTATACTTCATCTATGATCCCAGATGGAGAATAACTACCATTTTCTTTGTGAGAAGATGAAAAAATTGTATATCATTGTTGAAAAAGTGTTGGAATCTACTTAAACTAATGGTGCACAATCCATCATGACATGCAGCCTTAGAGGTACGAGTTATGCAGTCCAGTTGCAGTGGCTACACAATAATGTGTTGTAAGATTACGGTTCAGTCCTGAGTTGTGAAGAGTTATTTCTACTGACTAATTTGATGCTCGTTTTGAAAGAGTTCCGCCATTCACATTTATTATAAAAATATAAAAATGTATACTTTGCATATACTAATGAATCAGGCTTTTGTAATCTATCTTCAAAAAGATATTGACTAGGTAGCCTTCAACCATTTAAGATACAGTAATTTTGTGACTTCCTGTCAAATTTATTTCTTGGGTCACAACAGGTTCTGCAAGTCAACAAAGCTGTATAAGCAAAGGCACTTTTTGATTCTTGCCCCCTCTTAGATAAATTTCTGTGGACCCCCATGCTCGTATGTCACTCTTATTGCACACATGTATGTCTGTATCCCTGCTTTTTTGTTCCATAGAACTCCAGAAAGGACATTATATTTATCTGTGGTATTCGACCGTGCGGGCCAGTGGCCTTTCCACAATGATAACATCAGTTCTCACGAGGTCACCGAAGCTAAGCACTGCCGGGCTTGGCTAGCAGTTGGGTGTGTGGCTGTCCAGGTCTCAGATCTGCCAGGCACTGTTGGCAGTAGGGGTGCACTGAGCCCTTGTGAGGCCAGTAGAGGAGAGACTTGATTGAAAAGTAGTGGCTCTGGTCACAAAAACTGACAGTAGCCAAGAGGTGATGTGCTGACCACATGCCCTTACATATTCACATCCTGTGACACCTATTGTCTGAGGATGACAAAGCAGTCAGTTGGTACCATTGGACCTGTTCATGTAGACTTTGAATTTATTTGGCTGTGTGGTACAAGTAGGGATGGACGAGGATATTGTGTAGGTTTGGTAGGTGGCAGAATACCACTGTGGGAGGGGTGGAGAGGATAGTGGATAGGACATTCCTCATTTCAGAGCATGACGAGAGGTAGCCGAAACCCTGGCAGAGAATGTGATATGTCTCCTCCTCCACCCCCTCTCTGTCCGTCTCCTCCTCCACTCCTCAATGCCCGTCTCCTCCTCCACTCTCTCTTCCCATATCCTCCTCTCTCTGCACTGACCATCTCCTCCTCCCCTGCTCTGACCGTATCCTCCTCGCCCGCCCCCTCTGACCATCTCCTCCTCTGCCCTCTCTGTCTTCTCCTCTGCCCTCTCTGTCTCCTACTCTGCCCTCTCTGTCTCCTCCTCTGCCCTTTCTGTCTCTGTCTGTATTGTCTGTATCTGCCCCCCTCCTCTCTCTGTCCATCTCCTCCTCCTCCTAACGTCTCTCTGTCCATCTCCTCCTCCTAACGTCTCTCTGTCCATCTCCTCCTCCTAACGTCTCTCTGTCCATCTCCTCCTCCTAACATCTCTCTGTCCATCTCCTCCTCCTAACATCTCTCTGTCCATCTCCTCCTCCTAACATCTCTCTGTCCATCTCCTCCTCCTCCTAACATCTCTCTGTCCATCTCCTCCTCCTCCTAACATCTCTCTGTCCATCTCCTCCTCCTAACTACTATCTGTCCATATCCTCCTCCCCGTGTCTCTCTGTCAGTCTCCTCCCCACATCTCTCTGTCCATTTCCTCCTCCCTCCTCTCTCTGTCTGTTTCCATCTTCCCATGACTCACTCTGTCCATCTCCTCCTACCCACAGCTCTCTGTCCATCTCCTCCTCCCCTCTCTCCCCGTCATCTCTTATGTCCTCCGCCTCTGTCTCTCTATTTCCCCTCTCTCAGTCCATCTCCTCATAGCCCCTCTCTCTGTCACTTCCACCTAAACGGGAGCTAAGTGGTTCTTACCCTCATAGTGCCTTTTTACAGACAAGAAGTGTTACATGTACAAAGTTTGGTTAACATTGGTGTAGTGGTTGATGAGGAGATAGATCATACGTACACACATACACTCGTTAAAAAATAAAAAATAAAACCAATCATAACTCCTCATTGCAATGTCAAGAATGTAAGAAAAAGATAGATTAATGCTTACTGTAAAGATAATACAAGTAGCAGAATGGCAGAATTAAGGCAACTACCCATTAGCTTTTGGCCTCAGCCTTCATCAGAAAAAGATAGGGAAACACACAACATTCATTCGCACAAGTAAGCTCATCTTACACACGCATGACCACTACCTCTGGCATTCTGCTCCAAGCTGCTAGAGATGGCGCTCATGTGTGCACGAGGTGTGCCTACTTGTGTAAATGAATGGCGTGTTTCTTTTTCTGACGAAGGCTGTATGTGTAAGCTAATATGTAAGTGTTTTTTTTAATTGTGCCTGTCTGCAACTTAATCTGTTAGAAAATAAAAGCATATAAAAATTAACAATAATAATCAAAGGAGTTTTATATTGTTAAATTGGTAGCTTTTAATAAAATTTTCAGAGTGTTTCTTAGCACTTTTGTGTTCATAACACATGTTAACAACAACAACATTTTACCGTGTTGACATTTTAACAGTAATTTAGTCAGTGTATATGTTGTAAAGAGTTACATGGAATGTGTTAGTAACAACATTCCTCAGGTACAGTGTTTTATTGAGTGAACCATACGATTGTCCATTTACTGAACTGAGTTCTTAGTTCTGACTATCAAATCGCTGTACTTTGGTGTGGGTGAATGGAAGGGAAAAGTAGAACTCCTTGAATGTTTTTTCATGTCGGCTTTGATATTTTTGTAGGCAACAATCAGCTAGGAATAACTCTGACTCCAGTGAACTGCACTTTATAGGATAGCAGTCACAGCTTTCGCATGACCCTTTTGTTTTATAGTTTCTTCTTTGGAGGGGTTTGGGGGTGGGGGGTTGGCCTGCTGCAGATAATAGTTTGGATTGTATTCTTTTTCTCCTGTATTACTATTTTTGTGATCAAAGATTTTTTGTTTAGTGCAGTGTATATAAGTAAACAAGGAGCACTCAAGCGTAACATATGGAATGGAGTTTCAAAAATCTGCATCTAGCTGTTGCAGACGTTTGCACTGAACAGTGCTAAATTTTGACACATTATATAGATTGTACATGATACTAGTTTGTTGTCCTAGGAACACTAGTGCGTTTTAGTGGTGATACAACATGGCGACGGGCTGAGGAAATTTCGGGCTATCGCTGTGAGTGGCTACGCCTAGAAATGGCAGCTGAACAAGAACGGACACAAGATGGTGTGTCTACTGTACTTGCATTCCGCTGGGAACGAGGTGATCTGACTGCTCGATGTTCTCGTTTACAGACATTTTACACACATCATAAAGGTTGGTTGAATTGTATTGTCTAAAATGTTGATATATTTAAGGATATTGTAAGAAGTAGACTATTACAACAGTGATGCTCTTTTCTGTCCATCTGCATTTTTTCTCTGTATGTTTTATGTGCATGTGCTCTCTCTCTCTCTCTCTCTCTCTCTCTCTCTCTCTCTCTCTCTCTCACACACACACACACACACACACACACACACACACACACACACACACACACACCTACATCTACATCCATACTCCGCAAGCCACCTGACGGTGTGTGGCGGAGGGTACACTGAGTACCTCTATCGGTTCTCCCTTCTATTCCAGTCTCGTATTATTCGTGGAAAGAAGGATTGTCGGTATGCTTCTGTGTGGGCTCTAATCTCTCTTCGCGAGATATACGTAGGCGGGAGCAATATACTGCTTGACTCTTCGGTGAAGGTATGTTCTCGAAACTTTAACAAAAGCCCATACCGAGCTACTGAGCGTCTTTCCTGCTGAGTCTTCCACTGGAGTTTATTTATCATCTCCGTAACGCTTTCGCGATTACTAAGTGATCCTGTAACGAAGCGTGCTGCTCTCCGTTGGATCTTCTCTATCTCTTCTATCAACCCTATCTGGTACGGATCCCACACTGCTGAGCAGTATTCAAGCAGTGGGCGAACAAGCGTACTGTAACCTACTTCCTTTGTTTTCGAATTGCATTTCCTTAGGATTCTTCCAATGAATCTCAGTCTGGCATCTGCTTTACCGACGATCAACTTTATGTGATCATTCCATTTTAAATCACTCCTAATGCCTACTCCCAGATAATTTATGGAATTAACTGCTTCCAGTAGCTGACCTGCTATTTTGTAGCTAAATGATAAGGGATCTATCTTTCTGTGTATTCGCAGCACATTACACTTGTCCACATTGAGATTCAATTGCCATTCCCTGCACCATGCGTCAATTTGCTGCAGATCCTCCTGCATTTCAGTACAATTTTCCATTGTTACAACCTCTCGATACACCACAGCATCATCTGCAAAAAGCCTCAGTGAACTTCCGATGTCATCCACCAGGTCATTTATGTATATTGTGAATAGCAACGGTCCTATGACACTCCCCTGCGGCACACCTGAAATCACTCTTACTTCGGAAGACTTCTCTCCATTGAGAATGACATGCTGCGTTCTGTTATCTAGGAACTCCTCAATCGAATCACACAATTGGTCTGATAGTCCATATGCTCTTACTTTGTTCATTAAACGACTGTGGGGAACTGTATCGAACGCCTTGCGGAAGTCGAGAAACACGGCATCTACCTGTGAACCCGTGTCTATGGCCCTCTGAGTCTCGTGGACGAATAGCACGAGCTGGGTTTCACACGACCGTCTTTTTCAAAACCCATGCTGATTGCTACAGAGTAGATTTCTAGTCTCCAGAAAAGTCATTATACTCGAACATAATACGTGTTCCAAAATTCTACAACTGATCAACGTTAGAGATATTGGTCTATATTTCTGCACATCTGTTCGACGTCCCTTCTTGAAAACGGGGATGACCTGTGCCCTTTTCCAATCCTTTGGAACGCTACGCTCTTCTAGAGACCTACGGTACACCGCTGCGAGAGGGGGGGCAAGTTCCTTCACGTACTCAGTGTAAAATCTAACTGGTATCCCATCAGGTCCAGCGGCCTTTCCTCTTTTGAGCGATTTTAGTTGTTTCTCTATACCTCTGTCATCTATTTCGATATCTACCATTTTGTCATCTGTGCGACAATCTAGAGAAGGAACTACAGTGCATTCTTCCTCTGTGAAACAGCTTTGGAAAAAGACATTTAGTATTTCGGCCTTTAGTCTGTCATCCTCTGTTTCAGTACCATTTTGGTCACAGAGTGTCTGGACGTTTTGTTTTGATCCACCTACCGCTTTGACATAAGACCAAAATTTCTTAGGATTTTCTGCCAAGTCAGTACATAGAACTTTACTTTCGAATTCATTGAACGCCTCTCAAATAGCAAATCTGTGTACACTAAAGAAGCATGCGATTAGGAACCCTGAGCTATAATTCACTAATTCCATTTTTTGCATCCCACTATTTATTTTCCATTAGTTCATTATCCTTTTAAAGTATAGGCTGCTATTGTAGGAATAAAAAGTTAAAAGTATCCTATAGAATATAACTTTTTTGTTGATCTGACATTTCTCATATTGTACATATAAAAGTGCTTACAGACTTTACTCTTTTTGCATAACAAAGATGTACCTATGTACTCCCTCTGCCTTCTCCTCTAAGCAGTTACCTTACATTATAATATTGATATAAGGAATTAAATCACTAAATTTTGTATCTTAAATTAAAGATGCAGAGAAATTTTTAGTTTTAATAACTTTGGCCATACTTTCATCATCATATGAATAAACCTGATGTAAACAAAGACAAGAATCCGTACCATAGATATGCTAATGTTGTTATACTCTTGGATGTAGGCCTTACTGGTGTATTAGATATCTCATTGCTAAGTTACAATAAATGAAACTTTAATGGTAAATGATATTCTAATGTATTAATAGCTATCAATGTTTTCCGTAATCATGTTTTAGTTATGAGGTTTTTGTTTTAAAAATCGTGTACAGTCCCAGTCTCTGTACTATTGTGCTCTGATTATCGAACTGTTAATACACATTGCCAAAACGGCTGACACTGCTACCTGCTTCAATCCCGCGTCTGGCCATCCTGATTTAGGTTTTCTGTGATTTCCCTAAAATCGCTCCAGGCAAATGCCGGGATGGTGGTCAAGATCGCGCACGTTGAAGTTGTAAGTGAGAACGATCGTGAGAAAAATGAATTTAATACTGGTAACAAGTGTAAACTGTGCATAAAAAGAGTAGTGAAAGGCATTCGGTGCTCAATGTGTAACTTTTGGTTCCATGAGAAGTGCTCAAAGGTATCTGCAAAATTTGTAACAAATGATTTCGTGTGGACACGTCAGGAGAGCATTACGGAAACGTGCCAACGAGATATTTTTACGGGACAAAGATGCGTTAATAAAAGGACTCCAAAGTGAACTAGACACTTTAAAAACGAAATATAACGCGCTGAGTGAAAAATGTGTGAATCTAGAGACGCAAATGTGTCCGAAAACCAGCAGCCTTGTGAGCATTTCGGATCTAAACAAAGACACATGTTGCCAACCTACAAACAGTGTTCCATGGAATGTTGTGCAAAACAAAATTAAAAGTGTGAACATATTAAATGTTACAAACAAATGCGGTGCTCTCGAGTGTCAGGAAAAACGCAGGGCAATGAACAATGACAAAAATGCTTTCCCACCCCTAGATGTGAACACACAACAAACTCACGATACCGTTACTACAGTTCTCATGGCGTAAAATCAGCCAAAAAGACCGATAATAAGTACAAACAATGCCGTTAGTATAAATCTATCTACGAAAAATTACCCAAAAAGACTCTTAAAAGTGTAAACAAAAATGAAGTACGCTCTGTGAAAAAGTGCGAATGAAAAATAGATTTATATGGGGACAGCCACGCCAAGGGACTTTCTCAATAGCTTAAAAGCATCAGTAAGTCATTGGCAGTAACAGCTATGATCAAGCCAGGCGCCGATTTCAAGGAAGCGACGAAAAACATCGTGAAAAACAACTGTACTGGACAAGACAGTGTAATTATCTGTGCTGGAGCTAATGACATATACAAAAACAGAGCTATGTACATGTTTAAACAGCTTGTGAGACTTCTATTACTCATAACAAACACGAATATCATACTCGTGAACTTCAGCCACAGATACGACCTGCCTGAATACTCACCCATAAACAAAGAAATTCGTAGAATAAATGATAAACTCAAGAGCACGTGTAAGATGTTCAGTAATGTGGAACTAATAGATATCAGCTCACTTGACAGAACATACTTCACCAGACATGGACTTCACTTGAATCGTAAAGGAAAGTGCAAATTAGGAAAACTGATAAGTGAACTAATTAAAAGTAAGTCCCAAAAGACAGTCAGAGAACCAGGGTGGTATGAACCTTGTGTGAGATCAACAACAGCAGCCACTTCAACAGAGGACAACAGCAGTGCACCAGCTAGAACTGCGGATACAGCCACATCAACAGCCACGAGGAACGATAGAGCTGCCACTTGCTTATCTACCAGCAGTAAGAATGTGAGTAGCTGCAGTGAAGATTTTTTATGGACTGTCATCCTCCAGCCAGTGCCACAAAAACTATAAATATAGAAGCTCCTAATTCCTTGCCTATCCTTCTCAAAAACAGAACTTTAATTATGCACCTAAATGTACAATCAATCAAAAACAAAATAGATGAAATTGATGTGTTCCTAAGTTCAAACCCATGTCATGTTTTCTGTGTAAATGAACACTGGCTCACACCAGCTGAAATTGCCCTGTATACCCCAGAAGGATTTGAATTAGCAAGCTCATATTGTAGAACCAAAACTAGTCATGGAGGAGTCGCTATTTTTATAAAGAGAAACTCTAACATTGAATATGTAGCACAAAAAGTCGATCATTTTTGCAAAGAGCAACTTTTTGAAATTGCTGCACTATTGCTTCCCAAACTTAAATTAGTGATCATCTCTATTTATCGCACTCCTAGCTCTGATATTCATCAGTTTATTGACCAAATGGAGACTTTAAATAAGTACTTGCTGGTAAAAAACAGACACCACAAGATAGCATACATTGGTGACATTAATATAGACATACGACTCAAAACACCAACTGTCACCCACTTTCAAAACATGTTAAGGTCTAACAACTTGTACTGTATGAATAACAAGCCAACCAGATTAGATGCCTGCCTAGATAACATAATCTCCAATTTGACAAAAGACGAGTGTCAGTATGGACTGATAAATCCAGTTCTATCTGACCATGACAGCCTATGGCTAATGGTCAACTGTGAAAACTATCCTACTCAGCAACCTGAACACATTAAGAGAACCAGATTATTATATCCTGACAACATTACAAAGTTAAGGCAAAAATTATCAGAAGTTGAGTGGGACAGAGTATATAATTGTAATAACAACGATAATGCTTTTAACTTATTCATGAACATACTAACAAGCTTAGTTCAAAACTGCTGCCCACAAATAATCAAAAAGATGAAAATAGATGGTGCACCAAATAGAAAAAAGAAGCACAACTTGTTCACTCCTGAACTGCATGACGTGAGAAACACACTTATTGCCCTACATAAAATGGCTAAAACTGGTAACCTAGAATCGAAGCAGAGGTATAAAGAAGCCAGGAAGAATTATAGAACTGAAATATAGACAGCAAAGCAGAGAGCCAATGATGCTTTCATTGAAAACTCCAGCAACAAATGCAAAGCAGCCTGGCAGGTAATAAACAAAATAGCAGGGAAGCATAAAAACAGACAAGAAATTCCAATAGTGCCAGAAAAATTAAATGAATTTTTTGTTAACAGTACTAAGTTTGAAGCTACTGCTACCTCTGCACCAGATGATGCAACTTCTGAAAGTTTTACCTACAACATTCCTGACCTAAATAACTTACCCTTTAAATGGAAACAGGTGACCTGCCAAACTGTATACAAAGTCGTCACAAACCTACATGGTTCATACAGTGAAGATCTCTATGGCATCTCTATGTTGCCCCTCTTACCTTTCTGATCAATAGTACTTTTACAGCTGGAAAATTTCCTGAGGTCCTGAAGGCTACTATTGTTATCCCAATTTATAAAAAAGGAGAAAAAAACAAACCTGAAAGTTACCATCGAATATCCCTCATACCTATATTATCCAAGATAATAGAATGCTGCATTAAAACACAACTTTGCAAATACTTTGCTGAACAAAATCTTTTTTCCTCGCTCTTTGGTTTTAGGCCAGGATTGTCCACAATAATTGCAGTAGAAACTCTTGTGACAGACATACTTGATGGCTTCGAGAACAATTCCATCACTTGTGCTGTACTACTAGATCTGAGTAAAGCATTTGATACTGTATCCCATGAAATACTAATAAATAAACTAGAGTGCTATGGTGTCAAAAATAACGAACTGGCATTAATCAGATCATACCTGACAAACAGAACTCAGGTAGCTATAGTAAATAGCCAGCAATCAAATGCCCTACCAGTTGTAAGAGGCGTGCCACAAGGCTCAGTGCTTGGACCTTTTCTCTTCCTTGTATACATGAATGACTTGCCTACTTTCATGCTTCACACGTCAATAATATATGCTGACGACACAACCCTGATTACCTCAGATTACAAATTGGAGGATGTGAAGAAACAAACAAAAGTAATGCTTGAAAAGTCTACCATATGGCTCCACAGTAACAAGCTGATACTCAACAGTAGCAAGACTGAAACTATGTATTTCTTCTTGCACAATCTACAGGAAAAATTAAATGAGTCTGACTCTGTAAGACTTCTAGGAATCCACCTCGACCCGAAATTAACATGGAACACCCACACGGAACTGTTATGTACCAGACTATCTAGAGTAGTCTTTTTGTTAAGGAAACTAAAAACATTAGTTAGCAGAAAACAACTTTTATCTTCTTATTATGCCTTCTTTGAATCTCACTTACAGTACGGAATAAAATTATGGGGCAACTCAACTGGTGCTTGGACTGTGTTCATGTGGCAGAAGAAAGAAATTAGGGCAGTTGCAGGTATTAAAAGCCAAGAATCATGTCAAAAGCACTTTAAGGAACTTAACATCTTAACATTACCTTCTCTGTATATAAAAACATGCCTTCTTTCCATAAAAAAACAAATACATACCTTACCTTCCAGAACAGTTGTTCATTCATATGATACCAGATATAAAAACAATCTTGATGTAGACTTTACTAGGCTATCTAAGGTCCAAAGTAGCTTTAAGCAAACAGGATTAAAATTATATAACAAGTTACCACAATCACTGAAAGACCTACAAGGTGATGCCTTCAAGAAGCAGCTGCACAAATTGTTAGCTGATAAGTGTATCTATGATGTAAAGGAATTGGAATGTAGTAAAGAGTAACTATGATGTAAAGGAATTGGAATGTAGTAAAGAGTAACTATGATGTTAAGGAATTTGAATGTAGTAGAGAGTAACTATGATGTTAAGGAATTATAATGTAGAGAATAACTCTTTATCCTCATGTAATGTAATCTGAATGTACATAGTTTCCCAATTTTAGATTCACTATCAAATGTAATGTCAAAACTGTCTATTTCAACAAATGTTGGCTAATGACGAGTAATAAATAAATAAATAAATTTCAAAGGGCACAGCCGACTTCCTTCCCCATCCTTCCCTAATCCAATGGGACCGATGACCTCGCTGTCTGGTCTCCTCCCCCCAAAACAACCAACCAACCGCTTCCTTCTCCATAGTAAAACACACATGTAGGACACAGTTAATAAGTGGCAAGAAGCAAATTGTTCTCAAAGTTTTTTGCAAGTTTACAGAAAAAATCGGTTTTGAAGTTTTCTGAGGAATTGTAATTTCTACAGTTAAGGTGTTTTCTAAAACAGGATGTATAGCTGAATGAGTAGCATTTTAGAATGGTTGTCTCATCTAGTCCATTAATCGAAGTTTCAAGTCTTGCTTTGGTATTTCTTTTTCATTCAGTTTGGGAGACATACATCTTAAAATTCATCAAATTTATGCTAATTAATAAATATCTGATCATAATTTTTAATGAAAAATGCATGTCTTCTTGTTTCTAATTACATATTGCTTATAAAATTCCAGTTTTTATTGAAAATATAAATTATTAATTATTTATATTTTATAAAAGATTATTAAAAAAGATTGTCTAAATTAAGAAAAAGTAACATATTAAATTTTTAGGACAAAAATGAAAAATTGAGTACTCTTTATTTGGGCTATCTCTATTGTATTATATCACAGACATGGTCTCACAAATGCTAGATGATAAGTATCTCAGAAACATAAAAAACAATTTTTCATTTACAGTTGGCACTGCACCATTGCAATATAAATGCTACAGAACTGATCTGGAGCGAGGTTAAGGGATTTGTAGCAAGAAATAGCAAGACGTTTAAGCTGCTAGATGTACCGAACTAATGCATGAAGTTTTGTCACAGATCACTGGCAAATTATAGTGGGGCGGAGAATGGCAAGTCAAAATGAAGGAGAAAATGTGCGCTTGGATGGCTCCACGTATTATGTTGTTGATTGAGTCGTTATCAACATAGCAGATGTCAGTCCTGGTACTGACATGTATTTCTCAGATTCAGATATGGAAGGAGTTCAGAGATTATCAAACGAGTAGCTTAAGTAATACCTTCAGTAGCTTCATTGTTTAACTATATGGTGAAATCCCTGCAAAATCCTTTTACGTCACACATAGCTCACTCAAGGAATTTTCATCACTCTCGTTTGTAATTGTGGTAGAATACTATGTTAGCTAAGAATGAGAGCCTGTTGCGCTTTCTGTTGTGGTCCCCTAAGAAGTGTGCAGCATTGCTGGAGATTTGCTGAATATTATTTCATTCTCTTTAAAAATTAAATGACATTCAAAGCTATATTATTTTCTGCTCATCTCTTTTTATGCCTTAACTGCAACTGTTCACATTGCTGCAGGTTAGTGCTGTCCAAGTTAAATGTGCCATTAAAGCTGCTGTCCTGTGTTACTGTTTAGTCAATGTGCATGTAATGCACAGCATAAAACGCATCCTTATTATCACACTCGACTGTAGTCGAGGCAGCTTGGCTTCTGCTCCACGTGAAACAAAAATTCCATGAGATACCAGTGAACATGGTAGAATACATTGTGTAATGTTTACATCACCATATAATTTAATGTAGAGGTTTACTGTTTCTCTCCTATTTCCCTTTCATAATAAGATATTTGCTTAGTATAAATTAATATTATATTTATCATTCTTACAATACTATTTCTAATAATACTTTGCAAGAGAAATGTACAGCTTTTTGGCACTATGAAGCTGTTAGTGAAAAAAAATCACTTTTATACTTTACCCAGTCCAAAATGTTTCAAGGCAGGATTAATAAAAAAATAGATAAATGTTAAGATGGAGATTTTAATGTTTCTTGTGTTCTATGTAGTCTTTCCTCACTTGAGTACAACACACAGAACATTCGTACTACCTTGTGAAGCTGTCAGAAAAGTATTTCTTTTGGATGTTGTTCAACTAGCATGTCACATTGGCTTGAATGTGAGTTTTGTTGTCAAAGTGTTGACACTTCATGTGACTTTATGTCCTGTGTCATCTTGTGGTATTTTCTTATTGATGTCAAATCCTGTAATGTGACCGTTTTTTCCACTTGCCATTGTTTTGTTCAACAGTCGAGATTTGTGGGACAGATTTTGCACCCACCTTTCTCTTTTTCAAAACATTCTGGAGAATCTCTTGAATGTGTGATTCAGAGATGTTGCTCCATTGTGATTTGTGACCCAACATCAACACACTATGGTTGCCCATCCACTACTTAACATGGCCTACTCACAACTGATTTGTCGAATGCGTATCTGTTGTTTACAATGGTTAGTTAAGCTACCATGGTAGTTACTGTGCTGATGTTGTTTACACATTGGGAATAAAATCAGACTCGGAACTTTTTGGATGGGTGGTGTATGTACAGTGTCAGTCATTAAAGGCAAGCAGCTCACTACAGTCCTTGGAGGTTACTTAAAATATTATATGGTAGTGAATACCTACGTATTGAGGGCTGGTTTCACATTTACCAGCATTCACTTAAAACACGTTTTTCTGAGTATTAAACTTACATTTGCTTGTTGATTCACACACTAAAAATCTAAGTACCATATTGTTGTTCTTTGAGTTGGTTAGTAATAAAGGTACATAAATATTTATCAGACTAAATGGTGGTGGTAACTAAAACACAGCCACATCAGTTAAGGAAAAAAGGTGTTGTTTTTCTTTAACAGGAAACCTCATTCAGTATGCAATAAGGATTATAATTTTAACTGATATTATTGTGCTTGTAAACATAAAAAACATTTCTGACTAGGTTGGTGTGCTGTATGCCCAGATGAAGTATTGCATGCATACAGTGTATCGTGTCACCTATTAGAACCAGGAGATATATGTTTACCACCTCCAAGAAACAGCTCCGCATCTGTTGGCAGTAGCTGGCCACCAGTAACAGTGAAATCTCCAGATATATGTGACAGTTTTCGCAGGTATGATAACATTCATAATTATATTGAAGCTCTACAAAATAGTATTGAGTTACAGAGTCCATCATTTACAAACACATGCTTATGCCGAGTTTGGCCTGCACGTTTCCCAATTTTAAAGTCAGAAAAATGGTAGCTGAATGAATAGTAAATTTACACAGGGTAGCTACAACATTCAAAATGCAGTCAACAGAAGTGTTTATTGATGTAAATAGAAATGTATTACTACCTCCTTTGTAAATGCATTTCATTTTTGTAAGATGTATTCCATAGTTCCAGTGGTTGATCACCATTTACGTAATAGATCTGTGAGGCTATTTGTGCATAGTGTGCTAGATTTGTTCATGACAAGATTCAGCTGCCAGTTTCTGTACCATGTCAATCTATGTCAACAACACCATCATCTGCAGATGGCCTCATGGAACTTCTGACATTATCCAACAGGTCATTTATGATGAACAGTAACAGTCCTATAACACTACCTTAAGATAGGTTGAAAGTTACTTTCACACATCACAGTTTCCTCCCATTAAAAACAAAGTACTGTGTTATATATTCTAAGAAGTCTAATACAATCACAAAGCTGGTCCAATTCATAATGTCCTACTTTGTACAGTAGACAACACTGTGGAATTGTGTTAAATATCTTCCAGATAGCAAGGGATATGACATAAATCAGTGAACCACATCTTCTGTTTTCTGAATATCATGACTAAATTGAGTAAACAGAGTTTCGGATTATATCTGCTTTCAAAATTCAGTTTTATCCTGAAAGAAATTTTTATTCTCAGAAACAGTCGTAATACATTACATAAAATGCCTTCTGTTATTCAACAACAGATCAATATTAGTAATATTGGCCTTTAATTATATATGCATCTGTTTAATGACCATTCTTGAAGTCGGAAGTGACTCGGTGCCTTTTCCCATTTCTTATTAACTAGTGATGACAACTCCCTCTCACCTTTGTCCCATGAGCTAGATGTGCAATGCAAAGGAAGGTGTTCAACATAACAGTACATACATATCTTGATTTTTCAGCCATATTCTATGAATAATGAACTAAAAATTCCAAAATTCATTGTTTCATTAATGTATTTAATCACTATATTATTGATCGCAATCCTCTGCAGTCTTGGTAAGTTTTGATTGTATGGTGTTATCACAGATCTGTTTTTCTCTTACAAAATAATGCTTTGTGTTTGAGACATTTAGATTAAAAATAGTTTAAAGTCAGCTCCAGGACACAACTGCATTTAAATTCTACAGGTTTAGTTTTCCTCCTGAGGAGTTACCAACAAGTAGGCACAAACTAGTGTCTCCAAAGCCAGTGCCAGTACCTTCCATAGCAGTGGAAATCTCATCTCCAGTGCCCTCCCCTGCAGCTGGGCCAGAAACAGAGCGGGCAAAACGTCCTATGAATGCATTTATGCTGTTTGCCAAGCGTTACAGACTTGAACTTATACAGTCGCACCCAGGCAAGGACAATAGGTGAGTAATGTGACTGGAACTTTGTGTATCACCTAATAGATGGAGGAGGACTGAAGTTCCACCTGTAATTGAATGCAATGAAAATGTGATTATTCTTGCCATTGGTGATAAATGTGACAAAATTACAGTATTTAATAACAATTTATTTATGGTTCTATTAACAGGTCACATTTGTTTTAGATATGTAAAAATGAGTAAATAGGAATCCCTAGGTGGAATACAAATAGTAGAAGCAGTAAAGGTAACTTCTCACTGTATAGGTGAGAGTGATCCGTAGGCAATACTGAAAACATTGCTAAGCTTTCGGACAGTGTCCTTTTCCAGAGATAACAGATACAGACTACATATAACTAGTAGCCAGGACAGAGTGAGTGAGTGTGTGTGTGTGTGTGTGTGTGTGTGTGTGTGTGTGTGTTTGCGTGCGTGTGTGTGTGTGTGTGTGGGGGGGGGGGGGGGGCATGCAGGCGTTCAGCACACACACGTGCATGTGTGCGCGTTGCGCACTTGTGTGTTTTTTCTGTATTTGATCTGAAGAACAATATTACTCAATGACTTAGCAATGTTTTCAAACATGTGTATGTGTGCATAGACTGTTCCATGCCTCAACTATATGGTAAGTAGTTGCCTGTCCTCCTTCCATTACAGATACAAATGAACCTCTCAGTACCAGCCAGATTGTTCATTCCATGGAATTGTAAACAGAATAAGATCACTAAGCTTGCAGAGCCGCCCAACAGAGGGATGAATGCTGTCTGGTGCAGTGTGCAGGTCTTTACTGCCAATAGGCATAGCGTCAGTAGATTATGGGGCAGGGAGTTGGGAAAAAAAAGGATCAAGAAAAGGAGAGGAGCAGTGCAAGATGGGTGGATGCGTTGACAGAAGGCTGCAAGTAAACAGGGTGCTAGACGAGAATGGGGAGGAGATGATATGACAGGGGGGTTGGAAACTGTTGGGTAAGAGGGTGTGGGGCCAGGATAATAACAGGAGCAGGAATGTGTTGTAAGGATAACAACTTCTGTCTGCGCAGTTCAGAAAAGCTGGTGGTGGAGGGAAGAGTCTAGATGGCTTGGGTAGTGAAGCTCCCATTGAAATCAAATGTGTTATGTTCAACTGCATGTTGTGCAACAGGATGGTCTACTTCGCTCTTGGTCACAGTTTAGCTGTGGCCATTCATCATGGTGGACAGCTAGTTGGTAGTCACACCAATATAAAAAGCTGTGCAATGATTGCAGCAGCGCTGGTAAATGCCATGGCTGCTTTCACAGATGGCCTGGCCCCTGATGGGGTAGGATAGACCTGTGTAAGCAGCCATGTCATTTACAAGCTCTGCTGCAATCATTGCACAGCTTTTTATATGGGTATGACTACCAACCAGCTGCCCACCAGGATGGACGGCCACTGCCAAACTGTGGCCAAGAGCAAAGTAGACCATCGTGTGGCACAACATGTAGCTGAACATAACACACTTGATTTCAATGGCTGCTTCACTACGCGAGCCATCTGGATACTTCCCTCCACCACCAGCTTTTCTGAACTGAGCCGATGGGAGTTATCTTTACAACCCATTATCTGCTCCTGTAATTATCCTGGCCTCAACCTACAGTAACATACTGTCCCCATACCCTCCATCCAACAGTTTCCACCCCCATTGTCATATCATCTCCTCCCCATTCTCATCCCCCACCCTGTTTACTTGCAGCCCTCTGCTGATGCCCATCTTTCCTCCTTTTCTTGTTCCTTTCTTTCCCACCTCCCCGCCCCACAATCTCCTGACGCTGCGCTTGTTGACTGTATAGCCCCTGCACACGCCACCAGACAGTGTTCGTCTCTCTTCCCACCGGTGCACTACTATCCCTTCCCCACCCACTCCAGATTGCTGATTGTATCCCACGTAATGTCGCATTTCCACCTGAGATGCTGGAGTTGGTGGTGGTGGTGGTGGTGGTGGTGGTGGCGTGTGTGTGTGTGTGTGTGTGTGTGTGTGTGTGTGTGTGTGTGTGTTTTTGCTGGGGAAGGCTGTGCCCAAAAGCTGTATGTGAGTGTCTTTTAATTGTGGCTGTATACAACTAAACGTGTTTTCTTTACAGTAAGTGGCAATCTATCATTTCTTACATTGTTGATATTCCTACCTGGAGTTTCCATTGTTTGATTAATTTGACATTGGAGTGACTTAAAAATTTTAGTGATGGTGTAGTATTTACATGTGGGACATAATTCTTACTGCAGTTAAAGACTGTCCTTATAAATGCTGATGCAAGAATGTGTTAAGTACTTCTTTGTGCCATTAGTGGGGACTGATGACCTCAGATGTTAAGTCCCATAGTGCTTAGAGCCATTTGAACCATTTGTGCCAGTAGTGACTGAGAGTGTAGGAATTATATTAATAATTAGGAGACAGAACGGCTGGCCAGTTCTTCAGAATGAGAAATGTGTAGTACTGCTGATAAGAAACACATAAAAGTGAAAGTGGGACACTTCCCTGCTTTCAGACGTAATAGTTCCTTCCTCAGAGTGGTTAGAAGGATAGATCAGCAAAGGTTCAAGTGGATCCCATTTGCCCTGGAGTCTGAGTGACCTGCCCTACCTTTTATAGCTGGAATAAAATAACTTTGTGAATGACGGATTGCAGTGTTGTGGAGCAGTGTGACCAGTGTACAGCCAGCCATGCTTCACAAGGCTCTGTATGTACCTACAGAAAAGGCAGCACAGTGAACATGTGGCACTTGAGAAAAAACTACCATTGGCTGGGGGCTGGCCGCCAGCACTTGACTACTGAAATCACTATCAAAAAGTTATTTTAACTGGAGTATGACCTTCCCCAGCTAATTCCTATCTCCTTTTCGAGGAAGAAATTATTAATTCTGAAAGCTAGGGAGTGTCTCACTTTTGTAAAGGCAATCTACACACAAAACTAAAGGAGACTCACTTCATTTTGTTTGTCAGGTATGTTACACCACACTCCTCGGAGCAGTGCAAACTGTTATAAGTGAGCAATCCATACAGTGTAAAGTAAAGCCAGTTATTAACAGAGTCCACAGTCATGCATTTCTGCTATATAGAAATTGCCTCGCATATTGCGGTTATGGTTTCGCATCAGCTGTAGAATATTTCAAAACAAATGAAAATTTGTGCCAGACTGGGACTCAAGCCCAAATTTTCCGCTTGTCATGAACAGTTGCCCCAAATCTGCATGTGCCCTGGTGTTTACTTTCCCTCCTGCGCGCTCTGTATTATCATGATTTCCGGGCAAGGTGAGAAATTGTTTTCTCCCATAATTGCCTTGTAATGACATGAAATACTGCAATGCTCTGTATAAGACACTGCAGGACAAATGGAGATTTGGACCGCTCCTGGACATATGCTCAGATAGCCAAAATGGCTAAGGCGGCCGCTGGTGACAAATGAGAAACCTGGGTTCAAGTCCCAGTCTATCACAAGTTTTCATTTCTTCTGAAATATTCTACAGCTGATGCAAACCTCAATCACAATTTGTGAGTTTGTTCTTATTTGAATGCGGCTGTTGATCATCAACCCAGTGTCTGGCTGTTGATCATCAACCCAGTGTCTGGCTGTTGGTCATCAACCCAGTGTCTAGACCACCAGCTGTTGAATTTCAACTGGCAGTGGCCAGCCTAGGGGCAGCATATATGAAAGATCCATTGGAGAGTGGTCTCTTGTGATAAGCACAATCAGAGTAGTGGGCCACAGTGGTCAGTGGTAATGTTGCACCATCTAGTCGGGTTCCACATTGGTGCCACTACACTTACTTTTAAGTGTATGTATTGGCAGTACTACACACTTTGCCTGCTAATAGTAAATACTGGCCAACAATTCTGTCTCATAATTTGTTAGTTTTCAGTTTTCTCAGTTGAATTTTGCTTTGCTACAATAGGTATTATGTCATCAGCATTCTTCAACTTTTGCTGTAAATTATTTAGATATTTTCCATATCAAGAAATTGGGCATTAAATTATAACCATACTGTTTTTCTTTTTCTTTTCTGAACATAACATCTCTCAGAAAAATCTAATTCAATAAGAAATCGGTGTACTTAAAGACATGACGACCCTCCCCCCCCCCCCCCCCCCCCCCCCCCCCCCCCCCCGCCCAATTTTGTAAAGACTTATTAAGTTCAGTAAGTTGAGGAATAATCTGTTGTACTGGGCTCCATTGCTCTTTTTATGATATACCATGTTTTACATAATTTCACCTTTAAATCAGTTTCGCAATGAAATTATTTCTAGCTCTGCAGTATAACTACTTTGTTCCATTCAGTGATGACAGAGTAGATTTACCTTAAATTGTGCCTTTAACCAACCACGAATGTAACAGTGATTTTTTCCAGTGTATATCATACATCAATAGTTGGGCTCGACAGATATTCCTCCTACAATAATGTAATTTTAGTGAAACATGCTCATTGTATTTGCCATGCATGAGATCTACCAGGTTCTCTACTCTCCCTTTTGACTATCAAAGCTTTAAATTGTTACGCTATACAACCAGATAAATGCTTTGTCATCTTATGTGTCTACCATTTGATTGTGTGTGTCCATCTTAATTTTGTCTGTATTACTTGTTTGTTACTTGCTATCTTTTATATTTCTAAATAACTTATTAATCTTTGTATCCCTTGAAATTTATCTCATTACATCCACTTTTTTTACTTGCTACCTTTTATATTTCTAAATAACTTACTAACCTTTGTATCCCTTGAAAATTATCTCATTACACCCACTTCTTTGTGACTGGTGTAAAGACGGTATACTACAAACTAGAGATTAAATATGTTACTGATGATACAAATACTTGCTGATTGCCAAATTATGACATTGACTACAGACTTGAGGTACCTGCTGGCATGTTTTCAGCTGTGAACTGCTCATATTTTTCCCAGGATTTGACTTTCAGAAGAACTCAGGTTTCAGGTGACAATGGTTTTGACATAGCTCTGCTAAAGTTTAGCCTTCCCAAACTCTTTAGTCCTGGATAGCTGGTATACTGTGGCGAGGGTTGTTGGAGGACCTACCAACATGTGCAAGTTCCTCCGGGACTTTGGTATTCTGATCCCGGAGAATATTTGGGGAGAACTGAATTGAAGGAACTCCAATAAGGAGACATATATAGCTTCTTTTTCCATGCACCTTTTTGCACAAAGTTTGATAAATAAATAAGAACAATGAACTTAGAAACATGATTGCTTCTACAATATTTATTTTAGGACCTAAAACCCTAATGATTCTATTACCTTTTATTTAGTCACAATAGACTGCACTCTTTAATGAGAAGGTAGAGTTACAGAAGCTGTTAAATGACAGCAAATCCTACGATAAGATGATGATGGTGATTTTACTGAAAAAGCTGAAGAACAATTCTGTAGTGGGTAAGCTAAGTATGTTGAATTATCAGAGCATGATATAATGTCCTGAATTAAATAAAACTATTTGGAAATCATGTCAGTAATATTTGTGAAGCTGCGATGAAAATTTCATAGGACAAACAACTGAAAACAATAAACGTGCATTTGGTTGACTAAATAGGGTTTACAAACCTAAGCTTTCAGTGTGTCTGGTTAGAAAAGAGTACTGTCAACATATGATAAGAATTTTGACTTACAGCAGGAGTACATTGTCTTTCAATGTGAAAACCATTCATAAGCACAGGATTGTACAATTGTGGAAGCTGTAATTATGAATGTCATCCCCACCTTTGGGAGTAGTACTGTTATCATCAGTTGAGTGTTTCAGCTCTGTAATTGGATTTTAACAACATCACAATGAATTGTCAACTGTCCCTTAGTGATCACCGATTTTAATTAGTTTGGTCTTTCATATACTTTATGAAATTTTATATCCATTGTTTGCTTCCTATTTCTTCCCAAAGTATCAACAACACTTCGAATTCTGAGGTATAACACAAAAGCCCATGCTGAAAAACAAGACCATGTTTGCCATATTCTAAGCAGTCGTAACTTCTTGAAAGATTTTAGTATAATAGTGCCCTTTACAGTAATGGAAAATGTACATTTCAAATTTAAAAACTTGTGCACTACATTTTTCTTGAATTGATATGTTGTGAATTTTTAAAAACCATTGTTTTTGAAAACAGAAAAAAATTGTCAAGGGTAAATGAAAATTTTTCAGAAAGCAGCTTGATTATTTTGCATAAAAATATTTAATAATGAAGCTTGTTTTATATACAGTAATCATAGGCGGCAAGTTTTCATTATATAATTTTCTGTTTTGTACACTTTGAAGCATGTTAAATTTCTGTGTGACTTTGCGCTTACTACACTGTTAATTTTTACCTTTGCACCACATTTTTAGTCAGCTTCTTGCTTCTACACACATCTCACACCTCCCCATCTCAGTCACAAATGGATAGCCTGTAATAGTTTGACCGTTAGTGTAATTGCTTAATTTATCTTGCTATTATGAGGATACTGACATTGAATTTTCAGTAGATGATAGTCTTGAAAATACAGCCGTATCAGTCACACAACCGGCAGTCATCCAGCTTTACTCAGAGTCCATACAGTGTAAAATTCTCGTCCTTGCACTTGGTCTTCCACACTCTTCAAATATGATATTCAGCAGAATAACATTAATGCTTGTTCCTGAAGTGACTTGATGACTGCTCTTCTCTTATGAGTCTATCACAGAAAGTCATATTTGAAAATAAAACCACTATGGAATTTCATACAGAAATACTTACAGCCGAGAGTTGAATGAAAATACTGTGAATTTCATCACAAAAATTGTGAAATTTCTGCTTGAACATAATCTGCATCATTCCTGTACTCATTTGCAATGTCATCTTCCAAAAACAACGATGTCACTGTCCTCAGAGTCATAAAATAACTCACGAACAATCTCATCATTGGCCTAACCATGTGTTGTCATGTTGATGCACCTATGTGCACAAGGGCTGAAACACTCCAGTTCAGAGACACACAAGAAAAGAAGTAAACAAATTTATCCAACGTGATCACACTTTGTAGTGACCAATACTTGAACTACTGTTTGTACTGAGAATCTTAGTCACATAGGAAACCAAATAACAGGTAAAGAACAAAGAGAAACATTGAGTAAGCTTGACTGTAGGCTTACATGTGGTGGATATTCAGGCAGGCCAGATGTGCCCATATTATCATGGGCATTGCTGCAAAGTGTTAAAAAGGGAGAGGGTTCAAATAAAATCGACATTTCTCCCTGAGTAACCTTTTTTGTTGGCAGTCAGATTGATTGCATTGTGTTTAGAAAGCAAGCTATTATCGGCTGTGTCATGATTACTCTTTTGATGATACTACTTCCAATTTATTCACCTCAGGAAATGCTCAAATAAAATAGTCAAGCAGATCACTATTAATGTGTTTGAGACTGCTTAACATGCTGCGGCTAAGAAACAATTAGGAACTGATCTTTGCTTGCACGAGCGTAAACGCTTGAATTATGAAAAATCGTTCGAGCCTCAATACTTGTGCAAATTTTTCCCACTGATAGTGAAGGAAACTTGCACATGCATACTACAGTTGGCTGAGAGATGAATCTTTAGTACTGACAGCTCATTAGTGTCATTGTGTTGCCAAGCGGCTGTAGGTAGCCAGCCAACAGCAGATTCAAGCAGGCAGCAGGAGCCACACTGCTGCTCTGCAAACCTGATGCTCTCATCTGAAATGAACCAGTCAGAGTCTCATGTGCAACTGGTGCTATTGTTTCGTTGTTTCTGTTAATATTTCAGTTTGTAGATTATTTTGTGTTTGTTGTTTTCAGAGTGCATTTGCTTCTGTTTCATTTTCAACAATGTCCAGCATGGCAAATAGTGCCAGCTCAATATGTGAAGTGAAATTGAGAAAGAAAAGTGTTCTACACAGCCATGCCCACAAATTCATTTGTTCAGTGAGGGACTACTTTGGAGAAAGAAAAGAGAAAAGCTGAGCCCTTATTTCCTGTTGATCAGGTTTTCAAGAGAGCTGCAAGAGCATTGAAAATAAGCAAGAACACTGTTTTAACGATAGGAAAAGAGCAGTACAGTATAGACTGCACCATGGTGAGAGCAGCACAACAAGGCTGCACATACCAGGAAAGAAGCGGCTGAAAAAGAAGCAGGTGACTGCTTTGAACAATTTTGAGAAAGACACTATTTGTCGTTATACATAAAGCTTCTAGCTTAGCGCCTGCTGTTTCGCTTGTGTATACTTTGTGCTCGTACAGATTTTTTAAATTGAAGTTTTATGTTTATAAATTGCAACACCTTCTAAAAAAGAAGAATGGCTTTTTCCAGATGCATTTCTGACCGAAAAGCTATTCTAGTAGCTAGTGTCCAAGGTTTTTGTTAATCATGCCTTTTGTGTTCCTGTGGAGGTATTTCCATGGGAACTTTCATCCCCTAACAAATATTTTTTATATCTAACCGAGAAGTGAAATACAAGTTTTCATAGACTTAGCTGTAAAAATTTTCATCTCCTATTTCACCCCCGTAGGTGTTGAATTTCCAAAAACTGTGAAGCACATATTTTCTTGTTTGTAACAGAGAAGCCAAATACAAATTTCTGTATATTTAGCTTTGAAAGTGCTTTCATAATGAAATAATTTCATAAAACTTGTCATCCCCTGTTTTACTCCATGGGGCTGAATTACCAAAAACACGGAAACATATTTTTTTAGTTTCCAACCGAGAAGTCAGATACCAAATTTTACAGATGTGCTTTAGTTCTTTAATAATCATGTATTTTCAAAAAATCTTTCACCCACTATTTTAACCACTTGTTTGTCATATTTCCAAAAATGCTGGAATGCATACTTTTTTATTTTTGACTGAGAAACCAAATACCAGTTTTCATAATTCTAGCTTGAAAATTGTCTTAATAGCAACATATTTTCATCCGCTATTTCAGCCCCTTAGGAGTGGAATCTCAAAGAATTTCTTTTTAGACATGCCTATAGTATAAGATCAACATCCTCAGGAAATTTCAAGTTTCTATCCTTAGTAGTTTGAGCTGAGTGATGATGAGTCAGTGACTCAGTGTGGCCTTATTTCACTCCCTTAAGGTTTTGATTTCCAAATACAGTGAAACACGTATTTTTCCATATCTGATTGAGAAGCCAAATACCAGTTTTCAAAGATTTAGCTTTAAAAATGCTTTCATAATGAAATTTTTTCATGGAACATTTCATTCCTTAGTTCACTCCTTCAGGTTTGAATTTTCAAAAACACTGAAATACATATTCTTTTATTTGTAACCAAGAAGCAAAATACCAGTGTTCATGGGTGTAGCTTTAAAACTACTTTGGTAGTTCTTTAATGATGATTTATTATCAAAAACGATTTCACCCATTGTTTCACCCCCATAGGGGTTAAATTTAAAAATAAAATAAAAATGCTGGAACATATATTTCTTTATTTCTGACCGAGAGACCAGATACCAATTTTCATAGGTTTAACTTCAAAACTGCCTTAACAGTAACATTTTTCACCCCTTTAGTAGTGGAATTTTGAAAATCCCTTCTTAAATGACAACTGTTCAGTGTAAGATCAACACCCTCTGCAAATTTCAAGTTTCTGTCCATAGTGGTTCGGGCTGGGTGGTGATGAGTCATAATGGAAGAAAATTTTTCATTACCTACAGTGCGGAAAGACATAGGCTTCAGGTATTCAGTGTTTAACGTATGCAAAATATTAATGCAAAGGACAGATGTAGTTGCATGGTGGTGCAGATTTCTGGACAGGATCACGGGTGTGAGATTTGAAAATATAGTGAGGATAGACAAAACTTGGGTTAATACCAGCCATTCATTATATAGAGGCCTGAGTGAGGTAACGCCCCAGAGAACCATGGCAGCGCCTGTTGGAAAAGGAGGAAATATTACTGTTTTACGTGCAGCTACAGCGGACAGTTTTGTGCCAAGCTACTTGTTAATGTTTCATTCAAAAAAGACACATGATTATCACAGATGAACTGTGTGGATTTTCGGAACATCAACTACGACAAATCTAACATATCTATCAGTGATCATTATGGACAATGTGCCTTATCATTCCTTTGTTCATGATAAGACACCAACTTTGGCTATAATGAAGGTAATATAATTCAGTGGCAGAAATGATGAAAAGTGGATTTCAGAGAAGATTTGAAGAAGGTGGAATTTTTCGAATTTCTAGCATGAAAGAAATTACAATTTCTGATATACGTAATTGAGAAGGTTGGTAAACAGCATGGTCATAAAAGTTTTTGGCTTCCTTCATACCACTGTCACCTCAATGCCTTTGGAGGGGTATTATTACAAATAAAAAATTACATTGCTGGAAAAAAATAAAAAGTTCACAATCTCTGAATCTGAAGATCTCTCTGTAGCAGCTGTCAATCTAGTGACAAGTGAGACATGGACAAAAATTGTGATTAGCAGCACAGGTGTCATCAGAGAGGCAGCCAAACACAAAGGCATGCATCATAAATTTAATTATATATCTTAGAGGGAGCAGTGATAGTTCGAGCAGTACTGAAGAAGACTGTCCTAAATCTGACAGTAATGTAGGTTATGTTTTCTGTTTGGCATAACTACAACACACTCAGGAATGTAAGGAGCAAGCATACCATTAACCTAACATCATATTGTGAGTAGCACCTTCAGACTATAACTGTTAATATACTGATAAATTATTCTGTCACTTATTGTAGAACTAATTAATATTGTAAATATTTAACAATGGAAACAAAAATGGTGAATGTTCCAACAGTTTGTAAAAACAGTCTTGATTTCTGTTGTGAAGTTTGACAATTGACTTTATGATATTTCAGGATATTAGATACTAAATAGTTCTTTTCAATTGTTTTGAATTATATATTACAAGTAACAGCTGTAAATAAATTCACACGTACAAATATGACCTGCATGCTTTCAACACTTTTGATTCTTCTGCTAAAAAAATGTGTGTAGCAGCAACCAGGCGTGGAGTGCCATAAGACAAGTTCGGCAACACTGCCTCAACTGTTAATACCAATCACTCGTCTAACAGACTGTAGCCGAGCTTGCAGTTATGTGTGGTCGCCACCTTAACATGACTCTGTACAAGTGTCTTTACCCTCTCTTTGCAGGGCAATCAGTGTACTTTTGGGAGAGGCGTGGCGTAGCATGCCTGCTGAGGAGCGTCAGAAGTTTGTGGAGGAAGCACGACTCCTGGCCCAGGAGCAGAAGAGGCGCCACCCTGATTGTTGGAAGCGTAAGCGGTCTCATTCCACCAGTTAGCGATGTTCAATAAAGTATGTACATTTGCATTTATTTACTTGTGCATTTAAAAACTTGAAGCACCCCATGAAGGAATGGTTGGCTATATCAGTTTTCTGTGGGCATTATGCTGTTCAATATTTTCTGTCATGACATAACATACGAGACAGTGAGTGTGGTGTGATGCAAGTTACCCTTGATGCAGCCTCTCGAATTTTAATAAAGCAGTAATATTTTTAAGAAAAGAAGTGTCTGCTGGAATGCTGTTATAGTTAAAAACAAACTTTTCATCTTTGTCAGCAGTTAAACAAATTATCAAAAAAATGAAATGACGTCAGAATCTTTGCAGGTAACATAAATATTCTGAATGACTTACATAGAACAATAGATTCTTGAAAACAAGGAAACTGAATGGAATATCCTCAGCTACTTCATCAGACCTGATGACTCTGTATCCTACATATTAAATGTCGATGACATTTTTTCCCGAATGTGTGCAAATCATTACAAGATTATTATTGGTAAGCCCTTAGGCATTTTTTGCACTTTATAGTCCTGCTCAGCAAATATTGTAAATTTATTTGCATAAGTTCATCTACATGGGGAGGAGGACAGAAAGACACCTGAAAGTTAAAAATTTAAATCAGTGATAGTCTACAAAGTAATATTCTTTTTAAGAAGATCAAATAATGATGAACAGATCCAGAAAGAATGAATTCATTCATAACATTGGTGGAAAGGAGGCGTAAAGAAAGAAAACTGAATAGGAAATGAGAACACGGTAATGTTTTAAGGAATGAAAGAAGACATTAGTAGGTAAGACAACTGCACACGGAAGAGGTAAGGTGAAGCTGATGGAAAGATGAAACAAATTTAAAGATACATGAAAATGATGGTAACTATTTTAAAACTGTGGCACCTTTTAGCAAATACTCATCAATTTCATAATTAAGTCATCAAGATACAAACTACAGACTGTCTTCTTCAGACTGTTACCTGTGTTGTCACAAAAACACAGTGCACATACTAATAAGTCAAATGGAGTTTCACCAGAACTTGCCTCCAGGAGGTGCAGTTTCCAGTGTTACAAGAGAACAATAAAAAATTAATCACAGCACTCCTTGATTTCAAAGTATCGCATTTTTCTTCAGGGAGGAGGAAAAATATGGTTGGGAAATGGGATGTCCTGGCACACAAAACAAAACTCAAGTTACAAGGAATCGATATCTTAATATGTTATTATATCAATATAATGGAAGGAAACATTCCACGTGGGAAAAATTATATATAAAAACAAAGGTGAGGTGACTTACCGAACAAAAGCGCTGGCAGGTCGATAGACACACAAACAAACACAAACACACACACAAAATTCAAGCTTTCGCAACAAACTGTTGCCTCATCAGGAAAGAGGGAAGGAGAGGGGAAGACGAAAGGAAGTGGGTTTTAAGGGAGAGGGTAAGGAGTCATTCCAATCCCGGGAGCGGAAAGACTTACCTTAGGGGGAAAAAAGGACAGGTATACACTCGCACACACGCACATATCCATCCACACATACAGACACAAGCAGACATATTTAAAGACCTGCTTGTGTCTGTATGTGTGGATGGATATGTGCGTGTGTGCGAGTGTATACCTGTCCTTTTTTCCCCCTAAGGTAAGTCTTTCCGCTCCCGGGATTGGAATGACTCCTTACCCTCTCCCTTAAAACCCACTTCCTTTCGTCTTCCCCTCTCCTTCCCTCTTTCCTGATGAGGCAACAGTTTGTTGCGAAAGCTTGAATTTTGTGTGTGTGTTTGTGTTTGTTTGTGTGTCTATCGACCTGCCAGCGCTTTTGTTCGGTAAGTCACCTCATCTTTGTTTTTATGTTATTATATCTTTTGACATATTAGTCCATGTGGCACTGTACTGTAGACACACATGCTTATTTATCTGACCCAAAATTATTTTATTCCTGGTGTAAAAATTACAAAAATTAATAATATTCTCATTTGCAGACAAATAAAAGTTAACTGTAAATTAAGAAACTTGTAATTGACAAGATGTAAAGCTGGCAGTAAATTTTGTAACAGACCCTACTTGAAATACGTTTCGCAAACTGCACTAATTTTTTATTCTTCCTGTAAAAGTGGTTAACATAATGTATTGCTCAGTGAGACATTCAAGTACGACAAAATCCAGTGTGCTGGACAGCAAACGAATATACGCATGATGGATTTCCTACTACATTCTACATTTATTTTTAGGTAAGATTACCGCCACTGTTAATATCAGTTGAACACTGGAGCATATCTCTAAACTAGGAACTTGTCTAAGAATACTAGTAAAAGGCTCATATATATATTCCACCAGAAATGATAACATGGTATATATAAAATAATCATCCCAGAAACATTATTATTTATTCACCATTGGATTATAGGTATATTTCTTGTGTGAATGTTACAGTCATCAGGAATCACTCTTATGATATAACAATCAATATATGAAGAAAAGGTTATGTTGTAATAAACAGTAGCCGTAATTGTTGGGAAAGATTAAAGGGAACTAAGGACAAATATTGCAGCTAGTGGGAAGTACATTTAGACACTGTGAAACATTCAGTTGTCAAATGCTAAAAATAATGAACTGCATTGGTGAGGTGGTGGTGATGGAAAAAATATATCAGTCGGCCCACTGGACATTGAAACCAAATTAGGTGACTACAAAGACTGTGCAAAACTCCCATCTTGGAAAAAAGGAGTAAAGTCTAGCAGTGGTACCATTTAAGGATTATATAAGGAAACCAGTAAGCATGTTAAGGAAAGCCATTGTTTTCTACCTTTGCTTTCATTTTGGTGATTCAGTTCTTTCTAGTCAATAAAACTCAACTTACTGGAACAAACATTATCATCTAAAACAAATTTAATATCATCTTGTAAATGAGATATAATCTAAGAAAGTGTACAGGTTCTTTGAAATGGCACTTGATTGCATGATAAGCATGATCTTTAGTTCTAAAAGTATTGGTAGACAGGTTAGAGGTAATAACCAAGAGAATAAATTGCATTCACAGTGCCATTCTTATAGTGAAAGAAAAAAATTATGGAAGTCATATTTCATTGGGCACTTCTTGGAATACTGTGCTGACCTGTGGCCAATAACTATCTTAATAATACGAGGACTGCACATGGCTTTTACTGTTAAAATTTTTGAAGAAGGGAATTGACTCAACTCAATTTATTTTCACAGCATGTGTAGATTAACTGAAAACTTGCAATGAGGTGTGCTCCAGTGCTATGAGGAACTTGTATTGCACTAAAATGAATAACTTAATTCCAGTCGAAATAGAAGCACCGAACATGTGAGCTGATGAGAAGACATATAGTATGCCCTTGATAACTTGGCATTACTCACAATGATAGCATACCAAGAAAGAAGAGTATTATTTAAAAATTTTACATGTGCTGAAGCTGCCAGAGCAAATTTATGCAATTGTCTCAAAGTTTTGTGAGATACATGTCTTTGTTGCTTCTTTCTCCGAGGGAACTATATATTTCTTTCCTGTTTCCTATCTCTTCCTTCAGTTCCCTGAGTAATCATTCGCAGCTGTTCAGCAGACATTGCAATGTTATATACTTGTTAGGTAAATACTTGACACTGTTAGCGAGCTGTTATAAAAATGAAAATAATCAATTATTGACTATATAATGTAAATGGATAGATAAAAAAAATCTACTCACCAAATGGCAGCAGGGCTCCCCAGCTGCCGTTTAGTGAGTAGATTTTTTATCTATCCATTTACATTATATTGTTAGCTGTGTTGGCTATCAGAATGTCTCAACTCTCATTGTGATTTCATATTTTGGAACAGTGCTTGAAAGGGTTTATGTTGAGAATTTTAAATACTTTCCCCCATTTTTAAATTCTGTATAGCTTCTCAGTGGATACTATTCTACAAACAGCTAAACTGATGTAGCCATTCCATTTTGAAGGAATGAATTAGTTTGAATATATCATTCCATGACAAAGGTTTTGCTGAAGTACCTCCAGCATTAGAAATGTGTAAGCTGATAGCAACTATTTGCTGCTGCAAATGTTCTTGGAACATACTGTAATGTCTTCCTGTTGCAACTAGTATTCAGATTGAGAGTATATGATAATTTAACACACCTGTCAATTTCTTTACTTTTAAATATAAAAAAAATCAGTTCATTGAAAGTTATTTTAAATTATCAACAATCATACTGTTATATGCCCTAGATCTTACTTACCTTGTGGAATTAAATATGAAGTAAATGAAACACTGTGTGAATGCTAGTTAACTTATAGATTCTGGTATTATGTCTGCTTAAGGCCCGATTATTCTCAAGCAATGCTTTTCAGAATGTGCTTTTAGGAAAAAAAAATTCAAATTTATCAAGTTAGTTATCATCCTTCAAAACTGAGTTGGAAACTGGATACTATGCCTTTTTATTTACCACATTTTTAATTTATGTGATAAAGATGCTACAATACCTCCAAATGAAACTGACTTTACATTGATGTCTCATTTTTCCTTCATATTTTTGAAGGTACAAGAATGTACTTTTGGAAATCAGACCTCAAAAATGAATTTATTGTCATTGTAACTGATCAAATTCAGGAGACCTTAATTTTATAATTTTCACAGATCATTAGTTTTAGGCATTGTTATTGTGTCTGTAAAAGTGTTGCATTTTTCTTTTGTTTTTACTTAGTTTTTTATGTCATTTAATAAAAATGTCATTCCTAGTTGAGGGGTTTTAAGTACTAGACATTTATTAATGATTTTGTAATAATAGACTTGGAAATTTCTGTGAATAATTAGCCAAAGGTACATGAATTGTGAATGTGTAAATGTAACTATGCATGTGGTAAAAAAGGAAGGGTGCATAACTGCACTTCAGTTTTTGTGATTCTGTTTGTCCTTGTTGATTATCAGATCATAGGATTTTTTATATCTGCCAAATTGTTGACAAGGGTTTGAATTTTATTGTTTTCATAACACTTTAAGGATTTAAAAAAAAACTTACGAAGTATGATAATCAGTGGTTATTTAACTTGCTGGTTTAGTTAGAAGCTTATATATTGTGTAGCTGCTACCCTGCCAGTTTACTGTTTTTGTGGTTTCCCTGTAACCGTTTATGTAGCTGAAACCCACTAGGCAAAATGGTTTTCTTTTATAATGTGGCGAAAGGATGGAGTCTAAGATGTACAAATAAAAGAATACTTGGTGCTGACCTGTTTGGTCAGAACACAAGATCTCACTTGTCCGGGGCAAGGACTGATCTCGTAAACTAATGTAAGCCGTGTCTTTCATACAAAAAATTGTCTTCACTAATACATAGTGTAGTATTGTAAATACTAACAATGTGGAAAATGAAGTTGTCATAACTAAAGAAATAATACTCTTGAGAGAGAAGACTTCTCCTTGGCTGTTATTGTGCTCTCTGTGCAAATTGTGCGTGTCAAACTAGTATTTTGTTATTTTTGCAGTCTTTGTCTGCATTATCTGTTTTGTTGCAATGCAACATCTGAAAAATTATTCATGTAAAGCTTTCTGTGTAGTAGCTTTATGATAGCTGGAAAAACAGGGAGGCAAAGCACTTAAGAATTTACTGTAATAAATATGTCATCAATCTGAAGGTTGGTTTGACCTTGTTACTGCTTTACAAGGCATGTTCCCTTTGTAAATTGTAGGTATTTATAGCAGTACCTACAGTTGACTCAGAATTCACACCGTGTTGTTGCTGGATTTTCTCACATACATTATTAATTAAGAGCCCCAAAAGTCATGTCAACTGTTTGGAAAAAAAAAAAAAAGAAAAAACCGTGAATAAGCAGTGTCAACCACAGACCACTGTATTTTGTGCCATTACCCGCACAACCATTGCAGTTCATAATTGGTCCAAAGTTCTGTTCCTGAAAAATTTTCACAAATATTGTACCCAAGATTCATCTTTATTTCAAGAAACTTATTAGTACAAAATGATAATTTGAGAGCAGTTTCAGAACTGTGCATTTTCTTAATATGAGTTACTCAGAACATGTTTACTCACTGGGTATATATTAAATATAATGAAACAGCTACCTTTTCATATTTGTACAACACACTTCACAGCAGTGCATATTTCCATCTATAGGAGTAAAATTTTGTAGGCGCACTGCTGTCATATATTTTTGCCTACAGCTTTAAATTTTTCTAATTATTTTTGACATCATTATGGAACACACTGATCATTCTTAAAAATTTAATTAAAAGCAGTCCAAAGCACAATAAGTTTTTATCTGTCATTCTGGTTACCACTTTTGGTCTTTAAAATCGTCCTCAGACCAAACTCTGTGAAATATATAAAATTTACAATGGGTCCTGTATGACATACGCTTAGCAACATTAGTTATGATGCAAAATGATGATGAGAGGAGCCAGTACATGTAGCTGCAGTGGAGAACTACCAGAACCTTCGCTAACTGCTAATTATGTAGCAGAGGCTAGGGGTCATGATAATGTAGCCACAGCCACCATTCCTCAAGTGATCCAAAAAAGATTAAAATCCACAAATTGCATGTGTGTAAAGAGGAAACTCTCATACAGTACATGAAAATGTAACAGAATATTGCTTAGAATCTACTAACACACTTGAAAAATGTTTAAAAGGCTGACAGCAACAGCCATAATATTCAATAACTGCACTCTGTCATGTACTTGACTGAGCTATTAGCATACTCACTGCCTTGAAAATTGTTAGAAAATTGTTACTGTATGTCAGTTGTAATGACACTAGTGCCACAAGTGGAAAAAAGCCATCTGTAAGGTTGGTGAGGCAGTAAATTTGTCCACAGGGCAGGGACACTGCCGGTGACAGTACTACATCAGTCAGGCAGAAAAATTTAGCCCAATATGGGCGGGTGGGGTGGGGGAATATGGGGCAGTGAAACTGTCATGTAATGTACTGTTTCATACATCCCAGGGTCCTTAGGAAACTAAAGAATGACAAATGTGGTGTCATTTGTTAGTTAGAACTGATGTTATAAAAACAGTGTTCCAAATCATTGTAAACGATATTATTTCTGACTCATCCAGTAACGTATTCAAAAGTGTAGCTTTCTGTCCACTAGGAGTGCTGAAGTTGCAATTTATAACAAAAATAAGGGGGAGTGTCATGACTTTAGACTGTGGCTATTAGATAGTGTTAATGTTGCCATGGTGACCAGCACATATCTTCTTTACTACGCAATGATTTTCTGTACTAAGCAAAGGCTATATTGTGTAGAACACCAACATTTGCCATGGAGATGTCAGTAGCTTGTGCTGCCAGCCTAGTTGTAGCTTCTCCCACTAGTGCGCAAATGTAGCTTTATATAGTATCCAGTCACAATCTGTCCATTTACATACATAGGCAACCTGCTTGTTAAAATTACCAAAAACAATTGAAAACATACTGCAATAAAATATAGTAAGAGCTTGGGTGAAACATTGCTATCTGTCACATAGTTAACTGAACTATTATGTTGCCTAGGTGACTGGCACAGAAAGTCCTTTCTATTGAGCAACAAATACATTAAGCAGAACACAAAAGATTGCCACAATGCTGCATCCCAAGAATGGGTTTTGCTAGAGATTGAGAAACAGCAGTTCATGTTCAAGGGAATTTGGTCAGTTGACCTGAGTGGGAGGGAGACTTGCTGTTCCGTCTGCTAACTGAAAGTCTCGTGTCAATTTTAGCTCAACAGAGCCTTGCAGCCTGTAACTTTTGACTTCTGCTGAATTTTGCCCACTGATATTTCTCCTCTGTATGCTAGGTCCATGAGTTTTATTTTGCATTCTCCCTTGACCTCAC
Organism: Schistocerca serialis cubense; assembly: GCF_023864345.2. Classification (NCBI taxonomy): domain Eukaryota; kingdom Metazoa; phylum Arthropoda; class Insecta; order Orthoptera; family Acrididae; genus Schistocerca; species Schistocerca serialis. The sequence goes on along the minus strand of NW_026048515.1, from coordinate 1,853,899 downwards.
ATGTCCCTGACATGATAATATGTCAGAGGGCTTCACGTTGCATCCCTCTGGCCAAACGTGTCTGGCCTTCGGAGCATTCTTTGGCATCACCAAAGTTTTGTCTTTACTTTCAGTATTGTTTATAGCATTTGCCTTTTAGCTACGGATACAACGAAGATGCAAATAAGCTAGTGTAGAGGATCTATTTGTTAACTGTACTGAATGTAAATTTTTTGAAGAAACCCTGGAAATTAGAGCCAAAACTATTTGCTATAAAAGATACGTTAATGACACTAGAGTACTTTATAAAGGCACTAAAGAGGAAATCAATAACATTACACTAGACCGTATGCATCCTAAGATGCAGTTCATGGTCGAGCACAAATAAGTAGTAATTAGCTAATTTCCTGGACTTGTCAATTATAGATAATAAATGTTACCATCAGTTCAGCGTTTTTAGAAAATCTACACCTATAGATGTGGTTATTAATGCAAAATCATGTTACCCTTTAAATACATAAAGCATTCTTACATTTATTGTTCATAAAATTTTTAAGTTACCTGTGGATCCTGTAGAAATCGAAAGGGAGATCCTAATTTTGAAGAAAATAATGAGATACAATAACTGCAGTACTGAAGTGGTTGCCATTCTACGTGAGCTAAAACAGAGACTTTAAAAATGTCAACTATAGAAATACCCAGTTTTGTCAGTATGACATACATGGGCAGTATTTCAGACAAGATAGGTCATTTATTTCAAAATAGACATACCACCAGGAATATTTTTAAAGATGAAACCGAAACACACTGTAGATAACCACTGTAACAGATTTTACCAGTCCAGTGTTTACAGAATTAAATGTAATGTCTGTGAAAAACAATATGGAGGACAAACAGGCTGATTTAAATAATGTACCACAGGAGTAGCAAGCAGTAAATTTGTATTTGGACAGCACTTTTAAGTAGCGAGTACCTACATGACAGTGTAAAAATGTTTCATAATGCTCTGAAAAGTTAATTATTAGATGCACTAGAAGAAATATGAATTTACAGCCACCACAAGAGTTCACCTCAAGGAAAAACATTTCTATGGCTTACTAAATGAACTGTTGTAATTCGCCAAACTGCTCTTCTGTTTTTACATTTTTAACATCTTTTGAAACGCAAATAATATGGCATAATTAAAAGCAACACAGTTTTTAAATAGATTCTAAATGACAGATGGGTACGCACAATAGTCAGGATTTATAATGAGTTTCTGTTTTATTAGATTTGTAGGAAATAGATATAAGCAAATAATATAACACTTGTAATTGTTTGTGATCAACACACTGTATTTGAATGATTTGATTAGTAAGATATTATATTTTATCGTAGTATGTTTTAAATGAGTTTAGATAATATTAATGTAGCTAACTGTCCTTGAAAACGAGTAGAAAGGTTGTGGTTAAACATTACAGTGGCAAGACGTCTCCGAACACAGAGTACTGGACATTGGACAACACTGCATAAGCCTATCAGTCAGAGAAGCTACACTTATGACAATAACACTAGTTTATCTGCATCTCCATGGCATCTGTTAGAAGACTGCTTAACATATTCATTGCTCAACAGAACGGGCTTTCTGTGTCAGTTACCATGAGAGCCTAAACACAGCCTAATAGTTCAGTTAACTATGTGACAGATTGCAGTGTTTTGTTGGTGCCGTTATTATATTTTATTGAAATGTGTATTCAGTTGGTTTAATAAGCAAACTGTGTATGTAAGCAAGTGAACAGGTTTTGAATAGACACTGCATAACACTTTAGTATTGGGTGGAACACATCACTACACTGACCCACGAGTGCATAGAGCTAAACTTTGGGTGGCAGTACAAGCTGAGTGGTGTGTCTGTGGTAACCATCTGCATCTTGCACATCACCATGTTTGTTTAGCTGAAAAGATCTGTGCTAACCACCATGGCATGGGATAGACAATCAAACAGCTCAGTCAAATGCGTGACAGGGGGCAGTTTTTAATACTCTAGCAGTTGCTATCTACCTTCAAAATGTAGTAGTAGATTATAAGCAATATTCTATTACATTTTTTGTACAATACTAGCCTTTTCTTGTTAAATACATGCTGTTTTGTGAATTTTGATCATTTTTACTAGGGGAATGATGAGTGGAGTTACCCTAGGCTTTGCTAGTTAGTTAGCAGTTAGTGACAGGTACCAATCAGTTCCATATACTGACTCTGTGCACTGGCTCCTCATGTCATCTGGGCAACACCAATGATTTTACATCATAACTGATGTTGCTTTTAACATTAGTTTTCAAGGTTATTAAGCATATGTCATACATGACCACTTGTAAATTTTATATATTTCATGATGATGGTCTGAAAGACAATAACCAGAATTACAAATAATTTATTGCAATCTGGACAGCTTTTTATTAAAATTTTAAGTTTTTCATCATTTGCTACAACAACATTCAGCAGTGAAAAGTAACTCTTTCTACACAGAGAAAATGGAGGTCAGGTCTGAGTGGTAAAGTGGGGGAGCATCTATACAAGAATTTACTGTGTGAAGTTCAGAGTGATCATATGCTGTTTGTACTGAGGTGTTGCCATAATGGTAAGAAAAAAAGTTTCTGTGATTAAATGAAATGATGGAAGCTCCAGGTAGGAATATCAGCTATGAAGGAAAAGACAGGTTGCTACTTACTGTAAAGAAGACACACACACAGGCACAATTAAGACATGCACATAGCTTTTGGCACAGCCTTAGTCAGTAAATGAAACATACACACACACACACACACACACACACACACACACACACACACACACACACGACCACCAACTTCAGCACCTTGGGCTGGTGTTCCGGACTGAGATGCTGGTGTTGGCGGTCGTGTGTGCGTGTGGTGTTCTTGTCTTGTTTATGGTAAGTAGCAATCTGTGTTTTCCTACATTGTTAAGTTTCTATGATTATTCAGCCAAGTACCATTAAAACTTTCTTCCCCCTCTACATTTTAAGAGGTTAATTGTCATCACAAAAGACTGAAACTAATAACTGAAATTCTGTACGTTATTCTAATAGTCTGCATTTCATCTTCAGACAAATTATCACACTATCAGGGAACATTCCTTTTATTAAATCATGTAAACATTTTATGATACCATTCCAATTGGAGAACTTTGTGATGATCTGAGTATGTAATTTTGCAAACCTGCTTCGTGAAATAATGGAGAATGCCTAAATTTGTTGAAATGTTACCTGGTAAGTTCCCTGTGCATGCTATGAGCAAATCCAATGTTTCCTGTTATGAGAAACTGAACAGACTCTGGGTAGATAATCTAGTTAGAATGTTAGGGCAGAGCATGAGTGAAGTTATTCACTCAAATCAACTGAAGTGGCAGGCTAGTTTATCTGGGTTCCATTCCCCAAAGTGGTTGGAGTTTCCCTTGCTTATCAGGCAAAAGGCAGTCTCCAGCCAAATATTTACAGTTGGGAAGTCCTTTCTACCACTCAGTTTGCTGGTATTTGGTTGAGAAGAACAAAGAGTTGTACAACAGTCTATCCTACCCACTTCAGTAGGGACAAGAAAAGAGAATAATGTATTGAAAGATATTGCTAATGGAGGAAATATGTACTCCTTCTTCAGTATCAGCACGAGTGTGTTCTTCTAAATGGAGAAGGGCTTCTTCTTGTGACATTATAAAAATCTATCCTGCACATTTATAGCTAATTTCATTTCAGATGTAATAGATATTTTGTAATGCCAGTGCTACTGTTGTAATTTTCTTTATGATAACTGTCTTCCAGATTCCCAGCTACCATAATGTTACTCATATATTAAACCAGTTGATACCTGGATTTTATAAAGTATGCAATATTGTAATAGCTACAGTTTTCAGCAGAAACAATATGCAAAACATTGAAACAGATGAGCAAGTAGAAGGCACGTATTTGTTATGTTTTAATATTGAGCACCAATGATGTTAGTGTAATGCATTCTCAGATGAATACAGTGCAGCTAGTGTGTAAGCAATCTTTTAAACATTTGTTTGTACTTGCTGCTTTTGCATTTTATCCTTTAAACAATATGTTTTAGATCTTTTTTTAATATTCTTGTACAGAAATATAATACTCTTTTCTTTTATGTTGTATACTAGTTACATTTTGTATATTAATAGCAATTTATTTAGTATGCCTATCCATGTTTACAAATATTCCTGTAGATGATGCTCGTGATGACAGTCTGTTACATGCCACGAAGTCTGCCATTTGCTTCTTGTAATCTAACTACTTTCTGAACATGTTTTTCAAGAATCACCCGAGAGAACTGTCCTACAGGAATAGTTTTGCATGAGACACGTAATAAGAAGAAAAGATAATGCTTTTATAGTTTAGTCTTGCTTCATTATATGACAGAGATCTCATATTTAAAGGTACAGTGTGATCTCAAAAACATTAGCCTCAATAAGTGATCTCAAGCAGTCATGTCTGTTGGCATTTAATTAATTACATGATATTGTGCACTGCCACAGGCTCTTCAGTTTCATTTGTTAAGTTTCCTTATATTGTGTAGTATACAAATTTATAGCTCCCATTTTATTAAAGATGTGTTAGTTGTATTGCTATATATTCTGATTTTGCTCAGACCTTGCATCTGTGGTTTACTGTTGGAACAACAAAAGAAAGTAAAACATTGTCACAGCAGAAACATTGTTAAACTCTCCCTTCACTGTAATGCTTAGTATCCTGCTCAAGATAGCTCCTAAAATAATTTTTAAAATGTTCTCTTACTTTCATCCTTCGTAAATAAGAAATTAAATTCTGTGCAGTATAGTAAACAGAAAACTGTTGATAGCATCAAAAACAGTGCGGCATATAACCCAAAATATTCCTCTACTAAAAACCAGAAATTCTTGCCTTTATAGCACAAAAGGCAGGGAAGAGGGGATGTGAAATGAAACAGAGGGGGGAAAAAATGGTAGGTCATTGAGAATTCCAATTCAAAGTAAATTATATAAAGGAAGAAATAACAGCCATACCATTATATGTTTTCTGTAGTTTCCTGGAACCTTCTGTTTGTCCAAAACATGAGGTTTTCAATGCCTCTTCCTTCCTGATCAAAATGCCAGCTACAATTTCAAACTAACAGTGGGATGTTCTGTGCATTTTTTTATGTCTCCAAAAATAATATGTCTTCTTGTGGGAATCAGCATTTGCTGCAGAGATTCCCGTGAACTGAAATACTCATGGCTGTTTCAATGCATGTGATGTTTTCTGGAAATTTAAGCAGCATGTGCAAGGGAGAGTTTGAGTGTTTCAATAGTTATTTTTCAAGATCTTGTAATTATAAAAATTCTTTGTGGTAGTGTCTTGATAGAAATAAAGAAAGACCCTCACACTCCTTTTCTACTTAAGGTAAAACATAAGTTGGTGTTGGGTATGAGTACACCAAAGACAAGCCTTTCAAAAACATCCCAGGTGCATTTTGTGATACAGAGTATGTACTAATATTTTGATATGTTGTTGTTCTAAATCGTTGAGTATTAACTTTTTAACTATATATTTTTGATACGTTAATGATGTATTTCTTACATTTTATACTCTACAATAGCTTATGTTGGATTTTATCAATAAAATATATGCTTTTTTTCATTGAAATTGCAGTTATTTCTTAATGATGAAAAACTTGTACATTAATTTGAATCCAAACATATGATACATGTAATTAATAACTGTAACAAAGAAGGTACACATTAATGCAACAAATTCCTTCCAAATGAGATTTGAAGACAGTTGTATAATATATGAAGAGTAGAGAATGTGACGTGTTAGCGTGAGGTGCGGACGTTTCATGTAATGGTGGTATATACAGGTTTTAAGCAATCATGTTACTTGTAGTAGAAAGTGCCAATTTACGAGTAATTGATTCTTATTATGTGAAACGGGTTCCATGAAGTCATGAAAATATAACATGAAAATCTGTAGTGACTCAACTTGTAGATAATTCCAAATTCTTCTTTGGGAATATGGAGGGTTAACCTCAAATGTTACTGCTGTTGCAAATATCGCAATAGAGAATTGGAAGACCAGTGAGATCAAATAATGCTGTGCCATGCACACATGTGTGAGATTAGTGCACAGAAATATCTTAGAAGACAGAAATGTGTGGAGTGTTATGTCACAGCGCAACAAAGTTAAAGATTTAAGATATTTTTGCCTTTTTATCAATGGCTGAAGGTAAGATAGTAGAAATTTGATGGAAAAATGTTGCAAGCAGCAGAGGAAGAACAAGTAATGCAAGCAGTACAGAAAAACAAAGGTATACCACCTCAGTATTATTAGGCAGTTCGTGCAGGTTGTCACAGGTGGGGTTGCAGTGTTGTCCATTCCAGTTGACATGTGCTTTTTACTTGAAGACAGCATGTATCCAGCAAATTGTCATCGCCATTATCAACGATGACAACTCACAACAAATACGATAAAAATTCACTAAATAGTTTGCAATGATCATGTTTAAAGCTTGCACTGTCAATGGAGCTCACACTAGAGTGCTCAGAATACTACTAAACTTTCATTGGCTGTCGGAGAATGTGTGACATAAGTGTGCAGAACAGTGTTGACAAAGGCCATTGGCCGAAAGCTTTAAGTGTGAAACTCTTTTTTGTTGTGCTTATCTGCGACCCAGCATCTCCGCTATATGATGAGTAGTGACTTTCCTTCGCATAATACTGTTACATTCCATACCGGATTTTCCACTGTTTATTTTTGTTGTTATATTCTCATAAGATGACACATAATAGCTCTTGACACCCAAGTAGAAAACTTTCAGGTATCACTGTCATATGAGAAGATCATGATGATAAAATTACAGTGCGCGCGCGTTTCTGTAGGTGTATTTATACAATATGGTACTACACTCCATTCCTAACTCATATTCCGGGTGAGAATGAAATGACATAATGTGACACTTATGACAGTTTCGAGAACACAGTCAGTATTCTATCGTTATCATGCCTTCGTGGAAGCACCTGGTCAATGAAATTTGAACAGCACTACGTACTCTAACCACACTTTTCGATAATGTGAAGAATAGCGTGCCTGTGTCGGCTGCTAGCTGCTTCGAGTTCGTGCCGCTGCAGCGCGGATCTGAGGCAGATTGCTTTTGGCTGGTTGGCGCGAGGAGAACTGACAACAGCGTTTCAGTTCCCTAAGACCCTTCGGCATCGCTTCCGAAGTGCTTACAGAATAATTTTGGGCCTCTCCTTTAAAAACATCTCTACATCTACATGTATGGGATTACTCTGCTATTCACAATAAAGTGCGTGGCAGAGGGTTCAATGACCTACCTTCACGCTCTCTCTCTCTCTCTCTCTCTCTCTCTCTCTCTCTCTCTCTCTCTCTCTACCGTTCCACTCTCGAACAGCATGCAGGAAAAACAAGTGCTTAAATTTTTCTGTGCAAGCCTTGACTTCTCTTATTTTATCGTGATGATCATTTCTCCCTTTGTAGGTGGGTGCCAACAGAATGTTTTGGCAATCACAGGAGAAAATGGTTGATTGAAATTTCATGAGAAGATCCTGTTGCAATGAAAAATGCCTTTAAATGCGAACATTTTAGGTTAGGCTTTAGGAGTCGTGACTGTTATTGACATTAAATGAAATAACAAGTTTACTGTTACCAGTCACTATTTATTTATTTCCACGACGCGTTTTGAAGGTTTGAACCTCCATCATCAGGTGGATTTACATTTGTTAGTATGACATTTGTGTGTGTTTTGTTTTACGATTTTTTGGAGGAACTTGTGGCACTGTCTCCAGTGGTCACAGGTTCCTTTTGATGTCGTAACACATCACATGTACACTGTCAAACTTTGTAAACAAATATTGTATCTGGAAATCTTGCACCCAATAGTTTCCAGATAGGTGATGGTGTTATCTACCTCCATGTGTTTGGTCCTATACAGAACAATTGTAAATACCAGTTGGCAGTGCTTACATTGCTTATAGCATAAGCACCCACATGCAGGTTCATACCACAGGTGTCGCTAGTTGGCTAACACACACCATATGCGTTACCCACAACCTGGCACTGGACAAGTTATAGGTGTCTCCATACTTGACATCTTCCCCCTTCCGCTACAACTGGAAGTGCAGTAAAAAAAAGTGAGAAGCAATAGGTGAATAATTGTTATGCAGTGGGTCTCATTGATCAGTGAAGTTAGGTTTCAGGAACACTGTTCAAGAAACGTAATTGCAAGTTCTTGTCACCCCACAACATGTAAATGTGAACTCAACCTGACTTGACAGTAACATTTCAAGTGCCACCAACACGAACAGTTCTATCTGAAGTACCCACTCAACTGGAATTGCTCTAGGGACCTTCAGGAAGGCAAATGTCTGGTTGTAAAAGTTTGGAAATCTTCAAATACTTTCAAATACCAATTTGAAGGTCAGTCATTTCAGAAGTGTACAAGTTTACTGCTTTCTTTTCTAAAGTTTAACAATAACAAGCTTTAGCTAATCTTTCTCCTCGGTACTTTTAGTTTATTAGAATCATTTTGTTAACTAGTTATTAACATATTAGGCAATTATATCTATCTCTGGTATAATGGATCCTCTTACTGTGCCTTTAAAGCCCCTTTTATGTGAGTCACTCTGATGCATTAGGTGGCAAATGGCCTGTTTCATAGGAGGTTCCCTGCGACAACATTGTTGTGCCTCCTAGCTCACATGAAAAAACTTCCTCGCTTACACTAAGCACATGAGGTGACCAGAAATGTCATAATGGTAAAATATTAATAGATCTGAAGTCTGAAGAACATTAACAGTGAGAGAACGAGCACTATATCAGTGAAACCACAGAGTAAGGTCCAGACATCCCCCCCCCCCCTCCCCTCAAGAAAAAAAAAACTAATTGGCACATATTGAAATTGAAAGTTGTAAGGTGCGATCAGAAAGTTTCTGTTTGAGGGTGCTGTTGCAATATGCCTTTGGTCCCTTAAAAAATGCCTTGATGGGTTCGTGATTCCTGTCAGATGATGATATGTTGCAGGCAGTTACAGACTTCTTCACGCAGCAGGACACAGTGTTTTATCAAACAGGTAAAGTCAATGTGGTGTGTCGATGGGATCATTGCTTCATTGCCAACGTGATTTTGCTTGAGTAGCACACCTTTTCTGGACTGTACGCCCTTTGAATGGAAACTTTTTATCGCTCCTGATAATTTGTTTTTGATCATACAATGAAAAAGGGATACCCACTATTAATAGTCAACAAGGCCAGTGATACATTTAAACAATTGATACATGAAGAGCACTATCGACTGTCGCCTATCCCACCTTAAGCCAAGACCAAATATTGTACATTGTTAGCCTTACTTGAGTTTGGTTGTTGTTTTATTAATCAATTCTTACTTGTAGTTGAATTTAATTTAACTATTGCTGTTTACTGTTTTTGTGTTATGTGCTGTTCTGATAGTTTCTCACTTTGGGTAAGTTTGTAACAAGAAAGAAGAGGCCAACTGATATTGATTCGTCCACACCCATTATGGTAAGTTAGAAATTTGTTTGCTGTACTATATAATAGCTTAATTGCCTATCTATAACAGTTTAATGTTATCACTGGAGTCATTATTTGAAGACTGATAGATTTTTGTGGTGCAGTATTACAATATTTTACAAGGCACTGGTGCGGTAAACAACATTACAAACATCATTAAAATCAGTAAAAACACACTTAGATTTGACAGTGTTGCCAGAATCCTTACTGATCAACAAAATATTGTAAAAATGGTGACTCTTACCTTTCTTTAAAAAATTTGCTCAATATTCTATTATTATTAGTCCAAGTGCTAAAATATTGCCCAGTCTGATCACCAATGTGGCACTCAAATTATGAAAACTGTTTCTGCTACAGATTGATGCAAAAGAGTTTGTGGAGAGAGAGAGGGGTGGGGGGGCATGTAATGATAGCTCATTCTATAACCCGTTCATTTCTCAAATATTTTTTCAACGGGCTGCCCCCCCCCCCCTTTTCGTCGAAAATCTATCCATGCTCTTGTAATACTATAATAACAGAAGCCATGAATTCCTTGCCCTATTAATGCATGCACTGTCAAATGATGAAAAAAGCACAATAAAGAAAAAACATGCAATATCAGGATTCTATCTTTTGTGGTGAACTATTTTATTTGAAAATGACATACAACAACCAGTTTGTCCAAATTCTCCACTGACTAGGGCAGCTCTGCGCCTTGAGATGCTGAGCTATCAATCCATGGATTCAGGAGGCAAAGTGGTTCGAATGCATCTGCCGGCAACCTTGTAAATGGTTCTCTATGGTCCCATTTTCGGGGGTTGGTCCCTTACTATAAACCACAGTCAATTCCTTCCAAATTCCTTGTTATCCTGACAGATTCCAGTTCCTTAAAGATGTAGACCCTCTGCTTTTTCGGGGGTTGGTCCCTTACAATAAACCATAGTCAATTCCTTCCAAATTCCTTGCTATCCAGACAGATTCCAGTTCCTTAAAGATGTAGACCCTCTGCTTAAATGAAAACAGCTGCATAAGGTGAGCCAAACATCTCTTGTGGAATGACGATGTATCATCATGTCTTCAGTTTTACTACAAGAATGATGTTTTACTGTGAAATGCCTTATTCATAACATCCTTGGAACAGTGACTTCAACCATCAAAGCTCTAACATAGGCCTATTTGTAAAAAAGCATCATATAAACAACAAGCTATGCTGTGACTCTTTGAGCTTTCCCAGTGGATATGTTGCAAATAGTCTTCACATGTTTGCCGCTGGATGATGATGTGCAAATTCCACAATATTTCCTCAGAGCAACTGTCCGACATCTTCAGGTAGTTGAGTCTTGCTGGTGACTAGGTATGACTGACGGTGTCTGCACATCTCAGTCCCTGTATATAGAACGCGCACAAAGAATGCGCAGGCGTGGGAATCACGCTTGCGCAATGATTTGCAGATGGATGGTGCCATACTCAAACACCGTGTGCCGAAAATAGCAGAGTGGTTATCCTACAAGTGTGCTGTATGCTATGTTTACTAACAGTGCGGCCAGATGTCACTCACTAAAAAACCACACTACACCAATGTTGTGATGGGTCTGTTATTGAAAAAAATCTTGATTTTTCTCATCGTGATTTAATAGCAGCCAATGCAGGGTCCCAGGCTGTGCTCAGTTGAAATCCTGCGTCCCTGTTGAGATTACCAGCTGTACGAATATGTATTGCTTTCTTGATGAAGCAATCCCAGAAGGACCATGCCGGGGATAAAATTGCCATATTTTCATAAATCATGCATTGTCCTGTATTCAACAGCGTTCTGCAATTGCAGACTTTTCTGCTTGGCATAGGCATGCGTGACACTGATGTTCATCACAGCATTCTTGTACTGTGCGACATATCGGGCCTGTATATGCTGCCCCTGATTAACAAGGAATCTTGCACACACCACGTTTCCTCAGGCCAAGATCATCCTTAACCGAAACCAACAGGCTCCTCAGTTTTGCAGATGGTCGTAAGACACACTTAATGTCATATCTTCCAGGGATTCTTCTGGTTCTTGACTACAGACACCAAATAATGGCAAAGAGGCCAAAGTGGTGGAAGTCTTCGTTCTGCTCTATAGATTAAACTTACTTGGGCCTGAATGCATTACATATCTGTCTCTCAGAATAACTGTTTTTGTTGGAACACTGTCTTCAAATATTGTATTTCACTCGACAGGTTTTCAGGATCAGAAACCACATGTGCTGTATGAACTAACGTACGAGGGGCGTTTGAAAAGTCCATGCTAGTCCGAGAGATGGGACCACCAACGCATATCGATGTCATGTTTAGTTAGTAGCATCCTTGTAAAAAACGCACACCAAGTTTCAGCATATTGGTCTATTTCATGTTTGACATTTGTGTGAATCCAGGAAGTCGAGTGATTGTCAAAAAATGGAGGAAAAATAATTTCGTGTGGTGATTAAGCATTATTTTATGAAGGGCAAAATGCCTCAGGAGACTAAAGAGAAGCTTGATAAACATTACGGTGACTCTGCACCTTCAATTAGAACAGTTTATAAGTGGTTTCAAAATTTTCAGTGTGGCCATATGGGCACAAGTGATGCTGAACGTTCTGGACGCCCTGTGGAGGTTACGACTCCAGAAATCATTGATAAAATCCATGATATGGTGATGGATGACAGAAGAGTTAAGGTATGTGAGATTTCTAGTGCTGTGGGCATCTTGAATGAATGGGTACATAATATTTTGCATAAACATTTGGACATGAGAAAGCTATCCGCAAGATGGGTTCCGCGATTGCTCACGCTTGACCAAAAACGGAATTGTGTGAAGTGTTTCAGGGATGGTTTGCAGCTGTCCAGGAAGAATCCGCAGGACTTTAAGCATTGTTTCGTCACTGTGGATGAAACATGGATACATTACTATACTCCTGAGACCAAACAACAATCTAAACAGTGGGTTACCAACGGAGAATCTGCACCAAAAAAGGCGAAGACCATTCCTTTGGCCGGAAAGGTTATGATGACTGTCTGTTGGGATTCGCAAGGGATAATCCTCATCGACTATCTGTAAAAGGGTTACAGGTACATATTATTCATTATTATTGAGCCATTTTAAAACTGAGCTGCAAGAAAAACACCGGCAACTGGACCACAAAAATGTCCTTTTCCATTACCCCAGTGCACCAGCACACACCTCAGCAGTTGTGGTCGCAAAATTATTGGAAATAGGATTCCAACTCGTTTCACATCCCCCCCTATTCTCCAGACTTGGCTCCCTCGGATTACTATTTGTTCCCCAGTTTGAAGAAATGGCTGGTGGGACAAAGTTTTTCTTTTTTTTTCAAACAAGGAGGTGATTGCAGCAAATAATAGCCATTTTACAGACTCAGACAATTCGTATTATTCAGAAGGGATCAAAAAATTAGAACATCATTGGACAAATTATGTAAGTCTAAAAGGAGACTTTCAAATGTCCCTCGTATGTAATGCACTACTACATTGTGCTAGATGATGGCAGCTTGTGGCCTGCAAATATAGATCTGTATGTGTGAGCTTGCTGTAGCCATTGTGTTCCAAGGTTACATTTTGCTTTCCTTCATACCAAAATAACACGAAAAGTTCCATAAGAATGGGGTACCTCTCCATCCCATTGTAAGTAACATAGGAGCACCTACTTATTTTGCTGCCAAATATCTGACATCACTATTGGGACCTCTCACAGGCAAGTGTGACCATCATATTCGAAATTATGAAGATTTCAGAGGTCACCTGAAAACTCTTAGATTGCAATAATTGGATCTTTTAGCGAGGTTTGATGTTGTTATTTACGAAGGTGCCGTTCCAGGAATCTTTAGAGCTCATTAGCAACAGGTTCGAGGAGGGCATGGTGGCATTATTTAAACATGTGCTTATTTCAACATACTTCTTATTTCATGACCAATATTTTGAAAAAGTGGATGTGTCACCATGGGAAGCTCTCTGTCTCCAGTGGTGACCAATTATTTTATGGAGGACTTTGAAGAAAAAAACTCTACAGTCAGCCACTGTCAAACCCTCTTGTTTTCTGCTGTATGTAGATGATACATTTGTGGTGTTGCCACATGTACCTGATAGTCTACCTACGTTTCTTCAGTATTTAAATTCACTCCTCCGAATATGGAATTCACAGTGGACGTGGAAAAAGATGGCATTTTACTTTTCTTGATGTTTTGGTATGAAGGAAAGGAGATGGAACCATGCGACACAGCGTATACCGCAAGCCCATGCATACAGATCCGTATTTGCAGACCGCAAGCTGCCATCATCCTGCACAATGCACTACACTCATCCTGCAGAATGCGGTAGTGCATTACACACATCAGTTCATAGAGTGTTTTTGTGTGTGGTAACTGATCCTGAAAGCCTGCTGAGTGAAACACAACATTTGAAGACAGTGTTCTGATAAAAACGGTTATTCTGAGAGACAGATATGTAATGCATTGAGGCCTAAGTGAGTTCAATCTATGGAGCAGAATGAATATACAAAGACACCCACAACTTTGGCCTTTTTTGCTGTATTTTGGTGTCATGTCATCAAGTATCAGAGGAGTCCCTGGAAGATATGACATTAAATGTGTTTTTTGACCATCTGAAAACCAAGGAACCCGTTGGCTTTGGTTGAAGATGATCTTGGCCTGAGGAAACATGGTGTGTGTACAAGATCCTGGTCAATATGGAGTGGCATGTATAGGCCAGACACGTTGCACAGTACAAGAACGATAAAATGAACATCGACATCATACATGTCTATACCAATCAGAAAATTGCAGAACACTATCTGAATATAGGTCATAGATTTATGAAGAGACAGAAGTTTTATCACTGGTGTCATCTTTCTGTGGTTGCGTCATTAAGAAAGCAATACACACCCGTACAGCTGATAATCTCATCAACAGGGATGTGGGATTTTGACTGTGCACAGACTGGAACCCAGCATTGGCTTCCATTAAAACACAACGAGTAAATTGAGATTTTTTCGATAATACGCCCGTTATGACATTGTTCTAGCATGGTTTTTTACTGATTGATGTCTGGCCGCACAGTTAGTAAATACAGCATCAGCACACATGTGCAGGAGGCCCACTCTGTGATTTTTGGCACATGGTGTTTGAGTATGGCATCATCTATCTGCAAATCATTGTGCATGCATGATTACTGCACCTGTGCATTCTTTGCATGCGTGGTCTATATACATGGACATCGATGTGTGGATACAGTCAGTCATTCCTAGCCACCAGCAGGGTTCAACCACTTGAAGATGTCAGGCAGTTGCTTCGAGGAAATGTTGTGGAATTTGCACTGTTGTGGAATTTGCACAGCCTAATCTGGCAGCAAACTTGAGAAGACTATTTAGGACATATCCATTGGGAAAGTTTGAAGAATCACATCTGGTACCTTTACTGGGAGAACGTGGCCAAGAATGTATGCGAGTTTGACAAGTTATGTCTCAAGTGAGCTAGATTGTTAAGCATCCTTGCGTTCTTCCTGAGATGCCATGACAAGCAGACCATTCCTAAGTTTAAATTTATCAAACATTATATAAACTGTGTGGCTGCCATTAGAATTAAGTGACAGGTGAGTGCAGCACTTGTGGGAGAAAGGGTGTGTTATACACTTACTATACAATTACTATAACTCCATCTGAAGATTTCAGTGGTATCCTGGAACTGTGTAGATGGTGCCACTTGGGTGCTGGCTGATTGGACTGATGGACAAGCTAAGGTTCCTAAAATGGCAAAATACAATTGACTTGAACCAAATGCAGGAAGACATGCCAAGAAGAAGTACCATGTTTAATCTCACAGAGAAGACTTTGGACTACACTGTAGTTTCCATGCTAGAGAAGGGTCTGAATTTTGCACCTACAGTGGGGACCAATCCCATTCAAAACGTGATTAGTGAAACAGAACTTCCTAAGGATGCTGCTGAAGAGATTAGGCATGAGACATGCAGTATCTTGACTCAAGCTACACCTAAGAAGTCCAACTTTAACATCACCTCAGCTGAAAGAAACGCTCTATGAGAATCGAGAGGAGACCAAGACACTGTTATCTTACCTGCTGACAAAGGAAATTCTACTGTGCTTCTCTCATGCACAGAATACAATAGCAAGATATTCAAACTGCTCAATGATCCTGCATACAGTAAATTAAAAAATCATCCGGCAGGTAGGGTCCAGAGAAAGACTTTGGAACTCATTAGGAAGCATTCGATTCTAGCACAAGTCACCAAGGATTTGCATCAACAGGCTGCAGTTCCTCCTAGACTCTATGGCCTACCCACAATCCATAAGGGTGGATGCCTCTATGTCCCATTGCACATAACATAGGAGCACCTACTTATTTTGCTGACAAATATCTAACATCACTATTGGGACCTCTCATAGGCAAGTGTGACCATCATATTCGAAACTCTGATGATTTCATAGGTTGCCTGAAAATTCTTAGACTGAAATTGTCAGATCTTTTAGTAAGTTTTGATGTTGTGTATTTACAAAGGTGCCCTTCCAGGACTCTTTGGAGCTCATTATAAACAAGTTTGAGGAGGACATAGTAGCATTATTTAAACACGTTCTTACTTCAACATACTTCTTATTTATGAACAATATTTTGATTGGATGGTGTCACCAGGGGAAGCCCTCTGTCTCCTGTGGTAGCCAGTTATTTTATGGAGGACACTGGAGAAAAAGAACTACAGTCAGCCACTCTCAAACCCTCTTGTTTTCTGTGGTATGTAGATGATACATTTGTGGTGTGGCCACATGCGTTTAATCTCTACCTATGTTTCTTCAGCATTTAAATTCACTCAATCCAAATATAAACTTCACAATGGAAGTGGAAAAAGAAGATACTTTATCTTTTCTTGATGTTTTGATATGAAGGAAAGCAAACTGGAACCTTGGGACGCAGCGTCTACTGCAAGCCCACACATACAGATCTATATTTGTAGGCCACAAGCTGCCATCACCCTGCACAATGCAGTGGTTTTAAGTATGTTAGTTCACAGAGTGCATGTGGTATCTGATCATAAAAGCCTGTCAAGTGAAATACAGCATTTGAAGACAGAGTTCCAACAAAACAGTTATTCTGAGAGACAGGAACGTAATGTATTCAGTGCCAAGCAAGTTCAATCTATGGGGCAGAATGAAGATACAAAGACAGCCACTACTTTGGCCTTTTTGCCATATTTTGGTGCCATGTCATCAAGAATTGGAAAAGTCCCCAGAAGATATGACATTAAGTGTGTTTTCTGGCCATCTGCAAACTGAGGAACCTGTTGAGTTTGGTTAAGGATGATCTTGGCCTGAGGAAATATGGTGTGTATAAAATTCCTTGTTAATGAGGGGCAGCATATACAGGCCTGACATGTTGCACAGTACAAGAATGCTGCGATGAACATCAGCATCATATCCACCTATGCCAACCAGAAAAGTGGGCAGTTGCGGAACACTGTCTGAATACAGGACATCACATGATTTATGAAAAGACAGAAGTTGTACTGCCGGCACCATCTTTCTGGGGTTGCGTCATTAAGGAAGCAATGCAGACCCATAAAGCTGATAATTTCATCAACAGGGATGCAGGACTTCAAGTGTACACCGCCTGGAATCCAACATTGGCTGCTATTTAATCATGATGAAAAAAAATTTCAATAACACATCCATCACAACATTGATCTAGTGTTGTTTTTTAGTTAGTGACATTCGGCCACTTTGTTGGTAAACAGAGCGTACAGCACACACACACACACACACACACACACACACACACACACACACGAGGGCCAGTCTGTGATTTTCAGCAGAGGGCATTTGAGTGTGGCAGCATCTGTCTGCTTATCATTGCACATGCACAATTCCTGCGCCTGTGCATTCTTCACGTGCGTGTTCTAAGAGGGCTATCCACAAAGTACATTACGTTTTAAGAATTAAAAATAAATAAAGTACTGAAATTTTTTTTTATTATATACAGATGAAAGCCACACTTAAATACTACTGTTCAACATAGTTGCCATTTAAATTAAGGCACTTATCGTAGCGATGGACGAGCTTGGAAATTCCTTCGTCGTAAAATCCGGCCGCCTGCGCCTTCAACCACATGGTTACCTCTTCTTTTGGGACAGAAAAGGTGTGATTTTTGTGGATTTCCTGGAAAGAGGCACTACAATAAACTCTCAAAGGTATTGCCAAACTCTGCACAACCTCAGAAGAGCAATACAAAACAAGCGCAGGGGAAAGTTAGGCTCAAAGATCTCGCTGATTCACGACAATGCCCGGGCCCACACGGCAAATGCCACTCGTGAAGTTCTCGAATCTTTTAAGTGGGAGTTGTTTCCTCATCCGCCGCACAGTCCCAACCTGGCACCGAGCGACTTCCACTTATTCCCAGCAATGAAGAAGTGGTTGGCTATGCAGCGTTTAGATGACGACACACAGCTTGAAGAAGAGGGAACCACGTGGTTGAAGGCGCAGGCGGCCGAATTTTACGACGAAGGAATTTCCAAGCTCGTCCATCGCTACGATAAGTGCCTTAATTTAAATGGCAACTATGTAGAAAAGTAGTATTTAAGTGCGGCTTTCATCTGTATATAATAAAAAAAAATTTCCAATACTGTATTTCTTTTTAATTCCAAAACGTAATGTACTTTGTGGATAGCCCTCGTATATACAGGACCGTCAACCTGCAGATACCATCAGTTGTACCTAGCCACCAGCAAGGTTCAACCACCTGAAGATGTCAGACAGTTCCTTCGAGGAAATAATGTGGAATTTGCAGTACTTTTTATGAGAGTGTATGATGTACATCGTAGAGGAAGACAGTATAACCACATTATCATGGATGAATACAAACTGATTTATGGCAACGCATACATTAGAATCTAGCTGAAATTAGCATGTGAGTCAAAGATCCCAGACCTGTAGCTCGTAGTATCTGTGCATTCTGTTTTATATTGTAAATAATCTTGGTTGCTGAAGTTTCAATTTGACTGTTTAAATAATAATTTAAAAGAAATTCTTGATTAGTCAAGCAAAGTGAAGCATTTTAATGAAATGAAAAGTAGAGAATAAAATTTGAGTCTGAATAGGTGAACTTGAGATGCTTTTGATGTGCTGAAGAAATTCTGATATGGTTTCAGATAAGTTGTAAATTTAAGAAGAAGATTGTAATATGAGAAAAACAGCTATTGTCAAAAGAGATTTATTTGAAAGCATTTAATTTTATTACTCATTTAATCCAATGTTAAGATTCTTCTGCTCTGCAATAGTGATACTTATATTAGAAGACTGAGTTGTATTTTGTTAGCAAAGAGGCCATTACATTATATTCAACTTTTAATTTGTTTTGCCATAGAGTGAAGTTATCATATTGCTGAATAAAGACATTTAATTATGCATTTGGGTATAATTTGTGTTACAATGTTATACTTTTTTAAGAAAAGCTTTTCTTGCTTTACTTTATAGACAAAATACTATTTGTATGAAGGCTCCTGAAGGCACATTATGTACATAAAATTAATACATAAATATATGAATTTTTAGAATAATGTCAATGTCAGAAAAAATTAGTAACAATAAAGAAGATGAAATCTGCCTTTTATTTTGGATTATGATAAAAACAAGGCTTGTATGGGCCACTACCCTTTTGAGAAAAAGCAAAACAAAGTGGAGGAAGAAAGCTTTTTCTCACATATTTCGATTATTATGGTAAAGTTGTATATTTTTATATAAAAAGTTGAGGCCTACTAGCAAACATATTGTGGAATTCATCACTGAATGTGAAGTGGCTTTAAAGAACAAAGAAGGCCTGAGTGAATCACCTCCTACCAAAAGTAGTCCACCCGTAAACTGTCTAAGCGGAATACAGTTTCCTAAATTCATTCTACCTACAGAAATCAGAGGAGATCTAAGGTGTGTCCAGAATGAAGCAAAGCAAGATTTGGGAAAGTGGCAAGAAATAATATTATATACTTTTATATACTATTGTGAAGAATGTGATGCATCATTTATTATTCCTGAATGCTTCAAAATTTATATACTAAAGCAAATGTAACTAAAAAATTTTCAGTAAAAAAAAAATTCATTTTCAAACAGTTTTATTTTTACTACTTTTGTCTCTGTGGGCGAAGGGTGCTATGGACTAGCAATAAAATGCTGAGTGCCACAACACCTGTTTATTATGAATACAAGAAACAGAACTAAAATACAGTGTCCATGGACAGAATGTCCACACACTGTAAATACAAACATAAAAGTCACTCCTAGACATTGCCTGGAATGTGCCTACATGATGAAGTCCACAAGTTGTAGTATGCAGCAGAGGAGAAGGGGCTGAGGATAATCAGTAGTATCCAACATCGCACTCAGAGTGTGCCCTCAAGGAGAATGGTCTTCAGGGACACTGAGTATCTGCAGATGTTGGAAGCGACGGCTCACTAATGATAGTGGCCAGTGAGACGACATTGCTTCCAGGACATCTGTCATTGATAGGTGACAGAGGTGTAGCTCGATGACAATAACTGCTGGTGGGACAATGATGCTTCCAGGATGTTGGGTGTCGGTGCATGTGGAGGTGCAGCTCAATGATGGCAATGCTGGTGATGACATCTGGCAAGGTGTGACACCTGAGCAGTGTGAGGGTAGGCTTATAAACAGCTTAGTAAGTTATGCTGACATGAGCTGTTTACTTATGTCGTACTGGAGAGGTAGCATCCCACAATATCTGCCTAGGGCATGGAGCAATATAGTAACAGGTATATAGAATAAGTAACCAGCAGCTTCCAAGTCTATTTCCATTTAGAAAAAGAAAGACAAAAAAATCTTTATTGATGTTAAAACAACACATTTCCATTTCAATATAAAAAAATGGTCATCAATGTAAGGCTATGTTTCTTTGCAGTACTTCACGGAAAAATTAGCCTTCTTTCAAATGCAATAAATTGACTTAACTTCCAGGCAGTAAAAGGTGCTAGGTATATAAAATTCAGAAAAGCTATGAAAAAACACAGTATCAAGCAACTGGACTATACCCTAGCTGTCCAGTCCTTGAACTGTTAAGGAAAGGATGTAATGGTACACAATTGGTTGGTTGTTAAAAAGGCAGGCGTGCAAAATGTTTATTGACTACTATAACAGAATGCTTTTACTAAAGCCATCATGAGAAGTGGATGGGTGCAGCCAGCCAATACAACTCATCACCTCAGCCAAGCCACAGTGCAAGCACAAGGTATGAATGGTAAAGATTTTCACATAACTCAACGAAAGGTATATGCATATTGGACTGGAATGAAGTAAAGGTGTAGGTCATTGTCTAACTAGAGATGGACCACAAGATTACTTGGACCTGCTACTAAATAACCACAATAAAAACCTGAGCAGAATTATTGCTATACAACAGTATTTTTCCACACAGTGTATTGTCATTTTTACCTTCTTAACGTGCTGAAAATGTATTCAGTTCTTAACTAGTCTTGAGGGTTCCTTCTTTGGTGTTTGGTTGTAGTGAGGATTTAGCCTGAAATTCTGTTTGCGTGCATTGTGTAACAAGGTAGCAATCCCATAGTGTTGAGCTAAGCAGTCTTCCAGATGTGATTTGCCATTTTGATGCAATTCCTGAAAATGTTGTCATCAGTGATATTATACAGTGTCCGGTGCGGGAACTTCCTTATGTGAAATGCGTGGCACACAGGGGCTATTACTCATTGTTGCTTGGGTTTCAGTGCAATCAAAAGTGTGAGATTTAACATTTTTATAAATGTTGGTTTAGTAGCAATCATGCAGTGGGCAGGAGAGGAGCGCGCGTTCGCCGTTATGGCCTAATAAAAAAATTAAAAAAAAAAATGCGGTATTCGAGTGGCACAAGCACCTGAGAACTTCATGAACAGCCCCTGCACACAGAACGTGTGACTGTTTGGTGTGCACTATCAAAAGTTGGCATTATTGGCCCACGGTTTTTTGAAGAGAACAATAAGGCAGTGAAATTCACTTCTGAGCATTATGTTCAGATGATTGAACAGTATTTTCTTCCAGAACCTGAAGAAATAGATGTGGGTAATGTCTGGTTCCAACAAGATGGTGCCACAGCTAACACGACAGGAACATCGATGACCATGTTGCGTGAACACTTCCAATCATTCCATCTCTTTGAGGGGCGAACTCCAGTGTCCAGCATGCTTGCCAGGTTTAGCACCTTGCAACTTTTTCTTAGGGGGCTATCTCAAATCCTTGGGGTATACCAATTGTCCACAGACCCTGGGTGAGCTACGGAACGATATTAGTGTTACTGTTGCCAACATCGACAGAGACATGTAGGAAAAAGTGGACTGAAACTTCCGATTTTGACTCTCCTAATGCATTGAGCAGAACAGAGACCACCTTGAAGATATAATTTTCAAAACTTAATGAAACAAAATTTTAGATGTTACTCTTTGTAAAGAAAAAAAAAATTGATGTCTCTAATGCTTTCTTATTTATGATTTTTTTAAATAAGGAAGTTCCTGGCCTGTATCTTGTACCTTTTGAACTGGTTTACAGACAGATAAATTTTTAAGCAAAAACACAACATTGTCAAATACTGATTAGGATACAAATAGTGTAACGAGTCAAGATAATGGTTAACTGTAACACAGAGAAGGCATTGTATCATAGATACACACACAAATAAAACCTGGAACATGGCAGCCCAGCTTATGAACTGGTCTCCTTCAGAGCATACAGATACGCACCAGGTGTGGCCTGATTGGCGTGAGTTAGTTTTGAATGACTTTACCTATTCCTCCCAATATAACCCATGTCTGAGTCAGGTCACAGTTTGGATGTTACATTTGACTCTCTAGACATAGGATATAACTGACTCTACATTGTGCATGTCAACTGCGGTGTCATATTGATTTCTGCATGAATATGGAAATGAACAGAATGAAGAGAGAGGGAATATGATGCCAGCTCAAAACCCATTCTGGTCAAAAGGAGCTAGAAGACTACTAAATTTTATGATCACGTCTGCTGAAAAAAATCACTAAGCATATTGATATATCATTATTTCATTAAGACAGGATGCAGTCATTCTGGTGTAACACAGAACACTTAGGCAATTCTGTTATTAGGGACTATGTGCTATGATGTACCACACTCTGCTATCCAGACTACAGAAATACATCAAATAAAACTTTCAGGCTAACTTTGCAACAGCATATTCCGTATTGAGCTGATATCGCATTGTAGATTTTTATTATTTTCTTCATGAGCTGAGTATCCAGCTTTGACCAGGTATGAATTTATTCCACTTCTATTAGGCCATCTTCTCCCCCCCCCCCCCCTCCCGTCTATCTGTCCATCTCCTCCTCCCCCTTTCCTCTCCACATTATTATCCCCAAACTAATACGACACTGCTGGTTCTTATGGTTCTTACCCACACAGTATTTCTTTCCAGATAGCAAGTAATATACAGGGTGATTCATGAAGATATTCAAATATTTTAATATGTTATTCTAAAAGTAAAACTAAAGAAAAAAGTTCACATAAGCATAGGTTTGCAAATGTTTAGTTACAGAGTTACGGCTAATAAAAGATTTTGCCTGAAAGTTAGAAACTTCGCTAACATGAAACCATCGCAAAACTGTATGAGGTTAAAGCAAAGCACGATTTCCATTTATTTTGATGTTATTGATCTAGTGAATCTAAATTTTGTAAAATTTTTAATTCATTAACTTACTTGGCCCAATTTGTTTTTTACATTCCAGGCAATTGCACAAAGTTTTCAACAGAAGTTGTAGAGAATTTAATGTTGGAAAAATGATGGTAATAACGTTAACTGAAACTATAAGAATGTGTCAGATAATCTGCTTTTAGTAATACCGTAGTACATGTGAATTCATGTTAAACCGGAAAAAACAAAGCTCAGTGTTAAGGAAGTTACACGTCTGGGACATGTTTTATCAGTTTCACCAGACCAATAACAACAAAATAAATGGAAATCTTACTTTACTTTAACCTCGTACAATTTTGCAATGGCTTCATATTAGCGAAGTTACAAAATTTCTGGCAAAATCTGTTATTAGCCATAACTCCGTAACTAAACATTTGTGGACCTTTGTTTATATGAACTGTTTTCCTTAGTTTTACTTGCAGAATAACATATTAAAATATTTGTATACCTTCGTGAATCACCCGTCTGTACCAACTTTGTCCGAAATCAATGCAGGGGTATAAGAGGAGCTTTTTACCTGCAGCTTTGCCCAGGTATGTCCATCACATATATTTCACACACATCTGTACATCTGTTTTACCTTTATCTAAGGAAAATTCACCCTGAAGCTAAATGTTTATGACGTCATATCTCCTCAACTATGTGTCATACATTGATATATACTTTTGCAGGTACATACAGGTATATGTGAATACTGTATGCAAAATGTTTTTCAAGTAAAGTTAGTAGTAAAGCAGTAATAAATTAAAACATGCATGATGTGGCAGTTTTTCATGCAGCTCAGTTGTGAAGTCATATCTCCTGAACTACATTTCACTGAGTGACAATTGTGAATACTGTCTGCAAAATATTATACTAATAGGGTAAGTAGTAAAGAAGTAATAAATTAAAAGGTCATGCCTGCTGCAGCAGTTTTAGTGCATGAAGAGTGAAATTATAACAAGGAATAACTTCTTTCCTTTCATCATTTTGTGAGAGATGTCAGTGAGTATAGTCTGGCTATTTGTGCATTCTGAGCTACGCTTCTTTCTCACTCCTACTCCTTTCGGATGTAGGTGATTACCACCAACATCACAGTGGTCTTTTCACACAGTACATGACAGGTGCACCAAGTCTCGTTGAAATTGACCCCGTGGCTTAGGAGGAGATGTGGACCCCCATACATACATATGTGTGGGTTATGAAAATAACATCTTTAACATTAAAATACCTGAAAACTAATGCATAGCTGCACAGAATTAGAATAAAACCCAAATTGCAAAACCTGCTTGTCTTCAAAATAAAGTGACAATCAAACTTTTTTATTTTCTAAAATAAAATTCTAAAAGCTGAAATCAAGATGATGACATTTACAATATTACAGGAGCTGTGGACCCATTTAACAAGAAAGTAATTAAACTTTTTGTGATAAAGTTTTTATTTCTTGCACATAAATTTTGTGCAAGTCTGCACATCAGAAAAATCCATTTTTCCCCTCTTGAAGAGCATTACAAATGAGCTTATATGTCTACTGACAGTACTTTTTGTGAGCAACTGCTAGTAAAACAATTCAAAATGTGACAAAGTCAAATCACTGTTTCTCTTGGACTCACTCAATAAATGCATCTGGGATAAAATCACAATATTGTTCAGTTCATTATTACAAAAAGGAGACAAAACAGCACCTGCACTTTTCAAAAATTGACAATATCTTCTTTCAATTTCTTCTTTTTCGCCAAAGCAATTTCCTGACTTCACTGACTAGAAACACTGAGTCAATCTATCCAGTAATGCCACATTACGCAGGTCCAACATCGTAGAAGAGGGCTGCCATTGGATAGCGAATGATGAATGCCAGAATACTGCAGATGCCCTGCACACAATAATTTAATGTTTCACAGAGAAAACACAAGACTACCGAAGTAGTTAACAAAGGAAGCATCTGAAAGGTAAGTATACTATTGTAACTTGATTTATAATACTAAAACAAAAGAATATAGAATCATATACTGTAAGCCACATGCAACCTGTATATGACCAAAGAGGAAATGTAAATAGTATCACCAACAAGAACAATATTTTATTGTAAACAAATGTTTTATTGTAAACAAATGTTTTATTTTCAGAAATAAAAGTTGGGCCCTTAGCATATATTCTACACTGAAATTTCATTCTAGGTGACTTCTCTATTGGAGTATTTCTTTCATTCTTTGACTCTGTCAACAAATGTAGGTTCTGCGATACTATGCAGCTGTGTTAATTTAAATTATAAGAACTTCCTCGCTGTCGAAAAATAATGTTTTTTCGTGATCATCATCTATGTGAGAAGCAATATCTGCTAGAGATTTGATTACAAGTTGGTCTTTATAAATGTCTTTGATTATGCTGAAATTCATTACACACTTAATTATTAAATAATATGGCACAAACTCCTAAGAAATAATGAGTCTCCTTGACATAACAGATCATTGTAAAAGCCTTATGGCAGGAATATTCAGTGGGTCTTTTCTTTTATTGTCTGGTGCATTGTGATGGAATATTAGAGTGTAAGATCCTGTCAATGACAAGCCCATTAGACGCAGAGCAACAAATTTGATAGAACAGAATAGTATATTTTTTGTATGTTATAGTTTGCTACCTGACTTAAATGTGCCAGAACATAGGCTATGTAAAAATATGAGAGGTACAGATACTAATAAACTATTTTCTGTGACAAAAGAGAAACTAAGATTGAATTCTAAATGTAAAAATTGAAAAGGATACTGACTGTGTAAATGACTGAAAGTGTTAACTTCAGTCTGTGAATCAAACTTTTACTGCAGGTACTTGAACTATATAAGTGACAATCTAATTTCCAAAAAGAACTTTATTATATGTATTGGACAGGGCGGAGTCCAATAACTCTGAAGTAATACTCGATTTATCTTCACAAGATTACTTAGTAAATTAACTCAAGACATGTCACAATATGACAGAAATTTGCCACTGTTATATGTCTAAATCTACATCTACATATATACTCCACTAGCCACCAAACAGTGTGTGCCGGAGGACACAATTCCTGCCAAAGTCATATTCCCC
The DNA here is from genome assembly GCF_023864345.2 of Schistocerca serialis cubense. Lineage (NCBI taxonomy): Eukaryota > Metazoa > Arthropoda > Insecta > Orthoptera > Acrididae > Schistocerca > Schistocerca serialis. The sequence continues at coordinate 1,827,576 of NW_026048515.1, read as the reverse complement.
TCCCCCCCCCCCCCCCCCCCCCCCCCTCTCTGTTCCACTCGCGGATCGCGCGAGGGAAAAACGACTGTCTGAACTCCTCAGTACAAGCTCTTATTTCCCTGCTCTTTGAATGATGATCATTACGCAATCTGAAAGCTGATGGTAATAACATATGCTCTATATCCTCGGAGAAGATTGGATTTCGGAATTTGGTGAGCAGCTCCTTCCATTTAGCGCATCGTCTGTCTGCAAGTGTGTCCCACTTCAAACTTTCTATGAGATTTGCAACGTTCTCGCGATGGCTAAATGTACCACCAGTACCAGTCCGTGTACAAGACAACAGTTGTTTGAATAATGGCAGATAATTCCTTTTATAATTTATGCTAAAACTGGAAGATACGACATGGTGGATAGCAATTTTAATACTTACTTGCATTACTCTATGGAAGGAGCCAATATCAGCGATTCCTATTTAGCAAATTCTTGATTTATTAATTACCTAACACCACACAAGGATGGGGAAGCAAACTAGTTCAAAAGAAACCCATACAAGCATTTGATTTAATCAATTTAGGAAAATTATGGAAACATAATCCTGTCTTGCTGTGGCCACACTAGTGTGCATTTGGATGCCTGTGTGGTTGTGTGTACTTATGCTAGACAAGAGCTCGAAAGCTAAGGTAAATACTGCTATCTGTTGAATCAAACAGTGGAAAATCCAGGATGGAATGTAACAATATTGTGAAAAGGAAAGTTGCCACTCACAATATACCAGAGACACTGAGTCGCAGATAGGCACAACAAAAAGACTGTCACAATATAAGCTTTCAGCCAACGAGGCCTTTGTTGAAAATAGATGACACACACACACACACACACACACACACACACACACACACACACACACACACACACACACACACGACTGCAGCTACTGCTGAAGCAACACTGTGAGCAACAGCCGCATTGCACGATGGGAGTGGTAATTGGGTGGGGGTAAGGAGGAGGCTGGGATGGAGAGGGGAGGGATAGCAGGATAGGGATGGGGGATAGTGAAGTGCTGCTGGGGAGCTCACAAGGATGAAGTGGAGAGAAGCTAGAGCAGCTAGATGCAGTTGGGAGCTGAGGGGGAGGTGGAGGGGGTATCGGAAAAGGAGAGCAGTAAAAAAAAAAAAAAAAAAAAAAAAAAAAAAAAAAAAAAAAAAAAAAAAAAAAAAAAAAAGGGTGCATTGGTGGAATGAGGGTTGTATAGTGCTGGAATGGGAACAGGTAAGGGGCTGGATAGGTGAGGACAATGACGAACAAAGGTTGAGGCCAGGAGGATTACAGGAACATAGGATATATTTTGCCAGGGAGAGGTCCCACCTGCACAATTCAGATAAGCTGGTGTAGGTGGGAAGGATCCATACGACACAGGCTGTGAAGCAGTGATTGAAATGAAGGATGTCATGTTGGGCAGCGTGCTCAGCAAAAGGGTGGTCCACTTGTTTCTTGGCCACAGTTTGTCGGTGGCCATTCATGCGGACAGACAGCTTGTTGGTTGTCAAGCCCACATAGAATGCAGGACAGCAGTTGCAGTTTAGCTTGTAGATTTCATGACTGGTTTAACAAGCAGCCTGGTCTTTGATGGGATAGGTGATGTTTGTGACTGGAATGCAGTAGGTGGTGGTGGGAGGAAGATCGTACAGATCTTGCATCTAGGTCTATTACAGGGATATATACCATGAGGTAAGGGGTTGGGAGCAGGGGTTCTGTAGGGATGGATGTGTATATTGTGTAGGTTTGGTGGATGGCATAATACCACTGTGGGATGGGTGGGAAGGATAGTGTGCAGGACATTTCTCATTTCAGGGCACGATGGGAGGTAGTCGAAACCCTGGCAGTTGCTCCAGTCTGGGTTACGAGGGGAAGGCTCCTCTGTGGCCAGATGGCGAGACTTTGGGAGGTTGTGGGGGACTGGGAAGATAAGGCACAGGAGATTTGTTTTTGTACAAGATTGGTCAGTGAAGGCCTCAGTGAGACCCTCGGTAAATTTCGAGAGGGACCGCTTGTCACAGCAGATGCAATAACCACTTCTGGCTAGCCTTATGGAAGGGACTTCTTGGTATGGAACGGGTGGCAGCCATCAAAGTGGAGGTATTGCTGGTGGTTAGTAGATTTGATATGCACAGAGGTACTAATGTAGCGATCTTTGAGGGGACGTCAACATTGAGGAAGGTGGGTTGATGGGTTGAGTAGGACCAAGTGATGCAAATGGGGGAGAAGGTGCTGAGGTTCTGGAGGAATTTAGATAGGGTGCCATCACCCTTGATCCAGATCACAATTCTGAGTGTTTAGGAAGGATTCCTCTAGATGGCCTATGAAAAGGTTGGCATAAGATGGTGCCGTATGGGTACCCATAGCCGTACCCCAGATTTCTTTCAAAGGAAGGAGGTTGTTTGTTTGGAATCTGTCGTGTGTTGGGAAAGGTAGTGTTCAACAGTGGTAAGACCATGGGCATTAGGAATGTGAGTGTAAAGGGTGGTGGTATCAATAGTGACGAGCAGGGCACTGTGTGGTAAAGGGCAGGGACTGTCGAGAGTCGGTGAAGGAAATGGTTGGTATCTTCTTTTGAAGGCATTACCTACAAACAAATCCAACAAATGACTATGGGCAACTGCTTGGCACCATCCTATGCCAACCTATTCATGGGCCATCTAGAGGAATTCTCCCTAAACACCCAGAATCCGATACCCCTCACCTGGTTCAGATTCACTGATGACATCTTCGTGATCTGGATCAAGGGTGAGGACACCCTATCCAAATTCCTTCAGAACCTCAACACCTTCTCCCCCATTCGCATCACCTGGTCCTACTCAACTCATCAAGCCACTTTCTTCAATGTTGATCCCCATCTCAAAGATGGCTACATCAGTACCTCTGTCCATATCAAATCTACTAACCACCAGCAACACCTCCACTTCAATGGCTGCCACCCATTCCATACAAGAAGTCCCTTCCATACAGCCTAGACACCTGTCGTCGTCAAATCTGCAGTGACAAGCAGTCCCTCTTAAAATATAACGAGGGTCTCACTGAGGCCCTCACAGACCATAATTATCCCCTCACTCTTGTACAAAAACAAATCTCCAGTGCCTTATCTTTTCAGTCTCCCACAACCTCCCAAAGTCTCTCCGTCCGGCCACAGAGGAGCATTCCCCTCATAAATCAATACCACGCAGGACTGGCGCAACTGAATTACATTCAGTGAATTTTATCCACAGTGGATGATGTTGAACTCCATGACTGTTCCTTTATAGAGTGTAAAAAAATTCCCATTACCAGTCACAATAAAAGATTTATTTATTTATCACACACCTGGTTTTGGCTTGTGCCCATTCTCAGGTGTTTACACATTCATGTACATGTTTATATTGCTGGAGATTAATAAAAATGAAACATCCTTATTATAATCATGCTGTGGAGACAGTTTTTCCATTCAGTTGCACATTTGTTACCATTTTCACACCCATGTTTCAGTTTATTAAAAATTTAGTTGCATACTTCACTACTGTGTCATGAACTTGCGATATACACTGTGTTTGCATACAAACATTACATCTCTTCCAGGGTTTCAACTACCTGTTGTCATGCCCTGAAATGAGAGATGTCCTGCCCACTATCCTTCCCACCCCTCCCACAGTGGTATTCTGCCATCCACCGAAACTACACAACATATCCACTCATCCCAACAGAACCCCTGCTTCCAACTTCTTTCCTCATTGCTCATATCCCTGTAATAGATCTGAACGCAAGACCTGTTCCATACATCCTTCCACTACCACTACCACTACCACCACCACCACCACCACCACCACCACCACCACCACCACCACCTACTCCAGTTGTGTCACAAACATTACCTATCCCATCAAAGGGAGGGCTACTTATAAAACCAGTCATGTAATCTACCAGCTAAGCTGCAACCATAGTGCTGCATTCTATGTGGGCATGACAACTAACAGGCTGTCTGTCCGCATGAATGGCCACCAAGTAACTGTTGCCAAGAAACAAGCAGACCACCCCGTTGCTGAGCAACATGACATCCTTCATTTCAATGACTGCTTCACAGCCTGTGCCATATGGATCCTTCCCACCAACATCAGCTTTTCTGAATTGAGCAGGTGGGAACTCTCCCTGCAATATATCCTATGTTCCTGTAACCCTCCTGGCCTCAACCTTCGTTAGTCATTTTTCTCACCCATCCAGCCCCTTCCCTGTCCCCATTCCAGCACTACACAACCCTCATTCCACCAATGCACCCATTTTTTTTACTGCTCTCCTTTTCCGCTACCCCCTCCCCCTCCACCTCTCCCCTGCCCACCATCTCAGCTCCCAACTGCTTCTAGCTGCTCTAGCCTCTCTCCACTTCATCCTTGTGAGCTCCCCAGCAGCACTTCACTATTCCCCATCCCTACCCTGCTATCCCTCCCCCTCTCTGCCCCAGTCTCCTTCTTACTCCCACCCACTTGGCTGCAGTCGTGTGTGTGTGTGTGTGTGTGTGTGTTTTGTCTATTTTCAACAAAGGCCTTGTTGACCAAAAGCTTATATTTTGACAGTCTTTTTGTTGTGCATATCTGTGACTCAGCATTTCCATTATATGGTGTGTAGCAACTTTCCTTTTCATAATATTGTACTGTTATCTGTTGCATGTTTCTGTGTGCTACACTTCAGTCAGCAATAGGTGAGTGTTTGCCTTTCCTTATTTTATATATGTACATATTATATATTTAACTATATATCTAAAAACACAGATGATGTGACCTAACGAACGAAAGTGCTGGCAGGTCGATAGACACACAAACAAACACAAACATACACATGAAATTCAAGCTTACGCAACAAACTGTTGCCTCATCAGGAAAGAGGGAAGGAGAGGGAAAGACGAAAGGATGTGGGTTTTAAGGGAGAGGGTAAGGAGTCATTCCAATCCCGGGAGCGGAAAGACTTACCTTAGGGGGAAGTGCGAGTGTATACCTGTCCTTTTTTCCCCCTAAGGTAAGTCTTTCCGCTCCCGGGATTGGAATGACTCCTTACCCTCTCCCTTAAAACCCACATCCTTTCGTCTTTCCCTCTCCTTCCCTCTTTCCTGATGAGGCAACAGTTTGTTGCGAAAGCTTGAATTTCATCTGTATGTTTGTGTTTGTTTGTGTGTCTATTGACCTGCCAGCACTTTCGTTCGGTAAGTCACATCATCTGTGTTTTTAGATATATTTTTCCCACGTGGAATGTTTCCCTCTATTATATTTATATATTTATCTTATATTTATACTTATATTATATATAAGTATCATCATGATGATATAAATATATATTTAGATGGCCGGATGGGGGTTTCAAGCCTGCTCTTTCTGAAAATGAGTGCAGCACATTAATATGTGTGCCGCCTTGTCCACTGGTGCAGCAGGTATTGGATTTATTATTATTTAACTTTTCTTGCATTCCAGTCACATCTTCAAAGGTAAGGTGGACTAAATATTTACATCTTATCAAATGTACTCATTATCTCTTTCATGGCTGTAAGAAGGAGATAAATGAGTGATCGTGCAATTGGCATCTCTAAAGTACTGTCACAGAGTTTAACTATTATTTTTAAACATGGCCTATTGTTCTAAAATTTATTTTTATGTTCTTTAATAAAAACCTTTTTCATTATTATGTAGTACTCCAGTCTCTAAATCATTATTAATGGTAGTTCTGCCTCATACTTTCTCTTTAGCTCCGTGTAATTATTGTTTTCTTCCCTGATACTGCCTGTTAGTTCGTATCTTCTTTTTTCTATCCCCCGCTTTCCCTTTACCATATCTTCAATCTGTTGCTGGAGTAAGCAACGGTATCTCAAGATGTGGCTTAGCCAATTTTTCTTCCTGCTCCTTGTGGTGTGTAAGAGATTTCTGTTTTTCCCAGCTCTTCAACAGTTTCTTGTTCCTCATGCTGCCTTCCCAACTCACCATTCTAGTTTCCTCCATACCCACATTTTGAGTACCTCCAGCCTTCTTTCCTCATCTGTTCACAGTGTCCAGGCCTCTGTACCAAATAAAACTGTGCCCTTTGTAGAGAATTTGGACAATCTTCTCATTAGTCTTTTTTTTTCCTTCAATGGCCTGCATAGCATTTCCCCCTATTCTTTTCAAATGCTTGCTTGATTATCACTTTTCTCAGTTTTATATCTGTGTAACATTTCAAGTCTTCTGTTATAAGATTTCTAAAGTACTTGAATTTTGCAGCTTTCTGGAGTTGTCAGTTTATTGTGATTTGGACTTCTCTCTTTTTCCTCCAAGTATCATACTTTTGGTCTTTTTCTGATTTATTTTCAATCCAAATACTTCACATTTGCTGTTTAGGTCTTCCACCAATTACATACCTTCTTTGTTCTGCCAGCATCACCATATCAGCAAAGCATATACACACTTATCATTTTGCCTTCTCACTCACTCCTCTCATTTATACTTTGTGCCAGTTTAATGGTTGTGACTGGTACAACCAAACTAATATTTAGTATGTTTTAGAAATATTTCATGCATTTGTTCACTGCCTGTCAACTGATCAATATGTTTTAACAAATCAGTTATTACCTCTTCATTACTTTTATTTATTCATTCCTGGGAAAAATGCTGTCAGGTGACACTAAATACATACTCAGGCACTTACAGTTTATCTTTCCCAGTATGAAACAATGTGAATAGTTTAGTTACATACTTGAAACACTATGGAGTCATCTGAGTTCCTCCATTCTGGGAAACATTCTGTGTACGCTCTTCTCCTATTGTCATGGTCCCTCACTATACCTAACACAGCTTCACTTGTCAAGTCACTTCTGTTGTACTGCTGCTCATTATCATAAGTGGTAATAATAAAACATTGTAACCAGCCACTGCTACTGGCTTTTCTACAGCTCATTGGTGCCCTCCAGTATTTACATTCTCCCACAGTTCAGTGAAATGAGCTTTAACTGAAAATGGTTTGCTTCTACTATGTATAGGAAACCACATCCTGAATTTAACATTTAGGCACAATGTAACATACTCTCTGCAAGAGGGACGTGGAACTATTGCAAATTTAAGTATCAAACAAGTGTAGTTTCAGCTGCCTGAGACTGCAGTCATGCGTGTGAGTTGCGTTTACGCATGTGTGCGCGCACGCGTGTGTGTGTGTGTGTGTGTGTGTGTGTGTGTGTGTGTGTGTGTGTGTTGTTGACAAAGGCCTTAATGGCCAAAGCTATAATTGTAAGAATCTTTTTGTTGTGTCTCTCTGCGACTCAGCATTATTCTGCATACGGTATTTTATGTTTTTGCATGACATTATTGTGATTGGGTACAATCTATTTACTCTTCAGGCAAAGATAATGTAATTTAGCCCAACTCTGAGCTATACTACAAAGGCTGACTTGGTATACCTTATCAGTGCAGTCTGGAATGAATTGGTGCATGCCGGCAAGGTTCTAAAGTTGTCATCAGAAATGAAGTTTTATTTCCTTCGTTTTTTATTAATCATTCTTCAGGAATGAAATCAGTGTATCTTCCAATCATTTTGTTTCCTATCACTTCAGATTGTCACAGGCTTTAAATTCTAGCTGCAAGTAATTATACCTGCTCAAAATCTTATTGAGAAAGTTGCCATTGCAACATTCTGTTCTCTATAGACACTCTGAAATGAAACTCTGCCAAATTTTTAATAACAACACTAAACACTGTTTGCTCTGTCAGACTACAGTAGTGTGCCTGAGGTTACCTCCTGCCTTTTAACAACTTTACATAAACAACAGTAAGTGAAGTTCTTTTCTCGGGGAATTTACTGAGTGATCATGGCAATGGTGGATGCCCATACAAATACCAAACATAATTTGGACAGAGTTCTCGGCAGAAACAAACGCACACTGAAACGCCTGACCTATTCAACATTTTTTGGGCAAAATAGTTCCTTAAGGTACAAGAATAACAAGAGAGCAGCAAATAGTGGAGACATTGAGCTGCTGACAGGCACAACAAAATGATGGTAAACAAGTAAGCTTTTGGCCAAAAACACCTTCTTCTGAATTAGACACCGTCCACACACACATTCATTCAAACGTACTCATCACACACATTCCCACTGTGTCTGGCTGCCGAGGTCAGACTGCGAGTAACCACACATGATGGGAGACGCAATCTGGCTGGTGGGGATGAGGAGGAGGCTGGGGCAGGGAAGGAGAGGGATAGCAGGGTAGAGGTGTGGGACAGTAAAGTGCTGCTTGTGGGAGCATACAGGGACAAGGTGGAAAGAGGGTAGGGCAGCTAAGAGCAGTCAGGAGGTTAGACAGAGGTCATGGGAGGAGGGGGTGGGACGAGAGTTTGGGTGAGTCAGAAAAGGAGAGAAGTAAAATGAATGTGGGTACATTGGTGAATAGAAGGCTGTGTAGTACTGGAGTGGGAACAGAGAAGGGTATACATGAGTGAAGAAAAATGACTAACGAGGGTTGAGGCCAGGAGGGTAACCCTTAAGTTTCATTAGTCATTGTCCTTTACCCACCTATCTCCTTCTCTGTTCCCATGCCAGCACTACACTGCCCTCTATTCCACCATCTCACCCACAGTCGTTTTACTTCTCCCCTTTTTTGCTCCCTCCCCCATCCCCACCCCTCTTGCCCTCCATCTAACTTCCCGATTGTGCCTCACTGCCCTACCCTCTCTCCACCTTGTCCCTGTATGCTCCCACAAGCAGCACTTTAACACTCCCACCCCTACCCTGCTATCCCTCTCTCTCCCTGCCCCAGCTTTCTCTTTGTCCCCACCACCCAGAATGTGTCTCCCATCACGCACAGTTAATCACTGTCTGGCCTCGGCAGCCACAGTGGTTTTTTTGTGTTTGTGTGTGTGTGTGTGTGTGTGTGTGTGTGTGTTGTGTGTGTGTGTGTGTTTTGTCTAATTCAGAAGAAGGCCTTTTGGCTAAAAGCTTACTTGTTTAGCAGTTTTTTTTTGTTGTGCCTGTCTGCAACTCGGCATCTCTACTATTCATTATTCAATCCCGGATTTTCTGTAGTTTGAAGAGAGTAGCAAATTATGATTTCATTGAAGACACAATATAATCTTTATATATTTATTATATGAAATATATATATAACTAAGAGAAGTCTCCGAGATATCAATATATTCAATAAGCATACAATTTATGAATTACCTGCAATACAAGCAGACGGGAGGTGAGAACGGACTCATGTGCTGGACCTCCGAGTAACAACGTAAGGTTGATAATTGTCATATTGTTAATCTCAATAGTGTTTTTGTCAATATGAACATGCAACAGCTTAAACCGTGGAAGAACTTTGAGTACAGCTGTGCCAATTAGGCCCACTTCATTATGTGAAAATTTTACAGTGCTTGCCTCCATAATGTCTCGATCAGCATTGTACCTGGAATGAATAATATGTTTAGGAAGTCTGCATCAAGATAGAATAAAAAATCTGCATGTGATTAATCAGGCAAAACCTGCTGGCAACACATGGCAGACTTCTCATAAAAAACACACACTGAATGGAAACATGATTTTTTTAAAATGTCATCCAATGGACAACGCCACCTCTGGTGTCTAGCTGTTAATGTTGCTGGTCACTAACACAAATGTCTTACACCTGAGTCTTGCTAACCATCTCAGATTTTTTTATAGTGGAACAAGGGCCACTCAGCCTCATGACATCAAATGATAAGCTGTTGTTTATAAGGGAAACGGACTGAGGATCAACCAAAGAAGCATCCAGACTAAAAAGCTTACAGCAGGGTGGGACCACACAGCATCTGTTTCTTAAATCAATGGACATACAATCACCAATGATGTGTTAAATCTTCACTCTGAAGACACTGCTATGTAATTTAAAAATTTAGCTAGTGGGGTACAATGTCTGCTGCCACTGTGAGGAAGTAGTCATGGAATTTTATGACCAATGATTTTAGTATGTCACCAGTTTTGTCCGAGCTATTTTTTGAGGGCTGAATTTCATTAGGATCAGTGTTTTTGTTTGTTTCTTATTTAATAAAGTTCTAAATTGTTTTCTCTTACTCTTACAGTATTTATGATAAAATAATTCAATTGGATAGATAAAAAATCTATTCACCAAGCGGCGGCAGAACACACACATAAAAGAAGGTTGCAATGAGGCAAGCTTTCGGAGCCACTGGCTCCTTCTTCAGGCGGAAGGGTTGAAGGGGAAGGAAGACGGGTGAAGGAAAAGGATTGGAGAGTCTAGGAAAAGGGGTAAATTTTGGGAAAGTCAACCAGAACCGCGGAACAGGGGGGACTTACTGCATGGGATGAGGTGGGGAGTATTTTGCAATATTGGTGGTAATAAGGTTTCAATTCTTGGCATCAACTTGTTCTCTGAATTACATAGAGCTCTCTCTTCCTAACACTGTCCATACTTGCTTCTGTACAATTTTGAACTTCAATATTGCACAGTAAATAAATTAAAATATTCTGTGAAAGAACACTGAGCCGAAAAGAGATCTGTCAAAATATATATAAATGATAAAAATAACAAAAACATGGATCTTTGTCTGAAGAGATTCAGGTGGCAAATGATGATGAAACTATTAGTGCGGCTATTAGTATCCTGCAAAAAGAAAGAAAACATGTAAATATGTAAAGCATTTGCTATGAGGATTAGTTAAGTGACTGTGAATCTATTTATTCTTAAATGTGTAAAAGTAGGTAAAACTGCCTTATTAATTTAAGGTTAGGTTATTATAGCATACAGGAGCTTCATATTTTTTTGTGCAGCTGATTCAGGCTGTTAAAGAAGCACATACTTAACTAGAATTTAGAACTGGAGAATGGGCTTAACCAATTGCTTTCTAATCATTATTAAGTCAAACCTCTTTCAGGAATGCATTGTTTGAGACTGTTTTAGAACTCCACATTAAAAGCAACTTGACACAAAGTTTCTTCAAAAACCAAATACCAAGACAGTCAAAGAAGTTGTCAAACTCAGCATGGTTTAAATAATTCCACTAGAAAATTTTTAAACCTACAAAACAACCAGTACACGTTAAACTAATAAAGTTTCAAATTAAATTGTCAGAGTTTTTTACACAGACATCTGCTTGTCCAAAGAGTTTAACGACTAGCCTGGTTCTGGCAAAATATTTGTCCTGATCACTGACCTGAACAACACCATTTAATTGAAATTTATTGTGATTATTGTTATCATCATCCAGCAACAAAATTTCAAATACTTCTGAGATCTGTAAGGTCACTTATGTGACCCTGTTAATATTTGTGAGCTTCTTGGACCTGGATGATATGCAACTGTTCTCTGTACTATCATCAGACAGGGTGGTGACTGTTTCATCAAAAGATTTCCCCGAGATTTTCAGCTTCAAATTCCAAATTTTACTTAATCATTTTTTGTTGCATGTGGGAGCAAGTTTTACTTTACTAGCTATGTCCACAAACGAATTTTTTAAATTACCACATCACTTATTAGTGAGAATTCCAAATTCAGCTACAATTTACTATTTTACCAACAATTCCACAAGATAAATGCTTGCTGCTTCTGGAAATTTCACTGTCATGATCCTATGCCATGCTTTGTCATTTTATGATAACCTCAAGTATGTGAGAAATCTCCACAGCAACACATCTCAAACTCTTGTCAGTGGAATGTGCTATCAATAGACATTCAATGCATAATGTTTCAAACCTGACACTCTTCACACTACGGTCAACATAACAATTTGAAGCATGACGCTGTGAGTCTGTCAGGAAAGTTCTGCTTTGAACTGAAATCGAGGAGGGGGAAAAAAAAGCATCAGAACCTGAATATTCAATGCTGATATACAAAACATGCATGTTTCCAGACAAGTCACAACACTGTCTATTCAGCACACAACACACAAACCTACAGCTAAAGAGCTACACCATCATCATCTTCGCCCTCATCGTACTGAAATTAATACCTGCCACAACCACTATTTTTGAGGGAGTTTTATTAGTGTCATCCACACCAATTTCTTATGATCACCCCTTTGGTGAGTATATACAAAATCGTGAATATTCCTTTCAATCCTACTCTATGGAGTCTAGTCCTGACAACTTACCAAATTATTAGCTAAAATCAAACAATGTAAACTAAAGGTTGGAATATCAACAATATTAGGAAAAGGATAGAGTGCTACCCACTGTAAGGATAACCCACTGAGTTGCAGAGGAGCACAACAAAAAGACTGTTAAACATTATAGCTTTCGGCCAAAGCCTTCTTCGGCAGAGAAAGCACACAGACATTCACACAAGCAAGTACACCTCACACACACACATGACCGTTTCTACCAGCAGCTCCAACATGAATGTGACTGTCACATGAATAGCAATCTGAAGTGGGGCAGGGAAGGGGGAGAGACGGCACAGTATGGGTGGGGGGAGGGAAGAGTGCTGTCTGGTGAGGTATGCAGGAACTAGAGACTGTCAGGCACAGCGTAGACTGGTGGTGGTGGTGGTGGTGGTGGTGGTGGTGGTGGTGGTTGGGGGAGGGGGGGGGGAAGGGGAGGGGGAACACAGAGTGGGAAAGGAGAGGAGCTGGGGAAGGGAAAGGGCAGGTGGGGGGCACATTGTCATAGGCCAATGCACAAAGAAGGTGAGGGAATGTGAAATGGGACCAGTTGACAGGACGAGGGGGCAGTTAAGAAAAGCTGGTGGTGGAGGGGAGTACCCAGGTGGCCCAGGTTGTGAAGCAGCCATTCAAAAAACTTGCACGCTATGTTTGGCTACATGTTAGGCCATGTAATGGTCTATTTTGCTCTTGGCCACAGTTTGGCAGAGGCCGTTCCTCCTGGTGGACAGCTAGTTTCTAGTCATACCAATACAAGAAGATGTGCAATGTTTGCAGCAGAGCTAGTATACAACATGGCTGCTTTCACAGTTGGCCTGGTCTTCATGGGGTAAGATAAGCTTGTGACAAGACTAGAAAAGGAAGTGATGGGTGGGTGGATTGGGCAAGTTTTGCACCTGGGTCTTCCACAGGTATATGATATGTGTGTCGCAAGGATTTGGGACTGTAAGTGGCATAAGGATATACTAGAATGTTGTGACGGTTGGATGGGCAACAGAACACCACTTGGGAGGGGTATGAAGGACTAGGGTCAGATGTCCCTCATTTTAGGGCATGCTTCTTGACTATCAAAGCTCTGACAAAGGATGTGATTCAGTTGTTCCAGTTTGGGGTGGTACTGGATGACAAAGAGAGCACTCCTTTGTCTTTCTTGAGGGTGGTGGGAGAATTGGGGGTGTGTGAGGAAATGGCATGGAAAATTTGTTTGTGGACTAGGTCAAGAGGATAGTGCCTGTCCATGAAGGCCTTGGTGAGACATTCAGCATACTGGGAAAGGGAGTTCTTGTCACTCTAGATATGCTTCCCCAGGTAGCAAGGCTGTATGGGAGGGATTTTGATGTGAAAGGGAAGGGCAGCTGTCAAAATGCAGGTATTGCTAGCAGATTATAGGTTTAATGTGGAGAAAGTTGCGGATGAAGCCATCAGAGTGGAGGAGGTCAACATCTAGGGAGATAGTACATTAGGTTGAAGAGAACTAAGTGAAGAGAATGATAGAGAAGATGTTGAGATTGTGAAGGAATGAGGATAGGGTCCCAAGCCCAGATCAAGAAGACATAATCAATGATTCTGAACTAGATCAAGGGTTTGGGGTAGTGGGAGGACAGTAGTGTTTCCTCTAGCTGTACCGTAAACAGGTTGGCACAGGAAGGTACCATGTGGGTGTCCATGACTGTGTCGTGTATTTGTTTGTATACCTTCCCATGAAAGGACAAGTAGTTATGAGTTAGGTTTAAGTTAGTTAGGTAAATGAGGTAGTGGGTTTGCAGTCTGAAGGATGTTGGGGAAGGTAGTGTTCAATTGCAGCAACACCATGGGCATGAGGGATGTTGGTGTCTAGAGAAGTGGCATCAGTAGTGACCAGTAGGGAACAAGGTGGTAAAGTGGTGAGGATAGTGCGAGTTGGTGAAGGGAGTGGTTAGTATCTTTGATGTGAGAGACTAGATTATGGGCAACTGGTTGGAGGTGCTGGTCAATGAGGACAGAAATCCTTTCAGTGAAGGCAGAATAACCAGCTACAATGGGGTGTCCAAGATTGTTGCATGTAGAAGGGGTGTGTGTGTGTGTGTGTGTGTGTGTGTGTGTGTGTGTGTGTATGTATTCAGGGGATAGGCTCTGAGAAGAGGTTTTCTGGGAAGAGCCAACTGCTTTAAGCAGGGATTACTCTGGCAGAGTTTATACCTGGACAAGTCAGACAGACATTTGGCAGACGCCTTCTGCCAAGTAGTTACAGCAACTTATCACAACAGTGGTGGAGCCTTTGTCTGCAGGGAGCGTGATTAGGTCCGGATCTGTTTTGAGATTGTGTAAGCCACACCAACTCCCATACCTTCTCTGTTTCTTTTTGCCCCATATTTTTGCGCAATTTTTATGCAGTTTTATGTATTTGTTCACATGTTTATGTACTTTTATGTGTTTTTGCTTACTTTTTTGTGTGTGTTTTTGTATGCCTGTACATACTTTTCCGCATCTTTTCCTGTTATCCAGCTTCCCTGAGAACTATCCAACAGCTACATTTGCTGATTTTCCATGTCATTTCCCATTTCCCCAATGTCATCTGTGCCACAATGGTCCCTGCCCCATCTTTGTGCACCAGTTCAGAAAAGTATCCCTTTCCCTGATTAAAACACATTCCCACATCTTGTTCCTTAAATGCTGCCTAAACCATGGAATCCCCCCCCCCCCCCCCAACAGCCTAAGCACAGAAGTTCCTTTCTCTGCATCCCACCCTTTCTTTCACAATGACCTTAGCTTTTGATTCCATCAGTCCGTGTCCATCACAAAAAAACACTTCCATGGCACGGGCATCCCAGAATCACCACTGCTCCTTCCCCAAGATACTGCTCCGATGCCATATCCACTACATACATCACATCTCTGAAACTGAATCCTTTGCTCTCCAGCACCTGGAACACCATTCCAGACACCACGTCAATTGTTGCCTTCGGGCATCATTATCCAACCTATATCGTATCCACAGTATTCCTCTCCGTCAACTCTTTGTAGCACTCAGACCCCATCTACATGACCTTTCCAACTTGCCACAGTTCGCAAAACTACCTTCCAACACTCCAAATCCAGGGCCTAAAAATTCCAGTAACATTGTCGTTAACTTTTCCACCAAAATCTTCAACCCCACAGAAGTTTCAGCCCTAACCAAAGGCATCACCTTTAGCCCTACACCAAAATTTAACCATGTTGGACTTGTCAAAGACCTGCTCTCCTCCTCTTGAACTGTGCAATGGAAACACTCGTTTGCAACCAATCCTTACAACGAAAGCCAACCAAATTCCAACACTGAACCTCTTATCTCACAGTTCATACCACTATCCAACCATGATCCTCCCCCCCATCCCCCACCCACCTAACCAACCTCTGGTCATCTCCCAGGAATTCCTTATCTCCAACTTGGCCTCACCATCCTTCTCCAAGTCCCTTCCTAAACACACTAACCTTTCAGCAGAAAAAAAAGGACAGCCATACAAAGGCTCAAAACAGATCCTGACCTAATCAT
The DNA here is from genome assembly GCF_023864345.2 of Schistocerca serialis cubense. Classification (NCBI taxonomy): domain Eukaryota; kingdom Metazoa; phylum Arthropoda; class Insecta; order Orthoptera; family Acrididae; genus Schistocerca; species Schistocerca serialis. The sequence continues at coordinate 1,811,970 of NW_026048515.1, read as the reverse complement.
CCTACCTGCACACAAAGGTTCCACCACTGTCATTATGAATCACACTGATCATACTCTGCCAATTGTCTGAGTCCTCCATCTATAAACTCTACCACAGTGATCCCATCTCAGAATTCCAACATAACCTGAAATCCTGCTTAAAGCTTCAGGCCCTTCCAAGAATCTCTCCCATCATTCCATTTCCCTCCCCACCCCTACAACACCCCACACACTGGCCTTCTACATGCTCCCCAAGTTTCACAAACTCAACAATCCTACCTGCCCCATTGTTGCTGGTTATAGCGTCCCCACTGGAAGGATTTTGGCCGTCACTGACAGACAACCCCATTCAAATTCCTGTAATCTATCCTCCCACATCAAAAATATCAACCACTTCCTTCACTGACACTCTACCATCTCAACTGCTTTGCCTCCTGGTTCCCTGTTTCCAACTGGTCACAGTTGATGCCGCCACTTCCCTGTCCATCAACTCCCTCATGACCATGGTTTTGCCACAGATGAACATTACCTTTCTCAATGTCCTGCTGATGCCAAACTCACTCCCTCATTAATCTAAATAATTAAATCCTAACACTTAACTACTTCTCCCTTGAAGGGAAAGTATACAAACAAATCCACAACACAGCCATGGGCATCTGGCATGGCACTCTCCTATGCCAATCATTTTATGGGACATTTAGAAGAAACTTTCATAACCTTACACAACCCCAAACCCATTACCTCGTTCGGATTCATTGATGACGTCTTCGTGATCTGGGCTCTTCACAACCTCAACGCCACCTCTCCCATCCACTTCACTTAGTCCTCTTCAAACCAATGAGCCATCTTCCTCAATGTTGACCTCCTCTTCTCTAATGGCTCCATCCACACCTCTCTTCACATTAAACTTACCAACTGCTAACAGCATTTTGACAGCTGTTATCCCTTCCACATCAAAAATTCCATCCCATATAGCATTGCCACCTGCAGTGACAAGAACTTTCTTTCCCAGTATGTTGCATGTCTCACCAAGGCCTTCATGGGCAGACACTATTCCCTGGACCTAGCCCACAAACAGATTTCCCATGCCATTTCCCACCACCCCCAAGAGCCAGCTACAAAGGAGTGTCACTTTCATCACCCAGTAACCCAGTACCACTCCAAACTGGAACAACTGAACCACATCCTTTGTCAGAGCTTTGATAGTCAAGCAGTATGCCCTGCAATGAGGGACATCCTAACCAAGGTCCTTTCCACCCCTCATAAATCTGTGTTCCGTCAGCCACACAAACTCCACAACATCCTTGTCTACCCCTATGCCACTCCCAGTCCCAGCCCCTTGCCACAGATACCGTATCCCTGTGGAAGACCTTGGTGCAAAATCTTCCCAAACCACACACTCAGCACTTCCTATTCCAATCCTGTCAGAGGCTTATCAAAGGCCAGGCTGACTCTGAAAAGAGCCATGTTGTATACCAGCTCTGCTGCAGCCACTGCAAAGCTTTTTATATTGGTATGACCACCAACCAGCTGTACACCAGGGTAAATGGCCACTGCCAAACTATGACCAAGAGCAAAGTAAACCACCCTGTGGCACAACATGTAGCTGAACTCATCATGCTAGGTTTCAGTGGCTCCTTCACCAACCCAGGCCATCTGGATCCTCCCCTCCACCTCCAGCTTTTCTGAACTGCACAGATGGGAGTTCTCCTTACACACATTCTCCATTCCTGAAATGAGGCCAGCTTCCACCTACAATAACCTACTGTCCCCATTCCCTCCACCCAACAATTTCCGCCCCCTCGTTCTGTCACCTACTCCCGTTTGACATTCCCTCACCCTCTATGTGTGTTGCCCTGCGCCAATGTATCCACCTGTCTTTTCCCCTTCCCTATATCCCTCCTTTCCCACTCCGCATTCCCCCCTTCCCCACCCACTCAACACTGTCCCTGGTAGTGTCTAGTCCCTGTTCACCCTGCCACACAGCATTCATCTCTCCCCCACCCATACCCTGATATCCCTCCTCTTTCCCCATCCCACTCCAGATTGCTATTCACATGGCAGGCAGTTACATTCCAGTTGGAGCTGCTGCTGACGGAAGCCATCAAGTGTGCGTGAGGTGTATTTGCTTGTGTGAATGTGTGTGTGGTCTTTGCTGAAGAAGGCTTTGGCTTAAAGCTATAATTGGTAATAATCTTTTTGTTGTGTCTCTTGAAACTCAACAGGTCACCTTTACAGTGGTAGCAATCTACAATTTTCCTAATATTGACAGTATTAGGTAAGAAATTGGAGGCATCTGAAACTGGATATACTGAAGTATATTAGGGATACCATGGACAGATATGGTCACAAATGTGACAGTACTGCAGCATATGAATATTAGGGATTCTAAATACCAATATTAAAAGAAAAAAGTCAATACTTTGGCCCTACAAAGCACAACAACAAATACCACCAGTAGCAATAAATGCTGCAAGGAAAGACAGATGGCAAATGTGGTCCAGGACATTATCGTGGCCACGTAACTTAAGGCAGCAGTTTGGAGGTTTTCTTTGTTTATTTATTTGTAACAGACTCCATTACAGTATTTGTGTGTGTGTGTGTGTGATTAGTGTAAAGCAGGGCTTAACAACTGGCCGGTTTTGAGCGCGAGTACTCGCGTCTGCTCAGGCACGTGCTCGCGAGCAGGTGCAAGGTTGCGGAGTAGGGAGGAAGGGGAGGGGAAATGCGCGCGCACGTTTGAATAGGGCCACTGCGTGCCTATTGAATTCGCGCCGACTGTGTAACGTTTAAAGTACTACGATCAGCTCTAACAGTCACTTCGCTGGTTAAGAATCATGTCAAGTCGCCGTTGTGTAACCCCAACCATGCTTTCGCAGTTCAACCCCCATTGGGAGGAATTTTATCTTTTTACAGAAAAAGATGGTGTTGCAAAATGTTTAGTATGTTACTAAACGCTGAATTCTTTTACGGAATTTAATTTGCAGCGACATTATATGTCGTACCACGTGAAAGACTATGGACGTGGAAAATGTGATGGACCAGATCGTGCACAATTAAACTTAAAAGGAAGCTATCCGAAGAAGATCTGGACGACGAAGAAAAATCAACTGAGGCAGCTCTCAGAGTGAGTTACAAAATTGCTTTGCTTTTAGCAGAATCCCTGCGCCCCTTCACTGATGGCGATTTAATAAAATAATGTTTGGTAGTTGCAGCGGAACATTTGTGTCCATCTCAAGTTGAACAGTTTCGGATTGTGCCATTATCTAACATGACCATTATGCGTCGCATACAGGACATGGCAGACAACGTCCAGAGCCAGCTTGCAAATATCTGTAAAGATTTTATGGCACATTCTCTAGCTCTGGACGAAAGTGTTGATATCACTGGAACAGCGCAGCTTGCCATATTTATTAGAGGTGTTAATAGAGATCTTCAGGTGAGGGAGGAGCTCCTCGATGTAGTAGCCATGAAGAACACTACAACCGGAGGTGATATTTTAAGTAGTGTTGAAGAAAGTGTTGAAAATATAGGATTGTCGTGGAATTCTTTAGTTTTAGTGTCTACAGATGGTAGAGGCATACACTAAGCTAATAAAATTATGTGGCACGTGTACATTCTCCTTTATTTGTTTCATTTGTCGCAGTAATAATTCGTGAGTGATATCCCTGCAGGTAGCCGCGGATTTACATTGACTGGCGGCAGCTGTTGTGTACCCCAAATGACTCTCCCCACTCTCTGCTCTGGTCCGGTAGTGCGGGTAGCGTGCTCGCGCTGCTCCATGCTCGCGCCTTGCTGCTCACAGCTTGCTCCGCGAGCACGTATGTTGTGAAGCCCTGGTGTAAAGTAATGTTCGCATTGTAAGATGATGATGATGATGATGATGATGATGATGATGATGATGAGAGAAGGGGTAGGGTGAACCCTGGTGCCAGTATATAGCCTACTACTTGTAAACAACACTGAGGGGACCTCCAAGTCTAACATCCCCATCCCTTGAAGTGATCACCATCAACAGTGTCACATGCCCTCACTTCATGAGACATTGCGGAGAGGTTTGGTATTTAAACCAGGACATTGGCACAAAGTCTGATGTTCTGGAGTTTACACCGAAACTTCCTCTCCCTTTGCTGGCTGAATACTGGCTGCAAAAATTTTTCCCACCACCAGAATTCAAACCAGTTTACCCTCAGGTCAAGTGCCACAGCACAAGTGTGCATTAGTGATCTTGGCCACACAGGCGGGTAATGGTCTGGATTGAGCACAGAATCATTGTTCAGAAAAACCCACGAACAAAACACAGATAATGCTACATATTGCTGATATTACTGGAGGACAAAGAAGTTAAGGAAAACAAGAATTCCTATCAAGTTACTTGTAATAATAATAATAATGTGAAGAAGTCAAAGAAGAAAAATAAGAATATATAAAGAGATTTTGATTCACTTACTTTGGAAGTCTATGCCTTGGGCACGGCAAAATATGAAACAACTGTGGAACTGAATACACAAAGTTTACAACTTGTGGAATAAAGAAAAGGAGCATCGTCTTGCTGAAGTGACCCAAGATACCAACAACAGCAAAAGTCATTCCAGAAAAATAGCAGAAGGTGTCTCCAACAAACACACGTGATGGGTACCTGGAAAAAGTGAAGCCAGAAAATTAAGAAAGTTTAAATGAAATTTACATTACAGTTAAATTTAATGTCTCTGCTTACAGAAACAGTTTGTAATAGTATAATTATTTGACCAAAAAAGGTTATGTAATTTCACTCTTCTGGAAGCAGTTTTGTACAACAGACATTAGGAATAATACACTGCAATGGAACAATCCTTAACAATAAAGACAGACTACTGATATTGATATTAGAGAGCTGATTCATCTACATCAACATTTACTCATTCAAATTACTTATTACTGAATAAAAAGTATGTTGAAGTTGGGACATTTCACTATAAAAACAAGGAATTTGTTGGATCCTGTCAAAAACAATCCCTGTCTAGGGCTCAGAATGGTGTTTTATATTCAGATATTCCAGTGGAAAGGCCTTTAAAGGTTGCTGGCAGATCTTGGGTAGGAAGCTGGAAGTCAGCAGATACTGGATTATATTAGATTCAGCTTTTGTTTCATAGACCCAAAAAGGAGATGATTTTGTGGGTGTGGAACAAAACATCTGAATATAATACTCACTGCCCTGATCATTTGGTAGGAGATTGTTAAAATAGGTGAATATATTACAGTAATCTGGAACTAATAATATTTGCAGAATTAGTACACTGTCAGAATGAAACATAGTCATGCACTTTTAATAAATTTATCACACACAAAATACCTGATCTCAACTGTTGTAACCATCTACTGTCAAAGCTGAAATCTAACAGACATTTTGAATTAAGCTGGTCTAGCAGTCCCTGTTAAGATATTCGTCTCTTAACTAGAAGAAGTTGCCTGTAAAAAAGTATTTCAAACTCTGTTTAAACTATGCTTTATCTGAAACCAAGTGTTCATTGGCAGAGCTTTTCATAAATACACATTAAAATCACCAGCAACGACATTTCCTCGTTTTTTACTGTGAGATGGGACAACAGAGCTTCCAGGTTTTTTATGAAGAGGTTAAAATTTCCTGAATTAGCTCTATATGTAGTTACTATTATAAAGGACTTATTATGAAATACTACTTCTGTTGCACAAGCTTCCAAGTGCTGCTCTGAGCAAAATTTATAAATATCAGTACTCTTGATATCAAAACAGTTTCTGACAAATGTGGCAACTCTTTATTTCTCCATATTTTCTCTACAGAAGTAAGAAGCTAACTCAATCCTGTAACATTTAATGTATCTACACAAGTGCTCAGATGATTTTCAGAGAGGATGACTGTATCAACTGGTTTTCTCAATTCTAATTCTTCAGCATAAATAAGCAACTCATTAAGCTCACCCCTTAGTTCCCAGATATTCTCATACAATAAGGATAACTGATTTTATGCACTGCAGAGTGCAGAAAGTTGAAATAAGTAGTTCTCGTAACATGCAAAGATCAGCACATTCCTCAAACTGGGGAACTATCAAGAATGGGGTTCCACAAGGGTCAGTCTTGGGTCCTTTGTTGTTCTTATTATATATTAATGACTTGCCATTCTATATTCATGAAGAGGCAAAGTTAGTTCTCTTCGCTGATGATACAAGTATAGTAATCACACCTGAGAAACAAGAATTAACTGATGAAATTGTCAATACTGTCTTTCAGAAAATTACTAAGTGGTTCCTTGTAAACGGACTCTCACTGAATTTTGATAAGACACAGTACATACAGTTCCGTACAGTGAATGGTATGACGCCATTAATAAATATAGACCTTAATCAGAAGCATATAGCTAAGGTAGAATATTCCAAATTTTTAGGTATGTCCATTGATGAGAGATTAAATTGGAAGAAACACATTGATGATCTGCTGAAACGTTTGAGTTCAGCTACTTATGCAATAAGGGTCATTGCAAATTTTGGTGATAAACATCTTAGTAAATTAGCTTACTACACCTATTTTCACTCATTGCTTTCATATGGCATCATATTTTGGGGTAAATCATCACTGAGGAATAAAGTATTTATTGCACAAAAGCGTGTAATCAGAATAATAGCTGGAGTCCACCCAAGATCATCCTGCAGACATTTATTTAAGGATCTAGGGATATTCACAGTAGCTTCACAGTATATATACTCTCTTATGAAATTTGTTATTAACAACCAAACCCAATTCAAAAGTAATAGCAGTGTGCATAACTACAATACTAGGAGAAAGGACGACCTTCACTATTCAAGATTAAATCTAACTTTGGCACAGAAAGGGGTGAATTATACTGGCACTAAAGTATTTGGTCACTTACCAAATAGTATCAAAAGTCTGACAGATAACCAGCAAGTATTTAAGAAGAAATTAAAAGAATTTCTGAATGACAACTCCTTCTACTCCATAGAGGAATTTTTAGATATAAATTAAGAAAAAAAAGAAAAAAAACCAAAAATATTAAAAAAAAATAAAAAAAAAAATAAAATAAAAAAAAAATAAAAAATAAAGAAAAACAAAAAACGCAAAAAATAAAGTTGTTATATTAACTTAAGTATGTTGTTAAATTAACCTAATTATGTCATGTATTGGAAAATTCGACTCGTTCCACATCATTACGAAATATCGTATTCATGATCCATGGAACTAGAATTAATCTAATCTAATCTAATCTAATCTAATCTAATCTAATCTGGCTGAATTACAACTGGATGAACCTAATTTTTCTGTCAATTTTTGAATAGCTCCAGTTTCAATCAGAGACTGTCTGCATTAATTGTGTACATTACAATTTGCTTTATGGTTGCCTGTTTTATCAATGTGAATGTCATTTTCAACCTGTCTATGAACATATTTTGTTTCTGCCCTCCCTACCATAAAAAACTGCTGTATTATTAAAAAAATGCAGTAAAATAATCCCTCATCAGCCACACCTACAATTTATCAGAATATTTTCACTCAAGGATGTAAATTCCTTTTAACTCTAAGTTCCTATAACAATAAACAAGTCCTGACTTTGCCAGAATATTGACAGGTGATAGTACTTTGTGTAAAGTTACACAAATGCTTTGTTTGAAGTATCAAATAAAAACAGCAACAGAGCAAATGAAGGGGAAGAGTAGTGCTCCCCCTGCACATACGCACAACAGTCAAGGTAGTTTCTTCTCTACACATGCAATGCTATCTACAAACAAGGTCCATAATTATCATTGTCAGTAGATTACATTTGTTGTTAGTAGACTTTACAGAAGTGGCAGCGACAGATACTTATGCCTGTTCATGCATTCCTTTCTCATTCCCATCTCAGAAGGCTCCTATTTCATTATGGGTTTTCACAAAACATGGTGTGTGTACGAACAAATGAATGAGCAGGACATTCATATTTTGCTTGAAATGTCATATATGTGAGATGATTATCCTATGAATGTTCCTAGTTATCAGACTAGCATCAAACTGAATGAAAAGTTCTGATAATGCTTTTTGTAAATACTGCAGCTCTTTTCCTTTTCAGCTAACAGGACAGACTTTCTGTCTTGTACACTAGTGTTCAAAAAAACACACCTTGAACAACTAGAGATTGGACATTCATATTCTCAGGACATGTACATTAGTATGTTCTGCAGAAATGATTAGCATCTCAATCTCTTCAGTTCAGCATGTGTCCTGTTGCCTAACAGACACAGGGTCTGCTTTGGACCCTGATAACTTGTTCAATGTGTGATGGCATCAATGTGTATAAGGTGCAAATGGCATCCTGTGATATAGCCATTGTGTTCATCTGGTTCCAAAGTTCACCTTTAGTGGTTGGCATTGTGTCACAGTGCTGCATATTTCATTTCACCATATCCCACACGTATTCAAATGGCAATAAGCCTGGCAGTCAGGCAGGGCAGGATGAAAGGCTGACATCCTGTGACACCAAAAAGGCACATGTTCATGCAGCAACATGTGGTCACACATTGACATGCTGAAAACTGGGGGGGTATTGTGCAGAAAGGGTATGGCTAGGGATCATAGGATGTCATTAACTAAGATAACACTGGTCACACTGCCCTGGACATGCACCAACTATGATTTGTGGTTGTATCCAATAGCAACCCGCGCCATAAGGCCTTGAGATGGCGCCATAAGGCCTTGAGATGGCACTGTATGTCTTGTGCAAATGCAGTCACTGTGATGCTGCTGCCCCTGTCTGAAGCAATCCATAATGCGGCCATCATTTTCAAAGAAACAGAACCTATATCCATCCGTAAACATTATTTGATGCCATTCCTGTCTCCAGTAACTTTTCTCCAGACACCATTGCTATCTAGCATGTTTCTGCACATTCATCAAAGGTGAGTGGAGACGTGGATGACGCACACATAACCCATGCTGTAATAAACAGCAATGGACTGTCACCCTTGATAGTATACAATGTGTTACACTGCTTCAATGTTGCTCCAGACCCAAGGAGGATGCAGATCTGATCTACATACCTTTCAGATGAGGTGTCGATCACCTCAGGGGAGGGGGGGGGGGGGGGGGGGAGGGTTGCTCTGAGTGGTGTGATCTAGCCCCTCTCATCATGTTCTACAGCCTTCCATGAACCATTCTGCACAAATTTGTTGCACTACTGAAACGCTTTGTCCCACACAAACAGCAATTTCTCAGATGGATGTATGACATTCTCTCATGCCAATAATGTACCCTATTTCAATCTCACTAATTTGACAGTATGGGTTGCACATACATCTGCGAGGCATCCTGCACATCTGCTCAATTTGTACTGAGCCATTACCTTCTGTTACGTAGCAATAACAAGAGGTGCAGGCACATTTCACTAGTAGATAGTTTCGCATCGCAATATTGATGATGACCTTGAACCTGCGGCCTGATGTGGTTCTAATCCTAATCATTTCCGTAGAACTTACTAATGTACATGTCCTGTGACTATGAATGTCTTATCTCTAGCAGTTCTAGGTGTTCTGTTTTTTTATGGACTTGAGTTTATTTTGGAAACAATTATTAAGAATTGATTGTGTACGTAACTACAACATGACAGTTGGCCACCCACTCATAAAATAAAACATCCTTTTCCTTAATGGATCTAATAGAAATTTTACACTCCCTTCCAACTGATCCAATTTTTCACCTCTAACCCGTGAACTTCCTGATTTTTAATCATTCTTTTCAATTTATAACAATTTTTTTTATAATATGAAAGCAATTACAGTTCCACACCTGTTTACATGATACAAATTGTGTGTGAAAGTGGACTATCAAGAACAAATATGAAATTTACAAAGAAGAGCTAAAGCCATACTGAAACAGATACAACAGGAAAGTAATGTGAAAATGTTTGAAGACAGTCATGCCCACAATGTTTCAAAATTTGTGTCAAACTCTGCCAAAGAGACCATAAATGTGTCAGATGTTATTAAGCCTAGGGCAAGATTTAGAAACATTATCACCATTATACAGAAAAAAGTGCGGATTCAACGAAAAGGGATTGTGCTTTACTCAAAGCAAGATCAAACAATGGTGCAACCACGCCAATGGATTAATCAAAAACTTGTGAACTAATCAAGTATTGAAATATTTCTATTCAGAGTTTAAAAATGTAAGACTTCTCAAGGTTGACAGTTATGAAAAATCTGGTTTCACAACACAGAAACTACATCTGAATCAATATGTGTAAGAAGAGAGTTGCATCAGATATAAACAAATCTGTCTAAGAAACAACACACGATAGCACCTATACAAATAAATGAATCATTGCACTAGGTGACACAGTTTGGGAAATTAGTAAAATGGACCAAATGAAACAGAAGTAGGTTCAATAGTAACAATTGGAAAGCAAAAGAAACCCACCATGAGAAAGATGAAAATGAGGTCACACAGAGTCTGAAATTGACACCCAGGATCAAAAAGAAGAGTGCTCCACAAACCCAAATGGAATTATTTTTCGTAAAGAAACACCATTAAAGAAATATGATGGTTTGTGGCACATCAATTACTGAAGGTTCTGACTTCAACAGCAGCCTTTTAAAAATGTGCAATGTTTAGGGACTAAAACTGATGAATTAGAAGTGCTGCTGAGTACCTCAAGGATGTTTTAGTGTTGAACATATGCAAGCACTGGCTACAAAAAAAGGCTTGAAGGTATAGCTAATATATCAGGATTTTATACGATTAACAACTCTGGTAGGAATTGCCTACCACCTACTGCCTCACTCCTCATACACCTTACTAACTTCATACTATCATACAACTTCTTCTCCTTTGAAGAGAAGGTACACAAACAAATCCACAGCACACCCATGGGCACCTGCATGGTACCCTCCTATGCTAACCTGATTATGGGACACGTACAGGAAACCTTCCTAGTTTCTCAAAATCCCTAATCTGGTTCAGGTTCACTGGCAATATCTTCACGATCTGGATTCAGGGCCAAGAGAACCTATCCTTATTCCTTCGCCACGTCAGTACCTTCTCTCCCATCCACTTCACCTGGTCCTCCTCAACCCAAAATGCCATCTTCTTGGTTGTTAATCACCTCCTTTCTGATGGCTCCATCCACACCTCTGTCCACATTAAACCTATCAATCACTAACAGTACCTACCAGCATTTTGACTGCTGCTATCCCTTCCACACCAAAAAAATCCATCCCATACAGCCTGCCCACCTAGGGACAGCATATCTGAAATGACAAGAATTCCCTTGCCCAGTATGCCAAGGGTATCACAAAAGCCTTCAGACAAGCACTATACCCAGACATAGTCCACAAAAATATTTTCTGTGCCACATTCCCCACACACCACCAATTCACCTGCCACCTCCAAGAATGAGCTACAAAGGAGCTGCTTCATAACCTGGATCATCTGGATCCTCCCCTCCAAAATGATCTTTTTTGAACTGCAGAGCTGATAGTTATTATTACAACACGTTCTCCATTCCCAAAAGTATTCGGGCCTCAAACTATGATAACCTACTGTCCCCGCACCTTCCACGCAACAGTTTCCACCCCTCTGTCCTATCACCTCCTCTCAGTTCATATCCCCTCAACTTCACTGTGCGCCATTTCTGCCAATGCACCCACCAGTCTTTCCCCCTCTCTGCTCTCTCCTCCTCTGCTCCCTATTCCCCCCTCCCTCCACCTGCTCAGCATTATGACCCTGTACCTGGCACCCATACAATGCCATCCCTCCCCCTTCCCCTCCGTACTCCAGATGGCTGCTTTCTTTCAATGCAACAGTCACATTCCAGCCAGTGTGGCTGGAGATAATGATCATGTGTGCGTGAGATGGTGAGATGTGCCTGTTTGTGTGAATGTTTCTGTGTTTTCCTTTTTTTTCTGAAGAAGGCTTCATACAAAAGCTCAGTGTGTAACACTCTTTTGCGGTGTCTGTCTGTAACTCAACGAGTCATCTTTATGGTGGGTAGCAATTTACTCTCTTCATAATAGGAGGTATATAAGTTCCAGAAATGCTCAAAGAATTTGAGAAGAGTGGGGAAGTTGGTCCGCTGGCAGGTTGAGTGTGTGGGATAAAAAAGAATGGAAGGAAATGTGGAACAAATGGCATTGGTGAAGGAAACGATAAGTCTGCTCTATCCCCTGGCTAATGTTTGCGACACATCAGTGTACTGTGGGTTGCAAAAGCTCAGTGCCATTAACAACACTACTTCTGAATATCAAACAAAAACAATCCGACAACAACACAAACAAGCATGGTTTTTTCAACTGAATCTACAGCAGCTGCCAGGTACTGAGTGGTTAAAGCCTTGCCATGAACACTACTGCCATTATGGCACAACCTTGCTTCTATGTGTCTCATGCCCCTGGAGTGCTCAGCTGGTAGTCTTCCACTGAGCAGTATTTACCTCAGAATCCAACTGCTCTGCTGCCACTGCAGACTCCAGGCTTATGACGGTCACAACTAGCAACCCATCAAATGCTGTTCCCTCTCAGCAAACATGCTCTCTCCAGCCTTATACTGGCTGTGCTTAGAAGTCAATCAATTGAAGTCCACACTCTCAACTGTCCTCGAGCAACCACCTTGTCAGACCCCATTTTCACCATCCTTGAGCACATCGTCTCAGTTGACTATCTTCAGTCCGTCCTTGAGCACACTATTTCTTTCCACCCACCACAACCTCACAGTCTTTGTTTGTGTAAGAACTTTCCAGGGCAACATAAGCGATTGACTTTCAGCATGAATCCAGTAGTACAGAATGTGTTATTGTATTCTATACCTTACATTAGTAAACGTTCAGTTGTTCTTTGCTAGCTGGCCACTTCAATCGTAGCATGTTTTTATCCTCAGTTGTGGGTGTGGTATATGCTGAAAGTACGTAATCCGCATGTGTTTTATCACCAACAATTTTAGTGCATTTTGTAGGATGATTTATTGGATGGGGTCCATAGGTAAGCTTGCAATCAAAGAGTTAATACAGTATGAAACAGTTGTGGACAGTTCAGTGGAAATCAGTGAGACAGAAATGATCAGTGGAGCAGCCCATGATTATTTCCTGGGTTTTACAGTATTGATTTTAAAGTGCTAGAAGCAATATGAGCATGTGCAATCTATGAGGTGTATTTGAAGGGATCATTGGGAAGTCTTGATATTGTGTGAAGCACAAGGAAAGAAGTGTCCCAGCACACTGGAGAAAGTGTATGGGACTGGAGCAAGTGCCTCTGACTTATTGTATGTGTAAAAGAGAGAGTATAGAGAGGACAGAATTGAACCTTATGGCACTCCTGAAAATGTATTGATGTTGTGGGATTGGGTTTGGCTGATGGTAACAAAAGTTGCATTGTGCAAGACAATAAGGTGTACAGTGTCAAAAGACTCATCAGTATCAAAAGAGATAGACACAGAAGTTTGTTTTTCATTCATTTGTAAGGATAGGAAGTGGAGAAACTGATAAACTAAGTACTTGAGACTGAAGCAAGAGGACATGGTGTTTCAGATTTTCTTATGAACGGTACACAGATTTATGCAAAGATCTTGCCAGTTGGGGAAAATGATAGGTTGATGAGTATACACAGCAATATAAGTATTTTGGTGGTCTTTCATCATTCGGGGTATACAGTATGGTATGGTGAAGTACATGTAAATCTTGAAGGAAGGGCCTGGGGCTTTCTTTATGATGACAATACATAATGGAGTCATCACAATGTGCAGGATGCGTTTAATTTGGTTTGTGGTTTTCTGTTTAAGTATCAGGAATAGGGACAAAGAGGTGGGACAAACTTGAATTGTTAGGTTCAGTGACACATCTTTAAGGGAAAGAGGTTTGCTTTCTGAGCATACTGATTGTAATTAGTTTTTATAGATAAGAGGATAGTGTGGTTTGTGATTTGTACTGGTGAGGCACTGGAAAGCTTTATAACACTTTGTTCAGAGAACAGGAAGTGGAGTGTTGAGTTATGTACATGGCTGTAATCAGTCAAGGCATCTCTCTGCCATCCTCCATATATGATGATGGAACACTGGGACTGTGTCTTATATTACTGTAGGAGGTTGGTTGGTTGGTTGGTTGACTTGGGGGGAAGGGACCAAACAGCAAGGTCATTGGTCCCATTGGATTAGGGAAGGATGGGAAAGGAAGTCAGCTGTGCCCTCTCAAAGAACCATCCCAGCATTTTCCTAAAGCAAGGGAAATCACGGAAAACCTAAATCAGGGTGGCCGGTATTACTGTGAGAGGACTTATAGCAATCAGTCACTATTTATGTTATCAAATTTATTTTATTATCCTTTATCAGTGAGAAAGTGTCCCAGTTTCTGATGCAGAGGAAGGATCAGTAGGATTATGGTATTCTCTGAGGAGCAGAAGGAGGGAGGAGGGGAAGGAAGGAAGGAAGATGAGGGTTTTACGTCCCACTGACATCTGAAGTCATTACAGACAGATCACAAGTTTGAAAAATTTCAAGGATGGAGAAGGAAATTGACTATGCCTTTTCAAAGGAACCATCACAGCATTTTCCTGGAGCATTTTGGAGAAATCATGGAACATCTAAATCTGGATGGCCGGATGTGGATTTGAACCATTGTCCCCCCCAAATGCGAGTCCAGTGTGCTAACCACTGTGCCACCTCACTCGGTGCAGTGGAAAGAGGGAGAGAGGGGAGAGGAGGAGGGGGAGAACATCTGAAGGTGGGGGGAGTGATAGTCAGTTGAGGGTAAATGATGGGAATGTGGATGGATGTAGTATCAGATCAGATTCCTTGAAGGGAGACGCAGTGAGGAATATGTCATCAGGGTTTGCCTTGTTATTGGGAGGCTCCTGATATGAGTATGTATTTAGTTTCAGAAGGCATTCCATTTGACGTGGGTGTAGTGTTGCTCAATTTTTAATGGATGTTTTATGCTGCTTCGACGAATTGAGATGGTTGGAAGGATGAAAAGATGATCACTTTCAGCTGGGTTAAGGGGTTGTGCAATGATGTCACAAATTTGTCTGGTGAACACAAAATGTTATCTGTGGTGGAGTAACTTTCTGGACAGATCTGCATCTACATACGTATTCCGTACGCGTATCTGCATGGCAGAGGGCAGAGGGTACCTTTTACCATTACTAGTCATTTCCTTTCGTATTCCATTCGCAAATAGAGCGAAGGAAAAATGACTATGTGTATGCCTCCTGACAAGCCCTAACTTCTTATATCTTATCTTCATGGTCCTTACCCGAAATGTATGTTGGTTGGCATAGAATCTCTCTGCAGTCAGCTTCAAATGGCTGTTCTCTAAATTTTCTCAATAGGATTTCATGAAAAAAATGTTGCCTTCCCTCAAGAGATTCCAATTTGAGTTTACGATACATCTACATAATTCATACATGTTGAACATATCTACTGGTGTCAAATCTAGTAGCACACCTCTGAACTGCTTCAGTGTCGTCCTCTAATCTGATCTTGTGGTGATCTAAAACCCTCTAGCAGTACTCAAAAATGGGTTGCAGTAGTGTTCTATATACGCAGTCTCCTTTACAGATGAATGACATTTTCCTAAAATTCAACCAATAAACTGAAGTCGACCATTCGCCTTCCTACTACCATCCTTAGGTACTCATTCCATATCGTATCACTCTGCAACATTGTGCCTAGATATTTCATTGACGTGACTGTATTTGAACATTATGGGATTGTTTTTCCTACTCATCTGCATTAACTTAAATTTTTCTACATTTAGAGCAAGCTGCTATTCATCACACCAACTAGAAATTTTGTCTAAGTCATCTTGTATCCTCCTAGAGTCACTCAACAATGACATCTTCCCACACACCACACTGTGATCAGAAAAGAGTTACAGATTGTTGTTCACCCTGTCTGTCACATAATTAATGTCTATGTAGAGTAAGAGAGGTCCTATCACATTTCCCTATGGTACTCGTGACGATACTCATGTGTCTGATGAACACTTGCCCTTACCGTTCACATATCTGGGGACTTTCATATTACCAGAATTCTGTTAACAGCCTGAAGATGGGTGCTATGTCAAACGCTTTCCAGAAACCAAGGAATATGGAATCAGTTCAATGGCCTTTATCAATGGTTTTCAGGATATCATGTGAGATAAGGGCAAACTGAGTTTTTCATGAGCAATGCTTTCTCAGAATATGTTCAGAAATTCTGCAGCAAACCGATCTTAAGGATATCGGTCTGTAATTTTGCAGGTGCATTTTTCCCTTCTCTTGTATAGGAGCCACCTGCACTCTTTACTGGTCACTTGGGACTTGGCAGTGGATGAGAGATTCACGTAAATGCAATCTAATTAAGGGGCCAATACCTTAGAGTATTCTGTAAACCCAAACTGGGATTCCACCCAAACCTGGTTACTTATTTGTTTTCATCTCTTTCAGTTTCTTCTGGACATTAGGGATGCCTATTACTACATCCTCTGTACGAACGTCTGTGTAACAGTCAAACGATGGTATGTTTGTACACTCCTGCATGAACAATTTCTTAAACATGAATTTTTTAAACTTCAGCTTTCCTTTTGCTGTTTTCTACTGCCACACCAGACTGATCGATGAGTGACTGTACTGCAGCAGACTTCAACCCACTTAGCAATTTTACATAGAACCAGAATCTTCCTGCATTCTCGGCTAGACTTTTCACTATTTCTATGACTCTGAATAATTTTAAAAATGTCGAAGGGGAATCGGGTAGCTGGTAAGAACATCTGATAATTACATTGTGTTTACCTAAGCCTGTTACTCGCATCCAAATAACTTAATGGCCAGACTCAATTTTGACCTCAATAGACACAATATCCCCCATATGCCTCACTAAATACTTTGGAGCTTTCTAAGTTGTGTTTCAGCCAGTATTTGGTTCGGAGAATAATTTGAGTGCAACAACTTTCCTGGAGGCCAGCAAATTCATGAACTTTGACAATTTACTGTTAAAATTTTAACAGTCGAGTGCCTTTATTTCATAAATGGTCTGATTTTGATCTCTGTGAATTGACAGATGAGCATTCATCAGGGGATCTCAAACTATTGCTTAGCCTAAAAAGCCCTCATGTGCACTTGACATGAACTCTACTACCTAAGCAGCTGCTTCCTTTATGTAGTGCACCTCTGACCTATCAAGGAAAATAATACAACTCTCTACCCCATAACGCAGAACCAGAAATCTGCAGATAAGGCCATCTCAGGCTCTAAACCGAAGAACACCACTCAATTCTCAGTACAATGATGCAAATTGTAAGCTCTGCTTGCACCATGCAAGTGAGTCCAGCAGTCTTCACCTCTTCCAACAGTTACTTGTACAAACTGAAGATGGCATCAGAACCCAAGCAACAGATATCAGAATGAGATTTTCACTCTGCAGCAGCGGAGTGTGCGCTGATATGAAACTTCCTGGCAGATTAAAACTGTGTGCCAGACTGAGACTCGAACTTGGGAACTTTGCCTTTCGCGGGCAAGTGCTTGACCAACTGAGCCACCCAAGCACAACTCACACCCCGTCCTCACAGCTTTACTTCTGCCAGTATCTCGTCTCCTACCTTCCAAAATTTACAGAAGCTCTCCTGCGAACCCTGCAGAACTAGCACTCCTGAAAGAAAGGATATAGCGGAGACATGGCTTATCCACAGCCTGGAGGATGTTTCCAGAAAGAGATTTTCATTCTGCAGTGGAGTGTGCACTGATATGAAACTTCCTGGCAGATTAAAACTGTGTGCCGGACCGAGACTTGAACTCGGGACCTTTGCCTTTCGCGGGCAAGTGCTCTACCAACTGAGCTACCCAAGCATGACTCACACCCCATCCTCACAGCTTAACTCCTGCCAGTATCTTGTCTCCTACCTTCCAAACTTTACAGAAGCTCTCCTGCGAACCCTGCAGAACTAGCACTCCTGAAAGAAAGGATATTGCGGAGACATGGCTTAGCCACACCCTGGGGGATGTTTCCAGAATGAGATTTTCACTCTGCAGCGGAGTGTGCGCTGATATGAAACTTCCTGGCAGATTAAAACTGTGTGCCGGACCGAGACTCGAACTCGGAACCTTTGCCTTTCGCGGGCAAGTGGTAGAGCACTTGCCCACGAAAGGCAAAGGTCCCGAATTCGAGTCTCGGTCCGGCACACAGTTTTAACCTGCCAGCAAGTTTCAACAGATATCAGGTTTCATTGGTGCTGTTGTCAGGTGCAACTTGCAGATGAGTGCACCCTCCACCTTTGATAGCTGTAGGCAGATTCTACTCCACACCCCAAAGGAGACCCCTAGCAGACACACCAATGTCTGGTCAGCCTCCACGCTGGCACTGTCTCAAGTGCCACAAGTATGTTACAACCTGCCACTCACCATGCTGTGAGACCACATTCCCCACATTGGGTACACTGCAAAGTGCCTCAGCAGTGGAGCCTGTGGGCAAAACAAGTGACACCTAAGGTATCCCATGCGACATGCCAGATTCTCAAGTGCTACTACATCCTGAGGCAACAATCTGCAGACGGCTGACTGTCGCCAACAGTATCTTCAGCTGTTTGCGAATTGTGGCCAGCTCTTTCTGTATCCACATACAGCATGCACACACCCTGTCTATCCTTGTACTACTTAGTTAAGAACTATAAAAGCACACACAGAAAGCTCTCCCGGTGTGTCACCAATGCAGGCTGGTGTGACTTACTGGGATGTCTAGATGGCCATTCAAAAGAAATGACAACTTTCCCTAAATCTAGAGTTTACAGTGATTGAAACGTGAAACTAGACTCTTAAATATAAAAACACGCCAGGAATTCAAGCTTTAAACTAAGAATGCACACAGAAAAAGCTCAATATGTAACTCACTATCCCCTGGTGTTTTATCAACAGAGGTTGGAGCCTGAGGCAATGGCGTTAAGTCACTTTTAGGGTTGTTAGGAAGCCGACATGAACATGCAAGTCAGCAGGTCACCTTTCAGGTTGTTAAAAAGCTGACACCAACATGCAAGCTTAGCACAAAAACGGATATGGACAGTAAGGTATGCAGCAGTAACATAGGTGGCAAGATAAGAAAGTATAAGATATCTGGGGGACATAAAAATTGTGGCAGGGGTGACTGTTAGGGATCTCAGGTGGAATGTATGAGTAGGGGAAGTGGCTGTAAGTACATTTTTATAAGGTGGCAACTGAATCTCAAGCATGGGAAGGAGGTTGTTGGTTTCAAGGGGGTTGTGCATTATATGATAGGTGGATATTGTGGTGTGGTTACAATTTTTATTTGCTAAG
The DNA here is from genome assembly GCF_023864345.2 of Schistocerca serialis cubense. Classification (NCBI taxonomy): domain Eukaryota; kingdom Metazoa; phylum Arthropoda; class Insecta; order Orthoptera; family Acrididae; genus Schistocerca; species Schistocerca serialis. Next base: position 1,792,726 of record NW_026048515.1, on the reverse strand, counting down.
GATAAACTTCTGGATGCTATTTCTGGCTATAATACTGTACTGCTGTCTCATCATGTTAAGCATGGATTAAAAAGATATAGTCTAGAGGTGGGCTTAAACTAATTGCTGAAGTTGTGGAAAACAACATGGGTATGTGGGGAATTGGAAGGAAGTGGAGGGAGACCCAGAGAATTAATGGATTGGAGGGGAGTGCCAGTAGGACACTCCTTAAAAAATATCTAGTGGCAACACTGTTGGAGTGACCCTCCAACTCTCCATTTCCCAAAGCAGTGATGTGTTGTGAGGGGTCTCCTACCTCAACCTCCCTCGACTTTCTCCAGTAGTGACCACATAATTAGTTTAGACTGTGGTACCAAAACAGAAACAGATTAACAGTACAAGAGATTATTTTAAGGAAACTATGAAACAGCGAATTGTCCAATTCAAAGATACAGCAGTCACTGTCACAGACATATCAAGTTCCCTTTATGCAGCAGACTCTCGACCATCAAGCCTAATGTGACAGAAGGTAAAGTCAAATAACAAAAAAGCTGGATGGGCTGGAGTTCTATATATTCTCTCTTTCAGCCCCAGCTGTATCATTCAAAACACACTTTTTTTTACACCAAGACCCAATTATATTAACATTTTCTGCTTTCCTCCATAATACAAGCTAGTTATAAGTATTTGTTATACACATTCTGCAGCCTTCGAAACTCATTACAGTAAACATAAAATGACTTGCATTGTAAAGCATGAATGTCTGATTACACACATGTCAAAAGCCAGGCCAAACAAAAAAGATGAAAGTTACAGGTTTGAGGTTTCTGAAAAGCATTTGATAGATGATTGTTTCTCTCCTTTAGCCCTCTCTTGTGCTACAATATCCCTCCACTTACACAAATAGATGACATCAGATGGCATTGCTTCCTCCTGCTCACTAATGTACTGCAGTGCTGCCTCAACAGTTTTGAATCGTTCTGAATGTGGAATGAAATTTCTCTTGTCATCTAAGTTTGCCTCCTCCTCTTGTGCTACTTCTCCCCGTGTCACCATTTTCACAATATTGTTGCCTGTTAGTTCATCATTTGTCATCCACTCTGTGAAATCCTCTGCATCGATATCCTCACAGTCAGGTACATTTGTAAGCAATGAAAGGATATCATTATTTCCATCTCTGACTTTTGTTTCACACATGGATTCAAAGTTAAAGTATTCGACTTCATAGTGTAAAAGAATTTTCCAACACCACGGAAGTGATATATTAGGCATCTCTTCCTAAGCTTCAGCAAACCTTTGATTTTATCCATACTGGATGAGAGGTTGTGGGGTGTGAATGTCAATGTTAAAAAATATATTGGCTCAGGCACTTGTTTACACTATAAACAAGTTGCTGATCCAATATATTTTTTAACATTCAGCAAAACACCTTCTGATGTCTAGTAAGTCAGCCCTCTTCAGAATGGTTACACATTCTTCACTGTTATCAATCATCAATATCAATGTACAAGACAATGGCAGTGGTACTACTTACTTAGCATCATAAAGATGCACTGGTCCATCAGCTGACAAAGAACAGTCACATTTGTAGGTAAAAATAATGCTCTGATATCTCCATCCGTTAGTTCATCATTGGCAGGACGTGAACATGCAGCACAGCTTTCCTCAGTAAATTATTGTCTTTCAAATATTTCTCTACAGCTGGTACAAATTAATTTTGGAACCAGGTTTAAAATATTTCTGAATTAATCTAAAAATTTCTTTTGATGAGTGTAGTGCAGGGGCAGTGATAACCAATATTTTCAGGTTTTTGAAAGCTCTAGGCTTCCTTGATTTGCCTATTAATGTAAGCCAAAGCTTGTGGTTGCCAATTGCATTACTGCAAACCAATATGGTAACTTGTTCCTTATTTTTCTTGTATCTGAGTGCTGCAGTTTCCTTTTTTGAAGAAGCATTTTCACAGGGAGCACCTTTTAATTTAAACCACTCACATCGCAATTGTACAACTGTTCACCAGAAATTCCCTCCTCATCAATTAACTTCGAAAAATAATCTTGAAACTATGGCACAGCCTCTTTGATAGCGGAGAAAGTCTCTGCACTAATGGTAATGTGGTGAATACCAAATCAATTTTTCCACCGATCCAACCGTCACTGATAAATTCTGAATCTTCTCCTTCTATTTGCCACCGAAATTGCAAAGATTTTTCCTACAGTATCGGTCCAGTAACAGACAAATCTTTTCCTCTTAAATGTCATGCCATAAAAATACAGCTTCCTCAACTTCTTTATACTTATCTTTTTAACATTGTCTTCCTTACTTTTATTCCACATCCACTAGTCTGGGAAGCACTCCACTTTTCAATTTCTGCTCAAGTTTTTTTCCAGTCTCAAACAGTACTTTTTCCTATGCTTAACTCCAAAGTAATAATTTTGGTTGTTACCCCAGAATCCTGTCACATTACACCACATAATTTCTGTTCCATAGTCATTAAAAGTTTTTTTCATTTATCACCCATTTTGGACTTTTTAATTAAAATGCAAAGGACCTCACAAAACAACAATTTAAGAATGCACACAATTTGGACATTTGAAATGCAGTTAAAGAAGCAAAGAACACAGGGTTGCCAACAGAGCTGCTCTCTATACGTATTGTTGTTTATGAGCGCTGGAAGAGGGCTTCTATGTATTGTTTGTTGAAGAGTGGTTCCAATAATTTATTCAATATCAACAATACAGCATGTATCTTACAACTGTGATTCGGATGTGTTAAAAGTACAAAATAGACATAAAACATTTTGAAAGGCCACAAAACATTATAGCCAGCATGCACTTGCTAAATATTTGGAAAAATGCAGTATGTACAATAAATTAATCCTCATTTTATCATGGACAAGTATTATTTCAATATTAATTAAGTAGGCAAAGTAGTCATAAGTTGGGCAGTAAAGAGTCTCTTGTATTTGATATATCCCTCCCACTGTTTTGCAGCTGATTCCAGTCACGCCTTTTGTTATCTCATACCCATTTATTGCTTGGGCCTCTTCATCAGAAATGCTTTTGTGGGAAGCACCTGTTTTTGATAATGACTAGAAAGATATTTGCATCATTTTTTGGCTGTGCAGCTGAGTTGTAACATAGTTATTCTTTGCTACTTTTAGTTTTGACAGTTCTCTGCTATTGATTCCATTGTCAAATTGTTCAATTGAGTTTTTGAAAGAAATAAAGTTATTGTGGTTACGATCACCTTACTGTGTAATAGAGATAACACAATGAGCTCTACCTATAAGACAGTGACCACTGAAAGCAAGACAAAGCAGCAAATTCAAGCAAAGCATCAAGCGAGAGAGTAGCTTCACATTACAAAGCTGAAAGTGATCAGACAGGACAACAAATTTCACGGCTATAGAGAGATTCAGAGAAACAAATTAAAGACTTGCAAACAAAAATTATACTAAAGGATGACACGAGTTCACACTACAGAGTGCATTGACAGCACCCTGCAGAGCAGCAGCATAGAAAGCTGCCACAGGCCCAGAAATGAAGGCACAAATACCAAAGCTCTTGCCACAAAGTCCTGATCTATGGCCTTCATGTTGGATTTAGAATTCACACAGCATAACATTACAGAAGACTCCACAAAGTTTGCTGTGGCTGTCAACAGCCTGGACACATGGGTAGTAGAGATAGTGTTGGATGTTATGTCACACAAGACTGGTACCAACACAGTAATATGACTTTTATGCAAATCCATTGACCAACAGATGCAGCAGGTCTTGCACTTGGAATGTATTAGCTATAGGACATCTTCCAAGTTTCAGCAGCATCTACAAAGTACCATGGAGGAGACGATGATGTCAAATGACTTAGTAAGGCATATATGACTCATACAGCTGCCATTGTTGGTAAAAACAGTGATGGTCACTTGTAACACTGATGACATCAACTCTGTGTCATCAGTGGGAGACAAAATATATGCAATAGTGGGACAAGCGAGCACAGCAGTAATAATGCAAGGTGCGAATGATAACACAGCAAGAAGGAAGCTGCAGCTATAAGGCAAGTATAGAGGAGCAGCTATCAACAGTAGTGACCGAGAAACAAGACTCCTTTGGACGACATAGGCATGAAAAGAAAAGATAGGTTGGTACCGTCAATGCTTCGGCACAGGAGCTATAGGCACACACTGGGGGGATGACATAAACAGATATGTTGGTACCATAAACGGTTCTGCACAGGAACTGCAAGGCGCACTTCACCTTGCTTGTTCCCACCATCTGCAGTAGGCACAGCAGGCCTCATACTTTCTGAAAGTGGCCAAGATAAAAATTATGAGATTGTCGTAGGAGACAAACAAGGTTTTGCATCTGTGATGTGACAGATTACACACGATGGTTTAGCCAGGACCAAACAGACAGAGAAACATGTTTGCTCACTCACGTCAACCCAGCTCCTACGGGCACAGTATTTCATCTAACTGTTGCCAACATCTCACCAATTAAAACATACATTGAATATAAAGTAACAGCGGGCACTGGGTTCAGTGAGAGATTCGGACAGAAGTTCCTACTAGCAGAACAATGCGAGACTTTACTGGGATCAAACTTTACCCACCACCAAGGGCTACAGCAACAGCTGTGCCCAGCACAAATTATATGGAACAGTGAGGTAACTATGGACACTGCAGGCAGAGTGACAAGCAATGCTGTCACTTTAGACAGTAATGCAGTTTTGATGGAACTGCGCTGTAAGACACTTCATGACACAGCGCATCACATTAAAACTGCTGCAGGTTAACAGGTTTATTGAACTGCACGAAGATCAAATAGCCCATGGGTGTCACCCATGCACTTGGGCAGGAAGAAGGATGCTACTTTTAGAGACAATGCAGGAATTATCAGATACTAAATGCAAGGAAAATCCCTGACTGCTGCCCTATTCCAAACCTACGGATCGTTACAAATGTGTTCGTCAGCATTGTAAACTGCATAAATACTAGCAACCAGATTCCAGTGGTTGAAGTAGACATTCTCAAGACAAATGACATAACCCCTTTTAGCCTCCAAGTTTCTCCACATGCCGTTCAATCTGAAAAGCACAGCCCAATCTTGGCAGACATTCACTGATGAAGCACTGAGAGGCCTACAGTCCTGCTGTGCATACCTGGAAAAAATATTTATATTTTTGCACATGTCCAAATTACAAGACAACCACCTCAAGATGGCATGTGTGAGAAGCCGAAAGTAATAAAAAGAGCTAAGTGTGCCCTCTGACAGAATCAAGTCACACTATTGGGGCATGAAGTATCAGCATCAGGTATCAGTCCTATCAATCATTAAAAACATGAATGATGAATTGTCATCAGTTTAGGAGATTCCTGAGGATCATCAGCTTTTACCAGATGCCATCTACCTGGGGCAGCACAGATGCAGGTATCCCTCATGGACATGCTGGCAGGTAACAACTTTACTCACAAACAGAGCCTGCCTTTGACACCTGTCATGCAACAGTTCCTTGAGAAGGTAAGAGCCAATTTACAAGGAGCAATTCTTTTGACAAAGCCTATTCATAACACACCACTTGCAACTGTAGTGGACACCAGACAGTCTGCGATCAGGGCAGCCTGTGTCAAAAAGCTGAGGGTAGCTAATAACCTTTAGTATTTTCCTCAAAAAAAAAAAAAAAAGCTTTAAAAATCACAAGCTAAGTAGAGTGTGTACAACAAGGTGCTGCTAGCCATTTATGAGGTTATCTGATACTTCCACCCTTACATTGAAGCTCAGCTGTTTATGGTTTACGCCAATCATAAGCCTTTCAAAGGAGGGAGTTCTGCCAGCTGGAGTTCATTGAGCAGTTTACCACCAAAGTTAAGCACATAAAAGGGGCAGATAATATAGTTGCAGATTTTTTCCTCAAGGGCCGGTGCAATTTACGCATCAGTACATTACGATCAGCTAAGAATAGAGCAAGCCATAGACAAAAAACTACAGCAATTATTATGGGACAACTTGACATCCCTTAAGCTCGAGCAATATCAGATACTAGGCAAGAAGACACTTATTTGCTATGATGTGTCAAAAAACAACCTGAGACCATTAGTGACTAAAAGGATGCAACACTTGGTGTTTGACATCACTCACTATTTCTCACATCCCAGCACTAACACAACAGCAAATTGTTGAAGGAAAAATTCGTGTAGCCGGTAAAAAAAAAAAAAAAAAAAAAAAAAAAAAATCAATGGAAAATCCAGAATGAAATTTAACAATATTATGAAAAGGAAAGTTGCTACTCACCATATAACGGAGATGCTGAGTTGTAGATAGGCACAACAAAAAGACTGTCACAAATAAAGCTATCGGCCAGTAAGGCCTTCATCAAAAACAGAAAACAGACAGACACATGCACACTCATGCAAATGCAACTCACACGCATGACTGCAGTCTCAGGCAACCGTAGCCACACTGTGAGCAGCAGCACCAGTGCATAATGGGAGGGGGCGGGGGTAAGGAGGAGGCAGGGGCGGGGAGGGGGAGTGATACTAGGGTAGGGGTGGCGGACGGTGCAGTGCTGCTGGAGAGTGTGCAGGGACAAGGTGGAGAGGTTACGGCAGCTATGTGCAGTCGGGAGGTTAGACAGAGGACAGAGGAGAGAGGTGGGGAGAGAGGGAGAGATGGGGATTTGAAAAGAATGGGTACGATGGTGGAATGAGGGCTGTATAATGCTGGAATAGGAACAGGGAGGCTGGATGGGTGAGAAAAGTGACGAACAAGGGTTGAGGCAAGGAGGGTTATGGGAACATAGGATATATTGCAGGGAGAGTTCCCACCTGCACAATTCAGATAATCTGGTGTTGGTGGGAAGGATCCATACGGCACAGGCTGTGAAGCAGTCATTGAAATGACGGATGTCGTGTTGGGCAGCATGCTCAGCAACAGGGTGGTCCACTTGTTTCTTGGCTACAGTTTGTCGGTGGCCATTCATGCAGACAGGCAACCTGTTGGTTGGACTGGAGCAACTGAATTACATTATCTACCAGGGTGTTGACTACCTCTCATCATGCCCTGAAATGAGAAATGTCCTGCCCACTATCCTTCTAACCCCCCCCCCCCCCCACACACACACACAGTGGCATTCTGTTGTCCACCAAACCTACACAATATACTTGTCCATCCCTACACAGTCCCTGCTCCCAACCCCTTCTCTCACGGCTCATACCCCTGTAATAGACCACGATGCAAGACCTGTCCCATACATCCTCTCACCAATATCTACTCCAGTCTGGATACAAACATCGTCTATGCCATCATAGCCAGGGCTACCTGTGAAAACAGTCACCTGATCTACAAGCTAAGCTGCAACCACTATGCTACATCCTATGTGAGCATGACAACGAACATGTCTGTCCGTCTGTCTGGATGAATGGGCACCAACAAACTGTGGCCAAGAAACCCTCTGTCTAACCTCCCAACTGCACATACCTGCCCTACCATCTCTGCCTCATCCCTGCGCACTCCACAGCAGCACTGCACTGTCTGCCACCCTTACCGTACTATCCCTCCCCCTCCACACTCCAGCCTCCTACTTACCCCCACTCCCCACTCCCATTATGCATTGGTGCTGCTGCTCACAGTGTGGCTACAGTTGCCTGTAATCATGTGAGTGTGTGTGTTGTGTTTGCATGAGTGTGCGTGTGCGTCTATTGTCTATATTTTAAGAAGGCCTTATGGGCTGAAAGCTTTATTTGTGACAGTCTTTTTGTTGTGCCTATCTGCAACTTAGCATCTCCACTATAGGGTGAATAGTAACTTTCCTTTTCTTAATACTGGTACAAAAAAAGATTACCACATTTGGGTGAGGACGCACCCAGCCTATCAATGGTGAAAAGTTGGTAGTCATGTGCAAAAGACTGTAGAGGACCTCCTGGAAATGACAAATCGATTCTTCCATGTGCACAAAGACTACATACGTCTGCTGCCACTGTCAGAGGAATACTGTTATTTGTTCACAGCATTTGTCAGTTATACGCAATGCCTGTTGGAGAGACGTCAGCAGAAACTATAGTAATGGCCTTCTTAACACATGGGTGTCACAATTCACATGTCCATCTCACATCAGCACCTACCAAGGCGATAGTTTGAATCAACACTGTTTCTAATACTACGTGAATTATGTGGATTCCAACATCACAACATGACCAGCTATCATCCATCTGGCCATCCATCATCCATATGGCACACGACGTTAAAGGGTGTAATTATGTGGTGTGACAGATCATGGAAAATCACCTTGTGCTGTGGACATCCTTTAATCCTGACACAGGGCCCTCAACAGTAGAAATGGTTTATAGGGAAAGGGTGTGCCTACTGGCGGTATTTTTTGTAGCACAACTTACCAATAAGTCACCAGAGGCAACATATATGTTGCGGCAGATAAAGACACATGTAGCTATGCCTCATATGGTGTTTATACACAAGGACATTGCAAGGTGCTCGGGTGCTGTGTTACGAACAGGGATGGTATGCATGCCACATTATATGGGGCCTTTCAGGTTACTGAACAGCAACAAACGTGCAGTACCAATAAAATACAACGATAAGAAGCAAGCTTATATGCTCGATCCCGAACCACCTGAACAACATCAAAACCAGTGGACAGCTACATGATATACAGCGGCAGAGCCTGAAGTGAGTACTGTGCAACATACAGCAACGACCCCGTCGGCACAACCGACGTGTCCAGGGGAAAGGCAAAGGCAGGTTGACAGATTCGTCGTAAATACCCACGCATACCAGGAGCTCCGCTCTACCACAGGGGGGAAGGGGGGCTTTGTGGGAAGCACCTGCTACGGACTGGGGCTAGAGAAACATTTTTATTATTCTTTGGCCAAACGGTCGAAACTGTTGTCCTTTGCTTGTTTTAGTTTGAAAGTTCTCTGTTACTGATTCCTTTGTCATTTTATTGAACCGAGTTTTCGAGAGAAATTAATTGCTACTGTGCGTACGATCGCGTTTCTGTGCAGTAGAGCTAGTGCAATGAGCTAACTAATTATAAATAATTCTTAAAAATTATGTTCCGTACACAATATGTACCTCTCTATTTTCATTTCACTGCTCTTTGTTTTCAGTTTGTAATATGGTTTCATTTCCTCACGACGATAGGTAGTTTTACACTACAATGTAACAGGGCATTGTCACAAATAATGTACTTCGTTTCTAGATGTAATTACATGTCAACTATGGGTCACATCTCTGCTTCACTTTGACAGTTCACTCACGGAGGTTGAACTTGTCTAATTTTTAGAGGTGTAAAATGTCAGTATCTTATATCTATATAATAAATCATGTTTGTAATAGTTGCGCTCGACCGCTACGGTCGCAGGTTCCAAACCTGCCTCGGGCATGGATGTGTGTGATGTCCTTAGGTTAGTTAGGTTTAAATAGTTCTAAGTTCTAGGGGACTGATGACCTCAGAAGTTAAGTCCCATAGTGCTCAGAGCCATTTGAACCATTTTTGTAATAGTTGAAAAATGTATCTCTGTTACAGCTCATGAATATGGTCTTCGTCTTGGCAAGAGATCGCTGGTTTTCGATGTAGAGTAGAATTATTTTACTCTATGCTTTTTGCAGACGACGCAAACAGCGAACAGTATCTTAGCAGAGATACTGTTTAATGAATGACGCGAGTAGGGGGTTAAAAAAGCATCTACAATGCGTGTCAGAAGTACACTGTAAACCGTAAATGTAAAAATGAGCAGCAATTTAATATGCACCAATAAAACGTTCCTACGTTCATGTTTTGAAGTTAATGTAGTGACCTACACTACTAATGCCTGACATAATTTGCACGTGTGTAGCAAATATGGCGAAAGCAGACGACAAATGTCATTCATTCCCTTGACTTTTATAGGATGACTCATACGCTGGCTTGTGAACAAGATATCCTGATAAATGCGCTCGTTACGCATTTTAGGTGTAAAAATGTAACGAGTGTACTTTGCATGCAACAGTGGATATGTTCATTCACTAGTTTCCGAAGTGGGAGGATTACAAAGACGCTTCTATCAGTGCTGTGATGTGTTCTGGTGCTACAATGCTACATCGTTCTTAAACTGAAAACGAGATTCGCTTCTAAATGTGCAACGAAACTTATACTTGTATTTATAAAATTTTATACGGTTACTGTAAGAAATTTGATAAGTAGGGATTGAAACAAATTTTTAATGGTTTCGTGTCGTAAACATTGTGCTCCTTTAGATACGCGTTACGACGTCTAATGATCGCATACCACTTTCGTAATATTAGTTGACAGATTCAGGGACCTCTGAAAAGATATCTGTAAACATGATTTTTTATCGTCCATTTGCTGTCTCAACCAAAAATTATTCCGCTGCACACAATACATGTAGGTGGCTGCAGAACACTACGGCGCAAAGCAGTTTTGCGATGCCAACGCGTATAACATTTAAAGATAAGCTTTGCGGATCTGTATGATGAACGAGTTATCTAGAAGCAAAAATGTATAATACGAAAGATAATGTATAGACCTATTTCAATAAATTATACCTAGTTTAGTTTTCCAAAAATAAATTGGATTTCTGCTCATCGTTCACGAACAAGGAAGACTGATCACAGACGAAGTAGGTTATTAACACTCGAGCTATAATAACTGCTTGTTGCTGGCAGTATGAATATTCGTACAAGGCAATAAAAACAATTTTAAGGCGTTTATGCAGTTAGTAAAGTGATGCAGTGTCAGTTCCGAAATGGCCTGATATGACTGAGCACGGTTCTACAAACTCCTCTCGTTCTTGGTAAGTAGAAAACAAATGAACGTTTCCACTGAAAATCAATTCGCTATACAGAACTGATAATTAGCATATCACATGGTTTGTTGTACAATTTATTTGTCACGCTGTCACCCAGAAATTATATGCTTTTGTCTCCCCAACTAGATATCCAACCTCCACTTGTTTGTGTGTGTGTGTGTGTGTGTGTGTGTGTCCAAATCTTAATGGGGAAACAGAGAAATGAGGACATATAGAACAGTTTCATTCATGGAGTTTTTCCTTTGTGATTGACAGGTGATATATTTTGTCCCCCCCCCCCCCCCCCCCCCTCCTCGTTGTTCATTGATTCCATTTTGATGCAAAATATACCACCAACTGACTCAGTTACCTGTGGGGGATTTATCTGTGCATTCTTAGCTCACATATTACTGACACAGCAAACAAAGTAATAAAGCTACTTCTTGGAGTTATCAGTATTTAAATTCAACAGTTGTTAAATTAGACTACCATCTACTAAGGAGCCTGAGAAGAACACCAGCAGCCAGCTTGCAAATAAGCTACTATGAAAGCCTCAACAATTTTAGAATAATGACACCATTATTTTTCTGTTCCAAACTGTCAAACACAACATTGTTGAAATGTAACATGGAATAATTAACTTTAGATAATTCCTTTCAGAAATACATAGCGACTTGTCCACATTAGATAGATTAATATTGTTATTTGTTGCAGATAGATGTTTCGTGATGCTGTTCCACATGAATACAAGTTGGACTGTGTTGTGCATGCTATTGGCACTGCAGGTGCTAGCTGCAGGATTTCTGTTGCTGGTAACAGCACCACCAGGTCCTGTGTCTGTCGCTTCCGGTCCAGGTACCACACAGTCCACAATACAGTTTCTACCAGCAGCACAAGTCAGCAAAGATATTGGCTTATTTTCCACATCCCAGAAGAAGGTACAAATCACACTTGGGAAACCACAGACAGCAAATTTTGTGCTGCAGAATAACTCTCTGTGCTTCTCCACCGGAACAGAACCAGTGCGCACAATTACATCTCCAACAAATGGTTGTGTCTGCCGCAAAGGGTGGCATGGACGTGACTGCGGCCAACCGGAGGTAATCAATCATTCTGTCATTCATGGAAACTGGACTATGCAGCTCTTTTATACCTGTTTTGCTCTGTCAGTTCATCATTTGATGTCAGTATTGGCACAGCCACACCACCTTGTCTAGCTTTTCCTTCAGTTCTTATAATAAATGCAGTATTAAGTACCCAGTCTATCCGAATACACAGGGTGATCAGAAATAATTCTGAAGAGGGTGTATGGGTGTTGCACGGTAGGTTGTGCTGAGAAATAATTGTTAAGAAAAAAATTCAGTATAATGTGCCATTTCCAAGTTAATTAGCATTGAAATTGGCCAATCGGACCATTGCACACACTGATTCGTGTTGCCAAACACATTTCAAAATTTGTTTCTTAAAACTGAACAAGGGAGCGATACAAAAATTGAACATGGGACTGCAGTAAGGATTGAACCCAAGTCAAAGGCTGAGCAGTCCATGCTATGAGAACAACTGACACTAACTGTATGTATCAGGATACTTGAATTTGTGCACAACAACAACCAGCTTTACCAACTTCAATGGTAATTAACTCTGAAATGGTATGATATATCAAATGTTTTTCTTAACAATTACTTCTCTGCTCAACCTACCCTGAATAAACCTTACACTGTTTCTGACCACCCTGTATATATATCATATTAAAACAATCAGCTGTATAGAAAAATTACAATTTCCTCAAGTTTTTTTAATAATTTTTCCTGGTTAGAAAATTATACACTAAGATAACAGAAAAAAAGAGTATGTTAATAGTTTCAGTAAAATGAGAATGCACACCAACCAATATAAGAGAGAATTAAAAGACAGATGTAGGAGACTACACACAAATTGTAATATTATGACCAGATGGATTATACCTATATTTTATGGTGCTGACATCTGTAATTTGGTATTTAGGTAGTGTAGTTTGTCTTTCGTACAACCTTATGTAAAAGGTGCAGCTGTGTTATCTATATAATGCTAGATAAAACTTCACTGTACTTTTTGTTGTGATGTGCACTGTTTTTATGTTACTAGCTATGTGAAGTAGTCTAATAGGCATAAATAACTCAACACTTATCATTCACTTGGAAGGTATATTGAAGAAATATAAATAACCTAATGTGCATTGTCTCTTTTCCATGATTGGTCTGAAGAGAAAGTAAAAACTGCATGTTCTGTGTTAAGGTGTTATTGCAATTTGTAACAAATCAATTAGCAGCTACAGACTTCCTATCACTTATAGATATAGTGTGCAGAGTTTGAAAGCTGCAGTTGTATAATTATAGGGGTTCAGGTTAATTTAGTCTCTCTGGAACTATCCAAGAAGAGAAAATTAACATTTCCTTGGGATGTGCAATGGTTTATGCCCTTTACCTCTTGGCTCATTTCTGGTATTTTTTATTGTATTATAGCAAACAGTCTTAGCTATTCCAGTATTTCATGTACAGCAGATTTTTACTGAACTATATGACTAGAAGAAGAGTTAAGGAAGCATTTTCCACATGTGCTGAAGGGTTTTGTGCTCTGAAAGGTATTTGAAGTATTTGGAGCTATGCTAGGAAATACATCTGGAATTTCTTTCCTTCTGATTGCCTGGAATTCAAATTTTACACACACACACACACACACACACACACACACACACACACACAAAAAAATCTAAATTTCTTAATTTGCTCATAAGGTTGTATGGCGAGCACTGGCGAGGCATCGTCCGCCTCTGCCACCACCTACTCGTCGAATGCAGCCCCGACGCCTCATCTGTGTTATAGAGGCCGGACCCAGTATGGAACTAATTGAAATGGCAGCGCAGGAAGTTTCATCAGTTGCTGAACTGATAATATTACGTGGAGAACATAAATTAAGGTAATGATCGCACAAATACATACCATTCCTTCTTACATTTGTTTTCTGGAATCTAAATGAAACAATTTTCTGACTCATCTCTATTAATTCACTAATACTTTCCTAATTTTTTGTGATTTCACTAATACTTTTCTAATTTTTTGTGATTTCTTACTGTTTTAGCTTAGTTCTTTTACAAAACATTCATTTTGATACAATGATAGAGCGTCCATAGGGCCACAAAAACTTAAAATGTGTTATCTAATTTGGCTGTAGAAGTGTTGATTAGTTTTGTCATGAAGAGGCTAGTATCCGTTTCCCTACCCCTCCCTATTTTTTTTAACAGACTTAGAGCTCTTTTATAAATTGGGGCTAAGGTAAAGGAGAGATTATGGAGGGAGGACTGGGTCACAATCACTAACACAGGAAAGGTGTAAGCAGTAAAAGATGAAGTAAGCACACAAGGATGTGCATGGATGCATGGATCGCAAAGTACACCTTCACACACACTGACTGGGTCGACAGAAGCGTCTGATCCCACGCGTCGGCTTTGACCCGTGACGTAAGGGTGTTGTCGTGTGTGACGTCATGACGGCGCGGAGTTTGGTTTGAGTGTGGCTGTCTCCAGTTCTGTTTTATCTTATTTTATTTACTTTTCTGATCTGTTCGTTCTATCTCTTAAGATTTTTTTTGTTTTAATTTAAAAACACTTATTTTAATTATCTGTTTCCTCGAATTTCTGTTTTAGTTTATTATATTTATCTTTCTGATCTGTTCGTTCTATCCCGTGAGATTTTTTTTTTTAAAAGACAAAAAACACTAATCGGCTACTGAAGCATCTTTATCTTCTATGGGTTGCAGGGGTTACGACCCCTGGGGAGGTGGGTGGGTATTCATGCATGGCTGTCTTCACTTACACATTGTAGCTACGCAAGGCGTCTAAATTTGTTTATATTTAGTTTGCCCGCCACCCAAAACACCCCATTTCCCGCGCTTGTCCCGTTAGTGTCATTAGGCTTCTTGTGGAAAGTGTGTGTGTTTGTTTTTGTTTCCGCCATATTTGTGACGTCATGGGTCAAAGCAGACGGGTGGGATCGGACGCTTCCATATTTCCCACTGACTGACTGACCCCACCCAGCAATGCTCAGTTGTGACCCACTTCTTGAAATTTTCTGGAACTGAGTGCCTACCATTACATGGAGGACACCTTAAGTCAGTAGTTTGACTTACGATGGCAATGGCAGTGACAGTTTGAAAACTACAAGCAATTTATTCATGGATCACCAAAGATATTATCTGTGGTACTAGAAGAATATTTGTTGGTTAGTTGGTTGATTCGTGGGAGGGAATCAAACAATGAGATCGTTGGTCCCAATCGGGTTAGGGTAGGATGCGAAGGAAGTCAGCCATTCCCTTTCGAAGGAACCATCCCGGCATATGCCTGAAGCAATTTAGGGAAGTGGTGACACGTGGAAGAACTTAAACTAACACCATACTTACTGGAGAAGGTCAAGTTGTCACACAGAAGGCTGTACATTAGAAAATATGTGTGCGCATGTGAACATGGAGGCAAAATTAATATAGATTAATAACTACAGGATACAGATACAATTTTAAGATTCTGCTGCATTACAAACTCCTACACATTAAAAGACAAAGTAGTAGGGTAAATAATATATATAATTAAAGTGACAGCAATTATCAAAAATTATGTAGAGGCTTAGTAGAGTCAGTTATAAGCATCTGGCAGATTGCATATTGCATATTGCTTTAGTATAATCAAACTTCTTCCCCCCACCCCCACCCCGAAAAATAATTACACTGATGGAGGAAACGAAACAGTTTTAAAAATAGAAGTTAGCATAGTTAGGAATGGACTTCAATCTGCTACTTGAATTTTTTAATAAATTGCATGAGGAATATACTGGCTTTCAAGCCTGTTGAGTGTTGTACAGTGAATGTGATTTAAGAAACCTATTCAAATCTACTGCTTATACATATCCTTCCAGTTTTTTGTTGCTGTTGACACTTTATTAACTTGTTATATTTACATCATGAAGAATTTGTTTCAGCATTTCTTGCCATTTTCAAGTGGTCATATTCATTAATAGCTGTTTGCATTACATCTCCGAAGTTACAACCTGTTGTTGTTGTGGTCTTCAGTCCAGAGACTGGTTTGATGCTGCTCTCCATGCTACTATGTCCTGTGCAAGCTTCTTCATCTCCCAGTACCTACTGCAACGTACATCCTCCTGAATCCCTTAGTGTATTCGTTTCTTGGTCTCCCTCTATGAATTTTACCCTCCACGCTGCCCTCCAATACTAAATTGGTGATCCCTTGATGCCCCAGAATATGTCCGACCAAGCGATCCCTTCTTCTAGTCAAGTTGTGCCACAAATTCTATTCTATTCAATACCTACTCATTAGTTATGTGATTTACCCATCTAATCTTCAGCATTCTTCTGTAGCACCACATTTCAAAAGCTTCTATTCTCTTCTTGTCCAAACTATTTATCGTCCATGTTTCACTTCCATACATGGCCTTACTCCATACAGATATTTTCAGAAATGACTTCCTGACACTTAAATCTATACTCGATGTTAACAAATTTCTCTTCTTCAGAAACGCTTTCCTTGCCTTTGCCAGTCTACATTTTATATCCTCTCTACGTTTGATCATCATCAGTTAATTTGCTCCCCAAATAGCAAAACTCACTTCATAATTTAAGCGTCTTATTTCCTAATCTAATACCCTCAGCATCACCCGATTTAATTCAACTACATTCCATTATCCTCATTTTGCTTTTGTTGATGTTCATCTTATATCCTCCTTTCAAGACACTGTCCATTCCATTCAGCTGCTCTTCCAGATCCTTTGCTGTCTCTGACAGCATTACAATGTCATCAGCGAACCTCAAAGTTTTTATTTCTTCTCCACAGATTTTAATTCCTACTCCGAATTTTTCTTTTGTTTCCTTTACTGTTTGCTCATTATACAGTTACAACCTATATTACTATATTTCATTCTGGAGTGTCTTTTTGATGACCTCTCCGGTTTTGTGCTATTGGTAACTTTGTACATGGCATGTTTGTAGTAGCACTTATATCTACACTATGTGATGAGAGAGCAGAATGGGGAACTCCACGGAATTCACGGACTTTGAACGTGGTCAGGTGATTGGGTGCCACATGTGTCATAAGTCTGTACACGAGATTTCCACACTCCTAAACATCCCTAAGTCAACTGTTTCTGATGTAAAAGTGAATTGGAAACGTAAAGGGACACATACAGCACAAAAGTGTACATGCCAACCTCATCTACTGACTGTCAGAGACTGCCGACAGTTGAAGAAGGTCGTATTGTGTAATAGGCAGACAACTATTCAGACCATCACACAGTAATTCCAAACTGCATCAGCTTCCACTACAAGTAATATGACAGTTAGATGGGAGGTGAGAAAATTTGGAGTACACAGTCGAGCTTCTGCTTATAAGCCACACATCACGCCGGTAAATGCCAAATGACACCTCGCTTGATGGCAGGGTGTGGGTATGGTGAATGCTCAGTGAACATCATCTGCCAGTGTTTGTAGTACCAACAGTAAAATTCAGAGTGGTGGTGTTATGGTGTGGTCGTGCTTTTCATAGAGGGGCCTTGCACCTGTTGTTGTTTTGCATGCAACTATCACAGCACAGGCATACATTGATGTTTTAAGCACCTTCTTGCTTCCCACTGTCGAAGAGCAATTCTGGAATGGCAATTGCATCTTTCAACACAATCGAGGACCTGTTCATCCAAAATGAGATTTTAACTCTGCAGCGGAGTTTGACTGGTATGAAACTTCCTGGCAGATGAAAACTGTGTGCCGGACCGAGACTCGAACTCGGGACCTATGCCTTTCGCGAGCAAGTGCTCTACCATCTGAGCTACCCAAGCACGGCTCACGGCCCGTCCTCACAGCTTTACTTCTGCCAGTATCTTGTCTCCTACCTTCCAAACTTTACAGAAGCTCTCCTGCGAACTGGCAGAAGTAAAGCTGTGAGGATGGGGTGTGAGTCTTGCTTGGGGGCTCAGATGGTAGAGCACTTGCCCGGGAAAGGCAAAGGTCCAGAGTTTGAGTCTCGGTCCAGCACACAGTTTTAATCTTCCAGGAAGTTGCGAGGACCTGTTTTCATAATGCACGGCTTGTGGCGGAGTGGTTACACGACAATAACATCCCTGTAATGGACTGGCCCTGCACAGAGTCCCGACTTGAATCTTATAGAATACGTTTGCGATGTTTTGGAATGCCGACTATGTGCCAGGCCTCACTGATTGACATCAGCACCTCTCACAGTGCAGCACTCCACGAAGAATGGGCTGCCATTCTCCAAGAAAGATTCCAGCAGTGAGTGTATGCCTGCAAGAGTGGAACCTGTCACCAAGGCTAAAGGTAGGCCAACACCACACTGAATTCCAATATTACCGATGGAGGGCACCACGAACTTTTAAGTCATTTTCAGCCAGGTGTCCGGATGCTTCTGATCACATAGTGTATTTGTGATGATTAAAGATTATCCTGTATTTTCCTTTATGATATAGGTTTTCAGAGATCCAGATAACAAGCTCTCTATCATTACAAGCATATTCAAGTATCTCATGTAGCAGCCATATCGATCCTCTTACCTAAGATATGGTTTGAAACATGTTTTGCACAAACCAGTTTGGCACATAGTACATAGCAATAACAGTCAGCAAATTCCCACTAGTTCTCTGATAGCCTACTGTGGGCCACGTACGTTCCAACGATAGTGAAACGGTTAACACACAAGCTTCCAAAATTGAAAAGATGGGACTACACATGACAGACTTATTTCATTTGTTATTTACTTTAGTGGAAAAACATACCTCAACACTACTACTTCCCCTCAAGATCTGCATCTGTATGACTACTCTGAAATTCACAATTAAGTGCCTGGCAGATTGTTCATCAAATCAGACTATTTCTTTATTGTTTCACTCTCAAACAGTGGGCAGGAAAAATGAACACTTAAATTTTTCTGTGCACGCTCCGATTTCTGTAATTTTATCACGATTATCTTTTCTCCCTGTGTAAGTGGGTCTCAACAAAATATTTTCACATTCACGGAGGAAAAGTTGGAGATTGAAATTTTGTGAAGAGATCTCACTGCAGTGAAGGACACCTTTGTTTTAGTGACTGACACACCACCTTGCGTATCATATATCTGTGATACTCTCTCCCATGTTTTGCGATTATACAAAATGAGCTGCCATTCTATGAACTTTTCCGATGTCCTCTGTCAATCCTGGTAAGTATCCCATAGTGCACAACAGTACTCTAGCAGAGGATGGGCAAGAGTAGTGTAGGGCACCTAGTGGATTTGTTGTGACTTCTAAATGTTATGTCAAGAAAACACAGTTTTTGGTTTGCCTTTCCCACAAAAGTATCTATGTGATTGTTGCAATTTAAGTTGTTCATAATTGTTATATCCAGCATTTAGGTTTATGTGATTTATTGTGTAAATGAAATTTAATGGATTCCTTGTACTCATGTGTATGACCTGACACTTTTCATTATTTAGGGCCAGTTGCCACCATTTGTCTAAATCATTTTGCAGTTGGTTTGGATCTTCTGATTATTAGATGCTAAATGACAGCATCACCTGCAAAAGATCTGAGATGGCTACATGTATGCGTCAATTTGAGTGCAGTAGTGCACACTAAGCTTCACTAATTGTTATTGCATTTATGCTGTTGGCTTTATTGGCACCATTATAACATCTTAGAGTGAGAGTTAAAAGCTTCTGCCACAATACGTATAATAGGAAGATAATGTATTATTGCAGTTATTCATTGTTCATGGTATAAGTCTGTATCTTTTGTGGATTCTATGTCTGCTTATATTTTCTTAATTACATTGGTATTTTTTTAACCTAACAGCTATTTCCAGTTGCACATATTTAGACATCATAACAAAGACAGAACATATGTGCAGGTGTAGGTAACTATTTTCTTTGAAAAATACCAATATAATCAAGTAAATATTAAGCTACCAGTAGCAGATAAATACCAGCTATCTATTATAACTGTGAAGGCAGAATTATTTTTTCAGAGTAACACTTTTCCTTTTTCGTATTTGATTATGTTTAGCTGACATAAGTGTGAATAGCATTAATCACTAGAAAGATAGTTTATTGCTAATACAGTATCCAGGCTGTTTCTGTGATTTGCTTGTCTTCTTTCATGTATGTCTTGACTCACCGAATACCTCTGAAAGTTCTCCTTCCTGACGAGATCTTTGTAATACAGAGAATGAATGTGTGGCTGCAGTCAGTAAAAGTAAAATCTTGGGCGTGATAAAGCTTCTTCATTTTCTTCTTTTAACCTTCAACAGTTTTACATTTTAATCCTTCTGCTGGGATCTTTGAAGTCTTTTGGTGCCCACAGGTGGCTGAACATAGTGCTAACAGAAAATCGCCAGCTTTGTGATCAAAACAGAGTTGCTGAAGGAACAAGAGGTTAACTGATTCTCCCATCATTCCTGACAGAACAACAGAATTGTAAATGAAGATCAGAATATTGTGTATGTTCTAATTTTATTGAGTTAACCATTTTTCATCTACAGTGTCATCATCAAATAGCCTTATAAGCTGAAAATTGGTCAACTCAATACAATTAAATTAGTAGTACATACAAAATATTGTATTTCTCATTTAGAATAAAAAAAGAAACTGTCATGGCATTTGCATTTTCATGCAGAAAAAAATCACTTTCATGATGTAAAAATGTTATGAAACAATGAAGCCAGTTGTGAAGAGTCTTATAATAAACCAATGTTTATATTCATTGAACATATTTCCAAATTGTTGAAAACTGTTGTTTAAAGAAAACAAAATGTGGCAGAATCACTGGAGAAAATTTCACGTCTGTAGAAGACATTGGTGCATCTTCTTGAATAAAATTAAAATTGTACAAGGTAGCTAGGAATCATGAAGTCTACCTCACTCCTATGCAATACTGTCAGGAGAGTTCAGAAAAATTTTGGTGTGGATACTTTGTTTGATATTGATACAAATGTAAAACAAAACATGGAATTTTGTGAGAGAGACAAAGAAGATGTCAACTTAAGAAGGGTGATTTCTACTATAGATTTGTGTAGCAGATATTCTTAATAACCGTTTTCAGACATTGTAGGTAATTCTGATTAAAAAAGGAAAAAGTGTGTTACAGAAGTAGTATACAAAACATTCACTCTGAGTCTTCTTAAGCACATATCATTCTTGAAAGGTTAATTTTCTCACAGGTACCCTTATTTTGGGTTGATATTGTTGCCATTAACATGTTGGGAAACTTTTAGGCATGTTCAGTATCTGAGGGTATTATTACACATATGACCAGTCAATTTTATGCAAAAAGTTCAGTAATACAGGCAGTGCACAGCAGGAATCAGCATTATCAACTTCAAAAGGAAAAAGACAAGCTTAGCATTTAACATTCAACTGAAGATCATCTCACTGGACGGCACTAAAGCCCGTTATGGACAATGCCAGTGAAGGAAAGAAGATTAGGGAAACCACAAAACAGCTAACTCTGAATGGCTGAACATAAATTTGAATGCTGTTCTTCATAAATGCGAGTTCTGCATTTTAATCAGTGTAACCCCTTGAGAGAAATCATAAACAGGTTTCTCAATGTTAACAATAGACACTCATAGATTTTTATGAGCCAACATTTTCACTGTGACAAATAGGATGCACAAGATAAAACACATAATGATATAATTTAAGATAATAAAATTGACTGTACATGAACAGTATTATTCGACAAAATCATATCTGAACAGCATGACGCAAGCTGTGGGCCCAAATTTAATCTTACATGATGTGGGACAGGCTGTTCCAACTCATTGGGTAGCAGTGGGCAAACAGTGGATGCTCAGGCATCAAGGCTGTAGCCCACTTAATCCTGATGAATCAGCTGAGCGCATGTGTGCATGGATGGTCAAGTGCCTTACACATGCACAGAATTTGTGCAGTTGATCACCTGGCAGGATGCGTATGTTAGTTACACTTGCCCGAGGTCAAGATGAGGGACACCCAGGAGTCACCGCATCATATGGGGCAGTGTTGGAAGATGTGGCTTCCTATTGTACCTCCCTACAGTAAATCCTGTTTTACATGTGTGACTTTCTGGCCAAAATTGACTACTTGTGGTAAGTGTGTGTCACACGCCAACATGTAAATTAGCTGCCAGTCACATTGCAAATGGGTCAGTGATGCCAGCAGTTAGCTGACTGTGTTGAGTGTTGAGGTCTAAAAGCCTGAGTATTCTGAAGATTGCTCATGTGTAGGAACAGGGGACAGCATCTTAGTCTCTTAATATCAGAAGTTAACACAATCTTGTTTGCTGACACTCACTGCAGTAATGAATTTTGTGTCATGTAACTCTTATTTTATTTTGGCTTTGTTTTCGTGGAGTGCAAATGTTTTTTCTATGGATGTTCTCCCACAACACAAGCCAAATATATGACCAAAATGATATCTCCATTTTAAGTACTTGGATAAAGAAAAAGCTTACATTGTGAGTAAATAAGAATGGTTCTCATCTATTTGTTGAAAATGTTTTCAGCAGAGTAAAATGCAATTCTGTTGAAGCAGAAAAATAGTTTTGGATGTTACTTGGCTCTGAGAAAGAAAACTAGAGAAAAGGGTAAAGTAAAAAGGTGTTACACACTGCTGTATTCTTTTGTACGTAAATAATTTCTCGAAGAAATAAAGGCTGATGTTTTTAAATATTTGAGCACAACACTTTCCTGTTCTTTCAGTTCTCAGAAATGTGGAGAATTACCATACAACATTTGTCAAATACATCCACTATGAATTTTGCTTTGGTTATTAATGATCCCTATTATCATAGCTAGTTCTTAGATGTTGTTACTATAGTCTTGACTTTTTGTAAGAAGCATAGTTCCTCATAATCTCAGTTACACTATTTATATACCAAATAGTATAGCAGACAGCATCTACATCTACATGAATACTCCACAAGCCACCTGAAGGTACATGAGGAAGGGTGCTTTTAGTACCACTAACTTAGTTCCACTCTCAAATGGCACGTGGAAAGAATGATTGTTGGCAAGCCTCTACATTAGCTCTAATTCTCAGATTTTCTCACTCATCATGGTCATTTCATGAGATGTATGTCGGAGAAAGTAATATGTTGTCAAACCATTCACGGAAAGTACTCTTTCAATATTTCAGTAGTAAACCTCTGTGTGATGCACAATACCTCTGTTGTTGTGTCTGCCACTGGAGTTTGCTGAGCATCTCTGTAACACTATTGCGCCATCTAAATGATCCCACCAACAATCACAACATACACCATTTTGGCACCAACATACACCATTTTGGCACCAATGTGTAAACGAAAACGGTAGCAAATGTTGGTATAGTAAGAATATGCCACGGGCACTGCAGTAGACTCACTTAACATGAGTAGTCAATTAGGAGAAGAAAGTCATTCATGTAAAAGTAGCTTAAGTTATAGTCTTTTACAATTTGGCAGATGGAGTAAATATGAATTATTTTTCTTGTTTCTTTTCCATTTGAATGAATCTAATGGGGAGTTTTGTAATGAAAGGATCCCCTAGGGCAAAGAAAAAGAAGTAGAAAAGAGGTGAGGAGTTTGACACAGGATGAAATGAAACTCAGATGGTAAAGAATAGTTGACTACTTCCTCTTCAAGATCAGGTAATCACTTTGTTAAAGAGCAGCAATGAATGGTAAAGCTCTTATTACACTATAAAACAATTTTGGCAAAGATAATTTATAAAGTCTTTGACAGTGTACTGCAGTACTTTACATTTTTATAATTTAAATTAGTGCATAATTCTAGATTTTATACAAGATTTGTCACAGATCTTTAACATGACAACACAGGCCTAAGTAATACAGAAGTGATATGAATAGGGTACACACAGGAAGAATATCAAAGAAACAGAAGAATAATGACAAAGGGATAAGAAAGACAAATGCAGTAAGAAAAAGTGGACCAAATAAAAGCTCAAGGAAGCAGTGCACCATAAAAGTGGTTCAAGAAATCGTGAAGCAGACAAAAGAGCAATGACTTGTCACACTATTCCTTGAATTTCTTTTAATATTTCAATCACCAGATATGTTTCCTATACATTTAAGGAAAACATACAATCCCTTCCAGTTTCTTTGTATCACTGATTCAGAACACCACAGGCAGGAACATGCTCTCTAACTACAGTGGGAGGATTTTTCTGTACTTTGTGCTCTTCTTCATTCAGCTTCACCTTTTTCCTCCAGTGCCTGCAATTATTATGTTGACACTTTATAAATATCTAATTGAGTAGTTGCAATAGCTCTTTAGTTCTCGTTTTTATATGGACAATTTTGAAATTCTACAAGTAAAAGCTGCAGATGAAATTCTTTGTAAAACTGATCCACAGATAACTAAAACAACTACCAACAATGCTGTCATTTTATAGAAAAAAATACAAAGCCGGATAGCACTTTGTTGCAATATACACTCAGAAATTGGAAACTAAGAAACAAAGGGAATGATCATAATCAACACAAATACAGATTTAAATTGCTACAGTTAAAAGGTAAATATTTTACCAAGAAAGACAGGCAACAGGTAAACTACAGAATTACAGGAATTTGTAGCCAATAAAATACAGAATTTACCTTTCTGTTAAAAGTGACCACCTGTATTTGAATGTTACTGGGAAGCACAAAATACACATAATTACATATCAGAACACCTAAGATATACCAAAACCAAAAACATTTATGCATGACATTTCAGGACTGCAGCTTAATGTAATTAATATTCTCCACTAATTTTTTGCTGTCTGTCTTGGGGTTCACTCAAAAGATGGCCGTTAAGTATACAGCCACAGTATTAAAGACAGTATTCAACTACAGCTAGCTGCAGGCCCAAAATACGACAGATGAAGAACACCACATTTCGTCTTGAATGAAAATCCAGAGATTTATGTTAAGTCAATAATTCAGTCTTATTAACCCTCAACCAGGCACGTGGCACACTTCATACAAGGGTAAAGAATGGCTGTCTTTATGTTACCAAGGTAAATACGTATCAGCATGATCATACCTTAATCTTAGTTTAATTTAACTTAGCTGTACAACAGACTAAAAATTCCTTTGCACATTAATGTGTGCACTGAGAGATGTCACATAAAATATTTGTAACACAAAGGTCCAGTGAGAACGTACTTGTGAACCTCACTTGTATATCTTACTATTTCAACAAATTGCAGGTCAGGATGGTGTCGCTCTTGGTGTTCTCGAACACTACAGGTTACAGCTGGATTTGACTGGACACAACTGGTTGCAGATTTGCAACCAGATGACCTAATATCAAGTTGGGGGAAAAGCACAGGATTTATTCCAAATGCAGGTGCATTACTCTTTCTAAAATTGTATGATGGGTTACCAACTCCAGTACTCTTTCGGGCCAGATGGACTGTGTATGGATTCTTTTGGATGCATCCACGGCACACACTCTCTGCTACAGGGGCGTGGCTCTTCGCAAATGGCAGAGAACAGCCTTTAAACAGAGGTATGTTCCTTACGCAGTAATAATCTGGAATACTATTTGGTACATTAATTTGTAAATGTGAAACAAGCAGCCAAATCTGGACACAACTGCATGCAGGTGTATACAGTATGAAGACCAGAATGAAACCATGGTAAAAGGGATAAGCAGATAACAGTGCTTTTGCTTTTAGGTGACTGTCAGGTATATTTATCTTTTTTTTTTAAAGAAAAGAAAAGGAAAAAGAGATATCAATAACTGCACACACACAACACACACACACACACACACACACACACACACAGGTGGGATGGCCTTGAGGCATAGGAATGAGAACCAACTGAATTGCTGACAAATTGAAATTTTCATATAAAAGAAAAAGGCCAAGTATGAAGTCTGTTTATGCAGTCAATGCAGGAAAAAAGCAAAATCAGAAAGTGAGTTACACATAAATAGAAGCTATGAAGAAAATAGCACAGAGTGTACTACAAATTGTTGTGTGGTATGATTATGCAGTCCCCAACATGGAAAATGTATTTTGTTATCCAGTTAGCTGGGACACTGGCATCAAACCTTTCTTAATAACTTCCTCTGCTGCATAAGTTGAGACAGGCCATGGAAATGGACTGTTTAGTTGTTCACATTTGACTTTCTTTCCTGTTTGCTCTCTAACTAGATGTCCTAAATGCGGCAATTAGTTCTCTTCCATCATTGTTTTATATTTTTCCACTTTTAGTACATCATAAGCAATTCCTTTATTTATTTTTTGTGTGATTGTAGTATTTTCTGCTGGTGTGCAATGACGTAGAAGGTCTGAAAATTTTAACTCTAATTTTAATTATGATTGGTATATTATCCCTGTTGATCTTCGTAATGATGCTGTGTGTCAACTGCACCACTCATTAGAATTAAGATCGTGGGGATTTTAAGCACTAAACAAGCAGAATTTAATGGTTCAGCTTATCACTGATACAATTTTCATAGCCATAATCACACATGTTGTATAAGTATGGAAAGTAATTAAAAAAAAAAGGAAGTACCTCTCTTTTTGTATGAAAAATAAAAGTAAAACACTTGTCTGTGGTCTATGACAATTGTTTTCTGACGTAAGCAAGATGGTGTGAACCTAATATTTCCATGTGAATAGTGAATTATCAATGTATCTCAGCATTGAAAGATAAAAGGAGGAATGAAAGGAGATTAGGGTTTAATACCCTGTTGACATCAAAGTCATTAGAGGCCGAGCACAATGTCAGAATGTTTCAAGGATGGAGGAGGAAATCAGCTGTGCCCTTTCAAAGGAAAACCCCAGCATTTGCATTGAGTGATTTAGGGAAATCATGAAAACCTGGCTGAGTAGATTTGAACCATTGCGAAAATACATTCCGTTCTTCACTCATTCATTCTTATTTTGTAATTATTCTGAACCTACTCTTTTCACAAAATGTTTTTCCAAGCCTCTAAAATAATTAAGCTAATTTATTGTGTTGCATGCAGAAACTGAAGAGATTCATAGTATTCACATAAATCTTTATCACGTAAAGAATGTGTGCATTCAGATGTTTCTATTCATAATTCTGGTATATAGAAATCTTTGTTTTCTGTCTACTAAAAATTGTGCATTTTACATGAAAATGTTATCAGGTAGTTCTTTGATATTTAAATGATCAAATCGTATGTTTTCCAGGTGAGAATTTTGTGGAGTTAGGAGACCTCAATCATTATGGAGGTTGGGTTTGTGTGCCTTGCGGGACGCCATCTGAAATTGTATCAACCTTACCACTTCTGACAAATCATGTGGGACATGAGAATCTGCAGTTACCACCCCATGTGGACACACACACTGTAGAAGATGCTATGGGAGCAGGTGTTTGGTTAGATGGTAAAACAGAACTGCTAAAAACCAGAATGGGAGACCATGAGTTTGCTCCGGCTTCTGCACTTACTGAGGTGCAGTTGTATGATTTACTGTTTAAGAACTATTATGATCGTGTTGGTCTTGATTACTAATTGTTTTATTTATTTTTAGTAACATTAATTCTATGGTACCAAAAAAGAAAAGAGGTTTTTGTATGCAAAGTACTCATATCTAAATTAGCAGCATCAAATCAGGATGTGCTGCTTTAAATTTCTGTTGTGAGAACTTATCTTACATGGATGCTGTGTTCAGTAATATTACATTACAGAAAATCTTTTGCATTTAATGGTTGGCCATCTGAGTATTTGCAAAGTGAAATGTGACACACACCCCTTAAAAATAATAAAACAAGACTGATATTAAGAACATCTGTAGTTGCAGAATTGCTATTGTTCTACATTTCATTTACAACACTGTGATTAAGAGTTTGACTAAACTCTGAATGTCCAGAGTTCAGTTCCCACAAGATGCTAATATTTTTAATTTTTTAGAACTTTATTGTGTGTTAAACACTACATATTACTATAGTTCTAAATCTTTTAACACAGTTGTTAAGCAGTGCATTACCTATTAAATATGCTGGTCAATAAGGATACTGAACACAGAATACATGTGCCATTTTTTTGGATTGAAGTAATGTTTTTTCTTCATTCTGATTATGTTAATGTTACATCCTACATATGTTCCTCCATTTACTTTTACAAAATTGTTTCCAGGTCTTCCCTTATCATTGACCGTGTGTGTGTGTGAGAGAGAGAGAGAGAGAGAGAGAGAGAGAGAGAGAGAGAGAGGAGTGGCAGCTCTCCTGCTGCGTGTATATAACATTTAACTATTTCTTTAAGATCTGTTGCAGTTGATGTACAATGTATTTATTGAGCTTTAGAGATGCTATTCTTTTTCAGTGGTAGTGAGGAAATTATTAAAATCTGATTATATTGTTTAAAGCAGCTCAGTATTTTATTTTAATTTCAGGACAGGAGGGATGAAATCTGAAAAAATAATATAACTGAGAAAGAAAGGTTATAATACTTTGTTATTGCTACTGACTTTTCAATTAATGGTGCCTAATAATAATAATTTGCTGTGATATGTAATTTGCTCTCTTCCTGAAAAATATTAATCACACTTACTACATATCAGTTTGTTATATGCTGAAGCTATGTGAATCTTAGGGCTGGTGCATAATGTGTTTGTTGGTGCTATAGTAAGCTTTTACCGTAGAAAAATTTCATGTTATATGGTGGTTATATTACACCAGCCTACAAATGTAATGTATAAGACTGATTTTCCTATCAATTATCAACTTATCTAAAAATGTTATTTTCTCAATGTTGTAAGTAACTAGCACATCTGTTATTCATATGATATAAAGAGCAAAGCACACTGAAAATATGTAAAATTTTGTGTGTAATTATTAAAAATGTATCAGTAAACATACTGCATTCATATACAAATGAGTTGAGTTTACATTTCAATGAGAACACATTTATTTTGGAGTATATCGCCATCCAGTATCTTTGTTTAAAAAAAAAAAAGGGCCATTATTCATTGTTGTAGGATCATGAAAGATTTCTTTCTCACATTAGTTTGCTGTGATGATTACCCTTTGTTCCTGGCTTAAAGTTATAACAACTGTCATATAAAAAATTATATTATGCAGAGCCCAAGGGATTCTTCACATACTTAATGTTTAGTTCAAATAATATTAGTCAAATAAATTTTCTATCCCACATCAGTATAAATTGAATTTGAATCACACTGTAACTGAGGCACTTATTTTACTTTTAAAATAGTTGTCAAATGAAATTTTACCCTTAGCTGTCACAATATAACCATTCTTCTACTTATTTTTATTTATTATAAATAGTTGTGCCACGGGTACCTACAGGCTCCATTTCCAATAAAGACACAGACTGTCACGATAATGGACTCACTGAAACAGAAGCACTGTCCTAGTTAAATTCTCGCATCACCACAAAGGTGAGCGACATCAGTATTACTGAAAAACAACCAAAATTGACAACGCTGAACAAGGCTCCTGGGCCTTATAGAATTTGTGACATATCCTACAAAGAATCTCCAGCCGCATTAGCTTCAATTTTAACATTAATATACCAAAGATACCTTGAACAAAAGCTGTCCAGTGATTGGAATAAAGTACAGGTCAAGCGTGTCTACATGAAGGGTATTGGAAGTCATCCATGAAACAACCATCCAGTCTCAATGACACCCATCTGTTGTACAATCCTAGAACATGTTCTTAGGTCAAACATAGAGGGAGATATCTAACACAATGGCCTTCTTCATGCTAACCAGCATGGATTCCAGAAACATCAGTCATGTGAAATCCATTTTGTGCTTTTCTCAAATGACTTACTGAGAGTCAGTGATCAAGAGGATACAGTATTTCATGACTTCAGAAAGCATTTGACTCTGTACCACACGAATGTTTATAACCAAAAGTCTGATCAATTGAAACAGCAAGAAAAATTCGTGACTAGATTTGAGGATTTCCTGGTAAGGAGAACACTCCACATTGTCTTGGATAGAGTGTCATTGACAAACGTAATTTCAAGAGTGCTCTGAGAAAATGTACTGGAACCATTGCTTTTCATTTTATGCATTACTGATCTGATTCTTTCAAATCAAGAAGAAATAGTAGTGATCCACCAGTTTCCATTCAAAAGGTCTTTTTCAAGACTTGCTTTGAAACCCATAACTGTAAATATTTAAGAAACACCTAAACAAAAAGAGAACACCTTCAAAAGCTGTGTCAAGAGCACCAGTGTGATATCTTAACTTGTCTAGGGATATTTTAATAATCACAGCAGCATCTGGGAATATGAAGAAGGTGCTGAAGATGGTGACACAGAGGTCTGAATCCAATGACTTAAACTTCATTCATGGCAGCCATCTTTCAACAGTTGAGACTGGAAGTGAGGATACAATCCAGATCTGATTTTCACCCAAGACAAAGAGCTTCATGATGTTTCTAGAGCATAGATTCCCTCCTCCCCAATTACAAATACTCAATGTAGGTATTATTATTATTATTATTATTATTATTATTATTATTATTACCACCACAACCACATCATCATGCTTATTGCTGAGTGTCATGACCCCACCAACCAAGCCATTCTGGATGGTTAACATCTTCTCTTAGAACCTGTGATCTATCCACCAGCTCTCTGCTCTCCCCCCCCAGTCTCTACCTCTGATCTTACCTCCAATGATTATTTTTTTCTAGGTTTTCTCCATCTCCCTCACTAAATGGCCACAGTACAGGAAATTTTTTTAGGAAGACATGAAAAGAAAGGTGCTGTGAGATACTGAGTTGCTCAATAATGAACACATTTGTTCTTCCTTCAGTCCATTTTAAGTGCAACATCCTGCACCAGCACCAAAGCTCAAATGTATGAATACACTGTTTGTCTCTGGCCTTACAGGTCCATGTTTCGCAACCACAAAAGAAGATGGAAAACACAAGTGCTTCAACAAACTGGACCTTTGTGGTGTTTGTTACTGCTCTGTTCAGCCAGATCTTAGTGAGAATCTTCACAGCTACTCCTAGTGTGATCTGTCATCTTACCTCATCTTCACAGCTTCCCGTGTCACAGATGGCTGACCCAAGATAGACTAAAGAATGCGCAACTTCCAGTTCCTTTAATCTACCTGCAAGTTGATCCTGTCCTCCTGATCAATTATGATGAATTTGGACTTGTTGAGATTGAATTCCAAACCATGTGATAGACTAATGTCCTTTACTTTTGTTAGTAGCTCAGCAAGTTCATCTTTGCTGCTGGCTAAGAGCTTGGTGACATCAGCAAATTGGAGGTTGTCAAATTACTGTAGCTATAAGATCCCAGATAATTCCAGTCAGAAGACAACACAATTTCAAGAAAGGAAACAGGATTGTTGTCTCTGAGATACTAGGTAGCCCTCTATTGAAAATAAATCCACATTCTGAAGCATATAATGATTATGTAGCAGCCATTCACGAGTCCTCTCCCAAATCCATCCCATATGGATGCTGTACCAATTACATTCCTGGTCTTAGTAAAGAAAACACCTGTCTGCTGGAAGAACACACAAAACTTTGAACAAAACCCTTGTAGTGAGCGGGGATGCTGCTTTGGACCCTATTCAATCTGTAGCAGAAGGTGAGAAAAACCAGTGGACAGAAATGCTAGAACAACTGGACATGACCAAGAGTAGTCACATGTGATGAAGTCTTCCACATCACCTGAGTAATGATCAAACCCAAAACAAAACGTATGCAAAGATTTTCCCAAAACAAATAGGTGAACAGCTTCTTGAAAATGGTAAAAAAGACAATTGGGGGCAAAGGACCTAAATTCAAAGGCAGGAATATCTAGAAATGAATGAGCTCTCAACTCCATTTTGCGAAATGAGCTGCAAAATGCTCTTAACAATGTAAGAATAACAAGGAAGCTTGCTTTCACAGTATGTAAATATAGCCTATAAAAAAATTTCAGACCACCAAAAGTGAAATGGCTTACAGGATTCAACAACAACTGCTTAAAACAGAACAATAATCCAAAAATATGGAATAAAACCAAGATAATCACTATCTCGAAACCAGGTTAGGGCCTTCTGATCCTCAGAGTTATCAGCCTATCTCAGTAATGTGTCATCTTTATATTTAAAAAGGATGCTTTTATATCTGAACACATCAGTTTCAGACCCTATACGAACTGTACAGTCCTAATAACTCATCTAATGTAGCACATAGAAGATTGGTTTCATAACTGGAATGGCATTTATTGACCTTTCAACAACTTATGATGTAGTCCAACACAGCATAATGCCTTCACAAAATCTATGTTTTCACTAGAAAAATTTGCCACTTTGTTGCACAACTGAAGATTCTTTGTTGGATTCCAAGAAAGACACAGCTGTTGGAGGAACCAAGGAAATGGTCTATCTAATTATCAGCCTAGAGCTAATTCATGCAAAAGTTTTACGCACAGAGTGATTCCATAATGATGCTACAAACTTTCAGGGGTGATGGAGAATTTTCAATTTGAAGTGAGGGAACCTGGTCCGGAAATGACAAAGTCAAAAGTTATAAGCGAAAATTATTCTGATATGTCTAACAGTGGACTTCTGCAAGCTCTTTGCTTTCTGTATTTTGGGGGGAGGTAGTATGGACCAAAACAAGAAAAATTGTCTATTAAACATGGGCTCTGCTATTTTAAGAGCTATGAGTATGTGTTCAGTGGAAGGGATGTGTTTTACAGTAGCAAGAATGAACAAGTGCTCATAGCTCTTAAGGTAAGCACTTTAGAGACCATGTTTACTGGATATTTTCATTCTTGTTTTAGTCCATACTACATCCTCCCAAAGAAAGGAAAGTGCTGGCATTAGAAGAGGTTCAGCATTGGCGGTATCAGAATGACTTTCACTTATAACTTTCGACTCCATTGTTTCTGAACCAGGGTCCTCAAATATACATTTACCCTTCTCTATCATCCCTGAAAGTTTGTATCGTCATTATGTAATCACTTTGTACACAGACAAAATTGATTTTTCAGTACAGACAGATGATTTTGAAGAAGCATAACAGATGCTGACAAGAACTCTGGGAACATTTTATGTTTTTTATAACAAGAACCACCAGAAGCCAAACCCACGCTACACTCAGGTCTGTTTCCACCTATGAAACAGGCAGCCAGGAAGAAAGCTGTAAGTGATTTGGGAAGGCATCAAACTGGAGCATTGTTTTACACTCAAATACCTTGCAGTTACCTTAGACAAATCACTCACCAGCTGCACTGCATTAATACTAAACATAAGGTGTCAGATCAAAACTGCTTCATCCAGAAACTTGGTGATAGTAATTGGTGTGTCCAACCCTCAGGTGGTTCGTCCTTTTGCTACGGCACTCTGTTTCTCGGCTGGTGAATATGGCTGCCCAGTGTGGTACAAATCTGCCCACACGAAAGAAGTAGGCGTAGTCTTTAATGAAACTGCAAGGACAATTACTGGATGTTTGAAACCAAGTCCTGTTGATAAACTGTACCGCAGAGCAAGGCACTGCTCCTCCTTACATACACCAGCAAGTAGCTGCAAATGTCAAAAGGAAGGAAGTCGAAGAAAATGAGTTACCCTCCATCATGGACATACTCCACCAAAACCTAGGTTGAAGTCTAGGAAGAGGTCAACATCTGCACTAAATACAGCCAAGAAAGCCAGAGAAAAACTGTGGGCAGCTAAAATAGTAATCTTCAAGCAGGGGTAAAGCCAGCAGTATGCTTAACAGCCAAACACAACTTGGATTGGATGACATGGTGATACTTACAAGGGTCAACACTGCGGCAGCAGGGAAGTACAGACAATAAAACAGCTATGTCTGTGTTTACGCTGCCTGATACTTACAATGAAGAGCAGTTACTCAAGGCACAATAAAATGCTGCAGCAGATGCTGGTTTCTGGACAATGACATTTGATTTCAATTTTGTATGAGTGTATACATAAGGCCAGCAGTTCGTTGGTTGGTTGGTTAAAAGAGGGGGGGAAGGGACCAAACTGCGAGGTCATCAGTCCCTTGTTCCCAGTAAAATAATTACACAACGGAAAGAAGAAAAGAAAGGAGACATACAGCACAATAACAGGAGTAGGGAAGAACCAGAAGAACGACTTAAGGACAACTAACACTACTGTGGACAAAATAGGAAAAGAAAACCACAGAGAGAAGCAAGAAACAGGTAGAAGGAGTAAAAACAGGAGAGCAGATGACCGCGCCTGGCCGACCACGAAAATAAGTAGGCAAAGCCAGCCACTCTGTGACACACTAAAATGTTCACCCTAATAGCATTAGAGTGGAGAACACAAAGGGACAAAGCACATGTGCTAGAACTTATACAGAATGATAAAACCCGCCATCATGTATAAAAAGTAAAACTAAATTAGCTGATGAGACATTATCAGCTATATTTAATGGCAACGAGTCCAGTAACTGAAGAGTCCGTCACAGGGCAGCCAAAGGAGGACAGCTCACCAAGATATGGGTCACTGTCAGCCGGGCACCGCACTGACAATGAGGTGGGTCATCACAGTGCAGGAGGTAGCCGTGTGTCATCAAAGCGTGGCCAATGCGGATATGGCAGAGAACCACAGAGCCCCTGCAATAGGCTCGCATGGAGGACTGCCACATTTCGTAGTCTCCTTAATGGCACACAGTTTGTTGGGCATGCTGGGGTTATTCCATTTCGTCTCCTAAAGCCACAAAACCTTGTGGCGTAGTACTGAATGCAGGTCAGTTGCAGAGAAGCCGATCTCCATAAGCAGTTTCCGCGTAGCCTGTTTGGCCGACCTGTCGGGAAGTTTGTTGCCTGGGAAATGACTTGGGGTCCAGACAAACACCACTGAATGACTGGATCGTTCCAGGGCATAGATAGACTCCTGGATGGTCGCTACCAAAGGATGACGAGGGTAGCACCGGTCGGTAGCTTGTAGGCTGCTCAAGGAGTCGGTACACAGAAGAAACAACTCCCAAGGTTATGAACGGATGTGCTCAAGAACACGAGATATAGCCACCGGCTCAGCCAGTGAAAACACTGCAGCCATTGGGCAAGGAATGCTGATCAATATGTCCTCCATGGACTTACATGAAGCCTACGTGAGCATCAGCCATTGAGCCGCTGGTGTAAACCATTTCGTGGCCTCTGTACATGTCAAGAATCGGGAGGAAGTGGCAGTGGAGAGCGGGGGTTAACTGAGTCCTTAGGGCCATGTGAAAGGTCCAGGCGAAGCCGCAGCCTAGGTGTACACCATGGAGGTGTACGTGAATGGACCTCAAGTATAGGTGGTAAAGGAAAGGACTCCAGTTCGGAAAGAAGGGATCGGACACGAATTGCAAATGGAAGCCCTCACCTGGATTACCTATGCGGGAGATGAACCACTGTGGGTAGGAAAAGGAGATGGTGATTCGGATGTGCAGGAGAACTACGAACGTGCGCTACATAACTGGCCAGCAGTTGTGCACGCCTAACCTGCAATGGAGGGACTCTGGCCTCCACAAGGACGCTGGTCACCGGACTCGTCCGAAAACCTCCTGTCGCTAGGCGAACACCACAGTGGTGCAGTTAAAGCAATGCTGAGGGCACCACCGAACCATAAACTCGACTCCCATGGTCAAGGCAGGATTGAACAAGGACTCTGTAGAGCTGCAGCAGCGTAGAGCGATCTGCACCCCAGTTGGTGTTGCTCAGGCAGTGGAGGGCACTGAGGTGCTGCCAGCCCTTCCGCTTAAGCTGAAGAAGATGAGGAAGCCAAATCAACTGGGTGTCGAAAACCAGTCCTAAGAATCAATATGTCTCCACTAATGAGTGGATCATCATTAAGGTAAAGTTCTGGTTTTGGATGAATGGTATGACGCCGACAGAAGTGCATAATACACGACTTTCCAGCCGAAAACTGAAATTGTGGGCTAGAGCCCATGATTGTACCTTGTGGATGGCTCCCTGTAGGTGCCGCTCAGCAGCACCAGTACTGGTGGAGCAGTACAAAATGCAGAAGTCGTCTCCATATAGAGAAGGTGAGAAGGATGGTCCTACTGCTGCTGCTAGACCATTAGTGGCGGGACCCCATTCTCCTGGATATGGGGGGAACTATGGGAGGCACCAACTTGGACACAGAAAGTAAGAGGCAACAGGAAATTCTGGTTAAATTTGGTAGTGCACCTCGGAGACCCCACTCGTATCATGTGGCATGCATACGATGTCGCCAGGTGGTGTCATACGTTTTTCGTAAATCAAAAAAGATGACGACAAGTTGTTGGCGTCTGGAAAAGGCTGTTCGGATGGCAGACTCGAGGGACACAAGATTTTCAGTGGCAGAGCGACTCTGGCGTAAGCTGCCCTGACATGGAGCCAGCAAGCCACGTGACTCGAGAGGACCCAACCCAACCACCAACACACCATACGTTCCAGCAACTTACAAAGAACGTTGGTGAGGCTGATGGGCCGATAGCTATCCACATCAACCGGGATTTTACCGGGTTTGAGCACTGGAATGATTGTGCTTTCCCGCCATTACGATGGAAGTATGCCATCACACCAGATCCAATTGAAGATGATGAGATGTCGCTTGTAGTCAGATGAGAGATGTTTAATCATCTGACTGTGGATCCAATCTGGCCCAGGAGCTGTGTCGGGGCAATTTGCTAGAGCAATGAGGAAGTTCCCACTCTGTAAATGGGGCATTATAAGGTTCACTGTGGCGTGTAGTAAACGAGAGGACTTTCCCTTCCAGCCGCCATTTGAGAGTGCGAAAGACTGAGGGGGTAATTCCCCGATGCAGAGGCTCGAGCAAAGTTCTCAGCAGTCGCGTTTGTGTCGGTAGATAACATGCCATTTATGTTAACACTGGGAACACCTGTTGGGGTCTGGTACCTAAAAACATGTTTGACCTTTGCTCAGACTTGGGAAGGTGACGTATGGCAACCAATGGTCAAGACATATCTCTCCCAACACTCGTGCTTCCGTTGTTTTATAAGTTGGCGAACATGGGCAGAGCCATTTAAAGGCTATGTGGTGCTCCAGGGAAGGGTGCCACTTATGCCGCTATAGAGCTCGCTGACGCTCCCTTAATTGCTTCAGCTACTTCCGGCAACCACCAAGGGACTGCCTTTTGCTGGGGGCACCCTAAAGAGCGAGGGATCGTGTTTTCTGCCACAGAAACGATTGTTGTAGTCACCTGCTCAACCATAACATCAATGTTAAAATGTGGTGGAGATTCAAGAGTGACAGCAGAGATGGAAGTTTCCCAGTCTGCCTTGTTTAAAGCCC
The DNA here is from genome assembly GCF_023864345.2 of Schistocerca serialis cubense. Taxonomy (NCBI): domain Eukaryota; kingdom Metazoa; phylum Arthropoda; class Insecta; order Orthoptera; family Acrididae; genus Schistocerca; species Schistocerca serialis. Next base: position 1,755,686 of record NW_026048515.1, on the reverse strand, counting down.
ATCTGGGCAGGCATCCATGGGCATGATGCCGGGGCAGTGACAGTAAGATGGGGAAATGGTCACTACCACACAGGTCATCATGTGCTCTCCAGTGGATAGATGGGAGAAGTACTAGGGTGCACACTGATAAATCAATGGCCGAGTAGCCGCCCCAATATTTAAGAGGCAGAAGTCGAACTGAGACAGTAAGGTTTCGACATCTTTGCCTCGGTCAGTAAGCACGGTGCCACCCCACAAGTGGTTATGGGCATTAAAATCTTCCAAAAGTAGGAAAGGTTTAGGGAGTTGATCAATCAGTGCAGTTAATACATTCAGGGATACTGCACCACCTGGAGCAAGATATACATTGCAGACAATTTCCTGTGTCATCTTATTCTGACAGCCACAGCAATTTCAAGAGGGGTTTGAAGGGGCACAGTTTCACTACAGACTGATTTTAGGACATAAACACAAACTACACCTGAACTCAATTATAGTCGCTATGGTTCCTGTAGTATCCTTTGTAGCCACGGAGGGCGGGGGTCCATATTGTTGGGAACCAGGTTTCCTGGTGGGCAATGCAGAAATCAGGTGTAAAGCTTATCAATTGCCATAGGTCAGCCAGGCGGTGGAAAAAAACGTCGCAATTCCACTGGAGGACGACATCATCGTGAGACTGGGAAGGCATGGAACATTCAATGAGGCACTTTACGCCTTAGGGTCACCTGCTGCCATTGACTTTTTGCCTGAGCAGTCTATATCCATTGTGTCTTAGGATCCAGCAACATCTAGGTCCTCAGCGGACGCCAGAATCTCCACCTTATCCACAGAACTTGTAGGTAGCGGTGGTGTGGGTGCTACCGCCATTCCCTTGGTCTTGGGGACCTTCTTTTTGGATTTCTCTCACTGCTCTTTGGGTTTCCCTGGCTGGGAGGACTTCACTGATTCAGTCTCTGGGACTGAGGATGAGTGTGAAGCCCTATGACCAGCTGCTTTTGGGCTCTTCAGCTACTGGTGGGTGCCATCTTTCCCACTAGCATAAACATGGGAAGGGAGTGACTCAAGGGACCCCTTCCTAGGGAGAGGAGCCAAAGAAGACTTACACTTCTCCAGCTCAGAAGTGGGGACTGATATGCCCGATGGTTGGGGAGGGGGGGGGGGGGGGGGGGGGTGTTGCTCCCGAAGTAGGTGGTGCAGGAGCAACAGGGAGGGAAGTGGCCCCCTCCATCAAAGGGGCAGGTGTAATCTTCTGGTTCTGAGAGGTGACATAAATGCGAGGAACTGATGGGGTGACAACTGTTCTCGTAACAGTGGCGTAAGAAGAGGTATTAGCCACAGGATGTAGCTCAAATTTCCTCTTAGCCTCGGTGTAGGTCAGTCGGTCCAGCGTCTTATATTCCACAATTTTCCTCTCTTTCTGTAAAATCCTGCAGTCTGGCGAGCAAGGTCAATGATGCTCTCCGCAGTTGACACAGATGGTAGGCGGGGCACATGGAGTATTGGGATGTGATGAACATCCATAATCTTGACATGTGACACTGGAAGTACAGCGGGAAGACATATGGCCGAACTTCCAGCACTTAAAGCACCTCATCAGGGGAGGGATATATGGCTTGACATCACAGTGGTAGACCATCACCTTGACCTTCTCTGGCAATGTGTCACTCCTGAAGGCCAAGATGAAGGCACCGGTGGCAACCTGATTATCCCTCGGACTCCGATGGATGCGCCAGACGAAATGAACATCTTGCCACTCTAAATTGGCGCGCAGCTCACCGTCAGACTGCAAAAGAAGGTCCCTGTGGAATATAATATCCTGGACCATATTTAAGCTCTTATGGGGCGTGATGGTAACAGAAACATCCCACAACTTGTCACAAGCGAGTAATGCCCGTGATTGGGCAGAGAATGTTGTTTTTATCAAGACTGACCCAGAGTGCATTTTGGACAAGCCCTCCACCTCCTCAAACTTGTACTCCAAATGCTCCACAAAAAACTGACGCTTCGTGGCCATGAAAGATTCCTCATCAACTCTCGCACATACAAGGTACCAGGGCGAATAAGCTTCACTGCCATCCTTAGCCTGGTGTTCATCCCATGGTGTGCCAAGGAGGGGAATGATTTGGGGTTATATTTATTAGCACTGAAGTTAGACTTTGTCCACTGAGAGACTGCTGGCGGCGGACAACCAGCAAGAGATGACGTACTACATTTCATGGCGTGTCATCCACCCTGATGCCACCCACTCTGACCAGGGGCCCTCCCCACCAGCACCACCCAGCCTCATCAGGGGCACCTGGCAGGATGGCCATTGCTGGGAGTCCTGATGTGCCAGGGAGATGGGCATCTACTTCATGGCATACATGGGGAGTTAACGGTGCAGGCATCACCAGAGTGATCCCTGTGTTGAAAGCGGGCTACAACCAACAGGGTACACGACAGCCCCATCACAACGGACAGGCTACCGTGCTGGATATGAGGTGCAAAGAATTCCATGGTCCTCATCGGCGCAGAAAAAGACACTGCATAGTGGGTGGAGGAAAATGCACCCATGAACGTGTCCTCGCTCAAGAGATGGAGGATGAGCAGGACTGCAATGCCACCACGAGAAAGTAGGCTAACGATCTCAATGCACAATGGACATGATGCACTATGTAAGGCAACCTTCCCCAATTAGCTCACCCTTCAGAAGAATTTTGAAAAATAAAGGTCAAAACCTACAGGGGACCATCACGTAAAGGCTGAAAGTTTTGAGACTCCTTTTAGTCACCTGTTACAACAGGCAGGAATACCTCGGGCCTATTCTAACCCCTGGGCCTGCAGGGGGAGCCAGCAGTTGGTATGGGTAAAGCGGGAGAGAATATCCACTCTGCATTTGAGGGTATATATAATTCTGTGCAAAACTTAAGGACAAAAGTAACCTTTGTATGATGTATTACTGCCTCAGCTCAATGAAACTTGGCCAATACACAATACTGCTACAGTATAGTACAGAAGGTAACTGAAAGAAGTACCCGTTGAAACAAACAGAAATGACATTTTTATTCAAAGACAAAGTCACCGACTCAACCATGTGTGCCGTATCCACCCTTGGAGAGCAAGAGTGAAAGTTTCATATGCAGTCCAAAAAAATAAACAGCTAAGCCAGGAACTTGGAAGATTATGCAATGTCAGTTATATCTCAAACCATTCTGTCTGCAGTTCATGCAAAAATTAAAACCAGAAGAATTATGGCCAGCTTCTTCAATTGTGCATCACAATGCAGGAAGCACTTGACAATGAACATTTCACCTCCAAGCTGATATTCAGCTTGGAGGTGAAAGGCGTATCGCCACAATGTGAGAGTGTGGGGTGCTGTAAATCCTCATGAAATTGTGATACACTAAGGATCAATGTTTTCTGTGCAATGTCACAGACAAAGCCATATGGTGCGGCACCCCCCCCCCCTCCCCCCACCTCAATGGAGCATCAATTTTCACTGCTGCCTAAATGACAAACTTCTGCTTCACTGGATTGGCTGTAGTGGTTAAGATGATGTAGTTCTGTTCTCTTGCTGACCCTGCCCCCCATTCTCTGACCTAGTACCTCATGGGGATACATTAAAGACCGTGTTAATGTACACCAATGACAAGGACACTGGAACAGCTCAGCTCAGAGAATGTATCAATGCTGCTCTGATGACCACTGACAGCATGCTGCTACATAAGGTATGAAACAAACTTAACTACTGTAGAAGGAAAGTTGCACCATGTATCGGAGATGTTGAGTTGCGATTGGCACAACAAAAAGATTCACAAATTATAGCTTTCGGCCATTAAGGCCTTTGTCGGCAATAGACACACACACACACGCACGCAAACGTAACTTGCACACACGTCTGCAGTCTCAGACAACTGAAACCACACTTTTTGCTGGGTCTATCGCGACTCAGCATCTTCCCTATATGGTGAGTAGCAACTTCCCTTCTCTAATATTGTTACATTCCATTCTGGATTTTCCATTGTTTGATTAAACTTAACTATTGCTTGGACATGGGCTGTGTGACACAGGACTCTTGTAGAACATTTGTAGAATGCAAACGGCAAACTTTGAATTGAATTGAATTTAATTTAATTTTATTTGATCCTGTAGGATTACATTGTGTACAGTAAATGTACGTGTAATATGGGACATGTCAAAGCTTTGTGACTTTGTGAGTTTACAGTTGTAAGTGCAATACTTTGGATTCCACTCCCCCCACTCACTCATTATCATACCCTGGTGGGGTGGCTTGCATTACTCAACAATACAGATAGCCATATTGTAGGTGCATATTGACTGATCTGGGATTGTAACATCGGCCAACATGGCCTTGCTGCACTGGTACTGTGAATGGCCTGAAAGTAAGAGCAAACTAGAGGCATCATTTTTCCCAAGGGCATGCAGCTCTGCTGCAGGGTTAAATGATGCCATCCTCTCGTGCAAAATATTCCAGAAGTGAAAAAGGCCCTTCCCCTCCCCTCCAGCTTGGATCTCAGAGGCGATTACTTAGGAGGATGTCGTCATCAGGGGAAACAAAACTGGTATTATTCTGCTGCATTGTGGAATGTTAGATCCCTTAATTGGGTAGGTAGGTTAGAAACTTTATAAAGGCAAATGGATAGGCTGAAGATAGATATAGTGGTAATTTGTGAAGTTCAGTGGCAGGAGGAACTGGACCTCTGGTCATCCAAGTACAGAGCTATAAATACAAAATCAAATAGGGATAATGCAAGGGTAGATCTAATAATGAATACAAAAATAGGAATACTGAAACTCTGTACAACCTCTGGTTTAGTCAGTTTATCCAGGTCCCATCTCCTTAAATTCCCACCTTTTTGCAGTTTCTTCAATTTTAATCTGCAGTTCATAACCAATAGATTGTGGTCAGAGTCCACATCTGCCCCTGGAAATGTCTTACAATTTAAAACCTGGTTCCTAAATCTCTGTCTTACCATTATAACAACATAGTGAACACACTTTCAAAGCCAAAACAGACACGAAGCAAGCTCCCACCACAATTGTACCCACCACAATTGTATAAGTTTCTATGCCAACAAACTCCGCAGGTGATGAAGAGATTTAAAAAAAAATGTGTAATGAGATAACAGAAATTATTCAGATCGTTAAGGGAGACAAAAATTTAATAGTGATAAGGGACTGGAAGTTAACAGCAGGAAAAGGATGAGAAGGAATAACAGTAGGTGCACACTGGCTGGGGTGAAAGGAATGAAAGAGGAACCCGCCTGGCAGAATTCTGCATAGAGCATAATTTAATCAGCACTAAAACTTGCTTTACAACTCATGAAAAAAGCCTGTGTACATGGAAGAGAACTGGAAACACTGGAAGATTTCAGACTGATTATATAATGGTAAGACAGAGACGGGAGAAACAGATATTAAAGTGTAAGACATTTCCAGGGGCAGATGTGAACTCTGACCACAGATTATTGGTTATGACTTGTAGATTAAAACTGATTAAACTATAAAAAGGAGATAGGGCTTGGATAAGTTGAAAGAACAAGAGGTTGTTGAGAGTTTCAGAGGGAGCATTAGGCAACAGTTGACTAGAGCAGGGGAAAGGAATATAGTAGAAAACAAATAGGTAGCTTTGAGAGATGAAACAGTGAAGGAAGCAGAGGATAAAATACATAAAAAGACAAGGCCTAGTAGAAATCCTTGGATTTCACAGGAGATATTGGATTTAATTTACCAAAGGAGAAAATATAAAAATGCACCAAATGAAGCAGGCAAAGGGAATACAAATGCCTAAAAAATGAGATTGATAGGATGTGCAAAATCGCCAAGCAGGAATGACTAGAGAACAAATGTAAGGATTTAGAAGCAAATTTCACTAGGGAAAGAAAGATACTGCCTGCAGAAAAATTACAGATGCCTTTGGAGATAACAAAAGCAGCTATATGAACATCAAGAGTGTAGATGGAAAACCAGTATTGTAGACAAGATGGGGAAAGCTGAAAGGTGGAAGAAGTACACAGAAAGGGGTATATAAGGGAAATGAACTTGAAGGTGATATTATACAAAGGGAAGAGCATGTAGACGAAGACGAGGTACCAGACATGATACTGCAAGAAGAATTTGACAGAGCACTAAAAGACCTAAGTCGAAACAAGGCTCCTGGAGTAGACAGCATTCCGGCAGAATTACTGATATCCTTGGGAGAGCCAACTATGACAACTATTCCACCTGGTGTGCAAGATGTATGAGACAGGAAAAAATAACTCCAGATTTTAAGAAGAATGTAATAATTCCAATTCTAAACAAAGCCAGTGCGAATATTACTGAACTATCAGTTTACAGACGAAGAACGAAAAAACTGCTATAAGCCAACGTCACGGAAGATCAGTTTGGATTCCAGAGAAATGTAGGAACACACTAGGCAATACTGATCCTATGACTTATGTTAGAAGATAGGTTAACGAAAGGTAAAACTACGTTATAGCATAGTAGATGAATTTTGCTATTTGGGCAGAAAAATAGCTGATGACTGCCAAAATAGAGAGAGGATGCAAACCTCTGGCAATAGCAAGAAAAGAGGTATTGGTTTAAGTGTTAGAAAGTTTTCTGAAGGTATATTTGTCTGGTGTCTAATCTTGTATGGAAGTGAAACATGGACAATACACAGCTTAGACCAGAAGAGAATAGAGGCTTATGAAATGTGGTGCTATAGAAGAATGCTGAAGATTAGGTCAGTAGATGACATAATTAATGCGGAGGTACTGAATAGAATTGGGGAGAAAAGAAATTCGTGGCACATCTTGACTAAAAGAAGGGTCCAGCTGGTTGGACACGTTCTAAGACATCAGGGGATAACCAATTTGGTACTGAAGGGATTTGGGGATTGGGGGTGGGGCATTAAAATTGTAGAGGGAGACCAAGAGATGAATACAGCAAGGAGGTTCAAAAGATGTAGAGGACGCAATAGTTGTTCGGAGATGAATAGGCTTGCACAGGCTAGAGCAGCATGGAGAGCTCCATGAAACCAGTCTTTGGGCTGAAGGTGACGATGATGACAACAGCAGCAGCAGCAACAACAATATCATCATTTTGGAAATACAGAGCTTTGAAAACAAATGAATCATTTAAGCCTTGTACTTTAGTACCAGTCTGTCTGGCCGTAGTCAGCCCAGTGTCCCCAAGTACAGATGGGCAAAAGCAAATAGCTGATGGCAGATGCCCAGAATGGATGCAACTGGACCACCTGTTGGGTAGCCTGTACTAATCACACCTGTATGTGGGCTGATGGGAGCCCTTACACTGTGTGTGTGTGTGTGTGTGTGTGTGTGTGTGTGTGTGTGTGTGTTTGTTTGTTGGAGGGGGAGGGAGGGGGCGGGGGGGGGGGGGGGGGGGGGGGGTTAGTAGGGTCAATCAACTACGAGGTTATCAGTGCCTGGGATTCCATAACCTATAGTGCAGTGTTGGAACAGACTGTGGCTACTGTTCACTACTGTCACCACAAGAAAGTTGAAGGTGTTGAAGTTAAAACAGATTCCTTCAGCGTGCCTGTATCATAACACTGCATTCCTACAAAATTACAGTTGATAATATGTTGACCAAAAATGTATAAGGGGCATTTAAATGAAATCTGGTCACTAGAGTAAAGTAACAGTAACGATTTTATTAACTCAAAAATGTAGTTATACACAGTACGCACACTCAAAAATAGTCGCCAAAACTGTTGACACATTTATCCCATTGCAATACTAGCTGGCCGATTCCATCTTTGAAGAAGCTAGTAGGCTGATGTCAGAGCCAGGCCTGGACCCAGTCACACACTTCTTCGTTCATTGCGAATCGATGTCCACGAATAGCTTGTTTTACCTAAAGCAAGCTTCAGCTTTAGCAAGACTAAAACATTCACTTCCGCAACCATTTCTGGTGTGATGACACATTGAGCCTGTCCAGGACAAGCTTAGTCTTCCAGTGACTTGCGCCCCTCAAGGAATCATTTGCACCATTCCACAACAATGAATGGCTTAGACTGTACTCACCGTACACAGCCTTCACATACATTTCACAGCCTCCAACTCCCTCTGCCGCCAAAAATCGAATCACTCCTCGTTGTTTCTGCTTACTTGCCTGCATTTTCGGTAGTGAACAGTAACTTGTGAGAGCACCTCTTTGGCATAAAACCACACTGGCGCTATGCAACATCAAACAGTGTGCACACATCAGTCCCTCTACCAATAGATGGCACCACCATACCCGCAGTTACGTGGTGTCACCTTACGTGTAAGGCAAAGGTAGATGCACTGACCAGGTTTCATTTGAATGAACCTCATACGCATCTTCTTTGCTTGTGAGTCTTTATGTCAAAGACTAAATGTTAACAGAATACAATTACTTGGAGACTAGTTGTTAATGCTTTACCAGGTTGTACCAGTGAAATATGAAACTGGACTGGAGTAGGTGACAGTAAGCTTATGGTGGCTTCACATTGTGATTTTAAGCAACAAAGATTTTACACAGAACACCCCCCTCCCCCTAAAACGGGTAACAGTAACAAACATCCTTGTGAGATTGTTCCACTTGTAATTTTCTGAAAGTTACACTGAGCAGTTACAGAACCAAAGTGCGAGTACTATGTCTTAGTTCTCCTTGTCACTAGTAAATTCAGTTAAACATAGAAGGAATCAGTAAATATAAGGCTGTTGTGACAGTGACGATTGCAGGTGTTAAAATTAATGTTGAGCAATGTTTTCAGTATGTTGCATCTTGCAGCTCTCAAATTTTCTAGGAAAGGGATTTTTAACTGTTTGCGCCTAAGCTGCTAATTTTCTCTTGACTGACTAGTTTCAGGTTTTGTCCATTTTCACAAGCTGCCTATTACAAAGTTTGTTATAAGTGTATGCGTTGTATGTGGATAATAAAGGTATCAGTAATGATGCTAACTACTTACGTATTTTTGATATACTTCAAGTGGATAGTTCTACTTATATCATTACACTTTAGATGTAGTTCATATCTGTGTTGAAACATGTCGAATTGTAGTTGTACCTTACTGTAGTAAGCTAGTACATGAGCATAAGATCTATTAGTTTTAATTGTGGTAACTTCATTACCCAGCATGATCTGACCCATGTGACAATGATATTTCATATATAATGAAGAATTTGTTCACACTGGACTACACTGTGTGTCACACTGACAAATTTTGTAGATTTTATCATAATTTTGCCATGCAAAGAATTTTGTTATACAGTCTCTCTGAAATATTCAGTTTACTCTGTGATTGCATTAATATCACTGATTATATTCAGTGTGGAACACAGTGTTTCATTATGTTACAGTTGTACGACAAATTTTTTATTTCTATGAATTGCTTGTAGTTGTGTATTCGATGATTACTGCAGGATGGTGTTTTGAATCATCAATCTTCTGACGGTTCTGATGCGACCTGCCACGAATTCCTCTCCTGTGCCAATCTTTTCATCTCACAGTAGCAACTGCAATCTATGTCCCCAGTTATTTGCTGGATGTAATCTAAGCTCTGTCTTCCTCTACAGTTTTTATTCTCTACAGCTCCCTCTAGTACCACGGAAATTATGCCCTGGTGTTTCAACAGATGTCCTACCATCCTGTCTCTTCTTCTTCTTCTTCTTCTCCTCAGTGTTTTCCATATGTTCCTTTCGTAGTCGATTCTGCGGAGAACCTCCTCATTCCTTCCTTATCAGTCCACCTAATTTTCAACAGTCTTCTGTAGCATCACATCTCAAAGGCTTCGATTCTCTTCTGTTCTAGTTTTCCCACACTCTATGTCTCACAACCATACAATTCCGTGCACCAAACACACATTTTCAGAGATATTTTCCTCAAACTAAGACCTGCATTTGATACTAGCACACTCTTCTTGGCTAGGAATGCCCTTTTTGCCAGTGCAAGTCTGCTTTTTATGTCCTCCTTTCTCAATACATCATAGGTTATTTTGTTGCATAGGTAGTAGAATTCCTTAACTTCATTTACTTTGTAATCACCAATCCTGATGTTAAGTTTCTCACTGTTCTCATTTCTGCTATGAGGCTATCCGGAAAGTAAGGTTATAATAATTTTTTGAAGTACAAAAAATTATTTTAATAAAATTTACATGGACTGTAGCACAGGGCGCACATTATTTTTCCACATAATCACCATTTACCTCAATACATTCTGTCATCTGTGGAACAAGTTTTTTGATTCCTGTCCCATAGTGACATCCAGCCACCTTTTTCAGCCAGTTATTCGATTTGATTTTCACCTTGTCATCATCGGACAAGTGTTTTCTACGAAGGTGTTCCTTCAATTTAGTGAACAGGTGATTGTCACTAGGTGCGAGATCGGGGCTGTGAGAGGGGTGGCTTAAAACATCCCAACCAAACAAATTCAACAACTCTTGTGTTGCATGAGTGGCATGAGGATGTGCGTTGTTATAAAGGAGACAGACTCGCATTGTCAGTATCTCACGATGTTTGTTTTGTATGTCTCTGTTAAGTTTCTCACAACATCTTGCAGCATTTATTGTTTCATCTCTTTCCAAAAATTCAATGAGCAGAACCCCATTTCTGTCCCAAAACACTGGCACAGTGATTTTCCTTGTTGTTTGCTGAGCTTTGAATCTTTTGGCTGAAGGAGAACGAGTATGGTACCAATGCACTGGTTGTCATTTGCTCTCTGCATTACGGTGTTAGCCCAAGTTTCATCTCTTGTCACTATCGAGCTGAGAAAAGCCATGCCTTCAGTCTCAAAAAGGTCAAGAAATTCATGAGTGGCAATGACTCTGTTCATTTTGTGTTCAGTAAGCATCTTGGGCACCCATCACACACACAACTTGCGATAATTTAGTCGATCAGTTATGATCTCATTAACAACAGTTTGTGAAATGTTTGGACAAACATCATGCAGGTAGTCAATCATCAAATGGTGATCAGAGAGAAGATGTTCTTCGATTTCCTGCACCACATCATATGTCACAACAGATGGTCTTCTGCTTCTGACTTCATTGTGACTTTCTGTCCTTCGAAAATTGAAATTCCATACTCATTTCATCACATGTTGCCTTGACATTATGTCCTCTACATAAACTTAAACAATTTTGCGATGAACCACAATGGTGTTCATGCCTTTAGCATTTAGGTAGTGAATTACAGCCCGCAATTTACAATTGGTGGGAACAAGCATTTCTACCAGTCACCACAACACTAATCAACGAGCTACTGGTTGCTGGGAATACTCATTCCCTCTGCTGGCTTCCCGCTACACAGCAGTGTAACAACTTCCCCCAGGGACATTCCATGCTAAAGCTACATACCTTGTAACCTTAGTTTCTGGATAATCCTCGTACATCTCATTACTTTTGTCTTTTCTTGATTTACTCTCAATCCATATTCTGTACTCATTAGACTGTTCATTCCATTCAGCAGATCATGTAATTCTTATTCCCTTTCACTCAGAATAGCAATGTCAATCAGTGAATCTTATCATTGATATCCTTTCACCTTGAATTTTAATTCCACTCCTGAACCTTTCTTTTATTTCTATCATTACTTCTTCAATGTACAGATTGAACAGTATCCCTCTTTGTTCTTGTACATATTGCATATTATTCATCTTTCCCTGTGGCTTACCCCTATTTTTCACAGAATGTCGAACACTTTGCACCATTTTACATTGTCTAACACTTTTTCCATGTCAAAAAATCCAATGAACACGTCTCGATTTTTCATCAGTCCTGCTTTCATTATTAACTGCAATGTATTAGCTGCAATGTCAGAATTGCCTCTCTGGTGCCTTCCCTAAAGCCAAACTAATCACCATCTAACTGATCCCCAATTATTTTCCATTCTTCTGTATATCATTCTTGTCAGCACCTTGGATCGATAAGTCTTGCACTTGTCGGCTCTTGCAGTCTTCAGAATAGTGTGATAATGTTTCTCCGAAAGTCTGATGGTATATCGGCAGTCTGACACATTCTATACACCAAATTGAATAGTTATTTTGTTGCCAATTCCCACAATAATCTTACAAATTCTGATGGAAAGTTGTTTATCCCTTCTGCCTTATTTGATTTTAAGTCTTCCAAAGCTCTTCTATACTCTGATTATAATATTGGATCCCCTATCTTATCCCTATTGACTTCTGTTTCTTCTTCTATCGTGTGATTAGATGAGTCCTCCCCCTCACAGAGCCCCTCAATGTACTCTTTTCTCTTATCCACTACTCTGCATTTAACAGTGGAATTCCCATTGCACTCTTTATGTTACTGCCATTGCTTTTAATTTCAAAGAAGGTTCTTTTGACTTTTCTATATGCTGAGTCAGTCCTTCCAACAGTAATTTCTTAAAATTTTTCATGTAGCCATTTTGTCTTACCTTCCCTGACTTTCCTATTTATTTCACTCCTAAGTGACTTGTATTTCTGTATTCCTGAACACTTCTGTAGCTCCTTCTTTCATTGATCAGCTGAAATGTTTCATCTGCCATCCATGATTTCTTCGCAGTTGTCCTCCTTGTACCTATAGTTTTCTTTCCAACTTCTGTGACTGCCCTCTTTCAAATGTCCACTCCTCTCCAAATGCCCACTGAACTATTCACTGTCATAGTATCTACAGCTTCAGATAACTTGAAATATTTTTTTTCATCCTTAGTACTTCCATATCCCTCTTCTTTGTGCATTGATTCATCCTGAATAGTCTCTTGAACTTCAGTCTACTCTTCATCATTACTAAATTGTGATATGAGTCTATATCTGCTCGTGCGTGCGCCTTATAATTCAATATCTTGTTTCAGAATCTCTGGCTCACTATGATGTAATCTAACTGAAAGCTTCCCATATCTCTGACCTTTTCCAAGTATACCTCTTCCTCTTGTGATTCTTGAACAAAGTATTTACTATTACTAACTAATATTTATTGCAGAACTCAATTAGTCTTTCTTCTCTCTCATTTCTACTAGCAAGACGATATGCTCCAGTAATCCTCCCTTCCCTACCACTGCATTCCAGTCCCCCAATGGCTATTAGATTTTCATCTCTCTTCGTGTACTGAATTACATGTTCAATATCCTCATACACCATCTCTATCTCTTCATCCTCTTCATGCAACATCAGTATGTATAACCGAGCTATTGTTGTCGGTGTTCATTTGCTGTAGAGTCTGATGAGAACACCCTATCACTGTTCACGTAACTCACTCTCCCTTCCTACTCATAATGGATCCTACCCCCGTTACATCTTTTTCTGTTGCTGTTGATATTGTCTGACCAGAAATCCTTGTCTTCTTTCCATTTCATTTCACTGATCGCCACTATATCCACAATGAGCCTTTACATATTTTCTAGCTTCTCTACCACGTTCAAACTTCTGACATTCCACGCCCCAACTTATAAAGTGTTACACTTTGGTGGTAATTCAGTCTTTATCTCTGTAGGATGTAGTGAAATTCATATGCTGACTATGATGCTACTGAAATTTTCTATGAATTTTTGCTGTGCAATTCTGTTTGTGCAGTTATCATTTGTTCTTGGTGCTTAGTTGTGTGAATGTAGATTTCAATTTGTTCCAAAATGTTCACAAATTGGCCTTTTGAGAGATTATGTAAACTAGTGAGATTTCTCTCGATATTTTCAGTGGAGGTGTTTATTTTCTCTGAAACGCCTGCCAAAAGCTGAAAGATTATTTTCGCTTACGTTTATGTGTTCTCTATGTCTCACTTTAAAAGTTCTGTGTGTCTACCCAATGTAGGTTTTATTACATTCATTGCATTTTATGAATGATGTTAACTCCTTATGTGTTGTTGATATAGAACCCTATTTTGAGACTTACTTTCTTTAATGCACTGAAACCTCATCTTCACAACAGAACACAAAACTAACAACAGCATTAATTTCTTCATCTTGACTGTCAACTTCAGTATAGCAGGTGAGATGCAGTGCACAATGACAATGACATGGGGACATGGATTGGGAGGGGGTGACAGGACAAAGGGAGGGGAAACTGTTGGGTAGAGGATGGAAGGAAACTGGGTTGGCAGAGGCTGGGGCCAGGGCCAGGGCCAAAATACCTATCCTCTTTTCTCTACAACCTCCTTTCCCACCCACTTCACTTGGTCCTCCCTCAACCCAACAAGTCACCTTGACCATATTAACCCAAATAAGCACCGACAGTACCTGTGTTTTGACAGCTGTCACCCCCTCCACAACAACAACAACAACAAAATTTGCTCCCATACATCCTGGCAATGCAAGGATGGTGTATCTGCAGTGACGAGTGATGGGTATTACCTTTCCTAGGATGCTGAAGGTCTCACTAAGGCCTTCATAGACAGGCACTACACTCCCCCCTCCCCCAAACCTGTACCCTCACACACCCCTAATCCTCACATTCCCAGTCCAGACTGAAGCAACAGAACCACATCCTTCACCATGGCTTTGAATACCTATCATCAAGCCTGTAAATTAGGGACATCCTACCAAAGATCCTTTCAATCCCTCCTAAAGTGATATTCCATTACCCACCCAACCTATACAAGTCCCTGGTCCATTCTTATGTCAACCCCATTCCCAATGACTTTTCAAGAGATCCGAACCCTGTGGAAGACCCAGGTACAAGACCTGCCTGACCCATTCACCCAACATATGCTACTCCAGTCCTGTCACAGGTTTATCCTATTCCATCTGATGCAAGGCCGTCTGTGAAAGCAGCCATTTCATATACCAGCTGTGCTGCAACCACTACTCAGCATTTTATGTGGGCATGACCATGAACCAGCTGTCCACCATAGAGAATGGCCACCGCCTAACTGTGACCAAGAGCAGAAGTTGACGATAAAGTGGCTAACACGCTGGTGAGCACAACATGCGCATGTTCAATGGCAGCTTCACAAATCAGCTTTTCTGAACTATGAAGATTGGAGTTATACTTGCAACACATCCTTCGCTCCTGCAATTCTCGTGGCCTCAAAGTCTTCTAACCATCTGTCCCCACATTCTCTACACAACATTTTCCCCTCCCTTAGTCCTGTCACATCTGACAAATCCATGCCTCCATGTCACTTTCATCATGTGCATCACCTCACTGGCTCCAGTACCCATGTATCACATGACTAGCCTACACCTGCCACTCTTCCCTCCTGCTTTCCTCATCTTGTACACCTGCTGCCCCCTCTGAGCCACTAGGTTCTCATCTCCACTCCAACCTGCTGCATCCTGCCTCTGTGTCAGGTGGGGTGAGTAGATGGACAAAATCTCCATCCCCTTTGTTCCATAAAATTTTGGGCATGCAGCCACATAAATTCGACTTCTTCTTCTAATATTTTGGCCGAATACCATCCAGCCTTCTTCAGAGTGAACCAAGGTAACTGACACTCCAGCACTTGCTCCATCCTTTTAAACCCGTGGACCATACCACTGCGCATGCGGCCACAGATAAACCAGGTGCCAGAGATGTTGATCGGTGACGAAGAGGAATGACATATGCATGGAATTAGATCTAAGGCTGCGCAGTCGATACACACGGTGATATCAAAGTATCACTGCGAGCTGCACCGTTGTGACATCTTTGCAATTTTATTACAGAAATTGCTGGATTCAAAGATTTGTTCAAACTGAAGCTGCTATCTCTATTAATTAAATTTGTCGCCAACTGAATTTCAATAGCTTCTTTCACTACTGAGTCCCATAAAGATGAAGTCGAGGCTAAAATTTCAACGTTATCCTACAGCAAAGTGTGCCCAGTGTCAATACAGCGCTCTGCCACCGCAAACTTATTAGGTTGTAAGAGATGGGTGTACCTGCAGTGTTCCGTTCATCTCTCCTGGACTGTATGTGGTGTTTATCCGACGTATGAACAGCTGCACTGACAGAGGATCTTGTAAACTCCAGGCTTCCAAAGCACCAAATCATCTTTAATGGAACCCAGTAGTGCTGCTGTCTTTGGTGGAGGGCAAAAAATCACGTTCACTTTGTGTTTACTGATGATTTGTTCTATTTTTGACGATAGGCTTCCCACATATGGCACAAAAGACATGAATTTAAGACTTTCCATGTCTTCTTCTGATTTTTTTACACTCACTGTTGGTTTCATTTGTAGTGCTGTGGAGAGTACCCGTTGGCTTCAAAAACTCTTCTCAGGTGTAGAAGCTCCCCTCCAGACTACTCTCATCAGCAATGGCATGTGCTCTGTGTACCAGAGTTCCAAGTACACTCATTGTCTGCAAAAGATGGTGGCAGATATCCGCACATAAATATAAACCCATATGGGTCAGTTTTCAATGTACATCATGTCCCAAAGTGCCATACCAGCACATCCAAATATGGAAGGCACCTATCTTTTTCGATTTTCATCATGAACTGAATATATCTGTGGATGGAATTTAGATGATGTAAAAATTATTTTAATTTGCCTTCACCATGAGACCACTTTACAAATGTGTCATCAACATACCTACAGAACACTGTGGGCTTCAAGCTAGCTGATTCCAGCACCTTCTCCTCGAAGTACTCCATAAAAATGTTGGCCACCAAGGGCAACAAAGGACTACCCATGGCGCCACTGTCAGTCTGTTCATAAAATTCATTATTGAATGAAAAATATGTCAACGTCAAAACATGTTCGAGCAAACCTGAAATCTCTTTGTCAAAAGTTTTTCCAACAAGAAACAATGATTCCGAAAGAGGAACCTTTGTGAACAATGACATTAAATTTAAACTGATTAACATGTCAGAATTGTTCAGTTTGAGTGATTTCAGTTTGCCAATGCAGCCACAGAGTCACATATGCGATGAGCGCATTTTCCCACCAGAGGCCTTAATAATTATGCTAAGTGTCTGGCACAATCATAGGTTGGAGAGCCGATGTTACTCACTATCAGGTGCAGAGGAACACCATTCTTGTGAATATCTGGAAGTCCATAAAGCCTTGGAGGAACCACACCACTTGGTTTGAATCTCTGCACAACTTCTGGTGGAAGGGGGCAGGTGTTCAGAAGTGAATCAGTCTTCCTTACCACCTGGTTGGTGGGGTCATTACTGATCTTTCGATAGGTGCTGTCACTCAGTAAACTGTTCATTTTATCACGATAGTTGCCACAAGGCATTAATTCAGTGGCATTATCTTTATAAGCTGGATGAACCACTGTCTCGATATCCTGGCAAAGCTTACATAGTGCAGCCCTCTCTGCCACAGATATGTTACTCCATTGTGTGCGAGCCTTTATAACTGCACGACAAGTTTCGCATCTTATTTCTTCAGCTGATTCCATAGGAAGAGGATGAACAGCTTCTTCAATGGCGCTAATGAAAGCTGGTATTGGTAAAACCCTAGGCGTGGGTGCGAAGTTCAGTCCTTTACTTAAAACTATCAAGCACAGCATCATCCAAATCTTTATCTGTCACATTAATGAGGAAGTGTCTAGTAATAGTTTCTTGTTGCGAAGGCATCTCAAGCCGGCTAAATTTTGCCATCTGTCTTGATGTGGCTACCTCACAAACCCAGTACGTTATACCGTCAATACAGTTCCATGAATTATAGGGTAACTCCACAGATACCTTTAGATGCAAGCGATAAAGTTTTTCCAAAACTAGATCCAATTTTTGGTGGGTAAAATGGATCCTCTCCTTAACAATAGTAGCACCAGCTTTCCTTAAAATCTTGTTCATGGCAACTGACTTTACAACATGTACTAACCTGGCAAACTTTGAAACTATGCCAGCTTAATAAAAAACTTAAAGAGCTCAGTAACCTCACTCTCAAGTGTCTTAACTTAGCCAATCGGTGAACACTTAAAACCATCTCCTCCATGAAGAGGTACTTAATGTGCATCTTCATATTTTTGCAGCACGAAGACTGTTCCAAAAATTTTGGGCATGCAGTCGCATAAATTTGACTTCTTCTTCTAATATTTCGGCTGAATACCATCCAGCCATCTCCAGAGTGAGCTGAAGTGACTGACGCTCCAGCACTTACTCTGTCCTTTCAGACCCATGGACTGCACCACTGTCCATGCAGCCACAGATTCAAAAGGCACCAGAGACGTTGATCGGCAGCAAAGAGGAATGACATATGCATGGAATTAGATCTATGGCTGCGCAGTCGATCCACACAGTAGATATCGATGTATCACTGCAAGCTGCACCGTCGTGATGTCTTTGCGGTTTTATTACAGAAATTGCCAGATTGCAAAATTTTTACAAACTGAAGCCACTATCTCTATTAATTAAATTCATCACCAACCAGATTTCAATAGCTTCTTTCACTGCTGAGTCTCAGAAAGGAAGTCGAAGCTAAAAATTCAACATTGTCGTACAGCAGAGAGTGCCCAGTGTCAAAACACTGCTCTGCCACCGCAAACTTAATAGGTTGTTAGAGCCGGGTGTACCTGTGGTGCTCTGTGCATCTGTCCTGGACTGTATGTGTTGTCTGTCCGATGCATGAATGGCCGCACTCACAGGGGATCTTGTAAACCCCAGGCTTCCAAAGCACCAAATAGTCTTTAACTGAACCCAGGGCTGCTGTCTTTGGTGGAGGGCAAAAAATCACTTTCACTTTGTGTTTACTGAAGATATGTCCTATTTTTGATGATAAGCTTTCCACGTGTGGCAGAAAAGCCATGGATTTATACTTGAAGTATATCGAAAAATGATCCATACAGGTTTATACAAGGATAACTCAATCATTATCCACAATTTAATTATATTTTTGTTTATTTGTTGTTATATCTTTGCAATTTTCAAGCTGCTAGGTTAGTTTCATTATCGTTGCTGTGCTGTTAATCATGGCTGCTCCGCTGTCTATTTGCACCAAAGAAGAGCAACATTCAGTGATCCGTTTTGTTCTTTCGGTACAGTACGGGAACAGTGTTTTGCCACAATGGAGTGTCTTAGAATGGATTTAAAAGTTCTGAAATGGTCGCACAAGTGTTATGCATGATGAAGGAGCCGGACAACTGTTTACTGCCACAAATAAAGAAACCATTGAGTGTTCACATGAAATGATTCTCTTAGACAGAAGATTAACTATTGACAAAGTGGAACATCACCTGCACATTAGTCACGGTTCTGCCTACAATATCGTCCACAACAGACTCGGGTTTTATGAAGTTTGGGCAAGATGGAGCCCAAAACAACTCGCACAGTTGCGTAAACAACCATTTGGATTGCAATGGTAATGAAGGGGACAACTTCTTAAACTGGACCATTACTGGTGACGAAACATGGATCCATCATTACGAGCTGAAGAGTAAACGGCAGAGTATGGAATGGAAACATCCAAATTTGCCGTGCAAGGAAAAGTTCAAGACCCAACCATCTGCAGGAAAACTGATGCTTATGGTTTTTTGGGACGCACAAGGTCCAGTACTGGAACATTGTGGGGAAAGGGGCACAACAATAAACAGTGTACATTACAGTGAGATGCTTACTGCCAAGTTAAAGCTTGCAATTCAAAGCAAATGCTGAGGATTGCTGTCAAAAGGTGTTGTGTTGTTGCACGACAATGCCCATCCAAATACTGCTGCCCACACTGCTGAAACGCTCCAGAATCTCAAATTTGAAGTACTGCATCATCCTCCATATAGTCCCAACCTTGCCCCTTTTATCACTTGTTTGGTCCACTCAAACAGGCACTAAGGGGCCATTGATTTTCCTTGGACAAAGCAATGAAAGAAGTGGTGCATTCCTGGCTTGCAACTCAACCAAGAACCTCCTTTTATGAGGGCATCAGGAAGCTTGTACAATGATGGACCAAGTGCGTTGAAACGCAAGGAGACTATGTCGAAAAATAATGTTCTTGTAAGTTTCCTATTTGATTACAATAAACTTTTATAACTACTTTGCGGATAATAATTGACTTACCCTCGTATATACGTGGAAATAGCTGCCACCATCCTTCGCAGACAATGAGTGTACTCAGAACTCTGGTACACAGAACACACATCATTGCTGATGAGAGCAGTCTGGAGGACGAGCTTCTACACCTGAGAAGAGTTTTTGTAGCCAATGCATACTCTCCACAGCAGATACATAGGCACTACCAACAAAACCAACAGTGGGTGTAAGAAAAGCAGAAGAAGACATGGAAAGTTTTAAATGCTTGACTTTTGTGCCATACGTGGGAAGCCTATCGTCAAAAATATGATGGATCTTCAGTAAACACAAAGTGAAAGTGATGTTTCACCCTCCACCAATGTCAGCAGCACTCCTTGACTCCGTTAAAGATTATTTGGTGCTACGGAAGCCTGGGGTTCACAAGGTCCCCTGTGAGTGCGGCCGTTCATACATCAGACAGACAACCACGGTCCAGGAGAGATGTACAGAGCACCGCAGGTACACCCAGCTCTTACAGCCTAATAAGTTTGTGGTGGCAGAGCACTGTACTGACACTGGGCACTCTATGCTGTTCGATAACATTGAAATTTTAGCCTCGATTACATCTTTCTGGGACTTGGTTGGGAAGGAAGCTATTGAAATTCAGTTGGCAGCAAATTTAATTAACAGAGATAGTGGCATCAGCTTGGACAAATTTTGGAATCCAGCAATTTCTGTAATAAAATCGCAAAGATGTCACGACAGTGCAGCTCGCAGTAATACATAGATATTACCATGTGGATCGACTGCGCAGCCACAGATCTAATTCCATGCATATGTCATTCCTCTTTACCACTGATCAACATCTTTGGCACCTTGTGTATCTGCAGCCGCATACGCAGTTATGCGGTCCATGGGTTTCAAAGGATGGAGCAATTGCTGGAGCATCAGTCACCTCGGCTCACTCTGAAGATGGCTGGATGGTATTCAGCTGAAATGTTAGAAGAAGAATTCAAATTGATAAGGCTGCATGTCCAAAATTTTATGGAACAGTCTTTGCATTGTGAAAATATGACGATGCAATGCACCAGCCAAACTGCAACTGCATTGGAAGAATCCTGACGAAATGCAATTTACCTACAAAGAGAGATCTTGCAAATTTCTACTTGGACTGATTCTTATGTACGGCTTATCAATCTGGCATTTTTACTACATACAAGACAAGAGATAGAGAAGGTATAAAGAATAACACTGTGTTTCGTCAAAGATTCATTTATCAATGTCAGAGCATCCCAGAGATGTTCACCAAACTCCAGTAACAGACACATCTAAAAAGGCACTGTGTTATAATTGAAAGGTTTATTATTAAAAATTCTGAAAGTATGCATTCCAAGAAGAATCAGGCAACTCTCATGACAGGAGATTATTCAGTTTCATGTCATGACTTACTGACCATCATTTTTCCTGGCCACCAATTGCAAATTTAATAGTATCCAACACCACACACGGAAAGGTGGCTCACGGAATACGCATGTAATTGAACACTGCAAGAAC
This sequence comes from Schistocerca serialis cubense, assembly GCF_023864345.2. Classification (NCBI taxonomy): domain Eukaryota; kingdom Metazoa; phylum Arthropoda; class Insecta; order Orthoptera; family Acrididae; genus Schistocerca; species Schistocerca serialis. The sequence goes on along the minus strand of NW_026048515.1, from coordinate 1,734,342 downwards.
CAGCCTTCAGGATAGAGTATAAAAATATACTTCAGTCCCTAACGTAAGATCTGCTAGAGAAAATGAAGATGAAATCAGACTTACAACTGTGCACACACACATTTTTTCCACTGTCTAGAAAGAGAAGAAAATTTATACATGGTACAACAAAGTGCCCTCTACCATGCACTTTACAATACTTTACAGCTGTATATATGTGCCCAATTAAACCTATTCAGCATAAATATTACATAGATTGATACTGAAAATTTACTGTGACAGCATTCCCACATACAACCAGTTTGTGCAAAGCTGAAGAAGCTGACAGATTACAGAACATACTTTGGTGGACTAGTCAGTTACTTGATACTGAAAATTTACTGTGACAGCATTCCCACATACAACCAGTTTGTGCAAAGCTGAAGAAGCTGACAGATTACAGAACATACTTTGGTGGACTAGTCAGTTACTTGTGCCTGTTGTAATGTAAATTTATAGTCAAGCCACAAAGCATTATCTAGGAGGCACATGAAATCTTTGCCATACTAATACATTAATAAAACTGCTACTCAGATATATATTTACCAGCACCCTTTATCCATCATTTTATCCTAAGAGTGCAAATTCATAGCTTTTTCACATCTATGTACTAGTATAAAGTTATCAGAATAAAAATCAGGGTCATTCAGAGGGTAAGAAAAATTGGATTGCTTTTGGGTGGGTAGAAGTAAGCTGGATGACAGTAAATAGGGATAGCACAATTTAATGTTGCCACATAAGCTAAATATTTTTTGTGGATGATGCCTGGAGGTTGTGCAGTTATTACACTGTGTGATGCAGACAACGTAATATCTTCTTCTACAGAGCAGTTCAACAAACTGTCAGTAGGATGCCCTGTAAAATGTGAGAAGTCTCAAAATGGCTCACTCATTTGTCTGAAACTTACCATCCTGTTCCATTCAAACTCATTCACATGCTGATATTTTGCCCCTTGCCTTGTTTCACATTTATGTTTTGTTTGTCAGCTTGCTGTAACACGTGAAGTTGCTGTAATTTCTCACAATGTTACTCACTAGCAGCTTCACCCACATCCTCAACTTGAACTTATTTGGATCCTTCTTTCCGAGAGTTGGGATTTTTACAAAAATAGTTGTGTGAACAGTGGCAAGAATTCCAAACTGCCAACTCCTCCCCTAGCTGCCCCCCCCCCTTTTAAGGGAAATCTATAGGTACTTTGTAGTTATGAAGTTACGATCATTTGGAACTGATGCTGAAAGAAATAAAGAAAAGTGTGCAAAAGTTTGTGTATCGGGGGTGGGGGGAGGGGGCATGCAGAAAATGAAAAGGAATAATACAAATGAATCCGTTATTTTGTAATATACTAACTTTCATTTCATTAGAAACAAATTACTATAATTATCTTTAAAACCATATGACCATTATCCCTAACTCAAGGTTCCTACACTAACAATAGCATCCACTGTTGAAACTGCCCTACACACCCACACCCCACCAAGAACTTCAGGCCTACCACTGGTGAATCCTACTACATCAAAGGCAAAATGTAAAAACACATGTTATTTACCATCTAACACGTGTTCACTTCACAGCTTTTTATATATAGGTCAAAATAAAATAACTTTGTGATTGACAGATGTCAGCATTGCTGGCTAGTACACAAAATCCCTTCCCACATGTACATGTGTGTGATATAAATCACTTCTTATACTGCCCCACCCCCCACCCCCAAGCTGACATTAAAACTGCTGAGTGCATTGCATGAATGGACAAAGATGAACTGTCTGCCCTGGGGACATTAAGTACCCAGCTGCTGAGCACACTCTCCAGCATGACTCAAGGGACATATGTCTGAGCTTCAATGCTGGCACAACATAGTCATCCTGGACAATGTAGGTGCTATGGGTAGATCTTGCACCAACCCTGCCAACGACCCAAACTACATGCTAGTTACGTGTGCAACTTGCCTCCTTATAGAAGATGTTCAAGGGCTTCCACGGCGCACTCGGCCTTCGGACAGTGAGCAACGAGCCAGCAGAGTTCACTGACACCACGGATCTCTTTCTTACATCAGCCATGTGACAAGTAGCAAGAGCAAATGTACCCTGGCACCTTGAGCTTAATTTAGGATGGCACACAGTCCCTGTAGAGCCAGTTCACTCCGAGTGAGCTTCCTTGGCCAGGTGCAGAATTCTTATATATTCCTTCAATCAGGAACTCACTTTGGAACTGCTGCAATGATGATGCCATGGTTTACATTAGTGATCAACTAGTGGACTTTTTAAGATTTCTCATCTTTGTTTCTATCCCAGACTTCACTGTTTTCATTATGCCGGAACATTAAAATGGAATTGTCCTTCTGGGACTTTTAACGCTTACAGTGTCTAATTGTACAGAACTTCACTCTCTATCAGGACTTTAATTGGCTATCATTGTGCATTGTGTATTTACTAACAGGTAATGTTTGCATTTTTCCCAAGGGCCTTCAGCCTTAGACAATATTTATGTTTATTTGTTCTTCCACAAGTAGTGCAAGTAGTGTCTGTCTCGTCCAGGCCTTCAGCTTCCCTATAAATGTTATTGTTCCCTCACTCTTTGAGAAGATACTTTCTTTTCAATATTGTTTCTTCCTTGTTAAAGGAGTAATTGTCTTAGTCAAGTGATTAATTCTTACATTGCACAAAATCACTTGTCGGAGGAGATTTATGCTCTTTTGTTAAAGAAACTTTGTTCTAACAAATCTAAGTGAACAATTGCTCATCCACCAAATCAGTTGGGTGTAAGAGATAGGCACAGTCAGCAGTTTTCTTCTTCTTCTTCTTCTTCTCCTCCTCCTCCTCCTCCTCCTCCTCTTTCTTTCTTTCTTTCAGGTCAACTCTACTCTCTCATTCCACGTCAGCTGGCAAAGTGGTGTTTGTTAAATTCCCCCCCCCCCCTCACCCCCTTTTTTTTCTTTTTTTGCATATACTACCCCATTCCCTCATTCTGTGACTTTTGGTCTGTTTATCAGCCACTAGATTTCATGATCAGTCTTCAGTGTTCATGCCCAATATCTGTGTGCTACATGAGATACTGATAGTGTGTCTTATTTCTGCCCCAGCATGTCTAGTGCAGCAGCACCAGAACACCCATCTATCTTCTCCTTGCTGTGTGACTACTGGTAGATTCAGTGCTGCCTCATGGGCTTAATGGCATGTATCCTAATGACGTCAAAGGTGCCCTGCACGGATCCTCTCCTCCAGGCTCAACCATGGTCACCGGTCCATGGTACGTTGAGATGGGCCTTCACCTCTCTGCTCTTTGAGAGGGGTCAAGTGGGGGAGGGGGAGGGGGGGGGATGAGGGGAATGTGGACTGCTAACAGGCCTTGTGTCTGCTCAGCCTATCAATCCAATCTATATCCAAGTTCTTTAGGCAGCCTGCTTCCTTACAGAAGATATTCGAGAGCTGCCATGACACACTCGACCACCAAACACTGCCCAAAGCACCAGCTGAGGTTACTGGCATAATGGACTGCTTTCTTAGACAGCCACATGAGAAGAAGCAGGATCAAATGTATCCTGGTGCTGAGGGGCTGTATTTAGGTTGGTGCATGGACCCTGGAGAGCCAGTTCTCTCTAAGCGAGCTTCTTGGGCCACAGGCCGAATGCTTACACATTTCTTCAATTAGGAACTCACTTTAGACCCACTGCGACAACAGCACCATGTTTTATGTCACTGATCAGCTGATGGACTTCTCAGATTTCTTGTCTGTTTCTACCCCAGACTTGACTGTGTTTTCATTATACAGAACTTTGAAACTGAAGTGTTCTTCTGGGACTCTCAACGCATACAGTTTCTAAGTGTATAGAACTTCAACTTTAGTGTGTCCCATCAGGATTTGAACTGTCTGTCCCTTGGCATTGTGTATTAACTAGTCAGTGGTATTTTCTAGAAGTGTCTGTATTTTTCCTTAGAACCTTCATCCTTAGACAATATTTACATTCATCTCTTCTTCCACAAGCAATGTCTGTCTCATCCAGACCTTCGGCATCCCTATAAACATTATTGTTCTTTCACTATTTGAAAAGAGACACTCTTTTCGGTATTGTTTCCTCCTTATTCAAGAAGTAATTATCTTACTCAAGTAATTAATTCCTACATTGTGTTGAACCACATGTTGGGGTGGATATAAACTCTTTCGTTAAAGAAACTTGTGTGTGTGTGTGTGTGTGTGTGTGTGTGTGTGTGTGTGTGTGTGTGTGTGTGTGTGTGTTTATTCAGCGCATTCTGAAAAATGACTTTGTTCAAAACCTTGGCAACATTTTCATTTTTGTTTATGTACCTGTCAAACATTTGACGCCCCCACTATATGGAGAGTCCCGACAGCTACCTCCTTACATTGTTTATATTCCACCAAAGTCTTTCCATTGCCATATTTACATTTTACTCAAGTGTTTTTGTAGCTATCAATAAGCAACATGGCGATAACAAAGTGAGCCAGTGAAATAGTCAATGTCTCAAATTTCAAATGAATGAAAACATAAATACCAAAACGGCACTAAAAAAAACTTTTAGTACAGAAATAAAATTAAATGTCTATACAGTTTGGTCCAAGCCACACAACTATTACGTGTGTAGTGATAAATGGGCGGCAACTGTATAATATACTCTGAAAAATAGAACCTGTTTAGAAAATGTTGAATTTTTTGTTAATTATGTGGTACTAAATTTTCAGCCTTTTAAACCACCCTTAGCAAATAACATATGCTGTATATTATTAATGATAGCTACATGTTCATGCTGACTACATAGCAAGTTTCTCATATCTCTGAGGTACAGTACAGAAATTTTACTTGTTCCATATCCCAACGAATTCTCCTTCATTATGGGATCTATAGGACAAAGTGTGTGAATGTTTGAGATTGCCTCTTTTTTCTGGAACTGTGCTCTCACTGAAGCTTTCATCATTCATACAAGTGATTACTTGTTCCAAAATTTTATTCCTTTATTATATTTATGATAGCACTAAAATCTATTGTATGTACACTCTGAAGGGGTCATTCATAATCTTACTTGACAGAAAAGAGGAATAAGTGCAAATACACCCTATGTGAAAATATCTCATGAACAACAAAAAAAGGTTCTATCTACCAGCTTTCTATTAGAATGCAAATAGCACTTCCAGGGATGTGAAGCCTAAAGACAGTGGCATAATCTACAGAGTAATTAACACTTTCTGGGAAAAATTAACACAATAAGGGTAACAGCTCTCTGGAGAACAAAGTCTGGGACAATCAGTACTCTAGTTTTAAATTGCGAGGTTGTTTCAAACCAGTGCACACCCACTGCAGAGTGAAAATTTGTTCTGGAAATAAGTACTTACCTTGCTGCTTTTTGCTCAGTCTCAGTTTTTCATTTCCAACGTCACTTGATCATCCCATTAAAATATGGATGAACAGCATGTGGAGATATTTTCATAAACACTGCATGCAACTACTCTTTATAGCAAAAATAACCAGTCTAGGTCACAATTAATACTTATTTATTCTGGTAAACAGTTGCAGTCCTTCATGACCACTTCCAACCACTAACTCATCGGTGATGTGTATGATGTGTGGAGCTGGTAGATAGAGCTTCTGTGCGTACCAAAAGGTACCAGTCAACTGCAGTCATTGACTGGTAAATTTTGGTATGTACAGTAGTTCCACATATGGGCTCCAAATGTCAACAATGCTTTAATGATCTGAACATGGCCACATTTTATTACATGGGATCTAGACTCACTGTTTTTGTTATATTGCTTACGAAGATCACTGTCACCCAAGACCTAAACTACTATACATTTAAGAGATGTGTTCACTGATTCTTTAGCAAGCTCTACAGGTGTAACAAACAAATCTTTATGGAAAGTCTCTTGTGTATCTACAATTATTTCGTTTCATTACTTTACAATTTTCAAGTAAGCTTACTTTTGATATACTGTGTCTCAAAGAAGCAAACATATTCACATAATCTGCATCAAATTCATACAGTCTGAATCCACAACACAAGCTATAAAAAACAGACTGAAACATTGATAGACTTACCAGTTAAACCTGAGGAGAGCAGCCGTTGTAGCAATGTATGGCAGCATAAAATACAGGGAAAACTGGTGTGCTTTCCACTGGGAACCAGTCAACTCAATCACATTAAAAATGGCAATGGACAGAGCAATAACCAATGATTGTCCAGCTTCTAGTCCATTAACACCAGCCAAGATATTAATTGCATTTGTACAAAACACAGCCAACATGCCCATGTAGCAGTAATATAGGACACCTGTTGACATAAAGACCACATCAGCTAATATTTTTCAATAAATAATTATAGCTTAATGAATAAAATACTGCAAAGCAATTGCTATGAATAACAGAAATAAAAACAAAAGAAAGTGAAAAGCAAGAAGCATTTAGTGCAATGTCAGCTAAGATGAGAATTCCAAATCTGAAACCTAGTGATGCAGAAAGCCTTCTGGGCACTACTGTAAGTTGTGTTGTGTTGCACTCTGTTGTGTTGTGTTAAATTGTGTTGTGTAGAACTAATGAGGTGCTCATTATCTGTATTTCTCCTTTTTGTGCCTACTCAGTCAATATTTGTATCACCCATTTACCTCTTTCAGAAGATTTTCACAATATTTTGCAGTATGTAGGCGAGATTCTGAAAGAAGATGTCATTCATTTTCCCTGCTATCCCCCACCCCCAGATCTAACCGCTGGGCTGAAAAATGAAATTATGGCTGGCTGATGCATGGTTCCTTTTCTGTACCCTGCATAGGCTACGTTAGGAAAGTCTCTTTACTGTTCTTGGCAGTATCACATTTGTGTGAAAACGGGTAGTTGGTAGCAATATGTCCGTGCACACATGCATACCTATACAGTTCTTGGGAGTGGATATTGATGAGACTTTTAAAAAAGGAAAAAGAAAAAACCCTATAGTTGACCTACTAAAGCAATTAACATTTATTATTTAGCCATGCAAATAATAGTTAACTTTAAAGTGCAAAGTCCCAAGCAACTGGAAAAAAGCATAGATGACTCCTGTATATAAGAAAGATATAGAACACCATTGTGACCCATTCTTGACAATGGCTCAGGTGTTTGGGATCCCCACCAGGTTGAATTAAAGGAGAACACTGAAACAGTTCAGAGTTGTGCTACTAGATTTGCTACTGGTAGGTTTGATCAGCATGCAAGTATTATGGAGATGCTTCATGAACTCAAATGGGGATCCCTGGGGGAAAGATGACACTCTTTTCATGAGACACTATTGAGGAAATTTAAGAGAACCTGCATTTGAGGCCAGACTGCAGAATGATTCTACTGCTGCCAACATATATTTTGCATAAGGACTATGAAGATAAAATGAGAGAAATTAGGGCTCATATGGAGGCTTATAGACATTTATTCCTCTCTCGCTCTATTTGCACATGGAACAACAAAGGTAATGAGTTGTAGTGGGATGTGGTACACTCTGCCATACGGCGCTTTCTGGAATATGGACGTATATGTAAAACGATGCAGAAATCAGTAAATTAATGTCTGTTTTGTTTTAGGGCGCAAAAACCACTGAGGTCATACACACCCAAGTCAAAACTATAGAACACAAACCCAAGAGATGAGGGAAATGACTATATGTCAGTTCCAATGGACAGAGTAGGAGACAGCTAAAAAAGGCACGTGGAAAAAGGGCTAACAAAAACATAACAGAATGGAGGCCCAAAACTAAAAATTAGGTGGCCTACACCATATTGCTTCAGCAGATAAAAACTAAAATGCGGGCAACAGCCCGCGCGTCATTCGCTGAAACAGCTGATAAATCAAATGGCAAACCCAAGATGGGACGTAAATTGGTAAAAAAAAGAGAAAAGGGCAGTCCAGCAGGTAGTGGCGGACACTTAAAATTTGGGCCAATGCGTACAAAGTGGTGGGGCAGTGCCACTGAGCAAATGACGATGGCTAAAAAGGCAGTGCCCAATATCCAGCCGAGTTAAAATAATCTCCTCCCGACAGGAGGGCCGAGAGGACGTCGTCCAAGGCACCGGGAGAGGCTTAATAAGCCGAAGTTTATTCCCATGAAGGGAGGACCACTGGCGATGCCAAAGGGACACCACCTCATGAGAGACGGCAACACAGGGATCATCAGAGGGAATATAGGTACTCGCGGACTGAGGTATGAGGACTGCAGCCTTGGCAGCAGCGTCAGCAGAAGCAGCCTCATTTGCTGGCAGACCAACATGACAAGGGACTCGCAGAAACATAACACTGGCTTCACCAAGAGTGAACAAGTGACAGTTTTCCCAGACCTGCTGCAGTAAGGGATGAGAAGTGTACAGCGCACAGAGACTTTGGAGGGCACTGAGTGAGTCTGAGCAAAGAACAGAATTGGAAAGGCTGTGTCGCCGTATGTACTCTGTGGCCTGATACAAGGCAAAAAGCTCGGCTGTAAATCCCGAGGAGTGGGCCGGAAGCCGATATTGAAAGACACGGGTGAAAATGATGAGGGCACACCCAACCCCACGGTCAGTCCGAGAGCCATCAGTGTATACAAAGGTACTAGTGCTAAGTTCCATGCGAAGGTCGTGAAACTGAAACCAATACACCGAGGATGGAGTAGTGTTCTTAGGAAGCGAATGAAGGCCAAGGTTAACATGGGCCGCTTCATGAAGCCAAGGTGGTGAAGGGTTCACACCCATGGGGAAAGTTGCAGGTAGCATGAAGTTAAGCCGCCATAGCAAGTGGTATAAGCGGACTCCAGGAGGTAACAGAGAAGAGGGACGAGCCCCATACTGACTATCTAAGGAATCATAAAAAAAGGAGGCATAGGAAGGGTGGTCATGCATGGCAGACAAACAGCATGCATACCTGCTGAGAAGAAAGTCACGGCGGTAGGACAGTGGCAGTTCAGCAGCTTCAGCATACAGACTCTCAACCGGCATACAGACTCTCAACCGGGCTGGTGTAAAAGGCGCCTGTGGCTAAACAGATGCCATGATGATGGCTAGTGTTGAGATGGCGTAAAAGGGATGGGTGTGCAGATGCATAAGCAAAGCACCCATAGTCGAGTTTCGAACGGACAAGGGACCGGTACAAACAGAGGAAGGTGGTTCAATCAGCACCCCAAGAAGTACTATTGAGGACACGTAGGACATTGAGGGACTGTGTACAGCAGGCTGCCAAGTAAGAGACATGGAAGGACCAAGAGAGTTTCCTATTGAGCATGAGCCCCAGGAATTTCGTAGTGTCAATGAACAGAAGGGCAACAGGCCCAAGATGTAGAGATGGTGGGAGAAACCATTTGCTCCGCCAGAAATTCATATAGACGGTTTTGTCAGTGGAAAAGTGAAAGCCATTGGTAATGCTTCAAGAGTGAAGAAGATCAAGACAGCGCTGAAGACGCCGCTCAGTAAGACAGGTCCATGGAGAACTGCAATAGATGGCAAAATCATTGACAAAAAGGGAGCCAGAGACACCCGGTGGGAGACAGGCCATTATAGCGTTAATGTTGATAGCAAAGAGGATGACAGATAGCAAAGAGGATGACACTCAGTACAGAACCCTGAGGCACACCATTTTCCTGAATAAAGGTGTCCAACAACGCAGAACCCCCACACACCTCGAAAAAGATAGAGGGGCTGGCCAGTACTTACCTCAGCTCAGTACAGCCGATAGATACACAAAAAACGTAACCGAAAATTTACATTCCTAGCTTTCGGAACAAACATTCCTTCATCAGGGAGGAGAGAGGGGAAAGAAAGGGAAGAAGGGAAAGTGGATTCAGTTACTCACAACCCAGGTTATGAAGCAACAGGGAAAGGAAAATAGGGAGGGTAGCAAGGATGGAGGCATGGTTGTCAGAGGGAAGCCAAAGATATTCTACTGTAAGTACTGTGCCAGCTTCAAACCAAAGAGGATGCATACAGAAGTAAAGAGGTATATAGTATAAAGATAAACACAACTATGTAGGATGAAAAGATGCATGAATGGCTAAAGAGGAAAGGGAAAGAGGAGAAGACTGAAGAGTAAATGGGAGTGAGGTGGTTTAACGTAGGTTCAGTCCAGGGGGATGGCGGGATGAAAGGATGTGTTGGAGTGCAAGTTCCCATCTCCGCATTTCAGAGGGACTGTTGTTGGGTGGGAGAAGCCAAATGGCACATACGGTGTAGCAGGTTCCTAGGTCCCTAGAATTATGCATCCTCTTTGGTTTGAAGCTGGCACAGTACTTACAGTAGAATATCTTTGGCTTCCGTCTGACAACCATGCCTCCCATCCTTGCTACCCTCCCTGTTTTCCTTTCCCTGTTGCTTCATAACCTGGGTTGTGAGTAACTGAATCCACTTTCCCTTCCTCTCTTTCTTTCCCCTCTCTCCTCCCTGATGAAGGAACATTTGTTCCGAAAGCTAGGAACGTAAATTTTTGGTTATGTTTTTTGTGTATCTATCGGCTGTACTGAGCTGAGGTAAGTACTGGCCAGCCCCTCTATCTCTTTGTTAGTATTTGTTTCACATCTTTATAGGAGATTTTCCATTAATCATTTACACACCTTGAAAACTCGATCTTGTAAAAATGCCCAAAGAAAACAGGGCAGGCGCCCATGGAAGCCCCACGTGTAAAGAGTGCGGAGGATACCAGTTCTCCAGCACGTGTTGTAGGCCTTCTCCAAATTGAAAAACACGGAGACACTCTGGGATTTCTGCAGAAAACCATTCATGACATGGGTGGACAAAGTAACGAAATGGTCTACTGCAGAACGCCGTGCTCGAAATCCACACTGTGCATTCGTGAGTAAATGGCGAGATTAGAGCCACCAGACGGGCATGAATCATAGGTTCCATCACCTTGCAAATACAGCTGGTAAGAGAGATGGGGCGGTAGCTAGAAGGAAGGTTTTTGTCCTTACTGGGCTTAGGTAAGGGTATGATGGTGGCTTCACACCAGCGTCAAGGAAATGTGCCCTCCGCCCAGATGTGGTTGTGTTAAGCAGAAAGTGTTTGCCTGCAAGAGAGAGGTGCTGCAATATCGGAATGTGGATAGCATCTGGCTGTGGGGCGAAGGACCGGAATTAACTGAGAGCATGATCTAGCTCCCTCATAGTGAAGGCGGTATTGTAGCACTCACAATTCAGAGAAGAGAAGGGTACCGCCCAAGCCTCCTCTACTTGTTTCCAACTGACGAGGGCAGGGTGATAGTGGGAAGAGCTCAAAACTTCCGCAAAATGGCGGCCCAAGATGTTGGAGATAGCACCAGGATCCACGATGATATCGGCACCTACTGTTAGGCCAGATATGGGGGAATGCATCTTGGTTCCAGAGAGCCATCAGAGGTTGGCCCACACCACAGAGGAAGGTGTGGGACTGTTAAAAGAACTCGTGAATGAAATCCAACTAGCTCTTTTGCTATCCCGAAGAACTCAGCGACACTTTGCACGCATCTTTTTACAATGAATGCAGTTTTCCAGAGTAGGGTGGTGGTTGAAAACGCAGAGGGCATGTCTCCATACACGAATTGCGTTGCGACATGCCTCAGTCCACCAAGGGACTGGGAAATGACATGGTAAAGAGGAAGTGGGAGGAATGGAACATTCTGCAGCAGTAAGGATAACTTGAGATAGTCCACCTGGTCATCACAACTGAGGAACTCTTGTTCTGTGAAGGTCACCATGGAGGTGTAAAGCAGTCAGTTAGCCTTAGTAAGCTGCCATTTGGGCATGCATGTGGATGGGGTAGGAGACAGCAGACGAAGAGCACACGGAAAATGGTCACTCGAGTAGTAGTCGTCAGAAAGAACGGACCACTCAAGACAATGGGCAAGCTGGGCAGTGCAAAAGGATAGATCCAAATGGGAATAGGTGTGCGAGGAGTCAGAAAGGAAAGTGGGTGCACCAGTGTTAAGGCAGAAGAGGTTGTGTTGGTTAAGAATGTCACCTGGGAGAACCCCAAAAGGGATGATGTGCATTAAATTCACCAAGTAGCAAAAACGGTGGAGGTAGCTGCCCGATAAGCTGAAGGACGTCTGCCCTGGTGACATCGAAGGACAGCTTGAAGACGGGTAGTCAGGGAGATGGGTTGACTATGAAGGTCATCTTGCATAAGCAGCATGACGCCCCATGAGATGGGATGCCGACCTCAGGGCGAAGGTCAAAAAGAAATGGTAAGTAATGTGGAAGCTCAAAGCGGTCTTGAGGGTGCAATTTCGTTTCCTGAAGGCACAGTACAAGGGGATGCTGCAATGCTAGAAGCAGCCATAAATCATCTTTGTGAGACCGAAGGCTACAAACGTTCCATTGGAGGACAGTCATGAGGACAAAGAGATGTAGGTGTCACCTCGGTGGCTGCCGAGAGACAGCTGGTGGAGAGTCGCTACTACAGGGCACAGAAGCAGGAGGATCCTGCTCTATGGAGTCCACAGAAGCATTAGCGTGCTTGTGTGGTCGGTCAGTGGAGTCCAATGCTGAAAAACAGTTGGTGGTGCGAACAAGTGAGACAAAGGCCGGCTGGGTAGTATCTTTGAGTTGGTCAAGGAGATCGTTTGTCTTTAGCGGACTTCTTCGAGCCCTTCTGGTTAGAGGAAGACTTGAGTGTTGTTTGGCTGGAGGGACGGGCGAAGTCTTCTTGGGAGTACTCCTTCTGTCCTTTCCTGCCTGCCGGTTGTGTAGTGAGTAGCTTTGCCCCTTTAGGCGAGAGTTTGACAGTTTGTTGCACGCGGGACGGGGGAACAGCGATGCTACCTTGACACAGGGCGACTTCACAACTTCAGAGCCAAATTTGAGGCCGCATGTCTGTGTAGCCATGTCCTTCATGGAGTGAGGGCATAACAACAACTGAACTATAAGTGCCATACAGGAGAACACAGGGTTTGCGACTAGCCAGTAACTTGCAAGCTACCCGGTAAGGCACTTTTTCCTTTACCCAAATCTCTTGAACAGCCCGCTCATCTAGATACAAGAGACAATCTGTGAGGAGGCAGCGTGGCCACCATTGCAGTTAATACAGCGGGGAGAAGGAGACAGACAGTCGTCCTCGTATGCATCCCTGCTACAGGTTACGCATTTGGCTGGGTGTCGACAAGACGTTCTAGTGTGAGTGAACCGATGACACTGGTAGCAGTGCAATGGATTTGGAATGTACGGCCAGACTGTGATGATTTCGTAGCCTGGTTTAATCTTGGACGGCAGCACCACACTATCAAAGGTGAGGAAAAGAGTCCGGGTGGGCACCAAGGAAGAATTGACCTTTTTCATTACACGATAGATGGCAATGAAACCCTGATCCGTGAGGAAAGATTGTATTTCAGTCTCAGTTAGACTGTCAAGCAGCCAGGTGTAAACTACATGACGGGAAGAATTCAAAGTTATATGTGCCTCGACATGAACAGGGTAGCCATGTAGAAGCGAGGCAGCAAGTAGTTGTTGTGCTTGAGAATCAGAAGCTGTCTCCAAAAGCAAAGTGTCATTCTGTAAATGAGAGCAGGATTTCACAGGGCCAACAATGGCATCAACACCTTTCTGAATAATTAACGGACTGACCGTGGCGAAGGACTGACCGTCTTCAGTATGTGACACCACAAGGAACCGCGGTGCAGCAGGAAAGGTCTTCGAATCAGTAGCTTCATTATGTCTACATTTCGTCAACATCGATGGAAAGGATGAGTGACTCATCATGAAGAAATCCCCCATGATTGCCAGGTCTCTGATGGCGCGCTCCTTCCATCTGAGGGCCCCTTTCACAAGTGGGTGCACCTGCCTTAAGTGATTGTTCACACCTCGGGTCACAGCTCTTGAACACCTGACAAAGGGAAGGTTACAGCTCAGGCAATCACCCATCCCTGGGCTTGGCCTGTACCAGGGAGTACATGCAAACCCCACCTGTTGACCCGGGACTGGGAATTACGCATTACCCAGTCACCTTTTACGCGTCAGACACGTGGGTCGGTCTTCAGGAGCGAACAGAGAAGAAGAAGAAGAAGAAGAAGAAGGAGAAGGAGAAGAAGAGGATCCTCAAATGCCGAAGCGGAGGAACGAGAGGAGAAGGGAAACAAAGAAAGGAAAAGGGAGCCAAAAAGAAAGTTGAGACTATTTGCAGGTCAGCGACAGAGTGCAGAACATTCCTAGTAATACCCCAGACAAGTTCCCCAAGGGAGGGGAAAAAGAAAAGCGAGAGGATAGACATGCAGCATGGAAAAGAAAAAGTGCTGCGAAGGCTGGGACCCTGTGGTAGCCAAGCATGAACCTGTCAAAGAGTGACAAGCCCCCTGGGGAGGGGGGGGGGGGGGGTAAAGTAATGTGTTTTGTACATTTTAATTCATCAATGTTGTATGGGATAATATTTTGTGGTAATGTCTCACATAAGCAAAAATTATTCTTAATGCAGAAGAAAGTGATTTCATGAAAAAAGTTAAAACCATGTGCTGGTTGTGGGTCTGAACCCAGACCCTTGCCTTTAACAGGCAGTGCAATTACCATCATGCCATAGTATCACACATCTCATATAAATTCAAAAGTTACAACTTGTCATTAGCTGCTCCTATTTCTCTCCAAATCTGGATAGCTGTAATGATGTTCACATTGAAAAACACAGTAAGAGAGGCTACAGGGAACACAAAGATTAAAGACAGAAAATTATACAAAATGAATGCCATTTCTTCTATATAAAAGCAAAGCTTCAACAATTATAAAATTTCCTTGGATGCATGTCTATGGTTCTATTTTCACCTAGAATACTTAATCACAGGCCTTATCATTAATGTTGAAACTTTTTAGGATTTTGCACAAAGGAAATGTACAACACAAGTACAATGGGAAGACTGTTGCGACTCGACGATCTTTCAAAGTGCCGCCGCGCAGTTACGCACATCCTCTACATGCGGCACTGTCTGCCAGCCATGCAGCAGCCGCGCCACCAAAGCTGCCAGCCAGCCAGCGGCCGCTAGACTTGGACTCAGAGCTGATTTGACTGTTACAGTGTACACACGTCTTACTTTGTTTACTTGATCTGTGACTTACATGTATCGTGTCGTCCTAGAAATATATTTGTTCAACTAGACGTTATAACAATTGGCGACAAGGTAGTGAATTTTTCTTTTTCATCGTTGACCCACAGCTTTCCATGGCTACTTTAGAGCAACTATTGCAAGGTCTCATTGAGCAGCAAATGCTTCTCACATCTGCGATTCGTGATTTCGTCGCGGCATCCAACGCTCTCTCATCATCGTCTCTCCCTCCTTTTCCTCCTTACGACGGATGGAAGAATGGTCTGATTACGAAAAACGTCTTCTACAGCACTTCTCGGCATTTCATGCCGCGGACAACCAAACATGTAAGTCTCTGTTCCTTTCATGGATTTCACCTCAAATATATCGGTCGGTTGCTGTCGCAATTGGCTCCTTTGAAAGATCCTGTGTCTTTGTCCTTTGCTGAAATGTGCTCACTTCTGTCCGTATATTGTCAAAAGCAAACACATGTGGTAGCCTCTCGTGCTGCCTTCTATCGTTGTCAAAAACAACCGAATCAATCCTATCACGCCTGGGCTGCTGAACTTCCCGGCCTCAGTAAAAAGTGTCAATTTGTTACTGAAGTTCATAAAGAATCCTATGCCGATTCCATGGTATGGGATGCTATTAGCGGAGATCGGCGCCCAACGAAGAAGTTTGGCAACATGCCCTTCAGTTGTCAAATCTGAATCTAGATGAAGTCCTATCCATTGCTCAGTCTTTTGAAATTTCTCATGCCGCTGGAGTGCAAATAGAGGCATGGGGCGACGCCAGGGAAATACAACCTCTGTGCGATGTTGACGAAGCGTGTGGCATGTCCCCACCTGCCGACGTGACCACAGTACGCTCCCAAGCGCAGCCTCGGCCTAACCGTAAACAAACCTCTAAGAAACTGCAGCAAAACCCACGACAACTTCCTTCATGTCCGCGGTGTTTTACGAAACATTCACGAGAGGATTGTCCCCAACGTTTGGCCGTGTGTTACAAATGCAAAAAGAAGGGTCATGTGTCATCCGTTTGCAAATCTGACCGCATACCTGACGTTCATGAACATGATACTGATTCTGCTTCTGTGTTGTCTGTCAATGGTACTTCTTCCCTTTCAGGGAAGTTATTCCTCACAGTCCAAATTCTTGGTCGGGATGTTCCCATGCAGGTGGATACTGGTTCTGCTGCCACTATCATCAATTCTCAGACGTATCTTCAGTTGGGATCTCCAATCCTATCACGTGTCACTAGGCAATTCCGGACGTACAACAAACAGAAGATTTCTCTCTTGGAAAAATTTAATACTGAGGTATCTTACAAATCCGTCATTCGTAGTGTTCCCATATTTGTGGTCGACCATAGTAACGCGGAGTATCTTTTTGGTTTCGATGTCTTTCGCGTTTTTGGGTTCTCCATAGATGACTCTGTCAATATCGTCACTGATGCTATTCCTTATCCTCAATTGGATTCATTGTCGACGACATTTTTGTCCCTTTTTTCTCCTGGGTTAGGCCATGCAAACGACTTAGGAGCTCATATCACACTCAAAGCCACTGCTCGGCCTAAGTTTTTTTGGGCTCGGCCCATTCCTGTGGCCCTTTGTGATCAGGTCAAATGGGAGCTGGATCGTCTCACTGCTTCAGGGCTCTTGCTTCCTGTCACTTCCAGTGAGGGTCCTCTCCTGTCATTGTCGCTGTTAAGCCCAATGGTGATATTCATCTCTGTGGCAATTTCAAAGCCACTGTAAATGCTCAATACTTCATCGACACTTACCCTATGCCCCGACCTGAAGAACTGTTCACTAAACTTGCTGGAGGGCAGTATTTTTCTAAACTTGACCTGTCAGAAGCTTATCATCAACTTCCTCTCGACGGTGCTTCCCGGCAGTTCCTGGTCCTTAATACGCCTTTCAGCCTCTATCAATACCAACAATTGCCATTCGGGGTTGCCAGCGCCCCTGCTCTCTTTCAGCGATTCTTGGAACAATTATTGCTCCCTGTCCCTGGGTGTATAAATTACATGGACGACATTGTCGTCACTGGCTCCACCACTGAAGAACATCTTCAGAATCACCGCACACTTTTTCATGTCTTACAGACTGCCGGTCTTAAGTGTAATCTTCAGAAATCAAAATTTTTTCAGGCATCTATCACGTACTTGGGGTTTAAACTCTCTCGGGATGGTATTTGTCTGCTTCAGCAAACTGTCGCTGCAATCGATGCCCTTCCTCACTCTACATCTGTTAAGGAACTGCAGGCCTTTTTGGGGAAAATAGCACACTATCACAGGTTTTTACCATCTGCGGCTTCGGTGGCTCAGCTGTTGCATCGCCTGTTGCATGAAAACGTGCCCTTTCACTGGTCCGCATCATGCAATGCAGCTTTCCAGAAACTGAAGACTATGCTGAAACAGGCCCCGTGCCTGGCTAATTATCGACCTGGCCAACATCTTGTTCTTGCCACAGATGCCTCTCAATACGAGATTGGTGCAGTCCTTGCGCACCGTTTTTCTGACGGTTCCGAACAACCCATTGCTTATGCCTCCAAAACACTCACAGATGCCCAACGAAAATATTCTCAAATTGAAAAAGAAGCTTTGGCCATTATTTATGCTCTTCATAAGTTTGGTGTTTTTCTCTATGGATCCAAATTTCATCTTGTTATGGACCACAAACCACTTGTTTCCTTGTTTCATCCATCAATGTCGCTTCCCAACAAGGCTGCACACCGCCTCCAGTGTTGGGCTCTTTACTTGTCTCGTTTCAATTATGAGATTCATTTCTGGCCGACGACTCAACATGCAAATGCTGATGCACTGTCTCGCCTTCCCATGGGTCCTGATCTGGCATTCAATAGGGACGAACTTTTGTGTTTCCACCTGGATGTTGCCAAGCAGCGGGTTGTGGACAGGTTCCCCATCATCGGGGACCAGCTGGCAGCTGCTACAGGTTCTGATCCTACCCTCTCCCAAGTTTTACGCTGTATTCAGAAGGGTTGGCCATATCGTCCGTCCGCTAAGACTTCTGATCTGTTGCGGAACTACTACGCTTTGCGTTACCGCCTCACGGCTAGGGATGGTGTTATCCTCCTTTCCACCGACAATGCTTCACCGCGTGTTGTGGTACCTGCGCTTTACATGCTTTGGTCTTGCGCCTCATTCACCAAGGGCAATGGGGTGTCTCTCGCACAAAATCTCTGGCGCCCCGTCATGTGTACTGGCCCAGCATCGACTCTGAAATCGCACACATGGTCACTGCCTGCGGTTCTTGTGCTTCACAGGCCGCCGCCCCAAAGTCATCTTTGTCACCGTGGCCTTTGCCTGAGAAGCCCTGGGAGCGTATTGATGCTGACTTCACGGGACCTTTTTTAGGTACTTATTGGTTTCTCGTTATTGACACCTACTCTAACTTTCCTTTCATTGCCCGTTGCACATCGCCTACCACCGCGGCAACCACCAATGCTCTAGCTCGCATTTTCTCTTTGGAAAGCGTTCCCTCTACTCTTGTTACTGATAATGGTCTGCAATTTGCCTCTTCCGATTTTGTGGATTTTTGTGCCCGTCACAGAGTCATGCATGTCATGGCCCCTCCGTTCCATCTACAGTCAAACGGTGAGGCTGAACGAGTGGTCCGCACATTTAAGGCTCAGATGATGAAACTCCTGAATTCTTCTGCTGCTGATGATGCTCTTCTCCAATTTCTGGCTTCTTACCGTTTCACCCCCATGGGCAACCACAGCCCGGCTGAGCTCTTACATGGCCAAAAGCCCTGCACGCTACTTCATCTTCTGCGGCCTTCCACCTCATAGCTGCGGGTGCCTTCGCTTGGCCGGTTCACCGCCGGCAACCTTGTATGGGTATGGGGATATGACAGGCAGCCAAAATGGAGTCCTGGCCGCATCTTACGACACCGTGGCCAACGCCTGTATGAAATCCAGACGGACACAGGTGTTTCAGTGCATCATTCGGACCAGCTTTGGCCTCGTGTGCCATCAACGCCTGTTCCGAATGCCGCTACAGCACCTTCAGGTCTACCTGACGCTCGGGATCTTGGAATCTCTCATTACTCACAACGCAGCCCTCTCACCATCATCTCGGTGACAGCACAAGAACTGACGCCACCAGGAGACGTGCCCACGCAGGAACCAGATGACTGGAGACGTGCCCACGCAGGAACCAGATGACTATCATCTGTCGGAGCAACTCTACTCGCCTCCTTCTCCTACGGACACCGCCCATGTTTCCTGTTATAACAACCAGACTTGCTGCCACGGGCAGATTGGGGCACGGGGCCCCAGCAGATTCGACCCCCATGTCTCCTGTCATCTCGACCCGTTATCATCGGGGACACTTCCATCAGTACGGGAAGCCTCCTCTTCAAGCCTTTACGGCCAGTTAAACAACACCTATGGACGTTAGCAATCTACAGGTCATCTCTATCAAGACCAATGCAAAAAATTTAAATGGGGGAAAAGTGTTGTGACTCGCCGATCTTTCAAAGTGCCGCCGCACAGTTACGCGCGTCCTCTACATGCGGTGCTGTCTGCCAGCCATGCAGCAGCTGCGCCACCTATGCAGCCAGCCAGCCAGCCAGTGGCTGCTAGACTTGGACTCAGTGCTGATTTGACTGTTACAGTGTACACATGCCTCACTTTGTTTACTTGATCTGTGACTTACATGTATTGTGTCGTCCTATAAATATATTTGTTCAACTAGACATTATAACAAAGACATGTACTATTTGTCCCTAGTTCTAGAAAGGCAGATGTCAGTAGAACTTTGTCAACCTCAGGCCAGCTGCTGCCAACACTGGCGATTTAACAGTACGGTACCCATGCGTTCCACGGCTGTTAAATAGGAAAATCCAGGATAAAGTGTAACAATTATGAGTAGCAACAATACTGTTACAGCAGTTACAGTGATTGTCGTGCCACGCCATGCCAAATCAATAAGTACATGTATGGTGTCAGCACTTCAACATGAAAGTGCAACTTGTTCCCCCACTTGGGTGCCCATGTGCTGGGAATCTATGTGCAGAGCTTGCTTCCTCTGCTCCCAGCAAACCCCTGAGAATGTGTTCAGGATTTTAAACAAACTATACATTAATTATCTGAAAACAGCACACAGCACATATTATTTATGCAGGCTTGACATTGGCTACATCTAATCGAAATGTCACTCAATACACAATCAACAACGTAAGACTAAAACATAAAACAGTAAATTCTGTCTTCTGAAACAGTAAATTCTGTCTTCTGAAACTGCTTCATTGAAGAGATAGTATGACATCTTTTAATCATCTCACAAATGATGATGTGACAGATAAGAGAACATGGAACATAAAATCAGCTTTACAATCACTTAATAGAGGGAAGGCCACTGGTCCTAACGAGGTATATGTTTGATTCTATATAGATTATGTCAGAGAACTTGATCCCCTTCTACTAGCAGTTTATCACAGGTCATAAGAACAGTAAAGGATTTTGAAGCATTGTAAAACAATGGCAGTTATTTCTCTTTTCAAGAAGGGTTTTCAGACAGACGTACATAACTGTGGGGCTTTGTTGTTAAAACACTGACCTTTTGACAAATAACGGAACTTGCTTTACATGTATGTAATATGGTTTTTATGAGACCATAAATCTCATCTCCTTTGTTAAAATCAACATGAAATTTGCAAGCAGTTAATCATGTGAAACTCAGTTTGCTCTGCTTGTTAATGAGATCCTTAAAGCAGTAGATAATGGTACACAGGTTGACACCATGTTCCTTGACTTCCAGAAGGCATTCAGTACCGCTTCTCACCATTTTCTAATGACCAAAATATGAATTTATGAAACATCAAACCACTGGAGTACTGAACATGTCAAAGCAGAGTGAAGTGTCATATGATTATTACTATTCACAACTTATATAAGTTATTTGGTAGAAAGCATCGGCAGTTCTAAGGTGGTTCGCAGATGATGATGATGGGTATATGGAAGCTGCAGACCCATCAGACTGTAGGAAAATGCAAAGAACCCAAAAGAATACAGATGCTCCATGCAAGGACTGGCAGTTGCCTCTCAGCACAAGGAAATTTAATTAACTCCATGCAAAAAGGGAAAAACACACTGTCTACTGATTACACCATTGATCACTAAAGGTTCAGTAGAAGAAAACTAAGTACATGTAATTTATACACGAAGGAGACGTTACAAAATCCTCAGTGTGAGAGTATCATATATACAGAACAGTCATGTGACATACTGCTTCCTCCCAAACATAGTTCATGGAATGACAATAAGAGTAAAATCAAAGAAATTTGTGGTCAAACAGAGGGTCACTGATAGTCATCCACTCCACACAATAGTCACAGAGAGAACAGGAGGAGAGAAGGGGGTGAGAGAATAGCCTACCTTTTTACTTTGCCATCTACCTGTTTCAAAATGTTGTAATTGGAAGGAAGGAAGATCAAGGGTTTAATGTTCCATTGACAACAATGTCATTAGCAACAGTCACAATCTAAGATTGTGGACGGAAATAAGCTGTGTGCTTTTCAAAGAAACTGACCTGGTATTCAGGGAAACCATGGAAAACTTAAGTCTGCATGGTCAGATAGGGGTTTGAAGTGCTCTCCTCCTGAATGGGAGTCCAGTAACTTACCACTGCACCACCTTGCTCAGTAAGCCTATGATTGTTCATATTCATTTAGATGTTCCTATCTAAATTGTATGATTGTTCATTTTGATGGTACATTCAGTCCATTTTTCAGGACTTCTTACGCTGAAAAAATAGTGTAACTGAACTTGGCCACAAAGCTGAAAGATTATTCTAAAGGCATTACAAAAAATAACACCCGTGAAACAAATCAACTAAGTATGCTATAAGATACTACTGCTGAAGACATCACAAACTGATAGACAGATATAGATTCAAATATTTTGTAGTAATGGCATGCTAGAAACAAATTTCCAAGAAATGGCTAAAGGAACTGTATTTGTGCAGACAGTATTATGAATACATTTTGCAAATTTCACATTAAAAATTTTATATGCCTAATCATAAGCAGAAATAAATAAGTATGAATGTATCATACCAAGATCCACAGAGAAGCCAAGCCAGATCCGGAAGGGTCTTGGTACTATGATTGTAGTTGAGTTAAAGTTGACATAATATACCATAAGAAGAGGTAGTGATGCCACTGTGGGCAGCAGAAGTTTGTGACGCCATCGTAGGTCCAGCACATCATCAGCAAAACCCAACAACAACATGCAGCAAATTGACAACAGTGCAGCCACCAACTCCACCAACTGGTAAAACAGACCACAATGAAAAATTATTTTAAATGAATGAGTTAAATGATGATGTGTAATACAGAATACACTATTAGTCAATAGAGACTAACAGATCACACCATGCATTTTATAGTTTATCAAGTAATAAATAGAAAACACTAGAGGGAGCACTTTTCCCTAATTTATGGATGCACTCCTTCTCAATTCCAGATCCATGAGGCACAGATGTTACATTTTCAGCAGAACTAGCTGGCATTTCATAAATATGCATGGTGAGTCAAGATGATTCTATTGACCTTTCAAAATACATCCAAAATTTTGGATTTTATGATTATCTCAAGTTTAGGGGGTATTAGTTAATCAGAGAGTGAAAAAAATCACTATACTCCATTAATTACTTATAGATTTTCAGTTACACAAATTCTCTTCTCATGACTGCAGAAATTGATCTCTCTTTAACTGTTTGTTTTTAATATTTTTTACATAATATCAGCTTTAATTGCTTACTGTCTGTCTCAATGGTAACAGATAACAAGCAGAATGAAATTTTCACTTTGCAGGTTAATGAATATTGAATTTCATTTTCTGACGACTTAAAAATGCAGGAGGAAGACACAAACCACAGTTTAATCCATGGCCTAGTACATAGTTTCAACTTATTTGGTTTGTAACTTATCCTGTTTGGCTTCTGGTGATGTAAGACAAACCTCAACATGGCCAACCCAACTGGACAGTGGTGTCTTTTTCAAAGTACAGAATATAAAAATTCGTACATTACAGATGATAACATAGGACTCCAGTTTGAATCCATGTAATAATTACACTTGAGACAGTCCATCACAGCATGAGACAAGGATATCTACATCACTTGCCTACATTTGTGCACAAAAATTGAATAGTCAACCCAGCTCAATGCTCAGGAATATACAGACTGCTGAGGCAAAACATAACCACCTCCTTAATGGCATTGTGACAGGGACAGCTGTCCTGATGGCAGACATCATAAATGGGAAAGACATCAAGCATGAAAGGATAACAAGTGGTACACAGTAAATATTCAGTTGAGAGGCAATATTTAAACAGTTCTGTGAAAAATCCGATTCAGCTGTTGCAACAATTTACTGAACAGAACCATATCAAATAGCAATACCACATGAAAATAAGTAATACCTCATCCGGCTGGACCTCTGTCACTTCATTTATTGATAAGATGTGCTTTGCAGCCAGGAGCCCATGACATTCATTTCAGTAGGACTCAAGTGTTGGGAGCCACAAGTGGAAAGGCTATACAGAGGGCCCATAGAGATTGTAAAACACTCTAGGAATTTCAGTAGGAAGGAGGAGGGTATGAAACTGAATGACATCTGGATTCCAGTGCTGAAGATGATGTGTACCAGTCTTCCACCACGGGGTAATAGCAACAGCAGACAACAGCAGTCAACAACAGCCAATTGCACTCGGGTATTCAAAACGTGACATCACGCCACAGTATGGCAGCAAGTGGAAGTGGAATTTTGCTGCAGTCAGCAGTGAGCTAGGGTGTGAATCGGACATTCAAAGAATCTACAATCCCCCTTGAAAATGTCCTCTGCAGATGGGGATGAAACTTTGGGTTTTAATGTTAAATACATTCGCCCACAGTGTAACAGGCCAGAACTTATTAGTAACTGTATCATTCCTGGACATGAAAGTTTACGTTCTACAATAATACTTACATATTTGAATCTATTGAAGAAGAACTGACACAATGGCTTATGATGAAGCAACTAAAAGACTTTTCATATTACCAAATGTAAACCTACTCAAGTCTTGCTTTTCTACATATAGACACAAAGTTTGTGTCACTAACAAGGTTTGATAGAAATAAACACGAAAAATGATCCTATTACAGTTTTGTGGTATCACTTCAAGATCATACCTTTGACTGTGTACAGATTGGCAACTTGCTTTAACTTTTCTGGAATACAAAGTTCTGCGTTTCCCAAAACACAAAAGTGTAGCCTCCTGTGGCAACAGTCACAATGGAAATCCACTCATACAAAAAAAGTTTAACAATGTGGGTACATGAAATGAAATGATCACATATGTTCAGTTGTAGGTAAAGCAGGTGGCAACCTTCTGATTTCTGGTAAGATACTAGGAAAATGCAATCAGTCTACATACAAGATTGTTTACAAGACACTTGCATGACACTTCGAAAATACTACTCAATGTGTCGTGCCTATACCAAATAAGACTTACTGGGGAAATTGAATGTATATAATGAATTGCAGCATGATACTTAACAAGTTTAACTCACAGGAAAGTTTCATGGAACTGAAACTTCCTGGCAGATTAAAACTGTATGCCAGACCATGACTCGAACTCAGGACCTTTGCCTTTCACAGGTAGCTCTACCATCTCAGCTACCCGAGCATGACTCACAACCTGTCCTCACAGTTTTATTCTACCAGGAAGTTTCATATCAGTGCTCACTCCACTGCACAGTGAAAATTTCATTCTGGAAACATCCCCCAGGCAGTGGCAAGCCATGTCCTCACAGTATCCTTTCTTCCAGGAGTGCTAGTTCTGCAAGTTTCACAGGAGAGCTTCTGTGAAGTTTGGAAGATAGGAAACAAGGTACTGGCGGAAGTAGAGCTGTGAGGATGGGTCGTGAGTCGAGCATGGGTAGCTAAGATGGTACAGCAGTTGCCTACGAAAGGCAAAGGTCCCGAGTTTGAGTCTCGGTCTAACACACAGTTTTAATCTACCAGGAAGTTTCATATTAGTGCACACTCCGCTGCAGAGTGAAAATTTCTTTCTAGAAACATTCCCCAGGTTGTGGCGAGGCCATGTCTCCGCAGTATCCTTTCTTCCAGGATGTGCTTCAGAACTGAGGTATAATCTCCTCAATACATATAAACATTTAGAGCGAAGAGAAGCAGCTGTATGCATATCAAGAGTCAGATGGGAAACCAGTAATAAGCAAAAGAGTAGAAGGAGGAAGAGAGATATAGAGAATCTTCCAGCATAAAAAGTCACCTTCATTCTCCAATGGCCTTGTCAAAGAGGGTGGAGGAGCAGACAGAGGTTCAGGGCACTCTCTTCTCCTTAGGGTGGGCAGCTACCCCTAAAGGCAGAAGAATCGGTAATGATCAACAGCGTGAAGATGCGGAAGGCAATGGAAACCACTGCATTAAAGACACATAGCGTGTATCAACAAGATATGTGGCCTGAGTTGAAAAAGTGTCATGATGGCCTCTCCACTGCAAAATATTTCGGAATAGTCCCCCAATTCAGATCTCAGGGAGGGGACTGCCAAGGGAGAGGTGACCATGAGAAAAAGATTGAATAATCAATGGAAGGATAATGTTCTACAAATTGGGGCATGGAATGTAAGAAGCTTGAATGTAATAGGAAAGCTAGAAAATATGAAAAAGGGAATATAAAGACTCAATCAAGATATAGTAGGGATCAGTGAATTGAGTGGAAAGAAGACAAGGATTTCCTGTTGGATGAGCATAGGGTAATATCAACAGCAGCAGAAAATGGTATAATGGGAGTAGGATTCATTCTGAATAGGAAGGTATGGCAGAGAGTGCGTTACTGTGAATAGTTCAGAGATAGGGTTGCTCTGATGAGAAATGATGATGATGATTTAGTTGAGGGGGCACTCAACATCATTTTCATCAGCACCATGACGAAAAGTCCACATGAAATCTCACGGGTGGGGATGAAGTCTATCCCCACATGCGGTGCAGTTTATAACTTACTTAAGTCTGCCGCCCATTCCTACCAGTTTAGAGATGAGGCCTGACAGTTCACAAAATTTCAGCACTCTGTTAACGCTGGTATCGGTATCTTGGAGCATGGTGGGCAGATCTCCCGTGAGACCGAGGGCTGCCCTAACAGGACACATGTAGCCACAATATGCTGAACTGAAAGCGGCAAGCCACAAACTTCACAGAATGGTGGATCCTCACGTTGGAGGAGGAAGCCATGTGTTGAAAGGACTATGCCTGGTGTACAGTTTGATAAGCAAAACCTCCTTCCAGCAGTGAGGCTGACACGAAGTTCACCAAGCCTTTGTGGTCAATTTCAGTGACCGCAGTTTGTTGTCCGACACCTGCAACATTCAGTCTCCCGCTGACGCATGATGCATCTGTCAGAAAATGAGATAATGGCGTGCAACAGGATGGGACATTGATGTACAGCACCATCCCAACATGCTTCCTTGGCAGCTTTGTCAGCTATGTCGTTACGCTGTATCCCAACGTGGCCAAGTACACAGCAAAAGATCGCCACCTTGCCACGGCGTAGGAGCCGCTGTAAAGAGTCATGGATGAGCTGAATCAGTGGATCTACTGGATACATTTGGTGAATTGTTTGCAGTGATGTCTGTGAACCGCCTCCAGTGCCATCAGAATGCCATATAACTCCGCATCATAATTTGTAAATTGTTCTGGAAGACACACTTTAAATACCTCATCAGGGAGAACCACAGAACAACCGAGAGCACTTTCCTACTGTGATCCATTTGTATAAAGAACAATAAAACTATAGTACACACTTAAAATAGACGAAAACAAAGTTGTGAAAACCACATCTGGAGTACAACTTTTCATGTACTGTGTCAAGCTTAAAATCACTTTGGGCCTCTGAAGACACCAAGGCAGCAGTGCATTCCATCCCTGGGTGTGTATTTTCATGCTCGAGAGATTCAGATCCTTGAGACAGTTCGCAGCATGTATACCAAATGGCTGGGTCGCTTGGGGCCGATTCCTGAACAGTCGTTCGAAGGTGGGTTGGATCACTGAACTAAATGCTAATGACTGAGGGGACGATGAGATTTTCAGCGTCTGTCGAGCCAAAATGATACGTCACTGAATCCAGAGCCATGGTTCACCAGCCTCTGGACACACACTCTGAACTGGGCTGGTCCAAAAGGCTGCAGTCAATACCCGAATGCCCTAATGGTGGACAGCATCTAACATCCGGAGATGGGAAGGACGGGCCGATCCGTAGACCACACGGCCATAGTCTAGGCGTGATCGAACAAATGCCCTATAAAACTGCAGGAGCCGGGATGAAGCCCTTTGTTCATAGGTCTTTCATGTGTGGGAGCTATGTTAATTTCGAGTCAAATAATGAACCCAAAAAGCGCACAGTGTCTTGAAAATGTAAAATACGGTCCCCCATAGTAAGCTCGGATTGGTTAAAACTCCGATTAAAATTGACACACATAGTCTACTCAGGTGAGAAGCAAGGGCCCAGGTTTCCAGCCTCTTAATGGTCAGCTGTAGCTGCCTCATTGTCATCATAAGATCAGAGGAACAGTAGAAGATTGCAAAGTCATCCACAAACAAAGAGCATTTGACAGGGCTCCTGACTGTGGAGAAAATGCCATTTATAGCGATGGCAAACAATGTGACACTGAGAACACTGCCCTGAGGCACACCATTCTCCTGAACAAAGCAATCAGACGTGGCATCGCCAATGAGATAACAAAAACTCTGGTCCTCGAGAAAGGATTGGATCAGAAGCAGCAGGCGTCCACGTAGTTCTCATCCATGAAGTTGGTGAAGGATGTTGTACCTCCAAGTAGTGCCATATGCTTTTTCGAGGTCAAAAAACACACAAACTAAATGGTTTCGGCGTGAGAAGGACTTCTGACTTCTGTATCACCGTCTCCAGTAGAATTAAGTTGTCAAGAGTGGGGCAGTAGCACCTGAAACTGCACTGGGAGCAGCTCAGGTGACCTCAGGACTCGAGCAGCCAGATGAGGCAGTGGTTGACCATGCATTCAAGAGTCTTACCCATACAACTGGTAAGGGCGACACTTCGATAACTGTTAGGGATGCTACGGTCCTTGCCTGGTTTCCAGAATGGGATTAATATTGCCTCCTTCCGTGTCATCACACCAGATCTGACTGAAACAAGAGAGGAGGTGACCTTTCGCTTCAGGGCACAGATGATGAAGCATGGCATAATGGATCTCATCAGGTCCTGGAGCAGACTCTCTGGATGCAGATAAATCTGATTCCAGTTCCCACTTGGAGAATGGAAGGTTGTAGACTTCCTCATTATGCAAGAAGAAATTGAGCTTCCTCATCTCTGCAGTCTGACGGAATACCTGAACAGCAGGAGCTTGTCTAGATGACTTAGTAATAGTAAAGAAGTGTTAGCTAAAACGTGAGCCATGTCTTCTGGCGTGTCCACCAAGACCCCATTATTTGATTAGGCCATAAGGGGATGTGGACTACCCTTGCTTGAAATCCATCCTATTGATCCCCAAACGTGCGCAGCGGAAGTGGACTGATTAATGGAAGTTGTGAATTCCCTCCAGGAAGTCCTCTTCCATTCTTTGATCACTCACCTTGCATGTGTTCTCACAGACCTGAAGGCATGAATATTGTCTGTAGTTGGACACTGTTTGAAGTTCCGCAGAGCTGTTCGTCTGGCCTTGATTGCCAATCGACAGTAGTCATTCCACCAAGGTACAGGCCATCGTCTGAGGTGGTTACTAGACCTGGGGAAGGACTCTGCGGCAGCCCTTTGGATCCTATGAGTGATATGGGCCACTGCCTACTGTGCCTAATCCTGTCAGTCAAAAATAGCCTGTCTACTGTATTGTAACCAATTGCCCTTTGTATCAGCCACCTGCATGGTCTCCTGCTGGCCACCATCCTAGGCGGCAGTCGAATCCACACTGGGAAGTGGTCACTAGAATGTAAATCTGAAGCCACTTCCCACTGAACTGAGTCTGTAATAGCTGGGGAACAGAAACCAAGATCAGTAGCTGAAAATGACCCTGTAGCGGTTAAAAGTGAGTCATCTCACCCGCATTCAGAAGGCAGATATTCTCAGAATGGACAAGTCGCTCAATCACCCAGAGCAAGTAGTAGCCGAGCCCCACAGCACATTGTGGGCACTGAAGCCCCCACAAGGATGAACGGGTGTGGGAGTGCCTGGAAGAGGTCTGCCAGTGCGTCTGCATCCAAAGTGTCATTGGGAGGAGGGGGGGGCGGGGGGCAGAACACAATGCGATAGTAAAGGGTGCCAGAACTTTCACAGCAATTGCTTGCATGGTCGTGGTAAGAGGAACGGGAGAGGAGTGGCATCTGTCATCAAGGAAAATAGCCACTCCACCTTTAGCCCTGTCTCCAGTAGTATCGTCCTTCCTGTATATGTGGTAGCCCCGTAATGCAGGGTGTGTCTGTGACTTTAATATGCTTCTCTTGTAAGCAGATGATGAAAGGTTTATCCTGGACCAGTAGCTGCAATTCTTCTAAATGTGAGGGATATCCATTCAAATTCCACTGCAACACAGAAGACCCTATGGAAGCCATTGGTTAGCGCTAGTGGTTCTTTTCTTTCTCCCTCGGAGGTGGTGACTGACCGGGCAGGTCAGGGGGAATGTTAGCCAGTTCCATGCTCTCTGGTTCCTCTGACTGGAGGTCCATATCCTCAAGAGCATAGTCGCCATTAGAAAGTGAGAAAGTTCATCAATCCAAAGGTTTACCTACCACTTTCTTGGACTTAGAACTACTTTTTGAAGCACATTTTTCTTTACTGGCAGGAGGAGGCGGCTGCCTGGGTTGCGGGGATGGCTTAGTTGGCTTCTGATGTTGGGCCGTGGTATGTGGCTTAAGTGGTAAGCCTACTGCTGACAGCTTCCGAACGACATCAGTTGTAAGTGGAACAGTTCCCCCACAGGTACATCAACAAGTGCAAGTGCTAGTGCTGGAATCTGTAGTCTGAGTTTGTGTGGACGCATCACACTTAGATATTGGTGTGTTAAGGGCTGATGCAAACGAAGTAGCAAAAACCGGTAGTTGCAAGGCTTTGTAAGCCTTTTTAGATTCACCATAGTGTATGCATCTCTTTACTTTCAACTCTTGAATTTTCTTTTCCTTGTTGTAAACCCCACACTTTCTGCTCCACACTGGATGATCCCCAGAGCAGTTTACACATTTCGGAGGAAGTGTACAAGAAGTCCATGACTCATGAGCAGAGCCTCCACAATTACCACACATAGCCTTCCTGTTACATCTCATAGTGGCATGGTCAAATGTTTGACATTTACAGCATCGCATGGGGTTAGGAACAAACAGGTGAACCTTAAGAGGGATATAGCCTGCAAGGATATGTTCCGGTAATTCAGGAGTACTAAGTGTTAGAATAAATGTTGCCGATATTTACAATTTGCCATTGACCCTCCTCATATAATTCTGCACCTCAGTGATGCCTACATTCTTCATTCTACACGTAACTCCATGGGGTCCACCTCCATTATATCGGAGCAGGTAACCACGCCGTTGCTATAGTTAAGGGTGTTATGCAATTCAGCCTCGCCTGGGTAGTCACCTAAGGTCTTAAATCCCAGCAACTCAGATATTTAGTTGGAATTAGCAGTTTCAACTAAAAGTGTTCCATTACGAAGTTGTTTGACACTTTTCAGAGACCCAGCAATATAGAATGAGGATATCTTCACAAAGCTTTCCCCATTGCACCTGATTACAATGACAGTGTTATGGTACACTAATGCCCTGTTACTATCACTCTGAGGCTTCTTTTTGGGAGGACTGACCAACCGAGCTCTCTTTGAGGAATGGGTGTAGGTGCTGCCTGACGGTACACCTGTCCCATCATGAGTAGTAGTTTCAAGAGACAGTTCCATAAGGATCCCACGAGATGCTAGGGAAACAACCGTCGACCCAGGCAGAGCCCTGCATGCCTGAGCCAGCCTGATACAACTGGTGGAAGGGGTGGGGGGGGGGGGGGGCGGCGGCAGGTGCCCCACAGGTTGCCCGCTAAAGGCTGTTTTCCCTCAACAGCCATTCACCTCCACAGCATGTAGCACACCTTGAGGTTGAGGTTTTTCTATTAGAGGTGTGTACCGACCTCGCGGTCCAGGCGGTGAAGTCACGGCCCCTGTTCTCTGAAACACACAACATTCCACAGCTGCGCCGCAAGGTGGTTGTTGAAGTATGACCAGAGCTTATGGTGACAAAGGACTGGTGGTGCTTAACAGTCACCAGCTCACGAACCCCAGGGTCGTCAAGCCCGTACTCAGCAAATGAATGATGAGCCCCTGAGGGGCTGATGAGAACTGACAACAAACCAACACTGACAACGATAGTTCAGGTACTGTAGTGTCCCCAGAATTTTATGAAAGTCTGGAGTCACTTGTGTTCCAGCCGCTTCGAACACATGTTATTTTGTAGTGGGTTGTAGCATAAACAGATACACACTGCTGCAGAACGTTATCTGTGCAGGCTAACCAAGAAAGAGCAGCAAAACCAGGCCAACAAGTGACGTGCTCGGTTGCAGCAAAGAGAAAAGAAAAACTTCCGGCCCAGAATTCTGTGGACGAATTTCATGCACAAAAAACATTGGTGATTGTTGTGTGTTATGGAGAGACAACGGAAAAAAAAAATGATTATTATTAATAGTGACTTGGTCTCGAGCAGACAGACATGTATATTAGTACTGTATCATTGAGAACAAAATGTTATTTAATTTGGTTCAATTCAGTCATGTGCGAATGCCCTAAGAAAGTGTGGGCTTACTGTTTAATGTGGCAGTGAAATGGTGTATTGAATTTTGAATATAGAATATGTTAACAGCAACTGAATTTTGAGAGAGTCTTTATTTGGACTAGTAGATGAATTTTCGCATTCTCCAAAATATAGAATCTCTGGAGAAGAGTTTGGTGCAAGCAGAAGACGCTGGAGCTGTGGGGAAGCTGAGCCTGTATCCGGCATTCAAGTAAGTTCACACAGATAGTCCAAGGAGCGCAGCTCTAAGTTTTAGAGAAGATACAACGGGGAACCGCAGTACACATGCTTACGTTGCAAGCTGAAGATGAAGAGAGAGGAAGTATCTGAGGATATTGAAAAGGTAATACAGTATGTAAAAGGAGAGGAAAATTCAATAGTCATAGGGGATTGGAGTGCAGTTGTAGGGGAAGGAGTAGAAGAAAAGGTCACAAGAGAATATGAGCTTGGGAAACAGGAAGAGAGAAGAGAACATTAATTGAGTTCTGTAATAAATTTCTGCTAGTAATAGTGAATACACTGTTCAAGAATCACAAGAGGAGGACATATACTTGGCAAAGGCTGGTGATATAGGAAGATTTCAATTAGATTACATCATGGTCAGACAGAGATTCTGTAATCAGACACTGGATTGAAAGGCTTACCCAGGTGCAGGTATACACTCAGATTACAATTTAGTAGTGATTAAGAGATTAGTCAGGAAGAATCAATATGCAAAGAAGAGGGTTATGGAAGTACTAAAGAATGCCGAAACATGCTTGAAGTTCTCTTAGGTTGTAGATACAGGGATGAGGAATAGCTCAGCAGGCAGTACAGTTGAAGAGGAATGGTCATCTCTAAAAATGGGCAATCACAGAAGTTGGAAAGAAAAACATAAGTACAAAGAAAGTAACTGTGAAGAAACCATTGGTAACAGAAGAAATACTTCAGTTGATCGATGAAAGAAGGAAGTACAGAAATGTTCAGGGAAATTCAGGAATACAGATATACAAGTCGCTGAAGAATGAAATGAATAGGAAGTGCAGGAAAGCTAAGACAAAGTGGATGCATGAAAACTGTAAAGGAATCGAAAAAGAAATGACTGTTGGAAGGACTAAGTCAGCATGTAGGAAAGTTAAAACGACCTTTGGTGAAATTATAAGCAAGGGCAGTAATATTAAGAATGCAACAGGAATTCCACAGTTAAATACAGAGGAGAGAGAAGATAGGTGGAAAAAGTATGTTGAAGGCCTCTATGAGGGGGAAGATTTGTCTGATGTGCAAGAAGAAGAAACAGGAGTGGATTTAGTTGAGATAGGGGATCCAGTATTAAATAGGGGATCCAGTATTAAAATCAGAATATAAGAGAGGGCTTAAGATCAAATAAGGTAGATGGGATAGATAACTTTCATCACAGTTTCTAAAATCATTGAGGGAAGTAGCAGCAAAACTACTACTCATTTTGGTGTGTAGAATGTATGAGTTTGGCATCATACCATCTGACTTTCAGAAAAATATCAACCACACAATTCCAAAGACTGCAAGAGCTGACAAGTGCAAGAATCATCACACAATCAGCTTAACATCTCATGCATCCAAGATGCTGACAAGAATAGTATACAGAAGTTTAAATGTTAGGAACGATTTTCTCAAGGTCCAGAATGAATTTTTCACTCTGCAGTAGAGTGTAGACTGATATGAAACTTCCTGCCAGATTGAAACTATGTGCCAGACCACGACTCAAACTCGGGACCTTAGCCTTTCGTGGGCAAATGGTCTACCAACTGCGCTACCCAAGTGTGACTAAAGACCATTCTCACAACATTATTTCTCAAGGTATTTGTTTGGATTATAGCCTTGTAAAAAAGTGAAATGTAGACAACAAGCAGTTCAGACAAGAAGAGAATAGAAACTTTCGAAATGTGGTGCTACAGAAAAATGGTGAAGTTCTGATGGGTAGATTACTAACGAGGAGGTAATGAATTGAACTCAGTAGAAAAGAAATTTAAGGGACAACTTGATTAGAAGATGGTGTCTGCTGATAGGAAACATCCAGAGGTATTAAGGAATTGTCAGTTTGGAAATGGAAAGAAGAGTGGGATTTCAAAATTGAAGGCTGGACTACAGCACTGATACAGAGCTGAAGAGATTTTGACAGGAAAGACAAACATGGAATGCTGCATCACATCAGTCTTCAGATTAAAGACGACAACAACCACCACCACCACCACCACCACCACCAACAACAACAACAACATGATGTCATTTGACACATTAATTTGGCTTTTGGCATAACATTCAGATGTTACCAGAACACAAAAATGAGAAAGAAAAGACAGAAATTTATTCACTTGTATGAGCAGGAGTGTGGATGGGTGCACAACTTATTTATTGAATTTGTTTTGAAGAGATGCTAGAATTGGTATTTATTACTATTATTCTTATTTTATACTTGGTGATGTGAAGGAATAAACCAGATGAAATCTGTATTCTATTTAAGTAGACAGTGTTTCACTTCTGTCATTAAAGTTAATCTCTCTGAGTCACTGAAGTAGTACAGGTCTCTATTTTAAAAAAGACAAAAGCAAAAGTAACACAATTCCCTTAACAGTGGTAAAAAAAATAGGGCAGACAAAATAAAAGCTTTTATAAATCTCTCTCTGACAAGATTGACAGTTCAATCCTGTGATCATCCTCAGTTGTGTAGGCAATGTCTCAGACATTTGGTTTTTTTTGTCATGATGCCTATCAATTGGCCAGAACACGTCACATCCATAAGGCTGAAATATGTCTACCACAATTTGGAATTGTTGCTTTGGTATATGCACTCTTCCACACAGGCCATAAGGATTTCAGAAAAAAATTCTGCTTGGCAGTATCATTTTGCACATGTAAAAACAACTATGGTTTCATCATTACTTGAGGAGGAAATGATCAATGGTGGAGGCAGGCACTCAGTATAGTTGTAATAGTCATAAATTTTAGTTTATCTCTGTTTTAGTCTACTAAGTAGTACGGTGTATTTAAATAACGTGATCAATGGCTGAAGGGGTGAAGCAACAATATGCCAACTATGGTTTATTGCTGCCGCCAGGATAAAGACTGCACTGTCTCACATCTTATGGGTAATATTGTATGCAACTCTCAGCTTCATACTCAGAAGAATGGAAAAGAAAAATTGAGTTTATGTTAGATGATAATCAGTTTGGTTTCAGGGAAGGTAAAGGCACCAGATAGGCAATTCAGATGTTGCAGTTGATAATGGAAGCAAGAGTAAAGAAAAATCAAGAAACATTCATCAGCTTTGTCAACCTGTAAAAGCATTTGACAATGTAAAATGGTGCAGGAGGTTCGAAATCCTCAGAAAAGTAGGTGTAAATTATAGAGAGAGATCAATAATATACAATATGTACAAGAGCCAAGAGGGAATAATGAGAGTGGATGACCAAGAACCAAGTGTTAGGATTAAAAAGGGTGTGAGACAGGGATGTAGTCTTTTGCCCCTACTGTTCAATCTGTACATCAAAGAAGCAATAATGGAAATAGGTTCAGGAGTGGAATTAAAATTCAAGGTGAAAGGATATCAATGATAAGATTCGTTGATGACATTGCTATCCTGAGAGAAAGGGAAGAAGAATTACATGATCTGTTGAATGGAATGAACAGTCTAATGAGTGCAGAATATGGATTGAGAGTTAATCGAAAAAAGACGAAAATGATGAGAAGTAGCAGAAATGAGAACAGTGAGAAACTTAACTTAGGATTGATGGCCACTGATCATCTCATGAAGAATGGAGTTCTCAGCAAGAGCCAATTTGGCTTTCAAAAGGGCCATTCAACAGAAGACGCAGTCTACGCACTTGCAAATGAAGTCCTAGAAACCCTTAATGAAAAATGCTAGCACTTGGTGTTTTCTGTGATTTATCCAAAGCGTTTGACTGTGTTCATCACCAGATTCTCTTGCAAAAACCAAAATTAGTAGGAATAAGTGGTGTTGCAGGCAATTGGCTACAGTCGTACCTCCAAGACAGAAAACAAAAAGTTGTCTTGAATAGCTCGGGTCGAGTATGTGACACTTCCTCAGATTCTGAATGGAGTTCCATTGCATGTGGACTGCCTCAGGGCTCAATTCTTGGGCCACTATTATTCCTGATTTTTATAAATGATCTACCATCATGTACAAGCCTGCCGTGTAAATTTACATTATTTGCTGATGATACCACAATTTTTATGAGCAGTAGAACAGACAACAATCTTGAGGAACTCATTAATCACATACTCTCAGATGTGGTTAATTGGTTCAAGGTCAATGGTCTCTCATTAAATTCCAGTAAGACCAGCTTTATTCAATTCTGTACAAAAACAGAAAAAGAGAGAGAGATAAGTGTGAGATGTGGTAATCAACCAATAGTTAGAATGGAAACAACAAAATTTCTTGGAGTGCACATTGACAAGAAAATGAACTGGTCTTCACATATTATTGATCTCTGTAAGAGGCTTAGCTCTGCTACCTATGCTTTACGGATTGTCACTACATGTGTTGAACCTAACACTGCAAAAGTGGCATACTATGGCGATTTTCATTCTCTCATTGAGTACGGAATTATTTTTTGGGCCAACCAGCCATTAGCAAGGAAAGTGTTCATTGCACAGAAGCGAGCTTTAAGAATTATATGTGGATTGCGCCCAAGAGACTCGTGTAGAAATAGTTTTCGTAATCTTAAAATATACACAACTACATGCCAATATATTTTCTCTCTCATGTGTTTTGTTTGTAAAAATATACAGATATTTCAACCAAACAGTAATTATCATGAGCATAACACACGGAGGAAGAATGACATACACAGTGAACTCAGAAATTTGAGCTTGGCACAAAAGGGTATCCACTACACTGGAGCAAAACTCTTCAATGCTCTTCCTCCCGAAATAAAGACAAAAATTCATAACAAGAGTGAGTTTAAGAATGCACTAAAAATATTTCTGCTAGAAAAAGCTTTTTACAGTCTAGATGAATTTTTAACTAAATAAATTGTAATATTTTAATATTATATAATACAAGTTGACATAATGCCACTAAGAATTTTATTTAACCTGAGCTCTGCATCTGTGTGTGCTCTGTATCTGTTTTCTGTAGTGTTTTAATGATTCTAAGAAAATATGTATTTTCTTTTTCTGTATTGCTGCCCAAACAATTTACTGTATAAATTTTTATATAATTATGTACTCAAATTTCTGTATATGTTATAAGATTATCAGATTGTATTTGTAAAAAACTGACTCGTTCCACGTCCTTGTGTATCCAACACAGTTGGACCTATGGAACATGAAATAAATCAAATCAATTCAAAGTAACCAATGACGGATGGGGCAAGGAGGACATTAAAAGCAGATTAGCACTGGCAAAAAAGGCATTCCTAGCCAAGAGAAGACTATTAGTATCTAACATAAATCTTAATTTGAGGAAGAAATTTCTGAGAATGTACATGTGGAGCATACCATTGTGTGGTAGTGATACATGGACTGTGGGAAAACCAGAACAGAAGAGAATCAAAGCATTTGAGATGTGGTGCTACAGACAAATGTTCAAATTTAGGTGGAGTGATAAGGTAAGGAATAAGGAGGTTTTGTGCAGAATTGGAGAGAAAAGGAATATGTGGAAAACACTGACAAGGAGAAGGGACAGGATGTTAGGACATCTGTTAAGACATTAGGGAACGACTTCCATGGTACTAGATGGAGCTATACAGGACAAAAACAGAGGAAGACAGAGATTGGAATACATCTAACAAGTAATTGAGGACGTAGGTTGCAAGTGCTACTCTGAGATGATGAGGTTGGCACAGTAGAGAAATTCGTGGCAGGTCACATCAAACCAGTCAGGAGACTGATGATTCAAACAAAAAAAGGAAAAATAAATAAAACAAACTTGAGGACAATATTATAGAAAGAGATGAGAAAGTTGCTGAAGATGAGGTGGGATATATGATACTATGAGAAGAATTAGGCAGCGCACTGAAAGACCAAAGTGGAAACAAGGTCCCCTGGAGTAGATGATATGCCTCCTAAATTCCACCTAGTGTGCAAGATATATGAGACAGCTAAAAACCCTCTGACTTAAATAAGAATGTAATAATTCTAATTCCAAAGTAATCAGGTGCTGACAGGTGTGAATATCACTGAACCATCAGCTTAAAAAGTCATGACTGCAAAACACTAACACAAATTATTTAGAGAAGAAGGGAATGACTGGCAGATGCCAACCTCAGAAAGATCAGTTTGGGTTCTGGAGAAATGTGTGAATACACGAGGTAATACTGATCCCAAGTCTTACCTTATCTGCTTTTATAGCATCTGAAGACTTAGAGAGAGCTTTTGAAAATTGGACAGGAGCATATTCTTTGAAATTTTGAAGGGATAAAATACAGAGAGTTAAAGGCTATTTACAACTTGTACAGAAACCAGACTGCAGTTATAAACAGTCAAAGAACATGAAAGGGAAACAGTGGTTCAAAAGGGAATGAGACAGGGTTGTAGACTCCAGTGTTATTCAATCGGTACACTGAGCAAGCAATAAAGGAAACCAAAGAGAATTAAGACCTTTGATGTTTGCCAATGACATAGTAATCCTGCCAGACATAATAAAGGATTTGGAAGAGCAACTGAACGGAATGGGTAAAAATGCACTTCTGGTGTCCATGGCTGTTGAGCTGCACGCCAATGTTGTTAACAACTTACTTGTTGAGTGAGGGGAGCTCAAAAGGAAAAAGCATAATTCGGTTGTCAGTAGCCAATCAGAAAGGTCCGTCATAACTTCCTACAATTCATAAATAAAATTAGCTGGTATTTTGTTCCACTAGATTAGAATTTAACCACATCATCGAAATTTTCAACAAAATCAGAAATATAAGTAGGTTACTGTAATGATGAATGTCGCACATCAGTCTAATGCAGCAATTATATTTTTGTTTTGAGACTCATTGGCTTTGCCAACTCACAAGCAGTTTATTGTTCTCTAACTAACTAGGCCTTGGGCTATGTTACTGGTCAGTCCGTCAGCGCATCCTGTTTTTCTAATCAGCAAATAAATCAGTAACCAACCATAAAATTCGTGATAAGCAGATCAATACATGTTATTCTGGCATCTTCCATGTCGAAAACAAATGTAACAAATTCATATCTTCTTCCAAAGGAAATTATAAGATTCAGGCACTCTCAGCATACACTGTCAGTCAATTGGCTACGACCAGTCTCACTGAAATGACAACATCTGCATGCGATGCAAGAGCCAACAACAACATAAGCGCATTTTAGTCTGGACAGTGTCTTGAAAAGAGATTATAAGCTGAACACTAAAAATGAGTTACTCAAGAATATTATTCCATACAATATTATTGAAAGAAAATATGCAAAATGTGTCAACTTACTGATTTCTCTCTCTTCAAGATTTGCAATGACTCTAAATGAAAATGTGGGAGAACTAAGTTTATTAAAAGGTTCCAAAATGTGCTTTTTTTCAGCTTAAATTCTCGTCAATGTAGACTCCCAAAAATTTTGAAGTATCTACCCTCTTTATTATTCCCTCACCACATGTTACACTTATCACTGGTATAAAGCCCCTAGATGTGCAGAACAGGATATGTTGTGTCTTTTTAAAACTGATGGTGAGACCATTCATTCAAAGAAAA
Source organism: Schistocerca serialis cubense (assembly GCF_023864345.2). NCBI lineage: Eukaryota > Metazoa > Arthropoda > Insecta > Orthoptera > Acrididae > Schistocerca > Schistocerca serialis. The sequence continues at coordinate 1,694,873 of NW_026048515.1, read as the reverse complement.
TCAGTCAATGATACTTTGTTTACGATTTCTGCTGTTTCTGTATGTACAATGCTTGGCCTGATTACAATATTACTGTCACTTACAAAAAAGAACTAATTCTTCTTCTTGTACATTAGAAGATCACTTACATATATGAGGAAAAACCGTGGACCTAACATTGAGCCTTGGCGATTTCTCTGCAGTCAGAATAATGTCCCCAGACTATATTGGCTGAATTACTAAGTACAGCTTCCTGCATTCTTTTTGTTAGATGTGATATTATCAGCTGACTGGCTACACCATCAATCCCATATAACTTCAATTTATCTAGAAGAATACTGTGATTCACACAGTCAAATGCCTTACATAAGTCACAGAAAATATCAGCTGTCATTATTTTATTATCGAGTGCTTGTAGAATCAGGCGAGTGAACATTTAAATACCATTATCTATACAGCAACCCTTCTGAAACCTCAAATGTGATTTGCTGATGATATTGTTGCTAAGGTGATATACTACTCTAGAATACACCACCTTCTCAAAAATTTTGGAAAATAATGTGTGTAGTATATCAGTTTTACTGTATTTGGGTGGCAAAGTAAGTAACTGTAGGTGAGGTAGAGAGGATACAAATGTACACTGTCTACAGCAGTGAAAGCATTTCTGAAATGGAGAATATTGTCAATGGCTAATTTAAATTTACATATTAAGAAGCTTTTCCGAAGCTATCTGTCTGGGAAAAAAGAAAAAAAAAAACAGCTGTGGTGCTGTAGAAGGATGCTGAAGATTAGATGGGAAAGTTGAATAATTAATGAGGAGACATTGAACCTATTTTTTTTTTTTTTTTTTTTTTTTTTTTTTTTTTTTTTTTTTTTTTTTTTGGGTGTGGGGGGGGGGGGGGAGGTGGTAAAGGCACAATTAGACTTAAAAAGGGATCAACTGACAGGACACTTCCTGAGGCATCAAGGAATAATTAATTTGTTAACAGAGGAAAGTGAAGGCGGGTAAAAACTGTAAACGGATGGCTAGGTATAAATGTGGTGACAGAAGAGATGTAGCTTGCACAGAATGGACGTGTGGAGAGCTGCATCAAACCAATCTATGGACTGAAGACCTTGACCACGACCACCACCACACTTAACAACAGGAAGGTCCACATGCATAAGATATACACTCAAAGATGTAATCAATACCACAGATAAAGAAGAAATCAGCTTGTTACGAGATGTAGACCTAAGTAGGGTTCAGACTGAAATTTTCTACTCTGGTATTCTATCATAGGTTGCTAGTAGACACTGGGCGGGAAATTTAAAACCTCAATATATTCTTCCTTGTCACTTAGTTTATCAGAATATTGTGCCTCAGGAACGTGAATTCCAAATAATTCTAATGTTTATATTTAACAAGTTCTGACTTTGCCAACAGGCCTATATAGGCAACTGATAGTTCAGTTATAAAAACACTTTGTTTGAAGTATTGCAAAAAAAAAAAAAAAACAACAGGGGAATAATTTAAAATGTGTAGGAGTTGTTTTTCTTCTTTTTTATATACATATACAAAGTACTGTACAAGTAAGTCCCACAATTTTCATGTGAGTAGATAAGAAGTAGCATTATTTACTAGTATACTTAATCAAAGTAACCTGTAGTGACTGCTTCTGTCTATGAACCACTCCACATCCCTGTCTCCCCTTTGAAATGAATCTCTCTCTCTCTCATTGCATCAGACCACAGACAACAAATACAGTAAAGTACTTTGTTAACTTGGGTACTGTGTTAAAAATATACCATGCATCTGCGGCCCAAAACTGTTTGACTGTAATTAAAAAAATCAAATGAGAGTAAACATTATTAGGCAACCTATTAAATTCTTACCTCATCGTGGGGAAAATCGTAATGCTTGAACATAAATTGACCAAAAGGGAGCGGTATGAAGAGAAAGAGCGTTATAAGAAATATGCAACCAACGACGACACCAATTGCTTCTGGTCTGTAAATAAACAAACATTCATTACAATTTTTTGTGTGTTGATTGTTGTTGGCACAGTGGTTTCAAAATATACGCCAATCACTTACATCTTCTCCTTTTTTCTTTTACTCATATCAATGCCATAAAGGTTTGCTTTAATAAAAGTCTCCTTAATTTTAGGAATTATCCTAAGACAGCAAAAATACGAGGCAACAGACATCACAGCGTTTAAAGCAAGTGGATACATTTTGCCGGTAAAGTCTCAACGGAATGCGTCAACAAAATTTTACGTAGAGGATACTTCTATCGAAATGTAGTCAGTGCAGCTGTTAAGGGTGATAACGGAAAGATAGATGACATGTTCGTGCATTCGTGTACAAAACGTAGCGTGTATAAAATTGTGTTTATATCATCAAATCAGGTTATACGTCACGCCCACGAGGTCTGGCGTGTAGCCAACATTCCACGCTCATTATTTACGTGCAAGAAAATTCTTGCATGTAATGGCTGGTACTCTATTATTATATTTAACATGAATAGGTTTATTACGTATAAAAAATACGCAATTTCATTAACTCTGGTTTAATTTTTGCAACACAGCTCTTCCACTTTTCAGATCACTGAGCAAGGAGTGTATTGCTATTTGCTATTGTTAACAAATGAACAACGAGAAGCGTAGGAGCGCAGTTCGCAATAGTATTGAAATGTTGTGATTTTATTGAAGTTTTGGTGATTCCACGTATATGTCAAATGGAATTGGAGCTAACCACGTGTTCTGATGTCCTACGATATAATTTATAATAATCATTTTCGTATTTTCAACCACGTATTGTTTATGGTAGCTGAAAACAATGACAAAAGGGTCTACAGTACAATAAATGATACGTGTTGGATTCTCGTAAAAAAGGGAACTTTATGCACTTTCATTAATTAATTAATGAATCAATCAAATAGCACTGCTGCAAGATATCAAATTCTGTGTACCAAAATAGCCCTTCCACAGAGGCTTTGTATTGTAGATTTTTGTGCGCATTGCATGTAAACAAGCAAAATAAAGTGTTTATACATTAATGGAGTGGACACTATTCAGCGTCGCAGTTATTGCGGGACTGTTATCATATTCTTGTAAGTGCACGCAGACTTATCGTAGAACGTTGAGACATGAGTTGTATAATGATACACGCAAGGTACCCAGTTTAACTTGAAATGCAGTCCTCGAGCTGTCTACAGCACATTGCACCCTTTTCGTTTAACGGTTTCATTCCTGACTATGGGCCTTGTGTTGCGTCTAAAAATAATTGTGTGTATGTATATTGACAACACCAGTTTTACAGAGAAGTAGAATTTTCAGTTTCCTTTTTAATTATGATGCTGTTACATTGGTCCATTCCTAATGATAGGTTATGTTATTTTCAAGTAATAACATCACATCCACCTCATAGATCAGAAGTAAATTATTTCACAACAGCTCCGGAAAACTTTATTTGGGAGTACTACATCATCCAGAGTTTTGTATTTATACATCTATCCTCTGCCTATTGCTTGTTCTGGTTGTATCACCTTATATTTATTCTTTGTTCTGTAGTGGCTGTGTGTGTCAGTTGAACTGATGCATAACTGGCTGGAAAGTCACCATTTGTAAACTTTAATTTTGTTTTCCTCTGAAGTAGTATAAGTAATGAAGATGTGCGAAGTTTTTGACCAGCTTGAATAATTCTGCATAGCAAATCTGCAAATGAAAGTTGAAGTTGATAGTGTGACAGCCATTCATAACTTTTGTCATTTCCATAACTTCACTCATGCATTCTAAAATGATTGAGTTCTTTATCTCGCCATAATGTCTGCGTGTACAAATACACCCCCAAACCACTGTACAGCGCATCGTGGAAGACATCTCTTACTAATATTTATAAATTCCTATCTTATTCCATTCATATATTGAGTGAGGTGTAATTGACTGATTGTCTATCTGTCTCTGTACAACTGTAATCTCTCCTCTAGTTCTCATGATCCTTCTGTTACATTTTTGTACTTCCTGTAGGGTCATTCCATGTCAAGCCATCTCAACTGCTATCTCAGATTTGGGTGAAATGTGGCTTATTTGTTCTCCCTACAGCAGTAAGTGACTATACTTAATGTCAGCATTTTATCTCACTCCATTTTCGTGTTAATTATAGCTTTTCAGAGAGAGGGATCTATGAAATTTATTACACAGTGATGGTGCAAAATGACACTTTCAAATGCTTTGAAAGTTAATTAAATTATTTTGAAACTTCATGACAGATAAAACTGTGTGCCATATTGGACTCTTAAAGTTTAGACCTTTGACGTTTGTGGGCAAGTGCTCTAGTGACTTAACTAGCCAAGCAAACCTCTCAACTCGTTCTCACCACTACTTCTGCGAGTACCTCTTCTACTTGCAGCTCAGTTGGTAGAGCACATGCTTGTGAAAGGCAAATCACAGTCTGTCAAACCAGGGCACACACTGCTGCAGAGTAAAAATTCATTCTGGATGCATTTTTTCATTTGTCACCCAATCTGTATGAAATTTGTTGGTTGTATAATCTAAACCATAAGGATTTTAAACAAAATTATCTAATGTATTTAACTGAACTCGTCAAGATGGCGAACTTGGCCTACTTCATTTTGTGTGTGGGAAGAAGATGAAGAAGAATGCTCATCACTACATTGAATTTCACACAAAGTGGAGGAGATAATCCTCAAAATACTTTTCCAAAATCATAGGGTGCGTAGTGCAGAAATAAAATTAGTAAGGTTTTCATGCCTTTGTGGTGATTTTTCCTGCTGCCTATATTGGAAATTTTATATCAGTTTTCATTCATTTACATAATCCTTTATTGCACAAATATTTGTAGAAATACGAAGTTGTTTAGGCTTTTGTGGCCATTTGTTGATGTACTGCCTATAGGTTTTTGTCTTGGGAGCTTTATACAGTGTTGAATGGTTTTTCTGACACAATTAGCTGCCATTGTTAAAGGTTCACCTTCCAGTCTGCCATCAGCAGTGGAATGTGAACTTCTTATAATGACAGCCTCTGCCAGTACTGCTAGTCAAATGTCAGAAAAATTGCTAAAAGAATGTTGACCGAAGATCCCAATATTTGTAAAAATAACTTTTGGATTTTTTTTGTGTTTTCAGTGTTGTTATCCTTCTTAAAAAATAATACTTTGTTTTAAAATCAAAGAAGAGATGACAACAGTCATGCTTCCTTCTTCATTATTTCAGCACAAGAAATTTCCTGGAGAGCAGTAAATTCATTAACTTTATTATGAATACTTTGAGTATATACTGATAAAATTTTGACACTTGAAATGCCTTTACTCTCAACACGATCTTACTCATCTTTCTACTTATCGGCTTGCGAGTGTTCCATCAGAGCATATCAAACACCTGCCTAACTTTAAAAAAAGTGCACTCCACAGGTATTCTGCTATCAGAGTAGCTGTTTGCTGCATGTAGTGCACATTGACCTCTCGGAGGGGGGGGGGGGGGGATTCTACTAATCCTCACCCAATAAGGCAGATCTAGAAATTTGCAGCCGAGACTGTCAGAGTGAACAAAGCTTCTTATGAACTGAGGATGGCCTCGGAACCCATGTACCAGGTATTGTTGGTGCCAATGTGAGCCGCAGCTTGCAGATGACTGGACTCTGCATGCTCAATAGCCGCAGGAAAGGTCACTTCCACATATTAGATGAAACCTTCTGATTGGCATACCAAGTGCACACTGACTTTCCTTCAATCTCCATAACATGCCTAACATTGGAGCTCCCAATAACTAGCAAACCCTTTTTTGTGAAATTACTGGTTTCAGCTGACATCAGTCATCCATGGATCCACTGACAACTACAATGGTGTGGCTGAACCATGGCCTCTTTTTACAATCTAGTGATGACTGATATCAGTTGAAACCAATAATTCTGTTGGAAATAAATGTGTGTGTGTCGGATAGTTAAATTATTCCAAAAGAGTAGTTATCATCTACTACAACCGTGAACACCAAGCTGACATGTCCTTTACAATTAAAGAAAGTGCTTTCACTGAATAGCTACATATTTTTTGGGAGCTTGGTTTGCAACAGATCTTCATGTACCATCACTCTCTTAGACTTAACCTCTGTTGCCCCCCGCCCCCCTCCCCTCCCTGGTACTCTCTCTCTGCTTTCTGTTTTCCATTTCCTCATAATGCCAGACCGTCTGTTGTGTGTAACTGCACCAACCTGCTCACTGTATTCGAGCAGTGGTCTCCCTCTACAATTTACTACCTGTCACACTTTCCTCCAGTACCAAATTTTGATTCGTCTGTGCCTCAGGGTATATCATGTCAACTGATCCTTTCTTTTAATCCAGCAATCTCATGATTTTTTTCCCCTGTTTGATTTAGTGCTTCCTCATTATTTGTTTGATACACCCATCTAATCTGCAACGTCCTTCTGCAGCACCACATTTCATAAACTTCCCTTTTTGTCAATTGTTTATAAACCAAGCTTCATTTTCGCACAAGGCTACACTCCAGACAAATACTTTCAGGAAAGATTTCCAAAATGGGGCAGCTAGCAAAGAGCTGAAAGTCGTTAGGTACTAGAAGGTGAAGTTAACCTTTGTACCAGAAGAGACATTTATTTATTTTAGTTTATTTTTTTGAAGCTCCAGATACATAATTTTATTGTTAACAATGCCTTAAATAATTCTAAGAATTCCAGTGATATCCGTTTAGAGCAAATTGAAAAGATACCTTGCACTATGAATTACAAAAACACATAAGAAGTAGGGCCTTTAACAGAATACGTGAACCCAGAAAATATCTCTGCTCTAAACCCTTTGAATTAAACAAACACATTAGAATTGAAACAGAAGGAAAAGGGTCATTAACAAATTGCCAGAAACACAGCTAATGTAAATTGAAACATAACAATCTGTCCAGGTCAAACAATGGAAACTCCAGGCTGGAATATCCACAGTGTAGGAAAAGATAGATTGCTACTTACATTAAAAATGACACATTAATTTGCAGATAGGCACAAGTAAAAGACACTTACACATAACCTTTCGGTCACAGCCTTCATCAGAAAATTGAGAAACGCACATCATTCATTCACACAGGCAAGTTCACATCACGCACACATGTCCGCGATGGCAGCTCGGATCATAATTCAGCTTCCAGTGGAATGGAAGCAACAGTCTGGAGGGGGTGGGGAAAGGGAAAGGATAGTAGTGTATGGGGGCGGGGGGAGTGAGGAGTGCAGTCTGGGGGAATGTGCAATGACTAGACTGCTAACAGGCACAGCATCATGAGGTTGTGGGGCAGGGAGATGTGGGAAACGGAGTGAAAAAGGAGAGGAGTGGGGAAAGATGGGTGGATGCAGTATCAGAAGCTGGCAAACAAAGAGGGTGAGAGATGAGAATGGAGAGGAGGTGATAGGATAGAGTGGGTGGAAACTTTTGGGTGGAGGGTGTGGGGCAGTATGTTACTGTAGGCTGAGGCAGGGGTATTTACGGGAGCAGAAAAAGCGTTGTGAGGATAACTCCCATCTGTGAAATTCAGAAAAGCCAGTTGTGTAGGTGAGGATCCAGATGGCTTAGGTTCTGAAGCTCCAATTGAAATCAAGCATGTTATATTCAACTTACGTTGCACCAAGGTTGGTCTACTTTGCTCTCGGCCACAGTGTGGCGGGGGCTGTTCAGCCCGGTGGACAGCTGTTGATAGTCATACCAATATAAAAAGCTGTGCAACAATTGCAGCACAACTGGTAAATGACATGGTTGCCTTCACATGTGGCCCAGCTCCTGATGGTGTAGGATAAACCTGTGACAGGACTAGAATAGAAAGTGCTGGGTGGATGATTTTGGCTGGTTTTGCAGCTGGGTCTTCCTAATACTTAAATTTACATTTGATGTTAGCAAATTTCTTCCTTTCAGAAATGCTTTTCTTGTTATTGCCATTCTGCGTTTAATATTATCTCACATTCTGCCATCATCTGTTATTTTGCTGCCCAAATAGCAAAACACATCAACGACTTTAATGTCTCATTTAATTAATCTACATTCGATTACTCTCATTTTACATTGTTGATATTCATCGTATAATCTCTTTTCAAGACACTATCCCTGTTCATCTGTTCTTCCAAGTCATTTGCCATCCCTGCTAGAATTCCAGTGTCATTGGCAAACCTCAAAGTTTTTATTTCTTCTCCCTGAACTTTTTATCTCCTTTCCAAATTTCTACATGGTTACCTTCACAGCTTGTTTGTTGTACAAATTGAGTAACATCGGTGAAAGGCTGCAACTCTGTCTCACTCCATTCTCAACTACTGATTTTCTTTTGTATCCTTTGACTTTCGATGAAAGATATATATATATATATATATATATATATATATATATATATATATATATATATATATATATATATCATGCTTGTGTCTGTATGTGTGGATGGATATGTGCGTGTGTGTGAGTGTATACCTGTCCTTTTTTCCCCCTAAGGTAAGTCTTTCCGCTCCCGGGATTGGAATGACTCCTTACCCTCTCCCTTAAAACCCACTTCCTTTCGTCTTCCCCTCTCCTTCCCTCTTTCCTGATGAGGCAACAGTTTGTTGCGAAAGCTTGAATTTTGTGTGTATGTTTGTGTTTGTTTGTGTGTCTATCGACCTGCCAGCGCTTTTGTTCGGTAAGTCACCTCATCTTTGTTTTTATATATATATATCTCCAACCTTCGTGGTGCATTTATAGTCCACTGACACTGGTCATGAGGGACACTATTCTAATTGTAAATGAATTGATGTGGTGTACAGTCCTTGGATACAGCCAGAAGCTCACTCAGTTACAACATCTGAATGTAATATCCTGAGAGGCACATAATATCTTAAAAGACAGTGTTTGACAAATTTTGGGGAGCAGACTGAGTGTGTCTACTTCAATATCGTATAACAGTTGTGTGGTTCTGGTTTTTTATGAGTGCCGGGTATACTAATCAGCAGGCTCTACACATTTATTAATATTTACCCTTGTTGTAAGAAGTTTCAGAAAATATTACCCCTCTAGTTTCAGCTGACAATTTATTTCAGTATCTTGTTTTATGCACCTGAAAACTCTACAGAAAACACATGATGCAAATGTCCCCATGTCCCCCCCTCCCCTTCCTTTCATTCTTCTCAATGGAGTGTTTACCCATACAACAGTAGTATAAGAGCCAGGATTTGGATCCCAAACTGCTATTGGATGGTATCTCATTCCCCCTGTATATGTTTTAATATGCTAAGCTTTGCGGCGGTGGTAACACCGGTTCCCGTCAGGTCACTGAAGTTAAGTGCTGTCAGGCTTGGCTGGCACGTGGATGGATCACTGTTCAGGTCTACTGAGTGCTATTTGCAAATGGGGTGCACTCAGCCCTTGTGAGGCTAATTGAGGAGCCACCTGATTGAGAAGTAGCAGTACCAGTCACGAAAACTGACAACGGCCTGGAGAACAGTGTGCTGAACATGTGACCCTCCGTATCCGCATCCAGTGACACCTAAGGGTTGAGGATGACACAGTGGCCAGTTGGTATCGTTGGGCCGCAATGGGCCTTCAAGGACTCTTTAATCACCAACACTGCAGGGGTATCGGATAAAAGCCTACGTCAAGTATTACAATGGAGTAAACTAAATGACATATTCATGGCTGAATGAATATATATATTGCTTCCAGTATACGTCACTAAATACCGTGAAGATAAAGTTAGAGAAATTCAAGCTTCCCATCAATTCTCCTTCAAGCAAACCATTCGCTTTTGGAATAGGAAAAGGGATCAGTGATACTGGTACACAAAGTACCCTCTGCCACACACCATTAGGTAGCGTGTGGAGTATAGATGTAGTTTAGATAATAGTCATTATTTTCTGGTTTCTGTAAATATCAGAAAAACGTGTGGCAGTTGGTATGTTAACACTGCACTAAATTACCTAATGGACATCAGCAGGAGTGGAAATAAAAAAAAATGTGCATAGCAGACAACTACCTGTTACAGATTATAACTGCAAATAATACTATGAAAAAATGATGATGTAGCCCTCTTGATTGAGTGGCATTAATGTGTCATTTGTCGGATGAAAATTTATGGAGGTTTGGGGAGGGTGGTGGCTTTGGGTACATTGAGGGCAGCTTATTTTCAGATGTGACTTGGTTGTAAAATGTTTATCCTTGTGTTTTTCACAGATTGTGGCAATAGTTTTCACTCACTGGTTCATTGTCCTGTATGTAGTTGTGGAATAAGGGTCTGTGTAATTCCATCCAGCTATTTCTTCAGACACTGGAAAGTTTATGTCATGGAGCCTGTATGTGCAAGGCATCATGAAGCTGGTATATACCTGAGGTGAATGGCCATGTGTTTACTAACCCCTCATCATAGGAGGGAATGTTTGAATTTGCACACCAACATGTACACCGAATTGCAGGTCACTAGTCAACTGAATGAATATTTGGTTTGGTTGCAGAGTGACAGAAAGCATATTTTAATTTAGCAAGATTCCAGAACCCATTATCATATATCAAACTTCTTTGAATAAAAGTAAGAATTGTATGTGGGATGGTATATCTGAAGTTGAATAAGTATATCTCTGTATCTTTGCTCATGGATATGGGGTCGTGCATTTTGTGGGTGAATGTTTCATGCTTACATGTATGCTAACTAATTATGGTGCTCTAAGTGATGGTCTCATTCTACAAGATGACTGCATTTGACTGCAGGACACATATGGACAAATGTCAACAACAATAAACACACTCTCTGTGCATAGGGTCCAGCTTAATGTTCTGACTTACGTTCTTGAGAGGAACTATTTGGAATGTTGATGCTTGCATTCCTCTTCTTTGTTTTTGCAGTGCTGAGAGCACTCCACAAGAAGCTTGATTATCACTTGGAGCTCATACCCTTCATCAGTAGTAACGTTATCTGTGTATTGCATTGCTGCTCAGAGGACCTGATGACCATGCTATTGAGCATCTGAAATCGTCATCTGTAGTGCCACTGGGGGTAGTTACACCCTGTATTGATATTACATGTAGAGTACTAAAGTGATGTATCAATTTTGAACATTTCAAACATGTTCTATCTTCAGATAAGAATTCCTTGTCTGGAAATGTGTTTTTTATGCCATTTGTGTAATACACTTTTACTAAGTTTCGTAAATTTTGACACTTTAGTTTACATATATACATATACACAGAGAGAGAGTGGGGGGGGGGGGGGGGTTGCTAGCTATTGAATGTCAAGAAAGTAAAATCTTTTAATATGTAAATGAGGAAAAGGTTGGAAAGGCTTGCCTTTACTTATCTTCTGCAGGTGCCTCTCCCAATACTGGTTTCTGTAGGCATTACTGGGAGTTGTATATTCTGAAGGTGAGTGTGGGTCATTCCATATTTACCGATTATTTTTCTTTCTCTTCCTTTTCCCACTGTTGACTTCCAGTCCCCGACCACAGTTAAATTTTCATCTCCCTTAACTAACTGGATAATTTATTTTATCTCATTGTACGTTTCTTCAATCTCTTCTTCATCTGCAGAGCTAGTCTGCATATAAACTTGTACTACTTTGGTGGGTGTTGGCTTTGTGTCTATCTTGGCTATGATAATGTGTTCACTATGCTGTTCATAGTAGCTTACCTGCATGCCTGTTTTCTTATTCATTACTAAACCTATTCCTGTGTTACCCGTATTTGATTTTTTTTATTTATAATCTTGTATTCACTTGACCAGAAGTCCTGTTCCTTCTGCCACCAAACTTCACTAATACCAACTATATCTAACTTCAACCTAACCAGTTCCCTTATTAAATTTTCTAACCAACCTGCCTGATTAAGGGATCTAACGTTCCATGCTCCAGTCCATAGTACGCCAGTTTTGTTTCTCCTAATGACGATGTAAGGATGTAGAGGCTTATCTCACGAGGGGTAAGATAAGATAGATACTGCCTACAGGAAAATTAAAGAGACTTTTGGAGAAAAGAGAACTATCAGTTTAATAAGTCACAGCTGCAAAATACTAAAGCGAATTCTTTACAGACGAATGGAAAAACTGGTAGAAGCTGACCTCTGGGAAGATCAGTTTGGATTCCATAGAAATGTTGGAACACGCGAAGCAATACTGACCCTACGGCTTATCTTAGAAGCTAGATTAAGAAAAGGCAAACCTACGTTTCTAGCATTTGTAGACTTAGAGAAAGCTTTTGACATAGTTGACTGGAATACTCTCTTTCAAATTCCAAAGGAGGCAGGGGTAAAATACAGGGAGCGAAAGACTATTTACAATTTTTACAGAAACCAGATGGCAGTTATAAGAGCCGAGGGGCACGAGAGGGAAGCAGTGGTTGGGAAGGGAGTGAGACAGGGTTGTAGCCTCTCCCCGGTGTTATTCAATCTGTATATTGAGCAAGCAGTAAAGGAAACAAAAGAAAAATTTGGAGTAGGAATTAAAATCCATGGAGAAGAAATAAAAGCTTTCAGGTTCACCAATGACATTGTAATTCTGTCAGAGACAGCAAAGGACTTGGAAGAGCAGTTGAACAGAATGGACAGTGTCTTGAAAGGAGGATATAAGGTGAACATCAACAAAAGCAAAATGAGGGTAATGGAATGTAGTCGAATTAAGTCGAGTGATGCTGAGGGAATTAGATTAGGAATTGAGACACTTAAAGTAGTAAAGGAGTTTTGCTCTTTGGGGAGCAAAATAACTGATGATGGTCGAAGTAGAGAGGATATAAAATGTAGAATGGCAATGGCAAGGAAAGCGTTTCTGAAGAAGAAAAATTTGTTAACATCGAGTATAAATTTAAGTGTCAGGAAGTCGTTTCTGAAAGTATTTGTATGGAGTGTAGCCATGTATGGAAGTGAAACATGGATGATAAATAGTCTGGACAAGAAGAGAATAGAAGCTTTTGAAATGTGGTGCTACAGAAGAATGCTGAAGATTAGATGGGTAGATCACATAACTATTGAGGAGGTATTGAATAGAATTGGGGAGAAGAGGAGTTTGTGGCACAACTTGACAAGAAGAAGGGACCGGTTGGTAGGACATGTTCTGAGGCATCAAGGGATCACATATTTATCATTGGAGGGTAAAAATCGTAGAGGGAGACCAAGAGATTAATACACTAAGCAGGTTCAGAAGGATGTAGGTTGCTATAAGTACTGGGAGATGATGAAGCTTGCACAGGATAGAGTAGCATGGAGAGCTGCATCAAACCAGTCTCAGGACTGAAGACCACAACAACAACAATGACGATGTCCTCCTGAGTAATTCCCCCCTGGAGATCCAAATGATAGACCATTTTACACCTGCAATATTTGACCTGGAAGGCTGCCACTGTCGTTTAACCATACAGTAGAGCTGCATGCTCTTGGGGAAAACTATGGCTGTAGTTTCCCCTTGCTTTCAGCTGTTCATGGTACTAGCACAGCAAGGCCATTTACTTATTTATTTATTTACATATCAAGTTCTGTAGTATCATTTTGAGGAGCAAATCTCCAAGGTCATGGAACGTGTCAGTACATGAAGTTACAACATAAAAGTAATAACAGATAAAAATAAAATGTTTATGAACCCAAGAAATGTCCAGCCATAAGTTTAAGTAAACGCAGTCAACAATATAACGCAAGAATCAGCTTAATTTTTCAAGGAACTCCTCAACAGAACAGAATAGAGGGAGTGACCCATGAAGAAAATCTTCAGTTCTGATTTGAAAGTGTATGGATTACTGCTAAGAGTTTTGAATTCTTGTGGTAGCTTATTGAAAATGGATGCGGCAGTATACTGCACACCTCTCTGCGCAAGAGTTAACAAAGTCCGATCCATATGCAGGTTGGATTTCTGCCGAGTATTAACTGAGTTAAGGGTGCTTATTCTTGGGAATAACTTGATATTGTTAATAAGAAACGACAGTAAAGAATATACATATATTGAGAGCCCAATGTCAAAATACCCAGACTAGTGAACAGGGGTCGACAAGAGGTTCGTGAACTTACACGGATTATTGTCCGAACTGCCCGTTTCTGAGCCAAAAATATCATTTTGGAATGGAAAAAATTACCCAAAATATAATACCATACGACATAAGCGAATGAAAATAAGCAAAGTAGTCTAATTTTTGCGTCTAATGATCATTTACTTCAGATACCATTCGAATAGTAAAAATGGCAGCATTATGTCTTTGAACAAGATCTTGGGCATGGGCTTTCCGTGACGGTTTACTATCTATCTGAACAACTAGAAATTTTAACTGTTCAGTTTCACTAATTACATGCCAATTCTGTGAAATTAAAATGCCGGGCTTTGTTGAATTGTGTGTTATAAACTGTAAAAACTGAGTCTTATGTGATTTAGCATCAGTTTGTTTTCTACAAGCCATGAACTTATGTCATGAACTGCATTATTTGAAACTGAGCCAATGTTGCACACAACATCTTTTACTACCAAGCTAGTGTCATCAGCAAACAGAAATATTTTAGAGTTACCCGTAATACTAGAGGGCATATCATTTATATAAATGAGGAACAGGCATGGCGCCAGACTAATTCGTGGGGCACCCCCCATTTGACCGTACTTTACTCAGACCCACATCACAACCATTCTCGGCGTTGTGAATAATGACGTTTTGCTGTCTTTTGTTAAAGTAAGAGGTGATCTAAATGATTAATGGAAAATCTCATATAAGATGTGAAACAAATACTAACAAAGAGATAGAGGTGCTGGCCAGTACTTACCTCAGCTCAGTACAGCCGATAGATACACATAAAACAGAACTGAAAATTTACATTCCTAGCTTTCGGAACTTTGTTCCTTCATCAGGGAGGAGAGAGGGGAAAACCCTTCTTCCCTTTTTTCCCCTCTCTCCTCCCTGATGAAGGAACAAAGTTCCGAAAGCTAGGAATGTAAATTTTCAGTTCTGTTTTATGTGTATCTATCGGCTGTACTGAGCTGAGGAAAGTAAGAGGTGAACCAATTGTGAGCTGCTACTTGTATTTTGTAGTGGTCCATCTTCTGGAGCAATATTTTGTGATCAACACAAACGCCATAGTTAAATCAGAAAATATGCCAATTGTTCGAAACCTTTTGTTTAGCCTATACAGTACGTCACAGAGAAAAGAGAATATACCATTTTCAGTTGTTATTTGATTTTAAAACCATACTGTACAGTTGATAGCAAATTATGTGATAGAAAATGATCAGTTATTCTTACATACACGCCTTTTCAATAACCTTAGCAAACACTGATGGCATAGAAATAGGTCTAAAATTGTCTACATTATCCCTTATTCCTAAAGCAAAAATTACAAATATGGCTAAATACAGGGCTAAATGTGCAGCACAGTACTTTAATATTCTGCTAGGTACTCCATCATATCCATGAGAGTCCTTAGTCTACAGTTATTAAATTATTGACTCAGTCTTCCCCTTGTCTGTATCACAGAGGAGTATTTCTGACATCAATCTCGGAAAGGCATTTGCCAAGGGAGTCATATGATTCCCTGTAGAAATTAAATTTTTATTTAACTCTTTAATGCATAGTGCAGCTGCTCAGCTACAGACTTCATTTCTTCGATGTATCCTATATTGAGCAACATTTTTTTAAAAAAATTGTTATGTAGTTAAGTGTATACACACTACTGCAGCTGCTAAGCTGCTAGTAGTTCTTCATAGCAATCGTAAATGGCAGGATAAACTGAACCAGTTCGACTATCAGCTGTGTGGATGTACTGCCGCGCGTGTGTTTTGGCAGAAAGTAGAGACTTTTTTTTGGTGTTTGTGCACTGATTTATGGGTTTGAAAATAATGTTTTTATTTTGAAAACGTAAGTAGATACGGTGTAGATGGTCAAACAATCGAAAATCCAGGATGGAATGTAACAATACGAGAGAAGGAAAGTTGCTACTCACCGTATAGTGTAGATGCTGAGCCGCGATAGGCACAATAAAAAGATTCACACAATCATAGCTTTCAGCCATTAAGGCCTTTGTCAGCAGTAGACACACATACACACACACACGCAAGTGCAACTTGCACACATATCTGCAGTCTCAGAGAGCTGAAAGTACACTGCGAGCAGCAGCACTAGTGCATGATGGAAGAGGCGACTGGGTGGGGGTAAGGAGGAGGCTGGGGAGGTCAGTGGGAGGGATAGTATGGTGGGAGTGGCAGACAGTGAAGTGGTGTAGTTTAGACGGAGGGTAGGAGAGAAGGTGCAGAGGCGGGAGGGGGTAACTAGTGGAAAGGTGAGAAATAAAAATAAAAGAAATTAAAAGACTGGGTGTGGTGGTGAAATGACAGCTGTGTAGTGCTGGAATGGGAACACGGAGGGGCTGGATGGGTGAGGACAGTGACTAACAAAGGTTGAGGCCAGGAGGGTTATGGGAACGTAGGATGTATTGCAGGGAAAGTTCCCACCTGCGCAATTCGGAAAAGCTGGTGTTGGCGGGGAAGGATCCATACGGCACAGGCTGTGAAGCAATCATTGAGATGAGGGGTATCATGTTTGGCAGCTTGTTCAGCTACAGGGTGGTCCACTTGTTTTTTGGCCACAGTTTGTCAGTGGCCGTTCATGTGGACAGACAGCTTGTTGGTTATCATGCCTACATAGAATGCAGCACAGTGGTTGCAGCTTAGCTTGTAGATCACATGACTGGTTTCACAGGTAGCCCTACCTTTGATGCGATAGGTAATGTTAGTGACCAGACTGGAGTATGTGGTGGTAGGAGGATGTATGGGACAGGTCTTGCATCTAGGTCTATTACAAGGGTATTAGCCATGAGGTAAGGGATTGGGTGCAGGGGTTGTGCAAGGATGGACGAGTATATTGTGTAGTTTCGGTGGACGGCAGAATACCACAGTAGGAGGGGTGGGAAGGATAGTGGGTAGGACATTTCTCATTTCAGGGCATGATGAGAGGTAACTGAAACCCTGGCGGAGAACGTAATTAAGTTGCTTCAGTCCTGGATGCTACTGAGTTACGAGGGGAATGCTCCTCTGTGGCCGGACTCTGGGACTTTGGGAGGTGGTGGGAAACTGGAAAGATAAGGCACGGGAGATTTGTTTTTGTACAAGGATGGGAGGATAATTTCAGTCAGTGAAGGCTTCAGTGAGGCCCTCGATATATTTAGAGAGGGACTGGTCGTCACTGCAGATGCAATGACCACGGGTGACTAGGCTGTATGGAAGGGACTTCTTGGTATGAATTGGGTTGCAGCTGTCGAAGTGGACATACTGCTGGTTGTTAGTAGGTTTGATATTGACGGAGGTACTGATGTAGCCATCTCTGAGGCGGAGGTCAACATCTAGAAAGGTGGCTTGTTGGGTTGAGTAGAACCAGGTGAAGCAAATGGGAGAGAAGTTGTTGAGGTTCTGAAGGAATGTGAATAAAGTGTCCTCACCTTCAATCCAGATAGCAAAGATGTCATCAATGAATCTGAACCAGGTGAGGGGTTTAGGATTCTGGGTTTTTAGGAAGGATTTTAGGTCGTAGGGGTAATTAGAGATATGGACTCTGGGGAGAGGTTCTGGGATGGGCCTAAGGATTTGAGTAGTGACTGGAGATCCTGCTGGATCGCTGGAATGGGATCACTGTGGCATGGTTTGTAGGTGGAAGTTTCTGATACCTGACTGAGTCCTTCTGCCATGTAATCCTTGCGGTTCAAAACTACGGTGGTGGAACCTTTGTCTGCAGGTAGGATTATAAGATCAGGATCAGTTTTTAGGTGGTAGAATGAGATTGTTTCTGCGGATCTAAGGTTAGTATGCATGTTTAGGGATTTGGGGAATGGTGGTGAGGCAATGTTCGAGGATAAGAAATTCTGGAAAGTTAACAGGAGGTGGTTTGGAGGCAGTGGAGCTGGATCACGGTTGGATGGAGGAGTGAACTGAGTTAGGCAAGGTTCAGTGTTGGTCTTTGGTTGAGTCTGAGTGGTTGGGTTGGTGGCGAAAAAGTGTTTCCACTGTAGGGACCGGGAGAAGGAGAGAAGGTCTTTAACTAGTCCTGCATGGTTGAATTTGCTATTGGGCAAAAGGTGAGGCCTTTGGAAAGGACTGGTATTTCCGTAGGCCTAAGACATATGGAGGAAAGGTTCATGAGTGTGTTGCGGATCTGTTTAGGATTTGAGTTCTGTGTGGTTGTGGGAGGGAGTTTCGGAGGGTGGGGTAAGTGTAGTAGGTCTGCGAGACAAGGTTTGTCAGCTATGAGGGGGCGTGGGGAAGGTTTGGAGGTTATTGTAGAAGCTGTGGACAGTGGTACTCCAAGGTGGGAGTAGGAAGTGAGCAGGATGGAGAGCTTTTTGAGGTGGGGTTGTGCATGTTGCTCAAGTTCCTGCAGGGCAAGAGTTTCAATGTGTGTTATGGCTTCCAGGAATCTGGGACTACATAGCAGGATAATTTTGTGGATGGAGAGAAGGTAATGCAAGGAGGATTGGGCTTGGTTGATATGGTTTTGCAGGACTATGTTAGTGAGGGCTAAGGATTGGCGGAATCTGAACTGGTGGGGGTCATTGTGGAAGGAGGGGTGGCAACCAGAGATGGGTAATTTGATGGTAAGGCCATTAGGGGGGATTTCATGAGCCAAGCAACAACGCAGGAACAGTATGTGGGACTGGGATCTGGCTAGGGATAAAGAAACTTTTCTGTACTGACACAGATGGAAGGAGCAAGGATCCATGGTGGTGCAAAAGTGCGAAAAAATACGTAAGAAAGTAGAATTACGTCCAAAAAGTTAAGCAAAAATGCACCCAAATACGTGTGAAAAGAAAGAAATGAAACTTCCTGGCAGATTAAAACTGTGTGCCGGACCGAGACTCGAACTCGGGACCTTTGCTTTCGCGGGCAAGTACTATACCATCTGAGCTACCCAAGGACGACATACGTCCCGTCCTCACAGCTTTACTTCCGCCAGTACCTCATCTCCTACCTTCCAAACTTTACAGAAGCACACAGTTTTAATCTGCCAGGAAGTTTCATATCAGCGCACACTTCGCTGCAGAGTGAAAATCTCATTCTGGAAGAAAGAAATGGATGCACAAGGGGAAAAAATGAGATGAAATATGAGGAAGACGACGATAGTGGAAGGCGAAAACGCACTAAAATTGGCAAGAAGTCACAAAGGTCAAAGTAGAGAATAACTAATCATTAATAAATATAATTATATTACTGTGGGTAGCAGGTTTGAGGGCAGATAAGCGTAGAGAAGTGGGACGGGAGATGTGACTGGATGAGGTGGATTTAGTGGGTGCGAACAGGGATAGAACGGAGAAAGTGTGGGGGTTTAGAGATGTAAGATCGTGTGGCACCGGAAAATTGTGGGAGATAACACGCAGATATATGGGAACTGACACAGGGAGCGTGATCAGTTTGAAGGTATAGGCTTAATTATATCAGCAGGTGTTACGTGGGACATAGGATGCTGCATGAACAGTCAGCGTTTTCTTGATGCCGTCTGTTGCGCACGGCCGAGTCTGTTGATACACTGTGGCTCATAAGTTGATACACTGTGGCTCATAAGTAGTGCGTGCAGTGTGATTCGTAAGGCAACAAGAGAAACACAAGAAAGAACAGAAAGAAGGATGGACATTGAGTATAGTGACGCAAAAGAAAGTAGTTACAAAGGAAAACAGCACAGGGTTAGGATCAAAGAAAAGATGTCAGGCAAAAATCAAACAATGGAAAATCCAGGATGGAATGTAACAATACAAGAGAAGGAAAGTTGCTTCTCGCGATATAAGGGAGATGCTGAGCCACGATAGGCACACTAAAAAGATTCACACAATCGTAGCTTTCGGCCATTAAGGCCTTTGTCAGCAGTAGACACACACACATGCACGCGCGCGCCCACATACACACACACACACACACACACACACACACACACACACACACACACACACACACACAAAAGTGCCACTTGCACACACATCTGCAGTCTCAGAGAGCTGAAACTACACTGCAAGCAGCAGCACCAGTGCATGATGGGAGTGGCAACTGGGTGGGGGTAAGGAGGAGGCTGGGGAGATCAGTTGGAGGGATAGTATGGTGGGAGTGGCAGACAGTGAAGTGGTGTAGTTTAGACAGAGGGTAGGAGAAAAGGTGCAAAGGGAGGAGGGGGTAACTAGCGGAAAGGAGAGAAATAAAAATAAAAGAAATTAAAAGACTGGGTGTGGTGGTGAATCGACGGCTGTGTAGTGCTGGAATGGGAACACGGAGGGGCTGGATGGGTGAGGACAGTGACTAACAAAGGTTGAGGCCAGGAGGGTTATGGGAACATTGGATGTATTGCAGGGAAAGTTCCCATCTGCGCAATTCAGGAAAGCTGGTGTTGGTGGGAAGGATCTATATGGCACAAGCTGTGAAGCAGTCATTGAGATGAGGGGTATCATGTTTGGCAGCTTGTTCAGCTACAGGGTGGTCCACTTGTTTTTTGGCCACAGTTTGTCGGTGGCCGTTCATGCAGACAAACAGCTTGTTGGTTGTCATGCCTACATAGAATGCAGCACAGTGGTTGCAGCTTAGCTTGTAGATCACATGACTGGTTTCACAGGTAGCCCTGCCTTTGATGTGATAGGTAATGTTAGTGACCAGACTGGAGTATGTGGTGGTAGGAGGATGTATGGGACAGGTCATGCATCTTGGTCTATTACAGAGGTATGAGCCATGAGGTAAGGGATTGGGAGCAGGGTTTGTGTAAGGATGGACGAGTATATTGTGTAGGTTCGGTGGATGGCAGAATACCATGGTAGGAGGGGTGGGAAGGATAGTGGGTAGGACATTTCTCATTTCAGGGCACTATGAGAGGTAAGTGAAACCCTGGCGGAGAATGTAATTCAGTTGCTCCAGTCCTGGATGGTACTGAGTTACGAGGGGAATGCTCCTCTGTGGCCGCACTGTGGGACTTTGGGAGGTGGTGGGAAACTGGAAAGATAAGGAATGGGAGATTTGTTTTTGTACAAGGATGGGAGGATAATTTCGGTCAATGAAGGCTTCAGTGAGACCCTCAGTATATTTAGAGAGGGATTGCTCCTCACTGCAGATGCGACGACCACAGGTGACTAGGTTGTACAGAAGGGACTTCTTGGTATGAAACAGGTGGCAGCTTTTGAAGTGGAGGTATTGCTGGTGGTTAGTAGGTTTGATATGGACGGAGGTACTCATGTAGCCATCTCCGAGGCGGAGGTCATCATCTAGGTGGCTTGTTGGGTTGAGTAGGACCAGGTGAAGCTTCATTCCAGATAGCAAAGATGTCATCAATGAATCTGAACCAGGTGAGGGGTTTAGGATTCTGGGTTTTTAGGAAGGATTCCTCTAGACGGCCCATGAATAGGGTAGCATAGGATGGTGCCATGCGAGTGCGGACTGGAGCAACAGAATTACATTCACCGCCAGGGTTTGGATTACCTCTCGTCATGCCCTGAAAATGAGAAATGTCCTACCCACTGTCCTTCCCACCCCTCCAACCGTGGTATTCCGCCGTCCACCGAACCTGCACAATATACTCGTCCATCCTTACACAACCCCTGCTCCCAATCCCTTACCTCATGGCTCATACCCCTGCATAGACCTAGATGCAAGACCTGTCCCATACATCCTCCTACCACCACCTACTCCAGTCCGGTCACTAACATTACCTATCACATCAAAGGCAGGGCTACCTGTGAAACTAGTCATGTGATCTACAAGCTAAGCTGCAACCACTGTGCTGCATTCTATGTAGGCATGACAACCAACAAGCTGTTTGTCCGCATGAATGGCCACCGACAAACTGTGGCCAAAAAACAAGTGGACCATCCTGTAGCTGAACACGCTGCCAAACATGATACCCCTCATCTCAATGACTGCTTCACAGCCTGAGCCATATAGATCCTTCCCACCAACACCAGCTTTCCTGAATTGCGCAGGTGGGAACTTTCCCTGCAATACATCCCATGTTCCCGTAACCCTCCTGGCCTCAACTGTCATTAGTCACTGTCCTCACCCGTCCAGCCCCTTTCCTGTTCCCATTCCAGCACTACACAGCCGTCATTTCAGCACCACACCCAGTCTTTTAATTTCTTTTATTTTTATTTCTCTCCCGTCCGCTACTTACCTCCTCCCCCCTCAACACCTTCTCTCCTACCCTCCGTCTAAACTGCACCACTTCACTGTCTGCCACTCCCACCATACTATCCCTCCCACTGACCTCCTCAGCCTCCTCCTTACCCTCACCCAGTCGCCCCTTCCATCATGCACTGCTCGCAGTGTACTTTCAGCTCTCTGAGACTGCAGATGTGTGTGCAAGTTGCGCTTGTATGCGTGTGTGTTTATGTGTGTCTACTGCTGACAAAGGCCTTAATGGCCGTAAGCTATGATTGTGTGATTCTTTTTACTGTGCCTATTGCGGCTCAGCATCTCCGCTATATGGTGAGTAGCAACTTTCCTTCTCTCGTATTGTTATGGTGTAGATGGTTAATTCAAGTTTCTTTACGATAGATTTGAAATTAGGTCTGTTTTTGTGTTTGTAGCGATTGTCAACAATAATGCTTTGTTAATTTAACTAAAAATTTTTTTTGTAATGTACGCACTGTAAACTAAATGTAGTAATTTTTACACATACTTTGGCGTTCAATCATTCTTCCCATCCACCATATGTGAATGGAACAGCAAGAAACCCTGATAACTGGTACAATGGGACGTACTCTATGCCATGCACCTCACAGTCATTTGCAGAGTGTAGATGCAGATGTAGATAATGTGCAACTTTCCTTCAGTCCACACTGGTTCTTAAGTTTAGCAAAAAAAATGCCTTTCTTTAACAAACAAAACACAAAAAAATAAGAAAAAACATCCAGTGCAACTCAATAAAGCACAACCTGCCGACCAAACACCACTCGTCCACCAATTAACACCCATACCTAACACAAAATAAACACATAAATTAAATCATACACTCTTGTGCCAAAGCAGTGCCATTCGTCACCCTGTGTGCTGAGTAAACAGCTGTCAGTTCTGTATGATGACACAGGGCCAGTCTTCAGGAAGTTACTACAATCGACCTACTGCAGATCATGCCAGACTGCAGCCATTGCTCTGTTCCAGATTGGTGCAACATACTAACACAGTGACTACCATGAAGTCAAGTGGGAGCAGCAGCATTTAAACCCCCTTCCCAGACCAGCCACCACCGTCAAGCAGCTGGGAAATGTGATGGAAACATAATGAAACATCCCTGTATCACTTATGCATACTTGTTTGTATTAACACTTCTTATTACATGTTTATGTTATTCCAAAACAAAAAAGAACCCAATGTATTGAACAGAACAGTGCTGATGCATTACAACAGCGGTTTGATGTGCGACCACCAACATTGTTACAATATTTATACTTACAAAGCATTTTCTAGTACACACTCTCCATCACACCTTGGTTTCTTCAATTTCTAGTGCAGTGATCAGAACTTGTGCCAGCACATGTTCCTCTGCCTATACAGGAGTCTCATACATTAAACTTTGCATAAAACCCAACAAAAAGTAGTCCATAATAGTTAAACCCATTTTCTCTTTCCCTCCACAGACGTGGACACATTACACATCTGAATTGAACCTGTTGTAGAACTGAAACAATACGTTTCCAGTCATAGCTCTCCTCTACAAGTCCTCGAAGTTTGTAATGGGAATTTCGGAACGTCCTGCAGAACTATTGAGTGCAGAATCAAAGTAACATTGAGAAATATGATGTCAGAAAACAAATACAATCCATGGTAATTGCCAGTAAAAACAAATCAAAGAAAGAATTGTCAAGCTATACTGCTATTGATCAGGATATTGCAAATTCAATTACATCCAGTCTCGCAAGCTGATCATCATCTTCAGTGCAAGATGCAAGGCATAGTTGCCAATCCAGCAGGTAGGCCGTGGTATGTGGTTCTCTGCAGTCACAGTCGGTGGTATCCACAAGGAAGTGCCATTTGTGTAGGCTACTCCTGGGTCTTCAAACTCCAGAATGAAGGCAGTTGAGTGACCTCCATATGAACCAGCTATGTTTGTGCACAGGTGGGAGGATTTCCAAAGGGAGATGCAGGCAGAGGTATTCTCAAGTTGAGTCATCCACTGTTGTTTTCTTGCTGTAACTGCTGCTTTTTGCAAGACTGAAGTGATCTTAGGGAAACTACTACTGTGTCTCAACCTTGGGGCTGCTGGAACGTGTCTGTGTAGTGGATGTTGTTCTCTCTGAATTAGCAGCTACTTCATGACGAATATCTGGTAGTGCTGTGCCAGCGAGTTGGTAGAGCTTTACAAGTGGCATAGGTTTCAGACAATCTTTTGCACTTTGTCCGCTATGTTTGTGGAGGTTGATTTGTACCAGATTGGGCAAGCATACACTGCAGCACTGTAAGATGTTGCTAGTGCCATCATTCTCAGGGTTTGTGGTCGAGAGCCCCACGTAGAATTTGCAAAGGGTATTTTTTCTACCTTCCAACTTCAGTCTCATATTCTTGCATTGCTACTTGTACATTCTACAATCCAGAATATCTCCCAGATATTTTGGATGGGTCGTATTTACTAACTATAAACTTTGCGATATGCCTGATTGTGCTTAAGATGAAACTCACACAGTTGAGCTTTATCTGGGTTTGGATGAAGTTGGTTGTGAGAGTAATAGTCACCAGGCTTTCTCAATGCATCTGTCAGGTGGCTTCAATGTCTTCAAAAGATTTCTCCTCACTCGGAAGTGCCCGGTCATAGGTGCAAAGGAAACGTTGTGTTCGCCAGAAGTGATTGGTTGGTATAGATGTTTAATATTATTGGCGAAAGAACATTTCATTATGGAAAGCCATCTAAGTAGCTGTGGTACAGCAGTTGATAGTGAAGTTGCACTAGTTACTCAGTTTCCGTTGTAAAATTCGGTGGTGCCACTTCATCTGTCTCACTCAGTGACTGTCAAGGGAGAAGTTGCAGATTGTGCATGGTATGGAGGACCCGTCACTGGGTTACTGGGTTGTTCATGCAAGTCATTGTGGAAGGTCAAGGCAGGATGAGGCTCGATTGGAGATGCTTGGGTCACCACGGAACTGGATGGTAAGCTGGGGTTGGAGAATCAGGTGGCTGCTCACCAGGATGGTAGAGGAAAAGTTACTTTCAGGGGCCCCACACATGTCTGTTAAAGGAGGCCACGGGATGCGTATGGATCTGTGGTCTGTCCCACGGCTGTAGGGTGTGTGACAGTCCAACTGATGGGCCCAGATTAGGGTGTCCATCTGGAAGGGAGAAGCCTTGGCAATGACATTTAGTAGTGGTAGATATAGCTTATCCAAAAGGTTGTGTTAAGGGTGAACATGAGGCCACTTTGCTGCCTGTGGTGCTCAGTTGGGGTGGTCCTTTAAATTGCTAGAAGACTACAGAGGGCATTAGATGTGGCGTGTGACATCATTTCCTTGATGAGCTGGGTTTTAAAAGTGCAGATGAAGTGTTCCAAATGACTATTGGAGGTAGAGTGAACAGGCACGATCCGAAGGTTTTGATTTCTGTTATGGGCACAAAACCATTAAAAGTCGTAGGAGATAATTGCCGTCCTGTTATCAGAAACAAGAGGTGCATCAACTGCCTTCAGGGGCAAAGACTTTTTCCAGCACCACAATAATAGCAGCAGCATTGGCCTGAGACATGCAGAACACAGAAGGGAAGTCAGGAAAGATACCTATTGCAACCAAGCACATTGAGCACAAAACCAGGCCAGCAAAATCTAAGTGGATGTGCTCCCACAGTTCTGCAGGGAGAGAACAGATGGGGAGGTGCAGCTTTTGATGGGCATGACATTTGAAACATTGGCAGACAGGTCCTTGATGTCTGAGTCAGTATTTGGCCAGAATGTGTGTTGTCAAGCCAAACTTTCCATCAGGCATGTGCCCCAATGGACAGTGCACAGGAGGCACAGTACTCGGGGCCAAAGAGGAGGAGGAATCAGATTACAGCCATGATCTGCATCCAAGACGCACAAGAGAGCCCCTCGATTTAAGTGTAGTTGGTGCCACCTTGGTTGGCATAAGTGAAAATCAGGAGTGGGAGATGTGTCCAGCCACCCGTTCTGCACAAAGCGAGTCATGGCATAACATTGGGATCTTGCAGGTGACAGCCACGAAGTTAAAGGAAAGCAAGAAATGGCTTGTTGTTAATGGAAAGGTATAAACGACCAAATCCAGATTTGAAGTGAGTTGGAAAAACACTAATTCATGTTGGTCGAAGGCTGGAGGAGCTATCATGGGGAACTGGGACAGCCTTCCTGCATTTGCGTGTAACTTTGCTGCTATACAGTGAATAGAATAATGAAAATTAGACAAGTACAGTCCCCATTGTTGTAGATAATGGGCAGTACACTCTGGTAAGTAATGTTTGCAGCTAAAGACAGTGATCATCTACAAGAAGATGAAATTTCTGAACTGTATAAATAATAGTGAGGGCATCCCTCACCTTTATTTGAGAGTAGCATTGCTGGGAAGTAGATAAGGTCTTAATAGCATATATGATAGGGTGCTTGGTGCGCCAAGGTAGTTATGGAAGAGGACTGCACTGGTTCCAGTAGGCATCACTTACTAGTACCAAAGGCAAACCAGGGGTGTACATCATTAAAAACAGTGCCCGCTTAAAGCAATCTTGTGAAGCCTGGAAAGCTCATTGACAGCCAGGTGACCATTCGAAATGTGCCCCTCAACACCCAGGTGATGGGTGGGAGAGTTCTGCTATGTTTGCATTGAATTGATCTTACCCTGAAACATCTGTAAACCTTTGATATTCTGGTAGGCTGCATTTCATTGATTGCTGCATCACAGTTGTTAGTTGGTTCCAGTCCATTTGTCAAGAGTTTAAACTCTAAATGTATCAAGGATGTTTTCGAAAAAGAACATTTGTTCTAGTTGCCTTTAAGTCCTCTTATTGCCAGTCTGGAACAAAAGTTTGAGACTGTGAAGATGGTCCTTTGGTGTTGCACTTGTGGCCAATGTATCGTCAAGGTATGCAGAACAGCTGAAGAGATTCCAGAAGGTAATTGATTGTAATGGTAAAGGCTGTACAGTGTGTTTAGTGCAAGGTAATTTTGAGGTGCTGCATCTAAGGAAATTTGAAAATATGCCTCTGCAAGGTCTGTTTTACTGGATAAATGGCCATAGCCCAATTTTGCAAAGAGTTCTTCTGGTCCACTTCCGCATGTGTGTTGATTGTCACTTTTAAATCACCACAAAGTCTCACTGTGCCATTGGTTTCGCTTACTGTTATTAGGGGAACGGTCCATTGACTATGGGGAATAAGTCTTAACCCACCTTCATGAGTGAAACTATCTGCCTCTGTTTTGAGAATGTCTTTAAGAGCCAAGGACACAGAGTGGGCTTTGGAAAAACATGGTGCCACCATTGCCTTAAGAGTGATATGAGCTTCGAAATTAGTTATCTTCCCTAGTCCAGGTGAGCAAATTTGGGTGTATTTACCACAGAGAGTCTGTAAGGCAGTGCAAAGCTCTTCAAATTTCGTGGTGTGCGCTGTTTCATGACACGTAAATCAAAAAATTTTGAAAGACTCTATCCCAAAAATGTTGTCCACTGTGGGGTCAACTATCACCAGAATATTTTCTGGCAAAATGATTTGGTTATAAATAAGACGGAACTTTCTTAGGCATGTGATGACATCCATAGGCTCAAAGATTTCTGTTAGCTATATGCAATGTCAGCGACCATAAACTTACATCCAAATACATTATGAGGGGTTGTTTGTCGAGATGCCCTCACTTTTGTAGATTGCTCGCTCACTTGGTCACAGCCTTAGGATGAGACATGTGTACAGCGGAACTGCTAAATCTTTGCCTCTGGTAAGTGTCCCTTTCTGCCACACTCGTGCCAAGTTGCGTGCTGATGGGGAACACACTGCATTCACGACAAAGAAAACAATATTTGCAGTTGGGCAACAGTGCTGCCACTGATTTGACTTGTTGCTGCTGGAATAGCTGTTTACGGGGTTGCTGTGGGCCCAAAGCGGGTGAAGGCCCCAACAAAGGTGGCACGAAATCTGTAATGATTGGCGCCAGAGAGCTGACTGCTGCCACCTCTTCTTTCATGGTAAAAAACTTTGGGATGTGTAGTCAATTTTGTGTGCTTCAGCTCTTTGCATTACTTCTATCAGAAAAGGATCTGATGTTCTGCTAGAAAAATCTTTTTTCCCCGAGTGCGTAAGACAAATTTGTACTATTTGCTCTTTTGCTGCATGCAGAAATGCAAGTCTCAACGATGTCACATTTGATTTAGGCTCTTTGGGGAAGAGTCTTGGAAAAGAAGATCATGTAATGATAGTAAGGTGGTGCAGGTAACAATTTAATTGGGGATGACACCAGGCACATTGCTGAGACTGGTTCTCATATTACTGTGAGATCATTAGACTGTTTAAACATGGTTGTAATTGATGCCCTCAGTCACATCATACACAGCATGGTGTGCATCTGAGTACTTCTGGTAATAGGCTTCTTGCTATTACTATAAGCAACCAGTGTGACCAAGCTGTATTCCAGTGATTCCCATTTCACAATTTCCATTTTAGGGTAAACTTAGGCAAAAAATTGAGTTGTGGAATAAATGTAGCTGCAATTCAAAAGGTTACTAGCAAAACAAAATAGTGCAGCTGAGACAAAACTATGGGTATTAAAGAAACCACATTTAGTGTCTTCCATAAAAACATCAGAAGCCTTATAAATAAAACAGATGAACTTCTCATAATCACTCAGGAAAATGTGAGGATACATGGGACTAATGCAGACTTGTACATATTAGAACATCGCATGGAAATCTTAGAAGTTGAACAGAATCATCTTGATGGATACAAGCTAATAATATTGTACTCTTGTAGAACCAATAAAGGGGGAGGAGCTACGTGGCAAAAGTGGAGTTACATCCTAGACTCTTTTGTTAATGAATATTGCGTTCAACAGCCATCTGAATGCTGTACAATAATGGTGGATTAGGAAACACACAAACTTGTGTTACTGTCATTTTACAAGTTCCCAGCAGAAAGTATCTTGAGCTACATAAGACAGGTAGAAACAGTTTAATGAGGTTATTCAGACTTAACTGGAGGCTCATTGTTTTGAAGACTAAAATTTTGATTTTGTGTCAGATAGTACTGATGAAGAGCACTTAGAGTTGTTGATGTCCAGTTTTGAAGTATTTAGCGTAGTACAATTCCCTAGGAGATTTGAAGCACACAGTGTAACAGCCGTTGACATACTGTTTTTAGACCCAACAACGTGCAGCAACTTTGATGTAAAACCTATGATCCGTGGTGTATCTGACAGTGTTGCAATAAGATATACTGACAATTAACAGATAATAGAAGAAAAGTATTGTATTGCAGAATTATAAGCAATAACCTGATCACAGTATTTAGAGAGTAATAAAGGGAAGAATTACTGGGAAAACCATGTAAACCATACAGTGTAGATGGAAAATTTAGCTCTTTCCTAAACATATTTGTACAGCATTTTGAGCCTTGTTTTTTCCTAAAACAAATAAGCTTCTAACTGAACTGAAGTGTGGATGAGGGATAGATAACTGCTGGGATTAAAGGATTTTGCGGTAGGAAGGGAGAACTCTACCTTATTCAGAGGACAAGCTGTAGTTAGGATTGAAGTTCTGCTTCCACCAATACAGGAAAAACTTCCAATCTTTTATTTAAGAAGCAAAACTTGTAACAATGCCCAAAAAATAAAACACCCCAAGAATAAGGTCAAACCAAATTGGAACCTTATTAAACAAGGCCCAAACAAAAATAATAACCAAAGTGGATTGGGACCACAGAAGTGGCTAAACTTTCTTATCATTGGGTCATGAAATTCAATAATTATTTCCCTGCAGTGGCAACAAATACCATACTTATTAGTAAACAGTGCAATAAAGATACATTAGATTTACGTGTGTGAACACTATGTGAACCACCAACAGACATTAGTTTCAAAAATATAACCCCAAGGAAATTACGAAATTCATCAGATCATTGTAAAGTAGTAATTGTGTGGGCTATGATGGTGTTTCTACCCGAATATTAAAATCTTGTGATGACTTGATTGAATCCTCATGAAGCTATCTCTGTAATCAGTCAATGACTTAAATTTAACTTACTGCCACCCACCTATAAAAGTGTGTATAGGAGGAACACCTCTTAATTACATACCTATTTCGCTCCTTTATTTATTTGAAAAGTGTAGGAGACAGTGGCCTACAATAGAATACTGACTCATTCAATTGAGCTGAACTTAACAGCCCCTCATTTTGGATTTCATATGGGATTCTTCATAGCCAAACAAATACAAGGCCCCATTAATGAAGCCTTGGCAGAGATAAACAGTTATGCTATATTTTGTAACTTTGCCAAAGCCTATGATACTTGACAAACCAGCCTGTTATACCTGACAAACTGAAGTGTCAGGTTGTTAATGGCACTTCACTTATGTGGATGGAGTATTGTCTTCATAACAGAAAGCACAGAGTATTGTTGACAGATTGTATCACAGACTTGAATCTGACCTGGTCATTTATACAAGTTAGCACCAGCACATCTTACAAAATCAGTTGATGGAGAATCCAGGACAGAATAACAATAATATGAAGAGATTGCTAATGAACACGTAGAGAGTGGCAGACAGGCACATTGAAAAAAGACTGTCAGATACTATTAGTCATCAGACTAAGACCTCCTTCAGATGTAGAGAAAACAAAAGGTTCACATATTCACACATCTATAAAACACACACACACACACACAGAAAGAGAGAGAGAGAGAGAGAGAGAGAGAGAGCGAGAGAGAGAGAGAGAGGGGGGGGGGGGGGGGGGGGGCACTCACACTCACTCACTCACTCATCATCCCTGAGTGTCAGAGAATTGTGGTTGGACCATAGTACCCGGAAATGACAGTGACCATGTGTGGGTGAGCTATGCATGTGTGTGTCTTTTCTGCTGTCCATGTCTGATATAGGACTTTGTCACACAGCTCATCAGTCTTTTCTCAGCATCCCTGCTGTGACTAAGCTTTTCCTCCATGTAGTGAGTAGCAATCTATCCTTCTCATACATCTTGTTGAAATATTTTTAACTCTCTCAGAAATCTTACACTCATTCCCAATATGTTTACTTTTTAACAGCTTTTGGTGCTGAAATGAAACTCAGCTTCAGCTGAAATGTGATTTCCACTATCACAGTAGAAAAAAATGTTGTTGTTGTTCTGGTCTTCAGTCCCAAGACTGGTTTGATACAGCTCTCCATGCTGCTCTATCCTGTGCAAACTTCTTCATCTCCCAGTACCTACTGCAACCTACATTCTTCTGAATGTGCTTAGTGTATTCATCTCTTGGTCTCCCTCTATGATTTTTATCCTCCACACTGCCCTCCAATACTAAATTGGTGATCCCTTGATGCCTCAGAACATGTCCTACCAACCAATCCCTTCTTCTAGTCAACTTGTGCCACAAACTCCTCTTCTCCCCAATTCTATTCAATACCTCCTCATTAGTTATGTGATCTACCCATCTAATATTCAGCATTCTTCTGTAGCACCACATTTCAAAAGCTTCTATTCTCTTCTTGTCCAAACTATTTATCGTCCATGTTTCACTTCCATACATGGCTGCACTCCATACAAATACTTTCAGAAACGACTTCCTGACACTTACTCGACTTAATTGCTTTTGTTGATGTTCATCTTATATCCTCCTTTCAAGTCACTATCCATTCTGTTCAATTGCTCTTCCAAGTCCTTTGCTGTCTCTGATAGAATTACTATGTCATCGGCAAACCTGAAAGTTTTTATTTCTTCTTCATGGATTTTAATACCTACTCCGAATTTTTCTTTTGTTTCCTTTACTGCTTGCTCAATATACAGATTGAATAACATTGGGGAGAGGCTCCACCCCTGTCTCACTCCCTTCCCAACCACTGCTTCTCTTTCATGCCCCTCGACTCTTATAACTGCCATCTGGTTTCTGTACAAATTGTAAGTAGCCTTTTGCTCCCTGTATTTTATCCCTGCCACCTTCAGAATTTGAAAAAGAGTATTCCAGTCAAAATTGTCAAAAGCTTTCTCTAAGTCTACAAATGCTAGAAACGTAGGTTTGTCTTTTCTTAATCTAGCTTCTAAGATAAGCTGTAGGGTCAGTATTGCCTCACGTGTTCCAACATTTCTATGGAATCCAAACTGATCTTCCCAGAGGTCAGCTTCTACCAGTTTTTCCATTCGTATGTAAAGAATTCGCGTTAGTATTTTGCAGCTGTGGCTTATTAAACTGATAGTTCGGTAATTTTCACATCTATCAACAACTGCTTTCTTTGGGATTGGAATTATTATATTCTTCTTGAAGTCTGAGGGTATTTCACCTGTCTCACACATTTTGCTCACCAGATGGTAGAGATTTGTCAGGACTGGCTCTCCCAAGGCTGTCAGTAGTTCTAATGGAATGTTGTCTACTCCTGGGGCCTTGTTTCGACTTAGGTCTTTCAGTGCTTCACGCAGCACTATATCTCCCATATCATCTGCATTTACATCCACTTCCATTTCCATAATATTGCCCTCAAGTACAGCGCCCTTGTATAGACCATCGATGTACTCCTTCCACCTTTCTGCTTTCCCTTCTTTGCTTAGCACTGGGTTTCCATCTGAGGTCTTGATATTCATACAAGTGGTTCTCTTTTCTCCAAAGGTCTCTTTAATTTTCCTGTAGGCAGTATCTACCTTACCCCTAGTGAGATAAGCCTCAACATCCTTACATTTGTCCTCTAGCCATCGCTGCTTAGCCATTTTGCACTTCCTTTCGATCTCGTTTTTGACACGTTTGTATTCCCTTTTGCCTGCTTCAGTTATTGCATTTTTATATTTTCTTCTTTCATCAATTAAATTTAATATTTCTTCTGTTACCCAAGGATTTCTACCAGCCCTAGAGTTTTTACCTACTTGATCCTCTACTGCCTTCACTACTTCATGCCTCAAAGCTACCCATTCTTCTTCTTCTGTATTTCTTTCCCCCATTCCTGTCAATTTTTCCATTATACTCTCCCTGATACTCTGTACAACCTCTGGTTTAGTCAGTTTATCCAGGTCCCATCTCCTTAAATTCCCACGTTTTTGCAGTTTCTTCAGTTTTAATATACAGTTCATAACCAATAGATTGTGGTCAGAGTCCACATCTGCCCCTGGAAATGTCTTACAATTTAAAACCTGGTTCCTGACTCTCTGACTTGTTGTTGTTGTTTTGTTGTGGTCTTCAGTCCTGAGACTGGTTTGATGCGGCTCTCAATGCTACCCTATCCTGTGCAAGTTTCTTCATCTCCCAGTACCTACTGCAACCTACATCTTTCTGAATCTGCTCAATGTATTCATCTCTTGGTCTCCCTCTACGATTTTTACACTCCACGCTGCCCTCCAATGCTAAATTTGTGATCCCTTGATGCCTCAGAACATGTCGTACCAACCGGTCCCTTCTTCTCGTCAAGTTGTGCCACAAACTCCTCTTCTCCCCAATTCTATTCTCTCTGTCTTACCATTATATAATCTGTCTGAAACCTGTCAATATCTCCAGGCTTCTTCCATGTATACAACCTTATTTTGTGATTCTTGAACCAAGTGTTAGCTATGATTAAGTTATGCTCTGTGCAAAATTCTACCAGACGGCTTCCTTTTAAATTCTTCCCCCCTATCCATAATCACCTGCTACGTTTCCTTCTCTTCCTTTTCCTACTACTGAATTCCAGTCACTCATGACTTAAATTTTCATCTCCCTTCACTATTTGTATAATTTCTTTTATCTCCTCATACATTTCTTTAATTTCTTCGTCATCTGCAGAGCTAGTTGGCATATAAACTTGTACTACTGTAGTAGGCATGGGCTTCGTGTCTATCTTGACCACAATAATGCGTTCACTCTGCTGTTTGTAGTAGCTTACTCACACTCCTATTTTTTTGTTCATTATTAAACCTACTCCTGCATGACCCCTATTTGACTTTGTATTTATAACCCTGTATTCACCTGACCAAAAGTCTTGTTCCTCCTGCCACCGAACTTCACTAATTCCCACTATATCTAACTTTATCGTATCCATTTCCCTTTTTAAATTTTCTAACCTACCTGCCCGATTAAGGGATCTGACATTCTACGCTCCGATTCATAGAACGCCAGTTTTCTTTCTCCTGATAACATCGTCCTCTTGAGTAGTCCCCGCCCGGAGATCCGAATGGGGGACTATTTTACCTCCGGAATATTTTACCCAAGAGGACGCCATCATCATTTAATCATACAGTGAAGCTGCATGCCCTCGGGAATAATTACGGCTGTAGTTTCTCCTTGCTTTCAACCGTTCGCAGTACCAGCACAGCTAGGCCATTTTGGTTAGTGTTACAAGGCCAGATCAGTCAGTCGTCCAAACTGTTGCCCCTTCAACTACTGAAAAGGCTGCTGCCCCTCTTCAGGAACCACACGTTTGTCTGGCCTCTCAACAGATACCCTTCGTTATGGTTGCACCTACGGTACGGCCATCTGTATTGCTGAGGCACTCAAGCCTCCCCACCAACGGCAAGGTCCATGGTGTTTTTTTATAGAAGACAATGAAGAGCCATAAAAATTATGTAGACCTTGCCTTCTTACCTAGGGAACAGACAGGAACTGGTGAGAAGACATTTCACAAGCTCCCATTAAGATAAAATAAGAAATTGGAAATCCCTACCAATTCAAATGAAAACAGCTCCTGAGCTTCTCTTTCTGCAAATTTTCTTGATATCTAGATTTAAGGACTGAAAAGTTCTATTGGCTTCATGAGAAGTAGCAGTATTTCATGTAAAGCTGCATGCCACATAGTAATGTACTATAAAAAGGACTCAGTGTTTAAAGATGTAGATATATATTTTATTTAAAACATAACATTGCAATCAAGTAAATATTAAGATACTAACAGCAAATGAACACCAACTGTATAATATAACTGAGTAGGCAGCACCATTTCGCAAAGTAACAGCTCTGTTGCTAGTTTACTTAATTACAATTAGCTGGCATAAGCACGAACATTACTAAGCACTGCAGTGAGAGCTTTTTGTTAATAGTGTATAAATATTAAGTTTTATATTTGCTAGTCTTTAGCTGATTTATACCTTGACTCATTCCACATCCCTGAAAGTTCTCCTTCGTGATGGAATCTATGGGACACAATGAATAAGTGAGTGAATGAGTAAAAAACTTCTTGTCACCGAAAAAGGGGTTACTCATAATTCAACTAATCATCAATAAATATATTGTTCACTGTTTCCTGCTCGGCAAACTGCATGCATACATTAACTGTAAATTTATTGTTACATAAGACAATGGTGATTTTAAGTTATGAAAGAATTTCATTTCGGTTTTTAAGTTAATCCACTAGTGTACTGAGTTTTAAATAAGGAATTGGTATTCTTACAGATGTATTGCACCGCAATAAAGTGATGTTGGTAATTGGGATTTTATCAGCACAGAACAATTCTGAAAGAAGACAAGCAGTCAGAGACACGTGGATAAATCTTATTAAAGGCGATGCAAGAATTAAATATTATTTTGTGATTGGGTCTGAAGTTTGTCCAGTACATCCTTCTGATAGGTCTGATGAGTGGTCTTGTGAAAACTGGCAAATCTCGCTTCCTAAAGGTAAGATTTTATATTTGGAAAAAGGGTCATCATCATATTTTAAAGAAATATTGCAAGTAATGTCAAATAAAATTTGATGGTCTCATGGCAGTTTCAAATAGTTGTTGTCATTCTAAAATAGATGAATATTTCAAGTTTCATTCAAGATGTGTTGCCGTAGGACTGTTGAAGTACATTTAAAAGGGTTAGAATGAGATTCTAAATTCTTTCTGGGTGGGAAAATGTTGAAAAAGTTGTGGTATGCAGTAAATTATGAGCTTTACAAAGAAACAATTGACAGCGAATGGTACTGTGGAATGCCTAGTATGTTACACTTGGTGGCAAAATCATAATGCTTGTAGAGCCAAAAGAGACTGTTAAAATAACAGTTCTTTGCAATTTTATTCAGAGTTAATAATAAAACCACCAACAAAATTATACACTCCTGGAAATTGAAATAAGAACACCGTGAATTCATTGTCCCAGGAAGGGGAAACTTTATTGACACATTCCTGGGGTCAGATACATCACATGATCACACTGACAGAACCACAGGCACATAGACACAGGCAACAGAGCATGCACAATGTCGGCACTAGTACAGTGTATATCCACCTTTCGCAGCAATGCAGGCTGCTATTCTCCCATGGAGACGATCGTAGAGATGCTGGATGTAGTCCTGTGGAACGGCTTGCCATGCCATTTCCACCTGGCGCCTCAGTTGGACCAGCGTTCGTGCTGGACGTGCAAACCGCGTGAGACGACGCTTCATCCAGTCCCAAACATGCTCAATGGGGGACAGATCCGGAGATCTTGCTGGCCAGGGTAGTTGACTTACACCTTCTAGAGCACGTTGGGTGGCACGGGATACATGCGGATGTGCATTGTTCTGTTGGAACAGCAAGTTCCCTTGCCGGTCTAGGAATGGTAGAACGATGGGTTCGATGACGGTTTGGATGTACCGTGCACTATTCAGTGTCCCCTCGACGATCACCAGTGGTGTACGGCCAGTGTAGGAGATCGCTCCCCACACCATGATGCTGGGTGTTGGCCCTGTGTGCCTCGGTCGTATGCAGTCCTGATTGTGGCGCTCACCTGCACGGCGCCAAACACGCATACGACCATCATTGGCACCAAGGCAGAAGCGACTCTCATCGCTGAAGACGACACGTCTCCATTCGTCCCTCCATTCACGCCTGTCGCGTCACCACTGGAGGCGGGCTGCACGATGTTGGGGCGTGAGCGGAAGACGGCCTAACGGTGTGCGGGACCGTAGCCCAGCTTCATGGAGACGGTTGCGAATGGTCCTCGCCAATACCCCAGGACAACAGTGTCCCTAATTTGCTGGGAAGTGGCGGTGCGGTCCCCTACGGCACTGCGTAGGATCCTACGGTCTTGGCGTGCATCCGTGCGTCGCTGCGGTCCGGTCCCAGGTCGACGGGCACGTGCACCTTCCGCCGACCACTGGCGACAACATCGATGTACTGTGGAGACCTCACGCCCCACGTGTTGAGCAATTCGGCGGTACGTCCACCCGGCCTCCCGCATGCCCACTATACGCCCTCGCTCAAAGTCCGTCAACTGCACATACGGTTCACGCCCACGCTGTCGCGGCATGCTACCAGTGTTAAAGACTGCGATGGAGCTCCGTATGCCACGGCAAACTGGCTGACACTGACGGCGGCGGTGCACAAATGCTGCGCAGCTAGCGCCATTCGATGGCCAACACCGCGGTTCCTGGTGTGTCCGCTGTGCCGTGCGTGTGATCATTGCTTGTACAGCCCTCTCGCAGTGTCCGGAGCAAGTATGGTGGGTCTGACACACCGGTGTCAATGTGTTCTTTTTTCCATTTCCAGGAGTGTATTTGAATTTGGTAGGG
The DNA here is from genome assembly GCF_023864345.2 of Schistocerca serialis cubense. NCBI lineage: Eukaryota > Metazoa > Arthropoda > Insecta > Orthoptera > Acrididae > Schistocerca > Schistocerca serialis. The sequence continues at coordinate 1,657,384 of NW_026048515.1, read as the reverse complement.
ATTTGTAAAAGCTGTTTCGTGTAACTAGTGGATACGATGGTGGATCTTACTTTGCTTAAAATGTAAAAGGAATTTGATTATGTTGATTGCATTGTGTACAGAAAGTAGGAGTCAGGCAGCAGCAGCTGGCCGAGACACATTCAGCAACAGGAAAGTAACTGATTTTGTCACTTTTATGAGTTCCTAACCAGGAGTGAATTTTATGATATCATTTGTGTGCTTTAATAGTTCAGTTTCTTGAGTTTCTGCTTGTTAATTTAATATCTAGTAGCCACAGTTCTTGCGCTTTCGTTTGCGTCGGAAAGTAAACCAGTTTTGTGACATATTACAGTTTTCTAATCGGGCGAATTATTTAGTTTCACCTGAGTACTTCGGTAGTTAGGTTTTTGAATCTCTGTGTATTAATATAATTTTTTAGACACAGTTCCTGTGTTTCCGTCAGTGTCTAGAGTAGAGTTGTGCAACATGTGCCGATAGTCTATTTATCTGCATAGTTTAGTTTTCCACCGTCTTTAGCATGGACAGGTACTGCGATTGTTGTGTGTGGATTCGAGCCAAGTTGGTGACACTTTGCTCTCAACTCCAGGCTGTGATGGCTTCGGTTACACAGCTTGAGGCTGCAGTGAATGGGCACCACTGTTGTGGGCCGGCCTTGGGGATCCACCGGACATCTCGCACATCCGAGTCCTCCGATCGGTCCTCACCAGTGGCCAGTCCAGTTACTGCTCACACTGAGGTTGACCCCTCACCTGTTGTCAAGTGGGAGGTCACCTGGGATGTAGCAGGTGGTGAAAGACTTCCCAGGTGGCTACACGTAAGGCCTCCCTGGTTTGTCTGACAAATAGATTCTAGGTGCTGTCTGTGGCTGACACTGTCACTGAGTGAGATACCGTCGCCTGTCCTGTTTCAGAGGAAACCTCTCACCCTTCAAGATCCAGACAATCACAGAGGGTGGGATTATTTATAGTTGGGAGCTCTAACGTTAGATGCGTTATGGGGCCCTTAGCAACATGGCTGCCAAGATGGGAAAGAAAACCAATATGCACTCCGTGTGCATATCGGGTGGAGTCATTCCAGACGTGGAATGGGTCCTCCCGGATGCCATGAGGAGCACAGGGTGCAGCCAACTGCAGGTGGTTGCTCACATCAGTACCAATGATGTGTGTCACTTGGGATCAGAAGAGATTCTCTCTGGTTTTGAGCAGCTAACACAAGTGATAAAGGCTGTCAGTCTTGCTTGCAAGATGAAAGCAGAGCTGACCATTTGCAGCATAGTCGGCAGAACCAATTGCAGACCCCTGCTACAGAGCTGAGTGGAGGAATCAGAGGCTCAGATGGTTCTGGAGCTGTGTAGGCTGCAGATTCCTCGACTTGGGTTTCAGGTTCTGCTGAATAGGTCAGGTGTCCACTATACACAGGAGGTGTTTACACAGGTAGCAGGGGCTGTGTGGTGTGGTTTTTTTTTAGGTTAGAGGGTCTTGGGGAAAACAAGAAGGACTTCAGTCACAAAGGGTGCAGGGCGAACACAGGAAGAATGTAGATACAGGAACCATCGGTATAACAGTTGTAAATTGTCATAGTTGTGTTGGGAAAGTACCAGAGTTCTAAGCGCTAATAGAAAGCACCAACACTCAAATCGTTGTAGGCTCTGAAAGCTGGGCAAAGCAGGAGATAATCTCAGCCGAAATTTTTGCAAAGGAGCTAACGGTGTTCCGAAAGGATTGGCTAAACATGGTTGGTGGCGGCATGTTGGTTGCTGTTAGAAGTAGTGTATCTTGTCACGAAATTGAAGTAGATAGTTCCTGTGAGGTAGTATGGGCAGGGGTCGTTGTTGGCAGCCGGAATAAAATAATAACTGGATCCTTTTACCGACCTCCTAATCCAGATGATACAGTTGCTGAAAGGTTCAAAGAAAACTTGAGTTTGATTTAAGACACATACCCGACTCATACAATAATAGTTGGTGGTGACTTTAATTTACCCTCAATATGTTGGTGAAAATACATGTTTAATTCTGGAGGTAGGCATAAAACATCATCTGAAATTGTGCTAAACGCATTCTCTGAAAATTATTTTGAGCAGTTAGTTCATGAGCCCAAGCAAATAGTAAACGGTTGTGAAAACACACTTGACCTCGTAGCAACAAATAATCCTTAGTTAATAACGAGCATCAAAACAGATACAGGGATTAGTGGACACTTGGTTGTTGTAGCAAGATTGAATATTGTAACCCCTAAATCCTCCAAAAATAAAAACTTTGAACATAGCTGCTAAGGTTCAGTGACCATGTCAGAATTATATCAGAAACAAATAAGCCCTTGGTCACAAATATTAAGTCAAAATTGACCAGGTTTCAACGCTACTATGAGTGTCTTCTTCAGAATTAAGCTAACTGTTGTAAGACATATTAGGTATATAATGTATTAATAAAACTAAAGTTTGTACTGACAGGAAAGAGATGCAGTACTTACAAGTCACATTTAAAAAAATCTAATCCGGAAAGGCAACGTCATGAATAGTTGTCAATAAGATGGCGAGCTGCTAAGGGCTGCTCGTACTTGATTGAACAAAGGTTGCAACCCTTATAAACGTTTTGGGAGACAATCTGAGCAGCCATCTTAGGTTGTTTGCAGATGACACTGTCATTTATCAACTAATAAAGTCATGAGAAAATCAAAATAAATTGCAAAACTATTTAGAAATGATATCTGAATGGTGTAAAAAATTGGCAGTCGACCCTAAATAACAAAAAGTGTGAGGTCAACCATATGAGTGCTAAAAGGAATCCATTGAAGTTCAGTTACATGAGAAATCAGTAAAATCTAAATGTCGTAAATTCAACTAAATACCTAGGAATTACAACTACAGACAACTTAAATTAGAAGGAACACACAGAAAGTATTGTGGGGAAGGCTAACCAAAGACTACGTTTTATCAGCAGGACACTTACAAGGGAACCTCCCCATCGCACCCCCCTCAGATTTAGTTATAACTTGGCACAGTGGATAGGCCTTGAAAAACTGAACACAGATCAATTGCGAAAACAGGAAGAACTTGTGTGGAACTGTGAAAAAATAAACAAAATATACAAACTGAATAGTTCAAGGGAAGATAGGCAACATTAAGGACGCTGGGAACGCAGGAGCTCCGTGGTCTCGTGGTAACGTGAGCGGCTGCGGAACGAAAGGTCCTTGGTTCAAATCTTCTATCGAGTGAAAAGTTCAATTTTTTATTTTCAGTTTATGTGACAAACTCTTATGTTTTCATCACTTTTTGGGAGTGAAAACCTAAATTGAACAAGGTAGAAGAATCTTTTTACCCATTCGCCAAGTGTACAAGTTAGGTGGGTCGACAACATATTCCTGTCATGTGACGCACATGCCGTCACCAGTGTCGTATAGAATATATCAGATGTGTTTTCTTGTGGAGGAATCGGTTGACCTATGACCTTGCGATCAAATGTTTTCTGTTCCCATGGGAGATGCACGTCCTTTCGTCTACTAATTGCAACGTTTTGCGATGCGGTCGCAAAACACAGACACTAAACTTATTACAGTGAACAGAGATGTCAATGAACGAACGGACAGATAATAACTATACAAAAATAAAGAAAGTAAAATTTTCAGTCGAGGGAAGACTTGAACCAAGGACTTCTCGTTCTGCAGCTGCTCACGCTACCACGAGACCACGGCGCTCCTAAGCTCATATTGTCCATTATGTTGCTTATGTGTCCCATGGACTACTCAGTTTGTATATTTTGCTTATTTTTTCACAGTTCCACACAACTTCTTCCTGTTTTCTCAATTGATCTGTGTTCAGTTTATCAAGGCCTATCCACTGTGCCAACTTATAACTAAATCTGAGGAGGGTGCGATGGGGAGGTTCCCTTGTTAGAAAATGTAATAGATATATTAAGGAGACTGCCTACACCATGCTTGTCCGTCCTATTTTTAGAATACTGCTGCACAGTGTGGGATCTTTACCAGATTGGATTGACAGAATACATTGAAAAAGTTCAAAGAAGGGCAACACATTTTGTACTGTCGCGAAATATGGGAGGAGTGTCACTGAAATGATACAGGATTTGGGCTGCACATTATTAAAACAAAGTCATTTTTTGTTGTGACGGAATCTTTTCATGAAATTCAAATCGCCAAGTTTCTCCTCTGAATGTGAAAATATTTTGTGGACACTGACCTACTTAGGGAGAAATTATCACCACAATAAAATAAGGGAAATCAGAGCTTGTACGGAAAGATACAGGTGTTCGTTCTTTCCACGCGCTTTATGAGATTGGAATAATAGAGAATTGTGAAGGTGATTCGATGTACCCTCTGCCAGGCACTAAAATGTGATTTGCAGAGTATCCATGTAGATTTAGATGTAGGAGAAATAGCAGTCAAGGACAGAATTCAATCACTTGTTGTAGAACTGTAGATAAATTCCACTGTAAATGGTACCTCATGATGAGGTGCATCTTTTCAAAGAAGGGTAGTGTAGCATGGAACATGCTTACTGAATGTCAAGAATCGGCAACCTGCAAGGAAATTTCTTTGCTAAGTAAAGCATAAATAGCTATAAAAATTCCTAGAAATGCAGAAACTGACAGAAATATTGATTGCTCATTTATAGTGGTGGAAGAAGGAGTACCACTAATACAAGTGACTTATATGATATTCTAAAGAGCATTGCCAAACAGAGTAGGAAAACAGCTAAACCCACAAATTGATGACTACCGTGGAAGTTTCAGAAAGAGCAGATCATATGCAGACCACATCTTGAATTTGAAATTGCTAATGGTGTTTCAAAAATAGAGAAGCAATCTGTCTGTGTTCACATTCATTGACTTCAGAAATGTCTTTGATTTACTATATAGAATGACACTGTTTCAAATTTTGAAGGAAACGAGTTTGGATAGAAAATCCAATGAACTGATTAAACAGATCTTAAACAACATAACATATAAAGTCTCATTCAGAATAACAGTGTCAGAGTCCTTCAAGAACAAACCTGGAGTCACGTAGGGAGATGGACTGTGATTCCTTGACAAAGAGAGATGAAAGGATTGGGTGGAATACGTCTACATCTACATAGATACTCCACAAGCCACTGCGTGGTGTGTAGCAGAGGGTATCCTGTACCACTACTAGTAATTTCCATTACTCTTCCACTCACAAATAGAGCAAGGAAAAAATGACTGTCTTTATGCCTCCTTATGAGCCCTCATTTCTCGTATCTTATCTTTATGGTCCTTATATGCAATGTGTGTTGGGAGCAGTAGATAGAATCATTCAGCAGTCAGCTTCAAATGCTGGTTCTCTAAATTTTCTCAGTAGTGTTCCTTGAAAAGAATGTCGCGCTCCCTCCAGGGATCCCCTTTTGGGTTCCCAAAGCATCACCATAACACTTACATGTTGCTCAATCCTACCGGTAACAAATCTAACAGTTCACGTCTGAATTGCTTCGCTGTCTTCCATTAATCCGAGCTAGCATGGATCCCAAACACTCAAGCAGTAGTCAATAATAGGCCACACCAGCATACTATATGTTGTCTTCTTTACAGGTGAACCACTCTTTCCTAAAAGTCTCCTAATTAACCGAAGTCGACCATTCACCTTCCCCACCACAGTTCTCACATGCTCATTTCATCTCATATTACACCCAGATACTTAAAAGACTTGCCTGGTCAAACAGGACAGTAGTAATAATGTGTCCAGTGTCAGTGACAGAGCCGCTTGTGTTCCTGCTGGTAATAAGACGAGTAGACCATTCGTTTATTACATATTTTTAGGAGTTTGAAACAGGAGCGACTTCAGAAATGGATAAGCACTGCGATTGCTATGTACAGATGCAAGCTGAATTGGTGACCCTTCACTCACAGCTCCAGGCAGTGTTGGCTCCTGTCACACAGCTTGAGGCTGCTGCCAAGGGTCATCACTGTGGGGGGTTGGACCCAGGGATGCGAGGGACGTCAAGCACAACCCACATGTCGCCAATCAGTCCACTGCTGTGGCTGCCCCATGTACTGCCTGCACCGAGGTTGACCCTTCACCCGTGGCCAAATAGGAGATCATTCCAAAGTCTGGCAGGCAGCGAAAAACTTTCCAAGGGGCCAATCGTAGGGCCTCCCCAGTTCATTTGATGAACAGGTTTCGGATGTTATCTGTGGCTTACAAAGTCTCTGAGCCGGATGCAGTCGTCCACCCTCTTCCAGAGGAAGCTTCTCAGCCCGCAAGGTCTGGGCATTCACAGAGGGTGGGTTTGCTTGTACTTGGAAGCGCCAACGTTTGGCACGTAATGGGGCCCATTAGGAACATGGCTGCCAAGGAGGGGAAGGAATCCAGTGTGCACTCCATGTGCATACCGGAGTAAGTCATTCCGGACGTGGAAAGGGTGCTTCCGGATGCCATGAAGAGTACAGGGTGCAGACAACTGTAGGTGGTGGTCCATGTCAGTACCAATGACATGTGTCACTTTGGATCACAGGAGATTCTCTCTGGATTCAGGCGGCTGTCGGAAATGGTAAAGACTGCCAGTCTCGCTTGGGAGATTAAGGCAGAGCTCACCATCTGCAGCATCGTCGACAGAACTGACTGTGGTCCTTTGGTGCAGAGCCAAGTGGAGGGTCTGAATCAGTGGCTCAGGCAGTTCTGCGATCGTGTAGGCTGCAAATTCCTTGACTTGCACCATCAAGTGGTGGGTTTTCGGGTTCTGATTAATAGGTCAGGAGTCCATTACACACAGGAAGTGGCTACACAGGTAGTGGGGGCTGTGTGGAAGGGACTGAGCGGTTTTTTTAGGTTAGAGTATCTCAGGAAACCACAGAAAGGGTGTCTGTCTAAAAGGGGACAGGTAAAACACAGTAAGATAGTTGTAGAAATGATCAGAATTGTAGTTGTAAATTATCATAGCTGTGTTGGGAGAGAACCAGAGCTCCTGGCCTTAATAGAAAGCACTGAAGCTCAAATAGTTACAGGTACGGAAAGCTGGCTAAAGCCGTAAATAAGTTCAGCTGAGATTTTTTCAAATGACCTGACAGTGTTCAGAAAGGATAGACTAAATACAGTTGGTGGTGGAGTATTTATTGCTGTCAAAAGTAGTTTACCTTGTAGTGAAATTGAATTAGATAGTTCCTGTGAAATAGTATGGGTGAAGGTTATACCTCAAATTGGACTAAACTATTAATTGGATTATTTTACTGACCCCCCAATTCAGAAGATATAGTTGCTGAACAGTTCAAAGAAAACTTGAGTCTCATTTCAAACAGGTACCCCACTCATACAACTGCAGGCATAAAACGCCATCTAAAATTGTACTGAATGCTTTCTTAGAAAATTATTTGTGACATTTAGTTCATGAGGCCGCTCAAAACGTAAATGGCTGTAAAAACATACTTGTCCTCTTAGCAACAAATAATCCTGGATGAATAGCGAGTATCATGACAGATACAGGGATTGAGACCACAAGGCAGCTGCTGCTTGGCTGAATACCGTAATATCACAACAATCAAAAAGAAACGCAAAGTACATCTATTTAAAAAAGCTGATAAAAATGCTCTTAGCACCTTTTTAAGAGACAGTCTCCACTCCTTCTGATCTGATCACGTAAGTGTAGAAAAGATGTGGAATGATTTCAAAGAGATAGTATTGACGCCAATTGAGAGATATAGACCACATAAATTAATAAGTGATGATACGGATCGACCATGGTACGCAAAAAAGGTAAGATTGCGGTTGCAGAAGCAATGAAAAACGCATGCCAAATTTGATAGAACGCAAAATCCCCAAGATTGGCAAAGTTTTGCAGAAGTTTGAAATGTAGCACGTGTTTCAATGCGAGATGCTTTTAATAGTTTCCATAACGAAACTCTGTCTTGGAAACTGGAAGAAAACCCAAAGAGATTCTGGTCACATATAAAGTACACCAGTGGCAAGACGCGATCAATACCTTCACCACGCGATAACAACAATGAAGTTACTGATGACAGTGCCACTGAAGCAGAGTTATTAAACACAGTTTCCTGAAACTCCTTCACCAAAGAAGACAAAGTAAATATTCCTGAATTCCAATCAAGAACAACTGCCAAGATGAGAAATACAGAAGTAGATATTCTCGATGTAGCAAAGCAGCTTAAATCACTTAATAAAGGTAAGGCCTCTGGCCCCCAGATTGTATACCAGTCAGGTTCCTTTCAGAGTATGCTGAAGCAATAGCTCCATATTTAGCAAGTATATACAACCGCTCGCTCACAGAGAGTTCCGTACCTAAAGACTGGAAAATTGCTCAAGTCACACCAGTACCCAAAAAGGGAAATAGGAGTAATCCGCTGAATTACAGGCCCATATCACTAACATCGATTTGCTATAGGGTTTTGGATCATATACTGTGTTCGAACATTACGAATTTCCTCGAAGAAAACAATTTATTGACACATAGTCAGCACGGATTCAGGAAACATTGTTCTAGTGAAACACAGCTAGCTCTTTATATTCATGAGGTAATGAGTGCTATCGACAGGGGATGTCAAATTGATTCCATATTTTTAGATTTCCAGAAGGCTTTCGACACCTTTCCTCACAAGCATCTTCTAACCTATGGAATATCGCCTCAGTTGTGCGACTGGATTCATGATTTCCTGTCAGAAAGGTCACAGTTAGTAGTAATAAATGGAAAGCCATTGAGTAAAACAGAGGTAATATCCGGCATTCCCCAAGGAAGTGTTATTGGCCCTCTATTGTTCCTGATCTATATTAATAACATAATAGACAATCAGAGTAGCCCTCTTATAAAGTCATCAGTTGACCTAAATGAATTGCAAAATGGTTTAGAAAAGATATCTGTGTGGTGCGAAAAGTGGCAATTGCTCCTCAATAAAGAAAAGTGTGAAGTTATTCACATCATCATCATCATCATCATTTAAGACTGATTATGCCTTTCAGCGTTCAGTCTGGAGCATAGTCCCCCTTATAAAATTCCTCCATGATCCCCTATTCAGTGCTAATATTGGTGCCTCTTCTGATGTTAATCCTATTACTTCAAAATCATTCTTAACTGAATCCAGGTACCTTCTCCTTGGTCTGCCCCAACTCCTCCTACCCTCTACTGCTGAACCCGTGAGTCTCTTGGGTAACCTTGCTTCTCCCATGCGTGTAACATGACCCCACCATCTAAGCCTGTTCGCCATGACTGCTACATCTGTAGAGTTCATTCCCAGTTTTTCTTTGATTTCCTCATTGTGGACACCCTCCTGCCATTGTTCCCATCTACTAGTACCTGCAATCATCCTAGCTACTTTCATATTTGTAACCTCAACCTTATTGATAAGGTAACCTGAATCCACCCAGCTTTCGCTCCCATACAACAAAGTTGGTCAAAAGATTGAACGGTGCACAGATAACTTAGTCTTGATACTGACTTCCTTCTTGCAGACGAGAGTAGATCGTAGCTGAGCACTCACTGCATTAGCTTTGCTACACCTCGCTTCCAGTTCTTTCACTATGTCGCCATCCTGTGAGAATGTGCATCCTAAGTACTTGAAACCGTCCACCTGTTCTAACTGTGTTCCTCCTATATGGCACTCAATCCATTTATATCTCTTTCCCACTGACATTACTTTCGTTTTGGAGATGCTAATCTTCATACCATAGTCCTTAAATTTCTGATCTAGCTCTGAAATATTACTTTGCAAACTTTCAATCGAATCTGCCATCACAACTAAGTCATCCGCATATGCAAGACTGCTTACTTTGTGTTCACATATCTTAATCTCACCCAGCCAGTCTATTGTTTTCAACATATGATCCATAAATAATATGAACAACAGTGGAGACAGGTTGCAGCCTTGTCCCACCCCTGAAACTACTCTGAACCATGAACTCAATTTACCGTCAACTCTAACTACTGCCTGACTATCCATGTAAAGACCTTTAATTGCATGCAAAAATTTGCCTCCTATTCCATAATCTCGTAGAACAGACAATAACTTACTCCTAGGAACCCGGTCATATGCCTTTTCTAGATCTATAAAGCATAGATACAATTCCCTGTTCCACTCATATCACTTCTCCATAATTTGCCGTAAGCTAAAGATCTGGTCCTGACAACCTCTAAGAGGCCTAAACCCACAGTGATTTTCATCCAATTGGTCCTCAACTAATACTCGCACTTTCCTTTCAACAATACCTGAGTAGATTTTACCCACAACGCTGATTAAAGAGATACCTCTGTAGTTGTTACAATCTTTTCTGTTTCCATGTTTAAAGATTGGTGTGATTACTGCTTTTGTCCAGTCTGATAGAACCTGTCCCGACTGCCAGGCCATTTCAATTATCCTGTGTAGCCATTTAAGACCTGACATTCCACTGTATTTGATGAGTTCTGACTTAATTTCATCCACCCCAGCTGCTATATTGCACTGCAATCTATTGACCATTTTCTCCACTTCCTCAAATGAGATCCTATTTCCATCATCATTCCTATCCCATTGTACATCGGAACCTGAAACATTACTGATCATATTTTCACCTACATTGAGCAACTCTTCAAAATATTCCCTCCATCTGCCCAAGGCATCCACAGGATTCACCAGCAGTTTTCCTGACCTGTCCAAAGTACTTGTAATTTCCTTCTTACCTCCCGTTCGAAGACTGCTATAATTCAATTCTTTTATCTTGGCGGCTCAGGCATCCCTGCCCAGACACGGGAGACTGCTGCATTGCCAGTTGCACACGACGCACGCGCCAATAGAAGCAGCGCCATAGTATAGCTAGTTTGCAAGCTTACGTTTAGGGGGGAGCGTGCAGTTCATGAAGTAAAGCCACCATGGCCGCATTAACCCTTTCGCTGTTACAAAGACGTGCTCCCTGCATTCCGCGCAGTGCGCGATTTTGTCACTGCACTGCTCACCTGTGCAGACACATGGTGTTCCCACTGCTTTGACACACTTATCATTCGATTCCACAAAAACTATTTGGCCCAAAAATTAGATTTTTACATGTCTTCTTGACTGATACCTTCCCCCCATAAATGACTTAATTTTGTTTCGATGTTCAACACAGTTATTATGCAGCATTAAATGTAGTAAACCATTGCACGAAATTTTGAAGAGTTTGCAGAGGTAGAAGTCCATAGCGTACATTTCCGTATGGTCGATTTTAGTTGCCACAATGTTGAGAATGAAATGTGGACAAGATACCTAAATTTCATATAAAATTTACTGTATAACAATATCTCATTTAAGTACCACATAGGTGTCGTATGTAATATTGAGAAATATTCCGTCTTTCGCGACTGTAACAAAAGTTTTATTTACACTGAGCACGTTTGGCTTTATTTTAAAGCACTTCAATGAACCAAAAGGAAGTAGACAAAATACATTAAACAAAACTGTGGACTTACAAAAACATTAGGACTTGAATATACCGTCTATCAGTGAAGTGCTCTCAGCTATGTCAAATATAATTTTTGTGTGTGGCACACACAAGCATCATTTATTTGCTAAAACACTGATGAGCCAACACAAACGTTGAATATTGTGTTACCGCAGCACAAAACTACGAAAGGTGACTTGGCAATGGAGGAAACAAAATACTGTCCACTGAAGATGCTTCAAAAGAGAGAAACGCGTCTGGTCTAAATAAGTCGCCTATTCCAGTTGCAGAAGAGGAATATATTTCAGTACCATTGGTGAAACTGCGACTGTGGAACAAAAACAAGAAAGAGAATATGAGTACCATTGTGTATGTGCCATACCTTTCATTGATTGAAGTGCTTTAAAATAAAGCCAAACGCGTCCGGTGTAAATAAAACTTTTATTACAGTCGCGAAAGACGGAATATTTCTCAGTATTACATACGACACCTATGTGGTACTTAAATTAAATGAGATATTGTTATACAGTAAATTTTATATGAAATTTAGGTATCTTGTCCACATTTCATTCTCAAGATTGTGGCAACGAAAATCGACCATACGGAAAGTATACGCTATGGACTTCTACCTCTGCAAACTCTTCAAAATTTCGTGCAATGGTTTACTACATTTAATGCTGCATAATAACTGCGTTGAACATCGAAACAAAATTAAGTCATTTATGGGGGGAAGGTATCAGTCAAGAAGACATGTAAAAATCAAATTTTTGGGCCAAATAGTTTATGTGAAATCGAATGATATGTGTGTCAAAGCAGTGGGAACACCCATGTGTCTGCACAGGCGAGCAGTGCAGTGATGACAAAATTGCGCACAGTGCGGAATGCGGGGAGCACGTGTCTGCAGCAGCGAAAGGGTTAATGAAGAGACAAAGCACTAGAAATTTCAAAAAATTGCATTCAAACGAATATAATTCATGTAGTAAGGCACTTCGATATTGTTTTTAAATAATTAAAAATATTAAGCACCGCACAAGGTTTGAAATCATAACCTTTTACATAGAAGTCCAACACCTTATCCATTACGCTAACGCAGATACTCTGCCTACAGACTACATGAGGAGTCTAACACCTAACGCAAAATACTGACAAACACTTTTGGTATGACTATGAATTACTCACGCTTCATCGAAGTACAATAGGAAATAAACAATTACCGCTCTTCTTTAGTGCGAAAAAGCGGTTCGTGAGATTGATACAAACACCTTTCCTTGCTATCGCCTGAATTAGGAGTCCTATTGCTTGTTGGGTTTAATTAATTAATAGAATATGAAGCAATTGGTATAAAGAATGCTTTTTCCAAACTTTGTATAAAAGAATGTCTGCTATCAAGACATTGCTTTTGTTCTATTACTTTACTTATGACTGAACGTTTCTAAAACTGAAGACACTCGTTCATGCTATGCACTGCAGTCGAGATCTGGCAACGTCGTTCTCTGTTCATTGGCTGACTGTGTTTTGTGACGTCAGATGCGCAGAACGAACCTAAACTCGGCCGCCAACATAAATGACGTGCACTTTAATTACACTCCAGAATGGTTTTCCAGCAGCTTGACCCAAAGTCTCCAACCTGTTTCCAAAGTCTTCCCAAGATTTCTTCTTGGATGCTGCAATTATCTGTTTGGCTTTGTTTCTTTCTTCAACATAACTTTCTCTGTCTGCCTGAGTTCTCGTATGTAGCCATTTTTGATACGCCTTCTTTTTCCTTTTACAGGCTGCCTTGACTGTGTCATTCCACCAAGCTGTTTGCTTCATCCTACCTTTACACACTACTGTTCCAAGACATTCTTTAGCTACTTCTAGTACTGTGTCCCTGTACCTGAAGTTATTCACATGAGTACTAAAAGAAATCTGCTGAATTTCAATCACGTGCTAAGTCACACAAATCTGAAGGCTGTAAACTTAACTAAATACTTAGGGATTACAATTAAAAATAACCTAAATTGGAATGATCACATAGATAATGTAGGTAGAGCAAATCTAAGACTGGGATTCATTGGCAGAACACTTAGAAGATGCAACAGATCTACCAAAGAGACTGCTAACACTACACTTGTCCATCCTATTCTGGAGTACTGCTGTGCGTTGTGGGATCTGCATCAGGTGGGACTGACTGATGACATCGAAAAAGTTCAAAGAAGGGTGGCTCATTTTGCATTTTTGCGAAATAGGGGAGATAGTGCCACAGACGTGATATATGTGTTGCAATGGCAATCATTAAAACAAAGGCATTTTTCGTTGCGACGGGATCATATCATGAAATTTCAATCACCAGTTTTCTCCTCCTATTGCGAAAACATTCTGTTGGCATCCACCTACATATTGGGAGAAATGATCATCATGATAAAATAAAATGTATCAGGGCTCGCACAGAAAAATTATGTGCTAATTTTTCCTGTGCGCCATTCAAGAGTGGAACGGTAGAGAGAAAGCTTAAAGGTGGTTCATTGAACCCTCTGTCAGTCACTTAATTGTGAATAGCAGAGTAATCACATATATCTAAAAACAAAGATGATGTGACTTACCAAATGAAAGTGCTGGAAGGTCGACAGACACACAAACAAACACAAACATACACACAAAATTCAAGCTTTCGCAACAAACTGTTGCCTCATCAGGAAAGAAGGAAGGAGAGGGAAAGACGAAAGGAAGTGGGTTTTAAGGGAGAGGGTAAGGAGTCATTCCAATCCCGGGAGCGGAAAGACTTACCTTAGGGGGAAAAAAGGACGGGTATACACTTGCACACACACACATATCCATCCACACATATACAGACACAAGCAGACATATTTAAAGACAAAGAGTTTGGGCAGAGATGTCAGTCGAGGCAGAAGTGCAGGGGCAAAGATGTTGTTGAATGACAGGCAAGGTATGAGTGCGGCAACTTGAAATTAGCGGAGATTGAGGCCTGGTGGATAACGAGAAGAGAGGATATATTGAAGAGCAAGTTCCCATCTCCGGAGTTCGGATAGGTTGGTGTTAGTGGGAAGTATCCAGATAACCCGGACGGTGTAACACTGTGCCAAGATGTGCTGGCCGTGCACCAAGCCATGTTTAGCCACAGGGTGATCCTCATTACCAACAAACACTGTCTGCCTGTGTCCATTCATGCGAATGGACAGTTTGTTGCTGGTCATTCCCACATAGAATGCGTCACAGTGTAGGCAGGTCAGTTGGTAGATCACGTGGGTGCTTTCACACGTGGCTCTGCCTTTGATCGTGTACACCTTCCGGGTTACAGGACTGGAGTAGGTGGTGGTGGGAGGGTGCATGGGACGGTTTTACACCGGGGGCGGTTACAAGGGTAGGAGCCAGAGGGTAGGGAAGGTGGTTTGGGGATTTCATAGGGATGAACTAAGAGGTTACGAAGGTTAGGTGGACGGCAGAAAGACACTCTTGGTGGAGTGGGGAGGATTTCATGAAGGATGGATCTCATTTCAGGGCAGGATTTGAGGAAGTCATATCCCTGCTGGAGAGCCACATTCAGAATCTGATCCAGTCCCGGAAAGTATCCTGTCACAAGTGGGGCACTTTTGTGGTTCTTCTGTGGGAGGTTCTGGGTTTGAGAGGATGAGGAAGACATAGATGTAGATGTATCTGAACATTACAGGTTTGATCTTCCTACTCATCCACATTAACTTACATTTTTCCACATTTAGGGCTAGCTGCCATTCATCACACCAATTAGAAATTTTATCAGAGTTATCTTGTATCTTCCCACAGTCACTCAACTTCAACACAGTATTATACACGATGACATTATCAGCAAACAACCACAGATTGCTGCCCACCCTGTCCACCAAACCATCTGTGTATATAGTGAACAACAGCAGTCCTATCAAACTTACCTGGGCATTCCTAATGTATCCTTGTCTCTGATGAACATTTGTTGTTAAGAACAACATACGGGTCTATTATTTAAGAAGTCTTCGAGCCATTCAGATATCTGTGAACTTATTTCATATGCTCATACCTCCATTAACAGCCTGCAGTGGGGCACCGTGTCAAATGCTTTCTGGACATCTAGAAATGTGGAATCTGCCTCTTGCCCTTCATCTATACTTTGCAGTATATCATGTGGGAAAAGGTCAAGCTGAGTTTCACACGAGCGAATGTAGCCAACTTACAGTTAATGTTTATGATAGTATTTATAGCCTGTTTATTCCTTTACAGAACATTTAATGTAAAAACTATTGTAAAGAAAAGATTTGCACGAACATGAATCTCACATCATGAATGTGATTTTGAGAATAAATAAATAAAATTCAGAGTGGCATGTCTGATATGCATGAAGCTGTCTAATAGCACATTTTATTTATGAGGTTTTTTCAAATGAAACCTGATCAGTGTGTGTACCTTTGCCTTACATGTAAGGTGGCACCACGTAACTGCGGGTATGGTGGCGCCATCTATTGGTAGAGATATTGACGTGTGCACACCATTTGATGTTGCATCACACCAGTATGGTTTCACGCCGAAGAGTAGGTGGTCACACAAGTTATCATCCACTACCAAACATGCAGGCGAGTAACCAGGAACAATGAGGAGCTATTCAATTTTGGCAGTGGAAGAGTTGGAGGCGATAAAATGTATTGATAGATGAAGGCTGTGTACGGTGAGTACAGTCCGAGTCGTTCAAGTGTTGTGGAATGGCACAAATGATTCCTTGACGGGCGCGAGTCACTGGAAGACGATGCTTGTCCTGGTCAGGTTCATTGTGTTATCACGCAGGAAATGGTTGTGAAAGTGAATGCTTTAGTCTTGGACAACCGCAGAATCACCGTGGATGAGATCCATCAGTTACTGGGTATTAACATGGGCACCGCCCACACCATAATGGATCAGTACTTGAATTTTTTTAAAATCTGTGTGCAGCGGCTTCCCCATCAACTGACCGCCAAACAGCGCAGTACTTGAATGGTGCTGTCTTTGAGTCACCTGCAATGCTATCATGAGGAGGTATATGGCTTTCTGTCACATATTGTCACAGGTGACGAAAAACGGTGTCACCATTTTGAACCGGAAAGCAAGCGTCAGAGCAGCAGTGGGAACGTGCAACTTCAGCACGTCCAAAGAAATCAAAGGCTGTGCACACAAGTTCTGGTAAGGTCATGATGTCCTTCCTTCTTGTCCACAAGGGCCCACTGCTTGTCGAGTTCCTGGAACGGGGAACCACCATCAATGCCCAGTGTTATCAAGCCACTTTACAGGACTTTAGATGAGCCAAAAAGTCGAAATACCAAGTCATGTTGTCCAATTGTGTTATCCTCCTGCATGATAATGCCCGCCCACATGCGGCCAATGCGGTGAAGACATTGTAGCAGTTTCAGTGGGAAATGCTGGAACATCCACCATACAGTCCCGACCTTTCACCGTGTGACTTTCATGTTTGGACCTCTAAAACAAGCTATTTGCGGACATTGATTCCTAATGGACGATGAAGTGTGTGACTGGGTCCAGGCCTGGATCCGACAGCAGTCTACTAGCTTCTTCGTGGATGGAGTCGACCAGCTAGTCTCGCAATGGGATAAATGTGCTAACAGTTTTGGCGACTATTTTTGAGTATGTGTACTGTGTATAACTACATTATTGAGTTAATAAAATTGTTACTGTTACCTTACACTAGTGAGCATGTTTTTTTTAATGCCCCTTGTAATTACGGTATCATTGCTAAAGTTTTGAAATATCATACCAGTATGATTTATCTTTACAGCCAAAACTGTAAGACACAAGAATCACTTTAAGTAGAAGAAGATGTCCAACAGAATTTTTTTATTCATTGTTACAGTTTCTTATATTACCCACAAGACATTTGAATGCTCTGGCATCTTGTCACATATGTTGTATCCATATACAGACTGCTCGAAAATTCCCATTAAAAACTTCTAGTACTTGAAGAGAGGAGTGAGTACATAATATTTTGAATACAATCCCATGTCCGGAAACATACTGTTTCTTGTATCTCTCATCCATTTCTGCTTAAGGAATTGAATTAGGCATGACACAGTACAGTTGGTAGGTAACAGTTTTAAAGGAAACATAACGAAACATCCATTTATCACTTAAGCACATTGTTTGTATTAACACTTAAACATTACATGTTTACATTATTCTAAAACAAAAAGAACCCAGCATACTCTATGTACAGAATGTAATGTTTAAGTGTTAATACAAATAAATGTGCTTAAGTGATAAATGAATGTTTAGATATGTTTCCCTTCAGACTGTTACCTAATAATTGTATTGTGGCATGCGTGATTTAATTCCGTAAGCAGAAATGGATGAGTTAGACATCTGAATTGAAACCATCATAGAACGTAAATGATACATGTCCAGACACGGGTTCCTATTCAAAATATTATGTTCTCACTCCCTTTGTAAAGGGAATTTCTGAATGCCCTGTATTTAAGTCCTTTGTGTACTGACATTAAATTCTTAGGGATTGCTGTGCCATTTCCATTGTGTTTCTATGCCTGATATATTCAGACGTCATTGCAGTTAGTAGGACAGATGCCTTGTGCCTATGTGCACAGAGGATGTTTAAGCAAAGATGATTTTTGACTGTTTGGATTGGTAATCTGCAAAGTCTAGCAGTTTGTTGAGCTCAATGCAGTCAAACTGTTTTCTACCAGTTGCATTTTGGTGAACTCTGAAGAAAAGGTAACAGTCTACATTTCCATCTGTACTCGTCAAGCCACCTTATGGTTGCTACTAGAGTTTGTTGACATCTTCATAATATTGTTATGCTTACTAAATAATCAAGTAGTTTCAGATGCGAACTGCAACTATTGTAGTGTTGCGTAAACACAATATTAGAATTTCCACCAACCAACTTTTAATTCGCTTCCATATAAAGGAAAACACAAACACACAGAATGACATAGTAATAAGTATAACACTTGAAATCAGGGGTTATGCTAATGTGCAATCTAACAGCAGACTATTCCATAGACCCGGAACCAGAGTGGCGAAGTGCCCAGTGTGCCAGCTTATATACAGCTGTTTGCACACAGTGCAGTGGTTGCTGCACACCATGTGTACCGAGTGAGGTGGCCCCTTTAGGTCAGCCGTGGTGGCATGCACTGTTTAATTATGTGCTCTCACTGTGTTGGCTTACAACATTCCTTCCCATTTGGGGAAACCTGTTCACTGTAGAGATGTTCATGTCATCATCAGAAGGAGACAACTCCTGGAGCAGGTCTTATACTGCCACAGGAGAATATGGTCTGAAATGGCATGGGCGCAGACAAGCATGCCGCCCACTCCCCTGTGAGGGACTGTAAGGAAACACTGGTGATGGAGGCGCCATATCCATGTCTGCATCTGGGCAGGCACTCAGTTATGGAGGCAGAAGAGAAGGCAAAGGTGGCAATGGCAATGGCAGTGACAGGGGCTGGGAGGTGGAGGCGACATGGTGCAAACTACCCCACCTGATGGTGGTGGCACCCAGAACAAAGACAGAACAGGTGCATATGACACAGAGGCAGCAGTCTTGGTAGTGGTGGACGACCACTGGTGTCCACTTAGGGTGCTGGTCAGACACATGAGCCCAGATGATGAAGCCCAGATGGAATCACTGCAAGGCAGGCACCGGCAGCTGGATGGGCGTCGTCTGGGGCAGGTGAACCAGTGTATGGGGCTGGCAACTGTGAAGCAAGCTTCAGTCACCAGCTGAAGCGAACCTATAGAAGCTCAAGACCCTATCAAGGGTATCCTCAGAGGAAGACTGTGTGACGTATTTTTTCATTTGAGTTTTGAAAATGCCAAATGCCAGTCTTTGTACAAAAATATTCAAAATCCTGAGATACAAATTGCAGGCCATTGTCCATCACCAGTGTGTACGGTAATCATTACAAGGAAAAAATCTTTAAGAGGACTGTGACTATATCAGCTGTGAACGTGGGCAGGTAACAAACTACATAGGGAAATTTTGAGAAAGTGTCAACTACAACAAGCCAAAGGGAGTTAAGGAAGGGACGTGCAAAATCAGCATGAATACGCTTCCATGGCGCAGACAAAGAGAGGTCCTTGGTGTCACTTGATGGGTGGCACACTGTGGGCAGGCTGACACAATGTGCATGATCTCATTGTCAATCCCTGGCCAAAACACTTGGTGGTGGGCCAGCAATTTTGCATGAGAAACACCCCAATGGTCCAGGTGTAGAATTCACATGACATCCCACCACAACACAGACAGGATAACAACCCTGTGTGCAGACTCTTCAGTAGCCGTCAGTAACACACTATCAAGAACTGAGGGTCAGTGGCAGAGAGCAAAATAATTATGCAAAGGATCCAATGCTCAGCCCAGTGGTTCATGAGGCCAGCCTTGGTGGACAAATTGAACAACTTGACGTAAGAAAAGGTCAGCTGCGGCAGCCATCAAAATCTGAGCGCTGATAGTGAGAAAGCTTTTCACAGTGTTTTGGGCTTCGATGTCTAAATGGAAACACAACGGTTGATCCTGATCAAATGCTGGATCGGGGCCAATTGGCAATTGAGAAAGAGCATCCACATTAGGGTGTTGTGCAGTGGGGCAGAAGTAAATCTCGTAGTTACAACACAACAAAAGCAGAGCATTTCATTCAAGTGATGAGCTGCTTTTTCTGGAAAAGGTGTAGTAGGATGGCAAAGAGAAACCAGAGGTTTATGATTGGAAATCAAATGAAATTTAGAACTGTAGGGAAAAACACAAAATTTTTTGAGCGCAAACACAATAGGAACAGCTTCTTTTTTTATCTGGAAGTAGCATTGTTGCATCTGATACGGGGTTTCGGAAATATATGCAATAGGACATTCAGAACTGTT
This sequence comes from Schistocerca serialis cubense, assembly GCF_023864345.2. NCBI lineage: Eukaryota > Metazoa > Arthropoda > Insecta > Orthoptera > Acrididae > Schistocerca > Schistocerca serialis. The sequence continues at coordinate 1,637,150 of NW_026048515.1, read as the reverse complement.
CGCTTATTTGTGTGTGAGAATAGCTGTAAGGCCACACTCAGAGGTGTCTGTGGCCAAAACAAGATGTTGGCCCAGTTGGAAGGTGACCAAGCAAGGTGCCGAGTGCAATTTTGACTTCAACAGAGTAAAAACATGCTTGCAGGTGGGCAACAGTGGAAAGGAGCATCTTTACGTAAGAGAGCATGAAGTGGCTGAGCCACTGTGGCTGCATCAGGAAGAAATTTATGGTAGTATGCAACCTTTCCGAGAAAGGCCAGCAACTCCTTGACTTGGGTTGGATGTGGCAAAGCCATAATGGCATTGACATGCTCACATAAAGGCTTGATGCCAGCACATGAGACTTCAAAACTAAGACAGACGATAGACAGCTGAAAAAAAACTGCATTTTGTCCAAGTTAGATTTCAATCTGGCTGCCTACAGCATCGTGAACAAGGTACGAAGGTTACACAAGTGAAGTCTACAATATCATCTGGGTAGTATATTCAAGATTGTTAATAACTATAGTGAACCTCAAAAAGTTTTAGGAAATGAGTAATTTTACCACAGGTTTTTCCATTAGCTTAACAGAAATCTTGGTTTGTGTACTTGCTTCTCTTCTTATAGGGAATTAGTAATATTTTAGCCCAACAGATATAAAAGATAGTCAGCTGGCTTAGTTTAAAGTTATTTGTTCACTGTTATGTATTACATTACGCAAGCCAAAATTCAGCCCCACTGTGAATGCTGTTCTTGAACATGGGATGAATACATTGCTGTTCGTAAGCACCTAGAAATCACCCTGACTACTGTCAAATCGTTGGCTGATGCGACAAATTAGTGTGTTGGAGGGGCTTCTGAGAGTCATGTACCTGTGGTTCTAGTACCAAAGGTACTGCAAGTACTATCCTCTCCTTTGGATCCTCTCTCTTCTGCAGGAAGCATGGGATCTGCCATTTCTCACCCACTTGACTGTGAGTGGTATTTTAACGGTTAATGTGGCCATCCTGTAAAGTTTGGATGGAGAACTGGGAGGACTCAGGACGTTATACTAATCCCCCTAACCAACAAGTTCAAAGTGCTGTATTTCACTGAAACTGAGACTGAGTTAGAGGGACTAACTTCACCGGGGTTGGGGAAACCTGTTTGTCCCGATGTCAAGGAGGGGCAAATGCAAAAGGGTTGTTGTTGTTGTTGTTGTTGTTGTGGTGGTCTTCAGTCCTGAAACTGGTTTGATGCAGCTCTCCATGCTACTCTATCATGTGCAAGCTTCTTCATCACCCCGGTACCTACTGCAACCTACATCCTTCTGAATCTGCTTAGTGTATTCATCTCTTGGTCTCCCTCTACGATTTTTACCCTCCACGCTGCCCTCCAATGCTAAATTTGTGACCCCTTGATGCCTCAAAACATGTCCTACCAACCGATCCCTTCTTCTAGTCAAGTTGTGCCACAAACTTCTCTTCTCCCCAATCCTATTCAGTACCTCCTCATTAGTTACGTGATCTAGCCACCTTATCTTCAGCATTCTTCTGTAGCACCACATTTCGAAAGCTTCTATTCTCTTCTTGTCCAAACTAGTTATCGTCCATGTTTCACTTCCATACATGGCTACACTCCATACAAATACTTTCAGAAACGACTTCCTGACACTTAAATCTATACTCGATGTTAACAAATTTCTCTTCTTCAGAAACGATTTCCTTGCCATTGCCAGTCTACATTTTATATCCTCTCTACTTCGACCATCATCTGTTATTTTACTCCCTAAATAGCAAAACTCCTTTACTACTTCAAGTGTCTCATTTCCTAATCTAATTCCCTCAGCATCACCAGATTTAATTTGACTACATTCCATTATCCTCGTTTTGCTTTTGTTGATGTTCATCTTATATCCTCCTTTCACGACACTGTACATTCCGTTCAACTGCTCTTCCAAGTCCTTTGCTGTCTCTGATAGAATTACAATGTCATCGGCAAACCTCAAAGTTTTTACTTCTTCTCTATGAATTTTAATACCTACTCCGAATTTTTCTTTTGTTTCCTTTACTGCTTGCTCAATATACAGATTGAATAACATTGGGGAGAGGCTACAACCCTGTCTCACTCCTTTCCCAACCACTGCTTCCCTTTCATGCCCCTCGACTCTTATAACTGCCATCTGGTTTCTGTGCAAATTGTAAATAGCCTTCCGCTCCCAGTATTTTACCCCTGCCACCTTCAGAATTTGAAAGAGAGTATTCCAGTTAACATTGTCAAAAGCTTTCTCTAAGTCTACAAATGCTAGAAACATAGGTTTGCCTTTTCTTAATCTTTCTTCTAAGATAAGTCGTAAGGTTAGTATTGCCTCACGTGTTCCAACATTTCTACGGAATCCAAACTGATCTTCCCCGAGGTCCGCTTCTACCAATTTTTCCATTCGTCTGTAAAGAATTCGCGTTAGTATTTTGCAACTGTGACTTATTAAACTGATAGTTCGGTAATTTTCACATGTGTCAACACCTGCTTTCTTTGGGATTGGAATTATTATATTCTTCTTGAAGTCTGAGGGTATTTCGCCTGTCTCATACATCTTGCTCACCAGATGGTAGAGTTTTGTCAGGACTGGCTCTCCCAAGGCCGTCAGTAGTTCTAATGGAATGTTGTCTACTCCCGGGGCCTTGTTTCGACTCAGGTCTTTCAGTGCTCTGTCAAACTCTTCATGCAGTATCTTATCTCCCATTTCGTCTTCATCTACATCCTCTTCCATTTCCATAATATTGTCCTCAAGTACATCGCCCTTGTATAAACCCTCTATATACTCCTTCCACCTTTCTGCCTTCCCTTCTTTGCTTAGAACTGGGTTGCCATCTGAGCTCTTGATATTCATACAAGTGGTTCTCTTCTCTCCAAAGGTCTCTTTAATTTTCCTGTAGGCAGTATCTATCTTACCCCTAGTGAGGCAGGCCTCTACGTCCTTACATTTGTCCTATAGCCATCCCTGCTTAGCCATTTTGCACTTCCTGTCGATCTCATTTTTGAGACGTTTGTATTCCTTTTTGCCTGCTTCATTTACTGCATTTTTATATTTTCTTCTTTCATCAATTAAATTCAATATTTCTTCTGTTACCCAAGGATTTCTATTAGCCCTCGTCTTTTTACCTACTTGACCGTCTGCTGCCTTCACTACTTCATCGCTCAGAGCTACCCATTCTTCTTCTTCTGTATTTCTTTCCCCCATTCCTGTCAATTGTTCCCTTATGCTCTCCCTGAAACTCTCTACAACTTCTGTTTCTTTCAGTTTATCCAGGTCCCATCTCCTTAAATTCTCACCTTTTTGCAGTTTCTTCAGTTTCAATCTGCAGTTCATAACCAATAGATTGTGGTCAGAATCCACATCTGCCCCTGGAAATGTCTTACAATTTAAAACCTGGTTCCTAAATCTCTGTCTTACCATTATATAATCTATCTGATACCTTTTAGTATCTCCAGGATTCTTCCAGGTATACAACCTTCTTTTATGATTCTTGAACCAAGTGTTAGCTATGATTAAGCTATGCTCTGTGCAAAATTCTACAAGGCGGCTTCCTCTTTCATTTCTTTCCCCCAATCCATATTCACCTATTATGTTTCCTTCTCTCCCTTTTCCTACTGACGAATTCCAGTCACCCATGACTATTAAATTTTCGACTCCCTTCACTACCTGAATAATTTCTTTTATCTCGTCATACATTTCATCAATTTCTTCATCATCTGCAGAGCTAGTTGGCATATAAACTTATACTACTGTAGTAGGCATGGGCTTTGTGTCTATCTTGGCCACAATAATGTGTTCACTATGCTGTTTGTAGTAGCTAACCCGCACTCCTATTTTTTTATTCATTATTAAACCTACTCCTGCATTACCCCTATTTGATTTTGTATTTATAACCCTGTAATCACCTGACCAAAAGTCTTGTTCCTCCTGCCACCGAACGTCACTAATTCCCACTATATCTAACTTTAACCTATCCATTTCCCTTTTTAGATTTTCTAATCTACCTGCCCGATTAAGGGATCTGACATTCCGCGCTCCGATCCGTAGAACGCCAGTTTTCTTTCTCCTGATAATGACGTCCTCTTGAGTAGTCCCCACCCGGAGATCCGAATGGGGGACTATTTTACCTCCGGAATATTTTACCCAAGAGGACGCCATCATCATTTAATCATACAGTAAAGCTGCATGTCCTCGGGAAAAATTACGGCTGTAGTTTCCCCTTGCTTTCATCCGTTCGCAGTACCAGCACAGCAAGGCCATTTTGGTTAATGTTACAAGGCCAGATCAGTCAATCACCCAGACTGTTGCCCCTACAACTACTGAAAAGGCTGCTGCCCCTCTTCAGGAACCACATGTTTGTCTGGCCTCTCAACAGATACCCCTCCGTTGTGGTTGCACCTACGGTACGGCCATCTGTATCGCTGAGGCACGCAAGCCTCCCCACCAACGGCAAGGTCCATGTTTCATGGGGGGGATGCAAAAGGGTAGGGCTCTATTAATGGTTGGCAGCTCAAATGTGTGATGAATGATGGTACCCCTTAGGGAAATGGCAGCGAGAGACAGGAAAGGGCACCAGGTGCGCTCAGTGTGTATGCATGGGGGCATCATTCAACAGGTCGAAGAGACTATTGCAGCAGCCATTGTGGGAACAGGATGCAAGCAGATTGTGGCACACATTGAAAATTGATGCCTGTCACCGGGGCATGACACGAGGTCATACTTGGATCATTCCAGTGACTGGTAGAGAAAATTGAGAAGACCAGTCTTGCGCTCAGAGTTTCAGTGAAGCTCACAGTTTGCAGCATGCCCTTAGAACGATCACAGCCCATTGTATTTTAGTCAAGTGGAAGGACTGAACCAGAGACTTCAGAAGTTTTGTGTCAAGCTAAGCTGTAACTTCCTGGACTCGCACTATAGGGTTGAGATCTGTAGAGTGCCCCTAAATGGGTCAAAAAAGGAGTGTACTACACATCAGAGGCTGCTACCCAGGTAGCTGACTGGGTGTGGGGTGCACACAAGGGTTTTTTAGATTACATGACTCTCCATCTAACCTAGATAATAACAGCTGTAGGAATGCAGAAGTATCACTGTAAGACCAAAAGAAATGTCTCCCACAGATGACAGTGTTAACTATCGAAGCATTGGCAACAAAGTGCCAGTATTCAAAGTGCTCCTGAGAAGCAGTGAAGCTCACATAATACTAGGTACAGAAAGCCGGTTGAAACATGAAATTGATAGCAAGGGAAAATTAAGTGTATATCGAAAGGATAGGCTAACGGGAAATGGAGGCGGAGTATTCATCAAAGTAGATAAGAAACTAAATCCACTGAGATGGAAACTGAAGCTTCATGTGAGATTGATTGAACAAGACTCAGTGTCAGGAGTGGTCATAAAACTGTAATTGAATCCTTCTATCGCCAACCACTCTCATCTCTTGATGTAACCGGAAACTCAGTTTGCTTGTATTTAAGCTCCCCAATCATACTGTAATTATTGGTGGAGACTTTAAACTTCCAGTAATCAATTGGGAAAATTACAGCTTTGTTAGTGGCGGGTGTGTGAAACCATCCTGTGAAATATTACTAACTGCCTTCTTGGAAAACTACTTAGAACAGATAGTTCGGAACCCCACTTGTGATGGAAATATGTTGGATCTAATGGCAACAAATAGTCCTGATCTCTCTGAGGATATCCTCATCAAAACTGGTATCAGTGATCATGACATGGTTGTGGCAACAGTGATTAGCAAAGTTCCAAGGGCTGCTAAAACAAACAGAAAGATATATATGGTAAATAAACTAGATAAAAAAATCAGTGGTGTGATATCTCAATGAGGAACGTGGAACTTTCTCTGCAGGACAGGAGCATGTAGAGAAACTATGGCTCAAGTACCCTTTAGAACAGTTCATAATGGGAGGGACTCTTCATGGTATATAGTCAGTATAATGAAATGTCTAAAGAAACAAAGACAACTGCATAATAGGTGTAACTGGACAAGGAGATGCTGAATGAAATATGTTTGGCTATCAAGAGTGCGGTGTGTGAAGCCTTCAATAACTACTGTAGCAGAATATTGTCAAATGATCTTTCACAAAACCCAAAGAAATTCTGGTCATATGTAACGTTAGTTTCCAGTCCCTAACAAATGTGACAGGAACTGAAATTGAAGGTAACAAAACAAAAGCTGAAATTCTTAACTATTTTTCAAATGTTCCTTTACCAAGGAAAACTCAGGAGAATTGCCCCAATTTAATCCTCATACCACTGGAAAGAGGAGTGAAATCAGTATTAGTGTCAGTGGTGTTGACAAACAGCTGAAATCATTAAAACTGAACAAAGCTCCAGGGCCCAATGGAATATCTATCGGATTCTATGTTGAATTTGCGGCTGAGTTAGCCCATTTTCTAACAATAATCTATTGTGGATACCTCAGACCAAAAATCGTGTCCAGTAGTTGGAAGAAAGAACAGGTAATACCCATCTACAAGAAGGGAGGTGGAGTTGATCCACAACACTACTGTCCAATATCTTTGACATTGATTTGTTGTAGAATCTTAGAACATATTCTGAGCTCAAACATGATGAGGAATGTTGGACTGAATGACCTCCTCCATGCTAACCAGCATGGGTTCTGAAACCATTGGTCGTGTGAAACCCAACTCACATTTTTCTCACTTGACATACTGAAAGCTTTGGGTCAAGACAGTCAGATGGATGCATTATTTCTTGATTTCTGTAAAGCATTTGAAGCAGTACCACACTTACACTTACAGTATTGTCCAAAGTTCGATCATATGAAGTATCAAATGAAACTTGTGACTAGGTTGAGGACTTTTTGGTAGGGAGGACACAGCATGTTATCTCGGGTGGAGAGTCATTGTCAGATGTGTAAGTAACTTCAGATGTGTGTGTGTTGGGACCCTGTCTGTTCATGTTGTACATTCATGACCTTGCGGACAATATTTATAGCAAACAGAGACATTTTGTAGACAATGCAGGTATCTATAGTAAAGTATAGTCAGAAAGAAATTGCATAAATATTCAGTCAGATCTTGATAAGATTTCAAAGTGGTGCAAAGCTTGACAAATTGCTTTAAATGTTCAAATATGTAAAATTGTGCACAAAACAAAAAACTTTACTATCCAATGACTATAATACCAATGGAATCACCCAACTCATAAAAATACCTGGGTGTAACACTTTGTAGGGATATGAAATGGGGTGATCATATAGGCTCAGTGGTGGGTAAAGCAGGTGGTAGATTTTGTTTTGTTGGTAGAGTCCAAGGGGAAGAGCGATCAGTCTACAAAAGATATTATTCTCAAATCACTCATGCGACGCATTTTAGAAAATTGCTCAAGTTTGCGGGACCTATATCAAACAGGTCTAACACAGAATATTGAGCATATATAGAGAAGGGCAGCACGCAGATATGTTTGACTCCTGGAAGAGTTTAGCAGTGATTCTGAAGAAACTGAATTGGCAGACTCTTGAAGAGAGACATAAATTGTCCTGAGAAAGTCTACTAACACAGTTTCAAGAACCAACTTTAAATGATGGATCTAGAAGTATGCTAAAATCCCATAAATATCACTCACATAGGGATCACAATGATAATATTAGAATAATTACAGCATGTACAGAGACATTTAAACTATCATTATTCCCACACTCCATATGTGATTGGAACGGCAATTAACCCTAATAACTCGTACAATGGGATATACCCTCTGCCGTGCACTTCGCGGTGGTTTGCAGAGTATCGATGTAGAGGTAGATGCACCCCTGTACAGAGGCCATGAGTTGCTCCAAAAATCATTGGGAAATAGCAGGGGCACTAGCTACACCGAACGGCAGACACAATAACCTGAAGGAGATATTTACTATGAGGACCTGTTTGGAATCATCATCTAGAGGCAATTGCAAGAAGGCTTCAGACAAGTCTATTTTGGAAAAATATTGGCCTCCCAGAAAGCTGAGCTAAGGGTTCATATTGATGGGGTAAGGGATACATATCAATAATAGACTGTGAGTTGAGTGGACAGACTTTTTAAAATAACCACATAGCTGAAGGTTACTGTTAGGTTTTGCAACATTTACCAATGGAGTAGACCATTCACTAGAGGACGTAAGTTGGCTAAGTTCTGCAGTGACTTGCTCCTGTAAAGCAATTGGTGTTGGACGACACAAAGAAAATAGGAGGGTTTCATTGTGATGTGAGCCTTGGAACTGGCAGCACACCCTAAACTTCTGAAAACTGTAAGGAAAATTCCGAGCAGAATGAATCCAACTGTTGGAAAGGAACTTCATCCAATACCAGATGCTCATTGTCAGAAATAGAAAATCCACAAATTTTGGAGATATCTAACCCAAATAAGTTTTCAGTGTTAGCATCATCTACCACTAGAAAGATCAAAGACTGAACAAATGCTTTATAGACTATGGGAATTGAAAACTATCTGAATATGGATATTTGTTGTAACTCACCAACCTATGAGAGACATGGGATGACACTGATGATCCGAGATCCACATATGTGTGAGAATTTAACTAAGTCACAGCCACACCTGTGTTTACTTGCATTTTTGACATATATACTTCAATGTAAAGTTTATTTGGTACTGCCATCACTTCGGAAATACTGTTCACATCCTGGGAAATACTGTCCACATCCATATCCGTGTCTGATGAATGAGACTGGGAGTTCCAAGCAGAAGCAATTTGTCCCTCTTTTTTTTCACATTGCCCAGTGCTTTGCACACTTGGTGCACTCATGAATGCTGTTAGGCACATCCCTGCCCCCCTTGTGCCATGGATATCACGATTGCATGGTCCCAATGTCATCTTTCCCCCGTGAGCTAACTGACAGTGGCTGAGGTGGAGACGTAACAGAGGCTACTTCACATGAAGCTTCTATCTGATTTCCTAGATATGTCAAAAGACTGAGCTGTGCTCAAAATGTCTGTGAGAGAGGGATTCTCACACTGTAAAGAACGTATATGAACTTCCCTATCAAGGGCCAAGCGTGTTATCACATCACAATGAGTCCCAGTGAGCTTCAGTAACAAAATGGCAGCGATGGCTAAGCCAGTGAAGTGCCACTGCCCAAATTCTGTATGACTGTTGTGTCTGTTTTTGACAATTATAGAACTCAACATGAGCAGCAATAATGTGAGTACATTTGCAATGATAATCAGAGAGCAATTGATGCATTTCATCAAAAGAGAGACTGGCAGGTTCCTGCAGGGGGACTAGCTGGCACAAAAGGTGATAAATACAAGGAGAAATCCATGACAGAAAGAATGCCTTAGACACATTGGGGTTGGAGACACAAAAGCTTGGAAATGTTGCTGAAGGTATTTTTCATATGGGTCCCCAGTCTTCAACAGTATCATCACATAGAGGAAACGATGGGGGCTGCATCAATGGTGGTGAACCCTGGCACATCAGTGAAGCTACCAAATTGTTTAGTGGTGTGGAGAGAGCCTGCTGCTGGTTGGTGAGAGCTTGCTACTGTTCAACAAGAGACTGAAGAATGTTTTCTACCTACATATTGGCCATAGTGAATGGAAAACACACTTAGTAGAATACTGCACTCATCACCAAAAATATTGTAAGGTTTCACAAACACAATATTAGAATTCCCATCAACCAACTGTTAATTCACTTCTGCATAAACGAAAATACAGACACTGAATGATATTATAATAATTACAAACCACGAAATCAAGGTTTACATTACTGCACAGTGTAACAGCAGAGTATTCCATAGTCCCACAAACATTAGAGCAGCTGAGGGACTGGTGCACCAGCTGATATACATCTGTTTGCACAGGGCACAGCACTTGCTGCACCATCTGTGCCAAGTGAGGCAGACTCTCTGGGCCAGCTGTGGAACTGCACATTGTTCATTTATGCATGCATTTGGTATAAAACTTTGTTTATATGAAGCAGAGATACTCAGAGAAGCTAATTTTATGGATACCACTCTGGTATATTTGAGCAACTTTTTTATGGTGTAATTTTATTCACATTTTTGAAATGTTCCGAAGAATACAGAAAAAATAATTAATTACTCTTTAATAAAAGAATAATAAGCTTTGAAGATATTGTGATTTTACAATTTTGTCCTTACAACTACATTTCATTTTTTTTTACACTGGAAGATAAAGTAATGCTGTATGTCTGACATGAAAAACTTTGTCAACAAAGATAAAATAACATGTTAAAATACTGTCTTCACTTTGTTTTGTTTAATGTTAGTATCAAACTTTTCTTCGAGTGTGCCACATGTCAAATTGTCAATATTATCTTCAGCATCACTTTTATCACTGCTGATCCAGTCCGTGGTACTTCAGGTGATTGTGAAAATATTCACACATCTTTGATAATACACATTTACAATATGTTGTGTGAGATCAGTTATAAGGTTTGCAATTGCAGTGACTTCACCCACATGTGATACATCTACCTGCTACTAATTCTACCAATTAAGGAGGGCCTGCAGAACTTATTCCAGTTAATGGTATGTCTGAGTCATTTTCCATGACAATTTAGATGTTCTTGTTACCACGTTGGAAAACCATGTGTTGTGCGTGTGGCTTATACACATAATGTACTTGATTACCTCAATATTTGATGATGCATAGCAAATCAAGTAGCTGTTCCTTATTTTGGACGCCCTTAAAATAATATCTTGGGTAGGAAGTGCTCTTATCAATGTCAGGAGTAATTGTTTAACAGCACCAGCAGATAGGTGACTTTCTTGTTCGAGACTGAATCTCATAATCATCAGAAACAATATATGTCTCATAAGCATTTATCATGATATATTGGAGGGGGGATGCATTAGAACCAACTGCCCATTTCATATACTACATCAAAGCCTTGCCATCCATTAGCTGAGCACCAGTAGAATTAGTAACTGAAGTAGTGACAGCAAGTTTCTTTAGCAGAACTGCTTTTGTTTCCTTTTTGCATATTATTCTATTCATCAAATAATGACAACGGAGCTGCAGACATTTCCTATTTAAGAACAACTAACAAATTCATCTACCTTTATGGGAGTTAACTAATAAGGGAGTATATTACTTTCCTGAATCATAAATATTTTTTTTCTCCAGCTGTAATGTTTTTTTATTTGTTTTTTATTTTTATTTTTATTTTTTTTATTTTTAGCCATGGTAGTTACTTCTTCATGGGTCATGTCATAAAAGCCAATAAGCAATTTATTTTGTAAAGCAGTGGCCATTCTATCACCAATAGCTAGAACATCGTAAATATGTGCTCTTCTACCAGCTATCTGGTCAGTGACAATGTTAACTGTAGTATCTTGGTCAATTAACAGAGAATGCAAGTGTTGTGACAGATTGTATTTTCCTGGTGTCATGGGCATCTAACATGTGTGTGCGATTTCCTATCTCTCTATGAGAAGAGGCTATTGTTCCTTTCTATGTTTCAAACATTAGGAACATTGAATAGATACTTCATTAGATATGTGCTGTGAAAGTACCCCTCCAGCTATTTGATCAGGAGGCAGTGTCATACCTACAAGACCCCCTTTTGCTTTCCTGTTGTGGATGTAAGTCATATTTTCTGCAATGTGCCTTTTCCATTTTTAGTACATGAATTGGTGTATACCTTGCATAGTTCCAGTGGCCAGCTTCAAAAAACTATGGAAGCATATGTTTTAAGCAATGTATTTCTAACATCCAGTCTCCAATGTGATCTTAGGAAGAGATGGATGAGTGTTATGGGTTAAATAACCATATCTACCCATAACCTACCGTGGGATTATCTCTGATTTTCTCAAATGTTTTCTGAATCTCATCGATATTAGGAATATCAGTAGTGACTAAAGTACAAAGGACAGTTTTGTCTACCGTAGGTAAACCTCCAACTGGTTTTGGCCATGCTTTGCATAACAACATATTGGGAACACACACATGTAAAAAGTAGCATAAGTCATGGATCAATTGTATATATGATATTAAAGTGCCTGTATTGTTAAGAAGAACAATGCAGTTTCCTTTGGAAATGCATGCGTGTCTGAAAGAACATATCATTATTCTTCTTAACAAAACGGCCACTGCAGTATCGTATTTATCTGCCAATACCGGGCAGCAACTTTCAATTAAAATGTCATCTCCCATTCAAGAATTACATTATATACGTTCTAGAAGCCGGCTGCTGTGGCCAAGCGGTTCTAGGTGCTTCAGTCCTGAACCGCGCTGCTGCTAAGGTCACAGGTTCGAATCCTGCCTCGGGCATGGATGTGTGTGATGTCCTCAGGTTAGTTAGGTTTAAGTAGTTCTAAGTCCAGGGGCTGATGACCTCAGATGTTAAGTCCCATAGTGCTTAGAGCCATTTGAAACATTTTTTGCATACCAGAACAGGTTGTGACACAGGAGCGACGACATGTGGAAGTTAAGGTCTGGCCATGAATTGTGAATGGATAGTGAAAGTGGTTAAGGCAACTGCTCATATGTAAAGTGGAAAATCTGGGCTCAAGTCCCGGTCTGGTGCAAATTGTCATTGTTGTCATTCCCTTATATAGCTGATGGTTGTTCATATTCACAACTATAAATACATTTCATGCAATTCTGCATAATTTTCCTGGGGAATTTGAATCTGCAGCAGTAGTAAAAGATGTAATTTAAGATTTTAAAGTTGGTTACCACAACTCTACTCATAATGGGGAAGGGCATTTTTCACATCATTTTTTTCACCACTGTGAGTGTAACACTTTTTTGACTAAATTACAATGACCCAGTGCATAGTTTTCGAGATATTTCAGTATCTTCAGTAAAATTAACCACACATTATATTATGTAGTAAGACAAAATATGTGATGTCATAAAAATTTATGCTCAATAGTACTAAAATGGCTCCCACCAGAATATGAATTCTTTCATGTCTATCACCTGGAGGGGGGAAAAAATACAACTTTATACTAAATGCAGGAATTAAAATCCATGGAGAAGAAATAAAAACTTTGAAGTTTGCTGACAACATTGCAATTCTGTCAGAGACAGCAAACGACCTGAAAGAGCAGTTGAATGGAATGGACAGTGTCTTTAAAGGAGGATACAAGATGAACATTAATGAAAGCAAAACCAAGATAATGGATTGTAGTCTAATTAAATCAGGTGACTCTGAGGGAATTGGAGTAGGAAATGAGACACTTAGAGTGGTAGATGAGTTTTGCTATTTGGGTAGCAAAACAACTGATGATGGTCAAAGTAGAGAGGATATAATATGTAGACTGGCTACGGCAAGGAAAGCATTTCTGAAGAAGAGAAATGTGTGAACATCAAGTGTAGATTTAAATACCAGGAAGTCTTTTCTGAAAGTACATGGTGTCCCACTCAAACCTCCCTGACTTCAAAGACCCAGGAGAGAAAAATCACAGTAGATACGACAATGAAAAATGCACCACATTGTAGAGCAACTCAAAGACTTTATATTCCCGCATCTGACGTATCAAGTATCATCGCTAGAGTGCAGCATGGTCGCATGAAGTGAAAATGGCGACTCCACAGCAGCACGCACAAGCAGTAGTGTGGTTTGCAGAAACAAAATTGCCATTTACTGTGAAAAAAATTAGCATCATGTTTATGAATGTGATCCACATGATGTGAAAACAATTAAGGAATGGTATAGGAAGTTTCTGGCAACAGGAAGTGCTCTGAAATATCCTGGCGGTGCACGTTACGGAGTTTCAGAAGAGAGAGTGGAGGACATCAGTCAAATGTTTCTCAGAAGCCCACATAAATCAATTCATCAAGCATTTAGGCAACTTGATGTACCTCAATCAACAGTGCATAATGTAGTTCATCAGTGTCGTTGTATGTGTGCTTACAAAGTACAAATTCTGCAACATCTGACACCAAATGACAAACCACGCTGACAACAATTTGCTGCAGATGTGATGCAGTGTGTTGATATGGATGCCAGCTTCCTGGAAAGATGTTTATTCTCGGATGAGGCAACCTTTCATCTATCAAGAAGGTTTAATAAGCATAATGTTCGGATTTGGGGTTCGCAAAATTCACATGTTGTCATTGAACATGTTCGTGGTAGCCCTAAACTAAACGTCTGGTGCAGGCCAATGCACAACAGGATTGTTAGACCGTTCTTCTTTGTGGAACAAATGGTAAATGGGTCAGTGTATCTGGGTATGTTAGAGCAGTTTGTGTACCCTCAGGTACAAGACTTGCAACCCAACATCATTTTTCAACATGATGGAGCTCTGCCACATTAGTCAACGTCTGTTCACAAGTTCCTGGATAGAAAATTTCCCAATCATTGGACCAGATGCAGAGGACCCATTGCCTGGCCACCACGTTCACCTGACATTACACTGCTTGATTTCTTCATGTGGGGATTCGTGAAGGACTGCTTGTTTGTGACCAAAGTGGAGGACATTGTGACATCATATCAGTAATGTGATTGCAAGAATAACAGAGGAAATGTTACAAAGAACTTTGCAAGAACTTCATCATAGACACATTATTCTTTGTGCTACAAATGGTTCACATGTAGAGATGTATTGATCATAAATAAATAAATTCTTTGAGAACGTTTACAATGTGGTGCATTTTTCACTGTCATATCTACTGTGGTTTCTTTCCCTGGGTCTTTGAAATCAGGAAGGTTTGAATGGGACACCCTGTATTTGTATGGAGTGTGGCCGTGTATGGAACAGAAACATGGACGATAAATAGTTTACACAAGAAGAGAATTGAAGCTTCCGAAATGTGGCGCTACAGAAGAATGCTGAAGATTAGATGGGTAGATCATGTAACTAAAGAGGAGGTACTGAATAGAATTGGGGAGAAGAGGAATTTGTGACACAACTTGACTAGAAGAAGGGATTGGTTGGTGGGATATGTTCTGAGGCATCAAGGGACCGGCAATTTAGTATTGGAGGGTAGTTTGGAGGGTAAAAATCATAGAGGGAGACGAAGAGATGAATACATGAAGCAAATTCAGAAGGCTGTAGGTTGCAGTAATTACTCAGAGATGAAGAAGCTTGCACAGGATAGAGTAGCATGGAGAGCTGCATCAAACTAGTCACTGGACTGAAGAACACAACAACAAACAACCAAATGTTATGGCGTCTAATTTTTACATTGATCACTGCTGGACTAAAACAGTCCCATGATGAAATGAACTCATTGGGTCTTCCTATCTCTTTTGTTAACTCTACTTGCTAAGGGCCCTAGTCTGATGAACAGTATTCAAGAATCAGTCAAGCAACTGTTTTGTAAGCCACTTCTTTCATGGATGTTTTACGTTTCCGTAAGATTTTTCCACCGAATTTCATCCTGGCATCTGTTTTTCCTGTTCCATTTTTGGTCGATCTGGATGATTACTCATAGGTATTTTATGGGTGCTGCTGTTGCCAGTGATTTTCACCAGTTCAGGCAGTAACAGATGATTTAGTCTATTTACACACAACATTGTTTCGTGTAGGGCCAACTGCCAGCCCCTACCTCAACCACTGATCCTTGCTATTTCTTCCTGCATTTCGCTATAGTCTTCTGGTGTTTCAACCTTCTTGTGGACAACATCATGTATATGTTCTCTTGCAGTAGTCTCAGTGTGAGATGATCCTGAACAGTTTTTGTATGATGGACACAGATTTACTTTACTTTACATGTCTAGTTCCACAGGACCAAACTAAGGAGCAACTTTCCATGGTCATGGAATGTGTCAGTACCTGAAATTCCAACAGAAAAGTAATAATAGATCGAATAAAATATTTATGAATCCTAAAAAGATGCAAGCTAGAAGTTTACATAAACACAGTCAAAAATGTAACATAGGAATTAACTTAATTTTCCAAGGAACTCCTTGACAGAATAGAAGGAGTGACCAATGAGGAAACTCCGAACTTTAAATTTGAAAGCATGTGGATTAGTGCTAAGATTTTAAAATTCTTCTAGTAGCTTATGTAAAATGGAAGCAGCAGAATGCTGCACACCTTTCTACACAAGTGTCAAGGAGGTGCGATCCAAATGCATATTGGATTTCTGCCTGGTATTAACTGAGTGAAAGCTGCTACTTCTTGGGAATGAGCTGATATTGTTAACAAGAAATGAAATTAAAGAGTATGTATTGAGAGGCCAATGTCAGAATACCCAGACTAATGAATAGTTATCGACAAGAGGTTCGCGAACTTTTACCACTTGCTGCCTGAACCACCTATTTCTGATCCAAAACACTCTTTGAGAATGGGAAGAGCTACCTGGAATATAGTACCATACATCATAAGTGAATGAAAATAAGCAAAGTATATTACTGTTTGTGTCTGACTAATGCTTACTTCAGGCACTGTTCTAATAGTAAAAATAGCAGCATTAAGTCTTTCAACAAGATTTTGAACAGGGGTTTTCCATGACAGTTTATTATCTATCTGAACACCTAGAAATTTGAACTACTCAGTCTCACTAATTTTACGCCCATTCTGTGTAATTAGAATGTCAGGTTTTGTTGAAATGTGTGTTAGAAACTATAAAAAGTTAGTCTTACTGTGATTTAGTGTAAGTTTGTTTTCCACAAGCCATGAACTTGTGTCTTGAACCACAGTATTTGAAACAGTGCAAATGTTGCACACGACATCCTTTACTGCCAAGCTAGTCTCATCAGCAAACAGAAATATTTTAGAATCAACTGTAATACTAGAAGGCATATCAAACAATTGAAAATCCAGGATGGAATGTAACAATATATGAAAAGGATAGTTGCTAGATACCATATGGTGGAATATGCCGAGTTGTAGAAAGGCAAGACAAAAAAACTGTCACACAATTAGCTTTCGGCTGACCAGCCATTTGTCAGAATTAGACAACATATACACATGAACACACTCACACACATGCAACTCACATGCACAAGACCACAATCTCTGGCAGCTGGAGCCAGTCTGCAAGCAGCAAGGCATTATGGGAGAGGCAACTGGGTGGGGGTAAGGAGGAGATGGGGGCAGGGAGGGGGAGGGATAGTAAGGTAGGGGAGGGGGATTGTAAAATGCTGCTGGGAGCGTGCAGGGATGAGGTGAAGAGTGGGGCAGCTAGGTACAGTCAGCAGGTTAGACGGAGGGTGGGGGATATAGGGTGGGTTAGCGAAAAAGGAGTGAAGTGAAAAGACTGGGTGCATTAGTGGAATAGATGGCTGTGTAGTGCTCGAATGGGAATAGGGCAAGAGGCTAGATAGGTAAGGACAATGACTAACGAAGGTTGAGACCAGGAGGTTTATGGGAACATAGAATATATTGCAGGGAGAGTTCCTACCTGTGCAATTCAGAAAAGCTGGTGTTGGTGGGAAGGATCCAGATGGCACAGGCTGTGAAGCAGTCATTGAAATGAAAGACGTCATGTTGGGTGGCGTGCTCAGCAACAGGTGGTCCAGTTGTTTCTTGGCAAAAGTTTATCGTTATCCATTCATGCAGAGAGTAGAATGCAGCACAGTGGTTGCAGCTTAGCTTGTACATCACATGACTGGTTTCACAGGTAGCCCTGCCTTTGATAGGATAGGTGATTATTTGTGACAGGACTGAAGTAGGTGGTGGTGGAAGGAGGCATGGGCAGATGTTGTATCTAGATCCATTACAGGGATATGACCCATTAGGCAAGGGGTTCGGAGCAAGGACTATGTAGGGATGGACAAGGATTTTGTGTAGGTGACCGACTGACTCAGTCCACTCCTCCATCCAACCTTGATCCACGCCCACTGTCCCCAAATCACCCCCTGTTAAACTTCCAGTATTTCTTACCCTCACACTTTGCCTCACCATCAGTCCCCAAATCCCTCAACATGCAAACCAATCTTATATCCACAGAAAGATCTACAATTCGCCACTTGAAAACAGATCCAGGCCTTATAATCCCACCTGTTGACAAAGACTCCACCACTGTTGTATTGAACCGCAAGGTTTACCTGACAGAAGGACTCCAGCAGCTGTCAGATTCATCCACCCACAAACTCTGCCACAGTGACCCCATTCCATAAATCCATCATGGTCTCCAGCCTCTATTCAAATCCTTAGGCCCATCCCAGAACCTCTCCCTGGAGTCCATCTCTCTCCTCACCCCTACTGTTCCCCGCACCTCTACCTTCTACGTGCTTCTTAAATTCCATAAACCCGACCACTCAGGACACCCCATTGTGGCTGGTTACTGTGCCCCCTCGAAGAGAATCTCTCTTCTTGTAGACCAACACCTCCAGTCTATTACCTACAACCTACCCTCCTACATAAAAGATGCCAACTATTTCCTCCACTGACTGTCTACAACTCCTGTCCCTTAACCACACAGTGCCCTGCCGCTCGCTATTGATGCCGCCTCCCTTTACACAACATTCCTAATGCTCATGGCCTTACCATTATTGTACACTACCTCTCAAGACCCAACAGATTCCAAACTAACCACCTATTTCCTAGTTGTCATGACCAGGTATATCCTGACACATAATTACTTCTCCTTTGAAGGCACTACCTACAAACAAATCCAGGGTACGGCTATGGGCACCCACATGGCACCATCCTATGCCAACCCGTTTATGGACCATGTAGAGGAATCCTTCCTAAACACCCAGAATCCCATACCCCTTACGTGGTTCAGATTCATTGAAGACATCTTCGTGATCTGCATTGAGGGTGAGACACCTTATCCACATTCCTCCAGAACCTCAACACCTTCTCCCCCATTTGTGTCATCTGGTCCTATTCAACCCATCCAGCCACCTTCCATGATGTTGACCTCCACCTCAAAGATGGCTATATCAGTATCTCTGTCCATATCAAACCTAACAACCACCAGTTGTACCTCCACTTCAACAGCTGCCACCCATTCCATACCAAGAACTCCCTTTCATACAGCCTAGCAACCCATGGCCGTCATATCTGTTGTGATGAGCAGTTCCTCTCAAAATGTCCCGAGGGCTCAATGAGGCTCTTACAGATCGTAATTACTCTCCCTACCTTGCACACAAACAGATCTCCCATGCCTTAGGCTGCACCTACATTGCATCCGGAAGTCATCCGTTCTGATCCGGTCCGGCACCGGCTAACACC
Organism: Schistocerca serialis cubense; assembly: GCF_023864345.2. Classification (NCBI taxonomy): domain Eukaryota; kingdom Metazoa; phylum Arthropoda; class Insecta; order Orthoptera; family Acrididae; genus Schistocerca; species Schistocerca serialis. The sequence goes on along the minus strand of NW_026048515.1, from coordinate 1,618,078 downwards.
GGAGTAAAAAACAAACACCAGGTGGCTAATGCACGTGCCTACATTGGAGGGAGAAGTGCCGTATGACATGGTCCGGCACCGGACTGCCGGATTGGCCGACTAAACATGTTTGTTTCCAGTCCAGCAGTGCAGTCCGGCGATGCACTACAAACGGGATGATCAACAAGGAATTTCTAATTAATCTTGTGAGGAATGAGCCTTGCTTGTGGAACTTGCAGATTATAGGCTACCATAACCGGGATATTAAGTGAGAACTGTGGGAATCTATTGGGGAGCAACTATCACTCAAAGGTAAATACTGAAATAATGTTGCATTAGGTTTACTGCTTGCTTTCAAATCACTACATGTTACTACATATCAGTACTAATTTCAATCATATTACTTTTAACATATCATTTCTTTTTATCAAACTGCAAAAAGAAATAGGTTTTTATTTGCTAAAATACTACTCGATGCGTTCATTTTTCCACAGAATGGCGCCAATCCCATTTAAGTATGACGTGAATTTCTCTCTGATAATTTGAGCCTGTTGTGATGGTCTGTTGAACGTTCTTCATGAACCAATTTCTTGGCGAGGTGACACACTTGCATCTTCTTCTAAATTTCCAGAGTTAAAAAAGTCATCACCTTCTCAGTCAATAGTTGGGTTGTGAAGTAAGCAAATACATTTCACTATCCTCTACGCTTTGCCAGGTTCTGTTTCAACACATTTTCCCAGTAAACGCCACTTGAAAGTCATGATACCAAAAGCACACTCCACACATCTTCTAGCCCTCGATAACCTGCAATTGAAAACTTTTTCTGCGTGTGAGGGATGTCATTTGGTATAAGGTTTCATGAGGTAAGTTTTCAAAGGATATGCATCGTCTCCAGGCAAGACAAATGACATATCTGTAGTAATTCCTTCGACAGGTGAAGGTTGCAGTAGCTTAGCAGGACAGTTCTCCAAGAATGCAGACAAAATGTGGAAGCTTAAAACGTTCCTCTATCACTCTGTTTTCCATAACGTACAACATCTATAAAAATAAATTGACAACAGTAGTCCGCCACAGCTTGTAAAACTATTGAAAAAAACTTTTTGTAGTTAAAAAACGTAGTTCCACTATGTTTTGGACATTTAATTTGGATATGCTTGCCATAAATGCATCCAACTGCATGAACAAAATTCCACCGATTGGGGAATCCTCTCGCTATTTCTTCAAAATTTTTCGGACCAGGATTGGGTAGACATCACTCACAGAAATTCCTCCATATCGCATCCACAATTGCCGAGACACACTTACCTACTGTATAATCACTCAGTAGAAATGTTAAACCCAAGGACCGAAAAGACATCCCTGTTGCTAAGTATCTGAAAAAGTGAAATGATGTGGAATATTGCTCAAATGATGGGGGTAGCATTTGTTAGAGATGTTTTAGGAATCTTAAACATACATAAACAATAACAGAACATTTGTTCCAAGAAAGGAGTACACCTTCTATGCTGATTTTGTGAGATTTACGTTTCCTTTTTCAGGAGAACAGGCTCAGATAATGTGGCAGAACTTGCGATACCCTTTTAGGAAAAAAATATAAAATACAACGTGACTCCAAGAGTAGTCAAGAAGCTGCTGCATCTGATAAATGGCCTTATTTAAAAAGCATGCTGTTTTTTGAAAGACATAATACCTGGGTCCAACTCAGGAAACTTGCCTCCCACAGAGAAAGAGAATGAACTTTTTACACGTGATCGAAGTTCCACCACAGCAAGTGAGAAAAGTACAAATGATGGTGGAATGTGTCTCTCTTCAGAAGAATGAGAGGTGTCTGCTTCTATGTCGTCTTCTGTGAAAGCAGATAGAAACAGATTAAAACATCATGCAAAAAAAATATGATTGCGATTCACAGGTACTTGAGAAAAGGAAGATCGACATATTTGAGCAACAAGTTTCTCGAAAACAGAAATATCAGAATGATGACAACTACTCCTTCTCACGAGTTTACTGCCATCAGTCAAACAACTGGGCCAGCCGGTGTGGCTGAGCGGTTCTAGGTGCTTCAGTCTGGAACCGTGAGACCGCTATGGTCGCTGGTTCGAATCCTGCCTTGGGCATGGTTGTGTGTGATGTCCTTAGGTTAGTTACATTTAAATAGTTCTAAGTTCTAGGGGACTGATGACCTCAGATGTTAAGTCCCATAGTGCTCAGAGCAATCTGAACCATCAAACAACTGGATCAACTGGAGAAAATGAGACTACGTATGAAAATCTTGGGGGACGTCACGGAAACCTTAGAAGCTCACAACTTCAAAAATGATGAGCCCCCCTGAGGGTCCGGGGATTAGAATAGGCCCGAGGTATTCCTGCCTGTCGTAAGAGGCGACTAAAAGGAGTCCCGCTCCCTCAAGGGGGTAGTTAGCGCCTGCGTCCGGAGACGGACGGTTCCACGACCTCTATTTGCGGTCATTTTGCTTTTTCACTTCTCGTTTCTTCCTTCCTTTGGTTGGTTCCTTTCTTTGCTCTTCTCCACCTCACTGTCTTCCTTACTCTTTCCCTTGTCTTCTTCTCCTTGCCATCTCATTGCCTTCTTCTCCTTGCCTTCTCATTGCCTTCTTCTCCTTGCCTTCTCATTGCCTTCTTCTCCTTGCCTTCTCATTGCCTTCTTCTCCTTGCCTTCTCTGGTCTCCGCCTCGCCGTTTGAGACAGTCTGTCCTCTCTTTCCCTCTCTCTCTTCTTTTTCCTCTTCTTCCTTCCTCCCTGTGCGCGCCTGAAGGCCGACCCACGCGTTCGCACGCGTAGCTGGTGACGGGGTAACGCGTAATTCCCCGCGCTGGGTAGACATGTAAGGCACGCACGTACCCCCTGGTAAAGGCCAGGCCCAGGGAGGGGTGATTGCCTGAGCTGATACCTTCTGACCATGCCGATTGGTCCCTCCGTCTGTTTCTCGGGAGGTGTGACCTGAGGTGTAAACATTCACCTAAGGCGGGAGTGCCCTCTGAGAGGGTCCCCACAAGGAAGGAGCGCGCCATCGGAGATGCTGGCAATCATGGGGGATTCCTCTGCAATGGACTTCACTCCATTTCTCTCGACTTCTGCCCAAAAACGGAAACGTGACCAGCCACCAGTGACAAAAGTACTACCGCCTGCCCCACAGTTCCTCGTCGTTTCTCGATCTGAGGACGGAAAGGATTTTTCCTCTGTCAACCCTTTCGTTATCCAGAAGGGCGTAGATGCCATAGCCGGATCTGTCAAATCTTGTACCAGGTTGCGTAACGGTACCTTATTACTAGAAACTGAGAGCGCCTTTCAGGCACAAAAACTGCTTCGGGCCACACTCCTGTACACGTTACCTGTCCGGGTGGAGGCTCACCGAACTTTGAATTCGTCTCGTGGTGTGGTCTATACTAGATCCCTCGACGGATTGACTGACGAGGAGATTCAATCTTTCCTCGCTGAGCAGGGCGTGACGGCTGTCCATAGGGTCATGAAAAAGGTCAACAATGACCTTGTACTGACCCGGACACTTTTCTTGACCTTTGATAGTGTTAAGCTGCCATCGCGCATCAAGGCGGGCTACGAGGTTATTTCTGTTCGCACCTATGTCCCGACACCTACGCGCTGCTACCAGTGTCAGCGTTTCAATCACACTAGACAGTCTTGTTCCAATGCGGCTAAATGTGTCACTTGTGGCAGGGATGCCCATGAGGGTGACTGTCCACCTCCGTCTCCTCGTTGTGTGAACTGTCAGGGTGACCATGCCGCATCCTCCCGCGACTGTCCTATCTATAAGGAGGAACGCTGTATCCAAGAAATTCAGGTCAAAGAGAAAGTGTCCACCTCAGCTGCTCGCAAGCTATTGGCTAGTTGGAAGCCCACGCTGTCCTCGCCTCTCCTCGGACTACCAGGGAGGTGGCAACCCAGACATGCGATCTGACCTTCAGCACCACGGTCGTCCGTTCGGCCAGTGCTAAGATCGCGCGGTCGACGTCTCCTCTTCCTCCCATCATCCCACAGACACCAGCCCCTTCATCAGCTTCTGCTAAGACGAAGACCCCGAAGTCAGATGCACGGGCCTTCAAGAAGGAACCGTCCCGTGCAGACTTCCTACGTACATCGACCTCCCAGCCTTCGACCGGTACTTCCACCAAACGACCTTCCAAGAAGGCTCATAGGAAGCACAGTTCTCCTTCTCCGCCACGGCGCATTTCTTCTCCTGCGCCACCCAGCGGTTGCCGCCCCAGGCCGTCATCCGTTTCGCCTGGCCGCACCGCTGGTAGCCGAACATATGGCCGTTGAACCTATAGACCCAATGGACGATGACTGTCCACCTACTGATAGTGGCGGCAGTGCTCGCTCGAAACCAGGCCCTCAGCGGCCTTCGAGGTGACCCCTTCTTTCTTCTTCCTTTTTTTCTTACGATGGCACTTATTCACTGGAATATTCGCAGCATTCGCTCCAACCGAGAGGACTTGAAGTTGCTGCTCCGCTTGCACCGTCCGCTCGTCGTAGCCCTCCAGGAAACGAAGCTACGCCCATGCGATCAAATTGCCTTGGCACACTACACCTCTGTGCGTTTTGACCTACCCCTGTGGTAGGTATCCCGGCTCATGGAGGGGTTATGTTGCTGGTTCGGGATGATATTTACTACGATCCCATCACGTTGCACACCGGCCTGCAGGCAGTTGCCATCCGCATTACTCTCCCCACTTTTACATTTTCCATTTGTACCGTTTACACTCCATCGTCGTCTGCCGTTACCAGGGCAGACATGATGCAAATTATTGCTCAGCTGCCTGCACCATTTTTGTTAACTGGAGACTTCAATGCCCACCATCCCCTTTGGGGCTCTCCAGCAGCCTGCCCGAGGGGCTCCCTGTTAGCAGACCTTTTCAACCAGCTCAATCTTGTCTGCCTCAATACTGGCGCCCCTACTTTTCTTTCGGACACATCTCACACCTATTCCCATTTAGACCTCTCTATATGTACTCCCCAACTTGCACGCCGGTTTGAGTGGTATGCACTTTCTGATACATATTCGAGCGACCACTTCCCGTGTGTTATCCATCTCCTGCAGCATACCCCCTCTCCGTGCTCATCTAGTTGGACCATCTCCAAAGCAGACTGGGGGCTCTTCTCTTCCAGGGCGACCTTTCAGGATCACACCTTCCCAAGCTGCGATATTCAGGTCGCACACCTCACGGAAGTCATTCTCACTGCTGCTGAATATTCCATCCCTCACCCTACTTCTTCTCCACGTCGCGCACCGGTCCCCTGGTGGACCGCAGCATGTAGAGACGCTTTCCGTGCTCGTCGACGTGCTTTACGCACCTTTAAACGCCACCCTACAGTGGCGAATTGTATCAATTATAAACGATTACGTGCACAGTGTCGTCGTATTATTAAAGAAAGCCAGCTGGACTGCTTTCACAAGCACCTTCAACAGTTTTACTCCTTCTTCTGTTGTCTGGGGTAGCCTGCGCCGGCTATCTGGCACTAAGGTCCACTCACCAGTTTCTGGCTTGACGGTCGCGAATGACGTCCTTGTGGCCCCTGAGGCTGTCTCCAATGTCTTCGGCCGCTTTTTTGCAGAGGTTTCAAGCTCCGCTCATTACCACCCTGCCTTCCTCCCCCGCAAACAGGCAGAGGAGGCTAGGCCACCTAACTTCCGCTCCTCGAATCGTGAAAGTTATAATGCCCCATTCACCATGCGGGAACTCAAAAACGCACTTGGCCGATCATGGTCCTCCGCTCCAGGGTCTGATTCTATTCATATTCAGATGCTGAAGAACCTTTCTCCTGCGGGTAAAGGTTTACTTCTTCGTACTTACAATCGCATCTGGATTGAGGGACATATTCCCGCATGCTGGCGCGAGTCTATTGTTGTCCCGATTCCTAAGCCGGGGAAGGACAAGCACTTGCCTTCCAGTTATCGACCCATCTCGCTTACCAGCTGTGTCTGTAAAGTGATGGAGCGAATGGTTAACTCTCGATTGGTTTGGCTGCTCGAGTCTCGACGCCTACTTACCAATGTACAATGTGGATTTCGTAGGCGCCGCTCTGCTGTTGACCATCTGGCTACCTTGTATACCCTCATTATGAATAACTTCTTGTGGAAGCGCCCGACCGCGGCTGTGTTTTTTGATTTGGAGAAGGCTTACGACACCTGTTGGAGGGCGGGCATTCTCCGCACCATGCATACATGGGGCCTTCGCGGTCGCCTCCCTCTTTTTATTCGTTCCTTTTTAATGGACCGACAGTTCAGGGTACGTGTGGGTTCTGTCCTGTCAGACACCTTTCGCCAGGAGAATGGGGTGCCACAGGGCTCAGTTTTGAGCGTCGCTCTCTTCGCCATAACGATCAATCCAATAATGGATTGCCTCCCAGCTGATGTATCAGGCTCCCTTTTCGTGGACGATTTTACCATCTATTGCAGCATGCAGCGTACGTGTTTCCTGGAGCGCTGTCTTCAGCGTTCTCTTGACCATCTTTACTCCTGGAGTGTCGCCAATGGCTTCCGTTTTCTGCCGAGAAGACGGTCTGTATTAACTTCTGGCGCTACAAAGAGTTTCTCCCACCGTCCTTACGACTCGGTCCCATTGCTCTCCCATTCGTGGAGACAACAAAATTTTTAGGTCTTACATTTGACAGGAAACTTAGTTGGTCTCCATATGTGTCATATTTGGCTGCCCGTTGTACCCGCTCTCTAAATGTCCTCCGTGTTCTCAGTGGTATGTCGTGGGGAGCGGATCGAACCGTCCTACTTCACCTATATCGGTCGATCGTCCGCTCCAAGCTGGATTATGGGAGCTTCGTATACTCCTCTGCATGGCCATCCATCTTACGCCGCCTCAACTCCATACAACATCGGGGTTTACGACTTGCGATCGGAGCGTTTTATACTAGTCCTGTCGAGAGTCTTCATGCTGATGCTGGTGAGTTGCCACTCACCTACCGGCGCGATATACTGCTTTGTCGGTATGCCTGTCGGCTACTGGCAATGCCCGACCACCCGTCTTATCGTTCCTTTTTTGATGACTCTCTCGACAGTCAATACGGGTTGTATGTCTCTGCCCTGCTACCCCCTGGAGTTCGCTTTCGTCGCCTCCTTCAACACCTTAATTTTTCACTCCCTGCAACCTTTCGAGTGGGCGAGAGCCACACGCCACCTTGGCTCCAGGCTCAGGTTTGCGTCCACCTTGACCTCTGCTCGCTCCCAAAGGAGGTTACCCCCGGTTCAGTCTACCACTCCCGTTTTGTCGAACTTCGTTCGAAGTTCATTAATATGACCTTCATTTATACAGATGGCTCTAAGACCAATGACGGGGTTGGGTGTTCTTTTATTGTCGGGGCACAAAGTTTCAAATACCGGCTCCATGGCCATTGTTCGGTCTTCACAGCTGAGCTCTTTGCCCTCTACCAGGCTGTTCTTTACATCTGCCGCCACCGACATTCTGCATATGTCATCTGCTCTGATTCCCTGAGCGCTATCCAGAGCCTCAGTGATCCGTACCCGGTTCACCCTTTCGTGCACCGGATCCAACGCTCTCTTCAGCAGCTGGTGGATGTCGGTTCTCTGGTTAGCTTTATGTGGGTTCCTGGCCATGTCGGTATCCCTGGGAACGAAGCTGCAGATGCCGCGGCCAAGGGTGCGGTCCTCCAGCCTCGGACAGCTTCTTGTTGTGTCCCTTCATCAGATTGTAGCAGGGTCATTTGTCGGCGCATTTTATCGCTGTGGCATGCCGATTGGGCTGCACTTACAGACAACAAGCTTCGGGCCTTGAAACCTCTTCCCGTGGCTTGGACGTCCTCCTCACGCCCTTCTCGGCGGGAGGAGGTAGTTTTGGCCCGGTTACGAATTGGACACTGCCGGTTCAGCCATCGCCATCTGCTGACGGCTGCGCCGGCGCCGTTCTGCCCATGTGGGCAATTGCTGACGGTCCGCCACATTTTAACGTCCTGTCCGGATTTTAACACACTGCGTCTTGATCTTGGCCTGCCATGTACTGTAGAAGCCATTTTAGCGGATGACCCACGAGCAGCTGCTCGCGTTCTTCATTTTATCAATTTGACATCCCTCTCTAAGGACATTTGATTATGCTGTTTTCTTTTTTTTAATCCTATGCCTGTCAGTCTTTTATCGTGTTTTCCGTTTCGTTGCTGTTTTAAACTTGTGACTCGCGGTGCATTCCTAACGTAGTCTGGGCGCTAATGACCGTTGAAGTTGTGCGCCCTAAAACCACAAAAAAAAAAAAAAAAAAAAAAAAATGATGAGAGATCGTCAAGTTTTATATGGGCACTCATTGGATGTCCTTTTCCATCGTTGCTACCATCACTGTACCCATCACCACATCCATCTAATTACGCCCATGATTCATCTTCCTTTGTGAATGTACTTCAAATGTATCCTCCTACCCAACAACCTAATGGCAATTCATTTTAATGGGCTAGCCCTAATGTACTGTTAATAAATTTTTATGTATAAACTAAACGTTTATTTTCCACAATTTTCTCATCACATTCAAAGCTGATATTTGTAAGTCTTGAGCCAAACCATTGTTTCATTGTGATTTTCAGATCATACATATATACTTGTTAACAGATGCTTATTTGCTAATAATATCTAATATTACCATGAAGGAATGTTTACAAATACATGTCTATGTTAATAAATATATTTTATTGTAACTGGTGCTAGAATTTATTTATAATATTTTAATATTATTTGACCAGTTATGCCACTCACAATAATAAGAAGGCTATCAGTTGATTTTAATGTTGACTTACCTGATTGTGGTAGTAAGTTTTTCTTCTGAAGTGATACATTTCCTGAAGTTGGAATGGCCAGTTATATCGTCTCTTATGCCTTCAACTATATAGCCGAACGTTTGTATAGACATGCGGTAGTACTCTGAACTTATCTGGAAAATTTCTCAGTGACTGGCAAGTTGTAAAAAACTCCCCTGCAGATCTGCCTTCATTAAAACGATGCACCCAAGTCCTTTTCCTGCATCTTTTAAGGCCAATGTTCTTGTCTAGCAGCAGCCAACACAAAACATCATCTTCTGAATCACTCATGATAGCTTCTCAACAACTGCAACTGCTGACCTATTGCGTGTAACTGAGTGCAGTGCAGAAACTCATGAAAGACGACAGTACACTGGGTTGAAGATCAGTGTAATCACTTCCTGTCCCACTTGCGACAGCGGCGTGCCGTTGCCGGATCAGCTCGGACCCAGTGTAGGCATTCATTCGGACAACACTGGGGAGCCTTTATTGCCCTTCACCGGACCGGATCAGAACGGCCGACTTCCAGATGTAATGTAGGTGTAGTCTTATCTTTCCAGTTACCCAAAATCTCCCAAAGCCCCACTGCCTGGCCACAGAGAAGCATCTCCCTTGTGACTCAGTATCACCCATGACTGGAGCAACTGAATTACATTCTCCACCAGGGTTTCGACTACCTCTTGTTGTACCCTGGAAAGAGAAATGTCTTTCCCATTATCCTTCTTACTCCTCCCACAGTGGTATTCTGCCGCTCACCAAACCTACACAATATCCTTGTCCATCCCTACACAACCCATGCTTCCAACCCCTTGCCTCATTTCCTCATATCCCTGCAATAGACATAGATGCAAGATCTGTCCCATACATCCTCCCACCACCACCACCACCACCTACTCCAGTCCTGTCACAAACATCAGTCATGTGATCTACAATCTTACCTGCAACCTTATAGAGCAAAGAAAATGTATCGTTTTCAGTTGTTAAATGACTTCTAAAACCAAACTCTACATTTGACAGCAAATTATGTGAAATGAAATGATCAATTAGCCTTACATATACCACCTTTTCAATAACTGTAGCAAACACTGATGGCATAGAAATAGGTGTAAAATTGAGTACATTATTTGTTCTCCCTTTTTATAAAGTGGCTTTATTATTGAGTACTTTAATTGTTCAGGAAACTGACCATTCCTAAAGAAAAAATTACAGATATGCTAAGTACATGGCTAACATGTGTGGGCTGGTCCCTCATTACCATCTCAGCAAATACAGTATGCAAAAATTTAAAATATGATGACATGCAGAACAAAGTTTACACAATTCACAGGAGAGACGCTCAGTAGCTCGGTACGGGCTTTTGTTAAAGTTTCGAGAACATACCTTCACTGATGAGTCAAGCAGTATATTGCTCCCTCCTACATATATCTCGCGAAGAGACCATGAGGATAAAATCAGAGAGATTAGAGCCCACACAGAAGCATACCAACAATCCTTCTTTCCACGAACAATACAAGACTGGAACAGAAGGGAGAAACGATAGAGGTACTCAAGGTACCCTCCGCCATACGCCGTCAGGTGGCTTTCGGAGTATGGATGTAGATGTAGATGTAGATGTAGATGTAGACGGGTGGCTTAGGTGACTGACAGCTGTGACAACAGGAAGGGCATCCAGATACAGAGTTAAATAAAATTTCCAGATCCTCAGTACAGGTGCAACTTGTTCTAGTTGTATTTAACATTCAGTAAAAGAAAAAGAAATAAATAGTAACAGCCCTATAGCACTCCCTTGAGGTATAGCAGAAATCACTTTTACATCTGTTAATTTTGTCCTGTTTAGAATAATGTATTGACTTCTGTTTCCTAGAAAGTCCTGAATCCAGTCAAAAATCCAGTCCAGTACTCAGTAACCTCGTATTTTGCTCATCAAATGATGATGTGGAATCAAGGAACATGACATCCATCTAAGTGTCTGTGTCACTCGGTATATAATGGACAAACAGAAAGAGCTGTATTTTGCAATGTTTATGCTTAAGAATCCAAATCTGTTTTATCATTCTCCAGAAACATCACAATGCATGAGAATAAACATGTTCCATAACCCATAACTCTACTATAGACTGATCTCAGGAATATAGCCTATAATTATGAGCATTAGTTGCGTGACTCTTCTTCAAAATGATAATTACTTGTGCTTTTTCCAACTGCTTTTTACCCATCTACATAAAAATTCACAAGCCAAGTACAGTGCATGGCAGAACGTATATTGTACCAGTATTATCGGATTTCTTTCCTGTTCAGTTCACATACTGAATGAGGGGAAAATGCTGTTTAAATGCCTCTGTACACACCCTGATCTCTCTCTTCTTTTCCTCATGATCCCTGTGCATTGGTAGCAGCATAAAGGTCACACAGTCACCTTCATATACAGGTTCTCTGAATTTAGCCAACAGGGTTTCATGAGAACTCTGTTGACTTTCTTTCAAGGATTCCCATTTAATATCTTCAAGCAGTTCTGTTACACTTTCAAATGGGCTATACCTGATGTGTAACAGTCCTAGCTATGAGTGTCTGAATTTGTTCAATCTCTATTGTCAAGCCTACTTGATAAGGACCCAACACTGAAACAATAACCCAGATTTGGTTGACTAGCGTCTTGTACACGATTTCCTTTACAGGTGCACCAAATTTTCCCAGGACCCTTCCAACAAATATAAGTCTTCTGTTCACCTTCCCTGGCACTGGTTTTATTTGATTGCCCCATTTCATGTTGCTTCTTACCATTACCTCTAAATACTTATACAATGTGATGTGCTCAACATATTCACCACTGATCATATAATCAGGTACTATAATATTCTATCTCTTCATTGTAGTCATTACCCTTCATTATTCCATTGACCTATGATAAAGTGCTGCTGGAAGGGAAGAAAGTTCTTGTGCATAATGTCTGTAGAATGTCACTGGTATCTCATCTGGTCCACATGCGTTTCCAGTATTAACCTGTTTTAGTTGATTTCCTGTTTCATGACCATTTATCTCAATACTTTTGTGCAGTGATTAAACGGGGGAAACCATTTCAGAATCCTGAATTCAGTATTTTAGCCAATCTTCCGATTTGATGCCATTGAATGACTGAATAGATGAATTTAAATTCACCTACAGACTTCATATAAGACCATAAATTCTTAGGAATATTAGTTGATGAGTGGTCAAAATTTTATTTATGAATTCATTGAACACTTTTCACATTGCTCAGTTTATGCTCATTTTGGTTCCATTAAGCTTTTGTTGTTGACTAGACTCTGCTTCCATATAAATCTGTAATCAAGCTACCAGTATTTTTGTAGTAACTTTCTAACAGATCTGTTTGCACTACAGCGGGTCTTTACCACCCCTCACAATCTTTCTTAGCACATATTTTACAATGCTTTTAAATCTCATCCATTTTCTGTCTGCATCTTTGTCTTCAGAGCTGCATATTTAATGCTGACTATGTAGATATTTTCCAATTTGTTTCCTATCACTTTTTTGAAGCAAAATTAGTTTCATACCTTTCTTAACATTCCTTATAACATCTGGAGTCACTGATGCTACAACAGCTTCATGGTCACTGATGCATTAACTGCTTCAAAAAACTCAAGTCTGTTAATTACTAGGAGTTCTAAGACATTACCTTCAATAGTTCATTCTTTAACTATTTGGTCGAAGTAGTTTTAAGATAAGACACTGAAAACAATGTCACATTAATCCTGATCTTTGGCACCCATATTAATTGCATGACTCCCATTCTATAGCTGGCAAACTGAACTCTCCCCTCTATTACAGTGACATTATCAGGAAACTTTCTCGCAGTATTCTCTGGGTATTCTCTGACATGCTCTGCCACTACTGGTACAGAGGCAGGCAGTCTACAAAAAGCATCTGAGTACCATGGTTGACCCACTTTTTATGCTTACCTTTACTCTGATTATTTCACATGTGGATTCTATTCTAATCACAACAGATATCATCAAGTTATTTCTTTCAATAAATATGCCACCACCATTGGTGATTAGCATGTTTCTACTATACATATTCTTCTATCTGGGCATTATTTACTTCAACACTTTTGGGGATCAGCCACTTAGAATAATTTTAGGCCCAGAAACCCAGCCATTATTTAAAATATTACTACACATCTGCGTTTGATATATGTTAAAGAGCAATACATGCTAAAAATGACCAAGCTTGAAGGCTTACCTATCATCTCTATTTTGTTTTTCTAATAGATTACAAATAAAGATGATGTAATTGGCCTTCAAAAAAAGTGTGGGTTGTGCTCTTGACCCCCTCAGGAGACACTGCCTTAACAAAACACTGTCCATGTGGGAGAGAGCATTTGTGTGATCCAAAGAAGTGGAGGGCTATACTGGTGGTAGTCTAACTACCAGCAGGGTCTCCCAAGCCGGACAGGTCTCTATAGAGGGTCCTTATGAAGTGTGTCCCACAACATCCCGTCTAGTGTCCTGTCCTGTCCTATCCTATCATATCATATTCTATCCCATGCTGTATTCTCCCTTTCTTTCCTTTTTCTCTCTGTGATTGTGTGGCAGCAGGCACAGTCCCATAATGTGGACAGCAGAAGATCCTTGGAAACCAGGACAACGGTGATGCACATAGGCCTTACTGCGAAGGGATGGATAGCGTTCTTAAAAGCAGCAAGAAGAGCTTACTGGAGTGGAAAACAGTCTCAGAATAGATAATAACCATACACTTTTAAACAAATGTGTGATATGTCACTGTAATTCAATGCTATGCACCTACTGAAATAGCTAAAGGAGAATTAAAAGATGCATTTTATACAGAGCTTAAAGGAGTTCTTAGACAAACAAATTCAAGGGACATAAAAATTTTAATGGGTGACTTGAACGCAGAAGTTAGTTCAGAAAGTGAAGAGCCTGGACATATCATTGGTGTACATGGCACAGGGATCAGAAATGGTGAACTGTTGATAGATACGTGCGCTGAACATGACCTAGTCATTGGAGGCACATTGTTTCCACATCGTAACTGCCATAAGACAACATGGGTTTCTCCAGATCACGTTACTGCAAATCAAGTAGACCACATAGCCATAAGCCGCAAGTTACGACACTCTCTGTTAGATGTCAGAAATAGAAGAGGACCAGATGTTGTAAATGACCAGCACCTAGTTTTGGCAGAATTCAGACTAAGGATAGTGGCAAATAGAACCAAGCTCAAGCACAGGGCCAAGAAAATAGATGTGGCAAGGTTAAAAGACCAACAGATCAAAGAAACATCTGCCCATTAACTACAAAACAGATTCCAGGTCCTCTCTGAAGAAAACTTTATGGAAGAGGGAATTGAAACGGGTTGGCCAAAAAATCAAAGACAGTTATTTAGATATGGGAGGAAAAAATCTTAGTATTTAAGGCGCATCAAAGGAAGGACTGGATCTCCAATGCTAATGGAATGAAATCAGTCACAGGAAAGAACTAGAACTTAAGTTAAATCTTTGTAAGACAAGAGTGCAGAAGAGCGAAGCGCATAAAGAATACACAGAGGCGAATGAAAAAGTGAAAGTGGGGCTATGTTGAGATAAAATGCAATGGATAGATGAGCAAGTTAGCAGAAGAGGCAACAAGCCAAGAAAATATGAAAGAGCTCTACAATATAAACAAATGGTTGTCAATGAAAAACTTCAGACGTGAAGGACCAGTTAAGAACAAGGATTGGGTGATGCTTACAACTCAACAGGTACAGTTACAGAAATGGGAGGAGCACTTTAAGGAACTGTTAAATTGTGAAGACAACCAAGAGGAACAGGTAAGAGATGTTCCAGAGGAAGTCAGAGAAGATGAGGATATAAATCTGCAGTGCCCCACAGTGGACGAAATTAGGATTGCTTTGAAAACCTTAAAGAATGCAAAGGCTCCAGGCCTAGACAACATAGCACCGGAGCTCCTAAAAGCCGATATCGAAAAGTACTGTTAAAATGCTCCGTCCCTTGCTGAAGCATATTTGGCTTGACGAGAAATTTCCAAAGGAGTGGTTTGGTGGTAAAGCTCCCAAAAAAAGAGAAATTTGTCAGACTATAACAACTGGCATGGTATTACATTGTTGTCAGTGCCCAGTAAGGTCCTCACCAGAATTATTTTAAACAGAATTAAAGAGTCTCTTGAAAATCGACTGTATAAAGAACAGGCTGGTTTTAGGGCACAACACAGTTGTGTTGATCATAGTAACACTCTTAGGATCATTTTAGAGCAAAGCAAAGAATTCCAAGCAACCATGTACTTGGCATTCATTGATTTTCTAAAGGCCTTAGATTCCATGAAAAATAAAGTGCTCTGGTGGGTGTTGCAGAAGTATGGTATACCACAGAAGATCTTAAACATTATAAAGATCTATGTGATGGCTACAAATGTTTCATACTCCATGAGGGAAATATGACAGAGCCCATAAAAGCAACAACTGGAGTCCGGCAGGATTGCATTTTATCACCAACACTTTTTCTACTTGTTCTAGTCTCAGTTATGAGAAGAGTCACAGCAGGCAGGAGATGAGGAATCCAGTGGGGGACCCATGAACGTCTGGAGGATCTGGATTTTGCAGATGATATAGTTTTACTAACTCAAAGGCTAACTGATCTGCAAGCTAAATTAAACTTGCTGAAAGTAGAAGCAGAGACTGCTGGCCTCAAGATAAATATAGGTAAAACAAAGGAAATGAGAGTAAATTCAGGGAACATGGAGGTGCCACTGCTAATAGGGGAGCAGCAGGTGGAGACTGCCAACTCATTCCTATATCTGGGTAGCATAGTGATAAAGATGATGGAGCTGGAGATGATGTAAAAAACCACATTAAAAAGGCAAATTCTGCCTTCATACAATTGTATCCAATATGGAAAAATAGAAATATCAGGTACAAAACAAAAATCTGTATTTTTAATACAAATGCGAAGGCTGTCCCTTATGCCAGTGAAAACTGGAAAATAGGTAAAAAGATAACATCCTAGTTACAAAGCTTCATAAATAGATGTTTCCAATGCATCATGAATATCTGGTGGCCAGAAAAAATATGTAATGAGAAGCTCTGACGAATAACAAAGCATATACCTGTAGAAGACAAGATACGAGAGAGAAAGTGGAGGTGGTTGGGGCACACATTGAGAAAACCAGATGGAGCCATAAAGAAAAAAGCATTAGAATGGAATCTCCAGGGGAAAAAGGAAGAAAGGGAGACCTAGGGGCACATGGAAGAGGACAGTGGAAGGGAATCATAAAGAGTTGGCAAGACCTGGGCAGAACCAAGGCAAATGGCCAAAGACAGAGACAGATGGCAAGTTCTCCTGGATGCCCTATGCCCCCGATAGGGGCCAGAGGAGTTAAAGTCAAGTAAGTCAGTATGCTCTTGAGCAATTTTACACATAATTGGCTTTTTTATGGGAAAGTCTGCAACATACAGAGAAGTAAATTGCATTGAGGACAACACCAGCATGCTTCTTTCATGTTTACTATACCAGTGGTCCATTTTATTTTCTATGAATGAATCTTGCAAACCCATGTTGGATGTTACTGCTTCACGGATGGGAATTTAATCAGGAAAGTGTTGTCCTACAAGCCTATTTATGATAGTTGCACTAAGAACAATTGCTTGAGCGGGTACTGTGGAAAAACATTTCACCAATTTCATCAAACTCTTCCCTCTCAGATATTTCTCCCTCCATCCATTGCTTCGTCAACAATTCTTCTAAATGTGAAAGTTCACTGAGCATGTTTGTCTTGGTACTTGTATCAGTATATATATCCTCTTAGAGACCAGGTCTGTTGCCATTAGGTCTAATATGTTTCCACCATGATTGTGCTTCCAAACTGTCTGTTCTTATTAGTGACCAGTGTCTTGTTACATTCACTACTTACAAAACTAATTATTCCAATTTATAGTTGGTTGATTAAAGTTTCCTCCAATGGTTACATTATGATTGATAAACGTATGTACTAACAAGTTGAGGTTTTCTCTAAAGTTTTTGATTACATCTGGGGTTTGAGTCTGGCGGTCAATAGATGAACCCAATTGTAAGTTGATTCCACCCTGTTATTGAGAACTGCCAAGGCAGTCTCGCATACAGATTCAATTATATCTTGGTAGCTTTGAGTTTCTTATTTACTGTGATGAATACACCATCCATATTTCCTTTTACACTATCCTTTCAGCATACACTTGAATTTTCTCCTAAAGTTGATTGGCGTCAGTCGGGTTTGTACCTAGTATTAGGCCTATGTGAAGTACTCTACTTTTTAGCACTTGTTCAGAATCTGGAATTTTGTTGCAAATTCTCTCAGAACTTTTTTGATAAGGTAGTTTACAACAGGATATTGAGACATATTTCTGACACAATTCCTTAAACAATTGTTCATATTATTTTATATAAAAGACTTCCTTCAATGGAAGCAAAATATGACCTCACAAACACATTTTCAGAAGGAAGAGAACCCTTAGGTCTTTTCTGTGGTGTTATCAAGGATTGCAGTAACCCATAACATTTTACTCAGGAAATTAAAACATATACAAAGATGATGTGACTTACCAAATGAAAGTGCTGACAGGTCGACAGACACACAAACATACACACAAAATTCAAGCTTTCGCAACAAGCTGTTGCCTCATCAGGAAAGAAGGAAGGAGAGGGAAAGACGAAAGGATGTGGGTTTTAAGGGAGAGGGTAAGGAGTCATTCCAATCCCGGGAGCGGAAAGACTTACCTTAGGGGGAAAAAAGGACGGGTATACACTCGCGCACACACACACATATCCATCCACACATATACAGACACAAGCAGACATATTTAAAGACAAAGAGTTTGGCCAAACTCTTTGTCTTTAAATGTGTCTGCTTGTGTCTGTATATGTGTGTGTGCGAGTGTATACCCGTCCTTTTTTCCCCCTAAGGTAAGTCTTTCCGCTCCCGGGATTGGAATGACTCCTTACCCTCTTTCCTGATGAGGCAACAGTTTGTTGCGAAAGCTTGAATTTTGTGTGTATGTTTGTGTGTCTATAAAGTGATAGGGAACCACTTTGTGGGTAAAAAGAAAAGGTGAAGTCTTTAACACTCAAACTGTGAATGGGCTTCTGGCCTGACTGCAAGTAGGGCGCACCTTTTGTTTCCTGCTGCAAAGGTCATGAGCTGTAGCCCTGGCTGCCTTTTATCTCTGGGAGAGATCGCCAGTACTCAGTTTGATAGCAGGCTGAGAAGACTGGGTCCATCTTGAATGGACTGGAATGAGGAATATTCCCCACTCCTACCCTGGACTGAACCCAGGGCCTCCATTGCCGAAGTGTAGCACTCTGCCCACTAGACCACCATAACCATTGTGTGGAGGAGTTAACTGGAAAGCTCAGTCCTGTCCACTATTCAGTCAGAAATCTCTCTCGTTATGATGACTTGCAAACAAGACTGTTAGCATACTTTCACTTGATACTGGCATACGGGGCAATGCAGTTAAGGTGAAAAAAGTATTTATTTTAAATGAAGTATGCAGTAAAAATGGTGTGTAAAATAAATGACTGGACATCTTGCAGAAATCTCTTCAGGAACTAAGGAATTCAGAAACTGAAATGCTGATATATTTACTCCTTAATGATATTTATGGTTATGCATTTGTGAAATTCACAACCATAATACTAGATGTAAAAATATACCATGCTTTCATCTGTCAGTTTTCTCAGTGTTCAGATCTTTTATGTTTTTGTCAAGATAAGTATTAAAATTGTAAATTATTGTTTTTTTTTTCTTTGCTATTTGTTGACAGATTGTTGTGTCTTGTCAAGTGGAGCCAAAAATGTATGTGACTCAGCTACTGAAACGTTTTTATTTCGTGTTCAGCATGCAGTTATTCTCTTAGGGATGCAGATATCTTGTCCATCTGTTTTTTATAGGTAAGACAGTGTAACTAGGAGTTAAGTACTACAGAATATGGTTATAACATCTTGTCTCTAAAAGTCACAATCTCATCTGCCCTTGCACCCCATTCCTCCACCATTTATTTGTTCCTTTACCTCCCAGAATTGCCCATCTGTTCTTGTTCCTTGCAAATATGTGTAGCAAAAATGCCAGGAATGCGATGGTGATTATTGTAAGGATTGTATGTTATCAGCATATTGGTTGGCTTTAGAAGTAGATTTGTATTTTGGGGAAGTATTTTGCATTGAGAAACAGAGGTTCAGTTTGGTACAGCCCCTTTAACTTTCTGGAATACTGATGGTCTGCAAACTAAACCAACCTTCTCAAGAGCTACTAACACTAACTAAAGTGGAGGATGAAGTTCCAGAATTATTTGTGTCATTACACTAATCATCAATTTGATGCAGTTTATCAGTGCAAATTTAATTAGATTCATTCTTGTGAAGCACATATTTGAACAATGGAAACTTCAGGTTAGAATATCAACAATATAAAGAAAAGATAGATACTCACCTGCCATCTCTGTCAGCTCGGACCAGAATGCAGCTATCACGTATAATGCAAGCAGCAATCTGGAGAGGGTGAGGAAGGGGAAGTGACAGTAGGGTACAGGTGGGGGAGAGAACAATCTGGGGAAGCATACAGGGTCTAGACTGCGAACAGGTGCAGCATTGGGAGGCTGTGGGGCAGGGAGGTGGGGAGGGTGGTGGACGGGAAGTGAAAAAGGAGATGAGTAGGGAAGAGGAAAGAGAGGTGGGTGTGTTGGCAATGGTTGTTCACAAAGGGGTGGGAGACGAGAATATGAATGTGGTGTTAGGACAGACAGGGTGGGAACTGTTGGGTCGAGGGTATGGGGACAGTAGGTTAATGTAGGTTGTGGCTGGGATAATTTTGAGAGTGAAGAATGTGTTGTAAGCATAACTCCCACCTGCACAGTTCAGAAAAGCTGATGGAGGAGGAGAGGATCCAGATGACTTGGACAGAGAAGCAGCCACTGAAATCAGGCATGTTGTGCTACAGAGTGCCTACTTTGCTCTTGGCCACAGTTTGGTGGTGGCTGTTCATTCTGGTGGACAGTTCTTTGATAGTAATACCAATATAAAAAGCTATGCAGTGATTGCAGCAGAGCTGGTACGTGACTTGGCTGCTGTCACAGGTGGCCTGGAATCTAATGGGAAAGGATAAGCCTGTGACAGCACAGGAACAGGAGGTGCTGGGTGGGTGGATTGGGCATGTCTTATCTTCCATAGTGATGTAATCCCCGTGGCTAGGGATTAGGATTGGGAGTGGAGTAGGGATGGACTAGGATATTGTGGTGGTTGGGTGGGCAACGGAACACCACTTTAGAAAGGGTGGGAAGGATTTTCAGTAGGATGTCCCTCATTTCAGGGCATGATGATAGGTAATCAAAGCTCTGACAAAGGATGTGGTTCAGCTTTTGCAATCCAGACTTAGGTGATGAAGGGGGCACTCCTTTGTAGTTGTTTCTTGTGGGGTTCTGTTGCCCACCCAACCTTCACAACAACCTAGACCATCCTTATGCCACTCTCAGTCCCAAACCCTTGCCACAGAGATCATATCTCTATGGAAGATCCAGGTGCAAGATGTGTCCAATCCACCCATCCAGAACTTACCATTCCTGTCCTGTCATGGGCTTATCCTGCCCCATCAGAGTCCAGGCCACTAATGAAAGTAGCCATGTCATACAGCAACTCTGCTACAATCATTGCACAGCTTTTTATACTGGTATGACTACCAACTATCTGTCCACTGGGATGAATGGAGACCACCCTGTAGCACAACATGCAGCTGAACATAACATGCTTGATTTCCATAGCTGCTTCACTGCCCCAGCCATGTGGATACTCCCCGGTGCAGATGGGAGCTATCCTTACAACACATTCTCCGCTCCAAAAATTATTCCGGCCTCAGCGTACAATAACTCCTCTGTCCTATCACCTACTCCCTGCCCGCATCTCCCACCTCTCTGTGAGCCATCCTCTGCCAATGCACACACTAGTCTTTCCCCTTTCCTGCTACTCTCCTTTTTGTCTCCACCCTCCCTCCCCCATTCTCCCATCCCTGTTCCGCAGCCTCCCAATGCTGCACCTGTTGGCAATATAGTCCCTGCATGCTCTGCCAGACAGCCATCTTCCTTCCTCCCCACTTGTACCCAGTTATCCATTTCGCTTCCCCGTCCCTCTTCCCTCCAGGTTGATGTGTATCATCTTTACAATGAGTAGCAATCTGGCTTTTCCTCTCATTGGCGAAACACTTACTTGTGTAGTTAAGTTTACTATATAATAAATATTGTTGAAGTTGGACCACAATATTCTTAGATTTAAGCTTGTTGGGGAGTTTTTGTCTGTTCCACCATTAAAAATGATATCTTACATTCTGCATTACCAATATATCTTCTGGGCTAAAGCCTAGATCAGTGCCTGCAGCGCCGGCCGAAGTGGCCGTGCGGTTAAAGGCGCTGCAGTCTGGAACCGCAAGATCGCTACGGTCGCAGGTTCGAATCCTGCCTCGGGCATGGATGTTTGTGATGTCCTTAGGCTAGTTAGGTTTAACTAGTTCTAAGTTTTAGGGGACTAATGACCTCAGCAGTTGAGTCCCATAGTGCTCAGAGCCAGTGCCTGCAGCAATCTTGGTGATGTTTCTCTACTGCACATAGGGGGTGTCTAGTGTGAGTTAACGAGCATTTCGCTCTCATTTAAGTATATGGCCAAAAGAGACAGCCTTCCAGGAATTGTGAAATGAATTCTGTCGTCCAGGATTGTGTGTCACAAAGAGCACTGATTCGCCACGAGATGGGGAAATTCACAGGCGTCTATTGTGCTGAATGAGGCCAGGCTGGTCAAGCCTAAGCGCTGTAGTCTGCGAGTGAGACAGACGAGAACCTACACCAAAGGGAAACCCCGTAGGAGCTGTTTGTGCCCAGTGTGGCATAGCAGTGTTTAATACGGCGGACCTAAGATCGGCCATAAAGGGAAACATTCATGAAAACTACTTAATTCTGTAGTAATTCAGGGAATGAAGCCACAGTAATTTTGATATATCATTTTTCTTAAATTTTCGGGGAGATCCGAATAAAACTTGAATATTGATCATATCTATAATAGTTTAGGATTTACTGTTAAAGTGAAATTAACAAGTTTTTTAATGCTAAAATCTGAACGCTTAGGTTGATCTTAACGATTAACATTTCATCTACAAGTGCATCATTAAAATGACAAATGTTGTAAATATCAGCTCTGTAACTTTATTTGTTTAGAAGAAATAGTAAATTTAAATTATCAGTATTTTCAGTTAAGCATCAGATCATCATTTCCTCTACAAAACGCTTTGAACGATGACAGCATGACACTTACTTGAACCATTAGGTAATAGAATATTTATTGTAGAGTTTAGTGCATAACAGTTACTTTTGTTATTTATTTATTTATCAGAAAGCACTCTGGTGCAAGGCTACTGGCCATGGCATTCAGAGTTAAGAAGGAAATTGTATTGGTTTTATGTAAAAGAATTTAACGTTTATTATGTAATGGATATTATTGTTACTTTATTTAGATCGTGAAAGTGGTCAAGCTTTGGTTTTTTAAATATGTTAAAATGTAAAATAATGTAGAATAAGCTGTAGCCAATGAGATGGATGACTTCAGGGAAGGGAACTCCACTAGTCAGCTGAGTGACAATGTTCAGCATGCGGGAAACACAGCTGGAGATGGGCAGAGGGACAGTGCTGGTGGAGACACGAAAGCGAACAGTTGGTCTTTAGATAGCTACGGAGTGAAATGACTTAGAAAATTTCGCTTTCTTTCATACAATTTTGCAAACTTGCCACCAGGCAGACAATTTAACCAAAGGGTCACAAGTGTCTAATTTAGGGCATGTAAAGCGACACGTGCAGTTCAACCCCTAGGCAAATTTGAGCCAAGACATTTTGACGAAGAGGAACCACTTGTGAGCCCGAGCATCTCTGGGATGTTAGCTTGCAATTGGGGGCTCATCCGGGATAGGAATTTGGGAAGTGTTAATTGAGGGATAAGAATCTTGCAAAGTGTTGGAACAGGATTGGATTTTGGAAAGTGTTAGTTGCTGAATATGAACTCTGGAAAGTTTTAGAATTGGATATGAATTCTGCAAAGTGTTTCCAAAAGTATTATCTGAACATTGATAGGCAGGACCTCTCGCAAAAGTTAAATGTGAGATCATTGCAGGACTGAATATTAGGTTTCTTTAATAGTTGTGAAATTACAATTGTAATTCTCACAGTTAACGACATTCTGTGGTCTAGGCCCCAAGGCTGTGGCAATTTAGGCAGTTCGCATGGGGGCTCTGAACTACAAATTTTGCAACAGTTGTGTGCACCGAGTTTTAGCAGTGGTTAGCAGTGATAAAAAAAAAAGTAACGCGGAAGAAGAGGCGACATCGAAAGTGCATGGTTCCAGCCATCAGCGGCAGTTACAGTACCACAGCAGAGGCTACAAGATCTTCAGCATCGGCTTCAACTGCAACATTGGCAGCACTACCATGGCAGAAAGATCCAGCATGACAAAGCTAAGTACCTGCGCTGATAGTGAGGTTATGTATGATTCTGTAGTTCAATTGCCAATAATAGACATCGCTAATATTAAGCTGTCAGCCAGCTTGTGTGGGTCCAAAAATACTAGCGAGCCACTTAGTCCGAAGTTGGAGTAGGAGAGTGTGATTGGCTGTGAATTTAGTAGGACAAATAGTCCGAAATCAGGCAAGAGAGATGAATTTGGGGGAGACATGATGTCGCAATTAATGCAAGTGGTAAGAGAATTGGGATCAAAAATTGATTCTGTTAAAACCAAGATCGGTGACGTAAATTTAAAAATTGATTCAGTTCAATCCAAATAGCATTGGTTGTGAAAGACGAAGTAGGTAAAATTACTAATGGGATCGAGGAATTGATAGACAGAAAAGTAAAATCGATTCGGTACGAAATGGGCAAAATTTCTGATGAAGTTGGGATACTTGACTCTAAGATGGAACAAGCAGAGAAAAATTTCAGTGATAAGGTGGAGAAGTTGCAGGCAGATCTGGGAGGCAATGTAAGAAATTGTATGAGTAGGCAAGATGCTCTAATGGCTGAGACGACAGAGGCTATTAGCTACTTATCCATTCAAATAAGTAAAGGGGAGAAAGACGTAGATAAAATAAAGGAACAAGTAGAATCTGGCATTAAAATTGAAAATGGTGAAGTTAAAAAGCAAATCAATGAAATAAAAAGCGAATTGAATTTTTTAGCTGCACATCAAACCTCTACAGTGATCAGTGTTCTGTGGATGAACTCAGGAGTGGTCAAATGTTTTGGAGACGACGGGAAATATCACCCAGTAAATTTTCTAGCAGCATGTAGCATGCAGGACGAGGCGAAAATAAAATTCGTGAAAAGACATTTGGAAGGTGAGCGGCAATCATGGGCAAATATACACAGTGTTACATTCACTACATACGAAATATTTGAAAGCAGTTTCCTGAACAAGTTCTGGAGTGAAGCAAAGCAAACGTGACTCCAAAATGTGTTTCTGAATGAGCCAACGTGTAAATACGGGAACGGGTCGATGTGAGAATTTTGTAAATGTGAACTTGTGAGATTAATGTATGTGAAACATCCATTGGGAGTGTTTACTGAAATTATGACATTGAAAAGGCTGTTACTGGAAAATTTGCAGTGGGATCTAGTGCAGTCCTAGCAACTCAATAGACAAATTTTTGGGCTTTGTAAAAAAATTAGACCGCGCTTTTAAATTGAAATAGCAAAGTAAGCAGACAAATAGTTTTCAGAGTGGAAATCATAACTACTATGAAAGACATCTGGGAAGTTATCAACGGAATGCAAACAGCAGTTTTGATAAGGGAAACGGAAACAGAAACACTTCAAATGATAAATTTCAAACGGGTAATGGGAAAGGATACTTTCGTGACAGGGACCGACACCAAGAACGTAGATTTGAGGGACCGTCTTCTGGTATAATGAACCTGTGTAATGGAAGATCAGAAAACTAAGTTTTGCCGCATTTCAGGTCCGAGGATGGTAAAATAAACTGGCGATGGATGGGACGCAAGTAAACAGAAATCTGATAGATGTCAATAAATCAGCAGAAAGGTAACAGAATTTTGAAATGAAATTACTAAGGGATGAGAATCAAATAGGTAAATTTTCAAATCAGATTGTACATAAAAGGTATAATCCTAAGATAATGAAGGATAACGATAAAGGCGATTACGACTATTTAGGGCTAAATGATTTGTTTTATGAATGTGAGACAAAAGAGTGTGTGAATGTTAATAAAATGAAAGATTCTATGTGCCAAAAGGGGGCTGAAGTGGAGCTGAATTTGGTGGAGTTAGATGGTATAGAAAATTCTAAAGAGGTACTAACCAGCGGTAATGATTATAGTGATGAAGGTGATGATATTTCAGGTGATGTTGTCAACGCAAAAGTTGTTAAGGAGGTTAATAAGGGCAGCATAGCATTGGTCTCATCAGCTGTTGATGAATTTGTGTATCGACAGATATTGGTGAATTATTTTTGGAGAAAGGTAATAATGATGTTTTATGTGCTGCAGTTAATGAAAGCTGCTCGTATTGATACTTCAGAGGAAGAGATCTGTGCGTATCTCTCTACTAATGGAGGTGAAGCTGAAATTCTGGATGGATCTGTGTATCTTGAATGTTTGTCTGAGAATAAATGTGGATCTGAATTTGATGTGCAATCTGCACTTAATGTGGTGCAGGAATGTGTAGGAGAGGAAAAGGTATTATGCTTGGGTTTAAATCAAAACACAGTGATGTAATGGCAGAGGATAGTGAAACTGTGAACGGTTCTTGTATTGATGATTTGTCGACGGGGGTAAATGAGGTTTTATGTAGCGAGTTGTATGATGTATCACCGGCTGTTGAAAGTTATGTTTGTGAAGGTGTTTGTAATGACGTGGAAGTAAAAAGTAATGCTTTATTTCATTATAGTGATGTCGTAGCTACTAATGTCAATAATTTTAAGGGAGAATATTGTGAGTTTGATTCTAATATAGAAAGTGATATTTGGACAGAATGGTATCGTAAGGAGGAATGTGATTTTATTGTAACTGATGGCGATGGTACGGTAGAATATTACGATCTTTATTGCCTCATTTCTGGACTCGAGAAGTTTAAGGTAGCGAGATGTCTAGAAGGGAGAAAAAATAAAATTGGAGTGAAAGAAGCATTTAATCAATTATTTTGGGACGAGTACGAAATTGAGGGGTGGATCGAACAGGATATGTGGACTCTAGAGATGGAAGAGAAGGGACGAGACATAGAGAATGATTTATTGAGGGAACAGTGTTTAGAGCGAAAATAAATGATTAATGTTCAGTCTCTCATTGAAATTAAAGTAGATGACGAGAAAGTAGACACACTGTTCAATCCTGGAAGTAATGTGTCAGCAGTGTCGGAATGTTTTATACATAGGTTAAAGAATAAGAAATTAGTATTACTACCTGTAAACAGTGTAAAAATTAAAATGGCAGTTGGTGGTTTAAGTAAGCCAATAAGGCACGAAGTGCTCTTGGAATTCAAGTGCGAGGAGAATCATTTTAGTGTAGGATGCTTTGTAGTGAATGAACTTGTAAAAGATGTGGTGCTGGGAACAGATTTCTTATGTAAATCTAAACCTTTGCTTCGCTGTATGAGAAGTTGCTTGGATTTTGAAATTGAGGGTGTAAAAAGAAAAGTAAAATTTAAGAATCTTTTGACTGGGGACAACCAGATTGCACACACCGTAATTACGCATGGTTGGAATGAAGAGAACAGTATGTGTGGCAAGATAAAGGAAACGGTAGAAGCAGTCAAGGGTATATTGGAAGTAGAGAAAAAGGAGTTATGTGAATTGTTGTGCTGTTATGAGGACATATTTTCTGATCATCCTGGTAAAGTAACAGACTTTGAATACTCCATTAAACTGAAGCCACGCAAGCCGATTAAGTGCAAGCCTTATATAATTCCTATTGCTGATCGGGAAGCCGTCAAGGCCAGGTTAATGCAGATACTATAATGGGATATTATAGAGCAGTGTAGGAGCGATTATTGTAATCTCATTGTAACTGTAAAGAAAGAAGACAAATTGGTTATAATCGTGTTAGATGCACGTAAGATAAATAAGGTAATTGTGAGAGAATTTGACCAGCTTGGTAATATGGAGGAACCGCTGTAACAGTGTCAGCAACATAAAATTGATATCTAGTATTGACTTTACCTCAGGATTTTGGCAAATCCCACACACTCTGACTTTACACAGCTTTCTTATTCGAAGGACGAAGCTACCGGTTTAAGGTTGTACCGTTCGGCCTCACAATTTCAGAGGCAGTATTTGTGAGAGTGCTAAGCCATGTCTTAGTGGTAAGCTTGATGAGTAAGTTGGTGATCTATGTGGACAACATTTTAATAGCAACGGAGTCCTGGTACGAAGACTGTAAATTACTGGAGGAAGTGCTTGTGGCCTTAAGATGAGGTGGGATGTCGTTAAAGATTGCCAAATGCGAAATTCAGTTTCTAGGACGCACTCTTACATCTGAGGGAATGTTACCAAGTATGGAGTAACTAAAATAGATCACAGATTGTAAAAGGCCAACCAACAGAAAGCAATTAAAATCGTACCTTGGATTATGTGGGTTTTATCAAAAATCCTTGGTGAATGGAGGAATGAATGAATAACCCAAATTTATGTAAATTATTAAAGAAAAACACATCCTGGAAATGGGCTGAGGTATGTGAAAAGGAATTTCAATACATAAAGGATAAATTGTGTGCTAACAAGATGCTCTATTATCCTGACATGACCCTTCCGTTCTGTTTGTCATCAGACAGCTCAGATTATGGGATAGGCTGTGAAATCTTCCAAGAAAAACAAATCAATGGGACGATAGAACACTAGAGTGTGGCTTTCACCAGCCACATACTCAACAAGCACGAACGCAGATACAGTGTATCAGAGAAGGAGCTGCTTGCAATCGTGTATGGATTCAAAAATTTCCATATGTATTTGGAATGTGTAGAGGTAACAGTGCTATCTGACCGTAAGGACCTTAGCTTTCTGCAACACTATAGAATATTAAATGACCGTTTGATGTGCTGGGCAATATTCGTGCAGCAATTTAGTTACCAGATACGCTACATTAAAGGGACATATAATTGTATTGTCAATGCTCTGGTGCGGCTACCCGTTGGACAGGAAGACCATGAAGGGGAGGAGACAAAGAACTAATTTCAGCTGCTGTACATGAAAGGAGTACTGGCGGAAAAGGAAATTCTTGTGGTCTGCAGGGATATGCAGAGAGTGCAAAGTGATGACCCTGAACTGAAGATGATCAAAATCAACTTTGACAGCAAGGGTTGTGAAAAAATACCCCGCTGTTTCAAGATCCACAAGGTTGTGCTGTTTCGCAGAAAAGATGAGAAGACTATGCTTCCCAGACAAACATGTGGAACAGCTGATAGATTACATCCATGTAAGTCACGGTCATTATGGGGCCCAGAAGTGCAAAGAACTTAGAGAGCAGTACATCCACATTAATAACCTCGCCAGATGGATACATGCGTGGCTGGCTGCCTGTGATCAATGTCAGTGAGTAAAGTATTTTGCAGCCTGTGATCAATGTCAGCGAGTAAAATATTGCACTACAACTCAACAAGGGTAATGCAGAGTATAATATCGACCAAGTTAGGAGAGTTACTGGTGGTTGACAATTTTGGCCCACTGTCCACACAATGTGGTGGTATGAAGTACATATTTGTTGTTGTGGACCTCTTTTCAAAATTTATTAAACTTTATTTGATACAGAAAGCTAACAGCAAGATGCTGATAGCCAAATTAGAAAAGGATGTCTTTAAAAACATAATCAAACCAGAAAGGCTGTTATCTGACAATGGATCTCAGTTTACATCTAACGTTTGGAACAAATTTATGAATGACCATGGTATGAAAAACATTAAAATATCTATGTACCACCAGCGAGTAACCCTTGCGAGCGTTATATGCGAAAAGTTGGATGACTATGTCAGACTTCTGCGAGTGATAGACACTCAAAGTGGGTGGAATATGTATGTTTATTTGAGGACATTCTAAACAGTGTGAAAAGTAACATAACTCAATATTCGCTCTTGGAGGTGATGACAGGAGTCAAACAGAAATTTCTATCAACGGAGACTGTGGAGTTCCCGCAGTGCCAAGCTGAGTCAGCCTCTGAGAGGGAGCAGGCGGTAAAATCCTGTATGGAGAAGCTGGCAGCGGAAAGGAAGAAATGGCATGATTGGTGGTACAAACCAATTAAATACAAAGTAGGAGGCAAAGTCCTAGTACGTACGAAAGAAAAGTCCAGCGAAGTGGGTGGAGAAATAAAAAAGTTGTTTGAGCTGTACTATGGGCCATTTGTAGTGGCAGAATGTTCGCACCCTAATGCCTACCAACTCAAAACCCTGTTCCAGGAAAAAGAAATGTGACAAAATTGAGGCTGTACATTGAGAAGGGGAAAGTAGTTTAAGAAATAAGTGTATCTGTGTTTAGATTATAAGATTACTTGGAGGGGTAATTTGCAATGTTTTATTTCAGGATTTATTGTAGCTTGTTTGTTGTTTAGTCACATAAGGATTTTTTTTTTTTTTTTTTTTTTTTTTTTTTTTTTTTTTTTTTTTTTTTTTTTTTTTTTTTCCGGCACAAGGTCTGTGCAATTATAAAGAGATAGTTTAGATGCACATTTGGGCGCAAGGAGGTCAGGAAACTTGATTATTTGGTGAACGGTATAAAGTCAAAAATCAGTGCACAGTATGCATATAAATTAGATTTTTGGGGGGTATATAAGGGATTTATATATGTGTATGTATGTGTTAGGCTTAAGTTTTTGGATGGTTTTATGTTTGTTGTAATTTCCAAATTATAGGTTATGGTCACACAAATTTGGGTGCGTGGAGGTTGGGGAAATTTGGAAAATGAAAATTAATAATGCTTACCTAGGAAGACAGATTTATGTTTATCTACTTATCTGAGAATATTTTGGGGGAATAATTTATTGTTGTATGGAGTAACAATTTGTGTACGCAACTTCACTGCATGGAATTAAACAAGGGGTGAGATTTGTTCATATTTGTTGTTAGTTTTGAGTCGAAGGGAGTTATTTAATTTAAAAGAAAATATTAATTTGTCAATGAAGTTGATTGAGAATCAGTCACGAGATGCATGTCTCTAGTGGGACTTGAATAACGTCAGAATCATTGAAGAATTTATGAGCATCTTACAAACGCTGTAAATCAATTGTTTATGGTGTAGTTTAGATCTATTTGTATCAATTCCAGCACGGGAAGAGTTCAGTGCAAATCCTGGGTGGTTTCAGAAAGCGTTTGTTTTGTGGTATCTACAACCAAATCGAATTTCAACAGATTTGTTCCCATAAAATGATGGTGATGGAATGCAGAGCCACACAGAATTTTGGTGGGGTTCTTGGCTCTGACTCTGTGGAGCGCTGCTGGAGACTTCATTGTGATGAAAAAGTTCTGTGAAAGTGAGTGCAGTGGCAATGATGTTTCTGCGACATTTCATTAGACTGTCGATTTTGGTAAATGTATAGTTTTATTTGGCATTTAATTAATATCCCACAATTCATAATTTATATTAGATATAAGTTTCTTTAAGTTTAAAGCATGCTGCATGAACACCACTACAGATAATTACACTATTGATCCGGCACTTAGATTTATGTTATTGTATTATGAATTTGTGTTTTGTAAATTTGGGTGCTACTTCATAACATATATGGCACGCCAACATGTTATGAAGTGGAGGTGTGTGAGTTAATGAGCATTTCGCTCTCGTTTAAGTATGTGGCCGAAAGAGAGAACCTTCCAGGAATTGTGAAATGAATCCTGTCATCCAGAACCGTGTGCCACGAAGAGCACAGATTCGCCACAAGATGGGGAAATTCACAGGCATCTGTTGTGCTGAATGAATCCAGGCTGGTCAGGCCTAAGCGCTGTAGTGTGCAAGTGAGACAGACGAGAACCTGCGCTAAAGGGAAACCCCGTAGGAGCTGTTTGTGCCCAGTGTGGTGTAACAGTGTTTAATATGGTGGACCTAAGATCGGCCATAAAGGGAAACATTCATGAAAACTACTTAATTCTGTAGTAATTCAGGGAATGAAGCCACAGTAATTTTTATCTACTATTTTTCTTAAATTTTCATGGTGATCCCAATAAAACTTAAATATTGATCATATTTATAATAGTTTAGGATTTACTGTTAAAGTGAAATTAACAAGTTTTGTAACAAAGACCTAAATTCTAAAATCTGAACACTTTTATCAATCTTAACGAAGGACATTTCACATAAAAATGCATCCTTAAAATGAAAAATGTTGCAAATATCAACTCTGTAACTTTATTTGTATAAAAGATATAGTAAATTTAAATTACAGTATTTTCAGTTAAGCATCAGATCATCATTTCCTCCACACATAACCCACTGAACGATGACAGCATGACACCTTATTGAACCATTAGGTAATACAGGGTGTATACGACCTGGGACAACCGGGAGATCCAGGAAAAAAGCGGAAATTTTTTCATCTGGGAGAAAAACAGGAATAACCCGGGCATTTTTTAGAATTCTGGGAAATTTTCATTGTTTTAGTTTTCTGTTAAAATTTTGCAATTTTGACTGGTAAGAACTAATACTCTAACAAAGGATATTACTGTATCCCACTACTGCAGAATAATACTTTAACAATAAAACATAAATGAGAGAAAAAATCGAAAATAACTTAATTTGCAAATGAAATGCGCCATATACAATAATGACACACAGTGCTCATGCAATCGTCTGCCAACAGCAAAATGTGTCAAAGGCTTTAGGAAAACTATGCAATGTTTCATAACAACAAATTGCCTCTGATGAGCGTGAAATCAGAACTGTTTACATTAGATTCGTTTTAGCAGTTACGAATGGGCTCATGCGCATGCGTAGTTGAGTCACGTTTGAGTAGTAGATTCTCCCACTTCTGGCTACAAGAATGTGGCTGTTGGCTGTGCAACAAGCAGCTAGATGCTACCTGGAAAATGGGGCGCCAAATTCATATTCTGGAGGGAAAAGAAATGTGTTTCATAAAGCACCTAGCATCCAGCGCACGTTGGTCTATCAGTTATTCGTATGATTTTGAGATGCATCCCTGTTGGTTTTTGAACATTTTTGAACCCATTTTAAGTTGATTTTTGAATGTGTGCATAGTGTACGTGATGTTTCTGACAGGAGAATCCTCATCGCATCTAAAAATAAACTTCTGCAGACAAAAGGGGATGGGGCTATATGAGCTGAGCGACTGCCAATCGCTGTCTGATTATGTGATTGATGTCCATCCCTGGTAGCTGAGTGGTCAGCATGACAGAATTTCAATTCTAAGACCCCAGGTTTGATTCCCAGCTGGGTCGGAGATTTTCTCCGCTCAGGGACTGGGTGTTGTGTTGTCCTAATCATCATCATTTAGTCCCCATCGACGCGCAAGTCGCCGAACTGGTGTCAGATTGAAAGACTTGCGCCCGGCGAACGGTCTACCCAACGGGAGGCCCTAGTCACGCGACATTTCCATTTATGGGGTTGCGAATGATCAGTGTTGTTATAATTACTAGCGAAATCCATAGATTCAGACTACCAGACTGGAAATAAATGACTAACAGGAATAACAGGTGAGAAAGATTACGTATCGTCTTCTCGGTGTACCCAGGAAAATGAAATTTTGACAGAAAATTTTTGGCCAGATCGCTACACTAGTAAGGACCAGTTGAACAGTCCCTGGCTAGCAGTCGCTTAAGTTCTGTTCTGGAAGTAACATGGAAAACGTGTTGTACAAACACATAATAACGCCTAATCGGAGAATAATTGTGGGATAACTAAACCTATGATTCCGGCAGGGTTAGTGAAGTTAATCGACGAACAAATTGTGACAATGGCAGGAATAGCTACGGAATTTGTGATGATTGTTTGTTAGAAAGAGGAAGGAGAAGAAACGGGGACATCACACAAATTATGGAACAATAAGATGATTCCAAATTTATGTAAAAATTTCGTAATACTACCTTTTGATCTCATGCGTGAGAAACTGATGCCTATGAATGAAATGTGAAATTAATTCCTAACATAAAGCAGTTTGCTTGTAGTAGGCATAATAGGCATTTGATATCGGTACTTTGTGAATTATATTCTGTCGTGTTATAAAAATGACCATTTTTGCCAAAACAGTCTCATTTATTCTGTGTGTGCTACAAAATTGCTGCAATATAAGAAAGGCCTATTTTGTTTTATCTAGCCGACAGTGATAAAATAGATGTAATCAGATTGAGAAACCTCACCAGTCTTGGGTATTATTTGTATTAACAGCTTACGCAGTATTAGATAATGACATTTCGATTTTTCATGTAGCAAAACGTTTGATGAACTTTGATGAGGTAATAGATTCTTTCGCAATAAGGAAAGCACACCATGTAAAGCTGCAGCAAGATTAGAGAGAAAAAATGCTAGGAACTAAGGATTGAAGAAATGTGTACTTTCTTGCTTGTCTCTTGCCTTTACTGGTTTTATGTATCCTACATTTAATTTTATGTCACTCAAAACATCAAGTTATTAGCTAATAGGCAATAAAGAGTGCAAATTTTCTGAAGAGTTCTTGTTCTCCCAATTAGAAATAATCCGTTCTGCTATTAATTGTGAGATTTTTTTTAAAAGAGGGCAGGCTGTCAAACCGGCTGTCTGGGAGCAGGAGAGGCACCATAGGACATTTCAATTTCCACTGTCCTGAATATAGTTTCACGGCATCCATTACAAAATATACACGTTTCAATTCCACAGAGCAAAATACAGTGACGTGTGATAGAAGAATGCTATATGAAGAGGCGTGGCACTGCACTTTAGCACACTTAAGACCAAATAACGTGTCTTACATTTCCTCAAACACGTATCTTTCATGTTTCAGACTTTTCAGAAAGATGCGCCCTATAAGATGAACATATTTTTGAAAATTCGAGTCTTTTTAGTATTGACGCGGTGAGCATATATCGTAGAACCAGGTCTGATGCGCAGAGCAGTCTGCATTACAGTGGGTAATCTCCATGTGACCCGTGTTTATTCAAAGCTGTCTTTATTCCGACGAATAACACATACAAGAGATACAGGTAAATAGGTGTACTATTCCACGCCGTACCTCCACCAGAGTGAAGGCTTACAAGGGCGTAACACCTCAATGTATAAAGATAGAAAATAAACATAACTTAAGTAACAAAACAAAACACAGAAACAAGAAGAGAAGGAATAAAGACAGGTTATTACTCCTGTGATAGACCCCAGGAGTCAGGGTAGAAGAGAACCAGTGCTCTATCCAACACCAGCCCTGGGCATCGGGGGATGACCCGTCATACGCTCGAAGATCTTGTACGAGGCGCATCACGATGTCAGCACCCTTGATGAAATGATGGCGAATTCCCACACCTTGAAGTCCAGCATCAAGAGGTCACGCGCAGATTGTGGGGACCAGGTTCCCCTCCAGTTCAAGGTGGCCGAGGAGTAGACAACACTCTGGACGCCGGGACGAAGGTCGAGGACAGCACGCCTGATGGACGGTGTTTTGTATTTCGCCACCTTCTGCTGGTGACACCAGTCAAGCCGGAAGTGGTCTCTGACTATCTGGGCATCGACGATGTGGGCCTGGCCGTCTGTGACCGCGATGATGTCAGGGTTGTGGATGCCTTCTGATGTTCGAAGGTGGGGTTCCACTGAGACATCGAAGCTCCTTTGAGCGAGTCCACGCACGAGGTACTTCACAACAGCGTTGTGACATTTCACGTGGGACCCGTGCGTTTGTCCACAAGCCTGGATGAAGTGGTTCACGGTCTCGACAGCCCTGGAGCCTGTGCGGTATCGCTTGTCAGCCATGCGCCCGCGACTTTGACACGCCTTGGAGGGCAAGGTGTTGATGTGGGTGCGGATGGCGTTAATGAAGTCACGCCCAGATAGAAGACGACTGGTGTAGGTGACCCACTGGTGCTGCCCCCGGGTGGTGGCAGACTCCGAAAGGGCCACACTGTCGAAGGCGACGTGCAGGCGAGCTGCCCACATGTCCCCGACCTGCTCCGACATCATGAGGACGTGGCCTTCCCATGTTAAGTGCCGCTTGAGTGCCGCGACCTTGCGTTGTACACGGCGCAGGCCCGCAACGTACACAGCTGGACCCATCTTCTGCAGTGTCAGGAGGCGGCCCCGCCATAGAATAGGGCCCATCCAACAGCAGATGGAATGCCGAGGCCCTCATGGGCTACAGGAGAGTAGAAGTAGCCCAAGGGTGTGTGTGCTGGGAGGCAGAACCATCTTCTGACAGCTGCGCGCACTGCGGTGTCGATGGTGTTCAGGGTACCGATCCGAGTGCAGCTGAGGGCCAGCCCATGATACAGGCCTGGCAGCAGCACATGCATAGAGGCACTGTTGCGGCTTCAGAGGAATCCGGGTGATGACGTCCAGCTGCTGCTGCAGATGGTGGTGAGGATGGGACAGGCACCAACTGGAAGAGGAGAACTGCAGCCCCAGGTATCGGAAGGTTTCACCCACGCATAGGGCCAGCATGGTGGTGTCGCCAGCTGTGAAGGTGACGGTGTCGTCCACCTTCACCTTCTGCTCGCGGCCCGAAGCCACTAAGGCGAGGGTGAAACACTTCTGAGCATTGATGTGCAGCCCCAGATGGGCGAGGGCAGCTGTGGCTGCGTCGATGAGGGACTGCAGTCCTCTCTTCGTTGATGCAAACAGCAGGACGTCATTAGCAAAGGCCACAGCATTGATCTTGCGACCTAAAATCTGGGAAGGCAAGGTGTTAAGCATCATGTTCAAGGCCATATTAAAGAGTAGGGGAGAGAGTGGGTCCCCTTGACGGACACACCTTGATGGCTACACGGCCATGCCCACGCCGCCGCTGCCCGCTATCACAGTCGTGCTGCCCCCGTAGCAGCTCTCGACGTAGTCGGCAAATTCAGTCGGAAGACCATGCGCTTTTAGCACAGGTTGAAGAGCAGCATGGTTGAGCGAATCGAACGCCTTGGACACGTCGAGAGATGCAACAAAGACAGACCGGCAGGAGCGGACTGCGCCGACTAGGGCCTGGTCGAGGATGAACGTGTTTTCCAGCATCCCAGCCCGAGGGATGAAAGCCCGCTGACATTCGTCCACAGCACACAGACGAATCAGGCGCGAGGCCAGGACCTTGTGAAAGGTCCTCGCCAGCACCGAGCATATGGTGATGGGGCAAAAGTCAGTGGGGGATGCTGGTGCAGCCGTTTTGGGAAGTAAGGTGGTCTGGGCTTGGAGGTGGGAGGGAGGGAGTGCTTGCGCAAGGAGGAGGAAATTCAGGAGCTTCAGCATCACGTCACGCGGCAGGTGGCGCAGCTCGACTGGAGTAAGGCCGTCCGGACACAGCGCAGAACCCCTGGGTGGCAGAGAAGCAGTGACCTCTTCTATTGTGATCGGCCGCCATAGGCAGTCTAAGTCCACGGGCTGCGAGTGCGGCAGGAAGCGGTCACTGATGGCACCAGCGGTGGACTGCGGCTGCTGCTGGGAGAGGTCGGCCCAGAAGTCCTACAGACCGGGGATGTCCGGTGGCGGCTGCAACAGGGTGCCATCCAGGAGGCCCCGCACGCACCGTGCGCGGGATCTCCGGAAGGCCTCCTGTGTCCATGCAAACTCCCACCAGTGCCGCCCCCTCCGGCACTCAGGTGGCTGCTGCCGCTTAGGTGGCGAGCGCGGCGTCGACCTGTGAATTCTCCCCCCCTTGGAGCCAACGGCGGCGAGGGCATCAGGGAGCATGCCCAGGATGTCCCGCTAGATGCTCCCAGATAGTCACATCGACATCGGCATCTGGCGGCGGTGTCCCTGGCGGTGTCGTGTTGTCCTCTCCCCGTCTGGCGGCGGCAATCCCGGCAGCCCCAGGCTGGACGCCAGCTCCTCCACGTCCCTCTCCCGCAGGCTGGCCAGAAACTCCTCCACACGCTGGCGGTGCGCAGGTTATTGCCTCTGGCACTTGATGGAGTCGAGCGACCTGTCGGGAAAGAGTCGGAGGAGCTCCTGATTGGTGAAGAAGGACCGGCAGTCCCTCCGAAGGGAAGGCTGCACCTCCGCCCAGGCAAGCGAGAGGACCTCCTCCTCGGACCACCTCGCATCTTTAGGTCTGTCACGATGGCCGCGTTGGCTGCCACCTGGTGTTGTTGGCGGCGATGGACCCCCAGGCCGGACTTGATGGTGAAGGCGCGGGAACAGTCAGGGAATTCGTGTGCTGCATCTTGTTCAGGAACCTCAGCTGGGTGGCTAGTGATTTTGCTGTTTCCCCTTTGTTTACTCTCACTTCAAATGAAAACAAAACGGATGTCTGTGGCCAGGAGCTATCAAGTGAATTAAAATACATTCACATAATTACGGAAGGCTAACATATGTTTTTAGTTTCAGATTTTATTTTATTTCCACCTCTCTGTCAGTCAAGCATTAATTGCCTTGCAGAACAATGAATTATTTTTGTCTTTTTGCTAAAGAAATTTGACTTTTATTAACCTTTTCTGCAGAGGCAGTCAATGTATTTGAAACGAAATATTTAATTCCACAGTACTGGTTAGTTTCAACTGTTCGCTACATTTCAAGTGCACATTTTCATCTTCTAGCATGTATGGCATTATGCCATAATAAAGAACCAAACATGATATAGTACAGTACTGGTGTTCCAAGAAAATGTACATCCCGAAAACCAGACTGAAAAGGTTAATATCAGGTCGAGGTCTACTTCATTGGGAGTCTGAGCATACAAATGTGCACTTTAAGTTTACACTTTAAATGTGCCCAATTTAGTATGGTTCACGAAATTCCAATGCTCTTGGAGTATCCTCTAATGTCTTGTTTCTTTTATGACATAATGTATGATCTTTCATTGTTTTACACTATGTACATATGGGCTGCATCATGGCAGTTGCGCAAGCGCGGTGTCGCCTGTTATCTGCTCTCTCTGGCAACTGCTGAAACAAACCTATTTCTAACAGGTTGCAGGAAAATATTGTGAATGATGGTTTGAAAAGTGTTACTTTCAAAGTAAATATCCATTTACGTAAGTTGAACTATGTGCGAGAATGTACCATGAACTTCTTAAATCACAGAACATTTGACTCTTATTTAAAAATCACCTCTTTGATGACGACCCATTTAGAAGAATTTATAACCCTGAAGATCAGACATTTATGTCATTATTAGAAATTTTACTATCACGTTTGTGTGATATATCTTAAAGTGTAACACGCACAATAAAGATCAACATTACATGCAAAAGCTTAGCTTCTCTTACAGCCTGTTAACCTTAGAGACCAATATTATATGTGAAAGCTTTGCTTTCTTGTAGCAACACTACGTATATTAATGTAAACTATTAACTTACCCTGTTTGTGTGTTCATGCTACTTAACAGTGATGTTGCTGTTGGCTGACTACATTACGTGTCCTATGCTCTGAATATTCGCTGTCATTGGCTGGCGAGATCTCATGACATGAGGTTTGACTGGCTTACA
Organism: Schistocerca serialis cubense; assembly: GCF_023864345.2. Taxonomy (NCBI): domain Eukaryota; kingdom Metazoa; phylum Arthropoda; class Insecta; order Orthoptera; family Acrididae; genus Schistocerca; species Schistocerca serialis. The sequence goes on along the minus strand of NW_026048515.1, from coordinate 1,579,723 downwards.
AAAGTGCATCGCAATCTCGATTTTAATGATTCGGAAAGTAACATGCAGTGTTTGGTTTCAATTCCAATGTATACTTTCGTAATATGAAAATACACAGTGTACATGTTTCTGCACATCAAAGATATTCCCAAAACATGTCTTTTTCCCTGAGTTTTGATTTCTAAAGTGCCGGGAAATTCTACGCTCTTGTATACAACCATAACCATTCAAAGGATTGATAAGTTTTGCAGTTCTGAGGGAAAATATACTGTCACTTAACATGGAAGAAGTGTGTTTTCACCCTGGAGAAAGTGTATTTTTGACCGTGAAATCTGGGAAAAATCCGGGAATGTTTTTTCCTTGTCCACATATGCACCCTGTAATAGAATATTTGTTATAAACTTAGTGCATAATAGTTGCTTTTGTACTTTATTTATTTATCAGAAAGCACTTTGTTGCAAGGCTACTGGCTGTGACATTCAAAGTTAAGAAGGCAATTGTATTGGTTTTATGTAAAAGAATTTAACGTTTATTATGTAATGGATATTATTGTTACTTTATTTAGATCATGATAGTGGCCAAGCTTTGATTATTCAAATATTTTAAAATGTAAAATAATGTAGAATAAGCTGTAGCCAATCAGGTGGATGGCTTCAGGGAACAGAACTGTGCTAGTCAGTTGAGCGACGATGTTCAGTATGCAGGAAACACGGCCAGAGACGGGCAGAGGAACAGTGCTGGTGGAGATGCAAAAGCGAACGATCGGTCTTTAGATAGCTAGGGAATGAAACAACTTAGAAAATTTTGCTTTGTGTGGTATCACGTGAATTAGTCTCTGAGTGGTGAGCAGCCGCACGCCTGGTGTGAATTCTAACTTCTTGCATAGATAACGAGGTGGAGTATTGGACTTGTATTCCGCAATGAGACTGAATGATCGAACTGTGTCGAATGAGTATGTGCTAGAGTGTAACAGTAACTATAAAAACGACCACTTTTGCTATTAGTTTGCTTTCTGAATAAACATTACTCTAACCAAATCACACCTGTGTGGCCTACATCATTTATGGATCATTAATTTAGTTACTGTTATTATATGTTATATTAACTTTGCATGTTTCATATATTTTCGCAAAACTTGCCATCAGCCTGACCGTTTAAATAAAGGGTCACAAATGTCTAATTTAGGGCATTTAATGTGACATATACAGTTCAACCCCTAGACGAGTTTGAGCCAAGACATTTTTTCGCATGTGAGCCCAAATATCTTTGGGATGTTTGCTCACAGTAGCCAGTGGGATGACACCTTCAAGTAACTAAATAAAGGTGAGAAAAGAGAGGATGAATTTCTAGCACTGAAATTAAAACCATTCTCTTCTGTGCTGTTGTCATAAATATTTTACTGTTTTTTCTTAATGTGTTATTTATTATGAGGTTGTGATTAGGGTGGAACCTAATAGCACTGCTTAAATTAAATTACTAATCTCGGTTGTTAAAATATTAGCCAGTTTTGTATGAATGTGTTACAGTTTCGGAGGTTGTGGATACTGTTGTCAGAATGTGACAGTGTTCCTTGGTCTCTTGTTTCATAACATGTATCTTTGCTGCTCTCTCATTGCCTGTATAGAACTGCCAGCTGACACACCCTCTTTCTTTCTCTTCATATATCACTGTGAATGCTTACAATATTGCAGCACCAAATTGGGGAAAGACTAAAATGTGCAGCTTGTGGCTATTTTAATAAAAGCACAGGTCATGACTTGTTTTGTTATAGTTTAACTCGTTGGGAAGCTGAAGATTCCTAACAGGAACTTATGCAGAATTCATGTAGCAGTTTTTATACACGCATGTCTTGTGACAGATTTGTTAATACTGGTTCAAGTAGAAGTGTATGTTAGATCCACATTACATGCCACATTATAATGTGGGATATTTGGCACCTTGCGTAATATTTACTGGTTTGTTCTGTAAACCACTTATTGAGACATTGCAGAAGTGGTGCTGTGAAAATTGTGCACAACACACTACCCTCTCTTATGGTACTCTCAATCTGTTCTTTAATGCCTTGCATATTGTTTGTTCAACTAACTTCTTTAATTGTATAGCGAAGATGCTGAGTTACACACACACACACACACACACACACACACACACACACTAACAAAACTGCAATCTCATACAACTGAAACCACACTGAATGTGTGTGAATTTTGTTTTGTGTGTGTGTGTGTGTGTGTGTGTGTGTGTGTGTGATGGCTGAAAGCTTTAATTGTGAAAGTCTTTTTGTTGTGCCTATCTGCGACTCAGCATCACCACTATATGGTGAGTAGCAACTTTTCTTTTCGTAATATTGTCACATTCCATCCTGGATTTTCCATTGTTTAACTTATTTAGGGAAACTGAAATGCCATTCAATCATGACACATAATATCTCATTCCAAATCCCGAGTTTAGACATAGGTATTTAGATGGTCAGTTTGTATTGAACTGCGCATACTCAATTAGATTTCAGGAGTGTTTGTATACAGTTCCTTAAATTTTTCCACCAAATCTTAAGATTTTATCCTCACAAACCTTAAATGTGTTTATTCAAGCCGTTCACAACAATAAAAGTAAGTCTTTTAAATTGACTCTGTTCTTGTTGCAGGATAAACAATCACCCCACACTTTGTAAAGTAATTGTTACGGATGCTGTTAGCGGTCAGCGTTTGACTTCTGCAACTGTTGAAACTCATGAAACTGATCTAATTCATAATCAGAGCTTGCACACTCCACTTCTCCTTCATGCTAGCTATGAGGTGCGTGTTAATTTCCAAATCCGTACAAACACAGAGGAGCAGAGTGACACAGCTAAATTAAATGCAAGTCCACTTGCTCCAACACCACAGTTTAGTTGGGGAGCTGATGGTGGAGTTTTGCGTTTGTTGGAACCTGCTCAGAATGGTTCTTGTTTACCCATATCACTGAAATATGCTGTGTCTGGTAAGTACAGTATGCATATCAGCATGACATTGAAGTTTCTGTGTAGATTAGTGATTTGTTATTGTATTGAAGTTTCTGTGTAGGTTAGTGATTTGTTATTGTACATTTTGTTCTGCATGACCTTCTGCACTGTTGACAGTCAAAGACCGATATACATGGATCAGAAACTGAGCCAGACTTCTTTAATATTTTACATAAATTTTTCCCCTAAGAACACTCCCCACAAAGGAAAACTGTGGGCAACGAGCAGCTCAGACAAGAAGAGAATAGAAGCTTATGAAATGTGATGCTGTAGAAGAATGCTGAAGACTAGGTGTGTAGATCAAATAGCGAATGAGGAGGTACTGAATAGAACTGGGGGCAATTTTGGCACATCTTTACTAAAACAGGTGATCATTAGATAGAACACTTTCTGGCATCAAGGCATTATCGATTTGGGAACAGAAGGAAATGTGGTGGTGGGGGTGCAGAATTTTAGAGGAACACCAAGGCTTTAATATGATAAACAGATGTAGTTTGCAGTAGTTACGTAGAGATGAAGAGGCTTACACAGGATAGACTATCATAGAGAACTGCATCAAACCAGTCTGTAGATTGAAGGCCACAACAACAACAACAACAACAACAACACTCTCCACACCCTTCAGCGCAACTTCCATAGAAATTGCTTTCAGTGCAGCAGAGTATATTGTGTTAATCTATTGGAGTCTGCGAGGTGATGGAATATGTGACTGCCACTAGTAACACCCCTCACCCTTTAACTATGTTTAAAAGTTCATTTAGCAGTTGCAAATTTAGTCAAAGCTATTGGAATTTATTTATTTGGGGGGGGGGGGGGGGGGGGGGAGGGCTAAAGAAGTTACATTCAAGTGAATAACAAAACGTTAAGAGCTGTGGCCATGTGCCCATTACCAAGTCCAGTTTCTGTTTTGATCTTGTATATAGTTGACAGCATTTTTGTGCTGAAGTGTAAAAGATAATGTAACGTCTTTTGTTATAGCTAGTGCTTAGTTTGTTAGTTATTTGTGTGTTCCATTGATGATAATTGCAGTCTTCTGCTGTGTTTTGGAGTGAGTCACTTTACAATTATGACACTGCACATCCTTCATTCCACTTTCCAATTCCCCTGAACTGTTAGCAAATGTATGTCCCATCATGCCTATGACACTTGAGGTTTTTTATGTTATTTGTTGAGAGTCGTAAAATGTTTTCGAAGTTCTTTCCTGTTGTGCTCTGTATTTAATTTCAATGTGTTTCTTACAGTTTGTTTTCTACTTAACCCAGAACAAAATAAAGTGATACTTTCTCCTCTTATTGTGTTAAGTGAAATCAGTGACTTTTCCGTAATAAATTAGGTAGTGAAGGTTGCATGTTTGACCATCAGCTGCTTTTATTGTAAACCCAAATATTGACTAGTTTCAGTCATGGACCATCTTCACGGATAAGGGTTAAAATGGTTTAAGCCATAACAGTATATTTGTCACTACTTCAATAGTGTGTAGATAATGTTATGAATATTAATGTACAACACAGGGCTTTTAGAAGCAAACATACAAGAACACTGACAGTTCATGAATGTCATTTGGTTACTATTCAGTTCCTCATAAAGATTCAAAAAAAGTTCAATAGGCTGTGTACTATGAGATACCACTAAACCCTTACAATCTGAAATTCTATATTGCCCATGTGTTCCTGACATGGATGCGTGACTTTATTTTGTAATATCATCTCTCATGCTCCATTGAAATATTTATCAAATCAGGAGGTCTGTAAGCTAACACATCATTTTCCCATGGCTTCACAGAACTGAAACTTGCATTGAGATACTGCTAACATTGGCACCTCTAACACAGCTTCTCTATGGCCAGAGATATACTTTTCTTATTCTGTTAATAACTGTGTAGTATTTGCCCTGCAACCACATACTTACCATTGATAAGCAGCCAGACTCCATTTGAAAGGGTAAATAATAATAAAATATGAAAATAAATGGTATAGTAAAGAAATATGGCATGTAAGGGTATAGGGCTCTTACAAAGTAATTTTTGCTTCCTATGACAAAACAAAGAAATAAAAGTGTAAAGTTTTTGATGTTGTTATGTGGTACACCATTACACGTGTGTGACTCCCTCCCACCTTTTCTCCACCTTAACTACCTCAGATATTTATCTATCCAGATGCATTCATAAAGAATACAAAATAATTTAAGAAACACATTCTGAGAGAGAAGAATGTTAATTTCTCAATGGTCATTTTTTTGTGACGTTTTAACTAAGTTACCTGTTCTCCATGCTCTCTTTTTTAAATATTTGTCTTCAGATCTTAGAAAAATGTAACCATTTTGTGCTTGCTGTTGGTTTTTCTTTTCAGTGATACCTCAATCAAAAATCTGTAATATTTCTTATTATTTTGCCTTTGTTTGTCACCTAAAATTAAGCTAGAGTTATTAAATATTTTTACTAAGCTAGAGTTATTAAATATTTTTACTAACTCTTTTCCTTTCATGTTGCAGATGTTTCTAGACTCCAGCAGCACATCAAGACTGCTACAAGGCGTAGACTGGAGTACAGCCACAAAGCGAAAACCCTTCAGGACCAGCTGGCCTCTGAACAACATGAATTTGGAGACATTGCATTTGTGCCAGTCACCGACACATACCGAAATCTGCCACTAAAGCTTCTTGCCTTCTTCAAATGGTGATCATTTCTCTCTAACAATATATCTTCCAGTGATGATGAGGAGATAAAAGGTTCCTGATGATATAACAAAAAGCCTGTCTTTTTTGTAGGAAGGTGTTAAAATTGTTTATTGGCATGATGTTAAATTCTAATCTCCCTTCTTTCACACTATTCTCCCACAAATACCAACTTTTCAAGATGGCTGTAGTGCACTCAGTTTGGTCAACTGACAGTGCTAAAAATGACATCAAGATATAGAAACACCTAGCTTATAGAAAAAATTCAGCTGTATCCCCACTAGACCTCAGATCACTATGTATAAAATACATGTTTGGCAATTAGCTGCTTTTATTGTAAACCCAAATATTGACCGGTTTCAGTCATGGAACATTTCATAAGGGTTAAAATGGTTTAAGCCACAACATTACATTTGTCATTACTTAAATAATAATGTCATGAATATCAATGTATGACACAAGGTTTTAGAAGCAAACATACTAATACCAAGCATATTCTTAGTATTAATATCTTTTCTTTGGGTTTAAAATAAAAGCAGCTTATGGTCAAACATGCATTTTATACATTACTTGACAGCTGTTGATAGTCACCTTCCAGCTTTTAGTACAGTCTTTGGTTCTGTAAAAGTATTCCCGTCTTCATGTAGGTGGTCAAATCTCTTAAACTGATTTCCAGCCTCATTTCATTTTGAATGACAATATAATTGGCAACCTTTATTGCAGATTACTCATGCTCAGCTACATTTTATAGCTTTGTTGCAATCAAATTCTAATATAATCAAAACTGGTCCAGAAATTCTATTGAAACACCTCATTTCATTCACATCTGAGGATGGTTTCTAACATTCTATCAAAAATTTCCGTCTCATATTTTTAAAAAAAGTCTCGCATGGCCCTCAGTCTTTTACGATTTTCATAGTTAATGCATGTAAAGTCTCTCTTGCTGTTTCCCTTTCCTCCCTTTTTAAGTAATGAAGAAGTGCGAGGCTCTTAAAGTTTATGAAGCTTGCAACTTTTACATGCTTTTTATTTGCTGCTAACTAATTACAAGCTTTTTCCTATGTTTGCTTTTTTTATATTAATTTTTTCTGTAATTATGTCATGAAAAATCTTTCTTTATCAAAGTTTGTGCAGATCTGTTGTAACATCTATGATCTTTCTTAAAAATTTACTCAGTAATGTAAAATACCTAGCAAAACAGATTTGACTGATACTAAACTTATTTTTGACTATCAGTAAGTTGTCATATGCAGCAAGTATTGAGCTATTCATCTGGCACACAATCATGCAAGGGCTTCCTTCCTTGACAAATAAAACTACTTCCTTACACCTACAAAAAAAATCTGGTGTTGAGCATATTTATCATATATTTTCTGTGGAATGTGGTCCTTGATAATTACCGAGTAATCCTGTATTCTCTAGCTGTGTGGTCTCTCTCTCTCTCTCCAGCATTGAGAAGCATCCTGACAACTGGTGCGAAATTATTCTGAAAGACATTCAGCCTTAGATGACATTTTCTGTTATCTCCAAATTGAGCATATCTACAGTCACTTTTGTTGACCGTTTTCTTTTAAATTTTAGAAAATTAAAGACAGTCTGTATAAAGCTGGCCATTACAATAGCAATGCCATGAACACATCGTGTGACAATGTCAGATAGACATGATGTGTACTACATTTTTGCATATGCAAATAACATTTCAGCACAACCATATCTGCATCTCATTGCTGCCCTGGTTCAATTCCCAGTTGCGTCAGGGATTTTCTTGCCTCGGAGACTGGGTATTTGTGTTTCATCTAATCATTATCATTGTCACACAAGTTGTTGGAGTTGAGTGAAATTCAAAAACTTGCACTAGGTGGCCGAACTAACCCAGACAGGGTCTCCTGACCATTAGTGCCATATGATTATTTCATTTCAGCACAACCATCAAAGTAGATAGACTGGAACCATCCACATTCTTTATATAAGGGAAGATTACACACTGAGTTTCTCACAGCAGAAATCACTTTTGAATGTTGATTGATTGTGAGGAGATCACATTATGCCTCTCTCTCTCTCTCTCTCTCTCTCTCTCTCTCTCTCTCTCTCTCTCTCTCTCTGTGTGTGTGTGTGTGTGTGTGTGTGTGTGTGTGTGTGTGTGTGTGTGTGTGTATATGTTCTGAAGTGATGTATCGTGTTTAATGGCAGACGGAAGAATGTTCGTGACAGAGATCCGTCTGGCTGACCCTCCTTGGTGACTGATAGATTCCAAGCAAGGATTGAAACAAAAATCCAAGAAGACAGGCATTTCACAATTAGTGAACTGCACTCATTCTTTCAGACATTTCAAAAACTGTGTTTGACAAGATTATTACTGCAGATCTGGCTATAAAATGTGTGTGCCAGGAGGATTCCTCGAATTTTGTCAGACGAACTGAACGTACCAATGTAACATAACAGTATATGATCATTAGGATAAGGATGACTTGAAGTGTTGACCTAAGGTGTCAGACTGTCACACTTGCAGGCTTATAACAATTTTGTGACAGCCTTATTCCAGTTATCTGATCATTTAGAATTCAGTTTATTATACCAATTCATATTTTGTCATTAATTTCATTCTGACTTTAGCAAACAAACATATATTTCTGCACTGGTTTGACTGTTACTAATCAACACTTGAACATAAAACATAAACAGTTCTCATTTTGTAACTGCAGGGTAATTTTTGTGAGGATTGAAATTGGCATGCTGTTTGTATTTGTGTAGTAAACTCACAAAAATGTTAGAAACATTTTCCAACTAATAATCATCATGAGATAAGCAACTTTATAAAAAATCATTGTTAGTGAATATATTTTATAAATTTCAATATTAAAAGCTAAAAGCCATGTAAAGCTTTATGTTGCAGTATGAGAGGAATGAGTTAATGCATAACTGAATGATGACAGTATGTGCACTCTTGCAAGATTTTGATTTTAATCCATAATTTTCTATTTCCAATAATGGATGACATAGTCAGTAATTGTTACAAATATATAAGGAGTGGCGTAGTTTTCCGACAGTTGTTGTCAGCTGATTTTGTTACAGTATTATGCAACAAATATGTAATTTTGAAAGAGGACATGGTGTCAACCTGAATTTTTTGAAACTTCTCTTAGCACTATAAAATCTATAGACACTGTCAAGGGCTCAGCAAGTTGCAGCAAACTTTGGTGCAGCAGATAACTTGCAAATTCTTTGACAGCTACTGCAGCACCGGAGATTGTTGAGAAGTGAAGATGAATATTTGCTAATTAATTGTCATGGCCTGGTATATTTCAGAACACGAAACCAAGCAAATGGTAACTGCATTGACATTTCTCAGTTGCTATGAAAGGGATGATGATGAATTTTTGAATCAAATTGTCACTGGTGATGAGATTTGGATAACAAATTTCACACCAGAGACAAGGTGCCAATAAATGGAATGGCATCATTTGCAATCCACAATGACATCAAGAAAAGCAAAACAAATTCTGAGCACCAGAAAGATTATGGCTACGATGTTTTGAGGTCATAAGGGTGTCCTGCTAATTGACCACATGCCTAAAGGTGAGACCATAAATGCAGTGGCCTGCTGTCACATACTTCAACGACTCCACTGTGCCATTAAAAACCAGAGGCATGGAATGCTAACCAATGGAGTCATCCTCCTTCATTATAATGCTTGTCTGCTTGCAGTGGGTGTGACATGGCAGTTTCAGCTGGAAATGTTTCAACATCCGTCACACAGTCTGGACTTAACCCCAAATGATTATCACTTATTCCCCAAATTATTTTTTGAGTGGACAACACTACAGAAGTGATGATGAATTTAAAGAAGTCATTAATCAGTGGTTCAACAACTTGGTGGAAACTGAGTATGCAGGATGCATAGAAAATGGTATGATGAGTGCCTAAATTTGAACAGTGACTATGTAGAAAAGTAGCTTGGGTATCAAATTGTATATGAAATACAGTTTTCTTTAATTGTATCAGATAAAAATTTCTGTAGAGAAAATGTTCCTTACTTTCCTAATGACCTCATAATTAATGCCGTATTGTGGCATGGAAGATGTTGCTGAAACTGAGTGAATTTAATTTGGTTTTGAAATAAGTAATCACTTTGGTAATAAATGTGTGACCTATCATTAACTGTTATCAATCAGGCCTTTCATTGTTCACTTCCTAAAAGTTAGTACCAAAAAAATATTAATTATTGTAGGAAAGAGGAGAGAGGCGACATCTATTAATATGACACATCAGCCAATCGTGTTATAGCTTATCAGAATTCAACAGTGGCAGGATAGTGGCCTTTTCATGGCTGTGGTTTATCATTCAGTGATATTGTTATTTGTATTCATGAGGGCAGCAGCCTTTTCAGTAGTTGCAGGGGCAACAGTCTGGATGATTGACTGATCTGGCCTTGTAATACTAACCAAAACGGCCTTGCTGTGCCGGTACTGCGAACAGTTGAAAGCAAGGGGAAATCACAGCCGTAATTTTTCCTGAGGGCATGCAGCTTTACTGTATGGTTAATGATGATGGCATCCTCTTGGGTAAAATATTCCGGAGGTAAAATAGTCCCCCATTCGGATCTCCGGGCGGGGACTACTCAAGAGGACGTCGTTATCAGGAGAAAGAAAACTGGCGTTCTGCGGATCGGAGCGTGGAATGTCAGATCCCTTAATCGGGCAGGTAGGTTAGAAAATTTAAAAAGGGAAATGGATAGGTTAAAGTTAGATATAGTGGGAATTAGTGAAGTTTGGTGGCAGGAGGAACAAGACTTTTGGTCAGGCGAATACAGGGTTATAAATACAAAATCAAATAGGGGTAATGCAGGAGTAGCTTTAATAATGAATAGGAAAATAGGAGTGCGGGTAAACTACTACAAACAGCATAGTGAACGCATTATTGTGGCCAAGATAGACACGAAGCCCACGCCTACTACAGTAGTACAAGTTTATATGCCAACTAGCTCTGCAGATGACGAAGAAATTGAAGAAATGTATGATGAAATAAAAGAAATTATTCAGATAGTGAAGGGAGACGAAAATTTAATAGTCATGGGTGACTGGAATTTGGTAGTAGGAAAGGGGAGAGGAGGAAACATAGTAGGTGAATATGGATTGGGGCTAAGAAATGAAAGAGGAAGCCGCCTGGTAGAATTTTGCACAGAGCACAACTTAATCATACCTAACACCTGGTTCAAGAATCGTAAAAGAAGATTGTATACATGGAAGAAGCCTGGAGGTACTGATAGATTTCAGATAGATTATATAATGGTAAGGCAGAGATTTAGGAACCAGGTTTTAAATTGTAAGACATTTCCAGGGGCAGATGTGGACTCTGACCACAATCTATTGGTTATGAACTGTAGATTAAAACTGAAGAAACTGCAAAAAGGTGGGAATTTAAGGAGATGGGACCTGGATAAACTGACTAAACCAGAGGTTGTACAGAGTTTCAGGGAGAGCGTAAGGGAACAAATGGCAGGAATGGGGGAAAGAAATACAGTAGAAGAAGAATGGGTAGCTTTGAGGGATGAAGTAGTGAAGGCAGCAGAGGATAAAGTAGGTAAAAAGACGAGGGCTAATAGAAATCCTTGGGTAACAGAAGAAATATTGAATTTAATTGATGAAAGAAGAAAATATAAAAATGCAGTAAATGAAGCAGGCAAAAAGGAATAAAAAGTCTCAAAAATGAGATCGAAAGGAAGTGCAAAATGGCTAAGCAGGGATGGCAAGAGGACAAATGTAAGGATGTTGAGGCTTATCTCACTAGGGGTAAGGTAGATACTGCCTACAGGAAAATTAAAGAGACCTTTGGAGAAAAGAGAACCACTTGTATGAATATCAAGAGCTCAGATGGAAACCCAGTTCTAAGCAAAGAAGGGAAAGCAGAAAGGTGGAGGGAGTATATAGAGGGTCTATACAAGGGCGATATACTTGAGGGCAATATTATGGAAATGGAAGAGGATGTAGATGAAGATGAAATGGGAGATATGATACTGCGTGAAGAGTTTGACAGAGCACTGAAAGACCTGAGTCGAAACAAGGCCCCGGGAGTAGACAACATTCCATTAGAACTACTGACAGCCTTGGGAGAGCCAGTCCTGACAAAACTCTACCATCTGGTGAGCAAGATGTATGAGATAGGCGAAATACCCTCAGACTTCAAGAAGAATATAATAATTTCAATCCCAAAGAAAGCAGGTGTTGACAGATGTGAAAATTACCGAACTCTCAGTTTAATAAGTCACGGCTGCAAAATACTAACGCGAATTCTTTACAGACGAATGGAAAAACTAGTAGAAGCCGACCTCTGGGAAGATCAGTTTGGATTCCTTAGAAATATTGGAACACGTGAGGCAATACTGACCCTACAGCTTATCTTTGAAGCTAGATTAAGGAAAGGCAAACCTACGTTCCTAGCATTTGTAGACTTAGAGAAAGCTTTTGACAATGTTGATTGGAATACTCTCTTTCAAATTCTGAAGGTGGCATGGGCAAAATATAGGGAGCAAAAGGCTATTTACAATTTGTATAGAAACCAAATGGCACTTATAAGAGTTGAGGGGCATGAAAGGGAAGCAGTGGTTGAGAAGGGAGTGAGACAGGGTTGTAGCCTCTCCCCAATGTTATTCAATCTGTATATTGAGCAAGCAGTGAAGGAAACAAAAGAAAAATTCGGAGTAGGTATTAAAATCCATGGAGAAGAAATAAAAATGTTTAGATTTGCCGATGACATTGTAATTCTGTCAGAGACAGCAAAGGACTTGGAAGAGCAGTTGAACGGAATGGACAGTGTCTTGAAAGGAGGATATAAGATGAACATCAACAAAAGCAAAACGAGAATAATGGAATGTAGTCTAATTAAGTCGGGTGATGCTGAGGGAATTAGATTAGGAATTGAGACACTTAAAGTAGTAAAGGAGTTTTGCTCTTTGGGGAGCAAAATAACTGATGATGGTCGAAGTAGAGAGGATATAAAATGTAGACTGGCAATGGCAAGGTAAGCGTTTCTGAAGAAGAGAAATTTGTTAACATCGAGTATAGATTTAAGTGTCAGGAAGTCGTTTCTGAAAGTATTTGTATGGAGTGTAGCCATGTATGGAAGTGAAACATGGACAATAAATAGTTTAGACAAGAAGAGAATAGAAGCTTTCGAAATGTGGTGCCAGAGAAGAATGCTGAAGATTAGATGGGTAGATCACATAACTAATGTGGAGGTGTTGAATAGGATTGGGGAGAAGAGATGTTTGTGGCACAACTTGACTAGAAGAAGGGATCGGTTGGTAGGACATGTTCTGAGGCATCAAGGGATAACCAATTTAGCATTGGAGGGCAGCATGGAGGGTAAAAATCGTAGAGGGAGACCAAAAGATGAATACACCAAGGAGATTCAGAAGGATGTAGGTTGCAGTAGGTACTGGGAGATGAAGAAGCTTGCTCAGGATAGAGTGGCATGGAGAGCTGCATCAAACCAGTCTCAGGACTGAAGACCACAACAACAACAACATTTATGAGGGTCTCACAACTGTCATGTGAATATAGAACTAATGGTTTCAGGAGAGCCTTACTTGACACCATGCAGGATTTTAGCAACGTCACACAACTAATGCCAAAAAGAACAGATATTGTTCATTCATCTCTATAGGAATCTACAACCATGTCATGAATCTGAGTCAGAAAATGGGCTAATTTGCAGCAGTAAAAGTATCCACATTGACAGTGTGACCACATATGGAGCACCATGTGCTGTCAGCATGGTGACCATTGTTGTGGTTTCCCTTCACATGGTGACAAAGAGATACACACCAGTGCTGGTGCACCCCGTAATGACACTGGAAACTGACATAGTGGTACACTGTCTTTTTCAGAAAATTCCTGGTTCTGTACACGCAGTGAATGTACCTGCATGTGGAAGCTCCATGGAGAACAAATTGTCACATTGCATCTATGATTGTCATATGCGTCCAGCAACTTGTGTGATAGTATGGGTGCCATTGGGTACACAAAACAGTCACCTCTCGTTCACATAACGAGTAATTTGCACACCAGGTGCCTCATTTCTGACATGTTAACCTGGTGACTGTACCATATCTTTGAGGTCTTTGTGATGTTATCTTCTGACAAGATAATGTGAGACCGATTGTTGCCCGTGTTCTTGATACAGAGTTTGTACAATCCATGACATTCGATAAGGCATGGATGACCCCCGGTTCATGCCAAATGGTCGGCACCTTAAGCAACTTGTCCTGTCTTTATTGGTACAAGTCTGGCAAACCTGAGGTTAATGGGCTATGGAGTGGTAGGTACCCACAGTCCTCCATATCCGTAAACTCTGTGTGCTTCAGCAAACACTATGCAGTGCAGAAGTGGAACATTGTTTGTCACAGGGAGTGGGGATGTGGACTTCACTCCCTGGATTTCAATAATGGCACAAATCACTATTAAGAAAGAAGGAAAACACCTCAATCTCAAGTTGTAATAAAAGTACTTCTGTTCCATTACACTAAATGCTGATGGGATGTATAAATACTTTTGTGCCGTTACACTACATGGTGAAGGGATGTATGGCAGTTAAGCCAAATCAGTCATTTGTAGACAACCCTTTGGGCACCTGTTGTGATGCTAGTTGTATAAGGCTTATCCAAGCATGTTGGTATCTGTCTAGGTGGACATTTATTTCGCAGGCATCCCATGGGACCAAAATGGCTCATTATTATCCCAACATGAAAGCCTGTTCTGGGTGGATCACTAGGTGACACAAATACCCAAATAACCCAAAGAATTGACAGCATGATCCATTGTCATTTATGTGTAAAATTGTGAATAATAACAGAGTACATTAGCATGAGAATGTCTTTAATTCAACTAAGAAAACTAATAAATTATGAGGCAGAATTTCTGGCCGTCGCTTACCTTCAGGAAGTAAAATGTTTAGTATTGCCGGTAGACAGTTATAACAGTGAAAGTGATGACACCATACTAGCTTTCGGAACTATTAGTTCCTTGCTCAGAGACAAGAGTGAAATAGGATGGCAAAGGTAGAAAAGGAGGTGCATGTCACTCAGATCACAGGATGAGAGGACCCAATTTGACCAGTTACCTTGAGTGGTAGATTTCCTTGTCTGTGACATAGGGATGCGGAGAACAAAGTGTGCCTTCAGTTCACCTACTGTTACAGAAAACTAGTGTGTGCATTTACCTTGAATCTGGAGCCAATGTTTTGGCTACTTAAAAGTTAGCTTCTAGTGGAATTGGCTTCCAATGCATTATTAGAAATTCATCTATGATACAAAGACTTGTAGGATTTTGTCCCAGATATATAACTGTTGCTTCTATTTCAGATATCACAAATCAAGTACCTCGTTTAGTCAATTTAACTACATTGTCATAATTCCAATCATTTTCCTTTGAACAGTCTCAAGCACTCTCTGTTATTGCATCAGAAAACCATTTGCTTTTTGGTGAATTTGTTAAGATAAAACACTGGTTGTTTCATCCTAGTCATGTCAGTTAATTTTTCAGTGTATCTCTCAAGCTCCTGCTCGGTCATTTCATGGATGGATGGGAGAGGACAATGACTAATGAAGATTAGTCATTGCCCACTTCTATCCAGCCCCTTCTCTGTTCCCATACCAGCACTACATTTACTTTTCTCCTCTTCCGCTATCCCCACCTCTCCACTGCCCTCCATCTAACCTCTCGACAGCACATAGCTGCCCTACCCTCTTTCCAACTCATCCCTGTACACTCCCCAACAGCACGTCAGTGACCGCTACTCCTACCCTACTATCCCTCCCCCTCTCTGCCCCAGCCTCCTCCTTACCGCCACCTCTGGTACTGCTGTTCGCAGTGTGGCCTCAGTTGCCAGAGATTTCAGTTGTGTGTGTATGTTGCATTTGTGTGTGTGTGCGTGTGCGTGCGCGGGCGCGCGCGCGCGCGTGTGTGTGTGTGTGTGTGTGTGTGTGTGTGTGTGTGTGTGTGTGTGTGTGTGTTTGTCATCTAATTTTGATGAAGGCCTTACTGCCCGAAATCTATATTTGTGAATTCTTTTTGTTGTGCCTATCTGTGACTTGCCATCTTTGCTATAAGATGAGTAGCAACTATCCTTTTCATAATACTGTTGGAGGTGTATCTGGTAGGTTGTAGCTTACTAAGCCAATTTGTTGGTGTTCTTAAAAGCAAAAAAATCTAATTTCCATGCTATTTTGTCAAAAACTGACATTGTGAGCCTGTGGGAGTGTACAAAATATAAGTTGACTCTTACATAGAAGATAGCAGTGACAAGCAACTTTGTTTATTTAAATAGCACCTTTACCAGTTTCGAATATTACAGGTTCATCTTCAGATGGCTAGTTCACGTAAAGATACATTTTACATTAGCTTTCACTTTTTATTTCCCCAAAGGATGAAGTTTCCTTGGGGTGGTGGTGCTATTGAAAATCCACGCCATAACATTATAATGTTGACTGGTTGCGATCATGCAACAGTGAAGACTGTATGATGCACATTTTTTTATGTGTATGGTTACATATAATCTAAAGCACCACTCACACATCAAGAAGTTTCACCACATGGAAGTACGTATACAAAGATAACAATATTGCAGGGTTGCACTGTATGGAATGTAGCCATGTATGGATGTGAAACATGGACAATAAAGTTTAGACAAGAAGAGAATAGAAGTTTTTGAAACGTGAAGCTGCAGAAGAATGCTGAAGATTGCAGAGGTATATCATGTAACTGAACAGAACTGGGGAGGAAAGAAATTGTGGGATTACCTGACTAGAAGAAGGGATCAGTTGACAGAGTATGTTATGAGACATCAAGGGATCACCAGTTTAGTACTGGAGGGAAATGTGGAGGGTAAAAATCATAGCGGGAGACCAAGAGATGAATATGATAAGCAGATTCAGAAGGATGTAAGATGCGGTAGTTTTTCAGAGATGAAGAGGTTTGGACAGGTTAGAGTAGCTCTGAGAATTGCATCAAATCAGACTTTGGACTGAAGACCTGAATAGCAACAACAACAATTTGCACTATTTCTTGAGCTTTATGCTATTATATCTCCTGAACTTCATGTCATACAGTGATGTCATGGTACATTTGGATACTGTCTGCAAAGTGTGTTGCAAATAGAGTTAATAGGAAAGAGATGACAAATTAAAATGTCATGGCTGATGCAAAAGTTTTACTGTAAGAACAGTAAAAAGGCAGTAAGCAATAAATATTTTCCTTTAATCATTTTGTGAAGTATGTCAATGAGAAAAAATTTATAAAGATCTGAAATTGTATATAAAGTTTATTGGAAGTCACTAACTTCTCTCATTCTCGAAAACTGGATGAATATCGCCAGGGTAATTCGCATGTAGTTAGCTACACTGCCCCAATACATATACACGGTTTCTACCTGCAATACTTGTCTTACTACATTAAACCTTTAACGTAAGATTATACCTCATAATGAGCAGAATATGACAGCACTTCAAATTTTTAAATTTGTGCTATAATTATACGAAATATTGACAGTCAAATTTTTGTTGCACCTGGATGTCATTAGATAGGCAACCTGCAATTGAGACTGTTCACCATGAACCATCAGTTGGGTTGGTCTGTTTGTAATATAGATGATACTGGAGTGCTGGCCTGTACTTACCATCAGCTCACCTGTTGTGATGACAAAGTGCAAAAAACATGAAGGAGTAGCATCAGAGAAAGTAGGTCAAAGATAGTACATCAGTAAGAATTGTGTTCAGTTTCAGTCTACAGATGATGGCTATATAGTGAGAAGTAAAGCTGGATTAAGAGGAAGAAAAAATAAATGAATCGTAGCTTTAAGAACAAAAAGCAAAATAATTAGGATGGGAAGAAAGACAAATAGAGAGGGACAGAAAGCAGAGGTAAAAAGGTAAAATACAATAAAGGAAATAACTGAGTGAATAAATAAATGAATAATAACAAAAAGTGAGAGGGGGCCATTCTATATCAAGAGCTTAAGTTTAGGACCATGTTGGGATATGACAATAAACTGGAGGGCAAGGTCCCATCTGCATAGCTCAGGGGAGCTAGTAAATGGATGGGAGGATGTAAATATGGTACAGCAGCATTCAGATCCCTTAAGTTGTTCATTAGGGTACAGTTGCATTAGGGCATGATTAGCAACTACGTACCGGGTATTCCCAAAGTGGACAGTTCTGTGTCCATTCATGTGCTCAATGTAAGTTGAGGCCACATGAAGCAGGTTCCCATTCCTGCAGGTCTGAGGTGCTGGTGACATGAAGGTGACTGTAACAATATTGTGAGAAGGAATGTTGCCACACGCCATACAGTGGAGATGCTTAGTCGCACTGGTGTGAGTTGCATTTGTGTTTTGTGTGTGTGTGTGTGTGTGTGTGTGTGTGTGTGCGTGCGTGCGTGCGTGCGTGCGTGCGTGTGTGTGTGTGTGTGTGTAGCCGTGCGTGCGTGTGTATGTGTAGCCATGCGTGCATGCGTATTTATGTCTGTTGTTGACGAAGGCCAATCGCTGAATGCTTTAATTGTGAAATTCTTTTTGTTGTGCCTATCTGTGACTCAGCGTCTCCACTATATGATGAGTGGCAACTTTCCTTCTCACAGTATTGTTACATTCCACCCAGGGTTTTCCATTGTTTGAAGATGAATCTAAATTACACAAATGAAAGTAACATCATTTATAACAAGACCTGCATTGGGGCTAATCACAGGAATGTGGACCATGAAACCAACCCCATACATCATTATTATCATTTTTACTTCCATTCATTATGATTGATTGACTGATTCATCCACCCACCCACCCTCTCTCATTCACATACCTGCCCACCCGCAATCTTTTGGAGAGGAGACTCATCAGGAACATAAAACGATTCAAAGTATACTTTAATAAAAGAAAAGTAGTGTTAGAAACTACATCAATAATTAACTGTTCTTCAAGTCGTACAAACTGTGTATACTCACACAGAAAAAGTTTAACACAGTGAAATTACTGCCAAAAAGCCTTTTTCATTTATGTTAAGCAGCTGATGTTTATCTTACATTATCTTTTTTAATATCTACATTACCAAATACATATATACTAATTTTGTAGAAAGTGAGCAGCATATGGATCTAATACACTAACTCCAGTTTATTAGACAGTTCGAGATCTATTACAGACCACTCACAGTGCATTACAAGCTGTCTTAAAGTAAGCAATCCAATTCAGATCAATTCATGCATTTTCAAAGTTTTGTCAATAGCACACAGAGTGTGAAACATAAACACCATTTATCAAACTAATATGTCAGTCGGTGTGTACTTTGTTAATTACATAACTGTTATATGCAGGAATCTGGCGTGGTCTCATCAAAGGAGACTTCTGATAACAAGCACACTGTAAGTATTGGTGCCTTGGGCAGTCAACAGTAATGTTGTACCAGCTTCTCACTTTCCGTAGTGACACTGGGTATTGTCACTACATCCCCTTCCCCAGCAGTGATTGTTTGGCTAGAAAATGGTGGGTAGTGCAAGGCCCAAAGGAATTGCCACGAGGAAGGATTGCAGGTCAATTTCCATGGGCATGTTGTGGAAGGTCAGGGCAGGACAAATCTTGATGTGAATTTTATATGTCACCTCAGGACTGGATGATCCACTGGGATGTAGAAACAGGTGGCTGCTGCCAAGATTCTGGACATGAAGTTGATTTCTGTTGTGTTGCATAAGTATATGGGCGGAGACCATGGTATACATTATGGACCAATCGTGGATGGAGATTGTCCTGTAAATCCAGGTTTGTGCTTGTCAAACTGTGAGTCCCCACAGAAGACACCCACCTGGAAGAGAGAGGCCGTGATGATGACATACACCGGCAGCAGGTGCAACACATACATGTGGGTGTGTTACAGGCAGCCGTGAAGCTCCTCCACCAGGCTGTAGTGCTCAATTGTGGTCTCCCTTTACCTTGCTAGAAAACCACAGAAGGCATTAGGTGTGGTGTTGGACATCATATTTTCTCAGGTGGTGGCCCCAACATAATCTTCTGTTTGCTCAGATCCATTGGCCAAGAAGTTCCCAAATGTATCAAGGATGGTTGCATAAAGAAACACTTTCACAGATTGCAGTTTATTCATTTTCCTGTCTGCTCTGAAATAAGAGCATAAGGATGTGGAGAGGATCCTCTGGAATTGCTCGTGTAACCAAAACCTCAACAAGATATGTGACACAGTTTGGAATACTTCATAGTAATTGGTCTATATCTACCTTTACATACTCTGCAAGCCACCATACGGTGCGTGGCGGAGGGTACTCTCTACCCCTATCAGTAATTTCGCCTCCTGTTCCACTCGCAAATAGAGCAAGGGAAAAACAACTGTCTGAATGTCTCCATATGAGCCCTAATTTCTTGCATCATATTTTCGTAGTCCTTATACACAATGTATGTTAGTGGCTGTGTAATCATTTGGCAGTCACCTTCAAATGCTAGTTCTTTAAATTTTCTCTGTAGTATTTCTCAAAAAGAACATCACCTTCCCTCTTGGGATTTCCATTTGAGTTCCCGAAGCATCTCCGTAACGTGTGTTGTTTGAAACTATTGGTAACAAATCTAGCAGCCTGCCTTGAATTGCTTCAATATCTCCCGTCAATCTGACCTGTTACAGATCACAAACACTGGAGCAGTACTCAGTAATACGTTGAACCAGCATCCTATATGCAGTTTCCTTTACAAGTGAACCACTCTTTCCTAAAATTCTCCCAGTAAACCAAAGTTGACCATTCACCTTCCCTACCAGATTTTTTGCAACATTACACACAGTTATTTAAACGACTTTACTGTGTCAAGCAGGATATATAGTAATACTGTATCTGAACAGTACATGCTTGTTCTTCCTACTCATCTGCATTAACTTACATTTTTACATCTTTAGAGCTAGCTGCCATTTATCACACCAGCTATAAATTTTGTCTAAGCCGTTGTGTATCTTCCTACATCACTCAACTTTGACCCCTTACTGTACGCCACAGCATCATCAGAAAACAATCGCAGATTGCTGCCCCTCCTGTCTGCCAGATCATAAATCATTTATGTATGTAGAGAAGGGAACAACAGCAGTCCTATCACACTTCCCTTGGGAAATGCTGGAATGTGGCAGGGCAAAGAGATTTCGAAAGGTAACCAATTGTAAAGGTAGGAGCCATACAGCATATTGAGCAATAGGAAAGCTTGTGATGCTGCATTGAAGGGAATTTGAAAATATGCCTCTGCAAGGTCAGTTGTACCGAATAAAGTACTATGGCCTAATTTGAGAGGAGTTCATCTGGGGTCAGTAGGGATAAGTTTTCACTTCAGTTTGTGCTTTTCTCATTACTTTAAAATTACCTCAAAGTTTCAATGTGCTATTGAGTCTGCATACTGTTAGCAGAGGAGTAGCCCACTGGCTGTGGAGAATAGGCATTAACGAATCTTCATGAGTGAGTCTATCAATTTCTGTCATGAAGGCATCCTTCAGAGCAAGGTTCACTGGGCGAACTTTGAAAGAAAGCATAAGGCAGCCGTTTGCTTAATAGTGATGTAAGCTTCAAAATCAGTGGCTTCCCTAATCCACATGAGAAGATTTGAGTATGTTTATCACAGAAAGTCTTTAGGGTGACACAAAGTTAATGGGACTGCATGGTATGTAGTTTTTCGTGAACTGTAAATCCGAAAGCATGGTAAGAGTCTGCCCCAAAAATATCGTCCGCATCAGTTACCACAAGAAAGTTTACTGGGTGAGTGATGTAATTGTAAATGAATAAAACTGGAAGTTTTCCTAGCAAAGGCACATGGTTACATCCATGGGCTTAAAGGTTTGCCTCACATGCCTCAATTGTTTATGATGTGATCTGTGCCACAGATTGTTGAGGTCCCCACCAGAGGGGGCAATATGTCCCGCACTACTGGTGTCAGAGAGCTACCACAACATCTTCTTACATCATAAACAACGTCTGGGCTGCATGGGCAATTTCACATGCTTGAGATAGTCACATTAAAGAAAGAGTAAATTTCCTCAGTGTGTGCTTCCTCACCTCTGAGTTGGGTAAGATACACAATAATGTCGCCGACTAGAATGTCTGCATAGTTTTGCCTCCTCAGACATTTAAAACTACAATTCCTACTTATTTCCTATAGGTTGGTGGTCCAGTCTTCACAAGACTTGTTTGTGCCCTTTTTCCACTGCCAAAATTCTAACGTAGCTGTGGTAATATGTTTTTTCAAACAGGAATATTCATGTGATGAAGAAAATATTCTAGACAACTCAGGTTCTGCCATATGCATTAGTGGCTCTAGTTTCTGTAGTAAGTGACATAATTCAAGATTTCATGACAAGAACATCACCTTTTATTCCATCATCTTTCAGGCATGCATCCAGAATAGTAATATTTGCTTTTCCAGTATTTTGGCTTATAACCTTACAAGTAATATTACTATCCCAGATTCACACTCGAAAGATTATGGCATATTCTGTCTGCAGGGAAAGCTTCTAGAAGCACACTGTCTTTAGTCTTTCCATGTCAGAAACTTGCCAAACAGTCAAGTGTAACTTCAACTGTCAGTTATCAACACTCACTCTTCACTTTAATCATTAAATGATGGAAAAGCCATAAACAGTGATGGCACAGTGCATGTTGCTGTTACAGTCACCAATGCTTGCACTGCAAATAACATTGATACCACTAGCTCCTGCTAACTGTGCACATTTTGCATTAGTAATTGTTGTAGTTCCTCCTTGGTGGAAAACCCTGGCTCTTGTAGTGCTTTGAGAATTTTAGGGCAAATTCTAGAAACACTTGGCTCTCCACCATCTCGAACACCCGTTATTTTAATGACGAGGGTGAGAGAGCCTTTTTACTGTGTCACACATATATATATATATATATATATATATATATATATATATATATATATATATATATATATATATGTGTGTGTGTGTGTGTGTGTGTGTGTGTGTGTGTGTGTGTGTGTGTGTGTGTGTGTGTGTGTGTGTGTGTGTGTGTATGTGTGTGTGTGTGTGCGCGCAGGAGGGACAGCTGTCACGAGAAGCCAGGAGCTGCGTCTGATTAGCGGCCCTGACAAGTGGTTACCAGCAGCACCTTGGAATTTATATCAAAAAGTCAAAGGGGGTTTGTATAATGTTCCATGGTTTGTGGTGTCATGAGGATTGTTACAGAGACAGATGAAGCGTGTATTGTGTAGAGACTCTTACTTCATGTCTTGGCTCTGCATGAGGCAGCACGTATGTAATTGTATGGGTGTTTTGTCGATTATGACATTTATCATGGAACCAGCTGGCTAGCTGGAGCTCATACAGAATAATTGTTACTTTAGAGATGAGAGTTGAAAATATATTGTTGTTGAACTGAAAAGATGCTACGAGTACATGATTTATTTCAAGAATAGAGATTTGGTTAATATTATTCCCTTTAATGTAATACAGTCATTGGAGGAGAATTAAATGGTGAGAGTGACATAGCTGATGACCCAAAGAAGAGGATCGGCTGTACGTGCAATGTATGAGTCAACTGGAAGAGACATGTGAGTCATGCAACCCAACACAGCACTTTTTCTTGTCATCCAAAAAAGTGTTAGAATGTGGCGACCGAGAGAAAGGACTCGAAGAAAAAGGGAAATTGTAAGTCAAAAACGGGAAGAAGATATTTGAGTTGCCATAGCAACCACACATAACAAAACTGAGAAACTGTTTCGAGTAATTGCGTTGTGTCTACTGAACCAAAGGAAGAAAGTTGCGAATGCAACACAATATAAGATGGGAGAAGGTAACATCAAAAGAATGAAGGGAAGGTCTCAACTTTTCGATTAAGAAGATTTGGGTGTGGGGAGGAAGCAATTCTCACACATGCAGCAACCAGCCACTGACGTCAACACAGTAACCAGCCGAGGCAGTAACCAGCTGCTGACGCTGTAACCCGCCACCATTGCTGACTGCAATGGCTATTGTTCCCTGTTGCTGACTTCGCATCTGCTTGCCAACGCCAATGCCATAACCAATGTTCGACACTGCTGGCGCCTGTGCTATTCACCGGTGCCGATTCTACACCTGCTCGCTGACGCAGCATAAAACTCTACGCCGGGTGAGAGAACAACAATAATTATTCTAGTAGAAAATTGAAAAGAAGAAGAAACTGTTCAAAGACTATAGTACTTTAGCTAGTACATTTAGAGGTGATGTTGTGTTAGATGATCACTAGGTCAAAAATCACTCGGGATATGGATACCATTCAAGAAACAGGAGAAACTTCAGAACCAGCCATGGTTATGACAGTGAGTAAGGAGGTGCCAGACCAGTCTGAGGTAGTGAATTTACTTAAAGCCCAGGGAGCAGATTCCGCGGCTTTAAGAAAAGAACTAAGTGATGAAAATGCCTCTTTGAGAAAAGAACTAAATGCTAAGTTAGATGCTCAAAGAGCAGAGTTAAATGCTCAAAATGCTTCTTTAAGACAGGAACTAAGTGATCAAAGTTTTAAGTTAGATTCACTGAATGCCCAATTGAACACCAAATTAGATGCTCAGAGTGAGGTTTTAAGTAGCCGAAGTGAAATCTTAAACAGTCAAGCAACAAATGTAACCATGTTAAAGACTGAGTTTGACACTCTGAGTAAGAGAGTTGAAAATCTGAAGTTAGATTTAAAGAATGAGCTAACCAGTTCTTTAAATACTCACATTATTCAACTATTTACTGAATTTAACCAGAGACAGGGTGTGCAATTTCAAGATTTAACTTTAAAAATTTGAATTTGACATTGAAGATAAATGTAATAATATAGAAATGGGCTTGTCGAAAAATTAGGATCATTTCAAAATGTATGCAATGTTACATTCGATGTGGTAAAGCAAACGTTGCATGCCTTAAAAGACAGTGTAGAAAGACAGGATAAGATGATCTCTATTGTCCAATCACAAATTGCAGGCGTCAACACTCAAGTTGATGATGTAGAGAGAAATTTTAAGGAAAAACTAGCCAACTTTGACATGATAAATGTAAGTAGTCTGGCGGAACCTTTTGAGATAATTATAGATCAAGAAATTATCAAGAGTATAATCTCTGGAAATGTTTCAACTGTTGCTTTTTCCAAACTTAATGATAATAGCAATGTTAGAGATGACTCATGGAAAGAATTCGAACATGTCCAGGACAGATTAGAACATAGAGTAACTTTACTTAATGTCATGCTTCCTAGTAAAATGGTAATTGTTTTGTTGTGGGGAGACTTTCACATTTAACGAGAAGTATTGGTCCGTAATCAATCTAGTGAGGTTAATCTCGGATGGGTTCCGAGCGAAGTCACATCTGTTCCCCAGGGTGTTAACATTCTGTGTTAACAGGTGGAGTGACGACCGTCGGTTCCTGAGTTGTTTTCAGTGTTACTTCCACATTAGTTTTCCTACACCAAATTCCCTTCAAATCTTCAACTATTCTGTAATCTATTCACAACCTCTTAAACTATCCTATCATGTTAGTATTTAAGTGACCATATATGACTACAAGATTGTGACTAATTTAAGAGAATCACGAATAAACAGTGATCTCTAAACATGAAATGGAATTAACAGAATAATATTCTGGTAGAAGCTGTAATATGATAGTACTATGTAAACAGAGTGACTTTAAGATGGAATGAACAGAATAGAATATTATAGTTAAAAATAATATAATATGAGGTGACTAATGAAATAACTGTCTTATCGTAGTGTATAATTTTGTATTTTTGTAGGACAGTTATACTTTTTATGAGATGTGATGTCGATGGGAGGGTTTGTATCAATCCTGAAAGGGGTGGGTAATGTAGGTAAAGACATGGCTGACACTACACACACACACACCTTACCTTTCAGATGACCCTCGCAAACAAGTGTGACTGATTCTTCACCATTTGCCATTCCATAAGTGTTGCTAAGATTTTTCTTTGGGGGCTTCAAAGGTGAAGGTGCGAATGCCCGTTCTGCAGGAGACGTTTAACATCGTACCTCCTCCAGCTTCTCACTCAAGTATCGGCAAAGTAGGGATCCTGGGGAAGGGGGGTGGGAATGGTTTTCCTGTCTTTGGGGCTATCTTCTTTTTCTCCTTCGATCTTAGCAACCATCTCTATTTTTTCCTTTCTTACTGCTCATTTGAGTACCGGTCTATTGTTCCCTCTTTCCATATGCAAAGACTTCGTTGTGCAATTTTGTCATATGATGACATGGTTCGAGAGCGTGGCTGTTATTTGAAGACAAATGTTGATGGTGTTGAGACAGCAACCAGCTACAAATTTATTTTCAGTTCCTTTATTCAAAAGCTACCGTGACCGGTTTTTAGTCATTATGATTCATCCTCAGGCAGTTTCCATGCTTTCATTACAACATGTGGTGCGTTTTTTTCCGATTAATTGTCCTAAAATATAAATAATACCTAATTATAAGCACACCACACAGATGGTTGCATTACACTCCAAACCGGCATTTCACGTAAGTCACATCCAATGCAAATCTGTAACGCAACCATCTGTGTGGCGTGCTTATTATTATGTATTATTTATATTTTAGGACAATTAATCTGTAAAAAAACACACCACATGTCGTAATGAAAGCACAGAAACCATCTGAGGATGAATCATAATGATTCGAAACTGGTAACAGTACCTTTTGAATAAAGGAACTGAAAATAAATTTGTGGCTGGTTGCTGTCTCAACACCATCAACATGTGTCTGCATATACTTCTATCGCTGATGTCCTTCTCATTCTCTGTGTTTTCCTATAACCTTCAGCTTATTTCACATAAGTTGGCCAAAGAATCAGGCTGCACGAACACACATCGACATACACACAAGATTACACTTAGACACAAATGTGGAAATTACGGGCT
The DNA here is from genome assembly GCF_023864345.2 of Schistocerca serialis cubense. Taxonomy (NCBI): domain Eukaryota; kingdom Metazoa; phylum Arthropoda; class Insecta; order Orthoptera; family Acrididae; genus Schistocerca; species Schistocerca serialis. Next base: position 1,553,158 of record NW_026048515.1, on the reverse strand, counting down.
AGAAACCTAAAGCGATGTCGGAACCGCCAAGGGATGGAAGGGAAAAAAGATATATGTACATCTGGGTAGAGGCACATATTGTATGGTTGAAATATGACAGTTCTGCATTGCCCCTTTTTTTTTCTTTTGTTGCTTCTTATATATTTACACATGTTTAAGAACAGAGACAGTTCTATATCACACAAGGAAGTGAGAGAAATGAAGGAGAGTAGAAACTAAGGAAGAACTAATGAACATAAGCCAGGTAGGAACTACTGGTGATAATTATTTAGGAATATCAGTCGAATATTTGTTCTGATGATTTGTAGGATAGTGGGACAAGTATAGAATAAAGGAAGGTATGATATAATGAATTATATATAAATATGAGGTGTGCTGAAAGTGTAGAAGTTGAAAAGTAGTGGAGGACTCTAGGGGATCAAATAAGGTACCCAGAGATAAGAGTGAAGTGTGAAGTAGAATTGAATTTTGCCAGGTAATATTTAGCAACAGTATACATAAAGATGTATACTAGGGCAACGAACCATGGGGCCTACTCGCAAAGGATAAGGGGGGCCACACCCTGCTTTTATTGAATGAAGAAAAGGGCAGATAGGCAGACCGAAGAGAGGCTGATCTATACTGTGCGGCCAGGGGCACTAAGAAGGGGATTGACCTGTACCATAGAATACAGGGATAAGAAAGGGGCATACCTACCAAAACAGAAGGAGGTAGTGCATCCATAGGAGCAACCCAGAGGTAAAGTATAGGTACTGTGCCTAAAGGGAAGGACTGTATTGTGACAGAAGTCACACAATTTTGTAGAGATTATTCTGATAAATTTGGATTCTTTACATCGACAGTGTTATTAAGACTTATGAGTGTCGGAAAGAACATGTTCATTTTTTTTTCTCCAGCGTTTCCTCCAGACTACAAGCTACTGTATGAAATGAGACTGTTAAGTACTAAAGAAAAGATAGTTTAGAGAATTATACTAAATAACGAGGCAATCAAAAGTCTATGCCACCTGGAGTTTTTGATTGGAAATAAAAAATGTTGTCCGCACGATTCCTAGATGTAAAAGTACTAACTCCAATGTTGGGTGAAATGCTCAGATAGTGATTGTTGAAACAAACAAAAACAAGGAAAGGAAAATTTAGGTATTAAGTACACAAGAACTAAAAGAGATATATTGAATATCGATTGAAATATAAATTATTGTTGTGATAGATATTAATGTACATGATGAATATGTGTAAAATATCGTGTATTACAGCTTAGGGGAGGAATATTTAGTGGCTTCAAGGATTTCAGTGTAAATTCTAGAAACACTTGGCTCCACCATCTCGAACACCCGTTATTTTAATGACGAGGGTGAGAGAACCTTTTTACTGTGCCACACAAATGTGTGCGTGCAGGAGGGACAGCTGTCATGAGAAGCCAGCAGCTGCATTGGACGAGCGACCCCGACAAGTGGTTACCAGCAGCACCTTGGAATTTATATCAAAAAGTCAAAGGGTGTTTGTATAATGTTCCGTGGTTTGTGGTGTCATGAGGATTGTTACAGGGACAGATGAAGCGTGTATTGTATAGAGACTCTTTCTTCACGTCTTGGCTCTGCATGAGAGAGCACGTATGTAATTGTATGGGTGTTTTGTCGATTCTGACATTTATCTTGGAACCAGTTGGCTTCCTGAAGCTTGTACAGAATAATTGTTACTTTGGGGATGAGAGTTGAAAATATATTGTTGAACTGAAAAGATTCTACGAGTACATGATTTATTTCAAGAATAGATAATTGTTTAATATTATTCCCTCTAACTTGATACAGTCTTCAGAGAAAAATTAAACGGTGAGAGCGACATAGCTGATGACCCAAAGAAGAGGATCGGCTGCATGCACAACGTATGAGTCAACTGGAAGAGACATGTAAGTCATGCAGCCCAGCACAGCACTGTCTCTTGTCATCCAAGAAAGAGTTGACTCTTGCCTCAACACAAAAATAGTCAAAGTCTGATTTTCATGTATCACAGACCCTGCCACTTTAGTGCAGTCTACTCACAAACTAACATAGATAACAGAATGTGCCTTAGAGCATTGCTTCTGTTTTAAGTAAGTTTTCCAATTAAAGTCGAGTTTGCGTAATGTCAAATCTCAACCAGCTGCTAGTAGTCTGAGAGTAAACACAAATAAACGGGCCAACTGATGCGCACTGCCACCATGTCTGTACTGCTATCAAATTAAAACTGCCTCAGACTGGCCTTGGGCCAGCTTATGTGCAGGATTTTGTCATAGTCTCATCAGAGGGTTCTCCTAGTGACAAGCACCATATGGATAATGGTGCCAAGCAGTTGACAGTAGTGTTGCACCAGCTACTTGGTTTTCATTCTGATATCTGGTGGTGCCTCTATGCCCCCTAGAATAGAAATCTATTCTTCCAGAAGTTAGAGGTGCTGTGATCTATTTTTCTGGTAGATGTCCTGAAACTAATAAAAATTGCTTAGGTTAGTTGTAGTGTACTTACAATATCAGTATTCTTGACCAGTCAGCACAGAGGTTCTCTTCTCTTTTACAGTCAAAATCCTTATTATTCATGTTTATATTTACAGATTCACTAACAAGAATAATGTATGGTTATTCTTTGTACATCCAAAAAACAAGATTTGATGATGCATTTAGAGCTGCACTGAAATTATTATTCATTGCGTTGAAAAATAACAGATTGTGTTTTGATGTAAAGATCTTTTAAAAATTGTTTGTACATCACTGACAACTTATTTTATTACACAGTCTATGCAGAGATACTTTTGTGTGCTTTTAGAGCTTATTTATTGGAATAAATGACATTAATTTTAAAATACTGGTATTAAAAATAGTCTCCAATCCAATACTTTTTCTCCTGCATTAGGTTAAAGGAACAAAGCTGGGCCACTCAACCACATTTTGTGATGAAAACAGATGATGATGTATTTGTTGACACAAGAATTGTGGTGCAAGAATTGACAGAAAAAGCCAGTAAATCCTGGACATGGTGGGGCTCCTTCCGTGAGGGATGGAAACCACAGAGTGCAGGGAAATGGCGTGAACCTGCTCCCCATCCTTGGAAGGTATATCCACCATTTCCTTGTGGTGGTGGTTATGTGCTGAGTTGGGATCTTGTTGAAAGGTACTGTATGTAATAATAATAATAATAATAATAATAATAATAATAGATTTCAACTTACTGTAAAGAAGACACATTAAGTTACAGACAGGCACGATTAAAAGAGATAAGGCATTCACATAAAGCTTTTGGCCACAGCCTTAACCAGCAACAGAGAAACACACACTAGTCATAAACACAGGCAAGCACATTTCTTGCACACATGACCTTCAACTCCATCATCTCAGGCCAGAATGCTCAAATGTTAAATATTGTATTTTTAATATTTTCACAAAAAGCATGAAAAGGAAAGGCAAAGGAAATTTGGGATTGCAAATAAATTTCCAACAAATGATTGTACTTACAGTGCCCATGAGGACTCTGCAAATAATATTCCAAGAAGGTATTATAATAAAAGCATACAACACTTTGTATTCTGAATGTTTCATTTTGATCTTCGAACAGCCTTCAGCCCCTGCATGTGGGCGATAGTTTCCCAGCGCAGGTAAAATCAATCCATTGGCCATTGGGAACTATGCTAGCTAGATATGGAGCTCATTAACATGCTAGCTCTCAACTAGAAAACTTTGTATGAGTGCAAACCAGGTTTGTGTTACTATAGAAACTTTAAAACATCCATGTAATCATTTAATTGTAAAAAAATGTGACATTTATAACTGGTGCAAAATGCTGAAACAATTACTGCTTCTCCTGATTTTATGATGCAAATCATCAAGTGTACAATATTAAAGGTATCTAATTTTATATATGAAGTTATCATGTGCACATCACAATCCATACCTGGAAGTTTATTTGCAATCGCAAATTTTCCTTGCCATTTTCTTTTCATGCCTTTTGTCGAAATATTAATAAATACAAGTATTATTTTTGTTTATTTACAGTGTAACATAAAAATTAAAAATAGAAAAAAGTTTCTGTGTATAGACTCAACCCAACAACCCTTACCGAGCGAGGTGGCGCAGTGGTAGCACACTGGACTCGCATTCGGGAGGATGACTGTTCAATCCCGTCTCCAGCCACCCTGATTTAGGTTTTCCGTGATTTCCCTAAATTGTTTCAGGCAAATGCCGGGATGGTTCCTTTGAAAGGGCACGGCCGATTTCCTTCCCAATCCTTCCCTAACCCGAGCTTGCGCTCCGTCTCTAATGACCTCGTTGTCGACGGGACGTTAAACACTAACCTAACCAACAACCCTTGGATTACTGTTCTGTACTCTTTCCACTGTGCCAACCACTTCCTGCAAACTACACTAACATAAATGGCCCATGCCTTGCCTGACTTGCACCAAATATACTATTTTTTTCTAAATGCTAGTCTACCTGGAGCTCCCACTTCTGTCACTTTCACTTCTGGTAAACCCTTGTATACGAGGTCTGTTCAAAAAATTCTGGAACATTCATAATTTCGTGCCAATGCTGTGTTGGAGCGAAATGTGATTGGCATCCCTGCTAATGCTTGTATTTAATGTGTAACTTTCGTAAGTTTCATTATTGTATTTCTGTTATTGTTCAGTGCTGTATTGAGTAGAACACTGTGTTCCACAGTCCGTGAATTTCGAGACGGCGGAGTCAGAGAAGCAATGCACCTGCATTAAATTTTGCGTGAAACTCAAGAAAGACTGTACAAAGACACATCAAATGATGCAGGAAGTCTATGGTGATTAGTGCTCAAGCTGTACTTGGTGATAGGAATGGTTCACACACTTTTAAAATGGCCAGATGGAAGTTAATGATGACCCCTGTTCAGGACATCCTTCGACATCTATTGACAACGCTCATGTCAGGAACGTCAACAAAATTGTGCATGCCAATTGATGACTGACTGTCCGAGGGCTTGCCGAAGAATGTAACATTTCAGTTGGAACATGTCATGAAATCCTGACACAGCATCTAGGAATGCATCATGTTGCCACCAAGTTTGCCCCACGGCTTGTGAGTCCGGACCAGAAAGACCTTTGCCTCACAATCTGTGAAGAGCTTTCGTGTCGCGTGAATGGAAATGAGATGTTCCTTAAGAGAATCATAACTGCTGATGGTATGTGTATGTTGAGATCAAGGTTCAGTCTTCACAATGGGTCAGAAATGTTTTACAAGGCCCAAAAAAGCTCATCAGGTCAGGTTAAATGTCAACGCCATGCTGATGGTTTCTTTGAGTTTGAATGATTAGTTCATTATGAATTTGTGCCACAGGGACAAACTGTTAATCGATGTTACTATTGAGTTGTGTTGCAATACCTGTGAGAAAATATGAGAAGGAAACGGCTTGAGATGTGGCGAGACAATTCATGGCTCTTTCATAATGATAACACACTCACACATTCATCCCTGTTGGTGCATGACTATTGCACAAGAAAACAGAGTCACTGTGCTGCCTCATCCTTCGTACTCTCAGAACCTGGTCCCTGCAGACTTTTTCTTATTTCCAAAGTTGAAAACTGTATTGAAAGGATGAAGATTTGCAACGATAGATGAGATAAAAGAAAATTCACAAACAGCACTTCGGCTGATCCAGCAAGAGGAGTACCAAGACTGCTTTTGGAAGTGGAAGCGGCATTGGGAACAAGGTTTCAATTGTGGATGGGAGTATTTCGAATGAGACTATGTGCAGTAAGTAAATGGTAAGAGTAGAAATATTTTAAAACAAAGTTCTGGTATTTTTTGAACAGACCTCATTTGGATGAAATCAGTCATGAACAGTAGGTGTGGTCCCATATAAGTAAATTTATTGGTCTTTTCTTGATGGATCATTTTTTGGCCATATGTTTTTAGCTTCTGTTAGGAAGAATTCATTGAATTTAGTTACTTATGATTTTAATTCCATATCATTAGTGTTGCAGAACTGTCATCTAGCAAGTTCCAATACCATATGTGTTATCAAGTTTATTTGTTTCATGCCAAATGATGCTGCAGATGATCATTCCTTTGTTGTAGAATTTTGTGTGCATAACACATGGTTCTTTCTTTTTGATGACTCACTGATGCAATTCCCAGTGTCTTACTGTTCTGACTATCATCCTCCAAACACAAAGTAAATGACACAAATAGGTGGGAGAACTTAAGAATAACTAGCAATAGTGCTTTTTCTTCCAAAAGAAATTGCTGCTGTGAATGAAGTGTTACTTCTTGTGGCAATACTACATTTCTATAAGTAGTTGTGTTGTGTCATGGTCTTCAGTTCGAAGATTGGTTTGATTCAGCTCTCCGTGCTACTCTTCAGCTCTGAGTAGCTACTGCAGCCCACATCCTTCTGAGTCTGCTTACTGTATTCATCTCTTGGTCTCCCTCTAAGATTTTTAACCCCCACACTCTCCTCCAGTGCTAAATTGGTGATCCCTTGATGTCTCAGAACGTGTCCTACCAAACAATCCCTTCTTCTAGTCAAGTTGTGCCACAGATTCCTTTTCAATTCTATTCAGTAGCCTCTCATTAGTTATCCGATCTACCCATCTAATCTTCAGCATCTGTAGCACGACATTTCAAAAGCGTCTGTTGTCTTCTTGTCTAAACTGTTTATTGTACATGTTTCAGTTCCTTATGTTGCTACATTCCCTATAAATATTTTCAAAAAAGACTTCCTGACACTTAAATCTGTACTTGACATTAACAAATTTCTCTTCTTCATAAATGCTTCTCTTGCCATTGCCAGTCTACATTTTGTGTCCTCTCTACTTCGACCATCATCATTTATTTTGCTGCCCAAACAGCAAAACTCATCTACTGTTTTGAAGTGTCTCATTTCCTAATCAAATTCCCTCAGCATCACCTGATTTAATTTGACTAAATTCCATTATTGTTGTTTTGCTTTTGTTGGTGTTCATCTTATATCCTCCTTTCAAGACACTGTATATTCTATTCAAGTCCTCCTCTATGTCATATGCTGTCTCTGACAGAATCACAATGTCTTTAGAAAACCTCAAAGTTTTTATTTGTTCTCCATGGACTTTAATTCCTACTCCAAATTTTTCTTTGGTTTCCTATAGTGCTTGTTCAATATACAGCTTAAATAACATTGAGGATAGGCTACAACCATGTCTCACTCCCTTCTCAGCCAGTGGTTCCTTTTCATGCCCCTTAACACTTGCAGCTGAGATCTGGTTTCTGTACAAGTTGTAAATAGTCTTTCACTCCCTGTATTTTACCCTTGCTACTCTCAGAATTTCAAAGAGTATTCCATTCAGTATTGTCAAAAGCGTTCTCTAAGTCTACTGGTGCTATAAACGTAGGTTTGCCTTTCCTTACTTATCTTTTAAGAGATGTTGTATGGTCAGTATTGCCAAACATGTTCCTAAATTTCTGTGGAATCCAAACTGATTTCCCTCAAGATCGGCGTCTATCATTTTTCCCTTGATCTGTAAAGATTTGAGTTAATATTTTGCAACAATGACTTATTAAACAGTTAGTTCGATAATATTCACATCTGTTGGCAGCTGCTTCCTTTGCATTTGGAATTATTATATTCTGTTTGAAGCCTGAAGGTATTTCTTCTGTATTATACATCTTGCTCACCAGATGGAAGAGTTTTCTCATGGCTAGCTCTCCCAAGACTATCAGTAGTTCTAATAGAATGTTGTCTACTGCCACAGCCTTGTTTCGGTATGGGTCTTTCAGTGTGATATATCGTACCTTCACTCGTGTCGCATGTGATTTCAGTGGTCATGTGTCTATATAGTTCACAGGCCTGCATATAGAGGTAACTTAGGTAAGCCGCCTGGCACTCACTGGTGAGCCATCAAAGAAACAGTATTATTTACACAATCGCAAACGAGTTTCAGCCTATTCTATAACCTATATTACTGTTGTCAAGCCAGTGTGTCCAGTGCTACACACAATGTGTACTTCATTGTAGCTTATGAGTTTCATTATAAAGTGCTATGTTCCATAGTGGAAAATATTATGAAAAGGATAGTTGCTAGTCACCATATAGCGGAGATGCTGAGTCACAGGTAAGCACAACAAAAAAACTGCCATAAAGTGAGCTTTCAGCCAACAAGGCCTTCATTAGAAATAAACAACATACATACAAACACTCACACAAACACAACTCACACACATGACCATTCTCTCTGGCTGCTGAGGCCAGATTGCAAGCAGCAGCACATGATGGGAGAAGCAACTGGGTGATGAGGTTAAGGAGGAGGCTGGGCTGGGGAGGGGGCTGATCAAATGTTGCTTGTGGAAGCATGCCAGAGCGAGGTGGTGAGGTGGTGAGAGTGTGGGCAGCTAGGTGCAGTTGGGAGGTTAGATGGAGGGGTAGGAGGGGGGGGGGGGGTGTTAGCAGAAGGAGAGAAGTGGAAAGACTGGGGGTGTGTTGGTGAAAAATGTTGTGTTGGGTGATCCAACTGTCTCTTGGCCACAGTTTATTGGTGGCCATTCATGTGCCTGACAACTTGTTGGTTGCCATGGCCATGTAGAGTGCAGCACAGTGGTTGGAACCTTGTGTGTAGGTCACATGACTGTTTTCACAGGTAGCCCTACCATTGATGGGATAAGTGATGCTTCTGACTGGACTGGAGCAGGTGGTGCTGGGAGGATGTATGGGACAGGTCTTGCATCTACGTCTGTTGCAGGGATATGAGCCTACCACTGTGGGAAGGGTGGAGAGGATGGTGGGTAGTACATTCCTCATTTCAAGGCATGACAAGAGGTAGTTAAAATCCTGGTGGAGAAAGTGATTCAGTTCCTCATGAGGGGTTGTGACTCAGTACCCCTCAGAACTGGAGCAAGTGAATCACATTCTCTGCCAGGGTTTTGACTACCTCTCGTCATGCCCTGAAATGAGGAATATACTACCCACTGTCTTTCACACCCCTCCCACAATGGTATTCTGCTGCCCACTGAACCTACACAATATTCTTGTCCATCCATACTCACCCCCATCACCCAACCCCTTGCCTCATGGCTCATATCCCTGTAAAAGACCTAGATGCAAGACCTGTCCCATACACCATCCCAACACCATCTACACCAGTCCAGTCCAGTCACAAGCCACTACCATCTAAGGTAGGGCTACCTGTGAAACCAGTCATGTGACCTACAAGCTAAGCTGCAACCACTGTGCTGCATTCTATATGGGCATGACAACCAACAAACTATATGTCCACTTGAATGGCCATCGACAAACTGTGGCCAAGAAACAGCTGGACTATCTCGTCGCTGAGCATGTCTCCCAACATGACATTCTTCATTTCCATGACTGCTTTATAGCCTGTGCCATCTGGATTCTTCCCACCACCGTCAGCTTTCCTGAACTGTACAAGTGGACACTATCCCTGCAATATATCCTATGTTCCTGTATCCCTCCTGGCCTCAACCTTCATTAATCATTCTCCATACTTATATAGCCCCTTCTGTGTTTCCATTCCAGTGCTAACAGCCCTCTGTTCCACCAATGCACCTGCAGTCTTTCTACTTCTCTCCTTTTCTGCGACCCCCCCCCCCCCCACCCCCTCCCTCCCGGCTCCCCCGTCCAACCTCCCAATTTCACCTAGCTGCCCACCCTCTCTCTACCCCGTGCCTGTATGCTCCCACAAGGAGCAATTTGTTGTCCCCCCCCCCCCCCATCCCACCCTACCCTGCTATCCCTTCCCTCTCTCTCCTCTCTCCCCCAGCCTCCTCTGTATGCCCCCCCCCCCTTCCACCCCTCAGTTGCTTCTCCCATAGTCTGGCCTCAGCAGCCAGAGACTCTGAGCGTGTGTGTGTGTGTGTGTGTGTGTGTGTGTGTGTGTGTGTTGCATTTGTATGAGAGTGTATATGTATGTTGTATGTTGTCTATTTCCAGTGAAATTGTTGGCTGGAAGCTCACTTTCTGACAGTCTTTTTGTTGTACCCCTCTGCGAGTCATCATCTCTACTTTATGGTGAGTAGCAACTATCTTTTTCATAATATTACTACGGAAGTCGCATTTGTTCTTGCTGTAGTGCAGTGCTCCATCAAATTCTTCACACAGTATCATATCTCTCATCTCATCTTCATCTATGTTCTCTTCCATTTCTGTAATATTGCCCTCAAGTACATCTCCCTTGTACAGACCCTCTATACACTCCTTCCGCCATTCAGCTTCCCCTTCTATGCTTAAGACTGGCTTTCAGTCTAAGCTCTTGATATTCATACAGCTGCTTCATTTTTCTCCAAATGCCTCGTTAATGTTCATGTAGGCAGTTTCTATCTTTTCCCGAGTGATATATGCTTCTAAATCCTTACATTTGTCCTCTTGCCATCCCAGCTTAACCATTTTACACTTCTGGTCTTTCTCATTTTTTAGACAGTTGTATTCACTTTTGCCTGCTTCACAGCAAGTATTCCTAGTTTGGTTAAATACCATTTAGCCATTTGACTGTTCCATGGATCATAAATGAGATCTCTCACTATGTTCTGAAATGTGTCAATTTCTTTGCAACAATAATACCATTTATATTCTCAGTAAAAAATATAATGAAAAGAAATGTGTAATCATGAAACTATGTACCATTTTACAGAACATAATGAACTGTCAATAGCATTGTTAACAAATAGTGCACACCATAGCTTTGAACCGTATGCAAACTGATATGGAAGTATTGTTTCTCTAACTCTCTCTTTCTCTATTTTTCACTTGCAGAGTAATATATAAATCACAGCAGCAAGAAGTACACATGCCACAAGGAGAAGATGTGAGCATGGGTGTTTGGCTGGAGGATGCACAAGTATGGCAACATAAAGGTCCCTGCATCTGGGAATGCACCTATGCTGAGAGAATGGAGCAGAATCTACAGTTGTGCAATGCTGGAGAACTGACACCTGATTCAATGAGACACTTATGGAAAGTGTATCAGAAATATGGCAATGTCTCTGCTTAAGCAATTGACATAAAAAGACCTGTCAAATGATTCACAAAGTGTAAATATATCTGGATCATCTGTCATTGTACTGATTACCTGCCATTCCATTCAATTCTGTTGACAGTAAATACAACATGTTTATCTGTGGACAGAATGATGTGACATAAAGGTGATTGTCATAAGATCTACTGAATATGCATTTTTTTCTAATGAACACAGCATCAACTCTCACCTTTTAGCTCTTTTAGGGTGTAGGGAGTGATATGTCATTTCTATACTGCTCGCACTCCTCATTACAGTGTAGTTGAAGTAGACTTTTGTTGTGAAAATTGTAAAAGCTAACAAAGGGTAGGACTTGTAAATGTGAGAGAGTACTACCAGTCTTATTCATCCACCACTTTGTAAAGGCCTCCTCTAGACTTTTCCAAACATTGAGGTCTTCAGGTATACATACTGCTCCAAAATGGCTGTATTCTTCCATTGAGTCCTGAGTTCTCTTTCTTGAATTCATGGTCATTACAGGAGATGTATGTTGGTAGCAGTAGGCAGGACTATTGTGCAGTCTGTCACAAATTCTAGCTCCCTCAACTTTCTCAATTTAGTGTTTCAAGAAAAGAATATCACCTTCCCTTCAGGGATTCACATTTGAATTCATGCGTGTTGATCAAACCTGCTGGTAACAATTCTAGCAGCATGCCTATGAATTGCTTGGATATCTTCCTTTAATCTGACCTGGTGGAAATACAAAACACTTGAAGAGTATTCAAGAACTGATCCTACAAGTGTCTTGTATAGATAAGCTACAATTTCCTAGAATTCTCTCAGTAAACCACAGTCAACCATTTGCATTCCCTACCACCATCCTTAATTTGCATTTTCCATTTCTTACCACTCTGCAACATTACTCCTAGCTATATAACGAACGTGACTGTATTGAACAGCACGGTACTAGTACACTGAAGTGAAAAAAAGTCATGGAATGCTTCCTAATATCGAGTTGGACCTGCATTGACTGAACAGATTATTGGAAGTCCCCTGCAGAAATATTGAGCCTTACTGCTTCTATAGCTGTCCATAATTATGGAAGTGTTGCTGCTGCAGAATTTGGTGCATGAAGTTATCTCTTGACTGTATCCAAAAAAATGTTCAGTGGGTTTCATGTCAGGCGATCTGGATGGTCAAACCAATGGTGAACAATTGTAGCCCAGTGATGTGGTGCATTGTCATCCCTAAAAATTCCATCATTGTTTTGGAACATGGGGTCCATGAATGGATGCAGACGGTTTCCAAGTAGCCAAACATGACCATTTCCAGTCACTGGTCAGTTCAATTGTACCAGAGGACCCTGTACATTCTATGTAAATGTAGCCCACACCATTATGGAGTCACCACTAGCTTGCACGGTGCCTTGTTGACAGCTTGGGTCCATAGCTTCATGGGGTCTGTGGCTCACTTGAACCCTACCATCAGCTCTTACCAACTGAAATCAGGAGTCATCTGACCAGGCCACAGTTTTTGTCATCTAGGGTCCAATCGGTATGGTTACAAGCCCAGGAGAGGTGATTTCTGTAGTTACTTCATGCAATGTTGGTTGGAATAACAATAATATAAGGAAAAGATAGATTGCTACTTGCCATAAAGAAGACATGTTAAAAGTTGTAGACAAGCACAACTAAAAGACACTTAAGGGTCATTCTATGTCAAATCAACACACCTATTTTACCTCACCATTTTAGACTTTGCTAAAATTTTGTATACTTATAGTGGGTGCTGAGACTAAGAAAAATTTCAAATTTCAATTTTTTATCTCAGGCCATTTTTGAGATATGGCTATGTAAACTTTTCAAAAACCAGCCAAAAATGTGTGAACGGACTTTTTTTAAATTGCCCTAGGAGCTGCTGTAATTGAGCTAGAGAGTGGGAAAGGTGTCATTTTGCAGCATTTTGCATGCTCTTTCCAGAAAAATGCAACAAAACATAGATTCTATTTAATAACCTTTTTCAAAATACTAATTAATATTTTGATTTAATTTTTTTACAAAAGCACATAATTGAAAATTTTCAAAATATTTCCCCAACAAATTCATATTGTTGTAAATCATATGGCAAAATATAGATGTGCGATGATAATGGGTTCATTATTAAAAAAAAATTATTCCGGGCTCTTGTTTTTCACTATCAGCTGTAGTTTGACAAAACTGACCTTTAACAAACAGGAATTTTATTAAAATATACTGAAAGGTAAGTAAAAAAAGTATTAGAAATATCAGAACATCACTTTCTTAAAACAAAAGTAATTAGCATATTTTATAATTGACTGCTTATTTTAATTTCATGCAACTTAACTAACAGTATATTAACTGATAAAACAAAAGAGTTTGAGCATTTAACTTCAAACTGAAATAAAGTATGAAAAAGTACAAGTATTTACATAATAGTTCTGGTCCATGATGTTTGGAATGAAACTACTAAAATAATTAAATACATGATGCTTGTTTTTGAGTAACAGGTATCCTAAGAAATTTTGGTATTATGTAAAAGTGGTAGGTAGATCTAAACAAAATGTCCAGACACTCTGTGACCAAAATGGTACTAAACAGTGGGTGACTGACTAAAGGCTAAAATGTCTTTTTCCAAAGCTGTTTCACAGAGGAAGACTGCACTGTAGTTCCTTCTCTAGATTGTCACACAGAAGACAAAATGGTAGAGATCGAAATAGATGACAGAGGGATAGAAAAACAATTAAAATTGCTCAAAAGAGGAAAGTCCGCTGGACCTTATGGGATACCAGTTCGATTTTACACAGAGTATGCGAAGGAACTTGCCCCCCGTCTTGCAGCGGTGTACCATAGGTCTCTAGAGGAGCGTAGCATTCCAAAAGATTGGAAAAGGGCACAGGTCATCCCCGTTTTCAAGAAGGGACGTCGAACAGACCTATATCTCTAACGTTGATCAGTTGTAGAATTTTGGAACACGTATTATGTTAGAGTATAATGACTTTTCTGGAGACTAGAAATCTACTCTGTAGGAATCAGCATGGGTTTCGAAAAAGACGATCGTGTGAAACCTAGCTCGCGCTATTCGTCCACGAGACTCAGAGGGCCATAGACATGGATTCCCAGGTAGATGCCGTGTTTCTTGACTTATGCAAGGCATTTGATACAGTTCCCAACAGTCACTTAATGAACAAAGTAAGAGCATATGGACTATCAGACGAATTGTGTGATTGGATTGAAGAGTTCGTAGATAACAGAACACAGCAGGTCATTCTCAATGGAGAGAAGTCTTCCGAAGTAAGAGTGATTTCAGGTGTGCCGCAGGGGAGTGTCGTAGGACCGTTGCTATTCACAATATATATAAATGACCTTGTGGATAACATCGAAAGTTCACTGAGGCTTTTTGCGGATGATGCTGTAGTATATCGAGAGGTTGTAACAATGGAAAATTGTGCTGAAATGCAGGAGGATCTGCAACGAATTGACGCATGGTGCAGGGAATGGCATTTGAATCTCAATGTAGACAAGTGTAATGTGCTGGAATACATAGAAAGAAAGATCCTTTATCATTTAGCTACAATATAGCAGGTCAGCAACTGGAAGCAGTTAATTCCAAAAATTATCTGGGAGTAGGCATTAGGAGTGATTTAAAATGGAATGACCATATGAATTTAATCATCGGTAAAGCAGATGCCAGACTGAGATTCGTTGGAAGAATCCTAAGGAAATGCAGCCTGAAAACAAAGGAAGTAGGTTACAGTATACTTGTTCGCCCACTGCTTGAATACTGCTCACCGGTGTGGGATCCATACCAGATGGGGTTGATAGAAGAGATAGAGAAGATCCAACGGGGAGTAGCACACTTCATTACAGGATCATTTAGTCGGAGATGATAGATAAACTCCAGTGGAAGACTCTGCAAGAGAGACGCTCAGTAGTTCGGTATGGGCTTTGTTGAAGTTTTGAGAACATACCTTCACTGAGGAGTCAAGCAGTATATTGCTCCCTACTACGTATATCTCGCAAAGAGATCATGAGGATAAAATCAGAGAGATTAGAGCCCACACAGAGGCGTACCGACAATCTTTCTGTCCATGAACAATAGGAGACTGGAATAGAAGGGAGAACCGATAGAGGTACTCAAGGTACCCTCCACCACACACCGTGAGGTGGCTTGCGGAGTATGGATGTAGATGTAGATTTAGATGTATACATAGCTAAATTTAACACTTTAGTTACTAACAGTAATTTTGAAACAACTTTCTATAAAGTATACATTAACACTAACCTGAGACAAAAATTAAGTTTTGAGTTGAAAGCAGTTTCCCAATAAATTGTCTTGGAACTTCACAGATTACATTTTAATAAAACCGACTGGGTTTGGTTTACATCACTTTCATTAAGAATGTTTGTTCTCCCTGTTGGAGTAAATGGATTTACTTTTGTGAGAACATCCACAACTGACACCAACAGGACATCTGCATGTGCAGGATAGGATAATGACTTAGCTTGTCCACATGGATGAAGAAAAGTTATTTTCTTTTCACTTCATCAAGTTTTTTTTTTCCCCTCTAAAATGTACCCAAGCCACCAGTTTCTGCCATATACATAGCCTGATACATCTTGTAACTTCAGTTTGTCTGGTGATGATGTTACTTCCCTCTCCCAGCTCTGCATACCACCTGAAAAATATTTGACTATTAATTTTGATGTAGTGTTGGGAATGAAAGTGTGAAATTGCTGTGTTCCTTTGATTGTCAATGCCTCTTCAAGCTGGCTTTTTAATAATATTTCTGAAGCAGCATATTCTTCTTGAGTGGAATACGCAAAATCAACATTTGTGATATTATCTACTGCCCCCTCGGATAGCTCTCGTGGGCTTTGTATCTGATTTTGGTATGGCCTTTACAAACTTGCACGAGCTGCCAGTCTCTTAACTGAACCCCCTACTCCATCACAAGGCCCTTTCGCATGTGCTGTGGCTGAAAAGTGCCACTCAGCTTTTATGTTGAAGTCTTCCTCATAAAGGCAAAGGTTCAGGAAGTTTTTCTTATTTTTGTACTGAGCTGCAGAACCATTAGAATAATAGTATGTCTTTTTTGGAAGCTTTTGAAATTTATTTGTTAGATAAGAAAAACGATTCTTTTGAAAGGTGTAAACCGCAACTGTATTGTGCTCCAGGCAATCGGAAACAATGACAAAGCTCATATGTCCAATTTTGTCTTCCTGTTTGAAACATAAAACAAAAGGGTGAATGGTAATCTATTGTCTTGTCTAGTGGTAACTCTGAGCTTCATCCTGTAGAAGTTCACCCCCGATAGCTGAGTGGTCAGCGCGACAGACTGTCAATCCAAAGGGCCCGGGTTCGATTCCCGGCTGAGTCAGAGATTTTCTCGTCTCAGGGACTGGGTGTTGTGTTTGGGTTGTCCTAATCATCATCATTTCATCCCCATCGACGTGCAGTATTGCCTCACGTGTTCCAATATTTCTACGGAATCCAAACTGATCTTCCTCGAGGTCAGCTTCTACCAGTTTTTCCATTCGTCTGTAGAGAATATGCATTAGTATTTTGCATCCGTGACTTATTAAACTGATTGTTCGGTAATTTTCACATCTGTCAGCACCTGCTTTCTTTGGGATCGGAATTATTATATTCGTCTTGAAGTCTGAGGGTATTTCGCCTGTCTCATACATCTTGCTCACCAGATGGTAGAGTTTTGTCAGGACTGGCTCTCCCAAGGCCGTCAGTAGTTCTAATGGAATGTTGTCTACTCCCGGGGCCTTGTTTTGACTCAGGTCTTTCAGTGCTGTGTCAAACTCTTCACGCAGTATTGTATCTCCCATTTCATCTTCATCTACATCCTCTACACATATGACAACAAATTCAGATCCCATAAGATTTTCTCTTGTCGAGGTAAGGAATGTTCGTTGTTGCTAAGCAATGAAGTCATGCCGAATCAAAGTAGACATCTTACTACAAAATAAATCTATGAATTCTTCAGAAGTTTTCTGAACAATTTCCAGATTACAGCGGTAAACTGACATTCACTCTCGGAACTGAACTCGTTCAATTAAGTTTTCATCAAAAGAGTCTTGTAAAATTTTACGTATGACAGTTTCTCCTGGGCAATATTCACAGTTTCCCATGTTGCAATCAACTGAGAATGATAGGTTGCAAAGCATTTTTGCAATGCACTGCTTATAATTGTTTAAGCTGCTGTTTGTTACTGCATTTAGTTTGGCATTTTCTGTAATTAATTTTGCGTTTTGGTGAGTTGTGCACACACAGACAGTGTGCCACTCCAGCCAGCAAAAACACAATGTTTCAGTCTCGAATCAGGAAATTTAGAGAAACCTATTTTTACGTTAGGAATCTTGTCTTTAAAATGTTTGTAAGCTTCTTTAAGGTTACACAAAATATAAGGTTACACAAAATAAGTCATTTTGGTATTTTTGTTTTACTTCCACTTGTTTCTGTAATTGTCACACAATCTTTAATACCTGGCATTTCCCGGCTAACTTCATCATTTTCATAAAATGAATGTACAATTTTGACAGTTCCTGTTGGTAAACACTTCCCTGGTTTTGTGTTTGGACCTTCCATGAATCTTTTCTCTTTCAAAATTTTTTTGGACTGCCAAACAATGTAATTAGGAGCATTAAATTCTGTCATTATTTTCCTGACACTCTACTTTTCAGGTAAACTTGTGAGAATCATTAGCTTTTTTACTCTTCTTATAGAATCATTAAAGTTTGTTTTGAGATTTTGAAGAACGGATTCATCAGTATCAGTATCTGATGAAGAAGTTTCAGCAGCAACAAAAAGTTTATGTGTCACTGATGAGGAGATTTTTACTTTTTTCTTATCAATTGGGGACTCACCTAGTTCTTGAAGTGATCTGGTAAGTGTTTGAACGACCACTAAAGTTGCAGCGAAGTCGGGGTCTTGGTCTGGGATGATTATCTCTGTTCCAGAAGAATCTTCTTCGACACTTTTATCACTGATGGGCTCTGCTGTATTTTTCAATGTGGTTACATCTTTCAGACATTTATCACAAATATAGCCACCACTAGGTATTTGTGGAAATGATTTGGGCATCCATGCTGTGACATTTCTCAGTTTTTTTCTGTCTCTAATAAAATGATTTGACTTCTTTAATGGATTATAACACTGCACTCTTACAGCACTGCACTTTTTACTTGGTTCCATATCGAAACAAAAACCACTTATAAACTCTCCTTCAATTTATAGATTTACTTGTAAATTAACTATTAAATATACTAGATACAAACTGGTCAACACAGAGTTAACAATTGATTTGCTCTAAAACCACACTGCACAATAATGCTGTAGGCACACTAAGCCTTAGAAGGTAACAGTCTTATATCCTCTCAACAATGGCTCCAGTCTCTGAATGATTGCACAGACATCAAGTACTGTGCTTGTTTCAACTTGTTCACAGTCTGCTGCATACATAGACAGGAACACAAGCATGCTCAGCCTTCATACAATGGCTGAAGTCTGTGCTAATGAAATGTGCATTTTTGGACCAGAAGTATTACATCAATAGTCTACTTACAAGGTTTTCACACTTTATTTAAATATTAGCTATAGGTCCCACACTCAACATTTCGTTTTGCCAGTTGATCAACTGTTAGTTTAAACTGTAAGAAACTAAAAAAATAAACAATCAATTATAGAAAATGAAACTTCCTGGCAGATTAAAACTGTGTGCCTGACCGAGACTCGAACTCGGGACCTTTGCCTTTCACGGGCAAGTGCTCTACCAACTGAGCTACCAAAGCACGACTCACGCCCGATACTCACAGCTTTACTTCAGCCAGGAAGTTTCATATCAGCGCACACTCCGCTGCAGAGTGAAAATCTCATTCTGGAATTATAGAAAATGTTGTTTAGTTTTGTTTCAAGAAGGTGATATTTTGGTATTTCTAGTACTTTTTTAGTTATCTTTCAGTATATTTTAATGAAATTCCCGTTTGTTAAAGGTCAGTTTGGTCAAATCTTGGCTGTTAGTGAAAAACAAGAGACCAGAATAATTTTTTTTAACAATGAACCCATCATTATCCCACATTTATATTTTGCCAAGTAATTTACAACAGTATGAAGTAGTTATGGAAATGTTTTGATAATTTTCAATCATGTACTTTTTGTAGAAAAATAAATCAAAATATTAATTAGTATTTTGAAAAAGGTTATTAATTAGAAGCTATATATGGAAAGAGCATGAAAAATGCTGCAAAATGACACCTTTCCCAGCTCTGTAGCTCAATTGGGTCAGCTCCTAGGGCAATTTAAAAAAAGTCTGTTCACACATTTTTGGCCAGTTTTTGAAAAGTTTACGTGACTGTATTTCAGGAATGGTTTGAGGTAATAAATTGAAATTTGATATTTTCTTAGTTCCAGCACTCACTGTAAGTATACCATCTTTCAGCAAAATTTAGGAGGGTGAGGTCAAAATTTTATTTAAAGCGTGTTGATTTGACAAGGAATGACCCTGAAGCATTATCGTTTGGCCTAAGCCTTCATCAGAAACACACACACACACACACACACACACACACACACACACACACACACACACACACACACACACATTCATTCACACGAGCAAGTACACCTCATGCACACAACTGGAATGCCATTACGGCCTGAGCCGCTAGAGATGATGATCACACTTACATGACATGTGCTTGGTTTTTGTTATTTTTTTGTTGTACCTGTCTGCAACATAATGTGTCGTCTTTAGAGTAAGTAGAAATCTATCTTTCTATTGTTAGTGTTGCTTGTTTGTTAGCTCTGACAACTTTACGCAAATTCCGCTGCTCTCGGTCCTTAAGTGAAGGCCGTCGACCTCTGTATTGTCTGTGGTGAGAGGCAGCACCTGAAATTTGCTATTCTCAGCACACTATTGACACTGTGGATCTTGGAATGTCGAATTCCCTGACAGATTTCCAAAATGGAATATCCCATGTGTCAAGCTCCAACAACCGTTCCTCATTCAGAGTCTGTTAATTACTGTCATGCGGCTGTAATCACATCGGAAACCTTTTCAGATGATTCATTTGGGTACAAATGACAGCACTGCCCTTTTGTACTTTGTGTACATGTTGCTACCACCATCAAACAAAGGGAAATTCAGTATGAAATAATGACAATATTATGAAAAGTTTGTAATGCTACTCACCATATAGTGGAGTAGTTGAGTCACAGACAGACATAACAACTAACTTTTTGGCCAAAACTCTTCTTCTGAAGTAATCACACTCACATTCACACAAACCCAACTTGCACACAGATGACCACTGTCTCTGGTTTCTGAGGCACAATTACATGCCCCTCAATCCCACACCGCCAGTGCAGCAGTTACAGCTGTGAGAGAAGCAGGTGGTGGTGTGTGATCTGGTGGAGATGCCAACAGGAAGGGCAACAGACCTGTGTCCATACCAAGTGAGGTGGCGTAGTGGTTAGCACGCTGGACTCGCATTCGAGAGGATGACGGTTCAAACCCACATCCGGCCATCCTGATTTGGGTTTTCTGTTATATTAGTAAATCACTTCAGGCAAATGCCGGGATGGTTCCTTTGGAAGGGCATGTCCGATGTCCGACTTCCTTCCCCCTCCTTCCCTAACCCGATGGGACCGATCACCTTGCTGTTTGGTCCCCCCCCCCCCATCCCCCCGCCATCCCCCCCCTCCCCCCCCCCCCCCCCCCCCCCACAGAGCCTGAAAATGGTTCAGCAAAATTTAAGTGGATACATTCGCACAGCTCCACTGTGTCAGGCCAAGAAGAGAATCACTGGGATTGCTCAGTTTGACAGATCCAAAATTTCGTAGTCGGTTTTGGGCCAGAATGTATGTTGTCATGCAGAACTTTTCATCTGGGGCATGCCACAATGGACAGTGTGCAGAAGGTGCAGTAGTTGTGGTCAAAGAGAGGGAGGAATCAGGTAGTGACAACAGTCCTCCTCAGAGGTCCACAATAGAACCCCTTGGTTTAGGTGTATTCAATTTTGCCATGACCAGTAAGAGTGATAATTGTGGTTGTTAGATGTTCCAATCACCCCTGTTGCACAAAGTGACCAAGACACTTAATGTCAGGTGAGTGGCAACCGTGAAATTATGTCATGTGAAGCAGAAAGCTGAAATGGCCAAATCCAAATCTGAATCAAGCTGGAAAAACAGCAATTTATGTTTGTCAAAAGCTGAGTCAGGGAATTGGGCCATAGTGTCCACGTTATCATATAACATCACTTCCTAACAGTACAAAGAATACTAAAAATGATACTATTGCAACACCCAGTGCTGGAAGTGGTCTGGAAAGCAGTGCTGCATGCCAGAGGTGGTGTATAGTGGCAAATAGCCTATGGCAAGATGAAATTTCTGTCAGAAGGGGAATAATATAAATTTCTAGACTGCGTAGATGAAACCCAGGGACTCCTGTTCTATTTGAGAGTAGTGTTGCTGTGAGAGAGATATGGCCTTAGAAGCATATACAGTAGGGTGCTGTGTGGCATCAGGATATTTACGGGACAGGTGATGCCTATACTGTGAGGGGGCACATTGGTCGTGACTACTAGTGGCAGACCAGGGACGTATGTTGTCAAACACATTGCCCTCTTAATGCAATCTTGAAAAGCATGGGAAGCTTGTTGACAGTGAGGTGACCATTCAGTATGTGCATTTGGGTGTCAAAGCTAGTTCAGTGGGTAAGGAAGCTCAGCAATGTTTGCACTGAAGGGGTCATAATAGTTTATCTTACCCAGAAACATTTGTAAGACTGTCACATTCTCAGCTGGCTGCATGTTGTCAATCACATGACATAATTTTCCATTGGTTTTTGTGTAATGGCTGAGTGTTTGAACCCGAAATATATGGAGCACAGTTGCATGAAAGACCATTTAAGTGGGATGCATCTGAGTCCTGTTGCTGCCAGATCGTGGAAATATGGGTCAAGGTTGCAAAGATGGTCCTCTGGGATTGGCACTGTAACCAAGATATCATTGATGTATGCATAACAGTTTGGGATATGTTGTAGTAGTTGCTCTATAAAATGTTGAAACATGTCCGAGGATGACAGAATTCCAAAAGGTAACCATTTATAACAATAGAAGTCTTATGGCATATTGAGCACTAGGTAAGCTTGTGATGTCACATCGAAGGGAATTTGAAAATATGCCTCTGCATGATCATCATTACTGAATTGGTCTAATTTTGCAAAGAGTTTATCTGGAATCAGCAAGATTTAAGTTTCCCCTTCACCTCATGTGCCAAGGCCTTGCCACAGTGGTAATACCAGTTCCCGTCAGCTGTTGGGCTTTGACTGAGAAATAGTGGCTCTGGCCATGAAAACTGACAACAACCAGGAGAGTGGAGTGCTGATGTCATGCCCTTCCATAACTCCATCCAGTAACACCTACCAGCGTAGGATGGCACAGCAGTCAGTCAATACTGTTGTGCCTTATGAGTCCTATTTCGAGAGAGTTTTCTGGAACAACTTGTGTGACTATCATCACTTTAAAGTTAGCACAAAGTCTCAAAGTGCTGCTGGGATTGTGTACTGTCACCAGTGGAGTGGTCCATTGATTATGGGGTTGTTTAGCAAGAACTCAGAAGCACCAACATCAAGGAATAACTTCATTGAATGTTTCTCTATGAAAGCACCTAAGTACATTTATGGGGCTGTGTTCTGGGAAGTCTGCACTTCTGTAGATTTATCACATACTGGGTTCACTTCCATAGACTGAGGCATTACTGTTGGGCAATGGTGCTGCTGCTGACATGGCCTGTTGTCATTGGTGTGTTGTTGACTGTTGTCTGGGCCGTGGAGCAGTTAAGGAATCTACTGAAGGTGGGATGATGTTCTGCATGACAGGTGCCAGAGAGCTGATTGCCTCACATCTTCTTCCATTGTAAACAAATCCTAGGCTGCGCAGGCAGTTCAATTATGGCTCCTTCACTTTAAAACACTAAAGTTGTTTCCATTTCAGTTCTTGTACATATTTCTATTCATTGCTGTAATTCAGTTGGTTTAGCTATCTGTCTCTAGGTTATTCCTTCTTTGTGTTTAATTTCCTGAACTACTTAATTTTAAAATTCACCGTCATGGTCACTAAGCATTTCTTTAAATGCATGTCCAATTCTTCTTCTTCTTCTTCTTCTTCTTCTTCAAGTCAGAGAACAAATTTCAATGCAGCTTTGACTTCTGACTTCTCTCTCATAGGATAGTAGTAATGTAATTTCATGTAATATGGAAGGGATAGGTTGCTACTCACCACATGAAGGTGGTGTTGCATTGCAGACAGGCACGATGAAAATGAATGACAGAAATATTTTGGCTTTCAGAAAAAGTCCTCCAGGAATAGAAACCTCACATACACTATCCTGAGCAACAGGAGGGAACAGTGGTAATATTTATGTGAGCTGTGCTTGTATTAATGTGTCTGTGTGTGTTTTCTACATCAGAAGAAGAACTTTGTCTGAAAGCTGAAATATTTCTAGCATTCTTCTTCACTGTGCCTGTCTGCGACTCAACACCTCATCTGTGTGGTGAATATCAGTATGTCCTTGCCATATTGTTGTTATCTCATCCTGGACTCTCATTGTATAATTCCTTTTAACTGTCTTTAAATGCAGCTAACTATTTCTTCTTGTGATAGGATTTGTCACAAAGCTCATAAACATCAGCTAGCATCAATTCTCCAGATTTTTTAGTCTTCTATATGTAAAACTGAAAGTGCATGTGCTTTTCCAAAAATTTGTGACTCACACAATCATTTAGTTAGTTTAAAGGGTAATACAGATCATTTTAGTGTTGTACTTGTGAATATCTCTGTTATTCTGAGCAAAGTAAGGAAAAGGATAGATTGATACTCACTGTAAAGATGACACATTGAGCTGCAGACAGGCACCACAAAAATACAAATTCACGTTTAGGTTTCAGCGAAAACCATCTTTATAAAAGAACACACACACACATATTCATTCAACCAAGTAAGCAGACTTCACAATGAAACTGTAATGTTGGACAAAAGCAGTGATATGGCAGGAGCAGGGTAGGGGAAGAGGTGGCAGGGTACAGGTGGGGCAAGAGAGGAGCACCATCTGATGGAGTGTGCAGGGAGTAGATGGAGGCATGACAAGACTGCAACCAGGCACAGCATCGGGAGGCTGTGAGACAGGTAAATATGGAGGGGAAAGGAGGGAGGAGGGGGGCATAGGGAGGGAGCAAAAAAGTGGACAAAAGGGAAAGGGGATAGAGGAGCAGGTACATTAGCAGAGGGTGGCACACAATGAAGATGAGGAGACGTGAACAGGGTGGAGGTGACACGATAGAGAGAGCAGAAACTGTTGGCTGGAGGGCATGGGGAGAGTAGGTTGCTGTAAGTTGAGTCCAGGATAATTATGGTAGCAGATAATGTGTTATAAGGGTAACTCCTGTCTGCACAGATCAGAAAAGCTGGTGGTGCAGGAGAGGATCAGATGACCCAGGTTTTGAAGCAGCCATTGAAAACAAGCGTGTTACATCCAGCTGCATGTTTTGCCACAGGATGGTCAACTTTGCTCTTGGCCACAGTTTGGCAATAGCCATTTGCCCTGGTGGATTGCTGACTGATTGCCAAACCAATATAAAAAGCTGTGCAATGATTGCAGCAGATCTGGTATATGACATAGCTGCTTTAACAGGCGGCCTGGCCTCTGTTGAGGTAGGATAAACCTGTGACGGGACAGGAACAGGAAGTGCTGGGTGAGTGGTTTGGGCAGGTCTTCCACAGGATTATGATGCCTGTGGTAATGGGTTGGGATTGGGAGTGGCATAAGGCTGGAGTAGGTGGAAGTTGAGTGGGTGATGAAACACCACTTTAGGAGGGGTGGGAAAGATCTTTGGTAGGGTGCCCCACATTTCAAGGCATGATGGTAGGTAATCAAAGCCTTGGCGAAGGATGTGGTTTAGTTGTTCCAGCCTGGGGTGGTATTGAGTGATGAAGGAGGCACTCCTTTGTAGTTGGTTTTTGGATGTTTTGGGAGGATTGGGGGTGTGTGGGGAAATGGCACAGGAGATCTGTTTGTGGACTAGGTCTGGCAGATAGTGCCTGTCTGTGAAGGCGTAGGTGAGACCTTCAGCACATCGGGAAAGAGCACTCTTGTCACTGTAGATACGCCATCCTTGGGTGGACAGGCTGTATGGGAGGGATATTTTGGTGTGGAAGGGATGACAGCTGTCAAAATGTAGGTTCTGTTGATGATCGGTGGGTATAATGTGGGACAGAGATGTGGATGGAGACATAAGGAGGTCAATGTCCTCGAATGTGGCACTGGTTTGAAGAGGTCCAGATAAAGCAAATAGGAGAGAAGGTGTTGAGATGGTGAAGGAATGAAGATATGGCATCTCAGCACTGAGTCAATATCATAAAGAGGTCATCA
Source organism: Schistocerca serialis cubense (assembly GCF_023864345.2). Classification (NCBI taxonomy): domain Eukaryota; kingdom Metazoa; phylum Arthropoda; class Insecta; order Orthoptera; family Acrididae; genus Schistocerca; species Schistocerca serialis. Next base: position 1,527,761 of record NW_026048515.1, on the reverse strand, counting down.
CTCAACCTGAACCAGACTAGGGGTGTGGCATTTTGGGAGGCTGCAGAGGTCTCCTCTAGATGGCCCATAAATAGGTTGGCATGGGAGGCTGCCATGTGAATACTCATGGCTGCACCACAACTTTGTTTGTATACCTTCCCTTTAAAGGAGAAGTATTTGAGTTAAAGGTAAATTTGGTAAGGTGTATGGGGGGTGATATGGTGGGTTTGGAGTCTGAAGGACATTGGAAAGATAGTGTTCAATAGTGGCAAGATCATGGGCATGAGGAGTGTTGGTGTATAGGGAAGTGATGTCATCAGTAACAAGTAGGGATCCAGGAGGTAAAGGGGTGAGGATGGTGGAGATCCAGTGACCGAAGAGGACGGTTGGATTGACATGGGAGCCTAGATTACATGCAGTTGGTTGGAAGTGTTGATCAGTGAGGTTTGAAATTCTTTCTGTGGGGGCACAATAACCAGCTACAATGGGGCATCCTGGACTGTTGGATTTTGTGTATTTTGGGGAACATTTACAGCTGGGTATACAGGGTGTCATAGGGGCTAGAAGGGAAATGGATTAAGGGGAGTGAATCTGGGAAGGGACTAAGGTTTTAAGCAGGGATTGGAGGCTGTGTTGGAATTCTGGGATGTGATCACTGTGGCAGAGTTTATAGGTGCAGGAGTCAGATAATTTGCAGAGGCCTTCCACCAGGTAGTTACTGTGATTCATAAGGAAAGTGGTGGATCCATTGTCTGCAGGTAGGATGATTAGGTCAGGATTTATTTTGAGGTTGTGTATGTCCTCTCTCCTGCTGAAAGATTGGTGTTCTTAGAAAGGACATGGGGAAGGATGATGAGACCAAGTTGGAGATAAGGAATTCCCCTCAGTGTAATTACTCCCAAACTCAGATGGATTGTTGATAAAAAAATTTCATAAGAGAATAAATGCATTGTGAGCCTGTGTTTAATATTTCCAGCTGCTCAAAGTTTGTTCAGTGAATACTTTTTACCTAAATGAGGGGTTGCCCCAGAATATTATCCTGTAAGACACCAATGAGTGAAGATATGCAAAATTGTGATTTATTGTCTTCTATATCTGCAAGGTTGTCAATTTTTCATATGGGTAAAGTAGCTAAACCTAAAAATGTTAGCAGGTCTGCTATACAATTTTTCCAGTTAAAGTTTTCATAGATATGTACACCTAAGAACATACAATTTTCTACCCTGTTCATTATTTCTTCTTGTTATACTAGATTAATTGGGTGGTGTGGTGGGGGAGGGGGGGATATTTTTGACTGTACAAAATTATTGCATAGTCTGTAGCTACCCCTTTTTTGTAGAACCATTCTGTAACTTTCACAGAAACATCATATACTATACTGAAGCGCCAAAGAAACTGGTATAGGCATGTGTATTCATATACAGAGATCTGTAAATCAGCAGAATATGGCACTGCAGTTGACAACAAGCATCTGGTGCAGTTGTTAGATCAGTTATTGCTGCTACAATGGCAGGTTATCAAGATTTAAGTGAGTTTGAATGTGGTGTTATACTCTGTGCACAAGCTATGGGACATAGCATCTCCAAGGCAGAGATCAAGCGGGGAATTTCATGTATGACCATTTCACGAATGTACCATGAATATCAGGAATCCGGTAAAACATGAAATCTCTGACATTGCTGCCGCTGGAAAAGGATCTTGCAAGAACAGGACCAACAACAAGTGAAGAGAATCATTCAACGTGACAGAAGTGTAACCCTTCAACAAATTTCTGCAAATTTCAATGCTCGGCCATCAACAAGTGTCAATGTGCTAACCAATCAATGAAATATCAAATCAATCAATGAAATATCATTTATATGGGCTTTTGGAGTCGAAGGCCGACTCGTGTACCCTTGGTGACTGCATAACACAAAGCTTTATGTCTAACTTGGACCCGTCAGTACCAACATTAGACTGTTGATGGCTGGAAACAGGTTGCCTGGTCAGACAAGTCTCATTTCAAATTGTATCGAGCGTATGGACGTGTACGGGTATGGCGACAACCTCATGAATACATGTTCTGGCGCCAATATAAAATGACTTTTATCTTAATAATATGAATATTTATATATGTGTTTGGAGAGAGAGAGAGAGATTGATTTTGATTGATACTTTACTTTAAGTCGTAACTGGTACCTGAATTTTAGTTGTTGCCTCCTTAAATGATCAGCTTCTGCACCAGTTGGTGATATAATTTGGAGGAAGATATTGTTCTTTACAATTTAAAGTACGACTCTGTTGGTTACTTGGCCATATTGCGGATAGCTTTGAGCCCAAGTTTTCATAGCTTATCATATATAAGGGACCACTGTTGTAAGTAAATATGATCAAACAGCAATCTGCTTTTCATGAGAAAAGGAGATTGTTTGGCACACAAACTTCCTTCAAACTACATGTCCTGTACATCAAAATTGGTCAGTGGAGTTCAGCACTATACTATTGTACAAGATCATAATCCAACTACTGTAATTAAGAAATTATGAGAGGTTGTTACATATTGAATGAAAACTATAGAGAATGCAGTTCCTTTCCTTATTTTAGTGAACCTTGTACACTTACAATTCTGTTGATTGATAGCTGGCGACGACAATGAAGTTCACCCCCTTTTCCAAAAACAACATATTTCTATTCTTCACTTCCAGAAAATTTGTATACATAAATGTTTGGCAACTCTTACACATACTTTACTCAGTAAGCAACTACAAACAGCATAGTGAACGCATTATTGTGGCCAAGATAGATACGAAGCCCACACCTACCACAGTAGTATAAGTTTATATGCCAACTAGCTCCGCAGATGACAAAGAGATTGATGAAATGTATGATGAGATAAAAGAAATTATTCAGATAGTGAAGGGAGACGAAAATTTATAGTCATGGGTGACTGGAACTCGATAGTAGGAAAAGGAAGAGAAGGAAATGTAGTAGGTGAATATGGAATGGGAGTAAGGAACGAAAGAGGAAGCCACCTGATAGAATTTTGCACAGAGCATAACTTAATCATTGCTAACACTTGGTTCAAGAATCATGAAAGAAGGCTGTATAAATGTAAGAAGCCTGGAGATACTGGAAGGTCTCAGATAGATTATATAATGGTAAGACAGAGTCAGGAACCGGGTTTTAAATTGTAAGACATTTCCAGTGGCTGATGTGGACTCTGATCACAATCTATTGGTTATAAACTGTAGATTAAAACTGAAGAAACTGCAAAAAGGTGGGAATTTGAGGAGATGGGACCTGGATAAACTGAAAGAAAAAGAGGTTGTAGAGAGTTTCAGGGAGAGCATTAGGGAACGATTGACAAGAATGGGGGAAAGAAATACAGTAGAAGAAGAATGGGTAGCTTTGAGAGATAAAATAATGAAGGCAGCAGAGGATCAAGTAAGTAAAAAGATGTGGGCTAATAGAAATCCTTGGGTAACAGATGAGATATTGAGTTTAATTGATGAAAGGAGAAAATACAAAAATGCAGTAAATGAAGCAGGCAAAAAGGAATACAAACGTGTCAAAAATGAGACCGACAGGAAGTGCAAAATGGCTAAGCAGGGATGGCTAGAGGACAAATGTAAGGATGTAGAGGCGCATATCACTAGGGGTAAGATAGATACTGCCTACAGGAAAATTAAAGAGACCTTTGGAGAAAAGAGAACCACTTGCATGAATATCAAGAGCTCAGATGGAAACCCAGTTCTAAGCAAAGAAGGGAAAACAGAAAGGTGGAAGGAGTATATAGAGGGTCTATACAAGGGCGATGTTCTTGAGGACAATATTATGGAAATAGAAAAGGATGTAGATGAAGATGAAATACGAGATGTGATACTGCGTGAAGAGTTTGGCAGAGCACGAAAGACCTAAGTCGAAACAAGGCCCCGGGAGTAGACAACATTCCATTAGAACTACTGACAGCCTTGGGAGAGCCAGGCCCAACAAAACTCTACCATCTGGTGAGCAAGATGTATGAGACAGGCGAAATACGCTCAGATTTCAAGAAGAATATAATAATTCCAATCCCAAAGAAAGCACGTGTTGACAGATGTGAAAATTACCGAACTATCAGTTTAATAAGCCACAGCTGCAAAATACTAACCCGAATTCTTTACAGACAAATGGAAAAACTGGTAGAAGCCGACCTTGGGGAAGATAAGTTTGGATTCCGTAGAAATGTTGGAACACATGAGGCAATACCGACCCTACGACTTATCTTAGAGAATAGATTAAGGAAAGACCAACCTGCATTTCTAGCATTTGAAGACTTAGAGAAAGCTTTTGACAATGTTTACTGGAAAACTCTCTTTCAAATTCTGAAGGTGGCAGGGGTAAAATACAGGGAAGGATAATGGAATGTAGTCAAATTAAATCAGATGATGGTGCGGGAATTAGATTAGGAAATGAGACACTTAAAGTAGTTAATGAGTTTTGCTATTTGAGGAGCAAAATAACTGATGATTGTCGAAGTAGAAAGGATATGAAATGTAGACTGGCAATGGCAAGTAAAGCGTTTCTGAAGATGAGAAATTTGTTAACATTGAATATAGATTTAAGTGGAAGGAAGTCATTTCTGAAAGTGTTTGTATGGAGTGTAGCCATGTATGGAAGTGAAACTTGGACAATAAATAGTTTAGACAAGAAGAGAATAGAAGCTTTCGAAATGTGGTGCTACAGAAAAATGCTGAAGATTAGATGGGTAGATCACATAACAAATGAGGAGGTACTGAATAGAATTGGGGAGAAGAAAAATTTGTGGCACAACTTGACAAGAAGAAGGGACTGGTTGGTAGAAGATGTTCTGAGGCATCAAGGGATCACCAGTTTAGTATTGTAGGGCAGCGTGGAGGGTAAAAATCGTAGTGGGAAACCAAGAGATGAATACACTAAACAGATTCAGAAGGATGTAGGTAGCAGTAGGTACTGAGAGATGAAGAAGCTTGCACAGGATAGAGTAGCATGGAGCGCTGCATCAAACCAGTCTCTGGACTGAAGACCACAACAACAACAACAACAACAACAACTCAGTTTTATAGCTACAATAGCAATTTTCATTACATGTAACAATATGTTCTGAGCGACGGCCTAACAACATGTCCTCTTTCCACAAGATACAGATTAACAGTCGTTTTTTTTAATAAATCGTCTTTTTTGAGTCCATACTCAGAGTTCCACAACTACTATCATTGCGGGGATTGTGCACTAAAGAGTTTCTTGCTACCCAGCTGTGCTTCACTTCACTTCAGGTACTTTTTGAATTGCATTTACATTTACAGTATTTACATACGTTACTGAGCTTCTCAGAATAAAATCAGGCAGGAATTAGTTTTAAAAGAAGAAAGGGCAGTGAGGCTCACATAACATTACACCCTGCTTGTCAGCAGGGGTCTGTTCAAGCTGGTGGAGGCTCTGTAATGGTGTGGGGTGTGTGCAGTTGGGGTGATATGGGACCCCTGATACATAGATATGACTATGACATGTGAACGTACATAAGTATTCTGTCTGATCACCTGCATCCATTCTACATCTACATCTACATCTACATCCATACTCTGCAAGCCACCTGATGGTGTGTGTCCATTGTGCATTCTGATGAACTTGGGCAATTCCACCAGGACCTTACGACACCCCACATGTCCAGAATTGCTACAGAGTGGCTCCAGGAACACTCTTCCGAGTTTAAACATTTCCATTGGTCACCAAACTTCCCAGACATGAACATTGTTGAGCATATCTGGGATGCCTTGCAATGTGCTGTTCAGAAGAGATCTCCACCCCCTTGTACTCTTACAGATTTGTGGACAGCCTTGCAACATTCATGATGTTAATTGCCACCAGCACTACTTCAAACATTAGTTGAGTCCATGCCATGTCATGTTGTAGCACTTCTGCGTACTTGCGGCACACCTACACGGTGTTAGGCAGGTGTACCAGTTTCTTTGGCTCTTCAGTGTATTTTCTCTGCTGATGCTTCTTTGCTCAGTTCACAACAATGCTTACATCATCTGCAAACAGAACTAATTCTACTTCCTGATTAGAATAAAGTAGCATTCTGTTAACAAAAAGCAAGAACAGAAGTGGGCCTATGATCAAACCCTATTGGATGTTCAATGTAATTTCTCCCCATGCAGATGATGTGGCATGCTTCTTGGTATTACCCGCAAAGCCAAGGGAAACTGTAATCACTAATGTCCACACTGGCAACGCACCTTATGGCATAGCCTGGAGGAGCCCTACTGTATTCTGTCAGTTTAGAATATTCCATGAGTTTCCTTTAATTCTCTCTTTTCATTTCAAACTTGCCTCCCTTCTGGCACTAACAGCCCATCCCTGACATTGGCCACATTCTTATCATGTACAGTCTGTACAGTATGGCAACTGATGGATATTCACATGCTCTGCAGAAACCAAGTTGAAATAATTAAAGTGGCAGTTCAAAATTTGCAAAGTCTTGTTAACTAAAGCTAAAGCATCTCACCTGTATGATGTCAAAAACAATAAAGAGGTAAAAGATAATTTCTGAGAAGAATGAAAAGGACAATGGAAACACATACCAATGCTGTGGTTGGCAAATGAAGTAGCCTCTAAATATGAACTTTCTTCTCCTTCTTCTTCTTCTTCTTCTTCTTCTTCTGCTCCCTCTATTAATTAACAACACACCAGTAGAGGCACAGAGTTATTGACAGGCACATAAATAGACTGAAATCTTCATTAGCTTTCAGACGAATCAGTTTATTCTTCAATATGCTAAAATAAACTTCAGTGTCATATGTCTGTTGCAAGATGAGAGATCACAATGGAAGAAGAGAAAAAATCAATGTTCACAGATATCTCTGATTGAAAAACCAAGAAATCTTAAACTCACACATGTTCTGGAACATGGGATTAGTTAGTTGATGCATTCATAAGCAGCTGGAAATCACTGTGGTTACTGTCAAACAATTCAAAACTGCTGCAAATGGGTGTGTTAGTAGAGCTCCCAAGAGTTGTGTACCAGAGTTACCATGGGTGCCTCAAGCACTATCCTCTCCTGTGGACCATGAGGAAATAAGGGATCAATGACTATTTTCCACTTTACTTTGAGTGCTGTGCCAGGGGTAAGGTTGGGCTTTCTTTAGAGGACTGGCAAGACCAAGGAGAACTTGGGGTGTCAGAGTGATACCCCTAACCAACAAGTTCGCGGTGGTTTCTTTCACCAATTCCAAAACTGAGCCAGTGAGACTCACTTCACCTGTTGCTGGGAAACCTGCTGTGTCCTGTCTCAAGAAGAGCCATGTGCAGAGTGGTGAGCTCTGCTAATTGCCAGCAGTTCAAATATATGGTGAATAATAGTATTCCTTAGGGAAATGGCAGAAAGGGATGGGAAGGAACACAAGGTGCACTCAATTTATATGCCTGAAGGCCTCATTCAGTACACTGAGGAGACTATTTCAGCAACCATTGACGGAACATGGTGCAGCTAACTGCAGATTGTGGCACATGCTGGAACAAATGATGTCTGTTTTCTGGGCTCTGAGGTCATACATGGATCATTCCAGCGACTGGCAGAGAAGGTTTAGAAGAACATTCTTGCACGTGGAGTTTTAATGAAGCTAACAGTTTGCAACATCGTCCTCAGAACTGATCATTGTCCCCCTGTTCCTGAATTGAGTGGAAGGAGGGGATCAGAGAATTTGACGATTCTGTGACAAATAGGCTGTGACTTCCTAAACTTACACCGTAGGTTTGAGAGTTTAGGGTTCTCCTATATGGGTCAGATGTGCAATACTCATCAGAGGCTGCTACCCAGATAGCTGATTGTGTGTGGAGTGCACACTAGGCTTTCTTTGACCAAGTGACTCTCCAACCTTTCAAGATAATGATAGCTGTAGGGGATTCGGAAGCATCAGTATAAGACCCAAAGCAATGCCCTCTACAGATGAGAGTATTAAAAAGCCTAAGTGATCTACTGCCAAAGCATTTGCAATGAAGTGCTGTAGTTTTAAGCACTCATAAAAAGCTGTAGGGTTCAGATTATACAAGGTTCAAAAAACTCATTACAACTCTAAATTGATAGTGGCAAGATATTTGGGGAAAATTTAAGTGTGTATCGAAAGAAGAAGATAATGGTAAATGGAGGTTGTGTATTTGTTGCAGTAGACAAGAAACTTGAATAGACCAAAATAAAAATTGGAAATGCGTATGAAATTGTCTGGGCAAGACTAAGTATCAAGGATGCACATAACTTCTGATAATATCCTTCCATCGACCATCAGACTTTTATCCAGATGAAACCCGGAGAAAATGTATGTCCTGCAAAACATTACTAAATGTTATCTCTGCAAACTACCTGGACAGGCTGTTTAGAAAGGCACTCTTGGTGAAAATATTGTGTATCTAATAGCAACAAATAGACCTGACCACTTTCAGGGTGTCCACAAAGGCACCTGTATCAGTGACCATGAGGCAGTTGTAGCAACAATGATTACCAAATTACAAAAGGCACCTAAACCAAGAAGAAGAGTTTATATTTTCAGAAAATTAGATAAAGAGGAAGTAGTGTCGTATCTCAGTTCCGGACTTGAGTCAATCAGTTGTGAAGTAGGGCACGTAAAAGAATTATGGCTGACGTTTAGAAGAAAGTTAATAGATACATACATAGTAGAAAAGTTCATAATGGGAGGGTATACAGGTGCTGTCACAAAACTTCTAAATGAACAGAGACTACTGCATAATGGGTATTTAAAAAAAGCATAAAGTTATGGGTAGAGTGTTGCTGAATGAAACGTGTTTGGCTGTGAAAAGGGCAATGCGTAAAGCATTCGACAAGTACCATAGCAGAATATTCTCAAAGGATCTCTTCCAAAATCCTAAGGAATTCTGATCACATATAAAGTCTCCTAATGGTACCAAAATTAGTATCTAAATACTCATCAATGAGGGACTGAAATTGAGGGTAGGAAAGCAAAAGTAGTTGTTTCTTTACAAATGAAAATCCGTGGGTATTGCCTCAAATTAACTCTCACATCATTGCAAAGGTGAGTGAAATAGATAGTAGTGTCAGTGCTGTTGAGAAACAGCTGAAATTGCTAAAATGAACAAAACTCCAGGGCCCGATCAAATCTCTGTCAGATTCTATATTGCAGGTGAGTTAACCCCTCTTTAAACTATAATCTACTTACACTATGTATCCGGACACCCCCAAAAACAGGTTTTTCATATTAGGTGCATTTTGCTGCCATCTACTGCCAGGTACTCCATTTCAGCAACCTCAGTAGTCATTATACATCATGAGAGAGCAGAATGGGGCACTCCGCGGAACTCACGGACTTCGAACGTGGTCAGGTGATTGGGTGTCACTTGTGTCATATGTCTGTACATGAGGTTTCCACACTCCTAAACATCCCTATGTCCACTGTTTCTGATGTGATAGTGAAGTGGAAATGTGAAGGGACATGTACAGCACAAAAGCGTACAGGCTGACCTCGTCTTTTGATTGACAAAGACCGCCGACAGTTGAAGAGGGTCGTAATGTGTAATAGGTAGACATCTATCCAGACCATCACACAGGAATTCCAAACTGCATCAGGATCCACTGCAAATACTTTGACAGTTAGGCAGGATGTGAGAAATTTTGGATTTCATGCTCGAGCGGTTGCTCAGAAACCATACATCACGCCAGTAAATGCCAAACAACACCTCGCTTGGTGTAAGGAGTGTAAACATTGGATTATTTAACAGTGGAGAAATGTTGTGTGGAGTGACAAATCGCGGTACACAATGTGGCAGTCCAGTGGCACAATGTGGGTATGGTGAATGCCTGGTGAACCTTATCTGCCAGTGTTTGTAGTGCCAACAGTAAAATTCATAAGCAGTGGTGTTATGGTGTAGTTGTGTTTTTCATGGAGGGGGCTTGTACTCCTTGTTTTGCATGGCACTATCACAGCACAGGCCTACAATGACGTTTTAAGCACCTTCTTTCTTCCCACTGTTGAAGAGCAATTCGAGGATGGCGACTGCACCTTTCAACATGATCGAGCACCTGTTTGTAATGCATGGCATGTTGCAGAGTGATTACATGACAATAATATCCCTGTAATGGACTGGCCTGCACAGAGTCCTGACCTGAATTGTATAGAACACCTTTGGGATGTTTTGGAATGCTGACTTCGTGCCAGGCCTCACTGACTGACATCAATACAACTCCTCAGTGCAGCACTCTGTGAAAAATTGGCTGCCATTCCCCAAGAAATCTTCCAGCATCTGATTGAACATATGCACATATGCCGGCAAGAGTGGAAGTTGTCATCCAGGCTAAGGCTGGGCCAACACCATAATGAATTCCAGCATTACTGATGGAGGGCGCCATGAACTTGTAAGTCATTTTCAGCCAGGTGTCTGGATACTCTTGATCACATAGTGTATATCCCCAGAACAAAAAATTATGCTTGCATGAGGAAGTGGCAGTGGTGACGGTAAACATGTGGGCCCAGCGCAGAGCAGCTTACGGCCAGCTTAAGCGGCCATGACTGCCACAGCACCAGCGCCAGCATTCTCTGTTTCCATTTTGTCCTTTCTGTTTTGTCCAGCATGTAAATTTGGCTTGCCTTAAGTGCTGGGCTACTTGAAATGCTTGCCAGAAGAAAGGTCACAACACCTCTATGTGTCGTTCCCTGAAGGTTGCTCAGAATACGGATGTGGATTTAAACTGTGTGACTCCATTGCTTGTGACTTCTCCCAAGTTGTTTATTGGATTAAGTGTTGCCCAAGTTGTTTATGCAGTTAAGTGTTTTTCTCCAAGTGCTCCAGCTACAGATCAACACACATGCTGCAGTGACATTATTGAATTCCAAAACTTATGTGAGTTTAGGCTCTCCACTGTTGACACTGGTAATGCAAAAACTGGTCAGTTATAACAAACAGAACATTGTGCTGTTGGGACAATTTATGGCATCTGCCTTTTATGAGTCAGTTGTTCATTCCATTACATTTTTGGTGGTTGCTAATGCTGGTTTTGAGAACTTTGTTAGGATGGATGCATTTCAAGCATTTGGATTTTCTGTCACTGATGCAGTTCACTTCACATTGTGTCGGATCACATACTATATTCTCAATTGGAAATACCGTGTGAGGAGTTTTTGGACTTGTTTTCTGAAGGTATAGGGTGTGTTACAAATATTTCTGCTCATATTTCTTTGGCCAAAGCTCAGCCTCACTTTTATTGTGCACATCCTATTCCTGTCACCCTGAAAGATCATGTGAAAGCAGAACTGGACAGACTTCAATCTCTAAGGGCGGTGTGCAGTCTGTTATGGCTAGTGAATTGTCATCTCCGCTGGGTGTAGTTTGGAAGCTGTTGGGGAAACTTTGCCTCTGTGGGAACTTCAATGCTACTGTCAATGCACAGTTGATCGTGGATATGTATCCTCTTCCATGCCAGGAGGAACTATTGGTAAAAATATTGAGTGGCCGATACTTTTCTGAAGTTGATTTGTCTGGCTCTGAATACTCATTTTGGTCTCTAACAATATTTGAACCTTCCCTTTGGTGTGGTTAGCGCCCCTGCTATTTTCCAAGGATTTTTAGAGGAACTGACTATGTCTGTCCCAGGATGCATTAATTGCCTGGATGATATCATTGTCATGGGCCAATCACTTGAAAAATATCTTTGTTTTCTGTTTTACAGTCTGCAGGCTTAAGGTGTTAAAATCTCAGTTTTTTTTTTAATTTCTATTGTTTATTTGGGGTTCGAGGCCTCGCAGGATGGGGTTCACCCTCTGCCAGACCATATATCTGCTGTTACATCTATGCCTTGCCCCTCTTCCACAAAGGAAATTAAGTCTTCCAAGGCAATATAGCCTACTACCATAAATTCCTACCAGGGGCAGTAACAGTGGCACATCCATTGCCTGCCTTGTCATGTAGGAATGTATCTTTTTGCTGGAGCCCAGATTGCAAATGTGATTTTCAAATGTGGAAATCCAAACTACTTCAGCTCCTTGTTTAGCTATGTTCTCTCCAGCCAGCATATAGTTTTGGCGATTGATGCCTGAGAGTACAGCCTCGGTGCGATTGTAGGGCATCAGTATGTCGAGAGCTCTGAGTGACCTGTTGCTTTTGCCTCTGAATCTCTCACTATGCCCCAGCAGCGCTACTGTCAGGTGGAAAAAGAGGCTCTTGTCATCCTCTGTGCTCTCCAGAAATTTTTGTATGGCTCTAAGTTTCACCTGACTATAAACCCTTGATGTCCTTGTTTAACTCTCACACATCGTTGCCTGACAAGGCAGTACTCTGCCTACAACACTGGGCACTGTTCCTGTCTTGCTACAACTACAAAATTGATTTTTGACCTGTGTCTAAACATGCCAATGCGGTCATCTTGTCCCATCTTTCTGTGAGTCCTTTTCGTGACTTTGATCGCGAAGAATTGCTTTGCTTCCATCTTGTTACTGAAACACAGGCCAGGGTCAGTGGTTTCTCACTAACGAGCTCGCATGTGGCAGCTGCCTTTGCCGCCAACCTGGTTCTCCGTCAGGTGGTTTGGTTTGTTCAACAGGGATGACCAGATAAATTGCCAGGTTGGGCTTCGGACCCCCTGCACATCTATTTTTTCTTATGGTACTGCCACTCTGTTTTGATGGTGTTTTGCTGTTGTCCGCAAAAGACCTGTCTCCCAGAGTAGTCATTCCCACTGTGATACAGTGCAAGGTTCTATGCCTTCTCCATGAGGTCCATTGGGGACCTTCGTGCACTAAACTGTTAGCTAGGAGACATGATTTTTGGCCAGGTATTGAAGTCAAAATTGTCTATTTTGTCACAGCTTGTGAGCAGTGTGCTCGACAACAGGCAGCTCCCAGGGCATCTCTGTCCCATTAGCCCACTCCATGCCAGTGGGAAGGCATTCATGTAAACTTTGTGGCTCAATTCTTGAATTCCTATTGGCTGTTGTTATGGATACATTTTCTCAGTTTTGTTACATTCTCCAGTGTGCACCAGTGTCGGCTGAGGCTACAATTCATATGCTTTTGAGGAATTTTGTATTTAGGGGTTGCCTTGTACCTTACCTTCCGATAATGGACCCAGTTTGTTTCTCACACCTTTCAATTGTTTTGTTCCTGCCATGCCATCCGTTATGTTATGGCTCTGCCATTCCACCCTCAATCCAGTGACAAGGCAGAATGACTAGTGTGCTTGTTCAAGTACCGAATGAAAAAGTTTGTTGTGGATTCTATGCTGGATAATGCTCTTCTCTGATTTCTGAGCACCCATCGCTTCATGCCTTTGGGGATCACTGTCCCAAGTGGATACTGGCAACTGTTGTCTGCCACTGGGGACACCATCTTTGTGATGTCTATATGACTCATGGGCTGGTGACATGTCACTTTGACCAGTTGTGGCTCCATTTACTGCCAAAAGCTACCAATCCACGGGGATGGTCCCCACTGCCACAGTCTGTCCCACTGCCCTCTGTCTTAAGCCCATTGTCGCTTGCTGTGGAGGTGCCCTCATCCCACTGACTGTCTTCACGTGCGGCACCCTGCGGCTCCAGCTTCCCAGTGCCAGGCCAGTTCATATCTGGCCTCAGATCTGTTGCCGCAGCCTGCTGTTCCAGTCATGTCGCCTCAACCGTCTCCCTAGCCATCACCACCTCATCATCACTGCTGATGTGTGCAGTCCCATCTCCTCCACACTGAGTCCTGCTTGCTGATGACGACACAGAGATGTTGATGGAACCTTCCTCCCCAGTGCTGTCATCGGGTGCCATGCGGCCCACCATCCTCAGGTGTGCTCACATCACTGCACATTCCACTCCTATGTTCTGGTGCCCGCCCAGCACATCGTCCCACCCCTGAGGTTGACAATGGCTGCTGCTGCTCCATATCCGATGGATGTGTGTCTCGTCAGATTGCAGGTATCTCTTCCATAGCCTGGGAGCCCTCTTTGGATTTCCACATTTGAAAATACTGATACTAGTGCATGTGAGTGTGAGTGTGCCAGGTGTAGTGTCTCTGTGCACGTGTACTAAAATCAACTGCCAACTGTGTCAGCATAGGTCACCAACTAGAGGCCACACGTAGGAATTGTGCACACGTCACGGACTCTGCCACACCATCTACCGGCAACTTGTTCCTATATTCGTGCAGAGCAGTGGTGACTGACGGTCGCTATGTTACTTTGGTTTGTACTACTCACATCAGTTGTTATGTGTATCGCTTATGTTGCATCTTCTGTATGATTCTTGTCTTGATACATGTGGAGTCACAAAAGGTTTATTTCCATTTTTGTTCAGAGGTTTATGAGTAAAGCCACATTTGTGCTACTTAGATTGGTTTTGTGTATTACTTGGTTACTGCACAGACAATATTAATAGTAACCTTAGACTTTGTACAGATGATGATGTTATTTGTAGTGAAGTACTGTCTGGAAAAAGTGCCCAAATATTCAGTCAGGTCTTTATAAAATTTCAGGATGTTGCACAGACTGTCAACTTGCTTTAAATGTTGAAAAATGTAAAACTGTGCCCTTACCAAGATGAAAAAAATGTTATGTCCTACAGCTATAGCATCAACAAATCAAACTTGATATCGGACAACACACATAAATACCTGAGTGTAACACTTTGTAGGGATATAATATGGAATGATCACATAGGCCCAGACATAGGTAATGCAGATGACAGTCTCTGGTTTATTGGTGAAATACTACAAATCACATGTGTAAGCCTTCCTGGAATGTAGCTCAAGTATGTTGGAATTGTACCAAATAGATCCGACAGAGAAGGGCAGCATGCACAGTCACAGATTTGTTTGACCCATGGGAAACGTTTCTGAGTGTCAGAGAGAATCTGAAGAAACTGAACTGGCAGACACAAGAAGGTTGATGCAAACTATCCTGAGAAAGCCTACATACATGGTTTCAAGAACTGGCTTTAAATTGTGAATCTAGGATTACATTACAACTCTGTCTGTATCACTCCCATACAGGTCCTGAGGATAAGATTAGATTGATTACAAGACACACAGAAAGAAATTTAAAGTCATTCTTCCTGTGTTGCATATATGAATGTAATTGGAAGAAGCCATAATAACTGGTTCATTGGGAAGTATCCTCTGCTAGGCACTTATCAGTGTTTCACCGAGTATGGATATAGGTGTGGAAAACATCATACAAGAGAGAAATAATCATACTTTCAAATAGCCATGGGAAGGTACTTGCTAGTAATATATGAAATAAAAATGCAAAATTGAAAGCAAGCAGAATCGCAAAACTGTGAGCTCAATATACTGAAGGACTGTAAAAATTTACTCAGTCAAGGATGCAAATGTGTAATAATGGCAGGCTAATATGATGTTTCCAGAATGAGATTTTCACTCTGCAGCGGAGTGTGCACTGATATGAAACTTCCTGGCAGATTAAAACTGTGCGCCCGACCGAGACTTGAACTCGGGACCTTTGCCTTTCACGGGCAAGTGCTCTACCATCTGAGCTACTGAAGCACAACTCACGCCCGGTCCTCACAGCTTGACTTCTGCCAGTATCTCCTCTCCTACCTTCCAAACTTTACAGAAGCTCTCCTGCGAACCTTGCAGAACTAGCAGTCCTGAAAGAAAGGATACTGCAGAGACATGGCTTAGCCACAGCCTGGGGGATGTTTCCAGAATGAGATTTTCACTCTGCAGCGGAGTGTGCGCTGATATGAAACTTCCTGGAAGATTAAAACTGTGCGCCCGACCGAGACTCGAACTCGGGACCTTTGCCTTTCGTGGGCAAGTGCTCTACCATCTGAGATACCGAAGCACGACTCACGCCCGGTCCTCACAGCTTTACTTCTGCCAGTATCTCGTCTCCTACCTTCCAGAGCACTTGCCCGCGAAAGGCAAAGGTCCCGAGTTCGAGTCTTGGTCGGGCACACAGTTTTAATCTGCCAGGAAGTTTAATATGATGTTTACCACAACTGAAGTGTACAAGCTGTAAGAGTGCTACTAGATACACTGCAGGGAAACCCAGAAGTGAACTTTTCATCATAAGCACTCCACTAAAACATGATCTAATGTAAAGGTCGTGTGTCCGTTACAACTAATAGGAAATTGAAGAAAGTATGTTGTAGTGTGCAAACAGCTATGTTCATACAAGTAATGTCTTTAGTGAGGTATTACCTTACAAAGTGTGAGCTACATTGGAATCAGAGAGGAAAAAGATATATGTTTGAAAAAGTCTTAAAAGTAATTTGTGAAAATACTATTAAATAGTCCCAAGCAATACAGCTGCAAACATCCATCAACCCTAATTTCTTTTTCAGTTGGTGAAATGGATTTCACTCTAGAAAAAAACAGCACAGTTAGCTTCAGCAGCACCAGGGACAGAGAAATCATACAGTTAAAAATGGCCATAGGAAAACAAATGAGCAACAACATCATTAGAAATATCAGCATCCACACCAACGTATGAGAAAACTATCTACTGTTGTGGAGAGAAGTGCATCTGCAGAGGAAATGAATTTAGTACCATCAGTGGAAGGGGGGATAACTACAGTAGCATTAGATGCACCAGCAGTTCTGGAAACATGGAGGTCATATCCTGTGCAGCATCTAAACCAGTAGTATTAGAACGAGACACAGAAGAAACTGCAGCTGAGCTGAAAACAGAGGAGTCTGAGCTTCCTGAACACTTGAACGTTGTTTTATTGGCCAGAGAGAAGAAGAAACTCCCAGGATAAGTGCACTTCCCTTGTAGGATGTCTCTGAAACATGTAGGATCAAACATTTTGAATTTCAGGAACAGAATTAATGGAACAGAAAATCAATTGACTGTACTATGTGCATACAAATCACCTTCCAGTACATTAACCCAAGTTGTGGATATGGCCTGCAACTTTAAGGACAATGTTATTTTGTATGAGGATATCAATAAAGACACAGGTGTCAACAGTGAACCTAGTAGCATTTTTCTGAACTTCCTACATAGTATCTGCACTACATCATTTGTACAATACTGTAAGTAATATACATACAAGGTATGCAGTATTACATTCAGGGTTTCAAGAAAAACAACAATACTGTAGACAATATCCATACAAGCTATATAATATTACTTATATTAGCATACAATATTACATCATTTATAATGCAACACATCTTTTGCAAAACTTATAGCTCTAGAAATCCATTGAAATTAAATAAAGTATGGATTATGAGCAATTATTTCAGCTTCCTCTTGAGTACAGAAGGTTTGTCAATGACCTTTTTTTATATTCAGTGGGAGCTTACTGTAAATTTTTTTCCAAGTTTGGATACTTCCTTTTTGTACTATATTGAGAGTTGACGTCTCTTTCTGAAGTCTTTGGTTCCGCCTTGTGTCATGATTGTGAGTATCACAGTTAATTTGCAAAACTTTTCTGTCATTGATTACAGATACCATCAGTGAGTAGATGTGCTGACTTGTGAGGGTCAGTATTGGTACAGTCTTGAACAAGTGCCTACAAAATGTCAGATTTGTAACACCACTGATCAGCCTCACAGCTTGCTTTGTTGCTTAAAAACTTGTTTCCATTTTTGCAGCATTTCCCCAGAATATTACCCCATATGAGGTCAAAGAGTGGATATCTCTGAAAGACAATGACACTATTATTTCCTTGTCAACATAGGGTGAGGTAGCTCTTGGTGCAAGGCCTGCTGAGCTTCGTTTCTTGAACAGGTGGTCCATATGTTCATTCCATCTTAAATTATTATGCACTCATATGTCTAGGAATCTTATATCTGAAGTTTCATTTATTGTCTGATCATGGATATCTATTTAAAGAGTTTGTAGCTTGTTATTTGCTTTTTTGAAACTGCATGAAATTTGTTGAGCAGACGTTTAATGACATGCTATTTGCTTTGAACCATTTATATGCTTGCTGTGTTAATGTTCCTCTTGTATCACCAGCAGACATTATTATGTTTGCCACAAAACTCTTCTGCACCCCAGTGCATACAGTTTTCTGTCACCAGTTATAGCACATATGGTACCTTTATCCGTTAGCATGCACAATCTTCCTCCATTACTCATCAGCGTTCTGCACATCCCATGATATACTCTGATGATACAGGTACTGCAGTTCACAATCACACTATCATGGTTTCAGTTTGTAATCCCTTATAGGTATACTGGACATGATCTGTGAGCAGGTGTTTTGTGGATGACACTTCATATCTTTAAGGGCAACATGGTGATGTCACCTGTTGCTGTGCAGTAAAGCTCTCAGACGGGTAGCAATACCATTTTGAGTGCTTCCTGGTACATTTGCCATAAGGGATATTTGGTACGTGAAAAAGTTTGTCATTTTTTAATACTTCACCTTGAGCTTACGTGTTCAAGCGGAACTTTACGGACTTGTGTCTTCCCATCCTCAGCACATGAAGCAGCTCTCACTTTATTTAGCACCATTTCAGGTTCCAGTTGTTCATTGTGTAGCTGTTCAGTGCAGCATACTTTTTTTATTTTAGTGGGAGTATGCGGTTAAATACTCCTTTTACGTAGACAAAATTTTTAAATTGACCGCCCGACATTCCTGCGGAGATTCTAGGTAAAGGCCACCAGGTGGCTCAGTTGGGCGCGTTACGAACGCAGTGATTGAGAGTGAAGCTGAAATGTAGTGTGTGAGTGGAAAATGTGGCTTCAAGAATTCAGGTTGACTTTATTTCCCAGTGTATGTGTATTTCCATTGAAGTGTAACGAACATCAAGTTCCATGCATCTGTATAATATCGGGATATGCGGCCGTGAAGACGTCGTGAGATAGCATAATGACGCTGGCTGCAATAATTGTGAACGGCGCAGGTAGAAACTAGAAATTGACAACTGGCGCCAGTTCATCGTGTCGCTTGTGCTACTTTTCGATGTGACCCAATTTTTGACGTAGCTTCAGTTGCCAGTGACGTATGGCAATGATATCTTGTTGTGACAGAAGTTATAAACGGTAAGCAGATGTACGATGTGTTGCCGTGTCTAAGCAATTTTGCGGAAAATGCGTATGAAATCTGATCGTCCCAATTTGTGTGTTACTTCGCCCAGAGACTCCCACATCGACCAGGAATGGTGACTGTTTGTGTTGGAGAATATAAAGTTTTTCTGTGAACTGGTGTTAACTTCAGATTGATTCTCCGTAGGAGTAATGAGACTGAATACAGGAGAGATGCTAAACAATGTGAATGGACGTATACGTTTGTGACGCTGATATGCATCATTGCAGCTCACGGTTTCGTGTTTTCCAAGTGACAGAAGTTGGAAGGTGTTTATAGGTAACAGTGGACACATGTTGTTGTTTGGTTGTACTTACTTTTCTAGTTGCCTCTTTCCACAATTTTTCGGTGTTCTCACCAAATTTACGGAAGTGAGGACTGTAAACTACGCTGAAGAATAGTCTCTTACATGTTGTGCCATACGTCGACGATAGTTTTCATCATGACCACGGTTAACTCTGTCAACAAGCGCCCAGTGCGTGCGAAAGGGAGGTAAAAGAAACATAAGAAATTGATGAAGACCTGTTTGTGTGTATTAGGAAAAAATGCAGGCTACACAGGTCAGAGCAGCACCAAAATGACCTGCACAGCGACGTGAAAGACGCCTGTCTTCATGTGTACCATGTCTGGCAAGGTGAAAGGATACCCGGGCAAGTCAGTGGCTGAGCAGGTGGCTGCCCCTCCCCCCCCACGCTATCAGCCACCCCCACAAGCTCCGGGTGCAGGTATTCTGAAGCAGCAGCCACAACCACCCCCGTACATACCACCTAAAGACGCAAAGCTGTACCCTGCCTCTGTGGAGGCAGCGGCGGCAGCAGCAGCCAAACAGCATCAGCAACAGTACCTCACACCTGACCCGGTGCAGGCTCGCTACTACGGGCAAGCTGTGGTGGACAGCTACCACGTGCAGGCACAGTATCCGCCACCACAAGCGACCAACCGCCGTCCTCCTACTGTCCAGCAAACTGCTGCAGCAGCGCACCCTGGACAGCTTGCAGGTGCCCCCGAAATGCTGAAATTTGTACGGAAGATGCCTGGGGCTCCAGTTGCACCGACGCAAACGGTTCCACCTTCTACTGCTGCTGCGATTGGTGTACCTGAAGCTCAACCGACCCCATCTCAAGCATTAGCAGAGCAGGTGAGCAGGAAACTACACAAGTATTAGAATAATTGTGTACAGTATGTTACATTGCCCAGTTAAATGTGTTCTCAGTTAACACAATTTACTGTAACTCTAAATATTCCAAATTCCCAAAAATACTCACTAAACAATTTATGGAGAACCTAGGTTTTAAAATGACATGGTAAAGAAAGAGATATGGTTCAAGTTAACATGTTTCACATATTGCAGAAATGTGAAGCAATATTGTTGACCCTTGTCTGACCCAGTAAACAACTTCTAATAAACTTGGGTCATATCGTTAGAAGTTGTCATCTTACTGCAAACCGTGTAAATTGTCATCACTAGATTGAAACAAACAACACAGAAGTGCTTCTCAATCTATATTATACTCCGCAAACCACCGTAAGGTGCATGGCAGAGGTACATATTATTGTACCAGTTAGCCTACTTGGGTTTCAACCTGTACCATTCACATATGGAGCGCGGGAAGAATGATTCTCTGGACGCCTCCTTGCGTGCAGTAATTATTCTAATCTTATCATTTCACGATCCCTATGTGAGTAATAGGTAGAGCAATGTAGTATATTCCTAAAGTAATCATTTAAAGCCGGTTCTTTAAACTTTGTTAATAGACGTTCTCAGGATAGTTTACATCTATCTTCAAGAATCTTCCAGTTCATTTCCTTCAGTATCTCTGTGACCCTCTAGCATGGATTAAACAAACCTGTGACCATTCATGCTTCCCTTCTCAGTATAAGTTCAATATCCCTGGTTAGTCTTATCTGGTATGGGTCTCTCACAGTCGACCATTATTCTAGAACCAGTTGCACGAGTGATTTGTAAGCAATCTTCTTTGTAGCCTAGATTGATTGCACTTCACTAATATTCTGCTGATAAACCAAAGTCTACCTCTTGCTTTACCCTGAACTGAACCTATGTGATCATTCCATTTCATAACCCTACAAATTGTTACACACAGGTATTTCTATGAGTAGGTCATTTCCAACAGCGACTCATTGATATTATAGTCATAGGCTACTACATGTTTTCATTTTGAGAAGTGCAAAATTTTGCTTTCCAGAACTTTTAAAGCAACTTGACAACCACTGCACCACTTTGAAACCTTATCAAGATCTGACTTAATATTTTTGCAGCTTCTTTCAGATAGTACTACATCACCTGCAAAAAGCCTGAATTTACTATTTATATTGTCTACAAGGTCATTAATATACAACATAGCAAGGGTCCCAACGGGACACACCTGAAGTTACTTCTACATCTGATGATGGCTCTCCATCCAAGATAACATGTTGTGCCCCCCTACCAAAAAGTCCTCAATCCAGTCGCAAGTTTCACTAGATAGCCCATATGATCATACTTTTTACAATAAGTGTAGGTGTGTTACTAAGTCAGATGCTTTTCGTAAATCAAGAATAGCCTACAGCATTTACCTAATTGCCTTGATCCAAAGCTTTCAGTATGTCATGTGAGAAAAGTGCAGGTTGGGTTTCACATGTTCGATGTTTTTGAAATCCATGCTGGTTGGCATTGAGGTGGTCATTCTCTTCAAGATTCCTCATTGTGTTTGAGCTTAGAATATTCAGTACCAATTCATAAACCATTTAATGGTGATTCCATGCTTACATTTATTGTACCTTTTCACAGTGACTAGTGTTTTGTCTGTAAATGACTTCATAATATACAGTATCAAACAGATTACATTGTATAACAAATGTTAATTTTGTATCCATTCAGACAGTGTCAAAATTTCAGTTTGCATATGATGAGTCCCACTTAAATTTTGGTTGTTTTTGAATACTGTTAACATAGTGTGGGAGGTGTAAGTTAAGTTGATTGGTCATGGTTCGCATGAGAGTTGGAAGAGCTAACAGTTGTAAATACAAAATAAAGGTGTTAACAAATTGATCTATGGCATAGCCCAAGGGCTCTGTATTTAATGCAGCTTTATTATAGACAACAAAAACTGTGCAGTTAATTCAGGAATGTGGTTTTATGTAGGCCTAATAGACAAACATCCAGTTAGTATTTTGACTATATTATGCACACTATCACATATCAATAATTGAAACTTTTGCGCATGTAGAGATAAAACATAGCACTGATAACTATGTGCATACTCAGGAATCACTTTGAAGTGCATGGAAGAGGGTTCTTACCATGACCCCACATGTTAGGGTTTCTTCCCGTACCAGTTGACTGTAGTTTCCCAGTATCCTGCCAATGAACTGAAGTTGTTTGTGAGCCTTGCCTACGACTGAACCTATGTGATCATTCCCATTCATATACCTGCAAGCTGTTACACCAAGATATTTGTACATTTTGACTTACTATTCCAAATGTGACTCATTGTGCCGTAATTATAGGATATTATGTGTTTGTCGTGTTGTGAAGAATACAGTTTAACATTTGTGAATGTTTAAAAAAATTGATAGTCTTTGTGCCACTTGGAAATCTAAGTTTGCTCTGGATAATTATGCAACTTTTTTTTAATTAGTAGATAGGCCCTACTTAATTAGCTTAGGTGCATTATCTGCAAAAAGTATTAGGTTACTATAGGTGTGATTTTATCTGCCTGTTCAGTAATACACACTTTCCCGGCGCACACCTGAATTTACTTCTATTATTGTCAATGACTCCACATGCATGTTAGCTTGCTACAACTAGTGTCATCCTTACCAAGAAATTCGCCGGCCGAGCGGTTCTAGGCGCTTCAGTCTGGAACTGCGCGACTGCTACGGTCGCAGGTTCGAATCCTGCCTCGGGCATGGATGTGTGTGATGTCCTTAGGTTAGTTAGGTTTAAGTAGTTCTAAGTTCTAGGGGACTGATGACCTCAGATGTTAAGTCCCATAGTGGTCAGAGCCATTTTGAACCAGGAAATTCCCAGTCAAGTCACAATTTTTGTTTGATGCCTCATATAATCATTCTTCTAGCCCCTTAGATCCTAGTATCAAATCAGGTGTTTGTGATGGCTATATTCTTGCTCCATCTCTGCTTATCCAGCTGTAGGTGAATATTCGAATTAAGGACCAGTCCAGAAATTGCTCCAGCACTCCAACGTAAATGTTTCGTACAGTTGTCTCTTATGAAAAATGGAGCATCGATAAACTGTAGTCTTTGTGAATCCAAGATACAAAATCACTTATGGTGTATTTCTTTGCCATTCAGTGGTAGCATGAGGTGGCTAGTAACGTTTGTTAACTTTTCCACAGATGTGGAATGTGTCCACAGATGTGGAATGTGGCCTCTTCAGAAAACAAAGTGTGGTCCATGTGATGTTCATTGTGTGCAGCTTCTATCAAATCATAACACACAGCTTGACAAGTTGCGTAATCTTCGTGGTCTGATTTGTGAAGCACCTGAGTATAGAGTGCTCTTTTCTTTAATGTAAGTGGAAAACTTTTGAAACCATTGATTTTGGAATTACAGACCCATTGATTAAATGGTGAATTATGTATTTTTACTTCCTTCGGTTGCTTCTCTGATTTGCTGAATAGTCTCTCATTGTATAGGAACTCTCCCGCTGCATGCGCATGATTCGTCGACAGGTTTTGCAGCTCTTTGGAACTTATTGGCAAGTAACCAGACGTTTGCTCTTGTTGCTGGATTTTGAAATTTCTGAGTGAACTGTTGCACCTCCAGATAAGATAAACCAGGCAATCATGTACTAATAGCCACACGTTCTTAGATCAAACACTTTTTTCATTCCCCTTGATTATTCTGGAAAAAAAGAAAAACAATGATTGGCATGTGTTAGTACAGAAATGGTTTATTATTATGGATTATATAAATGCATCCAGTATTTCTTTGAAATGGAACAAGACTTTATGACCATGCTGTAAAATTTATTTGAAAACTTCTGGTGCTTCCAGCTCTCTTCCAGATATGCAACCTTGTTTCATGGTTCTTAAACAGAGTGTTAACAGTGATTAAATTGTGTTGTGTGCAAAATCCCATTTCATTGCTTTCTGCCAATCCATAGAAATCTACTGTTCTTCTCTTATTTTATTTCTAGTAGGGGCCTACTGATTTCAGGTCCTCTAACATGATTAAATTTTTTCTTCCTTAAATATCTGAAAAACTACTTTTACCTCATAAATTGTTTCAATCTTTTATCTTCTGTAGAGCTAGTAGGCATATAAGTTTGTAGTACATTTGTCGGTGGTTAACTTCCTTTCTTAGCTACAGTAAAAGCCATTCATACTGGCTTACCCACAGTCCTGTTTCCTTATTCGTTGTTAGACCAACTCCTGCTTTATCCCTGTTTGATTTTGTACTGATAACCCTGTACTGACTTGTCAGTATGTCCTGTTTTTTTTTTTCTGTCATGCACTTCAGTAATTTCCACTGTATCTAACATCAGTCTGTCCATGTACCATTTATCTGGCCTCTCCACTAAAACGTGCTCATTTTTGAACACCTACAATAAGACTACCTGTATTATTGAGGCACGAGTCGGGCAGGCTTCTTCTGCACACCTGCCCCAAGATAAATTTTTAAATGGTATGTTTTGAGGTGTGACACAGCTACCTCTATATTTGTAGCACCATTTGTTCTGTTTCTTTATTCTTTTTTTGGCAGTAGTTTGTGATGACAGACTGATCTGTACAATAGTCGGAGGCTATAGGATGGTTGTATATAAGGCATTTTGGATTTTGATAAGTTGAAACACATTCTGATGACATTATGGGTCCAAGCAGGTGCTTGCTATCTGCAGGTTCAATATTTCCATAAGCCTACTCAAATCTGTCACACATGTGGCTTAACTGTCCAAATAGTAACTTGAAATTAGCTATGATACATCAAGATGACATCTGCTCATTGTGTTAGGCCTATATCTTACCTCAAAGATTCAATAATGTTCTAATTACAGCATTTTTATTGTAAACATACAGAAGAAAACTGAAATCATGTATGCATGATTTAGCAGGTTTCTTTTCTCTTTCACAATTTCTATGTGCAGCAACAAATATGATACTACATTAGGTGTATTTTGAAGATCCTATGACCCAACTCAACAATGTGTTGAAAGAATTGTGAAATGTACATTTAATTTAATTTAAATACAGTGCAATGAAATGATTTAACGTTACAAATGTGTATAGTATTAAAGTGCCATTTCAGACTACAAAATAAATTAAAATATTAAGTCGAAGGCTTTCTGTGATGATGATCTTCAACTTACTAGGAATTGCCCAACAGAAAGTTTTTAATTCACTCTTAAACTCAATCACATTATCTACATGACATTTAGTATGGTCTGGCAGGTTGTTGAATATACATCCCTTCATCTCTATCTTCAAAACACATCATATTCCCACGACTCTCTCTTTAGTTGTGTGGAACCAGCAGCTGACACAGCCCCTTTTGTTCCTGTTGTACCTCACAGCAGGTGCTGACAACATTGCTCCATGAAACATGTAAGCAAGCCACTGGCCTCAATCTAGACTTTTACCCATTGTGTATCCATAAATCTGATTCCTTTATGTACTAATGCTAATAACATAAAATGGATATGACACATTGGATGAGTGTAATAACTCCAGTAGCTTACTTAATAAATGTACCATATGTTCCATAGGCTATACCCACAACAAGAATTTCAACTTTGAAAAAACTATGCATGTGTGCTTGAAGCTGACTTACTTTACCACACTTCTTCAATCTTGACTGTTGCTGGAGGCCAGCAGCGAGATGCCACCAAGAAAGCACAATCCTGGACACTCACCCATGGCTTCCAGTTTGCCACTGCAAAGACACATGCGTTGTGTACTTCTGCTGGGATTGAACTGTTCATCAACATCCAGACCTTTACCTTTGTAATGAACTGCTCAGTGTAGTAGTCATATTGTTTTTGAGACTTGCATTTAATGCTCGGTTGTCATGGCTATTACATTTTCAGCAGTTTAAAAACACATGCCAGTTGAAACTCAAGACACATGGCTGTCTCAGTCAAATCTCATGAGGTGCAGACAAATCCACCCTCATGCATCTGTACAAAGCACTAGTCCTATCCCAACTAGATATTACTGGTGTCTGGCTTCTGGATCTGAGGTCCCTTGGACGTTACAGACACTGGACTCGGTTCACCACTATAGGGTACAGCTTGCAACTGACATCTTTTGGATGAGCTCTGTGATCAGCTTTCTGGTAGAGGCTGTCATTCATCCTTTGCGGATCCACCAGTTGCCAATAAATTATTCAATATATGTCCTCAGTGACCTTGAATGCTCGTATCGCCCTGTCCTTTTCCCTGACTGGGGGTTCACCTACCACAAGAGCAACCCAGTTCTGTTATTCCATGGTACTTGGAGCTATATTGTATTCCCGTGGACCCCCAAGTCTGTAGGTATACTGGGAAACTGTGCAGACAGGTTAGTGAAGAAAGCTACTGAGATGGAAATGCTGAAAATGGAGATACTGGGATCCAGTTGCTGGTTGGTGCTGCATCTTCAGCTTTTGGGGGCTTGAAAAAAAAGAATGGCCCACAGTGGTTGCTAGAACAACTACATACCATAAGTCAAATCAAACAATGGAAAAGCCAGGGTGGAATGTAACAATATTGCTACTTACCATAAGTGGTTCACAGTGGCACAGCCATCTTTCCTTCACCCTCCTCAAAGGGAATCTGCCAGTCTTTGCTGGCTACATTAAGGCCACACCTGACTGACTCATGGCCACATCCTGAGGTGGTGTATCCACCCCATTATCGTTATAGTGTTCCTCTTCTGTGACCCACATACAGTTCAACTGCCCCAGCTTTGTGTTGAACACAAGTGTGACAGTTTATCACCTTTATTGTTAGGCTCTGAGTGTACATTTAATTTGAGAGACTATATTTACATACACTTGTGTAAAGCTTGTCACCATTATGTCATCTCCATTTTCCCCATTATGTGACATGAAATTCATCGGGTATTATACAGTGAATGAGGTATCCCAAATGGATGCAGAAGTTGAACTTCAGCTGCAGGACTGGCTGCTTCTGGCTGATGCATCTCATCCTCTCCACTGCATTTTATTACATTTCACCTTTGTTTTTTATTTCCAATATTATTTTAACTTTTTAGCCGTCTCTTACCTGGGCATTAAGCTTGTTAAGCGTGCATTCTTTCTGTAGTGATTGCTGATCAGGTGCAGACTAGACATGAGGGGTGGATAAATTTTAGTGGTTGATTCTACCCATCAGCTTTGATCAGTGACGTCATATCAAGCCCACAGGTGCAGCGCACACAAAATTTCAAAATAGTGACCAACGCTCATAAATATTTCCAGTGCACCAAAATATTATTGCAAATTATAGAATTGTGAGAATTTTTAATAAATATGGACACTAACAGGATAACTTTGAAAAAGTGGATTTCTGGGTGGGGACAAACTGTCGTGACGTAAGAACCTAAGTGTCACAGTAATAGTAAAATATAGGAAATGTAACAGAGAATGGAACAAGATTTAGCCGGCCGAAGTGGCCGTGCGGTTAAAGGCGCTGCAGTCTGGAACCGCAAGACCGCTACGGTCGCAGGTTCGAATCCTGCCTCGGGCATGGATGTTTGTGATGTCCTTAGGTTAGTTAGGTTTAACTAGTTCTAAGTCCTTGGGGACTAATGACCTCAGCAGTTGAGTCCCATAGTGCTCAGAACCATTTTTTTTGGAACAAGATTTAGCTAAAATTCATGAGGAATAATGAAACATGGAATCAACAACTTGAGTTGAGTTATACAGCTCAAGGAGATAGAGCAATTAAAAAAAATCAATCCTAAAAGAAATTGTGCCATATTCTGAAATTGGTACACCCACACCAATGTAAGCAGCTCTCTTAGGTTCCTGCCTATCCTCACACTTGGAAATAGTGCCATGTTCGGAAAAAAATGGCCAAAAGTTTGTGAGAGCGAAGATTATATATATATAACAGTTTGTTGCGAAAGCTTGAATTTTGTGTGTATGTTTGTGGTTGTTAGTGTATCTGTCGACCTGCCAGCACTTTCATTTGGTAAGTCAAATCATCTTTGTTGTTATATATATATATATATAAAAACAAAGATGAGGTGACTTACCGAACAAAAGCGCTGGCAGGTCGATAGACACACAAACAAACACAAACATACACACAAAATTCAAGCTTTCGCAACAAACTGTTGCCTCATCAGGAAAGAGGGAAGGAGAGGAGAAGACGAAAGGAAGTGGGTTTTAAAGGAGAGGGTAAGGAGTCATTCCAATCCCGGGAGCGGAAAGACTTACCTTAGGGGGAAAAAAGGACAGGTATACACTCGCACACACGCACATATCCATCCACACATACAGACACAAGCAGACATATTTCGTGTCTGTATGTGTGGATGGATATGTGCGTGTGTGCGAGTGTATACCTGTCCTTTTTTCCCCCCTAAGGTAAGTCTTTCCGCTCCCGGGATTGGAATGACTCCTTACCCTCTCCCTTAAAACCCACTTCCTTTCATCTTCCCCTCTCCTTCCCTCTTTCCTGATGAGGCAACAGTTTGTTGCGAAAGCTTGAATTTTGTGTGTATGTTTGTGTTTGTTTGTGTGTCTATCGACCTGCCAGCGCTTTTGTTCGGTAAGTCACCTCATCTTTGTTTTTTATATATATATATATATATATATATATATATATATATATATATATATATATATATGGTTATAATAGAGGGAAACATTCCACGTAGGGAATATATATCTAAAAACAAAGATGATTTGACTTACCAAATGAAAGTGCTGGCAGGTCGACAGATACACAAACAACCACAAACATACACACAAAATTCAAGCTTTCGCAACAAACTGTTGCCTCATCAGGAAAGAGGGAAGGAGAGGGAAAGACGAAAGGAAGTGGGTTTTAAGGGAGAGGGTAAGGAGTCATTCCAATCCCGGGAGCGGAAAGACTTACCTTAAGGGGAAAAAAGGACGGGTATACACTCGCACCCACACACATATCCATCCACACATATACAGACACAAGCAGACATATTTAAAGACAAAGAGTTCGGGCAGAGATGTCAGTTGAGGCAGAAGTGCAGAGGCAAAGATGTTGTTGAATGACAGGTGAGGTATGAGTGGCGGCAACTTGAAATTAGCGGAGATTGAGGCCTGGTGGATAACGGGAAGAGAGGATATATTGAAGAGCAAGTTCCCATCTCCGGAGGTCGGATAGGTTGGTGTTAGTGGGAAGTATCCAGATCACCCGGACGGTGTAACACTGTGCCAAGATGTGCTGGCCGTGCACCAATGCATGTTTAGCCACAGGGTGATCCTCATTACCAACAAACACTGTCTGCCTGTGTCCATTCATGCGAATGGACAATTTGTTGCTGGTCATTCCCCACATAGAATGCGTCACAGTGTAGGCAGATCAGTTGGTAGATCACGTGGGTGCTTTCACACGTGGCTCTGCCTTTGATCGTGTACACCTTCCGGGTTACAGGACTGGAGTAGGTGGTGGTGGGAGGGTGCATGGGACAGGTTTTACACCGGGGGCGGTTACAAGGGTAGGAGCCAGAGGGTAGGGAAGGTGGTTTGGGGATTTCATAGGGATGAACTAAGAGGTTACGAAAGTTTGGTGGATGGCGGAAAGACACTCTTGGTGGAGTGGGGAGGATTTCATGAAGGATGGATCTCATTTCAGGGCAGGATTTGAGGAAGTCGTAACCCTGCTGGAGAGCCACATTCAGAATCTGATCCAGTCCCGGAAAGTATCCTGTCACAAGTGGGGCACTTTTGTGGTTCTTCTGTGGGAGGTTCTGGGTTTGAGAGGATGAGGAAGTGGCTCTGGTTATTTGCTTCTGTACCAGGTCGGGAGGGTAGTTGCGGGATGCGAAAGCTGTTGTCAGGTTGTTGGTGTAATGCTTCAGGGATTCCGGACTGGAGCAGATTCGTTTGCCACGAAGACCTAGGCTGTAGGGAAGGGACCGTTTGATGTGGAATGGGTGGCAGCTGTCGTAATGGAGGTACTGTTGCTTGTTGGTGGGTTTGATGTGGACGGACGTGTGAAGCTGGCCACTGGACAGGTGGAGGTCAAAATCAAGGAAAGTGGCATGGGATTTGGAGTACGACCAGGTGAATCTGATGGAACCAAAGGAGTTGAGGTTGGAGAGGAAATTCTGGAGTTCTTCTTCACTGTGAGTCCAGATCAAGAAGATGTCATCAATAAATCTGTACCAAACTTTGGGTTGGCAGGCCTGGGTAACCAAGAAGGCTTCCTCTAAGCGACCCATGAATAGGTTGGCGTACGAAGGGGCCATCCTGGTACCCATGGCTGTTCCCTTTAATTGTTGGTATGTCTGGCCTTCAAAAGTGAAGAAGTTGTGGGTCAGGATGAAGCTGGCTAAGGTAATGAGGAAAGAGGTTTTAGGTAGGGTGGCAGGTGATCGGCGTGAAAGGAAGTGCTCCATCGCAGCGAGGCCCTGGACGTGCGGGATATTTGTGTACAAGGAAGTGGCATCAATGGTTACAAGGATGGTTTCTGGGGGTAACGGATTGGGTAAGGATTCGAGAAAGTGGTTGGTGTCTTTGATGAAGGATGGGAGACTGCACGTAATGGGTTGAAGGTGTTGATCTACGTAGGCAGAGATACGTTCTGTGGGGGCTTGGTAACCAGCTACAATGGGGCGGCCGGGATGATTGGGTTTGTGAATTTTAGGAAGAAGGTAGAAGGTAGGGGTGCGGGGTGTCGGTGGGGTCAGGAGGTTGATGGAGTCAGGTGAAAGGTTTTGTAGGGGGCCTAAGGTTCTGAGGATTCCTTGAAGCTCTGCCTGGACATCAGGAATGGGATTACCTTGGCAAACTTTGTATGTGATGTTGTCTGAAAGCTGCAGTCCCTCAGCCACATACTCCCGACGATCAAGTACCACGGTCGTGAAACCCTTGTCCGCCGGAAGAATGATGATGGACCGGTCAGCCTTCAGATCACGGATAGCCTGGGCTTCAGCAGTGGTGATGTTGGGAGTAGGATTAAGGTTTTTTAAGAAGGACTGAGAGGCAAGGCTGGAAGTCTGAAATTCCTGGAAGGTTTGGAGAGGGTGATTTTGAGGAAGAGGAGGTGGGTCCCGCTGTGACGGAGGACGGAACTGTTCCAGGCAGGGTTCAATTTGGATAGTGTCTTGGGGAGTTGGATCATTAGGGGTAGGATTAGGATCATTTTTCTTCATGGCAAAGTGATACTTCCAGCAGAGAGTACGAGTGTAGGACAGTAAATCTTTGATGAGGGCTGTTTGGTTGAATCTGGGAGTGGGGCTGAAGGTGAGGCCTTTGGATAGGACAGAGGTTTTGGATTGGGAGAGAGGTTTGGAGGAAAGGTTAACTGCCGAATTAGGGTGTTGTGGTGCCAGATTGTGTTGCTTGGAATTTTGAGGTTTTGGAGGGAGTGGAGCTGGAAGTGGGAGACTGAGTAGATGGGAGAGACTGGGTTTGTGTGCAATGAGAGGTGGTTGAGGTTTGCTGGAAAGGTTGTGAAGGGTGAGTGAGTTGCCTTTCTGGAGGTGGGAAACCAGGAGAATGGATAGTTTTTTGAGGTGAAGGGTGGCATGCAAAATTCATGGGTCGCTTAGAGGAAGCCTTCTTGGTTACCCAGGCCTGCCAACCCAAAGTTTGGTACAGATTTATTGATGACATCTTCATGATCTGGACTCACAGTGAAGAAGAACTCCAGAATTTCCTCTCCAACCTCAACTCCTTTGGTTCCATCAGATTCACCTGGTCGTACTCCAAATCCCATGCCACTTTCCTTGATGTTGACCTCCACCTGTCCAGTGGCCAGCTTCACACGTCCGTCCACATCAAGCCCACCAACAAGCAACAGTACCTCCATTACGACAGCTGCCACCCATTCCACATCAAACGATCCCTTCCCTACAGCCTAGGTCTTCGTGGCAAACGAATCTGCTCCAGTCCGGAATCCCTGAAGCATTACACCAACAACCTGACAACAGCTTTCGCATCCCGCAACTACCCTCCCGACCTGGTACAGAAGCAAATAACCAGAGCCACTTCCTCATGCTCTCAAACCCAGAACCTCCCACAGAAGAACCACAAAAGTGCCCCACTTGTGACAGGATACTTTCCGGGACTGGATCAGATTCTGAATGTGGCTCTCCAGCAGGGTTACGACTTCCTCAAATCCTGCCCTGAAATGAGATCCATCCTTCATGAAATCCTCCCCACTCCACCAAGAGTGTCTTTCCGCCGTCCACCTAACTTTCGTAACCTCTTAGTTCATCCCTATGAAATCCCCAAACCACCTTCCCTACCCTCTGGCTCCTACCCTTGTAACCGCCCCCGGTGTAAAACCTGTCCCATGCACCCTCCCACCACCACCTACTCCAGTCCTGTAACCCGGAAGGTGTACACGATCAAAGGCAGAGCCACGTGTGAAAGCACCCACGTGATCTACCAACTGATCTGCCTACACTGTGACGCATTCTATGTGGGAATGACCAGCAACAAACTGTCCATTCGCATGAATGGACACAGGCAGACAGTGTTTGTTGGTAATGAGGATCACCCTGTGGCTAAACATGCATTGGTGCATGGCCAGCACATCTTGGCACAGTGTTACACCGTCCGGGTGATCTGGATACTTCCCACTAACACCAACCTATCCGAACTCCGGAGATGGGAACTTGCTCTTCAATATATCCTCTCTTCCCGTTATGACCAGGCCTCAATCTCCGCTAATTTCAAGTTGCCGCCACTCATACCTCACCTGTCATTCAACAACATCTTTGCCTCTGCACTTCTGCCTCGACTGACATCTCTGCCCGAACTCTTTGTCTTTAAATATGTCTGCTTGTGTCTGTATATGTGTGGATGGATATGTGTGTGTGTGTGCGAGTGTATACCCGTCCTTTTTTCCCCCTAAGGTAAGTCTTTCCGCTCCCGGGATTGGAATGACTCCTTACCCTGTCCCTTAAAACCCACATCCTTTCGTCTTTCCCTCTCCTTCCCTCTTTCCTGATGAGGCAACAGTTTGTTGCGAAAGCTTGAATTTTGTGTGTATGTTTGTGTGTCTGTCGACCTGCCAGCACTTTCATTTGGTAAGTCACATCATCTTTGTTTCATATATATATATATATATATATATATATATATATATATATATATATATATATATATATATATATATGAGGATCACCCTGTGGCTAAACATGCATTGGTGCATGGCCAGCACATCTTGGCACAGTGTTACACCGTCCGGGTGATCTGGATACTTCCCACTAACACCAACCTATCCGAACTCCGGATATATATATATATATATATATATATATATATATATATATATATATATATATATTTTTTACTCGCTACATTTGCAAGCAGTTTAAGCTGTGTTCTTAGGTTCCTGTGTAACCTCACCCTTGGAAAGTGTGACATGTTCATAATAAATAGCATAGTTTACACCAGTTACTAAGACAACCCAAGATAACATTTACAACAGGCTGCTTACATCCTTCGCATCATAAACTCATGACGTGACACATGATGTTGTCACTCGAAACAAAGAATTGGAATCGCACACTAGAATTGACCAGTTCTGTTGCTGAAGTCTGGCTCAGCTCTCCCATCCCATTGCAGTTCCTTACCTTCTGATTTTTTATTTTTTTTCTCTGCCTCTGATGATTCCACAAAGATCAGATTGACAGTCCATCCTTTTCTTCTCCTGGAAACCTGTAGGCATTGATTATTAAAGATAATAAGGGCCTGATGACCTTTAGGTTGGACATCTTTCAGCCACACTAAAAAAATTCATTAATTCATTATCAGTTGTCCTTATCAAGAGCTACAAGCACCGCTTTTGTGAACTCTGTAATGGCTGATGTGTACTTCTCCTACTTCAGAAAACTGTGTTTCTTGAAGATGTCTCATTAGTCTTTTATGAGTGATGTAATTGATTTTGAGAATGCTGAAGGTAGTGAAAGTAGCCTGTCGTTTTCTGTACTCTCCACATGATTTTTTTAGTAAGGGGACAACTCATGTATGCTCTAGGTACTACGGAAAAATGTGTAAACTGAAGGACTCATTTATTATGTTTGGTATGGGGCATTTATGCTGATGTCTTTGCAGTGTTGTCCTCATGACTTCAAGCTCTGTTACGGGAAACTACGTCATTGTGCCTGCAGTGTAATAATCGCCTTAGGTGCTGCATGCTTCTTAAGAAGATTTTGCTGCAAATACCCTGCCATACCAGAGAAATAGTCATTTACAAAATTTGCCAGTTCCTGAGGATTTTCTGGTACTCATCCCCTCTTTGATTATATGTTAGCACACTTATGTTTGCCTTTTTCAGTTTCATGTATTATGACTGCTCATAATACTTGTTTGTGTGTGTGTGTATGTGTGTGTGTGTGTGTGTGTGTGTATTTATTTTGTGCTGTGCCAGAAATACTCAAAATGTGTATGAAGTTATTATTAATTTCATCCTCAACACCTCTGTTTATATTAACCTCTCCTCACAGTATTATGTTAGTTTTGGGGACTGAGGAGACACTTTGGACTTCAATTAATTTGTTGAAGAAAATGTCAACATACCACTAGAAGGGTGATAAATGCGTGGAATGATTGACTTTTTATGGATATCTAATTTCGTTAGTTCAGTGGATGCCAATACAAAACGTGTATCTACATTAATTGTGGCCAGAGCGTATCTAACTTTAAAATTTGTGCCACCTCTTATATAAATACACTATTCTCCAACTTCTAAGGTAGTTTCACAGCAGCAACTTGCATATTCATACGATGGTAGCACTGTATGCTGTGTGTCAGTGTCTCTATACCATTAATCTGTAATCCATACTGCTGTGTTGTCTCTGAACAGATTGAGAGACTTTTATATGAGGCCAGTAGTTATTAGTGCCATTTCCAGCCATGCAGTACCTCAACATACAGCACTGCCAAGGCAACATGCTCATTGGTGCTACCAGCTAGAGAAGGTACTTGCTCAGGTTGCGACCTGTGTTCTTAGTCCACGGCCTATCCAAGCTGGTTCCTTCCCCACCCATATCACTATCTGATCATATTTCGTGAATTTTGTACACAAAGGCCTAAACCCTCAGCCCAGCACTTGGCTTGAAAATTCATGTGACCTGATACTCTTCCTCTGACTTCTCATGTAATTGAGGATCTACATCCACATCTATACTCTGCAAACCACCATGAAGTGCATGGTGACTGTACATCCCATTATACCAGTTACTAGGGTGTCTTCCTATTCCATTCATGTATGCGGCATGGGAAGAAAGATTGTTTTAATGCCTATGCGCATTCTGTAATTATTCTAATGTTGTCCTTAAAATCCCTATGTGAGTGATACATAGGGGGTTGTAGTATATTCCTAGAGTCATTATTTAAAGCTGGTTCTTGAAACTTTGTTAGTAGACTTTTGCGAGATAGTTACCGTCTGTCTTCAAGAGTCTGCCAGTTCAGTTTCTTCAGCATCTCTGTGACACTCTCCCTTGTGTCAAACAAACCTGTGACCTACATCTAAGCCATGACTGCTATCAAGCAACAATTTTCTGTTCTTCTTTACATTAGTGGTATTCCAAGCCTTCCTACTCAAAGACAGTCTGCTGCATGTTTCCTGCTCATACACCATCGTGAGATTCCTGTCCTTTCAAAAATAGCAGCTGAAACCTTTTACTTATAGATAAAACTAAACTGTTGGATTTCGTTGTCTTCCTTACAGCTTTCCTACTAACTGCCAGTACCCAACCACACCCCCTCACCACTGCCCTCCTTCATCTCCACTAGATTTCTCTTAGCTTCTTCCAACTCTGCATGAAGGGCACAGACCTTCCTTTCTCACTCTTCTATCAATCTGTCCCTACTTCATGTATTCCAGTTTCAGGAGATGGCCACATTAACCTCCCGAGAGTTCTCCCCACTACATTCCCCTAGTGAAACCATATGCTCCCAATGTA
Source organism: Schistocerca serialis cubense (assembly GCF_023864345.2). Classification (NCBI taxonomy): domain Eukaryota; kingdom Metazoa; phylum Arthropoda; class Insecta; order Orthoptera; family Acrididae; genus Schistocerca; species Schistocerca serialis. Next base: position 1,491,707 of record NW_026048515.1, on the reverse strand, counting down.
TCTCATTACTCGCTTTCCTGTGGCAGCTCCCACAGTTAAATAATGATAAAATAACTGTAAAATAACTATAACAAAGAAAAAACATACCTATGTAAAAGAATATTCTGAGAGATATTAAGTTCAGTCCACTATAAAACCTCACAACAATGCGTTAATTGTACTTTGAGCACAAGTTTAGTGATATCAGACATATGTACATAAACAAATATGTATATTTACATCTGCATACATACACTCTGCAAGCGTGGCAGAGGATACCCTGTACCACTGCTAGAGATTCCCTTTCCTGCCCCACATGCAAATAGAGCGAGGGATAAAAAAAACTGTCTATAGGCCTCTGTTTGAGCCCTCATTTCTTGTATCTTATCTTCATGGTCCTTACCCAAAATGTACAGGGTGTATCAAAAAGAATCATCCGATTTGGCACATCTGTATTTCTGAAACTAATAAACATATACAATGACAGAGAAAGAAAGTTACTACTCATCATATAGCGGAGATGTTGAGGCACAACAAAAGATTCACACAGTTATAGCTTTTGGCCATTAAAGCCTTTGTCAGCAGTACACACACACACACACACACACACACACACACACACACACACACACACACAAATTGCACACACGTCTGCAGTCTCAGAGAACTGAAACCACACTGCGAGCAGCAGCGCCGGTGGATGGTGGGAATGGTGACTGGGTGGGGGTAAGGAGGAGGCTGGGGTGGGGAGGGGGAGGGATAGTATGGTGGGAGTGGCGGACAGTGAAGTTTTGCAGTGTAGATGGAGGATAGGAGAGAAGGTGCGGAGGGGGGGAATCGAGAGAAATTAAAGGACTGGGTGTGGCGATGAAATGACGGCTTTGTAGTGCTGAAATGGGAACAGGGAGGGGGCTGGATGGGTGAGGGCAGTGACTAACGAAGGTTGAGGCCAGGAGGGTTATGGGAACGTAGGATGTATTGCAGGGAAAATTCCCACCTGCGCAATTCAGAAAAGCTGGTGTTGGTGGGAAGGATCCATATGGCACAGGCTGTGACGCAGTCATTGAGATGAGGGATATCATGTTTGGCAGCGTGTTCAGCAACAGGGTGGTCCACTTGTTTTCTGGCCACAGTTTGTCGGTGGCCATTCATGCGGACAGACAGCTTATTGGTTGTCATGCCTAGGTTTCAGTTCTCTGAGACTACAGATGTGTGTGCAAGTTGTGTTTGTGTGAGTGTATGTGTGTCTACTGCTGACAAAGGCCTTAATGGCCAAAAGCTATAATTGTGTGAATCTTTTTGTTGTGCCTATCGCGACTCAGCATCTCCGCTGTATGGTGAGTAGCAACTTTTCTTCTCTGGTATTGTTACATTCCATCATGGATTTTCCATTGTTTGAAACATATACAATGAATATTATTTCTTAATGAGTGGGAAACTCAAAAAGTTCTAATAAATTTTATTGTTAATAGGTTTTCGGCTTACAAGGTCATCTTCAGACATTTACTGATGATTATCACCTTAGAAGTTACAATGTTTCCAAACAACATTGGAAGAGAAGTAACACGTCTAGACTGAAGTAGAAACATACAGTAAGAAACATCTTTGACAGTGTGGTGGTAATGCAAAGAAAAAGTAAAAATTAAACAGTACATAAATAACAATGAAGTAGACAGGAAAACCTTTAACACAAAATAGGAATAGCATGCCTACATAACAGTTTCTATTAATAAACAAAACTAATAAACTTCAGCTAGAGCTACGCGGGTGGCGACGGCGGGGACCCAAGCTGAGTCTGACATTGCTCCCACTTACTTGTGTCAGGCTCCTTCTTTCTACTTCCCTGTCGGCGTTCCTTGGCCAACTGTTGCTTTTTCGACCCCAACGGTATTAGGTTTCGAGGCCCGAGGGTGTCTTTCCAATTTTCTTATTCCTATCTCTAACCCAACCCCTTAAGAAAAGCCAGCAATCCTGTAAGCTGTGAGGGTAACACCACAGGTTGGATGGGAGGCCAGCTTCCTCTCTTCGTAAAAAATTAAACATGCTTTCAAGACTACAAGTACGCCTCGGAACATTACTGACAAAAATAGTTGACGTCAATGGCAAAGAAACGGTATGTGGAATGTAAGGAGTCTGTACAAGGCAGGAGTTGCAGTCAGTATGGTCAAAGAAATTCAGAGGTATGAACTAGACCTAGTTGCACTGCAAGAAATCCGGTGGGATAATGCTGGCAGCATTGATGTTGTAAACTGTACTATTCTGCATGGAGCATGTGAACAAGGTCATCTGTTAGGCACTGGTTTTTGCGTCAGTAAGACTTTGGCCACTAATGTTTCAGAATTCATTTCAGTCAACCCAAGAGTATCTGTTCTAACACTGGACGTAAAGCATATTAAGGCGACTTTTGTGAACTGTCATGCTCCCATGGAGGAGAGCGAAAGTGAAGTGAAAGAAGAGTTCTTTGCACAGCTAGAGCCAGTGATGGACGCTATACCAAATGGACATTTGGGGATCCTCCTTGGTGATATGAATGCCAAGGTTGGGAAAGAACAAATATTCCAAGACACAACAGGAAGCCACAGTCTACACGACCTAAGTAATGACAATGGGGTTAGGTTCATCAGCTTTGCTACATCTTTAGGGTTGTTCATCTCCAGCACAAAGTTTCAGTGGAAAAACATGCATAAAGGAACCTGGGTGTCACCAGATGGGAGAACTGTAAATCAAATAGACCATGTTGCCATTGATCTCAGAGCCAAGAGATGGGTGTTAGACGTTAAGACCACGCGGGGTGCCGAAGGTGGAAGTGATCATTTCCTGGTCAGAGGCCTTTTAAACATGCAGTGCAAAGGAAGAACGTGGCCTAAGTTAAAAAGAGTGGAAAGGTACCATGTGGAGAAACTAAAAGATGAGGCAACGAAGACTGGATACCAGTTGCAACTTAGTGACCACTTTGAAGCACTCAGTGAAATGGACGCGAATCAGGACCTTGAACTAATGTGGGAAAACATCCACAGCTCAGTTAGGGATACAGCAAAGGAAACACTCATGGGAAACCCAGTGGGCAAGATGATCTGGTTTGGAAAGGAATGTGCAGACGCCCTGGAAAGGAGAAAGGAAGCCAGGAACAAGTGGCTGAAGGGGACAAATCTGGCACAGGGCAAAGCACAATTTGAGGTGGTCTGAAAGACTACACAAGCAATTCTGAGAAGAGCAAAGAGGAAATATGTAAGGGATATCATCATTGAAGTAGAAACAGACTTCAGAGGACAAAAGACTAGGGAAATGTTTCTGAAGGTGAAGTACCTTTGCAAAAGTCACCAGGCCAAGCAGAAATTTGTCAAAGATTTCCATGATAAGATCCTGAAGAACAATAGGGACATAGCTGAGAGATGGAAAGAGTACTTTCGACAGCTGCTAAATTGTGATGAACCCGAACTGCAGTTTGATTTCCAGTACCCATTTACAGTCGATACAGACTATCCCCCACCTACCCTGGATGAGATAAAAAACCAGAATCAGACACCTTAAATAGAATACGAGTCCAGGTGAAGATGGAATACAGGCTGAAATGATCCTGGCAGGAGGAGAGAAACTTGCAGAAAAAATACACCGACTGATACAGGCAATATGGACCAAAGAAGAACTACCAGGAGAATGGAAAACAGCTCTGATTTGTCCAATACATAAGAAGGGTGACAAACAGAAATGTGTCAACTATTAAGGAATCGCCCTGCTTAACATCTGCTATAAGATCCTGTCCAATTGCCTCATACATAGAATTCAGCCAGTGGCAGAATCAGTGATTGGGGAGTACCAGGAAGGTTTCCGGCCAGGACGGTCAATAGTAGATCACATCTTCAGTCTCCGGCAGCTCACTGAGAAACTGGGTGAATATTGTTTAGATTTGCATATTTTATTCGTTGATTTTAAGAAGGTCTATGATTGCATACATCGCAAGAGCCTGCTCAACTGTTTAAGGGAGTTTGGAATAGCAGAGAAACTCGTCAATCTGATAAAGATCTGTCTGAACGAAACACGTGCAAAGGTGAAGATGGTAAATCGCGTTACTGAGAAGTTTGAAATTGTGACAGGACTCTGGCAAGGAGATGGGTTGTCCCCTATCCTGTTCAACTTTGCCCTCGAGAAGATCGTTCGTGATACCTTCCAAGAGAACGAAGGAATAGAAATCAAAGGAAAGAGACTGGCATACTTAGCCTATGCAGACGACATCTGTTTACTCTCTAGGTCGGAAGAGGAGTTAGAGCAAATGACCAAAGCACTAAAGGAGGCTGCCAGCAAATTTGGGCTAAACATAAACGAAGCCAAGACAGAGTACCTTGTTATGACGCATGACCATTGTCAGACTGCTGATCATCCACAATCACTGCAGGTTGGGGACCAGTCCTACAAGAGAGTGCAAGAATTCAAATACCTAGGGGCACTTTTTACTGAGAACTCGTCATGTGAAGCAGAGATCAATGCCAGAATACAAACAGGAAACCGATCTTACCACAGCTTAGCACAACTGCTTCGCTCCAGATATCTCTCCAGACAGTTCAAGATTCGACTGTACAAAACCCTGATCCAGCCTGTTGTTCTATATGGCTGAGAGGCATGGAGTATCCGGAAACAGGACTTCCATAAGATCCTTGTTTTTGAGAGAAAAGTGCTTCGGAGGATCTTCGGTCCGGTTCTGGATGCAGATACAGGGGAATGGACGATCAGATACAACCAAGAGCTTGGGGAACTATACCAGAAGCCCAACATAGCAGGAACTGTCAAAGCCAAACAAATGCAGTGGGCTGGCCATTTGGCCCGGATGGAGGATCACAGATGGCCTCGGAAGCTCCTGGATTTCACACCTAGTGGAAAGAGACCGCCAGGGAGGCCCAAGAAGCATTGGAGGGATGGACTCCATGAAGATTTAAACCAAGTGTCAATAGATGTGAACGGATGGCGGATAGCAGCAATGGACAGAATACAGTGGAGGAGGAAACTTGTAGATGCGTGCGGTCCACTGGGCCTGATCACGTCGTAGTAGTAGTAGTAGTAGTAGTAGTAATTAAAATAAAATTAGTACTAGACAGGGATACATCAGGAGGTATGAAACATGGAGAGTGATACACAAACCAATTAAAAGAAGAGACAATTATCAGTGTAACTACAGAATACATAAGGAACTTAAGCAATATCAATATGATGTATACCACAGGCTTCCAAGTCCTTCCTAAAGATCCTACTGAATTGTTCAAAGAGGACGTTAAATATGCAAGCAATTCATGCAAAAGCATATTCTCTGAGTTTGAAGCAAAACTGTTAACTAATATGAACCCAGTGCCTCCTAGAATGTATGGGCTTCCTAAACTACATAAACAAGATGTTTCCATTTGTCCAGTTGTATCATCATTCACTGCTCCATCTTACAAACTAGCTAGTAAACTGGCTGTCCTAATTAAGAGCAATACTAAATTCAAACCAAAGCATGGTATTTCAAACTCTGTGGACCTAGTAAATAAGTTAAAAGGTATATCTGTCTCACAAAGTGATAAATTAGTATCCTTTGTTGTCAGCAGTTTGTTTTCTAACATACCAGTGGTAGAATGCATTGATATTCTGACAGAGCTGATGCACAAGACCAATGTCAATCCTGTGGAATTGAATGACTTGAAACTAGCCATGCAGACATGCCTGGCACAGAACTATTTCCAGTTCCAAGGGACTCTTCATAAACAATTAGATGGCTTAGCTATGGGTTCCCCTCTTAGTCCACTGTTGGCTGAAATATTTATGGACCATTTTGAACAAAATTTTCTAAAAACAGAACCTTTGAGTGCAAATATCAAATACTGGTTTAGATATGTAGATGGTGTACTGTGTATGTGGACTGGTACTACAAGACAACTCCACACATTTTTGAAAGAACTAAACAGTCGACATAAAAATACCCAGTTCACAATGGAGATTGGCAACAAATCCATAAACTTCTTAGATCTCACCATTGACATCAGTACACACACACACACACACACACACACACACACACACACACACACACATTGTTTCAAAATTTACAGAAAAACTACAACTATAGACACAGTAATACCTTCTTGCTCACAACACCCCATAGCTCACAAACATGCAGCTTTACACTCAATGGTACACCGTCTCATATCCATCCGCATGTCCAGAGATGATTTTAAAGCAGAATTAGATCCAATAAAATTTATTGCCACAGCCAATGGCTACAATCCAGTTCTTATTGACCACATCTTGCACAGGAAACAAAAACGGAAAATTATGCCCCTCCTCTATGCTCCACCTGCTGCCCCATCCACTGTCTGCAAGAAATGGTGTACACTACAATTTCTAGGTGAGGTATCACAGATTGTAGCCAAAGCACTGAAATCCTGCAAGTATAGGCTTTCCTACTATGTCAGGAACACGACAGTCCAGTGTGTTTTTATAGCAAAGATAAGATCCAGTTATTAGCCAACAGTGGGGTATACAAAATCACCTGTTCTGATTGCGACAAATTTTGCATTGGTCAGTCAGGCAGACACATAGCAACTAAACTGGCTGAACATGAATGCGGCTGGAGGTTGCAGAATTCCGAGTCTGCATTTGCTGAGCATATACTGAGTGAGGGTCACAACCACCAGCCAGTGCTCCGTGTACTTCACCTAGCAAACAAAGGCCATAAACTCAACCTACTGGAAACCCTGGAAATTAACAAACATGTTGCTCACAGTCCAGATCTAATCCTAAATGACCAGATACAGCTCAACACTTCCCCTCTCCTAAACTTCATATAATCATCTCTGTTGTTCATTACCTCCCACACTGTCTCTTCCTACATATTCCCATTTTCCTGTATTCATTAAGTTCTTTTGTTTTGTTGAAGTTGTCTTTGTATTCCATATAGACTGTAGTTTCAATAGTTAAGGCTTTCTTTTAACTGGTACTTGTATTACTGTCCATGTTTAACACCCCTTGTAGTTGTCGCATCAAATATTGTTCATATTTTACTTTGTTCATTTATTTAATGCAAACTGCTACACAGCCACTGTTTTGATTATAATGTTAATGTTAAAATGCGGTACCACCACACACTCAAAGGTTGCATTTACTGTAGGTTCCCTCAAATGCCTCCATTTTCCTGCATTTATTTATTTCTGTTTATGTTATTAATATTGCTTAAGTTCCTTATGTATTCTGTAGTTACATTGATAATTGTCTCTTCTTTTAATTGGATTGTGTATCACTCTCAGTGTTTCATACCGCCTGATATAGCCTTGTCTAATACTAATTTTATTTTATTTTATTAGTTCTGTTTATTAACAGAAACTGTTATGTAGGCATGCTATTCCTATTTTGTGTTAAAGGTTTTTATGTCTACTCCATTGTTATTTATGTACTGTTTAATTTTTACTTTTTCTTTTCATTACCACCAAACTGTAAAAGACGTTTCTTACTGTATTTTTCTACTTCAGTCTAAACGCGTTACTTCTCTTCCAATGTTGTTTGCATACATTGTAACTTCTTTGGTGGTAATACTCAGTAAATGTCTGAAGATGACCTTGTAAGCCAAAAACCGGTTAACAATAAAAGTAATATTGTAGAACAAAAGCAAACTGGCGCTTTTCACTTATAATAATGTTGTTCTACCAAGAACCGACAGAAGATTCTGTTAACATCAGAAAGTTCTTTTTCATACCTTTTCATAGGTGTTCAATATCCTCCCCTTGAGATGCACGGTATATGTCAGTGTTGTATTCACATTGTTCCCACACTGCAGCGAGCATGTCTTGAGTTAAAACTTCAACGTAACAGTGTTTTCGGCAAAGAAAAGTGGACTATATGCTTTTTCCTGTGAAACTGCATAATGCACATTAAATTTTGGAGAGTCCCTCTCATGTTGTACAATTTCGTGTGGTTGTTCCGAACCCCATATTCTCCATTATGACAGGTCACCTTTCCAGTTAAATGGAATGTTGCCTCGTCACTAAACACTAAGTGTGGAAGAAAACTGCTATCCTCCATCTTTCCAAGAATGAAATTATTGAACTCCACATGTCGTTGTTTGTCGCCTTAACGAAGAGCTTGTGGTAGCTGAATTTTGCATGGTTTCATGTGTAAACGTCAACACAACACATGCCAGACGGACATCAGAGGCATGGTGAGCTGTTGAGCTGCACAGTGAATGGATTTCTGCAGACATCATGTGAAACTATGTTGGATGCATTTGACATCTGTGTCAGAGATGTGTTCATATCATTGTCTAATGCTCAGTGCTACAGGAGGAGCCACACCATACATAGTAAGAAAGTCACGCTGAACAGTTATTACTGACCCGCACTGCACAAAACGTAGAACACAAAACTCTTTCCGTTGTCCTGACACCATTTTTACTAGAACTGAAGTGGGCGCACACTGCTACTACCTAGCAGGAACCATATAAAACTCGAGAGTTTGCTCTTCCCAACAGTATGTTATTCATGCGCATATCACAGATATCGCAATAACTATATATTTTTTTTAATTGGATGATTCTTTTTGATACACCCTGTATATTGTTGGCAGTAGAATCATTCTGCAGTCAGCTTCAAATACTAGTTCTCTAATTTTTCTTAAAAGTGTTCCTTGAAAAGAACATCACCTTCCCTCCAAAGATTCCCACCTGAGTTTCTGAAGCATCCCTATAATATTTGAGTGTTGCTTGAACTTATTGGTAACAAATCTAGCAGCTCGCCTCTGAATTTGCTTCAGTGTCTTCCACTCCACTAATCTGACGTGATACAGATCCCAAACACTGGAGGAGTACTCAAAAATATGTTGCACTAGCGTCCGATATGCAGTCTCCTTCGCAGATTTTCCTAAAATTCTCGTAATAAACCAAAGTCAGCCATTTGCCTTCCCTACAGCAATCTTCATATGCTTGTTATATTTCATATCACATTGCAACATTATGCCCAGATATTTAAACAATGTGCCCTAGACCCACTTATCGATTTTACATAGGACCAAATTTTTCTAGGTGTGTCTGACACATTTTTTTGCTAAGGTATGATGGTGGTAGTTGCTGCATGCTTCATATATAGATCATTTCATATAAGCATGAATCTCTGCTAACCTTTGCTTTTCTTTGTTTGTGCATTCTTTTTTAGAACCAAGAGTGCAACAGAGTTTGCTTCCTCAGCCTTTTCTGAATTTCATTGTTAAATCACAGTGCATCGTTTCCCTCCTTCAATCTATGTAGTGGTCACATACTTCTCCAGAGTTCAGTTTACTGAGTTTAAGCTTTGTCCATAATTTCTCTGTCTCCATCGTATTGGAACTGATGAAGTCAGTTCATAGTCGTAAGTGAGATCCTAATAACTGCTTATCTTCTAGCAGAAAAACTCTCCTAGGTTTCTTGAGTGATGTATTAACTTTAGTAATCATAGCCAGTATAATGAACATGATCGGTAATCCTCTTGTTTATACTGACAACATTGATAAAGTCCAGCCTGTCTGTAGCTACAAGATCTAAAATATTTTCATTGTATGTGGACTGCTGAACTAGCAGGTCTAGACACATTTCAGAAAAAAATGTTCAAAATTACTACACAAGACTGACTGACTGTATCCCCTGCAATGAATCCATAATTGTAGCAGTTTGTACATAATAAGTTAAAGATGTGCTTTAAAATACATCTGGATGCGCACAGTTCATAATGAGCACGATTTCAGTAAGTAAACAAAAGTTGGGTCTGGATAGAGCCTATCAGAAATTGGTGTACAAGTAAACCTTCCGTATAATAACAACTAAATATAAGAAAAAGTATTTAGAATGTGTAGAATGTGACAATATTATATAGCGGAGATGCTGGGTTGCAGATAGGCACAACAAAAAGACTGTTACAAATAAAGCTTTCGGCAGTAAGGCCTTCACGAAAAATAGACCAAACACACACACACACACACACACACACACACACACACACACACACGAATGAATGCAACTCACCCACACACGACTGCAGTCTAAGGCAACTGTAGCCACACTGCGAGGAGCAGCATCAGTGCAAAATGGGAGTGGTGACTGGGTGGTGGTAAGGAGGAGGCTGGGGCAGAGAGGGGGAGGGATAGTGGGTAGGGATAGTGGACAGTGCTGTGCTGCTAGGGAGCACGCAGGGATGAGGTGGAGAGGGTAGGGCAGCTATGTGCAGTCGGGATATTAGATAGAAAGCAGGGGAGATGTGGGGAGAGGGGGTAGCAGAAAAGGAGAGAAGTAAAAAGACTGGGTGCAATGGAGGAATGAGGGCTGTATAGTGCTGGAATGAGAACAGGGAGGCTGGATGGGTGAGGATAGTGACTAACGAAGGTTAAGGCCAGGAAGGTTGCAGGAACATAGGATATATTGCAGGGAAACTTCCTACCTGCACAGTTCAGAAAAGATGGTGTTGGTGGGAAGGATCCATATGGCACAGGCTGTGAAGCAGTCATTGAAATGAAGGATGTCATGTTTGGCAGCTTGCTCAGCAACCCGGTGGTCCACTTGTTTTCTGGTCACAGTTTGTCGGTGGCCATTCACGCGGACAGACAGCTTGTTTGTTGTCATGCCCACAAAGAATACAGCACAGTGGTTGCAGCTTAGTTTGTGGATCACATTACTGGTTTCACAGGTAGCTCTGCCTTTGATGGGGTAGGTGATGTTTGTGATCAGACTGGAGTAGGTGGTGGTGGTGGTGGTGGTGGTGGTGGTGGTGGTGGGAGGATGTATGGGACAGGTCTTGCATCTAGGTCTATTACAGGGGTATGAGCCATGAGGCAAGGGGTTGGGGGCAGGAGTTGTGTAGTTATGGACGAGTATATTGTGTAGTTTCGGTGGACAGCGGTATACCTTTGTGCTAGGGGAGGGAAGGATAGTGAGCAGGACATTTCTCATTTTAGGGCATGGCAAGAGGTAGTCGAAACCATGGCAGAGAATGTAATTCAGTTGCTCCACGCCTGGGTGGTGGGTGCTGATTTATGAGAGGAATGCTCCTCTGCAGCTGGACAGAGGGACTTTTGGGAGTTGGTGGGAGGTTGGAAAGATAAGGCACGGGAGATTTGTTTTTGTATTTGTGTTTGTCTTTATTGTTACATTCTGTCTTGGATTTTCCATTAATTGATATTTAGAATGTGAATCAGATGAATAACAAAAAACAATTAACAATTGTGCAGATTATAGATTGGTACTCTTTGTAAAGATGACACATTGAGTTGCAGACAGGCACAATGAAAAGACTGTTACACACTATGCTTTCAGCCAAAGCCTAAGCCTTCCTCAGAAAAGACAGGAAAACACACACACACACACACACACACACACACACACACACACACACACACACACACACATATATATATTAACACAAGCAGGCACATCTCATGCACACATGGTGGTCACTACATCCGGCTGCTGTAGCCAGACTGCAACTGTTGCGTTGTACAAAAGCAGCAATATGGAGTGGAGCAGGGAAGTGTGAGGGATAACAGGGTATGAATGGAGGGAGGAAATAACACTATTTGGCAGATTGTGCAGGGACTAGAAGGCTGCAGGACAAGGCTGTGAGGGACAGTGTCAGGTGGCTTTGAGTGGGGGAGTGGAAAAGGAGAAGAACAGAGAGGGGAAGTGAGGTGAGTGTGTTGGCAAAGAGCAGTGCACAATAAGCGTGAGAGGATGTGAATTGGGAGGAGATGATAGGGCAGAGGGGTGGAAACTGTTGGGAGGTGGGTGTGGGGACAGTAGGTCATCATAGGTTGAGGCCAGGATAATTTTGGGAGGGAGGATGCGTTTTAAGGATAGCTCGTATCTGCGCAATTCAGAAAATCTGGTAATGTAGGGAAGGCTCCAAATGGCCTAGGTCATGAAGCAGTCTTGCTAGTGTCAGCTGCGTGTTGTGCCACTTTGCTTTTGGCCACATTTTGGCAGTGGCCATTCATCCTGATGGACAGCTGCTTGGTAGTCATGCCAATCTAAAAGCTATGGAATGGTGGCATCATATCTGGTATATGATAATGGCTGCTTTCACAGGTAGTTCGTCCTCTGAAGGGGTAGGATAAGCCTCTAAAAGGACTGGATCAGGAAGTGCTGGGTGGGCAGATTGCGCAGGTGTTGCACCTATGTCTTGCACAGGGATATAATAACCTGTGGCAAGGGGCTGGAACTGGGAGTGGCTCAGAGATGAACTAGGATCTTATGGAGTTTGGCTGGCTGACGGAACACCAACTTGAAGACAGACATGTGGGAAGGTTTATGTGTAGAATGTCCCTCATTTCAGGGCATGCTGATAGATAAGCAAAGCCCTGATCATGAAGGATGTGGTTCATTTGTTCCAGTCCAGGGTGGTATTGGGTGAAGATATGGCATGGGAAATCTGTTTGTGGACTAGATCTGGGGGATTGTGCCAGTCTGTGAAGGCCTTTGTGAGACCTTCAGCATACTGGTCAAGGGAGTTCTTGTCATTGCAGATACACCATCCCTGGGTGACCAGACCAGGCTGTATGGGAGGGAATTTTTGGTGTGGAATGGATGGCAGCTGTGAAAATGCAGGTACTGTTGGTGGTTAGTGGGTTTAATGTGGACATAGGTGTGGACAGAGCAACCAGAGAAGAGGAGGTCAATGTCCAGGAAAGTAGCTTGCTGGGTTGAGGAGGATGGTGAAGTGGATGGGTGAGAAGGTGTTGAGATTGCGAAGCTATGAGGGTAGGGTGTCTCGGTCTCAAGTTCGGATCATGAATATATCATGCTCAGGACTTATGTTTTGAGGAACACTAAAATCACAAGGTATGTGTGAAGCCTGTGTACATGGCTGTTTGCACCTTTAAAGATGAAAGTGTCAACTGCATACTCATCATAAAGATGTAGAAGAAATGGCAACATTTGGTCACTGAGAAGGTTTTAATAAATATCCGGGTTCATTTTCACAGTAGAGCTAAATGAGTGGGTCCGAGCCATGGTACAAAAAGCATTACAGACCCACCTCTGGGCTGAACTTCACTAACACTCCAGGTTAAATGCCTCTTTGGACCATCAGTGCATTTGAAAAGAGAAGTTTGTGACTTGATTGACAACATTACAGACCTCCAGGCAGCTACTGTCCAGTTTCAGTGTTGTTTAGTCTATTGAAGGTGTGTAACTTTTGTGCCACTGTGAGCAACCCCTTTCTCAAGGTAACTGACTCTAGATGTGTTTTGCATGCAGTTCCTTTTTGCACTTTTAACTTGGGAACTAGTTGGGATGAACCTACATTCCTTGTTCTTGTGCAGTGTTGCCTGGGTTGAAATGTTGGACAGCTTGTGATTCTTGAGGATTGTTTGTCATTCTGGGTTCCTTACAAAGATGGATAAATGAAGAGTGAACAGTATGTGATGGCATGATCATTGGCAGGTTAGGGGTTTGCTACAATCAGTGGAAAGTGAACTGGTAGTTGAATGTTGCCCACAGTGTCACTTCACAGCCATGGTGAAGATTATTGGGGGAAGGATGAAGTTGACAATGCTCTACAACTCGGTGCTGGGATGAATATCTTGCCTTAGATGTTAGATGATGTGTCGTTAGCACAGCCCTAATGCAGGTATTGCTCCTTATGCTCAGCAGCCTGCAAGACACAGTTCCCTCCTTCGAAAGGACCATGTGATTGTTGGTTTGGTGTTTAACTCATGATGATTGGACCCAGGAAGAGTGGACTAATGTCCTGTTCATGGATGAGTCAAATTCATCATCGTAGCCACATGTTCATGTGGCATGTTCTTGGAACATGTAACAGCTATATTATGGAAGCTGTTCTACATTGTTGTGTCATTGTTCATATCTGGGAAGACATTATGTTGGGTGCTATCTTTTCTCGGCGCACTTGTCTATGGGAGTGGTAATACTGTCCAATCTTGCATGATTGGCCTGTTGATAAGTACCAACAATCTGAGAACTGTGGGCAGCTCATTCCCGATAACTGAGTGAGGTGCCTCAATGGTGACGACATTGGACTCTCATTTGAGAGGAAAGTGTCTCAAATCCTCATCAGGTCATCCATATTTAGGCTTGCCAAACTTTCTCTAAATTACTCGAGGAAAATGCCTGGATGGTCCCTTGAAAAGGACATAGGGAATTTCCTTCCCCAACCTTTCCCTGTCTGAGCATTCAGTCTTCTCCAATGGCCTTATTGTCAAAAGGATGTTAAACCCGAATCTTCATTCCTCAGGCTCAGATCCTATTTAACATGCATGAGACACACTAGGTCAAGGTATTGCAGCCCTAACACATTGGCTACTGACAATTGTTGACCACAGAGGATTCTTGTCCAGCAATGAGAGGCATTATTGGAATTCATACTGAATGGGATGATTCACTGGTCAGAAGCTGCTGTGCATCCTTTATTGTCATGTGAGGACATCACATTTGTATTTATGTTGGAACTGTCTGCCCTGGGGACACCTGATACTCAATATTTGACTTAAGGAAATGAGTTGAGCAGTTGTGGATAGCGTAGTAGAAGTTCTTCACCATGAGTTCATACCAACAAGCTGTGACATGTACCAAGTCATGGAGTGAAGCTTCTGGGTGTTGTGGAATGCTTCTTCCATGTTGTTGTTGTTGTTGTTTTTGTTGTTGTTGTCTTCAGTACTGAGAGTGGTTTGATGCAGCTCTCCATGCTACTCTATCCTGTGTAAGCTTCTTCATCTCCCAGTACTTACTGCAACCTACATCCTTCTGAATCTGCTTAGTGTATTCATCTCTTGGTCTCCCTGTACGATTTTTACCTTCCACGCTGCCCTCCTATGCTAAATTTGTGATGCCTTGATGCTTCAGAACATGTCCTACCAATCGGTCTCTTCTTCTAGTTAAGTTGTACCTACAAACTCCTCCCCAATTCTATTCAATACTTCCTCATTAGTTACCCATCTAATCTTCAGCATTCTTCTGTAGCACCACATTTCGAAAACTTCTATTCTCTTCTTGTCCAAACTAGTTATCGTCCATGTTTCACTTCCATACATGGCTACACTCCATACAAATACTTTCAGAAACGACTTCCTGACACTTAAATCTATACTCGACGTTAACAAATTTCTCTTCTTCAGAAACGCTTTCCTTGCCATTGCCAGTCTACATTTTATATCCTCTCTACTTCGACCATCATCAGTTATTTTGCTCCCCAACTAGCAAAACTCCTTTACTACTTTAAGAGTCTCATTTCCTAATCTAATTCCTTCAGCATCACCCGATTTAATTTGACTACATTCCATTATCCTCATTTTGTTTTTGTTGATGTTCATCTTATATCCTCCCTTCAAGACACTGTCCATTCCGTTCAACTGCTCTTCCAAGTCCTTTGCTGTCTCTGACAGAATTACAATGTCATGGACGAACCTCAAAGTTTTTATTTCTTCTCCATGGATTTTTATACCTACTCTGAATTTTTCTTTTGTTTCCTTTACTGCTTGCTCAATATACAGAGTGAATAACATTGGGGAGAGGCTACAACCCTGTCTCACTCCTTTCCCAACCACTCCTTCCCTTTCATGCCCCTCGACTCTTATAACTACCATCTGGTTTCTGTACAAATTGTAAGTAGCCTTTCGCTCCCTGTATTTTACCCCTGCCACCTTTAGAATTTGGAAGAGAGTATTCCAGTCAACATTGTCAAAAGCTTTCTCTAAGTCTACAAGTGCTAGAAACATAGGTTTGCCATTCCTTAATCTTTCTTCTACGATAAGTCGTAAGGTCAGTATTTTCTCACGTGTTCCAACATTTCTGCGGAATCCAAACTGAGCTTCCCCGAGGTCAGCTTCTACCAGTTTTTCCATTTGTCTGTAAAGAATTTGCGATAGTATTTTACAGCTGTGACTTATTAAACTGATAGTTCAGTAATTTTCACATCTGTCAACACCTGCTTTCTTTGGGATTGGAATTATTATATTCTTCTTGAAGTCTGAGGGTATTTCACCTGTCTCATACATCTTGCTCACCAGATGGTAGAGTTTTGTCAGGACTGGCTCTCCCATGCAGCCCATGAAGAAGCTGACATAGGACATGGTTATCCTGGCTCCCATGGGCGTATCCATAATCCGTTTGCTGGTCCTCAAAAGTGAAGTAGTTATGGGTGAGAATGGAGCTGGTTGGTGTGTCACCCAAGCTATCTGAAACAAAAATTTCATAGTCACTCGGTATTTGATATACTGTGTTTAAACTATATTTGCACCAAAGTTTATGTAATGCCACCCTCACCTGTTATCCAACAGATGATCTCTTTCTGTTCTCAGTTTGCCTTTGCTTTTGCCTACATATCTAGTGTAGCTGGTTTTTAGGCTTGCCAAATAATGAATTGTGTCTTGTTTTGGTCTTTATTTGTATTGGCATCTCCAGTTGTCCTTGCAACAATGTTTTTGGATGATTTGTTGGAGTTGATAAAGTTGTTTGAAATGGGTACACAGGATTCTGTATACAGTATTTTATTTCTTATTGCTGTTAGTGAATATATAGTGAACTACTTAATGACATATTAATAAATGCTCTGTTTTAATGAAAAATGTTAATTTGCCAAATAAGAACTTTGAATTAAGAAAGTAAGAAAAAATTGTAAAATTAATAGCTGATAAAATTTCCATCACTGAAAAAAAGAAATGTGATGCTTGATTGTCTAGCTTTTGGCTGTACGTTGGGACAGCACCAAACAAAGGACACACAAAAATAATTTTGAAAACCCAAAATATCCTTGTGTGGAGACCGCAGAAAGAGATGAAGAAACAGCTGTGGAGGGAGCTGTTTCAATTACTTAGATACGTCGCTAGGAGGCTTGGCCCGTGGGGAATATATTACAGAAAAAAAGATGATACCAGTTGCTTACAGACATTCAGCTGGCTTATTCAAAAGTGTATCTTTATTTCATCAGATTGTTTGTATTTCTTTATCATTGAATAGCAGCTTTTGTACAAATTTTGGAAGTATTATTCCTGCTTTCAGAATACCTTATGTGCATTTTGACTGTTCCTGTTCCCTTGTAAGCTTCTGTCATTTTTTAAATCCTGTGCTTCCACGAGATCAGTTCTATTATCTCTTCACAAGCACTTTGGGAGTATTCTTAATTGCAGCCTGTTCTGTAGAAAATAAGAAAAATCTGGAGTCAAAACAACAAACTCATTTTCTTTGCAACAACATGCCTTGCTGACTTGGTTGCTGTTAACTAATCCTTCACGTAAATTATAGTTTCCACACCTACCTCATGATGTGAAAAGGTTTTCATTGTGGAAGTTATACCCTGGCACCCGTAGAAGAAATTTCACAATCTAATCTATCTCCCATTTGCCTGTAATATTTGACATTTAGAGTCAATCATGATCATCATCATCAGTGATTGTTTTTATTTTACCTGTGACATAGTTTATGGTATATTATGACTTTTTATGTTCTCAGCCTCACCCTCTAGTGAGGAAACATTAATGATGGTACTGCTGAGTCCTTACAAAGACAATTGCAGTTCCTGTAGATCTTCTGACCTGAGCCACAGGATAATTACATTCCTGAGTTGATTTGTGTTATGTGAAACACACACCCAAACAAGTATATAGGCACAATGTCTGTGTACATTGTATAGCTACAAATGTAATTGGAAAAGCACAAAATAGGATGGCGAGAGTCAAGTGCTGTAGTGATAGGAAATACAGAGAGGTAGGGAAGGGGGGGGGAGGGGGGGGAGAGAGAGAGAGAGAGAGAGAGAGAGAGAGAGAGAGAGAGAGAGAGAGAGAGAGAGAGGGGGGGGGGAGACTTACAGAAATTTTATTCTGTAAATTACTAATTGATACAGGGTTACAAAAACTGGAAACAATCTTTCCTCTGTGGTTGGCAGTATTTGTTATGCGCATAGAATACTTGAATTTTCTTTTAAAAGTAGCATTGTTTTAGGTCAGAAGACTGCAGTCTGAAGTTAGAGCACTGAAGGAAGCCAATAGAAGACTAAGTGATGACAACCAGGAACTCCGGGACCTATGTTGTTTTCTGGATGATGACAGGCAGAAAGGTCGCAAATTGGCTCGTGAGTGGCAGCGCTTTGGACGTTACACCGCAAGTGTCATGCGGCAGGAGGTCTCTGCGTATCAAAGCAAGTTGCGGGAGCTAGATGCAAAGCAGCAGGAACTCATCAAAGACAATCTGGAGCTTAAGGTAAGTCCTGAGCAGCATTGTAATGTAACCTGACCCAAAATTAACAACTATATTTTATTATGAAAATTTAATTAACAAACGAAGTGTTACGTAGTTAGTCTTACACAAATTTAAAAGATTTCATATTTATTGAAGACAACTGTTTATTGACACATGAAATTATTTTATTAATATTGTGCTTTAACTGTTCCTTCAATATAAGAAACAATTAAATAATATTTACACCAGCAAATAAACTGTAACTTGATGTGGAATTGTAGTGACTGTAAAGTACAGTGGAAGCAAGCAAAAATTTATAGATCTTCATTGATTTCTGGAGTCCATTCCCTCCTAAATTATTTCTCAAT
Source organism: Schistocerca serialis cubense (assembly GCF_023864345.2). Lineage (NCBI taxonomy): Eukaryota > Metazoa > Arthropoda > Insecta > Orthoptera > Acrididae > Schistocerca > Schistocerca serialis. The sequence continues at coordinate 1,473,194 of NW_026048515.1, read as the reverse complement.
TTTGATCAAACAAGCCCAAAGGTAGAGAAGATTCTCTTAGTGGATGCTGTGCTGGCAGGTCAAGAAATAAGGCACTAATGACGTCGTAAGACCAGGTTAGTGTTTCGAATATATTAATCACAGGAACATAAATTGAGCTATTTAATTATCAGTACAAAAAATAAAAATAAAATCAATAAAACCCTATTTTACCCATTGGGGTGTTTTTTATGCCAAAGTTCCCCTCAATTGTGGTCCAGAGACTCTCATTTTTGGCTTAAGTCTTATTTGTATCTATACATTCTGTGCCAGTTATGTGTAGGAAGTGCCCATTTTGTAGCAAATATTGGAGGTTGCTAGATCAATGGCCGAAGCCTTCTTGCTCAAAGAGGTCATAAGTCATATCAGTTTTTTATCCATCGAGGTTTCTGCCAGCTCAGAATCCAACAACAACATGCCCTTGAACAGAACTCATTCTTCATTTATGTAGCACATAGCTCTCAGATCTCAGGTAACACAGTCTACAGTTCTACAGATGTCACAAAGCGGTTGCCTCCTCTTACTTCAAAATACTATTTGTTACATTTCAAAACCTTAAAAAAAATCACAGAACACCTGAAGGGTGAGGTGTTCCTGCTATCTTCATAGATGGTAGCTCTACACACTTACAAATGGATGTGATGCTAATCATATATCACCATCTTAAATATGGCCCACCTTCATCCTAGCCTGAAAAAAATACACTAAATATTTTGCAGGAACATCTGAAACTGGAATTTTCATGTGCCTGCTCCTCCCCACATTCTAATCTTTATTTACCTCTACATCTACATGGCTACTCTGCAATTCATACTTGAGTGCCTAGCAGAGGTTCCACTGAACCACCTTCACACTAATTTCTATTATTCCAATTTCAGAATGGTGTCAACAAAATATTTTCACATTTGTAGGAGAAAGTTGGTGACTGAAATTTCATGAGAAGATTCCCACCACAATGGAAAACACCTTTGTTTCAAGGATTTCCACCCCAGATTCTGCATCATGTCCATGACACTGTCTCTTGGTAATACAAAACATGCTGCCATTTTTTGAACTTCATAGGTGTAATCATGGTAGTTCTATCTGATAAGGATTCCACACCGCACTCCACTACTCCAAAAGAGGAAAGACAAATGTAGTGTAGCCATTGACTTTAGTAGCTCCGTTGCATCTTTCAAGTGTTCTGCCAGGAAAATGCAGTATTTTAGTTCACCTTCCCCTCAACATTTTCTATGTGTTCTTTCCAATTTAAGTTGTTCGTAATTGTAATTCCTAGGTATTTAGTTGAATTCATGGCTTTTAGATTTGATTGATTTATCATGTAACCAAAGTTTACAAAACTTCTTTTAGCACTCATGTGAATAAGCTCAAACTTTTCATTATTTGGCATCAATTGTCAGTTTTTGCACCAGAGAGATATTTTCTCTAAATTGTTTTGCAATTAGTTTTGATCTTCTGATGAGTTGACTAGATGATAAACAACAGCATCATCAGCAAACAACATCAGACAGCTGCTCGGATTGTCTCTTAAATGGTTTATAAAGATAAGGAACAGCAGAGGACATATAACACCACCATGGAGAACACCAGATGTCAGTTCTACTTTACTCTGTGACTTTCCTACAGTTACTACGAACTGTGACCTCTTTGACAGGAAATCACGAATCCAGTCATATATCTGAGATGATATTCCGTAAGCACACAATTTGATTACAAGTCGCTCATTAGGTATGGTGTCAAAAGTCTTCTGGGAAAATATAAATGAGGAATCAATTTGAAATCCCTTGTTGATAGTACTCAACACTTGGCGATGTTAATGATAAAGGCCTGTAATTTAGTGGATTACTCATATTACCTTTCTTCAATATTAGAAACTTTGAAAGGAATCTAATCGGTGTAAAATGTGGACCAAAGGACTTGTTGTTATTTCTTGATTTGAATTCTGGAATATGTACAAGGGTCATTCAATAATTAGAGAGACAAATTGGTTTGGGGAGAAAACTGTTAGTAGGGCAAGGTTGGTACTTTTATAGCTTTAAGTTGGCATCACTGGAATGAACCCTGAACAGCTGATCTATCAACATTGTTCTGTTTATAACCTCAAAAATATATTTCAAGATGGCAAGGCCACTAGAAATGTTCTGTTGTTTGTTTTTTATTTGCTGAAGGCGAAAAACCAGTGAATATATACTGTAAAATGTCTAAAGTTTATGCTTGTGCAAATTTTTACAAGTGGGTAGAGCAGTTCAAAACTGGTCACGACTCAGTGACTGATGAACACCGCTCTGGCCGATCAGTTGCAGTTTCAACTCCCTCACTTGATAGTTGAATTGATGACATTATTCGATAAGGTTCAAGTTAGTACTGGTAAAATTCGTTATATGTAAGAAGCTGTAGTACCACAAAACATGTGCAGGATGGTTCCCAAAGGTGTTGACTCAGCTACACGAGGAAACAAGATTGAGGGTGTGCACAAAGCTAAAGGAACGTTATGACAGAGAAGGTGAGCACTTCCTCAACAAAATTTTAACTTGAGATGAAACTTAGGTCCACTGTTGTGAGCCAGAATCAAAAAGACAAAGTATGGTGTGGAAGCGCACCAACTCACCTGCCAAGAAAAAATTCAAAACCCCAGCATCAGACGGGAAAGTCATGTTGACTGTGTTTTCGGGTGCTGAAGGTCCAGTTTCTTGTGATTACTTCGAAGAGCAGCATACAATGAACAGCCAATACTACTCAGATCTGCTTTTAAACAGGGTGAAGCTACCCACGAGAGAGAGACATTGTGGATCTCAGAGATGTGCGATTCTCCAGCATGACAACGCACAACCTCATATTGCTCAACTAACTCGTGAAACCGTCGACAAAATGTGCTGAGAAGTACAGCCTCATCCCCCTTACAGTCCTGATTTAGCATCTAGTGATTTCCATTTGTTTGGTGCACTGAAGGAGGCATTACGTGGGAAAAAGTTCCAGAACGACGAGGATGTTAAAAAGTTTGTGGGAAATTGGTTCAAACATCAAGATAAAGAGTTCTTTGCAGCCAGAATAAAAAAAGAGCTTGTAGCTTGTTGAAACAAGTACATAAATGTTCAAGGGGATTATGTTGTAAAGTAGAAAAAGTATTGTTTTGTAAAAATAAACACTTTTTTCCCAGGCCAATTTGTCTCTTTAATTATTGAATAACCCTCGTGCTTCGTCTTCTTTTTGTCAAGGAATTTCGAAAGGCTGTGTTTAGTAATTCTGCTTTAGCAGCACTGTCATTGATAGTACTACCATCGCTATCGTGCAGACAAGGCATTGATTGTGTCTTGCTACTACTATGCTTTACATACGACCAGGATCTCTCTGGATTTTCTGCCAGATTTAGAAACAAAGTTTCATTATATAAGCTGTCATAAGCATCTCATATTGAAGTCTGTGCTAAATATCAAGCTTATGTAAAAGATAACCAGTATTGGGGATTTTGTATTCATTTAAATTTGGCATGCATTTGTCATCAAACATATTTTTATCTGCTTTTTTGAATAGATATATTTTTTGTTTATTTCTGGTGGATTTGGGAGCTACAGTCTTCAGACTCACTATGTCAACCATGTGTTCACTAATTCCTGTATCCATTTTGATGCTTGTTATTACCTCAGGATTATTTGTTGCTAAGAGGTCAGGAGTGTTTTCACGACCATTTACTATTCAAGTGTGCTCATGAACTAATTGCTTGAAATAATTTTCAGAGAATGATAATACCAGTGCTTCAAATTGTGTAGAGGTAACCGTCAGCCATTGGAAATGACTTCATCTTAGTTGTTCTCCTGGGCAACAGATACTTGGGAATACTGAGAGTAAATTAAAGCAAAGCAAGCCTTCACATCTTGCCCAATTCTACACCTATACATAAAAAATATTATATTTTTAGCAATTAAAAGCTCAAAGTGTCTTGGCCTTTTCTCTTAAATGCAGAAAAATTCACAAAATAAAAGTATTTATATTTAAACCAAACAATGGAAAATCCAGGATGAAATGTAACAATGAATGAAAAGGATAGATTCGAAATTTCTCAGGTATTGGTACCATTGATTCTGCAGATTTCTGTAAAAAGGAGGAGAAGAAATGTCACATGCATTTGGAAGTTGTGAAAATATTACATGACGTTTTGAAACAATTGTCAATTTTTGTAACTACAGTGCTGCAGACTAACACAGGGCATGTGAAGATTGGCATTTCACTTCTTTTTTTTTCCAAAAATTGAAGCTGCTTTTCTCCATGCAAAAGCAGATTTTCACCATGCAGGAAACTGATTCTGCTTGTTGTTAGGATTACATATGACCCCTGGTATAGAGTGATTTCAGTCCATCATTGTGTGAGATCTTGATAGACACAATTTATACCACATCAAAAAACCATTGTTATCCTCCTCCAGGCTGAGAATGTGTAGTTCGGCCCTATTGACTGCTCCCAAGCTTCATCAACCTTGGAAATTTTACACAAGCTCTGGTTGTGTCTTCTGTCAATAGTGTTCTGAGGATACTAGAAATAATTTATTTAAAAAATAAATAAATAAAAGAGAGATATTAAGGTGTGACTTCAGCAAATAAATTGAAAAGAACATAAAATGAAAAATAAAAAGGACAGATATGCAAGACCGTTAATAAAATTGAGGGAGACTGAAGCGATCATCATAATGATATTTTCAAGAAAATAATAGTTTGTTAAGTGCATATAAAAATAAAGACAGGAAACAATTTCAAGGTCTCAATAAAGTCGGGAAGTGTTTGTTGCTGGCATCTACCATATGAAGTTGTGACAATTTATAAAGTGTAAAGTAAATTTTTATCGTCTCATACTTCTATCTCAGTATGACCCTTTGATTGTATTTAACCAGGGAAATGGCTGCTTACATAACTGTCTTTTTCATAATAAATGTGTGACAAAAAATTGCAGATAAAACTCTCTTTGTAAGTCCTAAACTAATTTTAAAAGTCTTAACGAGGGGGGGGGGGGGGGGGGGTTGGGGTTGGGAGGCCAGAAAGCTTCAATTATAAAAGTAGTTTAGTATGAGCAAATTTTCTTCTCTTTGATAACCATTCCTTGCACCATACATTTCTCTTTTGTGTATTTTCTTCCAAGTTTTCAAACAATGGAAAGTCCAGGCTGGAAAAGCAACAATATTGTGAAAATGACAGATTTCTGCTCACCGTGAAGATGACATGAGTTGCAGACAGGCATGATGAAAAGGCCGTTACACATTAGCTTTTGGCCAAAGCTTTCTTCAGAAAAGAGAAGCGTGCACACATTCACGCAAACAAGCAAGCAAGCGAGCGCGTGCGTGTCCACATGTCACGCACACGCGTCTGCTATCACCAGCCACTCTGGCAATTCTGGCTGGATGTAATTGTTGTTTGTGTGTGTGTGTGTGTGTGTGTGTGTGTGTGTGTGTGTGTGTGTGTGTGTGCACTTATCTTTTCTGAAGAGGACTTTGGCCAAAAGATAATGTGTAACAGTCTTTTCATCATGCCTGTCCAAAACTCAGCATGTCATCTTTACAGTGAGTAGCAATCTATCCTTTTCGTAATATTGTTCTTCCAAGTTTCAACACTTGCCATTAACAAGCAGCTGAAGTGGCTATAAGGTCTTCATTCAGTATGATCACCACCACCACCACCAACAACAACAACAACAACAACAACAACAACAACATCATGCAGATTGACGAAGATTAAAGTGTCCTCCGCTATATGTACACAAAGGCCTGAAGTAGAGGGGTTTTGCTTTAGGTCTTATGAATTAAATGTATTGTGTCTGATTTGGAGTCTGCAACATTTTTCCATAATTCTGGTTTGATTGCTAGTGTGCTGTGTTTGGTCTACCCTTTATACTTCAACATTGCAGACACTTCACTGTGAAGTGAAACAAATGTTGTATGCAGCCTTTGTACTGAGGTTACCAAGTTGTTGCTCACTATCATTTGGCAGTTTATCATGATATGCCATGAAACTTACAAGGGAATGGTCCAATAAGACATGTCAAAACCCACCCTGAAATTTTTTATGCAGGAAGAAGATGACGAAAGAAGAGCACTGTCAAAATTTTAACTGCTAAGAGGCATGTCAAGTATTAAAAAAATAGCTGAAAATTGCCAAATTTGAAGCACACCAGTTGGTGGTACAATTGTACACATGTACTGGTACTGTAGCAACTGTGCATGTGCAACTAGGCACACACACAGATACATTTGTAAACAGGAAACATGACACAAACTGATCATAATTTGTAAAGGCCATTTCAGGTTACCATTAGTCGATGGTTTCTCTGACACTACAGTACACAGTTATTGTTCTCTCAAATTAGCCACTCAAGTACCATCTATTACAAATTATTAGTTGCATTTTTCAGTGTTGGTAAGTATTGACAATACAGATAAAGCTGAATCAATATTTATTGTGCTTTCATAAGACATACCAGCTAATAGTACCTTGTTTTTCTTCCAGTTTCATAGTAATGTGGAATCCAACCAATGTTCTCAATTTAGCGATGATGAAATATGAAGAACGTGGTTTCCAGCCGAAATCACCTACTTCTCCTGAGGATGTACATGTGTGTCATTTGTTAGCTGATTTCCTTGACATTCATCCAAATGATATTCACATTTTGTTTGAAATTGTGTATACATTAGAAGAAAGAGGAAATAACTGTGACGATTCCATGAATTGTGATTTGGACAACCTCAGTTTTGTCAGTAACAGTTCTGAAGAAGAATACCTTCCAAGCCTAAAGAAACATGCGCTGCAACAGATTTCAGCAACAAAGGAAATGCAGTGAAACATTGGTTAAGGAGGGAAAAATGCTTGAAGTTATGCAGTGTGCAAAGGCATTTTCATTTCGTAAAATCAGAGCTTGAACTCTACAAATGGAAGGATGAATTACATGAAGTAAGAAATATGTGCCAAATGGAAACCTGAAACCATCCGAATGAAAAACTGTTTGAAAGATTTATAACTGCTCGTGAGAGGGTATGCACCGTTATCGATGGAAATCTAAAAGACTGGGCCCTCTGAATTGTATCTGACATGAACATTGGTAATTTCCAGGCTTCGTCTACCTGGCTACACAGGTTCTAGAAATTATACAGAATAGGAAGTTACAAAATTACCAAGTTTATGTCACTTAAACATGTACAGCAGCTGTCAGTGATAGACACTGCTATAGAGAAATTCATAGCTGATGTAAAGACAAGATTTGCTGTTATCCCTGCGACTGCTGTTTATAATGCTGATAAGTGAGGTTTCGTGAAAGAACTGCGTGCACAATGCACCTTATCATTTCAGGGTGAGAAAAAGACTGAGTCGGTGTCCAATCAATGATTGCAATGACACATTCATATATGATAATGCCCATGATAAGTATGAATGGTTTACTGTTTCCATAGCTGTATATCTGTCTTAAAGAACCGCAAGGCAAATTAGGACCAAAAATAAAATATGGACTTTTTAGTTTTAAAAAATCTTGTAACCGATGTATCAAAATCTGGAAAAATAGGAAAGAATAATTTTCAACATTTCGTTCAAAATGTATTCCTACCAGTTGCAGAAACTAATTCAATACTTTTGTTGGATTCATGGTCTGGACATAATGACACCTCTGTTTTTGTGGTGGATGACGAATATCTGTGGATGTAATATGGATTCTGACTGAAACTACTAGTGTGAGCCAACTTCTCGATAAAGAATTTTTTCAACAGTGGAAAGCATTTTTCAGAAAATTATCAGACAACACAATTTCCGATACCTCTCTCTCATTTCAGGTTTATCAACAGAACAGTATTCTTAAGCTCCAGTCATTTGTGCATTACCAGTTTTCTCCACCACACTTTACGAATTTGATCAAATATGCCTGGTATGCAGTGCAGTATGCAGAACAGTGGGCCAAACCATTTCTGACTCCATCCCAGTTCTTTCTAAATAAAACTAGTGGTTACTGTGAAGTGTCTGACTGCACCAATTTTTCTGTTGTCTGGTGCAAGAAAAATGTTTGTTTTTGTCATTCCACAGACACTTCACATTTTTATGATGCCTTCAGGGAATAAACAACTAACTGTTTCACTAATAAGCAAATGTACAACATTAAAACATTATTATAAGGAATGGCCTACAGGACTCGTTATAAAATGTAATACTGCAAGACACATTTCATTTCAACAAATTACAAATCCTTATTGATGGATGTCGCCTGCGACATCAAACACTGCCATGATTTTATTTTCCCTGCTCACCTCTTTTATCAGAATTAAATGTGCAAGAATTGAACTGTCGATATGAAGTTGTTCAAAAAGATGTTTATATAGCTTAAGCCAGCTTTTCACCAGAGCAAACAAGCACGAGCAAAGGAGAATTCTATCTGGTGTACCCAGTAGGCCTCTTGCAGATCTTTCAACTGGATGCCACTGCAGAAACGTACGTGTCCCTAAACTTCCCCGTTTACCTAACCGGAAAATGGAAATCTGCAGTTTAACATGGAATCTGAACCACAAGTCTTTCGTGGCCACTCCAACATCTGTGAGAAGTGAATGCTCAGTTAAAAATCATAGTTCCCATGTGCTCTGTATCACAAAGTGCACGCTTTGCCACTAGACCATGATTGTTTTAGAAAAAAAAGAATAAAACCATTAGACCTTATACGTGTAGTGCAAATGCTAGCTGTGTCACCTTTTGAGATGATACTCGACATCGGTAATTAGTGTTCTGTTTATAAATTTCCCCTTACTGGTAATGAGAAGCCAGGGAAAAATAGCTGTTGACATACAAGGAAAATTTTGGACCAGTACTAAGGAGATATGGAAATGCAGTTCTGTGTAAAGTACATGCTCTCAACGCATGTCATGCTTCCATACAAATTGAGACACTTAAATTCTTCCTACACTGTACCATTTTGCATACTCTGTCAAGAACAGTGCGCTCCTACAAAATAATCCTCATTGAATAGCAAAGTTTCACATTGTGCTCTAACAAGTTTCAGGTGTATCCTTTATGCAGAATATTAGCTCCGAAAACTAAAAACTAATAACACAGCGTTCATAGACAGTGTTCACTACCTTGGTTTTTTTTCCAGTCCCTGCAGTATAAATGAGTCTACACATATACAAGCAAATGGTAGTGAATTTTCTGCAAATGCTCATTAGCATGTGTTCACTTCCATTCGTTCCATTGTAAACCAGGCTTCAGGTGCTTAAAATTGGTGTCTGTGAACTCTGGATAATTCCGCTACGTGGCACTGTGCGAGTGATTTGCCGAGTCGCGCATTAGGCGAGCAGGGCTGTACAAACTGCTGTTATAAGCTGTACTTTGCATGGCAAAAATTTGTAACTTCAACATTTTTTTACAAAATACTTGCAGCGCCTCTTAGCAACTAAAATTTTGGCAGTGCATTTCTTTCCTTGTCTTCTTCCTGTGTAAAAAATTTCAGGGTAGGTTTCGACACATCTTATTGCACCATTCCCTTACTTGGCACAGTGTTTTCTCATTATGTTCCTGTCAGTTGGGAAGAATCACGTACTAATGTAAATGCATGGCAGTAGTACTTAAGGAATTAGGTCTGGAAAAAATTTATTTGACTTCTTTGGGAAGACCAAGAATGCATATGCACATATAAAAATGTGTGTGTGTGTGTGTGTGTGTGTGTGTGTGTGTGTGTGTGTGCTGGTAGTATGGGAATATGTTCCAGGGGTATACAGGGTGGTCCATTGATAATGACCGGGCCAAATATCTCACGAAATAAGCATCAAACGAAAAAAATACAAAGAACGAAACTCGTCTAGCTTGAAGGGGGAAACCAGATGACACTATGAATGTTTTAGTTGGACCACTTTTTACGTTTTGTGATACATGGCGCTGTAATAGTCACAAACATATAAGTATGTGATATCACGTAACATTCCATCAGTGCAAACGGTATTTGCTTCGTGATACATTACTCGTGTTAAAATGGACCGTTTACCAGTTGCGGAAAAGGTCGATACCGTGTTGATGTATGGCTGTTGTGATCAAAATGCCCAACGGGCATGTGCTGTGTATGCTGCTCGGTATCCTGGATGACATCATTCAAGTGTCCGGACCATTCGCCAGATAGTTACATTATTTAAGGAAACAGGAAGTGTTCAGCCACATGTGAAACGTCAACCACGACCTGCAACAAATGATGATGCCCAAGTAGGTGTTTTAGCTGGTGTCGAAGCTAATCTGCACATCAGTAGCAGACAAATTGCGCAAGAATTGGGAATCTCAAAAACGTCGGTGTTGAGAATGCTACATTAACATTGATTGCACCCTACCATATTTCTATGCACCAGGAATTGCATGGCAATGACTTTTAATGTCATGTACAGTTCTGCCACTGGGCACAAGAGAAATTATGGGACGGTGACAGATTTTTTGCACGGGTTCTATTTAGCGACGAAACGTCATTCACCAACAGCGGTAACATAAACCGGCATAATATGCACTATTGTTTTGTTCTTGTGGTCTTCAGTCCAGAGACTGGTTTCATGCAGCTCTCCATGCTACTCTATCCTGTACAAGCTTCTTCATCTCCCAGTACCTACTGCAACCTACATCCTTCTGAATCTGTTAAGTGTATTCATCTCTTGGTCTCCCTCTATGATTTTTACCCTCCGTGGTGCCCTCCAGTACTAAATTGGTGATCCCTTGATGCCTCAGAATATGCCCTACCAATCAATTCCTTCTTCTAGTCAAGTTGTGCCACAAATTTCTCTTCTCCACAATTCTATTCAATACCTCATCATTAGTTATGTGATCTACCCATCTAATCTTCAGCATCCTTCTGTAGCACCACATTTCGAAAGCTTCTATTCTCTTTTTGTGTAAACTATTTATCGTCCACGTTTCACTTCCATACTTGGCAACACTCCATACAGATACTTTCAGAAAAGATTTCTGGACACTTAAATCTACACTCAATGTTAACAAATTTCTCTTCTTCAGAAATGCTTTCCTTGCCATTGCCAGTCTACATTTTATATCCTCTCTACTTCGACCATCATTAGTTATTTTGCTCCCCAAATATGCACTATTAGGCAACGGAAAATCCATGATGGCTGCGACAAGTGGAACATCAGCAACCTTGGCGTGTTAATGTATGGTGCGGCATTATGGAAGGAAGGATAATTGGCCTCCATTTTAAAGATGGCAATCTAAATGGTGCAATGTATGCTGATTTCATTGTTCTACTGATGTTACTATGTTTCACTGCATGACAGAATGGTGATGTACTTCCAACATGATGGATGTCCGGCACATAGCTCGCGTGCGGTTGAAGTGGTATTGAATAGCATATTTCATGACAGGTGGATTGGTCGCCGAAGCACCATACCATGGCCTGCACGTTCATTGGATCTGACGTCCCCGGATTTCTTCCTATGGGGAAAGTTGAAGGATATTTGCTATTGTGATCCACCGACAACGCCTGACAACATGCGTCAGTGCATTGTCAATGCATGTGCGAACATTACGGAAGGCGAACTACTTGCTGTTGAGAGGAATGTCGTTACACGTATTGCCAAATGCATTGAGGTTGACAGACCTCATTTTGAGCATTTATTGCATTAATGTGGTATTTACAGGTAATCACGCTTTAACAGCATGTATTCTCAGAAATGATAAGTTCACAAAGGTACATGTATCGCATTGGAACAACCGAAATAAAATGTTCAAATGTACCTACATTCTGTATTTTAATTTAAGAAACCTACCTGTTACCAACTGTTTGTCTATGCCATATGTTTTTTGACTATTACAGCACCATCTATCACAAAGCGAAAAAAGTGGTCCAACTAAAACATTCATATTTCTTTATGTACTACACAAATATGTAATAAAAATTGGGGTTTCTATTTTTTAAAAAAAGGCAGTTTATATCCGTTTGACCTATGGCAGTGCCATCTAGCGGGCCAACCATAACGCCATCTGGTTTCCCCCTTCAAGCTAAACAAGTTTTGTTCCCTTTAGTTTTTTTGTTTGACGCTTTTTTCATGAGATATTTGGCCCACTCACAATCAGTGAACCACCCTGTATATGCCGATGGGCATGGCTGAGCAGACAGAGGGAGGAGGAGATGGATAATGAGAGGAGGGAGGGTGGGATGGTCAGAAAGAAGGGAGAGGAGGAAATGGAAGTAGATGATGGACAGAGAGATTGTGGGAGGAGAAGATGGACTGGTTGAGGGGGAAGGGGGTGCCAGAAGGAGATGGACAAAGAGAGGGGAAGGAGGAGATGTGACCAGCTGGATTGGGAGGAGGAGGTGAACGGAGGGAGGGGGGAAGAGGAGATGTGTGCAGTGTGCAATAAATTTGGCACACGTGTATGTGGGCAAAGCTGCAGGTAAAAACCTGATAATATGATAAAGTTAACAGATATGATGGAAGGAAAAATTCAGGAGAGGATAAATAGGGGGAGGGGGAAGAGGAGGTGTGTGTAATGCATCAAATGTGGGATTCATGTACATAGGTGAAGCTGCAGATAAATAGCTAATAGTATGATAAAGTTAACAGACGTGATGAAAGGGAAAAAAGAAATTTAACCAAGTAAAAGATGATGAAACTGGGATAGTGTTGACAGTGTTTGCTGTTGGACAGAAAGAATACAGCTGTGAAATGTAAGAGGAAGCTGTACCGTTGTAAACAAGTAAAGCTTTTGTTTTAAATGCAGGGAGGGTTTGAATCAGTAACAAATTACTGGTTAGTTACTTTGTAAGTCGTGTGGCTGAAATGGAGGAGTAGGTGGAGAGAGATTTATTGTTATACATAGTTTCAGGCAAAATGCTAAGACATAGCACATCAAGTATTGCAGTTATGAAATGATGTATTTATTTGATTTGCAAAAACATGTGTTGAGGAAACCAGTGACTATGGAACTGATGGTTACAACAGTGTGTTGGAAGTCATGTTACTATCCAGCTATGTCCACCATTGCCTCAAAGGAGTTAGGAGTAATAAAACTGAATATTTATCAAAAGAAGACTACTGTTTATCAAAGGTAGCTCTTTAATAGCAACCAGAAGGAAAAGGACAAGTAAACTGTACTTAAAGGATACCTATTCTAAGAGAGGGTGGTGGGATTCCTAATATGTTTTTAAGATGACTAGCTCATTTAAGGATACCTATTCTAAGAGAGGGTGGTGGGATTCCTAATATGTTTTTAAGATGACTAGCTCATTTATTTCTCCTTTTAACTGACGAGGTGGCCAGATATTCCTAATGGGATATGATTTTTGTTTGTATTGTTTTAATTACATTCAAACAAAGTATGTTGCACTATTTCAAATCTTGTTTCTTTAAATGTGTCTTTGTTAGTGAATTCTAGTGTGGAAGTAGTCATTCTTTAGCAAAGATTTTTCAACAGTTCAGCATGGAGCTTTACAGTGAAGTTAGTTACTCATTTCAATTGCAGGAGCTATGCCTGTATCTGGACGAGGAGCGTGGTGGACAGCAGAACGGTGTGTGTGCAGCGTGTGGGGCCAGCTTGCGTCCAGGTCTCCGTGACGACGGTGATGGGTCGAGCTCCAGCACGAATGCTGACGAGCCTCCTGTGCAGCCTCCTGCGGGATCTCAATTTGCGCATCGCATTGCCAGCAGTGGGACAAACACGGACCGCACAAACCACCACAGTGCTGGTGCCGGCAGGCACCGTGGCAGTGGAAATGTTTTCAACGGTATGTTGAAGATTATAGGTTGATGTTAATTGTATGTAGTAACATACATTTATTAGGAACAATCAGCATCTGCTTTGCAGATTCCATTACATAAGCATCTGTGTAATTGAAATTGTGTGATCAATGAGGAGAGATTATAAAGTTCATAGCGTGGACTAGAAATATTGCGAGTATTTGAATGTGTGCGTATGGGTTGGAAGTGCTGTTTTTCCTTATGTTGACTCGTGTAAGTTTGCAGGTCATGTTACAGTATTAGGGCAAGATTAGAACTTATCAGCTATTGACTGAGAGACTCAACTGAATGGGCAGTTTGTATAGGGACAGAGATTTGTGCAATATTGTCCTAAATGCCTTAAAAAAATGCCTTGATCATAGAACTCCTGAGCATAACGTCTTGAGATTTGCTGGCTACAAACAGGTGCAAACTTTCCGACAAAGTTAACGTAGAGCAGGGATTCAGTGATTGTAAGGCCAATATAGTCTCACTAACTACTTATGTCAGTAGGAAAGTAAAGAAATGTGGGAAGATGTGTCATTTAGTAAGTCTGACAAAGAATATATTTTAAAAACAAAGATGATGTGACTTACCATATGAAAGCGCTGGCAGGTCGATAGAAACACAAACAGACACATACATACACACAAAATTCAAGCTTTTGCAACAAACCGTTGCCTCATCAGGAAAGAGGGAAGGAGAGGGAAAGACGAAAGGAAGTGGGTTTTAAGGGAGAGGGTAAGGAGTCATTCCAATCCCGGGAGCAGAAAGACTTACCTTAGGGGGAAAAAAGGATGGGTATACACTCGCGCGCGCGCACACACACACACACACACACACACATATCCATCCACACATACACAGACACAAGCAGACATTGGGTCTTTAAATATGTCTGCTTGTGTCTGTATATGTGTGGATGGATATGTGTGTGAGTGTGTGTGCGAGTGTATACCCGTCCTTTTTTCCCCCTAAGGTAAGTCTTTCTGCTCCCGGGATTGGAATGACTCCTTACCCTCTCCCTTAAAACCCACTTCCTTACGTCTTTCCCTCTCCTTCCCTCTTTCCTGATGAGGCAACAGTTTGTTGCAAAAGCTTGAATTTAGTGTGTATGTATGTGTCTGTTTGTGTTTCTATCGACCTGCCAGCGCTTTCGTATGGTAAGTCACATCATCTTTGTTTTTAAATATATTTTTCCCGCGTGGAATGTTTCCCTCTATTATAAAGAATATATTTTAGATGACCTGAATTGTCAACATCAAACATTCATCTCTGAGACCGGAAATGTTGAGTGTAAATAGACAAAATTACTGAGTATTGTAGAATATACTTTAGACAGATGCGTGGCAAGGAATCTTGAGTGTGACCTGCCATGGTGCAAAAGCCATGTCAGAAAGCAGCTTTGAAGGAAAAGAGAGCTTCATTAAAAATTTAAACAAATCTGAAGCCTTGCAAAAAGCTTGCACACAAACAGAAATGGAAATAAGCCAAAATCAATAAAAGGAGAATCGTGCAAGAAGTGTTCAAAACATCCAAAAGTGAAATTCTGTCTAACAGTGTGACAGAAAATCGTAAGAATTTTTGATCTTACATTAAGTCAATAAATGGATCAAAGCTATTTGTCCAGACACTCAGAAATGATACTGACAGTGAAACAGAGGATGACAGAAAGATGGCCAAAACGCCAAAGTCTGAGAATGAATCTTTCACTCTGTATTGAAATGTGCAGTGTTTTTGAACCTTCCTGACAGATTGAAACTATGTCCTGGACCGAGACTCAAACCCTGAAGCTTGCTTTTTGGGGGCAGCGCTCTTACTGACTGAGATATTGAGGCACAAGTCATGACCTGCAGTCACAGCTTTACTTCCAGCAGTACCTTTTCTAAATTCCATTTTCTGGAAGTGTTTCACTGTGAATATCATACAACCTGAGACTGATAGTATACCTACTATACCTACATGATTCTACATAGAGTATGCGAAACACTCTCCCCTCTTCTTTCAGCACTCTAATGCACGTAGCAGGAGGAATGAAGTATTCCAAATGAAGGGGAAAATGCGCAGATCATTAAAAAATGATCATTGAACAGATGCACACAATTTTAGGATTATATCACTCACATCAGTTCCCTGTAGAATTTAGATGATGTTTAATGCTAAAACATAGTGCATGAGTTAATAACAGTGAGAAGCTAAGTGCAACAGAGGTGGGAGGGGGGACAGTAAAAAATAGACAGATCAGAAAATGAAAGCTATAGAAAGTTAAATGAAGTGAAGAAAGGTGTAGTTAGCGTGAAGAAATGCTGAGATAATGCCCATTCATCCTAACTGATAACTGGGTGGTAGTCATGCTGATGTAAAAGGCCAAACAGTGTTTACATAACAGCTGGTATATATGACATGTGCCTTTCTACAGAATGGATGTCATTTCAGGACATGATTTTAGGAAGTCATGGCCTTGTTGAAGTAGCTGATTTCACTCTTATTAACCCATGCACAATGTTTTAGCAGTAATCTACATCTTGCACATTACCTTGTCTTCCACTTTTAAGCTCTCAAGTTTTCAAATCTCACCCAGTGCCGTCCCCAACAATCAGTTTTTCCTTCTCATCCCATCTGGTGTGTCTTCCCTGACCTGGGGTTCTGGGTGACTTTTCTGAACTGCAGCTCTTTTCCTAAATCTCTCCAGTCCTTTTCCTTTGCCTCTCTTCCTTCCTCTTCAACTCTTCTGCCGGAACAAGGAGCCACTGCCTCCGAAAGCTTGCATAAGATAAACCACTTTGTGTAGGCGTGTTCTCTTGCCATCATTTGGTGAGTAGATTTTTTTATCTATCCAGTTACATTATATTGCCAAAAATTGATTATTTTCGTTGTTATGAAGTGTAAGTGTAATTTGTTATTGTAATTTTAGTTTGAATAAACTCAGTTAAATTTCTGGTTCTTACTGCTTATTCTCAGTATTTACCATTCTTGTGATGGTACACATCTGTAACATGTACATATGCCAGACTGTGTACTACAGAGATCCATATCAGTTTTAACACCATAAAGACTGCTTATTTGACACATGTCATTTGATGTACTGTACATACCTGAGTATAAGATGACCCTGCATATAAGATGACCCCCCCCCCCCCCCCAATGCCCCATGTTTTAAGAGGCCCTTGTGAAAAATTTATGTTTTAACATCTTTTAACTAATCAAAATTACAAACTGTTATTGACATAACTTATCTGCCTAAAAAGTTACCATTACACCTATTCTAAACTTATGCCATGTATTTGGTCTATGTTTTGACAAAACAAGGAGAAATAAAATAAACAAAAAATTGTTAACATTAATTTTTATCTTCCCTGCCTCTGTCCTAACAGGGCAACTGTGAAGCTTATGTCTTCGTTCTCACAAATATTTGGCTGTTTCTTCCTAACATGTTGCAATTTCTCTCTCTCTCTCTCTCTCTCTCTCTCTCTCTCTCTCTCTCTCTCTCTCTCTAAACAAACAGTGGATTTCACTTCTATACGGGTGTGAGAATGTTACAATGTATTTTGCTACAAAAGCATATTGTCTGCCTGCCGCTGTCTCATTGACTGTATAGAACCAGCAGTTGACCCCCTCCCTCCCAACCCCTGGCTGTCTCCCCCCCCCCCCCCCCACCAACACCAGCTGCCCCCACCACTGGCTGCCCCCACCACTGGCTGCCCCCACCACTGGCTGCCCCCACCACTGGCTGCCCCCACCACTGGCTGCCCCCACCACTGGCTGCCCCCCCTCCCCCATCTCCCCATCATTTGCTCATACCTCGCA
This sequence comes from Schistocerca serialis cubense, assembly GCF_023864345.2. Taxonomy (NCBI): domain Eukaryota; kingdom Metazoa; phylum Arthropoda; class Insecta; order Orthoptera; family Acrididae; genus Schistocerca; species Schistocerca serialis. The sequence goes on along the minus strand of NW_026048515.1, from coordinate 1,455,658 downwards.
GTGAGCATTGACACAACATTGGTGCAGGAAACATGTAAGTACACCAGTGACCCCAGTCTAGACTTCTAGCATCTCCTCCTGAAATGTATGCTATTGAGTATTTGGCCAATTTTATAGTCAACTAGATTCCGAGTAGAAATAGATTCAGGCCAATGCACTTGAAAAATGGTAGATGTTTGTAAAAAGCTGAAGTAAGCAGTATAGATTCCCATGGTTGCCAGCACGATGGAATTTGCTGCCCACTCACCACTCCTCTCCCCACACTCCTTATAGTTCTCAGCTAAGCTCATGTCCCTGCTCCCTCCAAGCCTTTAGTAGTGCTGTGCTTAAGCAGCAGTGAAACACAGATGCTATATCTTCTAGGTTGCAAGTCACATGTAACAACAGCAACAAAAATATATGTAAAAGATCAAAATCACGATTCAGTCCAATTCTCAAACTTTTGCTCATCCAGTGATCAGTGCCGTCTGTTGGTACGATCTCCATGAGGGTTCTTTCCACTATAATTTATTCTTGTGATAACAGCTGCAGTCACTGAAATGTGATTTGTTTTCCTTGTTAGACATTGAATACTGGATTACTTTTCTTTATCGTCTCATCTAAATGCCACCATCTTGTTCTAAAGCTGATAATGTTTTTTTCCCCTGTGTTCTGATACACTAACAGATACCAAATTTTCATTTACAACACACTTCATAAATCATTAGTTTCTCATAACAAAATAAAATATTGACTTGGGTTCAGAATCATGTAATGGTTCTTGAAGGACAAGATTTTCACCTTTGACTGTTACCTTTACTTGAAAAGCAGCATTACTGTGTGTATATGACAGCCATATATGTATGAGAACTTATACTGTAAACCTATTCAAATACAGCCAAATTTTGTGAGTTGATACAATTTAATGCTATTTCTCCTGTGTTTCACAAAATTGTCAGTTTTTAAGTAGATCATTAGATTGTTGTAGTGCCTAGTTCAGATTACCTCACGTATACATCCCTTGCACTAGCATTATGAGCCTGACGTTATGTGATTGAATGAACAGGATCGGTACTATATCAAGCGCTTCTGCATATTGGGAAATCTCGAACCTGTTCGAACAAAAGTATTGTTTGCTAAGCTCTACCCTTCTGACCTCTTCAAAATAAATTTGTATGAAGCCTCACTAGCCAAAGTTTCATCTGTAAATATAAGACGAACCCTACATTAGTCTATTAAACCCTGTAAAAACCTTGACCTCAGCAGCAGTATTTTAATTTTTGAATATAAGACGACCCCATATTTTTTAATGGCAAATTTGGGAAAAAACCTCATCTTTTTATTGGTAAATATGGTAGAAGTATACATATGTGCCACAGGTGATGAGCTATAGGTCCAAGTACCATCTGGCAAGTAAATATCTTTACATGCAGCTCATGGTCTACAGCAAGACGTCTGTTAAGAAAGTCTTAAACCTGTGGAGTACCAAGCATACAAGATTTTCATCTTACGTGTGCATTACTGAACCACAAGTACACATAGAAAATGAGAATGTTCTGGTTAGGCTAAATAAAACAATAAATTAAGTAAAGATAGTCTTTGATAGGACCCAGCAATTTCCTCAGGTTAGTATATTAGGAAAAACACAGTACATACTGTTTCTGTCAAGTATTCTTCTGATTTTAGAAGAATTACTATTAAAGTATGCCTGGAGGGTCGTGACATTATGTCTCTCTCTCTTTATGGTGTCCACTGTGCTGGCCTCACTTAGTTTACTATGTGGAATGAATTTGTTTCCCTGAATAGATGTTCTGTTGAAAACCGTTCTCATATGTTCCTCACCTTGCAGGCTATCAGGCTTGGATAAGACATGTGGCCTCTGAACCAGAGTGTACAATACACAACTGTGCCATGCCAGGTAATGACCACTTGTAGTTTGCAAATAGATCTCAGTGAGAGTAGGCTTGCGATACAGGCTATGTCCTAAAATCCACTCATTTTCTTTCACACAGGAACATACCGTGAAAGAAGTCCCCTATTCTTTCTGCCTCCATTGCAAACTAAACATTTGGATTTAGTGAATTATATCCTGTAGAAACACAGGTAATGTTTATGCTTCACAATGGAACACCTCAAACTTGTTTTCCATACACTGCTAAAAGCAGGACAGTCTTTCCTCCATAAGGTAGTGCACCGTAGAGGATGTGATATGATCACGTGATCGACAGACCCTTTAATAGGAATTTTGGATACGATCTCAGCACAGCCTGAAACCTTGTGCTTTTTGCAGACTGACTGCCATGAGCAGGGCAAATATTTTCAGTGCGAGATCTAACAGTCAGTTTTGGTTTGGCTACAGTGACAGTGACTCAGGGTGTACACACCCTGGGACAACAGGGAAATTTGGCAAAAACGCAGGAATATTTTCATTCAGGAAAACCTGGAAATTTTTTAGAATTCTGGGAATTTATCGATGTTTTAATTTTCAGTTAAATTTTTGTAGTTTTCAGTAATAAGAACAGACTCTTTAACAAAGCTTTGTATTTTATCCTGCTACTGCAGAATAACACTGCAGCTATAAAACAAATGAGGGAATAACACCAAACTAAAACTTCAGTTACACAGAAAATGTGCCATTTACAACAACAAAACACAGTGGACACACAAACATGTGCTAACAGCAAAATGTGTCAAAGGCTTCAGGATGAAGACTATCCAATACTTTGTTACAACGCACTGCTTTTGATGAGCATGACATCACAACTGTGTACATTTCTAAAAGGTCACTGGAAAATATTATGAATGGTGGTTTGAGAAGCATTACTTTCAAAGTAAATTTGCTTTTACGCAGTATGAATTACGTTACATATAAGAATGTGCAATCAGTTTCTTAAATCAAGGAGCATTTGACTCTCATTGAAAACTTAACACTTCGAGGACCAGCCACCTAGAAAAATTTCAGGCCCAGAAGACCAGCCATTTATGCCATTATGTAAAGTTTTACTGGCACATTTGTGTTTGATATATCTTAATGGGTAAAACACACACACACACACACACACACACACACACACACACACACACACACACTAGAAAAGACCAAGCTTCAATATTAGTTTTTCTTGAGCAATTTCACACACAACTGGTTTTTCTGCAGAAAAGTTGAGTCCTAGATGGAACATGTTTTCAGCCAGGTAAGACACAAATTTTTTTATGCACTGCAGTGAAATTTATAACCGTTCCTGTCAGAAATATTCAGCTGCTGCAGTGTAAGCTGTGCTATTAGGATCCTGTGTAACCACACCCTCCCCTATTTGTGTGTTCATGGCACTTAACAATTGCTGTTGGCTGACCACATCACTTGTCCTACGCTCTGAGTATCTGTTCTCATTGGTTGATGAGATCACATGACATGAGCTATGACTGGCTGATAAAGCACACCACACAGTGCAATCTCTGTTTCAGTGCTTCGGAAGCTACCATGCTGTATTTGGTGGAATTCGTATTTATACGTTTGCACATCAAAGATCTTTCAAAAACACTTTGTTCTTTATGGGTTTCATTTTCTAAAGTGCTGCTAAGTTTTATGCCAGTGTATAAATCCTTTGCCATTCAACGGATTTATAAATTTACACCTCTGAGGGAAAGAACATTATCACTTAACATGTGAAAGAAATGTACTTTTGCCCGGGAAAAAGTGTATTTTTAACCTGGAAATTTTTATTATTATTATTTTTTCTTACCCATGTTTACACCCTGTAGCAGCACCAGTCATACTCCATGCATGCATGCAGCAGCCCACCCTTTCAATCTGTAGCTGGAGAGCCTTTAAGTGCTACTGTCAAGCTGGTAGTAATGCTTTCTTCCATTCATAACTTCCAGTCACAGCCTCCATAAGAAAACTGTGTTAGTGTGAACACCAACCATTGCTACATGCCAACAGCCACCAACAGTGTTCATCTGAAGATGTCAGATAGTTGTATCAATTAGATGACGTGGAGTTCACACAACATTATCTGGCAGTAGACCCAAGCACCATTTACTCAACATGGCTCTAGTATTGATTACTCTGCAGCTTCCATGATTTTGTAGGTTTCAAAGAAGATATATGTCTAAGTGTTCACTTGGATTGACAATTCAATATTTATGCGCAATATTTCTATGAGCAAGCATCATTAAATTGTTCATTTGTGCCCTCATATTGTCCATAGCTGCTTTATGATGACTGAATGGAATTTTAATTCCATCTTCGTTACTAAAGAAAACCTGCATTTCCTCGTAGTTACAAAGACAGAATTGAAATACTTTCAGTAATTTCAATGACTGATTTAGTCACCTTCATCAAATGTCGTGGTGAGCTCACTTCCTGGGCAACTGTAGCTCATTAATAATTGCTATTATGAAGTCGGCAAAATGATGGTATCCTGAGAAAAACCAAAAGCACATCATCAGTTGAGAAAGATATTGCGTGATACAGACATAAGTACAGTGATCTCTCTCCTCAGAGTCATCAAGTGCACTTTCTCTTGTTTGTCAACAGATAATTGCAATTTTGTTTTTGCAGTGTGTAGCTTGAGTTTGCCTAAACAAATGCTGCTCATCATGTCTGTCATGTGATGCCCAGTGTCACCAGGAAGGCAGTTTTTTCCTTTGGCAAACTTTTTTTATTTTCTTTTAAATAAAACTCTACATGTTTGTATACTCTAGTGTAATACTCATTTTACAGATATGTGTTAACAGGGGCAGTAAAACCCAAGTAATTGACAGTGTTCCAGCAGTGACTGAGTAGCACTGCTGCATGGTGGCAGGAGACAGCATAGAGCAGCCTTCCTCAGTCAGTGTTGGAGTGCTGTGTATTCTTCATGTTTTATTGTCCGTGTTAATACGTATCACTAAACAAATATCACCCTAGACCTATCTGGGATTGTGCCACTGAATGAGCATGTAAAATTTCACTGGAAATGTAATTTTGTTTCTAACAGGACACAAAGAGAGGCTTTCCATTAACATGAAAGCTGTGATGAGCAGTATTTAATTGTGCTGACTTCAGTCACAAAATTGCAAATATTTGCCAAAACACCAGAGAAAACATGCCTGATAACTCTTGAGACAGACACCCAGTATAATCAGTTTCACATGAAAATATTAGAAATGAAATATAAGTGACTATATTGACTTCACTCATAAGACAAGCATTGTTGGAAGCAAAACTTGAAGTAGCTGAAAATTCGTTATCTGGAATATTGCTCTTTTAGCAGTAAATAGAATATAGATTTAATACTTACTACCCAATAGTACAGAGGTGGAATACAGAAAACATAACAAGATGTTAATATGTTTCTGTGGCAGAATGTCATTAATTTAGAAATCTTTTAACATCATGACATTTACGCATGTCTCGATATTTATCGTTGATAATTTTAGTTAAATATTTAAAATTTGTCCATAGATCAAATGATGCATTATGTGCGGTCATTGGAACAACGAGTGAAGCAGCTGGAAGAGGAGAAGATATTACTTCAACAAAAACTGGGTGGAACTGATGATGGCATTGTTGCATCCAGTTGGGACCCTGATGTAAGTACACTTGTGCAAGATTCCCTGGAATATTCCTAACTACCATAACAATGCTAAGTAAGAGTGTGCATTGCAGCATGTCTTACAGAAAATGGATTGAAAATATCATAATTTTGCATATCATCGAAACACTTAACTGACCTGTCAATTAGCAGTGTCAAATCAAATGTGTGTTCAGCCACACCCTATTGTTACTGCTTGTTACATATTTTTCCATGTTGAAAAGCAGTTGATGGAAATGGACGGATTTCACAAAAACATATTTTCATTGAGAAAGTAATTGTTAACTTGAAAGTTGTGTATGAAAGTGGATTTTTTTAGAAAGTGATGCATCATTCGCAGGCAGCAATTCCTTGGTGTTTCATTCTTTTGCATTTATGCAGAATTTACACTTCGTTTACCTTACTTGATCTACATGCAATTTTTCATTTTCATTGCAAAGAATTGGAAATTTGTAATCCTTGTGGAAACTGTAGATGAACTGAGTGAAGTATGCCAACTGACTGAAATCTGTGAGATTGGAAAAGTCCATTACATGATATTGTTTCTTCAAAAGTGGTAACTTAAATGTCATTTTATCCATGTTGATTCTTGTGAACTCTGTGGCCATTATGATTGTTGGTGAATAACCCAAATACTCACTTGGCAGTTAAAATCCTATGTATTTTGATCACATTTTTACAATAGGCTTGACTACTATTTTTGGTTATTATTACTATTATTATTATTATTATTATTACTCTTTTCTGCAGTCTGAAAATTGTGTTCATATTTTGTGTGTTTGTTTCCAGAAAAGTATGCCATAGCTCACAAATGATTGCACATATGAGTAGTATGTAATTAAACAATGTTGGCTGTTACATACTGATGACAGGACTCTAAGGGCATAATATGCTGATAACATTCTGTTTGCAAGTATCTTTGTATATTCACACCACTGTGACTGAGAATCAGTATTTATTCCTAGAAATTTGGCAATTTGTTACACAGGCTATAGAGATGCCATCTCTCCCATTTTTCCTCTTCAAACTGAAGTTCATGGCACATGTTTCCTTTCTATTCATTGTCACATTATTTCTTATTCACCAGTTGCAAACATCTTTGAGAGTTTCATTTGCTTGCTCTGCAAGGAGTTCTCTTGTTTTCTCAGTGAATCTAATATTTGTGTGATCAGCAAAGAATTTTTTCACCATGACTGACACTACAGGGAAAGTGATTGATGTATGTTAGGAACAGTATTGGTTCTAATACGTTGTCCTGAAGAATTCCTGTATTAATATGTTAATATGCTTTGGTTTTGATAAGTGCTTTACTAAAACTTCGGGCTTATTTGAGGTATGTATTCTCTACTTATTGTACCCTACCTACCAGGTGTGATCAGAACCAGTTGCAGGGTGTATACAACCCGGGACAACCGGGAGATCCAGCAGAAACCCGGGAGTTTTTTCATCCGGGAGAAAACCAGGAAGAACCCGGGAATTTTTTAGAATTCCGGGAATTTTTTAGAATTCGGGTAATTTTTCATTTAGTTTTCAGTTAAATTTTTGTAATTTTGAATGGTAAGAATCAATACTCTAACAAAGGATATTACTGTATCCCGCTACTGCAGAATAATACTGCAACAATAAAACTTGAATGAGGAGAAAAAAAAGAAAATAAAACATAAATTGCAAAGGAAATGTGCCATATACAACAACAAAACACAGTGCTTATATAAGCGTTTGCCAGCAGCAAAATGTGTCAAAGGCTTTAGGAAGACCATGCAATGCTTCATAACAACAAATTGCCTCCGATGAGCGTGACGTCACAACTGTTTACATTAGATTCATTTTAGCAGTTATGAGCGGGCTCATGCGCATGCACAGTTGAGTGGCGTATGAGTTGTACCTTCTCCAATTTCTGGCCACAGAAATGTGGCTGCTGCTGTGTAAATAGTCACAGAAAGCAGCTAGACATGACCGGGCAAAATTTTACTGCTGCGCCCAAGCTGCCAGATTCACGCATGCGCAGCGGGCCCGGATCTATGAGAGAGGGGGGCTGCCAAATTCATATGCTTGAGGAGTAAAAACGTAGTTTCACGAAGTGCCTAGCATCCAGCGCACGTTGGTCTATCGATTACTCATATGATTTTGATGCGCATCCCTGTTGGTTTTTGAACACACTCTGTAAATTGATTTCTGAATGAATCATAAGCCGCGTGGGGTAGCCGTGCGGTCAGAGGCGACTCGTCACGGTTCGTGCAGCTCCCCCCATCGGAAGTTCAAATCCTCCCTCGGGCATGGGTGTATGTGTTGTCCTCAGCGTAAGTTAGATTAAGTAGTGTGTAAGCCCAGGGACCGATGACATCAGCAGTTTGGTCCCATTGTAAAAAAATAAAAAAAAAATCATAAGTTTATTTTTGAATGCGTGATAGTGTACGTGATGTCTCTGTTAGGGGAATCCTCATCGCATTTAGAAATAAACTTTCCTGTAGGCAAAAGGGGACCAGGCTATACAAGCTGAGCAGAGGAAAGCCAAACGAGTGAACGCCAATCGCTGTCTGATTATGTGGTTCGTTGGGTTTGCGAATGATCAGCGTTGTTATAATTACTAGGGAAATCCATAGATTGAGACTACCAGAGTGGAAATAAAATGACTAACAGGAATAACAGGTAGGAAAGATTATGTATTTTCTTCTCAGTGTATCCAGGAAAATGAAATTTTGTCAGAAAATTTTTGGCCAGTTCGCTACACTAGTAAGGGCCCGTTGTACAGTCCCCATCTGGCAGCTGCTTAAGTTCTATTTTGGAAGTAGTGCGGAAAATGGTTTGTAGGAACTTAACAACACCAAACCAGAGAATAATCAGGGATAACTAAACTGGTGATTGTGGCAGGGTTAGTGAAGTTAACTGGCGAATAAGTTTTGACAAAGGCAGGAATAGTTCCAGACTTAGTCATGACAAGATTGTTTATTAGAATGAGAAAGGAGAGGAAACAGGGACATCACACAAATTAGGGAAGTATATGGCGATTCCAAATTTATGTTAAAATCTTGTACTACTTCTTTTCGATCTCATGCTTGAGAAACTGGAACATATGAATGAAATGTGAAACTATCTGTGTGTGTGTGCGGGTGCAGGTGTGCGCGCGCGTCCTTGTCTGTCTATCCATACATCCTCATCTTGGAATCATTTTAGTCACACTCAATTCTGTGTATTAAGTGTATTAACAATTGGGCACTTGTGGCGTCTTTCTTGCAGAGCCCCGCAAGTCATCAGTGATCAGCATAATTTTGTTTATTGTTCCATATTCCATTCCAGAGTAGTGGCCGACCGGAGGCTGTAGTTCAGGCACTCCAAGTACTTGAAGTTCGCGAACAACTGGAAAGAGGTAGCAGTGGGCCTCATCCTTCCTCCACTTACATTCCTCACCAGCAGCAGAATCCCACAGTTGCGAGTACAATGAATGCGGCAGGAGATGATCTTGATGACGGTGAGAAAGCACTTGTCAGGGAGATGTGCAATGTGAGTAGATTGCGACTTAATGGTCATCACCTGTAGATTAGTATGTAGTATCTGTATGCTGTCTGTTGTAGATTAACATGTTTGTGTATATACATTTCTAGGATAATTTTACTGTTGTTCTACTTGTAGATATTCTGATAACTTTGGTAGACAAATGCCAATGAAACTGTAAAGATTTATATATTTGAGCAAAATATTGAATTCTCAGTGAGTCTAAGCTTTCAAAAGTCATTCACATGAGTGACACAGTATTACCAGAACAAAACATAAATTGTCAGTGTCTCACAAAAAAATATATGCAGTATTTGTTTTGCTAGTGGCAAATATTGCTGTGGCAAGTATTGATTCTGTTCAGCATACCTTGTATTCACCATTAGTTAATTCTATATTTGATTCATTTAAGTTCTACATCCTAGATATTTTTGTGTAATGGGGTTGCAACCCCACAACTGGTGACATCTAGTTGCTTTTCTCACGATCTTATTTAGCCTTTTATACAGAAACACGCCAGAGAAAATAAATATAATGAGGAAAGTTCTGGTAATATGTAAATAATTTAGAAGTGAAGGAGACCACTCATAAAGTAGCAGAAGTGGTGAGCTTCTGAGAGGACACAGAAAGGAATGAAAACTTTCTAGCTTTTTGGATGAATCCTTTAACAAGATACACACACACACACACACACACACACACACACACACACACACACACACGTGTGCAGCTACATTGTGCCGGGATTGCAATTCGTCAGTTGTCTGACATGAGGGGTTGTTGGGTCAGGTGAGATGGATAGGCGGCAGAGATACCAGAGCGTGTGGGGTGCCCATTAACGACAGAGACTGTTGCATAAAGAGTGAAGGTGCAGTGGGTTGGTGATGACCGAAGCCAGGAGGATTACAGGAACAAAGGAGTTGTTGTGAGGATGACTTCCATCTGCATAGTTCATAGAGAAGGATCCATATGGTATTGGTTGTGAAGCAGCTATTGAACTCGAGGATGTTATGCTCAGAAGCATGTTGTGCATCTAAAGACAAATCAGTTTCTGTCAGCACAGCCTGATTTAGTTTGACTATATCCCATTGCTCTTGTTTTAGTTCATGTTCATCATATAACCCCATTCTTTTTTAAAACCATATCCATTCTGTTCAGTTGAATATCTCAGGTCTTAATCGTCCCTGACAAAATTCCATTGTCTTCTACGTACCTCAGTTTTATGTCTTCTTTTTGAACTTTAATTCTCTTACCAAATTTCTCTTTGGTTTCCTTTACTGGTAGCTTAGTGTGCCGATTTAATAACATTGGGGAGAGGTTACAACATTGTCTCAATTCCTTCTCAGTTACTGCTCCCTTCTTGTTCCTGTCAACTCTTTTTAGCAGTCTGTACAAGTTGTAGACAACTTTTTGCTCATTTATTAAAAGACTACTTCTTTACAAGAGGGAAAAATATATCTAAAAACAAAGATGATGTAACTTAACAAACGAAAGCGCTGGCAAACAAACACAAACATACACACAAAATTGTGTTTGTTTGTTTGTGTGTCTATCAACATGCCAGTGCTTTCATTTGGTAAGTCACATCATCTTTGTTTTTAGATATATTTTTCTCACATGTAATGTTTCCCTTCCTACCTTTGTAACCACCCCCGGTGTAAAACCTGTCCCATGCACCCTCCCACCACCACCTACTCCAGTCCTGTAACCCGGAAGGTGTACACAATCAAAGGCAGAGCCACGTGTGAAAGCACCCACGTGATTTACCAACTGACCTGCCTACACTGTGAAGCTTTCTATGTGGGAATGACCAGCAGCAAACTGTCCATTCGCATGAATGGACACAGGCAGACAGTGTTTGTTGGTAATGAGGATCACCCTGTGGCTAAACATGCCTTGGTGCACAGCCAGCACATCTTGGCACAGTGTTACACCGTCCGGGTTATCTGGATACTTCCCACTAACACCAACCTGTCAGAACTCCGGAGATGGGAACTTGCTCTTCAGTATATCCTCTCTTCTCTTCATCCGCCAGGCCTCAATCTCCGCTAATTTCAATTTGCCGCCGCTCATACCTCACCTGTCTTTCAACAACATCTTTGCCTCTGTACTTCCGCCTCGACTGACATCTCTGCCCAAACTCTTTGCCTTTACAAATGTCTGCTTGTGTCTGTGTATGTGCGGATGGATATGTGTGTGTGTGTGTGTGTGTGTGTGTGTGTGTGTGTGTGTGTGTGTGTGTGTGTGTGTGCGTGCGCGTGAGTGTATACCTGTCCTTTTTTCCCCCTAAGGTAAGTCTTTCCGCTCCCGGGATTGGAATGACTCCTTACCCTCTCCCTTAAAACCCACATCTTTTTGTCTTTTCCTCTCCTTCCCTCTTTCCTGATGAAGCAACCTTAGGTTGCGAAAGCTCGAATTTTGTGTGTATGTTTGTATTTGTTTGTGTGTCTATCGACCTGCCAGCACTTTAGTTTGGTAAGTCACATCATCTTTGTTTTTAGATATTCGCAACCAACAGCGCGCGGGCGCACACACACACACACACACACACACACACACACACACACACACACATCCATTCGCACATACGCAGACACAAGAAGACATTTGTAAAGGCAAAGAGTTTAGGCAGAGATGTCAGTCGAGGTGGAAGTACAAAGGCAAAGATGTTTTTGAATGACAGGTGAGGTATGAGCGGCGGCAATTTGAAATTAGCGAAGGTTGAGGCCTGGTGGGTAATGAGAAGAGAGGATATACTGCAGGGCAAGTTCCCATCTCCGGAGTTCTGACAGGTTGGTGTTAGTGGGAAGTATCCAGATAACCCGGACGGTGTAACACTGTGCCAAGATGTGCTGGCTGTGCACCAAGGCATGTTTAGCCACAGGGTGATCCTCATTACCAACAAACACTGTCTGCCTGTGTCCATTCATGCGAATGGACAGTTTGCTGCTGGTCATTCCCACATAGAAAGCTTCACAGTGTAGGCAGGTCAGTTGGTAAATCACGTGGGTGCTTTCACACGTGGCTCTGCCTTTGATTGTGTACACGTTCTGGGTTACAGGACTGGAGTATGTGGTGGTGGGAGGGTGCATGGGACAGGTTTTACACCGGGGGCGGTTACAAGGGTAGGAAGGGAAACATTCCATGTGGGAAAAATATATCTAAAAACAAAGATGATGTGACTTACCAAATGAAAGCACTGGCATGTTGATAGACACACAAACAAACAAACACAATTTTGTGTGTATGTTTGTGTTTGTTTGTGTGTATCAACTTGCCAGTCTCTCCCATCTACTCAATCTCCCACTTCCAGCTCCATTCCCCCCAAAACCTCAAAATTCTAATCAATACAATCTGGAACCACATTACCCTAATTCAGTAGTTAACCTTTCCTCCAAACCTCTCTCCCAATCCGAAATCTCTGTCCTATCCAAAGGCCTCACCTTCAGCCCTACTCCCAGATTCAACCAAACAGCCCTCGTCAAAGATGTACTGTCCTACACTCGTACTCTCTGCTGGAAATATCACTTTGCCACGAAGAAAAATGATCCCAATCCTACTCCTAATGATCCAACTCCCCAAGACACTATCCAAATTGAACCCTGCCTGGAACAGTTCCGTCCTGCGTCACAGCGGGACCCACCTCCTCTTACTCAAAATCACCCTCTCCAAACCTTCCAGGAATTTCTGACTTCCAGCCTTGCCTCTCAATCTTTCTTAAAAAACCTTAATCCTACTCCTAACATCACCACTGCTGAAGCCCAGGCTATCCGTGATCTGAAGGCTGACAGATCCATCGTCATTCTTCTGGCGGACAAGGGTTCCACGACCGTGGTACTTGATCGTCGGGAGTATGTGGCTGAAGGACTGCGTCAGCTTTCAGACAACACTACATACAAAGTTTGCCAAGGTAATCCCATTCCTGATGTCCAGGCGGAGCTTCAAGGAATCCTCAGAACCTTAGGCCCCCTACAAAACCATTCACCTGACTCCATCAACCTGCTGACCCCACCGACACCCCGCACCCCTACCTTCTACCTTCTTCCTAAAATTCACAAACCCAATCATCCCAGCCACCCCATTGTAGCTGGTTACCAAGTCCCCACAGAACGTATCTCTGCCTACGTAGATCAACACCTTCAACCCATTACATGCAGGCTCCCATCCTTCATCAAAGACCCCAACCACTTTCTCGAACGCCTGGAATCCTTACCCAGTCTGTTACCCCCGGAAACCATCCTTGTAACCATTGATGCCACTTCCTTATACACAAATATTCCGCACGTCCAGGGCCTCGCTTTGATGGAGCACTTCTTTTCACGCCGATCACCTGCCACCCTACCTAAAACCTCTTATAATGATTATTATATAAAAAATGGAGCAAAGTTTTTGCATCAAATGTATGTGAAAAATGGAATCAAGTGCTCTAAAACACTTGAAATGTTGACAGTGGCATATGATGAGTCTGCTCTAAGTAAAAAAATGTTTAGAAGTGGTACAAGCTCTTCCAAGATAGTCGAGAAGCTGCCAATGATGAACCTCACTCTGGATGCCCATCAACAGCAGCTGATAATGTCGAAGCTGTGAAGAAAATTGTTGTGGGAAATTGTCAGATCACCATAAGAGAAGGTGCTGAGGATGTTGGCATATCTGTCGGCTCGTGTCATATAATTTTTTTGGATGTTTTGGGCATGAGACATGTGTCAGCAAAGTTTGTTCCAAAACTTCCCAATTTTGATCAGAAGAACCATCGCATGACCATCACTCAGGAGCTCTTGAATGATGTCAGTGATGATCCTGATTTGCTCAAAAGGGTCATAACTGGTGACAAATCATGGGTTTACAGTTATGATGTCGAAACCAAAGCCCAATAGTCCCAGTGTAAGCATCCCGGAGAGCCAAGACTGAAAAAAGCATGCAAAGTTCAATCAAATGTCAGAGTTTTGCTCACTGGTTTTTTTTTTTTTTTTTCCCCATGGCATAGTGCATGATGAATTTTTGCCTCAAGGTCATTCGGCAATAAAGAGTATTACCTTGACATAATGTGCCATATGCAAAAAACTTCAGGAATTGTGGAAAAACAGTTCATGGCTTTCGCATCACGACAATGTAGCTATTCATTCATCGTTGCTTGTGAGAGATTTTTTGTACAAAAACAACACTATAATCCTGCTTCAGCCACCATATTAACCAGATTTGGTCCCCTGCAATGTTTTCCTGTTCCCAAAACTGAAGAGACCTATGAAAGGATGAAGATTTTCAATGATTGAGGAAATAAAAACTACATTGTGGGAAGTATTCAAGGCTGTGCCAAACGGCGCTTATGAGAAGTGCTTTGAGGATTGGAAGAAGTGTTGGCACAAGTGTGTTGTATCTGAGGGGGACTACTTTGAAGGGAACAACATGAATATTGATGAATAAATAAATATTTTTTCATAAAAATATAAAGTCGCCTTACTTTTTGAACAGACCTCGTAGATGTACTACCTAAAGTGACATACTAAAATTTGCCAAACACTGGAAAATCCAGAATGGAAATATGATAATATTATGAAAAGTGTAGATTACCGCATGCGCGCACAAGGACAACTCACGCAGACATGCCCAGTGTCTGTGGCCACTGAGGCTAGTGCTGTAAGCAGTTGCACCTTGTGGGAGAAGCAGTCTGGGGTAGCGGGGGTAAGGAGGAGGCTACGGTAGGGGTACGGAAGGACAGCAATGCAGGTGTAGGGGAGGGTGTTTCTGGGAGCATGCATGGATGTGGTGCACAGGGTAGGGCTGCTAAGTGCAGTTGGGAGGGCTGAGGGGAGGGGAAAGTGGAAAAGGAAAAGGGAAGAAAGAGAGAGACGAATGGGTGCAATGGTGGAATAGAAGGCTATGTAGTGCTTGAGGGTGATACGTGTGTGGAGGACAGGGACTAGTAAGGTTGAGGCCTGGGGGTTTATGGGAACAAAGGATATATTGCAGGGAGAATTCCCACCTGTGCAGTCCAGGGAAGATGGTGTTGGGAAAGATCCAGATGGCACAGGCTGTGAAGCAGTCATTGAAGTGAAGTGAAGCACATTGTGTTGGGCAGCATGTCCAGCAGCTGGATGAGCCAGCTGTCTGTTGGCCACAATTTGCAAGCAGACAGCTTCTTGGTTGTGATGCCCATGTAGAATGTAGCAAATTTGTTGCAGTTTAGTTTGTAGATCACATGACTGCTTTCATGGATAGCCCTTCCTTTGAAGGGATAAGTGATGCTTGTGACTGGATTGTAATAGGTGATGGCAGGGGAATGTATGAGGTAAGAGGCTAGGAGCAGACGTAGATGGGGACGGACAACGATATTGTGTGGATTTGGCGGGTGGCAGACAACCTCTGTGGGAGTTCTGGGAAGGATAATGGGTAGGATACTCATTTCAGGGCACAACGAGATGTAGTCGAAACTCCGGCACAGAATGTGATTCTGTTGCGTGAGTCCTGGGTGATAGTCATCAGCGGAGAGCTCTTTTGTGGGTAGACGGTGAGAATGTAGAAAGTGGTAAGCAACTGGAGAGACAGGGTGTGGGAGATCTGTTTCTGTACAAAGTTAGAGGGAGTGATTTCACCTTGTGAAGGTCTCAGTGATACCTTTGATATATTTGGGGAGGGAATGATCATAACTACAGAAGTGATAGCCATGGGTGGCTAGGCTGTATGGAAGTGCCTTCTTGTTATGGAACAGGTGGCAACTGTTGGAGAGTGGAGGTATTGCTGGTGGTTGATAGACTGATACAGGCGGAGGTACTGATGTAGCTATCTTTGAGTGAGGTGGTCAACATCAAGAAAGGTGCCTTGTTGGGTTGAGGAGGACCAAGTTGAAATGAATGGGGGATGTTGCGATTCTGGAGGAATGTGGACAGCTTGTCCACACAGACAGCTGGACATTCAGTTGCTGAACACACAGCCCAACACAACGTGCATCGCTTCAGCGACAACTTCACAGCTTATGCCTTTTACATCCTTCCTGCCAGCACCACCTTTTTCTCAACTGCACAGGTGGGAACTCTCTGTGCAGTATATCCTACATTACCATAACCCCCTGGCCTCAAACTACGCTAGTCCCTGTCACTCACCTACCTATCCCCTTCCCTTCTCCCAGTCCAGCACTTCACAGCCTTCTATTCTGCAACACACTCACTTGTCTCTCTCTCTTTTATCCCCTCTCTGCTTCTCTCCTTTCCCCTTTCCCACAAAGTCATACCTACCAAATGCACCTAGCAGCCCTACCTTGTCCCCCCGCCACACCCCTGCGTGCTCCAACAAGCAGTACAGCAGCACTGTAGCACTGTACCCTCCCCACTACCACACTGTTGTCCCTCCCCCTCACTGCCCCAGCCTCGTCCTTACACCCAGTATCCAGATTGCTATTCCTATGAGGCACAGTTGCTTGCAGTCTGGCTTCAGTGGCCAGAGACAGTTGTGTGTGTGTGTGTGTGTGTGTGTGTGTGTGTGAGAGAGAGAGAGAGAGAGAGAGAGAGAGAGAGAGAGAGAGAGAGAGAGAGTTGTGGTTGCATGAATATATGGGTATTTTTTAGTTTAGAAGAAGATCTTTCGAGCAAAAGCTCTCATCATTTTGTTGTCCCCCATCTCCTTTATGAGGAGAGTAGGAATATGTTCTTTTCATAGTATGAAAAGTTGTACCAGGCTGGAATTTGAACCTGGATTTTCTACTTGCCACTTAGGCTATGTGAGTACACTGCGTGAACTGACCCAAACTTCCATATGTGATACACCTCTCTATTTCTTCTCACAGGATTGGTAACTCATTTACCCACACTCACATCTCATGATTCCCATGCAAGTTTCAAGATCAAGACGATGA
Source organism: Schistocerca serialis cubense (assembly GCF_023864345.2). NCBI lineage: Eukaryota > Metazoa > Arthropoda > Insecta > Orthoptera > Acrididae > Schistocerca > Schistocerca serialis. The sequence continues at coordinate 1,438,762 of NW_026048515.1, read as the reverse complement.
GAAGTCTCAGACTGTATTTGTTATTTTTGTCACAGGACCATTGTCACATTATATTGTATATTTATGCTTGATGATGAACTACAGTTTCAAATATGGGAATAGATGTAGATGTACTATGTAAAGCGACATATGAAAAGTTGTACTGGACCAGGACTTAAACCCGGATTTCTAGCTGTGATGAAAGTGACAATTGTCGGTGATTTCTAACTGTCCTTATTTCAAAACCTTCTTGGGAATCATGAGATGTGCAAGTTTGGATAAATGAATTAATAAACCGTGAGAAGAAATTGATAGGTGTGTGACATGTGTAAGTTGGGTCTGTCCGAAGTACTCGCTCATATAATGTAAGTAGTAAAGCGACCACAACTTGCAGTAAATGGGAAATACGGGTTCAAGTTCTGGTCCATCACAAATTTACATTTGTTGCTTTTGATAGTACAGTTAAGTTGAATTTTGGGAATAAATTTCAACATTTTTAATATCTATATTTTGTTTCATCTGATTCATTTGCTGCATGTGTATACTTCTCCCTTTGTCAGATTCAAGATTTCATGTATTATCCAAGAATTTTTGCTGGGCATTTTCTCTTTTGCTATTTGATCCTCTGTTGCTTTCACTATTTCATCTCTCTGTACCAACCATTCATCTTTTATTGTGTTTCTTCCCCTGTTTGTCAGTAGTTACCTAATACTCCACATGAATCTCTCAACAACTGCTGGTTCTTTTGATCTGTACAGGTCCCAGCTCCTTATTTCCTAGGTATCTGCATTTTTCTTTTTTTTTTTTTTTTTTTTTTTTTTTTTTCATAACCTTGTGGTTAGAGTCCCCATCTGCCACTGGAAATCTTTTGCATTTTAAATTTGGTTTTGAAATATCTTTTCAAAACATTCCGGCATATCCAGATCTCTTCCACATCTGCGGAGCTAGTAGGCATATAAACTTGTACTACTGTGGTGGGTGTTGTCTTCATCTCTGTTTTGGCTACAATACTCCAACTATGCTGTCCATAGTAGCTTACCAGTATTCCAATTTTGTTGTTCATTATTAGGCCTACTCCTGTATTACCCATATTTAATTTTATCTTGGTAGCCCTGTATTGACTTTATCAGAATTCCTGGTTTTTTTTTCCCCTGCCAACCCGCATTACTAATTCTGTCCATATCTAACTTCAGCTTATCCATTTCCCTCTTTAAATTCTGTAACCTACCTACCTACCTACTTGCCTGATGACGGGATCTAAAATTATATGTTCTGACTTGTAGAATGTCAATTTTTTTCCCTTCTGATGACAACCACTTCCTGAGTAGTCCCCAACCAGAGATCCAAATTGGGAGGGCTGTTGTACTGCTGGAATATTTTACAGGTGAATGCCACCATCACTAGCAATACATTAGAACTCCATGTTCCACGGATAAATAATGGCCACAGTGTCCCCTTGCTTCATACAGTATATAACTGTTTATATGATGGAAAGTCCAGGATGAAATAACAACAGTGTTGTGAAAAGTATAGATTGCTACTCACCATATAAAGGAGACATTGAGTGGCAGACAGGTGCCTTTTCTATACAGTTAAGCTATAGGCTAAAACATTTTCTCTGACTGCAGTGACTAGACTGGAGCCACTGAATCACCTTTTGTGCCAGGGTTTTGACCGCCTTTCGTTGTGCCCTGAAATGAGGAATATCTTGCCCACTATCCTTTCCACCCCTCCCACAGTGGTATTCCACCACCCAAAAGTCTTACACACTATCCCTTTCTGTCCCTGCTGCACCCCTGGTCCCAACCCCTTGCCTCATGGATCATGTACTTGCAATAGACCTAGAGGCAAGACTTATCCCATACATCCTCCCCCAACCACCAACTCTGTTCCTGTCGCAGTCATTACCTATTCCATCAAAGGCATTTGTACGTGTGAAAGCAGCCGTGTGATCTGCAAACTGTGCTGCAAACACTATGTTGCAATCTATGTGGGCATGAGGAATAACAAGTTGTCTGTCTGCATTGTTTGGGCACCAACAAACTGTGGCAAAGAGGTAGCTGGACCACCCACTTGCTGAACATGCTGCCCAAAACCATGTGCTTCATTTGCGTGACTGCTTCATAGCCCTTGCCATCTGGCTCCTTCCTACCAACATCAGATTTTTTTTGAACTGTGCAGGTGGGAACTCTCACTGCAATATATCCTATACTCTAACTGCCCTGGCCTTGGCCTTCACTAGTCCCTGTCCCCCACCTACCAGTGCTCTTCCCCTGCTCCCACACCAGAAAAACACAGCCTTTTTTTCCACCAGTACACCCACCTCTCCATTCCAGCACCTACCATACAGATCTTACTTGCAAGCAAATCTCCTAGGCAGTATCATGCTCTCGTCCTCTGGCCAATACTGCATTCACTTCCAAAACATTTAAAACAACCTCATTTGTCACTTGGCACCACCCATGCGTTGATTAATGCCCCATCACTTTAGTATGGGTGACCAAGGCTATGACTCACAAGCTAAGTCCTGAAACGAAGTCCTCCTCACCAATATCATTCTAACTTCCCTAACATCCTAGGCAAACTGCATGACATTCACAAACCATTATTCTAACCCCTAGGTTCCTAACCCCATGCATCGTCCCACTAGCACTTAGTCCAAAGTCACCACTGATAAAATCTACAATATTAAAGGCAGAGGAACTTGCAGAACCACAGATGTTGTTTATCAACTAACTTTTGCTCACTGCACAATACAGGGAAGGCCACCACTAAAGAGGCTGAGTGCATGAATGGGCATAGAAGAACTGTACACCTTGGTGGAACATGGTACCGACTTGCATGCTCTACAACATGACTCAAGGCACACGTATGCATTCTAAATCTCACAGGCTATTTGGATCTTCCCACCCAATAATTAGGCTCCCTGAGTTCCTAGCTAGAAACATACACACCATGACATTCTTGCATCCTGGGATCCTCCTGGGCGTAACCTCTGATAACACATGCCCAATTCCCTGGTGTGTGTGTTTTTAGGCACATGTTTAAAACTATTAAAACTAGACTACTGCAGAATATCAGCTTTTGGACAAAGTCCATCAGATGAGACACACACACTGTGGCACCATGATTTCGTATGGATAGGTAATGGGGTTACAGAAGAGATGATGGGGGGGGGGGTGATAGCAGGGGGTAGGGTTGAAAGAAAATTTGTTGCTTCTTGTAGGAGTGTACAGAGACGTGATGGGGCACGATGACTGGCTGCTAGGTGCTGCATTGCCCCTGTGCAGTTCAGAAAAACTAGTGTTGTTGGAAGAATCCAGATGGCATAGGCAGTGCAGTGAAGCAGTCATTGAAGTAAAGCACATCTTGTTGTGTGGCATGCTCAGCAACAGTGGGGTCCAGCTGTTTCTTGGCCACAGTTTGGCATTGGCAGTGGCCATTCGTGCGGACAGAGAGCATGTTAGTGGTCATGCCAACATATAATGCTGCACTGCATTTCCAGTTGAGTTGGTAGACTACAAAGCTTTTTTCACAGGTGGCCCTGCCCTTGATGGTGTAGCAAATGCCTATAACAGGCTGGGGCAAGGTGTTGAGAGCAGGGTTCAAATAGGGACAAACAAGGATATTGCACAGGTTGGGTGTGCAGCAGTATCCCAGTGTGAGAGGATCAGGAGAATGTTTCTCATTTCAGCACATGACAAAATATTGTTGAAAGCCAGGGGAAGAACACGGTTCGTGAATCAGTTGCTACAGTCCTGCATGGTAATGTGTCGTAAGGGGCATTGGGGCTCCTTTGTGACTGGTCAGTGAGTATGGTGAGTGACTGGGAAGACAAGGTGTGGGAGGTCAGATTCTGAACAAGGAAGGGAGGAAATTTCGGTTTGTAAAGGCTTCGGCGAGATCCTCTGTATGTTTAGAGAGGATTGCTTGTCACTGTAGATGCAGTGAACTTGGGTGGCTGTATTGCAAGTAAGGGACATCTTGGAGTTAAATGGGTGGCAGCTGTCAAAACGGAAGTACTGTTAGTGATTGCTAGATTTGAGTTGGTCAGAGTTACTGATGGAGTCATCCACACGGTAGAGGTCTACATAGCAGAAAGCAGCTTATTGAGCTGAGGGTGACCAGGTGAAGCAAATGGGGGGAGATGATGTTGAGGTTCTGGAAGAATGTGGGTACGTTTTCCTTACCACAAATCTAGATCATGAAGATACTGAATCGTCCAGAAACAGATATTCCTCACCTTTCCTACTCACTCGCCCACTGTACCCAATGAAAGAAGTGTCAACCTAATACTTAGTACCAGCCAGGACGGGAACAACTGTATCACATTTTCCCTCATGGTTTCAGTTGCCTCACATTGTGTCCTGAAATGAGAAATATCTTCCTCTCCCCTCTCACAATTGTATTCCACCACCCAATGTAAGCAATATCCCTGTCCATCCCTACTCCTAACACCTTGCCCCAATCCTGTCATGGCTGTTTCCTGTCCCATCAGTGGCAGGCCCACCTGTGGAAGCAGGCATGTAGTCTACCAACTTCTTGCATATACTCTGTAGCAGCCTTCATGGGCATGACCATTAAAAATCTATCTTTCCAGATGAATGGCCACTGCTCAACTGTAGCCTAGAAACAATTGGACCACCCTGCTGCTGAGCATGCTGCACAACACAATACGCTCGACTTCAGTGCCTGCTTCACATCCCATGACATCTGGATTCTTCCCACCAACACTAGCTTTTCTGAACTGATGAGTTAGTAATTATCTCTGCAACATCTCCTTCTTTTCCATATCCCCCCTGGCCTCAATCTTTGGTAGCTTCTGTCACCCCACCTGCCATTATTCCCATCCCGTCTCCACTCCAGCTCAAAAACACCTTCTGCCCCATTCTCATCTGCTTAACCCATTCCCTCTATCCCCCCCCAAATAAAATCGCTGTCCTAATGGGGATACCCAGCAGTTCACCATCCTGTCCCCACCATGTCCCTGCACACTACAGCAGGCACCATTACACCATCTTTTCTCATCCTTACCCTGCTATACTTTCCTCTCCCCACCTCTCTCTCTCTCTCTCTCTCTCTCTCTCTCTCTCTCTCTCTCTCTCTCATTCTCATTTTCCCTGGTTATTAATTGCTCTATCCATTCTTTTATCATCTTCTCTCTCTGATAACACCTTTGTTCTGAGCAGACTGCAAGTCCCACAAGGTAAGCAGGAGAACAGTAGTGAAATTTGGACAGTAGAAGAGGCAGAAGTGAGGTTTTTAGGGGGGCTGTGAGTCATGTTTGGATAGGGCACTTGTCCACTTAAGGCTAAGGTCACAGGTTCGAGTCTCAGCCCAGCATAAAATTTAACAATGCCAAACTCTTTACAGGTTTCCAAAGTTGATCTGTATTTTTCATCAGCTGCCATAAGCAGTGCTATCTTCATGTTAAAAGAAATAGCTGTTTCTTTTTGTCCAGATTTCTCTGCCATTGCACATAAAAAAAATGAAAATCATGAAACAGTTTTGCAACACAAATCACTGATGTCAACAAATTTTTCACATTCTTAGACACAATGACACAACTGTCATCAATTTTGAAAACTGAATTAAGTGTTTTGATAATGGTGTTAGCCAGAAACAAGTGGTAACGTAACGTAACGTAACAGTAACAACAAAAAAAGCCAATATATCTGGCTGATGTCATGGCAACAGAAGACAATTTCATTCAACATTTGGAATCTTTCCACGTTAAACAATATTTGTTTTCTGTCAGAAGAAAACAAAATCTATGAAATTACATAGTATTTTGTTGAGCCCACAGTATTATTTCATATAAACTAATTTTACTTAGTGCTGTACTAGTATATAACGTTTTCATTTATTTTTTTGTATAATATGATGATCATAGATCCAATTCTAATTTATTGTGTGGCTAATTGCTTCAGGTTGTTTGGCGGAAACTTGAAGAAGGCCCAGGTCAGCGAAGATAACTTGTTGAATATAATTCAGATGGAATCTCCTGTTGTTAATTGTAATTTGTATGCCTATCAGAGAGTATTTTGTTAATTATTTATTATTAAACCCAGTATTTTTGAGGCTGTCTGATGATGTTATTGACTTGTTGGATATTCAATCAGTAAAGAGCTAATGAAAAGTGGCAGTTGTCTCCATTATGACTGCAAGAAGTGGATGTATCTTAAGTGTTTCTTATATCCCACCACAGTATTTACAAGTTACAAACTGTACAGGGTTATTATATGAGATGTGACACATTTTAAGAGTTTGTATATATTTTTAACTCATGTATGTGAATATTGTACCATAGTAAGTTATTTTTATATCTGTTATCTCTGTGCAGTACAATAATTACCACCCAGTCCTATTTTGTAAAACCCATTATAGAAGTCAGTGCCTCGTCACTTCTTATATATGTAAATTGACTATTTTTATAGTTCTGTTCTTTAACAGAAGTGCTCAGTCAGCACTTAGTGTGCCGAAGATATTTTTGTGAAATTATTAGAGAGATGTGTATTCTTGCCTTTCTGAATGAAATCTCTTTGAGACGTATGGACCAAATGCTATTAACCATTGCCTTTTAACAATAGTACAACTCTGAGAAAGTGGTTTTTGCTTTCCAGAAGAAGGGTATTAAGAAAGCTGCTATTGTCTTTGAGAACATTCTGTGTTGAAAATTTATTCTTTATATGTCCAAAATATAAATATGATTGTTTATGAATATGCAGCAGTATTTTTTTCATTGTGTAAAACAAATGACTTCCACCTGAAACACAACTTTCCCATTTTCTTTGTTTCAATTTGTAACTTTTGTTGGTACTACTGTTATTGTGGCATAGTTTATTCCATTAATTTAAGAGGAGGCTATTACCTGAAATACAGTACAATAATTGTTCTGCAGCAGCTGATAATCTTTACTGTAATTAAAATGTCTAAGACATGATACAGTATTTGACAGCAAGTTAGGAGTGTAATGAAAACTTCAGTCATAACTTCATTATCTTTTTAGCATGTCGACTTCAACCATTGCAATAAAGTGTAGTGCATCAGTGATGTGTGCTGCTTTTGGACTTGACGATACAAGATCCTCTTGCGTCACAATGCCTGAGGAGATAGTGGAAACAAGGCAACGAAATTGATCATTATCTGTTCAACACCACACGATCAGCAGATGTCTTGGTTATCACAGAGTCCCCATTTTAATATGGCCATTTTACTTTGGCCAATGCCCACGTGAAGACGATTGAATGATTTGGCCATTACAGGCTGTTTCCTGGGGGTAGCTCCTCACTGGGCGGTATCCAATCACTTTTAGCTCTTTCCTGTCAGTACTGAAGCCTCTCTTCTGCCTTTGACTTTACTAAGGGGCAGGACCCAAGATGAAGCTTCTCTTGCTCCAAGGAGCCAAGCAACAGGTTCATGACCGTGAAATGGGTCCATGTCATCAGAGTTGGCTTTACTCCTTTTGGATTTCATTGTCACTGTGTGCCTGATATAAGGTGGAGCTGCTCTGGCCATAACTTGGGTCTTCCTGACTGGGTTAGCATCAGACATCCTGTCACCAGGTGGAAAGTTTGGTGAAGAGCAATATCAACCTGTTTCAAGTGGCAGGATATTCTCCTGCAGAGTAGCACCAGGCTAGAGCCGACATCTGAAGTGCATGTGGGCTTGCTCCCAACTTGGGCCTTTCAGGTTTTTAAGATATTCTTTTGTGCTCCTCGAATTTCAGCCTATCAAGAATAACCCTGAGGAATTTAGGGGTAGAGTGCGATTGAAAGGCGTTCCCAGCTATGACAGTTTTAACATGTAGTTAACATATTTGTTAAGAGATGGAAAGTGCTGACTGCTGTTTTGCTTGGATTTGTCTTCAGGCTGCTGATGTAATACTTCCCCATTTTGTCAAGAGCAGGTGAAAGTTGTATTTCAATTACTTCGGTGTCTTATGCTGGGTAGTGAGGGCCAGGTCGTTGGCATAAATAAATGAGGTGCAAGCCTTGTTACATTTTTGGTCATTGGTGTACAGGTTAAATAGTATGGGAGTAAGAACACTTCCTTGGGGGAGACCTTATTTTTGTTTTTTACCACCAAGTTTTGGTGTTTTGAAGACTAACAGAGAATCTCCTGTTGCTGAGCAGCTCTTCAGTGATCTTCATAAAGCCGTATTCTTTAGTCGTGTTTTACATGTTTGGGGAAGTTTCCTGATGTTTACTGTGACATAGGCTGCACTCTGGTCAACAAAGGCTACACTGGTGGCAAAACCTTCTCGACGCCATCCTTGATATGCTGGGTAAGATTCAATACTTGCCTATGGAAGACCACCCAGATCGGAAGCGAGCTTGTGCACTAAGAGCGGGATGAGATGGGCTAGAAGAATTCATTCAAATAGCATGAACGAATGGCAGAGTACAGATAATGGCTGAAAATTTTTCAGTTCATCTGGTGACTTTCTTGGCTTGATCAAAGTGACAACATGAGCTTGTCTGCAGAGTTTCAGAATGTTGAACATTTGCAGGCATTTGTTGAACATTTGGCTGAGCCAGTCAGTACTCTTATGCTGAGGTGTTTTAGAGATTCTGCATGTACATTGTCTACCGCAACAGCTTTGCCACCTTTCAGAGCTCAGATACCTTAAAGTGATTTCATCTGCTGTGATGGGCAAGCTGATAGTGTCAGTTTCTGATTTTATATCACCTGTTACCGTATCACTAGCCTTAAGACGCTATCTGGTGCACTTCCCATTAAGCAGAATTTGATGGACGATTTCATTTTCAGCGATGTTGCTAAATCATACAGGTTTGTGAGGGTTTCGGATAATTTCTTTATTGTGGAACAGGTCATCTTGCTGTTGTGAGTAAAGTTGAGGCTTGTCATCAATTTGCACCACACAGCTGTGTGAGTGGAACATGTTCTCTGCATTAGTGTGTCACACAACTCCCTTGTTGCATCACTGTGTGTCTCTTCCTCAAAGCTGTCTCAAAAATCAGCATATAGCTGTGCTTTGTCATCTTGGTACCTCGGGTATGTAGCTGGTTCTGCAGCCTAATCTATTTCCAACATTTTGTATTCAACCATTTTGCTGAAGTCATTCCACTTGGCCTTTTTAAAGTTGAGGCTGCTTCAGAAATGTGCAACTGAGGTTGTAAAACTTTTTGTGTGGTGTACATAACTGTGTTGTGTAGAGGGTATTGCTTGGAGAATCTGCTTCTGTATAATTTGGTTGATGTCACAGCTGACAAAAAGGAGATCAGTGTTGAAACTCTTCTTCCATTGTCAGCAACAGAATGTCTTCAGTTGCTTTAGGTAATGGACGAATTTGAGTTGCTGGCACCCTGCCCGCAGGTTAATCTCGAGTCCATTGTTGTTACATTGCGCTATAACCCCAATCAATTTGTTGGTTGTTGACATCTCTGTTTTTTGTTGTTTTTTTCCTCTCCATTCTTTTTACTGGTTGTGGTGACTGCCTGAAGGTTGGAAAACAAATTTGTGGCAGTGGGGTTGTTGAGAGAAGTTACTGTACACTTGTCGAGTTCCAGTTAGGATTTCAGTGTCATCGTCATCTGTTATCACTAGGCTTGGTTTGCGGAACACTTTGACTGAGGTCTCTCTATAACTAGTCTCATGCCATGAATTCTTGGTCGGTAGACATTCATACCTTGGTGGGTTTCTTGTTTGCGAAACCTATCATAGTCATGTTTTTGACGTAGGTCAGATAATAAAACTGATTTGGTTTTTGAAAATTCCTCGAAGTTGATCGAGATTGTGGTGGTCTTGAAAAGGACCTGCAGTATTTTATGGACCATAAGGTGCACTTTTTTCTTCGAAAAATTGCCTCCAAAATTCAGGTGCATCTTATACTCAAAATCAATATACAAATGTCCAGTGTTTGATTTAAAATTCTCACCAGTCTTAAAACTGGCCATATATTCAATGCCGCGGGAAACCTATCTCCACCTGGCAACATTAGATTCAACTGGCAGCAGCAGTGCACCAATGCGATGAACATGAGTTGCGAGGATTCATAAGCTTGCTAACACTGTCTCCCTTCCGCCCTGCCACCACAAACCCAGAACACTGTCTAGTCTATGATGCGTCATTGCAGTCTATGGTGAGCGTGAATCGAAAGTGATTTTTATTATCGGTAACAGTACAATACTTTTGTAGTGGAAAAAATAAAAGGTATTTGTATGATGTGAGCTATAAATTGAAAGTAATAGCATATGCAGAAGAATATGGAAACAGAGCAGCTGAGCAACATTTCGGCCCTTCACTAACAGAAAAAACCATTCGTGATTGGCAGGATAGTAAAGAAGAATTGAAGAAAAATGAAGACTAAATGTGCAAATAGAGGACTGAATGCAAAATGGCCAAGAGTAGATGAGGAGTACTGAAATGGTTTCAAAGACATGGTCAATAATGGCATTTGAGTTAATACAAAAATGGCTCAAATACACACTTGTAAGCTAGCTCAACAGTGGAACTTAACAGACTTTAAGGGTGGAGTTGGTTGGCGCTACATGTTTTTGAAACATCATGCAAACCAAAACCAAAATATCACAGACAATGCCACAAGAGTCTGAAGCAAATATATTATCTTTCCATCATTGTATTATTCAACATCGAAAGAAAACCAACATGGAACTAAGACAAATAGCGAACGTGGACGAAACACTTCTGACATTTGATGTGCAAAGTAACAGAACTGTTACTTAACACCTAAGTGGACAAAACGAAATGCACAACAGTGCTGTTCTTTGTAAAATGTAAACTTTCACAACTGGAAATGTCACAATTAATAAAATGTTTTTGGCTGTTATTCCGTGGTCAAATGGCTTTCACCTTGAAATCTGATGCTTCGTCCCCATTTTGCGGACGACATTTTCAAGGATGATCATAGCTTTTTGAAGGTCTGATTCACACCCTGGCTCGCTACTGACTACAGCAAAATTGCACTTCTGTGCTGTGGTGTGATATCACATGTTTTGAATATGCGAGCACAATTGGCCGTTGTTGACTGCCATCATCCAGTGTTGCAATCAACACGTGGTGGAAGACTGGTACACATCTTCTTCAGCCCCAGAATCCAAATGCCATTCAATTACAAGCCCACCTCCTCCTTAATAAAATTCCTGGGGTATTTTGTAATCACTGTAGGTTCTCTGTTCAGCCTTTCATGGTATCCACTTGAGGCTGCCAGTACTTGAGTCCTATCAAAATGAACGTGGTAGTCTCCTGGCCGCAAAGCATGTTGCCCAACGGCTGATCTGTCAATCTCCCCTCTTCTGCAATTGCCCTTGTGCTCATTAGTCATTTTTGACTGTTCTTTTTGTAGTAGCCATGTACACCTCATTGGCGAGCTCCCTTGGCCAGTATTAGATGATCTTGTATCTTGCATGTGAGTGTGTAAATTATCGAATGAGGATGATAATGTTATCATTCTCCTCACTGACAAGGGAAATTCAACGGTTGTTTTGAATGTGACTGACTATTATAGTAAGATTAATGACTTATTAGATCTGCAAACATATAGGAAACTAAGTAAAGACCCCACTGACAAAGTTCTTAGAACTGTTACGCAGTTGATAAAGAAGTCCTCTATTGAACAGAGCATACAGAAAAGTCTGTTCATTTCAGTTGCATTAGCACCAAGACTTTAGGGATTGCCGAAAGTGCACAAAGAACATTTCCTCTAAGGCCGATAGTGACAACTATTGGTCTGCCCACCTACTCAATTGCCGAATTCTCGACAACACTATTACGACCGTATGTGGGCCGATCGGATTCATGTATCAAGAATTCAGCACATTTTTTCAGTAAATTAAACAGCATAGTAGTACAGCCGAAGGACTTATTGGTTAGTTTTGATGTGGTGTCACTATTCACTATTTTTCCAGTCAATGAAGTGATGCAACAACTGAATTGGATTTTCCTCCTAAGGTTGCAGAACTGTTTAAATATTGCCTCACAACCACGTATTTTAAATGGGATGAAGTGTTCTATGAACAGATGGATGGTGTCGCTGTGAGGAGCCCCTTAAGTCTGGTTATAGCAGACTTCTTTATGGAAAAATTTGTGGTGCTGGCATTGGAAATCGCAAACAAGAAACTGGGTATCTGGTTCCTTTACGCAGATGATGTGTTTTGTGGCAGCATGGCAGGGAGGAACTGAATTGTTTTCACAAACATTTGAATGGGATCAATCTGAAGATTCAGTTTACCATGGAGGAGGAGGCAGGCAGAAGACTAAATTTTCTTGATGTGCTAGTTTTCAAGGAAGAAGATGGTAGCTTGGGCCACATGGTTTACCAAAAACCCATGCACAGATCATTACCTACACTGGGATTCGAACCATCACCCACAATAAAAGCAAGGCATCATAAAAATGTTGGCAGATGGAGCAAGGAAAATCTGCATAGCAGAGCTGCTTGATGCAGAATTAAAACGTCTCACCAATGTGTTACTCAAGAATGGTTATTCGTTTGCTGAGGTGAGAACCGCTTGGAGAACTGATGGGTAGAAATCAAAGCGGTGCTCAAGCGCTGGTGAAATCGAAAGTTTTCATGCCATTCATTAAGAGTGTGACTGACTGCTTAGGAAAAATGTTGAAAAAGGCAGAACATCATGGTAATTTACACACTCACACACAAGATACAAGATCACCTAAAATTGGCTAAGGATGGTCACCAACTGCTGGAGAAAGCTGAAATTTATAGGATTCCGTGTAGTTGTGGAGAAGTGTATGTGGATACTACAAAAAGAGATGTCAAAAAACAAGATGAGTACAAAGGCAATTGCAGAAGAGGGAGACTGACAGATCAGCCGTTACGGAACCTGATTTGCTGCCAGGAGACCACACATTCATTTTGATAGGACTAAAAAGTACTGGAAGCCACAAGCAATTTCCGTGAAAGGCTGTACAGAACACCCCCACGAATTTCAGTAGGAAGGAGGAGGGCATGAAATTTAATGACATTTGGATTTGGGTACAGAAGATGATGTGTACCAGTCTTCCACCATGGGATGACTGCAAGTGTACAAAGGCAGTCAACAATGGCCAATTGTACTCACATATTCAAAACATATGACGTCATGCTATAGTGCAGAAGTGGAATTTTCTGCAGTCAGCAGCAAGCAAGGGTGTGAATCGGAAATTCAAAACAGCTGTGATCTCCCTCGAAAATGTCCTCCACAGATAGGGATGAAACATCAGGTTTTATGGTGAAATCCCTTTGACCACAGCATAATAGCCTGGAACATTTTATTAATAGTGCTGTTCTTTCATGTTGTGCTGATAGTACGAAACTTAATCCAGCGATCATTTTCCAAGTGCAAAATAATGCCAGAACCCTGTGAAATACCGCCAGATGGTGGTGTTCACATTAATGACAGGGTTGGATGGAAGAGGCTGGTAGAAATTATGGATTAGTCGAATGTGGGAGAGAAGGGAAGATGCTTTATTGAAGAAGACTTCTCTTCTTGTACTACATTGGCTTAGTAGTCATTTGAAAAACTCTGTGAATGGGAAACTGAGGTGGGAAAATACAGAGCTTGTGTTATTCTGGGAGGACGTACTTCACAACTACAAACTCTTGATGTCTCAATAAATAAACCATTTAAATTGTATATGAGAGACGAATGGAACAAATGAATGTTGGATGAAACCAACATGAATTCATGCCGAAGGCTGCCTTGAAATGACCTACAATCAAGCAAATGTATCGGTGATAAAACAGTCATAGTCTAGAGTGAGAGAAGACATTGTTGTTAAATCTTTCAAGAAGTGCAGCATATATAATACTCTTGATAGCACTGAAGACCATTTTATATATGAAGAGGAAGAAGAAGAAACATTCAGGTGATGATTTTCAGTGATTTTAAAGGTCAGTTCAATTTTATAAACTAAGAATTTTTTTTAGTCTGGCTTTGCAATCTAATAATAAAAACTGTAAAAATATATTGCAGAATGTTGTAGAGAAGCATCCATTTTCTTTGATTTCCTTGAAAGCCACTGCACATTTTTTTCTGCTTCTGCCTATCGATGGGCCCTTCTTTTGAAAGCACTGAAAAGTAATAGAACTAAAACTCCGATTTTGAAAAGGTTATCGGACACTAGGTGGTTGGCCAGACCTGATTTAACAAAGGTGCTTTCATTTGGTTTTTATACAATCAAACAATTCTTAAATGACATATCTACTAATATGCATCAAAAGGTAGAATGCTGCAATCAGGCTTATGGACTGGTTTTGAAAATAAGTAAGTTGGAAATGGAAGCAATTGTGTGTTGCATGGAACAAAATCCTAAAATGCTTTCAAGCGAATAGCGTTTCGCTGCAGTCGTCTGATCAAGATCTGAGCACTGGATATGCACTTTATAAATCCTTACATGAATATATCCAAGCAGTGAGGTTCACATTTTCAGAAATTGAGGCAAAAGCAAATTCCTGACTAGCTGTGAAGAATATCAGCAACAAACTTCGAGACGACACAAGCGAAATACAAAGTATTGGCCCCCATTTTATCGATGGCAATCTAAATGGTGCAATGTATGCTGATTTCCTACGTAATGTTCTACCGATGTTACTACAGGATGTTTCACTGCATGACAGAATGGCGATGTACTTCCAACATGATGGATGTCTGGCACATAGCTCGCATGCGGTTGAAGCGGTATTGAATAGCATATTTCATGACAGGTGGATTGGTTGTTGAAGCACCTGGATGTCCCCGGATTTCTTTCTGTGCCATTGTGATCCACCGACAACGCCTGACAACATGCGTCAGCGCATTGTCAATGCATGCGCAAACGTTACAGAAGGCAAACTACTCGCTGTTGAGAGGAATGTCGTTACGAGTATTGCCAAATGCATTGAGGTTGACAGACATCATTTTGAGGATTTATTGCATTAATGTGGTATTTACAGGTAGTCACGCTGTAACAGCATGCATTCTCAGAAATGATAAGTTCACAAAGGTACATGCATCACATTGGAACAACCGAAATAAAATGTTTAAACGTACCTACGTACTGTATTTTAATTTAAAAAACCTACCTGTTACCAACTGTTCGCCGGCCAGAGTGGCCATGCGCTACAGTCTGGAGCCGAGTGACCATTACGGTCGCAGGTTTGAATCCTGCCTCGGGCATGGATGTGTGTGATATCCTTAGGTTAGTTAGGTTTAATTTGTTCTAAGTTCTAGGCAACTGATGCGGTTCAATCCCGTCTCCGGCCATCCTGATTTAGGTTTTCCGTGATTTCCCTAAATCGCTTCAGGCAAATGCCGGGATGGTTCCTTTGAAAGGGCACGGCCGATTTCCTTCCCAATCCTTCCCTAACCCGAGCTTGCGCTCCGTCTCTAATGACCTCGTTGTCGACGGGACGTTAAACACTAACCACCACCACCTAGGCAACTGATGACCTCAGAAGTTAAGTCGCATAGTGCTCAGAGCCATTTGAACCAACTGTTTGTCTAAAATTGTGAGCCATATGTTTGTAACTATTACAGCGCCACCTATCACAAAGCGAAAAAAGTGGTCCAACTATAACATTCACATTTTCTTACGTACTACACGAATATGTAATAATAATGGGGGTTCCTATTTAAAAAAAACGCAGTTTATATCCGTTTGACCTATGGCAGCGCCATCTAGCGGGCCAACCATAGCGCCATCTGGTTTGCCTCTTCAAGTTTCGTTCTTTGTAGTTTTTTCGTTTGACGCTTATTTTGTGAGATATTTGGCCCGGTCTCGATCAGTGGACCACCCTGTATAAAAATCCAAGAAGCCCACATGTGTACTTTGGAGTTATTACGAAGATCCAATTACAAAAGGAATGATGGACACGGTAAAGATTTTGTAGGTGGATACGGCGGTCGGGCGCAGTATTATTAATTGGCGAGCACAAATCTACAACAAGAGAAAGACTATTTCGTTTATGTGGAACTAATATGAAAAGATTCTTTACCCATTTAGAGGCATAGCTCAGCTTATTGTGCCTGTCCGACACACCGAAAAATTAATCTCGTTATTTCCATACATCTAAACATTATTATTTTTTATTATTATATTATAACATAGGCTGCGAATTTGTGATATGCTCACGCGTGATGCCCTCCGCTTAGCACCAGACTTGGTGAAAGTTATGCGAATGACGAATAACGAATACAGATATAAATTATCATTGTTATTCGTGAATAACGAATATTGTTCGAAACATTATTCACTTACACAAGTAAAAATGCTTATTTGTCATCAGTGAATAAAAAGTGTTAAGAATAATAGATAAATCTTAAATCTAGTGCCATTTATTGCTCCAATTCTTTGTCATTTATTCAACGAGAGCACTTTTTGTTTGATCGCCCCCGATAGCTGAGTGGTCAGCGCAACAGAATGTCACCCCGGGTTCGATTCCCGGCTGGGTCGGAGATTTTCTCCGCTCAGGGATTGAGTGTTGTGCTGTCCTAATCATCATTTCATCCCGATCGACGCGCAAGTCGCCGAAGTGGCGTCAAATCGAAAGACTTGCACCCGGCGAATGGTCTACCCGATGGGAGGCCCTAGTCACATGACATTTACATTTACTTTTTGTTTGTTTTAAATTAGTGTTAAAAACAACTTTTTTGCAATATCTCATGAGAAACTTTACTTGATTCACAGCAATACGAGTGATCTATTTGTTTTTAAATCGTAAGACTTTGCTGCTATGAGTACAGGTGGTGCAGAAAGGCGAAAAACGTCCCAATCGTTCCTTGACACATTCGTGATATAAAAATTACAAATGTGCTGCAATATTATTACGAACTCTTTTATATAACCGAACCGAGGGTCTCTTCCGAAATTTTTGATTCTCAAACCTCTACATAATTGCATAGACGCTTGTAAAATCGAAAAACTATTCCATATTCGGCAAGCTTACTCGGACTTAATGTTAAAGCTCCCATAGATATTTTACGAGACTGTAGATTAAAAGTACGGTGATGCTAATCGTTAGGAAGTACTGTACTGAGTTCTCGCTTGGTTCACTCATTTTGTAGTACTACAAACATGAACGCATTGCATAATTGTATTATGGAGACATACTTACGCTATAGTACTAGCAATTTAAGAACGGTATTGCCGATACAGAATTTTTCTCGGCTGCATTCTCATCGTTGGTCGCTTACTTAGAGTGCGGTGGGAGGCGAGACGTATTGGCAAGTGCAGAGACAGTTGAACGGGGCCGGGGAGGCGAGACGTATTGGCAAGTGCAGAGACAGTTGAACGGGGCCGAATCGGTAGTGTAAGGGTGTGATCACAGTGACAGCGATGTCAATGGATTCCGCCGACGACCGACGTCGTCCGAAGCAGGTCGATGTTTTCAAATCAGTACGCCACCATGTGCGCGGTCACAATGTCACTGATCTCGTTCCCTGAACCTACGGATCTCGGACGACAATCGGTGAAATTCAAATCAGTTTGTTTTTTCGGTCGTAATGACCGACACGACATGAAACATGGACTGTGGAAAGGCAAAATCTTCGTCTGAAATTTTAGATGTAGATTATAACATTGAAAAATAATTTGTTCAGGTGACAAGGATGGTGTAACTTAAGATTATGGTTACTGTAGTGGATCTTTTTGAGTTATGGTAGATGGACATTAGCTGTTTACAAATTAATGTTATTGCTTATCGGCGTTTTTACGCCAGTACGCTGGTTATTCTGTTCCATGAGGTGGTTTGCAAATGTGGTGCACATATGTTTTCCACTTTACAGTGATTTAAGTATTCCGAGTATCTTATTCCAGAGTTCTTGTCTGTCTTTCATACGTATGCTGAATGACAGTCTATCAAGGATAACAGACAAATGTCTACACAACATCAAACAAATTCAGCGTAGCAGATTTCTAGTGCTCGCCTAGAGGTGTGATTTCATACTAGCATTAAAGGTGCAAATCTGGCTCAAGTAAAACTAGAAGTGATACTATGATATTGCTTCGCGCGTCGTCTAAGTGCCCTAACAGATATTGTAATATAGTTGATTTTCTTTATTAAAAGCTACTCTGAATATGAAATAATATTGCCACCGGAAATTTGTTACAACCTTCCTCAGATCCACTGGGTAAGTTTTCAAAGAGCAGTGAAGTTTTCAGTACTAGAATCTGATTATCTGAATACATCTATTGCCAATATTGCATTAATACACACCGTTTTTAGAATAAAGTGAGCTGCTGTGAAACTCCAAATCTACTTTTCATTAATTAAATAGTACTTGCTTACTCACAAATTTTATCCATTCATCATGTAATAGAAACATTTAATTCCACCACGTAAATTAACTATTATGTGCTCATAATCTTATTGGCAAAACCTTTACACACCGATATATGAAGATGGTATCTGTTCTTTCGGACATGTCTGAAAGAACACATACCATCTTCAAATATAGTTAAGACTAACAGGCCATTGACCTTCTTCTTCTGTGCTGGAGCACACGCATTGCCCGAACTCTTACGGGACTCGGTAAGATTGTCTGCCGCGAGTAATGAGTGTAATGGGAAGGGCACTACGAGTGTAGTGTGTGGACATTAAGTTGGCAATGTGGCTCTCACGGGGAGCGTGCAAGGGATAAATCCCTGCAGTCGCACTTCCTCTGTGCCCTCGGTAGCTCAGATGCCATGTAAGCAGGAGATCCTGGGTTCGAGCCCTAGTCGGGCACACATTTTCAACTGTCCACGTTGATGTATATCAACGCCTGTCTACAGCTTAGGATCTTGAATTAATTATCATTTTATACACCGAAGTCGCCACTGTAGCATAATAAACCATAATCTGAACAACGTGTTTTGGAGAGATCGGTAGTGTGGTGTATCATTGAAGTTACATATTTTTGTAATACATGGGTATTTCGAAAAGCTTGTCCGGTTATTCCAGTAACTGAAGGCGGAGTGTACAGTACTCGACTAGTTCTTTTCGAGACATCTATAGCTCATTGGGTATCTCTTTTATAGCAAACGCCGCATTGCAGCATTCGTCTCCAAAAACAGAGGTGTCGTGGCACCCACTCCACCCATGGAGGTTGAAATGTAACCTACGTAGGCTAGATCCTAACCTAACCTAACCTGCTCGACCCCTCCAAAAACTGACGAATGACATCGGACACACACAAACCGTGATCAAGTAGTCGTCCGATGTTATCGGGCGACCTCTGGCGACGGCGTTTGACAGTGAACATAACCTATAAGGACTGTAACGCACTTGCCGGCCCGTCTGCGACAGCCAATAAAACAATGACGTGCATTGTAGCCTACGCACTGGGTCGCTGAGATTTCCCGCTTCTGCGCTGCCAGTTGTGAGCAGGTTGTCTAATGGTGAATGTGCGAGGCTGCCTTCTTCTCCGTGCAAGGGTCGAAGCAGTCGGACAATGCAACCCGGAACAAATTTCACGATGACTTTCGACGGCTTGTAAGGATCTGGGCAAATTTCCATTTCTGAAGAGACATACGCCTTCAAATTTACAGCCACTTCTACCTGCCATATTTTTTCATAGAACACAGGATGCATTTATTGTGGCTATTGTAAATTCTTCACGAGCATCCACCGAGCGATGAAAATTCTCCATTCTTCATTTACTTGCTAGAGAGTCAAAAATGCGTTCTGTACACAGCCTAGTCCGAGACAGTTGGTAGTTGAAAGGTCCTTTAGTGTTCATTAAACTCCTTCCTCCATAAAGACGCGTGAAATCCTCAGATATACCAAATGCCTCTCCTCCGAAAATGACGCACGGTATCGGTATTCCATTGTTTCATTAGGAGTATTTCTCCGTCTTCGACAGTGACGCATAGTACCGGTATTCCATAGTTTGAGATGGGGCTCTTTTCTGATATTAGAAAATTTTTACTGGCGAGTTTTTCATGCAATGCTAAATGCTTAAAAATTGATATCACAATATTTGCCATATACATTTTCCATATGCTGGCTGAGACACTATATTTTCCGTACGCTCCAGAGCGTCTATGTAAGTGAACTTACAACCCTCAGCGCATGAAGCAACTAAAACGACGGAAAAATAATTTTTATAATTATAGTAAAGTACTTTTATTACGAGAAAAAAGGCTCAAAATATTTCACATCCATCTCGCTCGGCTGATAGCTCATGACTGACCGTCAGCTGGCTGAATAAACTGGCTGCACAACATTGAGGCTGCCTAGGGCGTTGCAGCCCAAACTGCTGAGGCCCTCCGCCTGTAAGTAGTTTTGTTTCATTTGTTATGCTGTAAATTAAGTAGAGCTGTCTTCAATTCGGAGGTCGGTGTCACCACTGCAGTGCTTTATTAGGCATGGTGGTGTGCGCTTGACTTACTCCCACATCTGAACTGACTTATACAGCCAGTGAGACAGGCATCTACATTTCAAAACGTACTCCAAAATGCGGTGCAACTTGATTTGTCATTATTGGCTTTGTTATAGTTGAAAGAAGCGATAAGTAGCAGAGAAAATCGTAGGACCAACCATGTTCCTAATTCAAAGCCTGTAGTTTTGTAGTCTGGAACTTAAGCCACTGAGCCACAAAGGCACTTTTATGAACAAACCGTTAATAACTTCGTTCTCTTTTTCCGTCGTTCCTTAGTTGTTTCAAAAATTCCTGGACATATGTTCCGTCTTTTCAACTAAATGAAAGGTAGTTTTATTTTTTTTTTTTTTACCAAACGTGTTTCGTCAGATATCGGCCATTTGGGAGACGGGGAACGAGTAAAAACATCTCTAGGACCACACACATGGACGAGCAACACTGGAAATCGCCACTGAAGATGCTTTATGAATAAAAGAAGAGAGGCAAAAAACAAACTGTTTTTTCGTCTCTTTTTTTGTTTTCCGTCGTTCCTTAGTTGCTTCAAAATTCATTGACCAACTAAATGCATAGACGGAACATGAATACTGCTATTCATTTAGTTTCAAAGCCGGAACATACCTCGAGGGACATTAATCAGTTATTTATCAAACAGAAACTGCACTGAGCCAAGGGAACAAATGCCGATTCTGTACAAGAAGTAAACAAAGAAAATACGGTAGCATTGTATGTTATTCTTTATTTAATTTACAGATAATTTATTGTTGAATAAATCTGTTTGAATGATCTACTTTTCCGAATAATTATCCACTAGAAATATATTCGAATAATACCCAACTCTTTTGAATACTACTCCTTGCGATTCGTCCTCTTTCTGTTCGCAATATCAACTGTAATGAGTCCTACTAATGCATTTGCTCGATTTACTCACACCTACAGTGTAGCTGGATTGAAGTTTTTCGTTAATTACAAACAAATTTGACAATTTTAGTCTATTGTTACACTCCTCAATTTGTTCTGTTCAAAATGTGTCTAAATTATTTGCTGACTAAAGGTGGGCATTATTTCATCAGCTTTTATTTCATGGAAACATACACAGTTGAAAAAATGACTTTCTATAACATTCGGTATTTGGTTATCACTTTAATTTTTCTTATTCTGTGGTAACACTTGGTGAATCTCAGCTATATAGCACACACCTTCACCACAGAAAACATGGCAAATAGACAGCTACCAAGAAATTGTGATTCTAAATGCGTTTGAAAGCTTGCCAGGTCCATTCCTGCCACTGCGTTGCACTGAAGTGTGTAGAGTCTACGTTTTCTTGCCGGAATGACAAGGCCGCGCAACTGTTGGCCATCACTTCCTGAGCGAGCGCCGCGTGGTAGCGAGTGAGTGAACTGCCAGCCGCGTGCTTTCGTGTGCGGTGCATAGTGACTGATGTAGACGAATGCTACTCACGCGGATTCACCCCAACGATTCTATGCTGTAACTCCAGCCCACCCTCAGTTGAGCACAGTGTCAGTATCTGGAAGATAGACAATAAAGCACATAGCTAACCTATTTCTAGTGTTGTTTACTGTAATATTAGAGTAGCAAGAACGTTATTTTTTTGGCGCACTGTGGTGTTAGTTAAGCATTTTTTTTACAGATGATAGCGAGTTATGCCTTGTGATGTTAGTTGCTAGGTGCAGGAACATTATTTACTATAATATTATGGTTACAAGAGCGTATTTTGGTGTACTGTAGCCTTGTTGTTGTTGTGGTCTTCAGTCCTGAGACTGGTTTGATGCAGCTTGTAACCTCCCCGCAGAAATTTAAAAAGATATTATTTTAATAGAAATGGGAGCCAAGCGTAATGTCCCTAGCAATTAAATTTGATGACAATAAAAATGAGAATCGCAATCTGACTCAAGATGTAAACTCTCACGAAAATAATGAGAGACAATTTAATGCTAATGAAACTTCAGTGACAATGAAAATTCAATTAAACCTAAATATCGGTCTTTGGCCCTGTGCAAAAAATCAATTAATTTCTTACCTCATTGAAACTGCATGTCAAATTTCTGCTCTTATTGTTGGCCACGGCTTGGAGGAAATACATTGCAAATAATAATTTTTTTTTTTTTGAAGTTTAACTGAAACTTTACTTTAAGGGAAATGGAAGGAAATCATTGGTTCAATTAAATGGTTTTTTTGTAAAAAATTGCTTTGAAACCAAAATTATTATTGGGGCAATTATTGCACAAACTAGTTACAGTTGATTTGCATTGTTAGCTGAGCGCATTTAAAAATAATATACCTCATCCTGAATCTTGACCAGAATGCCATGTCGACGCCCGCCGACTCCACACACACAACTGCACTCGACTGCTACTACCGACATACTCCACTGCTCACAGACTGCCCACTGACAGACTGCTCGCAACTGTACTGCACGACTACTACTGACCGACTGCTGGACGCAACTGAACTGAGCTACTGCTACCGACAGAGTGCTGCTCGCAACTCTCGTGCGGTCAAGCTCAGACTAACCATGATAAAAGGCTCTCTGGTCAAAGATTTTATCATGCCTCACCATCGCTGCTACGTTACATACGTGTTTCAAGCTCTCCATGCTACTCTATCCTGTGCAAGCTTCTTCATCTCCCAGTACCTACTGTAGCCTTAAGTTACATATTTACGACTGTATTTTTTTAATCGGTAACTAACATTAGAGTGGAAATTGCAGGTGTTTCATGCTGTTCCTCGAGCAAGGTTCACACTAGGAATAACAGTCTTGGGATGATGGTGACACTAATGGAGTTGGGGTGGTGGTGGATGAAGGACCAATATCAGCACACTGCAACAGTGGGGGAGGTGAGATGCCATTTCTGCATCATTAATTACCATCCTTATTATGACAGTTATCAGGCATGAATGCAGGTGCCCGACTCAGCCACCGTACTGCCTATAAATGACAGTAATTACATGACCATCAATGTTATGACTAGACAAAACTACAATTGTCTGCCCATAACTGGGCGTTCTTTGATTGCTCTGAGAGAGGGCTCATCTTAACTACAAAATATAAAATTTAGTTAACTTTATTACATGAATGGTAGAAAGATTTTCTTGATACTGTTCTCTGTCCCAGGAGTGCTTTTGAATTTATGACTGTCATCGACTATTAAAGCATTACTTAATGTATGCAAACTCTTCTCTTGAACCATAGGTTGAAAATACAGCTACAGTAATAAAGTTCTTTTATTATCACATGACCAGTTTGGGGCTCTTATAAGATCATGTTCAGGTGTCGTAACTTGGTAACTTGGTGCTCTGACCCCCGAGCGCCGTGGTGCATGTGTTCGAGGCGCTGTGTGCTACCTGTGAGCGCAGAACAGGGAGTCTATGGTCTTAGGTATCACACCGCACCTCGTACACGTCCACCAGTGCGCTCGGGGGTCACAGCACCAAGTTATGGCAAGAGAAGATCGGGTTATAGGAGCCCGAAACTGGTCGTGTGATAATAAAAGAACTTTACAACTGTAGCGGTATTTTGAACCTCTGGTATAACGCTCAGTTGCGGATGTTCCTCCTACAGGATTGTCTTCTCTTGAAATGTAATGTTCAGCATTTACAAAACTATATTTCCATCTGAGACTTCAATAACTTTTTAGTCTTACTCTACGATATTGACTGCTTCAGCTGAGGTCACGGACTGGGCAGAGCACTCCCACACTTTTGTCTATATTGACCTCCATGCCTGGTGTGCTGAGCAGTAGGAAGGTTGTTCTTCAGCCTCAACCATTTATTGTTGCAGATTGCAATGAGACCTTGTTATTGTCTGTGGTATCGATGTTTTTTGTGGGCTATGGTGAGGCTAAAGAACAACCTTCCTACTGCTCAGCACACCACGCTCTCTGGACTATGCCACAATTACTCAGCTGCCATCTTTGCAATAAATTATGGTAGTAAACTTGACAATTGTTGACCATTAATTCATAAGTAATTTCCGATTAATTACGTCCTAAATACACAAAACATAGGCTAGGGCAGCTGGCTGGTTTGTTTATGTAAGGAGATCAATGCCCCCCCCCCCCTTTGTTCCAGAAACCGCATACCTCCACTACTGGGTTGATTTCATTGGCGCTCTTTGTGCTACCTCCTGAGGCTTTTTCTTATCGATCGTGAGCGGCGGTGGGTCTGAAATGTTTTCCTCGGCCACCCGTAAGAAAACCACGTAATATCTAAAGTGGGCGTCATTGTTATGCCCTCCATAGCATAGGTGTCAAGAGAAGGGATGGGATGTAGGTGATGGAGTGTGACGATCTACCCATGGGCCGACACGTCCACGGCGGCGTTAGGTAAAATTGTGGTGAAGTTTGGTGCTAGTGTGACACCATTAACCCACGTCACACCTCACATGAACTTCTGAGCTCTGGACTTTTTTCGTATGGTCGACACATTGTGGTTTCAAGCATCGCCGAGCCCGAGTGTGACGTCACAGGGCGCCATGCTTTTGCACCGTTAACGAGGGAGGTTGTAGGTACCTTGGAGCCAGATTTCACACTTATGTGTTGCAGTTGGTGGGGGGGGGGGGGAGGGAGGGAGAATTACGGGTTTTCAAATTACTGACGCTTAACTGTTTTGTGCAGTCTTATTCAAAAACTTCACAGCTGAAACACGTGTTTTCGGTCGCGAGCACTGATACTGAATGGTCAAGGAAACAGGCAGTTTTACAGATAAGGCCTACATTATCTGTAAAATGACAGGAAGGAGTGACAGAGTTGCAGGGACGCTTGTGAACAGCAGTAACCCCCACTTTCACGAGAGGTGACGAGCCAATAGCACAACTGCCTCTAGGGCTTCACAGGTGTGGAGCATCAGTAATATTCTGATGTACAGCTTACACCACGTTTGACGGCTTGTAGGGGCATAACTCGTTTCTTTCTCAGAAACTTGACTTGCTTAAATTTTTTCCCTTGTATATTTTCATTGCTTTTCTCCCCTCCTCATAAGCCTCCTGGTAGGTGATATCATCACCCCCCCCCCCAAACATTCCAGTACTAATGCACATATCGGACGTTCCTTGATGGAATGGGTCATGGGAATCAAAGAAATTTCTGGTTTTCTCTACATCGGTGTTGTCAAATTTGAATGCGCGACTTCTCCTGTCAGAGGTTCGAGTCCTCCCACAGGCATGAGTGTGTGTGTTGTCCTTAGCGTAATTTAGTTTAAGTTAGATTAAATAGTGTGTAAGTCTAGGGACCGATGGCCTCAGCAGTTTGGTCCCATAGAAGCTTACCACAAATTTCAAAACTTGCAAATTTGAATATTTGTGCGAATGTGGATGATTTGACGCTCAAAAGAGATTTGACGCCACAAAAAATGTCTTAGCACGAATTTAACGCTGCGAATACTTTCACTTTTTTATCTTTGCAAAGGAGTGTCTGAATTTTAAAATGTAGGTGCTCTATTTTACGCAGAATTGAGCAGGAAGAAACCCTAATAATGGTACAATAAAAGAATACCCTCTGCCGCGCACTCCACAGTGATTCGCCTTGTGTGTAGAAGTTTACCGTCAGAATTTTTTTCCGTTCTGATCTAGCAATTTATGTGAGTTACAGTCTGGCGTCGTAAACTATCCTCGGTAATTAATTGAAACAATAAAGAAGAAGGTTATTAATTACCTTTCTGAGATCAACGCTAATGAAATTCGTCCTATAAGGGTAACCGTTAACCTTCGAGAGAAACTGCATGGTAGCAGCAGCGGCATGCAGGCAGCTCACATAACGCAAGTTATTACGACTCCTCCGCATTTTATTGGTTGGAGTTTGATAACTTCCACGAATGTCTGAGGTGACCTCCGAATCATAACTTTACTGTAATGAGTTCTGCGTACTGATACGTGTGAATCATCAATCTGTTCGTCTATCTGTGTGCTAGCTTGGTAACACTGTTCTTAGAGAAGCAAATACACTCTAAAACAAAAGAACTACACACCACGAAGGTATCCGAATGGGATGGAAATCGGTAGATGAGGTGTGCAAACAAACCACTGTCCATGGCGTCTCTAGCCACGTCTTCACTAGTTACCAGGGGTCGATTCGAAGCAGAATTCATCACTGAAGACAATTCTACTCCAGTCAATGAGATTCGATGTCAAAGGCGTGTCTGGAGTCGTCCTGGACGGCAGTGGCAGGACAATCTGACTTTCACCCGCCATAAAACCTTGCAGCCAGGAATGATGGTCTTGGGTGCCATTTCTTTTCATAGATGGGACCTTTAGGTTACAGCACAGTGGTACATCAACGCTATTCTATGCCCCGATTTATTTCCCCTCATGCCAAGCCACCCCAGGTTTACATTTCAGCAAAATAATACCTATCCACAAATGGCGAGAGTTTTTACTGCTTGTCTTCACGGTTGCCAAACCCTACCTTGACCAGCGAGGTCACCAGATCTCTGAATAATTGAGAACTCTTGGCACGTTATGGGCTGGACCCTTCAACCATTTCAGGATTTTGACGATCTATCGTGCAAGTTGGACACGATATCCCTCGGGCAGACATCGATCAACTCCATCGAAGGTTGTCAAGCCGAATAACTGCTTGCATAAGGGCCAGACGTGGACCAACGCGTTATTGACTTGCCTAATGTATGAAGCCATCGCTCTGGAATAAATCATCCAATTTTTCTGAAGTTGTGCTGGCATAAGCTGTCGCATGCACACCAGTCGGCAAAGTTGTAGCGCGAAGATCAATAATAGGCACTGGATCAAGTGCGCCTCTCACAAGACAAGAGAGGCCAGAGACACACCAACAAGCAACAGGCCGCCAACGCCCTCTCCACAGAATGTATTTAGGCCACCACTGCTGACCAGGGAGCCTCACTAACTCACACTCCAGTTTGGTGTCTGTTAGCACATTCACAGGGCAGACTCGCCCACTGACTCATTCTGTGCACAGTGACCATATTAGTGAGACTACAGTTTGTAATAGCAAGATTACTGATATTGTCTGCAAGATGACTGTTACTAATGAGCTTGTACCACAGAACATGGACTCTTTTCCAGTTAAGTACATATCTACAGTTCATGTAGGTAAAGAATCGTATTAATCCATGTGTGCATTTATGTTGCAGAAAGAGGGTAACAGCCATCAATAACAACATCCTCTCCCTTGCTTCCTACTGTACAAGACTCTAGAGAAATCGTAATCATTTGTTTATCTGTACATTTACATCACACCTACCAATTTGCGTCCCATTCACATAATTCCTTCGTGGTGCTTCTTTTTTTTTGACTTAGGGTGTAGTTTCCGACGAAGCTGAAAGTTATCACTCGTATTGTCCTCAGAAAGAAAGACAAGTTTTTTTATACGTTCTCCGAACTTAAACCCCATTAACTTTGGACAAACATACTTACGTGGAAAGTAATAGCAGACCCCAAAATTCTTCTCTTCTCAGCGTTATGGTGTCAGGGTTCAAAGTTAAACTTTCGTAGACAGTAACACTTTCATCCCCATCTTTGTGGCGATGGAAAGGTAATGCCTCCAAATGCATTATACGAAAATTCTTAAAGCTTTTTAAACAAAACAAACGTTATTGATATTCTACATCTGTAGCTTGTAACACGGCGGTGTGTAACAGAACTAAGTGCGTGGGAAACAGCGTGCTGCAATAAAGTTTCGAATTCTAAGAATTCGTTACTCATGGAGCACCCTCTCCTTCAGAAGATTGTGATTTGGACAAGCGGGGCCCTTGCTCCCTTTCTCCTTTAATCTAGAATTCCTTACAGAATTCTCACACACTTCTAAAAGTGAGTAGAGCACTCTCAGTTCTCTGTGATACAATAAGTTTTTGTCCTGCCTCTTAAATTTAGTTCTTGTGGCATGACACGTCTCTAAACTTACCATCGCATTTGCATGAGGGCCTGCTGAAAGGTAATGCCTCCAAATGCATTATACGAAAATTCTTAAAGCTTTTTAAACAAAACAAACGTTATTGATATTCTACATCTGTAGCTTGTAACACGGCGGTGTGTAACAGAACTAAGTGCGTGGGAAACAGCGTGCTGCAATAAAGTTTCGAATTCTAAGAATTCGTTACTCATGGAGCACCCTCTCCTTCAGAAGATTGTGATTTGGACAAGCGGGGCCCTTGCTCCCTTTCTCCTTTAATCTAGAATTCCTTACAGAATTCTTACACACTTCTAAAAGTGAGTAGAGCACTCTCAGTTCTCTGTGATACAATAAGTTTTTGTCCTGCCTCTTAAATTTAGTTCTTGTGGCATGACACGTCTCTAAACTTACCATCGCATTTGCATGAGGGCCTGCTGAAAGGTAATGCCTCCAAATGCATTATATGAAAATTCTTAAAGCTTTTTAAACAAAACAAACGTTATTGATATTCTACATCTGTAGCTTGTAACACGGCGGTGTGTAACAAAACTAAGTGCGTGGGAAACAGCGTGCTGCAATAAAGCTTCGAATTCTAAGAATTCGTTACTCATGGAGCACCCTCTCCTTCAGAAGATTGTGATTTGGACAAGCGGGGCCCTTGCTCCCTTTCTCCTTTAATCTAGAATTCCTTACAGAATTCTCACACACTTCTAAATGTGAGTAGAGCACCCTCAGTTCTCTGTGATACAATAAGTTTTTGTCCTGCCTCTTAAATTTAGTTCTTGTGGCATGACACGTCTCTAAACTTACCATCGCATTTGCATGAGGGCCTGCTGAAAGGTAATGCCTCCAAATGCATTATACGAAAATTCTTAAAGCTTTTTAAACAAAACAAACGTTATTGATATTCTACATCTGTAGCGTGTAACACGGCGGTGTGTAACAGAACTAAGTGCGTGGCAAACAGCGTGCTGCAATAAAGCTTCGAATTCTAAGAATTCGTTACTCATGGAGCACCCTCTCCTTCAGAAGATTGTGATTTGGACAAGCGGGGCCCTTGCTCCCTTTCTCCTTTAATCTAGAATTCCTTACAGAATTCTCACACACTTCTAAAAGTGAGTAGAGCACCCTCAGTTCTCTGTGATACAATAAGTTTTTGTCCTGCCTCTTAAATTTAGTTCTTGTGGCATGACACGTCTCTAAACTTACCATCGCATTTGCATGAGGGCCTGCTGAAAGGTAATGCCTCCAAATGCATTATATGAAAATTCTTAAAGCTTTTTAAACAAAACAAACGTTATTGATATTCTACATCTGTAGCTTGTAACACGGCGGTGTGTAACAGAACTAAGTGCGTGGGAAACAGCGTGCTGCAATAAAGTTTCGAATTCTAAGAATTCGTTACTCATGGAGCACCCTCTCCTTCAGAAGATTGTGATTTGGACAAGCGGGGCCCTTGCTCCCTTTCTCCTTTAATCTAGAATTCCTTACAGAATTCTCACACACTTCTAAAAGTGAGTAGAGCACCCTCAGTTCTCTGTGATACAATAAGTTTTTGTCCTGCCTCTTAAATTTAGTTCTTGTGGCATGACACGTCTCTAAACTTACCATCGCATTTGCATGAGGGCCTGCTGAAAGGTAATGCCTCCAAATGCATTATATGAAAATTCTTAAAGCTTTTTAAACAAAACAAACGTTATTGATATTCTACATCTGTAGCTTGTAACACGGCGGTGTGTAACAAAACTAAGTGCGTGGGAAACAGCGTGCTGCAATAAAGCTTCGAATTCTAAGAATTCGTTACTCATGGAGCACCCTCTCCTTCAGAAGATTGTGATTTGGACAAGCGGGGCCCTTGCTCCCTTTCTCCTTTAATCTAGAATTCCTTACAGAATTCTCACACACTTCTAAATGTGAGTAGAGCACCCTCAGTTCTCTGTGATACAATAAGTTTTTGTCCTGCCTCTTAAATTTAGTTCTTGTGGCATGACACGTCTCTAAACTTACCATCGCATTTGCATGAGGGCCTGCTGAAAGGTAATGCCACCAAATGCATTATACGAAAATTCTTAAAGCTTTTTAAACAAAACAAACGTTATTGATATTCTACATCTGTAGCGTGTAACACGGCGGTGTGTAACAGAACTAAGTGCGTGGGAAACAGCGTGCTGCAATAAAGCTTCGAATTCTAAGAATTCGTTACTCATGGAGCACCCTCTCCTTCAGAAGATTGTGATTTGGACAAGCGGGGCCCTTGCTCCCTTTCTCCTTTAATCTAGAATTCCTTACAGAATTCTCACACACTTCTAAAAGTGAGTAGAGCACCCTCAGTTCTCTGTGATACAATAAGTTTTTGTCCTGCCTCTTAAATTTAGTTCTTGTGGCATGACACGTCTCTAAACTTACCATCGCATTTGCATGAGGGCCTGCTGAAAGGTAATGCCTCCAAATGCATTATATGAAAATTCTTAAAGCTTTTTAAACAAAACAAACGTTATTGATATTCTACATCTGTAGCTTGTAACACGGCGGTGTGTAACAGAACTAAGTGCGTGGGAAACAGCGTGCTGCAATAAAGTTTCGAATTCTAAGAATTCGTTACTCATGGAGCACCCTCTCCTTCAGAAGATTGTGATTTGGACAAGCGGGGCCCTTGCTCCCTTTCTCCTTTAATCTAGAATTCCTTACAGAATTCTCACACACTTCTAAAAGTGAGTAGAGCACCCTCAGTTCTCTGTGATACAATAAGTTTTTGTCCTGCCTCTTAAATTTAGTTCTTGTGGCATGACACGTCTCTAAACTTACCATCGCATTTGCATGAGGGCCTGCTGAAAGGTAATGCCTCCAAATGCATTATACGAAAATTCTTAAAGCTTTTTAAACAAAACAAACGTTATTGATATTCTACATCTGTAGCGTGTAACACGGCGGTGTGTAACAGAACTAAGTGCGTGGGAAACAGCGTGCTGCAATAAAGCTTCGAATTCTAAGAATTCGTTACTCATGGAGCACCCTCTCCTTCAGAAGATTGTGATTTGGACAAGCGGGGCCCTTGCTCCCTTTCTCCTTTAATCTAGAATTCCTTACAGAATTCTCACACACTTCTAAAAGTGAGTAGAGCACCCTCAGTTCTCTGTGATACAATAAGTTTTTGTCCTGCCTCTTAAATTTAGTTCTTGTGGCATGACACGTCTCTAAACTTACCATCGCATTTGCATGAGGGCCTGCTGAAAGGTAATGCCTCCAAATGCATTATATGAAAATTCTTAAAGCTTTTTAAACAAAACAAACGTTATTGATATTCTACATCTGTAGCTTGTAACACGGCGGTGTGTAACAGAACTAAGTGCGTGGGAAACAGCGTGCTGCAATAAAGTTTCGAATTCTAAGAATTCGTTACTCATGGAGCACCCTCTCCTTCAGAAGATTGTGATTTGGACAAGCGGGGCCCTTGCTCCCTTTCTCCTTTAATCTAGAATTCCTTACAGAATTCTCACACACTTCTAAAAGTGAGTAGAGCACCCTCAGTTCTCTGTGATACAATAAGTTTTTGTCCTGCCTCTTAAATTTAGTTCTTGTGGCATGACACGTCTCTAAACTTACCATCGCATTTGCATGAGGGCCTGCTGAAAGGTAATGCCTCCAAATGCATTATACGAAAATTCTTAAAGCTTTTTAAACAAAACAAACGTTATTGATATTCTACATCTGTAGCTTGTAACACGGCGGTGTGTAACAGAACTAAGTGCGTGGGAAACAGCGTGCTGCAATAAAGTTTCGAATTCTAAGAATTCGTTACTCATGGAGCACCCTCTCCTTCAGAAGATTGTGATTTGGACAAGCGGGGCCCTTGCTCCCTTTCTCCTTTAATCTAGAATTCCTTACAGAATTCTCACACACTTCTAAAAGTGAGTAGAGCACCCTCAGTTCTCTGTGATACAATAAGTTTTTGTCCTGCCTCTTAAATTTAGTTCTTGTGGCATGACACGTCTCTAAACTTACCATCGCATTTGCATGAGGGCCTGCTGAAAGGTAATGCCTCCAAATGCATTATACGAAAATTCTTAAAGCTTTTTAAACAAAACAAACGTTATTGATATTCTACATCTGTAGCTTGTAACACGGCGGTGTGTAACAGAACTAAGTGCGTGGGAAACAGCGTGCTGCAATAAAGCTTCGAATTCTAAGAATTCGTTACTCATGGAGCACCCTCTCCTTCAGAAGATTGTGATTTGGACAAGCGGGGCCCTTGCTCCCTTTCTCCTTTAATCTAGAATTCCTTACAGAATTCTCACACACTTCTAAAAGTGAGTAGAGCACCCTCAGTTCTCTGTGATACAATAAGTTTTTGTCCTGCCTCTTAAATTTAGTTCTTGTGGCATGACACGTCTCTAAACTTACCATCGCATTTGCATGAGGGCCTGCTGAAAGGTAATGCCTCCAAATGCATTATACGAAAATTCTTAAAGCTTTTTAAACAAAACAAACGTTATTGATATTCTACATCTGTAGCTTGTAACACGGCGGTGTGTAACAGAACTAAGTGCGTGGGAAACAGCGTGCTGTAATAAAGTTTCGAATTCTAAGAATTCGTTACTCATGGAGCACCCTCTCCTTCAGAAGATTGTGATTTGGACAAGCGGGGCCCTTGCTCCCTTTCTCCTTTAATCTAGAATTCCTTACAGAATTCTCACACACTTCTAAAAGTGAGTAGAGCACCCTCAGTTCTCTGTGATACAATAAGTTTTTGTCCTGCCTCTTAAATTTAGTTCTTGTGGCATGACACGTCTCTAAACTTACCATCGCATTTGCATGAGGGCCTGCTGAAAGGTAATGCCTCCAAATGCATTATACGAAAATTCTTAAAGCTTTTTAAACAAAACAAACGTTATTGATATTCTACATCTGTAGCTTGTAACACGGCGGTGTGTAACAGAACTAAGTGCGTGGGAAACAGCGTGCTGCAATAAAGCTTCGAATTCTAAGAATTCGTTACTCATGGAGCACCCTCTCCTTCAGAAGATTGTGATTTGGACAAGCGGGGCCCTTGCTCCCTTTCTCCTTTAATCTAGAATTCCTTACAGAATTCTCACACACTTCTAAAAGTGAGTAGAGCACCCTCAGTTCTCTGTGATACAATAAGTTTTTGTCCTGCCTCTTAAATTTAGTTCTTGTGGCATGACACGTCTCTAAACTTACCATCGCATTTGCATGAGGGCCTGCTGAAAGGTAATGCCTCCAAATGCATTATACGAAAATTCTTAAAGCTTTTTAAACAAAACAAACGTTATTGATATTCTACATCTGTAGCTTGTAACACGGCGGTGTGTAACAGAACTAAGTGCGTGGGAAACAGCGTGCTGCAATAAAGCTTCGAATTCTAAGAATTCGTTACTCATGGAGCACCCTCTCCTTCAGAAGATTGTGATTTGGACAAGCGGGGCCCTTGCTCCCTTTCTCCTTTAATCTAGAATTCCTTACAGAATTCTCACACACTTCTAAAAGTGAGTAGAGCACCCTCAGTTCTCTGTGATACAATAAGTTTTTGTCCTGCCTCTTAAATTTAGTTCTTGTGGCATGACACGTCTCTAAACTTACCATCGCATTTGCATGAGGGCCTGCTGAAAGGTAATGCCTCCAAATGCATTATACGAAAATTCTTAAAGCTTTTTAAACAAAACAAACGTTATTGATATTCTACATCTGTAGCTTGTAACACGGCGGTGTGTAACAGAACTAAGTGCGTGGGAAACAGCGTGCTGCAATAAAGCTTCGAATTCTAAGAATTCGTTACTCATGGAGCACCCTCTCCTTCAGAAGATTGTGATTTGGACAAGCGGGGCCCTTGCTCCCTTTCTCCTTTAATCTAGAATTCCTTACAGAATTCTCACACACTTCTAAAAGTGAGTAGAGCACCCTCAGTTCTCTGTGATACAATAAGTTTTTGTCCTGCCTCTTAAATTTAGTTCTTGTGGCATGACACGTCTCTAAACTTACCATCGCATTTGCATGAGGGCCTGCTGAAAGGTAATGCCTCCAAATGCATTATACGAAAATTCTTAAAGCTTTTTAAACGAAACAAACGTTATTGATATTCTACATCTGTAGCTTGTAACACGGCGGTGTGTAACAGAACTAAGTGCGTGGGAAACAGCGTGCTGCAATAAAGCTTCGAATTCTAAGAATTCGTTACTCATGGAGCACCCTCTCCTTCAGAAGATTGTGATTTGGACAAGCGGGGCCCTTGCTCCCTTTCTCCTTTAATCTAGAATTCCTTACAGAATTCTCACACACTTCTAAAAGTGAGTAGAGCACCCTCAGTTCTCTGTGATACAATAAGTTTTTGTCCTGCCTCTTAAATTTAGTTCTTGTGGCATGACACGTCTCTAAACTTACCATCGCATTTGCATGAGGGCCTGCTGAAAGGTAATGCCTCCAAATGCATTATACGAAAATTCTTAAAGCTTTTTAAACAAAACAAACGTTATTGATATTCTACATCTGTAGCTTGTAACACGGCGGTGTGTAACAGAACTAAGTGCGTGGGAAACAGCGTGCTGCAATAAAGCTTCGAATTCTAAGAATTCGTTACTCATGGAGCACCCTCTCCTTCAGAAGATTGTGATTTGGACAAGCGGGGCCCTTGCTCCCTTTCTCCTTTAATCTAGAATTCCTTACAGAATTCTCACACACTTCTAAAAGTGAGTAGAGCACCCTCAGTTCTCTGTGATACAATAAGTTTTTGTCCTGCCTCTTAAATTTAGTTCTTGTGGCATGACACGTCTCTAAACTTACCATCGCATTTGCATGAGGGCCTGCTGAAAGGTAATGCCTCCAAATGCATTATACGAAAATTCTTAAAGCTTTTTAAACAAAACAAACGTTATTGATATTCTACATCTGTAGCTTGTAACACGGCGGTGTGTAACAGAACTAAGTGCGTGGGAAACAGCGTGCTGCAATAAAGCTTCGAATTCTAAGAATTCGTTACTCATGGAGCACCCTCTCCTTCAGAAGATTGTGATTTGGACAAGCGGGGCCCTTGCTCCCTTTCTCCTTTAATCTAGAATTCCTTACAGAATTCTCACACACTTCTAAAAGTGAGTAGAGCACCCTCAGTTCTCTGTGATACAATAAGTTTTTGTCCTGCCTCTTAAATTTAGTTCTTGTGGCATGACACGTCTCTAAACTTACCATCGCATTTGCATGAGGGCCTGCTGAAAGGTAATGCCTCCAAATGCATTATACGAAAATTCTTAAAGCTTTTTAAACAAAACAAACGTTATTGATATTCTACATCTGTAGCTTGTAACACGGCGGTGTGTAACAGAACTAAGTGCGTGGGAAACAGCGTGCTGCAATAAAGTTTCGAATTCTAAGAATTCGTTACTCATGGAGCACCCTCTCCTTCAGAAGATTGTGATTTGGACAAGCGGGGCCCTTGCTCCCTTTCTCCTTTAATCTAGAATTCCTTACAGAATTCTCACACACTTCTAAAAGTGAGTAGAGCACCCTCAGTTCTCTGTGATACAATAAGTTTTTGTCCTGCCTCTTAAATTTAGTTCTTGTGGCATGACACGTCTCTAAACTTACCATCGCATTTGCATGAGGGCCTGCTGAAAGGTAATGCCTCCAAATGCATTATATGAAAATTCTTAAAGCTTTTTAAACAAAACAAACGTTATTGATATTCTACATCTGTAGCTTGTAACACGGCGGTGTGTAACAGAACTAAGTGCGTGGGAAACAGCGTGCTGTAATAAAGTTTCGAATTCTAAGAATTCGTTACTCATGGAGCACCCTCTCCTTCAGAAGATTGTGATTTGGACAAGCGGGGCCCTTGCTCCCTTTCTCCTTTAATCTAGAATTCCTTACAGAATTCTCACACACTTCTAAAAGTGAGTAGAGCACCCTCAGTTCTCTGTGATACAATAAGTTTTTGTCCTGCCTCTTAAATTTAGTTCTTGTGGCATGACACGTCTCTAAACTTACCATCGCATTTGCATGAGGGCCTGCTGAAAGGTAATGCCTCCAAATGCATTATACGAAAATTCTTAAAGCTTTTTAAACAAAACAAACGTTATTGATATTCTACATCTGTAGCTTGTAACACGGCGGTGTGTAACAGAACTAAGTGCGTGGGAAACAGCGTGCTGCAATAAAGCTTCGAATTCTAAGAATTCGTTACTCATGGAGCACCCTCTCCTTCAGAAGATTGTGATTTGGACAAGCGGGGCCCTTGCTCCCTTTCTCCTTTAATCTAGAATTCCTTACAGAATTCTCACACACTTCTAAAAGTGAGTAGAGCACCCTCAGTTCTCTGTGATACAATAAGTTTTTGTCCTGCCTCTTAAATTTAGTTCTTGTGGCATGACACGTCTCTAAACTTACCATCGCATTTGCATGAGGGCCTGCTGAAAGGTAATGCCTCCAAATGCATTATATGAAAATTCTTAAAGCTTTTTAAACAAAACAAACGTTATTGATATTCTACATCTGTAGCTTGTAACACGGCGGTGTGTAACAGAACTAAGTGCGTGGGAAACAGCGTGCTGCAATAAAGTTTCGAATTCTAAGAATTCGTTACTCATGGAGCACCCTCTCCTTCAGAAGATTGTGATTTGGACAAGCGGGGCCCTTGCTCCCTTTCTCCTTTAATCTAGAATTCCTTACAGAATTCTCACACACTTCTAAAAGTGAGTAGAGCACCCTCAGTTCTCTGTGATACAATAAGTTTTTGTCCTGCCTCTTAAATTTAGTTCTTGTGGCATGACACGTCTCTAAACTTACCATCGCATTTGCATGAGGGCCTGCTGAAAGGTAATGCCTCCAAATGCATTATACGAAAATTCTTAAAGCTTTTTAAACAAAACAAACGTTATTGATATTCTACATCTGTAGCTTGTAACACGGCGGTGTGTAACAGAACTAAGTGCGTGGGAAACAGCGTGCTGCAATAAAGCTTCGAATTCTAAGAATTCGTTACTCATGGAGCACCCTCTCCTTCAGAAGATTGTGATTTGGACAAGCGGGGCCCTTGCTCCCTTTCTCCTTTAATCTAGAATTCCTTACAGAATTCTCACACACTTCTAAAAGTGAGTAGAGCACCCTCAGTTCTCTGTGATACAATAAGTTTTTGTCCTGCCTCTTAAATTTAGTTCTTGTGGCATGACACGTCTCTAAACTTACCATCGCATTTGCATGAGGGCCTGCTGAAAGGTAATGCCTCCAAATGCATTATACGAAAATTCTTAAAGCTTTTTAAACAAAACAAACGTTATTGATATTCTACATCTGTAGCTTGTAACACGGCGGTGTGTAACAGAACTAAGTGCGTGGGAAACAGCGTGCTGTAATAAAGTTTCGAATTCTAAGAATTCGTTACTCATGGAGCACCCTCTCCTTCAGAAGATTGTGATTTGGACAAGCGGGGCCCTTGCTCCCTTTCTCCTTTAATCTAGAATTCCTTACAGAATTCTCACACACTTCTAAAAGTGAGTAGAGCACCCTCAGTTCTCTGTGATACAATAAGTTTTTGTCCTGCCTCTTAAATTTAGTTCTTGTGGCATGACACGTCTCTAAACTTACCATCGCATTTGCATGAGGGCCTGCTGAAAGGTAATGCCTCCAAATGCATTATACGAAAATTCTTAAAGCTTTTTAAACAAAACAAACGTTATTGATATTCTACATCTGTAGCTTGTAACACGGCGGTGTGTAACAGAACTAAGTGCGTGGGAAACAGCGTGCTGTAATAAAGTTTCGAATTCTAAGAATTCGTTACTCATGGAGCACCCTCTCCTTCAGAAGATTGTGATTTGGACAAGCGGGGCCCTTGCTCCCTTTCTCCTTTAATCTAGAATTCCTTACAGAATTCTCACACACTTCTAAAAGTGAGTAGAGCACCCTCAGTTCTCTGTGATACAATAAGTTTTTGTCCTGCCTCTTAAATTTAGTTCTTGTGGCATGACACGTCTCTAAACTTACCATCGCATTTGCATGAGGGCCTGCTGAAAGGTAATGCCTCCAAATGCATTATACGAAAATTCTTAAAGCTTTTTAAACAAAACAAACGTTATTGATATTCTACATCTGTAGCTTGTAACACGGCGGTGTGTAACAGAACTAAGTGCGTGGGAAACAGCGTGCTGTAATAAAGTTTCGAATTCTAAGAATTCGTTACTCATGGAGCACCCTCTCCTTCAGAAGATTGTGATTTGGACAAGCGGGGCCCTTGCTCCCTTTCTCCTTTAATCTAGAATTCCTTACAGAATTCTCACACACTTCTAAAAGTGAGTAGAGCACCCTCAGTTCTCTGTGATACAATAAGTTTTTGTCCTGCCTCTTAAATTTAGTTCTTGTGGCATGACACGTCTCTAAACTTACCATCGCATTTGCATGAGGGCCTGCTGAAAGGTAATGCCTCCAAATGCATTATACGAAAATTCTTAAAGCTTTTTAAACAAAACAAACGTTATTGATATTCTACATCTGTAGCTTGTAACACGGCGGTGTGTAACAGAACTATGTTAGTGCGTGGGAAACAGCGTGCTGCAACAAAGTTTCGAATTCTAAGAATTCGTTACTCATGGAGCACCCTCTCCTTCAGAAGATTGTGATTTGGACAAGCGGGGCCCTTGCTCCCTTTCTCCTTTAATCTAGAATTCCTTACAGAATTCTCACACACTTCTAAAAGTGAGTAGAGCACCCTCAGTTCTCTGTGATACAATAAGTTTTTGTCCTGCCTCTTAAATTTAGTTCTTGTGGCATGACACGTCTCTAAACTTACCATCGCATTTGCATGAGGGCCTGCTGAAAGGTAATGCCTCCAAATGCATTATACGAAAATTCTTAAAGCTTTTTAAACAAAACAAACGTTATTGATATTCTACATCTGTAGCTTGTAACACGGCGGTGTGTAACAGAACTAAGTGCGTGGGAAACAGCGTGCTGCAATAAAGTTTCGAATTCTAAGAATTCGTTACTCATGGAGCACCCTCTCCTTCAGAAGATTGTGATTTGGACAAGCGGGGCCCTTGCTCCCTTTCTCCTTTAATCTAGAATTCCTTACAGAATTCTCACACACTTCTAAATGTGAGTAGAGCACCCTCAGTTCTCTGTGATACAATAAGTTTTTGTCCTGCCTCTTAAATTTAGTTCTTGTGGCATGACACGTCTCTAAACTTACCATCGCATTTGCATGAGGGCCTGCTGAAAGGTAATGCCTCCAAATGCATTATATGAAAATTCTTAAAGCTTTTTAAACAAAACAAACGTTATTGATATTCTACATCTGTAGCTTGTAACACGGCGGTGTGTAACAAGACTAAGTGCGTGGGAAACAGCGTGCTGCAATAAAGCTTCGAATTCTAAGAATTCGTTACTCATGGAGCACCCTCTCCTTCAGAAGATTGTGATTTGGACAAGCGGGGCTCTTGCTCCCTTTCTCCTTTAATCTAGAATTCCTTACAGAATTCTCACACACTTCTAAATGTGAGTAGAGCACCCTCAGTTCTCTGTGATACAATAAGTTTTTGTCCTGCCTCTTAAATTTAGTTCTTGTGGCATGACACGTCTCTAAACTTACCATCGCATTTGCATGAGGGCCTGCTGAAAGGTAATGCCTCCAAATGCATTATACGAAAATTCTTAAAGCTTTTTAAACAAAACAAACGTTATTGATATTCTACATCTGTAGCTTGTAACACGGCGGTGTGTAACAGAACTAAGTGCGTGGGAAACAGCGTGCTGCAATAAAGCTTCGAATTCTAAGAATTCGTTACTCATGGAGCACCCTCTCCTTCAGAAGATTGTGATTTGGACAAGCGGGGCCCTTGCTCCCTTTCTCCTTTAATCTAGAATTCCTTACAGAATTCTCACACACTTCTAAAAGTGAGTAGAGCACCCTCAGTTCTCTGTGATACAATAAGTTTTTGTCCTGCCTCTTAAATTTAGTTCTTGTGGCATGACACGTCTCTAAACTTACCATCGCATTTGCATGAGGGCCTGCTGAAAGGTAATGCCTCCAAATGCATTATACGAAAATTCTTAAAGCTTTTTAAACAAAACAAACGTTATTGATATTCTACATCTGTAGCTTGTAACACGGCGGTGTGTAACAGAACTATGTTAGTGCGTGGGAAACAGCGTGCTGCAACAAAGTTTCGAATTCTAAGAATTCGTTACTCATGGAGCACCCTCTCCTTCAGAAGATTGTGATTTGGACAAGCGGGGCCCTTGCTCCCTTTCTCCTTTAATCTAGAATTCCTTACAGAATTCTCACACACTTCTAAAAGTGAGTAGAGCACCCTCAGTTCTCTGTGATACAATAAGTTTTTGTCCTGCCTCTTAAATTTAGTTCTTGTGGCATGACGCGTCTCTAAACTTACCATCGCATTTGCATGAGGGCCTGCTGAAAGGTAATGCCTCCAAATGCATTATACGAAAATTCTTAAAGCTTTTTAAACAAAACAAACGTTATTGATATTCTACATCTGTAGCTTGTAACACGGCGGTGTGTAACAGAACTAAGTGCGTGGGAAACAGCGTGCTGTAATAAAGTTTCGAATTCTAAGAATTCGTTACTCATGGAGCACCCTCTCCTTCAGAAGATTGTGATTTGGACAAGCGGGGCCCTTGCTCCCTTTCTCCTTTAATCTAGAATTCCTTACAGAATTCTCACACACTTCTAAAAGTGAGTAGAGCACCCTCAGTTCTCTGTGATACAATAAGTTTTTGTCCTGCCTCTTAAATTTAGTTCTTGTGGCATGACACGTCTCTAAACTTACCATCGCATTTGCATGAGGGCCTGCTGAAAGGTAATGCCTCCAAATGCATTATACGAAAATTCTTAAAGCTTTTTAAACAAAACAAACGTTATTGATATTCTACATCTGTAGCTTGTAACACGGCGGTGTGTAACAGAACTAAGTGCGTGGGAAACAGCGTGCTGTAATAAAGTTTCGAATTCTAAGAATTCGTTACTCATGGAGCACCCTCTCCTTCAGAAGATTGTGATTTGGACAAGCGGGGCCCTTGCTCCCTTTCTCCTTTAATCTAGAATTCCTTACAGAATTCTCACACACTTCTAAAAGTGAGTAGAGCACCCTCAGTTCTCTGTGATACAATAAGTTTTTGTCCTGCCTCTTAAATTTAGTTCTTGTGGCATGACACGTCTCTAAACTTACCATCGCATTTGCATGAGGGCCTGCTGAAAGGTAATGCCTCCAAATGCATTATACGAAAATTCTTAAAGCTTTTTAAACAAAACAAACGTTATTGATATTCTACATCTGTAGCTTGTAACACGGCGGTGTGTAACAGAACTATGTTAGTGCGTGGGAAACAGCGTGCTGCAACAAAGTTTCGAATTCTAAGAATTCGTTACTCATGGAGCACCCTCTCCTTCAGAAGATTGTGATTTGGACAAGCGGGGCCCTTGCTCCCTTTCTCCTTTAATCTAGAATTCCTTACAGAATTCTCACACACTTCTAAAAGTGAGTAGAGCACCCTCAGTTCTCTGTGATACAATAAGTTTTTGTCCTGCCTCTTAAATTTAGTTCTTGTGGCATGACACGTCTCTAAACTTACCATCGCATTTGCATGAGGGCCTGCTGAAAGGTAATGCCTCCAAATGCATTATACGAAAATTCTTAAAGCTTTTTAAACAAACCAAACGTTATTGATATTCTACATCTGTAGCTTGTAACACGGCGGTGTGTAACAGAACTAAGTGCGTGGGAAACAGCGTGCTGTAATAAAGTTTCGAATTCTAAGAATTCGTTACTCATGGAGCACCCTCTCCTTCAGAAGATTGTGATTTGGACAAGCGGGGCCCTTGCTCCCTTTCTCCTTTAATCTAGAATTCCTTACAGAATTCTCACACACTTCTAAAAGTGAGTAGAGCACCCTCAGTTCTCTGTGATACAATAAGTTTTTGTCCTGCCTCTTAAATTTAGTTCTTGTGGCATGACACGTCTCTAAACTTACCATCGCATTTGCATGAGGGCCTGCTGAAAGGTAATGCCTCCAAATGCATTATACGAAAATTCTTAAAGCTTTTTAAACAAAACAAACGTTATTGATATTCTACATCTGTAGCTTGTAACACGGCGGTGTGTAACAGAACTAAGTGCGTGGGAAACAGCGTGCTGTAATAATGTTTCGAATTCTAAGAATTCGTTACTCATGGAGCACCCTCTCCTTCAGAAGATTGTGATTTGGACAAGCGGGGCCCTTGCTCCCTTTCTCCTTTAATCTAGAATTCCTTACAGAATTCTCACACACTTCTAAAAGTGAGTAGAGCACCCTCAGTTCTCTGTGATACAATAAGTTTTTGTCCTGCCTCTTAAATTTAGTTCTTGTGGCATGACACGTCTCTAAACTTACCATCGCATTTGCATGAGGGCCTGCTGAAAGGTAATGCCTCCAAATGCATTATACGAAAATTCTTAAAGCTTTTTAAACAAAACAAACGTTATTGATATTCTACATCTGTAGCTTGTAACACGGCGGTGTGTAACAGAACTAAGTGCGTGGGAAACAGCGTGCTGTAATAATGTTTCGAATTCTAAGAATTCGTTACTCATGGAGCACCCTCTCCTTCAGAAGATTGTGATTTGGACAAGCGGGGCCCTTGCTCCCTTTCTCCTTTAATCTAGAATTCCTTACAGAATTCTCACACACTTCTAAAAGTGAGTAGAGCACCCTCAGTTCTCTGTGATACAATAAGTTTTTGTCCTGCCTCTTAAATTTAGTTCTTGTGGCATGACACGTCTCTAAACTTACCATCGCATTTGCATGAGGGCCTGCTGAAAGGTAATGCCTCCAAATGCATTATACGAAAATTCTTAAAGCTTTTTAAACAAAACAAACGTTATTGATATTCTACATCTGTAGCTTGTAACACGGCGGTGTGTAACAGAACTATGTTAGTGCGTGGGAAACAGCGTGCTGTAATAAAGTTTCGAATTCTAAGAATTCGTTACTCATGGAGCACCCTCTCCTTCAGAAGATTGTGATTTGGACAAGCGGGGCCCTTGCTCCCTTTCTCCTTTAATCTAGAATTCCTTACAGAATTCTCACACACTTCTAAAAGTGAGTAGAGCACCCTCAGTTCTCTGTGATACAATAAGTTTTTGTCCTGCCTCTTAAATTTAGTTCTTGTGGCATGACACGTCTCTAAACTTACCATCGCATTTGCATGAGGGCCTGCTGAAAGGTAATGCCTCCAAATGCATTATACGAAAATTCTTAAAGCTTTTTAAACAAAACAAACGTTATTGATATTCTACATCTGTAGCTTGTAACACGGCGGTGTGTAACAGAACTAAGTGCGTGGGAAACAGCGTGCTGTAATAATGTTTCGAATTCTAAGAATTCGTTACTCATGGAGCACCCTCTCCTTCAGAAGATTGTGATTTGGACAAGCGGGGCCCTTGCTCCCTTTCTCCTTTAATCTAGAATTCCTTACAGAATTCTCACACACTTCTAAAAGTGAGTAGAGCACCCTCAGTTCTCTGTGATACAATAAGTTTTTGTCCTGCCTCTTAAATTTAGTTCTTGTGGCATGACACGTCTCTAAACTTACCATCGCATTTGCATGAGGGCCTGCTGAAAGGTAATGCCTCCAAATGCATTATACGAAAATTCTTAAAGCTTTTTAAACAAAACAAACGTTATTGATATTCTACATCTGTAGCTTGTAACACGGCGGTGTGTAACAGAACTAAGTGCGTGGGAAACAGCGTGCTGCAATAAAGTTTCGAATTCTAAGAATTCGTTACTCATGGAGCACCCTCTCCT
This sequence comes from Schistocerca serialis cubense, assembly GCF_023864345.2. NCBI lineage: Eukaryota > Metazoa > Arthropoda > Insecta > Orthoptera > Acrididae > Schistocerca > Schistocerca serialis. The sequence goes on along the minus strand of NW_026048515.1, from coordinate 1,394,775 downwards.
TCAGAAGATTGTGATTTGGACAAGCGGGGCCCTTGCTCCCTTTCTCCTTTAATCTAGAATTCCTTACAGAATTCTCACACACTTCTAAAAGTGAGTAGAGCACCCTCAGTTCTCTGTGATACAATAAGTTTTTGTCCTGCCTCTTAAATTTAGTTCTTGTGGCATGACACGTCTCTAAACTTACCATCGCATTTGCATGAGGGCCTGCTGAAAGGTAATGCCTCCAAATGCATTATACGAAAATTCTTAAAGCTTTTTAAACAAAACAAACGTTATTGATATTCTACATCTGTAGCTTGTAACACGGCGGTGTGTAACAGAACTAAGTGCGTGGGAAACAGCGTGCTGTAACAAAGTTTCGAATTCTAAGAATTCGTTACTCATGGAGCACCCTCTCCTTCAGAAGATTGTGATTTGGACAAGCGGGGCCCTTGCTCCCTTTCTCCTTTAATCTAGAATTCCTTACAGAATTCTCACACACTTCTAAAAGTGAGTAGAGCACCCTCAGTTCTCTGTGATACAATAAGTTTTTGTCCTGCCTCTTAAATTTAGTTCTTGTGGCATGACACGTCTCTAAACTTACCATCGCATTTGCATGAGGGCCTGCTGAAAGGTAATGCCTCCAAATGCATTATACGAAAATTCTTAAAGCTTTTTAAACAAAACAAACGTTATTGATATTCTACATCTGTAGCTTGTAACACGGCGGTGTGTAACAGAACTATGTTAGTGCGTGGGAAACAGCGTGCTGCAACAAAGTTTCGAATTCTAAGAATTCGTTACTCATGGAGCACCCTCTCCTTCAGAAGATTGTGATTTGGACAAGCGGGGCCCTTGCTCCCTTTCTCCTTTAATCTAGAATTCCTTACAGAATTCTCACACACTTCTAAAAGTGAGTAGAGCACCCTCAGTTCTCTGTGATACAATAAGTTTTTGTCCTGCCTCTTAAATTTAGTTCTTGTGGCATGACACGTCTCTAAACTTACCATCGCATTTGCATGAGGGCCTGCTGAAAGGTAATGCCTCCAAATGCATTATACGAAAATTCTTAAAGCTTTTTAAACAAAACAAACGTTATTGATATTCTACATCTGTAGCTTGTAACACGGCGGTGTGTAACAGAACTAAGTGCGTGGGAAACAGCGTGCTGTAATAAAGTTTCGAATTCTAAGAATTCGTTACTCATGGAGCACCCTCTCCTTCAGAAGATTGTGATTTGGACAAGCGGGGCCCTTGCTCCCTTTCTCCTTTAATCTAGAATTCCTTACAGAATTCTCACACACTTCTAAAAGTGAGTAGAGCACCCTCAGTTCTCTGTGATACAATAAGTTTTTGTCCTGCCTCTTAAATTTAGTTCTTGTGGCATGACACGTCTCTAAACTTACCATCGCATTTGCATGAGGGCCTGCTGAAAGGTAATGCCTCCAAATGCATTATATGAAAATTCTTAAAGCTTTGTAAACAAAACAAACGTTATTGATATTCTACATCTGTAGCTTGTAACACGGCGGTGTGTAACAGAACTATGTTAGTGCGTGGGAAACAGCGTGCTGTAATAAAGTTTCGAATTCTAAGAATTCGTTACTCATGGAGCACCCTCTCCTTCAGAAGATTGTGATTTGGACACGCGGGGCCCTTGCTCCCTTTCTCCTTTAATCTAGAATTCCTTACAGAATTCTCACACACTTCTAAAAGTGAGTAGAGCACCCTCAGTTCTCTGTGATACAATAAGTTTTTGTCCTGCCTCTTAAATTTAGTTCTTGTGGCATGACACGTCTCTAAACTTACCATCGCATTTGCGTGAGGGCCTGCTGAAAGGTAATGCCTCCAAATGCATTATACGAAAATTCTTAAAGCTTTTTAAACAAAACAAACGTTATTGATATTCTACATCTGTAGCTTGTAACACGGCGGTGTGTAACAGAACTAAGTGCGTGGGAAACAGCGTGCTGTAATAAAGTTTCGAATTCTAAGAATTCGTTACTCATGGAGCACCCTCTCCTTCAGAAGATTGTGATTTGGACAAGCGGGGCCCTTGCTCCCTTTCTCCTTTAATCTAGAATTCCTTACAGAATTCTCACACACTTCTAAAAGTGAGTAGAGCACCCTCAGTTCTCTGTGATACAATAAGTTTTTGTCCTGCCTCTTAAATTTAGTTCTTGTGGCATGACACGTCTCTAAACTTACCATCGCATTTGCGTGAGGGCCTGCTGAAAGGTAATGCCTCCAAATGCATTATACGAAAATTCTTAAAGCTTTTTAAACAAAACAAACGTTATTGATATTCTACATCTGTAGCTTGTAACACGGCGGTGTGTAACAGAACTATGTTAGTGCGTGGGAAACAGCGTGCTGCAATAAAGTTCCGAATTCTACGAATTCGTTACTCATGGAGCACCCTCTCCTTCAGAAGATTGTGATTTGGACAAGCGGGGCCCTTGCTCCCTTTCTCCTTTAATCTAGAATTCCTTACAGAATTCTCACACACTTCTAAAAGTGAGTAGAGCACCCTCAGTTCTCTGTGATACAATAAGTTTTTGTCCTGCCTCTTAAATTTAGTTCTTGTGGCATGACACGTCTCTAAACTTACCATCGCATTTGCATGAGGGCCTGCTGAAAGGTAATGCCTCCAAATGCATTATACGAAAATTCTTAAAGCTTTTTAAACAAAACAAACGTTATTGATATTCTACATCTGTAGCTTGTAACACGGCGGTGTGTAACAGAACTATGTTAGTGCGTGGGAAACAGCGTGCTGTAATAAAGTTTCGAATTCTAAGAATTCGTTACTCATGGAGCACCCTCTCCTTCAGAAGATTGTGATTTGGACAAGCGGGGCCCTTGCTCCCTTTCTCCTTTAATCTAGAATTCCTTACAGAATTCTCACACACTTCTAAAAGTGAGTAGAGCACCCTCAGTTCTCTGTGATACAATAAGTTTTTGTCCTGCCTCTTAAATTTAGTTCTTGTGGCATGACACGTCTCTAAACTTACCATCGCATTTGCATGAGGGCCTGCTGAAAGGTAATGCCTCCAAATGCATTATATGAAAATTCTTAAAGCTTTGTAAACAAAACAAACGTTATTGATATTCTACATCTGTAGCTTGTAACACGGCGGTGTGTAACAGAACTATGTTAGTGCGTGGGAAACAGCGTGCTGTAATAAAGTTTCGAATTCTAAGAATTCGTTACTCATGGAGCACCCTCTCCTTCAGAAGATTGTGATTTGGACAAGCGGGGCCCTTGCTCCCTTTCTCCTTTAATCTAGAATTCCTTACAGAATTCTCACACACTTCTAAAAGTGAGTAGAGCACCCTCAGTTCTCTGTGATACAATAAGTTTTTGTCCTGCCTCTTAAATTTAGTTCTTGTGGCATGACACGTCTCTAAACTTACCATCGCATTTGCGTGAGGGCCTGCTGAAAGGTAATGCCTCCAAATGCATTATACGAAAATTCTTAAAGCTTTTTAAACAAAACAAACGTTATTGATATTCTACATCTGTAGCTTGTAACACGGCGGTGTGTAACAGAACTAAGTGCGTGGGAAACAGCGTGCTGCAATAAAGTTTCGAATTCTAAGAATTCGTTACTCATGGAGCACCCTCTCCTTCAGAAGATTGTGATTTGGACAAGCGGGGCCCTTGCTCCCTTTCTCCTTTAATCTAGAATTCCTTACAGAATTCTCACACACTTCTAAACGTGAGTAGAGCACCCTCAGTTCTCTGTGATACAATAAGTTTTTGTCCTGCCTCTTAAATTTAGTTCTTGTGGCATGACACGTCTCTAAACTTACCATCGCATTTGCATGAGGGCCTGCTGAAAGGTAATGCCTCCAAATGCATTATACGAAAATTCTTAAAGCTTTGTAAACAAAACAAACGTTATTGATATTCTACATCTGTAGCTTGTAACACGGCGGTGTGTAACAGAACTATGTTAGTGCGTGGGAAACAGCGTGCTGTAATAAAGTTTCGAATTCTAAGAATTCGTTACTCATGGAGCACCCTCTCCTTCAGAAGATTGTGATTTGGACAAGCGGGGCCCTTGCTCCCTTTCTCCTTTAATCTAGAATTCCTTACAGAATTCTCACACACTTCTAAAAGTGAGTAGAGCACCCTCAGTTCTCTGTGATACAATAAGTTTTTGTCCTGCCTCTTAAATTTAGTTCTTGTGGCATGACACGTCTCTAAACTTACCATCGCATTTGCATGAGGGCCTGCTGAAAGGTAATGCCTCCAAATGCATTATACGAAAATTCTTAAAGCTTTTTAAACAAAACAAACGTTATTGATATTCTACATCTGTAGCTTGTAACACGGCGGTGTGTAACAGAACTATGTTAGTGCGTGGGAAACAGCGTGCTGTAATAAAGTTTCGAATTCTAAGAATTCGTTACTCATGGAGCACCCTCTCCTTCAGAAGATTGTGATTTGGACAAGCGGGGCCCTTGCTCCCTTTCTCCTTTAATCTAGAATTCCTTACAGAATTCTCACACACTTCTAAAAGTGAGTAGAGCACCCTCAGTTCTCTGTGATACAATAAGTTTTTGTCCTGCCTCTTAAATTTAGTTCTTGTGGCATGACACGTCTCTAAACTTACCATCGCATTTGCATGAGGGCCTGCTGAAAGGTAATGCCTCCAAATGCATTATATGAAAATTCTTAAAGCTTTGTAAACAAAACAAACGTTATTGATATTCTACATCTGTAGCTTGTAACACGGCGGTGTGTAACAGAACTATGTTAGTGCGTGGGAAACAGCGTGCTGTAATAAAGTTTCGAATTCTAAGAATTCGTTACTCATGGAGCACCCTCTCCTTCAGAAGATTGTGATTTGGACAAGCGGGGCCCTTGCTCCCTTTCTCCTTTAATCTAGAATTCCTTACAGAATTCTCACACACTTCTAAAAGTGAGTAGAGCACCCTCAGTTCTCTGTGATACAATAAGTTTTTGTCCTGCCTCTTAAATTTAGTTCTTGTGGCATGACACGTCTCTAAACTTACCATCGCATTTGCGTGAGGGCCTGCTGAAAGGTAATGCCTCCAAATGCATTATACGAAAATTCTTAAAGCTTTTTAAACAAAACAAACGTTATTGATATTCTACATCTGTAGCTTGTAACACGGCGGTGTGTAACAGAACTAAGTGCGTGGGAAACAGCGTGCTGCAATAAAGTTTCGAATTCTAAGAATTCGTTACTCATGGAGCACCCTCTCCTTCAGAAGATTGTGATTTGGACAAGCGGGGCCCTTGCTCCCTTTCTCCTTTAATCTAGAATTCCTTACAGAATTCTCACACACTTCTAAACGTGAGTAGAGCACCCTCAGTTCTCTGTGATACAATAAGTTTTTGTCCTGCCTCTTAAATTTAGTTCTTGTGGCATGACACGTCTCTAAACTTACCATCGCATTTGCATGAGGGCCTGCTGAAAGGTAATGCCTCCAAATGCATTATACGAAAATTCTTAAAGCTTTTTAAACAAAACAAACGTTATTGATATTCTACATCTGTAGCTTGTAACACGGCGGTGTGTAACAGAACTATGTTAGTGCGTGGGAAACAGCGTGCTGTAATAAAGTTTCGAATTCTAAGAATTCGTTACTCATGGAGCACCCTCTCCTTCAGAAGATTGTGATTTGGACAAGCGGGGCCCTTGCTCCCTTTCTCCTTTAATCTAGAATTCCTTACAGAATTCTCACACACTTCTAAAAGTGAGTAGAGCACCCTCAGTTCTCTGTGATACAATAAGTTTTTGTCCTGCCTCTTAAATTTAGTTCTTGTGGCATGACACGTCTCTAAACTTACCATCGCATTTGCATGAGGGCCTGCTGAAAGGTAATGCCTCCAAATGCATTATACGAAAATTCTTAAAGCTTTTTAAACAAAACAAACGTTATTGATATTCTACATCTGTAGCTTGTAACACGGCGGTGTGTAACAGAACTATGTTAGTGCGTGGGAAACAGCGTGCTGTAATAAAGTTTCGAATTCTAAGAATTCGTTACTCATGGAGCACCCTCTCCTTCAGAAGATTGTGATTTGGACAAGCGGGGCCCTTGCTCCCTTTCTCCTTTAATCTAGAATTCCTTACAGAATTCTCACACACTTCTAAAAGTGAGTAGAGCACCCTCAGTTCTCTGTGATACAATAAGTTTTTGTCCTGCCTCTTAAATTTAGTTCTTGTGGCATGACACGTCTCTAAACTTACCATCGCATTTGCATGAGGGCCTGCTGAAAGGTAATGCCTCCAAATGCATTATATGAAAATTCTTAAAGCTTTGTAAACAAAACAAACGTTATTGATATTCTACATCTGTAGCTTGTAACACGGCGGTGTGTAACAGAACTATGTTAGTGCGTGGGAAACAGCGTGCTGTAATAAAGTTTCGAATTCTAAGAATTCGTTACTCATGGAGCACCCTCTCCTTCAGAAGATTGTGATTTGGACAAGCGGGGCCCTTGCTCCCTTTCTCCTTTAATCTAGAATTCCTTACAGAATTCTCACACACTTCTAAAAGTGAGTAGAGCACCCTCAGTTCTCTGTGATACAATAAGTTTTTGTCCTGCCTCTTAAATTTAGTTCTTGTGGCATGACACGTCTCTAAACTTACCATCGCATTTGCGTGAGGGCCTGCTGAAAGGTAATGCCTCCAAATGCATTATACGAAAATTCTTAAAGCTTTTTAAACAAAACAAACGTTATTGATATTCTACATCTGTAGCTTGTAACACGGCGGTGTGTAACAGAACTAAGTTAGTGCGTGGGAAACAGCGTGCTGTAATAAAGTTTCGAATTCTAAGAATTCGTTACTCATGGAGCACCCTCTCCTTCAGAAGATTGTGATTTGGACAAGCGGGGCCCTTGCTCCCTTTCTCCTTTAATCTAGAATTCCTTACAGAATTCTCACACACTTCTAAAAGTGAGTAGAGCACCCTCAGTTCTCTGTGATACAATAAGTTTTTGTCCTGCCTCTTAAATTTAGTTCTTGTGGCATGACACGTCTCTAAACTTACCATCGCATTTGCGTGAGGGCCTGCTGAAAGGTAATGCCTCCAAATGCATTATACGAAAATTCTTAAAGCTTTTTAAACAAAACAAACGTTATTGATATTCTACATCTGTAGCTTGTAACACGGCGGTGTGTAACAGAACTATGTTAGTGCGTGGGAAACAGCGTGCTGTAATAAAGTTTCGAATTCTAAGAATTCGTTACTCATGGAGCACCCACTCCTTCAGAAGATTGTGATTTGGACAAGCGGGGCCCTTGCTCCCTTTCTCCTTTAATCTAGAATTCCTTACAGAATTCTCACACACTTCTAAATGTGAGTAGAGCACCCTCAGTTCTCTGTGATACAATAAGTTTTTGTCCTGCCTCTTAAATTTAGTTCTTGTGGCATGACACGTCTCTAAACTTACCATCGCATTTGCATGAGGGCCTGCTGAAAGGTAATGCCTCCAAATGCATTATACGAAAATTCTTAAAGCTTTTTAAACAAAACAAACGTTATTGATATTCTACATCTGTAGCTTGTAACACGGCGGTGTGTAACAGAACTAAGTGCGTGGGAAACAGCGTGCTGCAATAAAGTTTCGAATTCTAAGAATTCGTTACTCATGGAGCACCCTCTCCTTCAGAAGATTGTGATTTGGACAAGCGGGGCCCTTGCTCCCTTTCTCCTTTAATCTAGAATTCCTTACAGAATTCTCACACACTTCTAAAAGTGAGTAGAGCACCCTCAGTTCTCTGTGATACAATAAGTTTTTGTCCTGCCTCTTAAATTTAGTTCTTGTGGCATGACACGTCTCTAAACTTACCATCGCATTTGCATGAGGGCCTGCTGAAAGGTAATGCCTCCAAATGCATTATACGAAAATTCTTAAAGCTTTTTAAACAAAACAAACGTTATTGATATTCTACATCTGTAGCTTGTAACACGGCGGTGTGTAACAGAACTATGTTAGTGCGTGGGAAACAGCGTGCTGCAACAAAGTTTCGAATTCTAAGAATTCGTTACTCATGGAGCACCCTCTCCTTCAGAAGATTGTGATTTGGACAAGCGGGGCCCTTGCTCCCTTTCTCCTTTAATCTAGAATTCCTTACAGAATTCTCACACACTTCTAAAAGTGAGTAGAGCACCCTCAGTTCTCTGTGATACAATAAGTTTTTGTCCTGCCTCTTAAATTTAGTTCTTGTGGCATGACACGTCTCTAAACTTACCATCGCATTTGCATGAGGGCCTGCTGAAAGGTAATGCCTCCAAATGCATTATATGAAAATTCTTAAAGCTTTTTAAACAAAACAAACGTTATTGATATTCTACATCTGTAGCTTGTAACACGGCGGTGTGTAACAGAACTATGTTAGTGCGTGGGAAACAGCGTGCTGCAATAAAGTTTCGAATTCTAAGAATTCGTTACTCATGGAGCACCCTCTCCTTCAGAAGATTGTGATTTGGACAAGCGGGGCCCTTGCTCCCTTTCTCCTTTAATCTAGAATTCCTTACAGAATTCTCACACACTTCTAAAAGTGAGTAGAGCACCCTCAGTTCTCTGTGATACAATAAGTTTTTGTCCTGCCTCTTAAATTTAGTTCTTGTGGCATGACACGTCTCTAAACTTACCATCGCATTTGCGTGAGGGCCTGCTGAAAGGTAATGCCTCCAAATGCATTATACGAAAATTCTTAAAGCTTTTTAAACAAAACAAACGTTATTGATATTCTACATCTGTAGCTTGTAACACGGCGGTGTGTAACAGAACTATGTTAGTGCGTGGGAAACAGCGTGCTGCAATAAAGTTTCGAATTCTACGAATTCGTTACTCATGGAGCACCCTCTCCTTCAGAAGATTGTGATTTGGACAAGCGGGGCCCTTGCTCCCTTTCTCCTTTAATCTAGAATTCCTTACAGAATTCTCACACACTTCTAAAAGTGAGTAGAGCACCCTCAGTTCTCTGTGATACAATAAGTTTTTGTCCTGCCTCTTAAATTTAGTTCTTGTGGCATGACACGTCTCTAAACTTACCATCGCATTTGCATGAGGGCTTGCTGAAAGGTAATGCCTCCAAATGCATTATACGAAAATTCTTAAAGCTTTTTAAACAAAACAAACGTTATTGATATTCTACATCTGTAGCTTGTAACACGGCGGTGTGTAACAGAACTATGTTAGTGCGTGGGAAACAGCGTGCTGCAATAAAGTTTCGAATTCTACGAATTCGTTACTCATGGAGCACCCTCTCCTTCAGAAGATTGTGATTTGGACAAGCGGGGCCCTTGCTCCCTTTCTCCTTTAATCTAGAATTCCTTACAGAATTCTCACACACTTCTAAAAGTGAGTAGAGCACCCTCAGTTCTCTGTGATACAATAAGTTTTTGTCCTGCCTCTTAAATTTAGTTCTTGTGGCATGACACGTCTCTAAACTTACCATCGCATTTGCGTGAGGGCCTGCTGAAAGGTAATGCCTCCAAATGCATTATACGAAAATTCTTAAAGCTTTTTAAACAAAACAAACGTTATTGATATTCTACATCTGTAGCTTGTAACACGGCGGTGTGTAACAGAACTATGTTAGTGCGTGGGAAACAGCGTGCTGTAATAAAGTTTCGAATTCTAAGAATTCGTTACTCATGGAGCACCCTCTCCTTCAGAAGATTGTGATTTGGACAAGCGGGGCCCTTGCTCCCTTTCTCCTTTAATCTAGAATTCCTTACAGAATTCTCACACACTTCTAAAAGTGAGTAGAGCACCCTCAGTTCTCTGTGATACAATAAGTTTTTGTCCTGCCTCTTAAATTTAGTTCTTGTGGCATGACACGTCTCTAAACTTACCATCGCATTTGCGTGAGGGCCTGCTGAAAGGTAATGCTTCCAAATGCATTATACGAAAATTCTTAAAGCTTTTTAAACAAAACAAACGTTATTGATATTCTACATCTGTAGCTTGTAACACGGCGGTGTGTAACAGAACTAAGTGCGTGGGAAACAGCGTGCTGCAATAAAGTTTCGAATTCTAAGAATTCGTTACTCATGGAGCACCCTCTCCTTCAGAAGATTGTGATTTGGACAAGCGGGGCCCTTGCTCCCTTTCTCCTTTAATCTAGAATTCCTTACAGAATTCTCACACACTTCTAAATGTGAGTAGAGCACCCTCAGTTCTCTGTGATACAGTAAGTTTTTGTCCTGCCTCTTAAATTTAGTTCTTGTGGCATGACACGTCTCTAAACTTACCATCGCATTTGCATGAGGGCCTGCTGAAAGGTAATGCCTCCAAATGCATTATACGAAAATTCTTAAAGCTTTTTAAACAAAACAAACGTTATTGCTATTCTACATCTGTAGCTTGTAACACGGCGGTGTGTAACAGAACTAAGTGCGTGGGAAACAGCGTGCTGCAATAAAGTTTCGAATTCTAAGAATTCGTTACTCATGGAGCACCCTCTCCTTCAGAAGATTGTGATTTGGACAAGCGGGGCCCTTGCTCCCTTTCTCCTTTAATCTAGAATTCCTTACAGAATTCTCACACACTTCTAAAAGTGAGTAGAGCACCCTCAGTTCTCTGTGATACAATAAGTTTTTGTCCTGCCTCTTAAATTTAGTTCTTGTGGCATGACACGTCTCTAAACTTACCATCGCATTTGCATGAGGGCCTGCTGAAAGGTAATGCCTCCAAATGCATTATACGAAAATTCTTAAAGCTTTTTAAACAAAACAAACGTTATTGATATTCTACATCTGTAGCTTGTAACACGGCGGTGTGTAACAGAACTATGTTAGTGCGTGGGAAACAGCGTGCTGCAACAAAGTTTCGAATTCTAAGAATTCGTTACTCATGGAGCACCCTCTCCTTCAGAAGATTGTGATTTGGACAAGCGGGGCCCTTGCTCCCTTTCTCCTTTAATCTAGAATTCCTTACAGAATTCTCACACACTTCTAAAAGTGAGTAGAGCACCCTCAGTTCTCTGTGATACAATAAGTTTTTGTCCTGCCTCTTAAATTTAGTTCTTGTGGCATGACACGTCTCTAAACTTACCATCGCATTTGCATGAGGGCCTGCTGAAAGGTAATGCCTCCAAATGCATTATACGAAAATTCTTAAAGCTTTTTAAACAAAATAAACGTTATTGATATTCTACATCTGTAGCTTGTAACACGGCGGTGTGTAACAGAACTAAGTGCGTGGGAAACAGCGTGCTGCAATAAAGTTTCGAATTCTAAGAATTCGTTACTCATGGAGCAACCTCTCCTTCAGAAGATTGTGATTTGGACAAGCGGGGCCCTTGCTCCCTTTCTCCTTTAATCTAGAATTCCTTACAGAATTCTCACACACTTCTAAAAGTGAGTAGAGCACTCTCAGTTCATTGTGATACAATAAGTTTTTGTCCTGCCTCTTAAATTTAGTTCTTGTGGCATGACACGTCTCTAAACTTACCATCGCATTTGCATGAGGGCCTGCTGAAAGGTAATGCCTCCAAATGCATTATACGAAAATTCTTAAAGCTTTTTAAACAAAACAAACGTTATTGATATTCTACATCTGTAGCTTGTGACACGGCGGTGTGTAACAGAACTAAGTGCGTGGGAAACAGCGTGCTGCAATAAAGTTTCGAATTCTAAGAATTCGTTACTCATGGAGCACCCTCTCCTTCAGAAGATTGTGATTTGGACAAGCGGGGCCCTTGCTCCCTTTCTCCTTTAATCTAGAATTCCTTACAGAATTCTCACACACTTCTAAAAGTGAGTAGAGCACCCTCAGTTCTCTGTGATACAATAAGTTTTTGTCCTGCCTCTTAAATTTAGTTCTTGTGGCATGACACGTCTCTAAACTTACCATCGCATTTGCATGAGGGCCTGCTGAAAGGTAATGCCTCCAAATGCATTATACGAAAATCCTTAAAGCTTTTTAAACAAAACAAACGTTATTGATATTCTACATCTGTAGCTTGTAACACGGCGGTGTGTAACAGAACTAAGTGTGTGGGAAACAGCGTGCTGCAATAAAGTTTCGAATTCTAAGAATTCGTTACTCATGGAGCACCCTCTCCTTCAGAAGATTGTGATTTGGACAAGCGGGGCCCTTGCTCCCTTTCTCCTTTAATCTAGAATTCCTTACAGAATTCTCACACACTTCTAAAAGTGAGTAGAGCACCCTCAGTTCTCTGTGATACAATAAGTTTTTGTCCTGCCTCTTAAATTTAGTTCTTGTGGCATGACACGTCTCTAAACTTACCATCGCATTTGCATGAGGGCCTGCTGAAAGGTAATGCCTCCAAATGCATTATACGAAAATTCTTAAAGCTTTTTAAACAAAACAAACGTTATTGATATTCTACATCTGTAGCTTGTAACACGGCGGTGTGTAACAGAACTATGTTAGTGAGTGGGAAACAGCGTGCTGTAATAAAGTTTCGAATTCTAAGAATTCGTTACTCATGGAGCACCCTCTCCTTCAGAAGATTGTGATTTGGACAAGCGGGGCCCTTGTTCTCTTTCTCCTTTAATCTAGAATTCCTTACAGAATTCTCACACACTTCTAAAAGTGAGTTGAGCACCCTCAGTTCTCTGTGATACAATAAGTTTTTGTCCTGCCTCTTAAATTTAGTTCTTGTGGCATGACACGTCTCTAAACTTACCATCGCATTTGCATGAGGGCCTGCTGAAAGGTAATGCCTCCAAATGCATTATACGAAAATTCTTAAAGCTTTTTAAACAAAATAAACGTTATTGATATTCTACATCTGTAGCTTGTAACACGGCGGTGTGTAACAGAACTAAGTGCGTGGGAAACAGCGTGCTGCAATAAAGTTTCGAATTCTAAGAATTCGTTACTCATGGAGCAACCTCTCCTTCAGAAGATTGTGATTTGGACAAGCGGGGCCCTTGCTCCCTTTCTCCTTTAATCTAGAATTCCTTACAGAATTCTCACACACTTCTAAAAGTGAGTAGAGCACCCTCAGTTCTCTGTGATACAATAAGTTTTTGTCCTGCCTCTTAAATTTAGTTCTTGTGGCATGACACGTCTCTAAACTTACCATCGCATTTGCATGAGGGCCTGCTGAAAGGTAATGCCTCCAAATGCATTATACGAAAATTCTTAAAGCTTTTTAAACAAAACAAACGTTATTGATATTCTACATCTGTAGCTTGTAACACGGCGGTGTGTAACAGAACTATGTTAGTGAGTGGGAAACAGCGTGCTGTAATAAAGTTTCGAATTCTAAGAATTCGTTACTCATGGAGCACCCTCTCCTTCAGAAGATTGTGATTTGGACAAGCGGGGCCCTTGCTCCCTTTCTCCTTTAATCTAGAATTCCTTACAGAATTCTCACACACTTCTAAAAGTGAGTAGAGCACCCTCAGTTCTCTGTGATACAATAAGTTTTTGTCCTGCCTCTTAAATTTAGTTCTTGTGGCATGACACGTCTCTAAACTTACCATCGCATTTGCATGAGGGCCTGCTGAAAGGTAATGCCTCCAAATGCATTATACGAAAATTCTTAAAGCTTTTTAAACAAAACAAACGTTATTGATATTCTACATCTGTAGCTTGTGACACGGCGGTGTGTAACAGAACTAAGTGCGTGGGAAACAGCGTGCTGCAATAAAGTTTCGAATTCTAAGAATTCGTTACTCATGGAGCACCCTCTCCTTCAGAAGATTGTGATTTGGACAAGCGGGGCCCTTGCTCCCTTTCTCCTTTAATCTAGAATTCCTTACAGAATTCTCACACACTTCTAAAAGTGAGTAGAGCACCCTCAGTTCTCTGTGATACAATAAGTTTTTGTCCTGCCTCTTAAATTTAGTTCTTGTGGCATGACACGTCTCTAAACTTACCATCGCATTTGCATGAGGGCCTGCTGAAAGGTAATGCCTCCAAATGCATTATACGAAAATCCTTAAAGCTTTTTAAACAAAACAAACGTTATTGATATTCTACATCTGTAGCTTGTAACACGGCTTTGTGTAACAGAAGTAAGTGTGTGGGAAACAGCGTGCTGCAACAAAGTTTCGAATTCTAAGAATTCGTTACTCATGGAGCACCCTCTCCTTCAGAAGATTGTGATTTGGACAAGCGGGGCCCTTGCTCCCTTTCTCCTTTAATCTAGAATTCCTTACAGAATTCTCACACACTTCTAAAAGTGAGTAGAGCACCCTCAGTTCTCTGTGATACAATAAGTTTTTGTCCTGCCTCTTAAATTTAGTTCTTGTGGCATGACACGTCTCTAAACTTACCATCGCATTTGCATGAGGGCCTGCTGAAAGGTAATGCCTCCAAATTCATTATACGAAAATTCTTAAAGCTTTTTAAACAAAACAAACGTTATTGATATTCTACATCTGTAGCTTGTAACACGGCGGTGTGTAACAGAACTAAGTGCGTGGGAAACAGCGTGCTGCAATAAAGTTTCGAATTCTAAGAATTCGTTACTCATGGAGCACCCTCTCCTTCAGAAGATTGTGATTTGGACAAGCGGGGCCCTTGCTCCCTTTCTCCTTTAATCTAGAATTCCTTACAGAATTCTCACACACTTCTAAAAGTGAGTAGAGCACCCTCAGTTCTCTGTGATACAATAAGTTTTTGTCCTGCCTCTTAAATTTAGTTCTTGTGGCATGACACGTCTCTAAACTTACCATCGCATTTGCATGAGGGCCTGCTGAAAGGTAATGCCTCCAAATGCATTATACGAAAATCCTTAAAGCTTTTTAAACAAAACAAACGTTATTGATATTCTACATCTGTAGCTTGTAACACGGCTTTGTGTAACAGAAGTAAGTGTGTGGGAAACAGCGTGCTGCAACAAAGTTTCGAATTCTAAGAATTCGTTACTCATGGAGCACCCTCTCCTTCAGAAGATTGTGATTTGGACAAGCGGGGCCCTTGCTCCCTTTCTCCTTTAATCTAGAATTCCTTACAGAATTCTCACACACTTCTAAAAGTGAGTAGAGCACCCTCAGTTCTCTGTGATACAATAAGTTTTTGTCCTGCCTCTTAAATTTAGTTCTTGTGGCATGACACGTCTCTAAACTTACCATCGCATTTGCATGAGGGCCTGCTGAAAGGTAATGCCTCCAAATGCATTATACGAAAATCCTTAAAGCTTTTTAAACAAAACAAACGTTATTGATATTCTACATCTGTAGCTTGTAACACGGCTTTGTGTAACAGAAGTAAGTGTGTGGGAAACAGCGTGCTGCAACAAAGTTTCGAATTCTAAGAATTCGTTACTCATGGAGCACCCTCTCCTTCAGAAGATTGTGATTTGGACAAGCGGGGCCCTTGCTCCCTTTCTCCTTTAATCTAGAATTCCTTACAGAATTCTCACACACTTCTAAAAGTGAGTAGAGCACCCTCAGTTCTCTGTGATACAATAAGTTTTTGTCCTGCCTCTTAAATTTAGTTCTTGTGGCATGACACGTCTCTAAACTTACCATCGCATTTGCATGAGGGCCTGCTGAAAGGTAATGCCTCCAAATTCATTATACGAAAATTCTTAAAGCTTTTTAAACAAAACAAACGTTATTGATATTCTACATCTGTAGCTTGTAACACGGCGGTGTGTAACAGAACTAAGTGCGTGGGAAACAGCGTGCTGCAATAAAGTTTCGAATTCTAAGAATTCGTTACTCATGGAGCACCCTCTCCTTCAGAAGATTGTGATTTGGACAAGCGGGGCCCTTGCTCCCTTTCTCCTTTAATCTAGAATTCCTTACAGAATTCTCACACACTTCTAAAAGTGAGTAGAGCACCCTCAGTTCTCTGTGATACAATAAGTTTTTGTCCTGCCTCTTAAATTTAGTTCTTGTGGCATGACACGTCTCTAAACTTACCATCGCATTTGCATGAGGGCCTGCTGAAAGGTAATGCCTTCAAATGCATTATACGAAAATTCTTAAAGCTTTTTAAACAAAACAAACGTTATTGATATTCTACGTCTGTAGCTTGTAACACGGCGGTGTGTAACAGAACTAAGTGCGTGGGAAACAGCGTGCTGCAATAAAGTTTCGAATTCTAAGAATTCGTTACTCATGGAGCACCCTCTCCTTCAGAAGATTGTGATTTGGACAAGCGGGGCCCTTGCTCCCTTTCTCCTTTAATCTAGAATTCCTTACAGAATTCTCACACACTTCTAAAAGTGAGTAGAGCACCCTCAGTTCTCTGTGATACAATAAGTTTTTGTCCTGCCTCTTAAATTTAGTTCTTGTGGCATGACACGTCTCTAAACTTACCATCGCATTTGCATGAGGGCCTGCTGAAAGGTAATGCCTCCAAATGCATTATACGAAAATTCTTAAAGCTTTTTAAACAAAACAAACGTTATTGATATTCTACATCTGTAGCTTGTAACACGGCGGTGTGTAACAGAACTAAGTGCGTGGGAAACAGCGTGCTGCAATAAAGTTTCGAATTCTAAGAATTCGTTACTCATGGAGCACCCTCTCCTTCAGAAGATTGTGATTTGGACAAGCGGGGCCCTTGCTCCCTTTCTCCTTTAATCTAGAATTCCTTACAGAATTCTCACACACTTCTAAAAGTGAGTAGAGCACTCTCAGTTCTCTGTGATACAATAAGTTTTTGTCCTGCCTCTTAAATTTAGTTCTTGTGGCATGACACGTCTCTAAACTTACCATCGCATTTGCATGAGGGCCTGCTGAAAGGTAATGCCTCCAAATGCATTATACGAAAATTCATAAAGCTTTTTAAGCAAAACAAACGTTATTGATATTCTACATCTGTAGCTTGTAACACGGCGGTGTGTAACAGAACTAAGTGCGTGGGAAACAGCGTGCTGCAATAAAGTTTCGAATTCTAAGAATTCGTTACTCATGGAGCACCCTCTCCTTCAGAAGATTGTGATTTGGACAAGCGGGGCCCTTGCTCCCTTTCTCCTTTAATCTAGAATTCCTTACAGAATTCTCACACACTTCTAAAAGTGAGTAGAGCACCCTCAGTTCTCTGTGATACAATAAGTTTTTGTCCTGCCTCTTAAATTTAGTTCTTGTGGCATGACACGTCTCTAAACTTACCATCGCATTTGCATGAGGGCCTGCTGAAAGGTAATGCCTCCAAATGCATTATACGAAAATTCTTAAAGCTTTTTAAACAAAACAAACGTTATTGATATTCTACATCTGTAGCTTGTAACACGGCGGTGTGTAACAGAACTAAGTGCGTGGGAAACAGCGTGCTGCAATAAAGTTTCGAATTCTAAGAATTCGTTACTCATGGAGCACCCTCTCCTTCAGAAGATTGTGATTTGGACAAGCGGGGCCCTTGCTCCCTTTCTCCTTTAATCTAGAATTCCTTACAGAATTCTCACACACTTCTAAAAGTGAGTAGAGCACCCTCAGTTCTCTGTGATACAATAAGTTTTTGTCCTGCCTCTTAAATTTAGTTCTTGTGGCATGACACGTCTCTAAACTTACCATCGCATTTGCATGAGGGCCTGCTGAAAGGTAATGCCTCCAAATGCATTATATGAAAATTCTTAAAGCTTTTTAAACAAAACAAACGTTATTGATATTCTACATCTGTAGCTTGTAACACGGCGGTGTGTAACAGAACTAAGTGCGTGGGAAACAGCGTGCTGTAATAAAGTTTCGAATTCTAAGAATTCGTTACTCATGGAGCACCCTCTCCTTCAGAAGATTGTGATTTGGACAAGCGGGGCCCTTGCTCCCTTTCTCCTTTAATCTAGAATTCCTTACAGAATTCTCACACACTTCTAAAAGTGAGTAGAGCACCCTCAGTTCTCTGTGATACAATAAGTTTTTGTCCTGCCTCTTAAATTTAGTTCTTGTGGCATGACACGTCTCTAAACTTACCATCGCATTTGCATGAGGGCCTGCTGAAAGGTAATGCCTCCAAATGCATTATATGAAAATTCTTAAAGCTTTTTAAACAAAACAAACGTTATTGATATTCTACATCTGTAGCTTGTAACACGGCGGTGTGTAACAGAACTATGTTAGTGAGTGGGAAACAGCGTGCTGTAATAAAGTTTCGAATTCTAAGAGTTCGTTACTCATGGAGCACCCTCTCCTTCAGAAGATTGTGATTTGGACAAGCGGGGCCCTTGCTCCCTTTCTCCTTTAATCTAGAATTCCTTACAGAATTCTCACACACTTCTAAAAGTGAGTAGAGCACCCTCAGTTCTCTGTGATACAATAAGTTTTTGTCCTGCCTCTTAAATTTAGTTCTTGTGGCATGACACGTCTCTAAACTTACCATCGCATTTGCATGAGGGCCTGCTGAAAGGTAATGCCTCCAAATGCATTATAATAAAATTCTTAAAGCTTTTTAAACAATACAAACGTTATTGATATTCTACATCTGTAGCTTGTAACACGGCGGTGTGTAACAGAACTAAGTGCGTGGGAAACAGCGTGCTGTAATAAAGTTTCGAATTCTAAGAATTCGTTACTCATGGAGCACCCTCTCCTTCAGAAGATTGTGATTTGGACAAGCGGGGCCCTCGCTCCCTTTCTCCTTTAATCTAGAATTCCTTACAGAATTCTCACACACTTCTAAAAGTGAGTAGAGCACCCTCAGTTCTCTGTGATACAATAAGTTTTTGTCCTGCCTCTTAAATTTAGTTCTTGTGGCATGACACGTCTCTAAACTTACCATCGCATTTGCATGAGGGCCTGCTGAAAGGTAATGCCTGCAAATGCATTATATGAAAATTCTTAAAGCTTTTTAAACAAAACAAACGTTATTGATATTCTACATCTGTAGCTTGTAACACGGCGGTGTGTAACAGAACTATGTTAGTGCGTGGGAAACAGCGTGCTGTAATAAAGTTTCGAATTCTAAGAATTCGTTACTCATGGAGCACCCTCTCCTTCAGAAGATTGTGATTTGGACAAGCGGGGCCCTTGCTCCCTTTCTCCTTTAATCTAGAATTCCTTACAGAATTCTCACACACTTCTAAAAGTGAGTAGGGCACCCTCAGTTCTCTGTGATACAATAAGTTTTTGTCCTGCCTCTTAAATTTAGTTCTTGTGGCATGACACGTCTCTAAACTTACCATCGCATTTGCATGAGGGCCTGCTGAAAGGTAATGCCTCCAAATGCATTATATGAAAATTCTTAAAGCTTTGTAAACAAAACAAACGTTATTGATATTCTACATCTGTAGCTTGTAACACGGCGGTGTGTAACAGAACTATGTTAGTGCGTGGGAAACAGCATGCTGCAATAAAGTTTCGAATTCTAAGAATTCGTTACTCATGGAGCACCCTCTCCTTCAGAAGATTGTGATTTGGACAAGCGGGGCCCTTGCTCCCTTTCTCCTTTAATCTAGAATTCCTTACAGAATTCTCACACACTTCTAAAAGTGAGTAGAGCACCCTCAGTTCTCTGTGATACAATAAGTTTTTGTCCTGCCTCTTAAATTTAGTTCTTGTGGCATGACACGTCTCTAAACTTACCATCACATTTGCATGAGGGCCTGCTGAAAGGTAATGCCTCCAAATGCATTATATGAAAATTCTTAAAGCCTATTAAACAAAACAAACGTTATTGATATTCTACATCTGTAGCTTGTAACACGGCGGTGTGTAACAGAACTATGTTAGTGCGTGGGAAACAGCGTGCTGCAATAAAGTTTCGAATTCTAAGAATTCGTTACTCATGGAGCACCCTCTCCTTCAGAAGATTGTGATTTGGACAAGCGGGGCCTTGCTCCCTTTCTCCTTTAATCTAGAATTCCTTACAGAATTCTCACACACTTCTAAAAGTGAGTAGAGCACCCTCAGTTCTCTGTGATACAATAAGTTTTTGTCCTGCCTCTTAAATTTAGTTCTTGTGGCATGACACGTCTCTAAACTTACCATCGCATTTGCATGAGGGCCTGCTGAAAGGTAATGCCTCCAAATGCATTATATGAAAATTCTTAAAGCTTTTTAAACAAAACAAACGTTATTGATATTCTACATCTGTAGCTTGTAACACGGCGGTGTGTAACAGAACTATGTTAGTGCGTGGGAAACAGCGTGCTGTAATAAAGTTTCGAATTCTAAGAATTCGTTACTCATGGAGCACCCTCTCCTTCAGAAGATTGTGATTTGGACAAGCGGGGCCCTTGCTCCCTTTCTCCTTTAATCTAGAGTTCCTTACAGAATTCTCACACACTTCTAAAAGTGAGTAGAGCACCCTCAGTTCTCTGTGATACAATAAGTTTTTGTCCTGCCTCTTAAATTTAGTTCTTGTGGCATGACACGTCTCTAAACTTACCATCGCATTTGCATGAGGGCCTGCTGAAAGGTAATGCCTCCAAATGCATTATATGAAAATTCTTAAAGCCTTTTAAACAAAACAAACGTTATTGATATTCTACATCTGTAGCTTGTAACACGGCGGTGTGTAACAGAACTATGTTAGTGCGTGGGAAACAGCGTGCTGCAATAAAGTTTCGAATTCTAAGAATTCGTTACTCACGGAGCACCCTCTCCTTCAGAAGATTGTGATTTGGACAAGCGGGGCCTTGCTCCCTTTCTCCTTTAATCTAGAATTCCTTACAGAATTCTCACACACTTCTAAAAGTGAGTAGAGCACCCTCAGTTCTCTGTGATACAATAAGTTTTTGTCCTGCCTCTTAAATTTAGTTCTTGTGGCATGACACGTCTCTAAACTTACCATCGCATTTGCATGAGGGCCTGCTGAAAGGTAATGCCTCCAAATGCATTATATGAAAATTCTTAAAGCTTTTTAAACAAAACAAACGTTATTGATATTCTACATCTGTAGCTTGTAACACGGCGGTGTGTAACAGAACTATGTTAGTGCGTGGGAAACAGCGTGCTGTAATAAAGTTTCGAATTCTAAGAATTCGTTACTCATGGAGCACCCTCTCCTTCAGAAGATTGTGATTTGGACAAGCGGGGCCCTTGCTCCCTTTCTCCTTTAATCTAGAGTTCCTTACAGAATTCTCACACACTTCTAAAAGTGAGTAGAGCACCCTCAGTTCTCTGTGATACAATAAGTTTTTGTCCTGCCTCTTAAATTTAGTTCTTGTGGCATGACACGTCTCTAAACTTACCATCGCATTTGCATGAGGGCCTGCTGAAAGGTAATGCCTCCAAATGCATTATATGAAAATTCTTAAAGCTTTTTAAACAAAACAAACGTTATTGATATTCTACATCTGTAGCTTGTAACACTGCGGTGTGTAACAGAACTATGTTAGTGTGTGGGAAACAGCGTGCTGCAATAAAGTTTCGAATTCAGAGAATTCGTTACTCATGGAGCACCCTCTCCTTCAGAAGATTGTGATTTGGACAAGCGGGGCCCTTGCTCCCTTTCTCCTTTAATCTAGAATTCCTTACAGAATTCTCACACACTTCTAAAAGTGAGTAGAGCACCCTCAGTTCTCTGTGATACAATAAGTTTTTGTCCTGCCTCTTAAATTTAGTTCTTGTGGCATGACACGTCTCTAAACTTACCATCGCATTTGCATGAGGGCCTGCTGAAAGGTAATGCCTCCAAATGCATTATATGAAAATTCTTAAAGCTTTTTAAACAAAACAAACGTTATTGATATTCTACATCTGTAGCTTGTAACACGGCGGTGTGAAACAGAACTAAGTGCGTGGGAAACAGCGAGCTGTAATAAAGTTTCGAATTCTAAGAATTCGTTACTCATGGAGCACCCTCTCCTTCAGAAGATTGTGATTTGGACAAGCGGGGCCCTTGCTCCCTTTCTCCTTTAATCTAGAATTCCTTACAGAATTCTCACACACTTCTAAAAGTGAGTAGAGCACCCTCAGTTCTCTGTGATACAATAAGTTTTTGTCCTGCCTCTTAAATTTAGTTCTTGTGGCATGACACGTCTCTAAACTTACCATCGCATTTGCATGAGGGCCTGCTGAAAGGTAATGCCTCCAAATGCATTATAATAAAATTCTTAAAGCTTTTTAAACAATACAAACGTTATTGATATTCTACATCTGTAGCTTGTAACACGGCGGTGTGTAACAGAACTAAGTGCGTGGGAAACAGTGTGCTGTAATAAAGTTTCGAATTCTAAGAATTCGTTACTCATGGAGCACCCTCTCCTTCAGAAGATTGTGATTTGGACAAGCGGGGCCCTCGCTCCCTTTCTCCTTTAATCTAGAATTCCTTACAGAATTCTCACACACTTCTAAAAGTGAGTAGAGCACCCTCAGTTCTCTGTGATACAATAAGTTTTTGTCCTGCCTCTTAAATTTAGTTCTTGTGGCATGACACGTCTCTAAACTTACCATCGCATTTGCATGAGGGCCTGCTGAAAGGTAATGCCTGCAAATGCATTATATGAAAATTCTTAAAGCTTTTTAAACAAAACAAACGTTATTGATATTCTACATCTGTAGCTTGTAACACTGCGGTGTGTAACAGAACTATGTTAGTGTGTGGGAAACAGCGTGCTGCAATAAAGTTTCGAATTCTGAGAATTCGTTACTCATGGAGCACCCTCTCCTTCAGAAGATTGTGATTTGGACAAGCGGGGCCCTTGCTCCCTTTCTCCTTTAATCTAGAATTCCTTACAGAATTCTCACACACTTCTAAAAGTGAGTAGAGCACCCTCAGTTCTCTGTGATACAATAAGTTTTTGTCCTGCCTCTTAAATTTAGTTCTTGGGGCATGACACGTCTCTAAACTTACCATCGCATTTGCATGAGGGCCTGCTGAAAGGTAATGCCTCCAAATGCATTATATGAAAATTCTTAAAGCTTTTTAAACAAAACAAACGTTATTGATATTCTACATCTGTAGCTTGTAACACGGCGGTGTGTAACAGAACTATGTTAGTGCGTGGGAAACAGCGTGCTGTAATAAAGTTTCGAATTCTAAGAGTTCGTTACTCATGGAGCACCCTCTCCTTCAGAAGATTGTGATTTGGACAAGCGGGGCCCTTGCTCCCTTTCTCCTTTAATCTAGAATTCCTTACAGAATTCTCACACACTTCTAAAAGTGAGTAGAGCACCCTCAGTTCTCTGTGATACAATAAGTTTTTGTCCTGCCTCTTAAATTTAGTTCTTGTGGCATGACATGTCTCTAAACTTACCATCGCATTTGCATGAGGGCCTGCTGAAAGGTAATGCCTCCAAATGCATTATAATAAAATTCTTAAAGCTTTTTAAACAAAACAAACGTTATTGATATTCTACATCTGTAGCTTGTAACACGGCGGTGTGTAACAGAACTAAGTGCGTGGGAAACAGCGTGCTGTAATAAAGTTTCGAATTCTAAGAATTCGTTACTCATGGAGCACCCTCTCCTTCAGAAGATTGTGATTTGGACAAGCGGGGCCCTCGCTCCCTTTCTCCTTTAATCTAGAATTCCTTACAGAATTCTCACACACTTCTAAAAGTGAGTAGAGCACCCTCAGTTCTCTGTGATACAATAAGTTTTTGTCCTGCCTCTTAAATTTAGTTCTTGTGGCATGACACGTCTCTAAACTTACCATCGCATTTGCATGAGGGCCTGCTGAAAGGTAATGCCTCCAAATGCATTATATGAAAATTCTTAAAGCTTTTTAAACAAAACAAACGTTATTGATATTCTACATCTGTAGCTTGTAACACGGCGGTGTGTAACAGAACTATGTTAGTGCGTGGGAAACAGCATGCTGCAATAAAGTTTCGAATTCTAAGAATTCGTTACTCATGGAGCACCCTCTCCTTCAGAAGATTGTGATTTGGACAAGCGGGGCCCTTGCTCCCTTTCTCCTTTAATCTAGAATTCCTTACAGAATTCTCACACACTTCTAAAAGTGAGTAGAGCACCCTCAGTTCTCTGTGATACAATAAGTTTTTGTCCTGCCTCTTAAATTTAGTTCTTGTGGCATGACACGTCTCTAAACTTACCATCACATTTGCATGAGGGCCTGCTGAAAGGTAATGCCTCCAAATGCATTATATGAAAATTCTTAAAGCCTTTTAAACAAAACAAACGTTATTGATATTCTACATCTGTAGCTTGTAACACGGCGGTGTGTAACAGAACTATGTTAGTGCGTGGGAAACAGCGTGCTGCAATAAAGCTTCGAATTCTAAGAATTCGTTACTCATGGAGCACCCTCTCCTTCAGAAGATTGTGATTTGGACAAGCGGGGCCTTGCTCCCTTTCTCCTTTAATCTAGAATTCCTTACAGAATTCTCACACACTTCTAAAAGTGAGTAGAGCACCCTCAGTTCTCTGTGATACAATAAGTTTTTGTCCTGCCTCTTAAATTTAGTTCTTGTGGCATGACACGTCTCTAAACTTACCATCGCATTTGCATGAGGGCCTGCTGAAAGGTAATGTCTCCAAATGCATTATATGAAAATTCTTAAAGCTTTTTAAACAAAACAAACGTTATTGATATTCTACATCTGTAGCTTGTAACACGGCGGTGTGTAACAGAACTATGTTAGTGCGTGGGAAACAGCGTGCTGCAATAAAGTTTCGAATTCTAAGAATTCGTTACTCATGGAGCACCCTCTCCTTCAGAAGATTGTGATTTGGACAAGCGGGGCCCTTGCTCCCTTTCTCCTTTAATCTAGAATTCCTTACAGAATTCTCACACACTTCTAAAAGTGAGTAGAGCACCCTCAGTTCTCTGTGATACAATAAGTTTTTGTCCTGCCTCTTAAATTTAGTTCTTGTGGCATGACACGTCTCTAAACTTACCATCGCATTTGCATGAGGGCCTGCTGAAAGGTAATGCCTCCAAATGCATTATATGAAAATTCTTAAAGCTTTTTAAACAAAACAAACGTTATTGATATTCTACATCTGTAGCTTGTAACACGGCGGTGTGTAACAGAACTATGTTAGTGCGTGGGAAACAGCGTGCTGCAATAAAGTTTCGAATTCTAAGAATTCGTTACTCATGGAGCACCCTCTCCTTCAGAAGATTGTGATTTGGACAAGCGGGGCCCTTGCTCCCTTTCTCCTTTAATCTAGAATTCCTTACAGAATTCTCACACACTTCTAAAAGTGAGTAGAGCACCCTCAGTTCTCTGTGATACAATAAGTTTTTGTCCTGCCTCTTAAATTTAGTTCTTGTGGCATGACACGTCTCTAAACTTACCATCGCATTTGCATGAGGGCCTGCTGAAAGGTAATGCCTCCAAATGCATTATATGAAAATTCTTAAAGCTTTTTAAACAAAACAAACGTTATTGATATTCTACATCTGTAGCTTGTAACACGGCGGTGTGTAACAGAACTATGTTAGTGCGTGGGAAACAGCGTGCTGTAATAAAGTTTCGAATTCTAAGAATTCGTTACTCATGGAGCACCCTCTCCTTCAGAAGATTGTGATTTGGACAAGCGGGGCCCTTGCTCCCTTTCTCCTTTAATCTAGAATTCCTTACAGAATTCTCACACACTTCTAAATGTGAGTAGAGCACCCTCAGTTCTCTGTGATACGATAAGTTTTTGTCCTGCCTCTTAAATTTAGTTCTTGTGGCATGACACGTCTCTAAACTTACCATCGCATTTGCATGAGGGCCTGCTGAAAGGTAATGCCTCCAAATGCATTATATGAAAATTCTTAAAGCTTTTTAAACAAAACAAACGTTATTGATATTCTACATCTGTAGCTTGTAACACGGCGGTGTGTAACAGAACTATGTTAGTGCGTGGGAAACAGCGTGCTGTAATAAAGTTTCGAATTCTAAGAATTCGTTACTCATGGAGCACCCTCTCCTTCAGAAGATTGTGATTTGGACAAGCGGGGCCCTTGCTCCCTTTCTCCTTTAATCTAGAATTCCTTACAGAATTCTCACACACTTCTAAATGTGAGTAGAGCACCCTCAGTTCTCTGTGATACGATAAGTTTTTGTCCTGCCTCTTAAATTTAGTTCTTGTGGCATGACACGTCTCTAAACTTACCATCGCATTTGCATGAGGGCCTGCTGAAAGGTAATGCCTCCAAATGCATTATATGAAAATTCTTAAAGCTTTTTAAACAAAACAAACGTTATTGATATTCTACATCTGTAGCTTGTAACACGGCGGTGTGTAACAGAACTAAGTGCGTGGGAAACAGCGTGCTGTAATAAAGTTTCGAATTCTAAGAATTCGTTACTCATGGAGCACCCTCTCCTTCAGAAGATTGTGATTTGGACAAGCGGGGCCCTTGCTCCCTTTCTCCTCTAATCTAGAATTCCTTACAGAATTCTCACACACTTCTAAAAGTGAGTAGAGCACCCTCAGTTCTCTGTGATACAATAAGTTTTTGTCCTGCCTCTTAAATTTAGTTCTTGTGGCATGACACGTCTCTAAACTTACCATCGCATTTGCATGAGGGCCTGCTGAAAGGTAATGCCTCCAAATGCATTATATGAAAATTCTTAAAGCTTTTTAAACAAAACAAACGTTATTGATATTCTACATCTGTAGCTTGTAACACGGCGGTGTGTAACAGAACTATGTTAGTGCGTGGGAAACAGCGTGCTGTAATAAAGTTTCGAATTCTAAGAATTCGTTACTCATGGAGCACCCTCTCCTTCAGAAGAACAATGCCAGATAGCACATGAAAATGAGCCCGTAGAAAGGCTGCACCGCCCAGTAAATATGCACAACCTGGAATAGTTTTAATCGACAGTAGGCAACCCAAATAACAGTGAAATGAGTTTGCAAGGATTTCTGGCTTGAGCTAAAATCAGAGTTTTACATATTTCTGTCAAGTACGTAATGTTCAGATGAATCTGAATACTTCCTATATTTACACTTTTAGTAGATTTTGACTGTGGCATATAAAACCAGAAAACGATCGGTAAACTCTAAGTACAGCGCTGCTGGAATCATTTAGGACCTATAGCCATTCTCATTCAGTTGCAAGGACAATAGGGAATAGCAGCGAACGGCTAATTAGTTTCGAGAACTTGCAACTGGCTCTGAGTAATCTTCCTGAAATCAGTATCCATTACATATTCCAGCCTTCTACAAAATGATAGTAAATTAATACGTTGGTTTTGTCACGGGGCAGAGATTGCCAAGATTATGAAACGAGGAGCGTTCAGTAAGTAATGCAACATATTTTTTTCTCGGCCAGTTTCAGCTGAAAAAATGCGGATTTTGTTGTGGGACACTGTGGAACATTCCCGCTTCATGAACTTCCGATAGGTGGCGGCAGTATATGTAGCCTTCAAAATGACGTTTGTAGTGCAGGTGCATTCCAAGCAGAGAGCAGCCTTTGAGTTTCTTTTGGCGAAAAACCAGAGCACTGCAGATATTCATAGGCGCTTTCAGAATGTGTACTTAGATCTAGCAGAAGAACAAAAGCACGGTGAGTCGTTGGGCGAGGCGTCTGTCATCATCGGCAACAAGGTCGCGTAAACTTGTGCTGCCCGGCTGTCTCTCCTGAAATACTGGGACGTGCGGACACTCTCATTCGAGGTGGTCGACGGATCACAGTCAGGCACCTCGTTGAACAATTGCACCTCTCTGTTGGTAGTGCGGACACACTTTCCCACCAGTTTGAGTACTCAAAGACGTGTGCCCGTTGGGTTGCTCGTCGCTAACAGATGACTGTAAAGAGCAACAAAGGACCATCTGTGTGGAATGTCTTGCACGTTATGAGGAAAGTTGGCTCGCATGTCGATGAGTAAAGTGATGCCATGCAGGCATACAGGCAGTTGGGGTAAGGCAGTCGCTCTGGACAAATGTTGAAAAATAGGATTTTGTAGCCAAATGACCCGTGGTCTAGGGGAAGCGTCTTTGATGCATAATCAAAACGTCTTCGGTCCCGGGTTCGATCCCCGCCACTGCCTAAATCTTGATAAATAATCAGCATTGGCGCCCGAAGACTTCCGGCATAAGAAGTCAGCCTCATTCTGCCAACGGCCTTGTCAAAGAGGGCGGATGAGCGGATAGAGGTTCAGGGCACTCTCTTGTCCTAGGGGTGGGAAATTGCCCCTAAAGGCGGAAGAATCAGCAATGATCAACGACATGAGGTTGCAGAAGGCAATGGAAACTGTTGTGACTTGGCAAGACAGCCAAGTCACTAGGAGAGGAAGCCGAAAGGCACGCGTCTAAACTCACGCAGGCTGGCGTGAGGTCTGGAACAGGTAAGGGAATTTATAGTAGCAAAGAACGTAAGTAACTACTGGAATACTTAACTTTAATCCATAATTGGTGCACATCAGTCTGACGGTACATGCATCACAAGATAAATAGCAATTGATAATGGCGCCTTGCTAGGTCGTAGCAAATGACGTGGCTGAAGGCTATGCTAGCTATCGTCTCGGCAAATGAGAGCGTATTTTGTCAGTGAACCATCGCTAGCAAAGTCGGCTGTACAACTGGGGCGAGTGCTAGGAAGTCTCTCTAGACCTGTCGTGTGGCGGCGCTCGGTCTGCAATCACTGACAGTGGCGACACGCGGGTCCGACATGTACCAACGGACCGCGGCCGATTTAAAGGCTACCACCTAGCAAGTGTGGTGTCTGGCGGTGACATCACAGAAACCACTGCATTAAAGACACGTAACGTGTATCCACAGGACATGTGGCCTGTAATTCAAGAAGTATCATGATGATCTCTCCATTGGCAAAAGATTCTGGAATAGTCCCCCATTCGGATCTCCGGGATGGGACTGCCAAGGGGGAGGTTACCATGCGAAAAAGATTGAATAATCAACGAAAGGATAACGTTCTACGAGTCGGGGCGTGGAATGTCAGAAGCTTGAACGTGGTAGGGAAACTAGAAAATCTGAAAAGGGAAATGCAAAGGCTCAATCTAGATATAGTAGGGGTCAGTGAAGTGAAGTGGAAGGAAGACAAGGATTTCTGGTCAGATGAGTATCGGGTAATATCAACAGCAGCAGAAAATGGTATAACAGGTGTAGGATTCGTTATGAATAGGAAGGTAGGGCAGAGAGTGTGTTGCTGTGAACAGTTCAGTGACCGGGTTGTTCTAATCAGAATCGACAGCAGACCAACACCGACAACGATAGTTCAGGTATACATGCCGACGTCGCAAGCTGAAGATGAACAGATAGAGAAAGTGTATGAGGATATTGAAAGGGTAATGCAGTATCTAAAGGGGGACGAAAATCTAATAGTCACGGGCGACTGGAATGCAGTTGTAGGGGAAGGAGTAGAAGAAAAGGTTACAGGAGAATATGGGCTTGGGACAAGGAATGAAAGAGGAGAAAGACTAATTGAGTTCTGTAACAAGTTTCAGCTAGTAATAGAGAATACCCTGTTCAAGAATGACAAGAGGAGGAGGTATACTTGGAAAAGGCCGGGAGATACGGGAAGATTTCAATTACACTCCTGGAAACGGAAAAAAGAATACATTGACACCGGTGTGTCAGACCCACCATACTTGCTCCGGACACTGCGAGAGGGCTGTACAAGCAATGATCACACGCACGGCACAGCGGACACACCAGGAACCGCGGTGTTGGCCGTCGAATGGCGCTAGCTGCGCAGCATTTGTGCACCGCCACCGTCAGTGTCAGCCAGTTTGCCGTGGCATACGGAGCTCCATCGCAGTCTTTAACACTGGTAGCATGCCGCGACAGCGTGGACGTGAACCGTAAGTGCAGTTGACGGACTTTGAGCGAGGGCGTATAGTGGGCATGCGGGAGGCCGGGTGGACGTACCGCCGAATTGCTCAACACGTGGGGCGTGAGGTCTCCACAGTACATCGATGTTGTCGCCAGTGGTCGGCGGAAGGTGCACGTGCCCGTCGACCTGGGACCGGACCGCAGCGACGCACGGATGCACGCCAAGACCGTAGGATCCTACGCAGTGCCGTAGGGGACCGCACCGCCACTTCCCAGCAAATTAGGGACACTGTTGCTCCTGGGGTATCGGCGAGGACCATTCGCAACCGTCTCCATGAAGCTGGGCTATGGTCCCGCACACCGTTAGGCCGTCTTCCGCTCACGCCCCAACATCGTGCAGCCCGCCTCCAGTGGTGTCGCGACAGGCGTGAATGGAGGGACGAATGGAGACGTGTCGTCTTCAGCGATGAGAGTCGCTTCTGCCTTGGTGCCAATGATGGTCGTATGCGTGTTTGGCGCCGTGCAGGTGAGCGCCACAATCAGGACTGCATACGACCGAGGCACACAGGGCCAACACCCGGCATCATGGTGTTGGGAGCGATCTCCTACACTGGCCGTACACCACTGGTGATCGTCGAGGGGACACTGAGTAGTGCACGGTACATCCAAACCGTCATCGAACCCATCGTTCTACCATTCCTAGACCGGCAAGGGAACTTGCTGTTCCAACAGGACAATGCACGTCCGCATGTATCCCGTGCCACCCAACGTGCTCTAGAAGGTGTAAGTCAACTACCTTGGCCAGCCAGATCTCCGGATCTGTCCCCCATTGAACATGTTTGGGACTGGATGAAGCGTCGTCTCACGCGGTCTGCACGTCCAGCACGAACGCTGGTCCAACTGAGGCGTCAGGTGGAAATGGCATGGCAAGCCGTTCCACAGGACTACATCCAGCATCTCTACGATCGTCTCCATGGGAGAATAGCAGCCTGAATTGCTGCGAAAGGTGGATATACACTGTACTAGTGCCGACATTGTGCATGCTCTGTTGCCTGTGTCTATGTGCCTGTGGTTCTGTCAGTGTGATCATATGATGTATCTGACCCCAGGAATGTGTCAATAAAGTTTCCCCTTCCTGGGACAATGAATTCACGGTGTTCTTATTTCAATTTCCAGGAGTGTAGATTACACCATGGTCTGACAGAGATTCCGAAATCAGATACTGGATTGTAAGGCGTACCCAGGAGCAGGTATAGACTCAGATCACAATATAGTAGTGATGAAGAGTAGGCTGAAGTTCAAGACATTAGTCAGGAAGAATCAATACGCAAAGAAGTGGGATATGGAAATACTAAGGAATGACGAGATACGTTTGAAGTTCTCTAACGCTATAGATACAGCAATAAGGAATAGCGCAGTAGGCAGTACAGTTGAAGAGGAATGGACATCTCTAAAAAGGGCCATCACAGAAATTGGGAAGGATAACATAGGTACAAAGAAGGTAGCTGCGAAGAAACCATGGGTAACAGAAGAATTACTTCAGTTGATTGATGAAAGGAGAAAGTACTAACATGTTCCGGGAAAATCAGGAATACAGAAATACAAGTCGCTGAGGAATGAAATAAACTGGAAGTGCAGGGAAGCTAAGACGAAATGGCTGCAGGAAACATGTGAAGACATCGAAAAAGATATGATTGTCGGAAGGACAGACTCAGCATACAGGAAAGTCAAAACAACCTTTGGTGACATTAAAAGCAACGGTGGTAACATTAAGAGTGCAACGGGAGTTCCACTGTTAAATGCAGAGGAGGGAGCAGATAGGTGGAAAGAATACATTGAAAGCCTCTATGAGGGTGAAGATTTGTCTGACGTGATAGAAGAAGAAACAGGAGTCGATTTAGAAGAGATAGGGGACCCAGTATTAGAATCGGAATTTAAAAGAGCTTTGGAGGACTTACGGTCAAATAAGGCAGAAGGGATACATAACATTCCATCAGAATTTCTAAAATCATTGGGGGAAGTGGCAACAAAACGACTATTCACGTTGGTGTGTAGAATATATGAGTCTGGCGATATACCATCTGACTTTCGGAAAGGCATCATCCACACAATTCCGAAGACGGCAAGAGCTGACAAGTGCGAGAATTATCGCATAATCAGCTTAACAGCTCATGCATCGAAGCTGCTTACAAGAATAATATACAGAAGAATGGAAAAGAAAATTGAGAATGCGCTAGGTGACGATCAGTTTGGCTTTAGGAAAAGTAAAGGGACGAGAGAGGCAATTCTGACGTTACGGCTAATAATGGAAGCAAGGCTAAAGAAAAATCAAGACACTTTCATACGATTTGTCGACCTGGAAAAAGCGTTCGACAATATAAAATGGTGCAAGCTGTTCGAGATTCTGAAAAAAGTAGGGGTAAGCTATAGGGAGAGACGGGTCATATACAATATGTACAACAACCAAGAGGGAATAATAAGAGTGGACGATGAAGAAAGAAGTGCTCGTATTAAGAAGGATGTAAGACAAGGCTGTAGCCTTTCGCCCCTACTCTTCAATCTGTACATCGAGGAAGCAATGATGGAAATAAAAGAAAGGTTCAGGAGTGGAATTAAAATACAAGGTGAAAGGATATCAATGATACGATTCGCTGATGACATTGCTATCCTGAGTGAAAGTGAAGAAGAATTAAATGAACTGCTGAACAGAATGAACAGTCTAATGAGTACACAGTATGGTTTGAGAGTAAATCGGAGAAAGACGAAGGTAATGAGAAGTAGTGGAAATGAGAACAGCGAGAAACTTAACATCAGGATTGATGGTCACGAAGTCAATGAAGTTAAGGAATTCTGCTACCTAGGCAGTAAAATAACCAATGACGGACGAAGCAAGGAGGACATCAAAAGCAGACTCGCTGTGGCAAAAAAAGGCATTTCTGGCCAAGAGAAGTCTACTAATATCAAATACCGGCCTTAATTTGAGGAAGAAATTTCTGAGGATGTACAGCATTGTATGGTAGTGAAACATGGACTGTGGGAAAACCGGAATAGAAGAGAATCGAAACATTTGAGATGTGGTGCTATAGACAAATGTTGAAAATTAGGTGGACTGATAAGGTAAGGAATGAGGAGGTTCTACGCAGAATCGGAGAGGAAAGGAATATGTGGAAAACACTGATAAGGAGAAGGGACAGGATGATAGGACATCTGCTGAGACATGAGGGAATGACTTCCATGGTACTAGAGGGAGCTGTAGAGGGCAAAAACTGTAGAGGTAGACAGAGATTGGAATATGTCAAGCAAATAATTGAGGACATAGGTTGCAGGTGCTACTCTGAGATGAAGAGGTTAGCACAGGAAATGAATTCGTGGCGGGCCGCATCAAACCAGTCAGTAGACTGATGAAGAATACAGTTTTCATTCTGCATTTGTGGAAGTTTTACCGTGTGTAGATACATCCTTCCCGCTTGTTTTCAAACTTAGTTCAATCTGTTCTCGTGAGTAGCGCCGTCACAGCATGTCTTCAAGATGGCTGCTACACTTGACGTTCGTCAGAAGCAACGTGCTGTCATAGAATTTCTGTGCTGTGAAAAAGAGAGTGGGAAACATCCACAAGAGGTTGAAAAAGGTATGCAGATGCCGCTGTCGATCGCAGTACAGTTACTCGGTGGGCAAGCAGGTTACGTGATGAAAGCGGGCACGGCAATATTGAGGATTGTCCTCGCAGTGGCAGGCCTCTTACTGCACACACTCCAGACAATGTGCAGAGAGTTAACGAATCGGTGACTGCTGACAGACGCATCACAGTGAACGAATTGTCACGCTACTTTGGGATAGGGGAAGGGAGTTTTTGTAGAATACTGAAAGTGTTGTCGTTAAAAAGGTTTGTGCCAGGTGGGTTCCCAGGATGGTGGCAGTTGCTCACAAAGAAACAAGAAAAATGGTATGCAGCGAATTTTTGGAACAGTACGAGAATGGTGGAGATGAATTTCTTGGAAGAATTGTGACAAGTGATGAAACATGGCTCCATCATTTTTCACCAGAGACGAAGAGGCAATCAATAGAGTGGCATTATGCCAATTCACCCAAGAAAAAAAAATTAAAAACCACACCTTCTGCTGGAAAAGTTATGGCTACAGTGTTTTTCGATTCAGAAGGACTCTTGCTTGTGGACATCATGCCAAATGGAACCACCATAAATTCTGATGCACATGTGACGACACTGAAGAAGCTTCAAGCTCGTGTGAGTCGTGTTCGACCACATTGGCAAAAGCAGGATGTTTTGTTATTGCACGACAATGCACAGCCACATGTCAGTCAAAAAACCATGGAAGCGATCACAAAACCCGGATGGACAACACTGAAACACCCGCCTCACAGTCTTGACCTGGCTCCATGTGACTATCATCTCTTTGGGAAACTGAAAGACTCTCTTCGTGGAACAAGGTTTGAAGATGATGACTCCCTTATGCACGCTGCCAAACAGTGGCTCCATCAGGTTGGTCGAGAATTTTACCGTGCGGGTATACAGACTCTGGTTCCAAGATGGCGTAATGCAGTTGATAGGGATGGAAATTATGTGGAGAAATGAAAATATTGTTCCTAAAGGATGTATCTACACACTGTAAAACTTTCAAACATGTAGAATAAAAGATGGATTTTAAAAAAAATAGTGTGCATTTCTTTTGGAGTGACCCTCGTATTTGACGACATTTGTCCAGAGTGGTGTATCCCAGCTGCTATGATGATGAGATAAATCATTTTGACACTTGCTTAATAACGTGCCGGTCCATCTTTGGACTGCTCTACAGAAGTGAAACTGCTTGCTATGGATTCGCCAAGTCCTTGGAATGAATCGGAAGGCATGTTGCACCAGATGTCTATGCACTTTCGAAATTTCTGTAAGTTTTGAACCGTAGGATTGTAGGCGTGAAGCTGGCGTTCTGGTAGCGTCCCAGATATGCTCCATCTGATTCATACTTGGTTAATCTGATGGTCAAGCCATCGCTATCATGCTCCTCAAACCACCGTTGTACGATTCTGGCCTTGTAACACGGACAATAATAATGTCCACGTATTCCAAGCCCTCATGGTGGCTTCAACTGGATACGGTTGTTTATTGTCAATTCCAACTAGTGGACGAGTTACGTTGCCCTGTATATCTTCATTGTTTGCTGCCACAAGAGAGTCAGAGTCAGATTTGTGTTACGTTTCTAATAACGTCAGGTTTACAAGAATGACAAGCTGTTGTACATTTTTGAACATATCTTGAGGAGAAGAAATGGAGTAAGGAATTGAGAATACAGAGTGTCATTGTTGTCAGCAGCTTGGGTGAACGAGCTGTTAGGCTGAGTGTGCGATAGTTCTCGCATTTACTTGTCCTTTCTACTTTCGTAATTGTGTGAATGATATTTTTGAGAAAGTGATGGTACGTCGCCAATCTCATAGATTCTGCACGCCAGCTCGAATAGTCGTTTGGTTGCAATTTCCCCCAGTGATTTTACGAGCAGAAATTCCGATGGAATACCTATCCCATTATCTTTTCCACCTATCCACTCTCTCCTCTGCGTTTAACAATGGAATTCCCACTGCACCCTTAATTTTACTCTCTTTGCTTTTAATTTCGCCGAAGGCTGTTTCGACTTTTCTATATGCTGAGTCAGTCCTACCAACGATCATTTCTTTTTCGATTTCACACCTTTCCTACAGCCGTTTCGCCTTGTATTCCCTGCACTTCCTATTTATTTCATTTAAGAGATTTATACTGCTGTATTCCTGTCTGCCCCTGAACATTTTTGTACTTCCTTTCTTCGTTGACGAACTGAATTATTTTTCCTTCTGTTATCTAGGTTTTCTTCGCAGTTGTCTTCTTTGTGCCTATGTTTGTGTGGAGGGCAAGAAGTGCGTTACGGTACAAACAATATAAAGTGTTATTTTAGAAAAAGATATAGTGCTGTTCATGTCTTCGTAGCCAACAAAGTTACAGAAAAGGCAGGCATACTGATTACTGTCCCCCAGGTAGCTAAACAACATTTGGCAAATCTGCATGCACATTTGAACAACAACTTCACAACATTTATTGTCTACGGTTGGAGAAATAACGCTATAAAACTGATCAAGAGTTGATTCTGCTGTAGAATCTGAGAGATGGCATGCCTTCACCATGCACACAGTGACTTGCCCCCTCTTATATTTATATCTTACTCTGAGTAATTCGATTTGGGGATGTATAGCCGAGTATGGTCATTACAAGGATAGTATTGAGAACTCAGAAGACCTGAATATTTTCCTCTCTAATTGCTTGCGGTGAAAAGTTGCTATTCCTTCACATGCGGACTTCCCACGCAGCGTCTCTTGTCACCTGGGTGGTCTGGTGACACATGGGTTCTGCTGAACTTGAAAGGGCTATGCCGATGAGTGTGAGGGAGCCGAGTGGATGCTGTCCAGACGCCAACATTATCATAAGAGCCGGGGTGACACGCCCACAGGGGCCTGAAGGAGCGGCTGGGGCTAGAGATCCCGTTACTTCGCAGAAACTTAGTGAAAACGCTTTCTGACAGGCTACGAGCGAGGTGGGCAAATTCCCTCATTTTCTGCAAAATCAGAATTGTGATTGGCTTGATCAGGGGATAGCTCTGTGACGTAGCAAAATCGGCGCAGAAACTGACGCCAAGTATCTCCACTGGTGGAATAGTAGTGCTTTGGCAGTAGACTGGAATTTTCGAACGGTTTTCGGGTTGCTGATTGGCACGTTTAACCACGGCCACTGTGGTGGGGGCGATTATGTTCTGTGTTCAGCTTGTACGGGTGCTGTTGGTAGAGTGGAGTCTCGCTTTTCGGTCGGAGTAGGTTGCAAGACTGAGCTCTCGCTGCTCTGGACAACCTGCCTTCCATTGGCTATCTAATATACTTTCATTTAATTGTAACTGTTTGACGAAGTTGCTGAAGTTTTGACTTGAACGTAACTTTCCGAGTACAGTTGGCAATTGAGCGTTCTGCGTACAAGCGGCCTATGTTGTCCGTCTTGAGCAGTTTTGGCTAAAGTTCACTGTATAAGAGTTACTGTGTGACTTCACTTGTTAAAATCATTCACTGTACCATCAGTGATTGTATGGCGAGCCTTCTTCGTCTCCCTCAGAGGCGCATTTGTATTGCTAGGAAGTGCTTCGTCTGGAACAACCAGACCAGGATAATTTGTTTTGGGCTATACTCGCGACATTATCATCACCACGACGGGACGTCGAATCAAGCGGCCATCGCCTCCGGCACGCCAGATCGTGTCCTTGCAGTTATGAAGACAGCTTGGTTATGTATGTCCGCAGCACCAGCAGTTTAGGGAACTTTGCTGTGTGATAATCAGAGCGCGCCTGTTCTCGTCTTTTCTAACGTGCTTCTGTCTTGGGTGTTCATTGTCTGAGTTCTCAGTACTGTAGTAGCAATTAATGTTGGGTTGGCTGGGTGTTTCTCTTAAGATGTGAGTTGCAAGGAATTGGCTCCACATACCACTTGGTCATAAATGTCACAAGCTAGTTTATCGACAACTTCACCTTCACAGCATTTATTTGAGTATCCAATTTGACGTATTGTAAATGTTTCATGTGTTTTGTTAATTATTTTGAGTTTAGTCATAATAAATCAAATTGTTATTTTGGACAGAACTTTCATTCTGTAGATCGGTAGAGCAACCCTTTCGTTTCTCATTACGTTAATGAAACTTTCCTTTATCAAATTAATATCTATCAAATTAAATATTTGCAAGTGCCAAACTCTTTTCTATTCCACTTGTAGGGTCGATTACAGTCAGTTCGCGTTTCTTATTAATCCATGTGCAACAGCAAAAGTCGGAGTTAGAAAAGGGGGGGGGGGCTTAGAGCATCATTTCCATATGAAGATTCTAGAAGAATTTAGTGTTAAATACACTGCTTGCCCCGGCCCCTCGCAGATCCTCACTGTTCCTTCCAAGCAAGCGGTCCATGATCTAGGGATAGCGTCTTTAATTGGTACAGTAATCAAAATGTCCTCTGTCCCGTGTTCGAACACCAACACTGCCTAAATTTTGAATAAAAATCACCATCAATGGAGGCCGAAGACTTGCAGTATAAGAAGTCACCCTCATTCTGCCAACGGCCTTGTCAATGAGGGCGGAGGAGCGGACAGCAGTGTCTTGCCCTTGGGCTGGGAAACTGCCCTAAAAGATGGAGGAATCAGCAGTGATCCACGGCAAGAAGACGCAGAAGCCAACGGAAACTACTGCACTGCACATAATTTATATCCGCAGGACATGTGGCGCGAATCTCCGGGATGGAACTGCAAAGGGGGAGGTGACCATGAGAAAAAGCTTGAATAACCAACGAAAGGATAACGTTCTATGAGTCGGGGCGTGGAATGTCAGAAGCTGGAACGTGGTGCAGATGCCAGAAAATCGGAAAAGGGAAATATTAATGCTCAATCTAGATATTGTGGGGGGGGGGGGGGGGGGGTCAGTGAAGTGAAACTGAAAGAAGATAAGGATTTCTGGTCTGATGAATATAGGGTAATATCAACAGCAGCATAAAATGGTATGCCGGTTGTAGGATTCGTTATGAATAGGAAGAGAGTGAGTTACAGAACTGTGAGCAGTTTAGTGGTAGGGTTGTTGTCTTCAGAATCGAGAGCAAGTCAACACCCACAACAATAGTTGAGATGTCGTAAGTAGAAGATGAAGAGATAGAGAAAGTATTGTTCAATATTGACCGGGTAATTCAGTACATCAGGGAGATGAAAAGCTAATTGTGATGGCGGATTGGGATGGGGTTGTGGGGGAAAGTGTAGGAAAATGGGTTACGAGAGAATATGGGCTTGAGAGTAGGAATGAGACAGGGGAAAGACTAATTGAGTTCTGCAGTAAGTTTCTGCTTGTAGTATCTAATACTCTGTTCAAGATCACAAGAGGAAGAGATATACTTGGAACGGACCGGGACAGACAGAGATTTCGGTTAGATTACATGATCGTCAGGCATAGATTCTGAAATCAGATATTGGATTGTAAGGCGTACCCAGGGGTAGATATAGACTCAGATCACAATTTGGTGAGGATGACGAGCAGGCTGCAGTTTAAGAGACTAGCCAGGAAGGATCAGTGGGCGAAGAAGTGGGATACGAAAGTACCAGGGAATGAAGAGATACGCTTACTCTGAAGCTATAGATACTGCGATGATGAATAGCTCAATAGACAGTTCAGTCGAAGAGGAATGGACATATCTAAAAAGGGCAATCATAGAAGTTGAAAAGGAAAACATAGGTACAAAGAAGGTAAGTGCGAAGAAACTATATGTAACAGGAGAAATACTTCAGTTGATCAACGAAAGAAAGAAGTACAAAAATGTTCAGGGAAATACAGGAATACAGAAGTACAAGTTACTTAGAAATGAAATAAATAGGAAGCGCAGGAAAGCTAAGGTGTAACAGCTGCATGAAAAACGTGGAGAAAGCGAAAAGAAATGACTGTCGGAAGGACTAAGCATTTAGCAAAGTTCAAAAGAACCTTCGGTGAAATTAAAAGCAAGGGCGGTTACATTAAAAGCCGCGCGGAGTGGCCGCGTGGTTAGAGGCACCATGTCACTGATTGCGCGGTTCCTCCAGCCGGAGATTCGAGTCCTCCCTCGGGCATGGCTGTGTGTGTTGTTCTTAGCATAAGTTAGTTTAAGTAGCTGTAAGTCTAGGGACCGATGACTTCAGCTGTTTGGTCCCATAGGAATTCACACAAATTTGAACATTAAAAGTGCAATGGCAGTTCCATTGTTGATTACAAAGCAGAGAGCAGATAGGTGGAAAGCGTACACTGACCCTATAAGTGGGAGGACTTACCGGATGACGTGACAACAGAAAAAACAGAGGTTGATAGGGGAGAGATAGGGGATCCAATATTGGAATCAGAATTTAGATGAGCTTTGGAAGGGATAAGTGTTATTCTATCAGAATTTCTAAAATCATTTGGGGAAGTGGCAACAATACGATTATTCATTTGGTGTGTAACATGTATATGGTGAGTAGAATGTATAAGACTGGCGATATATCACAAGACTAACGGAAAAAAATTCAACCACATAATTCCCAGGATTGCAAGAGCCGACAACTGCGAAAATTATCGCGCAGTCAGCTTAACTGCTCATGCATCCAAGTTATTGACAAGAATAATATGGTGAACGAGTTCTGAAAAACCGTGTTTAGTAACTCTGCTTTAGTGGCAGTCATCAATGACATAACCATTGTTATTGTGCAGTCAAGGTATGTATTGCGTCTCGTTGCTGGTGTACTTTACATATGACCAGAATTTCTTTGGGTCTTCTGCCAGATTTAAAGACAGTGTTTCGTTGTGGAAACTATTAAAAGCATCTCGCATTGAAGTTCAAGATAAATTTCAAGTGATAAAAATTCGCCAATCTGGTAGATTTTACGTTCTTTTTAACTTCGTTGCTTCTGCAAGAGTGTTCTGACTCATTTAGTGCACCAGGGGGGTAATTAGTACCACCGCTTATCTCTCAGCTGCCATCGATACAAATTCTTTGAAATCAAATCACATCTCTTCTGCGCTTACATAGATCGGAAGGAGAGGAGACTGTCTCTTAAATAGGCGTCTAGCGAATTTTAATCTGTTATTTTTTTTGGTAATAGATGTACTTTGCGTTTATTTGGGGGGGGGGGGGGTTCGGATGTTACGGTATTCAGTCTCGCTATAACAGCCTTGTGGTCACTAATCCCTGTATCCGTCATGATGCTCTATATTTGTTCAGGATTATTTGTTGCTAATATGTCAATATGCTCTGACAACCATTTACACTTCGAGAGGACTCGTGAACTAAGTGTTCAAAATAAAGAAAGCATTCAGAACAATTTCGAACGACGTTTTATGTCTACCGCCTGCTTTAAACATGTGTTTTCCCAACAAATTGAAGGCAGATGAAGTCACTACCAAATAAAATTGTATGAGTGGCGTACCGTACCTGTTTTAAATGAGACTTAAGCGTTCTTTGAACTGTTCAGCAACTACATTATCTGATCATCGGTAAAACGAACCAATTATTAATTTATTCCGGTTGCCAAGTGTGATCTTACCCTTATTAACTCACAGGAACTATCTACTTCAATTTCACTACAAGGTAAAGTACTTCTGACAGCAAGAAACACTCCACCACCGACTGTATTTAATCTGTCCTTTCTGAACACGATTAGGACTTTTGAAAAAATTTCCGCTGAATTTGCACATGGAGCTTCAGTTCTTTCCCAACACAGCTATGACATATTACAACAACAATATCAATTTCAGCTATCTCTACCTTCCTGTGTTTGCCCTGCGCCCTTTCTGTAGTTTCCTGAGACCCTCTAACCTAAAAAAACAGCCCAGTTCCTTTCACATAGGCCTGCTATCAGTGTAGCTTCTTCCTGTGTGTGTTGGACTCCTGATATATTAAGCGTAAAATTAACAGCAATAGCAGCCCTCGGTCACAAAAAAAGAGTCTTTTTACCCAGGTTTCAGCAGTGCTATGAGAGTGCTTTCATGAGAAATAAAACTCTCAAATTGGCACGTCATGTATTAAAATAAAAAACAAGCGATAAAGCTTTAGTCACTAAATTTGTATAACATAATACATAAGAGGCAAGCCACTATGGGATGCTCACATGCATCGAGCTACGGTAGCAGACTCTGATGCTACGGTAGCTCGACATATGTGAGAAGCCCATAGTGGCTTGCTTTTTATGTATGTAAGACAACAAGTGTCTGGCGCAGTTTTTGGATCAGCCACTGCTGCTACAATGGCAGGTTATCAAGATTTAAGGGAGCAGTGTACGTGAAATTCGTTGAAATTTGACATTTTCTGTTTTCTACTCCATAATGTACTTTGGATTTTCCTGGACATTTTGGTATATAATACATTAAAATCAGACAATTGTGAGACCTTCAAATAATATTTTGAATGTTGATGTGTGACTGCCAAATTTTGCGGCTACGCATATACTGCCACACTTGAGCAGTCATATCTTGGGAACTACATGGTCTAGAAGGCTGTCAATTGCAATGTTTTGTGCCTACTGCTACGTCTCAGAAGTTGGCATTACTAATAAACAAAGCAGTCCTTTGTTTCTGGTACTAGTTTTCGTTGAAAGCAGTGTGATTATCAGCTGTTTTTGTAGTAAGCTAACTTCTGTTGCTTTTTATATGTAAATAAAATGATTAAGCTTAAAAGTAACTTCAAGATATGCAAATTTGCGGGTAATAGATATGTGAGACCTGTATTTTATTCTGAAGTACTTGAAACACGAATATCAACCGATGAAAAGCCATGTCATGCTTTGTGTCCACCTCCACCGAACACTTGGTGTAAATATAGGCAAGCTGAGTTTTCTGGCACCCTGCATGAATATACACATTAACATTCTCTTCCTTTGGCAGGAATGGAGCCACTCAAACCTATTTACAGAGATACAGCAAATCCTGAGCTACTAAAGAAGTGTTTACCTGGGAAGACCCAGAATGTGAATGAGTTCTTCAATAATGTTGTGTGTGGTGCCGTGTGCCCAAAACTGTATTTGTTGACCTTATGACTCTAAAGTAGCAGTGTCTGATGCTGTAATAACTTTTAATGGTGGGAACTATGAAAGACTTAAAGTTATGGAGAAGTTAGGGCTAAGATTTGGACAGAACACAGCTAAAGGACTGCAGGAACTGGATGAGCTTCCTGTATGTGAAGCAGAGTTAGCTACTCAGCAAATGGCAAAAGAAGCAAGAAAGAAAAGGAGGAGGCAATCACTGGGCTGTTGTGACACTGAAGAAGACACTGACTATGGGCCAGGACAGTTCTAGTGAATAAAAGACGCATAAATGTAAGTCTGTATAAGAATTTGTAATAAAAAAAAAGTTTTAAACCTCAATAAGGCTGAATTACATTTTTTGCTATAAATGATCCGTTTCCTAAAAAGGTACTGATGGTAGAGACATGAAATTTTCACAGCATGCCAAGTGTGAGAGTCAACGCATATGGAACTAGAATAATTAACATATCCTGAGTTGTTTTGTTTTTGTGTTCATTTATTTACAAAATTCTGTAAAAATTGAGTGTTCAAAAAAAAAAAAAAAAAAAAAAAAGATACATGCCCCACAATACAATTTTAGTAATAATTCTAGTTGAGTGTATCTAGAAAGTTGCATTCAATAATTATGGAAAATTGTAATATGGTGTCTTAAAAAGTTTCCAAGATAATGGGTCACAAAATTCTAAAATTTAACATTGGCGACATAGGACACACAATGTCCCCTAAGTGAGTTTGAGCGTGGTGTTAAAGTCGGCGCATGCGCGGTGGTACACAGCACCTCCAAGGTAGTGATGAAGTGGATATTTTCCCGTATGGTCACTTCATGAGTGTACCTTGAATATCAGGAATCCGGTAAAACATCAAATGTCCGACACTGCTGCAGCTGGAGAAAGATCCTGCAAGAATGGGAGAATGGGACCAACGACGGCTGAAGAGAATCGTTCAACGTGTCAGAAGTGCAGCCCTACCGCAAATTGCTGTAGATTTCAGTACTGGGCCATCAACAAGTGTCAGATGTGAACCATTCAGCGCAACATCATCGATAAGGGCTTTTAGAACCAAAGGCCCATTCGTGTACTCTTGATGGCTGGACAACACAAAGCTTTACACCCTGTGTGGGCCTGTCAACAGCGACATTGGACTGTTGATGACTGGAAACATATTGACTGGTAGGACGAGTCTCTTTTCAAATTGTATCGAGCGGATGGACGTGTATGGAGACAATCTCATGAATCCATGGACCCTGCATGTCAGCAGGGGACTGTTCAGGCTGGTGGAGGCTCTGTAATGGTGT
The DNA here is from genome assembly GCF_023864345.2 of Schistocerca serialis cubense. Classification (NCBI taxonomy): domain Eukaryota; kingdom Metazoa; phylum Arthropoda; class Insecta; order Orthoptera; family Acrididae; genus Schistocerca; species Schistocerca serialis. The sequence goes on along the minus strand of NW_026048515.1, from coordinate 1,351,422 downwards.
GGGGTGTGTGTAGTTGGAGTGATACAGAACCCTGATACGTCTAGATACGTCTCTAACAGGTGACACATACATAAGAATCCTGTCTGACCACCTGCATCTATTCATGTCCATTGTGCATGCCGACGCACTTGGGCAATTCCAGCAAGACAATGCGACACCCCACACTTCCAGAATTGCTACAGAGTGGCTCCAGGAACACTTTTCTGAGTTTAAACACTTTCGCTGGCCATCAAACTCCCCAGACATGAACATTATTGAGCATATCTGGGATGCCTTGCAACATGCTGTTCACAAGAGATCTCCACCCACTCGTACTCTTACAGATTTATGCACAGCCCTGCAGGATTCATGGTGTCAGTTCCCTCCAAGACTACTTCAGACATCAGTCGAGTCCATGCCACGTTGTGTTGCGGCACTTCTGCGCGCTCGTGGGGGTCATACACGATATTAGACAAGTGTACCAGTTTCTTTGGCTCGAGTGTATATGTGACCTATTCGACCTGGGTTAGCGGTACTAGAGTGGAGCACTGGGGAGAAAAGGGGGGGGGGAGAAAAGAAGGAGCAGCCACAAAAAAATGAGTATTCGCCACCACGACTTACACAAACATAAAAAAAGTTTTGCGTCACCTCGCTTCCGAGAGTTCCGGATCCTGTACAGAAAATTGGAATAGAGATCAATATAAACATCATTTCCGCCCTTTTTATTGCTCATGAAAACCACACATTACATGTTGTACCACCGTACAGCGAGACATTCCGAGGTGGTGGTCCAGATTGCTGTATACACCGGTGCCTCTAACACCCAGTAGCATGTCCTCTTACATTGATGCATGCCTATATTCGTCGTGGAAAACTATCCACAAAATTCATCAAGGCACTGGTGGTCCAGATTGTCCCACTCCTCAACGGCGATTCGGCGTAGTCCCTCAGAGAGGTTGATGGGTCACATCGTCCATAAACAGCCCTTTTCAGTTTATCCCAGGCATGTACGATAGGGTTCGTGTCTGGAGAACATGATGGCCACTCTAGTGGAGCGATGTCGTTATCCTGAAGGAACTCATTCACAAGTTGTGCATGGCGGAAGCGCGAATTATCGTTCATGAAGACGAAAACCTAGCCAATATCATGCCGATATGGTTGCACTATCGGTCGGACGATGGCATTCACATATCATACAGCCGTTACGGCGCCTTCCATGACCATCCGTGGCGTACGTCGGCACCACATAATGCCACCCCAAAACAGCAGGGAACCTCCACCTTGCTGCACTCGCTGGACAGTGTGTCTAAGGCGTTCAATCTGACCGGGTTGCCTCGAAATACGTCTCCGACGATTGTCTGGTTGAAGGCATATGTGACACTCATTGGTGAAGAGAACGAGATGCCAATCCTGAGCGGTCCATTCGGCATGTTGTTGGGCACATCTGTACCGCGCTGCATGGTGTCGCGGGTGCAAAGATGGGCCTCCATGGACGTCGGGAGTGAAGTTGCGCATCATGCAGCCTATTGCGCATAGTTTGAGTCGTAACACGACGTCCTGTGGCTTCACGAAAAGCATTATTCAACATGGTGTTGCTGTCAGGGATCCCTCTAAGCCATAATCCGTAAGTAGCGGTCATCCACTGCAGTAGTAGCCCTTGGGCGACATGAACGAGGCATGTCATACGCAGTTCTATCTCTCTGTATCTTCTCCATGTCCGAACACAGCTGGTTTGGTTCACTCCGAGACACCTGGATACTTGCCTTGTAGAGAGCCCTTCCTGGCACAAAGTAACAATGCGGACGCGATCGAACCGCAGTATTGACATGGTTGAACTACAGGCAACACGAGCCGTGTGCGTCCTTCCTGGTGGAATGACTGGAACTGATCGGCTGTCGGACCCTATGCTGAGCTGTTCCCGCTGTGCGACAACTGCATCACAATCGCATCACACTCCTTTGCATCTGCACCTAAGCTTCTACGAAAACCGGATGTGTTGCACGTTTTGGTGATTATATTTGAATCTATATTTCATTGGTGTGATCGTATTTCCACATAAACAAAGCTACCTGAATGAATCGCACCTACGAGAGGCGTTTGAAAAGTTCGTGCAAAAATAAAAACTACTTAAGTGTTTGGGGTAAACCTTTTTTATTTTTCGACATAGTTTCTTTTTAGACTTATACACTTCGTCCAACGCTGTTCTAATCTGTTTACCCCTTCTGAATAATAGGAATTGCCCAAGTCTGTAAAACAGCTATTAGTTGCTGCTATTACCTCCTCGTTTGAATAAAGTCTTTGTCCCGCCAGCCATTTCTTCAAATTGAGGAACAAATAGTTGTGCAAGGGAGCCAACTCTGGAGAATACAGGGAATGTGAAACGAGTTGGAATCCTATTTCCAGTAATTTTGCGGCCACAACTGCTGAAGTGTGTGCTGGTGCATTGTCATGATGGAAAAGTACCTTTTTGCAGTCCAATCGTCGGCGTTTTTCTTGCAGCTCTGTTTTCAGACGGTCCAATAACGATGAATAATATGCACCTGTAATAGTGTTACCCTTTTCCAGATAGTCGATGAGGATTATCCCTTGCGAATCCCAAAAGACAGTCGCCATAACCTCTCCAGCTGAAGGAATGGTCTTCGCCTTTATTGGTGCAGATTCTCCCTTGGTAACCCATTATTTAGATTGTTGTTTGGTCTCAGGAGTATAGTAATGTATCCATGTTTCATCCACAGTGACGAAACGACACTTAAAGTCATGCGGATTCTTCCTGGACAGCTGCAAACCATCCATGCAATACTTCACACGATTCCGTTTTTGGTCAAGCGTGAGCAGTCGTGGAACCCATGTTGCGGATAACTTTCTCATGTCCAAATGTTTATGCAAAATATTATGTACCCTTTCATTCGAGATGCCCACAGCACTAGCACTCTCACGCACCTTATCTCTTCTGTCATCATCACCATATCACGGATTTTATCAATGATTTCTGGAGTCGTAACCTCCACAGGGCGTCCAGAACGTTCAGCATCACTTGTGCCCATATGGCCACTCCGAAAATTTTGAAACCACTTATAAACTGTTCTAATCGAAGGTGCAGAGTCATTGTAATGTTTATCAGGCTTTTATTTAGTCTCCTGAGGCGTTTTGCCTTTCATAAAGTAATGTTTAATCACCTCACGAAATTATTTTTCGTCCATTTTTTGGGAATCACTCGACTTCCTTGATTCACACGAATGTCGAACACAAAGAAATAGACTAATATGGATGAAATTTGGTGTGCGTTCTTTCCAAAGATGCTACTAACTGAACATGACCACGATACGCGCCGGTGGAGCCATCTTTCGGACTTTGCATGGACTTTTCAAACGCTCCTCGTACATTACTACTCTGGAACGAGCCGTCAGAGACTGTGGTTCCTTTACACCAAAATACTCAGAAGATATCCTTGAACAACCTCTGAAAGTTTGTCCGAGGAGCTCTGGTTCACCCTGAATGTATATGCCATAGCACTGTGAACATGAGAAGACTGGTGTAAACGACCATGTACAGGGAAAATACCGCAAGAAATGGATGCTTGAACATAAATGTAGATGCTTGCCAAGCCGGCAGGTTGCGCTGTTGTAGAGTCCTCAATACATTGCAAGTTTCAGTCGTGGTCAGAAAAGTGTTCCGTGTAGTTGTGAGTCATTATATCGGAGCTAAGTGAATTCGAACGTGGGCGAATTATTGATCCTCGTACTGTGGGTGCTTCCATAACCAAGGTAGCCGAAGTGTTGGGTGTTTCAGGAGGCACCGTATTGAAGTTTTATCCCGCATACAGCGAATACGGAAAAAGTCATCCGCAGAATCGCAGCGCAGATGAAAGTGTGTTGAGTGAGCCTGACAGACCGTTATTAACGAGGGTTGTGACGACAGCTGCAAAAGTTAGTGCAGAACTGAATGCCGCACTCGCGAATCCTGTCAGCACCAAAAGGGAGCTCCATAAACAGCAAAATTGCAGGGTGAACTGGAATTCCAAAACCGCTCATCAGTGATATACGAGTAGTGATGGGGAGCTCGTGAATGAGTCGTTCAAATGAACGCTTCAATCCAGTGAAGTGTGAACTAACCACTCAATTTCAATGAACTGGTACTTCAGACTCTTCACAGATAGCACACTCCACACTTTTTTCTAGTTCACTCACTCTCCCCCCCCCCCCTCTCCCTCACCCACTACATCGGCGCTACGTCACTCATCCTCCCTTCACTTCAGTCCTCCCTCCACTGCCCATCGACGAATCGCGCGGTGTTTGTGGGGAACGATAGGTTTACGAGGGGTTGGGGAGGTGAGGGGCGAGGAGAATGCAGCGTCAGCTGCTTCCTGCAGTGCTGACATCATTACCCGTGACTATTTGTGCAGTTAAACTTCGCGTTTACGGGTAGCCTACCGTTGGCAGCGCTTGCAGACAAATGAATATTAAAGATACAAACGAAGAGGCTGGCTGTGTGAGCATTCACAGCCAACATGAAAATAAGAGGTTTGTTAATAACACTGTAAAAGGGATTTTACCTGAAATCGTACCAATGACTACAGGTGACAGTTTATGTTTTGAATCTGGAGGGTTATTATTCTCAACAAAAATAAAATCTACAGGAAAACTTCTGAATAATTACTTAACGTAGGTATATAGACTTTGTGACAGTGGTAAAAATACTCATTCTATTTTGGATTAAGTTTTAAAAGGAACATAAAATTGGACTGCATTTCGTTGGTAGCCCTAGTTTTCAGTCCATGAATACAACAAATAATGTTTAATTTGGCAGACAAAGACTTTTTTGGGCGCTTCATGAGAAAATGTCGAGCAAGAGTAAATGTAATATCTTCTTTATATGTGACAGGCTCCTCTGTTTATCTTTCCTTTGTCCCCCTCGACCATGCTCTATTTAAGTTCACTCAGACGCTGTAAGAGCGTAAAACGTTGCGTGCACTTTACTGCATAGTTCGGCCACCTGTTGGTAAAATTATGAAGTATTACGAAGCTTTATTGTACGAGCGAGGCGAAGCGAGCGCAGCCGCGGCTGAGCGGCGAACTGGGCAACTTCGCCAGGCTTCTGTACTTCATGAATGAACTACTTCATTTGAACGCTTCACGGTAAAGAGTGAAAAGAATGAAGTAGTTCACGGGAATGAACGAGTTCGACCCATCTCTATATACGAGGGGCGTTTGAAAAGTCCGTGCAAAGTTCGAGAGATGGCACCACCAGCGCGTATCGAGGTCATGTCAGTTAGTAGCATCTTTGGAAAGAACGCACACCAAGTTTCAGCCATGTTGATCTATTTCTTTGTGTTTTGCATTCGTGTAAATCATGGAAGTCGAGTGACTGTCAAAAAACGGACAAAAAAGAATTTCGGATGGTGATTAAACATTACTTTATGAAAGGCAAAACACCTCAGGAGACTAAAGAGAAGTTTGATAAACATTATGGTGACTCTGCACCTTCGATTAGAACAGTTTATAAGTGGTTTCAAAATTTTCGGAGTGGCCATATGGGCACAAGTGATGCTGAACGTTCTGGGCGCCCTGTGGCGGTTACGACACCAGGAATCATTGATAAAATCCGTGATATGGTGATGGATGACAGAAGAGTTAAGGTGCGTGAGATTGCTAGTGCTGTAGGCATCTCGAATGAAAGGGTACATAATATTTTGCACAAACATTTGGACATGAGAAAGCCATCGGCAAGATGGGTTCCGCTATTGCTCACGCTTGACCAAGAACGGAATCGTGTGAAGTATTGCAAGGATTGTTTACAGCTGTTCAGGAAAAATCCAAAGGACTTTACGGGTCGCTTCGTCACTGTGGATGAAACATGGATACATTACTATACTCCTGAGACCAAACAACAACCTAAATAATGGGTTACCAAGGGAGAATCTGCACCAATAAAGGCGAAGACCATTCCTTCAGCTGGAGAGGTTATGGCGACTGTCTTTTGGGATTCGCAAGGGATAATCCTCATCGACTATCTGGAAAAGGGTAAAACTATTACAGGTGCAAATTATTCATCGTTATTGGACCGTTTGAAAACCGAGCTGCGAGAAAAACGCCGGCAATTGGACCGCAAAAAAGTCCTTTTCCATCACGACAATGCACCAGTACACACCTCAGCAGTTGTGGTCGCAAAATTACTGGAAACAGGATTCCAACTCGTTTTACATCCCCCCTATTCTCCTACTATTTGTTCCTCAATTTGAAGAAATGGCTGGCGGGACAAAGACTTTATTCAAACGAGGAGGTAATTGCAGCAACTAATAGCTATTTTGCAGACTTGGACAATTCCTATTATTTGGAAGAGTTCAACAAATTAGAACAACGTTGGATAAATTGTATAAGTCTAAAAGGAGACTATGTCGGAAAATAAAAAAGGTTTACCAAAAAACACGTAAGTAATTTTTGTTTTTGCATGGACTTCTCAAACGCCTTCTCATAAACGTCTGTAGCACGAAAACTTGATGCCAAAGCCATGAAATCTGGACTAAGCAGCAAGGGAAGAATGTCATTTGGTCAGATAAGTTTCCTTTCACAACGTTTCCAACTTCTATCCGAGTTTATGCCTCAAGAGTGAAACATGGCGGGGTTCGGAGATTATTTGGGCAGGCATATAGTGGTATTCCATGAGCCCTATGCTTACTGTAAGGTCGCATTACTGCCAGGGGTTATGTGACTATTTTGGCTGATCAGGTGAGTCGCATGGTACAATGGTGACGCTATGTTCCAAGACGAAGGGTCGCCTGTTCACACAGCTCGCAACGTCCACGATTGGCTTTATGAGCACGAAGATGAAGTGTCGCATCACCACTGACCACCAAAATCGCCAGGTCTCAATGTTATTGAGCCTTTACGGTCTTCTCACTCTATCATCATTTCACGAACTTGTCACTATTTTGCAGGAAGAATGATACAAGGTTCGCTTGAAAATCATACAGGAGTTGTATTTATACATTCCGAGACGACTGGAAGCTGCTTTTAATGTTCAATAATTTCCTACACCATATTCAGCCGCAGTGGTTACCCGCCAGGGTAGCTGAGAGCGCGAAGGGCGCTGCTTCCTGGACTCGGGTAGGCGCGCCGGCCCCGCATCGAATCCGCCCAGTGGATTAACGACGAAGGGCCGGTGTGCTGGGCAGCCTGGATGTGGTTTTTAGGCGGTTTTCCACATCCCCCTATGTGAATACCGGGCTGGTCGCCACGTTCCGCCTCAGTAACACGATTCGCAGACATTTGCAACACATTCGCACTATTCCATGGCTTACATTAGACACAGACAGCTGGGGTACACTAATTCCTTCCCGGGGGCTACAGGGTGGCGGCAGGAAGGGCATCCGGCCACCCCTTACACTTAACATGCCACATCCGATTAACCATCGCCGACCCTGCGTAACTGCGGGATAAGGCTCAGACAAAGAAAGAAAGAAAGAAAGATTTGGCCACAGAGGTTAGCACACTAAGCTCGCATTCAGAAGGACGACGGTTCAAACCAGCTTCCGGCCATCCTGATTTGGGTTTTCTGCGGCTCCCCCAAATCAACCAACCAACGGTATTGGACGGGATAATGTGTTGTGTTTTGGCGTTTCCATATTTTTGGCCACCCCAAGTACGTTTTGTAACATTTCGACGACATGTCAATCACACATGTGAGATATTTACTAGCTTTGTAAGGAATGACCCTTAAAATTATGTCTTGCTCTTTGTTGTCCACACGTTTTTTGATTTCCGTTTTTGCCTTTGCCTTTGAAAATGGCTCTACAAGCCGAAATCGCGATAGTAAAATAAATGAAAAAAACTTACAGTCCAATGGCGGGAATGATTTCATTGAAAAAGCATACGAGGGTCATTCCATAAATCATGCCAACTATGGCATATCGTGCGAACGTGTGCCATCACTGTACTCTCAGTAAACACATTCGAAAGCGTACGGTAAACATTACCGATACCAACCGACATGCGAGGATGGCTCCGTATCACCACATGAAACATCCAGTGCGAGGTTAGCCATGCTACAAGATGGATTCTTCCCCATCCACCCTACTCACCAGACATTACTTCATGCGACTTCGACCTCATTCCACAGCTGTGGAAACCACTGCCCAAGAAGCGCTTTGCAAACTGGGCGAATTTCCTCACGGTATTTCGGTAACAGGTGGTATACGTTGATGGCAATGCCAATTGCATTCAACGCCTTGCCCATCCTTGGAAACGCTGTGTATATGCACTGAGGGAGTAGTCTGAAGCACAGCAGATTATTTTGATCCATTTTCAATCCATTTGTCTCGTGCACAATAAATTTATACAGAGTTCCAATGTCTATGTTTCATTTCAACCTCCTGTACTGGATATGTTAAAAAATGACGAAATTCCCCCAGCTGTATTAAGGTGTTGCTTTTATTGGCGACTAGTCTCGATGTTGTTACAACATCTTCTTCAGGCCCTGAATACAACATATCATACATAAACAACCAAAGCAACAACAGTAATTTATAAGTTATTACACAAAACAATTCTATCATAACCGTATGGGTAATTTTAATGAACTATCTATATATATATATATATATATATATATATATATATATATATATATATGGTCATTTGCGTTAAAACACCAACACTCTGGACATTAACAATTTACGTGGTATCACAAAAATACAAAAAAATGGTTCAAATGGCTCTGAGCACTATGGGACTTAACATCTGTCGTGATCAGTCCCCTAGAACTTAGAACTACTTAAACCTAACTAACCTAAGGACATCACACACATCCATGCCCGAGGCAGGATTCGAACCTGCGACCGTAGCAGTCACGCGGCTCCGGACTGAGCGCCTAGAACAGCGAGACCACCGCGGCCGGCACAAAAATACAGATGAAGCTGTATATGCACAATCGTTTTATGATAAGTTAATATCAGGTATTAAAAAATGGTAGTATATAAAAGCTTAAGTGACAAGCCGTTATTCTAATGGATAATAATATAGGCGTGGAACATTGTAAATTTTTAATATTGAACTATAAAAAGGAATATTAAAAATTTACAATGTTCCACGCCTATATTATTATCCATTAGAATAACGGCTTGTCACTTAAGCTTTTATATACTACCATTTTTTAATACCTGATATTAACCTATCATAAAACGATTGTGCATATACAGCTTCATTTGTGTTTTAGTGATACCACGTAAATTGTTAATGTCCAGAGTGTTGGCATTTTAACGCAAATAACCAAAAATAATATACATATCATTAAAATTACCCATAAGGTTATAATAGAATTGTTTTGCATAATAACTTATAAATTACTGTTGTTGTATTGGTTGTTTATGTATGGTATGTTGTATTCAAGGCCTGAAGACGATGTTGTAACAACATCAAAACTAGTCACCAATAAAAGCAACACGTTAATAGAGCTGGAGGAATTTCGTCATTTTTTAACATATATTATACTAGCTGACGTCCCAAATCGCCCATTTCAATTACGGATATACGAAGATCCTGTACTGAAATCCTATTTTGTGTTGACGTTCGTATACATACTGCCGTACCGGTTCAATACACATCGTGGAGAGCGAGGTGGCGCAGTGGTTAGCACACTGGACTCGCATTCGGGAGGACGACGGTTCAATCCCGTCTCCGGCCACCCTGATTAGGTTTTCCGTGATTTCCCTAAATCGTTTCAGGCAAATGCCGGGATGGTTTCTTTGAAAGGGCACTGCCGATTTCCTTCCCAATCCTTCCCTAACCCGAGCTTGCGCTCCGTCTCTAATGACCTCGTTGTCAACGGGACGTTAAACACTAACCACCACCACCACCACCACAACGTGGAATTCTCATGTTGTCCTGTTATTGCGCACCACGACTGTGGTCCTTAGCCGAGGGCAGATTACGAGGGTTCGGTGCTTCCGCCGACGGCGACCCCTGAGTAAGCCGGCGTGGCGGCGTGACAGTCACTCGCTGACTCACGCCGCAGCCGATGTCCCGCCTGGCTTACATCACGACCACACGCAACCGCCTAGCTATCGTCCCAGGCCCCTCATCCGCCGGACTCTGCCCTCCGCGCTTCCTCACAGCCAGACAGGTCGACTCTGCTCCGTATTATTCATCCGCTTCCGGCACTTCTCTGCGAAAAACCCGTGCATCACTCTAGCTGCGGCTGAACTGACGATTCCGTGGCTAGCAGATAGCGGGCTCGTAACGCCGAAGAAAGAGACATCAACACACACACACTGAGCCGGCCGGAGTGGCCGAGCGGTTGTAGGCGCTACAGTCTGGAACCGCATGACCGCTACGTTCGCAGGTTCGAATCCTGCCTCGGGCATGGATGTGTGTCATGTCCTTAGGTTAGTTAGGTTTAAGTAGTTCTAAGTTCTAGGAGACTGATGACCTCAGACGTTGAGTCCCATAGTGCTCAGAGCCGTTTTTGAACACACACACTGAAGTAACTACTGGTTGCCAATATTGCTTATGCTACGAATTGTGTTCCACGCCGGCCGGAGTGGCCAAGCGGTTCTAGACGCTACAGTCTGGAACCGCGCGACCGCTACGGTCAACCATTTCAACCATTTTGTGCCCCACGGAACTCAGGCATCCTTAAAACAGGATAAACGCTTCAAGACATTCAAACAAGATATTCGGCTTCTAGCAGTCCCGTCCTTATCATCAGCAATTCGCACTCAGGGTTGGATAAATCCCACCTTAGGACTTTTCCGTGCAGCTCAATATTTACCTAGATGCATCCGTGTTGATCCCGCATGTTTTCTAATTTTTCGTCTGTCCATCTTCCAAAGGTCATCGTCTCCGGGACTGATGACCTCAGACGTTGAGTCCCATAGTGCTCAGAGCCATTTTTGAACACACACACTGAAGTAACTACTGGTTGCCAATATTGCTTATGCTACGAATTGTGTCCCACGCCGGCCGGAGTGGCCAAGCGGTTCTAGACGCTACAGTCTGGAACCGCGCGACCGCTACGGTCGCAGGTTCGAATCCTGCCTGGGGCACGGATGTGTGTGATGTCCTTAGGTTAGTTAGGTTTAAGTAGTTCTAAGTTCTAGGGGACTGATGTCCTCAGCAGTTAAGTCCCATAGTGCTGAGAGCCATTTGAACCATTTTGTGTCCCACGGAACTCAGGCATCCTTAAAACAGGATAAACGCTTCAAGACATTCAAACAAGATATTCGGCTTCTAGCAGTCCCGTCCTTATCATCAGCAATTCGCACTCAGGGTTGGATAAATCCCACCTTAGGACTTTTCCGTGCAGCTCAATATTTACCTAGATGCATCCGTGTTGATCCCGCATGTTTTCTAATTTTTCGTCTGTCCATCTTCCAAAAGTCATCGTCTCCGATTCCCGACCGGGTGGACAATGGGTCAGATCTTGAGGGATCGCCTACGAGGGTCATTTCAAAAATTCTGAACACTGTAAGACAGAATTTCGGAAAATAATTCCTTTTCCGAAATACTTTACAAGCCTTCAATATAATCTTTCTTGCTTATGACAGCTTCGTAACGTTTTGGCAACTTCTGTATTCCGGATAGGGCACATTCATTGTTGAGCTGTCTTATTACTTAGGTCATCTCGCTGGAAGCTTCTACACCTTCCACCTTCACAATTCTCTATTATTCCAATCTCGTACGGCACGCGGAAAGAATGAACATCTATATCTTTCCGTACGAGCTCTGATGTCCCTTATTTTATAGTGGTGATCGTTCCTCCCTATGTAGGTCGGTCTCAACAAAATATTTTCGCATTCGGAGGAGAAAGTTGGTGATGAGAATTTGGTGAGAAGATTCCGTCTGAACGAAAAATGCCTTTCTTTTAATGAAGTCCAGCTCTAATTCTGTATCATTTCTGTGACACTCTCTCCCATATTTCGCGATAATACAAAACTTGCTGCCTTTCTTTGAACTTTTTCGATGTACTCCGCCAGTCCTATCTGGTAAGGATCCCACACCGCGCAGCAGTATTCTAAAAGAGGACGGACAAGCGTAGTGTAGGCAGTCTCCTTAGTAGGCCTGCTACATTTTCTAAGTGTCCTGCCAATAAAACGCAGTCTTTGGTTAGCCTTTCCAACAACATTTTCTGTGCGTTCCTTCCAATTTAAGTTGTTCGTAATTGTAATACCTAGGTATTTAGTTGAATTTAGGGCTTTTAGGTTAGACTGATTTATCGTGTAACCGAAGTTTGAGTTCCTTTCAGCACTCACACTTTTCGTTATTTAGGGTCAACTGCCACTTTTCGCACCATTCAGATATCTCTCAACAGCTGTATCAAAATGCTTTCCACGGAGTTGTTCCTCTAATTTGGGATACGAATTAAAGTCTGGTGAGCTCACATCAGGCTGTATGGTGGGTGCGGAAGTATTCCCCATCCATATTTGTCGAACGACTCTCTCACTGACAGGGCAATATGCGGTCTTGCATCATCATGCAGAATGAGGACACCAGCTGCAAGCATGCAAGGTTCAAATGGTTCAAATGGCTCTGAGCACTATGGGACTCAACTGCTGAGGTTATTAGTCCCCTAGAATTTAGAACTAGTTAAACCTAACTAACCTAAGGACATCACAAACATCCATGCCCGAGGCAGGATTCGAACCTGCGACCGTAGCGGTCTTGCGGTTCCAGACTGCAGCGCCTTTAACCGCACGGCCACTTCGGCCGGCAAGCATGCAAGGCCTTCTTTGACAAATGTTCGGGCGCAAAACATTTTGGAGCAACACCTTGTAGCCTAATATTCATCTGTTACAAAGGTTCCCTGGGACACTTAACTTGTAGCTATGACTCCATTCGTGTCATACGCAAAAATCATTACCAGTTTCACATTTGACTGTTAGCGGCGGAATTTTTTCGGGCGTGGAGAGTCGGAACTTTTCCATTGTGACGACTGAGACTTCACTTTTTGCTCAAAATCTCGTATCCAGGTTTCACCAAGTGTAACGTCCACGCTCTGTAGCTGAGTGGTCAGCGCGACAGAATGTCAGTCCTAAGGGTTCGATTCCCGACTGGGTCGGAGATTTTCTCCGCTCAGGTACTGGGTGTTGTGTTGTCCTAATCATCATCATTTCATCCCGTAAGTCGCCGAAGTGGCGTCAAATCGAAAGACTTGCACCCGGCGAACGGTCTACGCGACGGGAGGCCCTAGTCACACGGCATTACATTTTACCAAGTGTAACAATCTTTTTCAGAAATGTTCTCCTTCGCAGTGATAACGTTGAAGCAATTCTTCTGCTTTTCCTTTGTGACCTGTTTTTTGTTCTTCACTCAGATCATACAGAACCCATCCGGCACCAACTTTTCTGTTCTTTAACTTTTCAGCTGTGATTCCATAAACTAAATTATCACACGTTTTTCGTCTACCTTCTCTCAAAAAGGGATTAACGATCACTTGTAAGATGTAGTCTGTTCCAGTTGATGGCGTTCCGCCTCTTGCGTTATCCTCAGTGCCTACCCGACCTTCACGGAAACGAGCAGACCGCTGTTATACTGTGCTATGATCCACCTCACTATTCCCACACCCCTTTCTCAAAGCGTTGTAAATCTCCGTTGGGTTCTTTCCAAGCAGGGATTCGATTTTTATGTAGGTCACTATGAGTAATCTGGCCTGACTCAGTTTCAGCTTCCATTTTAAAACTGAATTATTCACGACACAGTCACGCGATCAACAAACACATTTACTACCGTCACGCCTAAAGTCTCGCTCTCAACTTGATCAAGCCACCATAAAGGTCGCGCTTGCGCAGTGTGCAGAACTTTTGAAACGGACCTCGTTTTGGGGAAACACACGGTGGTTCAACAACAAAGTAAAGAAACTACTGCGAAAGCAAAGAGAGCTTTACTGCAAGTTTAAACGCAGCCAAAACCTCTCAGACAAACAGAAGCTAAACGATGTCAAAGTTAGTGTAAGGAGGGCTATGCGTGAAGCGTTCAATGGATTCGAAAGTAAAATTCTATGTGCCGACTTGACAGAAAATCCTAGGAAGTTCTGGTCTTACGTTAAATCAGTAAGTGGCTCGAAACAGCATATCCAGACACTCAGGGATGATGATGGCATTGAAACAGAGCATGACACGCGTAAAGCTGAAATACTAAACACCTTTTTCCAAAGCTGTTTCACAGAGGAAGACCGCACTGCAGTTCCTTCTTTAAATCCTCGCACAAACGAAAAAATGGCTGACATCGAAATAAGTGTCCAAGGAATAGAAAAGCAACTGGAATCACTCAACAGAGGAAAGTCCACTGGACCTGACGGGATACCAATTCGATTCTACACAGAGTACGCCAAAGAACTTGCCCCCCTTCTAACAGCCGTGTATCGCAAGTCTCTAGAGGAACGGAAGGTTCCAAATGATTGGAAAAGAGCACTGGTAGTCCCAGTCTTCAAGAAGGGTCGTCGAGCAGATGCGCAAAATTATAGAGCTATATCTCTGACGTCGATCTGTTGTAGACTTTTAGAACATGTTTTTTGCTCGCGTATCATGTCATTTCTGGAAACCCAGAATACACTATGTAGGAATCAACATGGATTCCGGAAACAGCGATCGTGTGAGACCCAACTCGCTTTATTTGTTCATGAGAACCAGAAAATATTAGATACAGGCTCCCAGGTAGATGCCATTTTCCTTGACTTCCGGAAGGCGTTCGATACAGTTCCGCACTGTCGCCTGATAAACAAAGTAAGCTCCTACGGAATATCAGACCAGCTGTATGGCTGGATTGAAGAGCTTTTAGCAAACAGAACACAGCATGTTGTTCTCAATGGAGAGACGTCTACAGATGTTAAAGTAACCTCTGGCGTGCCACAGGGGAGTGTTATGGGACCATTGCTTTTCACAACATATATAAAGGACCTAGTAGATAGTGTCGGAAGTTCCATGCGGCTTTTCCCGGATGATGCTGTAGTATACAGAGAAGTTTCAGCATTAGAAAATTGCAGCGAAATGCAGGAAGATCTGCAGCGGATAGGACTTGGTGCAGGGAGTGGCAACTGACCCTTAACACAGACAAATGTAACGTATTGCGAATACATAGAAAGAAGGATCCTTTATTGTACGATTATATGATAGCGGAACAAACACTGGTAGCAGTTACTTCTGTAAAATATCTGGGAGTATGCGTACGGAACGATTTGAAGTGGGATGATCATATAAAATTAATTGTTGGTAAGGCGGGTACCAGGTTAAGATTCATTTGGTATTTACCCGCGCGATGTGTGGCTTATGAGCAGCCGCTCGACCACGAAATCCAAGTTTTCTCACCTCCCGCCTAACTGTCATAGCACTTGTAGTAGATCCTGATGCGGTTTGGAATTTCTGTGTGATGGTCTGGATAGTTGTCTGCCTTTTACACATTACGACCCTCTTCAACTGTCGGAGGTCTCTGTCAGTCAACAGACGAGGTCGGCCTGTATGCTTTTGTGCTGTAAGTGCCCCTTCACGTTTCCACTTCACTATCACATCGGAAACAGTGTACCTAGGGATGTTTAGGAGTGTGGAAATCTCGCGTACAGACGTATCACAAGTAACACCCAATCACCTGACCACGTTCGAAGTCCGCGAGTTCTGCGGAGCGCCCCATTCTGCTCTCTCGCGATGCCTAGTGACTATTAAGGTTGCTGATATGGAGTACCTGGCAGTAGGTGGCAGCACAATGCACCTAATATGAAAAACGTATGTTTTCGGGAGGGTGTCCGGATACTTTTGATCACATAGTGTAAGTAGTATTGTCGCTGGGCGCGATGAAAGGAATAAATTCTAAGATTCTTAATACATCGCCAGGCATAGTATGTGGTTGTAAATGGCCACAGTACATTGTCTCAAGAGAAGTTAATATTCAAGAAGATTACTGTGGGCACAAACTTGTTATATAGGGCGACAATAATGAAGAGCATGTTGCCACAAATTGTCGACGAATAATGCCTTACATAGCACCTGCTGCAACTCATCGGAGTAAGATTCGACCAGTTTCATCTTTAAATTGTACAAAGCAAGCCATCGTTGTAGTTTTTCTTAACTGAATAACGAAGTGTTTAGTACAATAACTGTTATATGTAAATGAAAATTACCTGAATCATTTACCTAACGGTGTCCTATCCTGTTACTATTACTGATTCCGAGAATACCACCACTGAAAGACTAGGAAAATATTAAAAGTGATGAGGTTATTTAATCTCGTTAACTAAGATAAAGAAATGCGATGTACAAAACTGAGACCTACACAAAACTGTCATTTAACAGCAGTGAACATTGTTGCTTGGTAGAACAACTAGTTAAAGAAAAATATCTAAAAGTAAAATAGTAAAAGCATAATTTAAATGAATATTGACAACATATTACTTCAAAATAATACATTTCATGTTTTCTCTTGTGCATTGCAAACTGTACTCACATTTGCAAATTATGTAACAGTGTAATGTAAAATTAGTTATTCTTCACTAAATGAAAAATTATGAACTTTCCAGATATTACTTACTATAGAAGAAAACAAGTATTTATAAACACTTGAATTTCTAAAATCAATAACAGCATTACAGTGCGTAAAGCAAAGCTATCCATTACGCGAACTGTGTCGCAAACAATTAAATTTTACATGCATGTGTTCAGTGCAAATTATTCTGTTGCTTTTCTGACTAACTTTAATTCATGGTATTAACTGTGTTTTTATATCTGAGCTCGTGTTACTTGCCTGATTAAAATTGAATGTTTAGTTCGTAATTAAAGTTTATAAACAATTCCTAATCACACAGTAATTTTTGCTCACACCGTTCATAAGTAATTTGCAGTTTAAAATTATAGCAGTTTGTTTATTCCTAATTTTATAAACTCTTTCTTATTTTTAATTTTTTTCTCAACATTTTCTTCGATCGTAGTCTCAAAAATAGATGCGCGATAACGATTCGGTTGTAACTGTATCTCTATTTTTCCGGATTTACATTATCATTCAGAATAGATGCGTTACCCAAACAACAGGGAATATTAGGTGCACGTCTCATTTAAAAATCCCTGTTAATCGGAAGTGTAGGTCCGTTATAGTATCATTGATCATAAGGTCGTTACAGCTTCACTAAATACGGTTGTAAATTAAAATACAAAGAAAGGAGACTTCTTCTGTTTAGCAAGAGCAACAAGAAACAGATTTCATATTACCTGACAGGTCAACATGAAAATTTCATCTCCAGCACTGCAAATTTTAAGTATCAATAGACAAAGTTCGACACCACTGTACAACACACTTTCGACAGGTATGTGCCAGGCAAAGTTGTGAGGGATGTAAAAGACTAGCCGTGGTTGAAAAACTGTGTTAGAAAGCTACTATGAAAGCAAAGAGGGTTTCAGTATATATGTAAACGCAGCCAAAGCCTCACAAACAAACAAAAGCTAAACTAAGTCAAAATTAACGTAAGGAGAGCCATGTGTGAAGTGTTCAAGCAATTCAAAAATAAAGTTATCTCTAGCGATTTGACGGTAATTCCTAAGAAGTTTTGGTTTTATGTTAAATCAGTAAACGGATCAAACATGATATCCATTCAAGTTCATCATTAATCCCTTCACTCAGTTCTGTTTACAGCATCGTGATGGTCGCATCCGTGTTTGGCGACATCGCGGTGAACGCACATTGGAAACGTGTATTCGTCATCGCCATACTGGCGTATCACCTGGCGTGATGGTATGGGGTACCATTGGTTACACGTCTCGGTCACCTCTTGTTCGCATTGACGGCACTTTGAACAGTTGACGTTACATTTCAGCTGTGTTCCGACCCGTGGCTCTATCCTTCATTCGATCCCTGCGAAACCATACATTTCAGCAGGATAATGTACGACCGCATGTTGCAGGTCCTGTACGGGCCTTTCTCGATACAGAAAATGTTCAACTGCTGCCCTGGCCAGCACATTCTCTAGATCTCTCACCAATTGAAAAAGTCTGGTCAATAGTGGCCGAGCAACTGACTCGTCACAATACGCCAGTCACTACTCCTGATGAACTGTGGCATCGTGTTGAAGCTGCATGGGCAGCTGTACCTGTACACGCCATCCAAGCTCTGTTTGACTCGATGCCCAGGCGTATCAAAGCAGTTATTACGGCCAGAGGTGGTTCTGGGTACTCATTTCTCAGGATCTATGCACCAAATTTGCGTGAAAATGTAATCACATGTCAGTTCTAGTATAATATTTGTCGAATGAATACCCGTTTATCATCTGAATTTCTTCTTGGTGTAGCAATTTTAATGGCCAGTAGCGTATTTAAACCTAACTCACCTAAGGACATCACACTCATCAAATCCCGAGGCAGGATTCGAACCTGCGACCGTAGCAGTAGCGCGGTTCCGGACTGAGGCGCCTAGCACCGCTCGGCCACAGCGGCCGGCAACCTGCTTTCAGAAAAAAATTTGTTGCGTTACTTACTGATGCCCCTCGTGTCATAGCTTCATTTGAATAGTCGGAAGTTGATAAGGATATCTCCGTAATTGATGCAACTATGACCATACAATAACCGTCATTTAAATAATCTACGTACAAATAGAATAACGATTAATTAAGCAACTGCGAAATTATTTGAGGTCAACAGCTTAGCTGAGTATAGGGTACAGCGCGGCTGTTCCGCTCACAATGCTAACCCGCCTGAAATAGGAAATACTGGGGCAGTGTGATAGTTCCACACAGAGTCAAGGCCGTTTTGTGTGCAGTGTCTCTGTGTCGCCGCGTGTGCCTGTAGTAAGGCTGTGTTCTGTCACTGTGTTGAGAGTGCGCAAGAACAAACTTTAGAGGGAGCGCATTGTGATGGATTACTGCCGTAATTAAAGAATACAACCTAATGAATTTACGTGTACCATGCACAAGAACATAAAATTTTAAACTCTTTATTTTACTTGTGTAAGAATACGGGTTATGCAGTGAGTGTTGTGTCAACAAACATTGTAGGATTTTCCCACAAAATTTTGATTTGGCGCTTCTTTCGAAATGTCTGCACCTTGGGCTATTTCACCCTGTACACGTGGGGCTATTTCCTCTCAGTCAAGTTATTAGTTTAATCGATGTTTAATGCGAAATTATAGAGAACATGTTCTCTTCGTTTCTTTTCAGGTGGTTCGTGCACACAAAAGGAAAAAACCAAACGTTTCATTGTCCGAGGAAGAAATGAAACCCGCAGTAACAAGCGTTATAGGCGGAGACGTGAGCATGAGAGGAGTTGCCGCGTCGTTCAAAACACTTAAAGATCGGCTAAATATTTCAAAACGTGATTTGGCAATGAGAGAAAAGAAACCCCATAGACGAGCTGCTCATCCGACTGTATTCAGCCCAGAGGAAGAGTATAATTTCGGATCTAGGTTGAAAGACTTAGCTGCAAGGGGTTTTGGCTGCACTCCTGAACAAATTCGAAGAGCATCATTCACGTATGCCGCGACGAATAACATCAAGCGTCCCTGTGGCATGGAACACACTACAGCAGTTAAAGACTCGTTTACTGGGTTTATGAAGAGACATAGTGATTTATCGCCGGCCGCGGTGGCCAAGCGGTTCTAGGCGCTTCAGTCCGGAACCACGTGACTGCTACGGTCGCAGGTTCGAATCCTGCCTCGGGCATGGATGTGTGTGATGTCCTTAGGTTAGTTAGGTTTAAGTAGTTCTAAGTTCTAGTGGACTGATGACCTCAGATGTCAAGTCCCATAGTGCTCAGAGCCATTTAGTGATTTATCACTCTGAAAACAACAAGGCTTCTCAAAAGCTATAGCAAAGGGCATGAGTAAGCAGGCTGTGACTGCATTTTTCGATGTGTATCGGAATTTGTCTGAGTAGACTGGAGTTTGTGGTAAGCCTCACTTTATCGTCAGTGTTGACGAGACGGATTTGGTCCTTAATAATTTCCCACCTAAAATAGTGACAGCAAAAGGTGCCAGGGAAGTAATGAACGATTACAAGCGTGAAGAGGGGGAAAATGTCACTGTTATAGCTTGCTGTAGTGTTAGTGGCCCCTTTATTCCTTTGCTATCATCAAAGGTGTTCGATTTAGAGAGATGTACAAATATCCCCTACCACTAGGTTCAGAAGCTACTATGTCTTATTCCGGGTATGTGAACGAAGATGTTTTTCTAAACTGGCTCGAAACTTTCAGAAGCACCGCTCACCTGGAAAGTGTCTGCTAATTTTGGGTGGCCATAGCTCTCATTGTTCTCTCCAGTGTCTGGAGTATTGTCGTCAGAGTGACATAGAGATGTTCTGCCTTCCACCCCACACCACACATGCCCTTCAGACTCTGGACAGATCTGTATTCAAACCGCTGAAAGTTTTGTACCATCATGCTGCAACAAATTACATGCATTTGACACGAGGAGGTGCAATCAACAAGATTAACTTCAGAGAACTGTTTTCCATAGCTTGGAATAAAGCTGGCACCGGTGGAAATGGCGTTAAAGGATTTAAATGCACTGGATTGTGCCCCTTAAACACTTTACTTATTTCCTAAGACAAATTTCTCCCCTCAGTTCATTTCCAGGCAGACATTTCCTATTTGCCATCATGTCCCCTTCTGGAGATTCTTCAATGTTCCCAGCTGCGACCTGAGTCCCCTTTGCCAAGACCCTCTCCCTCCATTCATCAGTAGACTACTCCTTTCAATGCAGTCATTTCCAGCCCAGCTTTTGAGAAGAAACACTTTTCTGTGGCTACTTTTTGCGACCCTAGCAAGGCCTTTGACTGTGTAGAGCATGATTCACTTATCAAAAAATGAGTTTATTGTGCAATCATTAACAACAAAGTAGCTTACATTTTTGAATATCCATAAACAAATTGTGTGTATGGAGAAGGAGAAACTGCAGATAGGTGGAACTAACTGTGGTGTGCTACAAGGTTCAGTTTTGGGACCATTGTTATTTATTATAATGAAAAAAGATTTGCTATTTTATGTAAATACTCTTACTCCATTCTCCAGGCTAATGACAACACTTTTTTCAGTACCAGTTCAGATTTTTATACTCTTCAAACTATGACTAAATACGCCCTATCGCAAGTCTCAATCCGGTTTGGAGCTATTGGATTTTTCTTCAGCGAGAGAAAAACCCACCAAAAACGAACACTTAAAGAATTTTTCCAGTAGAAGACTGTTTAAGTAGTGTTAAGTTTTTAGGTATTGCCATTGATGCTAATTGTCTTGGGGTCAACACAATAAATATATCAAATGGTTCAAATGGCTCTGAGCACTATGGGACTTAACTTCTGAGGTCATCAGTCCCCTAGAACTTAGAACTACTTAAACCTAACTAACCTAAGGACATCACACACATCCAAGCCCGAGGCAGGATTCGAACCTGCGACCGTAGCGGTCGCGCGGTTCCAGACTGTAGCGCCTAGAACCTCTCGGCCAATAAATATATCAGTGCAAGTTTGTCTAGAGTGATGTAATTGTCAAGAAACTTAAAAAAATCATGTACTTTTGGCTTACGTAAGATCAGTCTATTTCACTTTTCTTCAGAGTATAGACCATTGTTTATTGATCTAAAAATATAAACTGTAATAAACTTGTACAATTGCACCGTTCTCTTGTACGCAGAGAATAATATATTAGAATACCAACTTAGACAGTATTTACACTCTCACGGCACTAGAAATAATAGGCATGTTGACATACCTTACTGTGGACTATCTAAATCATTCAACAGCCATACGTGGTGGGTGTGAAAATGTCAACACATTGTCTCTGGAATGGGAAGAAGCTCCATTCGATTTAGTTAAGCACAGATTGTACAATTGGTTATCAATATTTATTTCATACTTTCATATATTTAATTCATAATTTATTCCAAACGATATCAGTTATCATTTGGAATAAATTATAAAATAAATATGTACCCCTCACGATGTGGCTCTAACGCCACGAAACCAGTTGGATCATAAATAAAGATTTATCATACAGCTGATGCAGTCTTATTCATCATGGTACTGCAGTTTTAGCTTTAATGAACTAATCTTTTTGTGTACATACTGTATATGTATATACGTTTGTAACCCGCGTTGCCTATTCTCTAACAGTTGAACGACAATAAAATTTTCTTTATTTATTTGCATTGAAGTTGCAGCGTACCTTTTGAGACAGCCTGCATATTGTTCGCTCAGCCGTGCAGGATCGTGCAACCACGTCACGTACTTTGAGTCACGAAACGGGCTAGTTCGTAGCAGGACACGTAAGCTGACTGGAGCAACACGAGTGTCAGCTTGGCGATCGTTGTTGTTCCTTCCGGCACGTCGTCTTTTTCAGACGAGTTCTGCTTCTGCGTGTAGCATCACAGAGGAGCTTCTGCATGTAGCACCACAGCGGCCGTATTCGTTTGTGTACGTTCCGAGGAGCCAAACGTTCCCGGATTGCATTCGTCGTCATCGTATAAGCCCGCACCTGCAATTATGGTAGGGGGTGCCATTCGGTACAAAACGCAATCATCTTTGGTTCGAATAGTCGGTTATTTGAGCAGCATGCATTTCTGATGTAGTGTCTCTGGCCTTCGAGGTCTCCGTGACCTTATCTTTTAACAAGATCATACTAGACCGCATGTTATCCGCGCTGTTTTACTGTTGCCCTGGCCAATACTTCTTACAGATTTCTCACTCACGGTAAATGTCTGGTCTTGCGTTGCCGACAGAGTAGCACGTCACTGCATGCCAGTGTCTAAGACTGAGAAACGCCACCACCTGTGTCTGCCATCCAAGCTCGGTCCGACTAGATGCGCTTCCCTGTTAGAGCCACTGTTGGTGCCACAGGTAGCAGCTCTCCGTGTAAGATTTCGTACCCTGCACTCTCCCAAGTCACCTACAAATTTTATCGTCTTTTCCCTATTATTCTTTACAAGCACAGTAAGTAAAATTGCGTTATTTGCTATCCATCTTGGCGTTCCAGGTTTGTCTGTATTGCAAAACTTGTACTGTATAGCAGGGCTATTCCGCTCATTTCAACTGTAAGCCGTATGTAATAGTCTATACGAGGTGTTTAAAAAAACTCAGTCACTGTGATACAATATGGTGATTTAATTGTGAATACATTCCAGTATATAAAAGGTGGAAATTCGTTTACAAGAGCAAAATATTAAACGAACATCTGAAGAAGGTAGAAATCACAATATAACAAAATGGTGGGGCTGTTCCGCTCTCAGTCGCGGGGTTATTCCACCCAGTATATTTCAGTGTCCAAATCGCAAGCATTTATCACAAGTAAACATTTTTCGTCTTTTTGCACCC
Organism: Schistocerca serialis cubense; assembly: GCF_023864345.2. NCBI lineage: Eukaryota > Metazoa > Arthropoda > Insecta > Orthoptera > Acrididae > Schistocerca > Schistocerca serialis. The sequence continues at coordinate 1,328,184 of NW_026048515.1, read as the reverse complement.
ACACACAAGGACTGTTCTCATGATCGTCTTCAATTTCAAGTGGCTGTAAGTCATCCCCCGACTTACTCGGTTGACGACGGCGTTTCTTACTTGCTGTACCTTTGCTTTCCTTCTCCACTTTTAATCTACGTTTAGCCTTCGTCGCTTCGTAGTTCGTATCTGAGGTCAAATGCCTTGGTTCTGTCCCTATCTTTTTTGACGTCATTTGGGATATTCTTTCTGCTGGCCTGGAAAGGGCAGAATCTTCCAAATGAGTGTCAACCAGATCTATTACTTAAAGAACAGAATCGTTGTTGCCATTGCAACAGCAGATGCGGACATGTTGCGCCGAGTGTGGATAGAGAGTGAATCCAGACTGGATGTTGTACGTGCCACCAAATGTGCACATATTGATACTGATTGAATCTTGCAGTACTGCGGAACGATGGACCGCAATCTCGGTGTGCCACTTTCGAACAGGGACAGGGCTTGTAGACGCTTCTCCTTCTCACACGAGTTTTTCACAAACACTCAGCTTTCGTGTGACATTACTGACAAGGGGAGGCCGCCAATTGTGAAATTCAGATTCGATTCATACTGCGCATAATAAAAGCTCATGGCCAGAGGTGTAATGTGGCAAAGCACCAAGATGCACTTCTCAGCCGTTGTCGAGAAAATCGACAGTTAAAAGAAACCGTTGCGGTGAAATATTCTCGACGATGAGTAATTTTCTACAGCGTCGTGGCGCAGCGGTAAGCGCTCGGGTTCGTAATCCGAAGGTCGCCGGATCGAATCTCTCGCCATGCAAATTTTTTTTATTAGTTTTTTGTAATTCATATATATATATATATATATATATATATATATATATATATATATATATATAAAGTGTTAATGAATTGCTTATGCATGTTGGTGAAGGCGGATCGCTCTCCAATTGTACCGCCTCCATTTTTCCGTTTTTTTTTTTAACAGGGTGTACCAAAGCTCTCCCGTCCGCACTGATTTTCGACAATGTTATAAGTTGCGCTAGGGACCGCATCTACCTTCTTTCGAAGTTAGCAGGCAACTACGCTGTTATGCGGCGGCTCGTTTCGGCCCATTCAACATCTGTCATTCAAGTGTAACGAGCGAGTAACGGAGTTTATATTTCATACCTGCCACAGCAAATTTGTGTTCGTGGGGTCTCTATTCCAATTCGAACGTTTGACTTACGCTATACGTATTCGTTTCGGAATATCGTTTCTACGTCTTCCGTTAACTATGTGTGGTCAACATTATGAAGACAATTAATAACATTTGTGAAATACAACTTTGTTTGCGGAAAACATAATGATGATGTTCGAAGTCGCCAGTTTTTCCACGACAAACGACTTTCAACAACTTATTATATGCATAATTGTTGCAACTGATTGCCGGGAATTATATATATATATATATATATATATATATATATATATATATATATTTGAATTATAAAAAACAAATACTAAAAAAAAGAAAGTTGCATAGCGCGAGATTCGATCCGGCGACCATCAGATTACGACCCAGAACTCTTACCGCTGCGCCACGACGCTGTAGAGAATCACTAATCGTAGAGAGTATTTCACCGCAACGGTTTCTTTTAACTGTCGATTTTCTCGACAACGGCTGAGAAGTGCATCTTGGTGCTTTGCCACATTACACCTCTGGCCATGAGCTTTTATTATGCGCAGTATGAATCGAGTCTGAATTTCACAATTGGCGGCCTCCCCTTGTGAGTGAGAAAGCCGCTGCGTGAACTTTCCTTGTACACGGAATACCGATAGGGTTACTCTTCTTCTATGTACAGCTAGGCTCAAGCGCTAATCACTTGCGTAGTCAAGCGTGCAGTACACTTTGTCAATTTCACGTTTGTTGCATGCCATCTTCGTGGTATTGAGATTTTAGTGGCCAGAAGTATACAAACGCTATTTAATAAATACTTACCATTTTTTGTAAAAAAAAAAAAAAAAAAAAAAACTAATCCCCTCACTCTCGATTCTTTAAAGAATCGGTTTCCCATGTGTAAAACGGTTTCAAACGTCTAATTACTTTATGAATGAGTTAATGTCTTAAATATTTGACGTTAAGCATGTAAAGCCTTTAAAGCGAAAGAAGTTTTAAATAAGCCTCGAAATTAGGTTAAAGTTTATTGGAAATGGCTAAGTGCTATCATTGGCTAACACTGAAAGGGCGTCCTTTGGGTAATTTCCGCTCTGTTTTAAGATAAGTTTGCCATTCCATATATTGTGTACATAGTTCCGCGTAGTCAGCGCGTACACAACTTCCCCACTAGAGCGCGCCCCGCTAAGCACAACAGCGCAGGCGCAGCGCTCGTCCGTCTCCGCACTGCGAGATGGCGCTGCCTTAGAGACGGACGAAATTCTGCTTCCCCCGATCCGCGTATTAATATGTAACGCAGCCAGTGGGATTGCTGCTAACGTAGAAACTTCTCTCCTCGTGGATCACATTCGCGCAGTGATACATGAACGTGCGAGGTATTATAGTGAGTGTACAGACCTCCGATTAGTCAGTCTGCATTAGTCTGCATTTGTCTGTACCAGTCTATAGTCAAGTTTCCGTCTGCGCCTAATAAGATTACCATATTCCTGTACATAGCCATGAAGATAAATGGATAGACACTTTGTCTAGTATCAGAGATATGTGAGAATAAGATTAACGTACCAAGACCAAAGGAACTTCCGATTGTCAATTGTAAATAGCATCCAGAACCAAGTTAAGTAGTTTTTAGGCTTGTTATTATTTTAATAAATGTGTATGAAAATTAATCAAGTTCTGTTTAAAGTTGGTCACCGTCAATCTGCTACTCTAAGCATGCAAGTGGCATTTCTATCGTCTTACCTAATGGCAGAAGATAAACACGCCACGATAAGACCACGAGACATATTGCTGACACTCGCATAGAGCGACAAGTCAAATAATCTGATGGTGTGTGTACCGAAGGTCTTACAGTACGCACACCACACCATAGCCCCTGAACTATTCGTGGTGCAATGATATAATTTTTCAAGTATATTCAGTGGTATATGTGGATACTGTCTGCAAAATATGTTGCGAACAGAGTTAGTAGTAAAGAAGTAATAAATTAAAACGTCACGTCTGATGCTGAAGTTTTTGTTGCATGAACAGCGAGAGTGGAGTACGTGATAAACTTTTACCCTCTAATAATTTTTCAGCTATGTCAGCGACAAGAAGTTTCGGAACGTTAGAAGTTACGTGGAAAATTTTTTGGAAGTCGGTAAGTGCTCTCTTCCTCAAGTACTTGATGAATAAGGTCTGGGTTATCTGCGTGCTATGAGCTACACTACCTCAAAACATATACGTAGTTTCTAACTGTAGCTATTGATTTATTGCGTTAAACTTTTAACGTAGGTTTGCATCTCTTAACGAGGAGATTATGACAGTAATAGAAATGTTTATAGTCAGTGAATTACTGTATAAAATACTGAAAACAAGTTTCTGTTGCCCCTGGCAGCCATAACACAGGTAACCTGCAATCGAGGCCGGGTCACCCTTTAGCTGTTTAGTAATAAACTGAAGAGCCAAAGAAACTGGTACATCTGCCTAATATCGTGAAGGGCCCCCGCGAGCACGCAGAAGTGTCTCAACACGACGTGGCGTAGGCTCGACTAATGTCTGAAGTGCTGCTGGAGAGAACTGATACCAAGAATCCTGCAGGGCTGTCCATAAATCCGTAAGAGTACGAGGGTTTGGAGGTCTCTTCTGAACAGCACATTGCAAGGAATCCCGGATATGCTCAATAATGTTCATGCCTGGGGAGTTTGGTGGCCAGAGTGTTCCTGGAGCCACTCTGTACTAATTCTAGACGTAGGGGGTGTCTCATTGTCCTGCTGGAGTTTTATAAGCACAATGGACATGAATGGATGCAGGTGATCGGACAGGATGGTTACGTACATGTCACCCGTCAGAGTCGTACCTAGATTTATCAGGGATCCCATATCGCTCCTACTGCACACTGCCCACACTATTACTGTGCCTCCACCAGCTTGAATAGTCCCCTGCTGACATGCAGGATCCATGGATTCGTGGTTGTCTCCATACCCATACACGTCCATCCACTCGATACAATTTGAAACGAGATTCGTCCGACCAGGCAACATGTTTCCAGTCACCAGCAGTCCAAAGTCGGTGTTGACGGGCCCAGGCGAGGCGTAAAGCTTTGTGCCGTACAGTCATCAAGGGTACACGGGCCGACCTTCGGCTCCGAAAGCCCATATCGGTGACGTTTCGTCATATGGTTCGCACGCTGAAACTTGTTGATGGCCCAGCACTGAAATCCTCAGCAATTTTCGGAAGGGTTGCACTTCTGTCACGTTCAACAATTCTCTTCAATTCTCCTTGGTCCCTTTCTTGCAGGATCTTTTTCCGGCCGCAGCGATGTCGGAGACTTGATGTTTTACCGGATCCCTGATATTCACAGTACACTCGTGAAATGGTCGTCTGAGAAAATCTCCACTTCATCGCTACCTCGGAGATGCTGTGTCACATCGCTCGTGCGCCGACTATAAGACCACGTTCAAACTCACTTAAATCTTGATAACCTGCCATTGTATCAGCAGTAACCGATCTAACAAAGGCACCAGAGACTTGTTGCCTTATATAGGCGTTGCCAACCGCAGCGCTTTATTCTGCCTGTTTACATATCTCTGTATTTGAATACGCTTGCCTATGTAGTTTCTTTGGCGCTTCAGTGTATAAATGACTTCTCTCAGATTTCTCGTTATTCTCAGTAGGATCTTTTTTTCAGAATTTGTTTCCTGCTAAAAAGTATTGTTTCGGTTTGTTAGAAAACTTTTTTCTTCATGTACGTAGTCTCACAAAAGCCCAGCTTTTGTAGTTCGATTCAGATTCGGGTGCGTACATTTGTGTGGAAGACTGAAGAACGAAAGTAGTTTTGCATAATGTGTCACACCCAAGTAATACAGCTCTATGAAACTTGGAACACATGTAGGCGTAACTGCTGCAGAATAGTAAATATGGTAAATGAAAGAAATACGCGATTAGACGAACAGAAACGAGACTTTTATTCAAAGACAATTATTACATAGAACTCACCGCTACTGACTATGCTCCCTGAACATTACAAAAGGCGGGACACGGTTCATAATAGGGTGTGTGATCACCACGGATGCCAATGCACGCTCTGCAACGTCCTCCCAAGCTAGCCACAATGTTGGTAAGCAGATGCTACGGCAGGGCGTTCCATTCTTCCACCAATGTGGTTTACAACTGCTTTGTGGCCTTTGGTGCTTGTGGACTTGCTGCAGTACCTCTCCCCAACGTAACCCACACGTGCTCGATGGAATCTAAGTCGGGGGACGGGTAGGCCAGTCCATTCGCCAACTATTCTCTCGTCCCAATAACTCCTCCACCTGCGTTATCGGATGAGGTCGCGGATTGTCATCTACAAAACTGACGTCAGGGCCGAATGCAGCACTAAAAAGGAGAACAGACTCACAATAACGCTGACCAGTAAGTGTACAGTTTTCAAAGATTTGGAGGTCAGTACACTCATGCAGCATTACACCTCCCCACACCGTAACAGCTGGACCACCAGAACGATCATGTTCCACACTGTTCATAGGTGCACTGCGTTTTCCCATCTCTCTCCATAGAAGGGTACGTCCAGCATTGTTGAACACGATAGTTTTGGTGGTCCAAGTGATATGGTGTGGGAATGCATAATGTTGCATAAGTGTGCTGACCTCTAAATCGTTGTACACAGTAAACTCACCAGTTACTGTGACAGTGTCCTGCTTCCCCATGTGCGTCTTTTCAGGGGTGCACTCAGTACCGACTTCATTTTTATGGATGCAATGCACGGCTGCATCGAACTGCGCAGATGGAGGAACTCTTAAAGCGAAAGGATATACTTCGAATTGACTACTGTTCCCCCGAATTACACTACTGGCAGATGATAAACGGATATTCATTGGACAAATATATCATACTACAACTGACACGTGATTACATTTGCACGTAATTTGGGTGCATAGATCCTGAGAAATCAGTACCCAGAACAACCACCTCTGGCCGTAATAACGGTCTTGATACGCCTGGGCATTGAGTCAAACAGAGCTTGGGTGGCGTGTACAGGTACAGCTGCCCATGCAGCTTCAACACGATACCACAGTTCATCAAGAGTAGTGACTGGCGTATTGTGACGAGCCAGTTGCTCGGCCACCATTGACCAGACGTTTTCAATTGGTGAGAGATCTGGATAATGTGGTGGCCAGGGCAGCAGTCGAACATTTTCTGTATCGAGAAAGGCCCGTACAGGACCTGCAACATGCGGTCGTGCATTATCCTGCTGATATGTAGGGTTTCGCAGGGAACGAATGAAGGGTAGAGCCACGAGTCGTAACACACCTGAAATGTAACGTCCACTGTTCAAAGTGCCGTCAGTGCGAACAAGAGGTGACCGAGACGTGTAACCAAAGGCACCCCAACCATCACGCCCGGTGATACGCTAGTATAGCGATGACGAATACACGCTTCCAATGTGCGTTCACCGCGATGTCGCCAACACGGATGCGAGCATCATGATGCTGTAAACAGAACCTGAATTCATCCGAAAAAGTGACGTTTTGCCATTCGTGCACCCAGGTTCGTCGTTGAGTACACCATCGCAGGCGTTCCTGTCTGTGATGCAGCGTCAAGGGTAACCGCAGCCATGGTCTCCGAGCTGATAGTCCATGCTGCAGCAACCGCCTTCGAACTGTTCGTGCAGATGGTTGTTGTCTTGCAAACGTCTCCATCTGTTGACGCAGGGATCGAGACGTGGCTGCACGATCCGTTACAGCCAGGCGCATAAGATGCCTGTCATCTCGACTGCTAGTGATGCGAGACTGTTGGGGTCCAGCACGGCGTTCCGTATTACCCTCCTGAACCCACCGATTCCATATTCTGCTAACAGTCATTGTATCTCGACCAACGCGAGCAGCAATGTCGCGATACGATAAACCGCAATCGCGATAGGCTACAATCCGACCTTTATCAAAGTCGGAAACGTGATGGTACGCATTTCTCCTCCTTACACGAGGCATCACAACAACGTTTCACCAGGCAACGCCGGTCAACTGCTGTTTGTGTATGAGAAATCGGTTGGAAACTTTCCTCATGTCAGCACGTTGTAGGTGGCGCCACCAGCGCCAACCTTGTGTGAATGCTCTGAAAAGCCAATCATTTGCATATCACAGCATCGTCTTCCTGTCGGCTAAATTTCGCGTCTGTAGCACGTCTTCATCGTGGTGTAGCAATTTTAATTGGCAGTAGTGTAAATCCCACTGATCACATATAGGATGCATCGGGACACGGCCACATGCGACACCGAGCATTCCGCAGTTGTCAACAGCGCTAGTAGAGAAATGGAGGCCGGCTGCAGTGGCCGAGCGGTTCTAGGTGCTTCAGTCTGGAACCTTGACCGCTACGGTCGCAGGTTCGAATCCTGCCTCGGGCACGGCTGTGTGTGAAGTCCTTAGGTTAGTTAGATTTAAGTAGTTCTACATTCTAGGGCACTGATGACATCAGATGTTAAGTCCCATAGTGCTCAGAGCCATTTGAACCTTTATTTTTAGAGAGAAATGGAACGCCCTGCCACAAGAACTCCTTACCAAACTTGTAGCCTGCATGGGGGGCAGGGTTGCAGAACATGCATTGCCGCCCAAGGTGATCACACACCCTGTCAAGAACCATGTCCCACCTTATGCAATGTCGAGGAACCATAATGAATTGTGGTGACTTCAGTGTAATTACTTTCTTTAAATAAAAGTGTCATTGCTGTTCGTCTTATTACGTATTGCTTTCATCTACATCTACATCTATACTCCGCGAGCCACCTTACGGTGTGTGGCGGAGGGTACTTATTGTACCACTATATGATCCCCCCTTCCCTGTTCCATTCACGAATTGTGCGTGGGAAGAACGACTGCTTGTAAGTCTCCGTATTTGCTCTAATTTCTCGGATCTTTTCGTTGTGATCATTACGCGAGATATATGTGGGCGGTAGTAATATGTTGCCCATCTCTTCCCGGAATGTGCTCTCTCGTAATTTCGATAATAAACCTCTCCGTATTGCGTAACGCCTTTCTTGAAGTGTCCGCCACTGGAGCTTATTCAGCATCTCCGTAACGCTCACGCGCTGACTAAATGTCCCCATGACGAATCGCGCTGCTTTTCGCTGGATCATGTCTATCTCTTCTATTAATCCAACCTGGTAAGGGTCCCATACTGATGAGCAATACTCAAGAATCGGACGAACAAGCGTTTTGTAAGCTACTTCTTTCGTCGATGAGTCACATTTTCTTAGAATTCTTCCTATGAATCTCAACCTGGCGCCTGCTTTTCCCACTATTTGTTTTATGTGATCATTCCACTTCAGATCGCTCCGGATAGTAACTCCTAAGTATTTTACGGTCGTTACCGCTTCCAATGATTTACCACCTATGACATAATCGTACTGGAATGGATTTCTGCCCCTATGTATGCGCATTATATTACATTTATCTACGTTTAGGGAAAGCTGCCAGCTGTCGCACCATGCATTAATCATCTGCAGGTCCTCCTGGAGTACGTACGAGTCTTCTGATGTTGCTACTTTCTTGTAGACAACCGTGTCATCTGCAAATAGCCTCACGGAGCTACCGATGTTGTCAACTAAGTCATTTATGTATATTGTAAACAATAAAGGTCCTATCACGCTTCCCTGCGGTACTCCCGAAATTACCTCTACATCTGCAGATTTTGAACCGTTAAGAATGACATGTTGTGTTCTTTCTTCTAGGAAATCCTGAATCCAATCACAAACCTGGTCCGATATTCCGTAAGCTCGTATTTTTTTCACTAAACGTAAGTGCGGAACCGTATCAAATGCCTTCCTGAAGTCCAGGAATACGGCATCAATCTGCTCGCCAGTGTCTACGGCACTGTGAATTTCTTGGGCAAATAGGGCGAGCTGAGTTTCACATGATCTCTGTTTCCGTTACATTCTGTACTACATTGTATCGTTGTTTCTATATATGGTCCAGATTTCATCGGGCTGTGTTACTCAGCAGTTAAACATCATGCGAAATTTCGTTTCGCGGTTAAGTTTTGCGCAGCACTGTATTAGCATTGTAATACACAGCGCGACGTATTGTGCGGGAGAACTAGCGTACCGCGCGCGCGGCGAGGGTGTGCTAGTGCGAGGTTGGCTGCCCTGGGCCATTCCCGGCGTCCCGAGATAAGCAGCGGTCGCCAATGCCGCTGGCGCCCGTCCTCCGCCACCAACTGACCTTCCCGACTCGCTGGCGGCGTCCTACCCGTTTATCTGGAAGCAAGCAAGCCGCCGGCACGGAAGTTTTTGCGACCCAGCATCGCCACGACTTATCTGTCATTGCTTTGAGGGACTGCTCCTTCACTCCCCTGACGCTCATCAGAATGCATTCAAGTAGTCGTTTTTCATCCACATCTACAGGGTGTCCCAGGAGAAATAATCACTATTCTGCGATATGATACGAACGCTCATTAGAAGCGAAAAACTTCCTATGGGCATACACATTATTCTGAATGATTTCCGATGTAGAATACGTTTTTTGGGGTAGTGACGCGCATGTTTGTATCCTTTCCCACCCAACGTCTTTGAGTTTTTATTCTAGCCGAACATACCTCACTGCTTTCAGCCACTTTGCTCGGGATGTCCTTATGCCTTTAAACTACCCTTGTTGAACGCGCGGTATTCCGTGATTAGGGATTCAGGTGTATAAGAAGGGAACGTCGGTTAGCTCTGTTTGTACACGCGCCGGCTAAATTGGCCACACTTCACACTAATGAAGAATATGCAGAGATGGTATATGTTTGCGGCTTCTGCGATGGCAGTGCTCCTGCTGTGTCGAAGAATACCGTCGGCGCTTTCCGACACGTCGAATTCCTGATATTTTACAAAACGCGTGTTGTAATGTTTGCTAACTGTTGTACAAGTGTACATGCGTATACCTGACATAGTATTTGATAATACAGAAAATAGATACTAATGTAAATTAAATGTGTTCTATCTCAGAAACCATTATGAATAAGTCATTCGTCCATACGAAGTTTTTTGCTTCAAATGATCGTTCCTGTCATATCCCTGAATACTGACCATTCTTCTGGGACAGCCTGTATATTATTACTCTGAAGTTTACATATAAATGCTTACCATACGGTGCAAGATAGCACCTTCAAACTTTGCCTCTGAACGTCTACAGGGTGTGAAAAAAATGAATACCTGAATCTTTCTGTACTTTCTGAAGTCTCTGATATTATCACAACCGTGCAACCCTTATTCCTCCCTACATATGTGGAAGATAACAAAACATCTTGATATCCGTTGGAGAAAATAGCTGAAATTTCGTCTGGGGATTACGCCACAATGAAAACTGCCTTCGTTTAAATTAGTTTTCTGCAGCTAAATCGCTATCTACATCCATGTTCGGCAAACCATTACGAAGTGCATGGCAGAAGATACTTCCCACTGGACAACATATTTGGGTTTCTTGTCATAAACTGCCATGGGAAAAAATGCAACATCCTGAACAACAAGGTCATTTAATTGACAATTGGTGTGACAGTAATTCATCACTGTAACAGTAAAGGGTGCCCAGACAGTTGTATCAAGTTCCCCACCCCCTTCCCCCTCTGGCGGCAACGAAGGCGTGTATTCTCGCATGCAAACGATCATAAAGTGCCCGAATAGCATCCTGCGATGGATTTCCCCAACCATATTGTGCCTTTTCGTGCAATTCGGCAGTGGTTCTTTCATGCTCTACGGAATGAGTAAGCTTCCGTTTCATTGTGTCCCATGAGTCTTCAGCTGACAGGGCAGGGCAGTGGTTGTACACAACGAGGAGCACACTGAGTTGCACCAGTAGTACGTGGACGGGCATTGACCTGTTGAATAAGCGCGTCATCTTCGTGTTGAACAATTGGGAGAAGTACAGGGATAACAGCCTGTGCAATGCAGCGGGCACTTTACACTACAGAAACGCCAAATGAGGCTGCGAATTGTAACTGATGACCCCCCCCCCCCCCAATCCCTCACCTCCCACAACCCCACCATGAAGCCTGAGATGACACCTTGTGAATCATGCGCGAAAGTACCCTTGAATAGGGAGCTCACTAGGTCTACACCGTAGACAGGTACGTCCATCTCTCGCATGCAGACAGAACCCATCTCATCACTGAAGACAATAGAGCGCCATTCCACTGAACTCTTTGATGACAGCAGAGTAACCTGCCCAGAGGCACACGTGATCTTCATCCTGCTGTAAACAGGCGTTTCCCTTTGGCCCCAGATGACGCTGCAGGTGCAACATGTGCCCAGATTTCGTCCGTGGATCATGTTCGGTCGGCCACTAATGCTCGCACAACACCTCGATCTTGTGCGTCTGTTCTACGCGAACGCCCAGAATCTGGTCGACAGGTGTGCGAATGTTCCACAGACCACTGTTGAAAGCAGTGACACATCACTGATACATTGTGCCCAACATGTGCAGCAGTCCGTCGACACGTCCATTCAGCTACCTGCAGGCCCATAAGGCGACCTCATTCAAATGGCGGCAGCTGTTCAAGAGGAGTACGTACTCGTTACTGGGGCTTGAGTGTACCCTAGAATGACTGTTGCGAACAGTGTTCAACTCCAAATTCGGCACATGTACTGCAAGCAGAGCCAAAACAGAGGGTGCCTAGACAAGCCTCCTGAGCACTGTCTACATCTACATCTACATCTACATCCATACTCCGCAAGCCACCCGACGGTGTGTGGCGGAGGGTACTTTGTGTACATCTATCAGTTCTCCCTTCTATTCCAGTCTCGTATTGTTCGTGGAAAGAAAGATTGTCGGTATGCCTCTGTGTGGGCTCTAATCTCTCTGATTTTATGCTCATGGTCTCTTCGCGAGATATACGTAGGAGGGAGCAATATACTGCTTGACTCCTCGGTGAAGGTATGTTCTCGAAACTTCAACAAAAGCCCGTACCGAGCTACTGAGCGTCTCTCTTGCAGAGTCTTCCACTGGAGTTTATCTATCATCTCCGTAACGCTTTCGTGATTACTAAATGATCCTGTAACGAAGCGCGCTACTCTCCGTTGGATCATCTCTGTCTCTTCTATCAACCCTGTCTGGTACGGATACCACACTGCTGAGCAATATTCAAGCAGTGGGCGAACAAGTATACTGTAACCTACTTCCTTTGTTTTCGGATTGCATTTCCTTAGGATTCTTCCAATGAATCTCAGTCTGGCATCTGCTTTACCGATGATCAACTTTATATGATCATTCCATTTTAAATCACTCTTAATGCGTACTCCCAGATAATTTATGGAATTAACTGCTTCCAGTTGCTGAGCTGCTATATTGTAGCTAAATGTAAAGGATCTTTCTTTCTATGTATTCGCAGCACATTACACTTGTCTACATTGAGATCCAATTGCCATTCCCTGCACCATGCGTCAATTCCTTGCAGATCCTCCTGCATTTCAGTACAATTTTCGATTGTTACAACCTCTCGATATACTACAGCATCATCCGCAAAAAGCCTCAGTGAACTTCCGATGTTATTCACAAGGTCATTTATGTATATTGTGAATAGCAACGGTCCTACGACACTCCCCTGCGGCACACCTGAAATCACTCTTACTTCTCTCCATTGAGAATGTCACGCTGCGTTCTGTTATCCAGGAACTCTTCAATCCAATCATACAATTGGTCTGACAGTCCATATGCTCTTACTTAGTTCATTAAACGACTGTGGGGAACTGTATCGAACGCCTTGCGGAAGTCAAGAAATATGGCATCGACCTGGGAACTCGTGTCTATGGCCCTCTGAGTCTCGTGCACGAATAGCGTGAGCTGGGTTTCACACGATCGTCTTTTTCGAAACCCATGCTGATTCCCATAGAGTAAATTTCTAGTCTCAATTAACCAATAACACTATAACCCCTCAGTGTGCACCCATTCAATCCTTGTGCCACTGAACACAGTCCTTGAGCGTGCTGCATTTTTTCCGGCAGTGTACATTCCTTACTCAATACTTGGTAAGTAGACTTTTGTTGGATGATTGACGTATCAGACTAGTCAGACGACTATTATAAGTTCATAGGCCAGTGTCAGGTTTAAATAAAATAATTTTGGGTATTAGGCTGCGTCATTATGAAATACTAAAACAACTAAAATGCCTACGTTTCGGCCGATTTGCTGCGGTCATCTTCAGGGCGACTTATTGAAGTCGGACGACATGATTAAAAAAAAAAGTCGTCAAGCGTCTGCCAGTGCAGGTTTTTGAACATCTCAGTGACGTTTCCCCGCTAGTAAAACAAACCTGTGTCTAGTTGTGCTACCCTTATTTGCATCCGTTCAATATCGCCCATTAGTCTTGTTTAGTATGGAACACGCACAGTTAAGCTATATTCTAGGATGGGCCGCACGAGTGTTTTGTAAGGAAATTCCTTTGTAGATCTACTGCATTTATCCAATATCCTGCCAATGAATAGAAGAGGGTCAACTGTTTTTCCTATGACTGAGCCTATGTGGCCATTCCATTTCATTTCTCCACCAATAGTTTCAACCAGGTATTCGTATGACTTAACTGATTCTATTTGGGACTCACTGATATGTGACCATTTTCTGTGAAGTGTACAATTTAACATTTCTGAACATCTGAAGCAAAATGCCAATCTCTGCGTAGTTTTGATATCTTATCAAGACCTGACCGTGTACAACTTCTTTGATACAGCACTTCATCATCGATTATTGTCAGTCTAGAGTTTGATGTTAGTGACTGCCAGGTCATTAACATGCAACGTGAACAGCAAGGGTACCAACACACTTCGTCAGAGCAAGCCTGAACGATCGCTCTTCATCCAAGATAACATGCTGCTGCCTCCCTGTCTTGAAATCCTCAATCCAGTCAGAACTTTCGTTTGATGCTCCAAATGATTGTACTTCCGTCTATAAGCGTTGGTACGTTACTGAGTGAAATACTTTTTGGAACTGAAGAAATGCTGCGTCTCCTAATTCCATTAACCTATGCTTTCAGGGCGTCATGCGAGGAAAATATATCACCTTGAAAGTCACTGGAGTTTGGTGCCCCTCTTAAGGTCACCTTGTCTGAATCGCCTATTTCATACGTGACGTGACGTGAAGGGTAAATTGGCTGGGGAAATAGCAGGAAAGTTAAAGGGGGGAGGCACTGTCATGAGTGGTAAAATACCAGTGGTTATAGGGATCAGAAAAGACCCTTTTTTAGGATAGGGAGGACAGAAAGAAAGCAAATTTTAAGAGAGGTTAGAACTGAGACAAACCTTAAGTTTGAGAAAGAAATCAAAAAACATAATTCCAGCTTATTACATCAGCATAAACAGCTATTGGTTAAGAATTTTCAACAGTCAGCAGATGTTATAACTCTATCAAATTTCAACTCAGTCAATGTGAAATGTCAGCTATCTTTATTGCATCAAAATACTCGAGGACTGAGAAATAAAATTAATAAATTAACTATCTGCACAGATGAATTAGAGTCTTCAAACCCAGCTGACATAATCTGCCTCTCTGAACATCATGTGACCACTGGTATAGAACTTTTAAGTGTTACAGGGTTTAGGTTAGCATCTCACTTTTGTAGATCAGAAATGGAGAAAGGAGGAGTTGCCACATTCATCAGGAACTGTCATAAATTTAAGAACATAGACATTCATAAATTTTGCCTAGAACAGCATATGGAAGGATGTGCAACAGAATTAGAATTTCACAAAACATTCTTCATAATATTAAGTGTATATCGAGCACCTGCAGGTAACTTTAATCTGTTTGTAAACCACCTTGAAGCTGTACTGGCCCATTTAACAACCAAAAACAAAGAAATAGTGGTTGCTGGTGATTTCAATGTAGATTTCCTTAAAGACTCTCCCAATAAGAACTTATTTGAGTTAGTAACACTATCATTCAACTTAATTCCCACTGCAAAGTTCCCCACTAGGGTAGCCACTTGCTCACAAACAGCCATTGGTAATATCTTTATAGAAAAGTCCAATGAACAAAATTATATTACAAAACCAATAATCAATGGCCTCTCAGACCATGACATGCAGTTCCTTCTGTTAAATGTTAATACTGAACAGGATATAAAATCTGTTAAATCTGAGCTCAAGAGGGTAATCAATAAGCCAAAAATTGATTATTTTAGGACACTCCTCAGAGACATTCACTGGACTGATGTTTACAGTGCTCATGGCATGAATGAAAAATATAACACTTTTGCTAAGAAAGTGCTTACCTTATTCGAACACTGTTTTCCCCCAAAACTTACCAAGGTTAGAGCAAAGTCTACAAAAAAGCCATGGATTACTCGAGGAATAGGGGTATCTCGTAAAACAAAATGAAAACTGTATCTGTCAATCCGAAACAGTTCCGATGTTGATGCTATAGCACATTACAAGAAATACTGCAAAATATTAAAGACTGTAATACGGATGTCAAAGCAAATATATTACAAGGAAAGGATAGTCATATCAGATAACAAAATAAAGACAACATGGGATATAGTGAAGGAGGAGACCGGTAGAACCAGACATGAAGAGGAACAAATAGCATTAAGAGTAAATGATACATTGGTGACAGATGTGTATAGCGTTGCAGAACTTTTTAATAAACATTTTATAACTGTTACCGAAAAGATGGGATTGTCAGGTTCGGTAGATGCTGCTATGAAATACCTCAGACCAGAAATTTCAAGCAGCTTCCATAATACGAATTTGACCCTCACTACCCCAACAGAAATAATGTCCATCATAAAATCTTTAAAATCAAAAACATCTAGTGGGTATGATGAAATATCAACAAAAGTAATTAAAGAATGTGATTCTGAGCTAAGTAACATATTAAGCTATCTGTGTAACCAGTCATTTATCAGTGGAGTATTTCCTGAATGGCTGAAATATGCTGAAGTTAAGCCACTGTTTAAGAAGAGAGATAAAGAAATAGCATCAAATTTCCGTCCAATTTCACTGTTGCCAGTATTCTCAAAAAATTTGGAAAAAGTAATGTACAGTCGGCTTTATAACCATCTTATCTCAAATAACATACTGTCAAAGTCACAGTTTGGATTTCTAAAAGGTTCTGATATTGAGAAGGCTATCTACACTTACAGTGAAAATGTGCTTACTTCATTAGACAAAAAATTGCAGGGAACTGGGATATTTTGTGATCTGTCAAAGGCATTTGACTGTGTAAATCACAATATCCTTTTAAGTAAATTAGAATATTATAGTGTAACAGGAAATGCTGCAAAATGGTTCAAATCTTACATCTCTGGCAGGAAACAAAGGGTGCTATTAGGAAAGAGACACGTATCAAGCTATCAGGCATCATCCAACAGGGAACTAATTACATGTGGGGTCCCACAAGGTTCCATTTTGGGGCCCTTACTTTTTCTTGTGTATATCAATGAACTTTCATCAGTAACATTACCAGATGCCAAGTTCGTTTTGTCTGCCGATGATACAAACATTGCAATAAATAGCAAATCAAGCGTAGTCTTAGAAAGATCAGCTAATAAAATATTTGTGGACATTAATCACTGGTTCCTAGCCAATTCTTTGTCACTAAACTTTGAAAAAACACACTACATGCAGTTCAGAACTTGTAAGGGGTGTCCCACGAGTATACGTCTAACATACGATGACAAGAAAATAGAAGAAGTGGACAGTGTTAAATTCTTGGGATTACAGCTTGATAATAAATTCAACTGGGAGGAGCACACCACAGAACTACTGAAGCGTCTTACCAAATCTCCGTTTGCAGTGCGAATTTTGTCAGACATAGGGGGTATAAAAATGAAAAAGCTGGCATACTATGCTTACTTTCATCCCATAATGTCATATGGTATTATTTTTTGGGGTAATTCATCAAGCCAAGCTAAAGTTTTCCAGGCACAAAAACGTGCAGTAAGAGTTATATGTGGTGTTAACTCAAGAACATCCTGCAGAAGCCTATTTAGGGAACTAGGGATACTAACTACTGAAACTTCCTGGCAGATTAAAACTGTGTGCCCGACCGAGACTCGAACTCGGGACCTTTGCCTTTCGCGGGCAAGTGCTCTAACATCTGAGCTACCAAAGCACGACTCACGCCCGGTACTCACAGCTTTACTTCTGCCAGTATCTCGTCTCCTACCTTCCAAACTTTACAGAAGCTCTCCTGCGAAACTTGCAGAACTACCACTCCTGAAAGAAAGGATAATGCGGAGACATGGCTTAGCCACAGCCTGGGGGATGTTTCCAGAATGAGATTTTCACTCTGCAGCGGAGTGTGCGCTGATATGAAACTTCCTGGCAGATTAAAACTGTGTGCCCGACCGAGACTCGAACTCGGGACCTTTGCCTTTCGCGGGCAAGTATATATATGTGTGTGTGTGTGTGTGTATGTATGTATAATATAACTTCTGCACCATTTCAGTGCAGTAATGTGTTCATTGTAAATAAGTACCTTATAAGTAAATAAAAAACTTTTTTATTTTAAATTCAGTGCATTAGTATTTGTAAAATGACTTTCATATAGTGTTCATTAAAAATGACGATCATTCCACTTGGGACCTGTGGAATGGTACATTAGCTTATTTGTTTTAGTTGTAAATATTTGTCATGTATTGTTGTTTTTCTGATATGTTCCACATCCTGGAGGACCTCCTCACTACGGATCAATTGGAATGAAAGTAAATCTAATCTAATCTAAACAGTCTGTCTCGCTAGTGTTTTGTCCTCAGCCAAGTGGCGCGAGAGAAAGGCCTATGGATGTTTTTTTTTTTCCTCTCAGGAGACTCTACTTCCAGTATCAGTCCCAAATTACGGAATACATGTTCTCGGGTGGCATGGCTGGTAAAGATCTAGCTTGCCTGAGGCAATGATCAGTTTTTTCTTAATCTACCAGGACGTTTCATTGCAACTTAACTTTCTTCCATTGCTACTTACACCCATATAGTTCCGGGTAAAACTACTTTATTCTTAAATGTCGTTACCGCATAATTACTAAATCACTGAGCTGAGGGCGTTTTACAATCCTTGAAGTTCTTATATGACGACCATTCTCACGGAACTCCTGGTAAAGCGATGTTTTATGTAATTTACAAAAAATTAATAGCGTTTGCTTTCGAGAGAAGTAAGACTTTTCCTCCTCCAGGTTTTTTGGTATATAATGCCTAATGAAGTAATGTTTCAGCACCGACAGTGCGGTGGTGTAGTTTATGAGCCCCGGTAGTATACCCTGCAGTACCACATACTCTGCAGCCATTCACCGTGGCGGCTCTCGCCTGTGAATAATAGACTGAAAAAGAATTTCAGTATTTTTTGTGATCCACTAGGGCATTGAGAAAAGCGTTAATTTCAAAACGGCACTGTCATCTGGTGGATACGTTGCTTGGCTGGTAGGCTCAAGGTTATAGGTTAGAAATCTGCTGGGAGAATTTTTTTGATTCATCTCTATCAGAACTACTGCGATCATTATTTTTATTCAACCAGCTAGTTTAATTTTTTCATTTTAGTTTTTGACATTTTATATTTTCGTTCGTGTTATTGCAATCGTTATTTCTATTACTCATTTTGCTCTGATTTTGTTTTATTTATAAAACCTGCTTTCGTTAAAATCTTCATCTGACTATTTTGTCCATGGTACGAGAATAATTTACGTTTTCAATGTTTGTGTGAAGATTACTATGAAAAACAATGTAAATCATGTAATAAGAAACAAATTTGTAACACGACTGCACAGCCAATACAAACTGATTATTTCATCTTTTCTTTTTATTAGATATATTTTCAAACGCTTAACTATTATGACGGATAAACAAACTTACGAGTATTTAAAATCACATGGACAAATGTTCCAAATGAAAAAGGAGTAAAAGGAAATGAGAGCAAACAAGAAGTTAACACAACGACTAAAATGACGCAGGATGGATTAGAAATTAAACAAAAATTATTTAAACGAATTAACTGAATAAAAATATTGATTGCTTTCGTTGAATAAAAAAAGATGCGCAAGACGGGTTTCGAAACCACGAGCTTCAGTATACCTAGCCAAATTACTTAACCGCGAGAGTTTGGTACCATTCTGAAATCAGTGCTGATTTCAATGTCCTAGTCAAATCACAAAAAATTCTCATTTCCTTTCTCGTCGATTACTCGCAAACGGGAGCCCACCAGGGCGAAGATCTGCAAGGTGTGATACCTTGGACTCTGACCTACACCATCGCGTAGGTGGTTTCTAAAAGTCGTTCCCACACCATGGGACCTCTGTTATGAGTTCCCTTTTGAAGTTCGTGCTGAAGTATTCGAATTGTTACGATCCAATGGGCCCGCAGCATAGAAAATATCTCTTACAGATATCACGCAATTAAATTCAGATTGCTGCAATAGTAATTTAAAGATGTATCTATTGTGATGGGATCATTTCGATTGGATTGCCATCTTCAGATCATATGTGAAAGTTACGTAACATTTTTTATTTAATTATAATGTTGATTAATTATGTTTTCGGACACACAGATTTGGTACTTACGTTCATGTATAACCATGGTCGCTGTCACTCTATACTGTGTTACAACGTGGTATATGTTTAGGACTCTTACCCTATAAGCTGTTTTGTATTTTGCTTCTGTTGTTAATGGTCTTTTAGTGTAAAGGATAGGCACAAGCAACTACGCACAGACACATCGATTACAAAGATCATACATACAGCCCGAAATGATAACAACAGCCATGACGGCAACAAGTAACAACTATATATAGCATCTTTGGCCAATTATCAAAATTGCCAAATCTGACGATAAAACAACAGGTTACAAAAATTACAAGAGGACCATTAACAAAAGGAGCAAATCACAAACACCTTATATCATAACAGTCCTAAACCTACGTTGCAATACAAAGCTGAGCAACAGCGACCACTGATGATATACGGACGTAAGTACCAAATTTATATAGTCGACAATTTGATTAACCAATTTCGGTAAGACTATGTTACCATCTTCGGATCTCCAACTTTACAATTCACACAAAGCGCAGATGGCGGAGATTACATGAATTGTAAAGTTGAAGATCCGAAGATGGTAACATAGTCTTACCGAAACCTGTCATTTAAATAAATACTTCACTAGCGATCTTGGCTGTTTGGAGTTTTTCCGCAGTTCACATTATACTGCAAATCGCCCCCACTCGAGCAATGTCAGGAATGTTGTCGTTTGTTGGGGGTCTTCAGTCCGATGACAGGTTTGATGCAGTTTTCCGTGCTACTCTATCCTCTTCATTTCCGAATAACTCCCGCAACCTACATCCTCCTGAATCTCCTCAGTGTATTCATCTCTTGGCCTCCCTCGACGATTATTAGCCCCCCTCCCCCCCCCCCCCCCCCCACACACACACACACTTCCCTCCAATACTAAGTTGGTCATCTCTTGATGTCTCAGAATGTGTCCTAACAACCGATCCCTTCGTTTGGTAAAGTTGTGCCACAAATACCTTGTCTCCCTAATTCTATTCGATACCTCCTCATTAGTTACGTGATCTACCCATCTAATTTTTAGCAATATCCTGTATCATCAGATTTCAAAAGCTACTATTCTCTTCATGTATAAACTGCTTATCGTCCATGTTTCACTTGCATCCTAACAAATTTATATTTGATGACAACAAGTGTCTCTTCTGGGGAAATGCTTTTCTTACCATTGTCAGTCTACATTTTACACTGAAGCGCCAAAGAAACTGGTATGGGCATGCGTATTCAAATACAGAGATATGTAAACAGGCAGAATACGGCGCTGTGGTCGCAACGCCTATATAAGACAACAAGTGTCTGGCGTAGTTGTTAGATCGGTTACTGCTGCTACATTGGCACGTTATCAAGATTAAAGTGAGTTTGAACGTGGTGTTACAGTCGGCACACGAATGATGGGACACAGCATCTCCGAGGTAGCGATGCAATGGGAATTTTCCCGCCGTACGACCATTTCACATGTGTACCGTGAATATCAGGAATCCGATAAAACATCAAATCTCCGACGTCGTTGCTGCCGGAAGAAGATTCTGCAAGAACGGGACCAACGACGACTGAAGAGAATCGTTCAACGTGTCAGAAGCGCAATCCTTCCGCAAATTGCTGTGGATTTAAATGGTGGGCCATCAACAAGTGTCAGCGTGTGAACCATTCAACGAAATATCATCGATATGGGCTTTCGGAGCCGAAGGCCCACTCGTGTACCTTTGATGACTGCACGACACAAAGCTTTAGGCCTCGTCTGTGCCCGTCAACACCGACATTGGACTCTTGATGACTGGAAATCTGTTGCCTGGTCGGACGAGTCTCGTTTCAAATTGTGTGGAGCAGATGGACATGTACAGGTACGGAGACAACATCATGAATCCATGGACCCTGCATGCCAGCGGACTGTTCAGGCTGGTGGAGGCTCTGTGTGCAGTTGGAGTGACATGGGATCTCCGACACGTCTAGATACGACTCTGCAGGTGACAGGTACGTAAGCATCCTGTCTGATCATCTACATCCATTCGTGTCTATTGTGGGTTCCGACGGACTTGCGCAATTACAACAGGAAAATACGACACCCCACACGTTCAGAATTGCTACACATTGGCTCCAGGAACACTCTTCTGACAAGGGAACCTCCCCATCGCACCCCCCTCAGATTTAGTTATAATTTGGCACAGTGGATAGGCCTTGTAAAACTGAACACAGATCAATCGAGGAAACAGGAAGAAGTTGTGTGGAACTACGAAAAAATAAGCAAAATATACAAACTGAGTAGTCCATGAGCAATATAGGCAATATCAAGGATTAAATGATTATAAGTGTGCCGTGGTATTGCGGTTAGCGTGAGCAGCTGCTGAGCGAAAGGTCCTTGGTTCAAGCCTTCCCTCGAGCGAAAAGTTTAATTACCATTTTTGCAAAGTTATGATCTGTCCATTCGTTCATTGACGTCTCTGTTCACTGTAATAAGTTTAGTGTCTGTGTTTTGCGACCGCACCGCAAAACCGTGTGATTAGTAGACGAAAGGACGTGCCTCTCCCATGGGAACTACAACATTTGATCGGAAGGTCATAGGTCAACCGATTCCTCCACAGGAAAACACGTCTGATATATTCTATACGACACTGGTGACGGCATGAGCGTCACATGACAGGTATATGTTGTCGACCCACCTAAGTTGCACACTTGACGAATGGTTAAAAAGATTCTTCTGCCTTGTCCGATTTAGGTTTTCTTGTGGATGTGATAATCACTTCCAAAAAAGTGATGAAAACATAAGAGTGTGTCACATAAACTGCAACAAATGAATGCAACAGTTTCACAGTCGCACAGTTTTCTCTGTGCTCTGTCAAAACATATGTTTTTAACGTTTTCAAATTTTTCCGTGTGTAGACCGTCAAATCCTGCATATGTCCAAGCAAATCTGAACATGTCCTGGAATTTTGGAGAGCGACGTTGATTATGTGTGAGTGCCTGAACTTTGGTAATTGTCTGAAAATAAGAAATTAAAATTTTCACTAGAGGGAAGACTTGAATCAAGAACCTCTCGTTCCCCAGCTGCTCACGCTAACCACGGGACCACGGCGCTACCGAGCTTACAACCTCCTTGATGTTGCCTATGTTGCCCAGGACTACTCAGTTTGTATATTTTGCTTATTTTTTCATAGATCCACACAACTTCTTCCTGTTTTCTCGATTGATCTGTGTTCAGTTTTTCAAGGCCTATCCACTGTGCCAACTTATAACTAAATCTGAGGGGGGTGCGATGGGGAGGTTCCCTTGTGAGTACAAACACTTCCGCTAGTCACGAAACTCCCCAGACATGAACTTCAGTGAGCACATTAGGGATGCCGTGCGACGTGCTGTTCAGAAGAGATGCCCACCCCCTCGTGCTCTTATGGATGAATGGACATCCCGCAGGATTCTTGGCTTCAACTGCCTCTAGCATTACTTCAGACATTAGCCGAGTCCATGCCACATCGCACTGCGGCACTTCTGACTGCTCGTGTGGGCCATACGCGATATTAGTCAGGTGTACCAGTTTCTTTGGCGCTTCAGTATATATCCTCTCTACTTCAGCCATCTTCAGTTATTTTACTGCCCAAATAGCAAAACTCATCTACTACTTTAAGTGTCTCGTTTCCTAATCTAATGCCCTCAGCGTCATCTGATTTAATTCGGCTACAATCGATTATCCTTGTTTTGCTTTTGTTGATGTTCATCTTCTATCCTTTCAATACACTGTCCATTATGTTCAACTGCTCTTCCAAGTCCCTTGCTGTCACTGACGTAACAGGCTATTTTCCTGTATTAAAAATTATTTTTATGTAATTAAAGCTGAAAAATAATGAATATCAAGATTTGGTCACGTGATCGAAAACACTATTATTGGCTGACGCTCTGATGACCTCGCAGACTAGGAGTAAGACGGAGCTATACGAGTGTTACAGAAGTGTTAGCCGTAGTTACAGGGTTTTTGCGTACTTTATCTGCAAATAATTGCAGACCCAAAACGCATTTACAACTGTTAAGTAACAACAGGAAGGAATTTTGTGAACTCTGATAGTGGAAACCTTACGAAAATTGATGCGTTTCTGCTCTGCTCTTTTAGAGGGGCCATATGTGCATGGACGGACATTCCTTTCCCTGCTCCCTGGAACGACATTAAATCTGCTCATAACTAAGGAATTGTGGTTCAAATGGCTCTGAGCACTATGGGACTCAACTTCTGAGGTCATTAGTCCCCTAGAACTTAGAACTAGTTAAACCTAACTAACCTAAGGACATCACACACATCCATGACCGAGGCAGGATTCGAACCTGCGACCGTAGCGGTCTCGCGGTTCCAGACTGCAGCGCCTAGAACCGCACGGCCACTTCGGCCGGCAAGGAACTGTGGAACTTGTGCGAATGGGCCCGTATCTTATATCTAGACTGTCGACTATCAGTCATGAAATACGACCCAAAGCACAATAAAATTATTTTTGGCGAATCTTAAACCTGATTTCCGCTATATGAGACACTCAGCAGAGGTACGCTTAAGCAGTCTCTGTGGCGCAACGGATAGTGCATGTAGAAAAAAAGAACGTAGCTTCAATCCTGGAAGAGTGACCAATTTTTGAATATACAGGGTGAGTCACCTAACATTACCGCTGGATATATTTCGTAAACCACATCAAATACTGACGAATCGATTCCACAGACCGAACATGAGGAGAGGGGCTAGTGTAATTGGTTAATACAAACCATAAAAAAATACATGGAAGTATGTTTTTTAACACAAACCTACGTTTTTTAAATGGAACCCCGTTAGTTTTGTTAGCACATCTGAACATATAAACAAATACGTAATCAGTGCCGTTTGTTGCATTGTAAAAAGTTAATTACATTCGGAGATATTGTAACCTAAAGTTGACGCTTGAGTACCACTCCTCCGCTGTTCGATCGTGTGTATCGGAGAGCACCGAATTACGGAGGGACCCAAAGGGAACGGTGATGGACCTTAGGTACGAAGAGACTGGAACAGCACATTACGTCCACATGCTAACACCTTTTTATTAGTCTTTTTCACTGACGCACATGTGGATTACCATGAGGGGTGAGGTACACGTACATATGTGGTTTCCGTTTTCAATTACGGAGTGGAATAGAGTGTGTCCCGACATGTCTGGCCAATAGATGTTCAATGTGGTGGCCATCATTTGCTGCACACAATTGCAATCTCTGACGTAATGAATGTCGTACACGCCCCAGTACATCTGGTGTAATGTCGCCGCAGGCTGCCACAATACGTTGTTTCATATCCTCTGGGGTTGTAGGCACATCACGGTACACATTCTCCTTTAACGTACCCCACAGAAAGAAGTCCAGAGGTGTAAGACAGGAGAACGGGCTGGCCAATTTATGCGTCCTTCACGTCCTATGAAACGCCCGTCGAACATCCTGTCAAGGGTCAGCCTAGTGTTAATTGCGATATGTGCAGGTGCACCACCATGCTGATACCACATACGTCGACGCGTTTCCAGCGGGACGTTTTCGAGCAACGTTGGCAGATCATTCGCGATGTATGTTGCAGCTGTTTGGCCCCCTGCAATGAAGTGAGGACCAATGAGGTGGTCGCCAATGATTCCGCACCATACATTTACAGTCCACGGTCGCTGTCGCTCTACCTGTCTGAGCCAGCGAGGATTGTCCACGGACCAGTATTGCATGTTCCGTAGATTCACTGCCCCGTAGTTTGTGAAACCCACTTCATCGGTAAACAGGTAGAACTGCAACGCATTCTCTGTTAATGCCCATTGACAGAATTGCACTCGATGATTAAAGTCATCACCATGTAATTGCTGATGCAGCGACACATGAAACGGGTGAAAGCGGTGACGATGCAGTATGCGCATGACACTACTTTGACTCAGTCCACCGGCTCTAGCAGTGTCCCGTGTACTCATGTGTGGGTTCATGGCAACAGCAGCTAACACAGCAACTGCACCCGCTTCTCCTGTGACGGGCCTGTTACGGACCCGTTTGCGTGCTACGACCATATCTGTTGCATACAGTTGGCGGTAGATGTTTTGCAATGTGCGACACGTTGGATGATCTCTGTCCGTGTACCGTTCTGCATACACCCTGCAGGCTTCAGCTGCATTTCGTCGACACTCGCCATAGATTAGTACCATCTCCGCCTTTTCGGAGTTCGAATACACCATGGTCACAGTTCCTACAACACTACACTATCACAGACGCCTGGTAACACGGTGTACCAGTTGGTCTGCGTGCGGAGACGAATGCAGAATAACAATAGCAGCAAGCGCTATATGATGCGGACACTGCGACAGCTAGACCAAACCACAACAGAGCACTACAGCCACACTCGTAAACACGGTCGTCATCGTAAACATGTCCCTGCAGATGCTGCTCGCCGACCGTGGCCCGTGTTTGTTACAACACGCAACTGAGCGTCGGAGGTTTCAAGCGTCAACTTTAGGTTACAATATCTCCGGATGTAATTAACATTTTACAATGCAACAAACGGCACTGATTACGTATTTGTTTATATGTTCAGATGTGCTAACAAAACTAACGTGGTTCCATTTAAAAAAAACGTAGGTTTGTATTAAAAAACATACTTCCGTGCATTTTTGTATGGTTTGTGTTAAACAATTACACTAGCCCCTCTCCTCACGTTCGGTCTGTGGAATCGGTTCGTCAGTATTTGATGTGGTTTACGAAATACATCCAGCGGTAACGTTAGGTGACTCGCCCTGTATAATAACCTGAATTCGTAAATAAGCGTAAAGCAATGAGATTGTAAGAGAGCTCGATCGTTTTCTAAGTCAAAGGACTAACGACCAGACTGCAGGTCTTTTGATTGGCCGTTTTAGATAATCTCGCCGGGCGTTCGTTCTGCGTGTAGTGCCGGAGCGCTGCGGTTTTGTGGCGGTGGCCGGCGTCCTGCTGAGGGAGGCTGGAAGTGCCGTCTTTCCTGGCAGCTGCCACACGACCCCAGTTTCCCGCGACAGCTGGCTCCTCTGTTCCGAGAACTCTGGAGCGCCGCGTCAGCTCTGCTTTACTCTTCCGCTGCTGGTGAAGGCGGATGTTAGAGCTAACTAAGCTCATACCGCTGAAGGAGCAGCATGCTCCACTAAGAAGCAGCGTTCTCATTTGTTGTTTCAGCCTTCACACTAATAACTGGTATGATGCAGTTCGCCACATTGGTCTATCCGGTGCATGCCTCTTCAGCTTTGTGTAACTACTGCAACCTACATCCACTTTTTTGGTTTTTTTCCGTACATTTTTGTTGCGGTTCATTGTTTACACACACAAGAAAATACAAAACACATTATGTATCCCATTGGTATACAGTTCATAACACACATAAGTACACGAACACGTTATCTCATCACTAAAGATACCAACACAATAACATCGAGAAAATCAAAACAATACGTACAAACCTGTGTAATTGTTTACGCAGACAACATTGCATGACTACGACTTCTGATATTGTGTGTAATTACAATGTGGAACAAACGCACAAAACTATAGGCCTCCCTACATCACTTTATTATGACATTCTCTGCGGCAGGGGATCAAATAGGTAAAAAGGCAATGCCTAGTAGAACCCCTGGCTAACACAGTAGATACTGAATGTAAATGATGCACAGAAAAAAAATTAAAAATGCAGCAAATGAAGCAGGTGAAACGAAAGAGAAACTCTTAAAAATAAGATTGACAGAAATTACAAATGGCTATCAGGAATGGCTAGAGGCCAAATGTAAGGATTTAGAATCATGTTGCACTAGGGAAAAGATAGATACCGCCTACAGGAAAATTAAAGAGGCACTTGGAGAAAAAAGAAGCATTTCAAAATTTTGTCTATGGCTGGAACAGCAACAGCAGAATTAAATCTTCTTGTAGAAATAGTAAACAGCCAATCAGTTACAATTTGTAAGATTTATTAAAACCCCTTTACCATGGTTCAAAATGGCTCTGAGCACTCTGCGACTTAACTTCCGAGGTCATCAGTCGCCTCGAACTTAGAACTAATTAAACCTAACTAACCTAAGGACATCACACACATCCATGCCCGAGGCATGATTCGAATCTGCGACCGTAGCGATCGCTCGGTTCCAGACTGCAGCGCCTAGAACCGCACGGCCACTACGGCCTGCTACCATGGTTCAACATCTACAGAGGGAAATAAGACAACTGGATTATATGTTGTGGCAGAACTACATAAAATATCGACGAGAGGCGTCAGTCACATGCAAAATTTCCCCTCCATCACAAATTAAAACATGCGCAACATGATTGTTGTCATGTAGCACTTCCTCACCGATGTGCAGCTGACAACGACCAAGCTCTTACATTACATTACATTAATACTTGTTACATAGATCATGAATATGACATTTCGTAATGATGTGGAACGTGTCAGTCTAACATAAGTTTTCAATATACATTTGTTTTTTCAGTCGCTACTTCATACCTAAAAATTCACCTGTTGAGGAGAAGGAGTTGTGATTCAGAAATTCTTTTAATTTCTTTTTAAATGTTGGTTGGCTATCAGGCTTTTTTAATTCTGTTTGGCATATGACCAAAGATTTTTGTGGCAGCATAATTCGCCCCATTTTGAATGATTTAATTTATTATAGAGGTGAAGTTTTGTATGTGACTGACGCTTTTCGACTATTTTTAACGTACCTCTGCCACAAAATGTAACCCAGTCGTCTATATTACGTCCTGAAGAGGATGTTTTTATAAATGTCGAAATCATGATAACGGAGTTTTAATTAACCTTCTAATTTGCAACTAATTGGCTGTTTACTATTTCTACAAGAAGATAAGAAAGCAGTTGTACGAATATCACGAGCTCAGATGGAAAACATATACTAAGCGAAGAAGGAAAAATTGAAAGGGGAAGGAGTACATAGAGGGTCTATACAAGGGAGGTTAACTTGAAGCCAATATTATACACTGAAGCGTCAATGAAACTGGTATAGGCATGCGTATTCAAATACATAGATAAGTAAACAGGTAGAATACGGCGCTGCGGTCGGCAGCAGCCATAAAAGACAACAAGTGTCTGACACAGTTGTTAGATCCGTTACTGCTTCTACAATGGCAAGTTATCACGATTTAAGTGAGTTTGAACGTCGTGCATCTCCGAGGTAGCTATGAAGTTGAGATTTTCTCGTATGACCATTTCACGAGTATACCATGAATATCAGGATCGTCGAAATGGGCTTTCGGAGGCAAAGGCCCACTCGGCTTATCCTTGATGACTACACGACACAAAACTTTACGCCTCACCTGGGCCCGTCAGCACCTGCATTGGACTGTTGATGATTGGAAACAAATTGCCTGGTAGGACGAGTCACGTTTCAAATTGTATCGAATGGATGGATGTGTACGTGTATGAAGACAACCTCATGAATCCAAGGACCTTCCATGTCAGCAGGGGACTGTTCAAGCTGGTGGCGGCTCTGTAATGGAGTGGGGCATGTGCAGGTGGAGGATATGGGATCACTGATAAGTCTAGATACGACTCTGACAGGTGACATGTACGTAAGAATCCTGTCTGATCACCTGCATCCATTCATGTCAATTGTGCATTCCTACGGACTTCCGCAATTCCAGCAGACAATGCGACGCCCCACACGTCTAGATTTGCTACGGAGTGGCTCCAGGAACACTCTTCTGAGTTTAAACACTTCCGCTGGCCACCAAACTCCTCAGACATGAACATTATTGAGCATATCTGGGATGCCTTGCAACGTGTTGTTCAGAAGAGATCTCCACCCTCTTGTACTCTTACGGATTTATGGGCAGCCCTGCAGGATTCATGGTGTCAATTCCCTCCTGAGCTACTTCAGACATTAGTCGAGTCCATGTCACGTCATGTTGCGGCACTTCTGCGTGCTGGCGGGGGTCTTACACGATATTAGGCAGGTGTACCAGTTTCGTTTGCTCTTCAGTGTAGAACTGGAAGAGGACGTAGATGAAGATGAGACGGGAGATATGATTTTGCAAGAAGAACGTCAAAGCTGGGGATAGCTTTGGGAGCAACATGTATGAGACAGGCGAAATACCCTCAGACTTCAAGAAGAATAAAATAATTCCAATTCCAAAGAAAGCAGTTGCTGACAGGTGGGAATGTCACCGAACTATCAATTTAGTAAGTCATGACCGAAAAATACTAATGCGGATTCTTTACAGAAGAGTGGAGAAAATGTTAGAAGCCGACCTGGAGGTAGATCAGTTTGGATTTCGGAGAACGTAACAACAAGGGAGTTAATACTAACCCTAGACTTATCTGAGGAGATAAGTTAATGAAAGGCAAACCCACGTTTATAGCATTTGTTGACTTAGAGCAAGGTTTTCACAATGTTGAATGGAATACTCTATTTGAAAATTTTAAGGCAGCAGGGCAAAATACAGATAGCGAAATGATATTCACAACTTGTACAGAAACCAAAAGGAGCATGAAAAGGAAGTGAGACAGGGGTGTAACCTGTTCCCGATGTTATTCAATCTGAACATTGAGCAAGCAATAAGGAAAACCGAAGAAAAATTCTGAGTGGGAATTCAAGTTGAGGGAGAAGGAGGATATAAGATGAACATTAACAAAAGCAAAACAAGGATAATGGTATTTAGTCGAATTAAATCAAGTGATGGTGTGGGAATTCTATTAAGAAACGAGACTCCGAAAGCAGTCGATGAGTTTTGCTATTTGGACTACAAATTAAATGGTGATGGCCGAAGTAGAGAGGATATAAAATGTAGATTGGCAACGGCAAGGAAAACGGTTCTGAAGAAGAGGAATTTGTTAACATCGAATATTAATTTTAGTGTCAGGAAGTCTTTTCTGAAAGTATTTGTGCGGCTACAGCCATTTATGGAAGCGCAACATGGATAATAAACAGTTTGGACAAGAAGTGAATAGAAACTTTTGAAATGTGATGGTAGAGAAGAATGCTGAAGAGGGTAGTGAATAGAATTAGGGAGAAAAGAAATTTATGATACAATCTGACTAAAAGATTGGATCGGTTGACAGCAAGGGATCACCAGTTTAGTATTGGAGGTAAGTAGGGGACGTAAAAATTGTAGAGGGAGACCGAGAGATGAAACAGTAAGCAGGGTCAGAAGGATGTAAGTTGATGTAGTTATTTGGAGATGAAGAGGATGGAGAGCTGCATCAAACCAATCTTCGACCTGAAGACTACAACACTTGAAATTCATGGAGGCCGAAAATCTCATCTGAAAACAACGATTGTGTGAAACTCAGTTCTCTACATTCGTCCACGACACCCAGAAATCAGTAGAAACTGGCGTCCACGTAGGTGCAGCGTTCATTGGCTTCCGAAAGCTGTCCGATACAGTTCCGCACTGCTGCCTAATGAACAAAACGCGAGCGTACGGAACATCATACCAAGTGTGCGATTGTGTTGAAGAGTTTCTAGCAAACAGAACACAGCGTATCACACTAAACGGAGAGAGGTCCTCAGACGCAAAAATAACTTCCTCCGTGCACCACGGGTGTGTTACAGGAGCATTACTTTTGACAATACCTATAAATAACGTAGCAGATAACGTCGGAAGTTCCATGAGACTTTTCAAGGATGTTGCTGTTGTATACAGAGAAGTGACGACGCTACAAAATTGGTGCGAAATGGAGGAAGACCTGCAGAGCATCGACGCTTGGTGCAGGGAGTGGTAATCGACTCTCAATACAATGTACCTTATTGAGAATATATACACGAGAAGACCCTTTAGCGTATGATTAAAAAACTTCAGAACCATCACTGGAAGCAGTTACTTCCATAAAATAAGTACGAGTAAGCGCACAGAGAGATCTGAAGTGGTTACTTCCATAAAATATCTAGGAATACGGGCACAGAGAGATTTGAAATGGAATTACCACATCAAATTAATCGTGAGTAAGGCAGATGCCAGACTGGGATTCGTTGGAAGAATCCTCGGGACATGTAGTCCATTAACAAAAGAAGTAGTTTACAAAACATTCGTTCGACCAGCACTTGAATATTACTCATCAGTATTGGACCCGTTCCAGTTCCGACTGATGGTGAAACCGAGAATGTCCTAAGAAGAGCAACACGTTTCGCTCAGATTCATTTAGTAATCACGAAAGCGTCTCAGAGATGGTCAGCCAACTCCTTGGCAGGCGTTGCAAGAGAGTTGTTTTTCATCACGGTACGGTTCACTGCTATGGTTCCTGGAGCGTGCGTTCTTAAAAGAGTCAACATTTGCATAATGCTGCCTCTCAAGTATATCTCGCGAAAAGACCAGGAATATAAAATTATGGGGTCTCGAGCCCACACGGAGGATTACAGGTAATCATTCTTCTAGCGAACTATTCGCGACTGGAACAGGAAAGGTGGAAGTGAGAATGGCACACAAAGTACCCTCCACCACACCCCACAAGGTGGCTTGAGGTGTATAGATGTAGATGTGTGCATTTTGTAAACATGTGAGCAAATGATGTAGTAGCTGAACATTTGGGTAGCATATTTACTTATTATTTATCAGTCAGTCTTGCTGAAAATAAGACAACGTGTAAAGACTTGTACTCACACTGACTCACGCATTAAGCCATGACGCACTGGGAAACACTACAGACGGTGCATTAAAGGGAACCGTACACATGCTATACATACATTCGCACACACTGGCGGCCCATGTTCAGCCCGAGCAGTAGTTGGTTAGGCTAGGGGGTGAGGATCTGCTGGCTTCACTCTCCACCTCCTTGCATCCTGCTGCTGTCCGTTCGGTCAGCAACCCCATCAACTATTTTTCGTTTTATTTATGATACTTTTTATATATGACTAAACTGCTGTTCAAACTAACTTCTTCTTTGTGGCTGCGTGACGTAAATATTACAATGAATTTTCTTGCAAAAATGGACAACTTTCCTTTCTTATTTGAAAAATACTTTGTATTAAATTCTGCTCCTTGTGTGTTAAAGACATTGCTCAGCCTGTTTCCAATTTTTTTCTTTTGTTTACAATCATGGGTTTGTCTGAAGTATCTAGATCCACATACAGCTGCGACTGTGTCTTTTTCGTGATGGTTGACGAAGTTACCTTCCAACACATGATTGTATTATTTTTACTGTGGGAAAATTGTTGTGCCTGGTCATAAAACATCAGACGGTTGTATCTGTGTGTCAGGATGTCCGGTTAAGAGAGCAATATTTGTCCTAAGCGATTTGCCTTATGACCACTGAAAATGAGTCTCTGAAGTAAATTGTTTACGTTACGTATCTGGCACAGATGGGAAGCACATAGTCCAATCCGACGTAACCTTTTCTCAGTGTCGGGGGTATTACACTGAACGCTAAGGAAAGTGGTACAGGCATGCTTATTCAAATACATAGATATATAAACAGATAGAATGTAAGTAGGCTATTTAGGTTTTCTTATTGCTAACGCCACGTAGCGCTCTGTATGAAAATCACTGGCTGTGCTGTGTGCAGTCTGTGGCTGGTTTGCATTGTTGTGGGCCATTGTAGTGTTGGGCAGCTGGATGTTAATAGCGCGTAGCGTTGCGCAGTTGGAGGTGAGCCGCCAGCAGTGGTGGATGTGGGGAGAGAAATGGCGGAGTTTTGAAATTTGTAAGACTGGATGTCATGAACTGCTATGTATATTATGATTTTTCAACACTATTAAGGTAAATACATTGTTTGTTCTCTATTAAAATCTTTCATTTGCTAACTATGCCTATCAGTAGTTAGTGCCATCCGTAGTTTGAATCTTTTATTTAGCTGGCAGTAGTGGCGCTCGCTGTATTGCAGTAGTTCGAGTAATGAAGATTTTTGTGAGGTAAGTGATTTGTGAAAGGTATAGGTTAATGTCAGTCAAGGCCATTCTTTTGTAGGGATTTTTGAAAGTCAGATTGCGTTGCGCTAAAAATATTGTGTGTCAGTTTAAGCACAGTCTTGTATAATTTTCCTAAGGGGACATTTCAAGAATACGGCGCTGCCGTCGGCAAGGCCTATATAAGAGAACAAGTGCCTGGCACAGATCTTAGATCGATTACTACTGTTCCAATGGCAGCTTATGAAGATTTAAGTGAGTTTGAACGTGGTCTTATAGTCGGCGCACGAGCGGTGGGACATAGCATCTACGAGGTAGCGTTGAAGTGGGGATTTTCCCGTACGACAGTTTTACGAGTGCACCGTGGATATCAGGAATCCAGTAAAACAACAAATCTCTGATATCACTGTGGCCCAAAAAGGATCCTGCAAGAACGGGGCCAACGACGACTGAAGAGAATCGTTCAGCGTGACAGAAGTGCAAACCTTCGGGAAACTGCTGCAGATTTCAGTGCTGGGCCATCAACGAGGTGTCAGCGTGCGAACCATTCGACGAAACATC
This sequence comes from Schistocerca serialis cubense, assembly GCF_023864345.2. NCBI lineage: Eukaryota > Metazoa > Arthropoda > Insecta > Orthoptera > Acrididae > Schistocerca > Schistocerca serialis. The sequence continues at coordinate 1,294,199 of NW_026048515.1, read as the reverse complement.
ATCGATATGGGCCTTCGGAGCCGAAGGCCCTCTCATGTACCCTTGATGACTGCACGACACAAAACTTTAAGCCTCGCCTAGGCCCATTAACACTGACATTGGACTGTTGATGAGTGGAAACCTGTTGCCTGGTCGGACGAGTCTCGTTTCAAATTGTATCGAGCGGATGGACGTGCACGGGCATGGAGACAACATCATGAATCCATGGACCCTGCATATCAGCAGGGGACAGTTCTAGCTGGTGGAGGCTCTGTAATGGTGTGGGGCGTGTGCAGTTGGAAAGTATGGGACTCCTGATACGTCTAGATACGACTCTGGCAGGTGACACGTATGTAAGCATCCATTTATGTCCATTGTGCATTCTGATGGACTTGGGCAAATCCAGCAGAGCAATGCGACACACCACACGTTCAGAATTGGTACAAATTGGCTCCAGGAACACTCTTCTGAGTTTAAACACTTCCACTGGCCACCAAACTTCCCAGACATGAATATTATTTAGTTTATCTGGGATGCCTCGCAACGTGCTGTTCAGAATGGACCTCCACTACGGGTTTATGGACAGCCCTGCAGTATTAATGGTGTCAATTCCCTCCAGCACTACTTCAGACATTAGTCTAGTCCAAGGGTCTCCAAACTACGGCCTGCGGGCCGAAACCGGCCCGCGAGAGCCGGCAAACCGGCCCGCGTTAGCTGGCCGGACATCCCTGGTATCCGGCCCGCCAAATATTTGAGGTGGTGCCTATACAGCCAACAACTGAGTTTCGAGGCCTATCGCGACCAATACACCGCGACATTGGCTCTGCTACTCACTACAAGACTACATAACTAAACTTATTGTTGCGCGGCTTGAAATAACGATGCGTTGACATACTCTACCTCCGTTACGTCTTGCAGTAATAGTGTTGCTAACAATGGTTTTGAGATTTCGTTAACTTTGCAGGACGCGTTCGTGAAGGATGTGCAGTGACGTCCTTTTTTGTCGGTGAAATTCGCCAGGATAAAATACGCCAGAATTTCGGTCAGGTACGTCACCAATCAAAATTATGTAATTAAATAAAAATCGTAGATCGTTTCAGTGCTAGCTATTCCCACAACCTTAGATTTTTGCATTTCATCTTTCCTTTAGCTTTACATTACGGTGATCATGGAGTGCTAGGGTGCTTTAATCCCACTAGGGAGAACTTGGCCTTTGTGACTTCGTGGAGGAGTCAATGTGGCCCACGGACTAAAAAGTTTGGAGAACCCAGGTCTAGTCCATGACACATCGTGTTGCGGCATTCTGTGTGCTCGCGGGAGGGCTACGCGATATTATGCAGGTGTACCAGTTTCTTTGGTTCTTCAGTGTCTTTACACTCTTATACCAAGGTGTTTCACGTTTAGTTGTGTGTATCTGTAGATTTATGTTTTCTCATCTGTTACCGACAGGATCCTAATGAAACCTGTTTCCTATTTTAATAGAACCTGTTTCCTAGAGTCAGTACTTGGATTTCCCTCATCAATTTTTATCCTGTTCTCTCTCTCTCTCTCTCTCTCTCTCTCTCTCCCCAACCTCACACACACACACACACACACACACACACACACCCTTCCATAACCAAACTGAGTACTCGTTGATGTGTCTGGACGTGACTATGTATCACTGTAGATTATATCATAATAAATCAATTTGTTTGCGCCTATGGCATATTGAATATGAAATCAATTGTATTTTATCTACTTGATATTTTGTAACAAAGGCCGTATCAGCTATTATCAAAAGCGAATGTAGAGCAAGAATAAACGAAATATGAGAGGACACACTAACGTGACAGCATGTTTTGAGCTTTGGTTGCGTAAGATACCGGTAGAGGTCGGCTCTGAATTATCTCGTTCACGGTCAAAGAGATTGTAAAGAAGGCACTGCAGTCGCGACTGGGTGGTAAGGGTCGGGTAAGTAGACATGTAGTCTGGCTCGTAACAACATAGATCGAACTTTATACACGTTCCAGTCACATTAATGTGACCATTGCTTATTTTCGATGTCAATGTGCAGTAACCACTCACAGGCGGCAGGTGGTAACCATAACAGTGGAGAGTATATAATGTGTGTCGTTGTCGTAATGCGGAAAGGGTGCAGTGTATCTGACGTCCAAAAGGTCATGATAACTGGCTTTCGAGCCAAGGGTGGAAACATTTACGAACCGGCTAAGTTTGAAAACCGTTCGCGTGCCGTCGTGGTTGAATTATACCGTGCATTACAAAACAGCGCTATCCGAAACCGGCCCCGACGCAGCTGTGGTGCACCACCGGCCATAGATGACAGGGGTGAATGACGGCTGCGAAGATGTGTATGGGCGAATAGACGTCCAATTGTTGAGAGACTGACCTCCCACATGAACCAAAGGGTCTACTAACAGTGTCTTCTCACAGATCGTTCAGCGAACGTTGCTGCATGTGGGTCTCCGTTGCAGCCGTCTGGTTCATGCAGCCACAAAAAAATGGTTCAAATGGCTCTGTGCACAATGGGACTTAACATCTATGGTCATCAGTCCCCTAGAACTTAGAACTACTTAAACCTAACTAACCTAAGGACATCACACAACACCCAGTCATCACGAGGCAGAGCAAATCCCTGACCCCGCCGGGAATCGAACCCGGGCGCGGGAAGCGAGAACGCTACCGCACATGCAGCCACAGTGACTGCTGTTCATTGCACGCCACTACCGCTACTGGACGTTCACCGAACGGCGACAGGTGGCCTTTACAGATGAATCACGTTTCCTGCTCCATCGGACATAAGTCCTTTGGTGTTGTAACCTCCCCACCGAAATTTTAAAAGACAGAAATAATAAATGAATGGGAGCCAAGCGTAACCTCCCTAGCAATTAAATTTAATGACAATAAAAATGAGAATCGCAATCTGACTCAAGGTGTAAGCTGTCACGAAAATGATGAAAAAAACAATTCAATGCTAATGAGACTTCATTGACAATGTTAACTCAATTAAACCAAAATATTGGTCTTTGGCCCTGTGCAAAAAAATCATAATTAATTTCTTACCTCATTCGAAACTGCATGTCAAAGTTCTGCTCTTATTGTTGGCCACGGCTTGGAGGAAATGCATTGCAAGTATTATTTTTTTTAATATTTTTTTTTGAAATTTAATTGAAACTTTTCTTTAAAGGAAATGGAAGGAAATCGTTCGTTCAATTGAATAGTTCTTTTGTTAAAAATATTGCTTTGAAAACCAAAATTATTATTGGGGCGATTATTGCACAAATTAGTTACAGTTAATTTACATTATTAGCTGAGCGCATTTAAAAATAATATACCTCATCCTGAATCTTGACCAGAGTGCCATGTCGACGCCCGCCGACTCCTCACACACAACTGCACTGGGCTGCCACTACCGACATACTGCTCTGCCCTACTGCTACTGACAGACTGCCCACTGACTACTGCTCGCAACTGTACTGCACGACGACTACTGACAGAGTCCCCGCTCGCAACTCTCGCGCGGTCAAGCGCAGACTAGCCACGATAAATGGCTCTCTGGTCAGAGACTCTGCAATGCCTCGCCATCGCCGCCACACAACATACGTGTTTCAGTGTGTAATACGTGAAACGTCTGAAAGCAAACATCCTACAATGAGGAGGGAGCGCTATGGTCTGGGGAATGTTTTCGTGGCATTTCCTTGGAGATCTCGTCGTTACGGAAGTTGCAATGCATCAACGCAAGTATGCACCCGTCCTTGGGGACCGTGTCCACCTCTACATGCAGTCTGTTTTCCCTCGGCACGGTGGCGTCTACCAGCAGGCCAATGCAACGTCTCACGCAGCTCACAGTGTACGTGCGTGGTTTTAAGAGCACCAAGATGAGTTTGCCCCAGAATTAAAACCCACTCGAGAATCTATTGCCAAACTTTGAGAGATGGTATTATGGAGGAGAACAAGATAAAAAAAGTCTAGTAAACATGGGCGCTAAAATGCATACCTGAAGACCCATCAGCTCTTGTTCATCTCCGCTAGTGTGAGGCACATCTCTTCTTGTGAAAACTCTTTCCATATTTTGAGAGACGGTAGTAAACATGGACTCTAAAACGCAGACCTTAAGAACTATGAGCGCTTGTTATGCAGAAAAGATGTTTTTCACAGCAGTGCTCATACCTCTTAAGGTATGCATTTCAGAGCCCATGTTTACTACACATTGCTTGTAGTTTTGGTTTTGCCGGTGGAGTTCTGGTTCATCCTTTATATCTGTATTGGGGCATAGGTATAGTACACTCCTGGAAATTGAAATAAGAACACCGTGAATTCATTGTCCCAGGAAGGGGAAACTTTATTGACACATTCCTGGGGTCAGATACATCACATGATCACACTGACAGAACCACAGGCACATAGACACAGGCAACAGAGCATGCACAATGTCGGCACTAGTACAGTGTATATCCACCTTTCGCAGCAATGCAGGCTGCTATACTCCCATGGAGACGATCGTAGAGATGCTGGATGTAGTCCTGTGGGACGGCTTGCCATGCCATTTCCACCTGGCGCCTCAGTTGGACCAGCGTTCGTGCTGGACGTGCAGACCGCGTGAGACGACGCTTCATCCAGTCCCAAACATGCTCAATGGGGGACAGATCCGGAGATCTTGCTGGCCAGGGTAGTTGACTTACACCTTCTAGAGCACGTTGGGTGGCACGGGATACATGCGGACGTGCATTGTCCTGTTGGAACAGCAAGTTCCCTTGCCGGTCTAGGAATGGTAGAACGATGGGTTCGATGACGGTTTGGATGTACCGTGCACTATTCAGTGTCCCCTCGACGATCACCAGTGGTGTACGGCCAGTGTAGGAGATCGCTCCCCACACCATGATGCCGGGTGTTGGCCCTGTGTGCCTCGGTCGTATGCAGTCCTGATTGTGGCGCTCACCTGCACGGCGCCAAACACGCATACGACCATCATTGGCACCAAGGCAGAAGCGACTCTCATCGCTGAAGACGACACGTCTCCATTCGTCCCTCCATTCACGCCTGTCGCGACACCACTGGAGGCGGGCTGCACGATGTTGGGGCGTGAGCGGAAGACGGCCTAACGGTGTGCGGGACCGTAGCCCAGCTTCATGGAGACGGTTGCGAATGGTCCTCGCCGATACCCCAGGAGCAACAGTGTCCCTAATTTGCTGGGAAGTGGCGGTGCGGTCCCCTACGGCACTGCGTAGGATCCTACGGTCTTGGCGTGCATCCGTGCGTCGCTGCGGTCCGGTCCCAGGTCGACGGGCACGTGCACCTTCCGCCGACCACTGGCGACAACATCGATGTACTGTGGAGACCTCACGCCCCACGTGTTGAGCAATTTGGCGGTACGTCCACCCGGCCTCCCGCATGCCCACTATACGCCCTCGCTCAAAGTCCGTCAACTGCACATACGGTTCACGTCCACGCTGTCGCGGCATGCTACCAGTGTTAAAGACTGCGATGGAGCTCCGTATGCCACGGCAAACTGGCTGACACTGACGGCGGCGGTGCACAAATGCTGCGCAGGTAGCGCCATTCGACGGCCAACACCGCGGTTCCTGGTGTGTCAGCTGTGCCGTGCGTGTGATCATTGCTTGTACAGCCCTCTCGCAGTATCCGGAGCAAGTATGGTGGGTCTGACACACCGGTGTCAATGTGTTCTTTTTTCCATTTCCAGGAGTGTATTTGTTAGTCGCAGTGGTACTGTCTACACATTCCAAAATACCTGAAAAAGAAAGGAGTTGTGCAGCGTTTAACGGCAAAAATAAATTCGACAAAGAGCTGTCTCAAGGCAAGGTTTTCGACCAAAAGAAAACTATTTATTGCTCAATTCTTCATTTGTGTGGCCATATTGTCCGTAGTCGCTGTAAAATTCTCGAGGGTATTTTTGTTCTGACCTTGCAACTACGAAAATGTTCCCCCCCCCCCCCCCCCCCACCCCCCACCCCCCCGCCAGACGCGTTTCTCTTTATTGAGGTAAAGCATCATGAGTGGCCTGTAATTAAGTTATTTACATTTTGATTTTCGAAAAACAGTGCGTTAACAATATGTTTCTTTGTACTTACGGTAATTTTCGCTTGATGTAAGCGAGAAATCAAGCGAAAGTCACCGTAAGTAGGAACCAACATATTGTTAACGAGATTTTTTTATCTTAAAGCAAATCAAAATGTAAATAACTTAGCTGCAGACCACTGATGATGCCTTAACACGCCGCGCGGTGTAGCCGTGCTGACTAAGGCACCTTGCCATCGTTCGCGCGGCTGCCTCCGTCGGAGGTTCGAGTCCTCCCTCGGGCATGGGTGTGTGTGCTGTCCTTAGCGTAAGTTAGCTAAGTTAGATTAAGTAGTGTGTAAGCCTGGGGACCGATGACCTCTGCAGTTTGCTCCCATAGGAGCTTACCACAGATTTCCAATGCTTTAACTCAATAAAGCGAAACGCGTCTGATGAAAAAAGAAAAACACGCATATTTGTAGTTGCAAGAACAGAACAAAAACACCCTCAAGAAATATTTACTGTTGATCGAAAGATTTCGAAGGCAGTTTCATTCACATTGTACTTATGGCACATTCCTTATCATAAGTCATGAAAAAAGCAACCACCTAATTAGCGCAAGACTATTTTTGTTCCGCACTTCCATCTTTCAGTAATGTGGAGCAATATTTCTGTTTTACACAAATACAAAACAAACAGAAATAAGTCATGTAAAGCAACTGGTTGCATTACCACGACTGAACAATAAATGGCAACCTAACACTCGAGAAGTACCAATAGCGTCGACAATGACCGCATTTATGCATTACAAAAGAGTCCAAGGGCATGGAAAAAAGTGTAGTATAATGTTAGGAAAGGATTGCATTGTTAGGAGCATCGAAAGCAACTGTATGCGAAGACAGTGAAATGTGAAAGGCAAGGACAGAAACGTAAAAGGAGCTAGTGAGTGACTTACAAACCAAAAATTTAGTCTCTGAGACAAAACTTAATCCGCGAGAGATGTGCAGGGGCTTACGTTTACCGCCACAATGGCCGCCGAGGCGCTATTCAATTTGCGCGCTGCTCACAGTAGACCACTTGAGGGATTGTGGGGCTTTTTTACGACACTGCGAACCTCAGCAAACAATTGCGAACGCTTCGTGTTGCGCACTTTGCCTTGCTTGTGCGTAGCTCGTTGTTTCCTTTTCTTCTTTTGAAACAAGTAAAGACATCAGTCTTGATCCATGCTGGCGTTGGAGTACGACCCTCACGCCATCAGAGGGGATTGTTCCCATGACTATTATGTCAGTTCTGCTTTTACTGGGGCACAAAACATGTAAACATAGACTCCACACCTGCTCGTTCCATTGCTCGGTTCCCCTCCACTTGGGCGGTCTAAGGGTGCGTGTATGCTGCCACATAGCTGCTCGCCGGTATGGCACGGCAATGGCGAATCAAACCCAGGGCCTTCCATATTGTCTTCCCGCGCAGACTGCAGGGGGAACGGCGTGACGTCAATAGGACTATGAAAGCGAGAGGCGGGAACAATACACGTGGATTGTTGATGCAAGCAAATTTCCAAACCTCGCTGTTGAAATAAACAGAATGCAGTTGCTTGTTACCTACTCTTGTTGCTGCCCGTTTTGTAGCACTATGAGCAAAAGTAGAAATAACTGCGCTGATGGTGAATGCAAAAATAATTCATAAGAACTGCTGATGTCGCTTATCATCAATTTCCGAAAGCTAGAGAGCTACAGTGCAAATGGGTGACACGCTCTAAGAGAACCGATCTCTTTTCCTTGCCCGTCAACAATTGAGAAATGGACCAAACAAGTGCAGACCCGGAATTATGAAAGTAGTGACCAGTCCAATGCTAAGACAGAAGCATTTAAACATCTAGAGAAAATAACAGTTCTGTGTTCTGATGGGATGAATATAAATCGTCGAATGTGCTATGACTCCTCAGATGATGTAATTTTAGGGCCAAATAAAAACATTGTGATGGTTGTTGTTCTTCGTTTGTTGTCATCATGGTAACAGCTTGTATATTTTGATTTCGATAGTACCGTAACTAGTTATTTACTGCTAAGCACAATAAAGCAGTTGGAACGCAAACTACAGGAGTAATTCGTAATTTTAGGACGCAAGAATGAAATGGGCTGGAAGGAGCTTGAAGTTTCCTCTACAAAAACCTACTTTCCAAATCCCATCGATCCAGCTAGAAGAGTGTGGGTTTTCTGTGATGTCCAGCAATTGCTTAAATTGCCTAGAAACCATGATTTAGATGATGGAGTAACTCTGCTCAGCATCACAGTCTTGAACAAGAAGCTTTTTGAAAATCTTTTACCAAGACAGAGCAGGGATTTAAGCATCACGTATCACATCATGTGGGCTCGTGTAGAAGTAAGAGGACGAGCTCGGAAGAGTGTACGAATGGCAGCACAGCTCTTTGCACACTGCTTGCACAAGGTGTTAAATTTCTGCTAAACAAAGAACTGGAAGGGAATTTAATTGATCAATGACACCTTTGATGTTTTAATCTCAAGGGTTCGTAAGGATGACAAGGCACCTCTTCGAAATGGCTATAGCCTTAATTTTCAAAGACAGGAGAGAACACACTAAAACCTTTCCTAGAGGTTTGTTCTAACAAACGATGAGCAAAATAGCAATGCCTGCTGTCATTCCAGAAGGGTTTCACAATTTCAGTATACCCTCCCTTTGGACTTTACGGTGATACAATGAATATGGAAATTTCACGTGTATTGACTTCCAAGCTAAAGTATGCTTCGATTCTCTTCTTATCCGGTTTTCCAACAGTCCACGTTTCACTACCATACAATGTTGTGTTGCAAACGTACATTCTCAAAAATTTCTTCCTCGAATTAAGGCCGTTTGATATTAGTAGAACTCTCTTCGCCAGGAACGCCATTTCTGCCAGTGCTAGTCTGCTTTTTATGTACTCCTTGCTTTGTGAGTCATCGGTTTCTTAACTTAGTCTACTTCGTGACCATTAATCCTGATGATAAGTTTCTCACTGTTCTCATTTCTGCTGCTTCTCATACTGGAATACATCCAGAAAATAATTGAGAACGTAGCTTGCAATTGCTACTATGAGATAAAGAGATTGACAGAGAAGAATTCGCGGCGGGCTGCATCCCGCATCAAACCAATCACAAGAAAAAAAAAAAGGGGCTGCACTACCATGTGTACAAAATTCAGATTTTTTGATATCGATTGAGAAACGTTGCGGAACTAAAAGTAGGCTTTTTCCTTTTTCACGAGGAAACTAATTCTTTCAAGGAAAAAATAAGTACATATAAACTTTGTGGTGTAGGCTTTTATAGCGCCAAGACTTTTTAAAACGTGAAAATCAGAGAAGTGGACTTTCCCCTATTCGCGTGCCGGCCCGGAGCGCAGCGAGAGTGGAGCGTGAATGCAGCACTGTAATACCACAACTCAAATAATTTGATTTTCCACGCCCCTGTTCTGTTTACTGTCAACGTTTCACATCCTACAAGGCAACAATCCAGACAAACACCTTCAGAAAGAACTTCGTTAAGCAAATGGCAATAGATACTTAACGTTTTCCACTGCCGCTTTTCTTGCTGTTGCCATGCCACTTTGCACTTTACTTCCTTTCTGTTTCGATCATCATTTGTTTTTCCGCTCACACAACAAAAGGCATCTACTGCTTTTCTGTACAAGTTTTAGACAATGTTCTGCTTCCCGTTTTATATTTCTGCTCCCTTCAGGATTCCAAATAATGGATTCCAGTCCACGTTGTCAAAACCCTTCTTTAAACGTACAATTCCTATAAAATTTTATCTGCCTTTTTTCAATATTCTATGAATAGCAGTAGCGCCAGTATCTCTTTGTGTATCCTTACATTTCTCCAGAACCGAAACTAATCTTCCTGAGGTTGGCTTCTTGCCATTCTTCCGTTAATAATTCATGTTACAATTTAGCTTATGACTTACTAAACTGGCCGTACAGGAATGTTATCACATGTCGGCATCTGCCTTAATTTTAATGTCTAAAATAATACCTTACGTTGTTCAAAAGCGTTTTGCAGCACCTTCATAACTTGCATTGTTTATTATTTTTCCTTCGGAAACCGCTTTCTCAATATTACACTCTAAGACAAAAAAGAAAAAAGACCGACAGATCACGAAGGAATTATCCGAATGGGGCGGAACTCGGTAGATGTGACTAAGAAATATTTACAATTTCAGAAAAATTGGATGTTTTATTGAAGAGAAAGAGAATCACAAATTTGGCGAGTCAATAACGCATTGGTCCATCTCTAGCCCACATGCAAACAGTTATTCGGCTTGGCATTGATTGCTTGAGTTGAATGTCCTCCTCAGCGAATCGTGCCAAATTTTGTCCAACTGGTGCGTTAGATCTTGAAAATCCCTTGCTGGATGGAGGGCCCTGTCCATAATGCTCTAAAGGTTCTCAATTGGAGAGAGATCTGGCAACCTCGCTGGCCATGGTAGGGTCTGGAAAGCACGAATATAAAGAGTAGAAACTCTCGCTGTATGCGGGTGGCCATTATCTTGCTGAAATGTAAGCCAAGCGTGGCTTATCATGAAGGACAGCAAAACGGGGCGTTGAAACCCAGACCATCGCTCCCAGTTACCGGCTCATCTAGTGAGTGACAGTCAAACTCGGTGTCCCACCGGAGTCCATGGCATATCCGGGCTCATCTTCGCTGGTCGGGGCCTGGAATCTCATTGATTGGAGTAGAATTGTCTTTAGCGGCGAGTCACACTCCAAACTAAGCCCAAATGACGTGAATTTTTTGTGGAGTGTGTACTTCGAAATGCACACCAAAAAAATTCACTGAATCCAGGTATTGATGGCTCGGGTTATGCATGCATCGATGTATCTGATTGTCTATACGTGGAGGGTATAGAGGTCTGAAGATGGCATTAATGAGATGCTGCAACTGGTCGCCTAAATAAAATAACAACTTCTGAAAACATACGGCTGTTTGGTGATTTTTCTTTAGTAAAAATTCCCGTAGTTTGATGGCGATACGGGATCTAATCATCAACGAGTAGCTTCAGATGGATGACTACTTTCCTGTGCGGTGCACTTAACTATAAACTGTGCAGCGGACAACACGTATTAAAGAGCTTTGCCTTTCTATTGACGGATGGAGTGTCAGAAGAGTGTTTCCTTATTTGTCTCTGTGGAAGTTATTAAAATAATGACCTTGTCTTCTATCTGGCTACAGCATTTCGCTGTCGTGATGTGCAGCGTAATGAAGCCGGAAACAAGGTACTGGTGAGTGGTACTTACATTATAGGAAGCGGCGGATCACACGAGATAGCTGGGTCGGCCAGCTCCCACGTCCCCTGAGCGTAGGCTACTGCACCGGGCGATGGGAACAGCCCACCTGTTCGAGTACAGAGGAACTCAGCGCCGGAGAATTCTGCTGCTTATATCGAGTGAGAGGACGCAGTTTTTAAAGATCTGAGGCCTTATCCGAACGGACAGGGTTCAAAAACCAGGCCGACCACAGTCATTTAAATTTTCTGTACAAGCTTGTAACATTTGTGACAATTACTTCAGCAAGTCACGGCAAAGTCCTTCTGCTATCCGTATCTCTTCATAACAGACGAAATTAAGCAACGGAAGAGCTGTGACCTATTTGGGGAGAAGTCTTGTATATAAATTAGGGAAAACTCCGATCTCTGTGGTAGGAAAAGGGTTGAAATTCTGGTTATCTTAAAAAAAAAAAAGGATAAGGTGGCTTCCGCTCCTTGCCTGACAAAAAGGGGATGCATTCAGGAGGGAAGGATGAAGCGCAATGAAACTTCACAGATTGAGATGGTACGTGATGTTATTTCAATGATTACAATATCGAGTCAAATTTACAACGAATTTTTCAGTATGAGTTCACTTATCACTATGACGTTGCTTCCCCTTTGGCCCGGATGGATGGGTGATTCGGCTTCAAAGGGTGCCAAAAGCCGTTCTATCCCCTCCAGAAGCAAGTTGTCCCACAACTGTTGCAGGTTTCCCTGGACATCCTGAATACTAACACGGGAATGGAAATGAGGTCCGAGCTGATGCCACACATTTTCTATTCGGGTCACATCTCGGGATCTTGCTGGCCATGAGAGTACCTCATCATGGCGCTGACAGATCATAGAGATACGTGCCATGAGTGGGCGAGAATTGTTCTGTTGAGAAATGGCACCACAATAGTGGTGATACCGCGAGAGGGCGTACGTTGGGGTGACAAAAGTCACGGGACAGCGATATGCACAGATACAGATAGCGGTAGTACGAGGGGCGTTTGAAAAGTCCGTGCAAAAATAAAAACTACTTACCTGTTAGGGGTAAAACTTTCTTATTTTTCGACATAGTCTCCTTTTAGACTTATACACTTCGTCCAAATCTGTTCTAATTTTTTGATCCCTTCTGAATAATAGGAATTGTCCAAGTCTGTAAAATAGCTATTAGTTGCTGCAATCACCTCCTCGTTTTAATAAAATCTTTGTCCCAGCGGCCATTTCTTCAAATTGTGGAACAAATGTAGTCCGAGGGAGCCAAGTCTGGAGAATAGGGGGGATGTGAAACGAGATGGAATCCTATTTCCAATAATTTTGCGACCACAACTGCTGAGGTGTGTGCTGGTGCATTGTTGTGATGGAAAAGGACTTCTTTGCGGTCCATTCGACGCCGTTTTTCTTGCAGCTCGTTTTTCAAACGGTCCAATAACGATGAATAATATGCACCTGTAATAGTTTTACCCTTTTCCAGATAGTCGATGAGGATTATCCCTTGCGAATCCCAAAAGACAGTCGCCATAACCTTTTTGGCCGAAGGAATGGTCTTCGACTTTTTTGGTGCAGATTCTCCCTTGGTAACCCATTGTTTAGATTGTTGTTTGATCTCAGGAGTATAGTAATGTATCCATGTCTCATCCCCAGTGACCAAACGACGGTTAAAGTCCTGCGGATTCTTCCTGAACAGCTGAAAACCATCCTTAAAACACTTCACAGGATTCAGTTTTTGGTCAAGCGTGAGCAATCACGGAACCCATCTTGCGGATAGCTTTCTCATGTCAAAATGTTTACGCAAAATAGTACGTACCCATTCATTCGAGATGCCCACAGCACTAGCAATCTCAGGCACCTTAACTCTTCTGTCATCCATCACCATATCAAGGATTTTATCAATGATTTCTAGTGTTGTTACCTCCACAGGGCGTCCAGAACGTTCAGCTTCACTTGTGCCCAAAAGGCCACACTGAAAAGTTTGAAACCACTAATAAACTGTTCTAATCGAAGGTGCAGAGTCACTGTAATGTTTATCAGGCTTCTCTTTAGTCTCCTGAGGCGTTTTGCCTCTCATGAAGTAATATTTAATCACCACACGAAATCCTTTTTCTTCCATTTTTTGACAATCACTCGACTTCCTTGATTCACACGAATGCCAGACACAAAGAAATAGACCAATATGGCTGAAACTTGGTGTGCGTTCGTTCCAAAGATGCTACTAACTAAACATGACCTCGATACACGCCGGTGGTGCCATCTCACGGACTTTGCACGGACTTTTCAAACGCCCCTCGTATAGCGTACACAGGGTATAAAAGGGCAGTGCATTGAGGGACCTGTCCCTTGTACTCAGGCCATTCATGTGAAAAGACTTCCGACGTGATTATGGCCGCAGGACCGGAATTAACAGAATCTGAACGCCGAATGGTTGTTGGAGACCATTTCCAGCTACTCATGGACGTCATGTTCCCAAAGAAAGATGTACCTTTTATGGATGACAATGCACTGTGTCACTGGGCCACATTTGTTCGCGATTGGTTCGAAGAACATTCTGGATAATTCCAGCGAATCATTTGACGACCTAGATCGCCCGATATGAATTCCATTGAACATTTATGGGACTTAATCGAGAGGTCACTTCGTGGGCAAAATCCTACTCCGGCAACACTTTCGCAATTATGGACAGCTATAGAAGTAGAATGGCTGAATATTTCTGCGGGTGCTTCCAACGACTTATCGAGTCCATGCCATTTCGAGTTGCTGCAACGACTTGTCACCTCAGAGTACGAGGTGCTATCCAAAATTTTCGGGTCTGGTGCTGCCATTTGATGAAAACCTTACCTTTGGACTAATGGTCACCATCACCCTCGAAGTAGTTCTCATCCGCACGTACACAGTGGTCCCAGAGCTTCTACCATTGGTCAAATGTTTTCTGTAAATCCTGTTCTTCGAGGGTGTTTATCACGGCCAGCGATGCTTCTGGAATTCTGTCTAGAGTGTCGAACCGACGGCCTTTCAACTTGAGTTTCAGTTTTGGGTCATAGCGCGAAGTCGCAAGATGCGAAATCTGGAGAGTGCAGTGGGTGGGGTACAACCGCCATGTTGTTTTTTGCCAAAAAGGTCCTGGTGAGCAAGGACGTGTGACACGGCATGTTGTGACGCAGCAGCCAGTTCCCTTGACGCCAAAGTTCGGGACGTTGTCGCCGCACGTTTTCACGGAGCCGTCGCAAAATTCACAATAGTATGCAGAATTCACTGTTTGGTTGGGTGGGACGAATTCTTTGTGCGGTCAAAGAAAAAGATGATCATGCTCTTCACCTGTCTCGCTTTTTTAGGTCTTGGAGAGCCAAGGCTCTTCTAGTGGGACGATTGTTCCTTTGTCTGCGTGTCATAACCGTAAATCCAACTCTCGTAGCCAGTGATAACCTGTGACAAGACGGTTGGATCATCAGATGCGGTCTGACGAAGATCCGTGCACACTTCAACACGCTGTGCCTTCTGATCGGCAGTCAAGATCCTTGGCACAAATTTTGCGGCGACACGATGCATGACCAGTTCATCAGTCAACATTCGTTGACATGTCCCATGACCAATACCCACTTCATACATAAGGTCTTGAATGGTTCGACGTCGATCCGCTCGAATCAATTGAAGTTTGGCAACAATGTCTGGCTTTGTACGGCTAATGGGTCTTTCAGTGTGAGCATCATCTTCGACGTCGGTACAGCTGGCCTGAACCGAGCATGCCACTCAAACACACGTGTACGGCTCATGCTCTGTCCCCCAAACACTTGTCGAATTATTGCAAGGGTCTCTATAGCACTTTTCCCGAGATTCGCACAGAATTTGATAAACACACCCTGTTCTGTTCGCGGATCCATCATAAAATCGCTACACACCAAACACAGAGTATTACAGAAATCACTATGGGCACGCAACACGTCCTCCCAGCTGAATGCCAGTCCGCACACTGACTCATCAGATATGCAGCTCTCGCCACCTATTGGTGCAAAGATCTAATACTACTACTTTCCAGATGGCAGCACCAGTCCCATAAATTTTGGATTCCACCTTGTAGGATGCCCATGATATGCCGTGGCACCGTCAGAGTTCTCTCAATCACTGCCAGCAGTGAACGGAAGTCATACCTGGTGGCGCTCCCCCCCCCCCCCCCCCCCATACCATGATGCAAAACAATGGAAGAATAGGACCTCTTCCAAGTTAGCTGTCATATGATGGTCACACAGGTTAGAGCAGAACTGCAATTCGATGCTGAAGACAATGCGACGCCGTTCATCACCAGTTCATGCTTCCTGCTCAGGGTTCTGTGTCAAACGCAGCCTTAGTGTTGTGGTATTAAGTCTATGCGTGGGACGGTAATTCCCAGTCTGGTTGCTGCTAGTCTGCAACCATCGGTGCAGATTGACACAGAGTGTTGCAAGGAATCTATTACTTGTTCTGCGCAAATGCGAATAGGTTACAATGTGCTAGGTACACAATAAGTCGATCCTCCCTTGTAGTGAACAGTCATGGTCGACTAGAACTTTGATGATGAATATGTCTGACCTCGCATCATCATGCAGTCCAACATTCGAATGACCCAGAAATCTGGATATTACGCCATTCAAGCAGCTGGTCAAATGGAGATCTGCAATGAGGACCATTTCAAACTCTATCAGGTGCTGACAACGCCATCTCACACGTGTGCGTGGCCTCTCTGTGCCCTTCACAGTGATCACTCAACAACTGCCTTTTTTTATACTTTTCATTCCTGTACCTGATGGGTGATGGGTGGGCCACTTGAGAGCGTCTAGCTATATTGGGCCTTAGCTTAACATACTTTATTGATTTTAATTTTCTTTATTGACAGTTTTCTTACAACTAAAAATTACATCTAAATTTATATTTTACAATTCTTTATATGTATTTTTGCATATTGTATTCGGGTTTTCATAATTAATATATTACAATAAAAATAGGTGAACATAGGTATTTTTAGTTGTGCAGTGATTAGCACTTTCGTGAATATGAAGATATATACAGTACATGAAAAATATTAGCTTAACATATTTTATTGATTTCAATTTTCTTTATTGACAGTTTTATTACAACTAAAACTTACATCTAAATTTATATTTTACAATTCTTGATATGTATTTTCGCATATTGTTTTCAGGTTTTCATGATTAATATGGTACAATAAAAATAGATGAACATAGGTATATTTAGTTGTCCAGTGATTAGCATTTTTGTGAATATGAAGATATATATATAGTACAATAAAAAATACCAATTTACATTGAAAGTAGGAGTTTTAATCGTATAAAATGTATAAAAGTTATTAAAATGTGAATGTCCGGATTTGCGTTTGTTATAACCTAAAGCTACACAATTTCTTTGAGTTTTAGACTCCTGTATACGATATCTTTATGTTTGGGAACTTTTTGTTGTGTGATGTAGAGTTGGACTGAGTATACAGGTTCGTGGGACTGAGGATCATTCATTAACAAGAGAAATTCTTGTTTACAGTCAGGCGGGACCTAATGGTGGATCGGGGTCCGGATCAAATGTTCAAATGTGTGTGAATTACTAAAGAACCAAACCGCTGAGCTCATCGGTCCCTAGACGTACACACTAGTTAAACTAACTGATGCTAAGAACAACACACACACCCATGCCCGAGGTAGGACTCGAACCTCCGGGGGGAGGGGCCGCGCAATCCGTGACATGGCGCCTCAAACCGCATGGCCACTCCGCGCTGCTAGGGGTCCAGATCCACAGCCGGGACGTGCAGTAGTGTTTGTGTTTCATGTGCTACGATCAAATCTGTACTGAAAGTTCATGCTTGTGTATTGTGTGTGGGTGTGTTGTGTGTGATTGTTCGAGGGGGTAATGTGCATTTGAATTTGTGTTTGTTTTTGTGTTTTCGTTTGTTTGTGATCATCTGTGTGAGGTCAGGCTGACGTGTTAATAGCGCCTACCATCGGTGCGCAGAGCTTTGCGAGTCTCGTGACTTTCGGTTCATCGTTTTCGTGTTATTGTGGGAGTCTTAGTAGGCTTTCTAATATGCGTCTTTCAGTCTGATAAAATCTTTCAGTTTCTGACTTACACACTAGGGTAGCAGTCGCATACTCGAAAAGGGGACGTACAAATGTTTTGTATGTATTTATCACTGTTTTATCATTGCAACCGTGGAAATTCCCCTGAACCAGTCTTATTAGGGAGTGACGTTGCCTGACTTTGTTTAATGTTTGTTTGATGAGTTCGTCCAGGTTTAAGTATATATCTAGAGTCAGCCCTAGGTATTCCTGGTTTGTCGGTCATGTTTAGTCTGGTTCCCACAGCATGAGTGTGATGTTTTCTGGGTGTTTCTCGTCTTTAGGGGTACGTTACGGTGTTCGAACAGTATTAGTTTTGTTTTGTTCGGGTTTGGTTTTATACCCCATTTCTGTATCCACTCTTGCAGTTTTGTATTATATGTCATTGTTTCCCGGTTGATGGTGGTTGCTGACGGACCTGAATTCCAGTAGGCAATGTCGTCCGCGTAGAGTTGAACTTGTTCGTTAGGTCTGGTGGTCGTCGTTATGTCTCTGGTGTGCAATGAGTATAGCAGATTATTCCACCCTGCGCTACTCCTGCTTGTAGGGAGAAGGGGAGGATGTTTCGTCTTTTACATATACCTGAGATTGTCTCGCTTGTAGTAGGGATTTTGGAGGCTTTCTGTCTTGGGTGGAAATCCTAATTTTACTAATTTGTATAATAGTCCTTTATGCCAAATCTACTCAAATGCACCCTCGATGTCTAGGAAGATCGCAAGTGTGCTTTGTTCCAGATTCTGATATCTTATTATGTCTGTGGTTAATCTTAGTAGAGGGTCGTTTGTAGAGTATTTTTTTTCTGAAACCTGATTGGAAAGGGGGATTATTTGTAGTTTGTCTGTGTAGTTGGTTAGTCTGACGGTAATTATTCTTTCGAAGGTATTTATGAGCACGTCTATCAAGGATCTGGGGCGGTAGGATTTAGGGTCTGTTTTCTGTTTTCCCGGTTGGTGTATAAGTATTGTTTTTGCAGAAGTTAAATAATAATGTCAGTAAGGGTGTTATTGTCATGAGGGCGCATCTCCTGAGGTGAATTCTCTGAACACCATTTTCACGTGCGGCGGAGTTCTTACCAGACTTGATGACGTCTTCTACCTCTTTTTCAATGATGTCCTTGCGTAATTCGTGGTCGTTTTCGGAGAACACGGTGAGCATGTCTGTCGGAATTGTTTGTCGAAAAGTTTGTCTTGAGGGAGCTGTGGGCATTGACTGGAACGTCTTTGAGTGCCTCCATGATCCTTTGGCGTTAGTGGTGGGTGTACTGTCGATTGTCAGTTTGTGCTCTCTGTCAGTGTTTTGTCATGTATGTGTTTTGAATTTCGCCCAGAGCTTGCGTCCCTGTCAAGTTGTTTGCATGTGTCGTCCCACTCTTTTTGTCGATGTTCCGAGACTAGTCGTTTTACTTTAGCTTTCAGTCTGTTCCATAGTTGTTTGAGTTCTGGGTTGTTTGTCCTAACTGTTTCTGTGTGCTGTTACCTGTGATGAGTAGTAGTGTGTCAGGAGGTGGATGAGGCTTCCAGAGTTCAATGGTCCTGGTAGAGATGGCTGTCTCTACGACTGTTTTTATCGAGTCCACAATTCTCTTGTTTATGAGGTCCAGCTCGGAGTCGTTAGTGATGGTCAGTGTTGCCATAGTTCGTTGTTTGTGATCTCTTGGCATTTAGTCCAGTCTGCTTCGAATTATAGTCGTATTGTTCGGGATATTTGTGAAGGTGGTGGAGGATTAATTGGAGTTGTGCCGGAAAGGGTGGGGAGGTATTCGTCCGTCATACTGTCTCCTACTGTCGCCGTGGTGATGATGTCTGTCAGGCTGGGACAGTGTAGGAAGTGGTCGGGAAACGAGTTGCCGCCATGCCCTAGAAAAGTGTGTATCGTCATCGGTATTCTTGTTATATTTTCTGTGGTCAAAAAGTTAAGTAGTGCTTCACCACTTCTGTTTTTTCCTGTATCTCCGTGCAGTTCGTGCCTGGCATTAAGGTCTCCCGTTAGAATGGATTCCTGGAAGGTAGCGATGTATCGGAGGAAGTCTCTCGGAATTTCAGCGTCAGGGAAGACATAGAGGCAAACTATAAGTAGTTGGCTACGTCTTGGTCTTGGGACAGTGATCACGGATGATTCTGTGTTTTATAATTGGATGGGGAGCGGGTTTCTTGTGTCGCGACAGATTTTTTTCGCGCGTATTGCGACTCCACCGCTGCCGCCTGGTTGGCGTTTCGCGTAGTTGTAGTCTCTGTTCAGGTTGATGCTAAAAAAAAAATGGCTGTGAGCACTATGGGACTTAACATTGTAACCTCCCCACCGCAATTTTTTTAAAGAAAATAAAGCAATACTTAATAGAAATGGGGGCCAAGTGTAACCTCCCCACAAGAATTTTAAAAGAAAATAACGATACTAATTAGAAATGCTGATGGACATGGCTCTATGCGTAACCTGCGTACAATCAAATGTACTGACAATGGCAACAAATGTGAAATTCGCAATCTGACTCAATTATAAATCCTTCAAAAAATTAAAGTCCATTCAGTGACAAGAAAATTCAATTAAACCGAAATATCGGTCTTTGGCCCTGTGTAAAAACAATCAGAATTAAAGTCTTACCTCAGAATAAATGGATGTCACATATCTGCTCTTGTTGTTGCGCACCACTTGGAGGAACTACATTGCAAATAATAATATTCTCCTTTTTTTTTTGTAATTCTAGTGAAATTTTTCTTCAAAAAGAAGTGGAATGAAATGGGAAGTGCAACGAGATCTTTAGTTCAAAAAAAATTAAACTTTTGAGAAAATGCTTTTGAAATAAAAAATTATTATTGGGAGACTTGTTGGAGAATAATTACAATAAATAAAATTTTTCATTATCTAATGATTATATTAATTAACAGTATACCTTATTCCTCATCTTGACCATTGTTGCCGACCGCCTACATCACACAACCGCACTGGGCTGCTACTACTGACCGACCGCTCTGCATGACGACTACAGACTGAGTACTGCTCTCAACTAGACAGAGCTACAGACTCGCAACGACTGACTGACTGCTACTCTGCATAGCGACAACTAACTCGCAAAGACTACTACTGACTGAGAACCGCTCGCAACACTCGCGCGGTCAAGCGCATACTCTCTGGTCACAGATGCTACAATGCCTCGCCATCGCTGCTGCGTTACATACGTGTTTCATAACCCTCCACTCGGGGGGCAAAAATTTGGCAGCGATGGTGAGTCATTTGGACTTGCCAAGCGCGGCAAAATTTTTCTTTAATTAACAAAATCCTACAACTTACAGAATATTTAAATGTTGTGCACACGCACTAAGTACAAAATATATCAGACAAGGACAAAATGTGAATACTAAACATAGTAGCAAATCAGAAAAAAGTATATACAAACTTTTTGACAGATAAAGTGCACAGGCACTGAAAAAATTCTTTAGCATATGCAGAACAAATAAACAGACTGGCAAGAATAATTAGATGTAGTACATAAAGTAAATGTTGTGCACACGCACTAAGTACAAAATATATCAGACAAAGACAAAATGTGAGTACAAAACATAGTAGCAAATCAGAAAAGTATATACAAACTTTTTGACAGATAAAGTGCACAGGCACTGAAAAAATTCTTTAGCATATGCAGAACAAATAAACAGACTGGCAAGAATAATTAGATGTAGTACATAAAGTAAATGTTGTGCACACGCACTAAGTACAAAATATATCAGACAAAGACAAAATGTGAGTACAAAACATAGTAGCAAATCAGAAAAGTATATACAAACTTTTTGACAGATAAAGTGCACAGGCACTGAAAAAATTCTTTAGCATATTCAGAACAAATAAACAGACTGGCAAAAAATATTATGTTGACAAGTGTACATGCACTGAAAAATGTCTTTAGCATTTTCACAACAAATAAACATAATGGCAAAAAAAAAAAAAAAATTCATGTCCAAAGTGCACATGCACTGAAAAATGTCTTTAGTATTTTCACAACAAATAAACATAATGGCAAACATCATGTCGACCAGTGACATAAGTGTACTCACACTGGAGTTTAGCGAATCGAAAAATGTATAACCTATGAACATAAATGATGTTACCAAAAAAAATTTTTCTTTATGTGACAAGAATCAGGATAGGAAAGGGAAGGATTGCATCATGGTTGTAGCACTTTAGATTGCACACAGCTGTTCTGAAAGTCCATATCTTTCCACAGTAGTACAACACCAAGTGACACAACTTGAAGTTCTTTTCCCATCAGAATTTAGCAGTGTAGCCAAGACACTGAACTGTCGTAGTAATGTTCCATGTTTTCATTTTGGCAGTACATTAGGTACACCAAACAGTGGGACCATAATAATGTCTTCATCGCTCATGGTGGTGGACAGCATGTCGTGTCAACACCACACTCTTACAAGGCACACCAACGTAGAATTAGTGCAAAACCAAATATAGTGCTCCATGATCACTGGGATAAACAGGACAAATGGACATTGCAGTAATTCAGGGTAGTCAGCTTATGAGGTGAAGGACATCAAGTCACATAATATTGACAATTACAGTCTTCATTGATAGTTCGTGGCATTCATAGCCCAGTTATTGAACATTTCTGTACCAAGTATGTAGTATTACAGAAAAATGTTCATTAATTGTTTTACATAGAATCAGTAGCCTTCTTTTCCTGGTTACAAAATATTATGAAATAATCGCATTCTTTTCAGTTACAGAGTATAATTGAGAATCATTAACCTTCTCCTAATTACAGTTAATTAATCATTTGTCATTAATTAATCATTTGTCTAATTACAGTTAATTAATCATTTGTATAATTACAGTTAATTAATCATTTGTCGTTAATTAATCATTTGTCTAATTACAGTTAATTAATTAATCATTTGTAGCCTTAATTAATTACAAAGCATTATTAAACAGTACCATAGTTAATTAATTATGTGTCATTCCAATCTATTAAGAATCATTAGTCTTTTCCTAATTACAAAGCATTATGAAACAGTCACATTTATTTCCAATTACAAAGTATGAACATTGAAAACAAGAGTTAATTAATGGCATAATTAATAACAATTTCGTTGATTGACATTAATTATTGGCACTCAGTGGCCATCAAGTATTGAATAGAATAAAACATAGTTCATCATTCAGTATTATTCAGATCATTACAAAGTCATTATTAAAAATCAGTTAATTACAGTCAAATCATTAGTAATCACAGGCATTACAATAAACAGTGGCAGTTATTAGCTAGTGACAAAGCATTATTTTGAATATAGTCTCATTAAGAGGTCATTACTCGAGTGACATGCTATTCAGAGTTGATCAGTATTATTCAGAATTATCATAAACTAGTGACATTATGTGGGACTGGTAATACATTTTTTTGGTAGCAATGCATTGCGTTGGGATCGATAATTAATTGCTGAGGCATAATACTTTTTGCTTTTGACCTATTGCTGCAAATGAGGATAGGTAACGTCATTCGTCATGAGTCAGCTGTAGCAAGATTATGTAACAAGGCAGTACATGTGATCACATTTATAAATGATAAACACAAATGGGTAAAAAATATAAAAATGCAAGTACTAGAACAGGTATAATAAGTAACAGGTTTAGTAAGTGTCATGAAAAACTTCTCCTGGAAAAAATACAAAAACGGATTATTGACCTGAAAGAAGAAACGCACACTATGCTGAAAAGTAGTGAACTTCGAATTAACAAGTAGTGAAATGTGTATAAAATGTGTTCCATAGCTGTCCTTTCCAAAACTTTCCGTCATCCTACTATGCAATGTAACACCTGCTGTCAAAGCAAACTGCAACAAATACTTAAATAACTACGTAGCATAAATACATAACTTCAACATTATCCTCATCTGTAAAGAAAAAACTTCATTATCCATCACTTCATTATCCATATTATCATAACTTCATTATTATCACCACCTGTAAAGAAAAACTTCATTATTCATAACAGCATATCCTTCATCATTATTCATCAGTATTCATTATCATCTGCAAAAAATCACTTCATTACTCATTACATAACTATTCCTTATCTCTAGCATATTTCATCACTAAAACTAAGATGTGTAGTTCAGTCTGACAGCCTGCATCAATCACCTTGTATTCTGAAAGAAAAAATTAGTTAAGACTGCTATTCTTCGATGAGTATAGTATATTCTTGTTAATGTTTGTTAATCCTGATCCCTTTACTCTTCCTCATAAAGTTATTGCATCTCCTTTCGTTTATTCCGTAGGTGAAATTCCCATTTATGTTAAATTTATTTCTTAGAATCATCATTCCTTTCTGAAATTGATGAACAAAGATTAATGTCTTGCATTTAAATCCTATACCCACTAAATAATGACTGGTTTATGGTGACACAATTAACCATACAGCATAACATGACAGAAAACGTAATATGTCCAAGACATTGACAGTGTTCGGATGCGAAAAAATGTACACAGAATAATACAATGCAGCAGCAAAAAAAATGTGAAACAGTCACGATGTTGAGATGTCATAAGGCAAAAAAAAAAAAAAATGTCAAAGTCGACTGATGTGTGTTATATCTTAACTATTTCATAGTGCATACAAACAAAACTGGAGTACAGTCATATACACAAAAAATGGAAAATGTGCACGGTCTGATGTGTAACGACAAGAAAAGCGACCTGCTAACCTTACCTTGCCGGGCACTTGCCAAGAAAAAAAATACGATAATCATCAATAAGTAGTCACATAAATATAATTGCAGAAATAGTCGTAAATGTGTAAATTCATCTGGAAAAATATGCACGGTCTGATGTGTAACGACAAGAAGAGCGACCTGCTAACCTTACCTTGCCGGGCACTTGCCAAAAAAAAAAAATACGATAATCATCAATAATTAGTCAGGTGAATTAATTGCATTAGTAAATGGCATCATAGTGTGTTGAATCATACAGTGGTTTCACTCAATAAACGGTTTAATGTTTGAGATATGGTGATTGCCTTTCGATTTTCTGGTTCTCAAAGTTTCGACGTGTACAACATTGGGGTGAGGGATGCTGCGAATCCGATACGGACCTGCGTATAGAAGTTCAAATTTACTGCACTTACCTTTTAATTTGCTGGATAAATAGTGTGTACGTACTAATATCTTCTGTCCAACGTGAAAGTCGCGGCGTGTACAAACCTGTTTTTGCTGTCTTCTCCGGCGCTCTGCGGCACGTTTGATGTTGTTCAGCGCAATGTCAATTATTTCGTGGTGTCGTAGGCGACGATTTTTGGGGAATTCTATTAATTCTTTAATTTTGTTCGGTGGTTCAACGTTTTTCAGTATAACAGTCGGAGATAGCATAGTGGATTCATTTGGAATGGAATTAATTACATCTTGGAATGAGAGTATGTGTGTATCCCAATCAATATGTCTTTTGTGGCAGTATATTCTGCATAACTTACCAATTTCCTTCATTAATCTTTCACAAGGGTTCGAAGAAGCGTGGTACTTGGATATATAGATCGGAGAAATGTTTCTAGCTCGTAACATGCGTGTCCATACACTACTACGAAATTGAGATCCATTATCAGAAATTACTTTCATTACATGCCCTACATGAGATAGAAAATGTTTTACAAATGCTTTCGAAACAGTTTTAGCAGTAGCTTTGCGTAACGGAGTGAAAGTAACAAATGTTGAAGTGAGTTCAACAGCGACAAAGATGTAGCAAAAACATGGTAGTGAGGTCGGACATGTTCTTTTGTGTTCCGATTCTACTTTGTTACTATCCGTAATAGTTTGCACGTGTCAAAATTAATCATTTGCTGAAAAACATTTGTTTGTGTTTTGTGAGTGTCGTAAATTGGTAGTGACAGCAGAAGACAACACAGCTGACGGACAGAAGCATTAGCTCGCGCAGCTGACCAAAGCATGTGAAAAAAAAGAATACTATGTCTCGTAATGACGACGAAATGAAATTTTCAAATGCAACTTGTTGAATGTACATGACGCTGAAATTTGCTTTGCAGAAGTTGGTTGCGATGTCTTGCTGATTGTTGCCAAGAGAACGCGATAGTGCGTCTGCTATAACATTTTGTGTACCGGGAATATGAACAATCGTAAAATTAAATTCTTGTCAATATAGTTTCCATCTACTTAATCTGTCGTGAGTAAATTTAGCTGAAAGCAAAAAATTGTATAGCTCTATGGTCTGTGTAAACGGTGGTATGTCTGCCATAAAGAAAGTGCCGAAATCTCGTAAAAGCCCAGACAACGCATAATGTTTCCAATTCTGTAACAGAGTAATTTCGCTCAGCAGGTGACAGAATGCGGCTTGCAAATGCGATGTTTTTGATTACTATTGAACCATCTTCTTCAATTTCCTGGAAAATGTGTACGCCTAAAGCGGTGTTAGAACTGTCGGTGGCAATGGAAAAATTTCTGGTGAGATCTGGGTGCGATAAAAGTAGAGCATTCAATAAAGCATGTTTCAAATAACATTCTCGTGAACAAAATTCTGCGTGTCAAAAGTAATGTTTGCGTTACTGTAGTATGCAATCTGTGCTGTATCTGGTTAAATTCTATCGTTCGTCCTGTTATTTACGGGAGGATGCTGTGGCATATCCACTATATGAACTGTTCTGTTATTTCTTACTGACGTGTTACGCTATGGATGACACCTATTGTCTGTTCCATTCATGATTATTTGTTGTTGCTGATGTTGTTGCTGCTCATAAGATCGACTGTTATTAAATGTACGCTGAAAATTGTGCTCATCATTTTTACGTCTGTCATGATAGTAATTTCTATACGGCGCATAGCGATGCGAGTTGAAATAGTGTGTTGTCTGTACGTAGTTATTTCTTTGCTGCCATGCGTTACTATTTGTTGGGGCTGGGACTATACGTGCACGCGGCGAAACATTAAAGTTTGGTTGACCTTGTAGACTGCATTGTTGGTTACGTATGCTAAGCGGTTGACTTTCATGCTATTGTGGTGAAAAACATCTATTGTTACCAAAAAATGCGTTTGCTGTTAATTTTACTTTTACACATACTGATGATTACGATTTTATCTGTAATTAAAATTACGGCGGTAGTTGTCATTACGGGAGTGCCTACTGAAAATTGTCACATTCGGTAAAAGTTTGTCACATCGGATATTCATTACATGTTTCTTAATACTACAAAGAGCAATAGTTAAAGAGCAGTTTGGATAGATATAAAGGATAGTAGAAGAGAAGGCAGCAGTGCAGAAAACTAAAGATGAAACAGCACTACTACAGCTCGGGGCCCTATGCTCGCTACGGCACATATTCATTAAAGCGTAATGAATCCCCTGAGGTCATTTACGCACTGCAAATAAATTTTAGCTTTTGTGTTACAGGCAATAGCGGTAAAATTTCAAAGGCAAATTGTTGTATCCGTGCTAATTCAAATTTCTTCATTACAGGCAATGCTGTTGTAAATACAAAAATAAATTGTCGCATCTGGTTCAAAGCTAGTTTCTCCATTACCGATAATAGCGGTGAATGTACAAAGATAAATTGTCGTATACAGTGCAAATCGTGTATCTGTGTTCTGTCATTATTAAATTCTTTACATTTGCTTACAAATGCAAATTGCTCGAAATCTACGTTCTCGTCACTTAGTTTGATAATACGTTCAGGTTTGTGTGAAAGTCTGTTTGTCTGTGTGATTTCGGATTTCAAGTTGCGTAGCTTTTCAGATTTTAAGTCGCGTGGCTTTTCGGATTTTAAGTCGCGTAGTTGCTGTAAATTGTTCACATTATACACGCTGCGTAAGTCTGACAAATGCTCGCAACGTGGCGGATTCTGTGAGGTATTGGTGACTGAAATAATTGTTAATTCTGTTACTTTAATACTTTCGTCAATCTGGTTATTGTGTCGTTCACTTTTCTCGTCAACTTCCGTATTCGGAGTGTATGAAACTTCCACTGACTCTAAATTAACTTCGTCGCGAATCTGTACTTCGTTTTTAGGGCATTGTTCGGTGACTGCATTAATTTCGTGTATCTGTGTTGCGTTTGCTGAACATTGTTCAGTGACTGCATTAACTTCGTCTTTATGTAATTCTGTTGTGCTTACATGTGTACTATTTAATTCTTGTGCAACAGTGCCAACTTTTTCATTACTGTTATTAGCACAAGTCTTAGTATTCACACGTAATTGTACTTTAGTGTCCTGACATTGTATGGTAACAGCTGTAATCTGTTCGCTAACTTGTTTGTTCTGTTCTTTACGGTCGTCTTGTTTTTCGTTTGTGAGATCGACACTTTTATCAATTGTTTCGCTAAGTTGTTTGTAATGGCTGTCGACACCCTCATCTACCTGCCTGCAATGGTTGTCAAAACCTCCATTAAGTTGTTTGAAAAAATTATTCATCATTTCCCTCCGCTGTTTGTACTGTTCCCTAAGTTGTTTGAAATTTTCATTCTGTTGTTTACTTTCTTCCCTAAGTTGTAGCAGTATTGCCATAATTGGATCCGAGCCAAAATTACCATTTCTATTATCTGTACTGTTCAATAGTGGATCTGGAATTGTTTCACTTTCTGTAACCATTTGGTCATTTTGAAATTTACAAAAAGGTTTGTCAGTCAAATGTATATTATCAGTCATTGTTTCGGAATTAAATACATCTGTCCTACTTTGTGTGATCTGTTCATTTTCATTAGACAGATTTGACTGTACATTACTTGAATTTTCCAAATCGGGTGTGTTAAGCTCTACAGCGCTCATTACCATAGAGCATTCTGCGTCATCAATTGTCGTCAAGTTAACAGACGAGACAATTGAGTTCGTTTGTTCATCATTAAGGTGAAAGTCATCATTAGTGGTTGGAATGCACTGATTGTTAGTGAACGCAGGATTGTCATCATTACGTTGCGTATCACAATTACTATCGGTCACGTTGTTTAAGTCGGTAATTTCATTCACAATACTTCGCGATACACTATTCACAGTCTTTCGCGGCATTTTTACAATAGTCAAAATTTTTCACAAAGCAAATAAGCACAATGCAAAAGCAACACACAAATACAACAAAGCAGCAAATTGCCGTTGACCTGTAGAAAGAAAGTCACAATATTATTAAAAGCGTTGCGCCAAATCCTAATTATCTAAGCAAATAAGAGCAGATATCTGACTGTCGCTCAAAAGACTCTCAACGAAATACGATCCTGGCAGGGTCGCCAAGTGTAACCTCCCCACCGCAATTTTTTTAAAGAAAATAAAGCAATACTTAATAGAAATGGGGGCCAAGTGTAACCTCCCCACAAGAATTTTAAAAGAAAATAACGATACTAATTAGAAATGCTGATGGACATGGCTCTATGCGTAACCTGCGTACAATCAAATGTACTGACAATGGCAACAAATGTGAAATTCGCAATCTGACTCAATTATAAATCCTTCAAAAAATTAAAGTCCATTCAGTGACAAGAAAATTCAATTAAACCGAAATATCGGTCTTTGGCCCTGTGTAAAAACAATCAGAATTAAAGTCTTACCTCAGAATAAATGGATGTCACATATCTGCTCTTGTTGTTGCGCACCACTTGGAGGAACTACATTGCAAATAATAATATTCTCCTTTTTTTTTTGTAATTCTAGTGAAATTTTTCTTCAAAAAGAAGTGGAATGAAATGGGAAGTGCAACGAGATCTTTAGTTCAAAAAAAATTAAACTTTTGAGAAAATGCTTTTGAAATAAAAAATTATTATTGGGAGACTTGTTGGAGAATAATTACAATAAATAAAATTTTTCATTATCTAACGATTATATTAATTAACAGTATACCTTATTCCTCATCTTGACCATTGTTGCCGACCGCCTACATCACACAACCGCACTGGGCTGCTACTACTGACCGACCGCTCTGCATGACGACTACAGACTGAGTACTGCTCTCAACTAGACAGAGCTACAGACTCGCAACGACTGACTGACTGCTACTCTGCATAGCGACAACTAACTCGCAAAGACTACTACTGACTGAGAACCGCTCGCAACACTCGCGCGGTCAAGCGCATACTCTCTGGTCACAGATGCTACAATGCCTCGCCATCGCTGCTGCGTTACATACGTGTTTCAACATCTGAGGTCATCAGTCCCCTAGAACTTAGAACCACTTAAACCTAAATAACCTGCCCGAGGCAGGATTCGAACCTGCGACCGTAGTGGTCGCGCGGTTCCAGACTGAAGCGCCTAGAACCGCTCAGTCACAACGGCCGGCCAGGTGACGGTTTAGTTCAGGTTTCGGCTATACCCGCGATGTCTATAGGATATCTAGTTATGATATCACTTAGCAAAGGTTTTTTTTTTATTTCTGATGCCTCCTGCGTTTACAGACGTTAGGTTTGATGCGTGGCTGTTTGTGTAGTTTTCATAGTAGGTCTTGTAGAGGAGGGGACGGGGGTGGCTTGGTGGAGGGGTTTAAGCCCTGCGCGTAGGAGCGGAGTGTTACGGTAGTAGGTTATAAATTAGGTCTTTGTCGAAGAAAACATCTGATGGTGTTCGCGCCCCTTGTATACCTTACTAGATCCGGTAACAACATTAAACACGAACAACCCTGATGTACTGTACTGCTTGTTTAGCTACCATAGATAACTGCAATTCTAAACATTTACATAGCCGCCGATGATGTGTAAGTGCACGAAGTTACATTGGCATCCTTCACTTTTATTGTCAGGCAGTACGAAAGTGTGACACTGACTCAACGAAATTTTGAAATGTCTCATACAGAGCACACAGCATGTGACAATGACAGTATAGTGTGTCCTGCTGCGATTCGTAACGCATTACCCCTTTACTGTCCTGTTGTTGTGGAAGAGCTTTTTTTTGCATTTTTAAAATGTGTATCTTCGGTTTCAGAACTAATGTAATTGCATATTTAGGCCACAGTTTTGTGCCAAATATCTCGTAACTGCTGTGTAAGCCTTCCGACGTTCTGTTGAGGACGTTTTCTTTTATTGCTTGAAAGGTAGTTTAGCTGAAGTCTGATGAGTTATTTGCTCAACTGTTGGAAGGTTCTATCTGCGCGCACCAGCGGTCTCCATGAAGTCATGTATTGCCGACGGAATGATGGAACGCTGAGATAACACGTATGAGCTGGCGGCTGGTCTATCACGGCATACGTAGTTTACCGAAGTGGCCGTTCTGTTGGCCTTCCTGCAGAGGTCGCTGCTAACAGCCACATGGCCTTCCAAGAACGGTTGGAAAAAAAGCACTTTCCGTATCAACGAAACTGCTAACGACAGCCACTGAGGCGCACCACTACACCCACACTGCCTTCACAGTTTTTTGCGGCTTTAAACTGTAGCACCAGGGTTTCCCCAAATGATGTAGCAGCCGCTAATAGTGGTGAAGTTGCTACTTAAGGCCGAGACAGATGACTGCCTTCGAACTTCTCGCAAACTCTGTCCTAAGAATTACAGAAGTGATAGGTGTGTAGTCTGTGTACATGTTGTACTTCCTCGGCAGTTTCGGGAACGGGGATAAACAGCGAATTTCTGATCTTAGTAACAGAGGAATGACTTCATAAATTAAGAACTAAGTTATTTTCAATTATTGAATATAAACACTCTCATCGTTCCTTGTGTCATCCCCAGTCCTGGCACTAAACCTCACCACCTCCTTCAACACGTCTTCCAATTTTATACAATATCCGATCAAAAATATTTGGACAACTGTTTGTGGACATTAACACTGGTTGTGTTCATCCTTCGCCTTTATGACGGTATGAATTCTGCTGGGGACACTTCCAATGAGATGTCTACGGATCAATGGCAGCCCATTATTCACCAAGATTCGAGGCCAGTGAAGGTAGTGTGTTATATTTGTCCCTGGGGTGTGGAAGTGAAGTTGACGTTGTAAGTCATCCCAAAGTGTTCCATTGGCCTCAGGTCGGGAATCTAGGCAGACCAGTCAATTTCAGGAATGTTGTTACCCATAAACTATGCTGCTTTATGACAAGCTGCATCGTCACGCTTATACAAAAAATCATATTGTACGAATTGTTCCTTTACTGTATGCAGTGCACAGTGCTGTGAAATGTGTTAATGCCCTTCCACATTTAGCATTTTCTTAACAGCAATAAAGGGGCCACACGATAGCCACGAAAAACAATTATACCACCTCCTCCGTACTTTAGGTTTGGCGCCACTCGTCATGACAGTAACGTTCTGCAGGTACTTGCCAAACCTAAATCTTTCCATCGCGTTTCCGCAGGGGATTCATCACTTCAGATCTCTCGTTTCCAGTCATCCATTGTGCAGCGGGGTCGTTCTTTAGAGCATTCCCAGTTAATACGAAGTCGTTTGTTATGAACCGAAATAGCAGCATAGCTTTAATTTTGATGTGACCGTGACCTAATAGATAAGTGCTAATCGAATTTAGCTGTTTTGGGAGTTGTTTCTAATCAGGATAAGGCTGCTCAACAATGTTCACTTTTGCAATATTATTTTGTCCATTTGGTAGGAGAATAACCAACGCCAAGGTGTTTTACACTGTCTGATATATTCTGATTACAACACAATTTTGAGGCAGACACTTTCGTCTCACATGTCTAATCATGGATCACTTCAAAAATGAGAATTTTTAGTATTACGTCAGACACTGTAAGAATAGTCTCCACAGACAATCCTCATTGCGATCCAAGATTGCCGGCGCGATTGTAGCGAACGCGAATACAAGGCACATCGAAAAACTTTTGCAAAACATTTGTCAGGAATATCACACTTCACGAAACTGCTATGTTTTTGTTGAGAGTCAGCCTTCAGCGGTGGGACTCGCTCAGCTGGTACGACACAACTCGTAGCTAACAGCTTTGCCCGAACTCCACAGGCGCCAAACTACAACTCCGGCACTTCACTCACTTAGCGTTATTGTTGCTTGACAATCGATCTTATCTACCATCGGCCTGGGAGACAAAACTACGTTTATCATTACGTACGGGATCGTGGACCCCTTACAACCTGTGCAGTAAGCATCATTCTTCATGTGACTGGGAATTAATTACATGTGGTGTTCCTCAAGGTTCCATCTTGGATCTATTGCTTTTTCTTGTGTACGTTAATGACCTCTCATCTGTTACATTGCCAGATGATTTTTTTTGTTTGCAGGTGATACAAACATTGCAATAAGTAGCAAGTCAAGTACACATTTAGAAATAGCTGCTAATCAAATTTTCAGTGACATTAATTAGTGGTTTAAAGCTAATTCACTGTAATTAACCGTTGAGAAGACCCACTATATGCAGTTCAGAACCTGCAAAGATTTCCTTGCAGCATGTGTATAGCGTATGAAGACATGCAGATCGATCAGGTTGACAGTGTTAAATTTATGGGATTACAACTCGATAATAAATTCAGTTGGGAAGGATATACCACAGAATTGCTTAAGCGCCTAAACAAGTCTGTTTTGCCATGAGAATGATTTCAGATGTAAATATAAAAAGAACTTGCGTATTTTGTTTACTTTCACTCTATTACGTCATATGAGATCACATTCTGGGACAACTCATCAAACCGAGCAAAAGTTTTCAGGGTGCAAAAGCATGTGATAAGAATCATTTGTGGTGTAAATTCAAGAACATTGTGTAGAAACCTGTTCAAGGAACTTTGTATTCTAACCACTGCTTCTCAGTATATTTATTCCTTAATGAAATTTGTTGCAAGTAATACATTCTGTTTCCAACCAATAGCTCAATAAGTAGTATCAATACTAGGAATAAGAACAATCTGCATAAAGACCTAAAATCACTTACCTTGGTCCAAAAAGGGGTCCAATATTCAGGAACACATATTTTCAATAAATTGCCAGCAACCATAAAAAACTTGGTTTCAGATAAAGCTCGGTTTAAACAGAGTTTGAAAGACTTTGATAGGCAACTCCTCCTACTCAATAGATGAATATCTTAACAGTGACTGTTAAGCCAGCTTAATTAAAAATATCTGTTAGATTTCAGTTTTGCCAGTAGTTGGTCACAACAGTCTAGATTAGGTATTTTGTGTATGATAAATTTATTAATAGTGCATAACAATGTTTCATTCTGACAACGTGTGTATTCTGTAAATATTAGCAGACAGTCTCCTGACAAATGATATAGGTAGTAAGTATTGTATTCAAATGTTTTATGTTATACTTTCTGACATGTTCCACACCCACCAGAATAATGTCATTTTTTGAGTCTATGTAACGAAAACTGAATATAACCTAATCTAAAGTTGAGGTGGCTAAGATGTAATATCATAACGGCGCTTGACTGGCAAGTATTCTCTTCGCATTACCGAGCGAGGTCGTGCATTAGTTAGCACACTGGAGACGCATTCGGGAGGACGACGGTTGAAACACCTGCGTCCAGCCATCCTGAGTTACGTACGTTTTCCGTTATTCCCCTAAATCACTTCAGGCAAATGCAGGATGCTTCCTTTGAAAGGGCACGACCGACTTATTTCCCCATCCTTCCCTAATACGATGGGACCGATGACCTCACTGTTTGGTTCCCATCCCCCAAACCAACCAATCTTCGCATTCCGGTACTGGGGTAACTTGTCACCACCAGAGCTTGGGAGGCGATGAAATACGAAATTGTCAGATTCTGGGCTCTCATAGAGAAGTGATGGTGCTAACGTCCAGAATGAAACGCGATGTTATCCAGTCCCGTTGGTGCTACTGTACACCGCTGGTATTTAGAATTGGAACATGTGAAGGCAGCATGCAACTAACGTCAAACTTCGATATGTAAACGATTAGCGTTTTAACGTAACCACACAAATTAGTTGGGAATAACGCCATCTATATTCTCTTTATAAGGAAAGGTTACGCAATGTGTAATTCAGAAATAGCTTTCGAATGTTGTTTGTTTGCGAGAAGTTTGCGTTATGGCGCCATTCGAATATGATATCGCTGCGTTAAGAACGCCCACACCTGATACCACGCAGGTTCTCTATGGCTCCACGCGATTAGCGTCCAGAGGGCAGACATATTGTTCTCTTGGCTGTGCAGGATCGGACACCCACGTTGCCTGCCTCGAGTGAGGGAGAGTGCCACGACTTCTGGAGCATCATGGACTGTCAGATTCCTTTGACAAGTAGCAGAGTGAGGCGTTCCAACAGTGATGCGCCCGGAGACATGGACACAGCAGTGGCACCACATCGTCTTTCCAGAAGAGTTCTAACTTCCGCATACATCATGCCGATGGATGCTCTAAGGGGGCTCGATACAGAAGATGTCCAACTGTTGCCATGGACAGTGTGCATTAGCCAGGTGTCTCATTCGCTGGGTCCGCAGCTCGTGGTCTAGTGGCTAGCGTTGCTGCCTGTGGATCACGAGGTTTCCTGGTTCGATACCCGACCGGCTCGGAGATTTTCCCCGCTCTGGGACTGGGTGTCTTTGTTGTCTGCATCAGTTCATCACCATTC
Organism: Schistocerca serialis cubense; assembly: GCF_023864345.2. Classification (NCBI taxonomy): domain Eukaryota; kingdom Metazoa; phylum Arthropoda; class Insecta; order Orthoptera; family Acrididae; genus Schistocerca; species Schistocerca serialis. The sequence continues at coordinate 1,259,391 of NW_026048515.1, read as the reverse complement.
GGAAAAGTGGCATGACTGGAGTGTGAAAAGATTGGAGTTAAGCGTGGGCGCTGATAAACGTGCAATTGAGCGCCCCACCAACAAAATATCACCATCATCATAATCCACTGGAACTGTCTGGTGATCCATCGAAGAGGGACTGGCATGCCACCAGTCGCCAACCACTACGAATGATGTACTGTGGCGTAGCGTTAAAGCAATGTAGAATGACGCACATGTATCCGTCATCTAAGCTTAATTCGACTCGATGCTCAGCTACATTGGAGCCACTGCTGTTGCATCCCAAAGATGTTCGGGCTGACATGCGGTTCCTCATTGTCGAAATGTCTTGGCTCAAACTCGTCAAGGGGTTGAACCGCACGTGTCGCATTACACGTCCTAAATTAGACGCTTGTGACCCTTTGGTTAAATTGTCTGGCTGATAGCAAGTTTGGCCGGCCGGGGTGGCCGAACGGTTCTAGTCGCTGCAGTCTGGAACCGCGCGACCGCTACGGTCGCAGGTTCGAATCCTGCCTCGGGCATGGATGTGTGTGATGTCCTTAGGTTTGTTAGGTTTAAGTAATTCTATGCTCTAGGGGACTGATGACCTTTAAGTCCCATAGTGTTCAGAGCCATTTTGATGGCAAGTTTGCGAAATTATACGAAACATAACAACGTTAACAGAACATATGATAACAGAAATAATATTGGGAGCTAAATTAACGACCCATAAGTGATGTAGGCCACACAGCTGCGATTTGGTTAGAATAATGTTTGCTCAGGAGGCAAACTAATAGCGAAAATGGTCGTATTTAGAATTACTATTACACACGAACGCATATCCATTTAACACAGTTCGATCATTCAGAACCTCATCGCGAATTACAAGCCCAATACTCCACCTTGTTAACTACGCAAAAAGTTAGAGTTCACACCAGGTGCGCGGCTGCTCACCGCTCAGAGACTAAGTCCCGCTATACCACACAACTCGAAATTTTCCAAATCGTTTCACTTTCTAGCTGCCTAAAGACCGACCGTCCCCTTTCGCGTCTCCACCAGCACTGTTCCTCTGCCCGCCCCCGGCCGCGTTTCCCGCGCGCCGAACATCCTCGCTCAACTGACTACGGCAGTTCTCTTCCCTGAAACCGTCCATCTGATTGGCTACAGCTTATTATACATTATTTTACATTTCAACATATTAAAATATTCAAAGCTTGACCACTTTCACGATCTAAATAAAGTAACAATAATGTCCATTATATAATAAACAATAAATTCTTTTACATAAAACCAGTACAATTTCTTTCCTAACTTTGAATGTCACAGCCAGTAGCCTTGCAACAAATTGCTTCCTAATAAATAAATAAATAAAGAACAAAAGTGTCTATTATGCACTAAACTGCACAACAAATATTGTATTACCTAATGGTTCAATAAGGCGTCGAGCCGCGCGGGATTAGCCGAGCGGTCTGAGGCGCTGCAGTCATGGACTGTGCGGCTGGTCCCGGCGGAGGTTCGAGTCCTCCCTCGGGCATGGGTGTGTGTGTTTGTCCTTAGGATAATTTAGGTTAAGTAGTGTGTAAGCTTAGGGACTGATGACCTTAGCAGTTAAGTCCCATAAGATTTCACACACATTTGAACATTTTTGAATAAGGCGTCATGCTGTCATTGTTCAATGTGTTTTGTGTGGAGGAAAGGATGACCTGATGCTTAACTGAAAATACTGATAATTTTAAATATACTGTATCTTTTAAACAAATAATGTTACAGAGTTGATATTTACAACATTTGTCATTTTAATGCTGCGCTTTTATATGAAATATCGATCGCTAATATCGACCAAAGCGTTCAGCTTTTAGCATTCAGGTCTTACTTACAAAACTTGTTAATTTCACTTTAAGAATAAATCTTAAACTATTACAGATATGATCAATATTCAATTTTTATTGGGATCGCCATGAAAATGTATGGAGGATGGTAGATTAAAATTACTGTTGCTTCAATCCCTGAATTACAACAGAATTAAATCGTATTCATAAATGTTTCTCTTTATGGCCGAACTTAGGTCCGTCATATTTAACACTGCTACGCCTTCCTGCCCACAAAGAGCTTCTACGGGGTTTCCCTGAGATGTAGGTTCTCGTCTGTCTCACTCATACACTACAGAACTTACGCCTCATTCAGCACAATAGACGCCCGTGAATTTCCCCATCTCGTGGCGAAGCTGAGCTAGTTTTGGTACACGGTCCTGGACGACAGGGTTCGTTTCTCAATTCCTGAAGACTGACTATTTCGGCCATATACTTAAATGAGAGCGAAATGCTCGTTAACTCACAAGCTCCGTATGTTAAAATTTGAACCGTGGATATCCTCAAATCAGATACAAAATTAATCGTTTTCTTGCCCTGTATTGCATACACGTAACAAGTAAAATTTCGTATTTACTGCCCTTCTTTGTGTTGTAAAACCGACGACTACATCAACATACAGTCACGATCTGTTGACTTACAAATAAACTGATGCGTGAAACATTATGACCACGTGCTTAATATAGTGTTGATCCACCGCTGGAATGCGGTTCTGCGTGCAACAGCTAGCACAAGAACTTCATACGTTTCTGGAGGTGCGTTGTACCGGATTTCCTGTATTCTCTAAAATTACCGGCAGATGGTCTGTGGGCTCTTGAGTTTGCGCCTGATAGTGTCCCAAATGTGTTCCATCGGCTATAGATGATAGTCCACTCTACGATGGAAAATTAGGAAAAAATTTGTGTAGTCACAAATTTTTATACAATGATAGGAGGAAGTGTCATGAATAACATATTAAAAGTCGCCACCAGTGGAGTGTGAAGGTAGAGGTGTGAGGGAGGGTGCAGGAGTGGGGAGGGGCGTTTCAAGATCACTTTTTTCTGTTTCTCTTGAAGGACTCGAAAATTACTAGTTCTACCGAAACCGATTCTCAATACAAAATTAAACTATATAAAATTTCACACAAAAAAGTTCTAGTCTTTTTTTCTCTAATAGTATCCGCATAGCAAGAATCGTAAAAATCACAAATTATTAAAAATAGTGTTTAAATGGTATAAATTGATGCATACTGTTATATAAAATGGGTTTAGGAAAAAAATTAACTGTGCGTATCACATATTGTAAGTGCAGTAGAGTCGCATTAAGGGATAAATCGTGTTCTGGGGAAGTAACAGGATAGGAACACTGGGAAGGGGGATGGAGGGTCGAAGTGCGACGGAAAGTAGATCACCGGAGTGTGGTCACGCAATTACCTCTTTCATAGGTTTGCAAACTGAAGAGCGAGCAGGTGATTTCTCACTCTTATCTACTCCACTACGTCACAAGAAGCAACTATAGGGTGTCTCACAAAGTTAGACAGACTCTTCGCAATGCGCCTTTATGAAACACTGACGACGGCGGGCGTTTATTTTCTACAAAGTGCGGTAACGCTACATGGAATACAGCTATGAGTTACAAATAATGCTGACGCAAGAAACGCGTATACACAGGATCTGCGTAAATCTGTACACACTGCTTTACACTGGTAGAGAGGACATTGATTCCTATTCTGTACGGCAGCTATAGCGTTCTTCAGAGAAAGGCAACTTCCTCCATCAAGGTGGCTGCACACTTTTCAATTAACAGACAGTCTGTATCTTCCCAGCATTTGCTATCCAGCACTCTTATGTGAGCAGACAAAATAAGTTCGCTGAGATCGTGCTTATATGGTGGAGTTATTTTCAGTCTCTATACAACTTAATTAGTTTACATCGAGACAGGATATTGTTCCAAAGCCACGCAAAATTTGTTTACCAACTAACGTAGCATATTGTTGTCTAAACTAACAAATATTAATTCAAACAACACCAACATTCATCATATCCGCATGGACTGAACAAATCGAGTTTTCCCGAGTGTCAAAATGATTCAAATGGCTCTAAGCACTATCGGACTTAACATCTGAGGTCATCAGTCCCCTAGACTTAGAACTACTTAAACCTAACTAACCTAAGGACATCACACACATCCATGCCCAAGACAGGATTCGAACCAGCGACCGTAGCAGCAGCGCAGTTCCGGACTGAAGCGCCTAGAGCGCTCGGTCACAGCTGCCGGCTTCCCGAGTGTCCATCCGCATAATACTAAAATGGGTAGCACCACAGGGGGACGCTGGATTTGAAGTTCAGTACCAAGTCCATTCCTCGGGAGATGTTGGTGTAGGGACAACTATATTTACTCTTCTTTGTCTCCTTTTTATTCTCCTCTTAAAATAGGAAATAAATTTGCGATTTTCTACTTCTAAAGTCATGTATTATTCTTATTGATAGATTCTTCCGGTACTTTTTGGTAGAACAATTCCAAATTTAAGATTGAATAACAAGTTCATTGTTTTCGTTCTACTGATTTTTGATCGTTTCAGTTTTCGGCTTTCTTGCCCACCTTCTGGAAACAACTGACTAGCGTCTGAAAGGAACACTAGTTCCTAGGTAGCTAAACATTATAAGCCACATACCAACTAACCGCCACAATGACACATACTGTTACACAAAATTAAAACGCGATAGAATTTTCTGTTCCCTGCTTTCCTTACCTTGCTTCAACAATGTAACTTTTAATCCTGTAATACTGTGTATTTTATACATGAACTGTGTTTAATATTGCCCATTGAATAAAATTTAATTTGAAATATAAAAGATATTTGTTGCACAACATAAATAAAGAGAGCTCAATTTAACAGTTTCTCAGCAAAAGACACGATTTCACAAACTTTAGCATTATAATCTGTAATATTGTGTAGTATAATTATTCATTGTGTTTGATATTGTCAAATATGTAAAGAAGAATTTTAATGTTAAGGAACAAGTTTGATACACAACACTTTAAGCAAGTGAACTGTATCTTTGCCAATTGTTTCCTGGAGATGGCCACATAAGCCGAAGACTAGATTGAAATAAACAAAAATCAGTAGACCAAAAAAAGTGTACTTATTATTCAACCTCAAAAATCATGCATTTTTCTTTAAAAGATAAGAGTAATTCATGTAAGTAAATAAAAGATAATACCAAATAGCAGAAAAGAGAATTCCCACTTCCATGTGGTGCTGCAAGGGCAGTAGGCCCTTGGCCTGAACCCCGTAGCATAATTTTGCTGCGCAATGGTGGTCGTGGTTGCTGGCTAAGAGGTCTCTCTGGAGTATTATGGCCTGCATGACGTAAATATATGGTGCGCCCCAGTAGTCATAATGCATCTCGGAAAGAAATTGCAGATTTCTGTATTGCTACAGGTGGTCAAGCTTGCTAGAGAAGGCGCACACGACATGGGCTTCGTTACGAATCTGCTTTACGTCACACAAATAGTTCCCAAATGGACATCCATTCGCGAAAAATGAACGTAACGGACAAACGGCTCTACTCAACGGTTATCACCTCAGAATGGTACCTCAGAACAGTACCTCAGCGAGTGTCGGAGGGCACATCTACAGCCACTGCCAAGAAAAGCCAAACACAGGTGATGTTCTTCATCATTCACTGGGTTTACACATATCCTACTGACAACATGGATGAATTCAAGTGAACACTGAACTATATTTCCACACACAAACTTCATGTTCCACTTAGGTATTGTAAAACTACCAACAGATCTTTGTTATTTGCTGCTAAAATGCATCGCCATCTATCTACACTACAGCTGTTGCCTAAACCTTTTTGGCCCGGTGACGGATCTGTATAGCTGCCGTGTGCAATCAAGGCTCGTAACAGCAACTACATTCGATGTCAGGGGACTGTCTCCTTGCCATATCTATATTTTTACGCTAAGTGCATTTGGCGAATACACAGTAACAGCACTGAAAATTACCAGAATATAATTGTATTCCACAGTAAAATGAAAGCAGTATGTGCGCGAGATAACTTTTTGCGTTTCTGAAATCTGTCTGGAGAATTTGCAAAGAAAAAGAGGAACATTAGTAACAATATACCTCGGTGTCGGTACACTGAAGCGTGCGGGTCAGTAACAAACAAATCTCATTAAAATTGTTCAATTTGTACAAATGGTTCAAATGGCTCTAAGCACTATGGGACTTAACGTCTGAGGCCATCAGTCCCCTGAACTTAGAACTACTTAAACCTAACTAGCGACCGTAGCAGCAGCGTAGTTCCGGACTGAAGTGCCTAGAACCGCTCGGCCACCGCGGCCGGCACACATTTGTACAAGCCTTCCCCATACTGAGGACTATATTTCAGACTATTAAACTTCCTTTAGCGAGGTGTGTTCTGTTTGCCTTTGCTATTCTGCTTCTCATATCTACATCTACATCTACGTAGGTTCTCCGGAAGTCGCCACTCGGTGCGTGGCGGAGGGTATCCTGTAACACAATTAGTCAATTCTTTTCCTGTTACACTCGCAAATAGAGCGAGGAAAAATCGACTGTCTCGTATATGCCTCCGTATTTCTCGTATCCTATCTTCGTGGTCCTTACGCGCAATGTACGCTTGCAGCAATGGGATCATTCGGCAATCAGCTACAAATGCCGGTTCTCTAAATTTTCGAGTAGTGTTTCTCGAAAAGAACGCTGCATTCCCTCCAGGGATTCACATTTGAGTTCCCGAAGCATCTTCGTAACATTTACGTGTTGTCCGAATCTACCGGTGACAAATCTAGCAGCCCGCCTCTGAATTGCTTCATTGTCTTCGTTCAATTTGACCTGGTAGGGATCCCAAACACTCGGGCAGTACCCAAGAACAGGTCGCACCACCGTCCTTTATACAGTTTCCTTTACAGGTGAACCAGTCTTTCCTAAAATTGTCCCAATAAACCGACCTCCACCATTCGCCTTCCCTACCTCAGTTCTCATACAATCCTTCCATCTCATATCGCTTTGCAATGTTATGCATTTAAATGAAGTGACTGTATCAAGCAGGACACTAGTAATATTGTATCCGAACATTATAGATTTGATTGTCCTACTCATCCGCATCAACTTACGCCGCCACTCATCACACGAACTGGAAATTTTGTCTAAGTCGTCTTGTGTCTTCCTACAGTCGCTCAACTTCGACAGGTTGCCGTACATCACAGCATCATCAGAAAACTAACGCAAATTGCTGGCCACTATAGTGTCCTATCACACTATCCTGGGGCACTCCTGGCGATATTCTTGTCTCTGATGAACACTCGCAGTCGAGGACAACATACTGGATTCTACTATTTAAGAAGTCTTCGAGCCCCCTACATATCTTGAACTTATTCCGTATGCTCGTACCTTCGTTAACAGCCTACAGTGGGACACCGTGTCAAGTGCTTTCCGGAAATCTAGAAATAAGGAAGCTGCCTGTTGTCCTTCACCCGTAGTTCGCAGGATATCACGTGAGAAAAGGGGAACCTGAGTTTCGCACAAGCGACGCCTTCTAATACCGTGCTAATTCGTGGACGAAAGCTTCTCAGTCCCAAGAAAGTTTATTGTATTCGAACTGAGAATATGTTCAAGAATTCTGCAGCAAACAGAAGTTAAGGATACTGTTCTGTAACTTTGCGGGTCCGTTCTTTTACCTTCTTACTCCGACCGTCATGAGTCATTTTGCTTCCAAGGAAGCAAAACTCCTTCGCTTCTTTTACTCCAGGGACAGGAGGATTTTTGAGCTCAGCTTATGTTGCTCTGTGGAGGGAAACTAAGTGACAGCGATACAAAAAAGTAGAGTCTTGTTTAAACTATAATTCCCACTGTCTAAAATGATATTCTCATTTAGCAATGAAAAAAAATCTACATCTGGTCGCTTCCTGATTATATGAGGACCATCCCCACTTCCGTTGTTGAGTAATTTCCTGTAGGCAGTCGCCGGAGGAAATAAGGAAGTTTATTTCGGTCGCTATGAAGATGAGCGCAGCTTTATGCCTATTGAGTTCCTCTTTCAGTTGTATCTTAGCTGCCAAAGTACCAGAAACTTCTACCACTGGCTTCTGTTTCGTCTTTCCCTCCTCCTGCAGGCCGAGTTGCCTCTTCTGTAGTGTCTAAGATTACTACGCGACAAGAACACAGCCAACAGGGTGCCAAGCGCAACGCGTCGCACAAAAACGCAGATTAGTAACTGGATAACTTCCTTGTGTGCGGAGGGGACGGCTGCTCGGCAAAAGCTTTGCTTCGTCTTTTAGCGACGTCTCGCTATGAGCAGCTGAAAGAATTCGCAGATAATCCGGACCTCATGTGGAAGGTTAGCTGACACTATTCGATGCCAAACGAGGTGTTCCTTGAATGACAGTACATTTGTCAATTTCTGTCGACGTTGATAAACACAATTTACCATTAACGTCATCTTTATCGATGACTGCTCTGCAGGTACATTTATGCTCTGAAAACCATGTGAAGCGCATGAGATAGGATACTTCCCCTTGTATGCGAGTATGGAGCACTGGAAGAATGTAAATGCTCTGTCTCTGTGCCCTCTATAACAAGAAACACCTAAAAAAAAAGAGAGAGAGAGAGAGAGAAGAAGAAGAAGAAGAAGAAGAAGATTTGGGTGCCCGGAAGACTGCCTATGGGACTTGGAAGAACAAGACGAAGGAAGCGGTTTCCAAGTACACTGAAAATGACACGGACATAAAATGGAAAAGATGGTTCAAATTTTATGGACACCTAGTAAGAATAGACGAAAACCAACGGAGTAAAAATATTTTCAGTTATATCACGTCATTAAAGTCCACCTTTAAGTGGGTACAAGAAACTGATATTACAATACAGATGATCCAAAACAGAAGAAATTCAGAAACAAAGCCAACAGCATAAAATAACTTCAAGAGAAACCACTAAAAAAGAGGTTCACACAAACATATCCGAGGAGGAGAGAAAGAAAAGAAGTTCTGGAAAGAGAAGAAGCCAAGAAGAGTTAAGTTCTATGCAGTCCGTAGCTGACCAAACTCGGCATAAAAAAAGTTTAAACTGTTTATAGACATGGGACCCAAAGTGAATTACTCCTTCAAGATCTTGCACCGTCTGAAATCTTCATTTCCAATCACTGGTTTCTCATTTCAAAATACTCAGTTTACGATCCTGTCCCATCCGTAAAATTCCAGCCCTAAAGTTTAGGAGATACGGTAGGTGGAGTTATAAAATAACAAATTCACTTTCGTTGTACCATGTGAGACTGAAATCCATATTTCATTCATTTCAAGCATCTACACCTTTCAGAAATTGTAAAAGAGGATGTGACGTTGTTATTAAAGGATTTTCCCTGTATTCGGGTGTAGCAGGATCAAATTCATCAATATAAAAATGAGTTATTACGTGAAGGCCCTGTTCCTATATTAAACTGTAAATGTGTATATTTGTGGAGAACAATAGTGGTCCTATCACACTACCCTGGGGCATTCCTGACGATATCCTTGTCTCTGTCCTTGATTTTGGCCTCTATGGCCATTTACGATACTTAATGACAACACAGGCTCATTTTTGGCAAAGATGTTTTCAGTGAGGATGAGGTCTTTGAGCAATCCATAGAATATGGAATTCAGATCTTGACGTCGAGCTAGTAATTGTAAGAGTTAATTAGCTTGCTTTTTTTAAAGATAGCCTTGCGCGAATTATAAGGTCTGTTGTGTTGTAACACCAAATTATCACCTGTTGCGACGACTCAGTAACATGAATTAGCACCAGCGATTACAGATCTACACTATGATGCAGTCACATTTCCACAAAGAAAAAACATGAGGCTTGTTCGAACTCCTCAATTCACTCTTCGCAGACATTACGTTTCCGGGACCGCAATGGGTTATATCAGGTTCCAGATCTTCAAAAAATCAAAACAAGTCTTATCACTTTGCCCACTCAGCCAGCTACCCGGGAAGAGATCAGTCCTGTTCGGTCTCCCTTTAGCGTAAATAGGAGTGTTGACTTGCGCTCTCGAAATGTCACCTCTAGGGATGATTGGTGAGCGGCACACATGTGGCTGGTCGCCTTGTATACACACCAACTTCATAAAGAGTTCTGAGCACAGTACTCATGTATCCGCTGACTAGAAAAAGCGTAAAGTAAGCCCCAATTTTTTTCTTCATAAGTCCTCTGACTGGTTCAACGCAGCGCACCATGACTTTCTCCCCTCTGCCAACCAATGTATTTCAGAGTAGCAATTGAACTTAAGTTATGAATTATTTGTTGGATATATTCCAATCTCTGTCTTCCCTTGAAAGTTTTACTTCCTACAGTTCTTTCCAGTACCATACACGTTAACTCCTGACGTGTTAACACATGTCCTATTATCCTATCCTTAATATTTTCCACGTATTTCTTTCGTCGCTGATTCTGCACACCTCCATGTTCCTTATTTAACCAGTCCACTTAAATTTATGCATCCATCTGTAACAGCACAACTCGAAACTTTCGATTTTCTTCTTTTCTTATTTTCCATAATACTTCATTCATTCACTTCAGTGCAATTCTTTGCGCCAGGTATACATAATCAGAAATTTCTTCCTCAAATTAAGGTCTGTATTTGATAGTAGTAAATTCCTTTTTGGCCGGGAGTGCTCTGCTTACCTCTGCTAGTCTGCTTCTTACACCCTTCTTACCATCATGTGCTATTTTGTTTCCAAAGTAACATAATACGATCACATCGCCTAGCTCATGGTCTCTAATTCTCATTGCTAATCTCATTTCTGTTCATTAGTTTCGTATTTCTTTAATTCACACTCAGTCCATATTCTGTATTCAACAAACAGTTCCACTAAACAATTCCTGTAATTATTTCTCATTTTCAATGAAAATAGCAATATCATCAATGATTCTTGTTATTGATAGCCTCTCATCCTGAATTTTAATCTCACTCTTGGATCTTCCTTTTAGTTCTGTTATTACTTCTTCGATATACAATTTGAACAGGCGAAGAGGAAGACTGCAACTCTACCTAACGCCCTCTTTTATACCAGCGATGGAAGTATAAATACTAATTCTACGACTTCAGATTAAACTATAACTGACGCGTGCTATATAGAGACGTGGGCGCCTTCCTTATGTATGTCATGATTGATATTTTATTGATAACTGACAATAGGAGAGAGGGGTGAACCTCGAGGATAGTGTAACTGGAAACACACGATGTTATTTCGCTGGTGACTGATTTTAGAATCAAGTGAAGGAATACGCACTAAACGCCGCCATAATCAGGTTCCAATCAAGGTTTAGAATCAAGTGAAGGAATACGCACTAAACGCCGCCATAATCAGGTTCCGCCACTTAGTAGGGATTATCTTGTTGCTAGACATGAGGTTGTGTTTTGTGCAGCATTTTTAAATATTTCGAGTTATATACATTTAAGAGCGGTATAATATATTAAAGATATTCGTAATACATTTTTAATTTTTTAGTCACAGAATTTTACAAGAAATGAAATTCTCCATATTTTTAAAACTAGTTGTATAACGGATTGAAGGTAAAGCTATACTTCATCTGTTCGTCTGTCGTTCAGCACCCTCTACCTTGAAACAGAGGTAGGTCTTTAACGGAATATTTGCAAATTAACTGAGTTTCGTTAACGCCTTAACAATTTAACTTGTTTTGAAAATGGAAGCTGGTTTTAGTTTTCAGTAGCTTCTACACTCCTGGAAATGGAAAAAAGAACACATTGACACCAGTGTGTCAGACCCACCATACTTGCTCCGGACACTGCGAGAGGGCTGTACAAGCAATGATCACACGCACGGCACAGCGGACACACCAGGAACCGCGGTGTTGGCCGTCGAATGGCGCTAGCTGCGCAGCATTTGTGCACCGCCGCCGTCAGTGTCAGCCAGTTTGCCGTGGCATACGGAGCTCCATCGCAGTCTTTAACACTGGTAGCATGCCGCGACAGCGTGGACGTGAACCGTATGTGCAGTTGACGGACTTTGAGCGAGGGCGTATAGTGGGCATGTGGGAGGCCGGGTGGACGTATCGCCGAATTGCTCAACACGTGGGGCGTGAGGTCTCCACAGTACATCGATGTTGTCGCCAGTGGTCGGCGGAAGGTGCACGTGCCCGTCGACCTGGGACCGGACCGCAGCGACGCACGGATGCACGCCAAGACCGTAGGATCCTACGCAGTGCCGTAGGGGACCGCACCGCCACTTCCCAGCAAATTAGGGACACTGTTGCCCCTGGGGTATCGGCGAGGACCATTCGCAACCGTCTCCATGAAGCTGGGCTACGGTCCCGCACACCGTTAGGCCGTCTTCCGCTCACGCCCCAACATCGTGCAGCCTGCCTCCAGTGGTGTCGCGACAGGCGTGAATGGAGGGACGAATGGAGACGTGTCGTCTTCAGTGATGAGAGTCGCTTCTGCCTTGGTGCCAATGATGGTCGTATGCGTGTTTGGCGCCGTGCAGGTGAGCGCCACAATCAGGACTGCATACGATCGAGGCACACAGGGCCAACACCCGGCATCATGGTGTGGGGAGCGATCTCCTACACTGGCCGTCCACCACTGGTGATCGTCGAGGGGACACTGAATAGTGCACGGTACATCCAAACCGTCATCGAACCCATCGTTCTACCATTCCTAGACCGGCAAGGGAACTTGCTGTTCCAAAAGGACAATGCACGTCCGCATGTATCCCGTGCCACCCAACGTGCTCTAGAAGGTGTAAGTCAACTACCCTGGCTAGCAAGATCTCCGGATCTGTCCCCCATTGAGCACGTTTGGGACTGGATGAAGCGTCGTCTCACGCGGTCTGCACGTCCAGCACGAACGCTAGTCCAACTGAGGCGCCAGGTGGAAATGGCATGGCAAGCCATTCCACAGGACTACATCCAGCATCTCTACGATCGTCTCCATGGGAGAATAGCAGCCTGCATTGCTGCGAAAGGTGGATATACACTGTACTAGTGCCGACATTGTGCATGCTCTGTTGCCTGTGTCTATGTGCCTGTGGTTCTGTCAGTGTGATCATGTGATGTATCTGACCCCAGGAATGTGTCAATAAAGTTTCCCCTTCCTGGAACAATGAATTCACGGTGTTCTTATTTCAATTTCCAGGAGTGTATTTTAGAAAGTATTTAACTTGTAACTGGCATTAGGTCATACTTCTTCTTAGTTTGATGCAGTTTACTGATTATTGGTATGTACATTCTAAGGCAAACAAAAAGGACAACGTACCACAAAGGAATTTTCCGAGCGGGACGGAAATCATTAGATGTGATGTGCATGTACAGACAAACAAATGATAACAGTTTCAGAAAAGTTGGATCATTTATTTAAGACAAAGAGCTCCACAAACTGAGTTAGTCAATAACGCGTAGGTCCATCTCTGGCCCTTATACGTCTGCTTGGCATTGACCCATAGAGTTGTTGGACAGTCACGTGAGGGATATTGTGCCAAGTTCTGTCCAATTGGCGCGTTAGTTCACGAAAATCCCGAGCAAGTCGGCGGCCTCCGCCAATAATGTCGCAAACGTTCTCAGCTGGGGAGAGGTCCGGCGACCTTGCTGGCCAAGGTAGGGTTTGGCAAGCACGAAGACAAGCAGTGGAAAATCTCTACTGTGCGGACGGGCACTATCTTGCTGAAATGTAAGCCCAGAATGACTTGCCATGGAGGGCAACAAACCAGGGCGTAGAATATCGTGGACGTAGCGCTGTGCTGTAAGGGAGATGCGGATGGCAACCAAAGGGGCCCTGCTATGAAATGAAATGGTACCCCAGATCATCACTCGAGGTTGTTGAGCCATATGGCGGGCGATAGTCAGGTTGGTATTTCACTGCTGTCTGGGGCGCCTTCAGATAAGTCTTCGCTGGTCATGGGGGCTCATCACTGACTCATCACTGAGGAGAATTCTACTCCAGTCAATGAGAGTTAAGGCCGAAGACATGTCTGGAGACGCCCTAGACTGCGGTAGGATACCAACTTGTCTCCTGCCCCACTTATGGCCCGACAAACAGAAACGATGCTCTGGACAGCTATTTCTTCGGCAAAGCTTTAAACATCACAGGATCCCTTCGGTTACCACACGCCGTACCCTTACAGCACAGCGGTATGTCGAAGATATTCTACTTGTTTAGTGCTTGTCAAGCCCATCTTTGCCAGCTTGGTCACCGGATATCTCCCCTACTGAGAGCGTTCAGAGCATTAAGGGTAGAGCCCTCCAACTCGCTCGGGATTTTGACAATATAACGCGCCAATTGGACATAAACTCGCACGATATCATTCAGGAGGTCGACCAACACCCCTGTCAATCAATACCAAGTCGAAGAACGGCTTGCATCAGAACCATAGGCGAATCAACGCGTTACTGACTTGTTCAATTTGTGAAGCTCTTTCTCTTGAATAAATAATCCAATTTTTTCTGGAGTTGTAATCTTTTTTGGTCTGTACGTGTACATCACATTTATCGATTTCCGTTCCATTTGGATAATTCCTTCGTGGTTCGTGACTGTTCAAATGGCTCTGAGCACTATGGGACTTAACTTCTGAGGTCATCAGTCCCCTAGAACTTAGAACTGCTTAAACCTAACTGACCTAAGGACATCACACACATCCATGTCCGAGGCAGGATTCGAACCTGCGACCGTAGCGGTCGCGCGGTTCCAGACTGTAGCGCCTAGAACCGCTCGGCCACTAAAGCCGGCTGCGTGACTGTTGTCTTAGGGTAGTGATTCCCAACCTTCCTTAGACCATTACCGCCGAGTGCAATCAGGTATTAGCCCCACCCTCCCCTCCCCTGACGCCTGTTCCCCGCCCCTCCCCCCCCCCCCCCGCCCCTGCCCCCCGCCCACGTTATCACCAACTTTAGCACCTAACTAAAATGTACATGGGAGAGTTGGAAAATAAGTTTACCCTGTCTACTGTGGGCAGAGTTATGTGATATGGGCGAAAGACGACACGGCAGATGAACGGGCACGTGCAAGACACCGATACACCATAGGGTAGAGGTCGACCAAGTTCAAGCAGATGGCGCTGTCACAGTGCCTGCACAAAGCAGAGGCCAGCCAGTCGGTCTTTTCCCGCAGCGAGGTGCGTCTTGGCGTCGTGCTCAAAGGCGGAAGTGAGACCTGTTATCCGCTATGAATGGGCACGTGGAGTATCGGGCACACAAATTCATAACCGCCTTGTTGAGGTGTATGGGTCAGGTGTGATATCGAGGCAAATGGTGTAAAGATGGTGTCAGCAATTCAGTGATGGACGTCAGCAAGTGCAGGACATACCGAGACATGGGCGGACGCGCACGGCCACTACAGATGCAAATGTCAGGAAGGTGAATGACATGATTAAAGCGAACCGGCGTATCACCATCGATGGAGTGGCGGCAGAACTTGGAATCGGACATGAGCGAGCTCACAAAATCATCCACGAAATTCTTCTATACAGGGAGGTGTCAGAACGATGGGTGCCCCGCCAACTGACCCCGACACACGTGGAACAACGCATGGGCTCATCCTGGAACAGCTCGTGCGTTACCATGAATCTGGCAATGACATTCTGTTTCGGATTGTGACGGGGGATAAAACTTGGGTCCACCATTACTTGCCCGAATCGAAGGCCTCATCCATGGAGTGGAAACATCTGTCATCACCTGTCCGAAAGAAGTTCAAAAGCACTCCGTCTGCAGGTAAAGTGCTACTCACCGTTTTCTGGGACGCCAAAGGAGTTTTGCTGCTGGACTTTCTGGAGGATGCAACCATCAATGCTGCGCGGTACTGTGCCACTCTGTCGAAATTGAAAGAGGTGATTCGGAAAAAGCGGCCTGGCCTTCTCAGATCTGGCGTTCTGCTGCTGGATGACAATGCGAGACCACACACGGCGACGGCAACGCAAAACCATATTGCAATTCTTGGTTGGGAGCGCCTACACCATCCGCCTTACAGTCCGGGGTCTCGCACCAAGTGACTTCCATCTGTTTCCTGCTTTGAAGAAGACTCTCGGCGGAAGGCGCTTTGGCAGCAATGCTGACGTCAAACAAGCCATTCAACGCTTCTTCCGTATGCAACGCCCTGGCTTCTGCCTGGAAGGCTTTTTGAAGCTTATAATGCGGTATGACAAATGTCTCAATTTACTTGGAAATTGTGTAGAAAAATAAAGATATGTCTTATATTTGATGTCCCATTCTCCTTTTTTCCTTTCACACACAACTCCGACCATAGTGACAGGGCAAAGTTATTTTCCAACTCCTTCATGGAGAATTAAAGACTATTCTTGCAACACTTCTATAACACTTTTATTTTAAAAATGCTGAAAGATGATTCATGCTTAGTTTGGGTGTGTGTTTTAGAATGAATGACGAAGAAATTCGTGGTGCATCGCAAGTGCTACCGCGAACTCCTCAGAAAAGAAAGCTAAGTATCCACTGTCAGGGTACACAATCGTTACAAAACATGCTTCCCCTGCATTACTCCTCTCCACTGCGACACTTGCTTGACCTGCCCACTACAAACCCATTTAAAGTCAAACAAGTTCAGATGTGTACACTATACTTACTGTCCGTAAATCACATCATTGCTGCACTCCTTACTTCTGAACTGGCAGAAACTGGACGGCGTAAGGCTGTTAATGCATTGTATCTAATAATAACACGTTGTACCTAATAATAACACTTTGTATAACACTACTGTAGCCCTTTTGTAGTTACTGCTAGGTCGTGGTGGCAATTAACTCATTTCTCTGTTTCAAAGTGAGTAATGAAGCAGTTTCTAGACTACTGCAGGTACTATCTACAACTTGGAGAAGACATTTTCATGACTTATATAGCAATTACGTATTTGTCTCACATTTATTATTGGCGGTGTACGGGGCGAAGCACAGTATAAGTGTGTAATGGTGGGCTATGTGAGGAACCTGTAACATCCATCGCATTAATGCTACTAATTGAGAAAAAGTAATTATTGATAACTTATATAATCAATTGTGATAACAGTAATGATCTTTCGAAAATAATTTAGTTTCGTGACTGAATCAAAATCGAATCGTTTAGTTTTTTATCTCTCAGAAAATTTCATTTCACCCCTCAGGTGGTAATTACCCACAGGTTGGGAACCATCTTCTTAGAGTGTAGTAGAGTAATAATATAACCCATAAATGAGTAAACACAGTACTGACAAGATTTCATCGATTTGCAACGCTTTTAAATTTCAACAGAATGTTTGTTCCTAAGTACATGTTCAAGCTGTATATTCGAATATATATTTGCATTCCACAAAAGTTTTAATTTTCTGGAATAAATTTTGTAGTCTCAGAAAAAGACTGCAGCACATAAAAATTGAATGCCATCATTCAAGAATGAAATAAGACAAAATATTAGATTACTGTATGAAAAGTGTCCCTAGGTGCAATACTTTTCCGTACAGGATCTGACTCTCACCACCTCGATCATACCCGCGTCAGTACAAAAAAAAGTTTCGAGACTGGATTAAAAAAAAAGAATAGAGAAAAGTTATGATGGTGATTTTAATTCTTCAGGTTTCCTACATAATCTCAACCCCCCCCCCCTCCACTTTTGAGATCAACGCACAGCACGTCCTTACAACCACGTCAAACTGTCAGAAAACTCCTTTTTTGGTGAATTGTTAAACTTGCACCTCACATTGGCGTGAATATCGGTTATGTCATCAAAGCGTTAAGCCTCTATGTAAATTTCTGCGGTTTATCGTCTTGTCGTTGATGCGTAAAAAATGTTCAAATGTGTGTGAAATCATATGGGACTTAACTACTAAGGTCATCAGTCCCTAAGCTTACACACTACTTAACCTACATTATCCTAAGGACAAACACACGCACCCAACTCTGAGGGAGGTCTCGAACCTCCGCCGGGACCAGCCGCACAGTCCACGTTTGCAGGTTGGTGCGTATTGATGACGTCAAATCTCGTCACCAATAATGATTTTTTTCCAGAAAAAAAATTGTGCACGTTTTAAATTTCAATCAAGTCGCGGCAGGCGTCCACGCTTCGTTGTTTCTGTTCGGGGAGTCAGGGTGTGCGCGACAAACTTCGTATACACTTTTCTCTTCTTCGAAACATTATGGAGATTGAACACTTTATTTAGAGGTGTTGCTCCATTATGATTTATGGCCCATCAACGCACTACCTCAAGTCCGCCACTAAACGTGGCATGCTCACAACTGACCGGTCGAATGCACATCTGTTGTTTACAGTTGTTAGTTCAAGTTGCCACTGTAGTTGCTGAGCAGATGTCGCTTTACGTGGAGAATAAAATCAGTCTCGGAACTTTTCGGATGGACAGTGTACATCCCTCTATTCTGGCATATGTAACTGAAGATGGGAATGACGCCCGAAACATGTCCGTTAAACCAAATAGTAAAGCTGCATTAAGAAGCTGGTGTGGAGTCATTATCTCATATATTGAAAGTAACATTATTCGTCGGCGTGACCAAATATTATAGCTGCATTAACAGGAGAAGGAGATTACTGTTTAACGTCCGTCGACAACGAGGTCATTAGGGACGGAGCACAAGCTCGGGTTAGGGAAGGATGGGGAAGGAAATCGGCCACGCCATTTTAGAGGAACCATTCCGGCATTTGCCTGAAACGATTTAGGGAAATCACGGAAAACCTAAATCAGGATGACCGGAGACGCATCTGAACCGTCGTCCTTCCGATTACGAGTCCATTGTGCTAACCACTGCGCCACCTCGCTCGGTGCTGCATTAAGAAGCTGGTTTGTTGGTTGATTCGGGGGAGGGGACCAAACAGCGTGGCCATCAGTCCCATCGAAATAGGGAAGGGTTCCTTTCAAAGGAACCATCCCGGCATTTGCCTGGTGTAATTTAGGGAAATCACGGGAACACTAAAACATGTTCAAATGTAAGTGAATTCATAAGGGACCAAACTGCTAAGGTCATCGGTCCCTAGCCTTACACACTACTTAAACTACCTTATGCTAAGAACAACACACACACACCTATGCCCGAGGGAGGTCTCGAACCTCCGGCTGAAGGGACCACGCAATCCGTGACACGGCACCTCAAACCACTCGGCCACTCCGCGCGGCGGGGAAATACGTCATCAGGATGGCCGGACGGGGGTTGAACAGTCGTTCATCCAAATGAGAGTCCAGTGTGCTAAACATTGCGCCACGTCACTCAGTGATAAGCTGGCGTGGAGCCATTATTTAATATATTATTGCATGTGACAGCACTTTCAATTATTCGCAGAGCTAATACCCACCTATAAATATACCTCCAAATAATCCTTCACAATATTCAATTGAGATAGCAACAGTAGTTTAATGTTAGCTGAAGAATTACGACCTTCCGCATAAGGTTTTCACTTGTCAGTTCAACACTGTCTCGCTAAAGTCCCAGACACCAGTTGGCTGACTAAAGTTAGTCCATTTTAACAACAAAGACCAACTCCGGAGACAATGTCTTAATGCAAATTACAGCTGCCCGCGGCCTGCATTAAACGTTCAAATATTATAACTACCTGGGACGACCTAATATGGAATGGCCACATAAAAGTAGAAAGTGTTGCACTAGTAACACCTTGAGAGAACGCTGCCAAACTTATCTTCCTGTATTTCAATGCCTGTAGGATAGACTGTTAAAAATGTCATCCTTAGGCGAACTTGGAAACAAGTCGTTCCATCAGATGAAGAATGGTGAGACTACATGATCGTTACAGGGTGTATCTAAAGTTACTGAAGCTTTTCAGGTGGGATCACAACATCAAATGCCCAGAGGACATACACTTGCAGTTTATCGCTGTCTTTCTGCTTCAAACACCGCGTATGCACAACCAACCACTTGGATTCTGTCAGTTCCATGCAGTAGCATCCAGATGGCATTCACAAACAAGGACCTCTTCTTGCTTCTGCGTCACTTCCTCCAGTGCGTCGTACAAATGGCTCTGAGCACTATGGGACTTAACTTCTGAGGTCATCAGTCCCCTAGACCTTAGAACTACTTAAACCTAACTAACCTAGGGACATCACACACATCCATGCCCGAGGCAGGATTCGAACCTGCGACCGCAGGGGTCGCGTGGTTCCACACTGTAGCGCCTAGAACCGCTCGGCCACTCCGGCCGGCTGCGTCGTACATCTGCCGATAATGTGGACAGACAATATGGAACTTTGTCATCCTTGGATTACTTCACTTCTGCTTTTTATGGGTGGACATGGATATTCTTTCACTGACAGACTCAAGACACGATGTGTTACGCACGCCAGCATGAGCAATTACACAGCACCGTTCAGTACCTGATGGTACTTTAAAGACTACCTTCCGTCTTAGCAGTGACCTATTATGGAGAACTTGAATCATTAACAGAGTGCCTGCAAACATTGATATCAGTGGCACTAACAATATGTATGAGAGGCAGTCAAATGAAAACAAACGCCGCCACAATGGGGCCATGGAATGGTAGCATTGAAAAGTAGCCACCACATGCACTAAGGCGTTTATCCTACAGGGATACGAGACGATCAGTTCCTGTTTGGTAGATCGTGGTCAGCTGTTCACGGACCCATATCCACACCCACTGTTGCAGTTCCTTGTCCAACTGAAATCGACGTTCATGCATGTCCTCCTTCAGTCTGTCACAAATGTTAAAATCACAGAGTGAAAATTCCGGCCTGTATGGAGAGTGCTGCAGTGTTTCCCAATCAAATCGCTGAAGTGCAGCCTTTGTTTGACTGGCAGTGTGGGAGCGGGCATTATGATGCAACAGGATGATTCCGTCCGGCAGCATTCCTGGTAATTTTAACTTCATGCTGCATCACAGTTTCTGCAACGCGTCTTCATTGAGCTACTCACTGTACATGATAACGCCTGCTCCCCATTGCCAATCAGATGAGCACTATGCTTCAGTGATTTTGTTGAGAAACTCTGCAACATCCTCCATGCAGCCTGGACATGCATGGACGTCGATTTGATTTGGAACAGAAGTGCAAGAGAGGTTGCGGTTGTGAATCCATCAGTGGCCAATCACATTCTATCTCCCAGTGAGATAAAGGTCTTAACACGTGCGGTGATTGCTTTTTAACGGAACCATTCCATGGTGCCGTTGTGGCGGTTATTCGGCTTTCAATGGGCTACCCCTTATAGACTGTAAAAAGACAGCAAAGTTATTTAGAAATCATTGTATTAGGTTTAGTACATCAAGTGCCAAGCATCAAATGGTATCGAAGTTAAGTAACATTTTGTAACATAATCTTAATAACTATTATTTGTTATTTCTTATTGTGTTGCAGCATCTTTGTTATAGTGTGCTCTGTTGTAGCAAGTGTTTAATAATCATAACGTGCAACTACCGCCATTTCGGAACTGTAGCAGGGAAATATTTTTCTTCTACCGTGGATGTTTGGACTGAATGGAGAGTTCCGTTAGTACATTCACAACATTGTAAAACACCAAATCACTGGCACGTGGAACATGGGAAGTTGATACCCACAGCTGTGCAGACTGTTGGCAGCAGTGCGATGACTGCGGCACGACTGGCGACGAGATGGAGTCAGGACAGCATTGCGGTAAGAAGAGAAGGCACGGGTCCTTCCAGAAGAAAATAAACGGTGAGAAGGACGTAGGGTTGTTCGTCTGGCTGTGACGAATAAAAGTATGACATCAGCTAAAATCCTGGAGAGGTTACAGGCAGTGCGTAGCCACGCACCGTCGGCAACAGGTTACTAGAAGCTGGGTTGAAATCTCGAGTTACCATTTGTCTTTTAATGCTGTCACCTTACCCCAGACAATGAAGCTCGCATTGTGTAGAGCCAGAGTCAATTGGCAAACTGAGTGGCATTCAGTCGTGTTTCGCAGAGTTTTCTGAGTTTGTCGCGATCGGGTCGACGCCAACATTTCCGTAGACCTGCGGAAGGGTCACAGGGAGCAGTGATTCTTTAGACCCAGCTACTGGTATAGTGGTGTGGGAATTTGTTGGATATGACAATAGGAATGACTTGGTAACTGTTGAAAGGAAGCCAAATATCGCCAGTAAGGAGCAGGAATGGTAAACCTGCTTGTCATATTCTTGACTGGTCTGCCAGGTTGCTTAATCTGTCCGCTCTTAGAGCGGATGTGACGGGAAGACATGTACTTTCTTACCATCTTGCAGCCAGCAATCTTCATGACTCCCAAGCATGTGTTTTAGACAGGGAAAGAAATTCCCGAAGACGATATTTAGAGGGTGTTTCCTTCCATTCTTCAACGAATTTGCGTTTTAGTGCCTGTGGCTGTCACATCTCACGGCGATGTTGGTCAGAGTGACCAGTTGCGATGGAATGAAATTTTACTCCAGCGGTTCGGCCACTCGGCCCTCCGCTGCGGCCTGGCAACTCGTTGCCGTGGATGCGTTGGCAATCACAGATCCAACACTTGCACGCAAACACAGCCAAACCAGCGACGCTGTGCCAACTGCGGTGGGCCCCATGCGGCAAACTTCAGACAGTGCAGCTCATACAAACAGGCACTGAAGCGCAAACAAGACAAGAGCAGGGTACTGTGCGACATTCCACGCCCAAGGCCAGCGCCGAACCCAATAAGGAACGGCGTAACGTTTGCCACGGTTGCACGCCCTGGCGGAACGGCACAGGCCGCGGAACCTCAGCGCCCTTCACACACA
The DNA here is from genome assembly GCF_023864345.2 of Schistocerca serialis cubense. NCBI lineage: Eukaryota > Metazoa > Arthropoda > Insecta > Orthoptera > Acrididae > Schistocerca > Schistocerca serialis. The sequence goes on along the minus strand of NW_026048515.1, from coordinate 1,236,876 downwards.
CGCGAAACAACCGCTGCAACAGCTACACAACAGCCACAGACAACACCTGAAACCCAACAAGCATCGGTATCAACACCTATGCCCCCAAACAACACGACCCCACTCCCGGAAATCACGTGCTGCGAAGAAACGCACCATATACAGGAAAACACACCCACACAAGAACCCCGCCAACCCCAAGCCCAAAGGATGAATAGACGTACACATAAACACAGGGCGGGGAACACGAAATCACCACAACAGGCCACGCAGCAACAACAGATCAGCAACACACAGGAAAACAGGCAACAAGACACCGAGACTGTAACTCACACTACCATCCCCCTCACCACAGAAGTAACACAGGCGCCCCACCCTCTGTCACAAAACACAAATGCCGCTCCTAACAACACACCAATACCCGCACAAGCGGCCGCTAACTCCACAACAGCACCTCAGGCTGCCACACCCAACACCAACACATCACCTGGGGGAATACTGGAAACACTATTCCCTCGACACACGACCGTTCAAATCCTTACCAAGGTACTGACGGCCGTCACTACACTCATCATCCAGCTCATGAGCGCCGAACCCGGGCAATACTGGGCTGTCATACACACAGCCATCACAACACTCTTTCACACTCTTACATGAATAATATACCACACCCGGTCCATAACGCAGACCCGCACACACTTTCATAGATCCTGTTCTGGAATGCAGACTCGATCCACAACAAACGGGCAGAATTTGCCGCGTTCATGGAGCGCAAGGGAATCCTTGTCGCGCTACTGAGCGAGACTAAGCTTAAACCGCACAAACAATTAACCTTTCCTGGCTACTGTGTCTATCGTACCGACCGACCGGGCGACGCCGTGGCAGGTGGAACTGCAATCTTCATACAAAAAGACATTGAGCACACAAACATAGAGCTCCCTGAACTGGAAAAAATCGAGGCTACGGCCGTCAGAGTCAAGTTCAACGGAGCCTACACCACACTGATATCGGTCTACAACAGCCCTGTAGGCATTTCAACACGCGATATCAGTACATTACTCAACATTTCACCGCGAGTAATAGTCGCTGGAGATCTGAACGCAAAACACCCAGAATGGAATTCACGCATACGAAATCCCAACGGCAAAAAACTGTACGAACATTCACTAGCCAGAAACTACATTATACTAGTGCCGACTGAACCGACGCACATTCCCTATCAGAGGGGACACAGGCCAGACGTGATAGACATGGCCCTCATCAAGGGCATTACATCGACACTCAACGTTGCCGTTGAAAACGATCTACCCTCAAACCACCAACCTGTAATACTATACATTGAGGAAACACTGCAGCACATGGAACAACGCAAGATGTTTGACTACGGGCGTGCGAATTGGACATTGTTCAAGCAAACGCTCGATAGCCACATCTCACCTATACATGAAATTAATGAAACAGCACAAATTGACGAGGCAGTAGAAACCCTCACTAACGCCGTCCAGGACGCAATGGCAGGCACCATACCTGATTGCACCTCACAACAACGCAGTGCGGCCCTGCCCCAGGAAATCCTGGGCCTAATCTCAATGAAGAATCGCCTCAGGAGACAATGGCAGCGCACCAGGCGTCCGTACTTCAAACGGCACATTAACAGGCTACAGGGCATCATACACGATAAAATACAAACACATAGAACACAACAGTGGAATCAAAAACTCGAAGGGCTGGACACCGCACGACCTGGTGTGTGGCAACTAGCCCGACACTTCACCAGGGAGAAAATATACACCCCAACGCTTCAAGGGCCTGACGGACCTGCATACTCAGCGGAAGAGAAAGCAGAACTAATGGCCCGAACACTCGCAGCGTCATTCACACCGAACCTGGTACCATCAGATCCAGTGTTCACACTTGCTACTGACCAAGAGGTTACACGCATTCTAGCCCAACCATCGCGCGACGACATTTGACATGCTAGCACAGCCGAAGTCTCCTGGGCTATAATGCATTCCGCTGCTAGGAAAGCCCATGGTCATGATGGCATTCAAAACCGTGTCCTCCAGGAGTTCACGGATAAAGCAGCTGAGTACCTAAAACACATAACGAATGCCATACTAAAACACCAACACTTCCCCGCCTTTTGGAAGACGGCCAAGGTCCTGATGTTCAGGAAGCCGGGGAAAGACCACAGCCTCCCACAAAATTACCGACCCATCAGCCTTCTGAGCTCGCTCAGTAAGATTGTTGAGAAGGTGATTCTCAAACGCATCACTAGGCACTGCATAACAAATGACATCCTGAGACCGGAGCAATTCGGCTTCAGGAATCACCACTCCGCAACACAACAACTCCTACGGGTCGTTGAACATATAACATATGGCTTCAACATAAACAAAGCTACAGGGGCGGTGTTCCTGGACATCGAAAAGGCTTTCGACCGTCTATGGCACAACGGCCTCATCCGCAAACTCAGCGACGCGGGATTCCCCGACGGGCTGCTGCGTCTAATGCACTCATACCTCACAGACAGGAGTTTCAACACTGACGTGCAGGGAAAACAATCAACACGACACGGTATACACGCGGGAGTACCCCGGGGAAGCATCCTAGGGCCCCTACTGTTTAACCTCTACATAAACGATATCTCAACCACACACAACACAATGATGGTAATCTATGCGGATGACACAGCCATCCTTGCGCAAGATTGGAAACCATCAAACATTACGTCACGCCTACAGACTGCACTCAGAGTGGGCGAGCCTTGGTTGGAGAAATGGCGTGTTAGAGTAAACGTCGACAAGTGCGAAGCCGTTCTGTTCACTAGAAGACCGAAGCAACTGCGCCAACACCGCTACTGCAGACCAATAACTTTACATGCACGTCCAATACGTTTCCGCGAGAAAGTCAAATACCTCGGTGTCTGGCTGGACCGGAAATTACTCTGGGGGGACCACATACAACACATGACCAACCGAGCTAGCGCGAGGCTCAAACAGCTCTCTCCTATGCTCAACAGGTGTAGCACCTGAACAGAAGGGTGTCGAGGTCCATGTACAGGACACTTATCCGACCCCTGATGATGTACGCAGCTACTGTCTGGGGATACGCTGCGCCTACACGCCTCCGCCGTCTGCAGCTCATACAAAACACTCAAAATCATAAGCAATGCTCCACGATACACACGCATCGCGGACCTTAACCGGGAATACCGACTTGAGACTCTCACGGAGGTAATCCAAAAACTCACCACAGGACTATACAGAAACGCCAGACATTCGCAGAACCCGTTTATTCTGAATCTGGGGAACTACGACCACAACCATAGATGGAAACATAAAAGACCAAAAGACATACTTGTAAGGACATAACATCTACGGCCAAGCATACGCAAACATAACGGCACAGGCGAGCCCCTGTTAATCAGACGCCATTACTGGATATCCAGCTGAAATACACTGCCGAATAACTGGCACCACACAGGGAAGCCGTACCGTACACTGCATGCAAACAAGCTCCACACATCCCCCACACAGTGAGATGATCTATGGCCGATCTCCCACTACTGTACAACGATCTTGATTGTTCCAGGAATGTAGCAGCTGCAGCAACTGGGACACATCGCCATCGCTTGTCACGGTAATGATGCATGATACCTATACTAACAAATCCAACCTTGCATGAGCTATCGCAGCTAGTAAGCCACTACTGCTCTTACTACCCATCCCACTGTCGCAGAGGTTTTTTTCCCACGGCACGAGCCATGGCACTTTTTTCCATCTGCTCTTCGAATCGCTACCCTCACTCGCGTTTCGTCCACTATCTATCAGCTGATGGACCGTGTTAATGCGTAGCCTTACCCAGACGCACGGACAACATCACAGCCAAGCATCCTGTGATCCACTTACTAGATAACTAACATGTTTACGGAGGTGACAGTAGAACTTTTGGTTTGGTCACCACGTTGGTGCGGGCGTGGAGGGGCCCCATCTCTTTTTTACTCGTTATATGATGAATATGTTCGCAAGATTTGATAATTATCGTACTGGGTTTTCATAGTGTAACACTTCCCCAATTCCATTCACATACTTGGTTTGGAAAAAGTAGGGGAACACTCCGAGAAATGCATGTATGAACATAGATGCAGTTATCGAAATAGCTCTATACCATTTCTAGGTCTAGTTTCGTACAGGATACAGCGTCTGCTTCAAAATAAGTATAACTGTAGAGTAGCCTTCTCCACTAATAGTTCTTTAAACAGCAACATTATACACAACTTGAAACCTACGCTTTCCCTTTTGCAAAATTCTGGTGTTTATAAAATTATTTGCGCCAATTATCCCCCCTATTACATAGGGCAAACAGGTCGAACTATTTCGACAAGATTCAAGGAACACCTAGGCAAAAAAGGCACCAACGTTCACAATTCAACTTTCGCTGACCATTTGTTAATCACAGGACATAATACTAAATATGGAAAAGACGTCCAGATCTTGCACTCGGAGAAAAAAGGCCTTAGGCTTAACATCTTAGAAGAGCTAGAGATTTTTAAACACCTGTCTGTGAAGGACGGTCTCATTCTTAACGAACAGTTGCAATTACGCAACAAAATTTTTTTTCAAGGTATAGAGCCCCTAATTAAAAAAGGTATGAATGGCAATCTCTCCTCAAAGTAGACTCTTAAACATCGTTTTCTCTTCCATTTTCATGTTTTGCCTGTACATTATTTGAACTGCAATTTTTTTTTTTTTTTTTTTTTTTTTTTTTTTTTTTTTTTTTTTTGTAAAATAAGACTGTTACGGTATGTTGTAACTTTCGTGCACTGGTTCCTGTTGTTACCTGTACTCTTAAATTGTCTTTGCAGGGCCTCATTTCCTCTTGTCTGTAATTCGATCACTCCTTGCTAGTTGGCGGGAATCTGTTTTCGTGTCCAATTCGTGGCTGCGTTGGTCTCTGAGCCGGTTAGTGTGACGGTAGTGGCTGTTTGATGCAGTTTTTGACTTCGCTGCTGCCATTGTATTTCGATGGAATATGACAATATGTTTATATTTTTACATTTTAATTTTTATTCTTGTGATTTATATTTGACGAGAGCACTTTTGCTCAGATGTTTTTCACTCATGGTGTGATTACATGCAAGTACACTGTTTGTACACTTTATGGAAGTAAGCCTATTAAGTGTATTGCATTTCATGCCATGTCATTATATTTTCTAATTTGTTGTTGTTGTTGTGGTCTTCAGTCCTGAGACTGGTTTGATGCAGCTCTCCATGCTACTCTATCCTCTGCAAGCTTCTTCATCTCCCAGTACCTACTGCAACCTACATCCTTCTGAATTTGTTTAGTGTAATCATCTCTTGGTCTCCCTCTGCAATTTTTACCCTCCATGCTGCCCTCCAATGCTAAATTGGTGATCCCTTGATGCCTCAGAACATGTCCTACCAACCGATCCCTTCTTCTAGTCAAGTTGTGCCACAAACTCCTCTTCTCCCCAATCCTATTCAGTACCTCCTCATTAGTTATGTGATCTACCCATCTAATCTTCAGCATTCTTCTGTAGCAACACATTTCGAGAGCTTCTATTCTCTTCTTGTCCAAACTAGTTATCGTCCACGTTTCACTTCCATACGTGGCTACACTCCATACAAATACTTTCAGAAACGACTTCCCGACACTCAAATCTATACTCGATGTTAACAAATTTCTCTTCTTCAGAAACGCTTTCCTTGCCATTTCCAGTCTACATTTTATATCCTCTCTACTTCGACCATCATCAGTTATTTTGCTCCCCAAATAGCAAAACTCCCTTACTACTTTAAGTGTCTCATTTCCTAATCTAATTCCCTCAGCATCACCCGACTTAATTCGACTACATTCCATAGGTAATGCTATGTAATTTTTAATCTGATGAAAACCGTCTTAGAGTTGTCAAAACCATAGTCAATTTCACAATAATTTTGTTCAACCGAGGTGGCTATACATACATCCTGTAATTAAGTTAACGCTAGGTTGGTTCAAAATTTCAAAAGGGTTCTGTCATGAAGAGAAATGCCACCCCAGTCCATCACTGCTGGCAGTGGACTGTTTGGCGGGCGACAGTCAGGGTGGTGTTCCACCTTTGTCCGGGGCGTCTCGAGACACATCTTCGCAGGTCATCGGGTCTCAGTTCGAAGCGGGACTCACCACTGAAGATAATTCTACTCTAGCCAGTGAGAATCTAGGCCGAATGCGCCCGACACATCTGCAAACGGGCTAGTTGGTGTACGTAGGTCAATGGTAGTCGGAGCAATGCGCGCCTTGAGTTCATCCCCCCTCTTGTGAGCCGCCTATTATTGGTCCATGTGCTCACTGAAGCACAAGTTGCATCTCAACCGGGGGATAACGATGAATCTGGGGCTCTGAGTTCCTACCTGAAGATTGCTCGGTCCTCTCGTTCTTGTCGTCTCCCTAAGTCGACCGCTTCCTTGTTGCCGCTGTGTTCGGCTATGGCTCACCATTTCCGCCAACATGGCCGATTAGTGGTACCGCTCCTATTCAAATGTCGAGCGTTCTCCAATTACTCCAACCGGCTTCTTAGACCCAAACTACAACTTCAAATGGTTCAAATGGCTCTAAGCACTTTGGGACTTAACATGTCATCAGTCCCCTAGACTTATAACTACACTACTGGCCATTAAAATTGCTATACCAACAAGAAATGCAGATGATAAACGGGTATTCATGGGACAAATGTAGTATACTAGAACTGACAGGTGATTACATTTTCACGCAATCTGGGTGCATAGATCCTGCGAAATCACTACCCAGAACAACCACCTTTGGCCGTAACAACGGCCTTGATACGCGTGGGCATCGAGTCAAACAGAGCTTGGATGGCGTGCACAGGTACAGCTGCCCATGCAGCTTCAGCACGATACCACAGTTCATCAAGAGTACTGACTGGCCTTTTGTGACGAGCCAGTTGCTCGGCCACCATTGACCAGACGTTTTCAATTGGTGAGATATCTGGAGAATGTGGTGGCCAGGGCAGCAGTCGAACATTTTCTGTATCCAGAAAGGTCCGTACAGGACCTGCAACATGCGGTCGTGCATTATCCCGCTGAAATATAGGGTTTCGCAGGGATGGATGAAGGGTAGAGCCACGGGTCGTAACACATCTGAAATGTAACGTCCACTGTTCAGAGTGCCGTCAATGCGAACAAGAGGTGACCGAGACGTGTAACCAATGGCACCCCATACCATCACGCCGGGTGATACGCCAGTATGGCGATGACGAATACGCGCTTCCAATGTGCGTTCACCGCGATGTCGCCAAACACGTATGCGACCATCATGATGCTGTAAACAGAACCTGGATTCATCCAAAAAAATGACGTTTTGCCATTCGTACACCCAGGTTGTCGTTGAGTACACCATCGCAGGCGCTCGTGTCTGTGATGCAGCGTCAAGGTTAACTGCAGCCATGGTCTCCGAGCTGATAGTCCATGCTGCTGCAAACGTCGTCGAACTGTTCGTGCAGATGTTTGTTGTCTTGCAAACGTCCCCATCTGTTGGCTCAGGGATCGAGACGTGGCTGCACGATCCTTTACAGCCATGCGGATCAGATGCCTTTCATCTCGACTGCTAGTGATACGAGGCCGTTGGGATCCAGCACGGCGTTCCGTATTACCCTCCTGAACCTACCTATTCCATATTCTGCTAACAGTCATTGGATCTCGACCAACGCGAGCAGCAATGTCACGATACGATAATCCGCAATCGTGATAGGCTACAATCCGACCTTTATCAAAGTCGGAAACTTGATAGTACGCATTTCTCCTCCTTACACGAGGCTTCACAACAACGTTTCAGCAGGCAACGCCGGTCAACCGAGAAATCGGTTGGAAACTTTCCTCATGTCAGCACGTTGTAGGTGTCGCCACCGCTGCCAACCTTGTGTGAATGCTCTGAAAAGCTAATCATTTGCGTACCACAGCATCTTCTTCCTGTCGGTTAAATTTCGCGTCTCTAGCACGTCATCTTCGTGGTGTAGCAATTTTAATGGCCAGTAGTATACTTAAACCTAGCTAACCTAAGGAAATCACACCCATCCATGCCCGATGCGGGATCGAACCTGCGGCCGTAGCAACAGCGCCTAGAACTGCTCGGCCACAGCGGCGGGCTCAACTACAAGTACTCTGTCAAATGCTGACATCTGTGTATTGACCACGCGCTTTTCTATGAGGCATAGTTACTGTCCAATTGAGTACACGGAAAGGAATTTTAAACGACTATGTCCTAGCCTCGACATGTCCCCTTTTTAGCATATTTGCCAGCTGCGTGGTGAAATTGGGCTTCAGCGTCACACATTCAGTCATCAACCGAAAGCTTACAGTTTCGCAGTGTCTGTCGATACCTAAGTTGTTGTTGTGGTCTTCGGTCCAGAGACTGGTCTGATGCAGCTCTCCATGCTACTCTATCCTGTGCAAGCTTCTTCATCTCCCAGTACCTACTGCAACCTACATCCTTCTTAATGTGTTTAATGTATTCATCTCTTGGTCTCCCTCTACGATTCTTACCCTCCACGCTGCCCTCCAATACTAAACTGGTTATCCCTTGATGTCTCAGAATATGACCTACCATTCGATCTCTTCTTCTAGTCAAGTTGTGCCACAAATTTCTCTTGTCCCCAATTTTATTCAATATTTCCTCATTAGTTATGTGATCTACCCATCTAATCTTCAACATTCTTCTGTAGCAGCACATTTAGAAAGCTTCTATTCTCTTCTTGTCTAAACTATTTATCGGCCACGTTTCACTTCCATACATGGCTACACTCCATACAAATACTTTCAGAAACGACTTCCTGACACTTAAATGTATACTCGATGTTAAAAAATTTTTCTTCTTCTAGAAACGCTTTCCTTGCCATTGCCAGTCTACATTTTATATCATCTCTACCTAAATGAACATTAATTCGTGACCAATTTGCGTAACTCCTTCGTGGGTTTTTTTTTGTCTTAGAGTGTATGTTCCTATGTTTCATTTTATACCTATTATGCAGTATATTGGAGGAAACTGCAGATGGGAGGTTGTATCACGGTTTTCGGGAAGAGGATAATCGCATCGTTTGTCAGGGCGAAATACTGAAAGCGAAGAGGTCGTCCAGTGTCACATTGCGGAGGACGCCTTCCGAGAAGTGGGCTCGTGTCAGCGAAAAGCCCGCCGTCTGGTGCGGCCGTATCGCTTACATTACACTACATTAGCCCGCAAGAAGTGTGGGCGCCCGGCGGGGAAAAAGCCAGCGGAAGGGTCGGGCCAGCTGCAGCCGCGTCCTTGGCCCCAGCCTGCACTTCTGGACGCTTCTGCTGCACAGTGCCACCACAATGAGTTCGTCCTTGCGACGCATCGACACTGGCATAACGAGCCGTTTACTCTGATTTACCCAGAAAGCCTGACGCAAGCGATTGGCGACGAGCTGTTGCTGTATTACCTCTGACTCTATACATGTCCGAATCGAAAAAAATGGATCATTAGGAGTTAACATATCGTCATTGAGAAAGTCATAGTTATACAGGCTGTTACAAAAAGGATGGCCAAACTTTCAGGAAACATTCCTCACACACAAAGAAAGAAAATATGTTATGTGGACATCTGTCCGGAACGCTTACTTTCCATGTTAGAGCTTATTTTATTACTTCTCTTCAAATCACATTCATCATGGAATGGAAACACACAGCAACAGAACGTACCAGCGTGACTTCAAACACTTTGTTACAGGAAATGTTCAAAATGTCCTCCGTTAGCGAGGATACATGCATCCATCCTCCGTCGCATGGAATCCCTGATGCGCTGATGCAGCCCTGGAGAATGGCGTATTGTATCACAGCCGTTCACAATACGAGCACGAAGAGTCTCTACATTTGGTACCGGGGTTGCGTAGACAAGAGCTTTCAAATGCCCCCATAAATGAAAGTCAAGAGGGTTGAGGCCAGGAGAGCGTGGAGGCCATGGAATTGGTCCGCCTCTACCAATCTATCGGTCACCGAATCTGTTGTTGAGAAGCGTACGAATACTTCGACTGAAATGTGCAGGAGCTCCATCGTGCATGAACCACATGTTATGTCGTACTTGTAAAGGTACATGTTCTAGCACCACAGGTAGAGTATCCCATATGAAATCATGATAACGTGCTCCATTGAGCGTAGGTGGAAGAACATGGGGCCCAATCAAGACATCACCTGCCTGCCTGCCTAAACGGTCACAAGAAATCTGTGTTGATGACGTGATTGCACAATTCCGTGCAGATTCTCGTCAGGCCACACATGTTAATTGTGAAAATTTACAATTTGATCACGTTGGAATGAAGCCTCACCCGTAAAGAGAACATTTGCACTGAAATGAGGATTGACACATTGTTGGATGAACCATTCGCATAAGTGTACCCGTGGAGGCCAATCATCTGCTGATAGTGCCTGCACACGCTGTACATGGTACGGAAACAACTGGTTCTCCCGTAGCACTCTCCATACAGTGACGAGGTCAACGTTACCTTGTGCAGCAGCTTCTCTGACGCTGACATTAGGGTTATCGTCAACTGCACGAAGAATTGCCTCGTCCATTGGAGGTGTCCTCGTCGTTCTAGGTCTTCCCCAGTCGCGAGTCGTAGGCTGGAATGTTCGGTGCTCCCTAAGACGCCGATCAATTGCTTCGAACGTCTTCCTGTCGGGACACCTTCGTTCTGGAAATCTGTCTCGATACAAACGAACCGCGCCACGGCTATTGCCCCATGCTAATCCATACATCAAATGGGATCTGCCAACTCCGCATTTGTAAACATTGCACTGACTGCAAAACCACGTTCGTGATCAACACTAACCTGTTGATGCTACGTACTGATGTGCTTGATGCTAGTACTGTAGAACAATGAGTCGCATGTCAACACAAGCACCGAAGTCAACATCACCTTCCTTCAACTGGGCCAACTGGCGGCGAATCGAGTACATACTGACGAAACTAAAATGAGCTCTAACATGAAAATTAAGTGTTTCCGGACACATGTCCACATAACATCTTTCCTTTATTTGTGTGTGAGGAATGTTTCCTGAAAGTTTGGCCGTACCTTTTTGTAACACCCTGTATACGAGGAGGGTTCAATAAGTAATGCGACATTTTTTCTCGGACAATGTCGGTTGAAAAAAGTGCGGAATTTGTTGTGGGACATCGTGGGAAATTCCCGTTTCAGCCTCTACAGTTTCGTGAAGTTTCGGTAGGTGGCGCCGCTATACGTAGTCTTCAAAAAGACGTCTGTAACAGAGGTGCGTTCCAAGCAGATTGCTGTTATTGAGTTTCTTTTGGCGGAAAACAAGAACATCGCAGACACTCATACGCGCTCGCAGAACGCCTGCGGAGATCTGACAGTGAACAAAGCACGGTGAGGCACTGGGCGAGGCGTCTGTCATTATCGTAACAAGGCCGTGCAGATCTCTCCGGTTTTTCGCGTGGCGGCTGTCCGCACACAGCTGTGGCTCCTGCAACGTTGGAAGGTGCGGACACTATCATTCGAAGTGATCGACAGTTCACAGTCGAACACCTCGCTGCTCAACTGAACGTCTCTGTTGCTAGTGCTAACACACTTAGGGTGACCAACACTCTCGTATTTCCCGGGATCTCCCGTATTTAGAGACATTTTTTCATTATCTCCCGGCTCCCGTACTTTCATCCTCAGTGGCCGTTTATCTCTCGTTTCTAACTTTATCTTATCGCGTAACGGTATGTAAAAATATTTTTCAATCATTTACATTTTGCACGCACTGTCAGGATTCGTTCGTAGACAGCAGAGCCACTGATTCTATATCGACCTTCGACCATAGATGTCGACATTATGTCGATCGAATATCTTTGGAATGATCGACCGTCGCTTGGATGTTAGATGTGACTGTTTCAGTGCCAGTGCTTACTGTGAATTGCCGTTAACTTCAAGATTTTATGATGGGGAGCGAAGACGAAGCTAAAACGCCACCAAAAACAAACAAACAAACTATTAGTGTACATATCTTACGAAATGGGAAGCTTTATATTCCAGGATTGGACCAGCACGATCAAATGCTCATAAAGCAAACTGCTCAAATTTGCAAACGGGAGTTTAGCATCGCGCATGGCGGCAAGAACGATTGTTTTTCAGCACATGAATACTTCAGGTACTGTTTTTTATATATATATATATATATATATATATATATATATATATATATATATTACTGTTAAGTGTGTAGTAATTAGTAATCCGCAATTTTCTGAGTTAACATCTTGTATTTGCTTGTAGGTCACAAAGGCAAGGCAAGATGTAACTACTTCATCCAAAATAACTACGTTCTTCATCCCTCCTTACCTGAGCAAAGGCGTAACAAACGAAGATGTGAAAACCATTGCTGGTGAACAGTCATTAGTCCACATCACAGTGCAGCACAGTCTAAGCTATAGGAGCTTGGATTCTGCTATCAAACTTTCGAAAACCGTCTTCAGCGAATCTAATGTGTCAAAGAAAATATCTTGCAGGCGAACTAAAGCTGAAATGATGGTAATTAACATATTGGCTCCAAGAACTGTGAACGATTTTCTGGAAGTTTTTAATGACCCCAAGTAGTGTTTCATGTTCTTTTCTTTAGCAACAGATGCCTCCAATCACCTAAACAGGAAAATGTTTCCAATTGTCATACGATATTTTGACTCCTTTAGCGGAATTCAAGACAAATTGCTGGATTTCGTAGAACAGGCAGATGAAAGTGCAATTGATGTCCATAGGTTGTTAAAAATCTCACTGAAATAAAGTAATTTGAATATCAGTAATATATCGTCATACTGTGCTGACGGTGCCAAAATAAATTATGGAAAGCATAATTAAGTCATGCAAGTATTAACTAACGAAAATGAAAAAAATCTTTAAAGCAAGTTGCTTTAACCATGTACTTTATAATGCAATGAAACGTGCCTCCAACTGTTTACAATATGTAGATGTTGAAGTGTTGGTGTTAAAAATATATAGTCACTTTTCCTGTTCTGCCAAAAGAAGGGAAACGTTAAAATCATTTTTTGAATTTGTTGATGTGGAATGGGCTGAAATCCTGCGACATGTGAATACTAGATGGTTATCTCTCACTCCTGCTGTAGAAAGGCTTTTAAAAAATTGGAAGCCTATAAAAAGCTATTTTAAAAGCATAGATGAATCAGACTGTCCTAAAGTTCTGAAAAAGTATTTTTGCAATGAAAATACAGAAGTAAAAACAATTGTTCAAGCTTATATTAGTTTTTTTGCGGATATTGGAAATGTTTTCATTCAAAGAGCAAAGTATTTGGAGAATTCCGACCTTAGTATTATGGAATCTCATGAAACTGTAAACTTACTAACTAGTAAAATTAGGCAGAGAAAGGAAGATAGGTTTTTTGGTAGTGGTACTCATAAATTATTAGCCTCTGTTCTTGATTTATACTTGAAATCTAGTGGTGAGAACAACTTCATTGAATTCTATGATTGTTTATATTCTTACTTAGGTAGTAAATCTGATAATAGTTTAAAGAGTTTAATCCCACTATGTCTAAAAAGGGAATTGACATTCAATGACATGCATAAAGTTCTAGAATATCTTAAGCTGGATTGTATTAATGAAGCCCGCATCTCGTGGTCGTGCGGTATCATTCTCGCTTCCCGCGCCCGGGTTCCCGGGTTCGATTCCCGGCGGGGTCAGGGATTTTCTCTGCCTCGTGATGGCTGGGTGTTGTGTGCTGTCCTTAGGTTAGTTAGGTTTAAGTAGTTCTAAGTTCTGGGGGACTTATGACCACAGCAGTTGAGTCCCATAGTGCTCAGAGCCATTTGAACCATTTGTATTAATGAAGATGAATTATATGAGGAGTTTTGTAGTTCTAATGATGCAATTAAATGTGCTGTCTCTTTAGATGGCAATGTTAGCCAGAAATGGATACAGGTTTTTACAACCTTGAAAGCAAATAATGTTAATTTTGAAGACTTGGGTAAGCTGGTTTGTTTTGTTATGAGTATACCAGGAAGTGCTGCTCACACTGAGAGAGTATTTTCTCTTATGAATAATAAGTGGACTGATGTAAGAAACAGAAGTAGCACAAAATCAAAACTGAACTACAAGTTGACATGAATTTTCCTTATTCGTGTAGTGATTTCTTTGAATATGCTAAAAATGATGTAAAACTACTGACTGAGGTAAAATCTGTTGCAAAATATGTATAAGTAATTGTGATGTGTAAATAGTTTCAGAAGTCTGCAGTAGGTACTGGGAGATGAAGAAGCTTGCACAGGATAGAGTAGCATCGAGAGCTGCATCAAACCAGTCTCAGGACTGAAGACCACAACAACAACAACAAATAAACAGTCTGCTTTCACAAATACTGCTTTGATTTTTGGCGAAATTTTGCTGTGCTATTAATCTCCCTTATTTTTTGTCAAGGATATAAGAATCTCCCTTATTTTCGTTTTGTAAAGTTGGTCACCCTAAACACACTCGTGCACCGTTTGGGGCACTCAAATGTGTGTGCTCGATGGGTTCCTTGGTGCTTAATAGAATACCATAAAGAGCAACGAGGGACCATCTGTGCTTAATTGCTTGTGCATTGCGATGTTGATCGTCACAATTTTTTGTCAAACGCCGTTACAGGCGATGAAGTATGGGTTCATCGCTTCGAACCGGAAACAAAACGGCAATCCGTGGAATGGCGAAGAAAAAGTTCAAAGCCGCACCTTCAGCTGGTAGAGTCATGGTGACGGTCTTCTGGGGCTTTGAAGGGGTTATTCTATTTATGGTCCTCCCTCGTGGTGCAACCATCGACTCTGAAGTGTATTTCTGCTACTCTCAGGAAACTGAAGAAACGACTTCAGCGTGTTCGTAACCACAAAAAATGCTTCAAATGGCTCTGAGCACTACGGGACTTAACATCTGAAGTCATCAGTCCCCTAGAACTTAGAACTACTTAAACCTAACTAACCTAAGGACATCACACACATCCATGCCCGAGGCAGGATTCGAACCTGCGACCGTAGCGATCGCGCGGTTCCAGACTGAAGCGCCTAGAACCGCTCGGTCAAAGCGGCCGGCCGTCACAAATAAATGCATACGAACTTCTTCTCCATGAAAATGCAAGGCCTTACACAAGTCAGCGCATCCGAAAGGAGCTCACAAAATTTCTTTAGATTGTTATTCCTCATCCACACTACAGCCCGGATTTCGTACCTTCCATTCGCTTGGTCCAATGAAAGATGCACTTCACGGGAACCACTACATGGATGAAGGGGCGGTTACTGATGCAGCAAGACGTTGGTTCCAATGTCGACCAACAGAGTGCACGCGAGCATACAGGCTCTTACAGGGAAGTGCATTGTCGTGCTGGTAGATACCACAATGCCGGAGAAAAACAGACTGCATATCGAAGTGCACATGGTTTCCAAGGATAGGTGTATACTTCTATTAATCCATTGTGCCTTCCAGAATGACGAGATCATTCAGGGAATGCTCTCTGGCCTGGACCCGTCTGACGATTGTTGCAGGGTGTTTGATTTCAGATGTTTCATGCTGCGCACCAATGGCCATCTTTCCAAAGGAACATACAATGTGTTTTATCTGAAAAGGCCACCTGTCGGCACTCAGTGGACGTTCAGTCGCAGTATTGGCGTGCAGATTCCATCCTTCATCCAGCATGGGCGGATGAACCAGACGCTTGCTGCGGAGGCACAGACGCAGTAACGTTTGCTGAATGGTCCTTGAGGAGACACTATTGGCTGTTATCTATTGTCCGTGTTGCACCACAGTTTGGATAGCGCCATTTTGCCATGCACGGTGAGCTTCAACCACAGTGGCACGCGACAATTTATAAACCTCGCCGTTTTGAAATGCTTCCACTCTTGGTTCAAAAGCTAATGATCATCTCATTTTGGACGACACTTTTCCAGATTACGACGACTGCACTCTCTTCCGTGTCCCTCAACGCGCTTTATACACTGAAGCGCCAAAGAAACTGGTATAGGTATGCGTATTCAAATACAGAGATATGTAAACAGGCAGAAGACGGCGTTACTTCGGCAACGCCTATATACGAAAAGTGTCAAGCGCAGTTGTTAGATCGGTTGGGCCGGCCTCGGTGGCCGTGCGGTTCTAGGCGCTTCAGTCCGGAACCGCGTGACTGCTACGGTCGCAGGTTCGAATCCTGCCTCGGGCATGGATGTGTGTAATGTCCTTAGGTTAGTTAGGTTTAAGTAGTTCTAAGTTCTAGGGGACTCATGACCTCAGATGTTAAGTCCCATAGTGCTCAGAGCCATTTGAACCATTCGAAGATCGGTTACTACTGCTACAGTGGCAGGTTATCAGGACTTATGTGAGTTTGAACTTGGTGTTAGAGTCGGCGGACGAGGCATAGGACACAGCATCACCGAGGTAGCGATGAAGTAGGGATTTTACAGTACGACCATTTCACGAGTGTACCGTGAATACTAGGAATCCGGTAAAACATCAAATCTCCAACATCGCTCCGGCCGGAAAAAGATCCTGCAAGAACGGGACCAACGACGACTTAAGAGAATCGTTCAATGTGACAGAAGTATAACCCTTCCGCAAATTGCTGCAGATTTCAATGCTGGGCCATCAAGTATCAGCGTCCGAACCATTCGACGAAACATCATAGATATAGGCTTTCGGGCCCGATGGCCCACTCGTATACCATTGATGACTGCACGAGAAAGCTTTACGTCTCACCTGAACCCGTCAACACCGACATTGTATTGTTGATGATTGGAAACATGTTGGCTGATCCGACGAGTTTCGTTTCAAATTGTTTTGAGGGTATGGACGTTTACGGGTATGGAGACTGCCTCAAGAATCCACGGAGCCTACATGTCAGCAGGGGGCCGTTCAAGATGGTGCAGGCTCTGTAATGGTTTGGGGAGTGTGTGGTCGTAGTGATATGGGACTCCTGATAGGTCTAGATACAATTATGACAGGTGACACGTACGTCAGTATCTTGTCTGATCAGCTGCATCTATTCATGTGCGTTGTGTATTGCGACGGACTTGGGTAACTCCAGCAGGAAAATGCGACACCCCACACATCCAGAATTGCTACAGAGGCTCCAGGAACACTCTTCTGAGTTTAAATACTTCCGCTGGCCACCAAATTAACCAGACATTAACATTAATGAGCATATCTGGGATGCCTTGCAGCGTGCTGTTCAGAAGAGATCTCCACCCCCTCGTACTCTTACGAATTTATGGACAGCTGTGCACGATTCATGGTGTCAGTTCCCCCAGCACTACTTCAGACATGAGTCGAGTGTGTTGCGGCCCTTCTGCGTGCTCGCGGGAGTCCTACACGATATTACGCAGATTTACCCGTTTCTTTGGCTCTTCAATGTACAAACCTCCACTTACAGTGCTGCCACTACCGCCTGTGAGGGTTTATTGCACGTTGATATCGAACATAGGCGGTGGACACATTAACGTGACTGGATCGAGTATTTATATCATTAAATCTTACAACTATTGAAGATGCATGTAGTAACGATGTTTTTAAAACCGACATCTTTCACAAAGACTCACTGATCCAAGATTAACACTGCAACGACGTTTCTCCAAGCCCACAAAGGACGCTGGCTTGGAGCTTGTGGTAATTTTTGAATCGGTGAATGTAACTGACCAAAAAAAGAAAATAGCCGGCCGGAGTGGCCGAGCGGTTCTAGGCGCTTCAGTCTGGACCCACGCGACCGCTGCGGTCGCAGGTTCGAATCCTGACTTGGGCATGGATGTGTGTGATGTCCTTAGGTTAGTTAGGTTTAAGTAGTTCTAGGGGACTGATGACCTCAGATACTAAGTCCCATAGTGCGCAGACCCATTTGAACCAAAAAAGAATATAAAAATGAACCTTCCGAAAGGGAAAACAGTCAAAATTAGATTGGCAGAAAATGTAAAATATATAAACAGGAATGTTTAGATAATGATAAGTCAAAGGCTGCAGAAGCATGCTCGATTACAGGAAAGATAGATGCCACCCATAGGAAAACTAACCTAGCGCCCGCTGCTTCGCTCGCGTACTCTCTGTGACAGATTTTTTTTGTTTGTTTTTATTTAATCGAACCTTTATGGCGTCCACACACTGCAATACATTCTAAGCTTTTCACATTAGTTAAAACCAATAAGCATGATCTTTTCCGAATGTTCTTCTGACCAAAAAACGATTCTGGTAGCTGGAGTCCAGACTTTTTGTTAATCGTTCCTTTTGCGTTCTTGTGGAGATATTTCCATAGGAACTTTCATCTCGTAACAAAGTTTTTTTATATCCAACCGAGAAGTGAAATACCAGTTTTCTTAAATTCAGCGTTAAATTTATTTTAATCCAACGAAATATTTCCTTAAAAATTTTCATACCGTATTGCACTCTCTTTAGGGGTTGAATGTACAGAAACACTGAAACACGTATTTTTTTAATTTCTAACCGAGAAGCCAAATACCAATAATCATAGATGTAGCCTGAAAAAACCTTCAGAAGTTCTGTGGTGATTATATATTTTCAAAAAAAACTTATTTTACATCCTTATTGGTTGTATTTCCAAAAGTACTGAAACACGTATTTTTTCTGACCGAGAAATCAAATACCAGTGTTCGTAGTTCTGGCTTCAAAATTCCTTTAATAGCAACACACTTCAAAAAGACTTCATCCCCTATTTCACCCCCTTAGAAATGGAATTTCTTAAACGACGCATACAGTATAAGATCCACACCCTCTCCAAACTTCAAGTTTCTATGCTTAGCAGTTTGGGCTGGGCGATAATGAGTCAGTGGATCAGTCTGATCCTATTTCACTCCCTTAGGGCTTGAATTTCCAAAACAGTGAAACACGTATTTTTTCAACTCTAGCCGAGAAACCAGACACCAGTTTTCAAAGATTTAGCTTTATAAACGCTTTCCCAATGAAATATTTTCATCGTTTGAACCCCCTTAGTGTTTGAATTTCCAAAAACAGTGAAACACGCTTTTTTTAATTTCTGACTGAGAAGCCAAATTTATAGTTTCATAGATTTAAGTGTAAAAATCTTTTCATAATAAAATATTTTCGTAAAAAAATCTCATCACTTGTATCAGCCCCTTAGGGGCTCAGTTTCGAAAAACACTCAAACACTGTTCACAGATGTAGCTTTAAAAATATTTAGTATTCTTTAATAATGAGATATTTTCAAAAAATATTTTCATCCCCTTAGGGTTAAATTTTCAAAAATACTGAAACACAGATTTCTTTATTGCTGACCGAGAAACCAAATAATTTTCGTAGGTCTAGCTTCAAAACTGTCTTAATAGCGACATTTTAGAAAAAAACCTTCATCACCTATTTCACCCTAAAATTCAAGTTTCTATCCTTAATGGTTTGGGCTGAGCGATGAGAAGTCAGTCAGTTAGTCAGTCAGCCAGGACATTGCCTTTTGAACACAGAGGTTAAACACATCTTTAGTGTAAGAAGAAGCAGCGAAGCAAATACCAAGACCTCAGATGTCAAGCCAGTCCTAAGCAAAGAAAGTCAAGCCGCAATGTGGATGGAGTAGACTTGAAAGCTATACAAGGGAAATACACGTGAAGACAATATTATAGAAAGGGATGAGAAAAATGTGTATGAGATGGGAGATACGTTGCCGCGAGAAGAAATGGATACTGCATTGAAAGACCTATGCCGTGACAAGGCCCCCGAGTAGACGACATTCCCTCAAAATTAGTATGATCCTTGGGTGAGCAACCATGACAAAATTATTTCACCTTGTTTGGAAGCTATATCAGACAGGCAAAATATCATCACTCTGCAAGACAAATGTAGTAATTCCAATAGCAAAGGAATCAGGTTCAAAATGGCTCTGAGCACTATGGGACTTAACTTCCGAGGTCATCAGTCACCTAGAACTTAGAACTACTTAAACGTAACTAACCTAAGGGCATCACACACATCCATGCCCGAGGCAGGATCCGAACCTGCGACCGTAGGGGTCGCACAGTTCCAGACTGTAGCGTCTACAACCGCTCGGCCACTCCGGCCGGCAGAAATCAGGTGATGATAGGTATGCGTATTACTGATTGGCCAGTTTAATAACTCATCTTTGCGAAGTACTGACTCAAATTATTCACAGAAGAATAGAAAAGCTGGTAGAAGCCGTCCTCGGGGAAGATCAACTTTGGTTCCAGATAAATGTACGAGGAGCGTTCAATAAGTAATGCAACACATTTTTTTAAAACTAAGATTGTTTTATTTAGGATTTCAGTACATTGTATTATTCCCCACTCTCTTGGCTTCAAAACCCTATTTTTCAACATAATCTCCATTCAAAGCGACGGCCTTGCGCCTTCTTACTGGAAAGGCCTCCATGTCCGCATGGTGCTATTCTATGGTGCATCCTTCACTGGGCCAAACAGATGGAAGCTCTGTATGGTCTTCTGTTAAGTGTCGACGAACCGAGCAGGCACTCACCTTTGAGAACTCCAGATGGTGGACGAGTGTCAGCACTACAAACAGAGACGTCCAGTTGAGCAGCAATGTGCTTGGGGTCCGTCGATCATGTGAGAGCGTCTGCACTTTCCAAAACTGTAGGATTCACAGCTATGTGAGGCCGGCCGGCACGTGGGAGAAATGTTCAAATGTGTGTGAATTCCTAAGGGACCAAAGTGCTGAGGTCATCGGTCCCTAGACTTACACAATACTTAAACTAACTTACGCTAAGAACTGCACACACACCCATGCCCAAGGGACGACTCGAATCTTCGGAGGGAGGGGCCGCGCAATCCGTGACATGGCGCCTCTAACCACGCGGCCACTCCGCGCGGCTACACGGATGATCGGACGGTTTTGAGCGACCTTGTTGAGATAAGACTCACCGTGCTTTTGTTCATTGACAGGTCTCCGTAGACGTTCTGCAAGCGCATATGAATGTCTGCGATGCTCTGGTTTTTCACCAAACGAAACTCAATAATAGCTCTCTGCTTCGAACGCCATTTTGAAGCGTACGTATAATGCCACCACCTATCGGAACTGAATGGCACTACACTACTGGCCATTAAAATTGCTACACCAAGAAGAAATGCAGATGATGAACGGGTATTCATTGGACAAATATATTATACTAGAACTGACTTGTGATTACATCTTCACGCAGTTTGGGTGCTTAGATCCTGAGAAATCAGTACCCAGCATCAGTATCACAGCATCAGTATCACAGCATCTTCTTCCTATCGGTGAAATTTCGCGTCTGTAGCACGTCTTCTTCGTGGTGTAGCAATTTTAATAGCCAGTAGTGTATATGGGCTGTGGCGAGAATATTCCACGATGTTCCAGAACAAATTTTGCATTTTTTCAACCGAAACTGGCCCATAAAAATGTGTTGCATTATTCACTGAAAGTAAGTCGTAGAAAGACGTGAGGCAACAGTGACTCTGTTCGAAAAAAGGTTGAACCTACGTTTGTAGCATTTATAGATTAAGAGAAAGATTTTGACAATGTTAACCGTACTACACGATTTGAAATTCTGCAGGCAGCAGGGATAAAAGACAGGGAGCGAAAGTTTATCTGCAACTTATACAGAAACCAAAAGAAGAAACAAGGCGGAAACAACATGAGGCTTAGGACGTACCTTCCGCTCTGCAGCGGAATTCGGCTGTTTCGAAACTTCCTGGCAGATTAAAACTGTATACCCGACCGAAAGTCTAATGCGAGATGTGCAAGAAAGCGTCTGTAAAGTTTGGAAATTACGAGAACGGATGTAGCTAAAGTGAGGCTGTGAGCCGGCCGGTGTGGCCGTGCGGTTAAAGGCGCTTCAGTCTGGAACCGCGTGACCGCTGCGGTCGCAGGTTCGAATCCTGCCTCGGGCATGGATGTGTGTGATGTCCTTAGGTTAGTTAGGTTTAATTAGTTCCAAGTTCTAGGCGACTGATGACCTCAGAAGTTAAGTCGCATAGTCCTCAGAGCCATTTGAACCATTTTGAGGCTGTGAGGGCGGGTGCTGGGCCTCGTTCGGGCAGGCCCGTCTGCAGGAGCATTGCCTGCGAGGCGCAAGGTGTCGGGTTTCAGTACTGGTCTGCTACACAATTTTAATTAGCCAGGAAGCTCCGAAGCAAAAGACATATCTGAGGGCGTACTTTCTCATATAAAGAATGGCTTTTCACGCCCTCAATTCGGCACCAGAATAGAAAAGAGGAATAAAGCACGGTACGAAGAACCTACCACCATCTTCCTCCTTTACAACTTGAAGATTTTATTACAACGGTAGTTGTTGAAATATTTTAACAACATTTCTTTTATTGTAATCAGTGTTTATAAAAGTTTTTTGACTGTGTTTAATAGACCTCTATATGGGCGTCTTTAGTTGCACGAAGCACATCAAGACGGTATTCGATTTCTTGCCATGTTCGCTGTAGCGTCGTCAATGGTTGTAATTGCATTACGAATCCTTTGCTTCAAGTCAGCAATGTCCCATATCTGTGTTTGATACACGATATCTTTCACATACCCCCATATTAAAGAGTCCAAGGGAGTGATAACTGGCGGACGCGATGGTCAAGGAATTGGCCCATACCTCCCAATCCATCTTCCTGGAAATATTTCATTGAGAAACCGACGGACATGCAGTCCCCAATGTGGTGGTGCAGCATCTTGCTGGAAAATGATAGCTGGTTGTAAGTCAATCAATTGTGCTGCTACATATTAGGTCAGAAGTTCGAGGTAAACATCTGCAGTAATTGGTGACTAGTTGAAGAAAAATGGACCAGTTATTTGGTTGCACATGATTCCACACCGCACATTCACTTTTGGACTATCCCGGTGAAGCTCCCTAATCACATAAGGGTGTTCTGATAACCAGATTCCCACATTGCGTCTGTTTAATGTCCCAGAAACATGAAAAGTTGCCTCGTCACTGAAACAAACTCGCTTGAGGAATGCTTCATCCTCCGAAAGGCGTTCCAGCATGTCGAGTGCAAACTCTGTCCGTTTTGGCTTGTCATTTGGCTCAAGTGTGTATAACAGTTGCACTTTGTAAGCGTACAACCGTAAGTTCTTGTGGAGGACCTTATGCACAGCTGAACGTGGTAGTTCCAACTGTCTGACAGTAGTGCGGATGGACTTCGTAGGTGAAAGAGTGAAGACGTTTGAAACGCGATCAATGTTTTCCTCGGATATTCTTGGTCGCCCTATCATCCCTTTATCCAACACTGTCCCTGCCTCCATAAATGTTCGTTCCAAGCACGGATTGAAGGGCGCGATGGTGGATCCCACCACTGCCCCTGTATCGATAAATGTTTCGTGCCATGTACGGATTGAAGGGCGCGTGGTGGATCTCTTCCATACTTCGTTCTGAAGTTTCGTTGAGTATGAACATCCGATTTAGACTCAATAAACCAGGACACACATTGTGCCTTCTCTTGAGGAGTTGCTTTTTTGTAGAGATTCAGTTCCTTCCATCAACAGAGTATCTGAAACACAAAATTTTAGTATATATAAAAACTTTAGTAAACAGTGATCACAATAAAAGAAATTTTGTTAAAATATTTCAACAACTGCCGTAGTAGTAAAATTTTGAAGTTGTAAAGAGATTTTATGGACGCCCTGCACACTGACGTACAAAACTTACGGACGAAAGTAGCTTTCGCATGGTGTGTCATTGACAAGTAATATAGTCGATGAAACTTGGACCATACCAGCCAGTGTGGCCGAGCGGTTCTAGGCGCTTCAGTCTGGAACCGCGCGACTGCTACGGCCGCAGTTTAGAATCCTGCCTCGGGCATGGATGTGTGTGATGTCCTTAGGTTAGTTAGGTTTAAGTAGTTCTAAGTTCTAGGGGACTACTGACCTCAGATGTTAAGTCCCATAGTGCTTAGAGACATTTGAACCATTTTTGAACCATACATGGAACGGACTGCTACAATATACTGGAGAAGATAACTGAAAGAAATGCCTAATGAGACGGACAGAAATGGCACTTTTATTCGAAGACAATGATTACGCTGAAGTCACCGATATTTATAATACACTACTGGCCATTAAAATTGCTACACCACGAAGATGACGTGCTACAGACGCGAAATTTAACCTACAGGAAGAAGATGCTGTGATACGCAAATGATTAGCTTTTCAGAGCATTCACACAAGGTTGGCGCCGGTGGCGACACCTACAACGTGCTGACGTGAGGGATATTTCCAACCGATTTCTCATACACAAACAGCAGTTGACCGGCATTGCCTGGTGAAACGTTGTTGTGATGCCTCGTGTAAGGAGGAGAAATATGTACCATCACGTTTCCGACTTTGATAAAGGTCAGATTGTAGCCTATCGCGATTGCGGTTTATCGTATCGCGACATTGCTGCTCGCGTTGGTCGAGATCCAATGACTGTTAGCAGAATATGGAATCTGTGGGTTCAGGAGGGTAACACGGAACGCCGTGCTGGACCCCAACAGTCTCGCATCACTAGCAGTCGAGATGACAGTCATCTTATCCTCATGGCTGTAACGAATCGTGCAGCCACGTCTTGATCCCTGAGTCAACAGATGGGGACGTTTGCAAGACAACAACCATCTGCACGAACAGTTCGAAGACGTTTGCTGCAGCACGGACTATCAGCTCGGAGACCATGGCTGCGGTTACCCTTGACGCTGCATCATAGACAGGAGCGCCTGCGATGATGCACTCAATGACGAACCTGGGTGCACGAATGGCAAAACGTCATTTTTTCGGATGAATCCAGGTTCTGTTTACAGCATCATGATGGTCGCATCCGTGTTTGGCGACAGCGCGGTAATCGCACATAAAAAGCGCGTATTCGTCATCGTCATACTGGCGTATCACACGGTGTGATGGTATGGGGTGCCATTGGTTACACGTCTCGGTCACCTCTTGTTCGCATTGATGGCACTTTGAACAGTGGATTGGACATTGAACATTTCAGATGTGTTACGACCCGTGACTCTACCCTTCATTCCATACCTATGAACTCCACATTTCAGCAGGATAATGCACGACCGCATGTTGCACGTCCTGTGCGGACCTTCCTGGATACAGAATATGTTCGACTGCTGCCCTCCTGGCCAGCACATTCTCCAGATGTCTCAGCAATTGAAAACGTCTGGTAAATGATGGTCCAGAAAGTGGCTCGTCACAATACGCCAATCACTACTCTTGATGAACTGTGGTATCGTGTTGAAGCTGCATGGGCAGCTGTACCTGTACACGCCATCCAAGCTCTGTTTGACTCAATGCCCAGGCGTATCAAGGGCGTTATTACGGCCAGAGGTGGTTGTTCTGGGTACTGATTTCTCAGGATATATGCACCCAAATTGGGTGAAAATGTAATCACATGTCAGTTCTAGTATAATATATTTGTCCAATGAATACCCGTTTATCATCTGCATTTCTTCTTGGTGTAGCAATTTAAATGGCCAGTAGTGTAGTTTCCTGGGCATTAAGAAACGCGGGACATGGTTCTTAGTAGGGTGTGTGATCACCACAGGGGGGCAGCGCGTCCTCTGCGACGTACTGCCATGCTGGCCACAAGGTTGGCAAGGAGGTCTTGTGATATGGCGTTCCATTTCTCTACACAGCACAGTTGGAAACTGTCGGCGGTCGTCGGTGCATGTGGACGTCCTGCGATACGTCTGTCTAACGCGTCCCACACGCGCTCGATGCGGTTTAAGTCGGGGGCACGGGCAAACCAGTCCATTCCCCGAATATCCCCTCGTTCCAAGAGCTCTTCCACCGTTCGACGACTGATCCCCAAAACTTTGAACATGGTACGTTCACTCCTCGTCAAAGTGGGCTTTTTAGGGGTGCGTTCTGCCCTACCTTTATTTTTATAGATGACAATGTGCGTCCGCATCGAACAGCACAGGTGGAGGGCCTCTTGGGACCAGAGGACATTCTGAATGGACTGGCATGTCCGTCGCCCGAACTTACATCCAACGGAGCAAGCGTGGGATGCGTTGGGAGACGTCACGGACACCAACGACCATCCAACATCTGTCAACGCCTTGGTGAAGGAATGGAACGCCCTACCCCATGAACCTTGTGGCCAGCCTGGGAGCACGTAGTAGACCGTGCACTGCTGTCCATGGTCATCTGATACCCTATTAAGAACCATGTCCTGCCTTATGCAATGTCCACAGGACCGTCATAAACCGGGGTGACGCCAGTATAATCACAATCGTTGTATGAAAGTCTCACTTCTCTTCGTCTCATGTTCTATTCCTTATAGTTACTTTCTCTATAGTACTGTATCAGTTCTTTCTACGTTTGATCCATGTTTCATAGATCTATGATACTAAGTAGTGATACATCGAGTGGAAGTTGCAGTACTTTCGTCCTTAAGTTTTTCACGTCAGTGTAGATGTAGGAGAGGCGTTCAGTAAATAATGAAACACATTTTTTTCTCGGCCACTTTCGGTTAAAAAATGAGGAATTTCTTGTGAGACATCGTGCGATATTCCCGCTTCAACTCCTGTAGATTCATGAAATTCCGATAGGCGACGCCGAAATGCGTAGCCTACGGAGGTGCGTTCCAAGTAAAGAACTATCATTATCATTGAGTTTCTATTAGTGGAAAACCAGAGCATTACAGATATTCGCAAACGCTTGCAGAATGTCTATGGAAACCTAGCAGTGAACAAAAGCACGGTGAGTCGCCGGGCGGGATGTCTGTCATCAGTGCAAGAAGGTCGCGCAAGCCTGTCCCATCTCGCGAGTGTTGTCCGGCCGCACACAGTTGCAACACTTGCAGTGATGGAACGTGCGGATACTCTCACACCTTCCGACTTCCATGTTTTGCTCTAAGGGGGATGCACTCTGAGGGAAGCAATACGTGGACGATGGCGAGGTTATTGAAGCAGCAAGACGTCGAACTGTAGAGTGGCACTATGCGGGCGTACAGCCCTTACCAGCGAGGTGGCGTAATACCACCGCATTGAACGGGGATTATACTGTAGCCGACAGGGGGGAATTATATGATGTACTGGAATCCTGAATAAAACCAACCTAATATCAGAAAAAAAGTGTTACATTACTTATTGAAAACCCCTTGCATTAAGTTCTGAAAGCCGAAATTAGAATGACTGGACAGGTACATGAGCCAATATTCTTGTTCCACGCTCTTATCCCGTTTCCCTATAGGGCCGCCATAGTTATCTGGGTTGCGGCAATATTAGTGACAGCCCGTCACCAGATGCCCTACCTGACGCAATAATTTGAGCTTCTGATCCTCCGGAAAACGATGACGCTGTCTTAACCACTCAGCCACTTCCCTCACTACGAACGTTCCGCTCGCAAGCTCTACATCAACGGAAAAAAAAACATTACTTGCGGAACGATCTTCGTATAAGAGGAAGTGACCGTGAGACGCCCATTGCTACGCGTTAGATTCTCATCATAGAGCAAGTAGGATTAATTGGACGAAATGTGAGAGTCTAGCCGACACAGAGGGGCTTCGTCTGGCAGCATGCCAGCCGCTGTGACGGCGCGCCGTCAGTCAGAACCAGTTAAGTCTCCCAGAAAGGGCACAGACTGGGGTAGCGTCAGCATCCAGAGCTGGAGAGAATTATTCAGCTGCTAGAGGCTGAGAAAACCATCCGTCTCGGACTATCCCATGTGGCGGAACGGTTCTAGGCGCTTCAGTCCGGAACCGCGCTACCGCTACGGTCGCAGGTTCGAATCCTGCCTCGGGCATGGATGTGTGTGATGTCCTTAGGTTAGTTAGGTTCAAGTAGTTCTAAGTTCTAGGGGACTGATGACCTTAGATATTAAGTCCAATAGTGCTTAGAGCCATTTAAACCATTTAAACCTTTCGGACCTGAAATTATTCTGGACGACAGAAAGTTTTTCTTTCCGCTGTAATGCTCTCGCATGATTTTTTAATAATTTTCTTTGCAGGATTTATACAAAAACATGTACCCTTTTCAAAATATACTTTTTACCGTTAGCTTCATTTTATGGACTAAAATAACTAATTATGAAATATTCTCTATTCTAATAAATAAAATGATCATTCACTAATTACTATGCATAATAACAATAATAATGTGGTGGTAGGCAACTCGGTTCTTGAAACACGTTGATCTTTGTATTTCACGAGGAAAGTTACAATATCGGCAGGAAGTGAAGAAATATAAGCTCTAACCACTAGTTGAAGCTTTTTAAGAGACAGTGCTAAATCTTTCAAGAAAATTCTCTTCTTTTGTGGATTTGCCTCATTTGCATGAAAAATTATTTGAGCATTGATTCCTGCTATATCCATTAGAGCATAGTACACAACCAATGCCATCTTCTTGTCACCCGTGCGACAGAATACGCACCTCCCAGTTGATCTACTCTGTCGACTCCTCCCTTTGTTATACTGTATTCCAAAAGTATCTCTGGTTTACCTGTAACTTCGTCAATGGTTTCAAAATCATGCACAGTTGAAAGTAACGTAACTGGCTTGTTTTGTTTCGGCGCATATGAAACTAGCGTCATATTATTCTGAAAACCAAATAAAGAGGAGTGGACAGCCCTACATTTCCCAGGTAAAAACTCTTGTTGGATCTCGCGTTTGTTTTTTCTCAACGTACCACTGCATGTTACTCGCTTTTTCTACATCTACATCTACATCTACATTTATACTCCGCAAGCCACCCAACGGTGTGTGGCGGAGGGCACTTTACGTGCCACTGTCATTACCTCCCTTTCCTGTTCCAGTCGCGTATGGTTCGCGGGAAGAACGACTGTCTGAAAGCCTCCGTGCGCGCTCTAATCTCTCTAATTTTACATTCGTGATCTCCTCGGGAGGTATAAGTAGGGGGAAGCAATATATTCGATACCTCATCCAGAAACGCACCCTCTCGAAACCTGGACAGCAAGCTACACCGTGATGCAGTGCGCCTCTCTTGCAGAGTCTGCCACTTGAGTTTGCTAAACATCTCCGTAACGCTATCACGCTTACCAAATAACCCTGTGACGAAACGCGCCGCTCTTCTTTGGATCTTCTCTATCTCCTCCGTCAACCCGATCTGGTACGGATCCCACACTGATGAGCAATACTAAAGTATAGGTCGAATGAGTGTTTTGTAAGCCACCTCCTTTGTTAATTGACTACATTTTCTAAGGACTCTCCCAATGAATCTCAACCTGGTACCCGCCTTACCAACAATTAATTTTATATGATCATTCCACTTCAAATCGTTCCGCACGCATACTCCCAGATACACTCCTGGAAATTGAAATAAGAACACCGTGAATTCATTGTCCCAGGAAGGGGAAACTTTATTGACACATTCCTGGAGTCAGATACATCACATGATCACACTGACAGAACCACAGGCACATAGACACAGGCAACAGAGCATGCACAATGTCGGCACTAGTACAGTGTATATCCACCTTTCGCAGCAATGCAGGCTGCTATTCTCCCATGGAGACGATCGTAGAGATGCTGGATGTAGTCCTGTGGAACGGCTTGCCATGCCATTTCCACCTGGCGCCTCAGTTGGACCAGCGTTCGTGCTGGACGTGCAGACCGCGTGAGACAACGCTTCATCCAGTCCCAAACATGCTCAATGGGGAACAGATCCGGAGATCTTGCTGGCCAGGGTAGTTGACTTACACCTTCTAGAGCACGTTGGGTGGCACGGGATACATGCGGACGTGCATTGTCCTGTTGGAACAGCAAGTTCCCTTGCCGGTCTAGGAATGGTAGAACGATGGGTTCGATGACGGTTTGGATGTACCGTGCACTATTCAGTGTCCCCTCGACGATCACCAGTGGTGTACGGCCAGTGTAGGAGATCGCTCCCCACACCCTGATGCCGGGTGTTGGCTCTGTGTGCCTCGGTCGTATGCAGTCCTGATTGTGGCGCTCACCTGCACGGCGCCAAACACGCATACGACCATCATTGGCACCAAGGCAGAAGCGACTCTCATCGCTGAAGACGACACGTCTCCATTCGTCCCTCCATTCACGCCTGTCGCGACACCACTGGAGGCGGGCTGCACGATGTTGGGGCGTGAGCGGAAGACGGCCTAACGGTGTGCGGGACCGTAGCCCAGCTTCATGGAGACGGTTGCGAATGGTCCTCGCCGATACCCCAGGAGCAACAGTGTCCCTAATTTGCTGGGAAGTGGCGGTGAGGTCCCCTACGGCACTGCTTAGGATCCTACGGTCTTGGCGTACATCCGTGCGTCGCTGCGGTCCGGTCCCAGGTCGACGGGCACGTGCACCTTCCGCCGACCACTGGCGACAACATCGATGTACTGTGGAGACCTCACGCCCCACGTGTTGAGCAATTCGGCGGTACGTCCACCCGGCCTCCGACATGCCCACTATACGCCCTCGCTCAAAGTCCGTCAACTGCACATACGGTTCACGTCCACGCTGTCGCGGCATGCTACCAGGTTAAAGACTGCGATGGAGCTCCGTATGCCACGGCAAACTGGCTGTCGCTGACGGCGGCGGTGCACAAATGCTGCGCAGCTAGCGCCATTCGACGGCCAACACCGCAGTTCCTGGTGTGTCCGCTGTGCCGTGCGTGTGATCATTGCTTGTACAGCCCTCTCGCAGTGTCCGGAGCAAGTATGGTGGGTCTGACACACCGGTGTCAATGTGTTCTTTTTTCCATTTCCAGGAGTGTATTTTACAGAAGTAACTGCTACCAGTGTTAGTTCCGCTATCATATAATCATACAATAAGGGATCCTTCTTTCTATGTATTCCCAATACATTTTATTTGTCTATGTTAAGGGTCAGTTGCCACTCCCTGCAGCAAGCGCCTATCCGCTGCAGATCTTCCTGCATTTCGCTACAACTTTCTAATGCTGCAACTTCTCTGTATACTACAGCATCATCCGCTAAAAGCCGCATGGAACTTCCGACACTATCTACTAGGTCATTTATATATATTGTGAAAAGCAATGGTCCTATAACACTCCCCTGTGGCACGCCAGAGGTTACTTTAACGTCTGTAGACGTCTCTCCATTGATAACAACATGCTGTGTTCTGTTTGCTAAAACCTCTTCAATCCAGCCATGCAGCTGGTCTGATATTCCGTAGGCTATTACTTTGTTTATCAGGCGACAGTGCGGAACTGTATCGAACGCCTTCCGGAAGTCAAGAAAAATAGCATCTACCTGGGAGCCTGTATCTAATATATTCTGGGTCTCATGAACAAATAAAGCGAGTTGGGTCTCACACGATCGCTGTTTTCAAAAGGTAGTTGGCTATGGAATAGCTAGTGTATCAATTATCCATTGTAACGCTTCTTCCTGAGCCTTCAGTGTGAGTAACTAGCCTTCCTACAATATCAAAGGGAGAATTAGAAACATCGTTTGCTCCTTTAGGTTGTTTTCCACAATGTACTTCAATAATACCAGTGAAAAATGTTTTAGCATCTGCTAAACCAAAAATCTTTATCCCATAATTCGCTGGTTTATTGGGGATATACTGAACAAAAGAACAGCGACCCCGGAAAGCTTGCAACTTTTCGTCTTCTGTCAGAAATTATCCTAAATTATAAGTGTTCTTGCAGTTCACCACAAAGGCATCCAATATTTGCCTTATTGCAGTAAGTTTATCAGTTACTCTTCTTTCTTGCCATGTAGTCTTGTCGTCGAAACTGATACATCGTCAAAGGAAAAGAAATATTCTGTAGCTCATTACAGCTCTCGTAATCTCCATACCAGTACCATCTGCTGTCCACAGTTCAATGACATCTGTGGGGTTTGCTTTCTTAGTCCCGATGAGATACAGCAATCCCAACAATGCCATTACTTCACACCTTGTAGGTTCTTTAGCGTCACTTTCTCTGGAATAATGAACACATTCTTTCTTAGATTGAATGTAAAGGTTTGAGTATTTTACAATTTCATCAATCATTTCCAAGCTAAGTATTGTTCATGAAGCCTCTGTTTCACTTGTGACCCCTCTGGCCACACGTGTAGGCCAAGGGAATATTTTTACAATATTCTTTCGTTTTGTTTTCGAAATCACATTAGGAAATATTTTATTCCATTTACACGTTTTGTGGGTCAGAGACAGCAAAGGACCTGGAAGAGCAGCTGAACGGAATGGACAGTGTTTTGAAAGGAGGATATAAGATGAACATCAACAAAAGCAAAACGAGGATAATGGAATGTAGTCAAATCAGATCGGGTGATGCTGCGGGAATTAGATTAGGAAATGAGACGCTTAAAGTAGTAAATGAGTTTTGCAATTTGTGGAGCAAAATAACTGATGATGGTCGAAGTAGAGAGGATATAAAATGTAGACTGGCAATGGCAAGGAAAGCATTTCTGAAGAAGAGAAATTTGTTAACATCGAGTATAGATTTAAGTGTCAGGAAGTCGTTTCTGAAAGTATTTGTATGGAGTGTAGCCATGTATGGAAGTGAAACGTGGAAGATAAATAGTTTAGACAAGAAGAGAATAGAAGCTTTCGAAATGTGGTGCTACAGAAGAATGCTGAAGATTAGATGGGTAAATCACATAATTAATGAGGAGGTATTGAATAGTATTGGAGAGAAGAGAAATTTGTGGCACAACTTGGCTAGAAGAAGGTATCGGTTGGTAGGGCATATTCTGAGACATCAAGGGATCACCAATTTAGTATTGGAGGGCAGCTTGGGAGGTAAAAATCGTAGAAGGAGACCAAGAGATGAATACACTAAACAGATTCAGAAGGATGTAGGTTGCAGAAGGTACTGGGAGATGAAGAAGCTTGCACACAGGATAGAGTAGCATGGAGTGCTGCATCAAATCAGTCTCAGGACTGAAGACCACAACAACAACAACAACAACAACACCTTTTGTTCCTCCCAATAAAAATACCACCAGTGTAGATTGACTCTTCACAGTGATCATTTGAATCGTGGCCTTATCAGAATCTGAAACGTGGTCATTTCGTGTGATAAATTCCTCTTCTTCTTCTTCTTCAGAGTGGTCATCGTTTTCGTTGTTTGGTATAGTTTGAACTCTGGATCCTGGTTGAGTAACCAGTCAAGCTCGTTGTCTGTCAGCTTTGATCTCGCCCTGCACAGTGATATACCCGCTTGTTACGTGTTATCTTTTAATTCGATTAAAAAGGAACGAAATAAAAGAGAAGAAAAAATTACCTTCATGAACGGGCGCGTGGTGTACTTTGTACACTAAGATGACACACTGGCAGTTTATTTTAAGTTACCGTAGCTCACGTGGACCTATGACAACCAGTGTTGCCAACTCTAAAAAACCCGAGTCGCTAGATTCAATATCAAAAGTCGCTAGAAAGTCGCTAAAACTGACTTTACTAGGGGTTTACTGAAAATTTCGTGCTGTGAATGGTGCAATAAGCCAGTGGGGGGAGGGGGGGGGGTAATAAAATATTAATAAAAATTGTCTCATACGTAATTGCTATGTCTTAATTAAATGACGCACCGCATGCAACAACATACATATAAAATGCGCTAACATTTAATTAAACGTGTCATCATAATTGACGCAACACATAAATTGTTGTTTCAATCACAGTATTCAAATATACTAGAAATATACAACTATATTTGTAACAAAAGAAAGCAAGAATTCAAATTAGGCTACAAAATATATAAATACCGGTATGTGAGCTATTCATCGTCGTCGCTCAGAAGATCGAACAACTCTTCTGTTTCATGCTCTGACAGAACTGTAGTTGATGTAAAGGGTTGAACGTCGCTCAAAAGATGATGTTGCACTTCGACTGGTTTTGTCGCAAAAGAGTAACTTTTGTTCGTTGCAATAAGCTCCAATAAGTCTCACGGTATGTCAAAAGATGCACAATCTTTATTTTGTTTCTTCAGCTGGTCTCTCAATATGATCAAAGCATTAATGGTCTTTAACGATAATCTGTTACGTTGTTTACTTTTTATAATGTACATACAACTGCATATTCTTTCCACTTCTGCATTTGAATGCGGCAGGCATAGAACAGTCATTGCTAGCTGTGAAATCAAAGAAAAAGGATTCTCCCCTGCGGCATTTTTATACTGAAAAACCTCACTCCAAAATCGAATAGTGTTAGTAGTGTTATTCCACCTAATGAAGTTGATATTATGCCATTCTTGCAGCATATCGTCTATGAAATCGCCACTAAAACCCAATTTGTTGGCTACAGCATTATTTTTATTCACTTTGAGTGTTTTTCAACATTCAGCACTGACATTTTTTTCAGGATCGTGATGTTACTTGGCAGTCTTTGTTGAATTTCTTTTATGATTTTCAGACTAAACTGAATGCATCTCTTCTTCAAATAAACTTTATTTTCTTCAAACTTGACTCAGACAATTTCTGTTCAAACATAAAGCCAAGGTTCGGATTTGCGTACATACATTCGCTTGGAACTGGTATTGTCAACAAATCAACAGTTGGAAAAACTGTTTGTCCGAGTGACTGCATGAGAAATACAAGTGTATCTAGTAACTTAGTGGGGTCATTGTCTTCTTCTTCAAAAGCTTTTATTGCTGTTTGTACGTCTTTTAAAGCATGTTTAAGGCAAAACACGTAAAGATGATTTGAGTTGTCACAATATATCTTTTACAAAAGATCGGCAGTGTAACAATTGTCTTGAACCATGGCAAGTGAAAAATGTAGCTCTAGTTCTTCCCACTGCTCCAGAATTCTTCGTATTGCTGGTTCAATTGAAAGCTAACGTGTTGCACAGACCTTCCAAATTTTAGTGGCTGTTTTCCACAATTTAGTGTCTGATAATCCTTTTATATTTCTCTTGTCTTTTGGGTGAAATGGAGAACCAATTGTAGGTTTCACGTACAAGAAACTCTATGTTTCTAGGTATGGTATTCACTGAGGCGTGCGAAACTGCAAGCTGAAGAGAGTGACAAATGCAACGGATCAAAAAAAAAAAAAAAAAAAAAAAAAAAAAAAAAAAAAAAAAAAAAAACTTCAGATCATATTCTCTCTTGAGTTGTTCGAAAAGCCCATTGTTTATTCCAACCATTGCAGAAGCATTATCTGTGCCAATTCCTACCATATTAGCGATTGGAAGTTTGAGATCTTTCAAAGAATTCACAAGAACAGCAGCCAGATTTCTTGCATCTGCAGTTTCTACTACAGCGAGTTTGAGAAATGCTGATCTAATGGTTTGGCTGTTTACACTATCGTGCCGTATAACGATACCTAGCATTTTAGATATTGATATATCTGTGGATTCCTCTATTAGTACACTGTATTTTTGGTTACCTATATCTTCAACCAATGATTGTGTAAAATATGGAGCCAAAACTTCAGTTATAATGTTAGTGCACTTTTTACGATGTAATAGCATGTTTTTAGCGCCCTCATCACCGGAAAACACCTTCTTGCACAGTATTCCTAAATGATCTACAGCTAAAATAGAACAATCTTCAGCAATAAATAAAGAAAGGGCGTCTTCCGCTCTGCTTGCTATTCTAACTGTAGTTTTCGGAACAATTTTCGCAGGTAAGGTGGTTTGTGTTTTTTTTATTTAAATCAATTTTTTGTTTATGCTTAATAGTTTTCGAATGCTTTCTAATATCACACAATTTAGCATAAAACTCTGTTGCACATACTTGACATCTTGCCTTGGATAAGTCTCCAACGACTGGTTTCAGCCACCCATTGAATTCAGGTTCTGCTTCCCAGGCCTCCCGATATTTTTGAGCGTACTGCTTCTTCTTCTGTGGTAAATCCATTTTGTAAGCCACCACAACATAAGTTCCACCAATTTATAATCACTGAAAATACATTAAAACTCAGGCGAACTAGATGTCATGAAACAATCTACTCACTCGGTAACTCGATATCAGTCCTATTGTTCATTGTTTAAAACGTAATAATGTCTGAGATACCCACACCGAATTGTTCTTGCGTTACCACTGTGCATGTGGTGATAATTTGACTGCGAGTTAACATTTCGAAAAATTAGAGGTTGCTGGACAGAAATGTATTTTATTATACTTAATATTACATATGTTTTTTGTATATTCGAAAAATAAAGAGTGTTAAAAAGCTGAAGAATTATAGATCGATACGCTATCGACGATAACATGCTAGTGGGTAACGAATAATGAATTGTTCTATAGTCA
Organism: Schistocerca serialis cubense; assembly: GCF_023864345.2. Classification (NCBI taxonomy): domain Eukaryota; kingdom Metazoa; phylum Arthropoda; class Insecta; order Orthoptera; family Acrididae; genus Schistocerca; species Schistocerca serialis. The sequence goes on along the minus strand of NW_026048515.1, from coordinate 1,200,794 downwards.
AGGTTTTCTTACTCTGTAGGCAGTTCCCACATTCAGGTTTACTAAATGCTGAACAATGCTACATGATCTTCTAAGAACTTAATTTAACTTAGTAAATATAGAACAAATTCAGTGTCGTACCCATTCTATAGTTAAAATCTTAGTTTTGTTAATAAAAATACTGGCCCAAAATAGTTTTGATTTGTACTCCAAAAGTCGACAGTACTCCAAAAGTCGCCAGATAAGTCGCTAAATAATTTTTGTCGCTAAAAAGTTTTTTTTTGTCGCTAAGACGAAGACAAAAGTCACCATTTCTAGCGACAAAGTCGCTAAATTGGCAACACTGATGACAACACAACTTCTTAATGTGCTAGCTGAAACAATAATGCAGGAATAGCTAGTGGCTTGCCATTGTAAAACAACAATGGAACTGTGGACGACAATGTTATTTGCGGTTGGCGCACTTTATACACAGGCACGTCCGCTGGAGGGTTACACTGAAATAATGCCGGGAACAAATAAACTGAGGTGCAGCTATATTCCAGTACGATAATTAATACACTACTGGCCATTAAAATTGCTACACCACGAAGATGACGTGCTACAGACGCGAAATTTAACCGACAGGAAGAAGATGCTGTGATATGCAAATGATAAGCTTTTCAGAGCACTCACACCAGGTTGGCGCCGGTAGCAACACCTACAACGTGCTGACATGAGGGAAGTTTCCAACCGATTTCTCATACACAAACAGCAGTTGACCGGCGTTGCCTGCTGAAACGTTGTTGTGATGCCTCGTGTAAGGAGGAGAATTGCATACCATCACGTTTCCGACTTTGATAAAGGTCGGATTGTAGCCTATCGCGCGACATTGCTGCTCGCGTTGGTCGAGATCCAATGACTGTTAGCAGAATATGGAATAGGTAGGTTCAGGAGGGTAATACGGAACGCCGTGCTGGATCCCAACGGCCTCGTATCACTAGCAGTCGAGATGACAGGCATCTTATCCGCATGGCTGTAACGGATCGTGCAGCCACGTCTTGATCCCTGAGTCAACAGATGGGGACGTTTGCAAGACAACAACCATCTGCACGAACAGTTCGACGACATTTGCAGCAGCACGGACTATCAGTTCGGAGACCATGGCTGCGGTTACCCTTGACGCTGCATCACAGACAGGAGCACCTGCGATGGTGTACTCAACGACAAACCTGGGTGCACGAATGGTAAAACGTCATTTTTCGGATGAATCCAGGTTCTGATTACAGTATCATGATGTTCGCATCCGTGTTTGGCGACATCGCGGTGAACGCACATTGGAAGCGTGTATTCGTCATCGCCATACTGGCGTATCACCCGGCGTGATGGTATGGGGTGCCACTGGTTACACGTCTCGGTCACCTCTTGTTCGCATTGACGGCACTTTGAACAGTGGACGTTACATTTCAGATGTGTTACGACCCGTGGCTCTACACATCATTCGATCCCTGCGAAACCCTACATTTCAGCAGGAGAATGCACGACCGCATGTTGCAGGTCCTGTACGGGCCTTTTTGGATACAGAAAATGTTCGACTGCTGCCCTGGCCAGCACATTCTCCAGATCTCTCACCAACTGAAAACGTCTGGTCAATGGTGGCCGAGCAACTGGCTCGTCACAATACGCCAGTCACTACTCTTGATGAACTGTGGTATCGTGTTGAAACTGCATGGGCAGCTGTACATGTACACGCCATCCAAGCTCTGTTTGACTCAATGCCCAGGCGTATCAAGACCGTTATTACGGCCAGAGGTGGTTGTACTGTGTACTGATTTCTCAGGATCTATGCACCCAAATTGTGTGAAAATGTTCAAATGGTTCTGAGCACTATGGGACTTAACATTTGAGGTCATCAGTCCCCTAGAACTTAAAACTACTTAAACCTAACTAACCTAACGACATCGCACACATCCACGCCCGAGGCAGGATTCTAACCTGTGACCGTAGCGGTCGCGCGGTTCCAGACTGTAGCGCCTAGAACCGCTCGGCCACTCCGGCCGACTCTGCATTGTATTAACCTATTTCGACTATCTCCTGACAAATGATCAAGGTGGTAAGTATTATATTCAAATGTTTTATGTTTTTATGTTATATTTTCTGACATGTTCCACACCCACGAGAATCATCTTATTTTTGGGTCTATGGAACAAAAACTGATTCTAATCGAATCTAAATCGCTAGACAGACACATTTTATCTCAGTTACGTGCTCTTGTATTTTTGCCATAAAATTACATTAAAACATCCATCCTTTTGACTGTATTATGTCACACTCCAATAAACGTTAGAAGTTACTGTCAAAGTGACAGATGGTCAGCTGCCATAAACACGTTCAATGCTCTGTTATCAAGCTGTCAGCCTTAGAACGACTCGGATGCCCTGAAATATTTGTCAACTCACGCACAGTTCAAGTGCGCTGACAAGGTCGAAATGTAGTGGAAAGTGCACACACATGTCTCCCAACAAAACATGTACTCGGCGATATCGCGGTGTTAATATATGGGACCATATGCGACGGACTCTTTTTGTTGTGACCCTGCGTCGTGCAGTCTGCAACTGTTATCGGAGTCCCCGAAACCTTGCTTGTGATAACGTGAACAACGCTCGCTGGGTCTGTGGTGTCACAGCCGCTCGTCAAGTTCGAGAATTCAAGAGAGAATCTGCTTTTGTAAACATCGATAATCGCTTCCGCCTGGAGATGAGGGTCATTTTAGGGATAGCACCGAAAACACGATGCTCAACTCGCGCGACACGCTCCGATTAATGGGTCTGGGCCACGACCAGATGCTAGCAAAAAGAGGGAAGAGAGAACTTCAACAGACATTAAAGTCAACGCGTACGATCCGTTTAGCACTGCAGTATTCAAATACGCATAGACGCAGTTCATCCTCGCGATACTAGGACGACGATGGCGAAACTCGAAAGTAACACAGCGGGACAAGGAAACTCGTTCTATAGCCTTAGTTACAATCGAAATAGTTTTTGGATTGCTACGGACTCTCTCTATGCCACCTAATTTGGATTAAGAAAGACCAAAGTTAAGACTAAAGTGATGAAGAGTAAAATACTACTTGCTAAACGCAGGTGAGAGACTGACACAGTAGTAGAAGATGTGAAAAAGACAGTTACCAACTAGAAAAATACGTCTGCAAATATCGTAATAAGTCATTTTTCATAGCTTTGTAGAAAGAAGGTTTACTTATTTATTTCAGTCATAAAACCTGAACCCCTGTGTGTGTACAGCAGGATGTGCAATACTCCAGTAGACTGAAAATTACATTACATTTACCCCTTAAGTGTAAATTGGTAACGTGAATCATGTAAGCATTGTGGAGGCCGACGGTCCGAACCTGAAAACTGGCATTCTGATTTAGGTTTTCCATGATTTGCCTAAATCGCTTCATGCACATTCCTGGACGATTCCTTTGGAACAGCACGGCCGAGTTCTTTCCCCACCTTTCCCTAATCATAGCTTCTGCTCCGACTCTAATGACCTCGTTGCCGACGGGACGTTAACCATTAATCTCTTCCCTCCTCCTCTTAACCCTCTAAGTGTCAAAATGGCCAAGCCAGAAGAACAATGGAACACATATCAGTAAGTACTCTTTGGGTATAGTAATCAGTAAAACTGATCGATTTATTATGTATTTTCAAGTCCCCCGTGATTCACAGCGTGGTAAATATTCATACCAATAAATGAGGAGCACAAAATCGTAGATTCCAGTTTCAATGGTAAGTTTGAAAACATCTGCAGGAAATTATCTGTGTCAGTTTCTGTTAGTACGCATAGGTCCTCAGGAGGAAGACATATCCCAAAGTAACGGGAGATCACAAGTAGCTTTAGACCATATACATAAACCTACATTTTAAGCCACTTCAGTATCAGAGGCAGTTTCATGACTTTTATAAATCGCTATTTCAAGTAGAAGTGAACATTCTACTTCACCCGCTGTATCTGTACTAGACGTTTCACCCACAGGTCGAATTGACACTGTGTTACCCAGACTACCAGCAGACATAGTAACTACATCTTGTGCATCAGAGTCTCCTCCTAATTCTGAATCTTCTGGTTGCTCTTCTGCAATCTCTTCCCTGCAGTTCATTCTACGATCACCAAGAACTTCATCTGGCATGGAATTACGCCACACCTCCATGACGTCTTTCATACAGGTCTACCAGATTCACGAATGTCTGTATGATCCCTCTCAATAACCCAAACAAAAATGAGTAAATAAAATGCATAATACATTCAAAAGTATGCATAAAATATTTTCGTCATGTTGCATATTTTCGGAAATCATCCTAGATGTGCAGTGTCACCGGAAATAATCTGTATTATCTGTGCAGCTAGCATTTTCGAAATAATTTGTGAATCAGTATTATGTGCAATGTTCATTCTTCATTGGAAGAAACATTTCACAGCATGTAATTAGTAAAACTGGATGTAATTAAGAACTGATTCACGACAATCTATTTCCTTCACTGCCTGTAAATATGCTTAAAATTGATTGCTGTATTGATTTTATATTTCCCCCATGAACCACGGACCTTGCCGTTGGTGGGGAGGCTTGCGTGCCTCAGCGATACAGATGGCCGTACCGTAGGTGCAACCACAACGGAGGGGTATCTGTTAAGAGGCCAGACAAACGTGTGGTTCCTGAAGAGGGGCAGCAGCCTTTTCAGTAGTTGCAGGGGCAACAGTCTGGATGATTGACTGATCTGGCCTTGTAACACTAACCAAAACAGCCTTGCTGTGCTGGTACTGTGAACGGCTGAAAGCAAGGGGAAACTACGGCCGTAATTTTTCCCGAGGGCATGCAGCTTTACTGTATGGTTAAATGATGATGGCGTCCTCTTGGGTAAAATATTCCGGAGGTAAAATAGTCCCCCATTCGGATCTCCGGGCGGGGACTACTCAGGAGGATGTCGTTATCAGGACAAAGAAAACTGGCGTTCTACGGATCGGAGCGTGGAATGTCAGATCCCTTAATCGGGCAGGTAGGTTAGAAAACTTAAAAAGGGAAATGGATAGGTTAAAGTTAGATATAGTGGGAATGAGTGAAGTTCGGTGGCAGGAGGAACAAGACTTTTGGTCAGGTGAATACAGGGTTATAAACACAAAATCAAATAGGGGTAATGCAGGAGTAGGTTTAATAATGAATAGGAAAATAGGAATGCGGGTAAGCTACTACAAACAGCATAGTGAACGCATTATTGCGGCCAAGATAGACACGAAGCCCACGCCTACTACAGTAGTACAAGTTTATATGCCAACTAGCTCTGCAGATGACGAAGAAATTGAAGAAATGTATGATGAAATAAGAGAAATTATTCAGATAGTGAAGGGTGACGAAAATTTAATAGTCATGGGTGACTGGAATTCGGTAGTAGGAAAAGCGAGAGAAGGAAACGTAGTAGGTGAATATAGATTGGGGCTAAGAAATGAAAGAGGAAGCCGCCTGGTAGAATTTTGCGCAGAGCACAACTTAATCATAGCTAACACTTGGTTCAAGAATCATAAAAGAAGGCTGTATACATGGAAGAAGCCTGGAGATACTGACAGGTTTCAGATAGATTATGTAATGGTAAGACAGAGATTTAGGAACCAGGTTTTAAATTGTAAGACATTTCCAGGGGCAGATGTGGACTCTGACCACAATCTATTGGTTATGACCTGTAGATTAAAACTAAAGAAACTGCAAAAAGGTTGGAATTTAAGGAGATGGGACCTGGATAAACTGAAAGAACCAGAGGTTTTACAGAGTTTCAGGGAGAGCATAAGGGAACAATTGACAGGAATGGGGGAAAGAAATACAGTAGAAGAAGAATGCGTAACTTTGAGGGATGAAGTAGTGAAGGCAGCAGAGGATCATGTAGGTAAAAAGACGAGGGCTAGTAGAAATCCTTGGGTAACAGAAGATATATTGAATTTAATTGATGAAAGGAGAAAATATAAAAATGCAGTAAATGAAGCAGGCAAAAAGGAATACAAACGCCTCAAAAATGAGATCGACAGGAAGTGCAAAATGGCTAAGCAGGGATGGCTAGAGGACAAATGTAAGGATGTAGAGGCTTATCTCACTAGGGGTAAGATAGATACTGCCTACAGGAAAATTAAAGAGACCTTTGGAGATAAGAGAACCACTTGCATGAACATCAAGAGCTCAGATGGAAACCCAGTTCTAAGCAAAGAAGGGAAAGCAGAAAGGTGGAAGGAGTATATAGAGGGTCTATACAAGGGCGATGTACTTGACGACAATATTATGGAAATGGAACAGGATGTAGATGAAGATGATATGGGAGATACGATACTGCGTGAAGAGTTTGACAGAGCACTGAAAGACCTGAGTTGAAACAAGGCCCCGGGAGTAGACAACATTCCATTGGAACCACTGACGGCCTTGGGAGAGCCAGTCTTGACAAAACTCTACCATCTGGTGAGCAAGATGTATGAAACAGGCGAAATTCCCTCAGACTTCAAGAAGAATATAATAATTCCAATCCCAAAGAAAGCAGGTGTTGACAGATGTGAAAATTACCGAACTATCAGTTTAATAAGTCACAGCTGCAAAATACTAACGCGAATTCTTTACAGAAGAATGAAAAAACTAGTAGAAGCCGACCTCGGGGAAGATCAGTTTGGATTCCGCAGAAATGTTGGAACACGTGAGGCAATACTGACCCTACGACTTATCTTAGAAGCTAGATTAAGGAAGGGCAAACCTACGTTTCTAGCATTTGTAGACTTAGAGAAAGCTTTTGACAATGTTGACTGGAATACTCTCTTTCAAATTCTGAAGGTGGCAGGGGTAAAATACAATTTGTACAGAAACCAGATGGCAGTTATAAGAGTCGAAGGGCATGAAAGGGAAGCAGTGGTTGGGAAGGGAGTGAGACAGGGTTGTAGCCTATCCCCGATGTTATTCAATCTGTATATTGAGCAAGCAGTGAAGGAAACAAAAGAAAAATTCGGAGTAGGTATTAAAACCCATGGAGAAGAAGTAAAAACTTTGAGGTTCGCCGATGACATTGTAATTGTGTCAGAGACAGCAAAGGACTTGGAAGAGCAGTTGAACGGAATGGATAGTGTCTTAAAAGGAGAATATAAGATGAACATCAACAAAAGCAAAACGAGGGTAATGGAATGTAGTCGAATTAAGTCGGGTGATGCTGAGGGAATTAGATTAGGAAATGAGACACTTAAAGTAGTAAAGAAGTTTTGCTATTTGGGGAGCAGAATAACTGATGATGGTCGAAGTAGAGAGGATATAAAATGTAGACTGGCAATGGCAAGGAAAGCGTTTCTAAAGAAGAGAAATTTGTTAACATCGAGTATAGATTTAAGTGTCAGGAAGTCATTTCTGAAAGTATTTGTATGGAGTGTAGCCATGTATGGAAGTGAAACATGGACGATAAATAGTTTGGACAAGAAGAGAATAGAAGCTTTTGAAATGTGGTGCTACAGAAGAATGCTGAAGATTGGATGGGTAGATCACATAACTAATGAGGAAGTATTGAATAGGATTGGGGAGAAGAGAAGTTTGTGGCACTACTTGACTAGAAGAAGGGATCGGTTGGTAGGACATGTTCTGAGGCATCAAGGGATCACCAGTTTAGTATTGGAGGGCAGCGTGGAGGGTAAAAATCGTAGAGGGAGACGAAGAGATGAATACACTAAGCAGATCCAGAAGGATGTAGGTTGCGGTAGGTACTGGGAGATGAAGAGGCTTGTACAGGATAGAGTAGCATGGAGAGCTGCATCAAACCAGTCTCAGGACTGAAGACCACAACAACAACATTGATTTTATACTTCATAACGTAGAAAATGTTCCTGTGAATAACACGAACTGTCGTTTACGTGTATTAGAAGAACAAATCCACAGGCGACAAACGCCAGCTGAGCACGAAACGAGTTCTAAAGACGGCTGCCTCAAAGACCACGCTGTCATCTCAAGCCTACCGACATAGAAACACACAGTTGGTTTTCATGCTTAGCAGAGAAACTATTTTGAATATGTTAATATCAATAAAATCGATTGTGTACAGTAAAGAAAATAATAAACAGCATTGAAACCCAGTGATTTACATATTTATCGGTGACAGAATTAAGTTAGTATTTTCACAGTATAACATAATAATAAGTATACAGGAAGAAAACACAGTAAGAATACAAAACGAAGTTAAGTATTGAAACAAAAGAAAAGAAAACAAAGAAAGAAACAAATGTATTATGTTACTTCTTACGTCAGTTTCTCCAGCTGACCTTCGATTTGCGGCTAGCTTGGTACATATTCGAGCTTTGCCTGAGCTGAGAGGGAAAACAGCCTACACATCAGCAAGCTGTTCGTTTCCTGATAAACACACAGTGTTTTTACGGTACTTTTGAATTATTAAGGTTAATCATCTCGTCGACAGCGAGGGAATCAAAGACGGACGACAGTCTCGGGCTGGGTAGTGATCAGTAGGGAACGATCCTGACACTCGCCTTAAGCGGTTTAAGGAAATAGCGGAAAATCAACTCTAGATGGCTGTCCTCTGCAGAATGAATTCCGAGTTTTATCATTACACCGGCTCGCTCGGTGGTTTCCACGGAAATTTGAGATGAAGCTGATACAAAAAGTCAGATCATAAGAAGGAGTGAAGGAATTCTGCTGTATAACAAAGTAGAGGTCACCTCCGCAGCTGACTGGTCAGCAAATATGGCTGTCATGCGGAAGACTCGTGCTAAATTCCCGGTACTGCGGAGGATTTTTCCTCTGTGGGGACATTGGAACGGGCTCTACCCAACCTTGTGATGCCAACTGAGGCGCTGCTTGAATGAGAAGTGAGGGTTACCAGGTCTGAGAAGCGGAGAACTCTCGGGAGAGCAGTGTGCAGACACCACGCCCTTCCATACGGCATCCGAATGAGACCTCTGGCTGAAGAAGACACGGCGGTCAGTCAGTCCCGATTTGGCCCACCTGAGGCCAGAGCGGCCGAGCTTACTTAACGATCAGAGGCAGAAGGGATGGTGGAAACAAGAGAGCAATGACAAGAGAAGGAAACTTTTTTCTGAAATGTCAGATATTGACACGAAATTGAGGAGGTAGCTCTTGACATAGTGCGCCTGGGGTACAACAAATGGCTTTGAGCACTATGGGACTTAACACCTGAGGTCATCAGTCCCCTAGAACTAAGAACTACTTAAACTTAACTAACCTAAGGACGTCACACACATCCACGCCCGAGGCAGGATTCGAACCTGCGACCGGAGCAGCAGCGCGGTTCCGGACTGCAGCGCCTAGAACCGCGTGGCCACCGCAGTCGGCGCATAAATAGGCAGAAAGTCTCACTATTATGTGATCAAGCAATTGAAGAACAGTCGCAGGAAGCAGTCACATCCATAAAATATCTATGAGTAAGTGTACGAAGCGATTTAAAGTGGAGCGACCGCATATAACTAATGGGAGTTAAGGCGGATACCATACGGATTCACTGGAAGAATCCCCAGGAAATGAAGCTGACCAAGCCCACGTCCGGTCATAACTTGAATATTGCTCGCTAGTCTGAGACCCGTAGCAGATAGATTTGACAGAGGAAATAGAGAAGATCCAGGGGAGAGCAGCACCTTTCGTTACATGTTCATTTACTAAGTGCGAAAACGTCAAGGAGATGCACGGCCAGCTCCAGCGCCAGATGCTGAAACATAAGCATTCTGCATCATGGCGTGGTTTAGTTCCGATAGCGTTCGTTCCTAGAAGAGTCAAGCTAGAGATTCGAGCCTACACAGAGGCTTACCAGCAATCGTTCTTCCCGCTAACCATTTGCGACTGCAACAGGAAAAGTAAAACGTGACATTCGTACATATAGTACGGTATCCTCCAACACAAACTGTAAGTTGCGTTGCAAAGTGTAGAGGAACATGCAGATGGAGAAGTACAACAGCCATTGAAAAGCAGCACACTGATTGAACCTACGTTAGTTAACTACGTTGATAAAGCCAGCAAACTGCAGGGACGGATTCCTCACTGGAAATGGAGGAAAAAAGTTAGTATAAACATGTGCCCGGAAATGACAGGCGTATGTGCAACAACAAATCGACCCAGAATTCAGTACAGAGGCAAATGTCGTTTAGGTAGTTTGTATGGAAGCTACTTATCTGCGTTTCTATACTTCTGAGTTTCTGCAGCAGCTGGTAAATTCCAGAGTAAGTTCCAGCCACTGTCTCTGCATCTCGCTTCGCTCGCTCCTCAGAGCGGTCGGATTACTCCACTGTCTGCAGTTGTCGACAGCTGACGACCGCACCATTCTCGAAAGTGACGTTGGCGCTTGGAACTTGTCCATACGTCCCTCCACAGTCCACAAATATCCGTGTCATTTTCGAATAATCTTTTGATCTCAATGGCTGGCTTTGTTGCACAATGACCAGCCATTAATTGGTGGAGAGGAATAGGTACCGCTTTTGTCATACCCGTGTAACGTTATTTTCGATGACAACACTCTCCCATCCAACACTCCGCTCGATCAGGTTTACAAATATGTACCTGTCAGCTGACTCCTTATGAAATGTATAGCAACATCTAACTCATTTCATCACTGTGCCCAGTAGCAGTTTCATTAAGTTCGCTTTCGGGACGAGCACTGATCATCATCATGACATTTATTTATATCTCTTTTGCAAATGAAATCGCCATTGTGAGACTATTTTACTACACAGTCAGGGTCTCTCTGGTGCCAGCCACTGTGGCGAATATTCTTGTCTTAAACTCGACTTCTGTTCTTGAGATATTTTGAAACACATTTATTATCAAATCTGAAACAAATTGTGGATATCTGGTAACAGAAGTTGAAAATACTGCCGTCGATCATGTGACTAGCTATCGGTGACTATCAACCTGCAACTGCAGCGATATGGGAACACACTGAGCAGGTGGCGACGATAGTATCTGTTAGAAGATAGGTACACCTGCAGCGCAGTGACTTCAATGGCCGTGGCAACGAAGTCATATGGGGATGGCCCCCTACAGGAAATGCTCTGCCTAACAAAAGTATACGAACGTGTAGTGGTGGACATTAATATGGATTGTGTCAACCCTTCGCCTTTGTGACAGCTTAAACTCTAGTGGAGATACTTTCAACGACGTGTCAGAATGTCTGTGGAGAAATCGCAGCTCATTCTTCCTCAACAGCCAGAACTAGACAAGCCAGTGATGTCGGACGCTAGGCTCTGGAGCGAGGCTGGTCTTCTAATTCATCCCAAAGATGTTCCATTGGGTTCAGACCAGGACTCTGGGCAACTCAACCCATTTCAAAAATGTTAAACATTGTCATGCAGATGCTACTTTAAGACAGGCGCTTTGTCACACTGATACAAACATCGTCTCGGAACTGTTCCTCTAGTGTAGACTTAGCACAATGTTGTAAAACGTGTTCTTTATTGAATCATGAGTCTTCTGACTGGTTTGATGAGGCCCTCCATGAATACCTCTCCTGTGCCAACATTTTCATCTTGGAGTACCACTGGCAACTTGCGTCCTCAGTTATTTGCTGGCTGTATTCCAGGCTCTGTTTTTCTCTACAGATTTTACCCTCTAAGGCTCCCTCTAATACCTTGGATGTTGTTGCCTCATACTTTTACAGGTATCCTTGTGCTGGGGTAAGCTGTCGCCAGCACGGTCGGCAAAGATGAAGCGAAGATCGGTTAGCAGGCGCTGGATCAAGTGCGCCTATCACGAGAGAGGCCAGAGACACACCGACAAGCAACAGGCCGCCAACGTCCTCACGACAGCATGCATTTAGGCCGCCACCGCTGACCGGAGGACCTCACTGACTCACTCATCGAGTTTGGTGTGTCAGTATCGTCACACGCTACGACAGTACATAGCGACCAGATTAGTGACAATAGCGAGACTAAAGTATGTAATAGCAAGATTGCCGATATTGTCTGCAAGAGGACTATTTCTGATGAGTTTGTTCCACAGAACATGGACTCTATTCCAGTTAAATACATACTTCCATATTATATAAACAAAAAACCGTAAAATCCATGTGTGCATTTGCGTTGTACAAAGAGGATACCGGCCACCCATAACAACATCCTCTCCCTTGCTTCCTAGCAAGACTCAAGAATCCAATCATTCTGCCCCTTCTCCTTGTCATTGTTTTCCATATTCCTTCTCTCGCCGATTCTGCGGAGAACCTCCTGATTCCTTACCTTATCAGTCCGTCTAACTTTCAATATTTTTATGTAGCGCCACATCTTAAATGCATCGATTCTCTTTGTTCCTGTTTTCCCATAGCCCATTTGCACTACCGTATAATGCTGTGCTCAAAAAGCACATTCTCAGCAAATCCTTCCTTAAATTAATGTCTATGTTTTATACTACTAGTCTTCTCTTTGCCAGGAATGCCACTTTCGCCTGTGGTAGTTTGCTTTTTATATGCCTATGTTTGATACTAGAAGACTTCTCTTGGCCAGGAATGCCAGTTTTGCCTGTGCTATTTTGCTTTTTATGTTATTCAGTGTATTCATATCCTTCCACATTTAGTGTTTTCTCAAGAGCAATAACGGGACTTTACACTTGCCATGAAAACTACTTTCATACCGTAACACCTCTTCATTACTTCACTGTTGACACTACACATGACACCACGTCGCGTTGTACAGTCATTCGCTGAAACAAAACCCATCGTACGGCATGATTCACCACTCCAAGTCACTTGTTTCCAGGTATCTACTGTACTTTTCACCTTCTCAAGCGTCGCTCAGCATTTACTTATAAGGAGCTGCTCGTCGTTGCACCCCAATGTGAAATGACTTTTTTTTAAAATAAAATCAATATTTATACATGTGTTTGGAGAGAGAGATTGATTTTTGATTGAGATTTTTACTTTAAGTCGTAACTGGTCCCTGAATTTTTGGTTGCTGCCTCCTTGTTTGATCAGCTTCTGCACCAGTTGTTGACGTATTGCAATTTGGAGGAAGTTATTGTTCTTTAAGGTTTACAATACGACTCTGTTAGTTACTTGGCCGTATTGCGGATAGCTTTGAGCCCAAGTTTTCGTAGCTTTTCACACCTAAGCGACCACTGTTGTAAGTAAGTAAGATCAAACAGCAATCTGCTTTTCGTGAGAAAAGGAGATTGCTTGACACACAAACTTCCTTCAAACTACACGTCCTGCTACATCAAAATTGGTCAGTGGAGTTCAGCACCATACTATTGTACAAGAACATAATCCAATTGCTGTAATTAAGAAATTATGAGAGATTGTTACTTATTGAATGAAAACTATAGAGAATGCATTTCTTTCCGGTATTTTAGTGAACTTTGTACACTTACAATTCTGTCAATTAATAGACACAACAATGAAGTTCACCTCCTTTTCCAACAACAAGACATTTCTATTCTTCACTTCCAGAAATTTTTGTACAAATAAATGTTTGGCAACTCTTACACATACGTCACTCGGTTTTATCACTAAATTATCAGTTTTCATTAAATATAACAATATGTTCTGAGCGACGGCCTAGCAACACGTCCTCTTTCCACAAGATACAGATTAACAGTCTTTTTTTAATAAAATCAATTGTATTTTTTTTAGAGTCCATACCCAAAGATTCACAACTACTATCGTTGCGGGGATTTGGCGCTAAAGAGTTTCTTGCTGTCCAGCTGCGCTTCACTTCACTTCAAGTACTTTTTGAATCACATTTACATTTTTGTTATTTACATACATTACTGAGCTTCTCAGAATAAAATCAGGCACAAATTAGTTAAAGAAAAAAAAAAGGAGTGAGGCACACATAACATTACACATTCTTTTTAACTCCTTACGCTCAGCTATTGTGCTAGCGAGACTTCTTGTAGCACTTTGGAACTCACTTATTCTTTCCACTGATTTCATGCAATCGTTTACCACCATCCTCCAAATCCTCGACGGTCCCTGTCCGTCATTACTTGAGGTCTGCCCGGTCTTGTTTTATCTGTGGTTGTTCCTACCCTTTCCGACTTCACAGTCACACCACGAACCGTCGACTTTGGCAGTTTTAGAATGGTTCAAATGTCCCTGATCGGTTCCTTACAAATAAGGGGAGGCTACGACGTTCTAAACACTGATTTACTTCAATATTTGTAAACTTTTAATAGTTAACTAGAACAAAATAATGCGCAAGCAGTAAAGTGTACTACTCAGCTGATTTCGAAAAAATCGCGAGAGAAGTTTTACGCGTCATTGTTGCACCAGTGCGTTGCAACTATAAGCACGAGATGGCAGCAGTCATGCGGTTAGCGGTCAAGCTACATAATCGATGGAACACTGGATCTAGTCTCACTCATGTTTTTTTTTTAAGTTTATATTTTTGTCATCACTAGTCATATTATTTCATACATATTACATTTGAAAGGTAATATGATGATACGACACGAATATTTGTTCGAACTTTTGTTGAATTTATAATGTTATTTCATTGTCTACTAATTTTTATTACCACAACAAATGTTATATTCATAATTATCGACAATTCAACAACCAAACGCATAGAGGTTTCCTGAAAATGTATTCCTGTCGTGATTTCCGAAATCTCTCATACCTACAGTCGGCCGGCAGGTGTGGCCGAGCGGTTCTAGGCGCTTCAGTCTGGAACCGCACGACCGCTACGGTCGCAGGTTCGAATCCTGCGTCGGGCATGGATGTGTGTGATGTCCTTAGGTTAGTTAGGTTTAAGTAGTTGTAAGTTCTAGCAGACTAATGACCTCAGAAGTTAAGTCCCATAATGCTCAGAGCCATTTGAACCCTCAGTCGGGTAAGGTACCAAGAACTGCTTTGTACCTGGACATATTGATCTGAACAGGTTACGACGAGGGACAGGCCTGGAAACCCCAAGTCAAACATCGATAAATAAACGTGTAAATAGCTTCATATCAATAAAACAATGATTTATAATATTCGAGAATACGAGGGTAATGTACGCTTAATCGTCGGATGTGCTTTCGACATTACAAGCTGCAGGATTTTTTTTCATAAAGACACGGAAAACAAGTTAAAACGACATCTACTGCGTCAAATGAATGCAGTTTTTCCATATGCACAAGGAATCTTCAGAGTTTCTAAGGATAAGCAAAGCTCGCCGACTTTCTGAAAAAATTCTCTTCCTTCCGACAGTTTGGATGCAGACTACGCGTAACGCAATATTTCCGTAAATACCGGTCCCGAAAACTGGCGGTGTGTGATTAAATGTATTTTAATAACATCTTCACGAGAAGCAGTTTCACGTTAGCTGTCAGTCAAATATGAACAAGTTCGAAGGCGCTTGATAAAGTTTTCAACCTGTCTATAGAAATAAAAGTCGCATAATATATGTTGTAATAATTAAAATTAGTAAACTGCCAAATAATTGGAACTTCGATAGAAGTTCACACAAATACAGGTGTCCTTTCATCATATTACCCTTCAAATGAAATATGTACGGAATAATATGACTAGTGTTGAAAGATATATGAACTAAAAAAAGATGAGTGGGGCTCGATCCACCGATTACGGAGCCTGAACGCTGATCAAATGACCGCCGCCAGTGCGAGCCCAGCGTCGCAACACTGACGTGTAAAACTTCTCTTGCGATTGTCTCGAAATTGCCTAAGTAGTGTCCGCCTGCTTAGCTCTGTGGCAACGTGCTCGCCTCCCAAGCAAGAGGGCCCGGGTTCGATACATAGGCGGGTTGGAGATTTTCTCCGCTCGGGGACTGGGTTTGTGTTGTCCTAATCATCATTTCATCCTCATCACCAGCGAGCAAGTCGCCCAATGTGGCGTCGACTGAAATAAGACTTGCCCTTGGCGGCCGAACATCCCTTGATGGGGCCCCCCAGCCAACGATGCCACACGCTCACTTCACTACATTTCTGCCTAATTAGTACGCCTTACCACTTGTACATTATGTTGTCCTAATGCACTATTGGAGAGAAGAGAACCACTTGTATGAATATCAAGAGCTCAGATGGCAACCCAGTTCTAAGCAAAGAAGGGAAAGCAGAAAGGTGGAAGGAGTATATAGAGGGTTTATACAAGGGCGATGTACTTGAGGACAATATTATGGAAATGGAAGAGGATGTAGATGAAGACGAAATGGGAGGTAAGATACTGCGTGAAGAATTTGACAGAGCACTGAAAGACCTGAGTCGAAACAATGCCCCAGGAGTAGACAACATTCCATTAGAACTACTGATGGCCTTGGGAGAGCCAGTCATGACAAAACTCTACCATCTGGTGAGCAAGATGTATGAGACAGGCGAAATACCCTCAGACTTCAAGAAGAATATAATAATTCCAATCCCAAAGAAAGCAGGTGTTGACAGATGTGAAAATTACCGAACTATCAGTTTAATACGTCACAGCTGCAAAATACTACCACGAATTCTTTACAGACGAATGGAAAAACTGGTAGAAGCGGACCTCGGGGAAGATCAGTTTGGATTCCGTAGAAATGATGGAACACGTGAGGCAATACTAACCTTACGACTTATCTTAGAAGAAAGATTAAGAAAAGGCAAACCTACGTTTCTAGCATTTGTAGACTTAGAGAAAGCTTTTGACAATTTTAACTGGAATACTCTCTTTCAAATTCTGAAGGTGGCAGGTGTAAAATACAGGGAGCGAAAGGCTACTTACAATTTGTACAGAAACCAGATGGCAGTTATAAGACTCGAGGGGCATGAAAGGGAAGCAGTGGTTGGGAAAGGAGTGAGACAGGGTTGTAGCCTGTCCCCGATGTTATTCAATCTGTATATTGAGCAAGCAGTAAAGGAAACAAAAGAAAAATTCGAAGTAGGTATTAAAATTCATGGAGAAGAAGTAAAAACTTTGAGGTTCGCCGATGACATTGTAATTCTGTCAGAGACAGCAAAGGACTTGGAAGAGCAGTTGAATGGAATGAACAGTGTCTTGAAAGGAGAATATAAGATGAACATCAACAAAAGCAAAACGAGGATAATGGAATGTAGTCAAATTAAATCGGGCGATGCTGAGGGAATTAAATTAGGAAATGAGACACTTAAAGTAGTAAAGGAATTTTGCTATTTAGGGAGTAAAATAACTGATGATGGTCGAAGTAGAGAGAATATAAAATGTAGACTAGCAATGGCAAGGAAATCGTTTCTGAAGAAGAGAAATTTGTTAACATCGAGTATAGATTTAAGTGTCAGGAAGTCGTTTCTGAAAGTATTTGTATGGAGTGTAGCCATGTATGGAAGTGAAACATGGACGATAACTAGTTTGGACAAGAAGAGAATAGAAGCTTTCAAAATGTGGTGCTACAGAAGAATGCTGAAGATAAGGTGGGTAGATCACGTAACTCATGAGGAGGTATTGAATAGGATTGGGGAGAAGAGAAGTTTGTGGCACAACTTGACTAGAAGAAGCGATCGGTTGGTAGGACATGTTTTGAGGCATCAAGGGATCACAAATTTAGCATTGGAGGGCAGCGTGGAGGGTAAAAATCGTAGAGGGAGACCAAGAGATGACTACACTAAGCAGATTCAGAAGGATGTAGGTTGCAGTAGGTACTGGGAGATGAAGAAGTTTGCGCAGGATAGAGTAGCATGGAGAGCTGCATCAAACCAGTCTCAGGACTGAAGACCACAACAACAACAATGCACTATTAAAAGTGTACAAAATTTTAAGTCAATCCGGACATCGTCTCCTCCCCTTGGAAGTTGCCGTTCAATGTCCAGGCCATTCTCGAAGGTGCAGCGCTCTCCTAATCGAGCCGTTGTGCTGACAACATAACACTTCTCGCCGCCTTTAGTACCGGCATGTCCGCTTCTCGTGACATTTCGTGGTCACTTCCGCATGACTCAGAGGTTCTAGATACCTTTGATAAGACTGCGTAAACACCTGACCCGGCGGCTGGATCGGCAGTTCGTATCTTGCCGCTGAAGAGTCCGTTAAGCTCGTATCCGAATACAGCTGTTACCTCGCTTTGCTGGACCTGGAGTTTGGAACACTCATTGCGTGAGTTGCTGTTTAGGACGTTTCTGCCTCCGTTCGTCGGTTACTGATTGCAGCTTACGTAACGTTCACTCTCTGCTGCATATTTGGCTGTCGACTTTGTGTCGATCTTGCTTTCCAAACGCTTCCCGGTTCGCAGCAGTGAACTGCCCCGTTTGTGTCAGGCTACGACACGAAAGTTCTGTATGCTAAGAAAGACAGTGATCGCTGTTTCCACGCTAAACTCACAGGTTTCACGACGTTATGCGTTTGAACCTGATGCGTTGCTATTTCAGAAGGCTAATGCTTTTATAACGCCTGCCGATGCTCCAAACTCGGAGCCTCATTTCTAACATGTTTCCCTATAGCCTCCTCAGCGATGGATGACCGCGGGAGGCGTCACCTGGTTAAAACTACTCTCGGGGAAACAGTTTTTTTTTAATCCTTTCTCTTCCCCTTCAGATTTCCACTCAGCTGTATTCACTGATATTACATTTAAGTCAATAAACAAAGCTGGACGGCAAAGGTAAAAAGAAAGGACGTGAATAAACATTCTACTTGGAAAAAGCCAAAATATATCTTTGAGTGCTGTAAAATCATTCCGCTCATATCTTACACCCCGCCAACACTGCCTAGGGATCATAGCGTCAAGGTCACAACGGAGCGACGCAGTATTAGTCGTCCTACAAGTATCAATATTAGGACCATTACTTTTCTCCTTGTTGATGATGTTCTTGCTCGTTTGAAGTATCTTGCACTAACGTACTTCATTTATACCTAAGTCCTACAAACATGTGCACAGTAAACGCTGTGTACTGACTTACGTGTCTTACTACACTGGAAACAGAATACTGATGTGCAACTAAATCTATATAACATGAAAGCAATTTTATTCAGTCACAAAAACCTATTATATCTCAATTTAGACAATAGCTTCATTTCCTAACCTCAAACGGTACAGAAATAAATTGTTCTTACTCTACAAAGAATTGGAAATAATAGTGGGCCGTCATTTAGAGTGAACAGAACATACAACTTTAATCCGCAAGAAGGTATTAGTGTCTCTATATGTGCTACAGAGATGTAAAATAGTACTTTCTCTTGAGCTTGATAACATGTGGAGTCGCTGCTACGTCCACTTCCTCATTATGATTATGCATTCTTCAAGGACCATTGTGTAAGATGGAACCATATGTTCCAGAGAACTTTTCAAGTCTCAAGACATCGATGCTGTACATATGCAGACTGAAGCGACGAAGTTGGAGAGCTGCTGCAATACTGTTCGAATTTAGGGACAACACCAAGATAGCTGAGGCGAGAATGGGAATTTGGATCGATGAGGGAGGCGTGCTAGGGTAGTCCGTACAGTTATGCAAAGCTCCTGTGCCAAGGTGGCGTACTGGTTAACGCATCTGCCTGGTGAACAGTACAAATTTTCATTTGTAGCTTCAGTCTACGTATATATGTTACATAAGAGTCCACGCAAGATACGAGGGCTATTTGGAAAATAAGAAACTATAGGTCGCGAAATGGAAATCACAGGGAAAATCAAAACTTATTTGCAACGGTTAGTTAAACCTCCCAGCTGCTTCTCAACAGTCACCGCTCAGACGGAGACATCTGTCGTAGCGTTGTACCAACTTTTCAATTCCCTCGTTATAGAAGACAGCCGCCAGTACTTGACAATTTTCGACTATGGACCGCAGCTCGTTGTCTGTGTCAAAATATTGTCTTCGTAGCCAGAGGTTCATTTGAGCAGAGATGAACCTCAGGGGTAGCCAATTACAGGCTGTATTGTGGATGATCAAACACTTCCCATCGAAAATGCTGCGGGAGCATCTTCATTGCCCCTGCAGAGTGCGGTCGAGAATTGTTGTGTAGAATGAACCGCATGACAGTTATGTGGATTGCATAGCTTCAGGCGAAATCTTTCGCCAGGCCCTCATACTTGGCGGGAGACGCTAATTCTAGTCATCTTTACGTTCTCACTGCGAGCTCAGAACTGAAAAGAGCAACATGATGTGATCGACTAGCGTACTAGACACAGAGCCCAACGCATCTGTGCAGAGCTTCATCAGATTTTCACTGTATTTTCCATTTCGCGACCGATCGTTCCTTACTTTCCGAATAATCCTCATAGAACTGGTCATGAATGCTTGTGTGCAATACATTTGAACGTTCGTTTTTTCGATACTATCACTCCTGCCTATGTAGAATTATCATGGCTATGTGTAGATATATTTAAAAGTTATCACATTCCCTGTTGGCACTTCCGTCTGCTTAATCGTTGCACTTTCTTTTATTTATCTTCATCTCCAGCAGTGCAAAGGCTACTAGGAAAGTTCTGCAATATGACGCAACAATAAGTCGTAAGGGGCTGATTGTTGCTGTGTTCTGAGAATACTTCATACTTGCATTGTAACCGCTGTGCCAACTGTGTGTGGGCAGTCGTTCACTAGCAGGGTTAGTCCAAAGTGCTTGCTATGGCATCGTGGTCACAAAGTGAGATTCGGGCAGTTTTCCGGTACAAATTTAGCCGTGGTTTAAACATAGACCAGTGCTTTGAAGTAATGGCTCTTGCGCACTGCGAAGTGTGTCCACATCCTGTATCTCTATAAGGTGGTACAGAGAATTCCAAAGAGGAAATTTTACTCTAGAGGACGCTGAAAGGACGGGAAGTCCATGATCGTCAGATACGGAGGAAAACATTGATTCTGTGAGGAAAGCAGATAGAGGATACCTTTGTACTAAATGCACCAGCAATTTTTTCGATTCTGCATGATCATTTGTAAGTAAAGAAAATTTGTTGTCCCTGGGTGCCGCATAGACTGACGGAAGAGCAGATGACATAACGTTGACTTGGTGCCAGGAGATGTTAAAGAAGTTTTATAACGGACAGTCTCAGTATGTGAATAACATCGTGACAGGTGACGAGACTTGGCAGTACTGTTATGGCGTGCCGGCTAAGACTCAAAACAAATTTTGGGTCTTTGAAGATGACACTCCTGTAGCTGTCAGAAAATCCCGACCAGTAAAGAAAAAAGTGACAGCTGTCTTTTTCAAATCGAGTGAAATTGTAGAGCGTGATTTTTTGGACACATGGAAGAGAGTCGCAGCTAAGAGGCACACTGAGCAGTGCCTGCCCAAAGTCATCCACTCTTTGAAGAACCTTCGACGGAAGTCAAGAATGGACATTTGGCTCCTCCATCGCAACGACGCTCCAGCTCACCGCGCCGAAGTATGCACCGAAAATTTGCGGGGTGCAGGACTGATACGTCTTCAGCACCCTCCTTACAGTCCTTGGTCCTCGGTCCTTGTGACTTTGGACTGTTCCCACATGTGAAAATGAAGCTGAAAGGAGTGCACTTACCAAGTGATGAGGGCCACCTGAGGTCTTGGGACAATAAGTGTGCCTTACTCCCAACAGAAACTTGGGAGAACTGGTTTACGGATTGGTTTCGGAGGATGGAGAGCTGTATTCAATGCGGCGGAAATTACTTCGACAAAATTAAATAAATAAAGCTGTATTGCAAAACTTTCCTAGTACCTTTATCTGGGCAGATATTCGCCATTAACAAACAAACAAGCAAAATTTCTCTCTATACTGCTATACAACACAGTCACCTTTCATTATCTTTTTCTACGTCAGGAACCAGATTTTGGAATGATATTTTGCCAAACCTTAGAGCTATTGCACTTGTTTCCGGCATCAAAAGATTTAATGGTCCACCTTCTACTATAATAGCCGTCTCTTCCAGATGCTTGTCCTACAGCTCACTCTAGTTAGAGCTCTCCTATCCCTTCACATTTCCCTCCTCAATGATTACAGAGACCTCTATTCTCTCTCTTTCTCTTTTGTGACAATTACTACTGCTGTCACCTCAACCTTCACCTGCCATTATCCCTCCTGTGTCATATTTAACACAGCATCAAAAATTCTATACTAATATTATTGTTATTCTGAATGTCTGCTGTTATTATTATTATTATTATTAATCACTATTATTATTTTCATAGGTAATATTCACAATAACATGTTACACGTGTGCACAACTGTGCCACAAGTAAGCACAGAAATTAAAAAGCTGTACATGAAAGGCAAGGGTCCCAGGTTCGAATCCTAGGCTGGCATGCAGTTTGAATCCAACATGAAGTTTCAAATCAAAGCATACACGGCTTCAGAGTTAAAATTCATTCCTGATATTTACTAACAGATCTTGTGCTTACAGTTCGTTATCCAAAGTAAGAAAGGGCCAGAAGGCCCTAATCTGTTAGACTAAATTAAACAACAAATAAGGAAAATGAACATAAATTATTTGTATCTCTTGTGTGAAATCGTCTCTTATCTAAAATCCATTCGTTCCTCTCGAATTACTCTACGCTACAAATTTGTCCATCAACTATTCGTAAATAGTTCTTGTGATCAATTGCAATTCGCAAAGGAAATTTCCGAAAGCCGCAAGCAAATTTCCTCTTACTAGAATATAGGAGCAATTTTCCGCTCTCTGTGCATGTATGTAGAGGGTTTGGACAAAAATATGGAAACACCAAAAAGCGGAACACATGATCATGCCTAATGCGGAGTAGGAAAAACGTTCGCATTCAAAACCGCTTCCCGTCACCTGGGAATCGATAAATACAGGTCCTGTATGGGTTTCAGTCGAATCTTATACCATTCTTCCTGCAAAGTTGTCGCAAGTTCAGATAACCATGATGTAGGTGGATAGCCACCACGCACCACAAAGGCTCAAAATATTGAGATCCGGTGACATTGGTGACTAGGGGAGACGCGAAAATTAATCCTCGTGATCGAAAAATCACTCCTGAACTACGAGAACAATGCGAACATGGACGCCGTCGTCTTCGAACACAGCATCACCACTGAGGAACAGAGATTGTACTATGGAGTAGACCTGTTCAGCCAAAATAGTCACAATAACCCTTGGCAGTCATGAGACGTCAAAGTAACCATGGGGCCCATGGAATACCACGATATGGATGCTCAGATCATCATCGAACCCTTGTCATCTTTCACTCACGGGACGTAAACACGGCCGAAATTGGAAACATTGTGAAACAAGATTCTTCCGACCATTGCTCCCGCATGGCTCGGGTTTTATGGCTTCGGCGCCACATTTTTCTGTTACTGATATTTGTACCACTGATGTGTGGTGTTGGAGGATTCCAGCTCACCATGCAGTTCCCTGCTGATGGAGTTGCCTTCGTATTATGTGATGCTGACAGGGTTCGCGAGTGTGACATTCTGTTCTGCAGTGACTTCTGAAGCTGTCGACGTCTTATTTTTCTTCATAATCCTCTAGAATGATCGTCTGTCACCACTAATCAACACACAAATTCGTCCATGTTGATGTTTTTCCGCTTTCCCTGTACAGGGTATAAATCTTCGTTATGGTGCCTCTTGAAACACTGACCACTTCTGCCCCTTTCGTTACGGAAACACCCACCATACGAGCACCAACTATTTTCCACTTTCGAATTCACTTATCTCCGACGTAATGCCCTCATAACTACACAAAACACTTATTGAGGGCGTTCGTGATCAGATATTAAAGCGCAACGTTCAAGCTTGTCATGCATCTGCATTTATGTTCAGTCACGCATTTTTCACGCTGTTTCCATATTTTTGTCCAGCCATGTATCTCCGAATACGGGGTGTCACGAAACGTAAGTGAAAAATATTGGTTGGCCGTGGTGGCCGAGCGAATTTAGGCGCTTCAGTCCGGAACCGCGCGACAGCTACGGTCGCAGGTTCGAATCCTGCCTCGGGCATGGATGTGTGTGTGATGTCCTTAGGTTAGTTAGGTTTAAGTAGTTCTAAGTTCTAGGGGACTGATGACCTCAGATGTTAAGTCCCATAGTGCTCAGAGCCATTTGAACCATTTTGAAAAATATTGTATGCTTCAGTATATACAGTAATACCAGTTTGACCCGCGTAATAGCTGCAGTATATTTCCTGCATAATTATTGTTAATGTTTCAATACTTTTCAGTATGAGAATGCCACTCGGATGTTTTTACGAGATGGCATTAAACAAACATAGGTTCTGTACTTTTATTTTCTATCCAATCCACTATTTTTTTTCCTTGTGATATTTTTAAACGTTCTACTTCCACAAAGACGTCCCGGTATCCCAGTAACGAGTTCTCAAGTTTTGAATACTTCTGTTGAAAATAAACATAGTTGCTAAATATGTTCAATGTGAATAACAAAAGCATACAATTCGTGAAACACTAACAGGTACAGTATCTAATGTCAAATTTATGGGAGAAGTATCTCAGCCTTTTGAAATAAAAACTGGTGTTGGACAAGGTGATGGTTTATAACCTTTACTGTTTAACTGTGTTCTAGAACAAATTGTAAGGAACTGGAATTCGGAGCTAAAAAATCACAAAATTGAACCAATAACTCTGGGAAGGAAAGCAAATGGAAGTAAGGTAAACTGCTTGGCTTTTGCGGGTGATTTCGCAATACTTTCAGAAAACCTGACAGAAGCAGTTACTCAAATAAACATTCTGGAAAAATTAGCAAACAGAACTGGTCTCAAAATTTCAGCTGAAAAAACAAAATTCATGACAAATATAAAAAATGCACCAAAATACATAGAAACACAAATAGGTAAAATAGAGCGAGTAAATAAATTTAAATATCTTGGAGAAACTATACAACAGAATGGACTAGAAAAATCTGCAATAGATGTAAGAATCAACAAAATGGAAAGAGCACATAGTTTGACCAAAAATATTTACAACAAGAAATGTATATCTAGAAAAACAAAACTAAAACACTACACTACAGTGGAACGACCACAATGTTTATATGGGTCTGAATGCCTAACGATGAACTATAAGATGGACAAACTAGGGGTACTGGAAAGAAGGATTATTAGAAAAAAATGGGTGCAATGAAAACTGCAGATGGTTGGAAAATAAGAAGTAATGAGGAGATCTACAAAAATATAGATTAATCTTTTTTGGACATCTCTACCGAATGGATGGAAATAGACTAACAAAACAAATACTCCTACATTTCTGGAAGAAGAAATCGACAGTAGCATGGATTACAGAAGTAAGAAAAGATCTTGAAAGAAACAACATCAAAGAATCAGAAATAGCAGAAAGAAACCGTTTGAAAAACAAGATACTAAATTTGGAAGGCTTTCAAAGCAGAAGAAATAAAAAGTCGGGAACAACATGGACAGAAAAAAGGAAGAGACTTCATGGGGAGAAAATGAGGGAATACTGGAAAAATAGGAAACAACAAAGGAAGAAGAGGAACTGAAGTTGTTAACGTGATCCTAGTTGGTCAATACGATTGTAAAAAACAGCATACGATGTTGCTGAAGGTGTTGAAGATTGTAATTTTTTTAAACGTCTTGTTAACTGAGCCACGGAGATAAAAAAAAACATTTTAATTATGCTCTTACTATCGAGACATAAATATCTGGTACATTTAGTGGTAAGTCACTCGTAATTATTTAAAAAAACGGAATTATTCCGTTCTCGAACTGTAAATCTCTATGGGTATGAAGAAAAAGTAAGTGATAGTTCTTGTAGCAATAATTTATGTCACATTTTGTTCATTTTCTCTACGACATTCATCCCATTCACAAACCACAGGATTTTACCTGTGATCTGATGAAATTTGAGCAGATAGTAAATATGAAGTACCATGTCTTTGAGAATAAGTTAAAAACGGGTCACCTATTTACAAGAGGAATGAAATCTCTAGATATTTGCGCAGTAAAATGTCGCAATCGAGCAATAGTAGCGATGGCGCTAAATGCGTATCTACTTCAGGCTGACGTCGTAGCAGGGCTGTTAACAGCAACACGTGACGAGTTCCAGAGCACTCAAAGCAGTATGATGTATTCTCGGAAAGGATTTCTCATAGATTAGACGAGCTGTAGCAAACTGCGCCCACGTGGATATTCACTCGCCTTTTTGTTAAAACCATTGCCGCTTCAACAGACATAAAGCTGAGCATTTCAAAACATTTACAGTGTAGCTGAAACTCTTTCCAAATTTAACGGCTTTCTGGGCAGCTGTGTAGTTCGGTGTGTAACTAGAGTCAACAATAGCTCAACGGTCGCGTAAAGCAGAAACGATTGTAGGCACTGAGAAAGGCCATTTACTAGCGCCACAATACAACCGTAAAAGTAACACACAATAAACTCAATGCTATACCAAAAAGAGTGGGTCAGTCTTTCTCAAAAATACAAGGCGACGTCGTCGTTACGTGAGTGGACGAGCTGATTTTACCTCGAGAAAACTGCAGACGAGGAGGCCCTTTGACACCTATAGTGCTCAGAACACAAATATGTACAATTTAAGTACATATTCCGTTATTACACACGCTAGAACACTGGCGGCACAAAAATCACAACACCACGAAGGAGTTGTGCGACATAGCCAAAAGTTGGTAGGCGTGTTTCTACATCTAAAAGATGATTTCTATTCAAATTTCTGGCCAGTCGCGTAGCAGTGGTTGCAGTAGCGCAAATCAGATAATGAACGTTAGTTACCTTTGAGATTGGATGTGGCGAATTGATGTTAGTCAAGAATGACTTCAAGGTGACAAATGCGCCATTATCAACACCTCGCTGAGTTTGAACGAGGTCGCGTAGTAGGGCTGCGAGAGCTGGATGTTCCTTCTGCGACACTGCAGAAAGACTTGGCAGGAATGTAGCCATTGTGCAGAACTGCTGGCAGCGAAGGTCACGAGACTGTACGGTAGCAATAAGACCGGGCTATGGACGGCCACGTGGTACTACCAAGAGGAAAGAGCATCGTGATCGGCGCATGGCTCTGAGTGTCGTACTGCATCTGAAGCAGCAGTTCGAGTAACAGTTGGCACTACAGTGTGACGGAACAGACTGTTACAATTCAGTTACTTCTGAGACAACCCCTAGGCAGACGTTCTGCGGTCTGCATTCCACTGACCACAAACCACCGCCATTTGCGACTTTAGTGGTGTCATGGGAGACCTTACTGGGCGACAGGATGGGGGGTCTGTTGTGTTTGCTGATTAAAGCTGGTTCTGCCTCGACGCCAGTAATGCCCATGTGTTGGTTAGAAGGAGAACAGTTGAGCGCCTGCAACCAGCCTGTCTGTGTACTAGACACATTGGACATATACCTGGAGCTGTGGTCTGGGGTGCGAGTTCGCATCGCAGGAGTAACACTCTTGTGGTTATCACAAGCACTCTGACTGCAGATTTGTTTATCAGTCTCGTGATTCGAACTGTTGTGATGCCATTCATGGACAGTATTCCAGGGGGTATTTTCCAACAGGATAACGCTCGCCCACTTACAGCTGTTGTAACCCAACAAGCTCTACAGAATGTCCAACGTTCGCTTGGCCCACTCGATCACCAGATTTGTCTCCAATTGAGCTCATATGTGACATCATCGGACGATAACTCCAGCGTCATCCACAAACAGCATTAACCATCCCTGTCTTGACCCACCAAGCGATACAGGCATGGAACTCCATCCCACAAAATGACATCCGGCACCTGTACAATACAATGCATACACGTTTGCATGCTTGCATTCAACATTCTAGCGGTTACACCGGTTATTAATGGCTTATCCTATTCTTACATTAATCTGTGACCCTTCAATGTTAAGCAATTACATACGATACCTGTTGTTGTTGTTGTGGTCTTCAGTCCTGAGACTGGTTTGATGCAGCTCTCCATGCTACTCTATCCTGTGCAAGCTTCTTCATCTCCCAATACGTACTGCAGCCTACATCCTTATGAATCTGTTTAGTGTATTCATCTCTTAGTCTCCCTCTACGATTTTTACCCTCCACGCTACCCTCCAATACTAAATTGGTGATCCCTTGATGCCTCAGACCATGTCCCACCAACCGATCCCTTCTTATTGTCAAGTTGTGCCACAAACTCCTCTTCTCCCCAATCCTGTTCAATATCTCCTCATTAGTTATGTGATCTACCCATCTAATCTGCAGCATTCTTCTGTAGCTACACTCCATACAAATACTTTCAGAAACGACTTGCTGACACTTAAATCTATACTCGATGTTAACAAATTTTTCTTCTTCAGAAACGCTTTCCTTGCCATTGCCAGTCTACATACCTAGACAAATGTATTCCGGAAATGTCATTACTCTAATTATTTTTTGGTGTTGCGATTTCTTTTCTGTCAGTGTTCATATATTTCATAGCTGGATTTTTTTAAAGATTGTCGTGTTGTCTTTAGAAATTTTAACTGTCGTCTCCACGTTCGAATACTCAACGAGGAACTGTATTCGTGTTGACAAAAGACGTCTGAAAATAAGACCTGCGCATCGATCTAACTTTCATTGTTAGAGTAATTTATCAAGAGTATAACTGTAAGGTAAGGTGGTCAAAGATTTCTAGTGGAAATGTCAACCAAATGACTATTCAGGTTAGTGTCTAGAATTTATGAACCTGGAGAGATACCATAGGACTCCCAGAAGAATATCATTCATACAGTCCCGAAGATAGCAAGCATATAAGTGTGACATCTGTCGTACAGTCAGCTTAACAGCTCATCCAAGTTGTTGTCATGAACGAAACTCCGTACGAACAGGCCTCGGAAGGCCCAACGGGGTACTGACCGACCGCCGTGTCATCCTCAGCCAACAGGCCTCATTGGATGCAGATATGGAGAGCTATGTGACATCACACCGCTCTCCCAGCCGTTGGCAGTTTTGTGACCGGACTCGCCACTTCTCAAAAAAGTAGCTCTTCAATTGTCTTCGCAAGGGCTGAATGCAACCCGCTCGCCAACAGCGTGTAGCGATGCAAGAGGCACCAAATTTGTTATAAAAGTCGGTAAATTACTCAACGGACAGTATTTTTTAGTACAGGTATTTCGTTCATTCCAAGCAAGTGTCGATTCGTGACGTTATCGTCCAGACACGAGTTGACTGTAATCTGAATCCGCTTTAGCAAACTAATGATTTCTCTCAGGCGATAAAATTTTATTTATTATGAAATACAAGTTCTTGAAGTTTATTCAGAATCGGAAATGTTTAATTGGTATTTAAATGTTTAATTAGTATTTACTATTAGTATAATGTTTAATTCTAGGCGCTCAGGCCGGAACCGCGGGACAGCTACGGTCGCAGGTTCGAATCCTGCCTCGGGCATGGATGTGTGTGATGTCCTTAGGTTAGTTAGGTTTAATTAGTTCTAAGTTCTAGGCGACTGATGACGTCAGAAGTTAAGTTGCATAGTGCTCAGAGCCATTTTAATGTTTAATTAGTATTAGTATTTAGTATTTATTTGTTCAATATAAAGGTGTCTTGTATTTTTTATGGAAAAAAATTGAGAATTTACGTGTGGCTTTTACTCTGAGACGAGTTATCACTTAGAGTGCTAAAAGTGCGCGTGTACAGTTCGCTGACCTATGTGGTGAATTTTATTTTGTGATCTTGACCCGAATGGAGAGTAAATCCATTTTCATTTGAACTTTACGCGAGATAGACACATCACGTTATTACAGAAGAGTTGTTTAGCCCATTAGGGAAAACAAACTTGCGCGCTCGATTTGAAATACGCCACACGCCAGTGCGTGATCGAGCTGTCCAGTAAATCGAGTACAATAATTGCAAATGCGTTTGGACTTAATGCACGAAGTTGGAAATTAATTTTGAAACAAGTGCTGACTTTGACAAAAAATGAACCGAAAGTTTATTCAAAATATCGAGGTCCAGTTTCAATTGAGCCACGTATCATGTTGTTGATTACGTTGCCTAGCAACACTGTGAAGCAGCTTAATTAATCGTTAGAACGGTATGCGACTAGGCCCATTACACACACAAGATGTTACACGAAGTTTGCTGACTGCATGAGAGTATGAGTGTTTTCCTTTCCATAATTGCTAATAAACCAGCGGTTTCAAAAGTTAAATAATCAACTGTTGTGTAACTTCATTGATTGTCCTACATCACTACGGAACTTATTGTATCGTGTCCCTTCACAAGAGATCTCAAGAAGCCGGGGTAAACAAGAAGAAGAAAAAGACTAAAGAAGAGGCATCGGCATAAGCGCTCGCCAGAGTCGCACGGTCACCCATCCAAATGCTAGCAAAGCCGGCAGCGCTCAACTTCGGTTTCGGTGATCTGACGGGTGCAGGTGTTAGCACTGTGGCAAGGCCACCTTGTTGATATGAATATTATAAGGAATAATGGAAAAGAAAATGCAAGATCTATCAGATGATGATCTGATTGGCTTTAGAAAACGTTAGGGCGATGGACATAGTTCTCACGTTGCGCTTGATAGTGGAAAAAATTTTTTTTAAAAAGGTCAGAACCCATTCTGCCTAAAAAAGCATTCTATGATCTAGAATGGTGCCAAGTTGTTTGAAATTCTGAGAAAAATCTATGTTAGCTGTGTCGAAGGACAAATAAGTTGCTATATGCACGAGAATCAAGAAGAAACCATAACAATGGAAGAGAAATAGAGAAGTATTTCTCCACTACTGTTCAATCTGTTCACTGTAGAAACAATGACGGAAATACACGGTTCATCACATTAATGTGAGCACCAGCTATGTTCCACGTTAACGTGCAATAACCAAGTACAGACAGCAGGCGGTACCACTAGCACTGGAGGGTATTTAAAGTGGGTTCTGGGGGAGGATGGGGAGGAGGGGAGCGGATTAACAGTGTTCTTTGTCGTGGTGTGTAAACGGGGCGATTTATCTGACCTCCGCCGGCCGTTGTGGCCAAGCGCTTCTAGGCGCTTCAGTCCGGAACCGCGCGACTGCTACGGTCGCAGGTTCGAATCCTGCCTCGGGCATGGACGTGTTTGATGTCCTTAGGTTAGTTAGGTTTAAGTAGTTCTAAGGTCTAGGGGACTGATGACCTCAGTGTTAAGTCCTATAGTGCTCAAAGCCATTTGAACCATTTATCTGACGTCCAAAAGGGCAAGATCGCTGGCTTTGAGCCAAGAGGATGCATTTCCGAAATGGCTAAGGCTGTAAACTACTCGGGTGCCACTCTGATTACAGTATAATGTGAAGGTAAAGTGACTGCATCCAAAACTGGCGCCGAGGCAACTGTGGGCCATAGATGAGATGGGTGAACGATGGCTGTGGAGATGCCTATGGGCGAAAAGAGGCGCAAATGTTGAGTAACTGACATCCCAGATTAAGCAAGGGGCTGCATATTGGCCTCCGCAAGAGGTACATGCTGGTACAACTGGACGTCCACTGAGTGGTGACAGGTGGGGTTTACAGATGTATCACGTTTTATACTACATCAGACAGATGGCCATTGGCGTGTAACCTCCTGCTGCAATCGTTGGCAGGGCCGACGCCGGAGGAAGGAGCTTTGTGGTCCGGGAAACGTTTTCGTGGCATTCTGTGGGTATCTCGACATTCTGGAAGGCGCAGTGGATCAACATAAGTATGCATCTATCCTTGGGGACCATGTCCACCACCCCTACAGGCAGTTTGTTTTTCCTTGGCACGATGGCATATACAAGCAGGACAATGCAACATGTGACACAGCTTGCAATGTTCGTGTGTGGTTTGAAGAGCACCAAAATGATTTTACCGTACTCCCCCGGCCACAAAACTCCCCAGGTATAATCCAGTCGAGAATCTGTGGGACCACGTCGATCTGGCTGACCGGGCCAAGGACCCTCAACTGAGAGGTACCGGAGTCCGCACGGCTCCACATCCATGTCGGTACATCCCAGAAACTCCTTGACTCCTCCTCCACGTCTCGCTACGGTCCGTGCTTCAAAATGTGGTTATTCAGGCTTTTGGCAGGTGGTCATATTAATGTTACTGGAGAGTGTACACGGATGGTGAAAAATAGATGAACTGGAATAGTAGATACAAAACCCTATTTTTCAATGGAATCTCCGTTCAGTCGACGGCCTTACACCACCTTACGGTTAGGGCCTGCATGCCCGTATCGTACGAGACTACTGGTCGACATCGGACCCAACGTCTTGTTGCATCAACAACCTCCCCATCATACACGTGTTGCTTCCCACGCAATGCATCCTTCATGGACGTCGAAAGGAACGAGATCTGGGCGGTAGGGTGGATGAGGAAGAACAGTCAATGAAATTTTGTGAGCGCCTTTCGGGTGTGCAGAGCTGTGCGTGATCTTGCGTTGTCATGGAGAAGGAAGAGTTCGTTTGGAATTTTGTGGCGACGAACACTCAGAAGTCGTTTCTTCAGTTTTCTGAGGATAGCACAATACACTCTGGGGTTCATCGTTGCACCGTGAGGGAGGACATCAAACAGAATAACCCCTTCACCGTCCCAGAAGACTGTCGCCATTACTTCGCCGGCTGAGGGGGTGGCTTTGAATTTTTTTCTTCGGAGGAGAGGGAGTGTGGCACCACTGCATGAATCACCGTTTTGTTTCCGGCTCGATGTGACGAACCCATGCCTCATCGGCCGTGACGATGTTCGACAAAAAGTTGTCACGATCCGCCTTGTAACGCGCAAACAGTTCCGCACAGATGGTCCTTCGTTGCTGTTTATGGTCTTTTGTTAGGCGGCGAGGAACGCAGCAGGTACACACATTCCAGTACCCTAACTGGTGGACGAGTGTGTCAGCACTGTCAAGAGAGATGCCCAGTTGAGCAGTGAGATGTTTGTTTGTGATCCGTCGATCACCTCGAATGAGAGTGTCCGCACGTTCCAGCATTGCAGGGATCACAGCTCTGTGCAGCGGGGGACAGACAGGTTTGCGCGACTGTGTTGCGATGGCAACAGACGCCTCGCCGAAAGCCTCGCCGTGCTTTCGTTCACTGCCACGCCCCCTTAGACATTCTGCAAGCGCCTCTGAATATCTGCAATGCTCTAGTTTTCCTCCGGAAGGAACTCAGTGGCAGCCCTCTGCTCGAACGCACCTCCGTTACTGACGTCACTTTGAAGGCAACCTGTAGCGCCGCCATCATCAAACTATAGGAGCTGAAGCGAGAATATTACACGATGTCCTACAAGCAATTCCGCATTTTTTCAACCGCAACTGGACGAGAAAAAATGTGTTGCATTACTTATTGAATGGCCATTGTATTTCGACCATCGACTTTATTTTACTATCAAACAGGAAACCTGATCCACTAAATTCAGGTCTCTTGCCTAATCGAGTTCGTTTGGTACCACCCAATTTTATTCGACAATATTCAGGTACCTTTGTTTGACTTTTTTTGGTGTTCATCTCATACTTCTTTTAAAGACGCTATTGACCTGTTCAACTGATGTTCCTACCCTTTGCCATCTTTGACAGATGTATAATATCATAGACAAATCTTAAGACTTACTACTCCCTTTCCATTTTTTATATCAATAAGAAACCAAACATCCATTTCCTATCATTAGTTCATTACGACAAAGTACAGAGTTTAAGATTCTCTGCAATTTGTGTAATTTTTGTAGTAAAGATTTGAGATATATCACAGACTGTGTCTGTGCTGTTTTACTGTTGCGCTCATGTGTTGTAATATGTACCTCCTTGTTCGTTTCTATCTTTGTTTGTCCAATCATCCTCAGACAACCTACAGCATCTTTTGTTCGTTTACCCTTCGTATATTTCCTGTACTCGTTACAGCCTTCGTAAAATAGTATATAGATCTAATTGACGTATAGTCTTTGCATTCTTTTGCGTTGCACTTTTTTTGATAAAAGTACGCTGTTTTATATTTATATATTAATTTTATTGACACGGAGAAGGCATTTGATAGAGTGGACTGGAGTATATTACCAAGAATCTTAAAAGATGTTGGCATATATTCGAAATAAATAAATTTTGTAAAGGAGAAGTACACAAAGCCCGAAAATGATAGAGTGGGGAGTGAGATTAACATTGGAAGGGATGAAGGCAAGGATCCCCACTACCACCGAAGCTATTCAAATTTTTTGGAGGAGACTGATAGGTAAGACTATGGAAGAGAAAGGAGAAATTCAAAATACTCGGATAATCAAGCAGTACTGGACGTTTCAGAAGAGGACCTGCAGCAGATGCTGAAGAGTATCGAAAGAAGGGACGATATATATGAAATGCAGTTAAATACAGGAAAGACATAAGTGTGAGAATAAGCGAGATTGAAGCGAAAGCTAACATACTCTTAGATCGGAAAAAGATATAACAAGTGAAATCCTTTATGTACGTGGCAAGTTTAATGCCGTGGAACGAAGCTATACGGAAGAAATAAGGAGGAAAATGTCTACGGGAAAAAGAGCATTTGAGAAGGTCAAGCAGTTACTAAGAGCTGGAGAAGTTCCAAAGGTACTGAGGAAAAGATTTTCTGAATGTTGTGACTGGAATTTAGTGTTATACAGCAGTGAATCATGGACAGTTAAAATTGAAGACGAAAGATATTTAGAAAGTTTTGAAATGTGGCAATGGAGGAGAATGCTTACGGGAAGGAGAATGCTTACGGGAAGTGACTGAAGAACTTAAGAATGAAGAAGAAATGAAAAAAAAATAAGGAAAGAAAGAAAATTATTATAAGAGATCAGAAAGACGAATAAATCTTGGTTGGGACTTATATTGCGTATGAATTGTCTGCGACGGAAGATTCTACAGGGAAAAGTGAAAGGAATGAGAGGAAGAGGTAGGAATCGGAATGACGGACGACACGAGAAACGGGCGTACACACAAACTGATGAAGGAATGTGCTCATAAAGGGGAAGCGATGGAGAGCCTCCAGTTGAACCCTGTCATAACACAGGTACACTAAAGAAAGGAGGAGAACGTATGTTGTCCGCCTCGCGCGAGGCCCAGGAGAAAGACAGGCCGCGGCGCGTATGTCGCAAAGGTAGGCCTGAACTCGCAACCTGTTAACTCGCAGCTGGGCGTGTAAATACTGACGAGAATTGCATCTTCCACTGGACTCTGCTATTATGAAGTCTTACTGATTAACAGTACTACAGCAAAATTCAATTCAAGATCAGTACTCGATATAAATGGTATACCGGCTTGTTTATAGCATTTAGTCTCTTCTGCTTAACAGTATTCATCACATGCTGGAAGTGGTGCCTTATGCAACTTATAATTATTTTAGTATGATTTTATTTTATTGTACGCCAATACAGCTGTAACAAATTATAAGTAGGCCCATGGACTTCACATTATAGGACTAATAACACTAAGATTCCATAATAGCGGATTCCAGCAGAAGATTCAGTTTTTGTTTGTACGGACACGCCTAGTTACGAGTTAACAGGTGTAGAAACGTAGTTTGCTGATTTGAGCGAGCGAGGGAGTGCAGGACTACCTTCGTGACGTTCGCGCCGCGACCTGTCTTTCTCGTAGGCCTCGGCCTCGCGCAAGTAACGTGTCGTTAAGCTGACCAGGGCGACACCGAGGTGTTACGATGTGTCACCGGGTCGAAGTTTTACGTTTATGGCGGGCTACGTACGCCTGGTGACGTAAGACCGACCACGCCATGGCCTAGTTCACGCGACCTGACTCACCAACAGCGCCCGTTCAAATTCCACGCTGATGGCGTCCCACTGCTTACGACCGTTGTCCAAGTGGACGGTGGAATCGATTACTCAGCTTTACACTCTCCCTGCTACGGCTCTCGTACTACACACGGTGAACATTAATAAAACCGAAAAACTGCAGGGACGGATTCCTGACTGGAAATCGAGGAGGAAAAGGTCCTATCAATATGCGCCCGGAAATGCATCGTTGGCGCTGACGAATGACAGTTCCTATGACCACGTGCTGTGTATTCCTTGTGTGTTGCAGGCATTGTGATTGACGCAGCGTACTGTAAGCAGCAGAATGGTCCGATATTCATGTCGGGAACAATCCGAGATGGTGTTTGTGAAAGGCCAAGCAGATGGAAACGATCGAGAGGCGGAACACGGTCCTCTGGGTCTGGTGTACAAACTGTCCGCCGCCTCCCTGCACTTTCGTCTGTGTGAAAGGACCCGTGAGCACACAAACGCCCAAAATGGGATTGAAATGTTGGGTGATGAGGTCGGTGTCTGTGATGGTACTTGTTTTAGTATAGCCGCGCTGCCTCTCGATCGTTTCCATCTGCTTGGTCGTACACAAACACCAGCTTGTTCCCGACGAGTCGGCCGCTGTGGCCGAGCGGTTCTAGGTGCTTCAGTCCGGAACCGCGCTGCTGCTACGACCGCAGGTTCGAATTCTGCCTCGGGCATGGATGTGTGTGATGTCCTTAGGTTAGGTTAAGTTTAAGTAGTTCTAAGTCTAGGAGACTGATGACCTCAGATGTTAAGTCCCATAGTGCTTAGAACCATTTGAACAATTTTGTTCCCGACGTGAGTACCGGACCATTTCGCTGTTTCAGTGCGCAGCGTAAACCACACACCCTGCAACACACAAGGAACACACGGCCCGTGGTCAAAGGAACCGTAGCGGCGATGCATTTCCAAACACATGTTCATAGGAACTTTTTTCCTCCGTTTACAGTCAGGAATCCGTCCCTGCAGTTTGTCGATTTTATTAATGCTCACCCTGTCTACGGGAAATGAACGTTGCATAGCTACGCTCAGTGGCTAAAAGTCATGGGAAGATCCTGGATGTGATGGCGATCGTCGTCTGCTAAATCTGGTAGTACTGAGTTCCTCACTCCAATCGGTGGCGATATGACTCACGATAGACCGTCTGCCATTCTGCATTGCTCTGCAGAAGCGTGGAACAATCCTAGGCTAGGATTCTTTTACCAATTTGAAATCGTCTACGCCGGTCTCTATTTATGAATCGTCCGATACCATTTTTGTTCGGATTTCCGCGGTCCATGACGTTTCGTGGGGGATCTTGGTTTATCTTTGCATTTATCTGTTATCATTATTTATTTATCTTTCTGATGAATATGAGTACATTCGGCACGCTTTTTGTGCAAAAAAAAAAATGTTCAGTATAGAAAGCTAATCATCCTGAAACCATTTACGTTGAGTTTAATAACAAATAAATAAACTGTTATATCTTGTAAAGTAAAAATAATTAAATGAACCGAATTACAGCATAAACACAAATTAGATGGAAAACTTTATATTACACAAAGAACACTTACTTCGATCTAAATATTCAGAAATATATCTTTAGTGTAATGTTATCTGTGGAAGCGTGATCGAGCCGAAATGGCGTAATTGGTTATTTGCTATACATGAAGTCGGTTTACTGTGGTTGAAGGAATGAGACATATTCAACGCAGTCTGTTCACAGTCGTAATAATCAAAATATTGTAAGAATGATGATTATTTTATGTGACTATGTATTGTGTACGTGAAGAAATGAGAGGGCGACCTTACGGTCTCTGAAATTCAGTTCGGAACGAGACTTCGCAGTGTATCTACCCACAAAAGATGTAATGCGCACTAGTCGGAACATTCCGAGGAAAAGGGCTCTAAAGTTTTACGCGCAGCTCGTATACCGGTTAAGTTACACGCTCGGCCAGCAAAACGAAATGGCTACGCCTGCCACGGGGACTTTCCAGCTTCGATCCAACCTTTGGCTAACTTTTTATTTTGTTTTTTAATTGTATCAAAAATTGTAACTACTTTTCAATAAAGTTAATAACCTAAAATATTATCAATTAAATCACAAAGAATTTTATTTTATTTAAGACTGTTACAGCCAATTGACATAATTAATGTGAATTACAATTAATATGCTCTTTTCAAAAAGGTGAATAATTTCAAAAGCAATTCTAATGTAAGTAAATTAAAGCTTTAATTACCACTATAACAAAATTTCGGATAGGGTTTTATTTATATAAATATCTTCTCAATATCGTCTTTAATTTTCAGTTTCGTATTATACATACAAGCACCAGAATGACAATTATCATAAAAACATTGCAAACAAAAAATATTTTGACATCTTGCACAATTAATGAGGGTCGATTGTTAACATGCACAACCTTCATTTAAAAGAGTTGTTGGAAAACATACTCCATTAACATTCATGAAAACTTCTCTTACATCAGTGAGGCTAGAACGTTACCAGGTATACAGGATCATTTCATTAAAAATTGACTATAGCAGCTGATGATGCACTTCTTTTTGAGTCATCAGTCTTCTGCCCAGTTTGATGCGGCCCACCAAGAATTTCTCTCATGTGCCAACCTTTTCATCTCAGAGCAGCAACTATTACCTATGTCCTCAATTATTTGCTGGATGTAATCCAATCTCTGTCTTCCTCCACAGTTTTTGCCCTCTACAGCTCCCTCTAGTGCCATGGAAGTCGTTCCCTGATTTCTTAACAGATGTCCCAGCGTGCTGCCCCTTATCCTTGTCAGTGTTTTCCACGTATTTCTTTCCTCTCCAATTCTACGCAGAACCTCCTCATTCTTTGCCTTATCAGTCCACTCAATTTTCAACATTCGTCTGAAACAAAACATCTCAAATGCGTCGATTCTCTTCTGTTCCGGTTTTCCCACTGTCCATGTTTCACTACCACACAATACAGTGGTCCAAACGTACATTCTAAGAAATTTCTTCCTAAATTAAGACCTATGTTTGATACTAGCAATCTTCTCTTGGTCAACAATGCCCTTTTTGCTAGTGCTAGTCTGCTTATTTTGCTGGCTAGGTAGCATAATTCCTTAACTTCATCTACTTCGTGACCATCAATCATGATGTCAAGTTTCTCTCTCTTCTCATTACTGCCACGTCTCAAAACTTTCATCTTTTTCGATTTACTCTCAATCCATATTCTGCAATCATTAAACAGTCCATTCTATTCAGCAGATCATGTAATTCTTCTTCACATTCACTCAGGATAGCAATGTCATCAGCGAATCATATCCTTGATACCCTTTCACCTTGAATTTTAATTCCACTCCTGAACCGTTCTTTTATTTTCATCATTGCTTCTTCGATGTGCAGATTGGACAGTAGGGGCGAAAGGCAACATACTTGTCTTATACCCTTTTTGATCTGCGCATTTCGTTCCCGGTGAACGTCATCTACAGCGTGTGTAGTGCCAACAGTAAAATTCGGAGGCGGTGGTGTTATGGTGTGGTCGTATTTTTCAAGGAGAGGGCTTTCAAAATGGTGCAAATGGCTCTGAACACTATCGGACTTAGCATCTGAGGTCATCAGTCCCCTAGAACTTAGAACTACTTAAACCTAACTAACCTAAGGACATCACACACATCCATGCTCGAGGCAGGATTCGAACCTGCGACCGTAGCGGTCGCGCGGTTCCAGACTGAAGCGCCTAGAACCGCTCGGTCACACTGGCCGGCCGAGACCTTGCACCCATACTTGTTTAGCGTGGCACTAACACAGCACAGGCCCACATTGATGTTTGAAGCACCCTCTTGCTTCCCACAGCAGAAGAGCAATTCGAGGATGGCGATTGCATCTATCAACATGATCGACCATCTGTTCATAATGCACGACCTGTGGTGGAATGGTTACACTAGAATAACATCCCTGTAATGAACTGGCCTGCACAGAGACCTGACCTGAACCCTATACAACACCTTTGGGATGTTTTGGAACGCCGACATCGATACCTCTCCTCAGCGCAGCACTCCGTGAAGAACTGGCTGGCATTCCCCGAAAAACCTTCTAGCAGCTGATTGAGCGTAAGCCTGCGAGAGTGAAAGCTGTCATCAAGGCTAAGGGTGGGTCAACACCATATTGAATTCCAACATTACCAATGGGGGGCACCTCGAACTCTTAAGTCAGTTTCAACCAGATGTCCAGATACTTTTGATCACATAGTGAAGTTCTAGTTCACAGTGTATCGACAGCAATACGACACCAGTACGTGTCTCTATTGGACCGCCCGGTGCAACAGGGAGTGCTTACTGCTGCAAGCAAATCTGTCGTAGTACTGTAAGATGGCAAGAACTATGCCCCTTACATGAAGTCATTAAAGATCACCTAACTCACGTTGAGCGAACAGTGGGGCTGAACAAAAATGACTGGCAAGGCACAGTGCATCTTGTAGAGGATATAGTATGGACGAATTGGAATAATTAATGTCGTGTGATGGTTTTAAAGTAATCCACATGACATGAAAACTTTGTGGAAATGCGTCGATTTACTGGAGGCTAGTTTATCCCAGGGAAGTATTCGAGTTGACCGTGACCGACTGGGGAGCGCCGATGGGAAGCGACAATAGGCAGCTTAGGGCGGCTCAAGCTCTGAGAAAGCGGTAACGGGGCGCGGCCTCCAGCTGCCTTAAGATGAGTGACAGTGAGTGGGTGGATGACCCCATGCTGGTGTACCGGGAAGCAGACGGAGAACTTGTACGCCTGTTGATAAACGTCCGTCTTCCCGTTTTCAGTGAAACATGCGAGTAAGCCGCACAAAGCTACGGTGGAGCGGTTAACAGAGCCCAAAATATGCGTGTTCGTGACTATAGCAACTTCACACTGAATTCACGGTCTGCAGAGTCTGAAGTAAATCAGGTGAAGAGTGACAGAATGAAATACGCTGGCCTCCGATGGGAACATAGGACCAAGGAATTTGAAGTACTTTCCTGGGAATCAGAATTCCGGAAAAATTGGTGTTTTGTGCAGATGCTAACCTTGATGGGTGGCCTGGGAGGAGCTAAATAGCATAAGTTGACAGGAAGGGAAATTTTGTGGGAATTTGTTCATTTCCCAGAGCAGGCATTGGTCGGCACTGGGAAGCAACACATAATTAATGCGACTTGCGCTGCAATTGGCGTAAGTGATTTTGCTGGAGGGGAAACCGAGGCGAAGAGCGGACTGGGAGAAGTCCCCGTAGTGGTCTTCTGTTCTGAGCTTGCCTAGAGTGCGGACGTTGCGTTCTTTACTCAGCTTGCCTGAGAAAGAGTGAGCATCTCTGCAGTTTAGGACTTAGCAAATGGAACGATTGAGCTTGGAGATAGGAAGTTTTGGTTCAGCTATGTACTGAGCAAGATAGCTAGGAGTGAATAGATGAGCGTAGCCTTGCAGCACCACGAGGTCGGCCGACGTCCACACAACGACACCACTCCACCACGCTGTATTCGGTGATTAATTTGTTGGATCACGTCAGCAAGGTTTCCTCTAGGGCTGTGTAATGTAGAATTCTTCTCGCACTTCGCATTACGCCTGGGTCAGTCGATAGGAATTACTTTTGAGTTATCGCGCTTTACTCCACGCAAACGCAATTTATTACCACTGCCTGATAAGAGAGTCTCGTAATGTGATGATTGAAGGTCGGGAGTTAAAATAAATTTGTGCTAATCGACTGCATCTGTTTTAATCAAGTAGTTGAAATCCCAATTCACTTTCTTGATTAATTTTATGTTCAACATTTGCATCTGGTGTTCAATAGCTGAATATAACATCAATGTGCACCTCTTTTTAATTAAAAGTGAACAATTTTGAATCAATTAATGTCAACACTGCCACCGCAGTTCAATCATGAGTCACAGAACCTTATTACTTTTTTTGCGTACCCGATATTGCGGCAGTTTTGCACTCTCTGGTGATCTGTTAGTCAATTAGCTGGGGCAGACAAACGCCAAAACCAGATAAGTGACAGGTGGGGTGTTACAGTACATAAATTTTGAGTCATCAGCAGTGGCTAAAAAAAAAGTTGTTTTATATAAATGAAGAAAAGCTACATTCTTCTCTCTACTTAGTTTCTCACGCACACTTTCACTTTTCACATAAAAAATTAATAATCACGTTTTTTAGATCCCCATCAGTTCTCCGCTATGCAGGCTTTCTCATTCGATTCTAAGCAAACTGTTCGGTAATAGAAAATTATTTTTTCACATCTTATACTTCCATATCACAGCTCGTCAATGAACTGGTTTTCTTTTCGATGTTGCTTATAGTTACTGAGATACTTCACTAATAAGTAAACTACTGCAAGTATTTGGAAAAGTTTGCAATGAAGAATATAGTCAGCGGCTAATTTTCATTTCGTGCGTTTTAGGTCATACATTGCTGTGTAAGAAATATAACTAATATATAGAAATTCTTTTTGACGGTGGAAGGAGAGCGATCCCTCTCTCGACTAACGAGAAAATATGTGAAGTATGTTGAATGTTTCCCACGGTGATGTTGGCAGCCATGAGTCACAGGCGAGGCTACTGCTGCCTGCTATGGTCTGGCATGCGGAGCGCAGAGCTGCCTCGTGTTTCTCGTTTTCATGTGGTGCTGATACTAGCTGAAGCTGGAAATGAAAAATTTACAGAAATGAAAAGACACCTGTAGGTGATGATGCTGAATGGATGTTCTTTCAGCCCATGTTTCCTGATTCCAGGAATCTCTGTGAGATGCATAAAAGAGATCTGAAAGAGAAATTCCTGTCACTTCTGAATGAGCAATTGGAAAAGCCAAGGTGGACACGTTGGGGCGTTAACATCGTGAGCTTCTTCCTTTCTTCAAACACACTATCTACCTCTACGGAGAATTCGCCATCCTCTGCTCCATCATCAGCTGTGACTGACCTCACTTTAAATCCAGCGCTTTTTCTGAATACTCAAGCTGAGTCATATACTACTTTCCGAAAGCGAACAGTTGTAGAAGCACTATTCTAGCTTGATTAATTTGTAAGCATTATTAATATACACAACACAATGAATAAAGTACCGTACTAGGCATTCAGACACTTTCACCAAATTACTTTACTGTAATGCAAAGCTTCTCAGTAGGAGAAATAGTAAGTCGAAAATTTGAGTCCTGCTTCGTCAGAGTAGCTGATACTAGTTACTCCAAAAAGTCTGGACGCATTCGTGGACTTTGTGTTCTTTTCGGGAGAGCTCACGAGAAACAACGGCTGAACAATGTTTGATATTTATAGCATTGTATGGGTGTATCCAGTACTCGCTTTTTTTCTGGTTTTTGAGCTTTGATTGATGATAAGCTGCAATAACGCCCTGTTCAGAAGAGCTCATGATTGCAACAGAAACTGAAACACAAACGTGATTCGTGCTGTCTTGTTGCTTGTCGTATAGCGTATATAATCCGCATATCGTATCATCGCAGTGAAAACACAAGTGTGGCAACGATAAGCGTCGGTTCGTTTCGTGCAACCTTTACTGCAGCCTGTCGTATCGCGTATCACATCGCCTCAGAGAGAACCGCGTCTGAGACTGCTCAGATATCGTGCCTACGTTCACACCATACGTCGCATCCACAAAAATTTGACGTTCTACGCAGCACATCTTGAAATGGGAGAACGATTCCCATCATTCAGCTTACTTAAGAAAATCTAAATATTTAATTCTGTTCGTTACATTTGTATTGTCAAACAAGAACTATTCTCTTCCGAGTGAGGAGTAACAAAGACATATAACTTCGTTTCCTGCGTAGCACTTCTATGACCTACTTGTCACTACTTGGTCCCACATCCTCAGGAATTATCCACATCGGCATTAAGGACTAAATAGTAAAGATCTGCGTCACTGAAAGGTTTTCGAATCACTTCCAAAAGGATGAGACAAGATTACGCAATAAACCGAGATATCGAGCCTAACAGTGTCTAGGGAATGTCAGTATCGCAGAAACAATGTTCCCAGACGCGGAAGCCACTGCACACGATGAACAGTCAGCTGCGTAAGTAAAAAATAACATCGATACTTAATGCACAACCAGTTCAGTTCTCTACAATAGAACAAGTTTTAGAATGAACTTACAGTTACCGAGAATGAATAAACGTAATACTCAAAACAGCATTTTCTGCCAAGAGATAAAACTGTACAATAAATTGCCCGAGGAGGTTAAAGATGTTACTAAAACTAACCTATTTTAAA
This sequence comes from Schistocerca serialis cubense, assembly GCF_023864345.2. NCBI lineage: Eukaryota > Metazoa > Arthropoda > Insecta > Orthoptera > Acrididae > Schistocerca > Schistocerca serialis. Next base: position 1,157,119 of record NW_026048515.1, on the reverse strand, counting down.
CGATAATTAAAAAGTATCTGTTAAGCAATACATTCGATACTGTGCAGAGGGTTATTATAATATGTAACATAAATAACAACAGTAATAAAAATAGTGAAACATTACTTATTTCAAGTAACACTTTCACACTATGTTTTTTCTTCTTTTTTTCTTGTATTCTTTTTTCTTTTCTGGAAAAACTTACTCGAATACCTATGCAATGTATAACAGTAATATCTTATCCTGTTTCCGAGCTGAATGTCTCACTTGTTACAAACAGGTGTTGACTGAGTTTTTCAGGCTACCTTGAGAAGTAGCGGTGCACAGACATAAACATCGTATCTATGATCCTGACATCAGCTGTTAATGTGTGCAGTGTGAGATTACGACATAATACGTATGTAGTGTGTGTAGTAACAGAGTGAAAAATGTATGAATGGTGTATCAGTAGCTTCTTACATCATTAAATAACTTCTTTGTGAAACAGTGCGGTACACTAGGGTAAACCGAAAAGAGAAAGGACTGTTTTAAAAACATGGGATGATGATGATTATTAGTGTTTTAGGGCGCACAACAGCGAGGTTATCAGCGCCCGTTCCCAAAAGTGCAATTCAGAGCCGAATTGTGAGAGAATTGGTAAAAAAAAAAAAAAAAAAAAAAAAAAAAAACATGGGATAGGGACTCCAGTCTTCATCCACCCATCCTAATTTACGTTTCCCGAAATTATTTCTCGTAAATTTCGGGATGCTTCCTACTTTATGGCCACGGCCGACTACTGTTCCATTCGTGTCAAACCTAACCTGTAAATATGTAATTGCCTGTAATATGAATTATGTTATTTTTGTTATTCTTAAATTGTAATACCACAACATGTTCAACGCCCTTGTAAATGTGATCTACCTGGTTCAACTTCAGTGTACTGGCATCGAAAAAGTTGTTGAAACAGTGATATTCGACGGATATTCTAGGATTACTTTTCAGTGGACACGAGGACAACACTTCAACCATCCATTCCTACTACAGCATGATGTTAAGATCACAAACCTTTCATCAGCCGTGTAACTAGAATAATCAGCGTGACAATCGGCCACGGTTGCTTCCCCTCTCACGTCCATAGAATCAAAGTCCTCCTCACGCCTTAGTACGAAGCACATCCTCTCTAACTGGTAGACCTCAACTACAAACTGCCCGGCTCCTCCGATTGTGCCACATTATAGACCAACCTTTACAAGGAAATCGCTGAACAAGGCATACAACTGCCCACGAATGGTATGGACCTTGCACACCTACCGAGAAGCTACACATCCATCGCTCGATACTTTCAAGAATCACATACGTCTCTAATCACCATCATTGTTGTTGTTATAGTTGGAAGACTGGTTTGAAGCAGCTCTCCATGCCACTCTGTCGTATGCAATCCTCTTCATCTCCGAATGACTTCTGCAACTTACATCCTTCTCCATCTGCTTACTGTATTCATCTCTTAGTCTCCCTCTACAATTTTTACCTCCCCCCCCCCCCACACACACACTTCCCTCTAATACTAAATTGATAACCTCTTGATGTCTCGGCATGTGTCCTGTCAACCGATCCCTTCTTCTAGTCAGGTTGTGCCACAAATTCCTTTCCCCCCAATTCTATTCAGTACCTCCGCATTAGTTACGTGATCTACCCATCTAATATTTAGCATTCTTCTGTAGCACCACATTTCAAAAGCTTCTACTCCCTTCTTGTCTAAACTGTTCATCACCCATGTTTCACTCCATACATGGATACACTCCATACGAATACTTTCAGAAAAGACTTCCCAACACTTAAATCTATATTAAATTACTTTTCTTCAGAAACGCTTTTCTTGCCATTGTCAATCACACTTTATATCCTCTCTACTTCGACCACCATCAGTTATTTTGCTCCCCAAATAATAAAACTCATCTACTACTTTAAGTGTCTCGTTTCCTAATCTGATTACCCCGGTTAGCTGATTTAATTCGCCTACATTCCATTATCCTTGTCTTGCTTATGTTGATGTTAATCTTATATGCTCCTTTCAGAACAATATCCATTCTGTTCAACTGATCTTCCTTTGCTGCCTCTGACACAATTAAAATGTCATCGAGAAAGCTCAAAGTTTTTATTCCTTCTCCCTGAAGTTAAGTTCCTACTCCGAATTTTTCTTTTGTTTCCTTTACAATTTGCTCAGTGTACAGATTGAATAACACTGGCGTTAGGCTAACCCTGTCTCACTGCCTTCTCAACCACTACTTCCCTTTCATGCGCCTCGACTCTCATAACTGTCGTCTGGTTACCGTACAAGTCGTAAATAATCATTATATTCATGGTAATTCGACGGCGTGCCTTATTGCCTTCTCGAGTTCCTGTATTCTGTCAGTACTCGTCAGAAGTCAGCTGAAGATTGCAATGATAGATACAGTTTGCAGTGAATGTGCTAAAAGTGAAAGCCAAGGTTGCTGGCCGAGAACGCCATATAGGCTGCATACCACGTAAACATGGCGCAATGGTTAAGACGAAAACTCGCATTCGTAGGACAGGGGTCCAAATCCGCGTGCAGCCATTCAGATTTAGGTTTTTTTGTAGCTTTCCCGAAAGCTATTAAAGCAAAAGTCGGCGTCGTTCCAATAAAAAGCTGTACTGACAATTTCCTCCACAATCCAAGCTTTCGCTCCGTCTCTAATGACCTCGTGCTCGACGGGATGCTGAATCTTAAACCTTTCTTCTTCCACGTTAACACAGCAAAACCTGTGCGCTGCCAACACTTTTGTTATTCGCGTTAAACACTTACGTGACCTGTCTTGAAAACCTTCCACTGAAAGCTCAATTTTCTCTGCCTCGTGATGACTGGGTGTTGTTTGATGTCCTTAGGTTAGTTAGGTTTAAGTAGTTCTAAGTTCTAGGGGACTGATGACCATAGCTATTAAGTCCCATAGTGGTCAGAGCCATTTTTTTGAAAGCTCAATTACAACCTCGCTGCTCTTTTCAGAGCTATCGAATGCCGTTAGAAAGCGTAAGTTTATAAATGACTTCTATCTTAAAAATATGAATATTTGTAGATGTGTTTGGAGAGACAGGGATTGATTTCTGATTGAGACTTTACTTTAAGTTGTAACTGGTACCTGAATTTTGGTTGCTGCCTCCTTAAATGATCAGCTTCTGCACCAGTTGGTGACGTATTATAATTTGGAGGAAGTTATTGTTCTTTAAGATTTAAAATATGACTCTGTTGGTTACTTGGCCGTATTGCGGATAGCTTTGAGCCCAAGTTTTCGTAGCATTTCATACCTAAGGGACCACTGTGGTAAGTAAATAACATCAAACAGCAATCTGCTTTTCGTGAGAAAAGGAGATTGCTTGGCACACAAACTCCCTTCGAACTACACGTCCTGTTGCATCAAAATTGGTCAGTGGAGTTCAGCACCATACTATTATACAAGAACATAATCCAATTACTGTAATTAAGAAATTATGAGAGGTCGTTACGAACTGAATTAAAACTTTAGAGAATGCATTTACTTTCCTGTATTTTAGTGAACTTTGTACACTTACTATTTTGTCGATTGATAGCCGGCGACGACAATGAAGTTCACTTCCTTTTCCAAATACAAGATATTTCTATTCTTCACTTCCAGAAAATTTTGTATACATAAATGTTTGGCAACTCTTACACATACTTTACTCGGTTTTATCACTGAAATAGCAATTTTCATTAAATGTAACAATACGTTCTGAGCGACGGCCTAGCAACACTTCCTCTTTCCACAAGATACAGATTAACAGTCCTATTTTTTTTAATAAATCAGTTGTCTTTTTTTGTTTCAGAGTCCATACTCAAAGATTCACAACTACTGTCGTTGGGAGGATTGCACGCTAAAGAGTTTCTTGCTGTCCAGCTGCGCTTCACTTCAAGTACTTTTTGAATCAAATTTACATTTACGGTATTTACATATATTACTGATCTTCTCAGAATAAAATTAGGCACAAATTAGTCAAGAAAAGGGCAGTGAGGCTCACATAACATTACAAGTTCTGTTTCGAAAGCTGTAGATAGATAATTAATATGTGCGTAGATACATAGAAACGTTAACCTCACAGAAAAATATTCATTGTTTTGCCTACTACCTTTGATGAAAACCTTGTTTGAGTGTCACGAATCTAATATAAAATGTATAAAGTAATTGCAAGTGTAAAAGGCATTTTAATACTGATACCTAAGGCACGCTGATGATGTCTTAGTACTACTTCCTGCATGATGTTTTGTGAGTAAAACGAATATCAATTAGTCGCTAATATCAGGTACACATACAAAAACAGCTAGCGAAAATTCGTACCTATGCTGGGAATCGAACGCGGGTCTCCTGCTTACTAGTCAGTTGCATCAGCCACCAAGCCAAGCTGGGACTGCACAGATTACCCTGCCACGCTTCCCTCCTCGATCCAAATTCTCACCGCTGCCCCAGTCTATTTTAAATTCCCCCTTACACGCGGACAGGAATAGCCTGAATCCCAGATGGAGGTACTTATACAAATGGAATGACTTAACTCGTCTCACACAGATATAATTACGTGTATACAGACTGAAGCAGGGAGTTTCAGGCTGCATCAATAACCTCCTCATCATTCACGTACAACTTGCTGCAGAGAGCATCCTTCATTGGGCCGAACAGATGGAAGTCAGAAGGTGAGAGTTCAGGGAAGAATAGACCAATGAAGTTTTTTGAACTCCTCTCGGGTCCGCAGACTTCTGTGAGGCCCTGCATCGTCATGGAGAGGGAGAAGTTGGTTTGCATTTTTGTGGCGACGAACACGCTGAAGTCCTTTCTTCAATCTCTTGAGGGCAGTGCAATATACTACAGAGTTGATCGTTGCACCATGGGGGAGGACAATAAACAGAATAACCGCTGCAAAGCCCCAGGAGACCGTTGCCATGAATTTACCAGCTGAGGGTGTGGGTTTGAACTTTTTTTCGGTGCAGAGGTGATATTGCGCCAACCCATGAACTACTGTTTTGTTTCCGGTTCGAAGTGATGAACCCACGCTTCATCGTCTGTGACGCTGTTCGACAAAAACTGTTACGATCAGCCTCGTATCGCGCAAGCAATTCCGCGCAGATGGCCCTTCGTTGCTTTTTATTATGTTAAGTGGCGAAGAACCGAACGGGCACAAATCTTTGAATACCCCAACTGGTCGAAGAGTGTCCCAGTACTACCAACAGGGCGACCAGTTGAGCAGCGAGGTGTTTTATTGTGATCACCTCGAATGAGAGTGTCCGCACGTTCCAACGTTGCAGGAGTCACAGCTTTGTGCGGCTGGCCGGCACGCCGGAGGACGGACAATTATAGCGTAAGGACACAGTTCATGGTCGGAAAACGGGTTGAGCTCTAATATGCCACGACGAATAGTTCCTTAGTAATGTGAAAAATCTCGTCTCTTTCCAGCCAGACCTCGTGTCCGCTGCCATTTTAATGTTCTTATGCGTGTCCGCTCCCTGACACAATTTTATAGTTTAAATGTTACAAATTTCGTTAGAACAGGCGGCAGAGAAAGTACAGTGAAGATAGGAATGCGAACTGTAGCGCCCATCTGCACGCCTGAACGTAGTGTCCTCTTTAAAGGCGAGTGGGAGGCGCGAGTGTTGAGGCAGTCCGGCGTAGCCCACGCTTAAAGGGGCGACGCGCCGAGGCCGGCCGTGGAGTCGGGGACGGCTCTTCCTGTTTGGAGCCACAGCCACAGCAGAGCCGAGAGTGCAAGCCTGACGGGGGGGCCGCGCAACGAGCTTGCGCTTGGAACCCTGCGAAAACGGAAGTAGCGGCTGTGCAATCGCTCCCCGTGTGTCTCTGTGGGAACGTGGAGCCATAACGAGATAATGACTGTACATGATGAAGAAAGAAGAACGACATTTTAGCGCTTCAGAAGTCTTCCATTGGCTATCAAATGGCTCTGAGCACTATGGAACTTAACATCTGAGGTCATCAGTCCCCTAGAACTTAGAACTAGTTAAACCTAACTACCCTAAGGACATCACACACTTCCATGCCCGAGGCAGGATGCGACCGTAGCAGTCGCGCGATTCCGGACTGAGCGCCTAGAACCGCTCGGCCACCCCGACCGGCTTATTGGCTATCACTTCATTAGTAAGTTAGCTGTATGTTCCATACATCATTTGAGTGATTCTTTTAGCAAAATGATGTGAAATGAGTCAGATTGCAGGATGTGTATACGTGATTAATGTTAACTTTAGTGAACACGCTATTTTTCAGTCCTACTCATGCACGTGCATTTAAAAAAGAAGATGCTTTTAATGCTTCCAGTTATTAAATAGTAATTCGTCCACGGAATACAAGAAATTGACCAGGAGTAATGATATTAGGTTAGATTTAATAGGCTGGCCCGTGTGGCCGAGCGGTTCTAGGCGCTTCAGTCTGGAACCGCGCGACCGCTACGGTCGCAGGTTCGAATCCTGCCTCGGGCATGGATGTGTGTGATGTCCTTAGGTTAGTTAGGTTTAAGTAGTTCTAAGTTCTAGGGGACTGATGACCACAGCAGTTAAGTTCCATAGTGCTCAGAGCCATTTGAACCATTTAGATTTAATATTTGCTTTACTACATGCCAGACATTTCCTGTTACTGGTCAAGTGATCAAAATTTTTTGTTGCTGCATACTGAGCTCCTTTCTGAGTCAGTGACAGTTTTAATAATGCGTAATAAAGTTCATTTTTTCTTGTAGTGTTGTATATGTGAGTAGTAGGGTAGTGGAGTTACGAGTGCAATTTTGATATCAAATCGATATGGAAATTAAACTGATCAATCAATCACTCCCAACCCCGGAAGACGTCACATGTTTTTCTCAGCCTCCACGTGGGCCCCAGGCCCCTCCCCCCTCTCTATCTCCCCCAACCTACCCTTGTGGTGGAAATTCCGAATTATGGCGGGAAGTTCGAATTTTGGCGGAAATTTTCTTTGGTCCAGGGCTGTGCTGACATCCCACCCCACCCAGGAATTGAAGGGAAGTTAAAATCGTCACTGCCCTTTCTGGGACTCGAACCCTGATCCTCCTGGATGGAAAGCCCAATTGCATCCCCCTAACACAATTTATCACCAGATGGTCTTGGTGTTAATAAGAAATTAAAATTGGAAGTACCATTTCTGGGCTTGAACCCTGGTCCTCATGGATGGAATGCGCAATTGCATCCCCCCTGCCCCCCCCCCCAACGCAATTACACCACCAGAGAGGTGCTTGGAATTCACGGGAAAATAAAAATGGCGGTGCCGTTTCCGGGACTGAAACCTTGATTCTACTGGATGGAAAGCCCAAGTGCGCCCCCCCCCCCTCCCAACTCCAACACAAGGAAACTGTCAAGATCTGGGAGAGGAAGGTGAGGTTAGTGCACTTTCTTTATTTTGCTCAGGAAACTGACAAAAATAAATCGATCCTAATTACATAATTAATCACAAAGATTGGGCCTAATTACACAACTATATGCATAGCGCTACACAAGGATGGCCAAAAATCTAGTGCTATCCTGCTGGGACAAAATTTCGCAATACCACTCAAAACTAGTGATAGACACACTCAAACTCTGCCCTTCACCCACAAGCTGGTGGAAAAAAGGCAGGGTCTAAGGTACTATCTTTATTCTTTTCGGCAGGAACTATGTTTAACTGTCGAGATGCTGGTGTTGGACAGAGAGGAGTTTAAAAAATGTATTACGTGTAAGCATACAGTATCTATCGCTGTTCAGTGTCAAGAGTTCGTTACAGACGCCTGCTCAAAAACCATCCTACAGCCCAGGTAACCGATGCCAGTACATGATACCACAACTGATGGAAAAAATGCGTCACAGTTTTAATTACACTTCGAAATTTTGGTGAATAAACCAGCACTCGTAATGAACAGGCCACAATGCAGTACATGTACTGGGGAAAATCGTCGTCCTAAAAGACCGCAAAGGGGGCTGTAGTTGAACGTGCGTTCTCCGCGATAGGCGTCCACAAATTGTCGAGAATCGAGGCCCTCTTCCTCCCTCCCTCCACCCCCCCCCCCCAATCCATCCACCTACAGAGGGGACACAGGCTTCTTGAAATGGCCAGATGCTCCGCAGAGCGTCTTGCGCCCCCACTACCACCCCTCTAAGGCCGCTGGCCGCACCAGGCGTTCTGCTACACTCTGCAGTTGCTTGCGACACACGACCTGCCTTGAGGTGGCGCCCCTTAGCACAAACGGAAAATTTACCGGCATAACGCCGCCCATCCGCAGAATGGTCCAGACCAGATGATCCACAGCACTCGGTTTTCCACAATCTAGCCACCATCTAAAGGGGCGCTCCTACGCCAACGCAGTAGCATGTATCGTCAACTAAACAATAGGAGATAAAAGACGGCCGCCTCAAGTGCAACTCGTTCGTCTAAAGTTTAGTGACACAGCCGCCCCTAATGGTTAGGGACAGCACCTGCCGCGGCGACCTCACACAGAGTAGGCAGGCCCTCAACGCCTCCAATAGGCCTCTCGCTCTGAGATGGTAAACCCATTAACTTAGACTATTTTGCTACGAAAATTACCGATCACCGCAGAACGTTTTCGCTATCTCAAAACTGTCAGAGAAAAGAAAAAGCGAATATATAAACTCCAAAGAAAAAAATCTATATTAAGCAATTTCTTTCAGCTTGTTGAACAAATTACATGACCTGAGAGCATCTCTCGTGTTCAGTGTCTGTAAATAAACTGTGATGCAAGTGTGTATTACAAACATTTCAGACAATCCTTCACGCCATTGGCTCACATGTTTGGGGGGAAAAAAAAACATTCACTTTATGTTTGACAACAAGCTATAATTCGAGAGAATGTAGCTGTTTTGTACACTATGACAGGTCCCCTTATACCATTGCGATGCCATATCATGCTAGCATTTACGAAACAAATCGTGAGAGCCTGTCTCGCCCTGTTTAGGTGGGAGATTGAAATTTCGATAAAAGCTATGGCCTCAACGAAAAAAAAAAAAAAAAAGCCTTTCAAGGATCATTACATAGTGCCCTAGCCATCTCCTCCATACAACAGGTAAATAAACAGTCATTGACATCAATTTGATAGGCTAAGAAATGAAATTTATCATGAGAGTCAGTTAGCATGGCGAGTAATTTTTTGTTGTGGTAGTCAGCTCACACTCACCAGGTGGGCCAAATGGAAATCCTTAGAGGGAAGACGATGTTCCCGTCCAGGAACACTATTGAGAACTGACATTTGAAGTTGACCACAGAGGGATTCTACAGCTCACACCATATATTTGCCGCTCTATTAAAAACACGATCATAGCTCCTATATTACCATCACCTTGCATAAAAAAGCTTGAGTCTACAGGGACACATTCGAGTTGCTGATAGAATTACACTTTCGGGTAGAAATACTGTCTGCGACTTGGAATCAAATCTATCCATTCTACCACGTACTTGCATTGTATCTTGTAGAGACATCTTTTAATGATTATACCCACTGGTGAATCATATTCATGCCCCTCTCATATCTCGAAACGAGTCACCTTTTTCAGACCTATCTGCTAAGGATCCCATACAGCAAAAACTCCAGCGCTTTTTTTTTAGACAGTTCCTCTGCATCTTGGTTGTGATTGAACTCGCTTCCACAGGCCGGTGTAAAGTTCCATCACCTGTACTGTAGGATGACCATATCCCACAGACTATCATCACACGAGATGGTTCCTACATTGTTCCTTCATAAGCAATTTAATACATTGTTTTTTAGGTTGTAACACACCCAATCAGTGTACACCACGATACACTTTGTTTTTTTCTATCATGTCGTACTTACCCAAGTCAGCTGCTGCTAAACCGACATTAACATGTTTCGATTCTCTGGCTCTCACAGAGAGCTGAACATCGCATGGCATAAACTGTACAGCTACCACAACACAGGCTGGTAGAAATAAAGCACAGAGGCGATGATTCTCATTGACAAAAAAGTTGGAAGACATCGCAACGCATGGAAACTGGAAGAGTTTGCAGTATTGTAGAGCGCTTCCAACAGCTACTCGTAGGTGATGATCTGTGCAGTTAACCTCATATTCCCCATCAACCGAGTAGTGTATGTCTCAGTGTTCCATTTCGAAAAGCATTGTTCCATCATTTTGCTGTCAAGTACATGATTACTGTTCCAGTGTTGACCATTGCCGGAAGGTGCTGTTCACAACACACGTGGGGTAGTACAAATAGAGAGGTACTGTCACCTTATTGGTTAAAAAAAATAAAAAAAACATGTGGAGGACATCGCAGTATATGGAAATAAGACCAGTCTGTAGCACTGAGAAACGCTACCAAACAACTGTATGGAGGGGACCTACATTTAATCCCAAGCTCCACAGCGACAAGCAGCAGATATCCATCGTTCCACCAAAGCTCCCTCCATCTCAGCTGAGTGGTGTCAGTCTGTCACTAAACGGTAATCATCAGCATACGCAGTGGACGGTTGGAATGAGAAAGACACCATTGCTATGGAACGATGTACTATAATACACACTGCAGTTGATAGCGAGATACTTTTTACCCAGAAGGCGGAGAGAGCGATATCTACCACATTCTGTGACCCATGAAGAAACAGAGTGAACTGAATTAATGCTACAGGACCGTGTTTTGACCACTTGGTGGAAATTGGAACATTGTCGTAGCTCCACCACCCGTGTATGATGTGTGAGTGCCAAACGAAGCCTGGAGTGCAACACAACATAGTATAAAAGACAGTACGAACAGTTACGGTGGTGTTTCTTATTGGGAAAATTAGGAAGACTCAACATCATACAGGTACTGCACTCTGAAGCAATTCCGCATCCCTCAGAGTCCATTCACATCTACACCCAAACATTTTCAAATCAGTATTCTGTACCATCCATCAGAGAAAAGTTATGAACTGTAAAAGCTCCGCTAACTTCATTTAGATCTTTACTGTATCTCAAATGGTTTAAATGGCTCTGAGCACTATGGGACTTAACTGCTGAGGTCATCAGTCCCCTAGAACTTAAAACTACTTAAACCTAACTAACCTAAGGACATCACACACGTCCATGCCCGAGGCAGGATTCGAACCTGCGACCGTAGCGGTCGCGAGGTTCCAAACTGTAGCGCCTAGAACCGCTCGGCCACACCGGCCGGCCTACTGTATCTCTCTTCTCTCTCCCGATATATTGAAAACGAATACCATCTATGTGGTGGCATCGAGCATATGCAGCGATCCTATTAAATATACAGGTATTTATCCATTGGGGCAGGTGGCCAGTGATCAACGCCGCTTGCACAGACCGGTGTAAGGTTTCATGGCCTGCACTGTACGAGAACCACCTCCCACAGGTTATCAGTGGCAGTAGAGGGACCCTGTTTTGGTGTTCGATACAGCGTTTTTTCTGCTGTAACAAGCTTTGTACACTGCAATAGATTTTATTTTTTTGTTTTTCTTTTTTCCGCCACGACACCGACATCTATGTAAGATTCTAAACTGACATTAATACTTTTTGATTCACCGGCTGCCCCAGAAAAATTGACATCGGACAGTGTAAATCTTGTTGACGATGCTGATCCCACAATACACCAACACATTGGGTGAGTGAAATAAAAGACATTCACCACACAAGGAAGCTGGGAGAGTTTTGAGGCATTGTGGAGCATTTCCAAACTGCTGTCTGAAGATGATCGATGACCTCTACATCTGAACTCATCATTCACAGTGACAGGATAGCAAATGGCGCTGTGTTCTGTAAATTGATTCCTCATATTGCTGTCATGCACGCGGTCACTGTATCAAGTGTTAACCATACCTGGAAGGTGTTGCCTCCTCCACCAAGACTCTCCATCTCAAACAAGCGATGTCAGGCAGTCATTACGTGGTAATCAACAGTGTACCAGTGGACTTTTGGGATGGACAAGACAACATCAATGTACTGTAATAATAAGCATCATAGTTAATGCTGCGATCAATCTTAACAATTTTATTGTAATTTCAAAACCTGTCAATGACGCGGCAGCATGCGTACCAGTTTCTGTGTCGTTACTAAACAGCTCCTCCGCTACTTTGCGTGCCATCGCTCATGTAAGTAGATGACTGTGCAGTACATTCATTCATAGTTAATTCTCGAACCTCCACAGCAAAGTATACCAGACATTGACCCACGTATCTCTAGCACTACGATCATACTGCATAATTTACGATCTTTCTCTACGTGGATGGGAGTCACAGGGCATTCTAGGAATTCTTAGGATAAAGTTAGAGACCAAAAGATCTCCTCGCACTGTCTTTGTCCAACGCTTCCTGCAGGACTGGCACCGATTTAGTCTGCAGCTGACCAGAAGTAGACCACTACATACCTCGTTTCGTGTAGGAACAGTGTGAATTGAGGCTGTAACTGCTGTTTCGCACCCATCGAAGAGCACAAGATTTCTCCAGATGCGCGAATGTCGAGGAGGTTAGCATCCCTTATCAGTGTATAGTAGATATGAATCAGTTGTGATGATAACAGACGGCTAATAACAAGGAACGGGTGGTTTTTGTGCATGATGGAGCTCCAGACGGAAGGAGTTTGTATATTGTACATAAATCAACTGCACTATCAATTCTAAATTATTGTTCAAGCCGGCCGCGGTGGCCTCGCGGTTCTAGGCGCTCAGTCCGGAACCGTGCGACTGCTACGGTCGCAGGTTCGAATCCTGCCTCGGGCATGGATGTGTGTGATGTCCTTAGGTTAGTTAGGTTTAAGTAGTTCTAAGTTCTAGGGGACTGATGACCACAGATGTTAAGTCCCATAGTGCTCAGAGCCATTTGAACCATTTTTATTGTTCAAGTTTCTGGAGTCATTACCAAGAAGGTATTGATAAGAGAGAATATAAACACATGCACTCCTAAGGCTACAAGGTTCTGCACTTAAAACACGCTATAATATTAGGTCATTGCGGTTTCTGATCTATTAGTCGTACGGAATGCAACGCTGTTAGTATCCCAATGTAAGAAATATGTTTCCAGCGTATGACATACCTTCTCCTTGCAGGTTTCTCTACGATAAAGTGTAAAATAGAAACTACTTCCTTAAAACATCGATTCTTTGTGATACATGTACAATATAGCTTTCCTGACGTGTATAGCCCCCACTATTCATATCCGATTACAGTTCAGATATTATACTATGCTAGCATCAGTCCTATATAAAATTAAAGTTAGTAATAGAGAACGCCTCTTACAAAGAAAGAGACAAACGCATAGCAGCGGTGTTTGACATGTGAAATTACACGTCACTAACTATATAAACAGGAAATCTGTCAAGGAGATGTGTACATGGGGATTGCAGTACCTCACAAACACCTGTCACTAACTTAGAATCACCGCAGTTATGAAACTGAAGACTCGATTGTATGCCCTAGATACGACAGGGGGATGGAGTACGTCATATAAATCTTCGTTCGTTCGTCTAGTGGCACGTATCTACACACGATGAAAGTCCTTAGTAAGAGGCATTCTCCATTACTAACGATCATTTTATATAGGACTGATGCGAGCATAGTATAATATCTGAACTGTGACCGGATGCGAATAGTGGGGGCTATACACCTCTGTAAACCTATATTGGACATTTATCACAAGGAATCGATGTTTTAAGGAAGTAGTTTTTCATTTTACACTTTATCGTAGAGAAACCTGCAAGGAGAATGTAAGTCACGCGCTGGAAATATATTTCTTTAATTGGGATACTAACAGCGTTGCAGTCCATGTAGTTAGGCGAATGGGTGGTAGATGGACTGGGGGAGATCTTCGCTGGATTCCGTGAGATAGGAAAACACTGGGACGACACCTATTGGAAGGTGGGTGGTTGACACGAAGGAATAGCATGGATGCATATACACTCCTGGAAATGGAAAAAAGAACACATTGACACCGGTGTGTCAGACCCACCATATTTGCTCCGGACACTGCGAGAGGGCTGTACAAGCAATGATCACACGCACGGCACAGCGGACACACCAGGAACCGCGGTGTTGGCCGTCGAATGGCGCTAGCTGCGCAGCATTTGTGCACCGCCGCCGTCAGTGTCAGCCAGTTTGCCGTGGCATACGGAGGTCCATCGCAGTCTTTAACACTGGTAGCATGCCGCGACAGCGTGGACGTGAACCGTATGTGCAGTTGACGGACTTTGAGCGAGGGCGTATAGTGGGCATGCGGGAGGCCGGGTGGACGTACCGCCGAATTGCTCAACACGTGGGGCGTGAGGTCTCCACAGTACATCGATGTTGTCGCCAGTGGTCGGAGGAAGGTGCACGTGCCCGTCGACCTTGGACCGGACCGCAGCGACGCACGGATGCACGCCAAGACCGTAGGATCCTACGAAGTGCCGTAGGGGACCGCACCGCCACTTCCCAGCAAATTAGGGACACTGTTGCTCCTGGGGTATCGGCGAGGACCATTCGCAACCGTCTCCATGAAGCTGGGCTACGGTCCCGCACACCGTTAGGCCGTCTTCCGCTCACGCCCCAACATCGTGCAGCCCGCCTCCAGTGGTGTCGCGACAGGCGTGAATGGAGGGACGAATGGAGACGTGTCGTCTTCAGCGATGAGAGTCGCTTCTGCCTTGGTGCCAATGATGGTCGTATGCGTGTTTGGCGCCGTGCAGGTGAGCGCCACAATCAGGACTGCATACGACCGAGGCACACAGGGCCAACACCCGGCATCATGGTGTGGGGAGCGATCTCCTACACTGGCCGTACACCACTGGTGATCGTCGAGGGGACACTGAATAGTGCACGGTACATCCAAACCGTCATCGAACCCATCGTTCTACCATTCCTAGACCGGCAAGGGAACTTGCTGTTCCAACAGGACAATGCACGTCCGCATGTATCCCGTGCCACCCAACGTGCTCTAGAAGGTGTAAGTCAACTACCCTGGCCAGCAAGATCTCCGGATCTGTCCCCCATTGAGCATGTTTGGGACTGGATGAAGCGTCGTCTCACGCGGTCTGCAGATCCAGCACGAACGCTGGTCCAACTGAGGCGCCAGGTGGAAATGGCATGGCAAGCCGTTCCACAGGACTACATCCAGCATCTCTACGATTGTCTCCATGGGAGAATAGCAGCCTGCATTGCTGCGAAAGGTGGATATACACTGTACTAGTGCCGACATTGTGCATGCTCTGTTGCCTGTGTCTATGTGCCTGTGGTTCTGTCAGTGTGATCATGTGATGTATCTGACGCCAGGAATGTGTCAATAAAGTTTCCCCTTCCTGGGACAATGAATTCACGGTGTTCTTATTTCAATTTCCAGGAGTGTAGATGAAGACTCTAATGCTTGGAAAAGTCTGGAAGGGGTCTATATCCAACAGTGGGGATCAGATGGTTGTTGCTGTTGATGATGATGATCATTATGACGCTGATTGAATTAAATTACAGTGCGAGCACCCTCTGTATCGCCTGTTAAACATAGTAACAGCTCAAAGAATGAAAATGCTGACTAAGAAACGTGGATCGCTTGTGAAGAGTATAATGTGTTAAAAATGAGCTGGCAAGAGAAAACTCGGTAATTAGTGCAGAGTTTGATAAGGTAAAAATAGAAACATGGGTAATATCCCCCTCTAGATTTTCTATCGGATTTGTTCTTGTACATCTTCATGCTCAAAGGAAGTGCGCATGTAAGGTAATAAGATAAGTCGTCGATATATGTATGCATGCATTAAAACATTCGAAACCGGGCATTGTTGTTTTTATGGCACTCGTAATGCCTGGAGCTATAACTGCGCTACCGTTTCACTGCGGATAAGAGCTGCGGCAAAGATTAAATATAGCCTCGAGTGTTTTCCTGGTTACAGCTGAGAAGTGACAGAACTTTAACGAGAGAAGAACAAGCTCACGGTGTTGACGAAAAACCATTTCGTTGTCTGTTATGCGTTCTACGTGCCTGAAACGTAATAAACTTTACATGCCATCTACTACTTTGTTAAATTCCTGTCTTCGTTTCATTGCAGTGATACCAAAATACAAAGATCACTAAGCGGTTTTCGAAGCGAAAGGGAAACAGTTATTCAGCGACTGAGATGGGACTTACAAAGCTATAAAAAAGGCACTCTTGTTCTTGACCTTGAGGTTTTGCTTCGATTATTATAAAAACATAAGTAGACTCATGAGATTATATTTGAATAGCATACGTCCACTTTAAATGGAACGCGCTAGTTGCATTTCGCTGTAGCATTCTTGTGTGTTCATTCTTACAATCCAACAGGGCATGCGAAGAGAGGACCCTCTTACGTCTGGAATATTTGTCATTAACAAGTGCTCCCACGATTCTTCTGCAGGCCATTCTGCCTTACCCGCGGTGCACAAACACATCTAAAAACACAGAGGGGGTTTGTTCAAGGAATCGATGATACAAGACATGATTGTTTCCAATGTACAAAAAAAGGAAATTTGATACCGCCACGTCCTCCACTTAGCCCTTTAAATGACACAGGTAAATACACATATACCTGTACTAGGGTGGTTCTTTTTTTGAATATCGTTTTTCGACAGTACACCCTCCAGTTTTTCTCTTTTGTTTTAAGAAGAATTTTAAGACCTATTTTGTTGAAACTGAAGACGAGGAATCCATGCTGTGGTGTCCGAGAAGTTGCGTCATGTCGCTACCTGTTGTATATTACTGCGTATGCGTGTGCTTTACTGCTATCATTAGGATGGTCCCTCTATGGGGGTTACATAAAAAGTCGAGTGATTTGAGCATCATCCTCTTTTTTTTACTTTTGGCATATTTTGATAATGTGCCAGATTTATTAGAGTTAATTAATATTAACCTATACCGCAATGGAATTAGATATTTAAATGAGACTTACATACTGAAATAAGTGTGTGTAGTTTCTGTTAAAGTAAAGAACTGAACTCAACCTATACACATATGTTTTGTAAATATACTTAAATATATTGAAAGGGGAGAAATTCAAGTCCTACTACATAACAGAATATATAGAATGAGTGAATGCAGCATAAATCAAAACCAGTTGTAGCACAATTTTCTTTTCAGTGGCTTTTTTCTTTTTTTTCAATCGGTGGTCTTGCAGAAGTACATCGTAAAATTGATTCTTTTTGTTCTTCAACGGCTGTCAAAATGTAAAGTGTAAAAAAGTGTAAAATCAATACTGGAGTCATCTGTTAGCATATTTAAACCTAGTTTCTTCCGCGGTGTACATTTAACCAAATAGATTCTCTTGAATTTAGTTCCTAGCTACATAAAATTTCACTGATTATATGCTGTAAAATGTTTCTTCTGATGAAGAATGAACATTGTGGATAATACTGTTTCACAAATTATATCGAAAATGTTAGCCGCTCAGATAATGTACATTATTTCCGCTGACAGACCCTGTTGTGTCTAGACAAGACAGCCTAGACACAATGAGAGGAAGCCGAAAGGCACGCGTTTAGCAGGCCAGAGATAGGTCTGTAACAGGATACGTAATGAATGCTATAAAGAAAAGTACGTAGCTTCTGTAATACTTAACTTTAATCCATCCTTGGTACATCGCTATTGACGATATAAGTGAGACTCCATAGATACATGCAATGTTACTAATGGCGCCTTGCTAGGTCGTAGCCATGGACTTAGCTGAAGGCTATTCTAACTATCTGCTCGGCAAATGAGCGAGGCTTCGTCAGTGTAGTCGCTATCAAAGTCGTCCGTACAACTGGGGCGAGTGCTAGTATGTCTCTCTGGACCTGCCGTGTGGTGGCGCTCGGTCTGCCATCACTGAAAGTGGCGACACGCGGGTCCGACATGTACTAATGGACCGCGGCCGATTTAAAGCTACCACCTAGCAAGTGTGGTGTCTGGCGGTGACACCACAGACCCCATGTAGGATGATTATTGAAAGTATGCAACACGGCGAAAAATGATTATGCGCACTGTTGCATATAATACTTGTATTATTTACTCACTTTTAGTTGGTTTTTATACAGTGCTCAACAGAAGTTTGGAACACTATCATAAAATATAGTCTACGATATTAGAGGTCTCACTGACCTAGGCACTTCATGCTTTATCCAGTTAGAGCCCATATACTGGACGATCTTTACTACTGGCATGCTCTGTGCCCGTTTCCCAAAGATACCGCTGCCGCAGCGCACACCGCGGACATTCAGTTTGTGTTAAGCATTCCAGAAACATGCCACGTGGCGGCACACAACACTTCGGAAGAGTCAGGATGATGGCTTTACTTTCAGCACGTCATTCACAGCAAGATGTTGCCGATCGGTTGCACGACAAAAATGGTTCAAATGGCTCTAAGCACTATGGGACTTATCATCTGAGATCATCACTCCCAGACTTAGAATTCCATGATGCAGCTCTCCGTGCTACTCTCTCCCGGGAGATGAAGAGGCTTGCACAGGAGAGAGTAGCATGGAGAGCTGCATCAAACCAGTCTCAGGACTGAAGACCACAACAACTTAGAACTACTTAAACCAAACTAACCTAAGCACATCACACACATCCATGCCCGAGAGAGGATTCGAACCTGCGACCGCAGCAGCAGCGCGGATCCGGACTTAAGCGCCTAGAACCGCTCGGTCACAAGGCTGGCGGTTACACGTCACTCTATGTGGTGTGTCTGAGATGTGGAGACAGTACAGAGAAACGGAAATGTGAATGACAGACCTCGCAGTGATCGTCCTCGTATGACAACACCAATGTCGGACTGCAGGAGCCCATCAGCTGCCAGAAACATTGGAAATGGCTTCTCGCGGACAACTGGGATTCATATCTCAGACCAAAAAGTGCGTAGAAGATTGCTTCAAGATGGTCTTCATTCCCGAAGATAATGAGAAGTTTTGCACTGAACCACCGCAAACGACGTAATTTAATGACCTGGGGTCTTGCACATCAACGCTGGACATCGATTTGCGAACGGAAACTAGACGTGTTAGGGTTTGGAGAAACGCTAGACTACACCAATAACGCTGATACTTTCAGGCAGTCCATCCATTTGCAGGTAGAAATGTAATGTTCTTGGTGGTAATAACGTTGGGATGGCGCCCCTTTCATTTCCATCTACGGCAATTTGACTGGTCCCAGATATTTCCAAGAGGTCCTACAAATGACTGTAAGGCTCTACAGACGTGAAGTCGGTGACAACTTCATCCTAGTCGATGACAATACAAGACCGCACCACACACTAGCATCAACCGAATGCATTGGTCAGCACAGTCCCCAGACATGAAAGCAATTGAGCCTACAGGGGACCTATTGAAGGTGACCACTGCACATTGTCCGAATCCACTTGACTATCATCAGGACTTCAGTGAAGCTATCATTGAGGAATGGGATCTCAGACCCCAAGATAAACTTGATCGTCTCATCCAGAACATGCCTCGCAGACTGGGACGACTCATACGTGTGCGGGGAGGACATACTGACTACTAAAGACTGATAATCATCATCATGAGACAAGGATTTTCACTGCGTTTGTTTTTAAGATGTACACTTAGGAGAGAGCCTGCTTTGTTTTGTAAACTTTTTTGTCACTAACCAAAATCGTTCTTGTTTTTAGAAGGAATTACGTTTATTTTGTTAATAAAGTATTGTACAAAAAAATTCATTGTAGTAAACTCTATGATATTCAAAACTTTTGTTGCCGGCCGAAGTAGCCGAACGGTTCTAGGCGCTACAGTCTGGAGCCGCGCGACCGCTACGGTCACTGGTTCGAATCCTGCCTCGGGCATGAATGTGTGTGATGTCCTTAGCTTAGTTAGGTTTAAGTAGTTCTAAGTTCTAGGGGACTGATGACCTCAGCAATTAAGTCCCATAGTGCCCAGAGCCATTTGAACCATTTTTGAAAACTTTTGTTGATTAGTGTAGTTAGAAGGATCTTACTGACGTTCGTAAATATTTCCTTAAACCTACAAAAATGACCTCATCGATATGGCGTAGTCTCATGCAGATCAAGTTCTGGCTGCTGGGAAGAGGTTACAGAAGAGTACGCAGACGATTCGGAATTTGGAGGAGACCATGATGCAGCCAAATACAGAGTGACATTTATTGAACTATATGAAATAAAATCGCCATAACGTCTGATCGGTTTGTGTTAGGACGTTCAAACTACACGGTTTGCCGTGGGGCTTGTTGGGAATTATTGTGCGCATGCGCACACGCCTTGTTTTTGTCGGCCCACGTGAAAATGTGACGGTACAGTGTGCCTGAGCGGATAGCGCTTGTGAAGGCCTACTATGTGAGCAATAACAGCCCAACTGCAGCTCAGAGGAAGTTCAAGCTGAAGACAACAGATCCAAGTGTACTAACAATGAAGAATTTGATTCGCAAGTTTGAGAGAATGGGCAGTGTTCGTGTTAGTAATGTCGGTCGTCCAAAAAGGGCGAAAACACCTGAAAACATCGACAAGACACGTGTTGTGTTTCAAACCAGTCCCAGGAAATTGATCACACGAACTGCACAACAGGGGGTTCAAATGGTTCAAATGGCTCTGAGCACTATGCGACTTAACTTCTAAGGTCATCAGTCGCCTAGAACTTAGAACTAACTAAACCTAACTAACCTAAGGACATCACACACATCCATGCCCGAGGCAGGACTCGAACCTGCGACCGTAGCGGTCGCTCGGTTCCAGACTGTAGCGCCCAGAACCGTACGGCCACTCCGGTCGGCCACAACAGGGGGAATCACCCGGTAGACACTGCAACAAATTGTTGTTGAAGACCTGCCATTAAGCCCCATGACCATGGAACAGCGGTTCTGATTCGCCAACACTATTGTCCACAGAACTGACGAACAGGACTTTGATGTGAATATAATTTGGTTTAGCGACGAAGCCCACTTTCACTTGAAAGGTTCGTCAAAAAGCAAAATTGGCACATTCGTGGACTGAGAGTACTCTAGTGCATTGGCTCCTTACTTAGCTTGCATTTATCGCGAATCTCTTGCCCAATGTAAAGCCCCGAGCGACTGGAAAAAAGCGCAGGTGACGCCTGTATATAAGAAGGGTAGAAGGACGGATCCTCAAAATCACAGACCAATATCCTTAACATCGGTTTGTTGCAGGATTCCCGAACATATTCTCAGTTCGAATATAATGAATTTCCTTGAGACAGAGAAGTTGCTGTCCATGCATCAGCACGGCTTTAGAAAGCATCGCTCCTGCGAAACGCAACTCGCCCTTTTTTCACATGATATCTTGCGAACCATGGATGAAGGGTGTCAGACGGATGCCATATTCCTTGACTTCCGGAAAGCGTTTGACTCGGTGCCCCACTGCAGACTCCTAACTAAGGTACGAGCATATGGGATTGGTTCCCAAGTATGTGAGCGGCTCGAAGACTACTTAAGTAATAGAACCTAGTACGTTGTCCTCGATGGTGAGTGTTCATCGGAGGTGAGGGTATCATCTGGAGTGCCCCAGGGAAGTGTGGTGGGTCCCCTGTTGTTTCTATCTACATAAATGATCTTTTGGATAGGGTGGATAGCAATGTGCGGCTGTTTGCTGATGAAGCTGTGGTGTACGGGAAGGTGTCATCGTTGAGCGACTGTAGGAGGATACAAGATAAGTTGGACAGGATTTGTGATTGGTGTAAAGAATGGCAGCTAACTCTAAATATAGATAAATGTAAATTAATGCAAGTGAAATGAATAGGAAAAAGAATCCCGTAATGTTTGAATACTCCATTAGTAGTGTAACGCTTGACACAGTCACGTAGATTAAATATTTGGGCGTAACATTGCAGAGCGATATGAAGTGGGACAAGCATATAATGGCAGTTGTGGGGAAGGCAGATAGTCGTCTTCGGTTCATTGGTAGAATTTTGGGAAGATGTGGTTCATCTGTAAAGGAGACCGCTTATAAAACACTAATACGGCCTATTCTTGAGTACTGCTCGAGCGTTTGGGATCCCTGTCAGGTCGAATTGAGGGAGGACATAGAAGCAATTCAGAGACGGGCTGCTTGATTTGTTACTGGTAGGTTTGATCATCACGCGAGTGTTACGGAAATGCTTCAGGAACTGGGGTGGAAGTCTCTAGAGGAAAGGAGGCGTTCTTTTCGTGAATCGCTGCTGAGGAAATTTAGAGAACCAGCATTTGAGGCTGACTGCAGTACAATTTTACTGTCTCCAACTTACATTTCGCGGAAGGGCCACAAAGATAAGATAAGAGAGATTAGGGCTCGTACAGAGGCATATAGGCAGTCATTTTTCCCTCGTTCTGTTTGGGAGTGCAACAGGGAGAGAAGATGCTAGTTGTGGTACGAGGTACCCTCCGCCACGCACCGTATGGTGGATTGCGGAGTATGTACGTAGATGTAGATGTATATGTAGAATCTGCATTTCGCGATCGAGAAGTCTCTTCACACTCAACGGGTGACTGTGTGGTGTGCAGTGTCCGGTCACGAAATAATCGATGCGATATTCCTCGGTGATTACCGAACAGTACGTGAAGGTTTCGGAAGATGATTTCATCCTCATTATCCAAGGAGACCCTGATTTCGACAAGATGTGGTTCATGCTAGACGGAGCTCGATCCCATCGAAGCAGGAGTGTGTGTGATGTCCTGGAGGCTCACTGTGGGGACCCCATTCTGGCTCTGGGATACGCAGAGGCCACTGGCATGGGCCTCGATTGACCGCCATATTCTCCAGGTCTGAAAACATGCTACTCCTTTTCGTGGGGCTACATTAAAGACAAGGTGTACAGCAATAACGCCAAAGCCATTGCTGAGCTGAACAGAACCATTCAGGAGGTCGTCGACAGTAACGATGTTCCGACGCTTTAGCGGGTCATGCAGAATTTCGCTATTCGTCTGAGTCACATCATTGCCATGACGGCAGGCATATCGAACATGTCATAACCTATATCACAATATCTGTAGTGACGTTTACATGTTGAATAAAATGTGTGACACAGCAGTTTGTAACTAATTTACTTTTTTTCATGCAGTTCAACAGTAGTCACCTTGTAGATACTATATCTACAGTTTCAAAAACTAACCAGCGACTAAGAGCAGTCTGGGTAGCACTCTTTTGACTGGACCAGTGTGTGAAACGTCTAGTATAGATGCAGAAGGTGGTATAGACTGTTTGCCTGTGCTCTGATACTGAAGTGGCTACAAATGTGGATGTATTTGGATGGCCTAGAGTTGGTAGTGAACCCCAGTTCTTTGAGAAATGCCTTCCTCCTAAGGGCGTATGTTCGCTAATAGAAGTTGATTCTGTTAATTTCCTGCAGCTTTTTTACACTTTTTCTTCAGAGATTTTGTGCTCCCGATTCGCTGGTATGAATTTTTTCCACCTCAAAACTAGTGGTGAACTTTTCTTCATTACTGTTCCCAAGCAGTACGTACTGACAGGAATTTCACTGTTATACTGAATAAAACATTTTGACACCTAAAGGGCTCCACAAACTGAAATGGACGTAAATTCCAGTTCAGCAGAAAACCTCACAGTGTAGTTTATACGTCACTATAGCTACATGGATGTGAAAACAAAGTGACAGATACAGATAATTGTATACAGATTACTGTTTCAAATTATCTTTTATTTTAAACAGACATAAATTTTAAAAAAAGCTGCTTATGCCTAATAAATCTTAAGAACCATTTCCCTACTCAAGATTAGAGGCAAGTACCCACAAAAACGTTGACTCCACATTTATGCAGATTGTAATAGACATAGATTAACCACTGGTTCACGAGTATACAGCCACTATCGTTAGTTAAATTGTGAAAAAATTATGCTGTTATCAAGTGTCGTCATTTACCATCATGTGAAAAATTACGAAAGTGTTAAAACATCATCAGATAGAACTTTGTGTTGGAAAGTGTGGAATAAGTTTAAAAAATCTTAATAACATTAGTCGCACTCGTTGTACACTTTCAAGGAACTCATGTATTATTTTCTCTTCCTTTTCTACATATTAGCGTGTTGTATGATATCAGAATTTCATTTTCCTTCATCTATTAATCGTTATGCTTTACCTGCAAATTATTACTTTGATCCTTTTACATTCGTGTCACATCTTCAAGACTATAGTTTTAAGTGCTGTATCACTGAATTTACTCTGATTTCTATTTTATTCAATGAAATTTTGTTGCGAGATTCTCGTTTACAGTTGATCACGTCCTCACCGAAGAAAATTGGCTCACCTAAAATAGTAACTGATAATATTTCTGGACACTAATTTCATAAAAAAGAAGGAACAGTGTACTTTCTGTGCCTTGCGGAACTCACTAACAATTGGCCCTTTTGTGCTCTGAAAAGATCTAAGCAAATAAATTTGAAACTTACAGTTATACGAGGTTAGTATAAAACGATCGGTCAATGGACCACATTTGAACGGAAAAATACGAACTTTAAAGATTCTCGGATGCACAAACGCAAGTACACACAAGTGAACGCTGGTCTAACATGTAACACGTTGAGCAGAAGCAGATTTGTGAGCTGCGATACGTCTAACAGAATATAAAGACGAGTCTCATAAAGCAACAGACGAACCCATCAACATCGCACTCTGTAACAAACTGAAAAAAAAAATCGGTGACAAAGGCATATGTTATATAAGTGAGGAACAGGCCCAGAGGCGTCGACCAGAAAATGCATATACGAGGGGTTCAGATGCTTCCGAGACGGAAGGAAAGCTGTTGTGCTGCACACATTCGAGCCGATCATTAACAGCGTTCGTCGAGAAAGAACAGTATAGCAAACCGGAGATTGTCTCTAAAATTGATATCGGAGGAATTCGAGCAGCCAGGAATACTGTCGAATATGATTTTTATGATGATTCAGGTGTCATGGTGTGGAGAGGCGTAATGTTTTGTGGGCGTACTGACCTCCAAATTTTTGAACAGGTTACGCTCACTGGTCAACGTTATTGTGACACTGTACCGCTTCCTCATGGGCGTGTTTTCAGGGATGTGTTCGCCCTTGACTTCATTTTATGGATGACAGTCCCGACGGTACCTAACAGTTACTGATGCACTTCCAAAGAGCAGTTCATACGAGCAAATCAGTTGCGTGTTTACCTGTAGTTACACGGGCTTTAAGTAGTTGGGCTACGCACATCTCTGTTTAAAAAGAATATCTCGATGTAGTCATAGGCTCGAGCCATGCACGTCTGCTTCCATACGCCGCATCTAATTCGCTGCAAATAATAACCTGCAGCTGTGATCCAGCCGTCAAATTGTCTATGCATTGGCTGTAATTGCGAGTTAATAAATTACACAGAAATATGAAATAGAAGTTAAATGTATACTTTAATAACACAGTGCCACGACATCGTGGAGGCCTGTGCCACACCCGAACTCTGCCTTCAGCTCTTACGACCTGAAATCGGGATTCATCTGATCAGGCCACGGTGTTCCAGTCGTGTATCGCGCAACCACTATGGTCACGAACCCAGGAGAGGGGCTGCAGGCAAAGTCGTGCTGCAAGCAAAGGCATTCGCGTACATCGTCTGCTGCCGTAGCCCATTAACGCCAAATTTCACCGCTCTGTTCTAACGGATACGTTCGTCGTACGTCCACATTGGTTTCTACGATTATTTGACGCAGTGTTGCTTATCTGTTAGCACTGACAAAGTCGCTGCTTTCGGTCGTTAAGTGAAGGCTGTTGGCTACTGTGTTGTCCATAGTGAGTGGTAATGCCTGAAATTTGGATTCCTCGGCAAACTCTTGACACATCGGAATATCGAAATCTTTAATGATTTACGAAAAGGAAAGTCGTTGCGTCTAGCGCCAACTGCAAATACGGCGTGCAAAGTCTGTTAAATTCCGCAGTGCGGCCATATTCACGTCGGAAATTTTTTCGCAGGTGTCAACTGCGTACAAATGATACGTCCGCTAGTGCACTGACCTTTCATACCTCGTGTACGCGATACTACAGCCACTTGGCTTTGTGCGTATCGATATCCCATGACTATTGTCACCTCCTTTTATTTACTATTGCGCCAGAAGCACCTTGTATATTAAGAAATTTGTTCTCTTTCTCTTCTACTTTATTCATATGAACTTTTTTCGGTTCTTCACACAACAGTGTTAGCACCGTACGTCTCAGAATAATGTAACGGTAGCATGTTTCTCGATTTTCTTCTCGTCTCTTTTGTCCCGTACAGGAGCTGTACACCGACGCTCCGTCGCAGCAGACATTGCTACTCTCTAGATGAAGCAGCCCAGTTAGACACAAAGGAGTAACACAACCCCGCCCGGCACTCTTGCGACGTCTGCAGAAGTCGTTACCTCGGCACTCACAGTGAGCAGCACTTACAGCATATTTCACGCCGAGTTTGACCTCTAAGAGCGGAACAGGTCTCTCTCTTGTCTTTCTCACAATCTTGTGTGGCTGTAAACGTTATTGTTGCTGTCTTCAGACTCATTTGATGCGGCTTTCCACGCTACACTCTCCCGTAGAAGACCCTGCTTCTCTGCATAACTACCGCACGTCAAGTCCATTTGCATCCGCTTACTGTGCTCAAACCTTGCTCTTTCTCTACAGTCTGTTCTCGCCACATTCCTGCATTAAAAGCACGTCGTGATACTGTCAGAGGCGCATCTGCGACTTGTGCTCCTGCTTTGTCCTGTATGGAGGTGTCTGCTCTGGTTAAGGCTTGCTTCGCTAATGCACGGTAAACCCAACTTGTCCTGATTTGAGACAACTATGCCCCATCTTAGAACAAGTAGTGAACAATGTAATAAAATAAGGAATACAATCTGCCCGTAACAAGACAAATGAGAATAAACTAAACAGAACACACATCAATCGCATCTAGGCGTAGTGTCAGTAAACTGAGTATAAATGAACCCGAAAACACGTATACAAAATTCTAGCAATAGTGAATGTGTTGTGGCGATCGAACGTATACTGAGATCACAAAAGTCATGCGATAGTGACATTCACAAATACAGTTGGCGGTAGTATCACGTACACAAAGTATAAATGGACAGTTCATTGGCGGAGCAGTCATTTGTACTCAGATGATGCTTGAGAAAAGATGTCCGTCGTGATTATGGTCGCACGATGGGACATAAAAGACTCCGAACGCGGAGTGGTAGTTGGAGCTAGACGCACACGACGTTCCTCTTCGGAAATCTTTAGGGTATTCGATATTCCGAGATTCAAAGTGTCAAGAGTGTGCACAGAATACAAAATCTGGGGCATTATCTCTCACCATACAACTATGAAGTGCTTCATGACTCATCAAACACCGAATTCGGTTTCATCTGAGGCCACATAAAACAATATTGAAACCATCATTTGTGAGAATTTATAACACTACCGTCTGCTACTGCTGTACCATAACCTTAAAGTTGGAGGCAGGTGGTGAAATAAAACTATCTTATTAAAGCAATTATGGTATAACGCAACAGAGCAGTGCTACCCTCTGAGAGGAATTTTGTTATGTTGACCGTCTTGTACCTAACGTAAGTGGCTTATCAGAAATAAAAGTCAGAATTACGTAAATATTCGAACAGTAACAAACAATATTTTTGCCTATCTATACTGTTTAAAGAATAAAGAAGACGGTCGCCAGCCTAATTAGGCAAGAGAATGATTTTCATTCTTGTTTAAGAAAATAGGTATGAGTAACTTCAACGAACAAACACAACCTATATTTTGCCACACGCAAGTGCAATGAATTCTGATACCTGCATAAGTTCACGGTTAAGATTGGAAGCTGACAGAGCAGAACAGACTATTTGCATAAATGTAACAGATAACATTACACACTATTACTTTCATGGCTTATTCAAACCGAATAAGTTTTATAACATTACTATTAATATTCACTGCAGAATCATAAATTGGACATAGGTTAAGTATTATTTTTCAAACGCTTTCACTAGTTGACACGAAATTATAAATGTAGTTCACTGCAAAATTATGAACTGGTAACAGGCTAAGTCTCTCTCAGTTAAATACTTTACTATTTAAAATGGAAGTTAATTGGAATTCACTAACGGGTTACTTCTCACTGCCTTTTGAATAAAGAAATTATTGTTTTCATAAATAGTGGTCTTTCTATTTCATTGTTATTTATCATGAGCATAAAGGGTAACCCTGTGGATCCTATTACACTATTAATATACACTTTCATTACCCAAAAGAAACAAGTACTTAGCAAGCATGAGTATTGCAGTTTTCCACTTTTACTGCAGTGAGACACAATGTTGACAAATTTGCAAGAACTGACTCACCTTTTAAAATTTACTACAGGCAGCACTATGATCATTAACTAAGCAAAACTTTATAAGTCTCAGTTTTATGAACTCTTAATTTTTAAAAGAGACAGCAAATTTTCTTTATTACCACAGTCTTCTACTTTCAAGTAAATAATTAAATATGTGACTCTGAAACTCCAAAAAACTTTAAATTGGACTGTTTCCATAACTGGGAGGCTTTCACAAAACTGCATTTGCTACCTCCCACAATTTCACTAAATTCACAGTAAATCTGAATACTCCCTTCTCACCAAAGATCAAACAACATTATTTAATTAGCTATTTGGCTTTGAGGCTTTCATTTTTTTCCCACAAACTAGGACATTCGGTAATCATAGTTCAAATGGAGAAGAACCTGAGAGGTGTTGTGATAGGGAAAAAATCAAGGTAGGTACATAAATTCAGTTATAGGTTACCTTATATTTGTGCACACTAAAACATCCAATGAGCTGATCCTTCACTGTTTATTACTATAGTGCTCCATTACAGTAACTGCGCAATGTGGTGGCAACTGCATGTTGGTAGGTGGATTTGCAGGTAGAATCGCCGGACTCTGTCAATTCTTGGTGGCGATGATAGACATCAATTCCAGAATAGTTCCAGCTCTTTATCCATCCATCCGAGGCATTGGAAAGCGGCAGGAAAAAGCCTCTCTCGGAACCAGCACAATATATAACTTTTACATGGGCAGTGCACAGTTTGGTAGCTCGTTCCCGACTGACTCTTGGTTCCACCTTTTCTACCTAGGACAACCACAATTTGCTCGCTGCACAGTTCCGTTCCCAAGGGGAACCACAACAACTTTTACATATGACATAATTAAGAACCCTAAGTGAAGGTCAGCAGTTTACATAACAACAAATAAACGTTTTAAATAAAACAGAACATTTGCACATATTGGTATTTCTACAAAAAATTATTGAAACAAAATTGTTCAATCTCAAAGACAACCAAAGACGTTAAGTGAGAAAGACAACCATATCATTTGCTCATATCCTATATATTACATAGGTGAAACTTCCCACATTCCAAAAGACATCAAGTTTATAACAGAGAAAAGAATAAACACTCCCATGGTATGGATTCAATCCAACAACATTTACAGAAACTCAATGATGTAATACTAAATAAAACAAAAAGGCAAAATAACTCCGTACAGCATTAGAGCTATGGTGTTACAAATTCCGTACTGCCGCTAAAGATGGAGTTTAATCGTTACAGAGAAGCCCAACTCGAAATCGAACAAACTCCCATCCAAAAACCTCTAGTTACTCTATCACGGAGCAGCAACTGCTCGTGAGACTGATCTCGTCCGCGCTCTGTTAAGTTCTCTCCAAAAGTTAAACTTCCTCGCCTCTGCTTAGAGCGAGCGACAAACTTAGTGGGGGCGTACCGACTAATCCCCAGATTGCTTGCTTTAGAAGGAGCAGGCACTTCCTCCAATCAGAAGAAAGGAAAGGAAACACCTGGTCTCTCCCGCCTAAAATTTTCCAGTCAACGGCTGAAATTTTGAAGACGGCACGCCCAAGGCTCGGATTTGAAACGGCCAACCGCGAGGCTCCACGGCCGCGTTTGAGGAAACTGTGTAGCGGCACAGTGTCGTCACCGGAGCTGCCTTCGAAAATAACGTTCAGCCGCTCTTCCCGGTTTGTCACTCCAAAGCTAAGCCAAGAGCTTTTTCCTGAACTTGCCTAGTTACATGGATTTCTTATGCCTCCGGATTCATTCGAAATGAGCGATCATCCATGTTTGGGACAGACGGTTCTTATACATCCACCTAATGGTGGGTGACGGAGGGTTCTTCTGGTACCACTAACTCATACCCCCTTCCCCGTTCCAGTCGCGAGTAGCGCGCGCTCAGAATAATTCCCAGTAAGCGTCTGTGTTACTTTTAATTTCACGAATTTTGTCGTCATGGTCAAAGTTAGCTTGAGCTTCAACGCGAGGTGCTTTTAAAAGTATCCACGACGAAGCTCTGTCTCGAAATCTGGCAGAAAATACAATGAGATTCTGGCGTTATGTAAAGTACACCAGAGGAAAGACACAATCAATATCCTCACTGTGTGACAACAATGGTGGTGCTGCGGATGACAGTGCCACTAAAGCGGGATTACTAAACACAGTTTTTCGAAATTTCTTCACCAAAGAAGACGAAAAAAATTTTTTGAATTCGAATCAAGAACAACTGCCAACATGATGAGTAACTTAGGACTAGATACACTCGGCGTAGCGAAGCAGCTTATAAAAAAGACAAGGCGTGCCATCCAGACTCTATATCAGTCAGGTTCTTTTCAGAATATGCTGATACAACAGCTCCGTACTGAGCAATTATACGCAACAGCTCGCTCGTCGAAAGATCCGTACCTAAAGACCGGAAAGTTGCACAAGTCACACCAATGCCCAAGAAAAGGAATAGGAGGAATCCGCTGAATTACAGACCCATATCACTAACGTCGATTTGCAGGAGGATTTTAGAACGTTTACTGTGTTGGAACATTATGGGTAACCAAGAAGAAAACGATTTATTGAGAAACAGCCAATACAATATCGTTCTCGTGAAGCTCAACTAGCTCTTTATCCTCACGAAGTAATGAGTGCTATGGACAGAGGATGTCACATTGATTCCATATTTTTATATTTCCGGAAGGCTTTTGATACCGTTCCTCGCCATCGACACCTAATCAAAGTGCGTGTCAATGGAGTATCGTCTCAGCTGTGCAATTGGATTCGTGATTTCCTGTCAGAAAGGTCGCATTACATAGTAACTGACGGAAAGTCGTCGAGTGAAACAGAAGTGACATCTGATGTTCCTGACCTACTTAAACGATTTAGGAGACAATCTGAGTATCCGCTTGGATTGTTTGCAGGTCATGCTGTCATTTACAGACTTATAAAGTCAAAAGATGATCAAAACAAATTGCAAAACGATTTAGATAAGATATCTGCATGATGTGCAAAATGGCAATTGACTCTAAAAAGCTGGCCGGGGTGGCCGAGCGGTTCTAGGCGCTACAGTCTGAAACCGCGCGACCGCTACGGTCGCAGGTTCGAATCCTACCTCGGGCATGGATGTGTGTGATGTCTTTCGGTTAGTTAGGTTTAAGTAGTTCCAAGTTCTAGGGGACTGATGACCTCAGAAGTTAAGTCCCATAGTGCTTAGAGCCATTTCACTCTAAAAAATGAAAAGTGTGAAGTCATCCACATGAGTACTAAAAGGAATCCGCAAAATATCGGTTACAGGATAAAACACACAGACAGGCTGTGAATACAACTAAATACTTCGGAATTATAATTACGAATAACTTTAAATTGAAATTATCACAGAGACACTGCTATGGGGAAAGCAGACCAAAGACTGCGATTTATTGGCGGAATACTTAGAAAATGTAACAGGTCTACTAAAGAGACTGCTTACACTATGCTTGTCCTCCATCGTCTGTAAGACTGCTGTGTGGTGTGGGATCCGTACCAGATATGATTGACGAAGTACATCGAAAAAGTTCAAAGAAGCTCAACTCTTTTTGTTATATCGGGAAACAGGGAAGAGAGTGCCTTTGATATGATACAGGAATTGGGGTGCTAATCATTAAAACAAAAGCGATTTTACAATGAAATGAACACCCTTAGCTGCTTACAGGCGTTGACATACGTCAACGGGGACAGATGAAAATGTGTGCCCCGACCGGGACTCGAACCCGGGATCTCCTGCTTACATGGCAGACGCTCTATCCATCACCCGTTCAGTTTCTTTGTTGATCCATTCACTCAGTTTTATATTACAGAGGGTAGCTAACTCTCTGACCGAGCACGCCGAGCTACCGTGCCGGCATAATGAGCGTATGGCATTGGTGGCCGGGAGACCCCTCGTGGGGCCACTACGGCGACTTGCGAGTGAATGAGGATGAAATGTTGGTGAAAGACACACAACACCCAGTCATCTCGAGACAGACAGTCCATCTGAGCCACCGAGGACACAGAGGATAGCGCGACTGCAGGGATTTATCTCTGGCACGCCTCCCGCGAAACCCACATACCCAACGTATTGTCCCGCACTACATTCGTAGTGCCCCCGCCCATTATACTCATTACTCGCGGCGCGTTGCCGATTCAAATAAGAGTTCGGGCACTGTTTGTGCATTCGCACAGAATGTATTATATAAAAGAGATTTTCGTTGCAGTAGGATCTTCTCATGAAATTTCAATTACCAACTTTGTCCTCAAAGTGCGAA
This sequence comes from Schistocerca serialis cubense, assembly GCF_023864345.2. NCBI lineage: Eukaryota > Metazoa > Arthropoda > Insecta > Orthoptera > Acrididae > Schistocerca > Schistocerca serialis. Next base: position 1,124,669 of record NW_026048515.1, on the reverse strand, counting down.
AATATTTTGTCGACCCAGCCTATGTAGAGGCCGGCCGGTGTGGTCGAGCGGTTCTGGGCGCTACAGTCTGGAACCGCGCGACCGCTACGGTCGCAGGTTCGAATCCTGCCTCGGGCATGGGTGTGTGTGATGTCCTTAGGTTAGTTAGGTTTAAGTAGTTCTAAGTTCTAGGAGACTGATGACCTCAGAAGTTAAGTCCCATAGCGCTCAGAGCCAACCAGCCTATGTCGAGAGGAATGACCATTATAATAAAACAAGTGATGTCAGAGCTCCTACGGAAAGATTTAAGTGTTCCGTTGTTCCTGCGCGCTGTTAGAGATTAGAAAGATAGTGAAATAGCTTGAAGGTGGCTGTATGAACCCTCTGCCAGGAACTTGACTGTGAATTGCAGAGTAATCGTGTGCGTGTAGATTTCTCGAGATGTATGTGGGAGGAAGTAATACATTGTCCGACTCCTTCCGGAAAGTACTCTGTCGAAAATGTAAAAGTAAACCTCTTCGTCAAGACCGCTACGGTCGCAGGTTCGAATCCTGCCTCGGGCATGGATGTTTGTGATGTCCTTAGGTTAGTTAGGTTTAACTAGTTCTAAGTTCTAGGGGACTAATGACCTCAGCAGTTGAGTCCCATAGTGCTCAGAGCCAAACCTCTTCGTGATGCACAATGCCTCTTTTGTAGCGTCTGCCACTGGAGTTCATTGAGATTCTCCGTAACGCCCTCGCACCGACTAAACGATTCCGTGACAAAACGAGCCGCTCTTCGTTGGATCTTCTCTATGTCCTGTATCAGTCCTACATGGCATATGTTGTGTAGTCAGTTGTAGTCACGGTGAAAACAAAGACACACAAATCCAGGTTCCCAGCGTGATCTCCTTCTCTAGCATGGAAAATACGCACGAGCCTGGAAAATACGAGCAAGACCACCAAAATTATATGAGAAATGGATTGATTGACACCTTTCAACCTTATCTTCACTTCTCTGAAAACAAGCTTCCGGTGTTAATGGAAGAGATTCCTTTGGCTACAAGGATGGGTATGTCTTCCAGCATGACGAGGTCGCCTGCAAATTCTAGTCGTGAGGTGACACATCATCTAGACCTAACATTCCCCAGAAGACGGATCGTCGGAAACGGATACATTTCTGACCCATCAAGGCAAGCTTTTTGTCCGTGGGGATGGTTGAAATGCGTAGCCCACAAAGAAAAAATTCTGGCTTGAAATAAGACAGTCTCGCACTTTTGGGGCATCATAGATGGGCCTAGGGGTGAAAATTACAAAGTTTCAGGCTGTGCCTCTTTCGCGTTCTTATATTAACTCCATTTCCCCATTTTAATCCGCATAGGACTCGCACATTGAGACGTACACACGTACACACACACACACACACACACACACACACACACACACACACACACACACACATATATATATATATATATATATATATATATATATATATATACAGGGTGAGTCACCTAACGTTACCGCTGGATATATTTCGTAAACCACATCAAATACTGACGAACCGATTCCACAGACCGAACGTGAGGAGAGGGGCTAGTGTAATTGTTTAATACAAACCATACAAAAATGCACGGAAGTATGTTTTTTAATACAAACCTACGTTTTTTTAAATGGAACCCCTTTAGTTTTGTTAGCACATCTGAACATATAAACAAATACGTAATCAGTGCCGTTTGTTTCATTGTAAAATGTTAATTACATCCGGAGATATTGTGACCTAAAGTTGACGCTTGAAACCTCCGACGTTCAGTTGCGTGTTGTAACAAACACGGGCCACGGTCGGCGAGCAGCATCTGCAGGCACATGTTTACGATGACGACCGATTTTACGAGTGTGGCTGTAGTGAACTGTTGTGGTTTGGTCTAGCTGTCGCCGGGTCCGCATGTAGCGCTTGCTGCTATTGTTATTCTGCATTCGTCTCCGCACGCAGAGCAACTGTAGTACACCGTGTTACCAGACGTCTGTGATAGTGTAGTGTTGTAGGAACTGTGACCATGGTGTATTCGAACTCTGAAAAGGCGGAGATGATACTCATCTATAGCGAGTGTCGACGAAATGCAGCTGAAGCCTGCAGGGAGTCTGCAGAACGGTACCCGGACAGAGAGCATCCAACGAGCCGCACATTGCAAAACATCTACCGCCAACTGTATGCAACCGGTATGGTCGTAGCACGCAAACGGGTCCGTAACAGGCCCGTCACAGGAGAAGCGGGTGCAGTTGGTGTGTTAGCTGCTGTTGCCATGAACCCACACATGAGTACACGGGACATTGCGAGAGCCGGTGGACTGAGTCAAAGTAGTGTCATGCGCATACTGCACCGTCACCACTTTCACCCGTTTTATGTGTCGATACATCAGCAATTACATGGTGATGACTTTAATCATCGAGTGCAATTTTGTCAATGGGCATTAACAGAGAATGCGTTGCAGTTCTACCTGTTTACCGATGAAGCGGGTTTCACAAACCACAGGACAGTGAATCTACGGAACATGCATTACTGGTCACTGGGCAATCCTCGCTGGCTCAGACAGGTAGAGCGACAGCGACCGTGGACTGTAAATGTATGGTGCGGAATCATTGGCGACCACCTCATTGGTTCTCACTTCATTGCAGGGGCCCAAACAGCTGCAACATACATCGCGTTTCTACAGAATGATCTGCCAACGTTGCTCGAAAATGTCCCACTGGAAACGCGTCGACGTATGTGGTATCAGCATGATGGTGCACCTGCACATTCCGCAATTAACACTAGGCTGACCCTTGACAGGATGTTAGACGGGCGTTTCATAGGACGTGGAGGACGCATAAATTGGCCAGCCCGTTCTCCTGATCTTACACCTCTGGACTTCTTTCTGTGGGGTACGTTAAAGGAGAATGTGTACCGTGATGTGCCTACAACCCCAGAGGATATGAAACAACGTATTGTGGCAGCCTGTGGCGACATTACACCAGATGTACTGCGGCGTGTACGACATTCATTACGCCAGAGATTGCAATTGTGTGCAGCAAATGATGGCCACCACATTGAACATCTATTGGCCTGACATGTTGGGACACACTCTATTCCACTCCGTAATTGAAAACGGAAACCACATGTGTACGTGTACCTCACCCCTCATGGTAATGTACATGTGCGTCAGTGAAAAAGACCAATAAAAATGTGTTAGCATGTGGACGTAATGTGCTGTTCCAGTCTCTTCTGTACCTAAGGCCCATCACCGTTCCCTTTGGATCCCTACGTAATTCGGTGCTCCCCGATACACACGATCGAACAGCGGAGGAGTGGTACTCAAGCGTCAACTTTAGGTTACAATATCTCCGGATGTAATTAACATTTTACAATGCAACAAACGGCACTGATTACGTATTTGTTTATATGTTCAGATGTGCTAACAAAACTAAAGGGGTTCCATTTAAAAAAACGTAGGTTTGTGTTAAAAAACATACTTCCGTGCATTTTTTAATGGTTTGTATTAACCAATTACACTAGCCCCTCTCCTCACGTTCGGTCTGTGGAATCGATTCGTTAGTATTTGATGTGGTTTACGAAGTATATCCAGCGGTAATGTTTGGTGACTCACCCTGTATATACATATATACAAAGTCAGTATAAATTTGAAAACTGAATAAATCATGGAATAATGTAGATAGAGAGGTCAAAATTGACACACATGCTTGGAATGACATGGGGTTTTATTAGAACAAAAAAAAAAACACACAAAAGTTCAAAAAATGTCCGACAGATGGCGCTTCATCTGATCAGAATAGCAATAATTAGCATAACAAAGTAAGACAAAGGAAAGATGATGTTCTTTACAGGAAATGCTCAATATGACCACCATCATTCCTCAACAATAGCTGTACTCGAGGAATAATGTTGTGAACAGCACTGTAAAGCATGTCCGGAGTTATGGTGAGGCACTGGCGTCGTATGTTGTCTTTCAGCATCCCTGGAGATGTCGGTCGATCACGATACGCTTGCGACTTCAGGTAACCCCAAAGCCAATAATCGCACGGACTGAGGTCTGGAGACCTGGGATGCCAAGCATGACGAAAGTGGCGGCTGAGCACACGATCACCACCAAACGACCCGCGCAAGAGATCTTTCACGCGTCAAGCAATACTTTTTTTTTTGTTCTAATAAAACCCCATGTCATTCCAAGCATGTGTGTCAATTTTTACCTCTCTATCTACATTATTCCGTGGTTTATTAAGTTTTCAAATTTATACTGACATTACATATTACGACCCTCTTCAAGTGTCGGCGATCACTGTCCGTTAACAGACGAGGTCGGCCTGTACGCTTTTGTGCTGTACGTGTCCCTTTACGTTACCACTTCAATATCACTTGGAAACAGTGGACCTAGGAATTTTTAGGAGTGTGGAAATCTCGCGTGCAGACGTATGTCACAAGTGACACCCGGTCACCTGACCACGTTCGAAGTCCGTGAGTTTCGCTGAGCGCCCCATTCTGCTGTCTCACGATGTCTAATGACTACTGAGGTCGCTCATATGGAGTAACTGACAGTAGGTGGCAGCACGATGCACCTAATATGAAAAACGTATGTTTTTGGGGGAGTCCGGATACTTTTGATGACATACTGTACCCCTGCATTGGCAGACTGTTGTAACTACTGAAGGAGAATATATTATTGATGACTACTGTGTTATCTGTGTCTATCGTGGTTGTTAACTCATGGAAAAACCTTATGAACTTATTCTGCAACCCAACGTATACTTTTTCAAGTTTCTGTTGTAGAACGACTTTATTAACCTGTTAGTTATACACGACAAGTCCCGTTTCGACTACGATGCCTTTTTCAAGTGGTATGCAATATGCAAAAATCTGACGTCTGCAATATAGGCTTGCAATTGTATGCCTCTACCCGAAGACCTTTCCTGAAAACGGTATTACCTTCATTTATTTTTTTTTCGATCTCTTAGAGCACTTCGTAGTTCCAATGACCTACGATGAACTGCTTCTGTAAGTGCAGCTGAATTTCGTCAAATGTCACTCATTATTGTGAGTCTTCATGTTTTTTCGGCAAAGCTGATAGTTTGGAAGTTTTTACGCTTGCATCCTAGATCTCGTTTTACCTTTACACAATATGTTCACAACTTCCCGCATTCTTCTGATCAGGTGACGTGCGCAGATTTCGTTGTTTTCCGTTTGGACTCAAACGAAATTGTGTTATATCAGTTGCAAAACCCCAACACTTGAGACTTTAGAAACTGCGAATGTGTACTTTTTTTAACACATAACTCTATAGTTGGCGACCTTCGGTATGGGTTGAATGACGTTTAAACGTCGAGCAGTGAAAGCAGTTTTAATAACGAAGTGATTTTTTCCACTTTTAACGAAATGCTGTCCGAAGTCATAAACGAGAATCGTAACTGTGTCGCGTAGCATGCGGGTAAGGGGACCTTAGTCAACAGTGTTACGTCACGAATTAGCTTTACTGGCCGTTCAGAAAGCGAGTAGCAACGACAGTGAACGAGGTAACCTGCAACACTGCACTACCCTAATGTACGAAGGATTGAATAATCCGCATTAGCTTTGGAATAAAATCAACTTCATTCTGTTAATCAGAATTTCACAAAGAAGAATGTAACTAGAGAGAAAAGTTAAAGGGTTTGTTTTTAGGGAAACAAAAAACAGTTTAATTTCTCGTAGATGTTGTCGTTAGACACAGAGAACAAGCTCACATTCGAAAATAATGGGATATGTCCTCATGCAGCTCTTTCAAAGTAGCCGCCCCATAGATTCATCTCAAGTGGTTTAGGAAAACCAGGGAGATCTAAATTTGGATGATTGGATACGCTTTTGGAGCTCTAGTCTTAATGAACAGGAATGTATTGCCTTAAATACTGCGCCAGATGATCAGAGCAGATATTTTATGAGCTGCGTAGTAATTGTAGAGGGAGGAATGGCGCTGGTGAAAAATACTTCATGAGATATTGTGTGTTATTGTAGAGAGACTTCATGGCAGTTACTGTTGGTTACTATCATTCAAAGTCGAACACTTCTAAGCTGTTCAGCAAGGAACTAGCCCGATAATTTCGGATGCCACTTTCTACAATAAGACAGTTATTGTTGCAATAAATATGTGGTGGCTTAGCATTACGACAAAAAAAGTCTAAGTGTTTGTTGATACAAACTGCTGCAGCTTAGCGTGGTATATTATCCAGAGAAACGGTGCAGTGGGTTAGAAACTTTTGTCCGAAGTAGAGGGGTTCATATCCCCGTCTTCTCTTTCTCATTTCGCTTGATCGTGCTTTATTTGTTTTCCTAAGTCCCTGTAGGCAAACTTCATGTCGGATACGTCAACAAAGTAATGGCGTATTTTCTCCTCCACGTTTCGGTAATTTACTTCATGAGATATTGTGTGTTATTGTAGAGAGACTTCATGGCAGTTACTGTTGGTTACTATCATTCAAAGTCGAACACTTCTAAGCTGTTCAGCAAGGAACTAGCCCGATAATTTCGATATCCCATGACTGTTACCTGTTGTTCCAAATATGAACACAAACAAAACTTTATTTCTCCACAAATGCAATGATATACACATAAACATATACAACATAAACAGAAAAATTATGTTTTACTTTTATTAAAGTATTCTCCCGTGTGTTTAATGATTGCCTCACAAACTCGAGGCATGCAGTCAGCAAGTTTTTGTATGCACTGAGAGTCTATACGATTCCACACATAAGTAACGACATCCCAGAGATGTTCCTTGCTTGTTATGTGAACTTTTCAGATACGTCAGTCCATTCCATAGCGAACCATTTCTATAGGATTACAATCAGAGGTTTGGGACGACCGCATCACACCTTTCAGCACTTTTTCTTTTCCCTTTAATGCAATGTACTTCTTACAGAACGCCGACCGTTGTTTTGGGTCATCATCGTGCTGTAATGTAGACGCTTTCGCCATTAAGCTCAATCCACATGGTACGGTATGATAACGAAGTAGCGTTTCTGGCTCATACACATTTCTACACTCCTGGAAATTGAAATAAGAACACCGTGAATTCATTGTCCCAGGAAGGGGAAACTTTATTGACACATTACTGGGGTCAGATACATCACATGATCACACTGACAGAACCACAGGCACATAGACACAGGCAACAGAGCATGCACAATGTCGGCACTAGTACAGTGTATATCCACCTTTCGCAGCAATGCAGGCTGCTATTCTCCCATGGAGACGATCGTAGAGATGCTGGATGTAGTCCTGTGGAACGGCTTGCCATGCCACTTCCACCTGGCGCCTCAGTAGGACCAGCGTTCGTGCTGGACGTGCAGACCGCGTGAGACGACGCTTCATCCAGTCCCAAACATGCTCAATGGGGGACAGATCCGGAGATCTTGCTGGCCAGGGTAGTTGACTTACACCTTCTAGAGCACGTTGGGTGGCATGGGATACATGCGGACGTGCATTGTCCTGTTGGAACAGCAAGTTCCCTTGCCGGTCTAGGAATGGTAGAACGATGGGTTCGATGACGGTTTGGATGTACCGTGCACTATTCAGTGTCCCCTCGACGATCACCAGTGGTGTACGGCCAGTGTAGGAGATCGCTCCCCACACCATGATGCCGGGTGTTGGCCCTGTGTGCCTCGGTCGTATGCAGTCCTGATTGTGGCGCTCACCTGCACGGCGCCAAACACGCATACGACCATCATTGGCACCAAGGCAGAAGCGACTCTCATCGCTGAAGACGACACGTCTCCATTCGTCCCTCCATTCACGCCTGTCGCGACACCACTGGAGGCGGGCTGCACGATGTTGGGGCGTGAGCAACAATGTCCCTAATTTGCTGGGAAGTGGCGGTGCGGTCCCCTACGGCACTGCGTAGGATCCTACGGTCGTGGCGTGCATCCGTGCGTCGCTGCGGTCCGGTCCCAGGTCGACGGGCACGTGCACCTTCCGCCGACCACTGGCGACAACATCGATGTACTGTGGAGACCTCACGCCCCACGTGTTGAGCAATTCGGCGGTACGTCCACCCGGCCTCCCGCATGCCCACTATACGCCCTCGCTCAAAGTCCGTCAACTGCACATACGGTTCACGTCCACGCTGTCGCGGCATGCTACCAGTGTTAAAGACTGCGATGGAGCTCCGTATGCCACGGCAAACTGGCTGACACTGACGGCGGCGGTGCACAAATGCTGCGCAGCTAGTACCATTCGAAGACCAACACCGCGGTTCCTGGTGTGTCCGCTGTGCCGTGCGTGTGATCATTGCTTGTACAGCCCTCTCGCAGTGTCCGGAGCAAGTATGGTGGGTCTGACACACCGGTGTCAATGTGTTCTTTTTTCCATTTCCAGGAGTGTATTTTCAAAAAAATGGTTCAAATGGCTCTGAGCACTATGGGACTTAACATCTGTGGTCATCAGTCCCCTAGAACGTAGAACTACTTAAACCTAACTAACCTAAGGACATCACACACATCCATGCCCGAGGCAGGATTCGAACCTGGGACCGTAGCGGTACCCGCGGTTCCAGACTGAAGCGCCTAGAACCACACCGCCACACCGGCCGGCTTCTATTTTCACAACGCCGCTAACTCTCTATCTCCTGCAAACCATAACAGAACCCCAACGTGTTTAACTGTAGGTAGAGTGTACTGCTTGGCCACCTTTCTCCTTCAGTTCAACAAATGTCCCGCTTCCAGTATCAAACATCTCCAATTTCGATTCTTATGTGAATAACATTTCTTCCACTCTTCATGAGTCCGCTTACTAAGTTCTCTAGCCTATTCGAGCCTATTTTTATTTACGAGCTCCAGAAGAGGTTGCTTCGCTGCCACACATCCTTCCGAGCCGGTATCAAACAGTCTCCTTTTTACTGTTGCAACAATATGTTTTTCTTGTTCATTTGCACCAAGTCTGCGCGAATTTGTGCTGCTGTTTTGGAACCTATTTCTCTTAGCTATAATTCTGATGAATTTGTCATAACTTTTAGTTGTTTTACGAGGTCGTCCTGGTCGTGATAGGCCCTTATTGCCTCCTGCTGGCTCCTGGAGGTGAAGGGTGTACTGGATTCCCTCTAAAGACAAGCCACATTGTTTCACAATTTGGGGCACAGATAAACCTACTTGTCTGAGCGCTACAATTGCAGCACGTTTGTTTCTGTATATCTCCACACTTGTCGTAATATTGATATGCAGAGCGACAACTGTCACTAAGAAGCTGAAGTGCACAACGATATAGTACGTATCAGGGCCGGCCACTGCGTGCTAAAGTTGCAGCGTATGCGTGCCACGTGAGGGGCAAGGCACGGCCTGCCACTCGGCTTTGCTCGGCCTTTCTCGGAAGTCCAGGAACGGCGCGACGTCTCACTTATGGATGCGCGGTGAGGCACTGTTCAGGCGGCCCAACTCTTTTGAGTTCGGCGGAATACCAGTGTTAACGCTGTTTACCCTCCGCTATTTGTTCGTCGTGAAGAACGATGTTCACAGGTCTACTGGTACTTTACACGAAAAGAGGCAATCTAGCAATATATCAGAAGCGTATGGGAATGATAGGAGACGGGAATGAGAATTCCCAATACCTCATATGTAGTCGCACAATCGACGGGTACTGCATATTTGCTATGAAACTGCAATACAATATCATGCAGAAAGATTTTGAAACTTTAGTTGCCAACGAAAAAGCATAAAATTACTATGTTCGACAGACCAGAGTCATTGTTCTGTACATCAAGAAACGCTTTGTTCTCAAATTCAAATGGCTCTGAGCACTATGGGACTTAACATCTGTGCTCATCAATCCCCTAGACTTAGAACTACTTAAACCTAACTAACCTAAGGACATCACACACATCCATGCCCGAGGCAGCGTTCGAAACTGCGACTGTAGCAGCGCGGTTCCGGACTGAAGCGCCTAGAACCGTTCGGCCACAGCGGCCGGCCGCTTTGTGCTAAATTTGCAACTATGGAGCACATGGAGAAAATTATGGTACACGCTTCACTCCATTGTCAGTTGCAACAGTTTTCAGCGGAACTAAGAGTATAGAGATTTCATGTATTACTGCAAAGTACACTGGTTAAGTCAGGGGGCATGGTCGGAAGAATTTTTCGATTTAAAACACACTATTCTTTAATTTATGGAGGAAAAAGAAGTGCAGGGACGAAAATTAGAACATCCGGAATGGATTGCAGACTTCGCATTTTAGGTGGTTTTGAGACTGCCCACAGTAAGGCAATGCAAGGTATTTTGATTAGATTGGGATGCATTTAAAACGCAAATCGCGTTGTAGAAGGGATACATTCTGACAAAGACAGGCCTGTTCCATAAGTTCAATATCATTAAAGCAAACGCAAAGTTTCAGTAATACGTTGTGGCGATGAAAGAATTACAACGATAATTTCCTAAACGTTTTGAAATTAAGGATGTCACGATTACGTGGGAACTTGAGTGCAAAATTCTGTGAAATTAACTAATACCGATTTTTGTTTGTTTGTGATCTATGTTGTTGAGTAATGTGAAACATAAAACCAGGTCGTATGTAGTGCGAAGTTTGCAGTCCTCCCCCCCCCCCCCCCCCCTCTTGTCCTCTTCTCACGCGCAGACTGCACGGTGTGGCGGTGGGTGAAACGTGCAGCAAGACTGCAAGACTGAGCACTTTGGCATAGACCATGAGCCAAAGTCTTGGCTGCCGCTGGTATATGTCGTACCTCTGCTTGAAGTACACTGCGGACATTACAACACTAGAGGGAGCAAGAGGGTAGTATGGAATAGGCATTCATTCTACGGTTGCAGGTTCGAATCCTGCGTCGGGTATGGATGTGTGTGATGTCCTTAGGTTAGTTAGGTTTAAGTAGTGCTAAGTTCTAGGGGACTGATGACCTCAGAAGTTAAGTCCCATAGTGCTCAGAGCCATTTGAACCATAAAATCTCAAGTAGATGAAAACAAACACATAAACCTGACATTTTTACCAATGTCGTACCTATTCCTTTGCTTACTCATACATAGCCATGACATTATATGGCACCTACAGGGAATTAGATGTCAGTTATTAGGTTTATTGAAACGAATGAGTATCAGTGCCTTCTCGATACTTATCGATGAATATATCTGAAAGAAAAAGTATCCACATAGAATGTGGCGCAATGCTTACGAGCCTGCAATGTATAAGATGCCCATTTCTATACCCTAATTTAAATTACAACTGGAACACCAAGGAGAGTAGCAATTAAAAAATTTTTTACTCGCATGTGTAAAGGGCAGTAGGAGGAACAATGATTAAATCTGTAGATGTTTTTGAGGGTGTAGAGGATGTGACATTTAGTGTTCAGAGTTGCTGTAACCCTGCTGGACATCAAGCTGAAATGAGCTTGGGTACAGAATTCCATGCTGCTTCATCTCTGTACCTCAGTTAATCGACCATACTCACTGAGCAGTGGTGGCGTGGCTGTCTCTTGGAAATCCATGACTATTTAATGCGTGTGACATCTAGAGAACTTGTTGGCCAGAGAAACAATTGAACACCACCTGTATCAAGGTACACCAAGACAGCACAGACGATGTGCGGTGTTGAGTTACATTGTTGAAAGATAATGTTAAGGAGACCTTTGAAGATAGCGCACAGCCAACGGTCTCAGCACCACAGAAATGAAATGCTTATGGCCAGATTAACAGCAATGTGGACCAAAAGTGACTGTGTTGTGTAGCCAATGTCTCCCATGCAAACACGCCAGGACTCGACTGAGCCACTCCTGTGTTCAGTGTTTTCGTTGCTCACTGCTGGCGGTGTGCCTCTATCTGCTGTCGCATCGAAGGTAGTCATAAGAGACTGTAGGGCACTCTCACTTCTGATATGGTGCTATGAAGCATAATGTTCTTAGGGAATATGATGATCATTACTTGGTTGCTATACTGGATATGATCTGACTTCATACAGATAATGAAATGGTTGGCAGTAGTTAACGCTCTTGCTTGTGTGCTCTAGTGAAGGAATAGCAGTATTCCTTACCTGCGATCAAAGGAAGAGGGTACTGATTTAAACGACTGCAGTAAAAGCGTATGGCAGCTGAGGGCTGAAGGGAGTGTTTTGTCTATGGAACCTGGTGGAAACGTTGCAAACTGCTCAGCTCCTCGGTTTCATTGTGCAGACGCGTTAGAAGGCGCCAGTCGGTCGGCGGCCGCGTCCAGGTAGGTTGACTAGCGCCGAGGAGTCGTTGCTGCTATGGGCAGAGGTAGATGACTGCAATAAAGTGGAGGATGGGCCCTTGTTAGGCAGGAAGCAGACGAGACGACTGTGAGTTTCTGCGAATTTCCGTGGGACAGGTCAGTGGCGCGCAGATGTTCAGACTCGGCTACAAAACATATTTGTGAAGGCACGAGGCTTTTAGCGAGTTTATGGGCGTTCCTTCGAAAGTTCGAAATGGACACAACAGGGGAGATAATCTTTTTATGGAGGGCTGTGGTTCTATCCAGGTCATGCTTTTAGCAAAGACGCGGTGTAAACGCGTGGGAAAGAGGCTGCAAAGCTGAATCGTTTTTCCTTTTCTCCCAATTAATTTTAAAGTCTCTGATTGGTCAAATCTGTGAATGCAGAGTAAGGGGCGGTCTCCCAGCTTCGAATGCCACGCCCCAGCTCGTGATTGGCTTGTGGGAATAGTCTAAGATATAAATATGCTATGCTACTATGAAACGTCCCCTTGAACAATTATACATGACTGTGCTTAAACTGACACACAATATTTTTATCGCAATGCAATCTGACTTTCAACAATCCCTACAAAAGAATGGTCCTGACTAACATTAACCTATACCTTTCACAAATCACTTACTCACAAAAATCTTCGTTACTCGAACTACTGCAATACAGCGAGCGCCACTACTGCCAGCTAAATAAAAGATTCAAACTACTGAAGGCACTAACTACTGATAGGCATAGTTAGCAAATGAAAGATTTTAATAGAGAACAAACAATGTATTTACCTTACTAGTGTTCAAAAGTCATAATATATATAGCAGTTCATGACATCCATTCTTACAAATGTACTGTTTCTGATGGACACACGTCCAGATCCTCCGCTCTCAAAAATCCGCCATCTCACTTCCCCACATCTACCACTGCTGGTGGCTCACCTCCAACTGCGCAACGCTACGCGCTGTTAACATCCAGCTGCCCAACGCTACAATGGCAGACAACAATGCAAACTAGCTACAGACTGCACACAGCACAGCCAGTGATTTTCATACAGAGCGCTACGTGGCGTTACCAATAAGAAAACCTAAACAGCCTACTTACAATATGCTATGCTATCGTGTTGGCGAGGAAAGCTGAGAGAAAGAGAAGAGGACTCTCCTGTACTGGCGCTTCGCTAGAAAAGAACTGCAGATCTTTACCCAAATGGTGAGACTTGTGTCCTTTCCTAGTGTGCCACTTAGAGCCTGTGCCAGTCACCATCTGAACCGTCAGAGGTACTGCTTCTAGCATCACACACACGGGTGTACTTACTTGTCTTGAGTCGGCCGTCTAAATATCTTATATATTCCGTCACTCATAGGCATGGCACGGAGTCAGTTGGTTTGGCCGACCAGTAAATGGCTACACCTGCACACTGGAATCCACCAGGGTTTCAGAGGCTCATAGAGAAGTACCTGCATTCTGAATTAGCCGAATGCAAGACCATGTACTTGCATTTTTCGGGCACGAGCCATTAATAACAGATTGCTGCCGTCCATGACTCCAGTCGCCGAGCGCACCGTGGTGTGCTACCCTGACCTACAGAAGGGTAAAGTAATCGCTGCTACGGCGTAGGACTCCAATATACGCTTCTCAGCACCCTGTTCTTTCGAACCACATTTTTCTTTATGGAATAGTAGAGTATAGGTGCTTGATAGTAGCGTAGTTTTTGGGTCATACCAAGGATTCTCATGTACGAAGTCAGGTAAAGCAATTAGTTCTGGGTAGTGTCGTGTATTGAACCCAAGATGATCACTTTGTTCACCATAAACTGCATGTCATTGAAAGCGTTTGCCCAATAAAAAAAATGTTCGTGTGCCGTTTCTGTAGCCATTTTTTTTGTCTTGTGATGTTAAGAATGAATAAATCTATTGTTATTTAGATCAAAACTCCTCCAAGTGTTCTGATTAAAATTACTTTTGCCATTTTCGTTAAAGGCGTTCGATACAGTCCCCCACAGTCGTTTAATGAACAAAGTAAGAGCAAATGGACTATCAGACCAATTGTGTGATTGGATTGAAGAGTTCCTAGGTAACAGAACGCGGCATGTTAGTCTCAATGGAGAGAAGTCTTCCGAAGTAAGATTGATTTCAGGTGTGCCGCAGGGGAGTGTCATAGGACCGTTGCTATTCACAATATACATAAATGACCTTGTGGATGACATCGGAAGTTCACTGAGGCTTTTTGCAGATGATGCTATGGTGTATCGAGAGGTTATAACAATGGAAAATTGTACTGAAATGCAGGAGGATCTGCAGCGAATTGACGTATGGTGCAGGGAATGGCAATTGAATCTCAATGTAGACAAGTGTAATGTGCTGCGAACACATAGAAAGATAGTTCCCTTATCATTTAGCTACAAAATAGCAGGTCAGCAACTGGAAGCAGTTAATTCCATAAATTATCTGGGAGTACGCTTTAGGAGTGATTTAAAATGGAATGATCATATAAAGTTGATCGTCGGTAAAGCAGATGCCAGACTGAGATTCATTGGAAGAATCCTAAGGAAATGCAATTGGAAAACAAAGGAAGTAGGTTACAGTACGCTTGTTCGCCCACTGCTTGAATACTGCTCAACAGTGTGGGATCCGTACAAGATAGGGTTGATAGAAGAGATAGAGAAGATCCAACGGAGAGCAGCGCGCTTCGTTACAGGATCATTTAGTAATCGCGAAAGCGTTACGGAGATGATAGATAAACTCCAGTGGAAGACTCTGCAGGAGAGACGCTCAGTAGCTCGGTACGGGCTTTTGTTAAAGTTTCGAGAACATACCTTCACCGAAGAGTCAAGCAGTATATTGCTCCCTCCTACGTATATCTCGCGAAGAGACCATGAGGATAAAATCAGAGAGGTTAGAGCCCACACAGAAGCATACCGACAATCCTTCTTTTTTCCACGAACAATAAGAAACTGGAATAGAAGGGAGAACCGATAGAGGTACTCGAGGTACCCTCCGCCACACACCGTCAGGATGTAGATGTAAATGTAGATGTAGATTACAATTCAAAGTTGGAAATTTGCAGTCGCAACAATTGCCCCCATACTGACCGTCTGTAGGTCTCCAGAGGTCGTCGCTCTGTCAATGTGGAGACTCTTCTTAGTGCTGACAAGCCTATTTTCTGACCCAAGATACAAGAAGTGGCACTACTACCCTACACATGCAAACCGAGAGAGGTGGCGCAGTGGTTAGGACACTGGACTCGCATTTGGGACGACGACGGATCAAACCTGGGTCCAGCTATCCTGATTAGGGTTTTCCGTGACTTCCCTAAATCGCTCCAGGTAAATGCAGGGATGATTCCTTTGAAAGAGCACAGCGACTATCCTTCCTGATTCTTGTAACAATCTGAGCTTGTGCACCATCTCTAATGACCTCGATGTCGACAGGACGCTATGCCCCATTCTTCCTTCCTTCTTACTGCACATCAAGGCTAGGTGCTGGGTGGTAATAATTAAAGTGCATGGTAACCCCGCTGCTCACCCACAATATGGCTTGGCAAGTGACAGTGTGACATGCAGTTATACAAACAATGTACAGCGCCAGATTTGGACCTGGTGGTCAAAACTGGAACTAATTTTTTCCAGCGTAAATCAGTTCCAAATTAACGCATTAGCACATCTACCAAGTTTCGCTGCCATACAATAACTACAGCCAATACTGGACCTCTGTGAGTAACTGCACTTTAATTATAGCCACATCGTATATCTTTCCTCTCTGGTGCTAATCGTGTGGAGTTTTTTGAGATCCTCAATGGCATTGAGTATGGTCTCCCTGACACCATCCATTCCACATTCGCATGACAGTCATTTGAGGCTTAGCAAGGCGAGCAGCAATGTTGTGGAACGATAAACTGCATACTCGATAGATGACTATTCTGTCGCTGTCGGTTTCCAACACATGATGGTAGACGCTTCTGGTTGTTACATGAAGTACAACACGATATTTTGACAAACAAACAACATTCCAACGAGATAAAAATACATAAATAACGCTACTCGTCTCTACTGGGTGGTTACAATTGAAGTGCAGTTACCCACGGAGGTCCAACGTGGGGTGTAATTATCGCTTGACACAGAAAGTTGATAGATATTGTAAGTAGGCTGTTTAGGTTTTTATGTAGGTAACGCCACGTAGCGCTCTGTTTGAAAATCACTAACTGTGCTGTGTGCGGTCAGTGGCTGCTTGGATTCATTGTTGGAACATTCGCTTGTGTAGTGTTGGGCAGTTGGATGTGAACAGCACGTAGCGTTGGACAGTTGGAGGTGAGCTGCCAGCAGTGGTGGATGTGGAGAGAGAGATGCCAGAGTTTTGAGAGGTTACTATTTTTAAAGATGGTTGTCATGAATTGATAGACATGTATGATGACTTTTGAACATTATTAAGGCAAATACATTGTTTGTTCTCTATCAAAATCTTTCATTTGCCAACTATGCCTATCAGTAGTTAGTGCCTTCAGTAGTTAGAATCTTTTATTTAGGTGGCAGTATTGGCGCTCGCTGTATTGCAGTAGTTCGAGTAACGAAGATTTTAGTGAGATAAGCGATTCACGAAATGTATAGGTTATTGTCAGTCAGGGCCATTCTTTTGTAGGGACTATTGAAAGTTAGACTGCGTTGCGCTAAAAATATTGTGTGTCAGTTTGGTGATGATCAGAATAAGTAAAGAGAAGAAACGTTCAGTTTTACTCAGCTGCCTTTGTATCAAATAACTAGAAGTTTACTAGTACAGTTATTCATAATTTTTCAAAGGGGATGTTTCAATAATCTTATTCATTAATGCAGAACTGATTTACACTGCAAGAAATTAGTTTCAGTTTTGGCCACCACGTCCAAATCTGACGCTGTAGAGCACTGTGTAAGTAACGGATAATAATAAAACCAGCATTATGTCTTTTTCACTTTTTCCACCTTTTCTGTCCACGTCCGGTTCCTAATCCACTACATATCGAAACATTTCTATACACTACATATCGAAACATTTCTATATGCACTACGGTATATTGATAGGTTTCACTTATGGACCGTCTGACAGCAACTGAATAAAACACAATTTTAGTGCCATACGCGTTTCGCCTTTATTTTCTGCAAGGCATCATCAGTGGCCTGGAATATGTACATATGTTAGCTATTTTATTTACATTTTTGTCACTGTGCCTATAGGTTATAAACAGTTCTGGTGGTTGGTATTTCCTATTAAGTAGTAATGTTTTGAACTGTACTTACAGGTTGCGTAGACAGTTTCTTACATATTACGCTCCTGTTGCATTTTTGGTGTTGTTCTTCTTCCTACGAGCGCCAATTTGCTGTTTTTTCCACATTTCTATATGTCTCCGTCATTCATAGCGCCAGATTTAAACCTGGTGGACAAAATTGGAACTATTTTTTTTTAGCGTAATTCGGTTCCTATTTAAGGCATTAGGATATCTACCAAGTTTCTCTGCCATACGATAAGTACAGCTCGAACTGGACCTTTGTGAGTAGCTGAACTTTAATTATGACCGATCAGTAATTCGTGCGGTTGCGCTGAGATGCTCATCATTTGTGTATGCAAACATGTAGTACATTTCATGCCAGTTCTGCCTTTGTAGCTTGCTGCTTTCAGGCTGTCATAATTTTAACAAGGAGCACTTTAATTTGCATCTTTTGATTAGGTTCCGAAGTTGGGACATTGTCAGGAGAACCTCCGGTGGCCATCGATTACGGTACCCTACACTCCCGCCAATAGATAATCCCTTCATAGCCCCATCACCTACGTAAATTACGTAAAAACTCTGAAATTCACGCATGGGTAGGTTTCTGTATTTTCTCTAAGCAGGTAAAAAATCTGTTCTTTTTTTAATTAGGTCTAGGATTATGTTTATGTTTCCGAAACGAAAGAAATTTTTCCACTTTGGAGCAGTTTCAAACGTCTCCTATCATATTTCGAAAACTATTTAACTCATTGAAGTACGTTTCTTTTTGTTGTTTACAAAAAGATCTTGGATCTTTCCAAAGTTTCGTATCGGATTGTATTTTCCGCGTTTAGTCTTTGTAAGACGACTTTTTTTTCAATTTTGGCAATACATAATTCGTAGCAAGTAAGAAATTTGTAGCCTCCATCTCCTACAAAAAAAACATGTAAATTTCTGAATTTTGCTACTGTCGTGCAGCTCCACTATCTCCACTTGTGTTAAAAAACTGTCATTTTAAATAGGGCTAGAGTTATGCCTTTCGAAATAGGAAAAATATTCGCGTCCGAACAAGTTTGCTAGTTCACAAATGATGTAGGTGGGGGGAGCAGACAAGCTCACTCGCTGTTAAGTGTCTATAATTATTTAATTAACTCAAAATTGCGGCCGTCTCGACCCTCAGACAAAATATATAAAAAAACGTTTACAAGTTTCGAAGCCACATATCACATACAAAGAACATATCAATATGTGTACGGAAATACTGCTTTTTTGATCTATTGGTGAAAGTACATTTAACAAAATAATAAGTCCGCAGTCATAAATGTTCGAAATGGCTCAACGCATTCCGCGATGACACCAGCAGGTTCAAGACGGAGGTTGCTCATTATTACATTTGGGGGGGGGGGGGGGAGGGGGGTCCGACGGCTCTTGTCGCTTACCGTATCTCAGTGTATTATAAACCATTTTGTAGGTCAAATTTGTATTGATCGTACTCTTTTCTAACCTTTGACTCCATTTTAAGTCGCGTACTTCCTCCGCGCGTTCTGTTTGTTGGACTGCACTCATCAACCAGAATATTATGAATGCCGTCCCACTCTCGATATAAACCCGCCCACGCGTTAGCAGCGTCAGTTGGCGAGGAATGGCTGCTAGTCACACGCACGGTGCATGTAGCAGCAGTGAGCGTACTGGCCGTGTATAGAATGGAGAAGGCGCGCAATCTGAGTTTGCCCGAGGGCAGGTTGTGACGGCCCGGAGGCTCGGCACGTGCATTTCGAAAACTGCACGGCTTGTCGAGTGTTCGAGGGGTGCTGTGGTGAGTGTCTCCAACACGAGGCGAAACCAGAGTGAAACCAGGTCCAGACGTAGTGCTGTTACGCAGCCACAACTCATTATAGATGTCGGACGTCGTAGGCTGGGCAGGCTGGTAAAACAGGACAGGCGGCGAACTGTGACGGGACTAACATCAGACTTTAATGCTGGGCAGAGTACACGTGTGTCTGAATACACAGTGCACCAAAATCTTATGATGATGGGCCTCCGCAGCCGACGACCGTTGCATGTGCCAATGTTAACACCATAATATTAGCAACTACAACTGAAATGGGCACGTGACCATCGGCACTGGGCGTTGGCGTAGTGGCAGAGCGTTGCATGGTCTGCTGGATCCCGACACCTTCTTCATCATGCCGATAGGAGGGTGCGAATCCGTCGTCTTCCAGAAGAACACCTCCTTGACACCTGTACTGGGGGACGGAGACAAGCTGGCGGCGTCCGAGGAACATTCACGTGTGCACCCATGGGTCCAGGAGAGCTCGAGAAACGCACGGCGTATCGTACCCTGGCTGCAGACAAAGTACGCTTCTACATGAAGATCACGTTTCCCGGTGGCAGTGGCGTTTTTCAGCAAGATAATGCGACATGCTACAAGGCGTGGGGTGTGATAGAGTGATTCGAGGAACACAGTGGCGAGTTCCACTGGTCCCCCAATCGAAGACTTCTGGGATGTGATTGAACGTGGCGTCAAAGCTCATCCTCCACCCCCCCCCCCCCCCCACCCCTGGATTTTGCAGGAATTAGGTGGCTTGTGTGTACAGATGTGGTGTCCAGTTCCTCCAGGCGACCTTCCATGCCACGGCGCGTCGCAGCTGCTGTTAGTACCAAATGTTGACGTATCGGCTATTAGGTAGGTGTTCATTATGTTCTAGCTGATCAATGTATAACCAAAAATTTTTCAGCATTCGTTCTTGTTCAAATGGCTCTGAGCACTATGGGACTTAACTGCTGAGGTCATCAGTCTCCTAGAACTTAGAACTACTTAAACCTCACTAACCTAAGGACATCATACACATCCATGCCCCAGGCAGGATTCGAACTTGCGACCGTAGCGGTCGCTCGGCTCCAGACTGTAGCGCCTAGAACCGCACGGCCACTTCGGCCGGCGTTCTTGTCCTATTCTCATTAAGTGTCCGAACAAAAAAAAAAAAAAAAAAAAAAAAAAAAAAAAAAAAAAAAAAACTCTTCATTCTATTTAATTTATTTTGGTATGTCTATTGCATGTTATTTCCCGTAGATCTTCATTGTTCTATGTTCCGACCGGGACATCCTTGATATTCGTCTTAGAATGTCTATTTCTACAGCTTAGATCTTCTTGCCATTCTTCTCTGTAGTCGACCAACAGTCCGAACCGTAGGTGGTAATTGGCTCAATAATAGCTTTATCAAGTTTCGTTTTTTATCCGATTTTTGTGGACCGCAAAACGGAGTTCGATTCTGATGCCGTCTCCTTCCTGATTTTAATGTTTCAAGTACGAGTAAACGGGTCAAGAACCTTTCGAGATTTTTCTAACAACGTTCCCCAGGGAGATATGACGTTATGCGTGAAAAACTGCCGGATTGTGCATGACGTTTAAATTTATTACTTTTTGTTACTATATTCGCAACATATTTCACAGACTATATACACATATGACCTACACATTATATCACTTTACAAGACATAGTTGAGGAGATATGGCCGAGCGAGGTGGCGCAGCGGTTAGCACATCGGATTCGCATTCGGGAGGACAACGGTTCAAACCCGCGCCTGGCCATCCTGGTTCAAATGGCTCTGAGCACTATGCGACTTAACTTCTGAGGCCATCAGTCGCCTAGAACTTAAAACTAATTAAATCTAACCAACCTAAGGACACCACACACATCCATGCCCGAGGCCGGATTCGAATCTGCGACCCTAGCGGTCGCTCGGCTCCAGATTGTAGCGCCTAGATCCGCTCGGCCACACTGGCCGGCCCGGCCACCCTGATTTAGGTTTTCCGTGATATACCTACATTGCTTCAGGAAAAAGCTGGGATGGTTGGTTTGAAAGAGCACGGCCGCCTTCCTTCCCCATCCTTCTCTATTCCTAAGGGACCGATGACCTCGCAGTTTTGTCCCATCCCCCGAGTCAACCAACCAAGCAGGAAATACGACGTCATAAACAGTGAGATGCGTGAAAAAATGCTTCATCATGCATGAAGTTTTAATACTTTTATGTTTTACTACTGAGACACTCCTACAGGTGAGTCAACTTATGGAAATTCTTGACACTTGGCAGCGCTTTTGTCTGCTTTCAACTGCGAAATGCAAATGGCTGTAAGCGGAAACAACAGCTGTTTATAAAGCTATGAAAAGACGTTGCCATAGAGACGTTTACGTAGACACACGAAGCAGCTGCGCTCAGCGACAAGAAACTGTTCATGGTGTATATATACGCAGACTGAAGCGACGAATGAAAATTTGTACCAACAATGGGATTTGAACGCGGGTCTCCTACTCACTAGGCAGATGAGCTAACCACTACACTGCCCAGCCAGACTAGCTTTACGCAAGTACACGGACTATCCCAACATGCCTCCCTCCTGAATCTAAATTCCCATTCACGCAACAGCCCACATGGTAGACCACGTAAACTTGAACACCATTCAGAGGCTCTCCAACTGCACTGGAGTAGCACGTCAGCATCGAACGATATAGGGGATCTTGCCTGACACCCAGGCATAGATGCTATTATCAAATGAAAGTATGTGGTTCCAGAGATCTTTTCAAGTTTCTAACGTCTATGCTGTATACAGAGTGAATATTAATAAATCCTACAAACTGTAGCCGGCCGCGGTGGTCTCGCGGTTCTAGGCGCTCAGTCCGGAGCCGCACGACTGCTACGGTCGCAGGTTCGAATCCTGCCTCGGGCATGGATGTGTGTGATGTCCTTAGGTTAGTTAGGTTTAAGTAGTTCTAAGTTCTAGGGGACTGATGACCACAGATGTTAAGTCCCATAGTGCTCAGAGCCATTTTTTACAAACTGTAGTGACGGGTTGCTGACTGGAAATGGAAGAAAAAGGCCCTATGAACATGTGTCCAGAAATGCACGCCACTGTAGATGGCGCTGGCGAATGAAAGTTCCTCTGACTACATGCCGTGTGTTTCTTCTGTATTGCAGGCTGCGTCATTGACGCAGCGTACTGTGAGCAGCGGAATGGTCTGGTATTCATGACGGGAACAAGCCGAGATGGCGTTTGTGTACGGCCTAGCAGTTGGAAACGGTAGAGAGGCAGCACGGCTGTACCAAAACAAGTACCCTCACCGACACCAACCACATCACACAACTTTTGAAGCTCTTTTTTGGGCGTTTGTGCGATCATGAATCCTTTCACACAGGCGAACATGGAGGGAGGTGGCGGACTGTGAGTACACCATATTTGGAGGACCCGGTTCTACAGGATATTGAGACGAGTCCCAGTACAAGCTCCAGGCAAGTGGCCCACCAACATGGTGTAAGCCAAAGTAGTATTATGTGTACCTGCATGGCAACCACTACTATCCCTATCACCTACAACGAGTGAATGGATTATCAGTAGCGGATTTTTCTCTACAGGAAAGATTTTGTCGACGGTTTTTGCACCAGACCATCAGAATTATGGGATTTCTATTATCAGCAAACCATGTTGCGACACGTGGATGCGTGCATTGCATGGAGGCCACTTTGAACGTCAGTTGTGACGTGGATGCGTAGATATGCTGTGTTCTGGGACGATTTGTCGTTGTTGCACGTGCACAATTTATTTCTGGACACATGTTCGTAGCACCTTTCTTCCTCCATCTACAGGCAGGAATCCGTCCCTGCAGTTTGTCGGTTTTATTAATGTTCACCCCGTATATGCAGACTGAAGCGATATGAACCAAGGCTGAGATTCGAACCCTGGTTTCCTCCTCACTAGGTAACCTTAGTACAAATTTTCATTTGCTGCTTCACTCTGCATATACACAGGGTGGTCCATTGATCGTGACTGGGCCAAACATCTCACGAAATAAGCGTCAAACGAAAAAACTACAAAGAATGAAACTTGTCTAGCTTGAAGGGGGAAACCAGATGGCGCTATGGTTGGCCCTCTAGGTCAAACGAATCTCAACTCCGCTTTTTTAAATAGGAACCCCCATTTTTATTACATATTCGTGTAGTACGTAAAGAAATGTGAATGTTTTAGTTGGGCCACTTTTTTCACTTTGTGATAGATGGCGCTGTAATAGTGCCAAACATAAGGCTCACAATTTTAGACGAACACTTGGTAACATGTAGGTTTTTTTTAAATTAAAATACAGAACGTAGGTACGTTTGAACATTTTATTTCGGTTGTTCCAATGTGATACATGTACCTTTGCTATAAATGCTCAAAATGATGTCTGTCAACCTCAATGCATTTGGCAATACGTGTAACGACGTTCCTCTCAACAGCGAGTAGTTCGCCTTCCGTAACGTTCGCACGTGCATTGACAATGCGCTGACGCATGTTGTCAGGCGTTGTCGGTGGATCACGATGGCAAATATCCTTCAACTTTCCCCACAGAAACAAATCCGGGGACGTCAGATCCGGCGAACGTGCGGGCCATGCTTCGACGACCAATCCACCTGTCATGAAATATGCTATTCAATACCGCTTCAACAGCACGCGAGCTATGTGCCGGACATCCATAATTTTGGAAGGACATGGCCATAGTGTCATGCAGTGAAACATCTTGTAGTAACATCGGTAGAACATTAGCTAGGAAAACAGCTACGTTGCCATCGATAAAGTGGGGGCCAATTATCCTTCCTCCCATAATGGCGCACCATACATTAACCCGCCAAGGTCGCTGATGTCCCACTTGTCGCAGCCATCGTGGATTTTCCGTTGCCCAATAGTGCATATTATGCCGCTTTACGTTACCGCCGTTGGTGGATGACGCTTCGTCACTAAATAGAACGCGTGCAAAATATCTGTGATCGGCCCGTAATTTCTCTTGTGCCCAGTTGTAAGTAGGCTGTTTAGGTTTTTTTATTGGTAACGCCACCTCTGTATGAAAATCACTGGCTGTGCTGTGTGCAGTCTGTGGCTGCTTTGCATTGTTGTAATACTCGCCATTGTAGTGTTAGGCAGCTGGCTGTAAACAGCGCGTAGCGTTGCGCAGTTGGAGGTGAGCCGCCAGCAGTGGTGGATGTGGGGAGAGAGATGGCGGAGTTTTGAAATTTGTCATGAACTGCTATATTTATATATGATGATATCAAGGTAAATACATTGTTTGTTCTCTATTAATATCTTTCATTTGCTAACTATCCCTATCAGTAGTTAGTGCCTTCCATAGTTTGAATCTTTTATTTAGCTGGCAGTAGTGGCGCTCGCTGCATTGCAGTAGCTTGAGCAGCGAAGATTTTTGTGAGGTAAGTGATTTGTGAAAGGTATAGTTTAATGTTAGTCAGGGCCATTCTTTTGTAGGGAATTTTGAAAGTCAGATTGCGTTGCGCTAACAAAATATTGTGTGTCAGTTTAAGCACAGTCATGTATAAATTGTTCAAAGGGGACGTTTCACAGTGGCAGAACTGTACACGACGTTCAAAGTCGTCGCCATGCAATTCCTGGTGCATAGAAATATGGTACGGGTGCAATCGATGTTGATGTAGCATTCTCAACACCGACGTTTTTGAGATTCCCGATTCTCGCGCAATTTGTCTGCTAGTGACGTGCAGATTAGCCACGACAGCAGCTAAAACACCTACTTGGGCATCATCATTTGTTGCACGTCGTGGTTGACGTTTCACATGTGGCTGAACACTTCCTGTTTCCTTAACTAACGTAACTATCCAGCGAACGGTCCGGACACTTGGACTATGTCGTCCAGGATACCGACCAGCATACCTATCACACGCCCGTTGGGCATTTTGTTCACAATAGCCATACATCAACACGATATCGACCTTTTCCGCAATTGGCAAATGGTCCATTTTAACACGGGTAATGTATCACGAATGAAATACCGTCCGCACTGGCGAAATGTTACGTGATACCACGTACTTATACGTTTGTGACTATTACAGCGCCATCTGTCACAAAGCGAAAAAAGGGGTCGAACTAAAACATTCATATTTCTTTACGTACTACACGAATATGTAATAAATAATGGGGTTTCCTATTTAAAAAAAAAAACGCAGTTGATATCCGTTTGACCTATGGCAGCGCTATCTAGCGGGACAACGCTTATTTCGTGAGATATTTGGACTGCTCACGATCAATGGACCACCCTGCATATATCAGAGATGTTTGAGACTTGAAAACGTCTCAGGAACCATATAGCTTCATTTGAGAAATTGTTTCATAATGCTAGAGGTATTTTCATGAGTACATGGAAATGAAATTTTTTCTATATTACACCAAAACACAGTTGTTGTTGTTGTTGTGGTCTTCAGTCCGAAGACTGGTTTGATGCAGCTCTCCATGCTACTCTATCCTGTGCAAGCTTCTTCATCTACCAGTACTTACTGCAACCTACATCCTTCTGGATCTGCTTAGTGTATTCATCTCTTGCTCTCCCGTTACGATTTTTACCCTCCACACTGCCCTCCAATGCTAAATTTGTGATCCCTTGATACCTCAGAATATGTCCTACCAATCGGTCCCTTCTCCTTGTCAAGCTGTGCCACAAAACCCTCTTCTCCCCAATTCCATCCAATACCTCCTCATTAGTTATGTGATCTACCCATCTAATCTTCGGCATTCTTCTGTAGCACCACATTTCGAAAGCTTCTATTCTCTTCTTGTCTAAACTATTTATCGTCTATGTTTCACTTCCATACATGGCTACACACCAATCAAATACTTTCAGAAACGGCTTCCTGACACTTAAATCTATACTCGATGTTAACAAATTTCTCTTCTTCAGAAACGCTTTCCTTGTCATTGCCAGTCTACATTTTATATCCTCTCTACTTCGACCATCATCAGTTATTTTGCTCCCCAAATAGCAAAACTCCTTTACTACTTTAAGTGTCTCATTTCCTAATCTAATTCCCTCAGCATCACCCGACTTAATTCGCCTACATTCCATTATCCTCGTTTTGGTTTTGTTGATGTTCATTTTATATCCGCCTTTCAAGACACTGTCGATTCCGTTCAACTGCTCTTCCAAGTCCTTTGCTGTCTCTGCCAGAATTACAATGTCATCGGAGAACCTCAAAAGTTTTTATTTCTTCTCCGTGGATTTTAATACCTACTCCGAATTTTTCTTTTGTTTCCTTTACTGCTTGCTCAATATACAGATTGAATAACACCGGGGAGAGGCTACAGCCCTGGCTCACTCCCTTCCCAACCACTGCTTCCCTTTCATGCCCCTCAACTCTTATAACTGCAAGGCGGCCGGAGTGGCCGTGCGGTTCTAGGCGCTGCAGTCCGGAACCGCGGGACCGCTACGGTCGCAGGTTCGAAACCTGCCTCGGGCATGGATGTGTGTGATGTCCTTAGGTTAGTTAGGTTTAAGTAGTTGTAAGTTCTAGGGGACTGATGACCTAAGATGTTAAGTCCCGTAATGCTCAGAGCCATTTTTTCTTTTCTAATAACTGCCATCTGGTTTCTGTACAAATTGTAAATAGCCTTTCGTTCCCTGTATTTTACCCCTGCCACCTTCAGAATTTGAAAGAGAGTGTTCCAGTCAACATTGTCAAAAGCTTTCTCTTAGTCTACAAATGCTAGAAAGGTAAGTTTGCCTTTCCTTGAGCTTTCTTCTAAAATAAGTCGTAAGTTCAGTATTGCCTCACGTGTTCCAACATTTCTACGGAATCCAAACTAATTTTCCCCGAGGTGGGCTTCTACCAGTTTTTCCATTCGTCTGTAAAGAATTCGTGTTAGTATTTTGCAGCTGTGACTTATTAAACTGATAGTTCGGTAATTTTCACATCTGTCAACACCTGCTTTCTTTGGGATTTGTATTATTATATTCTTCTTGAAGTCTGAGGGTATTTCGCCTGTCTCATACATCTTGCTCACCATATGGTAGAGTTTTGTAACTTTTCGTTCCTAATAGCAAACTGAATACCCGGGCAGTACCGGGTTTGTGAGCTAGTCTTTACGTAAGTGTTGGTGTCACGGAAAGAATAAAAGATTTGTGACAAGAGGAACTGCGCAGATACGATGACATAAGGGCGCGCAGGGAGTGCGGTAGCAGCTGTGGCCGAGACGCTGACGCAGGCGCGGCCGTGGGGCCGGCAGGAAGGCGGCAGAAGCGACCAGAAGCCGGCGTTGCGCCATGCTGATGGCTCACTTCCCACCCACGCGCCACTCTGGCCAATGAGGCGCGGCCAGCGACACACAGGACGCGGCACGCCGGGGCCCTGCGCCGCGGCCCAACGAGCGACCAGTTAAGCGCCGGTGCCGGCGCACTTCACCCACACCGCCGTGGAAGGCCAGCGGGCGCGTGCACCCAACGCCGGCGGCCTGCGTCCCTTCTAACTGAACGGCACCCTTTGGACGATGTCCAACCAGTAATCTTACTAGAGATTTTCACTCTGCAGCGGAGTGTGCGCTGATATGAAACTTCCTGACAGATTAAAGCTGTGTGCTGGACCGAGACTCGAACTCGGGACCTGGAAGAAACTGGCAGAATTGGAGCTGTGAAGACGGGTCGTGAGTCGTGCTTGGGTAGGATGGATGGACTCGCCTACGGGAGGACGACGGTTCAATCCCGCGTCCGGCCATCCTGATTTAGATTTTCCGTGATTTCCCTAAATCGCTCCAGGCAAATGCCGGGATGGTTCCTTTGAAAGGGCACGGCCGACTTCCTTCTCAGTCCTTCCCTAAACCGATGAGACCGATGACCTCGCAGTTTGGTCTCTTCCTCCAAACCACCCAACCCACGATTATAGTTCGTGCTTTTGCCGGCACTGTAGCTCAGCGTGTTCGGTCAGAGAGCCGGTTGGCCTCTGTAATAACAAAACTGAGTGGAAGGATCAACCACCGAACTTGAACAGGATGTCTTGCGACGTCCGCAACATCCAAACACAACGATCAATAACGAACAAAATGCAAAAAACAAAAAACAAAAAATGATGGTAGAGCACTTGCCCGCGAAAGCCAAAGGTCCCGAGTTCGAGTCTCGGTCCGGCACACAGTTTTAATCGGTCGAGAAGTTTCATATCAGCGTACACTCGGCTGCAGAGTGAAAAGCTCATTCTGGAAACATCCCCCAGGCTGTGGCTGAGCCACGTCTCCGCAATATCCTTTCTTCCAGGAGTGCTAGTTCTGCAAGGTTCGCAGAAGAGCTCCTATGAAGTTTGGAAGGTAGGAGACGAGGTACTGGCAGAATTGGAGCTGTGAAGACGGGTCGTGAGTCGTGCTTGGGTAGCTCAGACGGTAGAGCACTAGCCCGCGAAAGGCAAAGGTCCCGAGTTCGAGTCTCGTTCCGGCACGCAGTTTTAATCTGTCAGGAAGTTTCAGTACTCTTACTGTTTCTGTTTTCAAGTCCGTGTTCACTTAATATTGGCGTTCGACATAAAGGTAGCAGGAAGAGAATCCCGAAACACAGAAAGTACAGTGATTCCAAAAAGTATTCGTCTGGCTGCATATCTTTTAGAAAACAAAGTCTGTGTAACACGAAAAGATATGTGTACAATTCTAAAGAGCCAGTCATGTAAAAAGTACCTCGGTAAATCATTTTTGTTGAAAAGCAAGGAAAGAGATACATCCAGATCGACAGCAAGGTTAACAAAATAGAAAATGTAATAGAAGAGCTAGTTCATAAAGTATTCGTCCACCATCTCAACATGCCGAAGTTCTGCGCGCAGTGATTAAACTATACGCCGGCCGCGGTGGTCTAGCGGTTCTAGGCGCGCAGTCCGGAACCGCGCGACTGCTACGGTCGCAGGTTCGAATCCTGCCTCGGGCATGGATGTGTGTGATGTCCTTAGGTTAGTTAGGTTTAAATAGTTCTAAGTTCTAGGGGACTGATGACCACAGCAGTTGAGTCCCATAGTGCTCAGAGCCATTTGAACCATTTGATTAAACTATAACGCTGAACCACGGCACACACTAGAGTCAACCGTGCGCGGCCCCACTCCATCGGCAGTTGTAGTTCTGAATGGCTTCGGTACAGTGCAATTAGCGCCATGGGTCGTAAGGATAGTGAGACGACGCTGATCGAAAGCAAACTTATTCTGCGCTTACATAATGAGTGCAAATCTCCTTACGAGGTTGCTAAAGTAGTCGGTAGACCTTGATCGGCGGTTCAGTCGATAATACATCGATTTTGCAAAACAAAATATTTAAGAAACCAACCACGTACTGGACGCCCTCACACTTGACTGATGCAGACGTGAGATTTATCATGAGGGAAATGAAGAAGAAACCTAAAATCAGCGCTCCTAAGCTGGCTGGGGAGTTAGAGTTTAGAGGAAAGAAGGTTGTAAGAGGTCCATAACCAAGGAATTTATTGCTAGCACACTCGAGCAGATGTAACTTTCATGGATTGCTCACGCACTGCCTGCGATACGTAAGCTACAATAGAATCGCAGACCAGAGAGCAGTGTCGGCAGCAGCAGCAGTAGTAGTAGCAGCTCGCAGTCGGGCGGTTGAGTCAGATCGATCTTAGAGAGCAGTTGTCTAGCTCACAGAGAGCATTTGTGTCCTGTATGGAATTACCAAGGCCGGTTGTGGAGAGCGATGGCGGTGCCTGAGCGATGTAATACAAGGTAAAAGCAAAAATTATTATTATTTATTGCCGCTCGCATATGTAATTTGCAACAACTCATTTTGTACTGTTGTTATATCAAAGTCACATGTAAATAATTTTCAGAAATTTTTCGATAGTAACCTTTCTTATAAAGATAACTTTTGACAGTCATTCATCTGAATTTGAAGTTTTTAAAATGGTTCAAATGGCTCTGAGCACTATGGGACTTAATTGCTGAGGTCTTCAGTCCCCTAGAACTTAGAACTACTTAAACCTAACTAACCTAAGGACATCACACACATCCATGCCCGAGGCAGGACTCGAATCTGCGACCGTAGCGGTCGCATTGCTGACGTCCAGATTTACCAGTTTAGATTCACAGTCAGTTAATTATTGAAAGGTTATATATGAGTCACAATTTTGTTGAGAGGTTAGTCACCATTTATTGGGAGGTTACGGAATTTAAATGTTGGGAGGTTATAAGGTATCTGCCAACACAATACCTTCGAAACGTATGGGTATCACCGCCGAGTAGCGTGCAAGAAATTTTGGGTCAGTGAACTGAATCGAAGGAAACGTCTTCACTTTGCGATGAAACATACACTCCTGGAAATTGAAATAAGAACACCGTGAATTCATTGTCCCAGGAAGGGGAAACTTTATTGACACATTCCTGGGGTCAGATACATCACATGATCACATTGACAGAACCACAGGCACATAGACACAGACAACAGAGCATGCACAATGTCGGCACTAGTACAGTGTATACCCACCTTTCGCAGCAATGCAGGCTGCTATTCTCCCATGGAGACGATCGTAGAGATGCTGGATGTAGTCCTGTGGAACGGCTTGCCATGCCATTTCCACCTGGCGCCTCAGTTGGACCAGCGTTCGTGCTGGACGTGCAGACCGCGTGAGACGACGCTTCATCCAGTCCCAAACATGCTCAATGGGGGACAGATCCGGAGATCTTGCTGGCCAGGGTAGTTGACTTACACCTTCTAGAGCACGTTGGGTGGCACGGGATACATGCGGACGTGCATTGTCCTGTTGGAACAGCAAGTTCCCTTGCCGGTCTAGGAATGGTAGAACGATGGGTTCGATGACGGTTTGGAAGTACCGTGCACTATTCAGTATCCCCTCGACGATCACCAGTGGTGTACGGCCAGTGTAGGAGATCGCTCCCCACACCATGATGCCGGGTGTTGGCCCTGTGTGCCTCGGTCGTATGCAGTCCTGATTGTGGCGCTCACCTGCACGGCGCCAAACACGCATACGACCATCATTGGCACCAAGGCAGAAGCGACTCTCATCGCTGAAGACGACACGTCTCCATTCGTCCCTCCATTCACGCCTGTCGCGACACCACTGGAGGCGGGCTGCACGATGTTGGGGCGTGAGCGGAAGACGGCCTAACGGTGTGCGGGACCGTAGCCCAGCTTCATGGAGACGGTTGCGAATGGTCCTCGCCGATACCCCAGGAGCAACAGTGTCCCTAATTTGCTGGGAAGTGGCGGTGCGGTCCCCTACGGCACTGCGTAGGATCCTACGGTCTTGGCGTGCATCCGTGCGTCGCTGCGGTCCGGTCCCAGGTCGACGGGCACGTGCACCTTCCGCCGACCACTGGCGACAACATCGATGTACTGTGGAGACCTCACGCCCCACGTGTTGAGCAATTCGGCGGTACGTCCACCCGGCCTCCCGCATGCCCACTATACGCCCTCGCTCAAAGTCCGTCAACTGCACATACAGTTCACGTCCACGCTGTCGCGGCATGCTACCAGTGTTAAAGACTGCGATGGAGCTCCGTATGCCACGGCAAACTGGCTGACACTGACGGCGGCGGTGCACAAATGCTGCGCAGCTAGCGCCATTCGACGGCCAACACCGCGGTTCCTGGTGTGTCCACTGTGCCGTGCGTGTGATCATTGCTTGTACAGCCCTCTCGCAGTGTCCGGAGCAAGTATGGTGGGTCTGACACACCGGTGTCAATGTGTTCTTTTTTCCATTTCCAGGAGTGTAGATTCAAAAAGGAAGACTTCTAGAAAAGAGTAGTATTTTCTGATGAGAGTAAATATAGCGTATTCGGGTCGGATGGAAGGCGAATGGTGTGGGGTAAGAAGAATGCGGAGATGTTGCCATGCAATCTTGTGCCAACGGTTAAGCACAGTGGTGGCTCCCTGATGGTGTGGGGCTGTATGAGTGCTGCAGGCGTTTGAAAACTACAGTTAATAGAAGGTACAATGGATCACCATATGTATATCAACATTTTAGAGGACAATCTGAATCCTTGCGCCCAAAAATTAGGCCTGCAAGAAAATTACATATTTCAACGAGATAACGACCCAAAGCATACGGCTCTAAATACAAGGTTGTGGCTCCTGTACAATACAGCCCAGAGCCCAGACATTAATCCTGTTGAACATTTTTCGAAAGTACACGAGGATGGCATCAGGAGAAGATACATTTCTAACAAGAGAGACCTAAAAGAAGCACTTCAAGACGAATGGGACAAAATTACAGCCTCTCTGACGGCAAACTTGGTCAAATCGATGCCCAGACGATTAAAAGCAGTAATAGCTGCAAAGGGAAACACCACTAAATATTAAGTTTTGTAATTTAAATCATATTTTCAGATTGTAAATTTAAAAAAAATTATGAGTGGACGAATACTTTTCGAAGTAGTCCTTGAATAAATTCTCCATTTTGTCAAATTTGTTATCGCTATGGATATATGTATTTCCTTGTCCATCAATAAAAATGACTTACCAAGGTTCGTTGCATATCACTGGATGTTGACATTTTATGTTCCCTTCCTTTTACGTGACATATACTTAGTTTTTTAAGAAAATTACAACTAGACGAACACTTTTTGGACTCACTGTAGTTACTACAAAATTGTTAAGGCTTTCGTGGCCACTTGTTGACAAACTGCCTGTTGGCTTCTGTCTCGGGTTCTTCGGCCGACGTTCGTCTGATGATTTTTCTGACATTTCGCCAGCACGAGTGGCTGGCATTGTCAAAGTTTCGCCCTCCATTACAGTCCAGTCACCAATTTCTGCCTGCGCCAGAAATCTAAGAACAAAATCAGAATGGTGCTGCCGATCATGAGGCTTCGTTGCTGAACCAACTAGATCTTGTACATGTACCAATGTAAAATAGACCGCAAAACTTTCCCTATTGTTGACCATTGGATGGACGACTTTGGTGACGCTGCACGAGCACTATGACTACGTGAGCCACACGCTTCATGGTCAGTTACAGCAACTGTGGCTTCCACTGGAATACGCTGCCTTCCTCTTCCAGGTGCCTCATCAAGTTTTCGAGTCCAGTCTCTATCTCCCTCTACAGTTTTTACCCTCTACAGCTCCCTCTAGTAGCATGGAAGTTAGTCCGTGATATCTTAACAGGTGTCCTGTCATCCTATCCCTTCTTCTTCTTCTCACTTTCCTCGTCGATTCTGCGGAAAACCGACTCATTCCTTACCCTATCAGTCCACCTAATTTTCAACACTTTTCTGCAGCACCACATCTCAGATTTTTCAACTCTCTTCATATCCGGTTTTCCCATAGCCCTTATTTCATTACTATACAATGCTGCGCTTTAAAAGCACATTCTCTCGAAATTTCTTCCTCAATTTAAGGCACGCGATCGCTACGGTCGCAGGTTCGAATCCTGCCTCGGGCATGGATGTGTGTGACGTCCTTAGGTTCGTTAGGTTTTAAGGAGTTCTGAGTTCTAGGGGACTGATGACCCACAGTGCTCAGAGCCATTTGAACCATTTCAGTTTACGGCCTACGTTTGACACTAGTTGACTTCTCTTGGCCAGGAATGTCCTTTTTGCCAGTGCCAGTCCGCTTTTGATGTCCTCCTTGCTCTGTCCGTCCTTGGTTATTTTGCTTCCTAAGTACCAGAATTCCTTAACTCCATCTACTTCGTGACCATAAGTTCTGATCTTACGTTTCTCGCTGTTCTCATTTCTGCTACTCCTCATTACTTCCGTCTTTCTCGGATTCACTCTCAATCCATATTCTACACTCGTTAGACTTTTCATACCATTCAGCAGATCAGGATAGCAATATCACCAGCGAACGGTGTCATTGATATCCTTTCACCTAGAATTTTAATTGCTCTCCTGACCATTCTTTTATTTTCGTCATTGCTTCTTCAATACACAGATTGAACAGTAGGGGCAAAAGACTACATCCCTGTCTTACACCCTTCTTAATCCGAGCACATCGTTCTTGCTTTCCCGCTCTTATTATTCCCTCTTGCCTCTAGTACATGTTGTAATTACCCATCCTCCCCTATAGCTTAACCCTACTTTTCTCAGCATTTCAAATATCTTGCTCCATTACGCGTTGTCGTATTCTTTTTCCAGGTCGACAGATCCCTATGACAGTGGCTTGATTTTTCTTCATTCTTGCTTCCATTATCAACCGCAACATCAGAACTGTCTCTCTGGTTCCTTTACCTTTCTTAAAGCCACACTGATCGTCATCTAACAGATCCTCAACTTTCTTTTCCGATCTAATTTATACACTCCTGGAAATGGAAAAAAGAACACATTGACACCGGTGTGTCAGACCCACCATACTTGCTCCGGACACTGCGAGAGGGCTGTACAAGCAATGATCACACGCACGGCACAGCGGACACACCAGGAACCGCGGTGTTGGCCGTCGAATGGCGCTAGCTGCGCAGCATTTGTGCACCGCCGCCGTCAGTGTCAGCCAGTTTGCCGTGGCATACGGAGCTCCATCGCAGTCTTTAACACTGGTAGCATGCCGCGACAGCGTGGACGTGAACCGTATGTGCAGTTGACGGACTTTGAGCGAGGGCGTATAGTGGGCATGCGGGAGGCCGGGTGGACGTACCGCCGAATTGCTCAACACGTGGGGCGTGAGGTCTCCACAGTACATCGATGTTGTCGCCAGTGGTCGGCGGAAGGTGCACGTGCCCGTCGACCTGGGACCGGACCGCAGCGACGCACGGATGCACGCCAAGACCGTAGGATCCTACGCAGTGCCGTAGGGGACCGCACCGCCACTTCCCAGCAAATTAGGGACACTGTTGCTCCTGGGGTATCGGCGAGGACCATTCGCAACCGTCTCCATGAAGCTGGGCTACGGTCCTGCACACCGTTAGGCCGTCTTCCGCTCACGCCCCAACATCGTGCAGCCCGCCTCCAGTGGTGTCGCGACAGGCGTGAATGGAGGGACGAATGGAGACGTGTCGTCTTCAGCGATGAGAGTCGCTTCTGCCTTGGTGCCAATGATGGTCGTATGCGTGTTTGGCGCCGTGCAGGTGAGCGCCACAATCAGGACTGCATACGACCGAGGCACACAGGGCCAACACCCGGCATCATGGTGTGGGGAGCGATCTCCTACACCGGCCGTACACCACTGGTGATCGTCGAGGGGACACTGAATAGTGCACGGTACATCCAAACCGTCATCGAACCCATCGTTCTACCATTCCTAGACCGGCAAGGGAACTTGCTGTTCCAACAGGACAATGCACGTCCGCATGTATCCCGTGCCACCCAACGTGCTCTAGAAGGTGTAAGTCAACTACCCTGGCCAGCAAGATCTCCGGATCTGTCCCCCATTGAGCATGTTTGGGACTGGATGAAGCGTCGTCTCACGCGGTCTGCACGTCCAGCACGAAAGCTGGTCCAACTGAGGCGCCAGGTGGAAATGGCATGGCAAGCCGTTCCACAGGACTACATCCAGCATCTCTACGATCGTCTCCATGGGAGAATAGCAGCCTGCATTGCTGCGAAAGGTGGATATACACTGTACTAGTGCCGACATTGTGCATGCTCTGTTGCCTGTGTCTATGTGCCTGTGGTTCTGTCAGTGTGATCATGTGATGTATCTGACCCCAGGAATGTGTCAATAAAGTTTCCCCTTCCTGGGACAATGAATTCACGGTGTTCTTATTTCAATTTCCAGGAGTGTATTATTCTTGTCAACAACTTGGATGTATGAGCCGTTAAGCTGATTGTGCGATAATTCTCGCACTTGACAGCTCTTGCAGTCTTCGGAATTGTGTGGATGATATTTCTTCGAAAGTCAAATGGTATGTCGCCAGACTCATCAATCTACACACCAACGTGAACAGTCGTTTTGTTGGCACTTCCCACAATGATTTTAGAAATTCTGATGGAATGTTATCTACCCCTTCTGACTTATTTGATCTTAAGTCTACCAAAGGTCTTTTAAATTCTAATTCTAATACTGGATCCATTATCTCTTCTAAATCGATTCCTGTTTCTTTCTCTATCGCATTAGACAAATCTTCACCCTCACAGAGGCCTTCTATGTACTCTTTCAACTTAATCGCTCTCTCCTCTGCATTTAACAGTGGAGTTCTCGTTGTACTATTAATGTTACCGCCCTTGCTTTTAATTTCACAGAAGGCTGTTTCGACTTCTTATATGCTAAGTCATTCCTTACGACAATCATTTCTTTTTCTATTTCTTCACATTTTTCATGTAGCCATTGTGTCTTAGCTTCCTACACTTCCTACTTATTTCATTCCTCAGCGACTTGTATCTCTATATGCCTGAAGTTCCCAGTACAGTTTGTACTTCCTTCTTTCATGGATCAGCTGAAGTGTTTCTTCTTTTACACATGGTTTCATCGCAGTTATCTTCGTTGTACCCATGTTTTTCTTCCCAGTCTCTGTGACAGAGGCTGGGAAGAAACGCTCATTCCTCATCAACTGCACTGTCTAGTGAAATATTCCTTACTACAGTATTTATTGCCTTAGAAAACTTCAAGTATATCTCTTCTTCATTCCCTAGTGCCTCTATATCCCATTTATTTCGGTATTGATCCTTGCTGACTAATTTCTTAACTTCAGCCTACTCTTCATCACGCTCCATTTAATTCTATAACTGTTCCTGGATACTCCCTAAAATAAAGTATCTGATTTCGGAATCTCTGTCTGATCGTGATGTAATATAACTAAAATCTTCCTGTATTTCCTGGCATTCCCCAAGTATACCTCCTCCTCTTGCCACTCTTGAATTCGCTATTAGTAGCTGAAAGTTATTACATACTCAATTAATCTTTCTCCTCTCTCATTCCTATTACTAAGCCCATATTAAACCCTTTCTTCTCCTCCTTCCCCTACAACCACATTCCAGTCCCCCATGACTATTAGATTTTCATCTCCCTTTACGTACTGAATTACCCGTTCAGTATCCTCATATACTTTCTCTAACTCTTCATCTTCTGCTTGCGACGTCGGCATGTATACCTGAACTATCGTTGTCGGTGTTGGTCTGCTGTCGATTCTGATTAGAACAACCCGGTCACTGAACTGTTCACAGTAACTCACTCTGTCCTACCTTCCTATTCATAACGAATCCTACTCTCGTTATAACAGTTTCTGTTGCTGTTGATGTTACCATATACACATCTGACCATAAATGCTTGTCTTCTTTCCATTTCACTTCACTGATCCTCACTATATCTAAACCGAAACTTTGCATTTCCCTTTTCAGATTTTCTAGCTTCCCTACCACATTCAAGCTTCTGACCTTCCTGGCCCCGACTCATAGAATATTATTGTTTCGTTGGTTATGCAGTCTGTTTCTCATGGTCACCTACCCCTTGGTAGTCCCCTCCCGGAGATCCGAAAGAGGGAATATTCCGGAATTTTTTGCCAATGGAGATATCATTATAGCTCTTTTTCAGTTACAGACCACATGTCCTGTGTATAGCCATTGTGTGGCTTTAATGCAGTTATTTCCTTTGTCATTTGCATCCTCATGTCGTTGATCATTGCTGATTCGTCCAGCTTTAAGGGGAGTTTCTCATCCCAAAGGCAAAGACTGACCTGAGCCCCTCACCGCTCCTTCACCCTCTTTGACAAGGCCGTTGGCAGAATGAGGGTGACTTACTATGCCGCAAGACTTCTGCCACCAATGTTGATTATTATTCAAAATTTAAGCGCTGGCAGGGATCGAACTCGGAAGAGAGGACCTTTTTATTCTTCAAATGTTCTCGTGTGTACTGCCGGGTGCAATAGTCAAAGGACCATAATATTTCGGTGAACAGCCGTTCCATCATCAGGTGATAATGATGGAAGTACCACACGATGATGGCGGAACGGTTTTCGCCGAAATATCGTGGATCTTCGACGACTGCATTCGGCAGCACGCCCGAGGACGTTGCAAGTATCATACACGCCGGGAAATCCGCAGGTCACTCATGACCTTCTTCTTACTAATCACAGACGCTACCCTTAAACCACGAGTGCCATATCACACAGCATGAAGAGAAATTTAGGGAAACATATTAGGAAACATTTAATAATAATTTATTAATAAATATGTTCGTAATATTTAACCAAAGTGAAATTTAGGACAACACACGTTAGGATATATTTAATAATAATGTATTAATAAATATGTTCGTAATACTTAAACGAAGTTTGAAAATGAGAAGTGGCAAAGTCATTAACAGTTCACTAACTATAAACGCTTGTTCATTCTAATTTCAAATGAACGATGAGTAACTAAACTAGTAGTATGTCCAGTCTGGCTCTGCATCGATGACAGTAGCCTATATGGCTCCTAGCACTGTCTGCAGATACATGCAGAGATCAAGAAACAAGAATTTTTGTTTATCACTGACCATTTTACATTGAAATAGGCGTCGTCGTTGTTGTACGATACACGTTGTACTAATGCATACGGGTATATAGTAATAAAATAATGTCAGTTAACTATAGCATACGTATTAAGCACCACAAAACTAACATCCGCTACAGGAAGATTTCTAAGAGGTTGTGTCCGTAAGTTATACTGTGATATAGTACGGTACAAACACTATGCAATAATAATTGGATAGAGTATACAAGACATAATTATACAAAACATAGAAGCATACTTATGCAAGGCATAAACATACCAATACCACCACCCCCCCCCTCCCCCCCATAAACCGTGGACCTTGCCGTTGGTGGGCAGGCTTGCGTGCCTCAGCGATACAGATGGCCGTTCCGTAGGTGCAACCACCACAGAGGGGAATCTGTTGAGAGGCCAGACAAACATGTGGTTCCTGAAGAGGGGCAGCAGCCTTTTCAGTAGTTGCAGGGGCAACAGTCTGGATGGTTGACTGAGCTGGCCTTGTAACACTAACCAAAACGGCCTTGTTGTGCTGTTACTGTGAACAGCTGAAAGCAAGGGGAAACTACAGCCGTAATTTTTCCCGAGGGCATGCAGCTTTACTGTATGGTTAAATAACGATGGCGTCCTCTTGGGTAAAATATTCCGGAGGTAAAATAGTCCCCATTCAGATCTCCGAGTGGGGACTACTCAAGAGGACGTCGTTATCAGGAGAAAGAAAACTGGCGTTCTATGGGTCGGAGCGTGGAATGTCAGATCCCTTGATCAGGCAGGTAGGTTAGAAAATTTAAAAAAGGAAATGGATAGGTTAAAGTTTGATATAGTGGAAATTAGTTAAGTTCGGTGTCAGGAGGAACAAGACTTTGGTCAGGCGAATACAGGGTTATAAATACAAAATCATATAGGGGTAATGCAAGAGTAGGTTTAATAATGAATTAAAAAAATAGGAGTGCGAGTAAGCTACTACAAACAGCATAGTGAACGCATTACTGCGGCCAAGATAGACACGAAGCCCACGCCTACTACAGTAGTACAAGTTTATATGCCAACTAGCTCTGCAGATGATGAAGAAATTGATGAAATGTATGATGAGATAAAAGAAATTATTCAGGTAGTGAAGGGAGACGAAAATTTAATAGTCATGGGTGACTGGAATTCGAGAGTAGGAAAAGGGAGAGAAGGAAACATAGTAGGTGAATATGGATTGGGGGTAAGAAAAGAGAGAGGAAGCCGTCTGGTAGAATTTTGCACAGAGCATAACTTAATCATAGCTAACACTAGGTTCAAGAATCATAAAAGAAGGTTGTACACGTGGAAGAATCCTGGAGATACTAAAAGGTATCAGATAGATTATATAATGGTAAGACAGTGATTTAGGAACCAGGTATTAAATTGTAAGACATTTCCAGGGGAAGATATGGACTCTGACCACAATCTATCGGTTATGACCTGTAGATTAAAACTGAAGAAACTGCAAAAAGGTGGGAATTTAAGGAGATGGGACCTGGGTAAACTGACTAAACCAGAGGTTGTACAGAGTTTCAGGGAGAGCATAAGGGAACAATTGACAGGAATGGGGGAAAGAAATACAGTAGAAGAAGAATGGGTAGCTCTGAGGGATGAAGTAGTGAAGGCAGCAGAGGATCAAATAGGTAAAACGACGAGGGCTAGTAGAAATCCTTGGGTAACAGAAGAAATATTGAATTTAATTGATGAAAGGAGAAAATATAAAAATGCAGTAAATGAAGCAGGCAAAAAGGAATACAAACGTTTCAAAAATGAGATCGACAGGAAGTGCAAAATGGCTAAGCAGGGATGGCTGGAGGACAAATGTAAGGATGTAGAGGCTTATCTCACTAGGGGTAAGATAGATACTGCCTACAGGAAAATTAAAGAGACCTTTGGAGAAAAGAGAACCACTTGTATGAATATCAAGAGCTCAGATGGAAACCCAGTTCTAAGCAAAGAAGGGAAAGCAGAAAGGTGGAAGGAGTATATAGAGGATCTATACAAGGGCGATGTACTGGAGGACAATATTATGGAAATGGAAGAGGATGTAGATGAAGATGAAATGGGAGATATGATACTGCGTGAAGAGTTTGACAGAGTACTGAAAGATCTAAGTCGAAACAAGGACCCAGGCGTAGACAACATTCCATTAGAACTACTGGCAGCCTTGGGAGAGCTAGCCCTGACAAAACTCTACCATCTGGTGAGCAAGATGTATTAGATAGGCGAAATACCCTCAGACTTTAAGAAGAATATAATAATTCCAACCCCAAAGAAAGCAAGTGTTGACAGATGTGAAAATTACCGTACTATCAGTTTAATAAGTCACAGGTGCAAAATACTAACACGAATTCTTTCCAGACGAATGGAAAAACTGGTAGAAGCTGACCTCGGGGAAGATCAGTTTGGATACCGCAGAAATCTTGCAACACGTGAGGCAATACTGACCCTACGACTTATCTTAGAAGATAGATTAAGGAAAGGCAAATCTACGTTTCTAGCATTTGTAGACTAAGAGAAAGCTTTTGACAATGTTGACTGGAAGACTCTCTTTTGAAATTCTGAAGGTGGCAGGGGTAAAATATAGAGAGTGAAAGGCTATTTACAATTTCTACAGAAACCAGATGGCAGTTATAAGAGTCGAGGGACATGAAAGGGAAGCAGTGGTTGGGAAGGGAGTGAGACAGGGTTGTAGCATATCCCCGATGTTATTCAATCTGTATATTGAGCAAGCAGTAAAGGAAACAAAAGAAAAATTCGGATCAGGTATTAAAATCCACGGAGAAGAAATAAAAACTTTGAGGTTCGCCGATGAG
The DNA here is from genome assembly GCF_023864345.2 of Schistocerca serialis cubense. NCBI lineage: Eukaryota > Metazoa > Arthropoda > Insecta > Orthoptera > Acrididae > Schistocerca > Schistocerca serialis. The sequence continues at coordinate 1,083,292 of NW_026048515.1, read as the reverse complement.
ATTGTAATTCCGTCAGACACAGCAAAGGATATGGAAGAGCAGTTGAACGGAATCGAAAGTGTCTTGAAAGGAGGATATAAGATGAACATCAACAAAAGCAAAACGGGGATAATGGAATGTAGTCGAATTAAGTGGGGTGATGCTGAGGGAATTAGATTAGGAAAAGAGACACTTAAAGTAGTAAAGGAGTTTTGCTATTTGGGGAGCAAAATAACTGATGATGGTCGAAGTAGAGAGGATACAAAATGTTGACTGGCAATGGCAAGGAAAGCGTTTCTCAAGAAGAGAAATTTGTTAACATCGAGTATAGACTTAAGTGTCAGGAAGTCGTTTCTGAAAGTATTTGTATGGAGTGTAGCCATGTATGGAAGTGAAACATGGACGATAAATAGTTTGGACAAGTAGAGAATAGAAGCTTTCTAAATGTGGTGCTACAGAAGAATGCTGAAGATTAGATGGGTAGATCACATAATTAATGAGGAGGTATTGAATAGAATTGAGGAGAAGAGAATTTTGTGGCACAGCTTGACTAGGAGAAGGGATCGCTTGGTCGGACACATTCTGAGGCATCAAGGGATCACCAATTTAGTATTGGAGGGCAGCGTGGAGGGTAAAAATCGTAGAGGGAGACCAAGAGATGAATACACTAAGTAGATTCAGAAGGATGTAGGTTGCAGTAAGTACAGGGAGATGAAGAAGCTTGCACAGGATAGAGTAGCATGGAGAGCTGCATCAAACCAGTCTCAGGACTGAAGACCACAACAACAACAACAAACATTTCACATAATGATACGTACAGTAGTCTACAGGAAAATTTGTTACATGCTAATATCCCCCTCAGGCATCTGATATGACAGCCAGCTGCACCGCGACAGTCGGTGGATACTGCGACACTGAGAGGTTCTCCACAGTTGGCAGACGAACGTTCGCGAACTATTTGCGTGGTATCTGGGGGAAGTGCTGCCCAAGTGAAGTGCGCATTGAAATGCTCAGTAAAAGCAACATTATGTAGCCTAATGTCGCTTTGGTTGTATTCGCGTGTGAGTGCTGCCGTAGAAGGATTAAGAAAAGGGCATAAGTTTATACGAAGTTTTTTGTTAAAAATGATCAACGTTATCACACCTAGAAGCATGTACAGGGTGACAATTATTGAACTATATGAAATAAAATCGCCATAACTTCTGAATGGTTTGTGTTAGGACGTTCAAACTGCACAGTTGGCTGCAGGGAATGATGAGAATTAGTAGGCGCATGCATTGTTTGGTTTAGCGACGAAGCCCACTTTCATTTGGATGGGTTCGTCAGTAAGCACAATTGGCGCATTTGGGAGACTGAGAATCTGCATTTCCGGATCGAGAAGTGTGTTCATTCTCAACGGGTGCCTGTATAGTGTGCAATGTCCAGTTACGGAATAAACGGTGCGATATTCCTACAGGGTGTTTAAAAAATGACCGGTATATTTGAAACGGCAATAAAAACTAAACGAGCAGCGATAGAAATACACCGTTTGTTGCAATATGCTTGGGACAACAGTACATTTTCAGGCCCTGCATCCTCAAAAAGTACTGGTCTGGGCCGCCATTTCTTCCAAAGGAATCATTGGCCCATTTTTCAGATCCGAAACGATTACTGCATCACGCTATCTGGACATTCTTCGTGAATTTGTGGCGGTACAAACTGCCTTAGACGACACTGCGAACACCTCGTGGTTTATGCAAGATGGTGCCCGGCCACACCGCACGGCCGACGTCTTTAATTTCCTGAATGAATATTTCGATGATCGTGTGATTGCTTTGGGCTATCCGAAACATACAGGAGGCGGCGTGGATTGGCCTCCCTATTCGCCAGACATGAACCCCTGTGACTTCTTTCTGTGGGGACACTTGAAAGACCAGGTGTACCGCCAGAATCCAGAAACAATTGAACAGCTGAAGCAGTACATCTCATCTGCATGTGTAGCCATTCCGCCAGACACGTTGTCAAAGGTTTCGGGTAATTTCATTCAGAGACTACGCCATATTATTGCTACGCATGGTGGATATGTGGAAAATATCTACTATAGAGTTTCCCAGACCGCAGCGCCATCTGTTGTTGAAAATTGTAACTACTGTAATTTCGAAAGTTTGTCTGCCTGAAAATGTACTGTTGTCCCAAGCATATTGCAACAAACGGTGTATTTCTATCGCTGCTCGTTTAGTTTTTATTGCCGTTTCAAATATACCGGTCATTTTTGAAACACCCTGTAGATGGCACGGTGACTACCGAACGGTACTTGCAGATTTTGGAAGATGATTTCATCCCCATTATCCACAGTGACCATAATTTCGACAATATGTGGTCATGCAAGACGGAGATAGACTTCATCGAAGCAGGAGAGTATTTGACGACCTGGAGGAGCACTCTGGAGACCGCATTCTGGCTCTGGGGTAACTAGAGGCCACTGACATGTGACATGGGCCTCGATTGGCCGCCATGTTCTCCGGATCTGAGCACATGAGACTTATTTTTATGGGACTGTATTAAAGACAAGCTGTACAGCATAACTCCAAAATCATTGCTGTGCTGAAAACATTCAGGAGGTCTTCGACAGCATCGATGTTCAGACACTTCAGCGGGTCATGCAGAATTTCGCTATTCGTCTGCGCCACATCGTCGCCAAAGATGGCAGGCATATCGAACACATCATAGCCTAAATCCGAATACCTGTAGTGACGTTTACATGTTGAACAAAGTGTCTGCACGCCGTAGTTTCTAACTAGTTTACGTTTTTTTCATGTAGTTCAATAATTGTCACCCTCTCCTATCCTACTAATTCAGCCTGTAAGTTAATATGCTTCTTTTACAACTGAAATGGAATATTTTGGTTTTTATGATATAGTTTGTTCCTTTTATACCAAACGAAAAACAAAATAAACGTAAAAGGCGAAAATTAGTGCTCACAGATTGATTTGTTTTCCTTTAAGGAAAGCTACATTAATGCTCAGCACAGTAACAATTGAAATAACCAACGGATAAGTACAAAAAAGTAAAATTATATTGATTTTCACGTTTACGGGTTTACATTTTATGACTGATTATGTCTTGCACTTGTTGGTTAATTTTATTGGTGATATTAGCGTTGTTACTGTTTGTGTCGTGTCATCTGAAGAATGGTGTGCCAAAGCAAGGTTGGCACCTCGCAATAAAACTACAGAAAACGCTATTCGCTGCATGCTGCACCTCCTAGAGTCTTGTAAGTTTGTATGTGTCAAGCATACGTTAATATTCAGAGTCAGTCGTAAATACTTTGAACATTTCTATGGCAATGGATTGTGCCAAGTTAAGTAAGTCTGCATATCTATATTGTAATGAAGTGAACTAATATTTTAAGTGTTATAGTTCCGCTCAATCTCCTCCCAAAGCAAACCAAAGAACCGACCATTGTACTAGCGAGTGTACAACAGTTTGCACCACAGTTTAATATTTGAAGTACTTTAACTTGATTGATTAGTCAGTTTGGTTGCAGTAATGATATGAACAGTGATTCAGGTTCATCCCTTACGTAGATGGACCTCACTACAGTGCAAAAGCAGAACTGTCGTTGTCAAACTACTGGTACCCCAAATCTTTCCCCATTTCAGTAACAATGGACAGACAGAGGCAACAATCTTTTTGTCAAGTTGCCTAAACCTGTTTTGCTCGCCCCATAAAAAACATCTGTCTGCCATGATCCCCTCCACGGAAACGAATAAGGAAATCTTTTGAATGAAACAACTGTTGTGACCGCTGAAGCAACCATTAAAGTTTAAAAGTAATTTAATAAACGGTGATAAACTACATGTAAATCCATACCTACATATAACAGCAATCAAGAATAATATTGGTAATGCTCTTTGATCTTTAAACAGTTGGGCAAATACAAGTATTTACAAAAAAAGGGTTATAAATTAATAACTAAACAAAAAATCTAATTGCTACAAAATTTTCACTATAAGTAGAAATTAGAAGTCTGTGTATCAATTTGCTTATTAACTCAATGTCATTGGAATGGCAAGTTAAATCCAGTGGGGCATCAACACTTGCACTGGGATGCAGGTCGACAGTAAGTTCAGGTCTCACATACAAGAGAACAACATGTGATAGAAGTTGGAAGCCATGATGTGGAATTCAGATCTGCAGAACTAACGCCTTCAGACGAAGTAATATCTGGTTAGCGGTTTATTTGCAGTTTGACAAACAGACTCACGTAATATTTCACCCGTAATTTTAACCGTGCAGGTCTATTGAGAAAACGTCCCTTATGATAAGGGAGGTCTTTATGCCGATGCAGCAGTTGGTGTTTTCATGGTACTCGACTACACAGGCCTCAACTCGCCAGACCATTAACTCACAGACAAAATACGAGGGTTAACTGAAAAGTAATGGCTCCTATTTTTTTTCCACTTATGTAAGGTTTGTTACGTGAAAAACTGGAACTTGGCGCTATTCTGCAAATCATCTTCTCCAACTCACAGTAGTGAGTTTCTACGTCAACAGATGTCAGTACCGCAGTCGCATGAAAGACGGACTACATCGATGTTCGTATTAGACAACGTTCAGCGATAGAATTCTTGAAAGCAGAACGGGAAACGCCCAGTCACATTCATGAAAGACTGAAAAATGTGTGCGGTGATGCAACAGTGGATATCAGCACTGTTAGAAGTTGAGCTTCTCGCTACAACGAAGCTGAAGGGCAAACACCGTCCGCTGACGAAATGCGGAGCGGCAGTCCAGTGGTCGTAGTGACTCACCACAACAGTCGGAGACTCGATGACATCAGCCATGATGACTGTTGGGTGACTGCAGATGATTTGGCTCTGAGCACTATGGGACTTAACTTCTGAGGTCATCAGTCCCCTAGAACTTGGAACTACTTAAACCTAACTAACCTAAGGACATCATACACATCCATGCCCGAGGCAGGATTCGAACCTGCGACCGTAGCGGTCGCGTGATTCCAGGCTGCAGCGCCTAGAACCGCTCGGCCACTCCGGCCGGCGACTGCAGATGATTTATGTCGCATTACTTCCCTCAGTAAAGGCAGCATGATGACAGTTTTTCAAGAACTGGGACACTCAAAGGTATATGAAAGAGACAAGAAAGACAACTCCTTCCCAACTTTGGCAGCGCTTCCGTTTCGATGGAGAGGAGTTACTGGGAAAAAATCTGACTGGAGACTCTGACTGGAGACGAAACATGGTTTCATCTTTTTGAACAAGAATGAAAGAGGCTGTCAATGGAATGGAATTAAAGAAACTCACCGAAGAAAAAAAAGTTCACAAATATTTGATCGACAGGGAAATTTATGGCTACACTATTCTGGGTTGCAAAGGGTGCGGTTATGGTTGATGTTTTGAAGCAGTGATGCACAACAAATTCTGTTCAATTCGTCAGAAACCTCACGTCTTCTACGAGTTCGCCCAACAAAATCTATGGCAAATGTTCTTCTTTTGCATGACAGTGCAAGACCAGACACCAGTTGTCACACCACTGAAGAGATTGTGTATATTGGTTGGGAAGTCCTGCCTCATCCCCCATACAGCCCCGACTTGGCACCATCAGATTTCCATAGTTTTTGGGCTGCTATAAAAAGCTCATAATGGGATTCACTCTGAGGTTGACGTGGCCGTGGCAATGTCCATGCATCAGTGTCACTGATATGATACGCGAGTTGGGGTGGCAGTCACTGAAACAAAGGCGGTTTTCTTTGCAGCGAGATCTATTTACGAAATTTCAATCACCAGCTTTGTCTTCCGAATGCGAAAATATTTTGTTGACACCCACCTACGTAGGGAGAAATGATCATCATAATCATCATAATAAAATAAGAGAATTCAGAGCTCGAACGGAAAGATTTTGGTGTTCCTTTTTCCCACGCGCCATTCGAGAATGGAATGGTAGAGAAGTAGTATGAAAATGGTTCGATGAACCCTCTGCCAGGCAATTAAGTGTGGATTGCAGAGTAACCATGTAGATGTAGATGTAGATCAATGGCTTCAGAAGCATGATCGTGCGTTTTAGTGCACTGGAATATATGCCCTTGTTAAAAGATGTTGGCAATCACAGGAAACGCTTTAATACTGTAAAGATACGGACTCAAATTGTGCTTGAAAGATATTCTGATCCTCAAAATTCTATATAAGGTAGGTAACCCCACGCAGGTGATTACACCTGGGTTCAGATGCCACACAAATTTTATCAATAATGTCTCTATGTAACATGACCAGAAAACGCGCACTGAAATCGTTCTTCATGTTCTTAATGAAGAGAGAGAGAGAGAGAGAGGCAGAGAGAGAGAGAGAGAGAGTTTGACTGCCACCAGTTTTCACGTATGTGATAATCCCAAATGGATATCGCCACCTTCTTGTCGCGTGCTTCCGATCTAGCCACAAAGGAAAAAAAATCCAATTTGAACAAATAAACAACGTGACAATTTATTCTGTACAAACAAGACACGATTTAGAAGTGAAACACATGAAATGTCTAAAATGATTACGCATGCAGCAGTCTCACGCTAGTATGTGAAACAGGATATTGAAACCGCTGATCTGCCTCGTCTGTCAGCAAACTGGGACAAGAATGTCCACGTCTCACAAAAACTGCCCCGAGAGTGCTTTCGGCTACATTGTCTGAACTCAGATTTTAGCTGCATGGCCTGTGATTGGCTGCTGGAAGGCAAAGACTTCGTGCTTTGCGTGACTTACCACTCGATACTGCTCAAAGGTACTGCGGGATCCGATCTGCTTGGCAGATCTACGGCACTTTTGGCACGAATACAGAAGACAGGCGCGTGGCGCGATTTACGTCAATCATGACAGAACTCGGTCCGAACAGCTGACGCAGTTAAACTTTTCTAAAGTTTTTACACACATTATCGAAGACAGCAAGGGCAGATAAATGCCAGGACAATCCCATAATCAGCTTAACATCTCGTACGTCCTAGCTGCTGATATGTATGATATACAAAATAACGGGAAAAAATGAATATCGATTAAACGGCGAACAGTTTGTCTTTTGGAAAGGTAAATGCACCAGAGAGGCGGTTCTCACGTTGCGACTGATAACACTAGCCAACAAAATTTTACTTTTTTCCGTAACTGGCATGAAAACAGCTAACCTTCATGTTTTCTGGTGTGCTGATAACGAAAATGGTAATGAAAATGCTAGATTAGCTCTCCTTTTGAAGTTACGATAACTTTACGTTACTGCATATCTAAGTTTATGCACGTACTTAGCTTGCTGTTATTCCTCAGAGGAAGGTCACTAAAGTCACAACCGCTTTGCCTGGAGTTTGTAGTTTTCTGCTGCTGATTAGTGTGAAACAGTGATCGACTTACAACTCCACATTCCCTGGTATCTCCTTGCTTAGGATTTGCTTGATTGTGTTTAATTTTTTAAAACACCTACCAGTACACTCAGTTTTACTTACTTGAAAAGAAGGTCACTCACAGTGGCAAAAATTGAAAAGATCTCGTATTGTCTCATGAACTTCTAATTTACTGTATAAGACGTAATCTAAACTCAATACCAAAGTTGCAATTTTTAAGAGCACATGCACTTTTTGAATCTATGGAAGTGGGGTCTGATACTGAAAACACTATTCGGTGATTGAAGTTTAGGTTTTCTTGGTTTCCCAAAATATCTTAAGGCAAGTGACAGGGTTATTTCTTAGAAAAGGGCGCCGATGGTTTTCCTCCCCATCCCCCCCCAATCCGAGTTTGACTTCGTCAATGTTGATCTTGTGTCGAAGAACGTTAAACCCTAATTTTCCTTTTAAATCCACAAATCGGGAAGCGAGCACATGACAGAAAGTCCTTCCAAAGAAACTGTATTTTATGCAGCAACAAATACACAACTATAGTTTGGATGAACCTACAAAAACAAACAATAAAATACATTGCTCGCTGCAACAGCGTAAAGGACTCTTTCTGTATAGTCATGCGCAAGGAGGAAGGATAATTGTCATAAAAAACCGCATGCAACCAGTATTTTAAAAAATATGATCGTAACAACTGGGGAAACTGCAGAGGAATTATAACACCAGATGCAACGTATGACGGATGTGATAGAATTATGAATAAATATGCTGATGAAAAAAAATCGCAACGCCAAGAAATAATTAATGTAGAGTAATGAAATTGAGGGAATACATTTGCCTAGGTAACATATTTAAGTGATCAACATTGCAAGTTCACGGGATAATGTAAGTGGCAGACAAGCCATTGCAAATGTGAAATGCTGGTTGATTAATAGCCTATATGACTGCCACAATGTTGAATCCAAGCATGCAAACGTGCTTGAAATGTGTTGCATAAGTGGGACGGAATTTCATGCCTGTTGCACTTCATCGACCATTACAGGGGATGGTTAAATGCTGTTTGTGGATGACACTGACAGATCTGGTGATCGAGCAGACCAAGGCAACATGTCGACACTCTGTAGACCATATTTGGTTACAACAGCGGCATGTGGGCGAGCGTTATCCTGTTGGAAACCTCCGCCCCCTCCTGTAGTGCTGTTTATGGACGGCGGCACAAGAGGTCGAATCATGAAACTGACGTACAAATTTGCAGTCAGGGTGCGTGGAATAACCACGAGAGTGCTCTTGCTGTCATACGAACACCAGGTTAAGTGTAGTGTGTCTAGCAAGCAGACAGGTTGTTACAGGCCTCCTTCTAACCAACACACCGACATCACTGGCACCAAGCCAGAAGCACCGTCATCAGTAAATACAACGGAATTCCACCCTGCCCTCCAACGAGCTGGCGCTGGTTTGGGAATCAGTGGAATGCACGCTACAGAGTGTCTGGCTCGTCGGAGCTGTCGTTGAAGTAACCGATTTGTAACAGTTCGCTATGACACTGTAGTGCCAACCGCTGCTCACACTGCTGCTGCAGATGCAGCTACGAGGCCATACGCCGAAGGAATGGCCATCCCTCTCGGTAATGCCACGTGGCCGTCCGGAGCTCGATCTTCTTGCGCCCGTACGATTCTCGTGACCACTGCTGCCAGAAATCATGTACAATGGCTACATTCCTGTCAAGTCTTTCTGCAGTATGGCAGAAGGAAGATCCAGCTTTTCGTAGCCCTGCTACACGACATCGTTCGAACTCGGTAAGCTTTTGATAATGGAATCTTTGCCGCCTTAAAGGAAATCTTGACTAACATCAACTCACTACGTTCAGTCTTAAAGGTAACTAACACGATCATCACAGCGTGTATTTAAAGCAAACCTGGTTACCATCCTCATTGTATGTATTGTATTGTATGTTAACCGGGGGCCTAGAAATGACAGAGAAGCTCTGTCCACACACCAGCTGTCCCCACGACGAATACTGCACTGCACTTCACCCCTCCGCCGCCCCACACCGAACCACTCATTCAGGGCTATTGTGCGGTTCGGCCCCCGGTGTCCCCCCCCCCCCCTCTCCAGGGAAAGTCTCACACCAGACGAGTGTAACACCTATGTTTGCGTGATAGAGTAATGGTGGTGTACACGTACGTGGAGAACTTGTTTGTGCAGCAAATGGTGCAAATGGCTCTGAGCACTATGGGACTTAACATCTATGGTCATCAGTCCCCTAACCTAAGGACATCACACAACACCCAGCCATCACGAGGCAGAGAAAAATCCCTGACCCCGCCGGGAATAGAACCTGGGAACCCGGGCGCGGGAAGCGAGAACGCTACCGCACGACCGCGAGCTGCGGGCTTTGTGCAGCAATTGCCAACATAGTGTAGCTGAGGCGGAATAAGGGGAACCAGCCAGCATTCGCCGAGACAGATGGAAAACCGCCTAAAAACCATCAACAGACTGGCCGGTTCGCCTGACCTCGACGCAAGTCCGCCTGGCGGCTTCGTACTGGGGACAAGGTGCTCCTTCCCAGTCCGGAAAGCGGTTATGATACGTCCCCTTTGAACAATTTTACATGACTGTGCTTAAACTGACACACAATATTTTGTTAGCGCAACGCAATCTGGCTTTCAAAATTCCCTACAAAAGAATGGCCCTGACTAACATTAAACTATACCTTTCACAAATCACTTACCTCACAAAAATCTTCGCTGCTCAAGCTACTGCAATAAAGCGAGCGCCACTACTGCCAGCTAAATAAAAGATTCAAACTATGGAAGGCACTAACTACTGATAGGGATAGTTAGCAAATGAAAGATATTAATAGAGAACAAACAATGTATTTACCTTGATATCATCATATATAAATATAGCAGTTCATGACAAATTTCAAAACTCCGCCATCTCTCTCCCCACATCCACCACTGCTGGCGGCTCACCTCCAACTGCGCAACGCTACGCGCTGTTCACAGCCAGCTGCCTAACACTACAATGGCGAGTATTACAACAATGCAAAGCAGCCACAGACTGCACACAGCACAGCCAGTGATTTTCATACAGAGGTGGCGTTACCAATAAAAAAACCTAAACAGCCTACTTACACGGTGCGTTAGACGGGTCAGCTAACCTGGCGCGCTTCCATCCTCACAGTGGCGTTACTAGTGCCACTCTTATGCGACTGGAGCGAAATATGAATAGACGTCATCTTTCAGATGTAGCAACACGGCTACTAGCTTCCTTTTATGTCCTACAAGCCCTTCTTGGTGTTGCAATTTTTTTTACGTCAATGTAGTTAAAAGTCGTATCAGGGAGACAACAGGAGTGAGACTAACGTTTTGGGAGAGTCAGATAAAAATTGATTTTGCTTGAAGAAAATTTGGACTACTGAAATATGCCGGGAACTTTATAAAGTACTTATTTAGCATTGGTATCTCGAAGAAGAGTTTGATAATATTGGAACTGAGACGTTTTGTATAATTATGAATAACAGGTCTTACACAGAAAAAATAACAAATATTTTAAGAATTTGAGCTCTCAAGAGGCCATCCGCTGTGGCCGAGCGGTTCTAGGCGTTTCAGTCCGAAACAGCGCTACTGCTACGGTCGCAGGTTCGAATCCTGCCTTGGGCATGGATGTGTGTGCTGTCCTTAGGTTAGTTAGGTTTAAGTAGTTCTAAGTTCTAGGTGACTGATGACCTCAGTCCCATAGTGCTCGGAGCCATTTGAACCATTTTTGAGCTCTCAAGAAACAACAACAGCTCGACAGAACACCCGGAGTATTAATTCACACAATCATTACAAGCAATCGCTTCACACAAGGATGTAGTGCCTTTTAATTAATAACTTCTGTAAACGAGGTAATTCATAAATAAAATACTGATATTAATATCCACAATACCTGTTTTCTACATCTACATTCTGCAAACCATTTTGAAGAGCTTGGCAGAGGGTACGCCCTATTGTACCAGCGCTTAGGGTTCTTACCTGTATCATTCACGTATGGAGCGGAGGAAGAAAAATTGATTGAATGCCTCCGTGCATGCTCTAATCATTCTAATCTTATCCTCACGACCCCTATGTGAGCGATCAATTGGAGGCCGTATTATATTCCTAGAGTCATCATTTAAAGCCCGTTCTTGAAACTTCGTTAATTGATTTTCGCAGGATAGTTTTCCATCTTCAGAAGTCTGATAGTTCAGTTACTTCAGTATTACTGTGAAATCCTCCCACGGATGAAACAAACCTGTGACCATTCGTGGTGCCCTTCTCTGTACGCTTTTAACACACTCCGTTAGTTCCATCTGGTACGAGTTCCACACACTTCAGCAATGTTCTAGAACCGGTCGCACAAGTAATTTCTGAGCAATCTGCTTTGTAGACTGACTTCACAGTTAGAAGAGGGGCTAAGTCAATCGGAAATTCAGTATAGAATCTGACAGGGATTCCATTGGGGTCATGGAACTTCGTTCAATTTTAACGATTTCAGCTATTTCTCAACACCACTGACATTATTACGTCTTTCACTCTTCTTCTCAGTGACACGGGGATTAAATTGGGGCAATCTCCTGGGTTCTCCTTTGTAAAGGAACATCTGAAAACGGTGTTAAGCCTTTCAGTTTTTGCTTTGCTATCCTGAATTTCAATTCCTGTCTTATTCGCTAGGGACTGGCTAGCTTTGGCGCCAGTAATAGTCTTTATACACGACCAGAATTTCTTTGGGTTTTGTAAAAGTTCATGTGACAACATTCTCCTGCGGTAGTCATTGAAGGCATCACGCATTACACTCTTCACAGCCAAACGCGTTTAATTCAGCAACTCTGTATCCGTAGCCCTGTGCTTTGTTTTACACCTATTATGTGGTAATCTCTCTTTCTTGTTTTAAACTAGAGCGATATTTCCTATACACGCTCCTGCCCTGTGGTGAAAGTTCAGGTTCCTAATTGAACTATGATACTATCAATTTTTTATCTAGTTTACTGAAGATATATATCTTCTTGCTTGTTTTAATTGTTCTTTGTACTTTGGTAAACATTGTTGCCACAATCTCATCATGGTCTCTCATACCAGTTTCGATGTGGACATCCTCAAAGAGGTCAGGTCTGTTTGTTGCCATTAGATCCAATACATTTCCATTACGAGTGGCGTTCCGAACCACACACACCAAAAAAAGTTTTGCATCACCCCAGTTCCCAGAACTCCTGAAGATAGACGTTGACTGTGGATTCTGTATCACAGACACACTAAACCCGGATGGAAGGGGTCCGACAGCCTATCAGTTCCATTCATTCCACCAGGAAGGAGGTACACGGCTACTGTTGTCTGTAGTTCGACCATGCCTAGACGGTCAATACTGAGGTTCGAACGCGTCCGCTTTGTTACTTTGTGCCAGGAAGGACTCTCAACAAGGGAAGTGTCCAGACGTCTCGGAACAAAGTGATGTTGTTCGAACATGGAGGAGATACGGAGAGACAGGGACTGTCGATACATACCTCGCACAGGCCGCCCAAGGGCTACTACTGCAGTGGATAACCGCTACTTACGGATTATGGCTCGCAGGAACCCTGATAGCAACGCTACCACGTTGAATAATGCTTTTCGTGCAGCCACAGGACGTCGTGTTACGACTCAAACTGTGCGCAATAGGCTGCATGATGCGCAACATCACTCCCGACGTCCATGGCGAGGTCCATCTTTGCAACCACGACACTATGCAGCGCGGTACAGATGGGCCCAACAACATGCCGAATGGACAGCTCAGGATTGGCATCACGTTCTCTTCAGCGATGAGTGTCGCATGTGCCTTCAAGCAGACAATCGTCGGAGACATGTTTGGAGGCAACCCAGTCAGACTGATCGCCTTAGACACACTGTCCAGCGAGTGCAGCAAGGTGGAGGTTCCGTGATGTTTTGGGGTGGCATTATGTGGGACCGACGTACGCCGCTGGTGGCCATGGAAGGAGCCGTAACGGTTGTACGATACGTGAATGCCATCCTCCGACTGATAGTGCAACCATATTGGCAGCATATTGGCGAGGCATTCGTCTTCATGGACGACAGTTCGCGCCCTCATCGTGCACATCTTGTGAATAACTTCCTTCAGAATAACGACATCGCTCGAGCCATGAACCCTATCGGCCATGCCTGGGATAGATTGAAAAGGGCTGTTTATGGACGACTTGGCCTACCAGACACTCTGAGGGCTCTACGTCGAATCGCCATTGAGGGGTGGGACAATCTGGACCAACAGTGCCTTGATGAATTTGTGGATAGTATGCCACGACGAATACAGACATGCATCAATGCAAGAGGACGTGCTACTGGGTATTAGAGGTACCGATGTGTAAAGCAATCTGGACCACCTCTACATCTACATCTACATCCATACTCCGCAAGCCACCTGACGGTGTGTGGCGGAGGGTACCTTGAGTACCCCTATCGGTTCTCCCTTCTATTCCAGTCTCGTATTGTTCGTGAAAAGAAGGATTGTCGGTATGCCTCTGTGTGGGCTCTAATCTCTCTGATTTTATCCTCATGGTCTCTTCGCGAGATATACGTAGGAGGGAGCAATATACTGCTTGACTCTTCGGTGAAGGTATGTTCTCGAAACTTTGACAAAAGCCCGTACCGAGCTAGTGAGCGTCTCTCCTGCAGAGTCTTCCACTGGAGTTTATCTATCATCTCCGTAACGCTTTCGCGATTACTAAATGATCCTGTAACGAAGCGCGCTGCTCTCCGTTGGATCTTCTCTATATCTTCTATCAACCCTATCTGGTACGGATCCCACACTGCTGAGCAGTATTCAAGCAGTGGGCGAACTAGCGTACTGTAACCTACTTCTTTTGTCTTCGGATTGCATTTCCTTAGGATTCTTCCAATGAATCTCAGTCTGGCATCTGCTTTACCGACGATCAACATTATATGATCATTCCATTTTAAATCACTCCTAATGCGTACTCCCAGATAATTTATGGTATTAACTGCTTCCAGTTGCTGACCTGCTATTTTGTAGCTAAATGATAAAGGATCTATCTTTCTGTGTACTCGCAGCACATTACACTTGTCTACATTGAGATTCAATTGCCATTCCCTGCACCATGCGTCAATTCGCTGCAGATCCTCCTGCATTTCAGTACAATTTTCCATTGTTACAACCTCTCTATACACCACAGCATCATCTGCAAAAAGCCTCAGTGAACTTCCGATGTCATCCACAAGGTCATTTATGTATATTGTGAATAGCAACGGCCCTATGACACTCCCCTGCGGCACACCTGAAATCACTCTTACTTCGGAAGCCTCTGCGGCGTCTCTGTATGGTGGTACAATATGCAATGTGTGGTTTTCATGAGCAATAAAAAGGTTATGTTGATCTCTATTCTAATTTTCTGTACAGGTTCCGGATCTCTCGGAACCGAGGCGATGCAAAACGTTTTTGATGTGTGTATACGTTCTAGGTAGTTCTAGGTAGAAGGCATTTAGTAATGTTTCGCAGGCTGTCTCATAACGCCCACCTTTAACAGAAGTGTAATTTTCCCAATTGATTATTAGATGTTTAATGTCTCCACCGATGGTTACATTATGACTGGGGAACTTGTGTACAAGTGAACTGAGGTTTTCTTTAAAGTTTTTGGTTAGATCAGGAGATGAGTTTGGTGCGCAATAGAAGGATCCAATCATCATTTTACGCCCACCCCTGATACTGAGTCTTGCCCAAACAATCTCACATACAGCTTCAATTTCTATCTCGATGCATTTGTGTTTCTTGTCTGTTGCGACAAATACACTACCTCAATTTCCCATTTGCGTATCCTTCCGATGTACACTTAGATTTTCCCCAGAAGTCTCACGGCTATCAATTTCAGGTTTCAACCAGCTTCCCGTATCTTGTATTATGTGAACTTCACTGCTCTTCATAAGCGCTTCAAACTATGACACGTTGTTGCGAATGCTTGGGCAGTTAACAATTAGGATTTTACTACTCTCACCTGTGGGGGGCATTTTTTTTCGATCTTACAGTGATACTTCTGGGCTTCCTACAGCTATCTTTATGTGGACTGGATGGAGAGCCACCTAATCTAAAAAAATAATAACCCTTGTATGACCCCCCTCCTCTACTGGCAGCTACCAGATGTGTCGTGCGCACCTGACCCATTTAGTGGGACCCTACAGTTCTCAAACCTATCGCGCAATCCCAGGAAGTTGCAGCCTAGTATGTTACAGAACCTTCGAAATCTTTAGTCATTCCATTCGACTCAGAACCAAAGGACCACCATCAGTTCTGGGGACAATGCTCCAAACTGTGAGCTTCGTTGGAACTCCTTCCGCAAGTTTGGTCTTCTTAACTTTCTCTGCCAGTCACTAGAATGACCTGACGGCAGGTGTAATTTGTTCCAACGTGTGCCACAGTCTGCAGTTGGTTGGACCCTTTTCCCTCGATGGCTGCTGGAATATCCTCTTCAACATGTTGAATGTGGCCCCTGGTATACACACTGAGTGCACCTAGTGTCCTTCCCTGTCTCTTGCTGCCACTTCCCTGACGGGTACCATCATTCGCCGTACGTTTGAACTGCCGACGATTAATGTACCCCTACCCTTTTGTATTTGCCTCATCTTGACACAAGACAAAACAGATTTCCACAAAACAGCTGAAGTGAGTCCCACTGGCTCAGTTTCAGTTTCAGTGAAAGACAGCACCTCAAACTATTCGATTAGGGGGATCAGTACAACACCCTGCATGCCACCGTGTACAGGACGCGTATTCTACGACTGAGATGCTACCAGCAGCCGAATGGACGAGTAATGAGAGACCCGTAGTTCCTGTAGAGGAGACATGATCCACAGGAGAGGACAGCACCTAAGGTACCTTTGGTACAGATACCACACGTACACAACTCTTAGCAGCTCTTCCAACACAACTCGCCTGACAGTAGTCAGACCAATTTCCAACTGCTTACGAACATTAACCGACTCGTCCCGTGTTCGACAACAGCATTCACAATGGGGATGAGTGTTGACTGGTGCACGGTATTACAGGATAGTGAACAAATAACTTCATATAAAGCCCGCTGATTATCTTTTAAAATGTTGGGCTACAAGGCTACTAGTTTCGTATAGCAATGGAATACTCAAAACGAAGTTTTCTACTAAGGCAACACAAAGAACCGTGGTAAGAATTAGTAGTTCCCTAAAACTTTTTGAAGTTAATTATAGTTGTAAGCAAACTCGAAAACAAAACTAATTTTCGATAAATGTAGATACATTGGGATACTCCTCTTTAAGGGAAACTAGATGTAACACAATATGCTAGAATATATGCTACAGTGACTAAATTACAAATGGCGATTTACTACAAATTATTCGTAGATTATGCACAGGAGAATGGTAGCTTCCGAAAATTCTCAAAAACGCACGTTTATTTGCGTTGATATACAATGAAATTCAAGGGTGATATATTTTTTCCAGTAACTGTGAACCACAAATGATGGTTTGCTAATGTTTTAATGAGAATATTTACAGTGATGCATACCCGTTGGTAAATTATCTTTCATATGCATGTGATAGCATTTAGTAGACAAAAACGAAAACTCCGTGAAAGGAGAAACTGTATACGAGACAAGTCTGTAAACAACATAACTGCGAAATTGCATTCGTTGGATATCTTACTTTGCATTAACGTGTGACTTTACTTACGAATTTGAAAGTGATCGATAAAAAACTGTCATATTTCAGAAACGCTTGGGAAAGAGAAACTGCTAGTTAATGTACAAAAGAAGAGGACAATTTATAAAGCTATGGCTGCTCGAATGCTGTTATGCCGGAAACGGATTGTGGGTTACAAATAGACGACAAAAGAGCATCAGACCGGACCAGTTCAAAAGCTCTTCCTCCTTCCTTTCAAACACTACAGGAAGTGCTCTGAAAGGAATTGTACAACGGTAAATTTGGCTTATTCCTCTCTGGTACACAGTTTTAACTTGTTACATACAGTCATCGCAGTAAATATTCCACTTAGAGTAAAAGGCCTAATTCTAAGCGCACACAGTTGTTGTAACGCTGAACCAAACGGAGAGGAATAAAATGTGGTAACAAAGAAATTGACATTTAAACATAAGCAAAACCAGTGCGGTGTAAGCTTCCTATTAGCATTTACTATTGTAGTTAAAATTCAGACATCGGACTGACTTACTAGTAACGGACTCACATTGGTAAACTGCATTCGTTCCAATAATTACCGTGTGTCCAAACAAATACGTCCACGGTTACATTTTCAGTCAAACTATATTTTATACTGATGGTGAGAGGAACTTCCATGGTTAAGTTTCACTATCCCTTTGAATTTAATTACAGAACAGTAACTGTACCTATGAAGTCAGAGTGACACACATTCATTTTTGAAATCGCAACCCTCCATTTTTTGAGGGTAAGTCTATTATCAGAGACATAAATTTATTAGTTCTCCCAAAGTGGATAGTGTGAGCTTGGCATCTTGAATAAATAACTTGCTGTTACAAAATCTTCTGTTAAAGCTTCTAAGATTGCTCAACAATCACTTATTGTCGCTGGGGATGCGCACATCGGCGAAAATCTTAATTGAATCCAATAAAATTCGATTCGTCCGAAATAATTCGCGATACTTCAGATTGTTCGTATAGTTGACGTCATGAATGAATAACTTCGTCAAAAGTCATCTTTTAGGGAATCTTCACGACTTTGTTAGGGTCTTTTATACCGACGGCAGTGCACGAACCCATTTCACATTCACTATTCTCCTTCAATGAGACCACGCGTTGTGGTTCGGCGCTGTAACATTGTTAACGACACAGCAGCCGAAAGAGAACGTCTGGCGGAAAGCACAGGTACGCTTGCAACGGCAATGAATATTTAGTTGCGATATTTCATTTACTCTCCGTATCTCAATATTGTCAAATATTTTCACTTGGCTTTCGCCATGTTGCGTGAACTGTTGCCCGATATAATTACTTAATTTAGCAAGACATTCAAATAGTTTCTCAGAAATGAATGCTCACGGGACGAGTCAACCTTTGCGAGGCATTGAGTAGTCTTCGTAATATGACCTCAGTATACGTGACAAGCAAGCGGGATTCACTTTCTAATGACCTCAGCTGCAGACTTTAACTACCAGTTTCCTCCTAACACTTTTGTTCTTCAACATACTGTGGTGAACGGAATTTAAGGACGAAAGTAACTTCCGCATGTATCGCTGTCAGTAACAGACCTAGTTGAAACTTGGGCCATTCGTAAAAAGAACTGCTACGGTATAGTACAGAAGGTAACACAGATTTTTGCAATGAGACGAACAGGTATGAAACATTTAAGCCATTGTACAGAAACCAGATGGCAGTTATAAGAGTCGAGGGGCATGAAAGGGAAGCAGTGGTAGGGAAGCAGTGGTTGGGAAGGGTGTGAGACAGGGTTGTAACCACTCCCCGATGTTATTCAATCTGTATATTGAGCAAGCAGTAAAGGAAACAAAAGAAAAAATTCGGAGTAGGAATTAAAATCCATGGAGAAGAAATAAAAACTTTGAGGTTCGCCGATGACATTGTAATTCTGTCAGAGACAGCAAAGGACTTGGAAGAGCAGTTGAATGGAATGGACAGTGTCTTGAAAGGAGAATATAAGATGAACATCAACAAAAGCAAAACGAGGATAATGGAATGTAGTCGAATTAAGTCGGGCGATACTGAGGGAATTAGATTAGGAAATGAGACACTTAAAGTAGTAAAGGAGTTTTGCTATTTGGGGAGCAAAATAACTGATGATGGTCGAAGTAGAGAAGATATAAAATGTAGACTGGCAATGGCAAGAAAAGCGTTTCTGAAGAAGAGAAATTTGTTAACATCGAGTATAGTTTTAAGTGTCAGGAAGTCGTTTCTGAAAGTATTTGTATGGAATGTAGCCATGTATGGAAGTGAAACATGGACGACAAATAGTTTGGACAAAAAGAGAAAAAAAATGGCTCTGAGCACTATGGGACTCAACTGATGCGGTCATAAGTCCCCTAAAACTTAGAACTACTTAAACCTAACTAACCTAAGAACAACACACACATCCATGCCCGAGGCAGGATTCGAACCTGCGACCGCAGCGGTCGCGCGGTTCCAGACTGTAGCGCCAGTACCGCTCGGCCACCAGCGGCCGGCGACAAATAGAGAATAGAAGCTTTCGAAACGTGGTGCTACCGAAGAGTGCTGATGATTAGATGGGTAGATTACATAACTAATGAGGAGGTATTGAATAGAATTGAGGAGAAGAGGAGTTTGTGGCACAACTTGACAAGAAGAAGGGACCGGTTGGTAGGACATGTTCTGAGGCATCAAGGGATCTCAAATTTAGCATTGGTGGACAGCGTGGAGGGTAAAAATCGTAGAGGGAGACCAAGAGATAAATACACTAAGCAGATTCAGAAGGATGTAGGATGCAGTAAGTACTGGGAGATGAAGAAGCTTGCACAGGATAGCGTAGCATGGAGATCTGCATCAAACTAGTCTCAGGACTGAAGACCACAACAACAACAACAATAATTACGTTGAAGTCACCGCGACTTAGAGTACAATGGTCCCCAGGACATCATTAACGACGGGACATAGTAGTTAACAGGTGAGACTTCTAAACAAGAATTTTTACTTAAACTGAAATAACAGAGAAGGTGAAATTTACACGTTTTTACTTAAATTGCTTAATGCAGCTGAACTTTCTAAAACAACTGAGTGAAACTGAACGTGCTGTCACTTTGCTCGTCTTTATCGTTTCAACACTAGCCTACAGAATTTTTCCCTGACAAATATAGCTCAAACTTATTCATTTATTACCCATAATATACAAGGATAACGCAATCTGACTGCTCAAATAATTAACACAAAAGAATGGCCCTGAATTAGACGAACTCCTAACAGTAACCAACACATTTCATAAGTCACCTCACAGAAAATCATCAGGACACGAACTACAGCAAATACAGCAAGTTTACAGGCAGCTAAATAAAAGGATCGTAACTACGGTAGGCTCTAACTACTAGTAGCCATGGTGTTAGCAAAGGAAAGATTTCGTTGCAGGGCAAACAATGTATTTAGCATATTTTACGTCAGTCATGTGACATCCAGCTCCAAAAATTATATCATCGTTCATTATTACCTACATTTTACAATCCATATTCAACCAGTATTACATCTCTATGACGGACACACGTCCAGACCGTCTGCTCGTGCCAACACTGCAAACCTCCATCACTGCTAACTATTAACTTCTAACTGCCATCACTGCTAACAATTAACTTCTCACCGCGAGTCCGACCAGCCACAGAGTGTCTTACAGAGGGTGCACAGCGCTGTCAGTGATATTAATGCAGTCTAAAGCGCTACCAACATACAAACGTATAAACAGGCTACTTTTATAGCCCCTTTGCTCCACTCGAAAAAAAATTACAAAGTGTTTTGGGCAGTGGCCGAGACCAATTTGTTAAAAATGTTTTATATTAACAATATCAAATATATCAGACGCACACAATAAGTAACATACTGTTGGTCAATAAAGCAAAAATTCTCCTCAAAGTCCCTAAAGACAGTCCTAATCATTCATCAGAAGAGTAGTCTATGACAATTTTATGCAAGAAGTCTGAGCAGTAAAAGAAATACACACGTTAGAAGTGGACCTCCATGCAATCTTGAAGAAGTAGTGTTGCCCTCCCTACAGAAACACAGTGCTGACTCTTGGCATGTTGACATGCAGATTGGTATTAGGCCACAACAGAGCAGACCCTCAGCAGAGTCAGTCGAAGTCTTGAAGAATATTAGTGGAATAGGTAGGTCACCACAGAGCATATCCTTGTAGAGATGATGGTCGTAATGGGCCATAAAGTTGCAGATCCACTGTCGTCCTCGTAGGAATGGCCTTGTAGAGATTATGGTAGTAATGGGCCACCAAAGGTGCAGCCCCACTGTAGTCCTCATAGATATTGTGGTAGTAATGGGCCACTAAAGGTGCAGACCCTATGTAGTCCTTGTAGGAATTGCCAGCAGCCATCCATTGCGACTGTGTGGATGCAGAATCACAATTTAAGAGCCTTGAGGATAATATAACAAGTCCATGAACCACCACTTGTGCACTCACAATTTTTTTTTTTTGCAATGTCCTTAGAACCAGCAATGCTGCTAACCAGTCCCTTGCTGAATTATCAATGCATATGCAAGCACTAACACAGTCATATAACCTCTGACATTTTACACATATAATATGACCAACAGACAAACGTGTGCAGTTAAGTGAATCCCTACCGTTTACTTAACTGGAAGAACTGGTGTCTATACAATTACAATTTTACAGCATAAGAATACAATTACAAAGATAAAGAAAACATCATTACAATAAATAACATGATAATACAGATAACATTTGTAGTAATACAGGCTTTACAAAAAGCATAAAAATAAACATATTCATGAGTATTAAAGGAATTATGACACAACTAAATAAATGAAATATGAGAATATCCTTAGAAACATTAACTTGACACATGAGCATTCAGAGAAAACATAATAGAATAAATAATGTCTGAACATCTTTCCAAAGTAAAGCATATGCTATAAAAACAGATTAGATTTGAGGATAACAGTATTCCTCATCATAGTGAATGCAGCTTAGTATTAGAAGGAAAAAAAATTCTTCCAAATTCATCTTATCAGGTACCCCCCCCCCCCCCACTCGTACTAAGTCTTCAGAAAGGTGTCAAAGGTGTAGCCTAGCCGGTGAGTCCGTAGATGGTGGTATAAGGGGTGTACAGTATAACTGGCCACACTTTCCCATCCGAGTTTTATGGTAATGAAGCCAGTCCGTCCTTGGACTGACATGCAAGGAGAGAACGCCTACTCGTCATTGCCGAATTCGTCCAAATTTTTGATACATGTAGAGCGTGGTGAGACAAGAAAGTGCTCCAAGTGGAAACTCCAGATGGCCAAACGTTTAGGAAATAAAAGGAATTTCGATACGAATCTATCACCATGAACACCTAATCAATTGTCCCTGTGAGAGTGAGCCCAGGAAGCGGTGTTTGGCTCAGCTGTAACATGTCGGATTCGCATTGGAAGGGGCGCAGGTTCGATTCTGCCTGGTAGTAAATATTTTTGTGCTCCTTGGCAGTGCATACACTACTGACATCAGAATTAACCCCAGCATCACATAGGTCATTTTACTAATTTATATAAGCGCAGTAAGTATAGGTGTACGACGAAATGCGGGTTAATTGTCACGTCAGTAGTGTACACATTGCCAAGGAGCTCAAAAATATTTGCCGCTGGGCGGAGTCAAACCCGCGACCCACTGAAGTTCGTTGGTGATCCTTTCACTCAGTTTTTTTTTATTACAGAGAGCAGCCAGGTCTCTGACCGAACACGCTAAGCTCCCGTGCCGGGTAACTTTTCAACACCAATCCGTTTTACAGCTGAGCCAAACACCGCTTTCCAAACGCTTGTCACAGCGACAACTGATAAGGTGCACATGGTGACAGATCCGTATCAACATTCCTTTTATTTCCTAAACGCTTGGCCATCTGAAGTTCCCACTTGGGGTAATTTCATGTCTCACCACGGCCTACATGTACAATGAATTTGGACGATTTCAGCGATGACGAGTAGGCGTCCTCTCCTTAGTGAGCTGCCGTGTAGTAATTCTCCCCATCTGTAATGCAGAGGTTATCTCGTAGTTTTATGTCCCCTTGAAGGGCAGTAGCAAAGCCGTCGGATTCTGTAAGTGCACTACTTCTATGTTTTACACAATGAAGAGGGAAGAAGTTTTTTGTGCAAATAATTTTTTACAGAGTACCATTATGGTGCATTTATTTAAGAAGCTCTGTAAAATGAATTTGTTTGCACTGATTATAAGCTGACTATTAACGGTACGAGAGCATGGTCTACCACATGACTAGATCGAAAGGTAACCTATCGACGACTGCCGACCGTGGCTAAAGTCTATAACTTGAGCACGCAATCGGTATAGTTTGTATGAGTTCGTACATCTTTGGCTATCCTAAAGTTAATCATTTATAGTATTTATGACCTGTAGACTCCTCCTAATCTCTGAACAGCAAAAGGAAACTTTTTTTAGAAAATATTTATTTATAAAAATCACTTGTTTCGTGCCAGAATAAATGTACTTTCCCTACATATCTCTTTGCTGACATCACGAGCAATTTCTGCATCGGCACCTCATCCGACTGGCTCTGAAACGGACAGATGGCCAACCACCTCTGCTAGCCAGCATGGGAACCTACCGCTTGCTCCTTACTCTCTATGTACTGCAGCAGAGATACATTTACTTCACGTATGTGAAATAGCAAACCTAGAAATAAAGTAAAATGCTCTCTTATCTGCAAGTAAGGGGTACCTTACAAGTCCTTTTGGTAATGTATTCCATTCCTCTACAAGCACAGTTTGCAACTGCTTGATTGTCGTTGGTGCATGTGGGCGTGCTGAAATACATCTCCCCACCAAATCTCATACGTGTTTGATGGGATTTAAGTCAGGTGAAGGTACATGCCAGCCAATTCGACAAATGTTCTGTAGTTCTAAGAGCTCCTCCTCCCTGTGTGGTTGGTTGCCGTCATGCATTGTCATCCATAAAAGTGAAATCAGGGTTGAAACCACCCCTGAAGAGCCACTCATGGGGAAGGAGTACAGTGTCATTATAACGTTGAACAATTAGTGTACCATGTTAAAAAATCTGGGTTCATTACACTCAAGCAGTATTACGCCTTCCCGCACCATGACATTTGGACCACCAAAACGGTCGTGTTCGACAGTGCTCCTGGGTCCATAACGTGTTCCCATCTCTCGTCATGTAAGAATATGTCCAGCATTGCCGAATATGATCGTCTTGGCCTTCCATGAGTTATGGTATGGAGAGGCATAGAGTTGCATGGGGTGTACTGGTCTCCAAATCTTCGAACGTGGTACACTCAACGATCAACACTGTAATCCTTCCCCACATGCATGTTTTCAGGGTTCATTCAGCTCTGCCTTATTTTTATGGATAACAATGCACGATGCATCGAACTGCGCAAGTGGAGGAACTCCTGGAATTAGAGGATATTAAGCGAATGGACTGGCCTGCTTTTTTTTTTTTTTTTTTCTTTGTTGTGATTTCGTGGGTCAGGCGAGGGCTGGTAGTGGTGGCACAGTCCACCGCTCTTCAGCCAAAGGATTTTACAACATACATGAAAGGGGAACGCTTACAAAAGAAGTGGTGATAAAAGGGAAACATAAAAAACACAGCAAATGGGGAAATATGGGGACATGCACAGGGGAGACAGTTAAAAAGTCGACATAAAGTTAAAAGAAGACAGCTGGCAATTCGTTGTGCACTTAAAATCACAGGAGTCAAACACAAGTTAAAAGTCAGCCACAGAATAAAAATCACACAGAGTGAGACACTTAAAAAAAAAAAAAAATGGAAACGACGGAACACTCACAAAGAATAAAAACCGCTGGTAGGGACCTGCCGAGACCCTGGAGTTCGGAGAGGAGGGAAAAAGGGGGAGGGGGGACGAGGGTGGGAGGAAGAGGAAAAGGAGGGAACAGGGAGCGCACCAAGAGGCAGGAGACGGGCAGTGTGGGAGTTGAAGAGGGAAGACAAGACAGGACGAAGTGCAGAGACACTGAAGGGGAGCACGGGAGAGGCTGGCCTGCCAATTACCCCGACTTAAATTCAATCGAGCACTTGTGGGGCACGCTGGGGGTGGCCAGAGAATGCGTCGCAGTCCGCGTTGATCACACACCTGACTACGAACCATTTTGCGCCTTTTGTAATGTCCAGGAGTTTCTTTCCTGTGCTAACCTCTTCATCTCAGAGTATCAGAGTAGCACTTGCAACCTACGTCCTCAATTATTGCTTGACGTATTCCAGTCTCTGTCTTCCTCTACAGTTTTTGCCCTCTACAGCTCCCTCTAGTACCATGGAAGTCATTCCTTCATGTCTTAGCAGGTGTCCTATCATCCTGTCCCTTCTCCTTATCAGTGTTTTCCACATATTCCTTTCCTCTCCGATTCTGCGTAGAACCTCCTCATTCCTTACCTTATCAGTCCACCTAATTTTCAACATTCATCTATAGCACCACATCTCAAATGCTTCGATTCTCTTCTGTTCCAGTTTTCCCACAGTCCATGTTTCACTACCATACAAGGCTGTACTCCAGACGTACATCCTCAGAAATTTCTTCCTCAAATTAAGGCCGGTATTTGATATTAGTAGACTTCTCTTGGCCAGAAATGCCTTTTTTGCCATAGCGAGTCTGCTTTTGATGTCCTCCTTGCTCCGTCCATCATTGGTTATTTTACTGCCTAGGTAGAAGAATTCCTTAACTTCATTGGCTTCGTGACCACCAATCCTGATGTTAAGTTTCTCACTGTTCTCATTTCTACTACTTCTCATTACCTTCGTCTTTCTCCGATTTACTCTCAAACCATACTGTGTACTCATTAGACTGTTCATTCCGTTCAGCAGATCATTTAATTCTTCTTCACTTTCACTCAGGATAGCAATGTCATCAGCGAATCGTATCATTGATATCCTTTCACCTTGTATTTTAATTCCACTCCTGAACCTTTCTTTTATTTCCATCATTGCTTCCTCGATGTACAGATTGAAGAGTAGGGGCGAAAGGCTACAGCCCTGTCTTACACCCTTCTTAATACGGGCAGTTCGTTCTTGATCGTCCACTCTTATTATTCCCTCTTGGTTGTTGTACATATTGTATATGACCCGTCTCTCCCTATAGCTTACCCCCACTTTTTTCAGAATCTCGAACAGCTTGCACCATTTTATATTGTCGAACGCTTTTTCCAGGTCGACAAATCGTATGAAAGTGTCTTGATTTTTCTTTAGACTTGCTTCCATTATAAGCCGTAACGTCAGAATTGCCTCTCTCGTCCCTTTACTTTTCCTAAAGCCAAACTGATCGTCACCTAGCGCATTCTCAATTTTCTTTTCCATTCTTCGGTATATGATTCTTGTAAGCAGCTTCGATGCATGAGCTGTTAAGCTGATTGTGCGATAATTCTCGCACTTGTCAGCTCTTGCCGTCTTCGGAATTGTGTGGATGATGCTTTTCCGAAAGTCAGATGGTATATCACCAGACTCATATATTCTACACACCAACGTGAATAGTCGTTTTGTTGCCACTTCCCCCAATGATTTTTGGAAATTCTGATGGAATGTTATGTATCCCTTCTGCCTTATTTGACCGTAAGTCCTCCAAAGCTCTTTTAAATTCCGATTCTAATACTGGATCCCCTATCTCTTCTAAATCGACTCCTGTTTCTTCTTCTATCACATCAGACAAACCTTCACCCTCATAGAGGCTTTCAATGTATTCTTTCCACCTATCTGCTCTCTCCTCTGCATTTAACAGTGGGATTCCCGTTGCACTCTTAATGTTACCACCGTTGCTTTTAATGTCACCAAAGGTTGTTTTGACTTTCCTGTATGCTGAGTCTGTCCTTCCGACAGTCATATCTTTTTCGATGTCTTCACATTTTTCCTGCAGCCTTTTCGTCTTAGCTTCCCTGCACTTCCTACTTATTTCATTCCTCAGCGAATTGTATTTCTGTATTCCTGATTTTCCCGGAACATGTTTGTACTTCCTCCTTTCATCAATCAACTGAAGTATTTCTTCTGTTACCCATGGTTTCTTCGCAGCTACCTTCTTTGTACCTACGTTTTCCTTCCCAACTTCTGTGATGGCCCATTTTAGAGATGTCCATTCCTCTTCAACTGTACTGCCTACTGCGCTATTCCTTATTGCTGTATCTATAACGTTAGGCCGCGCAAGATTAGCCGAGCGGTCTGAGGCGCTGCAGTCATGGACTGTGCGGCTGGTCCCGGCGGAGGTTCGAGTCCTCCCTCGGGCGTGGGTGTGTGTGTTTGTCCTTAGGATAATTTAGTTTAAGTAGTGTGTAAGCTTAGGGACTGATGACCTTGGCAGTTAAGTCCCATAAGATTTCACACACATTTCATTTTATAACGTTAGAGAACTTCAAACGTATCTCGTCATTCCTTAGTACTTCCGTATCCCACTTCTTTGCGTATTGATTCTTCCTGACTAATGTCTTGAACTTCAGCCTACTCTTCATCACTACTATATTGTGATCTGAGTCTATATCTGCTCCTGGGTACGCCTTACAACGCAGTATCTGATTTCGGAATCTCTGTCTGACCATGATGTAATCTAATTGAAATCTTCCCGTATCTCCCTGCCTTTTCCAAGTATACCTCCTCCTCTTGTGATTCTTGAACAGGGTATTCGCTGTTACTAGCTGAAACTCGTTACAGAACTCAATTAGTCTTTCTCCTTTTCATTCCTTGTCCCAAGCCCATATTCTCCTGTAACCTTTTCTTCTGCTCCTTCCCCTACAACTGCATTCCAGTCGCCCATGACTATTAGATTTTCGTCCCCCTTTACATACTGCATTACCCTTTCAATATCCTCATACACTTTCTCTATCTGTTCATCTTCAGCTTGCGACGTCGGCATGTATACCTGAACTATCGTTGTCGGTGTTGGTCTGCTGTCGATTCTCATTAGAGCAACCCGGTCACTGAACTGTTCACAGTACCACACCCTCTGCCCTACCTTCCTATTCATAACGAATCCTACACCTGTTATACCATTTTCTGCTGCTGTTGATATTACCCGATACTCATCTGACTAGAAATCCTTGTCTTCCTCCCACTTTTCCATAGCACATAGCACATAGTGTATGTCACTTCCATTGACACGGTAAGGTTCAACATGGTTCAAATGGCTCTGAGCACAATGAGACTTAACATCTGAGGTCATCAGTCCCCTAGAACTTAGAACTACTTAAACCTAACTAACCTAAGGACATCACACACATCAATGCCCGAGGCAGGATTCGAACCTGCGACCGTAGCAGTCGCGCGGTTCCGGACTGAAGCGCCTAGAACCGCTCGGCCACCGCGGCCGGCCGACACGGTAAGGTCGACAAACCATGTTGGGGGAGAAATTTCCTTTCGGCGGCTGATCTAACCGCATAATTAAACTTGCTTCTCATTGGAAATCAACGGAAGAAAGCGCCACCGTCAACTCGTGGCGTGCTGACACTAGACGGAATGTCGAAACAATGTCATGAGTGACATAAAAGTAGATATCTTAGGTGTTGCGAAACAACTCAAATCATTTAAGAAAGGCAAGTCTTTCGGTCCAGATGGTATACCAATCAGGTTACTTTCAGAGTATGCAGCAATCATTTATAAAAGCTCACTTGACGAAAGGTCTGTTCCTAAAAACTGGAAAGTAGCACAGGTCACACAAGTATTCAAGAAAGGAAATAGGAGTAACCCATTCAGTTACAGACCCATATCACTGACCTCAATTTGCAGTAGGATTTTGGAGCATATACTGTACTCGAACATTATGAATCACATTGAAGAAAATGACTTATTGATACACAACCAACACGGTTTCAGAAAATATCGTTCTTGTGCATCACAGCCTTATTCCCATGAAGTAATGAGTGCTGTCGACGAGGGATCTCAGATCGATTCCATATTCCTAGATTTCCAGAAGGCTTTTGATACCGTTCCTCACAAGCGACTATTAATCAAATTTCGTGCATATGGAGTATCGTCTCAGTTGTGTGACTGGATTCGTGATTACCTGTCAGAGAGGTCACAGTTCGTAGTGATAGACGGTAAAATCATCGAGTAGAACAGAAGTGATATCTGGCGTTCCGCAAGGTAGTGTGATAGGCCCTCTGCTGTTCCTGATTTACATAAATGATCTAGGTGATAATCTGAGCAGTCGCCTTAGATTGTTTGCAGATGGTGCTGTAATTTGCCGTCTAGTAGAATCATGAGACGATCAATTCCAATTACAAAATGATCTAGAGAGAATTTCTGAATGACGCGAAAAGTGGCAATTGGCACTAAACAAAGAGAAGTGCGAGGTCATCCACATGGGCACTAAAAGAAATCCGATAAATGTAGGGTATACGATAAATCGCACAAATCTAAGGGCTGTAAATTCGACTAATTACGAGCAACTTAAATTGGAAAGACCACATAGATAATATTGTGGGGAAGGCGAAATAAAGACTGCGCTTTGTTGGCAGAACACTTAGAAGATGTGATAAACCCACTAAAGAGACAGCCTACATTACACTTGTCCGTCCTCTGCTGGAATATTGCTACACGGTGTGGAATCCTTACCAGGTAGGATTGACGGGGGACATCGAAAAAGTGAAAAGAAGGGCAGCTCGTTTCGTGTTATCACGCAATAGGTGTCACTGATATGATACGCGAGTTGGGATAGCAGTCACTGAAACAAAGGCGAGATCTATTTGCGAAATTTCAAACACCAACTTTCTCTTCCGTATGCGAAAATATTTTGTTGACACCCACCTACGTAGGGAGAAATGATCATAATAATAAAGTAAGAGAAATCAAAGCTCGAACGAAAAGATTTAGGTGTTCCTTTTTTCCTCGCGCCATTCGAGAGTGGAATCGTATAGATGAACCCTCTGCACCGGCCGGTGTGGCCGAGCGCTTCTAGACGCTTCAGTCTGGAACCGCGCGACCGCTACAGTCGCAGGTTCGAATCCTACCTCGGGCATGGATGTATGTGATGTCCTTAGGTTAGTTAGGTTTAAGTAGTTCTAAGGTCTAGGGGACTGATGACCTAAGATGTTAAGTCCTATAGTGCTCAGAGCCATTTGAACCATTTGAACCCTCTGCCAGGCACTTACGTGTGAATCACTGAGTAACCATGTAGATGTAGATGTCACTTCGTTTAGACCATACTGAACGATGAAAGTGAGTTTAATTCGATGTTGTATGTCAGATTTTACGTACTGTCGATAAGTGAAATAATAGAAAAAGAGACGATCGAACGTTTCTAAACATCGTCATTAATTTGCTCGAGAACATATGTACATATATACACATCAAAAGATATCTAGGAGAAGATACATAGTGTCTTTTTACCTTAGTCACTTTTTTTCTTCTTGTAAGTACCAAATGTCGTGCAAAAAAGAAAAATCCGTGATCAGTCCCTGAGCACCACGCGACAGATGACCAACTGCCGCGTCATCCTCAATCAATTGTCATCGGAAAATCGCTTGAATATAACTGTATTTTCTCCTTCAGTAGAGCTGTCTTTTTCACTGTTAGTAAAGATTCGTCATAAGATATCACTACATCAATTTATGTCCTTTTTAATTCAGGCTTTTTCTTTGGCCAAGTATTGTAAAACCTAAACACTTTTTCGCTTCCAGATATCTAGCCTCTTTTGTGGCAGAAATAGAAAAAAAATATCAAAATCCTCGCGAAACCTGCGCAATTTCACAAAAAAGATGCAAACAATAAAATAACGGAATGAGATTTTCACTCTGCAGCGGAGTGTGCGCTGATATGAAACTTCCTGGCAGATTAAAACTGTGTGCCCGACCGAGACTCGAACTCGGGACCTTTACCTTTCGCGGGCAAGTGCTCTACCAGCCGAGCTACCGATGCACGACTCACGCCCGGTACTCACAGCTTTACTTCTGCCAGTATCTCGCCTCCTACCTTCCAAACTGTAAAGAAGCTTTCCTTTCTTTCAGGAGTGCTAGTTCTGCAAGATTCGCAGGAGAGCTTCTGTAAAGTTTGGAAGGTAGGAGGTGAGATACTGGCAGAAGTAAAGCTGTGAGTACCGGGCGTGAGTCGTGCTTCGGTAGCTCAGATGGTAGAGCACTTGCTCGCGAAAGGCAAAGGTCCCGAGTTCGAGTTTCGGTCGGGCACACAGTTTTAATCTGCCAGGAAGTTTCAATAAAATAACGTTTAAAAGCACAAATTCCACTACTGTGTAATGAGTGAACACGGCAAAAACGTGGTTACTTTTTATGTCTGCAGACGATGTCACTCTTCCTCATTAACGACGTCAGAACTTTATTCCCGAGATCCCTTGACACTGACGTTCCGTTCCGTCCTGTCACGCTCAGTTCCGTTGGCAGTCCGTGTGAATGCCGCCATTTGAAATGCTCTGTGCGTTTCTTTGACGTTCCGTGACGTCGTGTGAGAATCGACCTTAATACGCATGGGGCGTCGACGGCAGTCTTGAGGGCGTTCACCTGCAGGGACCTCATGGCTGCCTTCCTCTCGCAGCTACTGTGAGTCTGCGGTTTTCTCCAGGACTCCTAACGGCTTCTCTCGCACGTATACTAGCCTCGCGTTTCGATCATCAGGATACATCCTGACTGTACTAGTATGAAGCTTTGCGTTTCGAGCAAGTCATTGGCTTTCTTACACACGCTAGCAGACCCACACAAACGCACACCACAAGTTCATATTCATGTTCGGGAACATTGTTTCATAAACAGGTTATAAAAATGTGCTGCTTGCGAAATTTCCAATGCAGCAACTGCTGGGTTCCGTAAAAGGCACCACGGGCTAAGCAGACCAGGAATGTACTAGATCTCAATTCAGTGTGGGAAAATCAGACATAGCCAGAAGCGTAGCACTGTTAAAGGACAACGCGATGAACACAGACTTCACGCCGTACTAAGTCAGACAGAAAAATTTGCGATTTTTTTTACTGAATTTGTTTGCCTTTATCTTGTACCTTACAGCCAGTTCATACATAAAATATACAGTTACTAGCGTAGCGTCCGCTGCTTCGCTCGCGTAGACTGTATGACCTGCAGATTTTTTTTATTTATTTAATGGAATTTTTATGTTGTTCGCAAATTGCTTTTAAAGCTGAATAAGGCCATAGAAGCCTGGTCTTTTCCGAATCTACTTCTGACCGAAAAGCGATTCTGGTAGCTGGAGTCCAAAGTTTTTGTTAATGAGCCTTATGCGTTCTTGTGGAGATATTCCCATAGCAACATTCATCCTATAATAAATATTTCTTTATATGTACCAGTAACCGAGAAGTGAAGTGAAATACCAGTTTTCACAAATTTAGCTTTAAAATTTTTTTAATGTAAGGAAATATTTTCTTCAAAATTTTTATCCCCTTTTGCATACCCTTAGGGATTGAACTTCCAGAAACACCAAAACACATGTTTTTTAATTTCCAACCGAAAAGTCAAATATTGTTGTAACAGATGTAGCCTTAAAAATCCTTTAGTAGTTCTTCAGTAATTATTTATACTCTAATAACCTTTCACCCACTCTTTTCCCCCCTTACTGGTGGAATTTCCCAAAATGCTGAAACAAGCATTTTTTTTTATTTTCTGATTCACAAGCCAAATACAAATTTTCGTAGTTCTAGCTTCAAAATTCCCATAATAGCGACATACTTTCAAAAAGCCTTTCATCCCCTATTTCACCTTCTTAGGAACGTACACTGAAGCGCCAGAGACACTGGTGTAGGCATGCGTATTCAAATACAGAGATATGTAAACAGGCAGAATACGGTGTTGAGGTCGACAATACCGATAAGAGACAGCAAGGGTCTGACTGCAGTTGTTAGATCGGTTACAGCTGCTACAAAGGCAGGTTGTCAAGATTTAAGTGAGTTTGAACGCGGTGTTATAGTCGGAGCACGAGCGGTGGGACACAGAATCTTCGAAGTGACGACGAAGTCAGGACTTTCCCGTAAGACCAGTTCACGAGTGTACCGTGAATATCAGTAATCCGGTAAAACACCAAATCTCCGACGTCGTGCGGCCGGAAAAAGATCCTGCAACAACGGGACCAACGACGACTGCAGGGAATCGTTCAACGCGACAGAAGTGCAAGCCTCCGGCAAATTGCTGCAGATTTAAATGCTGGGCCATCAACAAGTGTCAGCGTGTGAACCATTCAACGAAACATCAGCGATATGTGCCTTCGGAGCCGAAGTCCCACTCGTGTATCCTTGATGACTGCATGACACAAAGTTTTACACCTCGCCTGGGCCGATCAACACGGGCATTGCACTGTTGATGACTGGAAACATGTTGCCTGAACGGATGAGTCTCGTTTCAAATTGTATTGAGCGGACAGACATGTACGGGCATGAATTCATGGACCCTGCACGTCAGCAGGGGCCTGTTCAAGGTGGTGGAGGCTCTGTAATGGTGTGGTACGTGTGCAGTTGCAGTGATATGGGACACCTGATACGTCTGCATACGACTCAGATGACACGCACGTAAGTACCCTGTCTGATCACCTGTATCCGTTCATGTCCATTGTGCATTCCGACGGACTCGGGCAGTTCCAGCAGGACCATGCGACATCCATATAGTCCATAGTAGCTACAAGGTGGCTCCAGAAACACTCTTCTGAGTTTAAACACTTCCGCTGGCCATCAAACTCCCCAGACATGAACGTTATTAAGTATATCTGGGATGCCTTGTAACGTGCTGTTCAAAAGAGATCTCCACTCCCTTGCACTCTTACAGATTTAACGACAGCCCTGCAGGATTCATGGTGTCAGTTCCCTCCAGCACTACTTCAGACATTAGTCGAGTCAATGCCACATCGTGTTGCGGCACTTCTGCGTGCTCGCGGGGGCTGTACACGATATTAGGCAGGTTGTAACACTCCGGTTTATTCTTCTTACTTATCCCGCTCGATCGAGATCTGATAGCAGCCCAAAACAGACATTAATTAATGTGACCGTGTACCTAATGGGGCTGGCAATCGGATTGGACTGCTACGGAGTTGTTACATTCCATTTTGTCCTTCTCGAATGCTGTAATAATAAAATGTCTGGTGGCAAAAAGAACGACAACACAGCTTCATTAATCAACAACCTATATTCATCACAAAAACACAAAGTAAGGAGACAGCCACTGCCTTCGTCGTACAGAATTAATAACGGCTAATCTCAGCACAGACCCTTTAGTTATTCATTATCGTCACACGCAATTTCAATCATTGTAATCCAACACTACAATCCAACACTGCAATCCAAATGATGCCGGCGCGGTAGACGCGTAATAACAAATATCGGCACAAAAATATCACTGAATCACACTAGTAATTATACTTTTTCACTTTCCCGAATATTCCTAACACAAAGGGGTTAAACCACGGCGATGGCCACTCCCTTTGTCGGTACGGTCTTGCATTCCAGCAACAGACCTCCACCCGGCTCGGCCCACAGCGCGTACCACACTCTACTACACTCGCTCTCGCTCTCGCAACCCGACACACACTATCGATTGTTTGTCCTGTCGACCTGTGCTGTCGCAAAACTTATAGTAAGGGTCTACGGACCCCTTACAAGGTGTACCAGTTTTTTCGCTCTACAGTGTAATTTCGGAGAATCCCTTCTTAAACGATGTCTACAGTACAAGATCCGCATCTCTCCAAACTTCAAGTTTCTATCCTTTGCGGTCTGGGCTGAGCAATGATGAGTCAGCCAGTCAGTAAGTCAGGACATTGTCTTTTATTTATAGACAATGAAGACTGATGATAGAAAATTAGTGTTTGATTCCGCACACATAGACGTATAAATAGACCAATAATGGACAATCACTGTAAAGCCAAATGTTTTAGAACTTTTTTGTGCAGTCCATTGTCAGTAATATGTTGCTCTTAGAAGCGGATACGTGTAGCAACGGTGAATCTGTACATGGCGTAGGAAAGTCTAAGACCGTGTGTTGCTAACAAAGCTGTCAGGCGGGTTGGCAACGTGTGATTAAGCTTCAGAAGTTCTTGTAAACGGGCTGCAGTATTGCCATGCAGCGTGGGGGTACCCAAACAAAAGGCGATCTGCATCGTCTTCATTTCAACAACAGTAGAAAGGTGTCTCTATAATGTGAAGCTTGTGAAGATGTTTATGCGAACATCCATGATTAAATTTGAGTGTGGCTGTTAGAGAGGCTAAATGCCCAAACATTGAGTTTGAATGAGCTTTCGTGGAATATGGGACCGACGGGTGGACCGTTGCTTACTTCTTGCATTCGTGTTTCGTTGCTTCCTCCCATTCCTTTCGTAGTCTTCTCTCATGCGTGTGTCTAGGACATATCGGCAATCCGTACTTGGGATTGCAGCGCTCTCTGAATCTTCTGTCACAGCAGTTTCTTAGGCTAACCGTTCAACAGCTGCATTGCCAGTGATCCCACAGTGTGATTTCACCCATGCGAAAGTAACAGACCGACCGAGATGGCTCAATAGTTAACACAAAGGACTCGAATTCAGGAGGACGACGGTTCAAAACTGCTTCCGGCCATTCTGATTTAGGTTTCCCATGATTTCCACAAATCACTCCAGACAAATGCCGGGATTGTTTCTTTGAAAGAGCCCAACCGCTTTCACGAAATAGCCGAGCTAGTGTTCCGTCTCTAATGTCCTCGATGTCGACGTGGTCAAAATAATGAGGAAAATGTCGGAGCTCTTCGAGTGGTCTTCACTGTTGGAGAGTGTCATTAAAAATGACTTCCCTCATGTAACACGACCACCACCCTTCCAAAAGTTCAGAAGAAGAACACACCGCTACGGTCGATCGTGAGCACCATTGGAACGCTGGTTTACAGACTCACAGAACATCTGGCCTGACTCCTTACTCCACACGTTGGTCACTTTGTTGTAACTCCCTCTCACGTGAAAGGTACATTTTTATAATTTTACTAAGATGAAATGATTCATGAAAGGAGTCATTATTTCACCCCAAACCCAGTTGTTGTACGGAGATCTGTGTTGAAAATTTTCTTTCAGAGACCAAAAGTAACCTCGATGAACTGCTTTTATTATTATTATTATTATTCATTTAATTACTGCTTTAATTTAATTATTGTTATTATTACTGATTCAAGGAATAAGTTCTATAGTATTCAGTCTCTCTAAGAAAAGGGTTTAGGTCTTTGAAACGAATAAATCTCACTAAACAACGTTAATGTTCAGGCGATTGTGCATGGTAGATCAGAGATCTGTTATTGCACGCTGACTGTAAGCTGTACTCGATGTCTCTGTCGATCGTCGAACTGCGTGTTGAATCTGTAGGAATCTTAGGCTACGTTAACTACAGTCAAATTCTCCTTACCATGGAAGCCTGTCCGTCGAAGTGGGTTTGTTTAAAAGTCTTTAAATTAGTGACCGTATAGAGCTTGCACGTTCGAGCTTCCACAGTCCAAAGAAATATCTGGTACGCATGCATAAATATTCGAAAATGTGAAACCATAAGATGGAGAATAATTTACGCAATATACACCTTGCTTATGCTGCCGAGAAATTGGTTTATTGGCTCACTATTCTAGCGAAAAATCAGAAAATGCCTTTCAATTAAAGACGGCGGTCTCGCAACAATGCCTTCTCTCGTAAACTGTAATACATTCGTCCATACTCATTAAGATCAGAAGCTAGACTAAATCTTTTCACAATAGTTAACATCGAACCAAAGCTCTCGTAGTTCAACGAATACCGAGAGCGTCAGCGATAATGCTGCTTTCTCGTAGTCAGTTGCGCGCGAGTACGCTTCAAATAATATCTTGTTGGGGACCGTAGAAGTCTGGTGTTGCTGTATTATAACATATCTCAAAAGATGGGCTGAATCGTTTACTCTCATGTACACCAAACCGCTGCATTGCGCTCCTGACTCACAGTACAGCTGACACCCATCATCAGCCGAATTATTTTATTTCATGTTGGGGACGGGGTATGCTATTTAATGTTGGTGTGATCTTGTTACCCACGCGCATTCCATTTAAAGAACCAGACAGATGGCGTCGGCATGGCAAGACCGTTAGCTCCGGGAGTAGCTAACCTTATCATGGAGTAGGGGAGAGTGTTGAACATCAGAACACCTCTCAGACTTCCGCTTCTAGCCAGCCTTGTAATACGAGTTTGATATGTTATTCCATTTTGAAACGATAGAATTCACTTTTTATGTGCTGCAGCCTTTTTCGTAAATTACTCTGGAAAAGTAAGGTCTTTCCACACGTCAACAACTGTTTCAAACCGTAAAATCGTCATGTACCTAGGAACAAATGCCCTATTCAAATTTAAAAGTGTTACAATCGATACAATCTAGTTATTAATGTATTTAATAGTCTACATGTTATGTTATTACTCTACTACGCAGAAATAATCAATAAGTGAAATCAAATTAAGAAAAAGTTCTATTAAAAAAGCAGGTTACAAGTTAAAAACGTTTTGAAATAGAAACTGTTGCCATCGAACCCAAACTTCTATTTTCAAGGCAGAGAAAATATTTAAGATATTATAGACACTAAGTTCATTTCCAAATATCGCGCGTTCATTCGTAGAAGACGTTCTCCTGTTACAAAGTACAAGATGGTGCACTACGATGAAGTAAGGCTTAACCGCCCACATGTTCTGTAAGTAATTTGAAAAATATATAGAATTTCACTCACCATAACTGAAGAATTAACGATATCCTCCAAATAGCTTTAAAATAGTATGTTTTTGTTGTGGTCTCCAGTCAGAAGACGTTTGATGCATCTCTCCATGCTACTCTATCCTGTGCGAGCCTCTTCACCTCCCAGTACTTACTGCAGCCTACATCCTTCTGTTTCTGCTTACTGTATTCATCTCTTGGTCTCTCTCTACGATTTTTACCTTCCTTACTTCCCTCCAGTACTAAATTGGTGATCTGTTGATGTTTCAGCATATGTCCTACAACCGATCTCTTCTTCTAATCACTTCTTGTGCCACTAATTTCTTTGCTCCCCAATTACATTCAGTACTTCCGAGTAAGTTACATGATCTACCGATCTAATCTTCAGGATTCTTCTGTAGCGCCACATCTCAAAAGCTTCTATTCTCATCTTGTCTAAACTGTTTATCATCTATTTTCACTTCCATACATTGCTATACTCTGTACAAATACGTCCAGAAAAGACTTCCTGACACTTAAATCTATACTTGATGTTAGTTAATTTCTCTTCTTCAGAAACGCTTTTCTTGCCACTGAACAGTCTACGTTTTATATCCTCTCTACATCAACCATCACTAATTATTTTGGCGCCCAAATAGCAAAACTCATCTACTTTAAGCGTCTCGTTCCCTAATCTAATTCACTCAGCATAACCTAATTTAGTTCGACGACGTTCCAGTATCTCTGTTTTGCTTTCGTTGGCATTCATTTTATATCGTCCTTTCAAGACACTTTCCGTTTAGATTAACTGCTCTTCCAGGTCCTTTGCTGTCTTCGGCAGAATTACAATGTCATCGCCAAATCTCAAAGTTTTTATTTCTTTTTACTGAACTTTAATTCCTACTCCAAATTTTTATTTTATTTCCTTTAAAGCTTGTTCACAGTACATACTGAATGACATTGGCGATAGGCTACAACCCTGTTTCATTCACTTCTCAACCATTTCTTCTATTCCATGCCCCTCGACTCTTCTAATTGCAGTCTGGTTTCTGTACGAATTGCAAATAGCTTTACGCTCCCTGTATTATACCCTGCTATCTTCATAATCTCAAAGGCAGTATCCCAGTCAAAAGCTTTTTCTAAGTCTGAAAATACTGTACGTAGGTTTCTGTGAGAAGTCGCAGGGTCAGTATTACCTGGCGTGTTTCTACAGTTCTGCGGAATCCAAACTGACCTTCCCTGAGGATGGCTTCTACCAATTTTTCCATTTTGTGTCAATAAATCGTAGTAGTTTTTTTGCAACCATGACTTATTAAACTAATAGTTCGGTAATATTCACATCTGTTAGGACCTCCTTTATTTGGAGTTGGAATTATTACATTATTTTCGAAGTCAGAGTATTTCGCCCGTTTCATACTGTACGACTTGCTCACCAGTTGGAAGAGTTTTGTCTTGGCTTTCTCTCCAAAGGCTATCAGTAGTTCTGACGCAATGTCTTCTGTTCCAATGGCCAACTTTCGACTTAGATCTTCCAATGCTCTGTCAGATTCTTCTCGCAGTATCATATCTCCCATCTCATCTTCATCGACGTCATCTTCCTTTACCATAATACTGCACTCAAGTACATCTCCCCTGTATAGACCCTCTCTGCATTCCTTCCACCTATCAGCCGTTCCTTTGTTGCTTACGAATGGTTTTCCATCTGAGCTCTTGATATTCATACAGCTGGCCCTCTTTCCTCCAAAGGCCTCTTTAATTTCCCTGTAGGCTGTACCTATCTTTCCCCTAGTGATATATGCTTCTAAACCTTTATATTGGTGGTAATAATATATTCTCTACATTCTCGTAGAAGATCGGATTTCAGAATTTAGCCAGCAGCCCCTTCCGTTTAGTGCACCGTCTATCTGCAAGTATGTCCCACTTCAAACTTCAGTCTAACATTTTACACGTCAGTCCAACATTTTAGACGTTTGTATTGCCTTTCGCCTGTTTCATTTACTGGAGTTTATATTTAATATCTCTTGAGTTACCCAAGGATTTCTACTAGGCCTCGTCCTTTTACCTATTTGATTCTCTGCTGCCTTCACTATCTCATCTCTCAAAGTTACCCATTCTTCTTACACTGTATTCCTTTCACCTGTTCCTGCCAGTCGTTGCCTAATATGCTCCCTCTGAATCTCCGGCAACCTCTGGTTCTTCCGGCTTATCCAGGTCCCATGTCCTTAATTTCCTACCTTTTTGCAGCTTCTTAAGTTTTAATCTATAGTTCATAACCAATAATTGTGGTCGAGTCCACATCTGCCCCTGGAAATGTCTTACAGTTTAAAATCTGTTTCCGAAATCTCTGTCTTACCATTAAATAATCAATCTAAAACCTTCCGGTTCTCCAGGTCTCTTCCACGTATACAACCTTCTTTCATGATTCTTAAACCAAGTGTTAGAGATGATTAAATTATGCTCTATGCAAAATTCTATTAGGCAGCTTTCTCTTTCATTCATTTCCTCTACTCCATATTCACCAACTAACTTTCCTTCTCTTTCTTTTCCCACTATCGAATTCCAGTCCTCCACCACTGCAAAATTTTCTCCTGTCTTACATATCTGAGTAATTTCTTTTATCTCGTCATACATTTCTTTAATCACCTCATCATCTGCGGAGCTAGTTGGCATATAAACTTGTTGTACTGTGGTAGGCGTGGGCTTCGTGTCTGTCCTGGCTACAATAATGCGTTCACTATGCTGCTTGTAGTAGCTTACCCGCACTCCTATTTTTTTTATTCATTATTAAACCTACTCCTGTATTACCCCTATTTGATTTTGTATTTATAACCCTGTATTCACCTGACCAAAAGTCTTGTTCCTCCTGCCACTGAACTTAACTAATTTCCACTATATCTAACTTTAACCTATCCATTTCCCTTTTTAAATT
This sequence comes from Schistocerca serialis cubense, assembly GCF_023864345.2. Taxonomy (NCBI): domain Eukaryota; kingdom Metazoa; phylum Arthropoda; class Insecta; order Orthoptera; family Acrididae; genus Schistocerca; species Schistocerca serialis. Next base: position 1,042,715 of record NW_026048515.1, on the reverse strand, counting down.
TTCTAATCTACTTGCCCGATTAAGGGATGTGACATTCCACGCTCCGATCCGAAGAACGCCAGTTTTGTTTCTCCTGATAACGACGTTCTCCGGAGTAGACCCCGCCCGGAGATCCGAATGGGGGACTATTTTACCTCCGGAATATTTTACCCAAGAGGATGTCATCATCATTTAACCATACAGTAAAGCTGCATGTCCAAGAGAAAAATTACGGCTGTAGTTTCCCCTTGCTTTCAGCCGTTTATACTATCAGTTCAGCAAGGCTGTTTTGGTTGATGTTACAAGACCAAATCAGTCAATCATCAAGACTGTTGCCCCTGCAACTTCTGAAAAGGTTGCTGCCGCTCTTCAGGAACCACAAGTTTGTATGGTCTCCCAACAGATTTTCCTCCGTTGTGGTGCACCTACGGTGCAGTTATCTGTATCGCTGAGGTGCATGAGCCTCCCAACCAACGGCAAGGTCCATGGGTCATGGGTGAGTGTGTGGGTGGGTGGGGAAGGGGGTGGGGTTAGAACATAGTATGCAGCACTTAATGTATGTAGCTTATAATACACTCTAAGAGGAAAAAAAATGATGGCGTACCACGAAGTGGTAATTCGAATGGGACGAAAATCGGTAGAGTGATGTATACGTACAGACAAACGAAGGATGTTTATTTCAGAAAAGTTGATGAATTATTCAAGAGACAGAGTTTCGGAAATTGGAAAATATCGTGTTGGTTCACCTCTGGCCTAAGGCAAACTGTTATTCGGCTTGGCATTGGTTAATAGATTTGTTGGCTGAGGGATATCGTGTCAAATTCTCGTTGGAGAGCCCTGCCAGTAACGCTCCAAAATTCTCACATAGGGAGAGATTTAATAAGCCTGAGATTGTTTGTCACGAAGGACAACAAAACAGGCCACTGAATGTTGTCGCGTACCGCTGTGCTGTAAGGGTGCTGCGGTTGACAACCAAAAGGGTCCAGCTATGAAATGAAAGGCTGGCCACACCATCAGCCCTGGTTGTTGGGCTGTATGGCGGACTACAGTCATATTGGTATTCGAGTGATGCCCAGTGCGTCTCCAGACGTCTTCAGCCTGGAATCTCATTGACTGGAGTAGAATTTTCTTTAGTGATAAGTCCCGCTTCGAACTGAGCCCCGATGACCAGCAAAGATCTACCTGGAGATGCCCGAGATAGCAATGGGATACCAACCTTACTGTCACCCAGCATGCGACCCGACATCCAGGAGACATTGCCCCTAGTCTGGGGTGCCATTTCATTTCGTAGCAGGACCAATTTGGTTGTCATCCGCGGCACCCTTACAGTAAAGAGGTACGGTAACGACATTCTGCGCCTCGTTTTATTGCCCTTCATCGCGTGCCATGCTGGGCGTACATTTCAGCTAGATAATGGCCGCCCGCTCATGCCGAGATTTTCTGCTGTTTGGCTTCGTGCTTGTCGTGCCCTATCTTGGCCAGAAAGATAGCTAGATCTCTCCGCAGTTGAGAACGTCTAGACTCTAGAGCATTATGGGCAAGCCCTCCAACCAACTCGGGACACCCATCGCAGAAACGGTCTATTCTGCGGACCTTGGTGCGTCGAGCGTAAGCCATTCCAGACGCTGAAAGCCTGTCGAAGTAAGTGAGCCGCTTACGGAAAGTATTCAAGGAAAACGGCTACAACAACATACACATTTCGCAAGCCGTCTCTCCGAAGACACGTAACCAGCAGGCCTCCGACGAGGACACGAAGAGGCTTCCCTTTTGTGATTCTGTAGCTTAGTAACAGGAAAGATAGCCGGCTCCCAAGGCGAACTTCAGGTCTCCAGTAAAAATTTGAGAACACGTGAAGCCTGTGAAAGAATACAAAGGCCTCAGAAGGGCAGGAGAATGTAAAATATCCTGAGCTTGTGGACAGTTTTATGGTGGACAGATTCTGCGTACTATTGAACAGATCAGTGTAGAACACGATAACTGTTTCCGCTTACGATATCGTGAGAAATCAGCATTAGCAGAGCATGCTCTGGAAAAAAGACACCAAAATGCATTAGCCGAGATATCTGTCATTAAACGGATTGATTATTTCTGTTATGGCATCATAAAAGAAGCTATCGAATTAAAAATTCGTGATATCACTCCCCGGCGGTCTGCGGCAAAGTACAGCTTGGGACGCGGTCATCGGAAGGGTGTAGCGGTCGCGGCGCTTGCGTAACAAAAACTTTACCATATATGGCGCTGGGGAGAGCACTAGTGACGTCACAGAGAACATCGCAGCTCTGTACGGTCGGCAGCAGCAATTACACGACAGTTACCAATTACCACTTGGCAATCAATGGCCTAGGAACACACGGTCGCAAGCTTGTACACTACTGGCCATTAAAATTGCTGCACCAAGAAGAAATGTAGATGATAAACGGGTATTTATTGGACAAATATATTATACTAGATCTGACATGTGATTGCATTTACACGCAGTTTGGTTGCATAGATCCTGAGAAATTAGTACGCAGAACGACCTCCTCTGGCCTTAATAACGGCCTTGATACGCCTGGGCATTGAGTCGAACGGAACTTGGATCGCTTGTACAGGTACAGCTGCCTGTGCAGCTTCAACACGATACCACAGTTCATCAAGAGTAGTGACTGGCGTATTGTGACGAGCCAGTTGCTCGGCCACCATTTACCAGACGTTTTCAATTGGTGAGAGATCTGGAGAATGTGCTGGCCAGGGCACCAGTCGAACATTTTCTGTATCCAGAAAGGCCCGTACGAGTCCTGCAACATGCGGCCGTGCATTATCCTGCTGAAATGTTGGCATCCAGCACGGCGTTCCGTATTACCCTCCTGAACCCACAGATTCCATATTCTGCTAACAGTCATTGGATCTCGACTAACGCGAGCAGCAATGTCGCGATATGATAAACCACAATCGCGATAGGCTACAATCCGACCTTTATCAAAGTCGGAAAAGTGATGGTACGCATTTCTCCTCCTTACACGAGGCATCACAACAGCGTTTCACCAGACAATGCCGGTCAACTGCTGTTTGTGTATGAGAAATCGGTTGGAAACTTTCCTCGTGTCAGCAAGTTGTAGGTGTCGCCACCGGCGCCAACCTTGTGTGAATGCTCTGAAAAGCTAATAATTTGCATATCACAGCATCTTCTTCCTGTCGGTTAAATTTCGCGTCTGTAGCACGTCATCTTCGTGGTGTAGCAATTTTAATGGCCAGTAATGTAGATTTTAAGCTCCTTGACAACGCTGGAAGCCTGAGAGAATTTTATCAGTCTGTATCACTGGGAAACCATCCAGTCGTATATAACTATTCACCAATTCGACACATGAACATGGCGAGCAATTGTGTCACCGAAATATTGTGCAGTTTTCACTGCACCATTCGACGAAGACAACAATTCAAGGATAACATAATGTCTTCGGAAGCATACTTTCATTGTAAGGCGTTTGCAACAATTTTCATTTCCCTCTCATGTATCGGAAATCTGCTTGAAAAAATCCGAGTTTTACGGTGGACCATCATCTCATACAGCCCTCCTTACCTTAGGATAGGGACTGAAGGCTATAAAAAGTCACCTTGAATGATAGCTGTCTTGGACGCTACTGACACGAAACATGCTCCAAGATTGTGATATTTAGCCTACACAGCAATCACAGCGACTGCTTCTTATGGATCGCAGCAACGTGAGGAATATAGATGGCTGTAACACATGTGTTACAGGCCTGTCAGGCTCCGCATTTACTGACAGGTGTATGACAAATCACGTGCAGTTCACTTATAGGCCTGTTACAGTTGTAATACGGTCTCCTTGTTTGTCGATCTTCAGTACAAACGCTGACCTGATGTAGCTTTCGATACTAGTCTATTCAGTGCAAGCCTCTTTATCTATACTATCACAGCCTACATTCCCTTGAACCTGCTTACTGCAGTCAAACCTTAATCTCTCTCTACAGTTTTTAACCCCACACATCCTCCATTATCGATTTAATCAGCTCTTATTGGCTCATAATCTTTCTTACTTGTTTCTTTAAAACAGCCATAAATTTATTTCTTTGCTACCTGATTCGATTCAGTACCTCGTCACTAGTTCTCTGATCTACCTCTCTAACCTTCATAATTTTTCTGTTCAGTCTCATTTCAGAAGCTTCAATTTTATTCTGGCCTGTACCGTTTATCGCTCTCGTTTCACTTTCGTACAAGGCTACACCCAAAACACTTCTACAAAAGACTTCCTAACACCTAAATTAATGTTAGATGTGAAAATATATCTCTTGCTCGGAAACAAAGTACTCTGATAACTGCAAGTCTACATTTTATGTGCTCTGTATTTCAGACATCTCCAGATAACTTGCTGGTTAAACAGCAAAACTCATCTCGGTTCTAATACTTTTAGTGTCTCATTACATAACCTAATTCTCTGTAACGTCTGATTTAATTCGACTACATTCCATTATTCTTGTTTTTCTTTGTTGACGTTCATCTTATACCGGTAACGTCTATTCAAGATCGTCCGTTTCGTTCAGCTGATCTTTCAAACCCTTGCAATATTATTGGTAAATCCAAAGTTTATATTTCTGCTCCATGAACGGAAATTTCCTTTTCAGTTATTAAAATATGATTATGTAGGATATGCAAATGACAGAAACTTTGTTACACAGATACGTAAACGATTCTGAAGACTATGTTTGCAGGTTGACTGGGGCATAAAGGATTTCGTAATATTAGAAGCATTGATGTATCTTTTGTGTAAGCGCAAGAGCGAGTGAAATTTTGTAGCTTAATAATTAATATACCATTTGACTACACTAAAAGTATACGAAGATGATAGCACAATATCTATAAGGTCAAATTTAGCTGTGGTTGTATCGCTCTCGAAACCACATTGCTTTACCATAGATGGCAAAATACAGTGTTAATCATGGAAGTATATTATACCTCCATGATGTTAACTATCTGTTAAATATCGAGGATCTTTGAAGTAAATTCCTTGTAATATTCCGTAGAGAGCGGTGTGCTCGTTGACACGACATTTTTGATTGTCAGCCCGGCGCAGAAATGTTACAATTGTCTCAGATTTTATCTTGGTGAGTAAAACATTCATTTCGAAAAATGTAAAATTATAGTTAAAAAGCGGGAAATAGTTGTGATCGCTTATAATGAGACAGGGAAGCTTTGTTGAAGGAATCGGTGATTCCAGTAAGATCGGCGCGTTGTGTGCATCGATTATTGGTTTAAGGCTACTTATTGTCTCTCCCTACCTCTTATCCTTTACCTACAATTCGTATTATAAGTCGGATGAAATGGATTGTGTGATCTGATAGTGGATCTTAAACGGTTACGACAGGAACAAGGCTGGTGCATATTGATCTAACTTCCCGCTTCGAGAATTCGAGCGTTCGATATACATCGCTCGCGGTGAGGCAGCGACTTAGATGTGCGCAGTTTCTAGGAAATTACCTAGTCTGAATTTTCGGTAAAACCGGAAATATGATATACAATGAATGACAAATGCATATATCGGGCTACACTACATATCAGTCTGCAATGACTATTTTCAGTGGTCAGATTCCTTGGCTTCGCCATCTCACAAATAAATTGTCGCATTCCAACCTAACCTAGACCTCCGCCTAAGCTACAGATCGTTCTGCTCACACAACCACGTTTCTCGCTTTCGCATTCATTGGCTTCGCCAACTAACAACCAGACTGCCACATTCCAACCTAGACTACATCTAAGGCTACCTCAACCAGTTTTTTTTACTTTTACATTTGTTAGTTTCATCAACTCAACTAGCAAACTGTATTGCCACATTCTTCAACGTAACCTACTACTCAGGCCTCGCTAACGGTGAGTCTGTTTTTCGTTTCAGTTACGAAAGAAATAAGAAAATCAGTAAGCTACCTTGAAATTCGTAATAACCATATCTGTGGAAGTTATTCTGGCACTCTCCATATCGAAAACAAATGTAGTCAATTTGCATCTTATGCTGAAAGGACTCATTAGATTCGACGATGCTCTTTGTCTACTGTACACTATCATCCGCTTGGCTACGACGAACGTCAACAAATTGCCAACATCCACACACAACGCAAGAACTGTAGAAACAGTAAATGCACTTTAGCCTCATTCTACGTACTATTTTCCTTGTATTTCACAGTGGTTTCCAGAATATGTGCTGATCCGTATATAGTTAACTGTTAATCAGATTTTTTTTCTTATTAGTGCTATTACAATTACTTTTCAGCTCTACTTTTAAACTTCCTCCATAAATTAGTCCATTACTTGTCGAAGTTTATCTGTGATGCTCAAAACAGGGGTGTTAACAGATATGTTGCCACTAATACGTAGTCCCTCTTATTTTTCCCCGCCTAGGATTCGAAAGACTGGGTGTGGGGCTTCTGAGAGTAGTTTCCGTAGTATGAAACCCGCTCACCTGACTCCTTTCTTTCAAAATTTCTCACTATGCTGATGAAAGCTAGTCTAAACTGTAGAAAATACACTGCACAAAAAATTGGTACACACTTTTAGAGGTTTCCAATTCACTCAAGATTTATTGTTGTAACAATGCATATGGTACATGAAATGGTAATTTCCAAGAATGATTGCCTATCAAAGTCGCGGGGTCCAAACGATACATATCGAAAGTGTGATCCTATTCGATCATGCGACTGCAGTAGTGGGCGTTATGATCAATTATTTGTGATCGTCATTTTTATCTGTTTCCCGTCGCTCCCTCAATTGCTCTAAATTTCATACCTTCGCGAATTATTTGTGAGTTGGAAGGGAAACCCAGACGATTTACATAGGTAGTGAGTGGGATGTCTGGTTTTCTTGACGTATCTTCGGCGGATTATCTCGCATGGAAAAATCTAATTCCAAGCTTATCCCGCGTTGAAAATTATTTGACTTTTTGTCACAAATATGGAGTACTATCGGACGAGGAATCGAGGGACTGTGTAGACTGTAGTGACCGTCGTAAACATACTCATAACGCCCACCACAAGAGTAGCATGATAGATCTAGGATCGCATGTTCGATATGTATCGTTTTGAATCTGCGACTTCGATAGGCATCATTCTTGGAAATTACCCATGAAATGATCACATTTACAGATCAATAGCACAAGCGATTCTGAGGTACAAGATATCGATCCATGCTGAAACACCTGTATCAACAGTTCGTGCAGCCTCCACGGGTGGCAATGCAAGCGCTGATTCTGTCATGCAGTCGATCGCACAGATGGCGAATACTGTCCTCGGATATGTTATGCCACACCCGTTCGACCTGTTCATTGTTCTGTAACAGTTGTTGGTTGACGAGTCGCGCGAGTCACTTCTCGTCCTATCGTACCCCACACATGCTCGATAGGAGACAAATCCGGAGATCGTGTTGGCCAGGGAAGTTGCTGCACGTGTTGCAGTGCACATTGAGTTTCACCGGCAGTGAGTGGGCGAGCACTATCCTGTTGGAACAACACATCTTCCTGCTGCAAGGACTGGAAAAGATCGTGTCTAACAACGTTCTGCGCATACCGATCGCTGGTTAGCGTCTGGTTCAAAACACCAAAGGTGAATGAGACTTGTAGCTTGTCGCACCCCAGACCTTTAGGCTTGTGGTGAGGCCAGTATGCCTTGGACAAATGCGCTCTACAAAATAGCACTCAGCAGGTCTATGTCATATACGCAAATGACCATCACTTCCAAATAATACTCTGACGGCATCAGTCGAGCCGTGCACGTCGATGTTGTGGCATGAGTGGAAGACGGGCTAGAGGTGTGCATGTCCATAGTCCCATTGCTAATAACCGGTTCGCAACCTTTGGTGTTGACACGAATGGGCACATAAGCCCCCTTATCAGTGCTGTCCTTACAATACGACGGTCCTGGCGGGCATCTGTACTGCGTGGGCGTCCAGAGCCTCATCTATGGGTGTGAGAATGTTCACGTGACAACTGATACCACACTTGTGCAGCAATTCTCCGAAAAGACCATCCCGCCATTCGGAAGGCCACAATTTGACCCCTTTCAAATTCGCTCAGTTGGGTGATCGAGTGTGTCTCCGTGGTTCTGATGCCTGCCTGCTTCACACCACACTGAGACTTCTGGCTGTGAGCATTCCCTGTTAAAGAGTAGAAGCAGGTGGCGCTCTGGTAGCTATGTTACTACACTATGTGGCGGACGACTATGAAACCATTACCAGTACATCTACCATCCCCCAGGTGGCCAATGCCATCATCTGATCAAAATCGACATCATTTTTTCCAGGGGTAATAATTTTTTTCTGGCAGTGTATATGTATTCTCTAATACAGCAACGTAGACTGCATCATTTTTAGTTGCTCTAGAATTCACAGTTTCCATTTTATCAAACTTTAACAGAAAACTTTCTCAAATACAATGAAACCGTATCAATGCTCTATGTCTTACTTGGACTTGCTAATGGTCCATTGCACTATATACAATTCTGAAACCTTCTTGTTCCTTTGCTTGATTAAAATCTCTTTTTCTCCAAACTCGAATGATGACAATTTTGGTCATTATCTTGTACATTGCGGGGAAGAGCCTGATAATTCTACATATACTGCGTATGGGCTAGCTCATCACATTTTGCTACAAAAACTGATAATGTTTTACGGATAAACTGGCTGTATAGTCAACAGATAGGTCGCAGCGTACATATAAAAATGCAGAAGGTTGCGCATTATAATTCAACTACAGAAGCGACATTTTTTGAGGGGTAGAAATCATTTTCAGAGTTCCAAAAGGCTCAAATTCAATCCTCTGTTGTTTCTCATATATGATAATGATAAAACATTTAATACACAGCAACCAGAATTAACTTTTTGTAGATAACCCAAGTATTCTAATATAAAACAGCAGAGAAAATTATAAATAAAGTGTGCGCATGAACACTGGTTTTCTCCAAATAGTCTCTCTGTTAAGAAAAAGGAGTGTATTCAATTCTGTAAATCAAATGGTAGATCAGCAATGATAAATGCAAAGCATGAGTAGGTGTTAGAAAGAAAGTCAGCAGTTTCAAAATTTTCAGGTGTACATGCAGATAAGAATTTAAATTGTATACTGTGTAGCTAACAGACAGGTCGCACCGTAATACAAAAATGCAGAAAGTTGTACTTTATAATTCAATTACAGAAGCGACATTTTTTGAGGGGTAGAAATCATTTTCAGAGTTCCAAAAGGCTCAATATTCAATCCTCTGTTGTTTCTCATGTATGGTAACCATCACACATTTAATACACATCAACTAAAATTAACTTTTTGTAGATAACCCAAATATTCTAATCAATTCGAATATAAAACAGTAGAGAAAATTGTAAATAAAGTGTTCACATGAACACTGACGGGTTTTCTCCAAATGGTCGCTCTGTTAAGAAAAAGGAGTGTATTCAATTCTGTAAATCCAATTGTTGAGCACCAATGATAAATTTAAAGCGTGAGCAGGCGTTAAAAAGAAAGTCAGCAGTTTCAAAATTTTCAGGTCTACATGTTGATAAGAACTTAAATTGGAATTAATCAACTTAATTCAGCCACTTTTGCACGTCATGTTATTGTAAGACTTGGCGAGGGACTCATCAAAGAGTAAAAATGCTTTGTTTGCTCGTATTTTTTTCACCCATAGAAGTCACTGAGATAACTCATCTTTAAGAAACAAAAAGGCTTCATTTCTCTAAGCGTGCCATAAGAATAATATGTGGTGCTCATCCTCTATCATTTTGTAGACAACTTTTTAAGCGCTAGGTATTTTAACTGCAGTATATACCGTATAACTACAGGATATATTTATTGTTAATAATCCATTAAAGGTCAGCAGGAATAATTACGGCACTATCAAGAAAATAAACGTTAATTACTCTTCATTGAAATTCATTTTAGCTCATAAATGGGTGAATAATGCTGTTACCTATGTCATTTTTTACTGATTGATATTAAATACCTAACAGATAGCAAAGTTAAATATGAAAGTAAGCTGAAAAAGTTTCTTCTGGCCACGACCTTCTATTCTGCAGAAGAATTTTTGTTTAGAAAATTTTAGCTTAATTAGTGGAAAAGCGTTACATACTTACTTGAGGGATTTAACTCAATATTATTTTCTGTTATGTGAGTCCATCAGCAAATGGTCAGCACGCAGCCGCATTTAAATAGCAATTAAACTAATATTCTGTAAACTCACTCGTTCCATGCCATTACAGTATATCGTGTAAAGTGAAACACGCAACATGTTTCTTACTAACTGACTCATTAACTCCTTTCGTTTAAAATATAACACCTACAGCATTATCCCAGTTTTTTGGAGATTGTCTTATTCCGAAGACATTCTGCACATAATATTACTTTTGTATTAATATTCTTTTGGTCTTAATCATTACTGTTAAAACACAATCTTCTTCAGGTGTCTTTCCTTTTTTATGGCTCGTATGGCTGCTTGCATCTAATCAGGCGTTACTGTAGAAGTATCACTATCAACCTACTTACTATCAATGTGACCTTCGAACAAAATTGTTGTACACATGAAGTGACTGTTACAGAACGCGAAACTCAACAAACAAACGAAATGGGAATGCACGTTTTACGAGTACCTGAAGTTACTCAACGAGAGAAACATACCGTTTGACGTACCTGCTTATCTCCCCGATGAGGCTCCCTTAAGGGTGGTAGTTTAACTTTTACCGCTGCATTGCTTGTGTATTTACAGACCATGATAAATTATTTGTCTCAACAAACTTTGAATGTTAAAAAAAACGAGTAGTGTTAAATGTCTTTATTTACGTATGAAATCAAAACACAGTAGCACTCACCTGTTTTATTCCCCGAAGATTAATAGAAAATACATAGCGTTACGTACTGTTTCTTACAATCTTACAGCAATTTTTGTCGGTACGAGTTTAGAGGCCTTATGTTGAAAAAGAAGAATCCAAATAAAGTGAGCGTTGTTTTCGGAAAAAGTTTCTAACACAAACGCAAACCATTATACTCATTTCGTCAAACGTTGCCCTTAAAACCAGAACACGAGAAATTCGTAAAAAATTGCTTTTCTGCCAGTTTACGTAGTTAGCCGTTTTGAGATCAAAGTTAAAAACATTACTCTTGCTGCCACAAAACACCAGGACTTGCTGTTCAACTCGACAGAGGTGCACGCCGGTCAACAATACTGTAATTGCATCTACTCCTGAGCTCACTCAATGAACAAAACCATTTTGACTCCACATATGAAGACTGCACGAAAAAACAGCGTTAGTATGTAATATGTGCACGAGCAGTGATATGACGCTGCCCCCTTCTCCCTCCATACCATACCTATCCAGTCATGCATTGTTTGAAAGTCAGTCCAATAATGTTTTTGCAATTTTTTTACTGATAAGAATATAGTGACCTGTGGTTTGCAATGTGAAGTAGATACATACGATTTTTTCTTTTTTTGTTAAGGAAGGGTTATTATTCAAAGTTTTAAAGTTCTTAGATACCATTTATTTTTATATGCAGCAGGAGCAGAGTGCCAGATTACAAATTGTACACCTACTCTAGGTAGTTGGCAGCAATTAGACTATTCTGTTCTCTCCAGTAATACAGCAATGAGAGCTGTACAGTCACTGTCAGGTACCACTGTGTTGCTACGTCAGCTGTGCAAAGCATTGTGCCTGCGAGTTCTCAGTAAGAATAGTTTACGGACATGAAACATTCTCCTATTTCAAGCAAAAAATAATGTATATATATATATATATATATATATATATATATATATATATATATATATATATATAACTCTAGAACTAATTAAAATTAAGAACACATTCAGAAACATATTTGAGATCTATATTGCATGAGAATTTTGAAAGTTTTTATTTCTATTAATAATGGAGATCCAGGGATGGAGCAATACATACTAGGTCTGTTCAAAAAATTCCGGAACTTTGTCCATAAAATTTTTCTACGCTTACTACTTATTGTGCATGATCTCCTTCGAAATACTCTCCTCCACAACTGATAACACTGCTCCCAAAGCCGTTTACATTTCGGAAGCAGTCTTGGTACGCCTCTTGCTGGATCACGCGAAGAGCCGTCTACGGATTTTCTTTTAACTCATCTATCGTTGCTTTTATCTCGTCTATCGTTGCAAATCTTCGTCCTTTCAACGTGGTTTTTAACTTTGGAAATAAGAAAAGTCCAAAGGGGCCAGGTCTGGAGAGTACTAAGGGATGAGGCAGCACAGTGATCTCGGTTTTCGTGCAATAGTCACGCACCAGCAGGGATTAATGTGCGGGTGCGTTATCGTGATGCAAGAGCAATGAATAGACTCGCCACATTTCACGTCGTTTCCTACTCCCACTTTCTCGCAGGCGTCGCAACATTTTCCGATAACAAACCGTATTACATTTAAGTCCATAGGCGTATCACGGCACTGCACTGAACAGATATTTGAATGTTCTGCAGGGACAGTTGAATTTAGTGAGACTAAACTTCTAATTTTTGTTGTTTATAGGTCGCCTAAATATAACTTTTGAGAATTTCTGCTCAAGATTGAGACGATTCTTGATTCAGTTTATAGGAAGTACCAGAAATTAGTTATACGTGGTGACTTCAATATTAATTTTGTATGTGGTTGTGCAAGAAAAAGGGATGTTGGTAGATCTCCTAAATTCATATGATCTGATGCAGCTTGAGTTTTTTTCAACTAGGGTGCAGGGGAACAGTAGCACAACCATAGACAATATTTTCATTCATTCTTCATTACTAGATGGGCATTCTCTTAGTAAACGGGTGAATGGCCTTTCAGACCACGATGCACAAATTTTAACAATAAAAGGCTTTTGCGCTCGAACAAATGTTATAATTACAAACTATGTAGGAAAGTTAATCCACCGGCAATAGAGTTTTTTAAACCTCTTCAAGGAACAAGATTGGCAGGATGTTAATAGCGCCGATAACACAGATGGCAAATATAATGCTTTCCTTAACACATTTCTCACGTCCCTTTGAGAGTTGCTTTCCATTGGAACGTTCTAAACGGGATATTAACAGTAAAAGGCAGCCTAGGTGGCTGGCTAGTGAGATAAGGATATCATGAGGAAAAAAGCGGGAATTATATCAAAATGTTAGAAACGGTCACAATCAAGCTACAGTGCCCCATTACAAACAGAATTGTAAGGCGCTTAAAGATGTTATTAGAAAGTAAAACAGTATGTGGTACGCAAATAGAATAGCTAATTCAAAGGATAAAATTAAAACCATATGGTCAGTCGTGAAGGAAGTGTCTGGTCAGCAGCACAAGGTTGGCGATATAAAGTCAGTTCGTACTAAAAATATTTCTGTTACTGATAAATCAGATATATGTACAGTATTTAACGATCATTTTCTAAACATTGCTGGCGAATTAAATAAAAACCTAGTTTCTACAGGGTATCATATTTCTCTCTTGGCAAATGCCTTTCCGAGACGGATATCCGAAATACTGCTCTGTGATACAGACAAGGGGGAGATTGAGTCAATAATTAAACCACTGAAGATTAAGGACTCTCACAGATATGACGGAGTGCCTAGCAGAATATTAATGTCCTGTGCTGCACATGTTAGCCCTGTACTTAGCCATATTTGTAATTTTTCCTTTAGGAATGATCAGTTTCCTGAACGATTAAAGTATTCAGTAGTAAATCAACTTTATAAAAAGGGAGAAAGGGATAATATAGACAATTTTAGACGTATTTCTATGCCATCAATGTTTGTTAAAGTTATTGAAAAAGCTGTGTATTTAAGGATAATTGATCATTTTATATCACATAATTTGCTATCAAATGTACAGTTTGGCTTAGAAGTCGTTTAACAACTGAAAATGCTATCTTCTCTTTTCTCTGTGAGGTACTGGATGGGTTAAACAAAAGGATTCGAACGCTATGCATATTCTTTTTATTTAACTAAGGCGTTTGATTGTGTTGATCATAAAATATTGCTCCAGAAGTTGGACCATTGCGGAATATGGGGAGTAGCTCAGAATTAGTTCACCTCTTACTTTAACAACAGATAGCAAAAGGTCATTATTCACAGTCTTTGGAACGGCTGTTGTGTTGCGTCTGAGTGGGGTGCGGTCAAATTGGGCGGTGCGGGGGGGGGGGGGGGGGGGGGGCGGCAGGGATCAGTGTTAGGCCACTCCTGTTCCTTATTTATATAAATGATACGCCTCTAGTATGACGGGTAACTCTAAAATATTTCTGTTTGCTGATGACACTGACTTGGTAATAAAGGATGTTGTGTGCAACACTGGCTCGGTTTCAAATAGTGTCGTTCATGACAAAAGGTCATGGTTTGTAGAAAATAAACTAACGCTAAATCACAGTAAGACTCAGTTTTTAACAGTTTCTAACACACAATTCAACAAAACCTGACGTTTTAATTTCACATAATGGGCATATGATTAGTGAAACTGAACAGTTCAAATTTGTATGTGTTCAAATCGCTAGTAAACTGTCGTGGAAAGCCCACGTTCAAGATCTTGTTGAAAGACTTAATGCTGTCATTTTTACTGTTCGAACGCTATCTGAAGTAAGTGATCGTTCGACACGAAAATTAGTCTACTTTGCTTATTTTTATTCACTTATGTCGTGTGGTATTATATTTTGGGGTAACTCTTCGCATTCTAAAAGGATATTTTCGGCTCAGAAATGGCGGTTCGTGCAATAAGGCGAATCTCTCGTCGACTCTTGTTCGCTAGTCTGGGTATTTTGACACTGGCCTATCTCTATATATATATATATATATATATTCTTTACTGTCGTTTGTTGTTAACAATATCGGCTTATTCCCAAGAATAAGAGCAGCTTTCACTCTGTTAAAACTCGACAGAAATCCAACTTGCATTTGGATCGGACTTAACTCTTGTGCAGAAAGGTGTGCAGTATAACGCTGCATTCAGTTTCAATAAGCTGCCACAATAATTCAAATATCTTATCAGTAATCCACGCGCTTTCAAATCGAAACTGAAGAGTTTACTCATGGGTCATTTCTTCTATTCTGTTGAAAAGTTCCTTAGAAAATTAAGCTAATTATTATGTTATATTGTTGTTTGCGCTTACTTAAACTTATGGCTTGACGTTTTTTGGGTTCATAAACATTTTATTTTTATCTGTTATTACATTTATCTTGTAATTTCATGTACTGACACATTCCATGACCTTGGATATTTGCTCCTCAATTTGGTCCTGCGGAAACTGAATTGTAAATAAGTAAATAAATAAACCATCGATTAACAGTTTGTCCCTGTGGCACGAATTCATGATGAACTAATCTTTCAAAGTCAAAGAAACCTATCGGCATGATATGGACATTTGGCCTAACATGGCGAGCTTTTTTTGGTCCTGGAGGACCTTTCCCGACCCATTGTGAAGACTGAACCTTAGTCTCAGTATCATACCGTAGACCCACGTCTCATCACCAGTTATGATTCTCTTGAGGAACATCTCGTTCTCATCTGCGCGATCCAAAAGCTCTTCACTGATTGCGAGGAGAAGGTCTTTCTCGTCTTGACTCATAAGCCGTGGGACCAACTTGGCGGCAGCACGATGCATTCCAAGGTGCTGTACCAGGATTTCATAACATGACTCACCTAAAATGTTACATTCTTGTGCAATCTCTCGGTCTGTCAGTCTTCGACTGGCGCGCACGGTTTCGTTGACGTTTCTGACATGAGCGTCGTCGGTAGACGTTGAAGGGTGTCCTATACGAGGATCATCTTTTAACTTCCTCCCGACCATTCGTAACACTGAGTACGAATTAAGCGCAGATCATCGTACGCTTCCTGCATCATTTGATGTGTCTCTGTAAACGTTTTCCTGAGTTTCACGCAAAAGGTAATGCAGGTGCGGTACTCCTCTAACTCTGCCATCTCGAAATTCGCGCCGGCCGAAGTGGCCGAGCGGTTCTAGGCGCTTCAGTCTGGAACCGCGCGACCACTACAGTCGCAGGTTCTAATCCTGCCTCGGGCATGGATGTGTGTGATGTCCTTAGGTTAGTTAGGTTTAAGTAGTTCTAAGTTCTAGGGGACTGATGACCTCAGAAGTTAAGTCTCACAGTGCTCAGAGCCACTTGAACCATTACATTTCGAAATTCGCAAACTGTGTGACAGAACGCTCTACTCAGTACAGCAATGAACAATAACTAACAGACATACAATAATGAAACTTCCGGCAGTTACACATTAAACACAGGCGTGTGCAGGGTTCTAGCTGCATTTCGTTTCAACACACCAATGGCGCGAAGTTACGAATGTTCCGAAGTTTTTGAACAGACCTCGTAAAATGAAGGAAAGGCAACCTCTCACCCATAACGGATCAACGCGTGGAGAACAGTTAGTATGACAGAAAACACCATTCACACTAAGTTTCGAACAATAGCGTTTTTTCCACAACAGTACACACATTCGCACTATTGTTCTAAAAAGAGCTAGTGCTGGAAAGATATTGTGAAAGCTTGTTTTCTATTATGCGTTACTGTGCTTCACGCATCGTTCCGCTATAGGAGATTTTGCTTGACTTTAATAAGAGATACATGATACTTGTTACGAGTTAAATAGAGTCAACAATGCGAGAACAAAGAAAATCGTTTTCTGAAGCTTAAACGTAGCAAGAGCAATACGATAGGAAACTTCGAAAGATCCGTTGCCGACCAAGTTATTTTGGTAATCAACGACAAAACGTATACAATTAGCTTTCGAAACAGTATGTGATAGGATCGAAATTGTTCCCCCGATGGAACAATTCCAGCCGTTTCAAACAAGTAAACGTAGCTCTAGCCCTAATTAAAACAAAGAATAGATTTTTATCTTCTTAGAAACATTACGGACATCCATACTGTAGGTGGAGTTCAGAATTTGTACGTTTTTTTTTTAATACGATAGAGCTTTTGAAGCGATTATCTGTCACTACTGCAGTTGCAACTACCCTAACCCTCGCAGGAGTATTTTTATTGAGCCTTCCTCGCAAATTATAACTGTGTGCTGGACCGACACTCAGTCTGACCTTTGCCTCACACGGGTATATGCTCTATCAACTGAGCTACCCACGCACGACTCACGACCCGTCCTCACAGCTTTACCTCCACCACCACCACCTCATCTCCTACTTCACAAACTTCACAAAAGTTCTCGTGCATACCTTACGATATGAGCACTCCTGAAGTGGCCACTGTGGCTGTTAAGACTGAAAGAACTGACTAGAAATTTTAGGGTCTAACGTCCCATCGACAAGGATGCCATTAGAGACGGAGCACAAGCTCTGATTCTTTTGAAGGATTGGAAAGGGTGTTGGCGCTCCATTTTACTTGGGACGATTTAGGAAACTCACGCAAACCTAAATCCAGATGGCCGGACGTCGATTTGAAAGGTCATTCTTCTGAATGCGAACTGAACACTGAAGACCACTTGAATGTGCTACATTTGTTAGAGGATGATACATGCCGGAAAATTAGTTGCTATCCGACGCAGGCCCTCGTCAGAAAGACAGGGAAGTTATTAAAAGATTTTGGTACGCCAGACGAAGTGGTGAAGAAATTAATGCCACCTGCCGCCAGAGCTCCCAGACTTTGCGAGTTGCTGAAGGCACGCAAGGAAGGTCTCTCGCTTAGATATATCGTTAGTGCAATCAGGTCGTTTACCTACAGACTGGTAAAACATCTCGTAGGGTTATTAGCAACTAATCTAGGACATTGTGAACACCATGTTGTTAACTCACGGACATTTGTTGAGACACTAAAGAAAATGAAGATAGACCGAAGCGAGGTAGTGATTAGCCGAATGCAGTGTCATTTTGTACGACGGTGCCGGTATAAGAAACATTGGATCTTTTGGCCCAACAGATTCCACCTGGTATCATCAAGTTTTCCCATGTGCCTTAAAGACAATGTACCCTAAGTGATCAAAATATCCGGACACCAGGCTGAAAATGACTTACAAGTTCATCGCGCCCTCCATCGATAATTCTGGAATTCAGTATGGTGTTGGCCCACCCTTAGCCGTGATGGCAGCTTCCATTCTCGCAGGCATACGTTCATTCAGGTGCTGGAAGGTTTCTTGGGGAATGACAGGCTATTCTTCATGGAGTGCTGCACTAAGGAGAAGTATCGATGTCGGTCGGTGAGGTCTGGCACGAAGTCGGCGTTCCAAAACATCCCAGAGGTGTTCTGTAGGATTCAGGTCAGGACTCTGTGCAGGCCAGTCCCTTACAGTGATGTTATTGTCGTGTAACCACTCCGTCACAGGCCGTGCATTGTGAACAGGTGCTCGATTGCGTTGAAAGATGCAGTCGCCATCCTAGAATTGCTCTTCAACAGCGGGAAGCAAGAAGGTGCTTGAAACATCAATGTAGGTCTGTCCTGTGATTGTGCCACACAAAGCAACTTGGGGTGCAAGCCCCCTCCATGAAAAACACAACCCCGCCATAACACCAACACCTCCGAATTTTACTGTTGATACTACACACGCTTGCAGATGTCGTTCACCGGGCATTCGCCACACCCACACCCTGCCATGGGATCGCCACATTGTGATCGTCACTCCATACAATGTTTTTCCGCTGTTCAATCCTTCAATGTTTAAACAATGCGAGGCGTCGTTTGGCATTTACCGGCGTGATGTGTGGCTTATAAGCAGCCGTTCGAGCGTGAAATCCAAAGTTTTCTGACCTCCCGCCTAACTGTCATAGTACTTGCAGTGAATCCTGATGCAGTGTGGAATTCCTGTGTGATGGTCCTGATAGATATATGCCTATTACACATTACGACCCTCTTCAACTGTCGGCGGTCTCTGTCAGTCAACAGACGAGGTCGACCTGTATGATTTTGTGCTGTACGTGTCCCTTTACGTTTCCACTTCACTATCCCATCGGAAACACTGGGCATAGGGATGTCATACAGACGTATGACAAGTAATACCCCATCACCTGACCACATTCGAAGTCCGTGTGTTCCGCGGAGCACCCCATTCTGCTCTCTCACGATGTCTAATGACTACTGAGGTCGCCGATATGAAGTACCTGGCAGTAGGTGGCAGCACAATGCATCTAATAAGAAAAACGTATGTTTTTGGGGGTGTCCGGATACTTTTGGTCATATAGTGTACTTTTTGCCCCGCTACGAATTTTATGAGACCACGGATGGCACAATAGTGTAGTAATGGGATTACCATTGTCTCTGGCAGTCACGACCTCCTTCATGGATCACTCTGAGGAGAAGGCTCTGATATGTGTGACGTTGCGCCCGGCTTGCTCCTTGCGGTAAGTCAATGGCACCTTCCTGAATGGCGTCATCATGAAAAAGCATTGCAGCAGTTCGTCGATCACTCAAACCGTACCCATCCCAACATTAAGTCTACTATCGAGTTGGAGAGGAATGGCAAGCTACTGTTCTGGGATGTTTTAACTGCGGAAGGCAGGAGCCTGGCTTGTTCATTCGATGTACAGGAAACCACTCTATTTGAACGCAAACTGTTTTCACCACCCTGTACACAAGAAAGCGGTCCTGGATACGTTAGTACACAGAGCAAAGATTATTTTTGCCGACGACCATCTACAGTTTCAATTACAGAATTTGAAACTAGTCT
The DNA here is from genome assembly GCF_023864345.2 of Schistocerca serialis cubense. Taxonomy (NCBI): domain Eukaryota; kingdom Metazoa; phylum Arthropoda; class Insecta; order Orthoptera; family Acrididae; genus Schistocerca; species Schistocerca serialis. Next base: position 1,023,120 of record NW_026048515.1, on the reverse strand, counting down.
TCAGAGAGAATGCACATAGCATGGGACGCATTGCAAATGCTTTCAGTTGCCAACGATGAAGGACGCCTTGGAATTGACAGAAGAGGCCAAGCGGACTGCATTCCAGTTGTACTGTGAGGCAACGAACGGCAAGTTAGGACGTGCGCTGCACAGGCACAGACTGAAACCAATGTTCCAGCCCACTCCCAAAATATGTGATATGTTATGCCCTGTCAAAGATGACATAGCTCATAGCTCTCCGAGTGCCCAGTGCATAGGACGTCCCCAACAAATGCGTCCTTGCTCCTCTCTTGTTTAATCTATACATGCCGGATATACCCCCCCCCCCCCCCAACACAATCCAGAAAGTTTGGCTACGCAGACGACTGGGCAATAGCTACCCAACACAAAACTTTTGAAAAAACTGAAGAAATCCGACCTTCTGATCTGTAAATCATAAGCCACTAATCCACAGATGAAGGTTACAACCAAATTCAAATAAAAGAGAGGTTTTATGTTTTCATCTGTCCAATAGATTGGCAAACAGTGCCCTCGATGTCTGTTTTGAAGGAGACAAACTTCATCATAATATACACCCAAAATACCTTGGGATCACGTTAGATAGGACTCTTTCTTTTAAGGAGCACTTGACGCGGACATCTGCTAAGCTCAAAACCAGAACCAACGTTCTCCATAAACTCTGCGGCTCTCGCTGGGGATCATCAGCAGACACTCTGCGGTATCAGCACTCGGGTTGGTATATTCAGCAGCAGAGTACTGTGCACCTGTCTGGCTTAATAGTTCACAGTTGAAAAAGTTTGGCGTACAACTTAACGAGACCATGCGCGTTTGTAGTGGGTCAATACGACCTACTCCCACATACTGGCTACCTATGTTGAGCCACATTCCACATACTAGTATCAGACGGAAGAGCGCCCTGCTGCGTGAATACCAGAAGACTGTTAATCCAATAATGGACGACGTATTCCCTGCAGAGCGGAAAAGACTAAGCTCAAGACATCCCACTCTCATCACAGCCAGGAGTCTCATGGGGACTGAATTCAGTCCCATTGATGAATGGTAACGCTGATGGCAACAAACTGTTCCCCACAATGCCTGGAGCTGCCTTGCGACCAGAAGAGACCCCTGGATTATATCAGCCTCGGGCAATTTCGACTATCTTGAACCGCATCCGAACGGGCTATGGACGATGTGCAGACAAACTGCACAAGTGGGGCAAATCTTCATCACCATTCTGTGACTGTGGTGCGGAACGACAGACAGTTGCTCACGTTGTATTGACATGTCCCGCACGTGCCCACAAGGATCCTTTCAAAGATTTCCTCATAGCAACGAGTGATGTTATAAAATACATAAAAGAAGTTGATGTCCATCTATAGCTGTCGTTATGCTGGAGAGCTGTGCTTAAATGTTGACGTGTAGTAGTTTTGTAATCTTTGTCTATGTATTGCCATACGACAAACAAATAAACGTATGTTTCATTAAAAAAGCATCAAGAATTTTCACATAAAAATTCGGAAGCATTACTTTTCAGCACGTCCTCATACATTTCGCACCTCGTATACCCTAAAACCACATACAAATTTAGTCGAGTCTTCTTCCTAGTAACTGTATTCGCACAAAAAGTAAAATTTCGCTATTTGCTACCCTCGCTGTATTGCAATTATTGTGGTGTCACCGCCAGACACCACACTTGCTAGGTGGTAGCCTTTAAATCGGCCGCGGTCCATTAGTATACGTCGGACCCGCGTGTCGCCACTGTCAGTGATAGCAGACCGAGCGCCACCACACGGCAGGTCTAGAGAGACGTACTGGCACTCGCCCCAGCTGTACAGCCGACGTTCATTGCAATGGTTCACTGACAAATACGCTCTCATTTGCCGAGACGATAGTTAGCATAGCCTTCAGCTACATTTGCTACGACCTAGCAAGGCGCCGTATTCAATTGATAATTAATATTATGAAGCATGTACCGTAACGAGAGATGGTCTACAATTGTGGATTAAAGTTAAGTATTATATCAACTACGTACTTTATTTGCAATTCTCAAGATATTGTCCTGTTCCAGACCTCACGCCAGTCAGCGTGTAATTAAACGCGTGCATTTCGGCCTCCTCTAGAAAAACAGAGTTGGCTCTTCTGCCAACACTACAGTTATAATGTCCCCTGTGTAAAAAAATTAGTAGCGTAATGTCTGAATTTTACAGTACATGTATAATTCGATGCAATGTTCCCTCGGACATGCATGCATGTTCGAAGGAACAAACACTATTGGCGATTGACAGCTATTTTAAATTATGAAGTGCACCTGCAGATTGCGAATACGATTGCATAGTATCTAGACGATGTACTAGAAACATATGAAAATTTGTGCCTGACTGGGACTCTAACTACGGAAGCGGTCGCCTTAACTGCCTTTTTTGTGCCGGAAGGAGATTCGAACCCGGAATCTCCTGCTTTACTTTTCTTGAATCGCAGTATGCCTTTTTTCTTTTTTAAATTGGTACAAAACATCGTTCTGTTTACCTGTTTACATGCCATTTCAAGGGAAGAACAACACTCAGACTCTTTTACTTAAGCTAGAGACAAAGTTTTTAATCATCTGCAAGAAATTTCACTTTTCTTCTTCGGAGAACTACATCAGCATTTAAACAAGAACAAAAGAAAATAATAAAACTGCCCTTATGTAGCAATTCACAGAATGAGATTAACAATTTTTTCTATAAGCTGAACAGTATTACAAAAAAAAAAAAAAACGGACACAAAACTAACATTGTAATAAACACAGACATAAAAAATTGAAAAACACAATAAAATTATATTAGCAAAACAGTTCTGCAACCGTGCTTGAAATTTCAATGAATATCTTTTACATGTTAAAGCAAATCATCTAACACATATAGCAATCAAGTAAAGTTAAATTTCAGTAATAACCACTTCATTGTCATACCAAAAATAAAAGTCGAATTGCTCACGATCTTCAGATGTAGTCCCTGTAGAAAGGTCCAAAAGTCCATCACGTTATTTGGACCATCGCATTAGGGTGCATGTGTTTTAGTACATGGATAGTACGTTTCGTCCGGGAAGAATACAATCCCCAGTCCAGTGGTGTGTTGTCCCATTCGAAGAAAGAAAGAGGTCATTTGTGTCGCCAAACGCCACACTTCACCTGAGGGGCCGCATATGAGGCGGTATCATTGTTGTCCATAGTTTCACAATGAGTGCATAGTAGTGAATACGTCATATGAATCGCATGGAATCTGGATCGTGTGACACTTTTACTGTTAACTGTGGTGTACCACATTGCATGCGTCTCTATGTCTACGGAAACATGGTGTATCAATCGCCATACTACATGCCAATTGATATGTAGAAGCTTCCTCTCTATAGGATTGCTCTGTCATCCGGTCGTTTGTGTTCGATAGATGTCTCGCGCTGTCGCAGGTCTGGTTTCCTACACAGCCATCCGAACGTAGCTGTATTAAACAAAAAAGCGCGTGTATGGTGAAGTGACTGGGAAATGTACTGCACCTCCTCTGGTGCCATTCATGAAACTGGTGACACATCTTCTGTTAATATTACCGTCAGATTTATCTGATGTCTTCTCCACAGTTTTATCATCGTTCTGATATACGAGGGGCGTTTGAAAAGTCAGTGCAAAAATAAAAACTACTTACGTCTTTGGAGTAAACCTTTTTTATTTTTCGACATAGTCTCCTTTTAGACTTACACACTTCGTCCAACGCTATTCTAATTTGTTGATCCCTTCCGAATAGTAGGAATTGTCCAAGTCTGCAAAATAGCTATAAGTTGCTGCAATCACCTCCTCGTTTGAATAAAATCTTTGTTCCGCCGGCCTTTTCTTCAAATTGGGGAACAAATAGCAGTCCAAGGGAGCCAAGTCCGGAGAAGGGGGGGAATGTGAAACGAGTTGGAATCCTATTTCCATTAATTTTGCGACCACAACTGCTGATGTGTGTGCTAGTGCGTTGTCATGATGAAAGAAGACTTTTTTGCGGTCCAATTGCCGGCGTTTTTCTTGCAGCTCGGTTTTCAAACGGTCCAGTAACGGTGAATAATATTCACTTGTAATAGTTGTACCCTTTTCCAGATAGTCAATGAGGATTCTCCCTTGTGAATCCCAAAAGACTGTCGCCATAACCTTTCCAGCCGAAGGAATGGTCTTCGCCTTTTTTGGTGCTGATTCTCCCGTGGTAACCCATTGTTTAGATTGTTGTTTCGTCTCAGGAGTATAGTAATGTATTCATGTTTCATCCACAGTGACGAAACGACGTTTTAAGTCCTGCAGATTCTTCCTGAACAGCTGCAAACCATCCTTGCAACACTTCACACGATTCCGTTTTTGGTCAAGCATGAGCAATCGCGGAACCCATCTTGCAAAATGTTATGTACCCGTTCATTCGAGATGCCCACAGCACTAGCCATCTCATGCAATTTAACTCTTCTGTCATCCATCATCATATCAAGGATTTTATCAATGATTTCTGGAGTCGTAACCTCCACAGGGTGTCCAGAACGTTCAGCATCACTTGTGCCCATATGGCCACTCCGAAAATTTTGAAACCACTTATAAACTGTTCTAATCGAAGGTGCAGAGTCATGGTAATGTTTATCAAGCTTCTCTTTACTCTCCTGAGGCGTTTTGCCTTTCATAATGTTTAAGCACCACACGAAATTCATTTTCGTCCATTTTTTGACAATGACTCGACTTCCTTGATTCACACGAATGCCAAACACTAAGAAATAGACCAATATGGCTGAAACTTGGTATGTGTTCTTTCCAAAGATGCTATTAATTAAACATGATTTCGATATGCGCCGGTGGTGCCATCTCTCGGACTTTGCAAGGACTTCTCGAACGCCCCTCGTACAGCTCCCCTGCGCGACCGTGAACATGCACAAGACCCAGTCCAGTCGCCCTGGCCATCCGAACCCACCTGCAGGAACGACCCAAACTTTTGTTTGTGTACTTCCCATAGTATTCGCACACAAATCGTGTGATTCTCGCACAGGAAGAGACTTTGGCATGAAATACAGGGCAGTGTCTGTACCTTACAATGTCTATAGCTCGATGCAATGTTCTTTCGTACATGCATTCCATCACACTGTCGAATACAGACACTGCATCATTGTACTTCGCGCCTGAGCCAAGGCAACCTCATCTATGACGCTTGCTCGGATGGCCGAGGCTCACTTAAAGTGGGAAACCCGGTTTCGAGTTCCGGTCTGTCAGAAATTTTCATATTTTTCTACTAAATTGTATTCGCAATTTGTGAATGAATTTCATTAAAAAAATTAAGATTGCTTGGATCTCAAAAATTAGTGTAATACACCTTCGCATCAGTATAGAGAACATATCGTGGTATACAACACAGACCGGACAAGTTTTGTTTCTCAAATTATTCTAAGCCTTAAGAAGAAGATAAGGTACTCTTTGTTTCTCAATTTATGCTAAGCCTTAAGAAGAAGATAAGGTGCTCTTTAATCGGCCTTCAGACGTATCGCTTATGAGTGACTTAAATTGTGACTACTTCTTTTCTTCTGAAGTTACGTAACCGTTGATGAAGTAACAAGGGTAAGGAATTCATTAGCTTCCGGAAAGCGACTGACTCACACAGAGTATGATTCAGAGATGTGATTCACTTGTCGCATTTCTGCTTAGGAGCACTAGTATCCGTTCCTAGTAGTACAGAGAAACAGATATCAGAGAAAGTAATAGCCTCTAGAACAGACATCGCTATGAGCTCTCTTTGTTTGTCAAGTATCCGTTCCTAGTAGTACAGAGAAACAGATATCAGAGAAAGTAATAGCCTCTAGAACAGACATCGCTATGAGCTCTCTTTGTTTGTCATGTTCTGGCAAAAAGATACATCATCAACCCATCCTGGAATACGAGGCCGCCTGGAAGCGTGTTCTCGAACACTCCAAGGACCTTCTTTCTGTTTCTCTGCCAAAACGTTCGGTAGTTATTGGCAACCTACTTTTCCATTCTATAGCGTAAATACAATAGTCAGGAATAAAAATATATAATTCCTTTCCCTTTAGAGGACTGTAAGAAATCGACAGTGGAAAACATCTACACGACGGAAGAATCTTGAAGCAAGGCGAATTGGGACTCAATAGTTGCAAATAATTTTATTTCAAAGTAGAGACTCTCCAAAGACTTTGAAGATAATATTCACACACTACAGTCGACATTAAACAATATTTCATAAGTTAATATGCGTTGCAAGTTGGTCGAGTTGGTGTCCTGTTCCAAGAGTAATTTGCACGACATACGTATATAGGAACGATGTGGAACAAGTTACTTTGCAATTTATTAATCGAATTTATATTTAAATATAGCTTCATGCTGATTATGTCCAGATGAGTCCTCGAGCTATCAATTTCAATGTAGAGCTGTGGAAATCACCTTTTATTCTAATGTTATAATTATGGTCATCATTAACCAAAGGATTATTTACAACAAGGGCAATCAGGGAAATTATTTACTGTGATATTATAGTTGAGTTTATAGTGTGACGGTATTTACGATGTCTTGCCTTCGCCTGGTGAGTCTAAATTGGTGAGAAATATGTAGTTAGTATTGTATAAGAAATGCGAAAGTGGTTTGAAAAGTTCTCGGAATAGGAAAAAAGTGCTTAAATCACTGAAACTTTTTTTTTTATTTTTCAGTGTAGTCTTCTTGTAGATTAATGCACTTGGTCCAACGATGTTCCAGTGCCTTGATCCCATCTCGAAAATGAGTTTCCTCCAGGCCTACAAAATAGTTGTCAACTCTGGCTCTCAGTACTTCGTTTGAACAGAATCTTCACCCACCAAGAAAATTTTTCAGTTTTGGGAAAAGATGGAAGTCTTACGGTACCATATTACGTGAATAAGGCGGGTGTGGCCACAACTCATATCTTAGTTTGTGTAATTTTGCCCTGGCGACGGCATATGTGTACAGGCGCGCATTGTCTTGATGGAAGATAACTTTCTTCCTTGCTAAACCTGGCCTTTTTTCGCGTATTTTTTGTTGCAGTTTGTCCAGGGGGTTAGCATAGTATTCTCCAGTAATTTTTTGCCCTGTGGGTAGATAATCTACAAACAGAATCCCCCTTGCATCCCAGAACACTGATGCCATGACCTTTCCTGCAGAAGGAATTGTCTTTGCTTTCTTTGGTGGCTGAGAATCAGCATTTTTCCACTGCTTTGACTGTTGTTTTGTCTCTGGGGTATAGCATCTGTGGTCACAAACCGGAGCAAAAAATCTTGTTCGTTTCTCCCAAAACGGACCAAACATTGTTCCGATATGTCCATTCTCATGCGTTTTTGATCCAGCGTCAAGAGTCACGGCATCCATCTTGCAGATAATTTTTTTTATTTCTAATTCTTCAGTTAAAATGTGATGACATCTGGCAAGCGTGAGCAATTTCACGCACTTCCAGTCGGCGATCCTCCATGACCATTTTGTGCACTTTTTTAATGATTCCTGGAGCAGTGATACATCTTGGCCGACCACTACGCGGATCATCATCTAAACTCTCCCGACCAAATTTAAATTCATTTGTCCACTTGGCAACAGTTGAATATGAAGAAGCAGAGTCCCCCAGTGTATTCTGGAAATCGGCATGAATGTCCTTTGCTTTCATACTTGTCTTTTCGAAGTACTTAATCACTGCTCGAATCTCGGTTCTTTCCATCTTCGCAAATCACTATGCGGGAACAACAACAGAGCCACGTCACCGCCACAGCTCTCTTCCAAGAGCACTTGACGTGGCACGTGTTTACAGGCAACAGTTCAACGAATATCACCTGAACAACTCGTTGCGCTAGCGCTGACCTCTCGTGGTGATTACGAGAACTTTTCAAACCACGTTCGTAGCTGTAGCCTATGAATTTTCGAATGCCGAGAACAGATTCGTCTAGACGATAGCCATAGGCACTGATCTAGTGTTCAGTCCTCGCTGCGGCTAGCTTCCTTCAAGAGAGGGAAACATAAAATATTGATTTACTCATAGTTTCCTCTCAAAGGGTTGTCTTTTTATAATAACACATACCTGTGTAACTTCTTTCGTTTCATCGCTAGAGGATTGTGCACCTGTATCTATAAATGTCATCATTTGAGCTCTAGAGGGATTGTATAAATTCCAGTGCCTAAAGGAATCAACGATCAACTTGAACGGATGTCTTGTGACGTCCGGCCCGACCAAACGCAACGAACATTACCGAACAAAATGAAAAAATGTGCCGGATCCTGTTCGTTGTATTTTTTCCGCGCAAATGTTGCAACAAACGTCATATCAGTGAAATATTGTCAACTACACGACAGTTATGTTAGTGACTTACTGGTGCCAAAGTATTATACAGAAAATGCAACGCATTGTATGAGAGATTAAATAATAGACATGGATTAAGAAAACGTCTCTAAGTGAAAAAGGCTACTTCTAAATCTCTTTCCTCGAGAAAACTTTGTAGATGAGAAAACAATTTATGGTAACTGAACACTCGCTTTACTGACGAATTCATATCGCCACGAAAGTTATCCAACACGCAACCGTCAGTCTCAGAGATTCTGCAGTCCATTTACATGACTCTGACGCTGGCAAATCGCGACAAGTTCATTCTCAGTATTACCCATGAACCATACCGAGAACGTAACGCTGGAGAAATTACCGGTGCACTCTTCATCCAACGCCTCCTCGACTTCCCATTTCTAACTTTCATACACGAACGACAATTAGGAGGCTGAAAAGTGTTGTCAGATTATTGAATGAAACCTGCTCTCTGAATTTTCTAATCAAGTTTTTTCAACAGTTTTGGCGTCTTTATTCTAGTGCCTGCTGGTTAAGGATCTTCAGTCCTTTCATCAAGAGCCTCTGATTATTTTGGGACCCTTCTTTATATTTGTTTGCTGTTCCGTGGTACTTCAACATGATACGAATCCGATCGACATCGAGCTTTTTACTTTACGCATGTTGAGGGAAGACGATACGGTAAAGGCATTCGTCAAAAAGGACTTTTTATTCTTTTACATTACCGGAAGTTTCTACTCAGACATGTCAACTTCGCAGCTGTTCTCAGTATACTTTCCTGAAATTATTTGTCTACAACGAGTTGCTACAGAATGTGTTCAAATGGTTCAAATGGCTCTGAGCACTATGAGACTTAACATCTGTGGTCATCAGTCCCCTAGAACTTAGAACTACTTAAACCTAACTAACCTAAGGACATCACACACATCCATGCCTGAGGCAGGATTCGAACCTGCGACCGTAGCAGTCGCGTGGTTCTGGACTGAGCGCCTAGAACCGCTGGACAGAATGTGTTCACATTTGTCTAAATTCAGGTGCTAAGTTCTAAGGGGCGAAGCTACTGATGTAACGAAAAATCGACGAAACTGTGTCGATAAGAAATATGTAGAAGGCGTAATATGGATACTTATGAACAAGATTTATTTAAGGATTTTATACCTATAAGATATCCTTCAATATACTGCAGCTCTGCGAACGTCCACAATTCCAGGTAAGACCAGATGACACTTGGATACTCATTTCTTGCAACCAAACAATGTGTGATTTGAACCTTCAGTTGTAACGTAATCATAGTTTTTTTTTCTTTATTGGAATTTCATTCCAATAAAGGGCTGGCAGTGGCACAGTACACCACTCTTCAGCCAATTGGCTTTAAAAAAATACAGAAGGGTGATTACGTAAAAAAGGGGGGATAGAAAGGGGGACATAAAAAACACAGTAAACAATGATGGGAGTTAAAATACACACTAAGATGGGAACATGCACTGGTGGACAGTTAAAAAGTCGAGATAAATTTAAAGGAACACAGCTGTCAAATCAAAGTGCACTTAAAAAACACTGGATGCAAACACAAGTTAAAAGTCGGCCACAGGATAAAAGGAGCACTCATCAAGCATAAAAAAAACCGCCGGTAGAGAGGTAGGGACCTGCGGAGGGACTGGAGGCTGGAGAGGAGGGAAAAAGGGGGTAGGAAGGTGCGGTGGGGGGCTGGGGGATGCGAGGAAGAGAAAAAAAAGCGACAGGAGGCGCACCAAGAGGCAGATGGGCAGGGTGGGAGATGAAGAGGGAAGACAAGGCAGAAGGGAGTGGAGAGACACTGAAGGGGAGCATGGGAGATGGAGGGGGTGTAGGAAGGGGAAAGCCACTCAGGAGAAGGGAGGGGGAGGAGAGGGACCCCTGAGGAGGAGGCCAGAGGAAGGTGAGTTTTGAATTGGTTGGAGAGGTAGACTTCAGGGCGAAGCTCATCATCTGGGAACGGCAGGTGCTGGAAGTTGCATTGGGAAAGGAGGTGGAGGGTATCAAGAAGGAGAGAGGGTGGGACACAACGGTTAAGGCGCAGCAACAGGCTGGGGATGGAGACGAAGGGGGACACCAGGGGGTGGGGGGGATCGAGTTGGCGGGCAATATACACGGTGCGGATGTGTTCAGGGGAAAGAAAAAGGTGGGGGATGAGGTCACAAAGGATGTGCATGGGGGATGGGAGGCGGATAACGAAGGCGAGGCAGAGTGCATAGTGTTCAAGGAGTTGGAGGGCTTTATAGGGCCTGGGAGGAGCGGAAATCCAGGCAACGCTGGCATAAAAAAGGATGGGGCGGTTCAAGGATTTGTAGATCACAGTTGCAGTAAGGAGTGTCTGTAATAGTCATGGTATAAAGACGAGAGAGGGGTCATCATTAATTAAGTTTCAGGCAATTGATAGTTCTGATGAAACATATACTTTTTCTGACCTTTTTGAAGCGTGGCTGGCTCGGAATATGTGATTGCAAGAGGGCATCATCGTATAAATTTTATAATGTATTTAGAATTTCAGATAAATTGCAACTTTCTACCGCTGTTTTATTTATCTGGACATAAAAGCGAGAGCAAGGAACCTTTTTGAGCTGTGCCAGCTCATATCGATAGCAGCGCCCTCTGGGGCCTATGCGAGGAGTAACGAGGCGAGGTCCTGCGGGGGGGGGGGGGGGGGGGGGGTGCTCCGGGACGTGGTGGAAGACGGTTGTCGGGTTGACGCAGCGAGTGTGGGAGACCTATCTATCGCATGGAGATATACAAGTTGCCTCTGAACGGAAGGCGCCGTAGCAAGCAGCGGGAAGCGGGCGTCCGGTAATTTGTGTGAAGGAGTAACGATTTTTGCATTGGATGTCCCAGTGGTTCCCGAGAGTTGCGGTGGCTGCTTCTGGAGAAGAGAATTGGTAAGAGCTTGTGTCTACGCTCTTTTCCGTACGATGTTGCTGCCTGCCGTTATAAACGGGTGAAAATCAGACGCTTGTATTGACTATACGGGAAATGGTGATGTTAAATTACAATTGTGATTGAGTCTCACTTGTACTGTGACAATTTAGAGGCGAAAACTGTGGTGGTTTCATTAGGTCTGGTTCTTTGCTGTGCAACTAAGGGAGTCAGTTATTTGGGGTAACTGAGGGAGCACCATTATGTTGGTCTAAGTGATACGTTCTCCACGTTTTGTCTATGGCTTTGCGAATCGAAATCGTGTGAGTAATTTGCTATTGTATTGATGGTTATGTTGTAAAGACTGTTCTCTGGTGGGTTAAATCACGCGATGATTTGTAGCCATCCCAAGCAGAAGTTACCATTGCTGCTTGCTTATGTGCTACTGTCCTTATGATTGGCGTTGTTTGTCTTTTGATTGTGGGTGTGCTCACGTTTAAAAAAAAATACGGCTACTATTCATAAGGGCTGTCTAGTGAGGAAACAGCTTAAGCTTTTATCATATGCTGGTCCGATTGCCTATCACATTGGCTTTCTATGCAGTAACTGAAGGAATGTGTATGGTGGTTCAAGATTGTAGGATGACTAGTATTTGAACTGGTGTTGAGGTTAAGGGCGAGATCATCATTCCGCAAACCCGCACGCTGCGCGTGGTTAAATGTTCCGCTATTGGGGAGCCGGCTCTCTGTTCTTGGATTTTGTAGGGATACGTGATGAGTGCATCGCTGTAGTTTTTCGCGTGCTAAATTGCGGCGTGTCGGTGCCGTCCTAGAGCTAGACTTGTGATGTATGTTATGTTGAAAGGGAATTAACTGTACCAAACTTAAGAGAGCTTTTAGTTTGTTTTAGGTCTGTACATGGAATGATGTTGATATTTTGTCGATTGAGGCAATAACTTCCTGTGTGGGGAGATCCTCTGAGAGACTTGTATTGCACTGTTGCAGTGCAGTCCATCTGAAACGTGCTGCTTAAAACTTGGAACTGCAGCTCTCTGATGTTATATATTACTGTTTAATCTTAAATGTCTTGGATGTAATATGTTTGTTGAGGATTTGTAATTAATTTTGATCGCTGGTTCCTTAAAGGACGTATTTCGTTTTAAAATATGTGCTCGGTCAGAGCCTATTTAAATATGATATTAACTTATCATTCAAATTTTCTAGTCTTGCTTTCTTAGAAGGCTTCCAGTTAAATGATTGCTATTTGCTTGTTTAAATGTTTGAGTGACTTAAAGGAAAAGAATATTATTTTGTAATTTGTACTGATTGTTCTTTTGGGTAATACTTGACTTACGTGTTCAATAAATGAGTGTCTAGTCAATGGTGATGCACTGTTCTATTGCTAGCCTACCCCTTCCACTGCACAGCCTATTGAGCTGCTTTGTGTCGAAATTGTGTTCAGAACACCCCTCTGACCTGACACCTCACTTTTCATTTACGTCCATCCTGCCAGACACAGTGTAGCGAAGTTTAAAACCTGTGAGCTGGTGAACTGTTTTATGTTGCAACGGTATCAGGTGAAAAAGTCATACTAATTGCCAGTGAATTAGCCTGTCACACAAATGTTCTCGCATTTGCTTTTGACAAAAATGATTTATGTAACTGGACACATAATTTGACAATGACTTCTTTTCTACTCAAGTCTAATGACTTTTTATACTTTGATACTTGATAGGTGCATAAGGCCGAAATTTGGATTGTGGAATAAAACCCGTTGTACAGGCGATTAAATCTTTCGGAAAGTTTTCTATGACTGTGGCTCCGCACCAAACTAAAATCATTATTTGTTAAAGAAGACTCCCATGTGCGAGAGTATCCAAATGAAGCGAGTCTTCTGTTGTAGTTGGTGATTTGCAAGGTCTTCTGTAATAACACAAATAGGGAAGGGAGAAATTCTGCCGAGCAACACGTCATGGGAGAATGTGGAGCGATGAATTGGCGGACACGACAGACAAGGAGGCGCCGGCAGTACCTGTTCTGTGCCAGCCGCCTCCGTGCAGTGACCTCGCTCTTCAGGCACTGGGTCGTGCGTCATCGAAGGAAAAGTGGCTGGAAATGAGGGTACACAACTGTAGTGGGGAAGACATGGTGCAGTTTCTTTCAAAAACGCTGAGGCGAACAAATTTCTTGTTACTCGACTTCGGACTCGACACTGCTCTCTCACGCAAATTTTCCTTCTCCAGCTGGATGAGCCACCAACGCTTCGTGTATGTGGAAAGAAAAGGGGTTGGATAAAAATATGGAAAAACCATGAGAAATGTATGCCTGAACATAACATGCTAGACAGGCCTGTTGTATACTGTATAACCGCGAACGTCACTTGTGCAATGTCCTCAATACATTACAAGTGTGAGTCGTGTTCGGAATAGCGTTCTGTATAGTTGTGAGTGCATTATGTCAGTGCTAAGTGAATTAGAACACGGGCAAATTGTTAGTGGTCGAACGGTCAGTGCTTCCGTAACCAAGGTAGCAGACGTGTCTGGTGTTTCGAGAGTCTCCATATCCGAGATTTATGCTGTATACAGGGAAAGCGGAGAAACATCATCCGCTAAGTCACAACGTGGACGAAAGTGGTGTAGAGTGATCGTGAAGGACGATTACTGAGGAATATTCGACGAAAAGAAAGATGACGACAGCTGCAAACAGCCGGCCAGAGTGGTCGAGCGGTTCTAGGCGCTTCAGTCTGGAACCGCGCGACCGCTACGGTCGCAGGTTCGAATCCTGCCTCGGGCATGGATGTGTGTGATGTCCTTAGGTTAGTTAGGTTTAAGTAGTTCTAAGTTCTAGGGGACTGATGACCTCAGATGTTAAGTCCCATAGCGCTCAGAGCCATTTTAGCCATTTTTTAGCTGCAAACGTCACTGCAGAACTGAACGTCGTACTCGCGAATCCTATCAGCATCGAAACAACACGAAGGAAGCTCCATTAACAGAGCATTGCCAGTACGATCTGGAATTCCAAAACCACTCATTAGTGATGCAAAGGCACATAATAGGAAAACGTGGTGCCGAAGACAAAAACCTGGACTGTCAAGCGAGAGAAGAAAGCCATCTGGTCGGATGGGTCTTGATTCACACTAACTTCTGGCCGAGTTTACGTCCCATCAGTGAAATATGGCAGGGGTTCGGTTACGATTTGGGTAGCCATATCGTGATATTCCATGGGCCCCATGGATGCTCTGCAAGATCATATTACTACCAAGGATTATATGACAATTTTTACTGATCAGGTCCATCCCGTCGTACAATATTAGTTCCTCAATGATGATGCTGTGTTCCAAGACGACAGGCCCCTGTTTACACAGCTCGCATCTTCCTGGACGTGTTTTGAGAGTTGCATATCTCACCACATTCAACAGATCTCAATATTGTGGCCTACTTTGACGAGAAGAGTGGGTGGTTGCTATCCGTCTCCATCATTGTTACCTAAACTTACCACTGTTGTGCAGAAAGACTGGAATAAGAGTCCCTTGAAAACAATACAGGACCTGTATTTATCCGTTTGGAGACGACTGTAATTTTTTTTAATGCAAACGGTTTTCCAGCCCCAGTATCTGTACAGTATACACAACAGAGTGCAGCGTTTCATCTGGCTCGGGACTTCCTTAACGTCTAAACTAGGTTTCAACTGGGCCCAGTTATGCAATATGGAACCAACTCCAGATTCATAGTTTCGAGCTAGATCATTTTCAAAACACTAAAAATAAAATTCTGCAAGTACAATATAGACTAGGTGAGAATGCTATTACAGTGTACGTTTTAGATACCAACGTCTAAAATAAATAAGGTATAAGATATAGATTTCCCTAGGTGTAAAGGGCCTAAATGGGTGTTGATTCCTTATTGCTTACCTCAATAAGTTAAAATGGCACTTGGATCTTTTGTGTTGTATTTTGGGGGACTGGGTAGTTAGTGTCCATAAGGAGCTTGAGAAACCTGGCAGTAGTGATGTTTGCAAATATTAGTATATTGAACTTCAATTATTTACCAAACAATATGAACGTAATACAGTGAAATAGCAAGAAAAATAATTCATTTTGCACAATGAATCCGATGTTATTCCAAGGTGAATTCCAGCTCCCCACCAACCCCATCAATATCATCCTCAATACCACAATCTACTGAAAGATTGCTGTAAAACGTGGTAGCATCACTCAGAACGAGGTGCATAATGGACGCGATGTCGTCCAATTTTGGCTGTGATGTAGGTTTTCCATTAGGACACAAAGGTCACAGGAGCGATGAGAAGTTTACTGCAGACTTTGGGCGACCAGCTCCTCTTTACTTGACATCAACTTCAACAAAATTCTCATCTAATTCTGTATTCATTAATTCAGAGAAGGTTTTGCTCTTTAAGATTCTAATCGACGGAGTTGCAGCCAGCTTGTTTTGTTCTGATGTATGTCTTGTTTCCTATTAATAATACTCTTTTCAAGTTCTCCGGTTCCTTTAAAGTCATGTTTTTGCATCCTATGGACCTGTAGGGGATTCTTTTTCCTTGCCCTCTGTATTACATGGATATAGTCTTCCGGCATATGGAGTCTATCGTGCATCTTCAAAGCGCGTTCTATATCGCCAAAGTCACTATCGTTAGGCAAAAAAGAATGGCCTGAGATAAAATATTTCAATGTAATTGTCTCCAAAGAACTATGCTCTTCTAGAGTTGCTTTTAATATTAAAACTCTTTTTATATTACAGTTTTGTCCCCCACATGAAACCGACCACAAAACCAATTCGTTCACTCCATGATTTACATTGTTCAGTATGTGGCGTCGAAGGCATGACCCAACTTCTTGAGTCCTACGGCCATCAGAGTCTTCAATCCAGGTATAGCAGTGTGCTTCACTACATTTGCCAGTATGGATTCCACAGTTGTACATCCAGAGATATCTTTCGTAAAAGATATTTGTTGCTATCCGTGGTAATGGCAATGTTTTTTCTAGATCATAAGTGAATGTTTCAGTCTGATCTACCTCCTGAGCTCTAATCGTATCTTCTTTCAGCATTTTCTGTGCTTGTTCTGCTCTGTATATGTGTTTGTCATGCTGATCTTTGAGCATTGCCTTATCCACTGCAGCATTTGCTGATACAACTTGTGCCTTATTTTTGTCGCAAACATTACATGTGTCTTTTTGAAGTGTCTTTCTTCTTAAATCAAAATCTTTCAGAAATGAAACTTCCTGGCAGATTAAAACTTGTAAGTAGGCTGTTTATGTTTTCTCTATGTAAGTAGGCTGTTTAGGTTTTTTTTATGGTAACGCCATCTCTCTCTCCACATCCACCACTGCTGGCGGCTCACCTCCAACTGCGCAACGCTACGCGCTGTTCACAGCCAGCTGCCTGACACTACAATGGCGAGTATTACAACAATGCAAAGCAGCCACAGACTGCACACAGCACAGCCAGTGATTTTCATACAGAGGTGGCGTTACCATAAAAAAACCTAAACAGCCTACTTACATAGAGAAAACATAAACAGCCTACTTACAAACTGTGTGCCGGACCGTGACTGTAACTCGGGACCTTTGCCTTTCGCAGGCAAGTGCTCACGACCCGTCCTCACAACTTTACTTCTGCCAGTACCTTTCAGGAGTGCTAGTTCTGCAAGGTTCGCAGGAGAGCTTCTGAAAAGTTTGGAAGATAGGAGACGAGGTACTGGCAGAAGTAAAGCTGTGAGGATGGAACGTGAGTCGTGCTTGGGTAGCTCAGTTGCTAGAGCACTTGCCTGCGAAAGGTAAAGGTCCCGAGTTCGAGTCTCGGTCCGGCACACAGTTTTAATCTGCCAGGAAGTTTCATATCAGCGCACACTCCGCTGCAGAGTGAAACTCTCATTCTTTCAGAAATACTTCCTTATACTTGGAAAATGAGACAGTATCACTATGGACCTCCTTATATAACTCAAAATATTTTGCTTATCGTTAAGTCAGGTGCAATGTGTTCTGCATCTGACTTGTCTTTACTGTAGTAACTTACATATTTTGGGAACTTACTAATATGGTGCATAACGTCCCGTTTTACTGATCTGTAATCCTCCTAGGACCTCCACTACATCCCTTTTTATCTAATAATGCATTGTTAACTTTGGATCTGCTCTTCTCCATTGCTGTATTCACCTTCTTAGTTGAAATACGCAATATCTGACAGAACAAATCCCTGCAAACTCTAATATCATTAATTGCGTAAATCCTACTGTAAGTATGTTTATTATTGTCTCTGTTTCCTCTGAGACGGTAGACTTCATGGTGCCTAATCATTCTACCTAACACTGCAGTTTGTATATTATAATATCCACTTTTCCAAAAATTATAAAAGCACAGTTTCCTTTCCAGTATGATTATTTTGTCATTACATTTCTTGAACAGCTGCTGTTGTGATGTCTAGACAGTTTTGGCTCCACTGATTTCTTTGCAGCGTTAACATATTTTTTGTTAGTACTTCTTAGGACCTTCCGCTGCTCTCTTGACAAACCTCCAGATTTTCTCTTCCTGCCTTTTGTGGGCCTCCCTTTATGTTTACCTCTGCTACTGTCGTCACCACTATATCTGTCTTCAGCATCATGTTCCGTAACTGAATTTTCCATATCTATAGATCCGTTAATATCCACGACACCTTGTCCTTACCCACATATGATATTTCCGTCTTCTTCATGTAATACACCAAAGATAGACTCTTGTTAGTATGCAGTACCATGAATATATCACGCACTTCAACATCAATGTCAGTCATAAAAAATAAGTGAGTTAAAACGTTATACTAACCTCACATTCTCTTGATTCGTTTTGGGCCCGTGGAAATTATTCCGTAACATCCCCTTCCTGCAACAATAACAAGCAAGGCCTTGTAAGTAATATCACCTACAAAATACTGTGTTTTAGATGTGCACAAAGTATTAAAAATGTTATTTATTCCACCAACCTGCAAACTCACATCGTGATCTAAACACAAAGACACCAGGTTTTTTTTCCTCTAGACAACTTGTTCATTGTCATTGATTTCTCCTAAGGAAGTGATATAAAAAGCAAAATCACAATAGTTCGTTTATTTGAGTCGTAACAAAAACACTTACACATAGACGGCTCATGAACACACGACTTGGATCCGTATTGCAAATCACTCCACCTTTGATTCTAGCGCTGGCAGTTGGTTCTGCACTCTCTAGATGGCGGAGCATTACAGAAAGGAGCTGGTTCTATTTTGCATAACATGTCACACACCTTCAAGCATATTTTGCAATATAAATCCAAAAATCCAGAAAAGAGTGGTTGGATTCTTATTGCACAACTGGGCCCAACTGTCCTGCCGGTTTCCAGTGCATCCCAGATTTCTGTAGTTCATTGCCAACTAGTTATTTAGTTTATTATTATTCCATAATTTGCTTCCTGTGATGTTCTCTTCTACATCCACGTTTCTTTTACAGAGACGTAATAGGTCCAGGGTAGCTAGCAGAAATTTTGCAGACATGTTTTGTAGGGTCATGTGAAACTCAATGACTGACGATTCTGATTTATAAACGCTTATGTCGTCACACTGTTCCTCCAAAACTCGCTATTGTTGTTAGACGTTTATTTATTTTAGCCGTCATAGTTAACTGACCTATGCAGCCGATGTCGCTAATGCACACTTTTGTGATGGCACTCGACTCATCAGTAATCAATTCGAATCTTGATGGTGGAAGAAATGAGCTCCATCAGGCGAAGTATTGTGTCGTCAAGTTCCTGATCGGCAGACTTTGTGGTGGTGTACTGGCTTAGATCGCAAACGTCTCCGCCGTGTCTGTTGAGGGTGGACATGCGACGTTGTTGGTAACGATCCCTACGTCGGATGCTGTTCGACAAGTGTGGGCTATGAGCTGGCACCAGATTTCGCCTTCTGCCTTCTGTTCATCCATAACAGCATAAACACATCAGCACACAGTATCCAGTTTTATTATAGATTGGAGGAAGACAACGGCAAACCAGTTCCACTTTGACCTTGTCCAGAATTGCAGTTTGCTGTTTCCGCTTGCTGCCTAACTGTCATTGCTTGGGTATGGGGCCAACGTCGGCATTTTTGAGTTTATAGTTAAATAGTGTCTTGAAAAGGCGTATAAAATGAACATCCACAAAAGTAAAACAAGTGCAGTGGAATTTAGTCGAATTAAGGGGAGACCAAAATTGTGGCTTTTTTAATTTGATATTCATTAACTATACGGTACTGAAATTTCAATTCCTGAATATTACGTTCCAATTCCACTCGTAAGTTTGATAAAAGTAATAACTGCCAAAAGCTTGCACGAAGCCAGGGCTCTTTCTTGTTCTGTATAACCTCATATTATTTATTCCTGCGGTGTTTTATCCCAGTTTTCTGCGCTCACAATATGTCGAATATTTCGGTGTTTAGCGGATCCAGAACTTCTACAAAAGTGTGTGCATGGAAAAACTCAAAATCCTAATGAAAATTACAACTCTTCGATAGGAAAACCATGCCTGAAGACAAGATTTGCTTCAAGACAAGATTTGTTTCCACAACCTACTGCGTATAACAAAACGAAGATTCCCATTAATATACGAGTACAACATAAATGCCCAGTCTTTGGAAGCGGTAACACCCGTCAAGTATCTGGGTGTGACTATCCGAAATGATCTCAAATGGAACGATCAGATAACACAAGTAACGGGTAAGGCGAACTCTAGATTGGGGTTTATTGGTAGAATCCTGTAGCGATGCAGTCCTTCAACAAACGAAATTGTTTACAATATTTTAGTTCGTCCAGTCTTAGAGTGTTGTTCGTCTGTATGGGACCCTTACCAGTTGCGTCTGATTCAAGAGATTGAGAAGGTCCAAAGAAGAGCCGCAAGATTCGTGACTGGTACAATTAGCCATCGCAAGAGCGTTACAAATCTCATAGAAAGTATGAAGTGGCAGGCACTTGCAGATAGCCGACGCGCTAAACGGAAGGGGCTTCTCACTGAATTCCAAAATCCAATCTTGGCCGCGGATATAGAGCATATATTATTACCACCAACTTTCATATAGCGCAATGATCACCATTCAAAGATAAGGGAGATCAGAGCTCGTACTGAGGCGTTCAGACAGTCGTTTTTCCCTCGCGCGATCCGTGAGTGGAACAGGGGGAGGGGGGGAATATGACTTTGGCGCGAATAGTGCCCTCCGCCACACACCGCTTGGTGGCTAGCGGAGTATATATGTAGGTGTAGAGGTTGCAGCGTATGATGCTTGTTTAGTCCCTCTGCTAATCACGGCAGACTACGAACGCTGCAGAGGTTAGTATTTGCCCAGGAGCTTTCACAGTGTCGATATTTACACTCCTGGAAATGGAAAAAAGAACACATTGACACCGGTGTGTCAGACCCACCATACTTGCTCCGGACACTGCGAGAGGGCTGTACAAGCAATGATCACACGCACGGCACAGCAGACACACCAGGAACCGCGGTGTTGGCCGTCGAATGGCGCTAGCTGCGCAGCATTTGTGCACCGCCGCCGTCAGTGTCAGCCAGTTTGCCGTGGCATACGGAGCTCCATCGCAGTCTTTAACACTGGTAGCATGCCGCGACAGCGTGGACGTGAACCGTATGTGCAGTTGACGGACTTTGAGCGAGGGCGTATAGTGGGCATGCGGGAGGCCGGGTGGACGTACCGCCGAATTGCTCAACACGTGGGGCGTGAGGTCTCCACAGTACATCGATGTTGTCGCCAGTGGTCGGCGGAAGGTGCACGTGCCCGTCGACCTGGGACCGGACCGCAGCGACGCACGGATGCACGCCAAGACCGTAGGATCCTACGCAGTGCCGTAGGGGACCGCATCGCCACTTCCCAGCAAATTAGGGACACTGTTGCTCCTGGGGTATCGGCGAGGACCATTCGCAACCGTCTCCATGAAACTGGGCTACGGTCCCGCACACCGTTAGGCCGTCTTCCGCTCACGCCCCAACATCGTGCAGCCCGCCGCCAGTGGTGTCGCGACAGGCGTGAATGGAGGGACGAATGGAGACGTGTCGTCTTCAGAGATGAGAGTCGCTTCTGCCTTGGTGCCAATGATGGTCGTATGCGTGTTTGGCGCCGTGCAGGTGAGCGCCACAATCAGGACTGCATACGACCGAGGCACACAGGGCCAACACCCGGCATCATGGTGTGGGGAGCGATCTCCTACACTGGCCGTACACCACTGGTGATCGTCGAGGGGACACTGAATAGTGCACGGTACATCCAAACCGTCATCGAACCCATCGTTCTACCATTCCTAGACCGGCAAGGGAACTTGCTGTTCCAACAGGACAATGCACGTCCGCATGTATCCCGTGCCACCCAACGTGCTCTAGAAGGTGTAAGTCAACTACCCTGGCCAGCAAGATCTCCGGATCTGTCCCCCATTGAGCATGTTTGGGACTGGATGAAGCGTCGTCTCACGCGGTCTGCACGTCCAGCACGAACGCTGGTCCAACTGAGGCGCCAGGTGGAAATGGCATGGCAAGCCGTTCCACAGGACTACATCCAGCATCTCTACGATCGTCTCCATGGGAGAATAGCAGCCTGCATTGCTGCGAAAGGTGGATATACACTGTACCAGTGCCGACATTGTGCATGCTCTATTGCCTGTGTCTACGTGCCTGTGGTTCTGTCAGTGTGATCATGTGATGTATCTGACCCCAGGAATGTGTCAATAAAGTTTCCCCTTCCTGGGACAATGAATTCACGGTGTTCTTATTTCAATTTCCAGGAGTGTATAACAGGAGAATTGATGCAGCTGACATTTTGAAAACTTTATATACTTTTTCCTCACAAGCCACTGACGTTATAGTACTTAAATTTGGCGTGCTATATACTGAAACACGTATGTAACGCAGCAGCGATGGCGAGGCATTGTAGCATCTGTGACCAGAGAGTATGCGCTTGACCGCGCGAGTGTTGCGAGCGGTTCTCAGTCAGTAGTAGTCTTTGCGAGTTAGTTGTCGCTATGCAGAGTAGCAGTCAGTCAGTCGTTACGAGTCTGTAGCTCTGTCTAGTTGAGAGCAGTACTCAGTCTGTAGTCGTCATGCAGAGCGGTCGGTCAGTAGTAGCAGCCCAGTGCGGTTGTGTGATGTAGGCGGTCGGCAACAATGGTCAAGATGAGGAATAAGGTATACTGTTAATTAATATAATCATTAGATAATGAAAAATTTTATTTATTGTAATTATTCTCCAACAAGTCTCTCAATAATAATTTTTTATTTCAAAAGCATTTTTTCAAAAGTTTAATTTTTTTGAACTAAAGATCTCGTTGCACTTCCCATTTCATTCCACTTGTTTTTGAAGAAAAATTTCAGTAGAATTACAAAAAAAAGGAGAATATTATTATTTGCAATGTAGTTCCTCCAAGTGGTGCGCAACAACAAGAGCAGATATGTGACATCCATTTATTCTGAGGTAAGACTTTAATTCTGATTGTTTTTACACAGGGCCAAAAACCGATATTTCGGTTTAATTGAATTTTCTTGTCACTGAATGGACTTTAATTTTTTGAAGGATTTATAATTGAGTCAGATTGCGAATTTCACATTTGTTGCCATTGTCAGTACATTTGATTGTGGGCAGGTTACGCATAGAGCCATGTCCATCAGCATTTCTAATTAGTATCGTTATTTTCTTTTAAAATTTTTGTGGGGAGGTTACACTTGGCTCCCACATTTCTATTAAGTATTGTCAATTTTCTTTCTTTTAAAATTACGGTGGGGAGGTTACACTTGGCGACACCCAGTCCAGGATCGTATTTCGTTGAGAGTCTTTTGAGCGACAGTCAGATATCTGCTCTTATTTGCTTAGATAATTAGGATTTGGCGCAACGCTTTTAATAATATTGTGACTTTCTTTCTACAGGTCAACGGCAATTTGCTGCTTTGTTGTATTTGTGTGTTGCTTTTGCATTGTGCTTATTTGCTTTGTGAAAAATTTTGACTATTGTAAAAATGCCGCGAAAGACTGTGAATAGTGTATCGCGAAGTATTGTGAATGAAATTACCGACTTAAACAACGTGACCGATAGTAATTGTGATACGCAACGTAATGATGACAATCCTGCGTTCACTAACAATCAGTGCATTCCAACCACTAATGATGACTTTCACCTTAATGATGAACAAACGAACTCAATTGTCTCGTCTGTTAACTTGACGACAATTGATGACGCAGAATGCTCTATGGTAATGAGCGCTGTAGAGCTTAACACACCCGATTTAGAAAATTCAAGTAATGTACAGTCAAATCTGTCTAATGAAAATGAACAGATCACACAAAGTAGGACAGATGTATTTAATTCCGAAACAATGACTGATAGTATACATTTGATTGACAAACCTTTTTGTAAATTTCAGAATGACCAAATGGTTACAGAAAGTGAAACAATTCCAGATCCACTATTGAACAGTACAGATAATAGAAATGGTAATTTTGGCTCGGATCCAATTATGGCAATACTGATACAACTTAGGGAAGATAATAAACAACAGAGTGAAAATTTCAAACAACTTAGGGAAGATAACAGACAGCTTAGTGAACAAATTAGAGACGTTGCCGCGCAGTGCCATGACACTAAGGAACAATTGCGCGTGGAAATTGAGGCTTGTTCTCAAAAAAATAGCGAAGAAATTAAGTCTGTTGCGCAAGAATTAAGAGAAATGCAAACAGCCGCAACAGAAACACTCAGAGACGAAATTAGCGGAGTCGCTAAACAATGCTCTGAAAAAGCTGCACAATTACGGGACGAGTTTAAAGCAATGACGATAGAACTTTCGCGCACTATGGACGCAAAGATAGACGCGAAATTCGAACAGCAGAACACTCAGATTAACGAGCGCTTTAGTCAGCACATACAGAACAGTGATACGCGTTTCCGCAGATTTATTCAAGATCAAAACAAAGTAAAACGACAAGTCATGGAAACAATCACTGCACAGAGACAAGAGGACAAACGTAAAATATTCGCGAAAGCGAAGACGTATGTAGACAATAATATTACTACAGTGTCCGACAAAATTAATACCATAGAACAATTGAACGCGGAATTACGGGATGAAATTTCTGATCTTAAAGCAAAAACGGATACACACACAGTAAATATTCAAACAGTGACAGATAGATTCGAACAACTAGATCTAACACAGGATTGCGATGTCATCAAAGCTGATGTTAAAAAACTGAGCGAAACTACGCGCAAGTTGCAAAAACAGATTAATGCGTCTGATTCTAAAACCGATGATCAGGTTAAAATACTGACTGAAAAATGTGATGAATTGGCCAGTCGTATTGATGTTATCGAAAATACTAATGACAATAAATCAGACGATACTGCACCGGTTTCTTTTATCCAAACACCTGAATTTCAAAATTTACAGCTGACAATTAATGAAATCGATTCATCTAACAACACGTTACGTCGGAAGTTATCAAATTTACAACAAGAAGTAACAGAGATGAAAAACATTTCAGTTAATAACATACCACAACAGACGCCACTTTATGAACATTTGTCAGACTCACGCAGCGTGTATAATGTGAGCAATTTACAGCAACTACGCGACTTAAAATCCGAAAAGCCACGCGAATTAAAATCTGAAAAGCTACGCAACTTGAAAACCGAAATGACAGAGACGAACAGATTCACACACAAACCCGAACGTGTTCTCAAATTCAGTGACGAGAACGTTGATAATAAGCAGTTTGCATTTGTAAGAAAATGTAAGGAATTTAATAATGGCAGAACACAGATACACGATTTGCACTGTATACGACAATTTATTTTTGTACTTTCACCGCTATTATCTGTAATGGAGAAACTAGCTTTGAACCTGAAGCGACAAATTGCTATTGTATTTTCATCAGCATTGCCTGTAATGAGGAAACTAGAATTAACATGGATACAACTATTTGCTTTTGAATTTTTACCGCTATTGCGTGCAACGCAAAAGCTAAAATTTATTTGCAGTGCGTAATAGACCTCAGGGGATTCATTACGCTTTAATGAATATGTGCCGTAGCGAGCATAGGGCCCCGAGCTGTAGTAGTGCTGTTTCATCTTTAGTTTTCTGCACTGCTGCCTTCTCTTCTACTATCCTTTATATCTATCCAAACTGCTCTTTAACTATTGCTCTTTGTAGTATTAAGAAACATGTAATGAATATCCGATGTGACAAACTTTTACCGAATGTGACAATTTTCAGTAGGCACTCCCGTAATGACAACTACCGCCGTAATTTTAATTACAGATAAAATCGTAATCATCAGTATGTGTAAAAGTAAAATTAACAGCAAACGCATTTTTTGGTAACAATAGATGTTTTTCACCACAATAGCATGAAAGTCAACCGCTTAGCATACGTAACCAACAATGCAGTCTACAAGGTCAACCAAACTTTAATGTTTCGCCGCGTGCACGTATAGTCCCAGCCCCAACAAATAGTAACGCATGGCAGCAAAGAAATAACTACGTACAGACAACACACTATTTCAACTCGCATCGCTATGCGCCGTATAGAAATTACTATCATGACAGACGTAAAAATGATGAGCACAATTTTCAGCGTACATTTAATAACAGTCGATCTTTTCAGCAGCAAGAACATTAGCAACAACACATTATCATGAATGATCCAGACAATAGATGTCATCCATAGCGTAACACGTCAGTATGAAATAACAGAACAGTTCATACAGTGGATATGCCACAACATTCTCCCGTAAATAATAACACGTACGATAGAATTTAACCAGATACAGCACAGATTGCATACTACAGTAACGCAAACATTACTTTTGACAAGCAGAATTTTGATCACGAGAATGTTATTTGAAGCATGCTTTGTTGAATGCTCCACTATTATCGCACCCACATCTTACTAGAAATTTTTCCATTGCCACCGACAGTTCTAACACCGCTTTAGGCGTACACATTTTCCAGGAAATTGAAGAAGATGGTTCAATAGTAATCAAAAACATCGCATTTGCAAGCCGCATTCTGTCACCTGCTGAGCGAAATTACTCTGTTACAGAATTGGAAACATTATGCGTTGTCTGGGCTTTTACGAGATTTCGGCACTTTCTTTATGGCAGACATACCACCGTTTACACAGACCATAGAGCTATACAATTTTTTGCTTTCAGCTAAATTTACTCACGACAGATTAAGTAGATGGAAACTATATTTACAAGAAGTTAATTTTACGATTGTTCATATTCCCGGCACACAAAATGTTATAGCAGACGCACTATCGCGTTCTCTCGGCAACAATCAGCAAGACATCGCAACCAACTTCTGCAAAGCAAATTTCAGCGTCATGTACATTCAACAAGTTGCATTTGAAAATTTCATTTCGTCGTCATTACGAGACATAGTATTCTTTTTTTTTTTTCTTTCACATGCTTTGGTCAGCTGCACGAGCTAATGCTTCTGTCCGTCAGCTGTGTTGTCTTCTGCTGTCACTACCAATTTACGACACTCACAAAACACAAACAAATGTTTTTCAGCAAATGATTAATTTTGACACGTGCAAACTATTACGGATAGTAACAAAGTAGAATCGGAACACAAAAGAACATGTCCGACCTCACTACCATGTTTTTGCTACATCTTTGTCGCTGTTGAACTCACTTCAACATTTGTTACTTTCACTCCATTACGCAAAGCTACTGCTAAAACTGTTTCAAATGCATTTATAAAACATTTTCTATCTCATGTAGGGCATGTAATGAAAGGAATTTCCGACAATGGATCACAATTTCGTAGTAGTATATGGACACGCATGTTACGAGCTAGAAACATTTCTCCGATCTATATATCCAAGTACCACGCTTCTTCGAACCCTTGTGAAAGATTAATGAAGGAAATTGGTAAGCTGTGCAGAATATACTGCCACAAAAGACATATTGATTGGGATACACACATACTCTCATTCCAAGATGTAATTAATTCCATTCCAAATGAATCCACTATGCTATCTCCGACTGTTATACTGAAAAACGTTGAACCACCGAACAAAATTAAAGAATTAATAGAATTCCCCAAAATTCGTCGCCTACGACACCACGAAATAATTGACATTGCGCTGAACAACATCAAACGTGCCGCAGAGCGCCGGAGAAGACAGCAAAAACAGGTTTGTACACGCCGCGACTTTCACGTTGGACAGAAGATATTAGTACGTACACACTATTTATCCAGCAAATTAAAAGGTAAGTGCAGTAAATTTGAACTTCTATACGCAGGTCCGTATCGGATTCGCAGCATCCCTCACCCCAATGTTGTACACGTCGAAACTTTGAGAACCAGAAAATCGAAAGGCAATCACCATATCTCAAACATTAAACCGTTTATTGAGTGAAACCACTGTATGATTCAACACACTATGATGCCATTTACTAATGCAATTAATTCACCTGACTAATTATTGATGATTATCGTATTTTTTTTCTTGGCAAGTGCCCGGCAAGGTAAGGTTAGCAGGTCGCTTTTCTTGTCGTCACACATCAGACCGTGCATATTTTTCCAGATGAATTTACACATTTACGACTATTTCTGCAATTATATTTATGTGACTACTTATCGATGATTATCGTATTTTTTTTTCTTGGCAAGTGCCCGGCAAGGTAAGGTTAGCAGGTCGCTCTTCTTGTCGTTACACATCAGACCGTGCATATTCTTCCAGATGAATTTACACATTTACGACTATTTCTGCAATTATATTTATGTGACTACTTATTGATGATTATCGTATTTTTTTCTTGGCAAGTGCCCGGCAAGGTAAGGTTAGCAGGTCGCTCTTCTTGTCGTTACACATCAGACCGTGCATATTTTCCATTTTTTTGTGTATATGACTGTACTCCAGTTTTGTTTGTATGCACTATGAAATAGTTAAGATATAACACACACCAGTCGACTTTGACATTTTTTTTTTTTGCCTTATGACATCTCAACATCGTGACTGTTTCACATTTTTTTTGCTACTGCATTGTATTATTCTGTGTACATTTTTTCGCATCCGAACACTGTCAATGTCTTGGACATATTACGTTTTCTGTCATGTTATGCTGTATGGTTAATTGTGTCACCATAAACCAGTCATTATTTAGTGGGTATAGGATTTAAATGCAAGACATTAATCTTTGTTCATCAATTTCAGAAAGGAATGATGATTCTAAGAAATAAATTTAACATAAATGGGAATTTCACCTACGGAATAAACGAAAGGAGATGCAATAACTTTATGAGGAAGAGTAAAGGGATCAGGATTAACAAGCATTAACAAGACTATACTATACTCATCACAGAATAGCAGTCTTAACTAATTTTTTCTTTCAGAATACAAGGTGATTGATGCAGGCTGTCAGAGAGAACTACACATCTTATTTTTAGTGATGAAATATGCTAGAGATAAGGAATAGTTAGGTAATGAGTAATGAAGTGATTTTTTGCAGATGATAGTGAATACTGATGAATAATGATGAAGGAAATGGTATTATGAATAATGAAGTTTTTCTCTACAGGTGATGATAATGGTGAAGTTATGATGATATGGATAATGAAGTTTTTTTTTTCTTTATGCCACGTAGTTATTTAAGTATTTGTTGCGGTTTGCTTTGACAGCAGGTGTTACATTGCATAGTAGGATGACGGAAAGTTTTGGAAAGGACAGCTATGGAACACATTTTATACACATTTCACTACTTGTTAATTCGAAGTTTACTACTTTTCAGCATAGTGTGCGTTTCTTCTTTCAGGTCAATAATCCGTTTTTGTATTTTTTCCAGGAGAAGTTTTTCATGACACTTACTAAACCTGTTACTTATTATACCTGTTCTAGTACTTGCATTTTTATATTTTTTACCCATTTGTGTTTATCATTTATAAATGTGATCACATGTACTGCCTTGTTACATAATCTTGCTACAGCTGACTCATGACGAATGACGTTACCTATCCTCATTTGCAGCAATAGGTCAAAAGCAAAAAGTATTATGCCTCAGCAATTAATTATCGATCCCAACGCAATGCATTGCTACCAAAAAAATGTATTACCAGTCCCACATAATGTCACTAGTTTATGATAATTCTGAATAATACTGATCAACTCTGAATAGCACGTCACTCGAGTAATGACCTCTTAATGAGACTATATTCAAAATAATGCTTTGTCACTAGCTAATAACTGCCACTGTTTATTGTAATGCCTGTGATTACTAATGATTTGACTGTAATTAACTGATTTTTAATAATGACTTTGTAATGATCTGAATAATACTGAATGATGAACTATGTTTTATTCTATTCAATACTTGATGGCCACTGAGTGCCAATAATTAATGTCAATCAACGAAATTGTTATTAATTATGCCATTAATTAACTCTTGTTTTCAATGTTCATACTTTGTAATTGGAAATAAATGTGATTGTTTAATAATGCTTTGTAATTAGAAGAAGGCTAATGATTCTTAATAGATTGGAATGACAAATGATTAATTAACTGTAATTAGGAGAAGGTTAATGATTCTTAATTATACTCTGTAACTGAAAAGAATGCGATTATTTCATAATATTTTGTAACCAGGAAAAGAAGGCTACTGATTCTATGTAAAACAATTAATGAACATTTTTCTGTAATACTACATACTTGGTACAGAAATGTTCAATAACTGGGCTATGAATGCCACGAACTATCAATGAAGACTGTAATTGTCAATATTATGTGACTTGATGTCCTTCACCTCATAAGCTGACTACCCTGAATTACTGCAATGTCCATTTGTCCTGTTTATCCCAGTGATCATGGAGCACTATATTTGGTTTTGCACTAATTCTACGTTGGTGTGCCTTGTAAGAGTGTGGTGTTGACACGACATGCTGTCCACCACCATGAGCGATGAAGACATTATTATGGTCCCACTGTTTGGTGTACCTAATGTACTGCCAAAATGAAAACATGGAACATTACTACGACAGTTCAGTGTCTTGGCTACACTGATAAATTCTGATGGGAAAAGAACTTCAAGTTGTGTCACTTGGTGTTGTACTACTGTGGAAAGATATGGACTTTCAGAGCAGCTGTGTGCAATCTAAAGTGCTACAACCATGATGCAATCCTTCCCTTTCCTATCCTGATTCTTGTCACATAAAGAAAAAATTTTTTTTGGTAACATCATTTATGTTCATAGGTTATACATTTTTCGATTCGCTAAACTCCAGTGTGAGTACACTTATGTCACTGGTCGACATGATGTTTGCCATTATGTTTATTTGTTGTGAAAATACTAAAGACATTTTTCAGTGCATGTGCACTTTGGACATGAATTTTTTTTTTGCCATTATGTTTATTTGTTGTGAAAATGCTAAAGACATTTTTCAGTGCATGTACACTTGTCAACATAATATTTTTTGCCAGTCTGTTTATTTGTTCTGAATATGCTAAAGAATTTTTTCAGTGCCTGTGCACTTTGTTATCTGTCAAATAATTTGTATATACTTTTCTGATTTGCTACTATGTTTTGTACTCACATTTTGTCTTTGTCTGATATATTTTGTACTTAGTGCGTGTGCACAACATTTACTTTATGTACTACATCTAATTATTCTTGCCAGTCTGTTTATTTGTTCTGAATATGCTAAAGAATTTTTTCAGTGCCTGTGCACTTTATCTGTCAAATAATTTGTATATACTTTTCTGATTTGCTACTATGTTTTGTACTCACATTTTGTCTTAGTCTGATATATTTTGTACTTAGTGCGTGTGCACAACATTTAAATATTCTGTAAGTTGTAGGATTTTGTTAATTAAAGAAAAATTTTGCCGCGCTTGGCAAGTCCAAATGACTCACCATCGCTGCCAAATTTTTGCCCCCCGAGTGGAGGGTTATGAAACACGTATGTAACGCAGCAGCGATGGCGAGGCATTGTAGCATCTGTGACCAGAGAGTATGCGCTTGACCGCGCGAGTGTTGCGAGCGGTTCTCAGTCAGTAGTAGTCTTTGCGAGTTAGTTGTCGCTATGCAGAGTAGCAGTCAGTCAGTCGTTACGAGTCTGTAGCTCTGTCTAGTTGAGAGCAGTACTCAGTCTGTAGTCGTCATGCAGAGCGGTCGGTCAGTAGTAGCAGCCCAGTGCGGTTGTGTGATGTAGGCGGTCGGCAACAATGGTCAAGATGAGGAATAAGGTATACTGTTAATTAATATAATCATTAGATAATGAAAAATTTTATTTATTGTAATTATTCTCCAACAAGTCTCTCAATAATAATTTTTTATTTCAAAAGCATTTTTTCAAAAGTTTAATTTTTTTGAACTAAAGATCTCGTTGCACTTCCCATTTCATTCCACTTGTTTTTGAAGAAAAATTTCAGTAGAATTACAAAAAAAAAGGAGAATATTATTATTTGCAATGTAGTTCCTCCAAGTGGTGCGCAACAACAAGAGCAGATATGTGACATCCATTTATTCTGAGGTAAGACTTTAATTCTGATTGTTTTTACACAGGGCCAAAAACCGATATTTCGGTTTAATTGAATTTTCTTGTCACTGAATGGACTTTAATTTTTTGAAGGATTTATAATTGAGTCAGATTGCGAATTTCACATTTGTTGCCATTGTCAGTACATTTGATTGTGGGCAGGTTACGCATAGAGCCATGTCCATCAGCATTTCTAATTAGTATCGTTATTTTCTTTTAAAATTTTTGTGGGGAGGTTACACTTGGCTCCCACATTTCTATTAAGTATTGTCAATTTTCTTTCTTTTAAAATTACGGTGGGGAGGTTACAATACTATAGTGAAAAATTCTGTGGAAGGAATTTTTGTTTAATACAATAGTAAGGCCTTTATGTAAGAGAAAACCCCTAAAACTCGGTAAATTTTTTTCACCGATATTTGAAGAGATGTAAAAAGATAGCAAAAGAAGATATCGAAAATCTGTCACACAGATATTTGTGATAATGGAATATAAAACTTTCAAAAATACATTACATTAGTCCTGATACATTTTTCAAAAATGGAACATTTGTACCCACCTTACAAACTTCCATTGTTTATAATTGAAAGTATTCTATGTTAATAAGTGTGAAACTTACGTGTGCACGCATATAACATTTCTTAACAACTGTGCCAAGTTAAGTTACATTGTCTCGAAAACTTTGGACTTTACAAGTTTTTTCAAAGTATTTTAATTTCGCAATCGTCTCCCTTTAAATGAGATTATGTTGAATTTAAATTACGAAATGAGACAGTAAAAGTAGTAGAAGAATTTCGTTACCTGAACAACAAAATTTCTGATGACGGCCGAAGTAGAGAGGATATATGAGGTTTGGAACTTTAATAGTGGCAATTATTTATTTACAGCTCGTACAAAATAGATACGTTTCAAAGTTTTACTGACCTTCAGAGTAGTCACTAGCATTGTGTATAGCCCGTTGCCAGCGATGTGGAAGTCGTAGGATACTCTTAGCAGCGCCAGTTGTTTTGACAGTTCGAGCGGCGCGGTCTATTGCCCGACGAATTTGTAGCAGTTCTGAAGCGAATACCGTGAAGTGTTTCCTTCAGTTTAGAAATCGAGTTGAACTCACGAGGGCTTACGTCATGGGAGTGCAGTAGGTGGGCCCGCATCTCGTGGTCGTGCGGTAGCGTTCTCGCTTCCCCACGCCCGGGTTCCCGGGTTCGATTCCCGGCGGGGTCAGGGATTTTCTCTGCCTCGTGATGGCTGAGTGTTGTGTGCTGTCCTTAGGTTAGTTAGGTTTAAGTAGTTCTAAGTTCTAGGGGACTGATGACCATAGATGTTAAGTCCCATAGTGCTCAGAGCCATCTGAACCATTTTTTTTTTTGCAGTAGGTGGTATAGCACTTAGCAGCCCCATCAGTCAAACAAATCAGTAACAGCTTGCACTGCACGTGCTTGACTGATTGATTTGTTTGACTGATGGAGCTGCTAAGTGCTATACCACCTACTGCACTCTCCTGACTTGAGCCCTCGTGAGTTCAACTCGATTTCTAAACTGAAGGAAACACTTCGCGGCATTCGCTTTAGAACTGCTACAAATTCATCGGGCAATAGACCGTGCCGCTCGAACTGTCAAAACAACTGGCACTGCTAAGAGTATCCTACGACTTCCACATCGCTGGCAACGGGCTACACACAATGCTAGTGACTACTCTGAAGGTTAGTAAAACTTTGAAACGTATCTATTTTGTACGAGCTGAAGTAAATAGTTGCCACTATTAAAGTTCCAAACCTCGTAGAATGATGGCAGCTTATTCCACAGAAAACATTTATGAAAAAAAGAAAGTTGTTGATACGTATTGTAAACTAAAGTGTTAACAAATCTTTTCTGAAGGTAGTTGTCTGGAGTGCAGGTTTGCGTGGAAGTAAAACGTGGATGATAAGCAGTTCAGACAGGCAAAGATGGAAGCAGCTCGAGAAAAAAAAAGAGAGTAGAAGCTTTTTAAATGTGGTACTATAGAAGATCGCAAAGATTAGATAGGTGCATCGTCAGATTAATGAAGTGGTACTGAATCAAACCGGAAAAGAAATTGTCAAATAATTATCTTGAAGCTGAAGCTCTTCTGACCATCTTTGCTTACAAACTGATTTGTCTGTGGAGGGATCTGCGTTGCCAAAACACAATGTTATCTTTTATTTTATTTTCCAGACATGTTTCGCTGAAGTTCCAGGTACATCAGAGAACTTTTATTTTCCTTCTTGTTCGCACATGCTGTGGTTTTTCTGGGTTCTTATTTTTTGATTGCACTTGTTCTCGTCCAGAGTTTGCCATCTTTTGTGGTTTCCACATTACCTTCACTGTGGAGTAAAGTTTGCAAATAGTGACAGTGAAAGTTACATTGTGCAGATCTTCACAGTGAAGAAAATGGGGAAATCAGAAAAACTGACAAACTGTGAAAGAAAACAAGAGCAATAAAAACATTAAAACCCAGGGAAGCCATGGCACGTGGTAAAAACAAAGAAACTAAAAGTCCACTGATGATGCTGAAACTTCAGCGAAACATGTCTGGTAAATAGAGGAAAAGATAAAATTGTGTTTTGCTCAGGGCGGGCCCCTCCAAAAACAAATCTATCTGATCGGTAGTATCCTGGACACCTGTTAGTATACATCAGTATGAAGTGTCTCCACCCTTCGCCTTTATGACGGCATGATATCTGATGTGGACATTTTGAATGAGATACCTGAATGTCTGTGGAGAAATGGCAACCCATTCTCCGAAGCCAGAGAAGGTGGTCATGTTGGACGCTAGGGTCTGGAGAGAAGTCTACGGTCTAATTCGTCCCAAAAGCGTTCCACAGGGTTCAGGTCGGTCTCAGGGCTGGCCATACATTTCAGGAGTGTTATTTTCCACAAACCATTGCATCACTGATGCAGCTTCATGACAGGATGCATCGTCATGCCGACGCAAATAATCACTGGCCATGAACTGTAGATCTACTCTATGACGTACACAATATTGTAAAATGTGTTCATATCCTTCTGTGTTAAGCGTTTTATTAGGCGCAACAGGGGGACCACTTCCCAACCACGGAAAACACCCCTATACTGTAACGCCATATTCGCACTCCACTATTGGCACAACGCATAATGACATGTAACGTTCTCCTTCCATCGGACTGCCGAAAGACATATCACCTTTCATCACTCCAAATCATTTGTTTCCAGTTATCCACTGTCCAGTGCCATCACCCTTTACACCACCTCAAGCGTCACTTCGCATTGGCTACAGAAATACCTGGCTTATGAAGAGCTGCTCTACCGTTGTACCCATTGTTTTTAAGTCCCTAATCACAGTTATAGCACTATCAGGACTGCTGGTAACATTTTGGTACTCACGAGTGATTTCCTTTGCTGACATGCCATTTTTCAACTACTTCCAGCAATGCTTGTCCCTTGTTGCCGGGTCTCGGTTTAACTATGATTGTTCCTCCGCGTTTCCACTTCACAATAAAATCACCAAAGGTCGACTCGGACAGCTTTAAAATATTTTAAGTAGCCCTTGTGGATTTGTACCTCAATTTGAAGTGACTGACAAGGGGAAGCCACGACGTTTGGAACGCGGATTTACTTCAAACTTGGTACACTCGTAGTCCTCCATTAGGACAACAAAATGTGTAAGCAGTAGCGCATACTTCTCAAGCGTTATTGAGAAAATTGCAAGATAATTTCGGTCGTCAAATATATACCTGTGCAAGACCATTTTTACCACGAAGCGGCGTCAGCCGATTGGTTAGCGTTCAAGCCCCGTAATCGCTGAATCGCTGGATCGAGTCCCGTTCGTCTTTTGTTTTATTTTCAAAACAGTCATTTCCTTTACTATTCATATTACAATTGATATAATGGGAAAAATACGAGTAATCGGATGAACATTTATTAAATTTATAATGTTATTTGACCGAGCGAGGTGGCGCAGTGGCTAGCACACTGGACTCGCGTTCGGGAGGACGACGGTTCAATCCCGCGTCCGACCATCCTGATTTAGGTTTTCCGTGATTTCCCTAAATCGCTCCAGGCAAATGCCGGGATGGTTCCGTTCAAAGGGCACGGCCGAGTTCCTTCCCCATCCTTCCCTAATCCGATGAGACCGATGACCTCGCTGTCTGGTCTCCTCCCCCAAACAATCCAATCCAATCCTACAATGTTATTTGGAAGTCTACAAATTTTTATTATCACAAATAATATAATATTCATAACTACCGACTAGTAAACGACCAAACGCATGAAGTGATACTGAAAATGTATGCTTGTCCGTGATTTGAGAAATCCCTTATACCTAGAAGGAGCCCGAAACGACTTGTTACCTCCAAGTTTTGACCAGCACATACGGCTTTCGAAAGATGTACGATTAATCGTCGCCTTCGACATTACGAGTACAAGTTGCACGATGTTATTTTTCTTAAAAACGGGGAAAACATAAAGTTAAAAGGCACCAGCTGCATTGAATAAATGCTATGTCTCCGTATACGCAATGTCTTTTGAGATTTTCCGTGGAAAAACAAACCTCGTTAACATTTTCAGAAACCTCTCTTTCAGCCGATAATTTGGAAGCAAACCATGCATAACGCAGCATTTCCTCAAATATCGGCGCTGATAATTGGTCATGCAGTATCGAGTGTATTTTAATAGCGTCTTCACGAGAAGCAATTTTTCGTTCTCTTTCGATTAAATACGAACAATTTTGATGACACGGACAAGCATACATTTTCAGTATCACTTTATGTGTTTGGTCGTTTACTAGTCGATAGTTACGAATATTATATTATTTGTGATAATTAAAATTTGTAGACTGCCAAATAACATTGTAAAATTAATAAAAGTTCATCCGATTACACGTATTTTTCCCATTATATCAATTGCAATACAAATAGTAAAAAAAAAAGACTGTGGTGAAAATAAAAAAAAAACTGACGAACGGGACTCGATCGAGCGATTACGGGGCTTGAATGCTAACCATTCGTCTGCCGCCGCGTGATGGTAAAAATGGCCACGCGTAGGTATATATTTGACGATCGAAATTATCTTGCGATTTTCTCGATAACGCTTGAGAAGTACGCGCTACTGCTTACACATTTTGTTATCCTCATGCAGTAGTACGAGTGCGCGAAATTTAGAGTAAATCCGCATACCAAACGTTGTGGCCTCCCCTTGTGAGCTTTCCTGACCGAACAATTCTGCTGTTACTGCTTCTCTTCTGACAACACAATACTCCATGACTACTTTTATCCTGTCGGGTCCGTCTCACGTGAGCAGACTTTCATATCGCAGCCAAACAAAATACGAAGGGAGGGTGATGGATGGTAGCTACGTATCAGTGACAATTTAATTTGTGTGCATGCTTCCGGAAGAGCAACACGTAATAACAGGTTCATAGTCTGTTTTGCAAACATCCATGGTAATATAGTCGATGCTCTGTGTTTTATAGAACATTATATGCTACGTTTCATTATTACTTTCCCCACAAAACGAGGGGAGAGCATCTGCGACTGTGTCTGGAGCAAAATTACATGCCGTGAGAAAATACTGAAAGATGAAACTCAGCGTAGCTATTATATGGTTGTCAGTCATACATCCGGCGACAAAAATGGAGTGCGGATGATGGATGGCAGCAACAGGTCTCGGTGACGACAGGTTGCGAGAAGCGCAGGAGAAACGGGAGACGAGTGTAATCCATCAGCCACACCACCCCGCGTGGCTCTAATTGCGAACTGTTTCACAGTAGCGGCACTGTGGACGTCCCCTTTTCGCGTAATTGTGATACTTTTCTTTTCTTGTCATCAGTCTTCGACTGGTTTAACGCCGCCCTTCTCCATTCCACTCCTAAAAATGGTTCAAATGGCTCTGAGCACTATGGGACTCAACATCTGAGGTCATCAGTCCCCTAGAACTTAGAACTACTTAAACCTAACTATCCTAAGGACATCACACACATCCATGCCCGAGGCAGGATTCGAACCTGCGACCGTAGCAGTCGCGCGGTTCCGGACTGAAGTGCCTAGAACCGCTCGGCCACCACGACCGGCCATTCCACTCCTATCCCGGCCCTCTTACCTCACAAGGCGATGTCCTCAGTGATTGGGTCGACTTTTTGAAATCGTCTATATGGAGATCTAGGCTGAAGTCTCAGTTACCACACCTACAAGCTATTCATCCTGGTGGCCCTTCGTTTGTAATTAATCGACAAAAAAAGTTTGGGTACTTTGGGTGAGCCTCTGCAGCTTTAAAGAAGAAATGTTTAACAGACTTGCTGCACGGTGTAATGAGTAAGGTACCGACTTCATTACATGCAAACTGAAGGTGGAAGTGCGGGGGAGGGAGAAAGGAAAGGGATTACTGATGTCGGCTGCATCGGGGTATTTCGCGGAATCTGTGGCGACGAGTGAAAATCTGTACCGGACTGGGGTTCGAACACAGGATCTTCTGCTTAGTAGGCACGCGCGTTTACCACTGCGCCATCCGAGACACAGTGTTACGGCACCTGCGCGGACTATCTCTGCACGCCTCACGCCCTATTAACATTCCCACCAAGCGCCACCTATCCGAAATCCCTGTACATACATGAATCAGTTTCATACATGTACTGGCTTCACATGCAAAAGATTTTGGATTCAAATCTTGTTAGGTGCTTTGAATTTTTTTATTTTTAAATATTTATTGGAATGACTTCCCTCATTATTTTTATTCTGTAATTTGGGTCAAATATATTTCTCTGCATTTGTATTCCTTAGTGACATCAGTTTCATCACCGTATTAATTTTTTAATTTGCTCTCATGTTTTCTTCCTACAATTCATTTTCGACTTGGAATCTTTGTATATAATCTTTAATAATTGTGTATTAACTTCTATTTAATCTCTTCTCTTTCATCGTCTATGTTTTTGACTACATTGTTGCATTCATTTTGAAATCGTCTATATGGAGATCTAAGCTGAAGTCACGGCCCGCGCGGTTGCCTCGTCGGAGGTTCTAGTCCTCCCTCAGGCATGGGTGTGTGTGTTGTCCTTAGCGTAAGTTAGTTTAAGTTAGATTAAGTAGTGCGTAAGCTTAGGGACCGATGACCTCAGCAGTTTGGTCCCACAACACCTTACCAAAAATTTTTAGTTTCTCATTTTGCTTGAATTACATTTTATGTACAATTTCTTTCAATTAAACCCTCATCTGCATACCTTTGTCCACAGCGCTATAGGGATTTATGTTTTAAATGTCTGTTTGACAATGCCATCCAAAAAATTCTACGTCTTGTAAAAAAATAAAAAAAATAAGAAAAATAAATTTTCACGCTACTGCACATTCAATACAAATAGAGTATTTCGTTATGTGTTTCAACCGATATGCCGACAGTTTCAAATGTTTAAATGCTATGATAGGTAAAATAAGAAGAATCAAATTCACATCCATAAAGATTCCAAGCGAAAAATGAATGATAGGAAGCTGGCCGCTGCGGCCGAGCGGTTCTAGGCTCTTCAGTCCGGAACTGCGCTGCTGCTACGTTCGCAGGTTCGAATCCTGCTTCGGGCATGGCTGTGTGTGATGTCCATAGGTTAGTTAGGTTAGCAGTTCTAAGTCTAGGGGACTGATGACCTCAGATGTAAAGTCCCATAGCGCTTAGAGCCATTTGGACCATTTTTGAATGATAGGAAGAAAAAATGAGAGCAACTGAACAAGTTAACACAGTGATTAAAATAATGTGATAAAGTATAGAAATTAAAAAATTACATTTATTCCAAGTAATGGAATAAAAATAATGACCAGAGTTATTTCGATTAAAATTTAAAAATGAATAATTCCAACGCACGTAACAAGATTCGTACCCGCAATATTTTGTATGTTAGGCTTGTTCCTTAATTGCTTCACAGCTCAACCATTCTGTTAAACATCCTTTTTATAAAGCTGTAGAACATCGCGTAAAATTCCGGATTTCTTTTTTTTTTGTCGTTTGTTCTTAAACGAGGGACCACCAGGGTGAATGGCCGCAGGGTGTGATACCCGGCACCTTAGCCTACACCACCGTGGAGACGATTTCAGAAAGTTGATCCCATTGCTGGGGACCTCTCCTAGTCAGTATAACACCTACACAGAGGACGTGCCTCCGGTCGCATCAAGTTTGCCGAGGGCATCTGGTTGCTTCTGGGCAGGGCAATTCCCCCACCTTCGCTCTCTTTCCCCTCTCCCACTTCTGCTTGTTTCTCTCTCTCAGTTCAATTGATTCTCGGATACAGTCGAGTCCATTGGGATTGGTCTTTTGTGTCCTTTCTCTCTGGGGACTATTTCTGACCTGACACACAAAAGATCAAGCGACCGACGACCTCGTAGTATGGTCCCTTTAACCCCATCAATCCATCCATCCATAATCGACAAGCGAAATACCCTCAGATTGGAAGAAGAGTGTAATAATTCGAATCCCGAAGAGGGCAAGTTACCACAGGCGTGAGTACGACCGGACCACCAGTTTAATAAGTCAGTATTGCAAAATTAAGACACGAATTATTTGTAGAAGAACGGAAAAACTGATGGAAGACACCCTTGGGGAAGAGCAGCTTGGATTCCAGAGAAATTAGAAACATGCGAGGCAGTTTTGGTACTATGACTAATCTTACAAGACGAGTTGAATAAAGGCAAACCAACATTTATGGCAATTGTAGATTTGGAGGCTTTTGAAAATTTTAACTAGACTGTGCTCTTTCGAATTTTAATTGTGGGGCCGGTGAGGCGTAGGAAGTGAAATATTATTTACTACTTGTACAGAAACCAGACTGCAGTTATAGGTGTCGGAGGACATGAAAGGGAAGCAGTCACTGAGAAGGGAGTGACAAGAGGATTGTAGTTTAACCCCAATGTTCTTCAGTCCGTACACGGAGCGAGCAGCGAGGGAAACTAAGTACACATTGGGAAAGAAATTGGGATATAGAGGGATGTTCAGTGCGAGTCGCCGGCTTTGACCAGTGACATAGGAAACATGCGACAAACGCTGTAAACAATATGGCGGCTATAACGTGATGTGATTGGCGATTTTTTCAACTGGACTAAGCTACACGTCAGTCTGTCATCACAACAGATTTTTGTAGCATCATATTCGTTTTCTTCGCCAGCTCACAACCAAATTGTCACCGTTCAACCTAACTAGATCTCGGGCACAGCTACAGATCATTCTGTTACCCAACCAGTTTTCTTTTTTAATGTCACATTCGTTGGCTTCGCCTACTTACAACAAAACTGTTACGTTCCAATCCAATCTACACCTCGGGCAAAGCAACGCATTTTGGAGTGAGTCCTAGTTATCAACATTGTAAGCAGATTCAAAAGGATGTAGCTTGCAGCAGTTATCCGTGGTGTAGAAACTTGCAGAAGATACAATACCATGGAAAGCTGCCTCGAACCACTCTTTGCTCTGAAAACCACAAAACAATTAGAGTATCTTCCAATCTCTGTCGTCCCCTAAAATTTTTACCCTATATGGATTCCCATAGTACCACGGAAATTATTGCCGGTATTTTAACTCATATCCTATCACCCTGTCCTTTTTTCTTATTAGTCTTTTCTACATATTCCTTTCCTCGCCAATACTGTGGAGAACTTCGTAAGTTCTTATCAATCTGTTTAGTCATCAGCATCCTTCTATAACAACACATACCCAACGCTTCGATTATTTTCTTTTTTGGTTACGAGTACGGAGTAAAGAAGGAAGGAAGAAAGGTTAGGGTGAAACGTTCCGTCGACGACGAAGTCATTATTGACGAAGCTCAAGCTCTGATTTCGCAAAGAAAGCTACATCTGGATGGCCGAAGGCAGATGTGAAATGGCGTTTTCCCACGCACGAGTCCACTATTTTACGACAGCGTTACCTCGCAGTTGAATAAAAGAAGCACAGCTGTTAGAAATGCTGTTCCGTTCAGAGTCTCCAAAATAACTCCATTGGATCAATGTTCTACTTTAGAAATATACTGAGCTTCCATTGCATTTATTATGATTATGGTTTTTTTTATGTACTGTTATATTGGGCCTTATGACAGCATATTGCAGTGTCCGTGGCAAGAATCGCAAGTATGCTAACTGAATCTAAAGTTTCTGCATCTGGTAGAAGTCCTCGTTATTATGAAACACTTTTGTCCAGCGGGATTACCGATCTCCTGAATGGATCTCTAATGCAGTTTCCTCCCACTACTTCTGTATTCTCATGCTGCTGACCACGATCGGTAGATGTGATTTCAGAAGCAATTCCCATACACCTACTTCATCGCAGTATAAAGCGGATTACTCATGCTGGCAATCGTTCGGTCCCTACCCATGAATGCTGTCTTTGTGGGAGAGGTATAGGTTATGTTCCTTCTTTGGGAAGAGATCTTAAAAGCATTCCTCATATACCTACGGTACGAAAGGCTAAACTCTCGTGATGTATACTAGAAGAGAAACCATATTGGATATTTAAAAACAAAACAAAAATCTGATTGGTACAAACTTAGAAGGGAAAAGAAGCAGAGTTATAAGGCGATACAGAATCTTGACAGATATGAGAGAGGCAAGAAGTATTCTACCAAACCTTAAGAAAACGCAAAGTTCAGCTGCAACCTGCCTTCTGACAGATTTATATGTAATAATAATAATAGTAATAAAAATAACAAGTTACTCTTCCATTGACTATTTGTACAATGAAGAGAGAAAAAATTTTGTAAAGAGGTACACAATTAGGCCCGTAGAACTGAGATAGTATCATAGGGAAACAAATGCAAGTATCTTAAATACGCATAAACAAACAAAAACAAACACCGTCCGAACAGGCCTTGAAGGCCCAAAGGTACCGACCGGCCGCCGTGTCATACTCACCCCTTAGGTGTCACCGGATGCCGATCCGGGGAAAGGGGAGGGAGGAGCATGTGGTCAGCACACCACTCTCCCAACCTTTGTCAGTTTTCGTTACCGGTGCCGCTACTTCTCGGTCAATTAGCTCCTCAATTTGCCTCACAAGGGCTGAGTGCATCCCGCTTGCAAACAGCTCTCGGCATCCCGAACGGTGACCCATCCAAGTCATGGCCAATCCCGACAACGCTTAATTTTGGTGGTCTGATGGGAACCGGTGTTACCACTGCTACAAGCCGTTGGATTTAAATATGCAGAAGGGCAATGAAAACTCTTACGTTCTAATCATTTCACACATCTCAACACTTCTGGAGTCTTACATAAACCCGCATCAGTCCAAAATCTTTCGAGACCGAAGTAATAAAAAAACAGATGAAAG
Organism: Schistocerca serialis cubense; assembly: GCF_023864345.2. NCBI lineage: Eukaryota > Metazoa > Arthropoda > Insecta > Orthoptera > Acrididae > Schistocerca > Schistocerca serialis. The sequence goes on along the minus strand of NW_026048515.1, from coordinate 980,123 downwards.
TTAAGATGGTAGTTTTAATGCTTCAGGTATTCTATAAAGTCTCCCCCCCCCTCAAAAAAATGTTCAAATGTGTGTGAAATCTTATGGGAGTTAACTGCTAAGGTCATCAGTCCCTAAGCCTGCACACTACTTAACCTAAATTATCCTAAGGACAAACACACACACCCATGCCCGAAAGAGGACTCGAACCTCCGCCGGGACCAGCTGCACAGTCCATGACTGCAGCGCCTCAGATCGCTCGGCTAATCCCGCCCCCCCCCCCACCTCCTCCCTCCCCCCCTCCCTAGCTTGAGTACAACGCATAAAACATCCATGTGAAACTGTCAGGAAAGTCCATCTCTGGGATGATATTCAACTCATACGTCACATTGGCACATTCTTCGGTCTTGGCGAACCATCAGAGACCCATTCTGCAGTTTGTCATTTAATGGTAGGATCATTTTGGTAACACCAAGTCTCGTCACCTGTGATGATCTTTTCCAGAAAAGAACAGAACGCATTTCGGATTTCACCCAAGACAGGCTAGGTGTCGTTATTTGCTGAGAGTGAAGGTGTGGGTGCCAACTTGCATAATTTTTTGTCTACTTGAAAACATTCTAGAGACTGCCTTGAACAATTTAAGAGATTGAGATTTTCACTCTGAAGTGGAGTGTACGCTGTTATGAAACTTCCCTGTCAGATTAAAATTGTGTGTCGGACCGAGACTTGACGACTCACGCCCCTTCCTCACAGCGTTACTTCCGCCAGTACCTCGTCTCCTACTTTTCAAACTCCACAGAAGCTCTTCTTTGAACCTAGCCTTCTGGCAGAAGTAAAGCTGTGAGTCGTGCTTGGGTAGCTCAGATGGTATAGCACTTGCCCGCAAAAGGCAAAGGTCCCGAGTTCGAGTTTCGGTCCGGCACACAGTTTTAATCCGCCAGGAAAGTTTTATAACAGCGTACACTCCGCTGCAGAGTGAAAATCTCATTCTGGAAACATACCCGAGGCTGTGGCTAAGCCATGTCTCCGGAATATCCTTTCTTCCAGGAGTGCTAGTTCTGCTAGGTTCGCAGAAGAGCTTCTGTGAAGTTTGGAAAGTAAGAGACGAGGTACTGGCGGAAGTAAAGCTGTGAGGACGGCGCGTGTGTCGTGCTTGGGTAGCTCAGGTGGTAGAGCACTTGCCCGCGATAGACATAGGTCCCGAGTTCGAGTCTCGGTCGGGCACACAGTTTTAATCTGCCATGAAAGTTTCATAACAGCGTACGCTCCGCTGCAGAGTGAAAAATCTCATTCTGGAAACATCCCCCAGGCTGTGGCTAAGCCATGTCTCCGCAATATCCTTTCTTCCAGGAGTGCTACTTCTGCTAGGTTCGCAGAAGAGCTTCTGTGAAGTTTGGAAAGTAGGAGACGAGGTATTGGCGGAATTGAAGCTGTGAGGACGGGGCATGAGTCGTGCTTGGGTAGGTCAGATGGTAGAGCACTTGTCCGTGATAGACAAAGGTCCCGAGTTCGAGTCTCGGTCCGGCACATAGTTGTAATCTGCCAGGAAAGTTTCAGTTTAAGAGATGTTCAGTTCGTCGCTCCATTGCGATGTGTGACACAACATCACTGACATGCTAGGTTCGTACGTCCACTACTTAACACTACCTGCTCACAACTGACTGGTCGAATGCACTTCTGTTGTTTACAATTGTTAGGTCCGGTTGCCAAGATGTTTGTACACCTGGAATAAGGTTAGTGTCGGAACTTTTTTGGACGGACGGTGTATACTCATAAATCTACAACACACGCTTAGCGTCAGTTACACAATCGTTAGTGTTCTTCCAGAGGCAAGCAGAGTACCCTACTGCACTGAAATAAACAAAACAGAGAAACAGCAGCAGAAATATATTTTTTTCAAGTTGTAGTAACTATGTCTCACATATTATATATCAGTGGCAGGCCCTTGTCAGTGAGAATAGTTGGTACATTCTTTGGCGAATATGATGTTTCTGATGTCACAATAGCACCCAGAGTTAAAGGGAAAACTTTGTATTCAAAATCCCGATATGCCAGAATTTGTAAACTTGCTAATGGTGGCAGGGGAGGATTAAACAGAATTGTCAACGCTATTACAACTCTGGCAACAAAAGCGCCCTCGGCTAGGAGACAGGTATTTCACAAACTATCCAAGATATCGAGGTAGTCTTGACGAGCGACGATAGCCCAAGATACGAGTATTTACCTGTATGGTTAATAACCTTGGGTTCATAATTGATCGAATATTTAAGAAATCATTTGTTTTGAAGTATTTCCTTCTGTTTCTTTAGGGAGGAATGGACAGTCACTGGAAAGAGGAAGGCAATGAGACAGACATGCCAGTAATTGAGAACTACGCCGGATATGAAGCCGACATTTACCGGCACGATGATGTTGTACTTCCTTCGCTCGTAAACATTACATAAGGGAGCGGAAGTATGTCGATATTACGTTTAGAACATTTTCCAACTATTTGTGAAAAAAGAGAGCTATCGAAAAGTGTTTAGGAAATTACAAAGCTGCAGATTAAAACTGTAACACCACGAAAGCGACAAGTAACAAACGGCAGATTGGCACAAAGTGCATTACACGCTCGGATATACAAATGATTTGAGTTCAGCGCAACCGCACAAAGCAAATGGCAGTGAGGCCATCTACATTCTGCTCACAAGGAAGCATACGTAGCGGGTATCTCATTCAAAAATGGCAACTGAATGTACGTTCAGTCCGCCCCTGGTAGCTGAGTGGTCAGCACGACAGAATGTCAATCCTAAATGCCCAGGTTCAATTCCCGGCTGGGTCGGAGATTTTCTCCACTCAGTGACTGGGTGTTGTGTTGTTCCAATCATCATCATTTCATCCCTAAATCGCCGAAGAGGCGTCAAATCGAAAGACTTGCACCCGGCGAACGGTCTACCCCACGGGAGGCCCTAGTCACACGATATTCACATTCGATGTCCGTCCTTTTATGAAAATATAGCGTATGTCTCGCGTAAGAAGGAGTAGCATCAGACTTTTTGAGGATACTGCAATTATCTACATGGTTACTCCGTGACGATTTTACAAACTTCCAGCGATGGTGGAGAGGGGTACATGCATCAAGAGACCGCAAAAATTTGTGACATCTGACTGTGGAATACATGTATCGGTACTGTTATTGCGAACACTGTAGGGTGCGGAATTACTAACGCGATAGAATGAAACAAAACAAGTAAATTTCCAGTAAACATGGGTTCCGTTGTTCGTGCCTTAAGAGCTATGAGCACTTGCTCATCTTCGCTAATCTGCTAATCCCTTCTACTGAACAAGTGCCCATAACTCTTAAGGTATACATTTTAAGAGCCATTTTTACAGGACATTTTTTTTTTTGTTTTGGTCTATCCTTCCTCCTCCAAAAATGTGGAAACCAAAGAACTTGCAGTAGGAAAGATGTGTTTCACAGGAGCGAAGTGCTCATAGATCTTAAGCTACATATGTTTTAGATCCCATGTTTACTAGACATTCTTTTCTTGTTTTAGTCCATACTACCACCTCTGAAAGTTGCCTACCCTACAATCTAAGCATCGTCAGTACCGGTGCATGTATTCCACTTTCTGAGATATCAGAACGATTTTTGCTTATAACTTTCGAATCGGTCGTTTCCGGACCAGGGTCATACGCCTAATTTTGATACATGTACCTTTCTCCATTATTTCTGAAAGTTTGAAACAGCATCATGGGATCACCCTGTATAAGGAATTACTGTGTGAAAAAGATGCACAAATACTCTCAATCGGGTTATCCTATGGTTGCAGTATCAATGAGTCACAGATGGAATCAGTCATCTACACAGATACCTGTCTGTAACAATTTGTGTCGAAATTAAATGCTAACATAGGCTCAGTCGTAGGTAAAGAAGTTGCCACACTTTAGTTCGTTAATAGAATACCAGCGAACTGCATTCAATCTGCAAATGACATTGTTTACAAAACACTCGTGCAACCCATCCTAGAATACTATTAAAGTCTGTGGGACTCGTACCAAACAGGACAAACAGGGGATATTGAATATTCACAGAAAAGGGAACTACGAATGGTCAGAGATTTGTCTGACTCAGAGTGACACAGAAATACTGAAAAACTTGTACTGGCAGGTTTGAAAGAAACAGTATAAAGTGAAAAATCTAGAAATGTACTACAAATTCCTGGGTATTGCTCCTGTAGATACTGCGAAGACAACATTAAACTACACAGAGCCTCTTAAGCAGTCATTCTTTCTGTGCACCTTACGCGAATGGAACTGGAACGAACGAAATGGAAAGCTAATACGTGGCACGACTTCACAGTGGTTTCGAGTGGATGGATGCATCTACATCTACATCTACATGATTACTCTGCAAATTAAAAAAAAAAAAAAAAATGGCTCTGAGCACTATGGGACTTAACATCTGTGGTCATCAGTCCCCTAGAACTTAGAACTACTTAAACCTAACTAACCTAAGGACATCACACACATCCATGCCCGAGGCAGGATTCGAACCTGCGACCGTAGCGGTCACGCGATTCCAGACTGAAGCGCCTAGAACCACACGGCTGCAAATTACAATTAAGTGCCTGGAAGGGCGAACGACCTTAGAGCTACTTCTCTACCGTTCCACTCTCGAACAGCGAGCGAGAAAAGCGAACATTTAAATCTTTGCTTACGAGCTCTGATTTCTCTTATTTTATTATGATGATAATTTCTCTCTATGTAGCTGGCGCCAATAAGAAATTATCATCCTCCGAGAAGAAAGTGACTGATTGAAATTCCACAAGAAGATTCTGCAGCAAATTAAAACACCTTTATTCTAATGATTGCCACTCCAATTCGTGTATCATATCCGTGGCACTCTCTTCCATATTTCGCGATAATACAAAACGAACTGTCCTTTTTTGAACTGTTTCGATGTCCTTTCGTCAGTCCTATCTGATGAGGATCCCAAACCGCACAGCAAACTTCAGATGGGGGCGCACAGGTGTAGAGTAGTTTACTCTACGCTTTAGCAGAACTGTTGCATTTTCTTAAGTGTTCTGACAACAAATCGCAATCTTTGGTTTGCTTTACCCACAACATTATCTATTTTATCGTTCTAACTTACGTTATTCGTAGTTTAGTCGAGTTTACAGCCTTTAAATCTGTGTGATTTATCGTGCAACCGAAATTTAGCGGATTCCTTTTAGTGCTCATGCGAATGACTTCACATTTTCATTTTAGAGTCAATTTTCTGTTTTGCACCTTACAGTTACCTTGTCTAAATCATTTTGCAATTCATTTTGGTCATCTGATGACATTACATGACGGTAAATGACAACATCAGTCAGCAGCAATCTAAGAGAGCTGCTCAGATTGTCTTCTAAATTGTTTCTGTAGATTAAGAACAAGGTTATAAATCCGGACAAACTCTGTATAGATTATAGTTTGCGTAAATTTATTGTTACTCGTTACTAAAATATTGCAGATATCACATGCGTATAACTCGTACATGACGGGTTAAAATGAATGTTTATCACCAAAAATGCTCTGGTGTGAACTAATGCTCAACAAAGTTTGTTGGTGAAGCTCTGTAATGCTCTGTATTTTGTATGCTTCTACATATTTAATCGCTTCATCTACTTTTTTTGCAAATCACCCTGTTCTTGAAATTTTCATTGTTCAGTCACATCCCCAGGTACCAAGAATGACTGTGAAAGAAAAGGCATGCATGCTTTCTATGTGTGTTTGTGTAACATTCATACATCAATATCGCTAGTCATCACAAGTTTAGAGTGGTTATTACTGCATTCAAAATCAAAGACGCACATTTTATTGAAATGTAGTACTACCGAATGAATTACTTTGTACAAAATATTATGGAGCTACAGGCCAAAAATATTAATGAAAGTTTAAAATAGTTGTTCCAGAGCTAATACCAGATATAATTTTTATCTCGTGCTTCTGGGTTCTGAAACTCCTATCACCATACGTCTATTTTTGTCTACAAAATGAATCGATAATTAATTAGTGATATGCAAAACTGAATTAATCTCATCATAATCATAATAATGTTTGCTGAAAAATGTATATGAGCTAAGACTCATCAGCAAGTCTAGGACATGGGTTTTCCAGTTCAGCCTTCTGACCTCAAACATGTAGCCTATGAGCTTATTTTATTTCGGTATTAATGTAGACTACAGAACAGGTTCTTTTATACCATAAATAGAGCTGAAATGTGTGTAATTAGTCTTATCAAAATTTAACAACAAACGTTACGAGTCTCATTTTCCAAATAGTACAAATTTTTATTTTATTCGCAAATAGAGAACACTGCCGTGAACACAAGTAACGAAACTGTTGTCCTAGTTTTCGAATATTTTGGTTTAAAATAATTGGTGTGAAACAAAATCAAATAATAAAATTACGTGGCATGCATGTATAACATCATGAATCTTTAACGCTTTTACACATCTGTATTAAAATTTCCCATTAGCAAAGGTATCCTGCTAGATCATTTTGTGAACTATGTAACGAGTGAGAAGAAAATTTAGAACTCGATAACCATTTGATCAGTATGCCATTTAGTTCAAGGATTTATCGTTAATTTCAGCTTCATCCCAAGCTTAAGATTACCGGTATGAAACATTATTTCGTGTAACGCTTTGAAATCCGTAGTTCACTCTATCCTAGCTAGAAGTGGAGCAGAGACTGCACTGCTCTATTGCGAGATATCCGTGTCGACTCTAGCAGGGACCATTAACAGTCTACTAAGAAGAGAAGCACGAATGGTCACCGATTTAACTGGCTAGAGAGTGTAATAGGGACACTGAAAGATCTCCACTTACGGAAACTAGAAGAAAGACGCGGAATAACGGCGCAAAAACAAGATTAGACTACTACAAACAACCGTTCTTGAATCCGTGTATATTACATATCCTGTTAAAGAATTTCTCCTGTAGGGACTATGAAGCTAAATCTCATGACAATGAAGATGGAGAGCATTTTCGAAATCTCGAGTGTCTGATAAAACCGACACGGTTTGAACACCGAGTGAATTTTCTACAAAACGCTAGCAAGCACAATAAAAATTTCTCAACGTAGTTTTCCCAGAACGGAATTTAGATGTACAAAAGTATGAAGCAGTAGGGGAATGACTTATTCTCGAATGTGCAGGCTTATAAATTAAACTTCTTCAAAATACTAAACAATTATTTACATTCAACACTTATTGCTTCTGTATATCATATACACATAAATCTTTTTTCGTTATGTAAATTCCGTAGATAGTGCTACAGACTTCTCGCTGCAAATCATGAAGAGACAGCTTTCATCCTAAAAAAAAAACATCAAATTTTACATAGGGTATGTAACACAAACTGCTTTTCTTGACCTCTCTTCTTCATAATACTGTACACCTCATCTAGGTACGATCCGAGTAGCTTGTATAATATCCACATACTAATGTTACTTGTAATATCAGCATATTAATGAGTGGTATAACTTTTATTTTCGTATGTGTTTATGAAATGAAATGATAGGAACGGGATGTATCTGTATTTGCAGAACAGTGTTCTTGTCATCCTCGTCCGAAGTCGTTTTACACCACACAAAACGTTTTTGCTACTGTCAGGGAGTCCGTAATTTTATTACAAATATGGAAATACTAATGTTTAAACAATAATAGTGATGACTCAAAACTAGAATTATATACTTTTATTTTTGCATTTCTAACCTGTGTATTTCACCTTAATTACTACTTCATAGCGTCGGTAGATCATTTAGCAGTTTTTGGGGCAGCCTGTCGTCTGAAACTACATGTAGCTTTGGCGACAGCTAGCCAAATAAAACACGAATAATTTGCACATCAAACGAAATAACAATTAATGCTAAAATAATTGCAACAATACAGTAATTACAACAATAAATACCCGTAGTGTTCTCGACTAATTTCTGATCATCGCTGTCATTTTTCAACGAATTAATGTTTTCAGGTATAAAATAAAAATTAAGAACTTACTGATGATGGCACAGACGTTCTGAACGTGTAAGGACAAAGAAATCGAGTAGATTTTTTGTTTGTTTTTGTTGCAGAAGTGGAAGGCGCTCCCGTAATCTCTTTATGCTACCCGGCTACTTCCATCATAGCAAACCAAAACTGAAACTCTACCTTCTGCAAAGCACAGCGTATTTTCATACTTTCGGTTACTCATACATGTTTCGGCACCTATGCGACACAGTCCCTGGGTATCCACTTCTTTGTTTTTGAATGTGTGCATTATAGGCGTTACTGACTGGTACACTTTAGGTCTAAATAAGCATATGCACCTCTGCTGTCTTAACAAATGCCGTTAACGTCTTGGCATGTAGGGTTACAGTGTAGGATGTGATAGCTTTTTTTACTAATTTTTGTCGTGAACTGTTATGTTTATTTGTTTTCACTTGTCAAAGTATCCTTCCCTGCCGCCTCCTATGCATTTTCTGCGAAAAATGACAAAAAATAGCTTTCACAATACAAAATAAAAGAACATACCAGCAGAAGATATGACAAAACACGTCTTTTACCAACAAACATACAAGTCGATGTGACAAAAAGGTGAAATATTTATGCAGGGAGAGTTCGAAAAAAAGTTAATTTATGTATGCTATCACCATTCGCGGTTCAGCGAGAAGTAATTAATTACAAAGAACGTGCTGTACTGTGAACTATATGCGTGGCATATGATGTATAAGAACGCAACTGGCCATTTGCGCACAAGATGAGTTGCGCGTTAGTTAGTTCTGCGCAGGCCGCCAGATAGCGTTGATTGTCGGCCAATGGGGCTCAGGCGAAGTTTCTGGAGTTCGCCGTTGCAGCGGCCGGCCGTCGTGGCGCTACAGTCGCCTACAGGCAATGTATATAACGTTCGCCAGCGGCGCGTCAGTCATAGTTTGTTGTTAGCTAGCGCTCGTTGAAGAGGCTTCGAGGCATTAATTGCAAATTCTGTTAACCATGTCATTTAGGAGCTTGCGATTAAGCTTCCTGGGGGTGGCGGTATGCGCCCTGCTGCTGCCCCTCGCGGCATCTGGGGCGGCGGGTGGCGAACGGCAGGAACGAGACATGAGCGGCTTCTTCGGACACGACTTCTGGAAACAGTTCGAGCGAGGGTAAGTGTCACATTCATAAATTTATAAACTAATTCGTAACAACTAAATGCTAGAATTTCAGTGCGTTGCTGTCTATATATAAGGTTAACAGTCTGCTACTGTAGCCAACTCTTTACCCTTCGTCGAAATTTAATCGTTATCTGCGATTTTTGCAGATCGTTTTTTTTTTTCAGTAAGACAGAAATTTTTAACCTCTGAAGTATGTAAAACTAAAAAGAAAAATTAATTTTCTGGAAAAATTGAAGTATATTATCATCTGCAATGCATTTAGCAATAAACAAGTTCAAGTTAGTGTATTGTTGACAAGTTTGCGCATTACTTCAATGGTTGACTAATTTCTTATCTGTGCTTGCAGCAAAGCTCATATTTTCGAACATTTTTCACTCATATGTGATGGTGTTTCATCTTTGTAATTTCTGAGAAAAGACAACAAACAACTCGTTACAGTCTACAGCGCAAAAGGGTAGAACTTGGTACAGAATGAAAAGAGTGGAACTTTGTTTAGAATGATTTTGGCGCTGTATTTATGTACAAGTTCGATAGTGGTTGTCGTCTTCGTACTCTGAACACAAGTAAAAATAAATTCTATAAATGTTCCACGAGTCGCTTCTCTCATTCTGCCGTAGATAAATGTATTTAACAGTGCACTGCGTAAACGAAGACAACTTGGATAGCTACATACACGTTTTCGATATACCAAAAGGTAACCGGGCTAACCGATCAAAAATGTTACATTGCCGATTCTCGTAAACATTTTCACATGTCATTAGTTTCTTTGTCCCCACATCCGTAGTTTCCATCGCATATGCTTCCTCCGAATTGTGTTTTTAAATTTTCAGATTTCAGTTTTACCGTAATTTGGTTTACGTGAACAATTCATGTCTAAATCTCGTAAATGAAAACAATGAAATAATTAGTTCGGCTGTGAAAATGTGATTGTATACAGTTATCGCCGTGCCTACAGTCACACCTCAGATCCGAGTAACTGCAATTAGCGAGGGTGAAGGGGAATGTTGAAGCTGTTCCCGGCCACGCTATTGAAAAGCGAAAATCACAACAATAGCATGCAGTTGTGAATTGAAGTCACCAGCGCAGTCCTTTTAAAATAATACGAGTCTGTAACCATGAAATACAATCATGGCAGGGTTTGATGCGTATTAAATGAGATAAGGAGAAGGGAATATTTCGCCAAGCCATGGTTTCAGTACTGCGTGACATCGTAACATCGCAGGGACCACAGGACGAGCAGAGTACAGGTTTCTCAGCCGCCGACTTCGTTGAAAGCGACTATAAAGCTGATACTCGAATTACAGGGAAAAGAATTCACAATGGATCGGTTGTATGCACAAGAGCTGTTTGAATATCAGATACTTCGTGGGTATTTGGGGGTATGGCTGTGCTCGTTCATGAAATGTAGTAAGCAGTACGTAGTATAGGTCATGTCGACGCTGTGTTTCTTTTGGCTTTTGAGAACATGCGAAATATCCAGATACCCGACTGGATTGAAGACTTCCTGTCAAATAAACATCGTGTTTTTCTGAAACGGCGAGGCTTCCTAAGAATCAAAGGTAGCATCCAACGTGCCTAAAAGTAGTGTGATAGGACTACTGCTGTTCACGATATAGCAAATGGCTAGGAGTATAACTTAGTAGCCATGTGAGGTCGTTCACAAACGAAGCGGTTGGCTACAGGGAGGTGACATCGTTAGAAAGTGTCGAAATACAAAGATGATCAGCACCTACTGCAAAGATTGACAGCTCACTCCAAGCATTTACGAACGTAATGAGATGCGTGTAAATAGGCTAAAGGATCTGATTTCAGAGTGATTCTTTCATTCTGCAGCGGAATATGCGCGGTTCTTAGAAAATTCGTGGCCACGGTTAAAATTGGAGCCGGACCGGGGCTCCAGAGCCCTAGCGCCATAGGCTGATGCTAAGCAATCTTTCCGCAATTTAATCTCTTCCAGAGTGCTGCAATGTGATGATGTTATTTATTGAATAAAAAGTAAAAAAGTTCATTTTCCGCTAAAGGGAAGGTGGGTGGGTTTGTGTCCATGTCCGGCACTCTGTTTAAATCAACCAGAAGGTTTCGATCCCATATCATTTTACTACGTGATCGTCGAGCAGTCACTGGAATTAGTCACAACCTTGAAGTATCTCAGAGTTTCTGTCGGAGCGATGAAGCGACAACATACTCTTTTTCTTTAAAAGTATCCGACCACCTATTAGTGCTCATTAATATAGGGTATGTGGACACTAAGCCTTTATGACAGATTGACCTCTGCTGGTGACATTTTCAGTGTGGTGTCTGAATTGTGTACGAATGGCAGCCCATTTTTCCTCAAGAGCCGAAACCAAGAAGGTACTGATGTTGGATGCCGAGGTCTTGAGTGAAGTCAACGTACTAACTCATTCCCGGGTCGGGACTCGTGCAGGTCACTCAGTTTCAGGAATGTTATTGTCCACAAATCATTGCCTCTGTCATGTTGATACATACAGTCAGCGTTTCCGAACTATTCCTGTACTGTATGCTGTACAGTTCTGCAAAATGCGTTCATAGCCTTCCGCATTTAGCATTTCTTAAACGCAATAGGGGATCACTCCCAAACACGAAAAAGAGCACATTCCATAACACCACCTCCTTTGTTCTTCACTGCTGGCACTACACATGATGGCAGCTAATGTTCTTCAGGGATTCGCCAAACCCAAACCCTTCAATTGGACTGGCACAGGGTTCAACATATAACATGATTCATCATTCCAAATCGCTCTTTTCCACTCATTCACTGCCCGCTAGCGGCACTCTTTACACCACCAGAAGCATCACTTAGCAGCACTGACCACATAAATGTGTGGCTAATGAGGAGATGCTCCATCTTTGTACCTCAGTCTTTTTAAGTGCGTATGTACAGTCATTGTGCTAGCTGGGCTGCTGATAGCTCTCTGGAACTCAACGAGTGATTCCTTCTGCTGATTTCATGCGATTCTTTTACAACGATCCTTCGCAGCACTTGATGGTCCCTGTCCGTCATTTCATAAGTTCTGCTATTCTTGATTTAGCTGTGTTTGTTGCTTCACATCGTCACTTCAGTCACATCACCAGCAGTCGACTTGGGCATATTTAGCAGAGTTGGAACATCACCGCTGGAGTTGTTACCCAAGTGATATCCAATGACTAGTCCAAGTTCTAAGTCACTGATCTCTCCTGATCGACCCATTGTGCTGTTGATGCTTCTCTACCGCAACGTAATACTTCCCACCTCGTTTCATACTTGCGGCCCGATCCTCAAGACACGTAGAGATCTATTCTACAATACGTAGCGGTGTTCACATACTTTTGATCAGATACTATAAATCTAGCCTTGAATAGAGACAGATGCCAGATGTAAATTTTTTTGGACAGATACTTTGGATGTGCCACTGGCTCGCGAAAGAGAATGCTTAACAAATCCCACATCCGATCCATTCCAGAGTGTTGTTAGTCATTTGGGTCGTATTAACGAAAGAGGTAAAACTGATTCAAAGAAGAGCCACACAGAAATGTACAGCAAACTTTAGTACAAAAATTTACAAGAAAGAAGTTGTGCATTGCGCAAAACTTACTCACTTTAATTCAGAGAGGCCACGTTCCGACGACGACACTAAGGTAGATAAATTCTACACGTAGATGAGTTGTGGGGAGTTGATATCGTGCCACGTACCGTTCGGTGACTTTAGGTGTTCAGATGTAGTTGTAGAAGAATATTAATTTTGTTGCCCATTTTAAATTGACGTTGGTATGTAGGGCTCATAGCAAATAAAGTTAACAGGGGACATTGGATTATACCAAGAAGGTCACATGTTTTTGACTTATGTGTCACTGTTGATGGAAATGTTGAAAAATCGGAATTGGCTCTGTCATCCCGTGAAGACCTCCAAAAAAGTTTATAAATTGGAAATTTGTGGTAAGGACTTATGGGACCAAACTGCTGAGGCCATCGGTCCCTAAGCTTACACACTACTTAGTCTAGCTTAAACTAACTTACGCTAAGGACGACACACACACCCATGCCCGAGGGAGGACTCGAACCTCCGACGGGGGAAGCCCAAAGTTTATAAAACCAATATCAAGGCAAGAAAACAGGAACATAATTTGGTCCCCTATGTACCACTTCTGTAATGATCGTGAAGACGAAGTAAGACCAATTACCCAGTCAAGCCGCGATGTTCATTTATTTCATTTTTGTTTATTTATCTTTATTCATCCAAGAATCATCTCAGAATGATGTAGGTCAAAATATACAACACACAGCATATATTACATGTTTTTTGAGGATACTATAGGTAACCTATGAGGATAAGACATGTGATTCCTGACCCATTTCGTCAAAGCACCGGGACAGCAGGGTCTCATTCCTTATGTCTGACCGAGCGAGGTGGCGCAGTGGTTAGCACACTGGACTCGCATTCGGGAGGACGACGGTTCTATCCCGTCTCCGGCCATTCTGATTTAGGTTTTCCGTGATTTCCCTAAATCGTTTCAGGCAAATGCCGGGATGGTTCCTTTGAAAGGGCACGGCCGATTTCCTTCCCAATCCTTCCCTAACCCGAGCTTGCGCTCCGTCTCTAATGACCTCGTTGTCGACGGGACGTTAAACACCACCTTATGTCTGCGTGTAGTGGCACGAAAAGGAGGTTTTAGGAGACTTCGCAGTATTGATGGCATGTTGATGATTATGACTAAGACAGTGAGGGATAGTGATGTTGGTGGAGTAACTCGTACCTCCTCCACTAACTGGGAGGGGATCAATGGTTCAAATGGCTCTGAGCACTATGGGACTTAACATCTGAGGTCATCAGTCCCCTAGAACTTAGAACTATTTAAACCTAACTAACCTAAGGACATCAAACACATCCATGCCCGAGGCAGGGTTCGAATCTGCGACCGTAGCTGTCGCGCGGTGCCAGACTGAGACGCCTAGAATCGTCCGGCCACAGCGGCCGGCGGGGATCAATGTTCCAAACAAGATGACACCACCATCTGAACTTACTACACGGGATAAAACTGATCAGACAATCCAAACTCTCACTGACATCATTAAGGGACGCTGTACAGTAGCTATATCCTCATTTTAAGGGTGCACTTTGAAAAACATAAGGCTCAGGGAACTGTAACAATGTTCATCTTGTAGGTGATCTAACTCAATATTATAGAAATTAATAAAGTTCCTATCCTGTCTTTATATCCTCTCTTTGAAAAAACAAGTACAAGCTCTCTCGGGCACTCTGGGATGCACTCTGTGTGAGGCATCTCTGTGTATCTGAGTGACCTTGACAATGTATGCCTCTTTTGCACATAACGTATTAGTATAAATAATGTGTTGGTCACAGGATTATTTGCTCCTTCAAATCACTGCAAAAAATAGCTAGACAAATTAGAAAATAAATAATAATTGAAAATATTTTAAGTGTCATAATAGGAAACTGACTAGTTCTAACAAGGGAACCTCCCCATCGCACCCCCCTCAGATTTAGTTACAAGTTGGCACGGTGGATAGGCCTTGAAAAACTGAACACAGATCAATGGAGAAAACAGGAAGAAGTTGTGTGGAACTATGAAAAAAGTAAGTAAAATATACAAACTGAGTAGTCCATGCGCAACGTTGGCAACATCTAGGAGACTGTCAGCTTGCGAGCGCCATGGTCCCGTGGTTAGCGTGAGCAACTGCGGAACCAGAGGTGTTTGGTTCAAATCTTCTCTCGAGTGACAAGTTTAATTTTTTATTTTCAGGCAATTATTTAAGTACAGACACTCACACATAATCAACTTCGCTCTCCAAAATTCCAGGACATGTTTAGATTTGCTTGGACATATGCAGGATTTGACGGTCTACACACGGAAACATTTGAAAACGTGAAAAACATATGTTTTGACAGAACACAGGGAAAACTGTGCGACTGTGAAACTGTTGCATTCATTTGTTGCAGTTTATGTGACAAACTCTTATGTTTTCATCACGTTTTTGGGAGTGATTATCACATCCACAAGAAAACCTAAATCGGGCAAGGTAGAAGAATCTTTTTACCCATTCGCCAAGTGTGCAAGTTAGGTGGGTCAACAACATATTCCTGTCATGTGACGCACATGCCGTCACCAGTGTCGTATAGAATATATCAGACGTGTTTTTCTGTGGAGGAATCGGCTGACCTATGACCTAGCGATCAAATGTTTTCGGTTCCTATTGGAGATGCACGTCCTTTCGTCTACTAATCGCACGGTTTTGCGGTGCGGTCGCAAAACACAGACACTAAACTTATTACAGTGAGCAGAGACGTCAATGAATGAACGGACAGATTGTAACTTTGCGAAAATAAAAAAAGTAAAATTTTCACTCGAGGGAGGATTCGAACGAAGGACCTCTTGTTCTGCAGCTGCTCACTCTAACCATCGGACCACGGCGCACCTCAGCTCACATTATCCTTGATGTTGCCTATCTTGCACATGGACTACTCAGTTTGTATATTTTGCTTATTTTTTTCATAGTTGCACACAACTTCTTCCGGTTTTCTCGTTTGATCTGTGTTCAGTTTTTCAAGGCCTATCCACTGCGTCAATTTATAACTAAATCTGAGGGGGTGCGATGGGGAGGTTCCCTTGTAAGTGCCAATAAGAAAGTTTTTGTTCAGACCGCCATTAACACAAAACACTGTATTTGGGATAGTACAAGTACAGAAATACAACAGAGATATTTTAGCTAGTAGAACTGTAATTAACAGAATCAGTTTCTCATTTCTTTTACATTAATGAAAAAATCTCTTAATTACACAACTCCATTTTCGGATCGGGTGTTGCAAAGTTTTAAAGTAAACTCCACGTGCCTGGAGGAAGAAATGGCATCATTATAAACAGGTCTTTCTGTTTAGCAACCTTACGGTGTAGCTAGCATACACCTGCCATGGTCTTTCCTCTTTCGAATACGTTAACATTATCCATTCTTCTGTTTCAGGATAAGAATTTTTAATAGTTATTTGAGATGAGTGACTGAGACACTTTGACTATACTGCGTTTGGAGGTCTTACACGCCTGCATTGACTACAAAGTGTTTCAGCAACATCTTTAAAATCAAAGAAGTCAGCTGTATGCACTACAATGGCATTTGGAACTCCTGAGACAAGCCGTACTTGGAAAAACATTCTAACAATGAATGCTTGAAATATTTTTCTCCATAATTTGACGCCTGGGACAAGTCTTAAGGACATGCAACAGAGTACCGAGAACACAATAACACTGTAAACGCGTTTTTGGAAAAAAGTCACGTAGAATGTTTTCTATTTCCACTCTTCAAGTGTCCACCAAATCTGTCGTGATCCGAAACACCTGCATCGTACGGATAGATTAAGCTACCACGTCAGGCATCAATTACAACACCGATGATCGTGAGGACATGGTCATCAGATCGTTTTCAACAGCACTTCGAACCCGCTTGACCATTCCCATGGATCACTTCGGCCACTGTGTGTGGACACATTAGACATGAGAAACAAAAATGCCCCTGAGCCTGGTAATACTACTCCACTGAAACTGAAATACTTGCTGCCTCACAGCGTTGTCTTTCTCAAGAATGTTTATAAAACCTGTCTTCAGACCTTTTCAGTGCGCACTGTGGTGTTAATGCAGTCTTCCTTCCTGCGCCCAATACGCGATTGGAACGGAAGCAACCCTGACTCGTGTTACGATCCTAAGTATCCTCCGCCATGCACTTCAAAGTGGTTTGCAGCGTGCGTATGCAGATGTTGACGAAACTTAATTCTCTAACATTATCCACAAAGCAGTCCTCAACTGCAGGCCTAACAGCAGAAGGGCTCTGAATGTCCCATAGAATGATGAGAAGAAAACTTTAATATTAGAGTGTAATACTCGTCCCAGGTTTATAACATATCACGATGACGATTCCCTGTTAGTGATACAGAAACGGAAAAACGACACGGTTATAAGGCTAGACAAATTTGAGAAACCTCGTAGCCGCGATACAAGGCGAACGGACTTTAATCCAGATCTCGGGATTTGGTTCACCTTCGCGTAAAAATTAACGTAGTCTAAAGACTTTTGGGTCCCATTTGTTGGGTATTTACACAACCTTGAGAGCGCGCGCACACACACACACACACACACACACACACACACACACTCACGACACATGCGGCCAGGAAGCGCAATAAAAGGGTCGTTATGAGTTAGTACAATGTGCGAGAAGCTACCGATGTATTGTCCAAAAGCTAAAAGATCTCCAGCGTTGCGGCACTTAACGCTATTGTGTCAATTTTTGCTTCATCTGTGAGCAAGGGCTCCAGTTTTTACACCGGGGTATATGTTTTTTTTTTCCGGAACCGGTTGTTGCAACATGTGGGTTTGACAAGCGTAGAGCACAATAGGGCAGAGAGAGCGTAGTGGCAGGTCGGCGGATGTGTCGATTACAGCTATCACGCTGCGGAAGTAGCGCACGGGGATCGCGCCCACCGAACTGCCCGCTGATCCGCGGGCGGCGAATGATAAGCTCCATACGGACGTCCGAGTGTGTCCAGTGATAGTGACGACGATCGATACTCAGCCCCCTGTCGCTCTGTGACAAAAGTACTGCGCCGCAGAGGCTGACATAGCTGACTCGTAATGAAGCCATGTAAAGCTCGACCAGAGATTGAAGCCTCGCTGTTACTGTTTCTGAAACCACTGCTACTCGTTCAGACGAGTAATTCGACTGAAGAACATTCGTAAGTCCCATACTAAAAACCGATACTAGGAACCCTGAGAAGGCTTTCGCGAGAAATTAGGAGTATTTTTTGTAGGCTTCCTTCCGGCTGAATTTTTTAGTGCTTCCTATGAGTTTTTCCCGCACGTTTTCAGCATGAGACAATGCGTGCCGTCGCACTTCGTATCTGCTCGTTGCCTTGTGTTAATTCGATATAATCTCCGTCTACGGTGAGGTAGCTAGAGTCGTAGCTTAATCTTGGGTTGTACAAGTAGTGGGCTGGACATCGGCAGAACTTTATTTGGAGATCTATCCAAACATTTGCTTGACACATTTAAGTAAACCGAAATTGACTGCACTGGTGTGAATGCACTTTGACTATTGCGCTTCCGAATACTGGTGCACTATCTCAACGTCTGTGAGGCTTATTGTGAACACAGCGGTCCTTTTCTTGTGGTGTGTGTGTGTGTGTGTGTGTGTGTGTGTGTGTGTGTGTGTGTGTGTGTGTGTGTGCGACAGTTGTTTGAAGTGTCTGTTTGAGTGTAGATGGCTATTTGAATATGTCGTGTGTCATGCTTGTGTTGCGTGATGATGGGAGAAGAGAGAGTTTGAAACTGGTGCCGACACGTATTCTATTGCTCTCGAATAGCACCAAAGGATCGCCGGACTTAACGACACTATCCGACGGTCAGGTCAGCACCAACATTAATCACATGCCCCACGCCACAACAGATTGTGGAGAGGTTCGAAATTTAATACAGAAGATTTGCGCAGCTTCTGGTGATCGGGAACTGTAAGCCACCCACCTCCTTTTCTCCCATTACCTGGCAAATAATGGCGATGTAAACTTTTTCTACCATCACGATTCGAACCGTCCTGCCTCCGCGATGAGCGCCACTGTACAGGCGTTACGGAGGTGGGAATCAACTTCTGTCTTTCTCTGGGATAACATGTTGTGGAATGCCCGTTTGACAAACTCACAATCTAACCGAAAATCTGGTTTTTAGGGCGTAATTAGGAGATAAAGTGGGGATTTCGCTTAATCTATATTGCCACTGCGTGGTGAATTCGCGTCTTAGAGGGTAGAGGTTAAAATTCCCGTCCGGGCAGATGAAGGTTGCCTGTTGTTTGTCGAAATGAGTTAAGGCAACAGCCGTGATAGTACCTCTGAAAAAGACAATGCCGATTTCTATCAACCTTCCTTGCCCATTCCGAACTTGCGTTACGTCTCCAATGACCTCGCCCTCTATGGGACTCTAAACCCTAATTATCATTTTTCTTTAGTTTTCACCACGTTCTCGTAGCTACATTTCACCAATAATATTTCCGCCCTGATAGCTGAGTGGTCAGCGTGACGGATTGCCGTTCTACGGCTCCAGGTTCGAATCCCGGTTGGGTCGGGGGAATTTTCTCCGCTAAGGGGCTGGGTGTTGTGTTGCCTTCATCCTCATTTCATCCCCATCCGGCGCGCAGGTCGCCCAATGTGGCATCGAATGCAATAAGACCTGCACCACGGCGGCCGGACTGGCCCCGCAAGGGGCCTCCCGGCCAATGACGCCAAACGGCTCATTTCATTTCCATTACCAATAATATGTCTTAGAATTCTGCTAAATGGATAATTCAACCGATACGTAACATTACAACCGACGGAGTCGATAGTTTTCCAAAAACCGACTGCATCGATTGTTTTCATCCGGTTGTTTCCCATCAGTCACCATGACGCCAGAAGTAACACAGCTGTGCCTCTGCAAAACATTGAAAGAATGGGTCCTCTCTCCATATCGCCGCGGTACTCGCTGACGATTGTCATCCGGAGTAGCGCAGAACCGCCATTGCATCGCTGAACACAGTGCAATGGCATATATCAGCAGGCCATGCTTTCCAGTCACGGCACCAATCAAATCTCAGCGGTTTATGTCGTGATGATAACGGCATTCAATGCGTGGAACGGTAAATCCCTAGTCCGGCTGCTGCTAGCCTCCGACCAATGGTGTGGGATGACGCGGAATGTTGCAGGAAGTTCATTGCTTGACTTTCGACGTCAGTGCAGATGTGGAGGGGCTACGATGTGCTTAGTGCACAATGTGCTGTTCCTCCCTTGTGACAGTTAGACGTGGTAGACCACAATCTCGACGACGAGTTTGCCTGCCCTCATGTTCCTATGCAGTCCAACATCGGGCCGTTGTCGTACCCGAATGCCCCACAAATGTGGATATTGCACGATCCGACCAGCAGGCCAAATGGAAACCCTTTCAAACTTCGTCAGCCTGCTGTTAACACTGTCTCACCCAAGTACGGAGCATCTTCGTATCCTTCACACTTGCACTCAACATCTGACTCTGTTCACGCCAATTATACAGGGTGTTACAAGAAGGTACGGCCAAACTTTCAGGAAACACACAAATAAAGAAAAGATGTTATGTGGATATGTGTCCGGAAACGCTTAATTTCCATGTTAGAGCTCATTTTAGTGTCGTCAGTATTTACTGTACTTCCTCGATTCACCACCAGTTGGCCCAATTGAAGGAAGGTAATGTTGACTTCGATGCTTGTGTTGACATGCGACTCATTGCTCTACAGTACTAGCATCAAGCACATCAGTACGTAGCATCAACAGGTTAGTGTTCATCACGAACGTGGTTTTCCAGTCAGTGCAATGTTTACAAATGCGGAGTTGGCAGATGCCCATTTGATGTATGGATTAGCACGGGGCAACAGCCGTGGTGCGGTACGTTTGTATCGATACAGATTTCCAGAAGGAAGGTGTCCCGACAGGAAGACGTTCGAAGCAATTGATCGGCGTCTTAGGGACCACGGAACATTCCAGCCTATGGCTCGCGACTGGGGAAGACCTAGAACGACGAGGACACCTGAAAGGACGAGGCAATTGTTCGTGCAGTTGACGATAACCCTAATGTCTGCGTCAGAGAAGTGGCTGCTGTACAAGGTAACGTTGACCACGTCACTGTATGGAGAGTGCTACGGGAGAACCAGTTGTTTCCGTACCATGTACAGCGTGTGCAGGCACTATCAGCAGCTGATTGGCCTCCACGGGTACACTTCTGCGAATGGTTCATCCAACAATGTGTCAAACCTCATTTCAGTGCAAATGTTCTCTTTACGGATGAGGCTTCATTCCAACGTGATCAAATTGTAAATTTTCACAATCAATACGTGTCGGCTGACGAGAATCCGCACACAATTGTGCAATCACATCAAAAACACAGATTTTCTGTGAACGTTTGGGCAGGCATTGTGGGTGATGTCTACGTTCAATGGAGCACGTTATCATGATTTCATACGGGATACTCTACCTGTGCTGCTAGAACATGTGCCTTTACAAGTACGACACAACATGTGGTTCATGCACGATGGAGCTCCTGCACATTTCAGTCGAAGTATTCGTACGCTTCTCAACAACAGATTCGGTGACCGACGGATTGGTAGAGGTGGACCAATTCCATGGCCTCCACGCTCTCCTGACCTCAACCTTCTCGACTTTCATTTATGGGGGCATTTGAAAGCTCTTGTCTACGCAACCACGGTACCAAATGTAGAGACTCTTCGTGCTCGTATTGTGGACGGCTGTGATACAATACACGATTCTCCAGAGCTGCATCAGCGCATCAGGGATTCCATGCGACGGAGGGTGGATGCATGTATCCTCGCTAACGGTGGACATTTTGAACATTTCCTGTAACAAAGTGTTTGAAGTCACACTGGTACGTTCTATTGCTGTGTGTTTCCATTCCATGATTAATGTGATTTGAAGAGAAGTAGTAAAATGAGCTCTAACATGGAAAGTAAGCGTTTCCGGACACATGTCCACATAACATATTTTCTTTCTTTGTGTGTGAGGAATGTTTCCTGGAAGTTTGCCGTACCTTTCTTGTAACACCCTGTGTACTCTGTGAGGCCTGGTAACAACACTAAACACAAACATCACTAAGGTACTCTGGTGACCTTCCAACCTGTCAGAGGGCCGGTCGTTGTGACCGAGCGGTTCTAGGCGCTTCAGTCCGGAACCGCGCTGTTGCTACGGTCGCAGGTTCGAATCCTGCCTCGGGCACTGATGTGTGTGATGTCCTTAGGGTAGTTAGGTTTAAGTAGTTCTAAGTTCTAGGGGACTGATGACCTCAGATTATAAGTCCCAAAGTGGTCAGAGCCATTTGAACCTGTCAGAGGGCATTAAAACTCTTCACACACTCGCCGATAGTGTGTTCATGTAGAAAGTTTCTTTGACATCCGACCATGTCTTCTGGGTGATTGATGTCGGGCAGTGTATATTGTTCTTTGTGGGCCATTGTAGCAGGTGTGAGTGATGGCGGTGCAGCGTGTGGGGGTGACCTTGGTGCGAAGTGCAGCGCAGCCGGGGAAGCCGGACAAGAGCGGCTGCAGACGGAGCGGCTGCAGAGCTCGGCCTATCGACCGCAACAGCAGCCTGCTGCAGCACCGCTCTTCAATCTGTACCGAGCAAACCTCCCGCGCCCAGAGGCCTACAGCCGCCAGTTTTCGGCGAACCTCTGAAGCGTACCTGTCCTCGTAAACCTTCTCTGTTCCACTGGAGACTCCAGCCACTGGTCCTGCAGCAACATCTACATCTACATCCATACTCCGCAAGCCACCTGACGGTGTGTCACGGAGGGTACCTTGAGTACCTCTATCGGTTCTCCCTTCTATTCCAGTCTCGTATTGTTCGTGGAAAGAAGGATTGTCGGTATGCCTCTGTGTGGGCTCTAATCTCTCTGATTTTATCCTCGCGGTCTCTTCGCGAGATATACGTAGGAGGGAGCAATATACTGCTTGACTCCTCGGTGAAGGTATGTTCCCGAAAATTCAACAAAAGCCCGTACCGAGCTACTGAGCGTCTCTCCTGCAGTCTTCCACTGGAGTTTATCTATCATCTCCGTAACGCTTTCGCGATTACTAAATGATCCTGTAACGAAGCGCGCTGCTCTCCATTGGATCTTCTCTATCTCTTCTATCAACCCTATCTGGTACGGATCCCACACTGTTGAGCAGTATTCAGGCAGTGGGCGAACAAGTGTACTGTAACCTACTTCCTTTGTTTTCGGATTGCATTTCCTTAGGATTCTTCCAATGAATCTGTCTGGCATCTGCTTTACCGACGATCAACTTTATATGATCATTCCATTTTAAATCACTCCTAATGCCTACTCCCAGATAATTTATGTAAATAACTGCTTCCAGTTGCTGACCTGCTAATTTTGTAGCTAAATGAAAAACGGATCTTTCTTTCTATGTATTCGCAGCACATTACACTTGTCTACATTGAGATTCAATTGCCATTCCCTGCACCATGCGTCAATTCGCTGCAGATCCTCCTGCATTTCAGTACAATTTTCCATTCTTACAACCTCTCGATATACCACAGCATCATCCGCAAAAAGTCTCAGTGAACTTCCGATGTCACCCACAAGGTCATTTATGTATATTGTGAATAGCAACGGTCCTACGACACTCCCCTGCGGCACACCTGAAATCACTCTTACTTCGGAAGACTTCTCTTCATTGAGAATGACATGCTGCGTTCTGTTATCTAGGAAATCTTCAATCCAATCACACAATTGGTCTGATAGTCCATATGCTCTTACATCTGCGACTTTCTCATACACCATTTGATCAAAAATATCCGGACACGTATTAGTGGACATTAATGCAGCTGCCCTTCGCCTTTATGACTGCTTGAACTCTGCTTTTAACACTTTCATTGAGGTTTCCGAATGTCTGTGTAGGAATGACAGCTCATTTTTCCTCAATAACCGAAACCAGAGAAAGTTGTGATGTTGGACACTGGGGTCTGGAGTGAAGTCACTGCTCTAACTCATCTGAAGGTGTTCCAATACTTGGCACGCCGGTCCATTTCAGGAATGTTATTGTCCACTCATCATTCCCTCACTGATGTTACCTCATGACAGGGTGCATCGTCGTGCTGCTACAGTTATCGTTTCCGAACTGTTCCTCTATTGTACGCAGTATAAACGGCTGTAAAAAGTGATCATGTCCTTCCCCACTAACAAGGGGAGGCCACGACGTTTGGAGCGCGGATTTACTTCAAACCTCGTACACTCGTAGTACTCCATTAGGACAACAAAATGTGTAAGCAGTAGCGCGTACTTCTCAAGCGTTATCGAGAAAGTCGCAAGATAATTTCGGTTGTCAAATACACTCCTGGAAATTGAAATAAGAACACCGTGAATTCATTGTCCCAGGAAGGGGAAACTTTATTGACACATTCCTGGGGTCAGATACATCACATGATCACACTGACAGAACCACAGGCACATAGACACAGGCAACAGAGCATGCACAATGTCGGCACTAGTACAGTGTATATCCACCTTTCGCAGCAATGCAGGCTGCTTCTCCCATGGAGACGATCGTAGAGATGCTGGATGTAGTCCTGTGGAACGGCTTGCCATGCCATTTCCACCTGGCGCCTCAGTTGTACCAGCGTTCGTGCTGGACGTGCAGACCGCGTGAGACGACGCTTCATCCAGTCCCAAACATGCTCAATGGGGGACAGATCCGGAGATCTTGCTAGCCAGGGTAGTTGACTTACACCTTCTAGAGCACGTTGGGTGGCACGGGATACATGCGGACGTGCATTGTCCTGTTGGAACAGCAAGTTCCCTTGCCGGTCTAGGAATGGTAGAACGATGGGTTTGATGACGGTTTGGATGTACCGTGTACTATTCAGTGTCCCCTCGACGATCACCAGTGGTGTACGGCCAGTGTAGGAGATCGCTCCCCACACCATGATGCCGGGTGTTGGCCCTGTGTGCCTCGGTTGTATGCAGTCCTGATTGTGGCGCTCACCTGCACGGCGCCAAACACGCATACGACCATCATTGGCACCAAGGCAGAAGCGACTCTCATCGCTGAAGACGACACGTCTCCATTCGTCCCTCCATTCACGCCTGTCGCGACACCACTGGAGGCGGGCTGCACGATGTTGGGGCGTGAGCGGAAGACGGCCTAACGGTGTGCGGGACCGTAGCCCAGCTTCATGGAGACGGTTGCGAATGGTCCTCGCCGATACCCCAGGAGCAACAGTGTCCCTAATTTGCTGGGAAGTGGCGGTGCGGTCCCCTACGGCACTGCGTAGGATCCTACGGTCTTGGCGTGCATCCGTACGTCGCTGCGGTCCGGTCCCAGGTCGACGGGCACGTGCACCTTCCGCCGACCACTGGCGACAACATCGATGTACTGTGGAGACCTCACGCCCCACGTGTTGAGCAATGAGTGTGCTCCCTGCCGCCGTTGGATAAGCAGCTGCAGCAGCAAGTCGTATACTCCTAGCTCACTCATTTGTTACATAGTTTAATTCTTAATTTCTTTGCGTGTTTTTGGTACTTGCATTGTTTAATTCATAAATTTCGAGCGTATTATAGTATTTGAGAGTTGTAGCATCGCGTTTTAGTACCTGAATAGTGTAAATTCGCGTAGTCGTTTGTCTACTGTTTTGTTTTGAACGGCCAGTGTCGGTTGGTCGCAGTCAGTGTGCTCCCTGCCGCCGTTGGATAAGCAGCTGCAGCAGCAAGTCGTATACTCCTAGCTCACTCATTTGTTACATAGTTTAATTCTTAATTTCTTTGCGTGTTTTTGGTACTTGCATTGTTTAATTCATAAATTTCGGGCGTATTATAGTATTTGAGAGTTGTAGCATCGCGTTTTAGTACCTGAATAGTGTAAATTCGCGTAGTCGTTTGTCTACTGTTTTGTTTTGAACGGCCAGTGTCGGTTGGTCGCAGTCAGTGTGCTCCCTGCCGCCGTTGGATAAGCAGCTGCAGCAGCAAGTCGTATACTCCTAGCTCACTCATTTGTTACATAGTTTAATTCTTAATTTCTTTGCGTGTTTTTGGTACTTGCATTGTTTAATTCATAAATTTCGGGCGTATTATAGTATTTGAGAGTGTAGCATCGTGTTTTAGTACCTGAATAGTGTAATTTCGCTTAGTCTCCTTCCGCCGCCGAGCAGTGTCAGCAGTGCGCAAGTAGCAGCATTACTGTATTTACTAGGCAATCTTGTATTTTAATAACCGTTTAAATTTTGTCGATTTGTTTGCGCTCTCTGTAGATTAGTTCAGACGTTCTTAGCAAAACAGTTTTTAGCATGGATAGGGACTGCAACTGCTGTGTTCGGATGCAGGCTGAGTTGGCATCCCTTCGCTCCCAGCTTCAGGCAGTGTTGGCTTCGGTCACACAGCTTGAGGCTGTTGCCAATGGGCATCACTGTGGGGGTCGGGATGGGGGTTTGTCGGGGACGGCCAGCTCGTCCCACGCATCCCCTGATCGGACTACGACTGTGTTTGCCCGGGATGCTGCCCGCATTGAGGCTGATCCCTCACCTGTGGTAGAGTGGGAGGTCGTTTCAAGGTGTGGCAGGGGGCGAAAGACATTCCGGAGGGCTGAACGGAAAGCCTCTCCAGTTTGTCTGACGAACCGGTTTCAGGCTCTGTCTCAGGCTGATACTGATCTTCGGCCTGACATGGCTGCTTGTCCTGTTCCAGAGGTTGCCCCTCAGTCTGCAAGATCCGGGCAGTCGCAGAGGGTGGGCTTACTGGTAGTTGGGAGCTCCAACGTCAGGCGCGTAATGGGGCCCCTTAGGGAAATGGCAGCAAGAGAGGGGAAGAAGACCAATGTGCACTCCGTGTGCATACCGGGGGGAGTCATTCCAGATGTGGAAAGGGTCCTTCCGGATGCCATGAAGGGTACAGGGTGCACCCATCTGCAGGTGGTCGCTCATGTCGGCACCAATGATGTGTGTCGATATGGATCGGAGGAAATCCTCTCTGGCTTCCGGCGGCTATCTGATTTGGTGAAGACTGCCAGTCTCGCTAGCGGGATGAAAGCAGAGCTCACCATCTGCAGCATCGTCGACAGGACTGACTGCGGACCTTTGGTACAGAGCCGAGTGGAGGGTCTGAATCAGAGGCTGAGACGGTTCTGCGACCGTGTGGGCTGCAGATTCCTCGACTTGCGCCATAGGGTGGTGGGGTTTCGGGTTCCGCTGGATAGGTCAGGAGTCCACTACACGCAACAAGCGGCTACACGGGTAGCAGGGGTTGTGTGGCGTGGGCTGGGCGGTTTTTTAGGTTAGATGGCCTTGGGCAAGTACAGAAAGGGCAACAGCCTCAACGGGTGCGGGGCAAAGTCAGGACATGCGGGGACCAAGCAGCAATCGGTATCGTAATTGTCAACTGTCGAAGCTGCGTTGGTAAAGTACCGGAACTTCAAGCGCTGATAGAAAGCACCGAAGCTGAAATCGTTATAGGTACAGAAAGCTGGCTTAAGCCAGAGATAGATTCTGCCGAAATTTTTACAAAGGTACAGACGGTGTTTAGAAAGGATAGATTGCATGCAACCGGTGGTGGAGTGTTCATCGCTGTTAGTAGTAGTTTATCCTGTAGTGAAGTAGAAGTGGATAGTTCCTGTGAATTATTATGGGTGGAGGTTACACTAAACAACCGAACTAGGTTAATAATTGGCTCCTTTTACCGACCTCCCGACTCAGCAGCATTAGTGGCAGAACAACTGAGAGAAAATTTGGAATACATTTCACATAAATTTTCTCAGCATGTTATAGTCTTAGGTGGAGATTTCAATTTACCAGATATAGACTGGGACACTCAGATGTTTAGGACGGGTGGTAGGGACAGAGCATCGAGTGACATTATACTGAGTGCACTATCCGAAAATTACCTCGAGCAATTAAACAGAGAACCGACTCGTGGAGATAACATCTTGGACCTACTGATAACAAACAGACCCGAACTTTTCGAATCTGTATGTACAGAACAGGGAATCAGTGATCATAAGGCCGTTGCAGCATCCCTGAATATGGAAGTTAATAGGAATATAAAAAAAGGGAGGAAGGTTTATCTGTTTAGCAAGAGTAATAGAAGGCAGATTTCAGACTACCTAACAGATCAAAACGAAAATTTCTGTTCCGACACTGACAATGTTGAGTGTTTATGGAAAAAGTTCAAGGCAATCGTAAAACGCGTTTTAGACAGGTACGTGCCGAGTAAAACTGTGAGGGACGGGAAAAACCCACCGTGGTACAACAACAAAGTTAGGAAACTACTGCGAAAGCAAAGAGAGCTCCACTCCAAGTTTAAACGCAGCCAAAACCTCTCAGACAAACAGAAGCTAAACGATGTCAAAGTTAGCGTAAGGAGGGCTATGCGTGAAGCGTTCATTGAATTCGAAAGTAAAATTCTATGTACCGACTTGACAGAAAATCCTAGGAAGTTCTGGTCTTACGTTAAATCAGTAAGTGGCTCGAAACAGCATATCCAGACACTACGGGATGATGATGGCATTGAAACAGAGGATGACACGCGTAAAGCTGAAATACTAAACACCTTTTTCCAAAGCTGTTTCACAGAGGAAGACCGCACTGCAGTTCCTTCTCTAAATCCTCGCACAGACGAAAAAATGGCTGACATCGAAATAAGTGTCCAAGGAATAGAAAAGCAACTGGAATCACTCAATAGAGGAAAGTCCACTGGACCTGACGGGATACCAATTCGATTCTACACAGAGTACGCGAAAGAACTTGCCCCCCTTCTAACAGCCGTGTACCGCAAGTCTCTAGAGGAACGGAGGGTTCCAAATGATTGGAAAAGAGCACAGATAGTCCCAGTCTTCAAGAAGGGTCGTCGAGCAGATGCGCAAAACTATAGACCTATATCTCTTACGTCGATCTCTTGTAGAATTTTAGAACATGTTTTTTGCTCGCGTATCATGTCATTTCTGGAAACCCAGAATCTACTATGTAGGAATCAACATGGATTCCGGAAACAGCGATCGTGTGAGACCCAACTCGCCTTATTTGTTCATGAGACTCAGAAAATATTAGATACAGGCTCCCAGGTAGATGCTATTTTTCTTGACTTCCGGAAGGCGTTCGATACAGTTCCGCACTGTCGCCTGATAAGCAAAGTAAGAGCCTACGGAATATCAGACCAGCTGTGTGGCTGGATTGAGGAGTTTTTGGCAAACAGAACACAGCATGTTGTTATCAATGGAGAGACGTCTACAGACGTTAAAGTAACCTCTGGCGTGCCACAGGGGAGTGTTATGGGACCATTGCTGTTCACAATATATATAAATGACTTAGTAGATAGTGTCGGAAGTTCCATGCGGCTTTTCGCGGATGATGCTGTAGTATACAGAGAAGTTGCTGCATTAGAAAATTGTAGCGAAATACAGGAAGATCTGCAGCGGATAGGCACTTGGTGCAGGGAGTGGCAACTGACCCTTAACATAGACAAATGTAATGTATTGCGAATACATAGAAAGAAGGATCCTTTATTGTATGATTATATGATAGCGGAACAAACACTGGTAGCTGTTACTTCTGTAAAATATCTGGGAGTATGCGTACGGAACGATTTGAAGTGAAATGATCATATAAAACTAATTGTTGGTAAGGCGGGTACCAGGTTGAGATTCATTGGGAGAGTGCTTAGAAAATGTAGTCCATCAACAAAGGAGGTGGCTTACAAAACACTCGTTCGACCTATACTTGAGTATTGCTCATCAGTGTGGGATCCGTACCAGGTCGGGTTAACGGAGGAGATAGAGAAGATCCAAAGAAGAGCGGCGCGTTTCGTCACTGGGCTATTTGGTAACCGTGATAGCGTTACGGAGATGTTTAATAAACTCAAGTGGCAGACTCTGCAAGAGAGGCGCTCTGCATCGCGGTGTAGCTTGCTCGCCAGGTTTCGAGAGGATGCGTTTCTGGATGAGGTATCGAATATATTGCTTCCCCCTACTTATACTTCCCGAGGAGATCACGAATGTAAAATTAGAGAGATTAGAGCGCGCACGGAGGCTTTCAGACAGTCGTTCTTCCCGCGAACCATACGCGACTGGAACAGGAAAGGGAGGTAATGACAGTGGCACGTAAGGTGCCCTCCGCCACACACCGTTGGGTGGCTTGCGGAGTATCAATGTAGATGTAGATGTAGAATTCGGCGGTACGTCCACCCGGCCTCCCGCATGCCCACTATACGCCCTCGCTCAAAGTCCTTCAACTGCACATACGGTTCACGTCCACGCTGTCGCGGCATGCTACCAGTGTTAAAGACTGCGATGGAGCTCCGTATGCCACGGCAAACTGGCTGACACTGACGGCGGCGGTGCACAAATGCTGCGCAGCTAGCGCCATTCGACGGCCAACACCGCGGTTCCTGGTGTGTCCGCTGTGCCGTGCGTGTGATCATTGCTTGTACAGCCCTCTCGCAGTGTCCGGAGCAAGTATGGTGGGTCTGACACACCGGTGTCAATGTGTTCTTTTTTCCATTTCCAGGAGTGTATATACCTGTGCGTGGCCGTTTTTACCAGGAAGAGGCGGCAGCCGAGTGGGTAGCGTTCAAGCCCCGTAATTGCTGGATCGAGTAACGTTCGTCAGTTTTTTTTGTTTTTAACACAGTCATTTTCTTTACTATTTATATTACCATTGATATAATGGAAAAAAATAGTTGTAATCGGATGAGCTTTTATTAAATTTACAATGTTATTTGGCAGTCTACAAATTTTTACTATCACAAATAATATAATATTCATAACTATCGACTAGTAAACGACCAAACACATAAAGTGATACTGAAGATGTATGCTTGTCCGTGTCTTCAAAATTGTTCGTATTTAATCGAAAAAGAACGAGAAATTGCTTCTCGTGAAGACGCTATTAAAATACACTCGTAACTGCATGATCAATTATCAGGCCGATATTTGAGGAAATGCTGCGTTATGCATGATTTGCTTCCAAATTATCGGCTGAAAGAGAGGTTGCTGAAAATCTTAACGAGGTTTGTTTTTCCATGGAAAACCTCAAAAGACCTTGTGCACACGGAAACAGCATTTATTCAATGCAGCTGGTGCCGTTTAACTTTATGTTTTCTTTTTACGAAAAATACCATTCTGCCATTCTACTCGTAATGTCGAAGGCGACGATTAATTGTACATCTTTCGAAAGCCATCTGTGCCGGTCGGAACTTGGAGATAAGTCGTTTCGGGCTCCTTCCAGGTATAAGGAATTTCTCATACATTTTCAGTATCACTTCATGTGTTTGGTCGTTTACTAGTCGATAGTTATGAATATTATATTATTTGTGGTAATAAAAATCTGTAGACTGCCAAATAACATTGTAAATTTAATAAAAGCTCATCCGATTACACGTATTTTTCCCATTATATCAATTGCAATATAAATAGTAAAAAAAAAATGACTGTGTTAAAAAGAAAAAAAACTGACGAACGGGACTCGATCCAGCGATCCACCGATTGTGGGGCTTGAGCGGTACCTACACAGCTGCCGTCGCTTCTTGGTAAAAACGGCAACGCACAGGTATATATTTGACGACCGAAATTATCTTGCGATTTTCTCAATAACGCTTGAGAAGTACGCGCTACTGCTTACAAATTTTGTTGTCCTAATGTAGTACTACGAGTGTACGAAGTTTGAAGTAAATCCTCGTTCCAAACGTCGTGGCCTCCCCTTGTAAGTATTTTCTTAAGCGCAGAGATGGGACCACATGCTAACCGAAATATACCCCCACACCGCAACATCAGCACCTCCGTTCTTCACAGTTAGTACTAAACATGATGGCAGGTGCGTTCTCTAACCAGTCGCTAAACTCAAACCATTCTCCCGGATTTCCACAGGGCATAGTGTGATTCATCTCTCTGCAGTGGGGTCTCTGCTTACCCACCTCAAGCGTCACTTTGTATTAACTACAGAAATGCGTGGCATATGAGGAGCCACTCGACTATTATACCCTATTCTTTTTAACTCCCCGTGCAGTCATTATGTCAGCTGGACTTTTGGCAGCACTTTGGAACTCACGAGTGACTGCTTCCTTAGATTTTATGCTGACTTTTTATAACCACCCTCCGCAGTACTCGGCGGTCCCTGTCCGTTGGTACGTGCCTTAGTAAAAGTATTGAAACATTCCTGAGGGATTTGACATCCAATGACTATTGAGCTTTCCTAACCGACCCATTGTGCTGTTGCCTCTTCTCTACTGACAACAGAACTCCCACCGCCTCCTGCAGCATCCGCCTACCGTGACATTTTGTTATCGCCGAAAGAACATCATGGTCTCCCTCAACCCCTGTAGTTTCATTTAGTTTCCTCTTCCCTTTCTGGTGCTTCGCTTTTTTTTCTTTTTTAAGGTGATGTATTTTGCAGAGTGTATGTGCAGATGTAGACATGAACAAGACAACTGAATTATAGGCGTGAACAAGAAAACTGAATTAGTCTTCGGAATAGTATGTCCAAAAATGGAAAACGCTAACTTAGTTTCAAACCCCTAATCTTGCTATCCTTGCCTGGACAGCTCTCTTACGTACTCTTTCCACATATTTCATTGTTGAAGTGAGTAATGCGGTATGGTACAGGATATAGTTCGTAGTACTTATCCAGAATACACGGATAGCTTCATCTAGAATGAAATTTTCACTCTACAGCGGAGTGTGCGCTGATATGAAACTTCCTGGCAGATTAAAACTGTGTGCCGGACCGAGACTCGAACTCGGGACCTTTGCCTTTCGCGGGCAAGTGCTCTACCGACTGAGCTACCCAAGCACTACGAGGTACTGGCGGAATTAAAGCTGTGAGGACGGGGCGTGAGTCGTGCTTGGGTAGCTCAGTCGGTAGAGCACTTGCCCGCGAAAGGCAAAGGTCCCGAGTTCGAGTCTCGGTCTGGCACACAGTTTTAATCTGCCAGGAAGTTTCATATCAGCGCACACTCCGCTGTAGAGTGAAAATTTCACTCTAGAAACATTCCCCAGCCTGTGGCTAAGCCATGTCTCCGCAATATCCTTTCTTTCAGGAGTGCTAGTTCTGCAAGGTTCGTCTGTTTGCCCCTAAGCACTGCTCAACACAGTGTACGTACAGTCATAGGAAAAAATATTCATACCCCTTTGTTCGGATAGTTATAAATCAGAACTACAGAAGTTATTTGGTAAACTAACGGTATAGGATTTCCTTCTTAATCTGTATAAATAAAAGGCTTAATTAATTGTTAGTTGGCCATCAGCAAAAAAAAAAAAAAAAAAAAAAAAAAAAAAAAAAAAAAAAAAAACCTGGCTTCACATAATGGGGGAAAAACTATTGATGCACTACTAAACATGTCAAAATAGAAACGACTGACTGTTTGCAGCAAGGATCTCCTTCGTTGGCAAGCCGCATCTCGTATATGTTAACTTCTGATACGGGGTGAATGCGTGAATGCAGTGCATCAGCAAAATGGACCGCAAAGGGAAGGAAACAACTGTAGAGCAAAGGCATATATATATATATATATATATCCCAATGCGAAAAGGGAAAATCGTTTTCACAAATATCTGATATTATTGCAAGGAACCAGGCAACTGTGAAGTCCCGGCCACTGTGTGGCCGAGCGGTTCCACACGCTTCAGTCCGGAACCACTCGGCTGCTACGGTCGCAGGTTCGAATCCTGACGTGGGCATGGATGTGTCTGATGTCCTTAGGTTAGGTAGGTTCACGTAGTTCTGAGTCTAGGGGACTGATGACCTCAGATGTTAAGTCCCATAGTGCTTAGAGCCATTTTTGAACTGTGAAGTCTTTAATATCGCCACTGAGAGAAAGAAATATTCTCACTAATAGCGAAATAGGGGGTCGACCACAGAAGCTAACCCAAAGAGAGCGCAATGTGTTAATAAGGATCGTCAAAAAAGTTCCTTAATTGACAGATTCTGCATTGTCTGCGCATATTAATGATCATTTCGGGAAGAAAATCACAGCAACTGTTATTCGCTACATTTTAAGTAGCGTAGGTTATGGAGCTAGGGTACCTAGAAGAAAACCAAACGTTAGCAAGAAGAATAAGAAATTGAGACTTGAATTTGCTTGAACATATAAGCAAGAACGTAAGTTTCTGGGACAAGACACTGTTAACAGGTTGAAGTAAATTTAACATATTTGTAAATGATGACAGATGATATTGAGACGACCAAATACTGAGCTAGATACCAAATACATCCATTCCACAGTAAAGCGTGATGGTGGAGGAATTATGGTATGGGGATGTACGGCTACATCTGGTGTATGTCAACTTGTCTTTGCTGATTATTCAAATGGCTCTGAGCACTATGGGACTTAACATCTGAGGTCATCAGTACCCTAGAACTTAGAACCACTTAAACCTAACTAACAGAAGGACATCACACACATCCATGCCCGAGGCAGGATTCGAACCTGTGCGGTTCCAGACAGTGCTGATGGTAATATGAATAAATTGCAATATGTAAATATTTAAATATGCTAAAGAAAAATCAGCGAAAATGTGTCGATTGTGGTTTTAGGCACATATTACTACTTTCAGCAAGACAATTACCCTAAGCACACAGCGGAAATTGTTCGTTTGTGGTTGTTCTATCATACTCCCCATGTCCTCAAGTACCCAGCACAGAGAGCAGACCGTAGTCTATTTGAGTATCCTCAAAGTACGCTCGAAACAATGGCCAGAAAACATTTAATACGAAGTAAGACGGCTCTGAAACACATTCTACAACAAGAATGGCAAAATATTGCGCCAGAGACTGCAGAAAAACGGGTTCATTCCATGCCAAAGACGTTAACAGAAGTGATACAATGAAGATGAATGCCTACAGGTTATTAATATTGTCATTATGTTTATGTACATTGTAATTTTCCTTGAATGTGTGAATGCTTTCCCCCCCCCCCCCCCCCCCCCTGTGTGAAGTTAGCTGGTACAGAATTTTTATTTACTTTTTGCAAGAGGCTAATAAATTAGTTAATCCTTTTAGCTATACAGATTCTGAAGGAAATCCTATATTGTTAGTTTACCAAATAAGAGCTTTGGTTGTAAGAAATGAAGTCATGCTACGTGATCAACTGTGCATGAATACTTTTTTTCCATGACTGTACTCTTATACTATACTGGTATATGGGTCGGGTGACCCAACGTTGGCGCTGCACATAGCTGCTCCCCGACCTCCGCAACTGCTCGGCCACTCGCCGCTGTTGGCAACGCTGGCTAGGGGGCTTCGACCGCGTGCGCCAAACCCGCCGTTCTCTTAACGGCGTACGAATCCCTCTGTCCCTCTCCGCCGCCTGTCTCCAGACTCGAGAGGAAGAGCTCGAGTACTAGGCCGCTGACTGGTAAACTTAACGGTGCCGTCTTGTTCCCACTGTCGCCGACTCACTCCTTCCCAGTTCGAAAAGTCTTGGACGGCGTTTTCATTTCCGGGATTTGCCTGATAAACAATTCAGATCTCCCGTAAACCTTGGTCGGAACTAGGGGACTGGAAGTATTTCTAATATACACTCCTGGAAATGGAAAAAAGAACACATTGACACCGGTGTGTCAGACCCACCATACTTGCTCCGGACACTGCGAGAGGGCTGTACAAGCAATGATCACACGCACGGCACAGCGGACACACCAGGAACCGCGGTGTTGGCCGTCGAATGGCGCTAGCTGCGCAGCATTTGTGCAATGCCGCCGTCAGTGTCAGCCAGTTTGCCGTGGCATACGGAGCTCCATCGCAGTCTTTAACACTGGTAGCATGTCGCGACAGCGTGGACGTGAACCGTATGTGCAGTTGACGGACTTTGAGCGAGGGCGTATAGTGGGCATGCGGGAGGCCATGTGGACGTACCGCCGAATTGCTCAACACGTGGGGCGTGAGGTCTCCACAGTACATCGATGTTGTCGCCAGTGGTCGGCGGAAGGTGCACGTGCCCGTCGACCTGGGACCGGACCGCAGCGACGCACGGATGCACGCCAAGACCGTAGGATCCTACGCAGTGCCGTAGGGGACCGCACCGCCACTTCCCAGCAAATTAGGGACACTGT
The DNA here is from genome assembly GCF_023864345.2 of Schistocerca serialis cubense. NCBI lineage: Eukaryota > Metazoa > Arthropoda > Insecta > Orthoptera > Acrididae > Schistocerca > Schistocerca serialis. The sequence continues at coordinate 944,383 of NW_026048515.1, read as the reverse complement.
TGCTCCTGGGGTATCGGCGAGGACCATTCGCAACCGTCTCCATGAAGCTGGGCTACGGTCCCGCACACCGTTAGGCCGTCTTCCTCTCACGCCCCAACATCGTGCAGCCCGCCGCCAGTGGTGTCGCGACAGGCGTGAATGGAGGGACGAATGGAGATGTGTCGTCTTCAGCGATGAGAGTCGCTTCTGCCTTGGTGCCAATGATGGTCGTATGCGTGTTTGGCGCCGTGCAGGTGAGCGCCACAATCAGGACTGCATACGACCGAGGCACACAGGGCCAACACCCGGCATCATGGTGTGGGGAGCGATCTCCTACACTGGCCGTACACCACTGGTGATCGTCGAGGGGACACTGAATAGTGCACGGTACATCCAAACCGTCATCGAACCCATCGTTCTACCATTCCTTGACCGGCAAGGGAACTTGCTGTTCCAACAGGACAATGCACGTCCGCATGTATCCCGTGCCACCCAACGTGCTCTAGAAGGTGTAAGTCAACTACCCCGGCCAGCAAGATCTCCGGATCTGTCCCCCATTGAGCATGTTTGGGACTGGATGAAGCGTCGTCTCACGCGGTCTGCACGTCCAGCACGAACGCTGGTACAACTGAGGCGCCAGGTGGAAATGGCATGGCAAGCCGTTCCACAGGACTACATCCAGCATCTCTACGATCGTCTCCATGGGAGAATAGCAGCCTGCATTGCTGCGAAAGGTGGATATACACTGTACTAGTGCCGACATTGTGCATGCTCTGTTGCCTGTGTCTATGTGCCTGTAGTTCTGTCAGTGTGACCATGTGATGTATCTGACCCCAGGAATGTGTCAATAAAGTTTCCCCTTCCTGGGACAATGAATTCACGGTGTTCTTATTTCAATTTCCAGGAGTGTATTTCTCGGATAGTATTGTCTGTTCTCCCAGACAGAAATTTAAAATGTGTCTTTGGTGGGTGGCCTACAATGAGAGATTTTTGTCTAGTCGATATTCCTTTCAGGCAGTAATTTCCTCCAACTTCTATTTTGACTAATTTAAGTACGTCATTTTACGCCATCGTTTCAGGTTCCTTTTGCGCCGGCCGCTGTGGCCAAGCGGTTCTAGGCGCTTCAGTCCAGAACTGCGTTGCTGCTACGGTCGCAGGTTCGAATCCTGCCTCGGGCATGGATGTGTGTGACGTCCTTAGGTTAGTTAGGTTTAAGTAGTTCTAAGTTCTAGGGGACTGATGACCTTAGAAGTTAAGTCCCATAGTGCTCAGAGCCATTTGAACCATTTGTTGGCGTAATAACACTCGGATAAAACCGAAAACGGTTCAAATGGCTCTAAGCACTATGGGACTTAACATGTGAGGTCATGAGTCCCCTAGACTTAGAACTACTTAAAACTAACTAACCTAAGGACATCACGAACAGCCATGCCCGAGGCAGGATTCGAACCTGCGACCGTAGCAGCAGTGCGGTTCCGGACTGAAGCACCTAGAACCGCTCGGCCACAGATGCCGGCGGATAAAACCGAAGCCTGAGTATGACTGCATCGTCAAAGATTCATTCTGCAGGATGCTTTATGAGTCGAACTTTCATCTGCAACAATGATCATCTATGTTTTATCACCTAGCTGTCTGATTTGCTTTTCTCTCTTTGCAATCTTTCCAATCTCACTTTTCCTTTTCAAATGGTTCAAATGGCTCTGAGCACTATGGGACTTAACATCTATGGTCATCAGTCCCCTAGAACTTAGAACTACTTAAACCTAACTAACCTAAGGACATCACACAACACCCAGCCATCACGAGGCAGAGAAAATCCCTGACCCCGCCGGGAATCGAACCCGGGAACCCGGGCGTGGGAAGCGAGAACGCTACCGCACGACCACGAGATGCGGGCTTTTCCTTTTCCTCCCTATGTATACGTACGTACTGAGACATAACTTCTCCTCTGTCGTTTCAGCTGTATAGCGCTCGAGACCTTCACGTTACATTTGAAATTCTAACAGCTGGCGCACATTTGGTAATCCAGGCTCCGTACAATGGAATCCAGTTGTGTGCAGTCGCATCTTTTGTTTACTTATCGCACGCACGATCGCGGTCTTCTGTGACGTGCTGTGCACACGATGACATGGACCACATACCAGATGCCACAGAGAAGATGATAGTTTCTGCAAGGTAGCATATCCACTGAAAAACTTCGTTTCTCTTCTAGCCAAACAGTTTATCATCATACCGCTTATCTCTATCGCTTGCTGTTAACCGGTTTTTATCGGCTTCATCTTCCGCTTCATTATCGCATCTGCCGTTAGATACATACAAGATGAGGTAGATCAGCAGGGCACCCCACATATATCCACAAAGAGTAAACATATGGAGGTGGGTTTTGTGGGTTGTGGGATTGAAGGGACCGGACTGCTAGGGCCATCGGTCAGGTGGGTTTTGTGCTAAGTTATGAGGGACTGTGGCGTACACAAGTATTTTTTAACGGCTGTAGCTGCTGAATTATGACATCGAATTCGTTATTCCAATGGAACTATGTACTTTTTATGTTGCATTCTGAGGAGCCTTCGAAGAGGACTTAAACGACATAACATATGTGGAACAACAATAACAGTGCTGAAGACTACAACTCGATGTACCCTCTCGGATCAGAAGTATCCAGGCACCTACTAGTGGACATCAATGTAGGGTGTGTCCACTCTTTACTTTTATGAGAGCTTGAACTCTGTTGGGTACACTTTCAGTTAGGTGTCTGAATGTCTATAGAGGAATGGCAGTCCATTCTTCCTCAAGAGCCGACATCAGAGAGAGTGGTGATGTTGGACGCTGGATTCTGGAGTGAAGTCGACGTTCTACCTCATCCCAAAGGCGTTCCATTGGGTTCAGGTCGGGACTCTGGGTAGGTCAGTCCATTTCAGGAATGTTGCTGTTTGTTGTCCACAAACCGAATACGATCAGTCATCATCTCCAAACTATTCCTTTGCTGTAACAGCACACAAATTCTAAAATGTGTTCATATCCTTCCGCATTTAGCGTTTTCTTAAATGCGATAAGGGTTTAATATTTTTTAAAATTTAAAACCTCTCTCACACCGGCCTGATTTAGCTTCACTGATCAGGATAGTAAAAACATGCGTATATTAAGGGAATTTTCATTGACAAAGCGGGCTTATCACATTCACACAGTTCAATACTGTTCTATCCTGATTAAATTGAGCTTAACTTAAATTCCATAAGGCAGTGAAGCAATTTCGAAGTCTCGGTGCGACGAAAATTGTCAGTCGATCTCCTGGAAACATTTGTAATAATTATTAACTTTCGGTGATCACATGGGGAAGACCGGAGATCTGCTGGTAAGACCGTGTTAGCCTATTTATTTGAAGTAACTGGATATCTTGAGCATACAAAACGGCAGGTTCGTCCAGTGTAAATCAGACGTTCCCCACTGATCCCGCGCAACACAGCGTAGTAAGCAGACACTGTCAATAATAAACAGTTAAATAATACGCGAACACACTTACTTTAGTTTAGTTCATGTATTAAATTCCTTCTCATACAGAATCTCATCAAGATGGCGACTAGCCCAACAATACATACATATACATCCTTCTTTCACGACTAATCGGCAAGAAGTCCCATTCTTTTCATAAGAGAAAACATAGATAGCAGAGAAGCTATTCCATGGAGTAAATGGACGCTCCAAGGAATAATTGGGCTTGAAACTACTTTGCACTGATAATCGGTAAGATAAGAAGAGATATTTCGAGATATGTACTGAGTTATATAATTTACAAAATTTCAAAAAATATCGCGGAGAGACCGCTGCAAGAGACATTACAAGGGGATCACACCCTAACCATGTAACAACCCCATACTGTAACATCAGCTCCTCCATACTTCACTTCAGGCAGACACTCGCCAAACCCAAACCGTTCCATTGGATTTCTACAGAGTGTAGCGCGATTCACCAACCCAGATACCCATTTCCAGTCGTCTGCTGTCCAGTGGCGTTGCTATTTATACCATCTCAGATATACGAGGTGTGACAATAAAGTAATGAGACTGATTTTCTTTGCAAGATGTGGCAACCCTGCAGGCTTGCGTAGGCACAATATCTTTGACCTTGGTCTACAAGCTGCTTCTAGTCCAAGCGGCACTTCGATGAAACTGCTCAGTCGTGAGTTGTGCTGTAATAAGTTAACACGTGTTTGTGTCTCTCGTCATGCAAATGGAACCACATAATATTGTGCAACAGTATGCCATTTCTTTTTGCGTTAAATTGGGTGAAAACGCGACGACAACTTATGGTAAGATTCAGAAGGCTTTCGGAGAGGAGGTTATGTCAAGAGCCCAAGTTTTTCGTTGGCATAAAATGTTCAGTGAAGGCAGAACGAATGTTGAAGATGAAGAGTGTAGTGGACGACCATGCATTCTTGTGTGCTTCTTTGATTCCAAGGGAATTGTTGATAAAGAGTAGGTGCCTCCTGGACAAACAGTTAACCAATATTACTACAAAGAAATTTTAGGACTTCATAAAAGGGTTCTACGCATCCATGCCAACATTGCTGATGATTGGATTCTGCATCACGATAATGCGCCATCGCATACTGCTCTGTCAATACAGCAATTTTTAACCTCAAAACAAATTTCAGTACTACCACAGCCACCTTATACACCAGATATCGCTCCGTGCGACTTTTTTCTATTTCCAAGAGTCAAAACTGTGGTTAAGGGACACCATTTTCAAACAACACAAGATGTCCAAAAAGCTGTGACGAGGGTCTTGGAGGATATTACAGAAAATGAATTCCTGAAATGTTACCATCAATGGCAGAAGCGCTGGAAAAAGTGTGTGCAGTCAAAAGAAAAAAAGGAGACAATACTTAACTTGACTAAGATGGTAAGCAAAATTTTTTTTCACATCAGTCTCATTACTTTATTGTTGCACCTCGTAGCTTAGCACTGACTATAGAAATGTATGGCTTATGAGGAACACAATACTCCCTATCTCCTTTTACACTGGTGTGTGTGGCTCTCGTTACATCTGGTGTACAATCCCGCATTACAAAGGGGTGTGCAGTTGTTTTTGGTCACATTGTGTATTTACTCATTCTGAATATACAGGGTGGAGCAGAGGAAATGGATGTTTTTCACTATTGAATGACTGGGACACGGATTGATAAAAATAATAAAAACGAGCATTAAGTGATAGATTTTTTTAATGCAGTTTTGAAATATACATACTTTAATTAGGCTCGGAAAAATAATGTCTTGTAGATGACGTCCTTCTTGCTGGATACAAGTTTGGATCCTCTCCCCAAAGTTACACATGGCTCTCTCCAACATTTCATTCGGCACGGCTTCAATTTCCTGACGAATGGAATTATTCAGGTCATCGATTGCACGAGGGTTGTTCATGTAGACTTTTGATTTTAAACATCACCATATCTCGAAATAACATGTCCTGGGAACACTTGTCGAACCACTTCCAAGGCTGCTCTCGCCGTGTGTGCTGTGGCACCATCCTGTTGAAACCATATTTCTGTCATGTTCACTTGACGCCTATCAAGTTCTGGACGAAGAAAGTAGTTCAACATTTTAACGTAGTGCGCTGATGACACAGGAACTGCAGTTCATTCCTCTTCAAAAAAATAGGGTCCAACAATCCCCATCTTTGAAATGCAGCACAACACTGTTACTTTTAAACTGTGGAGAGGTCTTTGGTGTAACTCATGTGGGTTCTCCAGCGCCCAATACCGACAATTTTGAACAGTGCTTCGTCACGAATACTGTAGCATCTACATCTTCCGTAAAAATTTCGCCCATTGCGCGACAAAACTCTCTGCGCTGCACAAAATCCCCGTCACTAAGCTGCTGGACGATCATTATCTTGTATGGGTGAAACTTCAGATCATCATGTAAGATGCAGTGAAGCGAACGACGTGACATACCCAGCGCTACAGCCTGTCGTCTAGCCTATCGTTTCGGACTAGCAAGAACTGCCGTTCTCACTCGATCTACATTTTCCCTTAGTACGAACTGTGTGACTACGGAATCATTGTTTCTAAAGTACTACTCGACAACGAACACACGGTGCTCTACGCTCCAACGCTCCATAGCGACTGAAACTGCATTGTATGGGCAGTCTACAAACTTTCATTCAAGGTCAATACCCCCTCTCCTTGCCGCGTACTAGCGGTTCAAAAAACATGCGTTTCCTCTGCTCCACCCTGTATTTGTGGTGACCTGACATAGTTGCTTCACCGTGTATAACAATAATACAAAGGTGGATCCGTCTGTTGGCAAATTCCGTGCGCTTGAGGTACATTCTTTAATTATGTTAGTGTTGCGCGTGTCTCATGGAACACCATGGATGTCGTCAAGCTAAATATGAGAAACAGCCACAGCGCACTGTATATACAGGTGCACCCTCTGCAAAAACTCCTTCCATTGATGACATGTAACACCGCATACGAGGCTCTTCGCCTCGCATACAGAGCACCTTCACGAAGCCTTGATGGTATCATATTTCCGGTGGCTGCAGCGAGGGCGTTCCATAATTGGGGTGGGGTCGTATTCGTATTACGTAGAGTACGCAATTGCAAATAGCCGCCGACGCCGCGCATCCTGTACCTGGATCAGAATAACAAGTGATTTACAGCTTGTTGTTTGTAAGATGGCTACCATGTCAACAACCAGAGAATGAGCTTGCTCTTGCCTCCTATTATGTTCAACTTGTCATTTCGCGTTACTACCTAAGTTGTCACAGTCAGCTACAAAAGACGCTGCAGCCGGTAGCGCAACCATTACTATTCCTTCTTGTTAATTGCATTTTTTCTCCGAGCGTCGTGTTTATTTTACTCGACACACTGCCTTAAACTAGTTGCGAAAGAGCGTGGAAAAGTTACTACGACGATAAGCAAACCTATTAGTGGACGTTAACGGGCAGCGAGTGAAATATATCCAGAACGGAAACGCCCAGCTATTGCTGCCGCAGATAAACGCAAACCGAGAACATGTACCCTTGTTCGACTGTAACTGCCTTCGTTATTTTGATCACTCTATAGTTAGTGGATCTCATTGAATGGTGAACCTGTGGTTAAAATTTATTGCCACAGCCTTTGAACAACTATTTGGCCCTCCGTATCCGACGGTTATATGGTTTCAATGCGGCAAAGATGTGTGTCCAACACGTGATACATTGACGACATTCTACCAGTATATCTGCCCAAGCTGTAGTCTATGTTTGAGAGAAACTGCTAACTTCTTACTCCGAAATATGTAGTTGCCGATTATAGAGGGCAAAAGTGGATAGCACAGCCACTGCCCTGAATGAGATAGCTGGTTCAGCCATATATTTTGGGTGAATACGTCGTATGTGCAAAGTTTACAGACTTCCGTAATTCAGTGTCAGTCCAACTAAAAACAATTAGTCCGTCTATGTCTGATAACCTATCTTTAGTAGTTGAGAAAAATGGTTCAAATGGCTCTGAGCACTATGGGACTTAACATCTGAGGTCATCAGTCCCCTAGACTTAGAACTACTTAAACCTAACTAATCTAAGGACATCACACACAGCCATGTCCGAGGCAGGATTCAACCTGCGACCATAGCAGCAGCGCGGTTCCGGACTGAAGCGCCTAAAACTGCTCGGCCACAACGGCCGGCTTTAGTAGTATTGCTGTTATTTATACAACTATGATTTCGCGCAGATTAAGAATTTTTCTGTGGATCGCTCCTCTGACATACGAATAGTTCCGTTAGGTTTTGGGGCAAAAGACACAATATTTACATCTAATGAATACATTAGTCATGAAGGTATAAGTATAACCTATTTCAAATACATCTCTGCAACTACAAAAAACGTGTACGTATTGGACTATACAGTTTGGTTTTAGATCATTTGAAAACTCGTCAGTGATGGGGAATCATATTTACAGTTTTGGTTTTGATTCCCAAAATTGTAAGTGTGTTTGATTCCAGGCCACCAACGGTATTTTAAATGAATAAAACGAAACTTAAATGGTAGAATAAATAGGAATTTTTACTGGCTGTAAAGACGAATTTGAAACACCTTTAATAACTAGATAGCAACTACGGACGCCATGGTCAAACAGGTGACGAATATAAATTACGTACATGCGTCAGGTCATCATAAAATAGATGACACGTACAAAACAGATTAGCCAAAGTTTTCCTATCATGTAAGATATAGTAAAATCATGCTAATCTGTGAAGCAATGACCCAACATAAGGTAATGGTGCAACTCTATAGAAGTAATGAACTTCCCAACTTCAATTAACATGGTCGTCACAAAATAGGTGCATCCCTTTTCGAAAGACGAGCTACGTTTTCATTCGGGTGACGAGGTTTGCTTCCAAGCCTCAAGTATTTCTGAGCTGCCAATACAAAAAAACCCTATCAAATGTATTGGTACACTGTTAACCACATACTCTAACTAAGCACTTCGTATCACCAGTGGCCTACCCACTGGAGGAATGCATTGAGTTGTATTACCTTTCGGTGTGGCCTTTTTGTAAAATATGTACTACTGTCACGTCTGTCTTTGCCGAGGCAAACAGAATAGTGTCGGCAGTATGACATTTTTATTTTAGCACGTACATCTGTCACAGAAAATTATTATTGCAGCTTTAAATATAATAAAACAGTAATTAAGTAAATGAATCTCCCTCGAGTACTCTACCGCATTCGTCGCACAAAAATCTGTATACATTGGCCTTGTTTAAATCAAATATTGTAAAAGTATTGACTTTTACCGTGGACTGTTTGACGCTGAGGCATTCATTCTTGTTGCTGCTTATTGTCAACACTGCTACTTTTGATGAAGATGCCGTATTATTGTGTTCTTTTTGCTGTTTGGGATCTTCCTTTCTTTGTATGCTGATATGACGTTACGTGCCACCAAGTTTGCCACTTCGAAAGAGCTACAAACATTGCTCTAAGCGTACTCGTTGACTTTTAAGTAGTATTTTTTTTATTGGACCCAGAAATCCAGTAACTTAATATGTACAATGATGATAAACTAAAAATAGTCAACAATCAGTGTTAAAAACTGATCTTAACCACATGAAATCAAAGAAATCAGCTTTTCAAATCTCACTGGAGAACATAACATACAAAATACTGGATTTTCCTGCAAAGATGTAATATCGCGGGAATAGTATTTTTGATTTGGAGCAATAGAAAGCACCACGTGTACTGCGTTTCGTCTGCTTTTCCTGGACGGATAAGATATTAAATAACAAAGTTTCATTAGATATGATGTAAAAACATAATTTTTTTAGTAACTGTGTAGATACCACGTTCTCATTACGCGGCAATACTAAGAGCACATTCAACTATCGTACGATTTACCATCATGGTTTTCTAGTTGTTTTTGTGATTTATCACAAATTTGTGGCAACTAGCGCGTGAGGAATGTTTTCTAGTGTCCCAAGGCTGGGTGTAGAACTTCATTTCGTTGTGTGGCCGATAGCGATCGCGCGGCTTCTCTGCTACGAAAAGTAAATAAAATAAATAAAAAAAATAAATGAACCACCAGCGTTACGTTTCAAATTTGCTGTCGTTCTATTTCAGGACTCAGACATTTCGATATTTATACGAAATTTGTGTTTCTTCCTCGCTTGGGAAGTAGTCGAACACGTACATACGGCGCTCTATCGTTTTATGACGATGCCATATGTCGGAATACTAATGTAGCTATAATTTTGCTAACGTAATACAGATCGTGCCTGAAATGTAAAGAAGCCTGTACACAAGCATCCTTACAGCAGCTGTCTACATCTACATCTAGGCCTGAAAATAATTCATTGATCGTAAATGAAGTTACTTCTACAAATTATACACGTTTGGCCACATTTGTTTTTCATACGTTCATCACCTATATTCTTCCTCCTCCGATATTCTAATTCACTTATGTGAGCAATGTGCTAAATTCCTATCTTTTGATTTTTGATGCTAAATGACGAGACTGTTTGTTAACGTTAAAAATAATCTCCAAAAGCAAAGCATTCCTGAATCATACAAAGCAAAATCTTTGCGGCGTATTCGCTTTTTAAACAGAGTTAGATGGCACACAGGTTAAGTGTTGGCAGGAACATCGTTCAGAACCCCTTCTGGCCATCCAAATTTATAGTCTTTTTTTCCAAATTACTTAGGATGAATACTGTGATGTTTCCTTAGAAAACGTTACGACCTATTTTTCTCTCGATCCGTCTCCAACCGAAGGGTGTGCACCACCGCCTCTGTTAATCTCGTCGTCGTTGCGATGTTAAACTCTGACATCCTTCTTTTCTTTTTTTAATGCGTTTGCGGAAATACCTCGTAGAAAAGCGGGAGAAATATCTTTTAATGTTCGGAAGGAAACACCAGTGATGAATGTCTGAATGCGGGCTGGAGGCGTATTTAGATAGCATACATGGTCAAGAGTACAGCTCGCGAAAAGCAGGAAATGCGGGTTCGTGTCTCGGCGTGGCACAAAGTTTCATTTGACACGGCGTGGTAGTGGTAAGTTCCTATGGGATCAAACTGCTGCGGTCATTGGTCCCTAGTCTTACACATTACTTAATCTAACTTAAACTAAATTACGCCAAGGACAACACACTCACCCCTGCTCGAGGGAGGACGCGAACCTCCGACTGGGGCAGCCGCGCGAACCGTGGCAAGGCGCCTCGGACGGCACGGCTACCCCTCGCGGCTGACACATATTCAGTGCTTTCCAGCTCCAGAATTTGTGAATAGTTTTCACTAATATCAATTCATTCATTGCATTTTTATTGCTTTCAAGTGCATTGCCCCCATTCATTTCATTACAGTGTGTTTAATTAAAATCAATTAAATTTCTTCTCCGAGGTATTAAAGACCCAAACTATAATCTCGTTGGACCAGAAGTACCGAGCGCAACAGAAGTATCTTCTTAGTGTATCAACTTTTTGTTTGCCTGCCATACATATTTCGTTTCATACATTTTGAAGGATTTTCAGTGCCTGTAATACACGTTTTGTTTCTTGCGATAGGTGTACTCTAGATAGATGACAGATAGGTTTAAAAGTATGTCTTTACCGCTGTTGTTTGCTTTAGCCTCTTATTATTGCAAGGCACAAAAAAGTTACTCGTGGTTTTAACATTTCGTTGATTTAATTTACGGTTCTGCGCTACAGAACTGATTTAGTTATCCCGTACAGCTTAGAATGCCTTATTGTACATAGTTTCAGGATCTTTTAGGTACGTAGACATCTCGTTTTCACTTTTTTTTACGTATATTGGCAGTTTGCTTAATGTCTATCGTGTTACCAAATACAGCACTGCGTCCTTCTTTGTCGTCTTTCCTTTGTGTTGTGGTGGTTATATGCACTTCACGTTCATTTGTAGTGTATGTTTGTTTTCTTTTAATGAGGGTCAAAGCATAGGTACACGTGGTGGCAAATATCAAAACACTGCTTACAAAGCTTTTAAGCGTCCCATAGCGGAATGTTGCTCAGATCTGCTGAACCCAAACCAAATAGGACTAACAAGGTTACTGAAGTAGGGCAGCACGAACGGTGAAAAGTTTGTGTGACGGAAAGAAACCCTTGTGGCTCGTGGTACAATGCTAAACACTCTCTGTCACGGAATTCACTAAGATAGGCGTTGTAATACAGAGGAAGTTTCCTCGATTCAGGTTCTTTACTGACTATGTTCCACGTGCCAACGGAGAATAATTGTGATCAGCTAGATGTCGCCAATTTGAAATGTGAATGAAGCCTGTTGAGTGTAAGCTCATTGAAAAGGTCAAGTTCTGGTGTTTGTATATCGTAGAAAAATTTTGTCAACTATTAATATTACGAATACCCAGCATAATGTGACTGCGGGAGAGAACAAGACAATGGACCACTTGTGCTTCTGTTTATGCTGCCCTCAGTCATGCAGTGATGAAGAACTGATTAGGACGGGAGGCAGTGCAGTTGTCATTGCCCAATTCTAGACGAAGATAATTTAGCTTTCTCGTCTTTTGTACCATTGTGTAAGCTACTTAAATTGTAAATCACGTATGTTGTTCTTTTAGCAGTATCCCATGACAATGTGCAGTTGTGCAATGTAGAGTTTTGTACAGTTTCTGACTTGAGTAAATAAATTCTCAGTGGTTTGCAGACTACGTAGCGGTATATAGATGAAGATGAGACAGGAGAGTGGGTGAGTTATTGTTAAGTGTGGCACTGGCCTATATCTCAATTCGTCATTGTTTCAGTAGCTAGCAAAATCATTGGATTATTTCTTATATCACATTGGTTATTAGTTGCTTTTCTGGAAGTCAGGTGCTTTCTTAGGTTCCTCTTCTCACTATTTAATCGAAATTAGTAACTGGCCCGGAAGAAAACGCCCAAATTCGGAGTCTCCTCGCAAGTTAGGTGGGCGCTGTTGGAGCGTGACGTGTTCCATTGTGCGTTGGACGTTGGTGTCCTGCCAGGGCGGAAACCCGTCCAAGGGCGGAGGCGAGGTGCATGCCAGATGAGCGTGCTCTGCGTCTGGGATATCCCAGCAGCTCGTGAGTTCCGCCGATCTTCGACGTCCTGGCGACGTACAGATCGATGGAGACTAAGCTCTACTTTAAAAGCGAATCACACAGGACGACACCGGAACGGAACTGGTGACGTCATTGTCAAATATAGGTGTGTTCATACTACACAGGACGCCAGCACTGTGCTTAACCCAGTACTGAACAGCGAGAGTGAGATTATTAGATACCGTATGCTATACAAGCAAGGGCGTACCCAGGATCTGATCTGGGGGGGGGGGGGGGGGGCGGCGGCAAGTCATAGTAGTCTAAACTGAAGGGAGATTTTGGGTCTACCTTTATCGATTAATATGTTGTGAAAGAAGGAGATGTACTGAATAACAATGTCTTCGTGTTCTAAAAGGAATTTTTTTTTTCTTTGGGAGAATATGCAACTTGCTCGTCAAAAATCCGAACGTGCGTTCCACTAGCACTCTAGCCGCCGATAATTTCTTGGTAAATAATCTTTCTTCGTCACTTAGTAACAACCCAGAAAATGGACTCATTAAATTATGCAAGTGAGCAAGGGCTTCAGGCAGCCCTAATGGGGCTTTTACTGAAGTGCCCGGTAGTTTTTTCGGTGATGACCAGTTTTGTGGAACGTTCTAAAAATTATTTTATAAATCACTTGCACTAAATGTCTCGCCATCTACTGCTTGTCATAACCTGCACGTCAACTGCTATTAATCTACAGTTAGCGTCAGCTTTAACTAAAAAATTAGTATTTTAGGAGCACTAAAGCATTTTACATTTAAATATGGTAGGAGAAACGATGTTGTTCGTTAGAAACTTCACATAGACATAATCCCTTACTGCTTACAAGTGAATACGCTGTTCCTTGGCGACGTAGCATGCCTGCGAATAGCAGAGCGGATCGCTTATCGCTAAATTTATTATTTCTATAAACTTCCCTGCCGACAGTAACGTGCCGAAGACGAGAAAATTACTCCCGGATCTGCGCGAACGAGTTCGAATGTCTTCTGGGGCTTCTGGCAGCTGCCCCCCCCCCCCCCCTGCTCCTCGCTGGGTACGCCCATGTATACAAAAAGTCAGAATACAGTATGAGAATAAAAGAACTACCAATGATATTTATTAATACGAAAGCGAAATGCACCACAAATGCTGCCCCCCCCCCCCCCCCTTGCTCCTCGCTGGGTACGCCCATGTATACAAAAAGTCAGAATACAGTATGAGAATAAAAGAACTACCAATGATATTTATTAATACGAAAGCGAAATGCACCACAAATGTTTTTGAAAATGGTTGTACGGTAAATTTTCCGCACCGCTGAGAAGTGAAAGAATAGGAAACATCTACATTTACATGCCTGAAAATATCACATACAAACACATCAAACAAGGCAAATCATACAGCCTTTTTATATTATCCATTGCGGTGTTTTTCCAGTTACCAAATAACGCCACACGTATATTTTTCTCCTTCAATAAAGCTGACTTTTTCACAGTTAGTCTTTTTAAGAAAACTGATTAATCTGTTTACGAAGCGTATTTCGAGAGTAAGGTCCGATCGGTCGCGAGATGGAAACCACAGTGAAAATCCGATAAAGCTTTGCGTAAGTGTGTTCGACAGTGTCTCTGGTATCTCCCATTGGTCGCGTCACGTCTGTCTTTTCAGTTCTGAGCGCACAGTGAGCACGTAAAGATGCCTAAAAAACAGTGTTTGATCGCCCTCCATGCCAGCCCGGACTTTGTTCCCTCAGATTTTCATCTTTGCTGACATGAACCGCTGGCTATGAAGTCAGCGATTTGGCACAGACAACGAACTGCAGATCAGCGCAGAGAATCTGCGAAAATTGCAGGCAGCTGCCTTCTATGACCAGGGTGTTGGAAAGTTGGTACAACGCTATGACAGTTGTCTTGGACGGAGCGGCGACTATGTAGAGACGTTGCTGGAAGGTGTGGCAAACTATTGCAAATAAAACAGTTTTGATTTTAATTGTGGTTTCCATTTCGAGACCAATCGGACCTTACTTTCGGAATACGCCTCGTATGTTTTTAGTTGTGCACAATGTGAATATATACTCGTGAACATACTCAGGTCCTCATGGAACATTTGCAGTGTGTCACGATAACGAAGCAAAACTAAAGTAAAGGCTAAGAAAACACACACACAAATCACTACCGTAAAGAGAAAAAAATATGGTTTTTAGTGCTTCAGGTCTTCTGCACAGTCTCCCCACAATTGAGACGTCGCACTGAACCTTCATCTTGTGATGTGAAACTGATGTGAAACTGCAAAAAAAGTCTTTTCTTTGGTGAGATGTTGTTCAACTCGCACCTCACATTGGCTTGAATGTCGATTATGTTGTCAAAGCGTTGAGCTTCCATGTGAAATTCCTGTGCTTTGTTGTTTTTTGGTAGATTCCTATTGATAACTTTTTTCAGGAAAGAACTACCCGCGTTTGGTATTTCAATCAAGCTGCGGCAGGCGTCGACGCGTCGCTGTTTTTCTTCGGGAGTCAAGGAGTGCGAAACAAACATTGCACCACTTTTCTATTCTTCAAAAAATTATGCAGAATGTCTTGAACACTTGATTTAGATATGTTGCTTACTTACCGATTTGTGACACAACAACGTTGGCACATAACGGCCGCACGTGCGCTGCTCAACGCTGCCTGCTCACAATTGCTGCTCAAATCCACATCTGTTGTTTAAGGTTGTTCGGTTGCTAGTTCAAGCTGCCACCGTAATTGCAGCGCTGACGTCACTTATAAACCAAGAATAAAATAAGTCGGAACTTTTTGGACAGACGGTGTGTATATACGACACAACTGCTCTCACACCATTACAGGACGACACTAAGCCCCCACCAACTCCAGCGTCAAAATTTTCTTCCCGAGAAGCCTTGACGTCCCGTACAGCCCTTCGAGTGCCTGCATGAATGTCACCATTTGAAAGCTATCGTGCAATATATTGATGTTCAGTTCCGTTTCGTCAAGTATGAATGACCTATACTGAGACGAGAATTGGAGGGGGGGAGGGGGGAAGAAATCGATTCTGGCCCGGAGAAAGCGCAGCTGAGCCAAAACAAAGTTTTTCTTTGTGACCCATTTACTGTCTGTCACTGCAGTAATAAAGTTCGTTGACGCTACTGACACAAACAGCAGACTTGCCGACAAATGAATTCATATGGTGAACTGATAACAATTCTGATACTAAAGGTTACAATCAATGAAACCACAAACACAATAGTAGGGTCGGTAAACAGGTGATCAGGTGGCAAGACACGGTCAGCTTTCGTGCCATGTCAGTCAGCGCCGATATAGACGCGGCGGGCTTGTGTCCTAAACTGCGAAAAATGAATGAATATATGTCAATGTATTAGAACCACATTCGTTTTGCATATGACATTGTATTCTTTGTGCCCACCCAGATAAACTTCAACAACAAATGGAGAGCTCAATAGATAAAGCTTGAAAGCAGGCCTGAAAATAAATTACCATAGAACTGCGATGATGCGTTACCAACACATCAAAAACAGAGCAAATCGACACTCAAGCCTGACGATGAGGAAAGAAATAGATGAGGAATAATAGACTGAAGTGCATTAGGTAAATATGGTTTTCAAAACAGAGTTTCCGGTGTGTCCGAAAGGGAAAGTTGCAATCAGTGAATATTTATAGTGTTGACGTATGTTCGTGAGACACAAACTTTCATTCAGAAAATCTTTGAAAAACGCTGGAGGCTTGCTTAGGATATAGTGGAAAATTTTCGGGGATCAATATACGAGACAAGGAAACAGTCAGGGCTCAGGCTGAAGTGGGTTTTTTTATTCATTTTTCACACGGAGAAGGACCTCGGCACGCGGCTGACGAGAGCAACTTTTTCGATAGAAGTCATAAGATGACGCATGGCATGTAACTTCGGACCGATATTCACTTGTTTGCGCTCTCTACCAACCTTACTTTTCAACAAATAAGACCCCGATTCTTTAAAGAATTGAACTCTTTAAACGTCTAATTTCGTTACAATTGGGTTAATCTGTTAAATATTTGGCGTTAAGTGGGAAAAGGGTAGAAAAGGTCTGAGATTGTGTTTTAAGTTTGTCGGAAGTCGCTAAGTGCTCTCATTGTACGATGTTGGATGAATATAGTCTGGGTAATTGTCGCGCAGTGGCTCCAGACACACAGTTTCTAACCGTAATATCTGACTTCTTGTGTTAATCTTTTAACGTGAGATTATATCTCGTAATGAGTAGATTATGACAGCATATTAAATTTTTAAATTCGGCAATAACTGTACGAGATATTGAAAATCAAACCTTTGTCGCATCTTCAATCCTTTAGATAGGTAACTGCAACTGCGACACGGTGACCGTGTCCTAGGTTATCCGGTAAATAGATAAATACTTAAGCTGACATAGTTGTAGCCATATTGTTTATGTGGTATGTTCACGTTGTGATTATTATCAACACATCCACTTCCCAGTATTTGTACCTACAGTATAATATAGTTCCGTTTGTGAGAAACTAGAAGCACTGAATACTGTCGTCTGCTAGTTTATGTAGACTAGGTTGGATACGCCGAGAAAGTTGCCATTATCGACCGAGAACATTGTATTTCAATCGATAAAGCTACTACAGTCGTCCATCGAACCGAGAGGCCTTCTAGCATGAATAATTAAAAATTGTGCCGTTGGTGAATTTGAAATGGAGGTGAGCAAAGCTTGTAACCAGGCGAATTGATCGTAGACGCGCAAAGAAGTCCTTTGCTGGCATCAGAGAAGATAATGACTTGGTGTAAAGGGTATGGGTACATGATTGTAGATAAAGCTCCCCGTACACGAACAGTATGTCAAACTTTACTACGTTAGTGAACTAATTGACATTTTTACAGTGCTGTTTGACCTGTTTGTCAAACATAGAGGTTGTATGGCTTGTTTCAGAGAAATTTTGAATGACTGTAGATCTGACAAAACAGCGGACGTTTTTGTATTTTTTTTTTTCCACCACGGTGAAAGATGCGACAGCGTGTTTCGACAATTCAGGAAATTCATTAGGGCCAAGCTGTATCCTCGTATGAAGGTACATATGCTAGATTTTTAACATTTGACTTGTGTAGGCGATTTTCGTGTCAGTTATGACGTACGAAGATCAGAACGACAGAACAACCAATCCCCCAACGGAGAAAATCTACGACCCGGCCGGGCTATCGAAACCGACCCCTTCGGTTAGCAGCCTACCGAGCTGACGTGTCGATGTTTCGCCGGGCACGTTTAGCGAAAAGGAATTGTTTACAATTTATCTCACTGTATCGTGAGTTTCCACAACTGTGGAAACTGTGCCATCAAGATTAAAAACGAAGTAGCTTTGTCATTTACCAGCATGGCAGATGCATTGCGTCTTTCCCAGCCATAGGTAACACAGGAAGAGATTAAGAAGAAAATCAGTATTATACGCAAAACATACAAGCGGAAGTGCAACAAAATAATTCGAAGCTCTCCGCTTCTTCCCTGGACGATGTGTGTGTTCTCACATTGTGGTATTGTGAAGAACTGTCATTAGAAGACGAAGTGCCGGCCGCTGTGGCCGAAAGGTTCTAGGCGCTCCAGTCCGGAACCGCGCTGCTGCTACGGTCGCAGGTTCGAATCCTGCCACGGGCATGGATGTGTGTGATGTCCTTAGGTTAGTTAGGTTTAAGTAGTTCTAAGTTCTAGGGGACTAATGACCTCAGCAGTTGAGTCCCATAGTGCTCAGAGCCATCTGTTCAGAGAGAGTTGCTGTAACCAACAGGTTCTACTTAATATTTCCTTTAGCATTATTTCGTGGGTATATCAACCATTCCATGGAGAGTTGCATCAAACCAGTCATTGGACTGAAGACCACAACAACAAAAACAACAACATAAACCATTCCCTGGAGCAGCGTCTTGTTTTCTTCTTCTTCGTTAAACACAGTGGCAGAGTGAAGCTTAGAAACGCTTTATCTACATTTGTAGTGATTGCCATTAGTGTCAAAATACTACACGACACGAACAGCGTCCGCTTCAAAAGTGATGTTAAATTGACAGACATTGTTAATACGTTTACGGACGTGTTTGACAAACCCGTGGGTAGATAATAGCGAGTTTGACAAACAAGTTTGATTGTGTATGGGCTGCTTAATGAGCGGGTGCTATAAGGATTGCTATAGCTGAAGACATTAATACGTGGAAAAGTCTAGAGGAAATGCTTATCCGACAGTGCATCTCAGTGATGATGATGATGATGATGATGATGATGATGATGATGGCAATCTATATCAGGCTACCCATGTAAGGCTTCAGCGAGCGATGGATTTGAAGCAAATGTGTGCTCTTCGGTCTGACGCTGCACCGTAGCGTGTTATGGCGTGACGTAAAGGCAGTCAGACTGTGGGTGACGTGGCTGAAGTGCGCGGGCGTCCCCCAGGGTCGCTGCTAGCAGCTGTCCCGCTTCCGGAGCCGCCAGAACAAAGCCGCTCTCTTCTGTGGGCGGTGCTGTTTGTTGTCCCAGGCTCTGTCGCCCCTGTGCCTTCGTTACCGAGCGCCCGCCGTCCTGTCCTGCGCCTTGCTTACAGATTTTTCTGGATGACACAACATGAACACACAGGAGCCACGTCGTTCGGATATTGTTGCGAAACCAGGGAAGACCCATACATCGTCTACATCTTCATCTATACACCGCAAGCCACGTTATGCTATGTGGCGGAGGGTAGTTTATCATCGACACTTCCCTCTTTTTCTGTTCCAATCCCGAAAGCTGCGCTGGGGGTACGAATGTTAAGTGTATGTGTGAGCTCGAATCTCTTTTAATTTTGCTATCGAGATCTTTTCCAGAACTATACTTAGAAGGTAGCAATATCTTGATTGACTTTTAGCAATGTTAACAGTTAACCACACAGTGATGCATAAAACCTCTCTTGTAGCGCCGGGCACTTGTGTTGGGCGAATATCTTCCGCTCCTGCTAACCGAAATTGTGACAAAACGTGCTGCTCTTCTTTGGATCTCCTCCTTTTGCTGTGTCATTACTGCCCCGTAAACGTCTCAGAAAAATGGGCAAAATTCAAATATCGGCCGAATGAGTGTTTTGTAAGCTATCTCCTTCGTGGGTGGACTATACTTTGAGGATTCTTCCAAGGATTGAGTCTGGTATGTGCCTCTCCTGTGATTATTTTCGTGAGGTCGTTCCAGTTCAGATCGCTTCGTGTGCATATTCCAAGGTACTTAGCGGGTATGACTGTTTTCAATGGTTTCCCTGCACCAAGAGTCCATCTTCTGCGGGTTTTCCTACATTTCGCTACAGTTTTCTAACGACTCATTCGATACAGCGGTCCCGTATTGGTCTAGTGCGGTATTCGTTTTATCTATATGTATTTACAGGGAGAGTAGAACACGAAAAATAAGCAGCAAGCAGCGACTGACCCCCGAACCTCCAGATCTCAGATACTCAGATCGTTACCAAACGTTGTGTGTCGATGAAGTAGCAACCAGAAAACCGATTTAGTTCGTGCTGTGCACTGTCGTCGAACTAGCTTTAAAGGTAATTAAACGTAACACTAGAATTACACGGAGTGTATGAAAAGCCTATCTGTGAGATGAATGTGATCTCTGGTAGGTGAGTTCGCAGAGTGTCATTTTACTAAAGGTCCCAAGTTAGAAACCCACTGACGGCGATTTTTTAACAGTTTACGCGTGAAATAGGTATATGGGAGAGCATTTTTCTGACATGTAGAAAGCCGTTTCGGAGTTTGTTGTCATGTTCTTTTCGCAGCAGCAAACCTATAGCGTAAATTTGTATAGATAACACTACACCTACCTATACAAATGTACGCTATAGGTTTGCTACTTTCAACTAACGAATCGAAAGCAGACTGCCAAAAGAATATTACTACGAACTCCGAAACGTCCTTTTACATGTCAGAAAAATGTTCTCGCATATAACAATCCCACGCGTAAACTGTTAAAAAAATCGCCGTCAGTGGGTTTCGAACTTGGGACGTTTAGTACAACGATACGCTCTGTCAACTCACCTACCAGAGATCTTCACATTAACATCTCAAAGGTACTCTTTTCATACACTCTGTAGCCCTAGTGTTACTTTTAATTACCATTTACGCATGTTGTACTGAACGACAGCACCCAGCACGAACTAAATCGATTTTTTGGGTGATACACTATCGATACACAACGTTTGGTACCGATGTGAGTGTCTGACATTTGGAGATTTGGGGTGTAGCAGACAACGTGGGCCAGGGCGGTGCCGTCACTGTTGGAGGACGGATTGTTCTTCGATTTTTACTGCCCTGTTAATACATATCGATGAAACTAATATCGGACTAGACTGGACTAGAATGGGCACGTAGAATTCCGCTTTTTAGAATCATATTGTTTGTAACGGAAAACAAACCGACGCTCCCCGTCGACACTATGTGTCGCATGGAAGACGTGGAGAGCAGTATTTGTTTGGGCTGATTTCAGCTTAACCTTGCAAAAACGAAATTGCAAGTATGTGCCGAAGCACCACAAGAAGTGCACGTGACGACTCTTCTGAGGGACACCCTGTATAAATGGCATGGCGGATAACGTCTGTAGCCGTATTAGGTAGACGACGCATTGTGTACGGGGAGGTGACCTCATTAGAAACTAATTACGAAGCTTAGAGAGACTTTCACATGCTGAGCGTCTTACGCGAAGATCGACAGCTGACGTTGGACGTAAACAGATATAGCTGCTGGCGGAGCCTAGTTCCGTGTCCTTCCACCTTCGTACTTAACGCTGTGGACGCAAGAAGCGAGGGCAAGCCGACTAACGCCGACTTTCTTTTAAAGAAGTTGGTCCAGTTGGATCTCTGAGACGGTTTGGCGACCGAAAGTACCCGTTGCTTACCTTGCCTCCCACTGAACGAAGCTGAGCTGCACAGACAAAAGGCGAAAGTCCGATAACGACCATGCCATGCAGATATCATTACTAAATCCAAAACCATATCCGACATCAGTGTGCAAGATTACTGGAAACTTCTCAGGTTCCTACTGATTTGGATGGTCTCATTTCTTGCCCTCTTCTCCAAAGAGCAGTTCGTGGTATTGCGGTAGCGTTCTCGCTTTCCACTCACGGGGTCCCGGGTTCCATTCCCTCCGGGGTCAGGGGTTTTTCCTGCCTCGAGATGACTGGATGTTGTTGTGTTGTCTTCATCATCATTCATCTTCATTACGGTCGGAGGAAGGCAATGGCAAACCATCTCCGCCAGGACCTGTCCTAGAACGGCGGTGCGGGTCTCCTGCATCGTCCCCTAAGCTCCTCGGAGTATGGGACCTCATCATCATCTTCAAAGAGAACTTGCATTAAATCAATTTGCTTATCACGTTTGCAGATGTCTCTTTTCCATATACGATTGACATGCGTTAATACAGTGTAATTACAGTCATGATGTAAGACCGAAAATGGTACATTGCTACAGGTGATGGGAACAGGTCAGGAACAATTTACTACCAGAGGAGTATGTGAAATGTATAGCAGCGTCTGACGAAGTGATGGAGCTTCCAGCGAACTTTGACTGGGTGGTTGTATTGTCTTTTCATTATCGTATTGAATTCCTATGTCAGAAAAATGCTCCTCTTCTCTCTTAAAACACCTGAATGATGCGATCTCTGACTCGTCCTTTTGCGAGTATTCAGCTTTTGTGTGGGGCCTGTGTACCCTAGGACCGTGGTCAATTGTGGAACGTACATTGAAAGAACGAGCATTTTTTTAGAGCGTGAATGTAGATGTAGAAGTTATTTATACATGAAAATGTTATTGGCAGATTTAGTGATGCTGACATGCATTTGCAGATTCCGACACATGGAGGATTCCGTCCGTGACGATGCGACACAACTGGAAGGCATGTTCAACTCCTGGTTGTCACCCCGCCAGCAAGCATCCCAGAAGCACCACCACAGCGATGTCGAAATGCTGTCAACAGCTGAAGAACGCGATACCGGTATGTATCTGAGTGGTTTGCAACAAATCACCATAATTCTGTCTATCTTATTTTCGATATACAACGGTTGGACAAAATATGGAAACCCCGCGAGAACTGCGTGCATTAACATAAATGCTGATGCTAGACAAGCTTGCAGGTTGGGCTGTTGTATTTCACGACCAACGGCTCCTGTGCAATGTGCACGATAAGTTGCAAGTCTCATTCGTAGTCAGAACAGTGTCCTGTTTAGTTGTGAGTGCATTATCTCGGAGCTAAGTGAAGTCGAACGGGGGAAAATTGTTAGTGCTTAATGGTGGGTACTTCCGTATCCAAGGGAGCCGAATTGTTCGTTGTTCCAGTTGGTGCCATATCGAATATTTATGATGCAACTGAAAATCAAGACGACTTAGAAAAAATTTCCAGTTGGCGGAGGAATAGCAGCTAATCCTTAAATGTGGAAAAATGTAAGTTAATGCGGATGAATGGGAATATCAAACCTGTAATGTTCGGATGAAGTATTACTAGTGTCCTGCTTGACACAGTCATGTCGTTTAAATGTCTGGGCATATCGGTGGAAAGCGATATGAGGTGGAACGAGCGTGCGAGAACTGTGGTAGAGGCGAATGGTCGACTTCAGTTTATTGGGAGAATTTTAGAAGAGTGTGCTTCACCTGTAGAGGAGACCGCAAATAGGACGCTGGTGCGACCTGTTCTTGAGTATTGTTCGAGTGTTTGGGAACCGTACCAGGTCGGATTGAAAGAAAGACATCCAAGCAATTCAGAGGTGGTCTGCTATTTGTTATCGGTAGGTTCGAACAACACGGAAGTATTACGGAGATGCTTCGCGAGCTCAAATGGAAATTCCTGGAGGGAAGACGGACGTTCTTTTCAAGAAACATTATTAAGGAAATTTAGAGAATCGGCAATTGAAGCTGACTACCGAACGATTCTACTGCCGCCAACATACATTGCGCGCAAGGACCACCAAGGTAAGATACGAGAAATTAGGGCTCATACTGAGGCATATGGTCAGTCGTTTTTTCCCTTGCTCTATTTGCTAGTGGAACAGGAAAGGAACTGACAAGTAGTGGTACAGTGTACCCTCCGCCACGCACCGTACTGTGGCTTGCGGAGTATCTATGTGGATGTAAATGTACACTACTGGCCATTAAAACTGCTACACCAAGAAGAAATGCAGATGATAAACGGGTATTCATTGGACAAATATATTAAACTAGAACTGACATGTGATTACATTTTCACGCAATTTGGGTGCATAGATCCTGAGGAATCAGTACCCAGAACAACCACCTCTGGCCGTAATAACGCCCTTGATACGCCTGGGCGTTGAGTGAAACAGAGCTTGGGTGGCGTGTACAGGTACAGTTGCCCATGCAGCTTAAACACGATACCACAGTTCAAGAGTAGTTACTGGTGCATTGTGACGAGCCAGTTGCTCAGACACCGTTGATCAGCCGTTTTCAGTTGGTGAGAGATCTGGAGAATGTGGTGGCCAGGGCAGCAGTCGAACATTTTCTGTACCCAGAAAGGCCCGTTCATGCGGTCGTGCATTATCCTGCTGAAATGTAGGATTTCGCAGGGATCGAATGAAGGGTAGAGACACGGGTCGTAACACATCTGAAATGTAACGTCCACTGTTCAAAGTGCCGTCAGTGCGAACAAGAGGTGACCGAGATATGTAACCAATGGCACCCCATACCATCACGCCAGGTGATACGCCAGTATGGCGATGACGAATACACTCTTCCAATGTGCGTTCACCGCGATGTCGCCAAACACGGTTGCGACCATCATGATGCTGTAAACAGAACCTGGATTCATCCGAAAAAATGACGTTTTGCCATTCGTGCACCAAGGTTCGTGGTTGAGTACACCATCGCAGGAGCTCCTGTCTGTGATGCAGCGTCAAGGGTAACCGCAGCCATGGTCTCCGAGCGGGTAGTTCATGCTGCTGCAAACGTCGTCGAACTGTTCGTGCATTTTTGTCTTGCAAACGCCCCCATCTGTTGACTCAGGGATCGAGACGTGGCTGCACGGTCCGTTACAGCCATGCGCATAAGATGCCTGTCATCTCGACTGCTAGTGATAAGAGGCCGTTGGGATCTAGCACGGCATTCCGTATTACCCTCCTGAACCCACCGATTCCCTATTCTGACAAGTCATTGGATCTCGACCAACGCGAGCAGCAATGTCGCGATACGATAAACCGCAATCGCGATAGGCTACAATCCGACCTTTATCAAAGTCGGGAACGTGATGGTACGCATTTCTCCTCCTTACACGAGGCTTCATAACAACGTTTCACCAGGCAACGCCGGTCAACTGCTTTTTGTGTATGAGAAATCGGTTGGAAACTTTCCTCATGTCAGCACGTTGTAGGTGTCGCCACCGGCGCCAACCTTGTGTGAATGCTCTGAAAAGCTAATCATTTGCATATCACAGCATCTTCTTCCTGTCGGTTAAATCTTCGTGGTGTAGCAATTTTAATGGCCAGTAGTGCAGTTCAGCCGCTAATTTAGACGCGGACGAGAATGTGTGTTAAGGTCATTGAAGAATATTTAACGGAAAAGGAGAGGACGACAGCTGCAAAAGTCACTGCATATCTGTATGTCGCACTCACAAACCTTGTCAACACCAGAACAACACGAAGGAGCTCCATAAGCAGGGCACTGCAGGGCGAGATGGAATTCCAAAACCTCTCATCAGTGATATAAATGCCCATAACAGGAAATCGTGATGCCGAAGCCATAAAGCCTGGACTTTGAAACAATGAGGGAATGTCATTTGGTTGGATGAGTCTTGTTTCACTCTTCCTCCAACTTCTGGCCGATTTTACATTCCAAGAGTGGAACATGGCGGAGGTTCGGTGATGATTTTGGCAGCAATAACGTGGTATTCCATGGGCTCCCATGGTTGCTCTGTAAGCTCGCGTTACCTGCCAAGGATTATGTGACCGTTTTGGCCGAGCAGGTCCACACGAAGGTACAATGTTTGTTCCCCAATGGCGATGCTGTGTTCCAATAGTACAGGCTGCACGGTGACACAGCTCGAATCTTCCATGACTGCTTTTGTGAGAATGAGGACGAACTGTCGCATCCCCCTCGCCACCAGTCACCAGATCACAATACGAGTGAGTCTTTGTAGATTACTTTTCAGAGAGTCCGCAGCTCGTGGTCTTGCGGTAGCGTTCTCGCCTCCCGCGCGCGGTGTCCCGGGTTCGATTCCCGGCGGGCCACGGATTTTTCTCTGCCTCGAGATGACTGGGTGTTGTGTGCATTTCATCATCATTGACTCGCAAGTCGCCGGAGTGGCGTCAGCTAAAAAGGACTTGCAATTTCGCCGGCCGAACACCCGGCATGGGGTCTCCCGACCAGCAATGTCGTACGATCATTTCATTTCACTTTGGAGAGAAGTGTCCGTGATTGCTATCCACCTTCACCATAGTTATCTGAATCTACGACTATTTTGCAGGTAGAATGGCATAAGAATATCTTCAAAGCCACACAGGATCTTCCTATCCATTCCGAGATGACTGGACCCTGTTTTGAATGCCAATCGTTTACCTACACTGTATTAGACATGTAAATGTGTTGTGTTTTTAGTGTTCCGTATTTTTGTCCATCCCCTGTGATATTCTGCCGTCTGTCGTACCTCTACGAATTGTTTCTTAGAGTTAATTATACTAGTTGACAGATTATAATGATGAATCATTCGTAGCTTATCCATAGGATACCTAGTTTTCTCATTTTGTGAAGTGCGCGGTTTTACATACCTCATCATTTCAAGCTAGTGATCAGACTCTACACCACATTGAAAGCTTACCAAGGTCCACAGATTTTTTCAGTCGGTACTTCATTACAAATAACTTTATAATCTGCGAGAAGTCTGACGCTTTTGTTTGCCCGATCTCTACTGTGCATCACGAGCAACAAGGGTCCCGACACACGTCTTCAGTAATAAACAAGAGCGATTCGATGTATATGTCTGGTTGCATGGATGTTTTCAGAGCCTGTGGAGATAGATGGCGACATTGATGACATCGACGGCGATGTGGATGACGTGACCGACGACTTCCCAGGGAACTTCTTCAACATCTTCCATGGACCGACAACGAGATCGTGGTGGTCAGGGTGAGTACACGATAATCACATTACAGCTTCGGATTTGTTGAGAATAGATTGCTTCACTATTTAGTAATGTTCTCGGCAAATAATCAACTCCTGCCTTCTCTTCCATCTTACGTTCTACCTGGAGCGGCTCTATGTTTTTTGGATCTCTGTGGTCAGACGAAGCAGTAACGAGACTGGGATATAGCTAAGTTTCAAAATGCACGAGTATAGGGACAAAACAGCTGACAATGAGACTATTTTGGCCTTATCTTTTTTGTGCCGAGAGAATAAGCAGTGCTGTTTCATTGTTACACTAACTGTTTGACAAAAATAGCGTTGGTTGCCTCGTATCAATTCTTGAATCATATGCGATGCATGGAGGACTGTTGCTCCTTTGTTTGTCTATGGCAAAAACATGTGGTCCACAACTACTTAATCTTTAGCGTAGCTGCGAATAGGGCGACATGGTTATGTAGTTCTGCAAGTTATGAGTGTCGGTATTTGGCCTCTGCCATGTCCTCCATTTGTCATATCGGGCCATTGAGTAATGTGATATAATTTGTCGCCTTAACACTTGGCATGGCCTTCTTCAATAAAAACTGACCTCGCCGACTATCGTACTGTACCAGTTTCCTGTTGTGTCGACCTTCTCCGTAGTGCTTTATGTATTGATTTTAAGCTCTCCCCCAATATTTATACAGATATTAGTTTTCCGCTGATTGCCCTAATTGCTACCGTGATTGCCATCCAGCTTCATCATCGTTATCTGAACCTACGACTATTTCGCTAGACTGGGATATTAGCTAAGTTTCAAAATGCATGAGTGTAGAGACAAAACAGCTGACAAGGAGACTCTTTTGGTATAATCTTTTTCGTACAGAAAGAGTAAGCAGTGAGGTTTCATTGTTACATTAATTGTTTGTCAAAAATAGTGTCGGTTGCCTCGTATCTTTCCTCGAATCATATGCCATACATCGAGGACTGTTGTTTCTTTGTTTGTTGTATGGTAACAAATGGTACGGAAACAAATTATTTTTAAAATTCGCAAAGCTAAACGCCTGTTTCTTGCTACAATTTATGTTCTAGGTGCGTTTCGCATTTTACATTCAGGCATCTTTTAGTGTGATTAATCTCGAACAGTGGTTTAATTTTTGAGCCGGCCGGAGTGGCCGAGCGGTTCTAGGCGCCTCAGACTGGAACTGCGCGACCGCTACGGTCGCAAGTCCTGCCTCGGGCATGGATGTGTGTGATGTCCTTAGGTTAGTTAGGTTTAAGTAGTTCTAAGTTCTAGGGGACTTATGACCACAGCAGTTGAGTCCCATAGTGCTCAGAGCCATTTGATCCATTTTTTTTTGAAGATGCCTTAACGTAAAAGTCGAAACGCGTCAGGAACATAATAAATGTCGATTGGAGCAATAAAAAGGCTGTTCATGTTATAAAATAAATATTTATACACAAGAAGTGATCAGAGTTTTCGTTCCAAGACTGTTCAGTCTAGAATCGGTCTGCCAGTCAGGCAGAATCATCGTGATCATTTGAGGCAATCTTCCCACCGACGCACCAGGTTGAAAACTTTTGCTAGAACACCGTGTCTTGTTCCATCAAGTAGTTCGTAACTTCCTGCTGCACATCCTCATCTGACAGGAATCCTCGACCTTTTTTAAGGGACCGAAGATGTGATAATCGCATAGGGAGGGATCAGGACAATAGGCGTGGTCGCTCGAGTGTCCCCCACTGGAGATGGCGTTACGACATTTGCGATATGGGGATGTGCGTTATGAAGCGCCAGCACTTCTTCGTGCACCATTCCAGAACGGTGGTTTTCGACAGACATGCTGTCCCACACACATTCTTCATTCTCTGATGGGTGTGGATGTTTGCTGGTGTTTGTCCTTCGGCAGCCAGGAAAAGAATAACAGAGCGTTGATCCTGTTTGGGCGCATTTGGTAATAACGCCGCCGTAGCTCACATTTCCGCATTTACGGCACGCGCGTCGGAAAGACACGAATGACACTAATCCCTTACCTACATGGCGGTGCTTATATCCCCGCATCGGAGGCACTTTACGCTGCTTGTACGATGCAGTAACGCCCTCTGATGGAAACTTTTCTTATGCTTGATATAGGTAATAGGCACACCAACATTTGTAATTTTTTAAAATCCTTCTGAAGCGAAAACCTTGCGTTCGAAAGTAAAACGAAAACTTGCTGTGTAAGGCAGGTAAGTATTTGTGTAGAATACGCTCGTAGAAACCCATCGCACAATATTTTATTTCCCCAAATTATAAAAAAATACTCTGCAACAAAGAGTGATTAAATGATTGAAAGGTCCGCCTGGGGCAGTGAACTTGCGCTGACCTATCAAAAGGTGTTCTGGACGCCGCATAGCAATTGTGCTGTGTGTTGGTACCTCTATCTGTGATCCGAAATGACGAAAAGACGTTCGTTCCATTTCCGTACCATTCACAAAAGTTTGTTGTTTTCGTGTAATACGCGTATAAAAGATGCCTGTCACTGTCACATATCTCGCTATAAGTGCGTGTATTTCTCTTCATGCCAGTTAGAAGACTTCTAAAATTCGTTTTGTGTGTGTCGCACATGCGTGTGCGCTCATGTCATGATAAACTAGTTTGCCCTTGCCACTCTACGCCATGAGAGATGCAGGCTGCAGAAAAGGGAAACGTAAGTGGAGGGAAGATCGGTACAGCGAATGTTGAGATACACTGGACTCCGATGCAACACTCAGTGCAGACTAAACAAATGAAACGTAAACAAAGACTCAGACAAGGTCAATCTCTTTTAAGATACAGTGCATTTTCTATTTCGTAGCCAAATATGTTTTGGTTACGTACCATCCTCGGCGAGCATTACGGTTAACTTTGAAAATGGTACTTACATCCATATATATGAAATAGATCAACTTCGGGCTATTTCTGGGAAAAGTTCATACTGCACTTACTGAAACCTTACCTGATGGCTCATTATTTATCTGATGACAGTGCCACCTTTATATCACAATGATCTGAGAGAGTTCGGATCACACATTAAAGCCGATTTTTTATTATTTTTTATCAGCTAGTATGTCCAGTGTAACTCCCTCATAAACAAGGATTCTCTAGGTTCTAAAGGAAGTGCACATTTCTTCATTTTGTTCTAAGGATGTGTTACTCTGTAACGCAGGAGTTATTGAGATTAGGCATGCCTGCCATCCTTTTGTAATATTAAGAAACGTGACTGAAAACAGATTTAACTATTTTTGCATATAGCTTTGGATTTCTCCTCTTACACTTGCTACATCAGAAAATAGAAGTATAGTTTCTCACTTTCGAACTGAAGAGAGTTTCACACGCTACTGTACCAACGGTTTTGTTCTGAGCCTTTATGACGCTTATAGAGTTCTCTTTGGAAGTTGTACACCCCATTCAATGGCGACTTTTCGTGCAAATCGGTTATTTTCCTCTTTTTTTTTTTTTAGTGTAACACTAAGTATAATTTGGAATGAGATATAACTGTGATATTTCACTAGATAGTATCCAGAGATATGTTGCAAGATACTTGCTTTTAGGAACACGAGATTAATAAACTGCAACATAACCTAGGCTATGTTACAATTAGTTTTCATTAAGGGACCGATTTCCTAGTTAACTCCCGGCGCTGCCGGCGGCCCATTACAAAATCTTGTTTGCTGAAGCGGAAGAAAGCAATACCAAAATTAATCTCCTCTATTGGGATCGGATGACATCGGAAATTAATCTGGGGACAGGGAATTAGACGGGGAGGTACTTATTAGCAGACCAGTCTGCCGACGTTCCTGCTTTTGGGCGTTTTATCGACTCTGCTGTTAACGTGCCACACCCTGGGCGCTATCGATTACCGGCAACAAGGTTGTCGACCACACCCTCGACCAACGATGACTATACTGTAGAAATGTAACTCGTTTTCGTGTGCGTAAAGTCCTTACAAAGAACCAATTCGAATGTTGTTTGGAATATTGCAGTTACCCACTCTCCGACTACTGAACGAATCTCCCCGCCATTTAAGGGAGGACATTCATTTAACGTGGAACTGCCACAAAGTAGGAACTGTCAATTTTTCGCGTATGGAAATTATTGATGGGAGTGGAAACCAAACCTACGACACTTGGCTCTACCTAGGACTCAGACCCGAAACATTTAGATTTATAGCGTAGAAAAACTTTTTATTCATCTACAGAACAGTATTGTGGATCAACGCTTAATTACGGGGGGGTATCCAAAAGACCCGGAATTATTTTTTAAAACTATGTATTTTAAAATCTTTTACAAGACAACCTTATCCGCCCAAAATACTCCCACTGATGCTTCCACTGTTTGAAGCATTTGTTATAGCCATCTGTAGAAATGGCTGACAGCTCCTCGCTTGTTTTTTTCTGAACTTCTTCAATGTTGTCAAATCAGTGTCCTTTCATGCCCCTTTTCATGTGTGGAAACACGAAAAAGTCGCACTGAGCCAGGTCAGGCGTGCACGGTGCGTGGGGCAGCGGAACCATGCCATTTTTATCTAAAAACTGTCTAATAGAGATGGCTGCGCGTGCAGGTGAGTTGTCGTGGTGGAAGAATCAGTCTCCTGTCTGCCACAAATCTTTTTTTTTTTTTTTTTTTTTTTTTTTTTACGAACACTGTTGCGCAATCTTCTTAAAACTTCAAAATAAAAGGTTTGATTGACGATCTGACGTGGTGAAACAAGCTCTGAATGAACTAAGCCCTTGGCATAAAAAAGGCGTTGTTTTGATGTTTGATTTGACTTGACAACTTTTTTTTTTTCTTTTGGATGAGTGACAAAAAAATGGTTCAAATGGCTCTGAGCACTATGGGACTCAACTGCGGTGGTCATCAGTCCCCTAGAACTTAGAACTACTTAAATCTAACTAACCTAAGGACATCACACACATCCATGCCCGAGGCAGGATTCGAACCTGCGACCGTAGCGGTCGCGCGGTTCCAGACTGTAGCGCCTAGAACCGCTCGGCCACCGCGGCCGGCGATGAGTGACAACGACATCTTCCATTGTCTTGACTGTTGTTTTGTTTCTGGGTCGTACCCATAGCACTATGACTCGTCATCAGTAATGAGATTTGACAGAAAATCTGGAAGATTCAAGCTGTTGTTCCAAAGCATGACATGTTTCAACTCGACATTTCTTTTGCTTACTAGTCACAACCCGAGGAACAAACTTGGCAGCAACTCTTTTCATTCCAAGATCTTCCGTTAAAATTCGCTGAACCGAGCTCAAAGATAACCCACTAATCTGTGACAGTTGATCAATTGTCTGTCGTCGGTCTGTGAGCTCAAGCTCTCTAATTTTTTCAATATTTTCGTCGACTCGGGCAGTTGATGGACGTCAGTACGAGGTTTGTCATCAATCGAAATGTCGCCATTTTTAAATCCCGCAAATCACTCGTACACTTCAGTTTTTCCCATAGCGTCATCTTTCTTCGTAAGCTGTTTGCAACATTAAAATCCTATCAGCAGCACTTTTGCCAAGTATTTAAATATTTAGGGGTAGACCTAATCAGCGGTATGATTTGGAAAGAGCACCTAAAATCCGTAATAGATAAAGGAAATGCCGGCCGAAGTGGCCGAGCGGTTCTAGGCGCTACAGTCTGGAGCTGCGCGACCGCTACGGTCGCAGGTTCGAATCCTGCCTTGGGCATGGATGTGTGTGACGTCTTTAGGTTAGTTAGGTTTAAGTAGTTCTAAGTTCTAGGGGACTGATGACCTGAGAAGTTAAGTCCCCTAGTGCTCAGAGCCATTTGAACCATTTTCAAACAGAATCAACAAAATTTATCAAAAGGAGCCTGATTTTCCTAGGTTGTTTTCTGCCTACTTTTACCAATAATGATCGATAATAGATTAACTGTGAAGGTACAACCAGACACCACTAAAAACTTAGATTCTAACATGACTGCAAGGCAGTTATTTGTAAAGGATTTTCCCAACGTACTTCGAAGAAAGTCGGGTTCTGAATGAAGCTTTTATGAGCCTGTACTTTCCACAAGATGATAGACGGATGTCCCCTTCAGTAATCATGTAGGAAACACCACGTAGTTGATACATGCTCCCTACAATTACTAACAGGACACACGGAACGGAACGACACGCAAGGGGCGTCTATGCCTGTAATTGTTGTTTGCGGAAACGACGTAAGGTTCCATCTGGTTAATTTTCCGCTGTTATGCCCCGACACAGCGTGACTTTACAGTCTTCAGATAATATGCTAAAGGTCTGCGCAATCAGGGTGACATTGACAGCTCGTACGTTCCTTTTGAAAACACGAATTGTCTGGTACGCCCACTGAAGCCGACTCTGATTCAACTGGAAAATGTAAGAATTCACACGAAATTGATCATTTACGCCATCCAGCATTACACCATGTAATTCTGGCTCAACAATGTTATTGCGAGAGTCATTTCATAAGTCATGGCAACCATGATATATCGTGCGAACGTGTGGCATCACCGTTAGCGCAGTAAATACATTCGAGCCAGCGCCAGACATTACCGAAATTAACCGACAGATTGCGACGGCATGCGAGGATGGATCGGTACCGCCTGAAACAGTGTGTGAGGCAGGCCGTGCTACAACACGTATCCTCCGCACCCCCCACTCCCCCGCCCTCCCCCACCCTCACCCTACTCACCAGACCTCAGTTGATGTGAGTTCGACCTAATTCCACAATCGAGGAAACCATTACATGCGGGGGGGGGCTTTGCAAGGGGTCGAATATCTCACGGCAATTTGGCGGCATGTGGCACATATTCATGGCAATGCCAGTGGCATTCAACGTATTTTCCATCTTTGGTAATGCTCTCTGTGTGAACTGGCGGGCTGTTTTGAAGCACATTAGTTGATTTTGATTAACTTTTGTTCCATTTTTACTCGTGCACAATAAATTTACGCAGAATTCCAACGGGTGTGTTTCATTTGAACCTTTACCGTAACCTCAACTCTTTTATGCTGACATTCAGATACACACAGCCGTATGGATTGAGTGTAATCGCGGAATTCTGATGTTGCCGCGTTATCACAAGGTACACCATAGTTCCATGACTTACAGAATGACCCTCATGTAAATAATAGGTGTCTGCGGATAAGATAGCTTAATTTTAGTATTAGTGTCTCTGTCTCCAAATTAATCACTTTTAAGAGGCATTTTTTTACTTTTAACAACAAACTACAGGAATTACGTAGACTATTTTTGAACTGGCTTCTGGTAGCATATGTCAGCGCGAGTGACGTATATGCATGGTCTTTTGCACTCTAAGCTGGCAGGCTGTAAGCTATTTGGACAGCTTCTGCTGACAAACAATGAAGCTTGGAGGTGGAGGAGTAGGAGATTAGCGTTTAACGTCCCGTCGACAACGAGATCATTAGAGACAAAGCACAAGCTCGGATTAGAGAAGAATGGGAAAGGAAAGCGGCTGTGCCCTTTCGAAGGAACGACCTTAAGCGATTTAATGAAATCACGGAAAACCTAAATCAGGACGGCCGGACGCGGGTTTGAACTGTCGTCCTCCCGAATGAAACATGCTTTTACAAAAGTTTTCGAAACTGAGATAGCTTAGTCGTAAAGACTCTTTCTGTGTTCACCCAAAGAACCACTGGAGAAAAAGATACTGTCAGTTTCTTCTCCCGTATTTCTGCAAAAGAGAAAGTATTCTGACTATAATCACATTGTAAGGACATAAGATTCCAATCTTCTATCGATCCTTAGTCCATAAAAATAATAGCGAGGTGTAGCAGACTTCGTGACACACCACCTGTCGTATTGTTCCATAAACATGTTTGTTTGTACGGTTCTTTTATTTCATCCATGCCAGTTTTAAGGCTGCAGACTCAAATTAAACACTCTACTTCTCAAGTTTTATTTCTTGCAGCTTACTTCATAAGATAGCGCGAAGAAAAAATAGAAAAGGATCTCCCTTTTATTTTATTTTTTCCCTCTTGATATAATTTGTTTCAAGATGGATGGCGAAGGAAAGGGCTAATGATGTATATCCTCTCGCCCTTACTAAACCTTTAGTAAGTTTTTTTGTACATAAGACGTTAAAGGTAGACAATGCACTGTCTCGCGTATTTTGGTAAAAACTAAATACTGTGGAACTTCTGAAAACAAATGGAATCCAGTAGCAGTCGCTCTAGCTCTAGAGCAGTTAATCAGCAGGAATTCCGCCTGAAATAGTTATTTTTGTTCTAAAATTTACTGCGACTGTGTAAAACGAGACGCTAGCTCAGTCTCAGGGGGCTGGGCAGACGGTCGGGAAGGAAGACATCAAGCAGCGAGGCTGTGCGCCACACGATATTTTGCTGGAGAGCCGTGGCAAGGAAGAGCCCGTCGACGACGAGGTCATTACAGATGGAGCACGAGCTCGGTTTAGGGAAGGATGGGACAGGAAATCGACCGTGTCATTTTCAAAGGAACCATCCAAAGATTTAGGGAGACTACGAGAAATCGAAATCAGGATAACTAGAAAGGGGCTTTTATTGTGAGTGCAGTCCGTCACCTCTCACGCAGGCGTAATAAGGTACACAATGTTGGTGCAAACTACTTCCCAAGAGTGCTGGTAATAATATTCATCGGATCGGGAAATACTACACTATGATAAAACTACACAAGTTAGCCGTAATTATCTTAGCTACTCTCTGCCTATTTATGCAGACATATGCTCTTGGTTTTGTTAGGTATTGCGTTATTTGCGACTGTTAACGAATAATACTCGTAACACATTTACAGTAATGTGATCAATCTGCTAACATTTTAGAATATCGGATACGCCATCGTCAACTAGCAATAGATTGAAGAAGTAAGTAAATGTAAAACAAACTGAGAAAGGCGGATGTTTTTGGTGAAAATCACGTACGTATGCGGATTGCTTCAGCTTTTTCCATAGCGTCACGTTTTCACTCCATGCAGTTAGTTCGCAGAAGGAGGTCTCAGCAAGAATGCCAAATCAGAAGATTCTGCAAAAATGAAGCGGTAGCAGTACCCAAGCATTTGTAGCATCATCGACAACAGTGAAAGCGTACGTTCTTATTAAATAATAATTTTTGTTTGCTTCCTGCGCAGTTTTGGCGACTATGAGAAAACCGCAATACACTCTCGGATTACTGCTTCCTTTGTAATACAGTAGTAAATATTGCGTACATAGATTTCTATAAACAACTGAGTATAGGTAGTGGGGTTCACAGTCATGTAGAATTATTTTGTAATACATTATATTTGCCATTGGCTGTAGAAAATATTTATCACAATTGCAGTTTCGGCCTTAAGGCTATTATCAAGTGGTATATTGTCAAACTTCAAAAATTCTCCGGCATATAAACACGTGATCGTCGTATCTTAGCCTTTTAACATGCTAGCATAAGAATGAAATTTTCACTCTGCAGCGGAGTTTGCACTGATATGAAACTTTCTGGCAGATTAAAACTGTGTGCCGGACCGAGACTCGAACTCCGGACCTTTGCTTCTCAAGTAGAGCACTTGCACGCGAAAGGCAAAGGTCCCGAGTCCGAGTCTCGGTCCGGCACGCAGTTTTAATCTGCCAGGAAGCTTCAATGTTAACATCCTTAATACATCTCAATAAAATACTGTTGTCGTTTACTGTTTACATGCGAACTACGATTTCGGAAGTGAAGTCCTTCGTGGATGAATTAGGTTCCTTAGATTTCTTCCGATGGATCTGTGTGACATCTTTATTCCTGAAGGCAATAATTATTCCACCTTAAGCCGCTACCTGTTGGCACTTCTATAGATACTTGGCGTTTGTGACTGATAGTGAGTGATCACCAGTCGCGCTATCATAGGTCATCGGGCCTTTTTGTTTCCGTACCCGCATTGTATTACAGTTATTTGGGTTGTGGGGCACACCTGTCAAGTCTTACCACCAAGCGCTTTTCATCTCCTAGCTTTTACGCAATTTGTAACAATGTTGTTGACTTCGTAACCTCCGTGTGTGCTACTAGGTTGTCCACGAACTTTATCAGAGAGCTAACAACTTTGTCTTCTACGCTGGTAGTGTAAATGAGATTCTGCAGTAACACTTGTGGAAGACTGCAGCCGCAGTCTGAGGGTTGCCGCGGCGCTGGCCTTGTTTGCTTCGAGAGAAAACAATAGTGGGAGTTCCCGGTTGTCCCTCACTCTTTTCTTACCTGCTCGCCCCTTTGTGTACGCAGTTTCCTTCCGAAACGTTACTCACCCTTCTCCGAACCGCCCGTAGGGGTTGGAATTTCTGTGTTGCGAACACAAAACAACCTGTTATTTCTCATTCACGAAGTTACGTTTCATATGAGAACTATTAGGATTATAAAAGACGTTCGAAATTCTAATATAAATGATACATTCTCTGTACTGAAAGTTACATATTTTGAACACTGGAATTTTTATCAACATATTTACATTTTTCTGGCCCGTTACGTTGTGGTTTCCTTAATTCTGTTGAAAATCCTAACGTTGCGTTCGTGTTGACAGAGGACGTCGTAATGTGTGTCGAGAGACTTTGTTGTGTGATCCCCCATGAAGATTCCACGGATGGAGCAAAAAGTTGGGATTTCCAAGAGCAACAACGCAACCACGACGTTATAGCCCGTAAAAAAAGTTAAAAAAAATGTATATTCTCTGCCTTACTGCGAGCAAAATATGAATCACTCAGCCGCACCTGTCTTTGAACTGAAGCTCGTATCAGCTTTTTGATACTTCTGTCGAATTCCATTGAATATTCCTAAACACTGTCCCGTTCCATCCTTTAGCACACCGCTGGTGACAAACTGAGATCTTTAGTGTCCTCCATAACAAGTTCCATATATCAAATTTCAGTGCTACTGACCTTGACCACTCAAAAAATCACAACCAACGGGGTAGCTCAGTATGTAAGGCGGAAAACACTTTTTGGGAGGAAGTATGGTTTAAATACTTGACCAGACATTCAATTTTAAGTTCTTCACAGCTCCCTTTAAACCATATACTTGCGGATTTACTTTTAAAAGCCACGACCTGCTTCATTTGCCCAGTTTGTACATTCCAGGTTTGCGGCTCATCTCCAACGACTTTGTCGTTGACGGAAAGTTAATTCCTAATCGTCTTCACTTACCTAAACTTCTGTGTGCGTCCACAGATCACTCAAACTCACTCCCAGAGGGCGGAGACTTTGAGGAGGGAGAATGAGGCTGGTTGAATCTTTGAGTCAGTCTGTGAGGGCTAGTAGCCAACAGATTGCGGGAATAGAGATTTATATTGCAGATACCACTTGTATGAATATCAAGAGCTCAGATGGAAACCCAGTTCTAAGCAAAGAAGGGAAAGCAGAAAGGTGGAAGGAGTATATAGAGGGTCTATACAAGGGCGATGTGCTTGAGGACAATGTTATGGAAACGGAAGAGGATGTAGATGAAGATGAAATGGGAGTAACGATACTGCGTGCAGAGTTTGACAGAGCACTGAAGGACCTGAGTCGAAACAAGGCCCCGGGGGTAGACAACATTCCATTAGAACTACTGACAGCCTTGGGAGAGCCAGTCCTGACAAAACTTTACCATCTGGTGAGCAAGATGTATGACACCGGCGAAATGCTGTCAGACTTCAAGAAGAATGTAATAATTCCAGTCCCAAAGAAAGCAGGTGCTGACAGATGTGAAAATTATCGAACTATCAATTTAATAAGTCACAGCTGCAAAATACTGACACGAATTCTTTACAAACGAATGGAAAAACTAGTAGAAGGCAACCTCGGGGAAGATCAGTTTGGATTCCATAGAAATATTGGAACACGTGAGGCAATACTGACCCTACGACTTATCTTAGAAGCTAGATTAAGGAAAGGATAACCTACATTTCTAGCATTTGTAGACATAGAGAAAGCTTTGGACAATGTTGACTGGAATACTCTCCTTCAAATTCTGAAGGTGGAAGGGGTAAAATACAGGGAATAAAAAGCTATTTACAATTTGTGCGAAAACCAGATGGCAGTTATGAGTTGAGGGGCATGAAAGGGAAGCAGTGGTTGGGAAGGGAGTGAGACAGGGTTGTAGCCTTTCCCCGATGTTATTCAATCTGTATATTGAGCAAGCGTGAAGGAAACAACAGAAATATTCGGAGTAGGTATTAAAGTCCATGGAGAAGAATTAAAAACGTTGAGGTTTGCCGTTGACATTGTAATTCTGTCAGAGACAGCAAAGGACTTGGAAGAGCAGTTGAACGGAATGGACAGTGTTTTGAAAGGAGGGTATAAGATGAACATCAACAAAAGCAAAACGAGGATAATGGAATGTAGTCGAATTAAGTTGGGTGATGCTGAGGGAATTAGATTAGGAAATGAGACACTTAAAGCAGTAAAGGAGTTTTGCTACTTGGGGAAAGTATTTGTATGGAGCGTAGCCATGTGTGGAAGTGAAACATGGACGATAACTAGTTTGGACAAGAAGAGAATAGAAGCTTTTGAAATGTGGTGCTGCATAAGAATGCTGAAGATTAGATGGGTGGATCATATAACTAATGAGGAGGTATTGAATAGAATTGGGGAGAAGAGAAGTTTGTGGCACAACTTGACTAGAAGAAGGGATCGGTTGGTAGGACATACTCTGAGGCATCAAGGGATCACCAGTTTAGTATTGGAGGGCAGCGTGGGGGAAAAAATCGTAGAGGGAGACCAAGAGATGAATACACTAAACAGATTCAGAAGGATGTGGGTTGCAGTAGGTACTGGGACATGAAGAAGCTTGCACAGGATAGAGTAGCATGGAGAGCTGCACCAAACCAGTCCCACGACTGAAGACCACAACAACAACAACATTGCAGACACGCTCCATTCAGGAATGCTTAGCAAGAAAATCTGGTGTCGCAGAAGCAGACATCTTGATTCTTATAGCGTAAGGTTTTTCTGGGGAAATTAACAGTTTCTGAATGATTTTGTACAATGAGAATGACGTTTTTGTCGGTCATTTGGATATGGCGCATTACACTACCCAGGCGGATTAGACTGGGGACAAAAAAGGGTGCGTCAGTTAGTCTTGTCAGCATCGAGGTGATTACGAACGGAGAGAACTTTAGTTTATCTGGAACTGACAGACGAGGAAGACACTGTGACATTTTTTAATGGACAATATTGGTATGTCATAGTTGAAAGAATATTGGTATTTGAACTGGAGTGATAAAGATAACAATGGGAAACCTACATTACGATAGCTGGTCGGAATTAGAATGCTGCATCTACCTAATAAGACTTATTGAGATGACACAGTCATTAAGGCACGGATCTCGTAGACGGAGTTCAGATCCCCTTTCGACTCTAGATTTAGGATTTGGGCGAAAGAGGCTTACTGGACTGGCCTTCATCGACCTGACAGCCGCATATGACACTGCCAGCTGCAGAAATTGCTGATTAACTATGAAGCCTGACAAGAGGCCATCGTCTGAAATTCATGGTTGGCATCACTCTCCACAGAAGGTCCTGTGTCAGTTTCTACTGGTAGAACAGTAGGCAAAGGAAACAGAAGAACGGCTCACCACAAAGGAGCGTCCTGGCACCACTACTGTAGATGATGTACATATATGACCACGCAGTACCAAATTACACCAGGTAGTACGCGTACTCGACGATACAGTACTGGTAGCTCAAAGTTCGATCTCGTCAGAGGCAGAAGGGATACTGTCATGAACTTCGATCACTCTGTCTATCCTACGTTGCTACCACCTGAAGCGAAACCCCAGCAAGACACATGTCTTTCGCTTTCCTCACCAATAACACACGACTGCAAACTTATCCTTTGTAGTTTTGTTCTTAATCATTTTAGGTGGTTCTAATACTTTTGAAAAGCCAAGTTCAAAAATGCTAAGGCTTTCCCTCTGTCACATAAAAGTTTTTTTTTCTCAAAGTAATGATGAAGATCCAGAAAATTCGTTCAAAACACACATTCAAAAACGTTCTTTAAGAAAACACGATAAAATAAGACACTCCTAATGCTATAATGAAGTATCATGTTCTTCAGGTCTAAAAGAAAGGCATAAATCTTAACGTCCCTCGCTTTCCTCTCAAGTCTCCGTTGCGTATTCTGACTGAGGACACTCCCTGCCCGTCATCCAGCAGTAGTCATCTCCCATACTGTCGTCCCGTCGGTCCTGGTTCACCCGTTCCATTCGTTTGATGACCTAATCAGACCTTTCTTGTTGTTCCTCACACGCAACACCTAGATTTTATAGAAAATAGCTGACGTGCAAATCCATTAAGTGCAAATACAAATGTGTTGAGTCGTCCAATGCTTTGAGCTTGCCCAGCATGCTTTTTTTACTAATTGTTGTACTCAAGGTCTTTCCATTTGCCAAGAAATTTGTTGACAGATTCTTTAAAGGATATCCAAGATGGTATGTAAATTTCATTCATTTTGTCTTCAAATGTGGCGTCTTTCATTAGTTTCCGAACGTCATGCGAGAACATATGACCTGCCGAGGCGAACGATTCCAGTGTTCTTCACAGGCGAAGGTTGTGGTCCGCACCCTGACGTTTAAATAGCATTACATCGCCACCAAAGCCTAGGTCTATGCCAGGAATAACATTATCACGTTTCTCGCGAGCAGGACATGGAGTGCCGATCCAGTACTGCTGCGGATGTCTGTTAGTCGGGCACTGTGTATGTTTGCTGCTGAGTACGCTACTCCTGTGTGGAGTGCATCTGCATGTCCGAAGAAGTTGGACTTCTCAGTGAACGAGTCAGTCCGGATTGCAACAGGGTGCCTGAAGCTAACACCACTGGAGAAACTCTGTCCGCTCATTGGCACTGTAGCCTCTCACGTAGGCTAGGACATAGCGTCAGATATGGAAAGGACAATTTGTACAGAAACCAGATGGCAATTATAAGAGTCGAGGGGCATGAAAGGGAAGCAGCGGTTGGGAAGGGAGTGAGACAGGGTTGTAGCCTATCCCCGATGTTATTCAATCTGTATATTGAGCAAGCAGTAAAGGAAACAACAGAAAAATACGGAGTAGGTATTAAAATCCATGGAGAAGAAATAAAAACGTTGAGGTTCGCCGATGACGTTGTAATTCTGTCAGAGACAGCAAAGGACTTCGAAGAGCAGTTGAACGGAATGGACAGTGTCTTGAAAGGAGGATATAAGATGAATAAAGCAAAACGAGGATAATGGAATGTAGTCGAATTAAGTCGGGTGATGCTGAGGGAATTAGATTAGGAAACGACACACTTAAAGTAGTAAAGGAGTTTTGCTATTTAGGGAGCAAAATAACTGATGATGGTCGAAGTAGGGAGGATATAAAATGTAGACTGGCAATGGCAAGGAAAGCGTTTCTGAAGAAGAGAAATTTGTTAACATCGAGTATAGATGGTAGTATCAGGAAGTCGTTTCTGAAAGTATTTGTATGGAAGTGAAACATGGACGATAAATAGTTTGGACAAGAAGAGAATAAAAGCTTTCGAAATGTGGTGCTACATAAGAATGCTGAAGATTAGATGGGTAGATCACATAACTAATGAGAAGGTATTGAATGGAATTGGGGAGAAGAGGAGTTTGTGGCACAACTTGACAAGAAGAAGGGACCGGTTGGTAGGACACGTTTTGAGGCATCGAGGGATCACAAATTTAGCATTAGAGGGCAGCGTGGAGGGTAAAAATCGTAGAGGGAGACCAAGAGATGAATACACTAAGCAGATTCAGAAGGATGTAGGTTGCAGTAAGTACTGGGAGATGAAGCAGCTTGCACAGGATAGAGTAGCATGGAGAGCTGCATCAAACCAGTCTCAGGCCTGAAGACAACAACAGCAACAATGGAATGGACGAAGATAAACACAGATTTCTCCAGCCAGTGCGTGGAGCACAGCGCGCTAAGAGACGTCTGCGATCCAGGAAAAGCTTCATGCAACGAAGGGAAAGATGGAGGAGGCAAGTGGAGAATCCGGACATCCTCCAACGAGAATAGGCAGACTCTGGCAGTGAGCTGCTCCACCCTGTGTGGGGAGCTTGGAGCGGTGTGGGGGTAGGAGTGCCGTGCTGCAAGAAGAACATGCAGAAGTGGGGCCTCATTCCGGATGAAGCAGATCTTCTATGTGAATGAGGCGAGGTGCAAGATCCAGGCCACCTGCTGCAGCACCGCCTTCTAGGTGAACCCTGCACGCTAAAATACCGTTATGAAGTTAATAAAAAGGCCATTTCGGCCGCGATTTTCCGGAAACAACATGTTTGGACGTGCACGAAAAAGTAAAGTAAATTAGTTGCATTTAAGACAAGTTTTTGTCGCATTGCGATTATGTGGCGAAAGGAAAGAAAAAAATTGTCGAATGGGGAGAACCAGAACTGAATCAAATTAAAATTTACGATCTGTGCAACTGCAACTGGTTGTGTGTAGAAGGCACCTCTCACCGCTGCGTTCCCGCTCTGCAGTGAGGCAGGTAGCACGAACTGGTTTCTGCTTCGACCTAAGCTTTCGGTTCCTCCTTGCCCCTGTTCCACAGACGTCAAACTCAGGCAACAACATATTCGGTTGGTGGCGACACAGATAGCTTCCTTTTTTGGTCCGAGGCATGCTTACATACAGCGTTTTCAGTTCTGTGAACACCTGATTTTTTTTTCCGTATTTTAAGCACCTAACGCTGAAGACAGTTGTCTCTTATTTGATGA
The DNA here is from genome assembly GCF_023864345.2 of Schistocerca serialis cubense. Classification (NCBI taxonomy): domain Eukaryota; kingdom Metazoa; phylum Arthropoda; class Insecta; order Orthoptera; family Acrididae; genus Schistocerca; species Schistocerca serialis. Next base: position 901,122 of record NW_026048515.1, on the reverse strand, counting down.
GGTGCTGACTTTCCTTATCCATCGACGGGTAGGATCTGAATAGATGTGATCAGCCAAGTCATTAGAATCGATCGATTAACGCTGAAAAATACCAACACCTACTTCAGTGGTTTAGGGTATCCACGGAAAACGTAAATGAAGGGAGCTGGTCGGGGTATCAAGACCTTCGTCCTGAATATAAATTCCGTCTCGTTATCGCTGCGCCACTATAATCGCTCTGGAAGACGAGCGACGGATCTCGTCCCGTGTTTTACTTGGCATGCTAAGGTCGCGGTTTGTCTTCTGACAGAACTTTGTCGTTCTGTGAGAAGACGTACTCGTATATAACATAATGTCGGAATTACATGTTAACAGATGTGGATCTTTTCTTATGCATCAGACTGTTTAACTGGTAGCTTAGTTCAAATGGCTCTGAGGACTATGCGGCTTAACATGTATGGTCATCAGTCCCCTAGAACTTAGAACTACTTAAAACCTAACTAACCTAAGGACAGCACACAACACCCAGTCATCACGAGGCAGAGAAAATCCCTTACCCCGCCGGGAATCGAACCCGGGAACCCGGGCGAGGGAAGCGAGAACGCTACCACACGACCACGAGCTGCGGACGGTAGCTTAGTCCACCTGGCAAAAGTATCCGGACATACCTAAGTGATGCGGAATTGACCACTAGATGTCGCGAGAGGCGGATCCACGATTATAAAATGAGACGAGAATTAGTGTAGTGTGTTTTCTTCTAAAGCTGTTAAAGTCCGCTGTTAGTCATCTGATTGTGAAGTGGAAACGGAAGGAGCAAAGCAGCTAAATCAAGGCCAGGCAGACTTCATGTACTGACGCAGAGGGACTGTCGAACATTGCGGAGTGTGGTTGTAGAAAATCGCATGAAATCAGCGGAAGGAGTCATTCGTGAGTTGCAGCCCAGCTAGCACAATGGCGATGCGTTCTAGTTAAAAAGGAGGTGCAGCGGTCGAGCAGCTTCTAATAAGCTATACATTCCTGTAGTCACTACGAAGACACACTTTGATGTGGTGTAAATGGCGACGCCACTGGAAAGTGGCTGACGGGAAGCGAGTCATTCGCAGTGAAGAGTCACCCTATACCCTGTGGCAATCCGATGGAAGAGTTTGTTGGGCTGCCTGAAGAAAGTTACCTGTAGTGACAACAGTCCACTGTAGGGAGTAAGTGGTGTTAAGGTATGTATGAGAGTGCTTTTCATGGGTAGGTACTGGTCCCTTATTGCGCTTGACAAAACAAAGAACTGGGAAGGATATGAACACATTTTACAGCATTGTGACCTGCATACAGTGGAGGAACAGTTCGGAGACTATGGTTGGTTGTAGTAGAAGGACAATGAGCGCGGTCGTAAAGCAGTCATGTGTGAGTCAGTGGTTTGTGGATGATAACATTCCTGACGTGTACCGCCCTGCTCAGATTCCTGACCTCTGGAACGCCATTGGGATGAGTTCAGTCCAGGCTACAGCGTCCAACATCACTACCTTCACTGGTTTCGGCTCTTGAAGATTGGGCTGTTATTCCTTCACTGATATGTAGACACCTCATTGAATATGTTCTGAGCAAAGTTCAAGGGGTCACGTAGGCGAAGGGTGGACATCTGTCTAGTGGACCCGCTCGACTGTTCTACCGCAGTTTTTAATTGGCTACCCAGTCATTATCCTAGCTGAACTGCTGATAGGACTTTGGAACTCACTACTGATTCCTTCTGCTGATTTCATGCGACATTTTACAAGCACCCTCCGCTGTGTTCGACGGTCCCTGTCTGTCAGTACATTAGGCGTGTTTGGTTTAGCTGCGATTGTTCCTTTGCGTTTCCAACTCAGTCACCGAGCAAGGTAGTGCAGAGGTTATCAGACTGGACTCGAATTCGGGAGGACGGCGGTTCAAACCCGCATCCGGCCACCCGATTTAGGTTTCCCGTGATTTCCCTAAATCGTTTCAGGCAAATGCCGGGATGGTTCCTTTGAAAGGGCGCGACCGATTTCCTTCCCTAATCCGATGGGACCGATAACCTCGCTGTTTGGTTCAAAATGGTTCAAGTGGCTCTGAGCACTATGGGACTAAAAATGGTTCAAGTGGCTCTAAGCACTATGGGACTTAAAATCTGAGGTCATCAGTCCCCTAGAACTTAGAACTACTTAAACCTAAGGACATCACATACATCCATGCCCGAGGCAGGATTCGAACCTGCGACCGTAACAGTCGCGCGGTTCCGGACTGAAGCTCCTAGAACCGCTCGGCCACTGCGGCCTGCTCGCTGTTTGGTCCCCACCCCCAAATCTAGTAACCAACCAAGCTCACAATCATGTGACCAACAGTCGTCTCGGACAGTTTCAGAAGGATTGAAATGGCGTTGATGGATTTCTTATTCAGGTAACATCCAACGACTGGTCCACACTCGGAGTCACTGAGCTTTCCTGACAGACCCATTTTGCCGTTACTGCTTCACTACTGACAACACATTTATTCCCCGCCTCCTTTTACTCTCGTGAGTCCACATTTCGTGACATCTAATGGCAAATTCCGCATTACGTAGTAGCAACTTTTGACCAGAATGCTCAGAAAATATTCCTGTATAACCTGCGAAATTTTGTCTGTGGAGTTCGGAAATGCCCTGAAGATGACATACCGCAGAAGCCTGAATTCGCACGTACTTTTAACTTCTTTGGATGCTGTTGGATCCTACTTATTAACACAGTAATTTCAAGGAATCCATAGACCCACCTTTCCCGCTCATTATTGTCGAACCGAGCGAGGTGGCGCAGTGGTTAGCACACTGGACTCGCATTCGGGAGGACGACGGTTCAATCCCGTCTCCGGCCATCCTGATTTAGGTTTTCCGTGATTTCCCTAACTCGTTTCAGGCAAATGCCGGGATGGTTCCTTTGAAAGGGCACGGCCGATTTCCTTCCCAATCCTTCCCTAACCCGAGCTTGCGCTCCGTCTCTAATGACCTCGTTGTCGACGGGACGTTAAACACTAACCACCACCACCACCATTATTGTCGTGGTGGAGTGACGCCTCTGTAGTGATTTTGTTGGCGGCAGTGTATTCTCCTCCCGATGCGTATCCACGTAGTCGTGAGTCGCGGGGCATTATCATTACTGTGAATGCGGGTCAGCTGCAGAGGAGCGTGCGGTGGTAACGGTGGCGAGATTACCAAAGGCAGCGAGCGGGAAACTCCGCCGGGAGGTAACGGGGCTGACGGCCGCTATGTGGCGCGGGTGAACGCACCGAGGACGGGCCAACCCGCGCTCCTCTTACGCCAGTCTGCACGTCTCGGAGGCATGCGGTGCCTCAGGCTCTTTGTACGTAGCCACTGGTCTGTCTGTGGATTGGGAGCCTGAATTAATTCTCGCTACTGACGAAGAGAGGGCAGCAGTTCTACTTCTGAAGTTCTTTGGAGGCTTTTCGTGGATAATGCTGTTGTGTACGGAGAAGTCGCGACGCTAGAGAACTGTACGGAAATGCAGGGGAGACTGCAGAAATTGACGCTTGGCAGTTGACTCTCAGCGTAGATAAATGTAACGTACTGCGAGTACGTGGACAGAAAGGCTGATAATTGTATGATTAGATGACCGCAGAAAAATAAGTGGTAACAATTACTTCTATAAATTGTCTAGGGACGATTTTAAGTGGAATGAGCAGACAAAAGTAATCACATGAAAGGCAGATGCCAGACAGGTTCATTGGAAGAAATGTAGGCTGTCAGCGAAGGAGATAGCTGCAAAACCTTCGTTCGACCGCTACTTCAATATTGATCTACAGTGTGGGATCCGTACCAGATACAGTTGATAGTGGGAAGAAGAGCATCGCGTTTCGTTACAGGTACATTTAATAAGCCCAAAAACATGACCGAGATGGTCAACCAACACTGGTGATAGACGGAGAAAGAGACGCGTTCTGCAGCACGGTGTAGTTTACTGTTATAGTTCCGAGAGCGTCCATTCCTAGAAGAGTATAGCTTCCTCCTATGTACATCTCGCGAAAGTACCATGAAGATAAAATTAAAAAGATTCGAGCCCACGCGGATCGTTCATCCCGCGAACCTCTCGCGACCGTAACAGGGAAGGGGGAATGTGACAATACCCTCCTCCACACACCGCAAGGTGACTTGCGGAGTAAAGATGTAGCGAAGGAGAGAGGACAACGACACGAAGCCGATTTAACACTAGAAATATCAGACATTCAGATCGGTATATGACCTTCGAGTGGAGCGAAAAGAACATACTTGTTAGTACGTTGAACAGGAAGTTTTGTATCTACTACGCAGCACTCGCGGGAAGTGTTATTCTGCTTCCATCTCAAAAAATCTTGGAAGGAATCTTTGCGACTGGAAGCGTATGGAGAACATTGCTGCCGGAAATAGTGTGCAGAGATTGATTTCGACGATTCCAAGACGACGAGTTTGAGGGGCGTGAAAAAATGCCCCCTAGTCGGCGTGCTGTGGCATGAGTTACTGCAACCCGCTCAGACGGTGAATGCTGAAACCTGTGAAGCTTCCCTAGCGTTACACAGTGTCCTACCATCTGCTGTCTCAGCCAATACTTACCCAATTTTTTTTTCCTTAACTTGTACAGTGAAACCTTGCTTCCTGCCAAATTTCATGATTCTACACCAATGGGAAATTCCCTATAGGTTTTTGATGAGTGAGCTTACGAGAATCAAAATATATGACGTAAATCACCTTATCTTTTGATTGAATTGACTTAGAAGTTAACATTTATTGTACTGCTGTGGGACCACCGATCTCAGAATGGGACTTAATTTTCACCTTGGTACGTCTAGCCGTTCATGAGAAACCGGGTTTTAGCAGACAGATGTGACAGTCTGATAACGAATAACAAAACATTTTTTTTCGTGTGAGATAATTCCAGATTAAAAATTTTCGGACTTCTTCCTTTGATTGTACTGTGAAATGTTGCTTCTTTCCAAATTTCATGATTCTAGACCAACGGGAATACTATACAGGTTTTGAACAGTGAGTTGACGAGAATCAAAATATATGGCGTAAATGACCGGATCTTTTGGTCGCATTGAGTTAGAAGCTTACATTTATTTCGCCATCAAAGGTGCATGGTCTTAGTATGTGACATATATTTCAGCTTGATACGTATAACTGTTTCTGAGAAAAGGAGTCTGACGGACGGACACGTCTGATGTAATTACAACTTAACCATTATCGGATTTTTTCCTTTGGTTGTATTGTGAGACCTTCTTGCCAAGTTTCATGATTCTAGGTTAACTAGAAGTACCCTATAGTTACTATGAGTGAGTTTGCGGGTATCTAAGTATGTGGCGTAAGTGGCCGTATCTCTTGAATGCGTTGACTTAGAGGCTTTAGTGTTTTGCACCGCCGAAGGGATCATAGCTCTTTGCGAGTGACATATGTGTACCTGTCCCTGAGTGCAAAGGGTTTTTAACAGTCGGACAGACAGACAGACACACGGACAACCAAGTGATCCTATAGGAGTTACGTTTTTACTGATTGAGGCACGGAACACTAAAAAACCAGTAAAATGTCTGAGCAGAATTCGAAGCCCGCACACAGTAATGCACTTTCAAATGCTTGGTAAGATTCCCGTACCATAAAAGCAATCTCGTTGATAATATACATCTACATCTACGGGATTACTCTGCTATTCACAGTAAAGTTCCTGGCATAGCGTTCAATGAACCACCTTCAAGCTGTCTCTCTACCGTTCCACTCTCGAACGGCACGCGGGAGAAACGACCACTTAAATTTTTCTGTGCGAGTCCTGATTTCTCTTATTTTATCGTGATGATCATTTCTCCCTATGTAGGTGGGTGCCAATACAATGTTTTCGCAATCGGAGGAGAAAACTGGTGACTGAAATTTCATCAGAAGATCCCGTCGCAACAAAAAACGCCTTTGTTTTAATGATTGCCACTCCAATTCACGTATCATGTCTGTGACACTATCTCCCCTATTTCGCGATAATACAATCCAAGCTGCCCTTCTTTGTACTTTTTCGATGTCATCCGTCAGTCCCACCCGATGCGTATCCCACACCGCACAGCAAATACTCCAGAACAGGGCGGACAAGCGTGGTGTAAGCAGTCTCTTTAGTAGACCTGTTGCACCTTCTAAGTGTTCTGCCAATGAATCGCAGTCTTTTGTTTTCCGCTCAATATTATCTATGTGATCGTTCCAATTTAGGTTATTTGTAATTGTAATCCCTAAGTATTTAGTTGAATTTACAGCCTTCAGATTTGTGTGACTTATCGCGTAATCGAAATTTAGCTGATTTCTTTTAGTACTCATGTGAATAACTTCACACTCTTCCTTATTCAGGGTCAATTGCCACTTTTCGCACCAGGGGGCGGGAGGGGCCACTGACTCCTGATCTCCGAAATCTTCACCGTTTTAAAGCACGAATTCTACAACAAAGGGCCCACTACTTGCGTTAAAAACCCCACGAAGGTTGCGAAGTCTACACTGCTTCAAAAGACTATTTAACTATTGCGATTTTTTTATTCTCAAATTGCAAATCCAAATGTACTGCAGCTGCACTATTTACTAGTGACACATGAAAATTTGTGCCGGACCTGGACTCGAACATGGATCGCCCGCTTATCGCGAGTGGTCGCAGTAACCACTTCGGCCATCCGTGCACGCCTTCGGGACTGACCCGAACCTCCGTATGCCAAACTTCTCCACATCTCCTAATGCTCACACACATTACAGGGCTATTACAAATGATTGAAGCGATTTCATAAATTCTCTGTAGCTCCATTCATTGACATATGGTCACGACACACTACAGATACATAGAAAATCTCATAAAGTTTTGTTCGGCTGAAGCCGCACTTCAGGTTTCTGCCGCCAGAGCGCTCGAGAGCGCAGTGAGACAAAATGGCGACAGGAGCCGAGAAAGCGTATGTCGTGCTTGAAATGCACTCACATCAGTCGGTCATAACAGTGCAACGACACTTCAGGACGAAGTTCAACAAAGATCCACCAACTGCTAACTCCATTCGGCGATGGTATGCGCAGTTTAAAGCTTCTGGATGCCTCTGTAAGGGCAAATCAACGGGTCAGCCAGCAGTGGGCGAAGAAACGGTTGAACGCGTGCGGGCAAGTTTCACGCGTAGCCCGCGGAAGTCGACGAATAAAGCAAGCAGGGAGCTAAACGTACCACAGCCGACGGTTTGGAAAATCTTACGGAAAAGGCTAAAGCAGAAGCCTTACCGTTTACAATTGCTACAAGCCCTGACACCCGATGGCAAAGTCAAACGCTTTGAATTTTCGGCGCGGTTGCAACAGCTCATGGAAGAGGATGCGTTCAGTGCGAAACTTGTTTTCAGTGATGAAGCAACATTTGTTCTTAATGGTGAACTGAACAGACACAATGTGCGAATCTGGGCGGTAGAGAATCCTCACGCATTCGTGCAGCAAATTCGCAATTCACCAAAAGTTAACGTGTTTTGTGCAATCTCACGGTTTAAAGTTTACGGACCCTTTTTCTTCTGCGAAAAAAACGTTACAGGACACGTGTATCTGGACATGCTGGAAAATTGGCTCATGCCACAACTGGAGACCGACAGCGCCGACTTCATCTTTCAACAGGATGGTGCTCCATCGCACTTCCATCATGATGTTCGGCATTTCTTAAACAGGAGATTGGAAAACCGATGGATCGGCCGTGGTGGAGATCATGATCAGCAATTCATGTCATGGCCTCCACGCTCTCCTGACTTAACCCCATGCGATTTCTTTCTGTGGGGCTATGTGAAAGATTCAGTGTTTAAACCTCCTCTACCAAGAAACGTGCCAGAACTGCGAGCTCGCATCAACGATGCTTTCCAACTCATTGATGGGGACATGCTGCGCCGAGTGTGGGAGGAACTTGATTATCGGCTTGATGTCTGCCGAATCACTTAAGGGGCACATATCGAACATTTGTGAATGACTAAAAAAACTTTTTGAGTTTTTGTATGTGTGTGCAAAGCATTGTGAAAATATCTCAAATAATAAAGTTATTGTAGAGCTGTGAAATCGCTTCAATCATTTGTAATAACCCTGTATGTGACTCTCGCAGCAGGGAGGGATATTCATTATGATTGTCAATTTAACCCTTCAAGGCAAGTAATACTTATTATTTTAATTGTAGAATGTCTGTGTTTACAATTCATATTAATAAGTATTACATGCCTTAACGGGTTAAAACAATGATCACAACGAATGTTCCTCCCTGTTCTAGTTCTATGACTTCAATCTTAATTTGTACTTTTTTTTATAGATGTGTTGGGAATCACATAATGTGAGTGTGAGCATTAGGAAAAGTCGACAAGTGTGACATATAGAGGTTTCGGTCGGTGTGGGAGGTGTGCACAGATAGCAAAAGTGGTCAATGTGACTGCTCGTGATAAGCTGGAAATCTGGGTTCGAGTCCCGGCCAGGGACAATTTTTCATTTGTCACTAATACCTAGTGCAGCGGAAGTCAATTTGGATTCGCAATTTGTGCATACAGTTTCGTAATATTTAAGGAGCAGCTGTGGAACGTCAGCTTGGATAGTGTGAATTGTAAACATAGACCCTGTGCAGTTAACATAATAAATAAATTATTTAGTTCAGGCTATCCAGCCAACCCCAGACTGGAACTGAATGTATGTACGCCTTCTCATTGTATAGTTCCTACTGCTGCTTACAGCGCTTCTTTAAGGTGTTGTCTTCTGGAAGAACTCTGAAAATTTTTGCTGCAGACGTTCGAAACACTGGCCTTAACAGGGAAATTACTTTTCTTGTAAGCCACTCATGTGGGTTCCGACCGCAGCCTATTTAGGAGGATTAGGGAAGATCCATCAGCAGCACGCTGAAGAAAAATTCCCTACCCCATATAGCCCGATAGTGGTCCAGGCGATTACTGAACCGAGCTGACCTAGCAAACATGGCCGGCTAGTAAACGATAAGATACGATCCATCCATTCTTGTATGGTTTCCGAATTAATGTTGCATATCTTAAACTGCCTTTAGTCAAAAGCAGCAATACACACTAATTGCGAACTTTAATTTTCAGACAAAGGAGAAGCTTCGTTTTGAAAAACCCTGTTTGCTTTAACCAAAACAACTCTAGGTTAGTTTTACTACAGTGTTTATTTCCTTTTGCTCTACAATCAGTATTCGTTGTTTTTAGCTGCTCTACTTGCAGAAACTGGTTCTTAGGACTTCATTCTTAATTTGTACGTCTTCCTCGGTATGTTGGTAATTGTGTGCCGAAAGGGGTAAAAAGAGAAGACCTTCTTGGGCACAGCAACTGCACTACCATCTACTTATCTCGCTGTTAAACACCTGAAAGCACGAGAAAGTAGGTGGGCCACCATGTTGTAAGTAGGCCCTACCGCAAACTGAGGTCTGGCCTACTGTGCCCTTCCTGTTTGGCCTGCAGTTTGCTGGACGTTAGAAACCTTTCCCATGTCGGCAGAACCGTGTTTGGTTGATTGTAAATCACAATGGTACTGATGTATCGTTCACTTGCACCTACATAGTATCAAAATTGTTTCGAGAAGGTAGGTTCTGATATTTCAAACAAAAAGATATCAATTTTCGCTATTGATCTACACTGAAGCGCCAAAGAAACTGGTATAGGCATGCGTATTAAAATACAGATATATGTAAACAAGCAGAAAGCGGCGCTGCGGTCGGCAACGCCTATATGACAAGTGTCTGGCGCAGTTGTTAGATCGGTTACAGCTGCTGCGCTGGGAGGTTATCAAGATTTAAGTGAGTTTGAATGTGCTGTTATAGTCGGCGCACGGGCGATGGGACACAGCATCACCGAGGTAGCGATGAATAGGGGATTTTCCCGTACGACCATTTCACGAGTGTACCGTGAATATCAGGAATCCGGTAAAACATCAAATCTCCGGCATAGGTGCGGCCGGAGAAAGTTCCTGCAAGAACGGACCAACGACGACTGAAGAGAATCGTTCAACGTGACAGAAGTGCAACCCTTCCGAAAATTGCTGCATATTTCAATACTGAGCCATCAGCGAGTGTCAGCGTGCGAACCATTCAATGAAACATCATCGATATGGGCTTTCGGAGTCGAAAGCCCACTCGCGTACTCTTGATGACTGCTCGACCCAAAGCTTTACGCCTCGCGTGGGCCAGTCAACACCGACATTAGATTGTTGATGACTGGAAACATGTTGCCTGGTCGGACGAGTCACGTTTCAAATTGTATCGAGCGAATGGACGTGTACGGGTATGGAGACAACCTCATGAATCCGTGGATCTTGCATGTCAGTAGGGGACTGTTCAAGCCGGTGGAGGCTCTGTAATGATGTTGGACGTGTGCATTTGGAGTGATATGGGACCCCTGATACTTATAGATACGATTCTGACAGGTGACACGTACGTAATTATCCTGTCTCATCACCCACATCCATTCATGTCCATTGTGCATTGTGCCGGACTTGGGCAATTCCAGCAGGACAACGCGGCACCCCAGACGTCCAGAACTGCTACAGAGTGGCTCCAGGAACACCTTTCTGAGTTTAAACACTTCCCCTGACCACGAAACTCCCCAGACATGAACATTACTGAGCACATCTGGGATGCCTTGCAACGTGCTGTTCAGAAGAGACCTCCACCCGCTCGTACTCTTACTGTTTTATGGACAGCCCAGCAGGATTCATGGTGTCATTTCCCACCAGCACTGTTTCAGACATTAGTCGAGTCCATGCCACGTCGTGCTGCGGCACTTCTGCGTGCTCGCCGGGGCCCTACACGATTTTATGCAGGTGTACCAGTTTCTTTGGCTCTTCAGTGTACACCAAGGGAAGAATTATCCCCAGGAGACATATAGGAGTGGGGCATATGGAGATTTTGGAAATACTACGTTCCAAAGTTGCAAGAACCATAAGCAACGTGAACAGATGTTAATCTTCAGACGAAGTTGAGATAGATTGTGAACAAAAGCAGACCATATCCAATGCGAGCTATGCCCAAGCACCTGGATTGTTGAGGAGCTCATGAAGGGTAGCCCAGATGCGCTAGATGTGGGAGGCTTCTGATCCAAAATTTCGGAGCCGTATAGTGTCACATGTTTGTTTATACACACCTATTAGTTTACAAATTTCATCCATTATTTGTTGTTACAGTGTTTGGTGCTTCTTACACCAATAAATAAACAAACAAAATAATTATTGTCATTGACATGCATGTTGTATATGTACAAAACGTGAAGATACGATACTCACGTGATGGCGTGACAGGTCAGTGTGCATACAATCTGATTTAAGTTGTGCATTTCCATAGCTGAGTACTTTTAGTTTTTAGAGTATAAGGGGGCTGGATTGACGGGGCAGACTGAAGGAGTTCGGTGGCGCGCAGTTAACTTTCCAATTGGGTTGTCCAGTCAGTACGACTGTAATCCGGAGATATTCCCAAAACTTACATGCTTTGGGAGAAACAAGACACTACTTTTCACGAAATGCTATTAGGGAAGTTTTATGAATTGGAATTCGAACCTGACTGTAAACCGGTTCTACTGCACCCGTCGTATACCTCCAGCAATGACTCCATAAGTTCAGATAAGAGATTACGGCTCAAGCGGAGGCGTAAAACAGTACTTTTCTCCGCCGGTCGTTAGCGACTGGGAAAGGTGGAGGGACAAATAACTTCTTGAAGGTGAAAATAAATAACCTTTTTGAAGGTGAAAATAAATAACTGCAAAGAGCTCTCCGCTGTGCGCATTATTGTGAATTGCAGCTTACATATCCAAGGATATCGCATTTACCCCTAAGGCGTAGGATACTAATTCATTGAGGTGGGTGAAAACAATCCAGTCTAATAAGCAGTCGGGGTTTTTATGAACCCGATTCTTAACGCAGGAAATGTTTGATGTGATGTGGCGTTCCAGTTCTGTCATATGAGACGTAAGGTAAGGACTTCAGTTATGTATATGTATGGTAAATGCATGGCAATCTTGCTGCACAATAGTTTTTCGCCGGATTCTTTTTCATTCTGTCTGTGATTTTTAGTCGGCCCTGTTTTACCTTCATCACTCAGGGCTTTTCGTCTTAATGACTTTTAGTGAGTCGGAGTGAACGGAAATGACAGACGTAGCGAGAAATAACGCATTTCCTACGCTTTTTTTTCACGAGACTATAGGGATTCGCTGCGGATTTGCCACAGCGACCAAGGTCACAACGACAAACTGCAGTGGTGGTGACCTTTTCTTTTTGCGGCTGGTCCTTCAGTGACTTCTTTTGTGAGTACAAGAAATAGTCAGTCAAAGGTAGGTTTGAAAACCAGAGTGCCCTGTCGGACGTTATATTAGAAGTGACAGGGTTTTGACTTCCTCGGAGATGAGTACTGGATCACCAATCCCGTCGCCTGTTTAATGTGAAACACGAATCGCGGAGCAACATATACAGAGTATGGTTCAACGTAAAAAAGCATAAACTATCAGAAAATTGAGACTTAATAAGAATGGGAGAGCGAAGATGGCCCCAAAAATATGAAACTGGAAATCATCAAAAGATGTAGGAGACTAAGAAGAACACGGGACAAAGCAAGCATTATGATAAGCCAAGAGAGAAGACAGGAGAGAAGGTCGTTAGAGCCGGAACACAACTCAGTTTGCGGAAAGTATGGCGAGCAAAACAATAGACTGTATCCCTTTCATGTTCAGTGTCTTGTACCTTCATTACCCCTCTCGGTAGGATCCGAGAGTAGCAGAGAGGTAGTAGCACTGTTTAAAAGGCAGAAATTTTTTTCATGATGATTGTGGGATACGCCGAATGCTGTAAATCACGTCACTTAATAAATAATGCAGATAAAAAGGGAAAGAAACTAAAAACTGAAACAATGTAAAGACAGAAGGAAGATAACGGCTTAAAGTCTCGTCGACAGTTAAGTCACTTAAGACGGGGCGGAAGCTCGGATCGGGAAAAATGTTGAAAGACCTTGATGTGCTGCCATTTCAGACGAACTGTTCGTCGTTTACCTCTAGTGATTTAAGGAAATCACGGCCGTGCTGGAATCTGAACCGCGCCATCCTAAATACGAGAAAAAATGTGTGTGAAATCTTATGGGACTTAACTGCTAAGGTCATCAGTCCCTAAGCTTACACACTACTTAACCTAAATTATCCTAAGGACAAACATACACACCCATGCCCGAGGGAGGACTCGAACCCTCGCCTAAATACGAGTCCAGGATCTTACCACCAGTTAGATCTGAAAAAGCTGAATATTATTGTGTAGTGTATTGGGTGAACAACCTCTACAGTGTTAAAAGTGCGTTTAAATCGTTCGTTGAAGATGCTGACTGTAGGATATAAACATCAACGGGTGTTACAAATGCATTTCAAATAATGGTTCAAATGGCTCTGAGCACTGTGGGACTCAACTGCTGAGGTCATTAGTCCCCTAGAACTTAGAACTAGTTAAACCTAACTAACCTAAGGACACCACAAACATCCATGCCCGAGGCAGGATTCGAACCTGCGACCGCAGCGGTCTTGCGGTTCCAGACTGCAGCGCCTTTAACCGCACGGCCACTTCGGCCGGCTACAAATGCATTTTCGCGGATGACAATTGAAGGCTTCTCGAGAAGCGCCACTTAGCGTCGCCTTCATTAAATTGCACATTTGTCTGTTGTGACCATTCAGACCTTGTGTCAGTATGCAAAGCATGGCCATTCAAATTTTTAACAGTTTCGGAAAAATAGCGACATGGCATCAGAAAGTTGGGGCGGTAATGGTTTCGTCTGCCGGCGTCACATTCTCCGACGTTTTCGTACCACAGACCTCACGAGAAATGACGCGTTTTCGAGCGTTCATTAGTTCCTCCACCTCCTCAAGCACCGAGAACATCTTCGTCTCACCTAAAATTCCTGTATACCTGAGTGTCAACACAGTGTATTCTCCGCCATCTTTGACAACCCTCCAGTGCTGTTGCCCCTCTGTCAACAAGTCCCACCTTTCCTCCATATCCAAGCACTCCACGTCCTTTCCCAGCGTAATTTCAATCACCTGTCCCTTCCAAACCATGAAATCATCCACTTCCTTCCAGTCATAAGCTACTATACTCATCCTATTCCAAATGAAGGCTCCACTCTATCCTTTCCTTGCCCAGATCGCATCTCCTAACACACATTCCATCTATCAACGCCTTCTCATGTAGACATCTCACATCCTTTCCCACTCAACATACTCTTCAGTACTTCCTACATCACAGTACAGACCCAAAGGTACCATGAACCCCAATCATATCATCCTCATAATGAAGAGAATGTACTTAAAATGACCACCGTCTTGGCATAAACGTAATTATTTTAATTTATATTAAAATTTTAAATTATATAAGCCATGACTGAAGAACGGCGGTTTGGACGCTGCCCCCCTCTCCTAAGAAAAGAGGATAAGGATTTAACTTCCCATCGATGATGAGGTCATTACAGACGAAATACATGTTCGGCTCGGGGACGGACGGTAAAGGTGACTTTTCAAAGGAACCATTGTGGATCGTCAGACGGGAATTCATATAGCCGTCATCCCAAAAGGGTAGTCCAGGGTCTTCGCACAGGATCGTCTCGCTTGGACATTTTAGGTAGGAGCGGGTTTCGAAACCAGAGCAACCATCATGGTATAGGTTTCCCGTTGTTATACTACTTTCTGTCAAATGCAAGCTCGATTGCTTCATCAGTGACGAAGTCAGGATGTTCCAATAAAAACGTTGCGTAGTCTTCGTCCCCCTTTCTGTTTCCAGATGAGCTAGGTTACATCTCTTAAAGATCTCAGCTTCTTCGTGGCGTGACGTTCGGTATCCTTAATCTTTTTCTCCTTCAATATCTGATGATGCAATGAGGCGTGTCCCAATGTAAATGTGCTCATTACACGGAGTAAATTCAAATTCTTTGTAGTGAAACTGAATATTTTAGTAGCACGCAATTTTAAAAGCGAAAACCATCAATTACGGCACTTAAGCCACACAAAATTGTAAATCATATACGAGGGGCGTTCAGTAAGTAATGCGAAATTTTTTTTTTCGGCCATTTTCGATTGAGAAATGAGGAATTTCTTGTGGTACTCAGTGGAATATTCCCGCATCAGCCCCTGTAGTTTCATTCGGGCAGATGAGGCCGTTACAAGTAGCCTTCAAAATGGCGTCCCTAACGAAGGTGCTTTCCAAACACAGAGTCCGCCCCCGGTAGCTGAGTGGTCAGCGCGATGGACTGTCAATCTTAAGGGCCCGGGTTAGATTCCCGGCTGGGTGGGAGATTTTCTCCGCTCAGGGACTGGGTGTTGTGTTGTCCTAATCATCATCATTTCATCCCCATCGACGCGCAAGTCGCCGAAGTGGCGTCAAATTGAAAGACTTGCACTAGGCGAGTGGTCTACCCGACGGGAGGCCCTCGTCACACGCCATAATAATTATTATTATTCCAAACAGTTATCTTCGAGTTTCTTTTGGCGAAAAACCAGAGGATTCCAGACAGTCATAAGCACCAAGAGTATGTCTACGGAGAGTGAACAAAAGCACGGTGAGTCGTTGGGCAACAAGGTCACACAAACTTGTCCCGTCTCCGGCGTGCCGGCCGGTCGCATACAGCTGTGACTCTTGTAGTGTTGGGACGTGCGGACACACTCATTCGAGGTTATCGACGGATCACAATCAAACACCTCTCTGCACAACTGTACGTCTGTGCTGGGTTTCTCGCCGCCTAACAGAAGCCCAAAAAGAGAAGTGAAGGAGAAACTGTGCAGAATTGCTTGCGTATTACGATGCTGATCTTGACAATATTTCGTCGTCGACCATTGTCACAGGCGATGAAATATGGGTTCATCACTTCGAACTGGAAACAAAACGGCGATCCACGAAGTGGCACCACGCCACCTCTCCTCTGACGAAAAAGTCCAAAGCCGCACCTTCAGCCGGTAAAGTCATGGCGACGGTCTTCTGGGACTCTGAAGGGGTTATTCTGTTTGATGAGCTCACAAAACTTCATTGGATTGTCGTTGCTCATCCACCCTAAGCCAGGATCTCACACCTTTCGATTTCCATGTGTTGGGCCCACTGAAGGATGCACTCCGCGGGAAGCAGTGCGTGGATGACGGTGACGTTATTAACGCAGCAAAACGTTGGCTCCGACGCAGTGGTATCATGTAACGTGACGTAATGCCGTCGCATTGAACGGAGAGTATGTCGAAAAATAGGGTTTTGTAGCCAGAAGAGTAGGGAATAATATGGTGTATTGGAAACCCGACTAAAACCAACCTGCTTCCAGAAAGAAGTGTTGCGTTACTTATTGAACGTCCCTCTTAACGTTGCTTGACATTTTGCATCTATCAGCCAACCACACCACAGGACGTGAGCTTTCATTTCCTACCGTTCAAACTTTTGGCAGTAGTGCTGCGACTAAGGAATTCATTGTGGCGTCGGTGTTTATTTTTGCGGAGAGCAGAGACCTCCGAGATAGCATTGAGGCGTTGTGGCGCGTGGCGTAGGCCAAGCGACCAAGCGATCGACCGCGTCTCACTGAGAGGTCACGTTATCCATGGTCTTCACCGCCATGGGCGGTGGGAGAGGGCAAGTCGGAACAGTGAAGTTCGCGTTTATCTGCAAAAGTGGATTTGCTTTTAATACGGTTGTGAAACAGTCATCAACTTCGAAAACTTTACACCAAATGTGTTGGTCACTTTCTAACCTCCCAAGACAAACTGTAGGTGGTAAAACCAGTGGTGACAAATAGACGAGACTAGTCACTGAAGTAAAAACTGTACAAATACCACCTTCAGCACAGAGGGTTCAAATGGCTCTAAGCACTATGGCACTTAACATCTGAGGTCATCAGTCCCCTAGACTTAGAACTACTTAAACCTAGCTAACCTAAGGACATCACACACATACATGCCCAAGGCAGGATTCGAACCTGCGACCGTAGCAGCAGCGCGGTTCCTGACTGAAGCGCCTAGAACCGCTCGGCCACAACGGCCGGCTGCACAGAGGGACAAGTATAAAAATATATACTAATAATAAAACTGGAAAGCTGTGCTGTCTGTCTGAACAAACTTCTCCAAAACTACGTGATGAATTTTCATGCGGTGTTCACAGACAATTTAAGCACAGCCTGCGGCACCTTATAGGGTGTATTTCATCAAAAGCGAATCACGGAGAAAAGATATCCGTATATATAAAAACCTTTGGTTATAGGTGTGTATGTTCTGGTTTGTGCTAAGTACCCACTTTACTTGGCTTCCGAATGAAGGATGCCGGGAACTGAAACTTGCGATCGACTCGTGGCATGTTGGCTGCTGAGTCAAGCCCTGTCCCCTTTTCCCAGAGCAAAAAATGGTTCAAATGGCTCTGAGCACTATGGGACTTAACATCTGTGGTCATCAGTCCCCTAGAACTTAGAACTACTTAAACCTAACTAACCTAAGGACATCACACACATCCATGCCCGAGGTAGGATTCGAACCTGCGACTGTAGCAGTCACGCGGCTCCGGACTGAGCGCCTAGAACCGCGAGACCACCGCGGCCTGCTTCCCAGAGCAGTCAGCTCACAGCGTACAAAAGAAACGAACATGTAATGGATGAGTCGCAGAAGTAAGACGAGTCGCTAGAAGGATCAGGCGCTGCAGTCGTGGACCGTGCGGCTGATCCCGGCGGAGGTTCGAGTCCTCCCTCGGGCATGGGTGTGTGTGTTTGTCCTTAGGATAATTTAGGTTAAGTAGTGTGTAAGCTTAGGGACTGATGACCATAGCAGTTAAGTCCCATAAGATTTCACACACATTAAAGGATCAGGTGCAGCCTCTTTCTTCATTTTTGTAAATAATATTAAGTCAGTACGCACAGCAGCGCACACGGTTCCACACTGCAATTACTCAAAACAGCTACTTATTGTTACGGCGCACAATACCGTTGCGTAAAGAAGTTTGTTGATGAGCGTAAACATTCCGGAGCGACACGAAGTCAGCCGATTTCAACAGATCACAGGGGGGCCAACTGAAAGTGTGCGACTAGTATGTATGTTTGTTCCACACCTCTTCCGAAACCGCTGGCCCGATTTCAACCAGACTTGATGCAAATATCACTACTTACTGTCTGGAAAGAATCGCTGTGGGGTAAGAACCGTCTATCTATCAATGGGATGGGGTGGGGACGAAAAAAAAAGTGCAGGCCACGACGCGCGAATATCCAGATCTTATTCATCCAGTATTTTATAATGAGAGCATTTGGTGACTTGCAACAACTGTACACATAATTTCAAAACTTTACGACACTTTATCACCTACTACAATTTCGCTGTTCATGCAGGAAAACTTCGCGTCAGGCATGACGTTTAATTAATTACTTCTTCAGTACTAACTGTGTTCTCAACACATTTTGCAGACAGTGTCTACGTATACCATTGAATGTAGGTGCAAAATTATATCGCTGTACGACACAAAGTTGACGACATATGACGTCATAAACACTGATGTACGTGAGAAATTGCCGCATTATATATTACATTTAAATTTATTATTTGTTTGCTATTAATTAAATACGCAACACACTTCAAAGACAGTATCCACATATGCCTTTGAATGTACCTACAGTACTGTATCATTGTACGACTCATAGCTCAGGAGATAGGACACTATACACACTGACATGCGTGAAAACGCAACTGTAAGGACGATAAATGATGAGTTACAGATAGAAAACGCATTTTAATAACAATTTCTTAAACATAGTACAAAGAATAAGGAAAAACAGTTCAAGAGTAAAAACATAGCAGTGCGTTGAAAAAGTAACTCATAAAATTCAATGGTATGAATGTATCACCTTCCAAAATTAAGAAAATCATACATTGTCTCAAAAATAAAGGCTCATCTGGTTTTGATGGTGTTTTCAACAGAGTACTAAAGATTTGTACCCATAACGAGCCCAGTCTTAACGGAAATATTTAATAAATCACTAAATCAAGCCATTTTTAGACTCTTATCTAAGAAAGGTTATAAGAGAAATGCCAGTAACTACTGAGCTACCGCAGACATCGTTTTCCAAAACTTTTGAGAAGAAGTATTCTAGGATAGTATCTCACCTTAGCAATAGTAATATCCACAGCAAATGACACTTTGGGTTTCAGAAGGGTTGCTCAACTGAGAATACCATTTACATATTCACTCAACAGATTTTACAAACATAAAATTGTGAAATAGCGCCAGTTGCTATTTTCTGTGACCTGTCTAAGGCATCTGACTGTATGAATCACAGTATTCTCCTAGATGCGTTAAAGTTTTATGAGATTGCCGGTATAAGCCAACCAGTAGATAGTGTCACATGTAACCAAAAGAATGCCGAAAATTGTACTTAGTAATTCAAGCAATATAGTCCGCAGACCTAATTCTGACTGAAGAGGAATCGTGTATGGGGTCCCCCAAGGCTCAATCTTAGGTCCACTACTGTTCCTCATATACGTAAATGATCTTCCATGTAATATAAAACAAGCAGAATTAGTTCCTTTTGCAGATAACACTAGTATTGTAATCAATCTAAGTATACATACAGAAACAGGAGAAATTGTAAAGAAAGTTCTTAGAAGTATTGTTGGCTGGATTTCTGTGAATGGCCTCATCCTCAGTTTTTAAAAGAGGCAATATATATTGAGTTCAGCACATCTAGGTGTATTACACCAGTGATAAGTGTAACACATGGTGAGGAAATAATAAATAGGCTGGAAACCTCAAAATTCTTAGGTGTCATTAGTGATGAGAATTTAAATGGGAAAAAGCATATTTTGGAACTCGTAAGTTCGCCACATTTGCACTTAGAATCATTGCAAATCTTGGGGAGAAACAAATCAGTAAGTTGACATATTTTGCGTATTTTCATTCAATAATGTCGTATGGAATAATGTTTTGAGATGACTCATTAATAATAAAGAAAGTTAATTGTGCAAAAACGTGGTGTAAGAATAACATGTGCTGCTCAGCCAAGACCATCTTGTAGACATCCGTTTAAGGAGTTGCACATTCTGACTACTATTCACAGTATATTTATTTCCTCATGAAGTCTGTTGTAAATAATCCACTACAGTTCAGAAAGAACAATGATGTACGTAATTTCAATACCAGAAGGCAAAATTATATTCTTTACTTCACACTGAGGTCTTTAGGACAAAAAGGTGTTCTTAATGCTGCAGCAAATATTTTTGATCAGTTATCCAGTGATGTAAAACGTCTGACAGCAAAGTATAATCTGAAAACAAACTGAGAAAAATGCTCCTTGAAAACTACTTTTATTCCATAGAATAAATTTCTTTTATTGTAATGTCTAAGAGATGGTGGGCAGGAACTATTGACCCACATTTATATTAAAGTCCACTTAGAAATGTCCAGAATGTAACCATATGTAAAAATTAATTTGCCATGTGACTGTAAAATAACTCATTCCACATAATTACGATCTACCAGGCAAAATGGTCCATGGAATATGTGACTGGCTGACTAACTAACTAAATAACTAAGTAATTCATTAGAGATACAGGTGAAGTATATACTCACTCCTTGCGTGAAATTTGGTATGGGGATAGTTTGAACAATGAGGATGAATATAGGCTACTTTAAAAAGTGTGTAGTACAAGACACTTATTGATTTTAAGAATATTATGCAAATTAGGGAAAAATGATCTGGCATAAAAGCATATGACACTATTTTTGTCTGATGTATTTGATAAAGACTTTCCTTTTAAAAATATAGGATGCAAATAATTATGCCACAGAGAATCATCTAGCCCAAAACTAAATCACTATCCACTAGATGCAGCTTGCCTCAACAGAAAGAGAAAAGCAAAGAAAAATAAATATGTTTCAAGTCAAATTTCTGCCATTCTGCAGTGGATCTTGAATGAGATCAGGATTCATATGGGGGAATTGTGGCTGCTTGACAGAGGTAAAGCTCCTTTGTCTTCGTAAGCAAGAGATGACCCACTTGAAAGATACTGATGCCTCTGTACTAAGGGATGGTAGCCTCCAATGAAAGTATGACCTCAGTGGGGAGAATGCCAAAGGGTGTCAGAAGATATTTCTCAACGATAAAAACCACACCTTATCCCTCCCCTGCATAGCAACTTGCAAGTTATGGCTATATTAGTGAACAGGCAATGTTACGTGACTGTATGATTTCTGTACCTGCCTTCCTGAATGGAGCTGTACATAGCAAGACTCCAACCAGCCTTATCATAAAGCTTCCCTGAACATTCCTACTTTGTGGATATTTTACTGCACACAGCAGTTATGGCTGTCTCTAGAGATATTGAGAACTTCATCAAAAGTAAGAATTCAGTCTTCTGAAAGTGGGACTGACCACACATTTCTGTACTGCTACGGGATACATTTTAATCTTATTTGCATCCCCATGAACACTGCTCAATGGGAAGTGTTGGACAATTTGCTCTCAGATGTCCACTTCTTAACCGGGATATACCCTGCATATTGAACACTGGCCAAAATAATAATTTCAAAATGGATGCTCAGCAATGTTAACAGGACACTAAACAAATGACTGACTATGTTTGAACATTGTTAACAGTGTCCAGAGAAATAGGTGTAGCCTGTATATCACATCTTCTAAAAATTCTTCTACTGAATAGAAAGTGATCTAATAAGATGCTCGAAGGTGTTACAAAAAAGTGAGACTGATGAAATAATTTGCATCTTATGTTACACCATTTGTAGTAATCAAATAATGGAAAATCCATGATCGAATGTAACAATATTAGAGAAGAAAGTTGCTACTCAGCTTATAGTAGAGATGGCTGAGTCGCAATAGGCACAACAAAAAGAATCACACAATTATAGCTTTTGGCCATTAAGGCCTTTGTCAGCAGTAGACACACATACACATACGCACTCGCACAAACCCAACATGCACACACGTCTGCAATCTCAGACAACAGTGTGGTTTCAGTTGTCTGAGACTGCAGACGTGGTTGTGTGTGCATGTGTGTATGTGTGTCTACTGCTGACAAAAGCCTTAATGGCCGAAAGCTATAATTGTGTGAATCTTTTTGTTGTGCCAGCATCTCCACCATTTTTAGTAATTAGTCTTACTGATTTGCTATGGAACTTTTCTTTTGCCGTGGGTCATACTCATTGATATTAAAATTTTTATTTATGTCTTTTTAATTCCTTCTAACATATTTACAAGTTTCTAGTGTATCTGATACACTCAGTGTGACAGCTTTGTCTGGTGAAGCCGTAACATCCTTCATTGTGGAACTTAACCTCTGGTTTCATTCCCTTGTTTCATTCTGAATGTTGTGAAGCACTTGAAGCTTTCCATTCTTGCTACGGCTGAAATTTCTGCATAAGTGTGACCAGTTATAATAAACATATTGATGATGTTTACATTGGAAAAACTTTTCAACCAGAATTTTCTAGATAGTAGTAAAACAATCTTCTCTTTTGCAGGCCTAATGTGTGTGTGGACAGGGAGGAGATTAATGAAAGTCAGCGACACAATGACACAGAGTCAACAGATGAAGATGATGACAGCATCCTCGGCAGCTTCCAGTTCTCCAGCTGCCGCCAAAGTGATACTAAATACACATGCACAACAAAGTAAGTCCAGTAAATAAGTGAATTGTGATATAAAATGTGTTAATGTTAATTCTTTCTCTTTACTGTTGAAATTGTGTGTGTCTGTGTCTGTGGAGCATTATAGTGATTGGCAAGAAAAGTTAATAATAGCAGTACACAAAACAAGAGAATACAAAAGTTATTTTGTGCACTAGGAGGTTTATTCGTGAATGTGGGAGGCTGTAAGTAATGTATTGCACAGGGTGTCTTTGCACCAAACATCTGGGGGTGATGGTCGCATCATGGGGAACAACTTGTGTTAGAGACAAAATGTTCATTTACGCATCCCAGTGAGCTAATCATCCTTTTGTACTGGTTATATCCTTGAAAGACAGCAGGGTGAAGGCACTCTGTGATGTGTGTATGCCTTGTATCTCCTACAATCCAGTTATCTGCTCTGAATGAGAGGGCATAGAAATAGCAATCTTAAAAGTTACAGATTCTCTTCTAAAATATCTTTCTCTGTTTAGTGACACTCATTCTTACGATTTTCTTGTTGAAAATCACTGTATCAATTTACTGGGGGAGGTAGTATGCAGCACACATTGTTATAGACCCTGCTAGTTCAGTGAAATCTCTTCGTCTCAGGGCTGGTGAATACTAATACTGAGTGTTGCCAGGAAGTGTCCACGAACATATTGTCTCTAACAAAAGTTGTTCTCCATCACATGGTTTATCATGCCTAAGCATTTGTTGCAAAGACTGTACATTCTATATTTCCCAGTCAAAACTTGATGTGAAAATAAGAATTATGTTGATGACAGACATCATTAAAAAGTCGTACAAAAGCTTGTTGGTAAAAGTGACAAAGACACTTATTTGAAAGTTTGTTTGCATGACTGTAATCCACAGAAAGGATATAAATATTTTTTTAATAAATTTAAACAGTTTTATCTTGCTGCAGTCTATTTTATTTGCTCTGGATGTATTTCACCTTTTACAAATCTTAAAGGAGTTTAATCTGAAAGTTTACAGTTTTGTTTTTGTAAGCAGTATTTGTAGATTAGAAGACAGTTCACATCCTAATTTGCACATAAGTAAATTACTACTTTCGGCTGGACAAACAAATAACTGTAAGTAGTAACGTATTAGTATAAAAATTCTGACATGAACTGTTTTTCAGTCTACAAATATTGCATATAACATCAAAACTTCATCATTCTACAATCAGTCCACTAAAGATGCTTTAAAGGAAAAGCTGAAATGCACCTGGAGCAAACATCTGGGGGTAAAGGTATTTGTATTTATAAAACAAGCATACGTGTTATTATTGATGTACTTTGTGGCTATCTCGTTATTCTTCATATTGGAGGAATGTGATTGCATTTTAGTACTCTCCCAGTTTTAGACAATACTAACAGCACATTATCAAAATAATTTATTCCTAACAGGATTCGCAGTCATGGGATTCGAAAGACCTTCATTGTGAGGTACCAGTGCTGTCATGGTTACAGGAGAATTCCAGGAAAACCAGGCTGTACAGAAGGTCTGTATTAATTTTATCATAAGGATTAGAATGCTGTATGGAATTTTCTTTCCTGTTTATATTGCTTCCTTCTAATTGCCATGGCAGTTAAAAGGCAAGGTGGCTTAGTGAAGAGACACAGAACACACATTCGGGAGGCTTAGGGAACATATCCCTATTTGGCCACCCAGAGATAATTTTTCCAAAGTTTTCTTAAATCCATGGACATAAAGGAAGGAATAGTTCCATTGTAAAGGATAAAGCCAATTTCTTTCCTCATCTCTGTCCAATCTGAGCTTGAACTCCCTTTCTAACGACCACTTTGATGACAGAACTTTAAACACTGATTTTATTCCTTTTGTCATAGTTGTACTATTATTGTGCCCATCATGTTTCTAAATTTTATTTCATTATTTCAGTTGTTTTCTTTTAGATCAAAGTGAAAAAAATGAATTTCAGATTTGAGCATTTTCTTTATCTTTATACATAGGTGATTGTATGGATATAGATATATGGTTGTGGGGATATAGTCTTACACCGAATATAGTATTCTTGAACAGAAGTCGTGCAGTTTTGGAGAAACAATGTCCCCTGATCAAGCAAAGTAATAATGTTAATTGTCTTGCAGTGAACTTGAAGCCAATGGTGCAAACAATGGAAGAATTAGGAGCAAAGGTCTTCCCAGAGATGGCCCGTGCTACAGGTGTTGCTGAAAAGTTGTCGTCTGAGAATCTGACAGTATTTACTCCTACTGATGAAGCTGTACGTGATTTCTCAGAGAGTCTCCAGGCTGCCAACCAAGTAAGTAGTGTCTCTTGCTCTTGTACCAGATTTTCCAACTCTGTCTTGAGGGGAAACCAGTTACATTCTTTGTTCTCCTATATATTTGTTTTTATAAACACTTCATGAATGGATAACTGCAAACATTCTCTTTGTGATGTAGGTGGATTTTTACATCCCCCCGGGGCGCAGCCGACGAGATACAACAAACTGGGAAAATGAAGCGGCATCTGGTGTAAATATGAAGGAGGTGGTTCTAGGCCACATGGTACCAGGTTTCCAGGACATTGGAGATCTTGTTGATGAGCAGGTAAGCATAATAATGGAGAAGTGTATCTGAAGGAGTATCTCGGTTAGGATTATCAGTGTTAATGGGTAAAGCATTAGTGATTCATTTTATTTGATGTTATTACAGCTGACTTTTGTAGTTGTTACTGCCATACAGTGTGTAGCTGGATTGATGAACATCATATGATTGATTAGCAGAGGTGTTGTGGTAAAGCCTGAGGTACCAAGAAAAAAATGACACCTGCAGTTACTGGCATGCACATGTAAAGTGCAAAGAAATGCAGCTACATATTTTTTTCTTTCACATGCCTACAGATGAGTTCTGAGTGCAACTGACAAGAAATGCTGGGTGTGTAAATGGAAGACCGTATGAACCAAAGCAGTAACTCCAGATGAAGCAGAGTCTTCAAAGACCGTTTTGTCTGGTGTCAGAAGAAGGCAAATGCAAAAGAATAGGGTCTGTTAATCGTTGACAGTTCAAACATAAGGCGAATGATGCCCTTAGGGAAACGGCAGCAAGGGACAGGAAAGGACACCAGGTGCAGTCAGTATATATGCCTGGGGTCCTCATTCAGCTTGCGGAAGAGGCTATTCTAGCAGCCATTGAAGGAACAGGGTGCAACCAACTGCAGATTGTGGCATATGATGCATGTTGTCTGGGCTCTGAGATCATTCTTGCATCATTCCAGCGATTGGAAGAGGAGATTGAGAAGACGAGCCTTGCGCATGGAGTTTCAGTAAAGCTGGCAATCTGCAGCATTGTCCCTGGAACTAATTGTGGGCCTTTGATTCTGAGTCAAGTGGAAGGACTGAACCCGAGACTTCAAAAGTTCTGTGACAAGCTAGGCTGTGACTACCTGGGCTTGTGCCATAGGGTTGAGGACTGTAGGGTCCCTCTAAATGGGTCATGTGTGCACTACAAATTAGAGGCTGCCATCAGGTAGCTGACTGTGTGTGGAGTGCATACATGGGTCTTTTTGGATTAGGTGACTCTCCGTCCATTCCAGATAACGACAACTGTCGGAAACCCAGAAGTATCAGTGTAAAATCGAAAGAAATGCCTCCCACAGGTGAGAGTATTAAAATCCTAAAGGTTAACTGCCACAGCATTTGC
This sequence comes from Schistocerca serialis cubense, assembly GCF_023864345.2. Lineage (NCBI taxonomy): Eukaryota > Metazoa > Arthropoda > Insecta > Orthoptera > Acrididae > Schistocerca > Schistocerca serialis. The sequence goes on along the minus strand of NW_026048515.1, from coordinate 874,854 downwards.
AACAGAGTACCAGAGTGTAAAGTGCTCATGAAAAACAGTGAAGCTCACATAATACTAGGCACAGAAAGGTGGTTGAAACTTGAAATTGACAGCAGTGTATATCGAAAGACTAGACAAATGGAAAATGGAGGTGGTATGTTTTTCGCAGAGACAAGAAACTCAAATCCACTGAGGTAGAAATTGAAGCTGCATGTGAGATTGTTTGGGCAAGACTCAGTGTCAGCAGTGGGCGTAAAAAGATAATTGGATACTTTTATCACCCACTGGACTCATCTCGTGATGTAACCAAAAACTTTAGAGAAAACCTCAGTTCATTTGCACAAAAGTTCCCCAATCGTACTTTAATCATCGGTGAAGACTTTAAACATCCAACAATCAATTGGGAAAATTGCAGTTTTGTTAGTGGTGGACATGATGAGACATCCTGTGAAACTTTATCAAATGCCTTCTCTGGAGACTACCTAGTACAGGTAGTTAAGGAACCCCATTCATGATGGAAATATTTTGGATCTAACGGCAAAAAAAGTAGACCTAATCTCTTTGAGGATATTCATATCGAAACTTGGATCAGTGACCATGTTGTGGTTGTGACAACAATGTTTAGCAAAGTACAAAGGACAACTAAAACAATCAGAAAGATATATATGTTTGGTAAACTAGATAAGAAATCAGTAGTATTATATCTCAGCGAGGAACTCTAAACTTTCAGCATAGGGAAGGGGCATGTATAGAAACTCTGCATCAAGTTTAAAAGAATAGCTGGCCATGCACTGGATAGATATGTACCCAGTAGAACAGTTTATAATGGGAGGGAACCTCCACCGTATACAGTCACTGTAAAGAAACTTATAAAGAAACCGAGATTACTGCATAATAGGTGTAAAACATAGCATGGGGCTATAGAGAGAGATGGTGAATGAGATGCACTTAGCTGTCAAGAGAGTAATGCATGATGCCGTCAGTGACTACTGTAGCAGAATATTGTCAACTGATCTTTCATAGAACCCATATGTAAAGGCTGCTAGTAGCATCAAAGTTAGTGTCCAGTCCCTAATGAACAAGATGAATGAGACAGGAGCTGAAATTGAGGGTAGCAAAGCAAAAGCAGAAATGCTTAACTCTTCATTTTCAAATCTTCCTATACAAAGGAAGACCCAGGAAAATTGCCCCAGTTTAGTCCTCGTACCACAAAAAAGATGAATGAAATAAGTATAAGTGTTAGTGGTGTTGAGAAAAAGCTGAAATTTTAAAAATTGATCAAAGCTCCAGGGCCTGATGGAATCCCTGTCAGATTCTATACTGAATTTGCCACTGAATTAGATCCTCTTCTAACTATAATCTATTATAGATATCTTGAACAAAGAACTGTGCCCAGTTCTTGGAAAAAGACACTGGTCACACTTGTCTACAAAACGGGTAGTAGAAGTGAACCACAAAACTACCATCCAATATCCTTGACATCAATTTGTTGTAGAACCTTAGAATATATTCTGAGCTCAAAGATAATGAGGTATCTTGAACTGAATGACCTCCTCAATGCCAACCAGCATGGATTTCAAAAACATTGATCATGTGAAACTCAATTTGCACTTTCCTCACATGGCACACTGAAAGCTTTGGATCAAGGCCAATGCTGTATTTCTTTATTTCTAAAAGCCATTTGATTCAGTATCACACCTACACTTATTGTCAAAATTACAGTCTTATGGCGTATCAAGTGAAATTTGTGACTGGATTGAGGACTTTTTGGTGGGGAGGACACAGCATATTGTCTTGGATGGAGAGTCATTGTCAGATGTAGAAGTAACTTTGGGTGTGCCCCAGGGAAGAATATTGGGACCCTTGCTGTTCATGTTTTATGTTAATGACTTTACAGACAATATTAATAGTAAAATCAGACTTTTTACAGATGATGCAGTTATATATAATGATATACTATCTGAAAGAAGTTGCATAAATATTCAGTCAGATCTTGATAAGATTTAAAAGTGGTGCAGAGATTGGCAACTTGCTTTAAATGTCCATGAATGTAAAATTTTGCACTTCCCAAATGAAGAAACATAGTATCCTATGACTGTAATTTCAGTGAGTCACTATTGGAAGCTGCCAACTCATTCAAATATCTGGGTGTAACACTTTGTAGAGATATGAAATGGACTGATCACATAGATTCAGTCAGGGGTAAAGCAGATGGTAGACTTTGGTTTATTGGTAGAATACAAAGGAAGTGCAGTCTATCTACAAAGCAGATTGCTTACAAATCACTTGTGCGACCGGTTCTATAATATTGCTCAAGCATGTGGAGACCCATACCACATAGGACTATCATGGGATATTGAATGTATACAGAGAAGGGAAGCACAAATGGTCACAGGTTTGTTTAATCCATGGGAGAGTGTCACAGAGATACTGAAGGAACTGAACTGGGAGACTCTTAAAGATAGACGTAAACTATCCCAAGAAAGTCTGTTAACAAAGTTTCAAGAACCTGCTTTAAACAATTAGTCCAGAAATAATCTACAATGCCCTGTCTGTCATTCACATAGGGATCATGAAGATAAGATTAGAATAAATACTGCACACACAGAGCCATTGAAACAGAGAAAAAGCTTGTAGTATATAGTATACTTGGCTCTTCTGTTAAGTCTATATACTATAATTAGTTATTGATCTGCTCTTATAATAATAGTCTTGGTCTTATAGTATGAACTATAATATGCAAGAAATGAAAAATTGATAATGCTGATAGAAATGTGGTAAAATACCCTATACTCTCTTACCTTTTTGGAACCATTAGTTCTGTCCTTGAGATAAAGAGAGAGGGATGGGCCAAGGAAGGTTAGAAAAGAAGAGCATGTCACTCAGACCTCAGGATGAGAGGGATCTACCTCTCTTAGATTAGATTAGATTAGATTAGATTAGATTAATACTAGTTCCATGGATCATGAATACGATATTTCGTAATGATGTGGAACGAGTCGAATTTTCCAATACATGACATAATTGGGTTAATTTAACAACATACGTAAGTTAATATAACAACTTTATTTTTTTTGTGTTTTTTTTATTTTTATTTTTTAAGGATGAAGTTAATCATTTGCATACTGGGGTCCGAATGACTTTCTCTTCCATTTTAACCATCCCCAACCTATCCCTCTCACATCCCCAAGGAGGGACTAATAGTTTAGAATGGTAGAATAGTGTTCTGTATTTTTGTATGTACCTCTTGACAGCATCAATATTTTGCCTCCTGAAAATAACTGACCAGCAGTTCTCTGTTATATTTTTTTTTCCTTGAGTGAATTTTCCTTTTGATAAAAATATTGTTTTAAAGACAAGAAAATGACAAATGATACGAAATGTATCACTTAAATATTACAATATAAATTTTAAAAATATATCACAGGTGCTCTACAGCGACAACAATAATTCAACACTGCGATTCAACATGTACGCTGCACCTGGTGAACGACTTCTGACTATCAACTGCGCTCGAGTCACATCTATCAACAATTATGCTGAGAATGGCATTGTGCATATCATTGACCGTGTCATCCGACCTGTCACTCGTACTATTGGACAACTCATTACAGAAGATGCCCAGTTTACTCGACTCAGAGAATGTGAGTATCCATATCACTTAAAGGGATTTCTTTCAGATACTAAAGGTAATCATCTGTGTTATTTTGTACAGAGTATATGCAACAACCATGAGGCTGTGAAAAAACTATAATCCCATGAAAGAAGCTTGTTAAATTTCCGTTACATGAGAAATCTCACAAATCTAAAGGCTGTCAATTCAACTAAATGCCTAGGAATTACAATTACAAACAACTCAAATTGGAATTATTTCATAGATAATGTTGTGTGTGTGTGTGGGGGGGGGGGGGGGGGGGGGCGGAGAAGGCAAACCGAAGAATGTGATTTATTGGCAGATTACTTAGAAAATGCAACAGTTCTACTAAAGGGACTGCCTGCACTGTGCTTATCTGTCATCTGCTGGAGTATTGTTTTGCAATAGGGGATCCTTACCGTATTTCCTTGGTAGGGAGGACACAGCATGTTATCTTGGATGTCAAGTTGATGGCAGACAAAGTAACTTCTGGTGTGGCCCAGGAAGTCTGCTCGACTCTTGCTGGCTATGTTGCACATTAATGACCTTACTGTTAATATTAACAGTAACCTCAAAATTTTCACAAATGATGTGGTTATCTGCAAATTAAGTGCTGTCTGAAAAAAAGCCATACAAATATTCAGTCGAATTTTGATATGATTTTTAAGTGGTGCCGCGAATGCCATCTTGCTTAAGTTGTTCTGAAATTTAAAATTGTGCACTTCTCAAAATGAAAAATCTGCATCCTTTGACTACAGTATCAATGAGTCACAACTGAAATCGGAGAAATGCATTTAGCCTACTAGTGCAACCAATCCTAGAATTTAGTTCAACGTGTGGGGCATATACCAAATAAAACTAACAAGGAATATTAAATGAATAGTCACAGGTTTGTTTGAGCCATAGGAGAATGTCATGGAGATGCCGAGGACAGTTGAAGGTAGATGGATACTATCCTGTGAAAGCTTGCTTACAAAGTTTCAATAACTAGCTTTAAGTGATGAGTGTATACATATACTGGAAGCCTCTATGTAACCATCTTCGATTGTTATATTGTAATTAGACATTTGTCCAAGTTTATATTATTATTATTATTGTGTTAACACTAACAACACTAATTGCATGTAAATATGCTTAAAGGTGGAATAAAACATTTGTAATATCATTCCCACAGGAATCACTAAGGCAAGATTAGACTAATTAAAACATGCACATAGGTTTTTAAGCAACCATTTCCCATGCACACTACATTAATGGAACAGAAAGAAATCCTAATAACTGGTTCAGTGTGAAGTACCCTTACCATGCACTTGACAGTGATTTGCAGAGTGTGGATGTAGATGTAGCTGTGATTTATTTATCTTACCAGAAGATAAATAAAATAAATTGCAGCTACTGTGAAATACAATGATGTCCCTAAAATTTACAAATGTTGTAAAGATCAGCATACAGAAATGATTAACTATATTGTATTAATTCTTTATGGTTGTAGTATTGAAAGTCCTTCGCGTGAAGTGCTGTAGTTGACAGACTGCTCGTGTTCACTCAAAGTGACATCACTAACAGAAACATTTGTGCAACCACTGTTCTTTCCAAGGAGGAGGCTGAACTACAAAGAACTCAGAATAGATATAACATCAAGAAATTAATGTTATACTATATATAAAAAATGAATATTTGTTTGTTTGTCTTCCACGCATTCCCATACAAATCATCTGATTAAGTTGAAACATTGGCGAGTTGTTGCCCTCTTGCCTGCAAAGGTTTCTGTTGGGGTAAGAACTACCTACCCCATCTGTAGGGGTGGTAGTGAAAAGGAGTGATACAGAAGCTCAACTCTGAGCAGCTGGAGAAATTTAAATCAGATTCTGTATATACGTGCCTCATTATTTGTATAAAGATAATGTACGGTTAATTTACCGCAACCACTCCTTGTGGTGGGAGTGAGGCTGAGAAGATATGACATGTAAAAATATTTAAATATTTGATATTGACAGTCATGATGACGTACAACTCCCAGAGTTGGTGTGGGAGGGGGAAGAGGGGTGGGTGGTTTGGAATGTGAAGTCAGAGACATACCAGCATATTTCTATAAAGCATGAAGGAATTTCTACCAAAACTGTCATCCATTTCACTTGCCATCTGGAAAAATGTACTGTTATAGTAAGACACCCTTGGCATTCCTATGGCTGTGGGTTTGGGGTGAAAAGATACAACATAAAAGCATAAGTCAGGAATGTCTGGAACAACCCCAATCACATTTAGTATATACATAACTCATTATTTGCACAGATATATTGTGGGAGTAAGATACCCCTACTACTGGTGACTGTACCTTTTTGTAAAAGGTGACCCACACCCAGTACTAGTTTATTATGAGTGATAAGCATACAAGGTGCTATTGGGAAACAGTGCAGGCTATTTTAGTCTGCATTCCAAGCAGAGTCCAGTCCAAGTCATATCAAAGTTCTGTATACAGGGTGCCTGTATAAACTAGAGACAACTAAATATCTCCAAAACAATACATCATATGAAAAAAATGGTCTAGGTGAAAAGTTAAAATAGTAAAGGGGACTTCTACATCTATATCTACATCTATATCTACATCTACATCCATACTCCACAAGCCACCTGACAGTGTGTGGCGGAAGGTACCCTGAGTACCTCTATCGGTTCTCCCTTCTATTCCAGTCTCGTATTGTTTGTGGAAAGAAGGATTGTCGGTATGCTTCTGTGTGGGCTCTAATCTCTCTGATTTTATCCTCATGGTCTCTTCGCGAGATATACATAGGAGGGAGCAATATACTGCTTGACTCTTCGGTGAAGGTATGTTCTCGAAACTTTAACAAAAGCCCATACCGAGCTACTGAGTGTCTTTCCTGCAGAGTCTTCCACTGGAGTTTATCTATCATCTCAGTAATGCTTTCGCGATTACTAAATGATCCTGTAACGAAGCACGCTGCTCTCCGTTGGATCTTCTCTATCTCTTCTGTCAACCCTATCTGGTACGGATCCCACACTGTTGAGCAGTATTCAAGCAGTGGGCGAACAAGCGTACTGTAACCTACTTCCTTTGTTTTTGGATTGCGTTTTCTTAGGATTCTTCCAATGAATCTCAGTCTGGCATCTGCTTTACCGACGATCAACTTTATATGATCATTCCATTTTAAATCACTCCTAATGCGTACTCCCAGATAATTTATGGAATTAACTGCTTCCAGTTGCTGGCCTGCTATTTTGTAGCGAAATGATAAGGGAACTACCTTTCTATGTATTCGCAGCACATTACACTTGTGTACATTGAGATTCAATTGCCATTCCCTGCACAATGCGTCTATTCGTTGCAGATCCTCCTGCATTTCAGTACAATTTTCCATTGTTACAACCTCTCGATACACCACAGCATCATCTGCAAAAAGCGTCAGTGAACTTCCGATGTCATCCACAAGGTCATTTATGTATATTGTGAATAGCAATGGTCCTATGACACTCCCCTGCGGTGCACCTGAAATCACTCTTACTTCAGAAGACTTCTCTCCATTGAGAATGACATGCTGCATTCTGTTATCTAGGAACTCTTCAATCCAATCACACAATTGGTCTGATAGTCCACGTGCTCTTACTTTGTTCATTAAACGACTGTGGGGAACTGTATCGAATGCCTTGCGGAAGTCCAGAAACACGGCATCTACCTGTGAACCCATGTCTATGGCTCTATGAGTCTCTTGGACGAATAGCGCAAGCTGGGTTTCAGACGACCGGCTTTTTCAAAACCCATGCTGATTCCTACAGAGTAGATTTCTAGTCTCCAGAAAAGTCATTATACTCGAACATAATACGTGTTCCAAAATTCTACAACTGATCAACGTTAGAGATGTAGGTCTATAGTTCTGCACATCTGTTCGACGTCCCTTCTTGAAAACAGGGATGACCTGTGCCCTTTTCCAATCTTTTGGAATGCTACGCTCCTCTAGAGACCTACGGTACACCGCTGCAAGAAGGGGGGCAAGTTCCTTTGCGTACTCTGTGTAAAATTGAACTGGTATCCCATCAGGTCCAGCGGCCTTTCCTCTTTTGAGCAATTTTAATTGTTTCTCTATCCCTCTGTTGTCTATTTCGATATCTACCATTTTGTCATCTGTGCTACAATCTAGAGAAGGAACTAAAGTGCAGTCTTCCTCTGTGAAACAGCTTTGGAAAAAGACATTTAGTATTTCGGCCTTTAGTCTGTCATCCTCTGTTTCAGTACCATTTTGGTCACAGAGTGTCTGGACATTTTGTTTTGATCCACCTACCGCTTTGACATAAGACCAAAATTTCTTAGGGTTTTCTGCCAAGTCAGTACATTGAACTTTACTTTCGAAATCATTGATCGCCTCTCGCATAGCCCTCCTCTCACTACAATTCGCTTCGCGTGATTTTTGTTTGTCTGCAAGGCTTTGGCTTTGTTTATGTTTGCTGTGAAGTTCCCTTTGCTTCCGCAGCAATTTTCTAACTCGGTTGTTGTACCACGCTGGCTCCTTTCCATCTCTTATGGTCTTGCTTGGCGCATACTCATCTAACACACATTGTACAATGGTTTTGAACTTTGTCCACTGATCCTCAACACTATCTGTACTTGAGACAAAACTTTTGTCTTGAGCCATCAGGTACTCTGATGTCTGCTTTTTGTCACTTTTCCTAAACAGAAAAATCTTCCTACCTTTTTTAATATTTCTATTTATTGCTGAAATCATCGATGCAGTAACCGCTTTATGATCCCTGATTCCCTGTTCTGCGTTAACTGTTTCAAATAGTTCGGGTCTGTTTGTCACCAGAAGGTCTAATATGTTTAACAGCTCAAGGTAGTTTTCAGATAAAGCACTTAACAAAATTTCACTGGGTTCTTTGTCCCTGCCATCCCTTATGAACGTTTGAGTCTCCCAGTCTATATCCAGCAAATTAAAATCTCCACCCAGAACTATAGCATGGTGGGGAAATCTACTCGAAATATTATCCAAATTATCCTTCAGGTTCTCAACCACAACAGCTGCTGAGCCAGAGGGCCTATAGAGACATCCAATTACCATGTCTGGGCCTGCTTTAACCGTGACCTTCACCCAAATTATTTCACATTTCGGATCTCCGGCAATTTCCTTCGATACTATTGCACTTCTTATCGCTATAAATACGTCTCCCCCTTCACTGTCCAGCCTGTCTCTGCAGTATACATTCCAATCTGAGTTTAGAATTTCATTACTGTTTACGTCTGGTTTCAGCCAACTTTCTGTCGCTAGTACTATATGGGCATTGTGACCGTTTATTAATGAGAGCAGTTCTGGGTCCTTTCTATAGACGCTCCTGCAGTTTACTATTAGCACATTAATATTGTTATTCCCTGTTGCATTTTGCCTACTCCTACCTTGCCGCGTCTCAGGAGGCGTCTTGTCGGGCCTAGGGAGGGAATTCTCTAACCTAAAAAACCCACATGTGCACTCCACACGTACTCCGCTACCCTTGTAGCCGCTTCCGGCGTGTAGTGCATGCCTGACCTATTCAGGGGGACCCTACATTTCTCCACCCGATAGCGGAGGTCGAGAAATTTGCACCCCAGATCTCTGCAGAATCGTCTGAGCCTCTGGTTTAAGCCTTCCACTCGGCTCCAAACCAGAGGACCGCGATCGATTCTGGGAACGATACTACAAATAGTTAGCTCTGATTCCACCCCGCGAGCGAGGCTTTCTGCCTTCACCAATTCCGCCAACCGCCTGTACGAACTGAGGACGACCTCTGAACCCAGACGGCAGGAGTCATTGCTGCTGACATGAGCAACAAATTGCAGTCGGGTGCACCCAGTGCTCTCTATCGCCGCCGGCAGGGCCTCCTCCACATCTCGGATGAGACCCCCCGGCAAGCAGACAGAGTGAACACTGGCCTTCTTCCCCGACCTTTCCGCTATTTCCCTAAGGGGCTCCATCACCCGCCTAATGTTGGAGCTCCCTATAACTAATAAACTCCTCCCCCCGTGTGCCTGCTCGGACCTTGCCGAAGGAGCGGCCACATGTCCACTCACAGGCAGAGCGGGCGACGCCACACGGCCAGCCTCCACATTGACCCTCCGCCTCGTGCGCCGTAAACGCTGCTGAACCCGCCACTCCCCTTGGGGAGAGGTTGGCCCAACAACGCCTGGTACCCGCGAAGATGTCTCGACAGCAGGGACAGTGGGTGAAGCAGGTAACACCTGGCGTGTACCATGCTACAACTGACCACCTCCTAACTATCTGTCCTGTGTAGGTGGGATCTACCTTGTATTTTCAAACGGATCACCCCATTCTTATTGCATATTTGAATTCTACTCCAAAGAATACATACAGTTTACTGAAACAGCCGTTTTCCATTCATGGTAGAAGACACTGTAATCAACAAATATCGAGTGTGCCTTTTTTTGCAAATAAGAACTGATGCATTTGATTCTATATTTCATTTATGATGTAAATGTAAACCTTTGTGTTCACGCGGTTGATATTTATGTTTGACATTTAGTTTAGTGTTGCTGTTTGGTTGTGCAGTACAATATGGGTAGCTGTTTTGATGTCTGGTTAGAAACTGTGTAGCATTATTCAGGAATGACATGGATGTAACAGTTTGTTCCCATCGGTGTGCTTGATATCAGTGAGTCCCCTTACCTCTCATCATCGGGATGCTTGATTTCGGTCAGTTCCTATGCCTCTCACTGCTGGGGTGCTTCATTTTGGTGAGTACCCATGGCAGGTGCACCTGTTACTATCACTTCATGGACATTTTACCTTATTGCAGTGGTTATGGGTTGTATTGTGCCAGTAGTCGTGTAGCAGTGAGCGCAGGAGTTTGGCTGTTGGATGGAAATGTACCGAAATCGATCACCTTGATTGTGGGATTTAACAATGTCCACCAAAATGAAGCATTCCATCGATTGGGGCTCATCACAATGAATCCCATAGGGAACAGCAGTCTAAGTTGCTATACAAGTAGCTTATTTGCCAGAAATGTCACATTTGCAACACTCAACTAATTTTTCAAACATTGATATAAACCACCAGAACACAAAGATTTAAATTTACAACATAAACAAAATGTAGAGTCAAATCAAATGTGTCAGTTCTTAGTTGCAAAACAGCCACACTTGATATTTGTTGTTTACAGTGCTGTCTACCAAGAATGGAAAACAATGATTTGAGTAATGTATTTTTTGGCATATAATTCCAATATGCAATAAAATAAGGGTTTGCCATTTGAAAATATGAAGTTGACTCTGTCCAAGCATGAGGAGTGGTTAGGAGGTGGCCAGTTGTAGCACAGACAGATGTCCCCTTTACTGGTATTAACTTGTCTTGTAGAACATTTTTTTTATACAGTACATTGTTTTCAACATATTTAACTGTCTCATATTAAAACAAACACCCTGTATTACAAATGGAGTCCACCACAATAGCACCATAGCCAATACGATAGCACTAAGGGTGTGCAGTCCACTACTTGCAGCATACACACAGCAAAGAGTGTCAGAGCTGCCATGCGCCACTTTATTTGCTAAAGTCTGGCACGATCCCATCGGAGGGCATGCATGAGCATCAGAGTACAGGTGCCACAGTGGTTGATAGTAAAGTAACTTCAGTTTCTCAGTTTCTGTGGAACATCAGGTGGTGTCACCCCACTCTCCGAGCATTGACCACAGGGAGAGAACAATGTAGATAGTGTACGGTCCAGAGGAGCTGCCACCGGGAAAGATAGTGGGTCGATGTTCGTGGGTGTCTCTGCAAAAAGCCAGGGCAGGATGACACTCAGTAGGAGCTTCATGAGTCATTCCAGAACTAGAGGGTCCAGCAGGGATGGGGAAACTGGCAGCCACTTATTACGAGGATGGTGGAAGCAAAGTTGATGTTGGTGGTGCCACAGAAATCTGTGGGCAGAGGGAAGGCCATGGGATATGTCATGGGCTCACAGTGGCTGGTGGTTGTCCCACAGATAAAACTTGGGGGCATCTGAGCTTGGGGGGCCCACACAGGGATGCCCAGCTGGAAGGGAGAAGAATCAGTGATTACATGCATCAGCAGCAGACACAAAATATTCAAGGGACAGCCATGAAGCTGATATAGAGAGTCTTATAAGTTGCCAGAAAACCACATTGGGTGTTAGGCATGCCTTGTCAGACATCGTTTTATTGCATGTGGTGGTCATGACATGATATCTCATGGGTCTAAGTCCATTGGCCGAGTGGCTGAAAATCAATTACATCCCTATTTGTTGGCTGTAAGAACACTTGTGCAAGTTGCATTTTAGTCCTTTGCTGTTTTACAAACTGTAAATCCAGAACTGTGAAGAGAGTCTATCGCAAAACTACTGTCCACTGTGGGTTTAGTTATAACTGGGAAATTTACTGGACAAGTGACTTTGATGTAGGTGAGTAAAACCAGAAGTTTTCCTAATGAGGGCCTCTGATAGTGTCCATAGGTCCACAGGTTTGTCTCAATTCCCTGACACCACTACAATATCTATATTGTGCACGGTTACTGTTCTTTTAAGTCTGAGAACTTCTACGTGCTCCTGTCCAGAACTCCTCCAGAATTCCTCATTGATGTATCCTCCTCTTTACCTACGAGGTGCATTCAAGTTCTAAGGCCTCTGATTTTTTTTCTAATTAACTACTCACCCGAAATCGATGAAACTGGCATTACTTCTCGACGTAATCGCCCTGCAGACGTACACATTTTTCACAACGCTGACGCCATGATTCCATGGCAGCGGCAAAGGCTTCTTTAGGAGTCTGTTTTGACCACTGGAAAATCACTGAGGCAATAGCAGAACGGCTGGTGAATGTGCGGCCACGGAGAGTGTCTTTCATTGTTGGAAAAAGCCAAAAGTCACTAGGAGCCAGGTCAGGTGAGTAGGGAGCATGAGGAATCACTTCAAAGTTGTTATCACGAAGAAACTGTTGCGTAACGTTAGCTCGTTGTGCGGGTGCGTTGTCTTGGTGAAACAGCACACGCGCAGCCCTTCCCGGACATTTTTGTTGCAGTGCAGGAAGGAATTTGTTGTTCAAAACATTTTCGTAGGATGCACCTGTTACCATAGTGCCCTTTGGAACGCAATGGGTAAGGATTACGCCCTCGCTGTCACAGAACATGGACACCATCATTTTTTCAGCACGGGCGATTACCCGAAATTTTTTTGGTGGCGGTGAATCTATGTGCTTACATTGAGCTGACTGGCGCTTTGTTTCTGGATTGAAAAATGGCATCCACATCTCATCCATTGTCACAACCGACGAAAAGAAAGTCCCATTCATGCTGTCGTTGCACGTCAACATTGCTTGGCAACATGCCATACGGGCAGCCATGTGGTCGTCCGTCAGCATTCGTGGCACCCACCTGGATGACACTTTTCGCATTTTCAGGTCGTCATGCAGGATTGTGTGCACAGAACCCACAGAAATGCCAACTCTGGAGGCGATCTGTTCAACAGTCATTCGGCGATCTCCCAAAACAATTATCTCCACTTTCTCAATCATGTTGTCAGACCGGCTTGTGCGAGCCCGAGGTTGTTTCGGTTTGTTGTCACACGATGTTCTGCCTTCATTAAACTGTCGCTCCCACGAACGCACTTTCGACACATCCGTAACTCCATCACCACATGTCTCCTTCAACTGTCGATGAATTTCAATTAGTTTCACAACACGCAAATTCAGAAAATGAATGATTGTACGCTGTTCAAGTAAAGAAAACGCCGCCATTTTAAGTATTTAAAACAGTTCTCATTCTCGCCGCTGGTGGTAAAATTCCATCTGCTGTACGGTGCTGCCATCTCTGGGATGTATTGACAATGAACACGGCCTCATTTTAAAACAATGCGCATGTTTCTATCTCTTTCCAGTCCAGAGAAAAAAAATCAGAGGCCTTAGAACTTGAATGCACCTCGTAGTTTCCACAGATATTGAAGAATAAAGAGTTTTATTTATTTGTATTAATTGCATTTATTTTTGTTAAATTGCTTTACCATTGGGTAATGAAAATACTTCTGTGCAGACTTTTGGGTACACTGTTCATTACAATGTGTATTTATTTTCTCTTCTCTTCTCCACAGTCTTGGAGCGTACAGGTCAAATGCAGCTTTTGAATGAACCTGGTCATCTGACACTGTTTGCACCTATTGATGTAGCTTTTGACAATATGGATCCTGCCATTCGTGACAGGCTGCTTTCCTCAGCATCCAATACCTGCCTGAAGAGTAAGTAACTGTGTTCATCGTTATTTCAATTGGAACAGTTCTGTGGGTCTAAATACAAGAATTTAAAGCTATTATCCTGTTGCAGAACAGTGTATTACTTACAGAACCAGTAACATTACCTATACATTTATACATTCCATTATACTAAGAGAACCTTCTCCTTTCCCTTATTGATACATTTTCTTTGATGTTTGTCAAGTACTGATTATATTAGGGGATCATTTTCTGGAAAAGCACTGTCTTCTTCTTGATATGAATATTGATTCAAATGAAAATGTCAGACTATTGACTGAGAAATCTAATGACTTTTTTTTAGATGTCTTGGGTCACCATTTGCTGACACACACACTGTGTTCGTGTGCTGTAACACAGCGAGTAGCAACACACACTTCTGTTGGAACTCCTTTGATGCTAGAACGTTCTGAAGATGGAAAGCTGTTTGTGGGTTCTGGAACTCAAGTTGTAGCTCGTGATATAATGGGTACAAATGGAATTATACATGTTATTGAAGAAATTCTTCTTCCTGACTCAGGTACGACAAGAAATTGTAAATAAATCTTACATTATATATAGATGCTAGTATATGCTCCCTATTGAGTAACAGTATACTGATTCTAAGACGCTGTAAATTCATAAATTTAGTTACTTTGTATAGTGACTATTACTTGTGACTAATACAAACAAAGTTTACAATTTATGTGTGTTGAACAACTGTAAATGAAGAGTTGTTCAAATAAATCTGATAAAATGGCAGTGGGGTTATAAAGGTAGAAAACACTTTGTGGATCCCTGTATAACTTTATTTCCCAGGGATATAAGGGATTTATTGTGAATTAAGTTTTTGAGTGAGAGTGAGTAGGATAGTGTGGAATGAAGTACTATTTCTGGTGAGTTCAGCAACTTTTATCATTTTGTGTCTGTGTTCAGGACTGCCAGTTACAACTGTTTTGGAACGACAGAACCTAACACAGTTTGCTGGCCTGCTGAAGGAAGCTAGTCTGGCTGGTGTAATCGATTCAGCAGACAATGTGACTGTATTTGCCCCAAGTGATGATGCCCTGCGGCGTCCTGAAGCAGTTGCTGCAATTGAATTAGCAAGGAAAAGTCCTGAGGATCTGCGTAACTTGCTCCTCTTCCATACAGCAAAGCCTGAGGTGCATTCATGTGATATCACAAACAATAAAGAAATTGCATCTGGTTTGGAAGGCCATAGCCTCAGGATAAACCTATATGCTACTGTGAGTACTCATATTAATATTGTGCTTTCTGCAAAATTAGCTTGCATATTTTTTGCCTTTATTTTATGAAAGCTGTATACTAGAATATGCATGAGCAGGATATTGCTGCAGTCAGTGGGTGTTTATTTATCAATAAATGGGTTAAGGTATTTACATCAGTTATCAAACTGCTGTCATGATATGGGCTTCCTTTGTTGTTCAATTTTTACCTTGACTTTGGGGGACGGTTCTTTATTGTATTTTTCTGTGTTTAGTCAGCCATTATACAAGAAGAATTAATTTACTATTTTCTAAATACCGACCAACTGAAATGAGCATATTGAATCTGGTGGGACAGTGGTTAAGAACTAGATGGATGGAAGATTTGGGACTTCATCTGATTATCCTACTGTAGGTTTTTCCTAGATCACTTCAAGAACATTCTTGAGTAATTATCGTCACAGCACCATCAGTGGTTTCATCATTTTTTATACTGTGTTCATCATAAAAACAAACCTGATGTAAACATTACAATATGTACTCTTCTATGTTTGGTAGATTTCATTTCAAGTGGAGCAGAAACCAAACTGTCTCAAGTATAGTAAAGTACATTTTATGGTGTGTATTATGCACACATTGACTCTGAGAGAATATGGGACAACAGCTTTACCTCCTCATTTAACTAACCTGCTGTGATGTGAACAGCTGCAATTAATATGTAAAAGAAATGAGCAGAGAAACAATATAGCTTCAGATGTTATTTAATTTTAAACAGAATGTGTCAAAATTCCAGCAATATGCTTCTTGGGAGCCCACACAGAAAACATAACGTGCTCTCGTTCCTAGCGAACATGGTATTGTAATTAAAAGCAAGAGTGATGAAAATTCGTATTTGAAACACAAGATAATTTTTCTGTGTGAGCTATGAGTGTTGTAAAATAATGTTGCAGGGATTTTATTGTATAGTTAAATATTGAAGCCACTGAAGGTATTACTTACAATATGGAATTCCTTTCATATGCAGTTCTGAGGAATACAGCAATGGAACTGTGATCTGTTATGTTGATAATGAGGTGGTTACCAATAAAACACATGAAGCCATGCAAGCACCACATTTTCTCCTGTTCTTTTATGACGTGGTGTTGTGCATCATGCCATTCTTTGGCAATGGCATCTGACAGAGGTTCGTGCATTAGTTCCACTATGCCTGGCATCTTAAATGCCTAGTTATTCCTCACAATAAATTCCTTAAACTGGCTCCAGATCAATTCTATTTGGTTCTGATTGCAGTGGTATGGTAGAAAATGTAAAAATGCAGCATTTGAATAGAGTAATTGATGCCATAAAAATTACTGTTCTCCATGTTCTTCTTAAGTGAGACAACATATGTGGTATAAAACAGTGGACATAGTGCAAATAAAGAGTATTTGATTTTTATTTTGCCCCAAAATATTAATTTGCAATGTTTTCTTAATTTAAACAATCTTTACCAACAATCTTTTATAAAATGTCGATTATTAAGAATTTACATTTGCAATGAAAATTGGAATTTTAAGTGTGAGGTGTAATTCAAAACCAGAATATGCGAATTTTTCATAAAAGATGATGTTCAGTATATATTGATTAGCATATATTTGATGAAATTTTTTCTTCAATTTCATTTCATTCAGTTCAAATACCCACACATTTAAATATAAAGGGCCACAGTGAGATCTGATCCAGTGATTCACAGAATACTGATTACCGTTTTCGTCCGCCCCCATAGCTGAGTAGTTAGTGCGACGGATGGTCATGCCGAGGGGGCATGGGTTCGATTCCCGGCTGGGTCGGAGATTTTCGCCACTCAGGGACTGGATGTCATGTTGTCCTAATCATCATTATCTCATCCCTATCAACACACAAGTCGTCGAAGTGGCGTCAACTCAAAAGACTTGCACCAAGTGACTGGCCTACCCAACTGGAGTCCCTAGCCACACAACATTTCATTTTGTTTCACCATTCTCCAATGCTACTGATTAAGCCATGCTTCATGTTTACAAAATTGACTTAAACTTTGTAAATAATGTTTCTTGAAAAACTTCAAACCTGATTTTCTCTGTAATCTTGTGAAAATATTAAGAAAAACTTCTCACCATTTTCATGGTGTTGTGCACATGTTTCATCAGGGGCAGGAAGCAGCATCAACTTTTTTTTCACAGTAGACGTTAACAGCGTCACACTCAGAGCACAACTAGCGTTTGCAGAGACTGTGACTGTTCATGATTTTTTTAAAACTAAAAACCACACAGCCAATTCATAAGTAGGATCTATATTTAAGAGTAACATCACTAGTGTAAAGGTGTTACGGTTGCTGACCAATCCACACATTTGTGTTTGCTTATATCATGTTTATTCTTATGATGAACGGTGTATAGGTGATTTAATGCTATAACTTACAGAAAATCTTTGATTAAGCAAGATGAGCAGTTCTGAACTGATTATATCGACAAAAATAATCAACTCACCAAGTAGTGGCTAGAGAAACTCACTCAAAAGGTATTATGTATACTAGCTTTTGGAGCCAGTGGCTTCTTCTTCTGGCAGAAAGGTTGAAGGGGAAGGAACGGGGGTGAAGGATAAGGACCGGTAAGATTTAGGAAAAGGCTCGCCATTCCTTTTCCTATACCCTTCTGCCAGAAGAAGGAGCCAATGGCTCTGAAAGCTTGCATATGTAATATCTTTTATGTGTGTGTTTTCCTGATGCTGCATGGCAAGTAGATTTTTTTATCTATCCAATGACAATATTCATTAGTATTTCTGACAATCATTCTTACTAGTTGAGAAATATTTCTTTGTAAATATTGAAGATAATAGAGGGAAACATTCCACGTGGGAAAAATATATCTAAAAACAAAGATGATGTGACTTACCAAACGAAAGCGCTGGCAGGTCGATAGACACACAAACATACACACAAAATTCAAGCTTTTGCAACCAACGGTTGCTTCATCAGGAAAGAGGGAAGGGAAGCAACCGTTGGTTGCGAAAGCTTGAATTTTGTGTGTATGTTTGTGTTTGTTTGTGTGTCTATCGACGTGCCAGCACTTTCGTTTGGTAAGTCACATCATCTTTGTTTTTAGATGTGTAAATATTGAGTTTTACATAAGCAGATTGAAACCATTAATTTTGTAAATATGACTTTATAATGATGTGAAGGCACTTGTGATGCTATATTTATTAATTTTTTCCCCAGAAAGAGTTTAAAAAATTTTGTGACAGCTTCGAACCATGTAAAATGGTCGCCTTTAGGTCAGGAACAGTGCACAGGTCTTAGCCTTGTTATAGATCACACATTGTCACTCACAGTGTGTGACAGATCATTGTCCTCAACAAGATTAAGACTGCCCATTTGATATGGTTGAAACTGGTAATTTCAAAAATTTAAATGTGAATGTGTCAAGAAGTAATTTTTGAACTCTTTTAAATGTTATACAACAAATGACCACCTGATAGATGGGAATCGGAGCTGTAACTGGAAAATAAATAATGTAAGGCTCCTGGAAAAGATGGCCACTGTCAAAAATTTGATGAAACTGTTGTAAATACTTTTGCGTGATAGAAGAAATTTCAAAAGAAATGAAGAATGTGCTCTTTTGCTATGCAAAGATGGTAGAAAAGATGCTACTGATAATGCAGATACCTCATTCTGGCCCTTGGCTTGAGAGATTTTGTAATAAAACTCTTCATTCTACAATGCAGGCTGAGCTTGATAACCAGCTGTATGAATATTAGATTGGGCACTGAAAGGACATAAAGGCATAGTATAGTTTTCCAGATTAAAGTCGTCAGGCCACAAGAGATTGATAATTCCAAAGCATTCAAGGTGGTATTATTTTGTGAACCATAATCCTAGCTGGTGTCCAACAAATATTAAAATCGAGAACATGCTCCAAAAATATTTAGTCATAAAAATGGCATTGAGACTGAGAGGTAGTGTTTCCTCACTCTTATTTAGCTTTGACATATGCCTATACCACATCAATCTTTCTCGAACATTGTATTCTTATTTCTTCCACTGTCCTTCAAGAGAGCTACCACTCTCCCACTGATGATCTCACTGTTGATGGAAATTGAAGATAACAATAAAATTAAAGTGTATTGGGTAAACAAGAAATGATTTCATTTGATTATGATCACCAGTCAGGTTGTTCATTTTTAAGATGATCCCGAAACAAATTCATACTCTTGTATCTTTAAATCCCAGTGTAAGCATCTCATTAAAGAATAGATTACACTGACTCTGAGAACAAAAAGAAAATAATAATAGTAATATGACATATCTACAAGACTGACACTGCACCTTTTACTGATTGGAGGTTAAATGTTCACACCCGGTATCCAATTCCTTTCTCCATGCTTCTGCAGCTGTCCTAATTTTTTGCCTAAATTCAACATTATTTGTATTTCAGTTGATAAAATAGGAATACATGGATTTATCTCCTGTCTGAGTTATTACAAGGAACTGCATGAGAGAACTGTCACTACCATGCAAAATAGAACATGTGCCTTTCATGGACATTAAAATGTGCTGACTATTGATAGAATGGTACACAGAATACTTTGTGTAAGAAGAAATGTTAATCCCTTTCCTACTGACTGGATGAATGTTGGGAGAATGGATGTATTTCTTATTAAATCAAAAGACATTTAAGGTGTAGCAAATTAAGCAGAAAGAAGAGGCACAGAAAGGAGGGGGGAGAGGGATGGGGGGTGGACTGACAACTATGTATTTTAATGCATCAATTACATAAGAAGAGTGAAGGAGTGAAAAGTCATTGATAAAGTTTTAAGCTTTCACTGATGAAAGTTCACTGTTAGTTTGGCTCACAGCTTACATTTTTATTTAACATAAAACAATACTGATGATAACGGAAGAAGAAACTTATGCTCACATGACTCTACTAAAAAATCAGTTTAGAAATCAATGTTGTCTGATAACAAAACATATTTCAGATGCCACATTTCACATTGCTGGGGAAGCGAGCCACAGTTCAATGTGCACGAATAACAAACCTTGATGAACATGCTTGTGGAGGACTGATTCACCAGGTGGACCGTCTTCTGGTACCACCTGCAGGTGATGCAGTACAGCTGCTTGAAGCTAGTGGAAATTTCAGCACATTTTTGAGACTACTGCAGGTATGTTTAGTAAATATTAAATTTGTGATAACTTACAATATATGAAGATGTTTTTATTTGTTGTAGCAGTGTCATTATGCTGGTTGTGCCAGCTGAGTATGAACTGGAAACCTAAACTAAATTACTTAACAGTTGCTAGGAAATGAAGATGTCTCCACTTTTTTTTTACTATGTTGCAACAATGTATCTGTATCAAGTTAGGTGTAGCAGGCACTAAGCAAGTAGTCTGTCCCGATGCTTTTGTCAGATGTAGTGAGTAATTCTGGTGCAGGATGGCTGAAATATGAGGTCTGAGTGTTATCAAAGCCTTGTCTGTTGACTTAACATAAGGGAAAGTGTCACCGCCATTGTGCATGTGAGAGAAAAGGCAAAAGACATCATCTTACCACTAAAGAAGGGTGCTGTCCCACATTAACTGCTGCGCATGGGCTTTCTTAAAGTTGCAGAAGATATTTAGCAGGCTAAGAAGATATGACATTTGGTGGACAGGGTCATATCTGCTACTTGTATGCAAATTGCTTCATATCTTGATAATGCTTCAGATATCCACATTTTTTCCAAAACAGATATCCGCATTTTGTTTTTCAAAACTGTTTCCCAACTGGACATAGGTAGAGCATATTGTTGAAAGCTTGTGCAGAGTCATAGTGAATGTTATAAATGGGACCTGTAGTATAGAGCTGGGGCGGTCTATATCAGAATTAGTAATATGCAAATGCCCATATGGTGTGTTATTCAGTGTATATAACATATCATACATATTTTTACCCTTCCTGTTCTATCTCTCAAAGGAAGATTATCTATTTTCCGTCTCCAGCATTGTTTAAATCCAATTTTTATGTAATTTTTTTGTGTTGTCATTAGCAGAGATTTGTATTGGAGGAATTAGTGCTTCGCTTTATTAGAATTTTTTTTAAGATTTTTTAGGATAAAGCTCTCCACATCACCGCATGACACCTTTCTTGTAGCATCTTCCATTGGAGTGCTAATTTTTGCACTAAATGCTTGCCAACTGATGAAGTCCCATCATATCAGAACACTTTTATACTCATGGCCTCTCATTTACACTACAGATGGATATGTAAAAGTCTTGAACTGAAAATGACAGTTAATTGTGAAAAGTAACAGTCCTGTCACATTTCCTTTATATGTGCCAGGTACTACTTTCCCTTATGACAGTATTCTCCCATTGAGAGTGAATGGGAACTGCTTGTTAAGAAGTCTTCAATTTAGTTTTCAGTTTAACTGTGGCATATTCCTATATCTATTTTTCCTGCATCCATTTGAAGAGATAAGTAGGATCTTTGAACAAGCATTTTTCAAGTATGGTGTCATATTCCAGTGATGGATTTTTGCAGGACCAAATTCTTTGTGCTTTTTGACAATTCTGCAGGAAAATTATTGCTTTGAAATTTAGTGAATTTTCCTCTTGTGCAGGTCTGTGTTGATTTAGTTTAGCTTTTGTTTGTCAGCAAGGATTGACTTCATCTTAATCTGACATTATGTCTGCTTTAATAATGTTCTCAAATGAATCACAGTTTAGTTTAAAGAAATGATTCTGGGTGATGCCTGGAGTAAGGATGCTGCAATACATGTTAAACACTGCCAAATCCATACTGGAATATTTTAGCTGTGGTAACCACGGAGGTGGCCATCAGGTCACACGGTGGCTGGTTATCGTGGTCAGTGATAGTAAATACTAGCTATCCTTGCAGCTGTATTGCACATAGTGGTAATGGAAGAATATGCTTGACTTTGTGCTGCAATGGACACTGACTACATGCACAAGGATGACATACTTGCTACCCAAGAATACTTTCTAGTGCTGAATACTGGAGAGCAAGGACAAGACTTCATCTGAATGGCTTGTAAATATAGCTACACTGAACTGTGCAGAGCAGGAATGGAATGCTGTCAGGGCATGCAGAGGGTGTCAGGGTGCTAGCACTTCACATGACGTAATTTTTCTTGGCTTTTGAAGAATTTATTGTATAGATATGGAGGCTTACTGATTTTTAACTACATCATAATGAGCATAAGTTGAATATTGTCTTTTGTTGTTTGAGTTCGTTATTGAATTAAGCTCTAAATAAATATTTCTATTGTTATTGATAACTGCTGGCTCATTTATGTGCTCTTGAGTTAGAAGCAGATGTTAAACAAGTCATATTTTAAATTTTGAGTAGTGTTAGTACTCTGCAAACATTAAAAAAAATTATTTTGGCTTACAAATTTGGTATTTTTTTTAAAGTGAAACATTTTGTTTGATTTATAATAATAGCAACTGAAATGTGTATTTCTTGTATATTGATAGCTAATTTAAGTATATCCCCATATTACAGGAAACTGGCCTGATATCTGAACTGAAAGAAAACAGTCCATTTACTCTCCTAGCACCATCAGATGAGGTTTTTGCTCGCATTCCAGAGCCACAGATGGACACACTCACATCAGACAAGGAGCTGCTAACTCATGTTCTACGCAAGCACATTTTACCAGGTATGTAGACACTTTTTGGGCAATTTTTGAGTGGCTGTCTCTGGGACGAATGGAAGTCAATGTGTGGTTAATTCCTTTATTATTCCTCAGAGGTGCTTTGCTGCTCTGGAGTAAGTGTAGCTACGTGGCCCTTCTCCAGTCGAGCAGAATCACTTGGTGGGCCTCTTCCCCTCCGCCGAGACTATGAGGGTCGCATTCATATGGGAGGAGCTGCCATTACCAGTTGTGATCATGTGTCCAATGATGGTGTGGTTCACTTTGTCAACAAGGTATGTATGTTTTGTTGTTTACAACCAGTTTATGAAGGCTGATTATAATTTTACAGTCATGGGGAATACATAAAGGTAATCACTGGTAAGTATATTGAAAGTATTGTTGTTATTTAATGGTATGTTCTATTCACTGATGGTTGTGGGAAAGAAGATTCTGATTTGAACCATCTGGTTGATAGCATTGCCTACCTTTCTCTTGGCAAATGACAGTCACATTAAGCTAAAACTTAGTATGAGAAGCTTGAAAGTTATTTTGATCTATTCTAGAAACCATTTTTGTGTCACTAGTTTGTTACGTATTGTTGCCAGTATTTTACACTCAGTATTCGCTAACAGATAACCTAAAAGAATGATGGGTCACACAGTTGTGATCCTTGAAATTTGTCAGTCTGCAAACCAAACAATAATAGTTCTAGCCAAAATATTAATCTGAGCCACAAATAAATTACTCTGAGGTCATTCCAGAGTAGAAGAATAAGTTCAAAGTATAACTTACCTGGATAGCATGTGTTTCGTAATCAAACTTCCACATAGGTAGGAGGTGATGGAAACCTCAAGTTCAACGATCATTGCACTAAACACACAGTAAACAGTTGTCATTGCAGAACCCACAAGTACAGGCAAGTCGAAGAACAGTAGTTGAGGAAGCGACTGCAGTAGGCACCTTACATTTGCCTGCTGTTTCATTAGCCTGCGATATTGGCTGTTTCTGCTTGAGTTGCCCTCACCATGCACGTGTAATATTACACATACTGATACATTTGTATCATCCATTTGCATGTTCAGCAAAGTTACTAAATCCCTCTCATCTTGAACGAGGATGTAGAGCCAGTATCTGTCTGGTTAAGTGTGTGGGAGGATGAGATGATAGAAATAGTCGTGAGCTAGATAATGTCCTGACGGGAGGCTCTGGGAAGATGTCTGGGACCAAAAGCTATGCTGGTGCTGGATCTAGAGTTTCTTGCTTAAACCTGGATATTTTTGGATGCAGAGGCACTCGTTTGAGACATGGCATGGCAGGCGATTTAACTGTTGGTGAAGCCAGATTGACGTCAAAGAGTGCGTCCCACAGTTCATGGGAAAGAAGGACCAGGTGGCCGTCTATTGGGACCTTGTTATACAGAGACTACAATGTGACTGTGCCGGTGGTATTGCTGGACTCCCTGATCAGGGAGGCCATTGACCTGGGTGCTGCTGCCACAGTTAGTGGCAGTGTCGATGCTATATCCGATATGTTACAGCCACCAACACCAGCTAGTGTCACTGCTGTTCCATGGCAGACCCTGGATCCACCCCGGATGTACGTGTTTACCCCAGAATCCCCACGTGGAATTTTGTTGCTTCATAAATTGAGTTGGTCACAGGAGTTTGACATCCTGTGAGGAAGCCCATAAAGGAGCGCCTCTGGGCTTCAACCATTGATGGATGCGGACCTCTAAGAAGGCAGGATAGAGCTTAGCACAGAAGTTGATTTTATCTTCTGAAAAGCATGATTACTCTTCAGACTATTGAAATGAAAATTACATTTTATGGAAAGGATTTAGTGGGTCTGCTACTGAGGTTGTCTGGGGAATAAATTTCGCATAGTGATTCACTTTTCTGAGGAATACTTGAAGGCTGTTGATCGATTTGGGTACAGGCATATTTTGAATAACCTCTGCATCTTCTGTGGTGGGCTGAAGTGTTCCTCATTGAGAATACACCCTAACTGAGTAACCACTGACTGAAAGAAGGTGCATAAGCTACACACAAGTCCTCTGTGTGTAAGGACCACTAAAACCAGGTGGTGATGGCACAAAACTTCAGCTGTTGTACAACCAGTGACTAGAATAGTGTCAAGAGACTTTACACAAAGTGTGAATTCATGCAGTTGTCTGCTTAATAAAACTTTGTAATATGGCGCAGGCACTAACCATTTCAAAATGGTACCTATTAAAGCAATGCTTTCAGACTGGCACATTCAAGACTAATATTTTATGTGAGTGTTCATCAATATGTAACTGAAAATATGTATCTGTGAGATCAGTTTTGGAAAGCAGTTTACCTCCTGAAAGTTTTGAAAAAAGTTTGTCTGAATGAGTCAAGGGTTTGCTTTAAGATTTTATGACCAAAGAGAGCCCCCCAGAATTCCTGACTACCACTAATAATGACTCCCATTGACTAGAGGAAATGAGAGACAAAATCTGTTGTTCTAGTTAATCTAGCTCCATTTTAATCTCATCCGCAATGGCCAATGGAATAGTCAGGCTTTGCTAAATGTAGGGCATGCTGTTGGCTTTTGATAAAATATGGGCCTGAAAATCAACTTGCTTACCCCAAAGCAGGTTCAAACAGTGGTGCGAATTTTGTACAAATTATCTGTGGCAGCACAGGATAAAGATGAGCTTGAGGAAATGCACTGTATGACGCAATGAAAATCCAAAAGCGGAATATGAAGGGCAAAATATTTTTGACTGATGGATCTTGGCACAATCAGACAATGTCTGCGGACACCTGATTAAGTGCCCATGAGTTTCTATAAGCATTCATGAATTTCACACATCATAGATGTGGCACTTCATGGTGGCTGCACACCCATAATGTTAACTGCACTAACTGAGAGAGGG
This sequence comes from Schistocerca serialis cubense, assembly GCF_023864345.2. Taxonomy (NCBI): domain Eukaryota; kingdom Metazoa; phylum Arthropoda; class Insecta; order Orthoptera; family Acrididae; genus Schistocerca; species Schistocerca serialis. The sequence continues at coordinate 849,227 of NW_026048515.1, read as the reverse complement.
TGTACTTGGCCTAAAGTATGTAGAATGGCTTATAACTGAGACTGGTGTGCCAGTATCAAAAATAAGTCATTTAAATGTTAACTTGTATCAGATGAGGCCACTGGCTGATGTCTGCTGTGCTACAACAGTTCCACAGTGTGATCTTTGTGAAGACACTTATGACACTCATCTTCATAATGTGGACATTCCCATTTAGAATGCAAAGAAAAACAGCCCAGGCTATTTGGTAGCAAAGGGTGTCATTGTGAGCGATGTCCAGTAGATGCACTACATCATGAATTAAACTTTCCACATATACTATTCCACACTCATATTTTCAACTCAACTCTTGCAGTTTCACAGTTCAAACTGAATAACTTACAGCTTCTGACTTGTGATGTTGTAAGAGTTATAGATTTACTGATACCACATGCAATTTTTTCGAAAAATACTCATAAAATAGAAAGAAAATGCCAGATAATGGCACAGAGAGGCTAACTCTTGAACCTACTGAGGATTTGTAGACAGAAAAAAAGACTTGGTAATCTGGACATTTCACCTCACTTGCCTAAAGATGTTGCATGAGGCATTACTAATATACTTCCCAGTCCTTTTGAGTTTCATTAAATGGCTGGAGAGCTGGGATAGCTGATAGCAACTGTGACTACTGCAATGGTGAAACAGTTAAGTGCATGATCAAGCATAGTTGATGCTGCTGCTGTTCCTGTTCCTCTGAATGAATTAAGAGCTCAATCAAGTACTGTTGCTGCTATTGTGTGTTGTGACTGCTGTTGCTGCTAAAGGTCAGTAAATCTGGCATTCATGGTAGAGCTTGGTGAGCCAAAACTGCGACTACCTTCTTGTGAAGGTTGGGACCCTCACTTCAGGTCACAATGTTTTTGAACATAAGTAACTTGTGTGACAACAATGGAAATTATCAATTAGTCATGAATCAAACAAAAATAGTTCATTGCGAAATACTCATCTGAGCATCAAAGAAACTGAAATGGTCTACAGAAGAGAGTGCCAACTGCCAATAGCATATTTCAAGTTATTGTGTGTTAGGAGTTAGATTAAATGGAAAGACAAGAACAAAGATGCAGTAAGATGAAGCAATTTGTATAGTAGACAGAGATTTTTATTGGCGCCCAGGGAACTACTTGTCACCAGTATGTAGTGCATCCAAAACACAACAGAACACAATCACTAAACTGAAGGTCAGCACGTTGACATGTATTTCATAATCTGTATGGGCAAGAGGTGGTGGAAAGTACAAGTATAGTATTAATATCACAAAAACACAGGAAACAGTCCAGATGTGTCAGATAACAGCAACTGAGGAAGGGACCACCACCGCGTAGTCTTACATTTGCTTGCTGTGGAAGCTCATGTGACTGGCCTGCGAGAATGGCTTTGTTTTGCTGCACACACCTTCAATGAATGTGTGCAACGTTACACATATTAGGACTGTTAAAAAAATTCCAGAACTTTGTCCACAAAATTGTTCTATGTTTACCTTTTACTTAATGTGCATGGCCTCCTTAGAGATACTCTCCTCCAAAATAGATACACTGCTTCCAATGCTTCGGCCGAAACTCTTTGCCTTTACAAATATCTGGTTGTCTCTGTGTATGTGCGGTTGGATATGGGTGTGTGTGCGAGAGTGTATACCTGTCCTTTTTTCCCCCTAAGGTAAGTCTTTCCGCTCCCGGGATTGGAATGACTCCTTACCCTCTCCCTTAAAACCCACATCCTTTCATCTTTCCCTCTCCTTCCCTCTTTCCTGATGAAGCAACCATTGGTTGCGAAAGCTTGAATTTTGTGTGTATGTTTGTGTTTGTGTGTCTATCGACTTGCCAGCACTTTCGTTTGGTAAGTCACATCATCTTTGTTTTTAGATATATTTTTACCTAAATGTTAGTTTAATGCTAGACATTTTGGTTGCACTACTGTATTATAATGCCTTATTTTTGCATTTTTAGACTTTTTGTTCTAAAAGTTTTTGGTTATGCTATATGCCTTCCCATTCTATGTAGCCTTTCCTCTGTAGCAGGTTTTTCCAAACCATTTTCTTGGATAATTTCCCAAAGATATTTAAATTTTTAAAAGTTTTCAGTTTGGCTAATGTCTGTTTTCAGCAATTTTGTTGTATTTTTAAAAGTTTTCTGTGCAGAAATTCTTAAGCTGGCCCTGCTTGCTATTTATTCTAAAAGATTACTTTGTGTTACAGCAGATGTAACATTTTTCAGAAAGTATAGCAAAGTCATCTACAAATGTGAAACAATTTATTCCATTTTTTCCCCTCTTCCCAACTTTATTGGTGATATCTTACCCTTCATTCAGTTTTTCATTCCAAATTCTCACTATTTTTGTATAACAGATTATTATTATTATTTTCCATTATCAAAACAACTATGCCACTTTATTATGTTAAAGTTTTCATGACTGTTTGTTGCAGGTGATGATGCCATCAAACCCCAAATATAGGAGAGTTATTGGCCACCGATCCAGGAATCCTAATGTAGAAGTATTCCTTTATGGTCTCTAGTTTCATTTGCAGAAGCTACAACTGTATTTACAATGCTTATGTTTCAAACTTTTTATTTTCCTAGTTTGAAGATGAAAAAAAAAGAGGACAAAATCTGTGTAATAGTGTGTTAAGTTATAAGAAATGTACTGACATATCAGAGCAGTATTGTACTGCAAAAGTCACATTGTGACTAAAGACTGGATACAATTTTTTGTTTGTTTTCATTGTTTGTAATCATCTCAGATCCAGAGTAGTTTCTGATACATGATTACCATATTTTTAGAAGCTGTATTAGTGACAATGGCACACTAATTTGTATTAGGCTTTCTTTCAAAAGCAAAAACAAGGCCTTTACTCAAAAATATTATTCCTGTTGGTTGTTTTATGAAGCTACGATCTTTAGCAATTATTTATTCTTGAATGCACATGTTGTTCATTATTTACAACACATTTTGTACTGAAATTTGTGAAAATAAAGTTAATTAAAAATGATTTTGTAGTCCAATCATTTAATGCCTGAAATAAGAAGAAATGAAATATGATCAATGAGATCGTTGGTCTTTCCCTAGAAGCTTTGAATTTCAAGGTATCATTGCCAGCTGATGTTATAGAAAATAATGTTAAGAATGGGTTATGATCAAAAAAAGTTATAGGAAAGCAAATTGATATTATTTTTATTTTATTGCTGGGGATAGGTAAATTAAATCCATTAGTAATGTACATGTATTTTCATCAAATGCCTGCCTCATATCATACCAGTAGAGGTTAATCACTTCTTTTGTAAACCATCAGAATAATGTACTGAAGTTGTGTGAAATACTTCACTACAAAACAAGAACTATTTCAAATGGAGAACAGAATTAAATGTAACTGGCCATAGTCAATGTATTGCTGGTTCATTATTCATTGCTGTAAAAACTGTTTAGTTTACTCTTCTATTATTTGTGTTTGGCAGGTTTTACCTGCAACTTCTCTAAATATAAATCTTTACCCACTGGTTCTGTGACTTCATTTTCAAAAATCAGCGCTGTCTGGTTTGGCAGAGTGTGCGGGAACTAGATGGAGCATGACAAGGTTGCCACCAAAGTGCAGCATCAGGAGGCTGTGGGGCAGGGAGTTAGGGAAAGGGAGTGGGGGATGGGAGGAGTGGAGCAGGGAATGCCAGAAACTGGCTGGTGTGTTGACAAAGGCAGCACACAGTGAGAGTGAGGGGATGTGAATAGGGATGAGGTGATAGGACAGAGGGGGTGAAACTGTTGGGTGGAGGGAGTGGGGACAGTAGGTTACCATAGGTTGAGGCTGGAATAATTACAGGAGCTTCAGAAAAGCTGGTGGTGGAGGGGAGGATCCAGATGGCATGGATTGTGAAGCAGCAATTAAAATCAAGCACATTATGTTCAGCTGCATGATGTGTTATGGAGCATTGCTATTGGCCACAGTTTGATGGTGGCCATTCATCCTGGTGGGCAGCTAGTTGGCAGTCATACCAATATAAAAAGCTAAGCAAGGTTTGCAGCAGAGCAGCAGGGTGACATGGCTGCTTTCACAGGTGGCCTAGGATTTGATAGGATAAGCCTGCCACAGGACTGGACTAGGAAGCCATGGGTGGGTGGATTGGGCAGGTGTTGCACAACATCCTAGTCCATCCCTACACCACTCTCTATCCCAACCACTGCCACAAGGATCCAGACCTGGGTGCAAGACCTAGATGCAAGACCTGTCCCATACATTCTCCCACCAGTCTAGTCCAATCTGGTCACAAGCATCACCTATCCCATCAATGGTAGGGCAACCTGTGAAACCAGTCACAAGCTAAGCTGCAACCACAGTGCTACATTCTACATGACAACCAACAAGCTGCGTGTCTGAACGGCCTGTCAAGAAACAGGTGCTGAGCACAACGGTCCAACATGACGTTCTTCATTTAAATGACAACTTCACAGCCTGTGCCACCTGTATCCTTCCTCACACTGAATTGTGTGGATAAAAACTCTCCCTGGAATATATCATATATTCCTGTAACTCTCCTGGCCTTAAACTTTGTTAGTTACTGTCCTTTACCCACCTATCACCTTCCCTGTTCCAACTCCAAGACTACACAGCCTTCTAATCCACCAACACCCCCACTGTCATTCTACTTCTCTCCTTTTCTGCTCCTCCTCCCCTCTCCCTCTCCCATACCCTGTCCTCCATCAACCTCCAGACTGAACCACCTGCCCTACCCTCTCTCCACCTCATCTCTGTTAACATCCACAAGCAGCACTTTACTGCCCACACACTACACTGCTATCCCTCCCACTCCCTGCCCCAGCTTCCTCCTTACCCCAACCACCCCGATTGCTTCTCCCATCGTGCATGATTGCTCACAGTCTGACCTTGGCAGCCGAGACAGTGATCATGACTTGTTTAGCAGTCTTTTTGTTCTGCCTGTCTGCAACTCAACATCTCCACTATTAATTAAAATTAATGACACACTTGCTCTTTTTTTTTCCCCCATCAGTCTTCTGACTGGTTTGCAACCTATGTCCTCAATTATTTGCTGGATGCCCTCTAGTATCATGGAAGTCTTTCACTCATGTCTTAAGAGATGCCCTATCATCCTGCCCCTTCTCCTTGACATTTTTCCACATATTCCTTTCCTCTGCGATTCTGTGGAGAACTTCCTCATTCCTTACCTTATAAGTCCACCTAATTTTCAACATTCGTCTGTAGCACCACATTTCAAATGCTTCGATTCTCTTCAGTTCGTTTTCCTGCAGTCCATGCTTCACTTCCATACAATGCTGTACTTCAGACGTACATTCTCAGAAATTTCTTCCTCAAATTAAAGCTGATATTTGATATTAGTAGGCTTCTCCTGACCAGGAATGCCTTTTTTGCCATAGCTAGTGTGCTTTTGATGTCCTCCTTGCTCTGTCCGACATTGGTTATTGTACTGCCTAGGTAGCAGAATTCCTTAACTTCATCTACTTTGTGACCATCAATCCTGATGTTAAGTTTCTCACTGTTCTCATTTCTACTACTTCTCATTACCTTCATCTTTATTTGATTTACTTTCAATCCATACTGTGTACTCATTAGACTGTTCATTCCATTCAGCAGATCATGCAATTCTTCTTCACTTTCACTCAGGATAGCAATGTCATTAACGAATCATATCATTCATATCCTTTCACTTTGAATTTTAATTCCACTGCTGAATTTTTCTTTTATTTCCATCATTGCTTCCTTGGTGTACAGATGGAACAGTAGGGGAGAAAGGCTATATCCTTGTCTTGCACCCTTTTTAATATGAGCACTTCATTCTTGGTCGTCCACTCTTATTATTCCCTCTTGGCTGTTGTACATATTGTATATGACCCATCGCTCCCTATAGGTTACCCCCTACATTTTTCTGAATTTTGAACATCTTGCACCATTTTACATTGTCGAACGCTTTTTCCAGGTGCCAGATCCTATGAATGTGTCTTGATTTTTCTTTAGTCTTGCTTCCATTATTAACCGCAATGTCAGAATTGCCTCTCTCATGCTTTTACATTTCCTAAAGCCAAACTGATTGTCATTATTCTTGTAAGAAACTTGGATACATGAGCTGTTAAGCTGATTGTGCGATAATTCTTGCACTTGTCAGCTCTTTCTGTCTTCGGAATTGTGTGGATGATGCTTTTCTGAAAGTCAAATGTTATGTCACCAGACTCATACATTCTACACATCGGTGTGAATATTTGTTTTGTTGCCACTTCCCCCAATTATTTTAGAAATTCTGATGAAATGTTATCGATCCCTTCTGCCTTATTTGATCTTAAGTCCTCTACAGTTCTTTTCAAATTCTGATTCTAATACTGGATCCCCTATCTCTTCTAAATCAACTCCTGTTTCTTCTTCTATCACATCAGACAAATCTTACTCCCCATAGAGGCTTTCAATGTATTTTTTCCACCTATCCACTCTCTCCTCTGCATTTAACAGTAGAATTCCCACTGCACTCTTAATGTTACCACCCTTGCTTTTAATGTTGCCAAAGGTTGTTTTGGCTTTCCTGTATGCTGAGTCTGTCCTTCCAACAATCATTTCTGTTTGAATGTCTTCACATTTTTCCTGCAGCCATTTCATCATAGCTTCCCTGCACTTACTATTTATTTCATTCCTCAGCGACTTGTATTTCTGTATTCCTGATTTTCCCGGAACATGTTTGTACTTCCTCCTTTCATCAATCAACTGAAGTATTTCTTCTGTTACCCATGGTTTCTTCACACTTAACCTCCTTTGTACCTATATTTTCCTTCCCAACTTTTGTGATGGCCCTTGTTAGAGATGTCCAGTCCTCTTCAACTGTACTGCCTACTGAGCTACCATATTTACTCGAATCTAAGCCGCAGTCGAATCTAAGCCGCACCTGAAATTTGAGACTCGAAATTCAAGGGGAGAGAAAAGTTTCAGGCCCCACCTTCAAATCGAAACAAAGTTGGTCCACTGTAATATGAGAAACAATTTAGGTCGAATGAATGAAGATACAGCTACAGTAGTTTGGTTCGAGTCTTGAAGTTTAGAAGTTAAGCTTTATCAGGTAGCCATTGCTATGCATCAGGCGCTCCATCCGTATTTATACGGGTACCCTTCCTTTTTCACTTGCTTCATCTAGTTTGAATTGATTGCTTATTTTTTTTGATCTGATAAGCGCCGTTCTCTTTGTTATAGGTGTTTACATCACTCTAAGCTGAAAATGCATTAATGTACTGTCATGCATTGTTTGTCGCATTCTGATAATGAGTGTTAATGACAGGTCGCCGCTTGCAGCATGGCTTGCTTTTGTGCACGCTACTGCTGTTTTTAAAAAAAGAGAGAGAGAGAGAGAGAGAGAGAGAGAGAGAGAGAGAGGAATCGTCTCATTGGCGAAACAATGTCAAGAACTGCTATTTGTTGTTACTTACACTACTGCTTTCTTTGATAATGATCAACAAGAACCAAATAATAAACTGCGTATGATAGAAGATGTTCTGAACGAGAGTTTAGCGAAAATTTTTCTCCGTTTGAAAATCTTTGCAGACGCCTCTTTAGTACATTACATTCTGCACATAAATTAGGCATCTTAGATTTAAAAATCTAGTCAACTGCCGTGCTTCATTTCTGACTGTATCACTATTAGGCATAAGAATAATACGAATATAAACATGACATGATATGTATATTCTTCCGCGTTTGCTGTTGTCTCACTCTAGTTTCGTAGTTTATTAGACAGACAGGATTTAAATGAGATAGCAGCAAACATGAAAGAATACATGGCAAAATGTTTCTATTCATATTGTTCTCGTGGTGAAGAGAATACTGCATGTGATTCACAATTCATAAAAGTTCCTATTAGCAACCATCTCTTCTCACAGGTAGGAAAAAATTCAGAACGTAGAGTTAGCCGTATTGACAAACATCCCAAACAGTTTTGCCAGTCAGATTTTCATAGTACATTCAAATGCTGCTACATTCGAAGATGAACACTATGGAATTTGTATTTACTTCGTTGGATAATGTACAAAAATGCAATGGTCGAAACTCGGGGCGGAGAAAAAAGCTCGTCTTGCACCTTTTTTTTTTAAATTTATTTACTGACGCAGAAGGTTTTGTGCCAATATTTATCTTTGTGCCTGCAAAGCATGCCTGTGTAGCGCTACATATATTTGACGGCAGAAGTTAGTTGTGGCAGCACCTACCAACATTTTTCAGACCTTCCGCTTACTTTGCACTCAATTCTAAGCCGCAGGCGGTTTTTTGGATTACAAAAACTGGAAAAAAAGTGTGGCCTATATTCAAGTAAATATGGTATTCCTTATTGCTGTGTCTATAGCCTTAGAGAACTTAAAGTGTATCTCGTCATTCCTTAGTGCTTAGGTATCCCACTTCTTTGCGTATTGATTCTTCCTAACTAATCTCTTGAACTTCAGCCTACTACTATACTGTGATCTGAGTCTACATCTGCTCCTGGGTACACCTTACAATCCAGTATCGGATTTCAGAATGTCTGCCTGACCATGATATAATCTAACTGAAATCTTCCCATATCACCCGGCCTTTTCCAAGTATACCTCCTCCTCTTCTGATTCTTGAACAGGGTATTCGCTGTTACTAGCTGAAACTTGTTACAGAACTCAATTAGTTTTTCTCCTCTTTCATTCCTTGTCGCAAGTCCATATTCTCATGTAACCTTTTCTTCTACTCCTTCCCCTACAACTGCATTCCAGTCCCCCATGACTATTGACTCGCATTCGGGAGGACGACGGTTCAATCCCGTCTCCGGCCAACCTGATTTAGGTTTTCCGTGATTTCCCTAAATCGTTTCAGGTAAATGCCGGGATGGTTCCTTTGAAAGGGCATGGCCGATTTCCTTCCCAATCCTTCCCTAACCTGAGCTTGCGCTCCGTCTCTAATGACCTCGTTGTCGACGGGACATTAAACACTAACCACCACCACCACCCCCATGACTATTAGATTTTCATTTTCCCTTACATACTTATTACCCTTTCAATATCCTCATACACTTTCTCTATCTCTTCATCTTCAGCTTGCGACGTTGGCATGTATACCTGAACTATCATTGTCGGTGTAGTTCCTTCTCTAGATTGTCATACAGATGACAAAATGGTAGATATCGAAATAGACGACAGAGGGATAGAAAAACAAAATCACTCAAAAGAGTAAAGGCCGCTGGACCTGATGGGATACCAGTTTAATTTTACACAGAGTACGCAAAGGAACTTGCCCCCCTTCTTGCAGCGGTGTACTGTAGGTCTCTAGAAGAGTGTAGCATTCCAAAAGATTGGAAAAGGGCACAGGTCATCCCCGTTTTCAAGAAGGGACGTCGAACAGATGTGCAGAACTATAGACCTATATCTCTAACGTCGATTAATTGTAGAATTCTGGAACACGTATTATGTTCGAGTATAATGACTTTTCTGGAGACTAGAAGTCTACTCTGTAAGAATCAGCATGGGTTTCGAAAAAGACGATCATGTGAAACTCAGCTCACACTATTCGTCCATGAGACTCATAGAGCCATAGACATGGGTTCCCAGGTAGATGCCATGTTTCTTGACTTCTGCAAGGTGTTTGATACAGTTCTCCACAGTCGTTTAATGAACAAAGTAAGAGCATATGGACTATCAGACCAATTGTGTGATTGGATTAAAGAGTTCCTAGATAACAGAACACAGCATGTCATTCTCAATGGAGATAAGTCTTCCGAAGTAAGAGTGATTTCAATCACAATATTGTTTGTCAGGATAGAGGTCAGGAGCGGTGGGCGTTGTGATAATTAAAAGTAATAAAGCTGGAATGGACACAGTTTATTCCTGTAACGATGGTACATAGGTGCCTACGTAGGGCTGAGCAGCCCCAGGAGGGGTAGCTGTCTGTTCATCAGGAGGTTTGAGGAGAGAGGCAGAGGCTAGAGGAGCGACTACTCAGGGCCGAGGTCCGAAGCTGAGAGTGCAGAGCTATTTCCAAGCTGTCCTCGCCGCTCCCGGCCACGTCCCCATGTAATCATACGACTAGTCCTTGATTGGAGGATTGATTCCGCCAACGCGCCTTGCTAGTAGCATACCCTTGTCAGCACAACCAACCCGTGGGACTAGAGTCTGACCGAGAAGCACGTGGCAGGAATGTGACGACCATGGTCTTCTGGCCAGCACCTTCCACCACAGTATGCCCAAGCTGGCTACGGCTGTACATTATGAATGGAAAAATTATTTATTAAAATTTTATCAGCAATGATCCCTCTTGGGGGGTCTCCTCCCAGCACAGTATATATAAATGACCTCGTGGATAATATCAGAAGTTCACTGACGCTTTTTGCGGATGATGCTGTATTATATTGAAAGATTGTAACAATGGAAAATCTGCAACAAATTGACACATGGTGCAGGGAATGGCAATTGAATCTCAATGTAGACAAGTGTAATGAGCTGCGAATACATAGAAAGAAAGATCCTTTATCATCTAGCTACAATATAGCAGGTCACAAACTGGAAGCAGTTAATTCCAAAAATTATCTGGGAGTAAGCATTAGGAGAGATTTAAAATGGAATGACCATATAAAATTAATTGTCGGTAAAGCAAATGCCAGACTGAGATTCACTGGAAGAATCCTAAGGAAATGCAGTCCGAAATTAAAGAAGTAAGTTACAGTACACTTGTTCACCCACTGCTTGAATACTGCTCACCAGTATGGGATCTGTACCAGATAGGGTTGATAGAAGAGAGAGAGAAGACCTAACGGAGAGCAGCGCGCTTCATTACAGGATCATTTAGTAATCACGAAAGCATTACGGAGATGATAGATAAACTCCAGTTGAAGCCTACAAGAGAGATGCTCAGTAGCTGGGCTTTACCATTATAATCCTTTATCTTTTGGAATCTTTTCAGCCCTTTCCATATTTCTGTGTTTTATGTATCAATTACTATAAGGTATTTCCAACTGTGGTGCAGACATGGACAATATTTTGGTCACAATGTGTCCCCAGAGTATCACCTTCACAACCCGAAACTTCTATTCCAGAAGGTGGTAACAAAAAGACTTACAAGCAACATGCACATTAGTTCTTTCATGCAACCTTCCTTGACATATTTAGGGTTTAAACCCTCATTTAGGGTTTAAACTCTCTGGACTCAAACTGGCAAGGGGTTATATTTCAACAGTTAATAAAATAAAGCTTCCCGTGAATATAAAAGACTTGCAAGTGTTCCTGGGTAAGATCAACTACTAGGGCTGATTTGTTGCAAGCCTAGCAGAACTCTCGTACAAACTGAACCAGATACAACACCTAGGTCATAACAACTGAGACAAATTTCTTGGTATCGGCACAGACCTGTCGCATAAATACTCGAATGGCATCGAGTACCCTATTACTTATGGTTCTAAGACCTTATCTGCTTCTCAGTAATGCTATTCTCAAATATGGGAGGAGGCCCTATCATTTATGTATTTCAGAAAGTTAAATCATCACTTTATGGCCAGAAATTCCATCTTGTCACAGATCATCATATTCACTCACCTTCTTTGGCACTAAGAATTGGTTACCAGATTGGACCACTCAACATACTGGATGCCACATGACATGTGATCAAAAATTAATTGGAATTTTTTCATTTTGCACATTTCATATATCTGATTTTCAATTTCTTTATCTTGTTTGGACACATGTTCCTGATGAATGTTTGCATTTTCAGCTGTTTTGAATATTTAGTGTATTGTTGATAGTAAAAAAGGTTATATACATTTTCAAATGCTCAGCAGATTTTTACTTTTGAGAAACATGGAGCAAAGAATTTGCATTAAATTTTGCTTAAAAATGGAATAAAGTGCAGCACCACATACGAAATGTTGACTGTGGCTTTTGCAAATCTGCTATGAGTAAGGCAAGAGTTTATTGAATAGTATGAACATTTCGCTGCGGTGCTTGAGGTCACAGCACAAACTAATAACATCTGAACATGGGAGTATAAGAGCCCAAAACCGGTCATGTTCTAAATAAAAGAACCTTACAACTGTAGCGGTATTTTCAACCTCTGGTATTTCAAAGGGCTGCGAGAAGATACTGAAGACGATGACTGCCGTGAATGCCGTAGTACATCAATTACTGTTGACGATGTGGAAGACGCAAAGAAAATGGTTCTGGAAAAACCACCGAATCACCACCAGAGAAGTTGCCAATGGTGTTTGGCATATCCTTTCGTTCACCCAAACAATTATTTTTGATGTTTTGGGCATGAAATATAAAGCAGCAAAGTTTGTTTGGAAATTGTTGAATTTCAACCAAAAACTTCATGTAGACATCCTCAGGACTTACTGAATGAAGTCGATAATAATCCAGAGCTTCTAAAGATTATAACAGGTTATGAAACATGGGTATACAGGTGTGACATTGAAGCCAAGGCTCAATCCTCCCAATGGAAACTGCCTGAAGAGCTAAGATAGAAAAAAAATTCAAGTTCAACCACATGTGAAGGTTCTTCTCACTGTTTTCTTCAATTATAATTGGCAGTGCTTCACAAAAAAAAAAAGTTCCCATTAACTTTGATCACAACTCACACTTGTCTAATATTCATTTCACTATGGAGCAGCAACATTACATGCAAATGTGGATGCACTGCCTCCTTCCCCAAGGGGGCCAATCTGGCCTTCGACCAACATGAATCAGTGTGTTATCAGCTGGCTTCAGGTGTGGATTCAGTTGTTTCAACTTTCCCACTATGTGTGACATTGCCACTGTCACTCAGAAGAACCCAACTTCACACCCTCTCACTCCCCTTGTATAGCACAGGTGGCTGGTGTAATACAACAGACCAAGATTCACAAATAATGGTATAATATATATCATTTTAGTATACTTAATGTTACATGAAAACTAAACTATGTAAAAATATATGTATGACCACGTTCTAATTTTCAACTTAATCCAGTCATTGTAATATGTCATGAAGAATAACAATTATACATCAAAGGGTAGAAAATCAGCATGTACTTATTACATGGTGAAATCATTTGTTCATACTAAAAACACATTTTAATTTACTAGTCTTCAACATTTTGCATAAAATGCTGAATATTTAGAATTAGGATTATCACTGCTGCAGGCAAGTGGGCATCACCCGTGGTCTAGGGGTAGCGTCTTTGATTCATAATCAAAATGTTTTCGGTCCCTGGTTTGAATCCTGCCACTGTTTAACTTTGGTTAATAATCAACATTGGTGGCCGAAGACTTCTGGCATAAAAAGTCACCCACATACTGCAAACAGCCTTGACAAAGAGGGCAAGGGAGTGGCTCTCTCTTGTCCTAGGGGTGGGAAACTGCCCCTAAAAGGTGGAAGAATCAGCAATGATCAACGGTGTGAGGATGCAGAATGCAATGGAAATCACTGCATTAAAGACACATAAAGTGTATCCACAGGACAGGTGGCCTGTAACTGAAGAAGTGTCCTGATGATCTCTCCATTGGCAAAAGATTCCAGAATAGTCCCCTATTTGGATCTCCGGGAGGGGACTGCCAAGCGGGAGGTTACCATGAGAAAAAGATTAAATGATCAACGGAAGGATAACATTCTATGAGTCGGGGTGTAGAATGTCAGAAGCTTGAACGTGGTAGGAAAACTAGAAAATCTGAAAAGGGAAATGCAAAGGCTCAATCTAGATATAGTTAGGGTCAGTGAAGACAAGGATTTCTGGTCAGATGAGTATAGGGTAATATCAACAGCAGCACCAAATAGTATAACGGGAGTAGGATTCGTAATGAATAGGAAGATAGGGCAGAGAGTGTGTTTCTGTGAACAGTTCAGTGACAGGGTCATTCTTATCAGAATCGACAGCAAACCAACATCTACATCTACATCCATACTCTGCAAGCCACCTGACGGTGTGTGGCAGAGGGTACCTTGAGTGCCTCTACTGGTTCTCTCTACTATTCCAGTCTTGTATTGTTCCTGGAAACAAAGATTGTCGGTATGCCTCTGTGTAGGCTCTAATCAGATTTTATCCTCATGGTCTCTTCGCGAGATATACATGGGAGGGAGCAATATATTGCTTGACTCCTCGGTGAAGGTATGTTCTCAAAACTTCAACAAAAGCCCATACCAAGCTACTGAGTATTTCTCTTGCAGGCTTCAACTGGAGTTTGTCTATCAACTCCGTAATGCTTTCGCGATTACTAAATGATCCTGTAATGAAGCGCGCTGCTCTCCGTTGAATCTTCTCTCTTTTCTATCAACCCTATCTGGTACAGATTCCACACTGGTGAGCAGTAGTTAAGCAGTGGGTGAACAAGTGTACTGTAACTTACTTCCTTTATTTTTGGACTGCATTTCCTTAGGATTCTTCCAATGAATCTCAGTCTGGCATTTGCTTTACCAACGATTAATTTCATATGGTCATTCCATTTTAAATCACTCCTAATGCCTACTCCCAGATAATTTTTGGAATTAACTGCTTCCAGTTTCTGACCTGCTGTATTGTAGCTAAATGATAAAGGATATTTCTTTCTATGTATTCGCAGCACATTACACTTGTCTACATTGAGATTCAATTGCCATTTCCTGCACCATGTGTCAATTTCTTGCAGATTTTCTATTGTTAAAACCTCTCAATATAATATAGCATCATCCGCAAAAAGCCTCAGTGAACTTCCGATATTATCCACAAGGTCATTTATATATATTGTGCTGGGAGGAGACCCCCCCAAGACGGATCATTGCTGATAAAATTTTATTAAATAATTTTTCCATTCATAATGTACAGCAGTAGCCGGCTTGGGCATACTGTGCTGGAAGGTGCCGGCCAGAAGACCATGGTTGGCACATTCCTGCCATGTGCTCCTCGGTCAGACTCTAGTCCCACAGGTTGGTTGCGCTGATAAGGGTACACTACTAGCAAGGCGCATTGGTGGAATCAACCCTCCAATCAAAGACTAGTGGTGTGATTACGTGGGGACGCGACCGGGAGCGGCGAGGGCAGCTTGGAAATAGCTACGTGCTCTTAGCTTCAGACCTCGGCCCCGAGTAGTCGCTCCTCTAGCCTCTGCCTCTCTCCTCAAACCTCCTGATGAACAGATGGCAACCCCTCTTGGGGCTGCTCAGCCCTATGTAGGCACCTATGTACCATCGTCACATGAATAAACAGGGTCCATTCCAGCTTGATTACTTTTAATTATCACAATGCCCACCGCTCCTGACCTCTATCCTGACGAACAATATTGTGATTGAAATCACTCTTACTTCGGAAGACTTCTCTCCATTGAGAATGACATCCTGCGTTCTGTTATCTAGGAACTCCTTAATCCAATCACTAGAAGATACTAGAACAGGAGGGGAAAGTTGCCGCCCTTCAGGCCGAGTTAGACAAGGCGAGGGGAGATATTGACAGGTTAAGGAGGGAGAAGGGTAAAGAGAGGCGGGAAGTGGCAACAGGCAGCAGGAGGAACAGGCCTAGAACTTGTCTGACAGCTTCTACATCTACATCTACATTTATACTCCGCAAGCCACCCAACGGTGTGTGGCGGAGGGCACTTTACGTGCCACTGTCATTACCTCCCTTTCCTGTTCCAGTCGCGTATGGTTCGCGGGAAGAACGACTGTCTGAAAGCCTCCGTGCGCGCTCTAATCTCTCTAATTTTACATTCGTGATCTCCTCGGGAGGTATAAGTAGGTGGAAGCAATATATTCGATACCTCATCCAGAAACGCACCCTCTCGAAACCTGGCGAGCAAGCTACACCGCGATGTAGAGTGCCTCTCTTGCAGAGTCTGCCACTTGAGTTTATTAACCATCTCCGTAACGCTATCACGGTTACCAAATAACCCTGTGACGAAACGCGCCACTCTTCTTTGGATCTTCTCTATCTCCTCCGTCAAACCGATCTGGTACGGATCCCACACGGATGAGCAATACTCAAGTATAGGTCGAACGAGTGTTTTGTAAGCCACCTCCTTTGTTGATGGACTACATTTTCTAAGCACTCTCCCAATGAATCTCAACCTGGTACCCGCCTTACCAACAATTAATTTTATATGATCATTCCACTTCAAATCGTTCCGCACGCATACTCCCAGATATTTTACAGAAGTAACTGCTACCAGTGTTTGTTCTGCTATCATATAATCATACAATAAAGGATCCTTCTTTCTATGTATTCGCAATACATTACATTTGTCTATGTTAAGGGTCAGTTGCCACTCCCTGCACCAAGTGCCTATCCGCTGCAGATCTTCCTGCATTTCGCTACAATTTTCTAATGCTGCAACTTCTCTGTATACTACAGCATCATCCGCGAAAAGCCGCATGGAACTTCCGACACTATCTACCAGGTCATTTATATATATTGTGAAAAGCAATGGTCCCATAACACTCCCCTGTGGCACGCCAGAGGTTACTTTAACGTCTGTAGACGTCTCTCCATTGATAACAACATGCTGTGTTCTGTTTGCTAAAAACTCTTCAATCCAGCCACACAGCTGGTCTGATATTCCGTAGGCTCTTACTTTGTTTATCAGGCGACAGTGCGGAACTGTATCGAACGCCTTCCGGAAGTCAAGAAAAATAGCATCTACCTGGGAGCCTGTATCTAATATTTTCTGGGTCTCATGGACAGATAAAGCGAGTTGGGTCTCATACGATTGCTGTTTCCGGAATCCATGTTGATTCCTACATAGCAGATTCTGGGTTTCCAAAAACGACATGATACTCGAGCATAAAACATGTTCTAAAATTCTACAACAGATCGACGTCAGAGATATAGGTCTATAGTTTTGCGCATCTGCTCGACGACCCTTCTTGAAGACTGGGACTATCTGTGCTCTTTTCCAATCATTTGGAACCCTCCGTTCCTCTAGAGACTTGCGGTACACGGCTGTTAGAAGGGGGGCAAGTTCTTTCGCGTACTCTGTGTAGAATCGAATTAGTATCCCGTCAGGTCCAGTGGACTTTCCTCTATTGAGTGATTCCAGTTCCTTTTCTATTCCTTGGACACTTATTTCGATGTCAGCCATTTTTTCGTTTGTGTGAGGATTTAGAGAAGGAACTGCAGTGCGGTCTTCCTCTGTGAAACAGCTTTGGAAAAAGGTGTTTAGTATTTCAGCTTTACGCGTGTCATCCTCTGTTTCAATGCCATCATCATCCCGTAGTGTCTGGATATGCTGTTTCGAGCCACTTACTGATTTAACGTAAGACCAGAACTTCCTAGGATTTTCTGTCAAGTCGGTACATAGAATTTTACTTTCGAATTCACTGAACGCTTCACGCATAGCCCTCCTTACGCTAACTTTGACATCGTTTAGCTTCTGTTTGTCTGAGAGGTTTTGGCTGCGGTTAAACTTGGAGTGGAGCTCTCTTTGCTTTCGCAGTAGTTTCCTAACTTTGTTGTTGTACCACGGTGGGTTTTTCCCGTCCCTCACAGTTTTACTCGGCACGTACCTGTCTAAAACGCATTTTATGATTGCTTTGAACTTTTTCCATAAACACTCAACATTGTCAGTGTCGGAACAGAAATTTTCGTTTTGATCTGTTAGGTAGTCTGAAATCTGCCTTCTATTACTCTTGCTAAACAGATAAACCTTCCTCCCTTTTTTTATATTCCTATTAACTTCCATATTCAGGGATGCTGCAACGGCCTTATGATCACTGATTCCCTGTTCTGTACATACAGTGTCGAAAAGTTCGGGTCTGTTTGTTATCAGTAGGTCCAAGATGTTATCTCCACGAGTCGGTTCTCTGTTTAATTGCTCGAGGTAATTTTCAGATAGTGCACTCAGTATAATGTCACTCGATGCTCTGTCCCTACCACCCGTCCTAAACATCTGAGTGTCCCAGTCTATATCTGGTAAATTGAAATCTCCACCTAAGACTATAACATGCTGAGAAAATTTATGTGAAATGTATTCCAAATTTTCTCTCAGTTGTTCTCCCACTAATGCGGCTGAGTCGGGAGGTCGGTAAAAGGAGCCAATTATTAACCTAGTTCGGTTGTTGAGTGTAACCACCACCCATAATAATTCACAGGAACTATCCACTTCTACTTCACTACAGGATAAACTACTACTAACAGCGACGAACACTCCACCACCGGTTGCTTGCAATCTGTCCTTTCTAAACACCGTCTGTACCTTTGTAAAAATTTCGGCAGAATTTATCTCTGGCTTAAGCCAGCTTTCTGTACCTATAACGATTTCAGCTTCGGTGCTTTCTATCAGCGCTTGAAGTTCTTCATGGTGAATGTGGAAAATAGATTTGACCTGTTGCTTCAGTTAGAAGCTGTTGAGCCTCAAGCAGTTGCCGGTGTAGAAAGGGCACAACAAACTTTCAGCAGCAAACGAAAAGTAAGAATGTATGGTAATCAGTAAAGAGAAAGAAAGTGTTGTTGTTAGGTAGTTCCCATGGCCAACTTTTGAAGGATGAACTAGGACCAGAATACCAGGTTACCAATTTTTTTAAACATAGTGCTGGTCTGTAGCAAGTGACAGAGGATTTAGGGTCACTTTGCAAAGATTTCACTAAGGAAGACACCATGGTTATCGTGGGTGGGCCAGGTAGTAGTATTGACAGAGATCCTGGGTACAGTATAGAGTGTGGCCTGGCAAAGATTGCATCAGCATCGAAGCATACTAGTGTTGAGTTTGGATCTGTTGTTGGGTGCCATGACTGACCTCATTTGAACTCTTCTGTCAGGGGAGTTAATTTGGAGTTGGAATGGTTGCTTACATCAGGTGTAGGGTCACACATTGGTGTAGTTCCTGTTGATTCTCTCAATAGGTGGGGTTTACTAGGCATGGCCTTCACCTCAACAGGAAAGGGAAGGGTAAACTGGCTGGGAAAACAGCAGGAATGTTAAAGGGGGGAGACACTGTCATGAGTGATAAAATACCAGTGGTTGTAGGGTTCAGAAAAGGCACTTTCTTAGGGTAGGTAGGGTAAGGAGGACAGAAAGAAACCAAGTTTTAAGAGAGGTTAGGAATGAGACAAGCCTTCAGTTTGAGAAAGAAATCAAAAAACATAATTCTAGCTTATTACATCAACATAAACAGCTGTTGGTTAAGAATTTTCATCAATCATCAGAAATTTCAACTCTACCCAATTTTAACTCAGTCAATGTGAAATGTCAGCTATCTTTATTGCATCAAAATATTCGAGGACTGCGAAATAAAATTAATGAATTAATTATCTGCATAGATTAATTAGAGTCCTCAAACCCAGCTGACATAATATGCCTCTCTGAACATCATGTGACCTCTGGTATAGAACTTTTAAGTTAGCATCTCACTTTTGTAGGGCAGAAATGGAGAAAGGAGGGATTGCCACATTCATCAGGAACTGTCATAAATTTAAGAACGTAGACGTTCATAAATTTTACCTAGGTTAGCATGTGCAACAGTAGTAGAATTTCATTAAAAAATCCTTCATAATATTAAGTGTATATTGAGCACCTGCAGGTAACTTTAATTTGTTCACAAACCACCTTGAAGCTGTACTGGTCCATTTAACACCCAAAAACTATGAAATAGTGGTTGCTAGTGATTTCAGTGTAGATTCCTTTAATGACTCTCCCAATAAGAACTTATTTGAGTTAGTAACACTATCATTCAACTTAATTCCCACTGTAAAGTTCGCAACTAGGGTAGCCAATTGCTCACAAACAGCCATTTATAATATCTTTAAAGAAAAGTCCAGTGAACAAAATTATATTACAAAACCAGTAGTCAATGGCCTCCCAGACCATGGCATGCAATTTCTTCTGCTAAAGTTGACACTGAATAGGATATAAAATCTGTTAAATCTGAACTCAAGAGGTAATCAATAAGCCAAAAATTAATTATTTTAGGACACTCCTCAGAGACATTCACTGGACTGATGTTTACAGTGCTCATGGCATGAATGAAAAATATAACACTTTTGCTAATAAAGTGCTCACCTTATTTGAACACTGTTTTCCCCCAAAACTAACCAAGATTAGAGCAAAGTCTACAAAAACGCCATTGATTACTCAAGGAATAGAGGTACCTTGTAAAACAAAAAGAAAACGGTGTCTGTCAATCCAAAACAGTTCTGATGTTGATGCTATAGTACATTACAAGAAATGCTGCAAAATATTAAAGACTGTAATACAGACATCAAAGCAAATATATTACAAGGAAAAGATAGTCATATTAGATAACAAAATAAGACAATATGGGATATAGTGAGAGTAAATGATACATTGGTGACAGATAAGCATAGTGTTGCAAACTTTTTAATGAGCATTCTGTAACTGTTACTGAAAAGATGGGGTTGTCAGGTTCTGTAGATGCTACCATGGGATACCTCAGACCAGACATTTCAAGTAACTTCCATAATATTAATTTGACCCTCACTACCCCAGCAGAAGTAATGTCCATCATAAAATCTTTAAAATAAATAATATCTAGTGGGTATGATGAAATATCAACAAAGTTATGTAAAGAATGTGATTCTGAGTTAAGTAACATATTAAGCTGACTGTATAACCAGTCATTTATCAGTGGAATGTTTCCTGAATGGTTGAAATATGCTGAAGTTATGCCACTGTTTAAGAAGGGAGATAAAGAAATAGTGTCAAATTTCCATCCAATTTCACTTTTGCCAGCATTCTCAAACATTTTAGAAAAGGTAATATAAAATTGGCTTCATAACCATCTTATCGCAAATAATGTACTGTCAAAGTCGCAGTTTGGATTTCTAAAAGGTTCTGATATTTGGAAGGCTATGTACACTTATAGTGAAAATGTACTTAATTCTTTAGAAAAAAAATTGCAGGCAACTGGTATATTTTGTAATCTGTCAAAGGCATTTGATTGTGTAAATCACAATATCCTTTTAAGTAAATTAGAATGTTATGGTATAACAGTAAGTGCTGCAAAATGGTTCAAATCTTATATCTCTGGCAGGAAACAAAGGGTGTTATTAGGAAAGAGACATGTATTAAGTTATCAGGCCTCATCCAACTGGGAACTAATTATGTGTGCGATTCCCCAAGATTCAATCTTAGGGTCCTTATGTTTTCTTGTGTATACCAATGACCTTTCATCTGTAACATTACCAGATGCCAGGTTTGTTTTGTTTGCCGATGATACAAACATTGCAATAAGTAGCAAATAAAGTATAGTCTTAGAAAGATCAGCTAATAAAGTATTTGTGGACATTAATCATTGGTTCCTAGCCATTTCTTTGTCATTTAACTCTAAAAAAACACAATACATGCAGTTCAGAGCTTGTGAGGGGTGTCCCACAAGTATATGCCTAACGTATGATGTCAAGCAGATAGAAGATGTGGACAGTGTTAAATTCTTGGGATTACAACTTGATAATAAATTCAACTGGGAGGAGCACACCACAGAACTGCTGAAGTATCTAAACAAATCTCTATTTGCAATGAAAATTCTGTCAGACATAGGGGATATAAAAATGAAAAAGCTGGCATACAATGCTTACGTTCACTCCATAATGTCATATGGGATTATTTTTTGGGGTAATTCATCAAGCCAAGCTAAAATTTTCTGGGCACAAAAACATTCATTAGGAGTTATATGTGGTGTGAACTCAAGAATGTCCTGCAAAGGCCTGTTTAGGGAACTAAGGATACTAACTACTACTTCCCAATATATTTATTCCTTAATGAAATTTGTCATTAAAAATATATAACTTTTTTCAAACCAACAGCTCAGTTCATGGAATCAGTACTAGAAATAAGAATAATCTCCACAAAGATTTAAAGTCACTTACTCTTGTACAAAAAGATGTGCATTATTCAGGAACATACATTTTCAATCAGTTGCTAGCAGCCATAAAAAGCTTAACAACCAATGAAAGCCAGTTTAAGAGAAGCCTAAATGATTTACTGGTGGCCAACTCCTACTCCATTGATGAATTTTTCAGTAGAACCAACTGATTATATAACTTCTGCGCCATTTCAGTGCAGTAATGTGTTCATTGTAAATAAGTATTCTAGTAGTTCTGTTATATGTTTATTACCTTATAAATAAAAAAACAAACATTTCTTTAAATTTTAAATTTACTGCATTAATGTGATCTTAGTAAATGATTGTTGTAAAATGATCCCTTCATATAATGTTCATTTAAAAAAAAATGACGATCATTCCACATGGGACCTGTGGATGATACATTAGCTTATTTGCTTTAGTTGTAAATATTTGTCATGTATTATTGTTTTTCTGGCATGTTCTACATCCTGGAAGATCTCACTACAGATCTATTGGAATGAAAGTAAATCTAATAAAATCTAATCTTCATTAACAATCCTGTTCAGATTTGAACTTGACTGTGGTTTGGACATGAAAACATAAGCTGGCTCATGGCTGGTCAGAGCCAATAGTGATTCAGTCAGTGTGAAGTGCATACTGATTAGCATATTGGTTTGGTTTATGGAATTTTCATGTTGAATTCCAATTGTTATTGGTGGAACTGTAATACTGTGTAAACTGGACTTCGACTGGAATAATTACTTAAAATTGCTTACACAGCTCTGGGAGTGTTCTGTACCAGATCTCAAACTGAGGCAAGTGCCCACTAGTTTTATGTGTAACTTGCCATTACGAAAATTATTGTACCATCAGTTACAGTTACAAAGAATGGAGCTGAATTATCTGCAGAAGAATGGAGTCACTGATAGAAAGTGGCTTGGGATGAGTATTATTTTGCATTTTGGAGGAATGTAGGAATAAACAAACCGATACTGACTCTGTGAGTTATCTTAAAAGACAGAGTGAAGAAAGACAAACCTATATTTACAGCATTTGTTCATTTAGGGAACTGAAATAAACATCTGAAAATTGTGAAATTTGGAGTGAAAGGTTATCTGCAACTTGTAGAGCAGCCAGATTAC
This sequence comes from Schistocerca serialis cubense, assembly GCF_023864345.2. NCBI lineage: Eukaryota > Metazoa > Arthropoda > Insecta > Orthoptera > Acrididae > Schistocerca > Schistocerca serialis. Next base: position 826,335 of record NW_026048515.1, on the reverse strand, counting down.
AAAATAAGAGTCAGTGCACATGAAAGTGAGGCAATAGTCGAGAAATCAGAGATACAGGATTGTAGCATATCACCAATGTTATTTAACCTGTGCTTAGAGCAAGTAATAATGGAAACCAAGGAGACATTTGGAAAATGAATTAATGTTCAGAGAGAAGATATACAATCTTTAGGATGTGTTGATGAGATTGTATTTCTGCCAGAAATGGTAAAGGATCAGTTGAAAAAAATGTGTAATGTATTGAAAGAGGTTATAAGGTGAACATTGATCATGGTGAACTGATGGTATTAATGTATATTTGACAGTGGCTGAGGGAATTAGAGCAGCAATAGAAATGCTAATAGTAGTAAATGAGTTTTGTTACTTAGGCAGAAAAATAACTGACAATGGCAGAAGTAAAGAGGTTATAACATGTAGAATGCTAAAAACAAGAAAAAAATTTCACAAAAAAGGAGAAAACATCAATATTGAATATAAATTTCAATGTTAGTAAGCCTTCTCTGAAAGCATTTCCTGGGAATGTAGCCTTTTATGGAAACTGAACACAGACAACAACAGTACAGATAAGAATAGGATCGGAGTTGTAAATGTAGTGTTGCAGAAGACTGATGGGCAGATCAGATAACTGATTGACAAGTACAAAATCAAACTGATGAGAAAACAGATTTCATTTCAGAACTTGACAAAAAGTAAGGATTAGTTAACAGTACATATCATGACATGTCAAGGAATAGTTAATTTGGTAATGGAAGCAAGTGTGACAGTAGAAGGACACCAAGACTTGGCTACATTAAACAGGTTCTAGTGGACATAGCTTGTAGCAGATATGCAGAAATGAAGAGATTTGCATGAAACAGACTAATGTTGAGAGATACACTAAACCACTCTTCAGACAGAAGACTCCAATATTAAGGCATACGGCTACATGAGGACAAAGTGAGCAGGGAACACAGAACACATAATTAAATTTTGTGCACTATGTTTTAAGGTATCTAAAGGTCTGATGTGGCCAGTCCTGGTTTGATGTCCACAATGTCCACATGGTACTGCTTGGGGTTTTGAGCTGAAAGGGGTGCCAGACACATCACAGTGTTAAGATTTCTGTACAAAATGTATTATAGTTAATAACAACTGCTTGTGGCACCAAGCTGAGAGGGAACCAGGGGCACCCAAGTGCATAATCTGTATACTGTGCATATCACAATTTGTAGCAAAATCTGACACAGGTGAAAATGTAGGAGTGAAAAGAGGGAAAGAGGGAGAGATGCCACATGGTACATCACCTGTGAGGAAAAGTGTACTTGAACCAGCTGTGGACATGATAGTGGAAACTTGGCCTTGTAAATGAATGAAGTTCTTTTTCAACAAAGCCAAAGCGATTTTCTTCTTTAGTTTTTATGCAAGGGCATTAGCAGTCTGTCCCCAACAAAAATAATATTGCCAGCATTTTTAACAAATAAATAAAAAGGAGATAGAATATGTTAAACAAAGAAGCACCACTGATATGGAATTGCTGTCTTGAGAGAAGTGCTAGTGGCTGAATACATACATCACATTTCTGAGGGACAAATTGCTACACATGCTAGTCAAAGTAGGGTAGCAGAACTTGGTCCTTTTGACAATGTGCCTCCAGTCAAAGTTTTGGGATGCAGTCTGTATACAGGAAGGAACTGTAATCTTTTTCTGGCAGTTGTAAGGGGAAGAAAATCAGAAGAAGCCGTTTCTAATAACTGGTATCTCAAGCAACAGTTATACAAGGGATTTATGGCTCATGTTCAAACATACCATAGAACCAACTAAACAACGCATGCCAAATGAGGTACTGAACAATTGATGATATGAGTGAGAGATGTTGAGGGGAGACATGAATCACATATTACAGGGAAACTGAGTGTGAAAAAAAGTCAATTGAAATCAGGAGAACTATATGAGAAGCCTCCAGTGAATTTGATCATATAAAATAGGTGGTATAGAATAGAAGGGATCTGTGTAGCATTTTCACTGAAAACACAATTTTACCATTTTTAAACATGATAATTAATTATCTACACATTCAGTTGTAGAAGGAAATATGGTGAAGCAGATCATTAGTAAAATTTAATATGACAGGTTGCAAACTGAGTTGAGTAGAAAAAGAAAGGTCTTGCTGTTAGGTAGCAACCATGAGAGGGATGAAGGACAATAGCCACAGGAAGAACTAGGAAAAGATACCAGTTTTGAGTATTGTAAGGTCTAGCATTAGTTTTGGCCAGATAATAAAGGGTATTGAGACACTGACTATAACTTTTAGAAAAGAGGACCACTTACTGATAGGAGAGCAGGCAACATATTGACCAAGAACAGTAGAACACAATATCACATGTGGCCTGGTAACTTAGGTCCAGCAGCCTTATCACAAATGTGGACTTTTTCTAGGTTTTGCAGTGGTATTGTTTTTTGGGTGAACAAAGCTCTTAGAAGAGTTAACAAGAAACTGGCTGCCTTACTGCTGACTCTGGCTTCAGGTGTGGTTAATATTAGTGTTGTACCAGTTGCTATTATTGGGAGATGAAGACACACAAGATGCAGCCTACATCTTAGTGAATGGTGGAAAGATATATTAGCTGAACATATATCTGAAAGTATAGGGGTGAGTACACATTCACCAGTGGCAAAATTCCTGTGTACATGGAAGTGGGAGGTGAAACTTTTTAGTTTAAATACCGTATTTAGATAGGATTAGAAGAGGTCCATATAAAAAAAAAGAAGTATCTTTAAGGAAGTTTACCAGGTGCTGCAGAATGGTAGAGGACTAAAATATAAAGTCAGTGTATTCCTTGCCTGCTTAAATAATTTAGGAAGTCAGAAAGAAGAAGACAGATAGATACATTATGTCTTTCTGAAAACCATGTAAATATATGAATCCTTTAGTTAAACATAGAGAAATATAAATTAGCATCTTATGTCTGTAGGGAAAAATTGGAGAAACCAGGAGTTGTTGTGTGCATTAAAAATAAGATCAAATGTATTGAGACCAGTAGTTCATGCTTAGATCAACAATTGGAAGTATGTGCTTCTTCATGCTGACTTCAAAGGGGGCTCATATCAGTGTTTTGTCAGTCAGTGGTATCAGAAGAAAACAAAACACAGATAGTCAATATATTAGCAGTGAACACTTAATCAATAATATATATTTGATTATTTTTATTTGATCTTGGATCTTTGGCCTTGGATCTGCCTATTATAAGTGATGTGTAATACAGGGCACATCGTGAATATAAAATGTATCAAATATTTTTTAGAGAGCAACAGTTTTGATTGGGCTTCCGAATACTATCATTTATTTGTGCCAGAGCTACCAACATAATGAAATGAAAATACTGAATACTCAAAAGTAAGTTACAGAAATTAAACTTGTCCAGGTATAGATGCTTGAAAGATTACACCACGGATGACCAAAAGTAAGCAACCTCAAGAGCACTTTGAACCACCTAATCTTCCTAAGTGAGGAATGAAGGACAGGATCAGATGCAGAGCAAGTAGACCATGGATGCTTCTCTGCAGTCAAAGTTGGTAGTGATGACTGAAAATTCCCATTTCTGTTAAGCACTGGAAGTGGCTGGTCATTAGTAAAGATTTTAAAAACGGCTGCGACCTATACATTTATTTGTGGTGACTATATTGACACTGAAATTTTACATGGAACATTCTGTTTCTGAAAAATGTTTCAATGGGTTTGGTGAAAATTTAGCCTTTGTAAGTCCAATGATCTTATTTTTCAGTAAATGACAATGAACATAGTTTTAAGGAGCTGACAGGTCAATGAAAGCAACATCTGTAATGCTGTATGTTTCAAACTCTTCTGTATACTAACATTAAGATTCTGAGATGTATATTTTGTTCCTGGTTCAAATACAGTGCTACTCACATTGATAGTTATGGGAATTAATTCTAGGTTACCATAAACTGGAGCTACTTTAATATGGATTTTAGTATTGTCATAGATTCCTGAAAAGTTTTGTTGTATTAAATTACTAAATGTAAGTTAGTTTGATAAGTCATCTATGTTTTCAAGATGGTGACAAATGAAGAGTTAAATGAATTTGTGCCTCTAGTTTTTGTGAATTCTCAAAAGTTATCAGGCATTGACGGTAAAAAGAAATACAACAGCAGTGCTCCCAAAAAAAAAAAAAAAAAAAAAAAAAAAAAAAAAAAAAAAAAAAAATACTATCCAATACAAAATATAAGTGTGTGATGTGCACCTTGACAAATCCAAACTTGTTGCAACTATTAATACACTGCAAGAAATTGTGCGCATATCAATTGAGGAGAAAAGAGTGATAAGCTGAGAAATACTGAAAGTAGATGTAATAAATTAAAGAGAGGCAAGCAGGCAGAAGGTGCATGTAATAAAGGAGAAGTGTACTTAGTGGCGAAAGATAATGTTATTAATACCTTTACTCCAATGCATGCTGCTCGCTACACAAATCATAGCGTATATACTATGTCATCTACAGTAAAATTTTCTCTTGTGCTGCATCAAAGAGCTTTATCAGAAAACCATAAAATCATAAACCAAGAGGAAAAGGTCACAAAAATTACACAACCATGCATCCACTCCAGCAGAAATCAGCAGTAACAGATAACAAAGAAAGACTACATTGTGTGATTCAAATGATGTTGCACACAACGAATGTTTCCATGCTGTTAATGTGTTGAGAACAGCTCTAAACCTCCTGAAGCATTCTAACATAATTGTAGTTGACATTCCACACACACATCACTTAACACAATTCACATGTGTAAATGAGGTAGTTATAGCTACAAATAGACATTACGCAGAAATCTGCAGTAGTTTTGGGATATGCATAAGACTGAAGCTCACAAATTTTGCAGGGAACTTTACACCACTCAAGGCCTCCACCTCAACTGGCATAGGAAAAATCATTTAGCGACTATAACTGGTGACATAATTGCAAATGCAAGCAACAACATGAACCCAGGGCAATCAGATTTGAACAAAGAGTGTGCCACGATACAAGATAATTGTAAGACTGGGTATAGGCAGACTACACTGGCTGGTGAAAAGAAACAAGGTAAAAATGTTTCTTCCCAATCTATCAGTGTGTGAAAACAGGCCAAATTGGACAAATGGGTGGTGAAAAATACCTTGCCCAGACCTTCAACAGAAACTTCTTTCTTATAGAAAACAATGTAACTGCTTCAGCTAAGCAAAAACTGGCATTTATCACCAAAACATCAGAGGCCTCTGTAGTATGATCACTGAATTAATAATCAATATCCATGAGCCATGTTCTGTGCTTTAGTGAGCACCTATTCATTCTGGTATAGAAAAACTTGTGATAAATTATTATTACTTAGCAACGTCATTTTGTAGGAAGTGTAAAGAAAGAGGTGGTGTTTCCATTTATTTTAAAAAAAGTGTCATATGTAGAGCAATCATTGTGCAGGATTGTTGTTTAGAACAACATTTGGAAGTGTGTGCCATAGAACTGTCTTTGAATATCTCCCATATATCAGTAATTACAGTGTACAGACAACCTTCAGATAACTTTAGTCTCCTTTTTAAGAAGTTACATGCTGTCCTAATGTACTTATTCAAACACAAGGGAGATGTGATAGTGCTTGGGCATTTTGATGTAAATTTTCTAACAAATTCCAGAGACAGATCAGACCTAGAAAATCTGATGTCCACATATAATCTTGTTTCTGTAGTTAGCTTCCTACTAGAATAACTTCATGTATAAGCACACTGATCAATAAAATCTTTATGAACCAGACCAAAATAGGTGATAGAACTACCAGGCAAGTCCTGAATGGTATCTCTGACCATGATGGACAAAGGCTCACTATAAATAGTGTATCTATGAGAATGGTAGTGACCCCAATGGGAAAATAGTTAGGACAATTAATGATGAAACTACCCAGACTTTTAAATCACATCTCCAAGCCAGACTGGAGACCTATGTGTAATTTAGGAAATGACAGTTCCAAGTACAGTCTTTTAAGTAATGACATGGCACTGATATTTGAAAGTACCTTTCCCGAAAAAATGTATAAGACCCAAACCACAAAAGGTACCAAAAAGCTCTGGATAACCACTGGTATTAAAATTTAATGCAAAAGTAAATGAGAGCTTATAACGATATGTTTACGTAATGTGTATACATAAACATACAGTTATAAATGTCCCCGTTCGTAGCCGCTAATTATAACAATATGTTTACTTTTGTGCTGTAACATATAGCTATAATCAGCGGTGGAAACATATTTGCGAACGCCGACCGTGTGCGGCTGTTTCTTGTTGGATCGTCTGAACAGTCGGAAGTTGCATTGCGGAAGGAGTAAATGCCTATTCAAAATATAATTATTTTTGAACAGCTCAACATGAATTTCCTAAGGGACCGTAGTTTATCATGCATTTACCAGTAGAATATAGCGCGAAGAAAATATTTCGCCTCATGCAACTTCCGTCCGAACTCGACGAAAGAATTCGTGACTGTGAACACTCTATTTGGAAGAAACATAAAGAAAATTAAATAACTTCATGAAGGAGTGAGACATAGATTGTATATTAAATAAATAGTCCATACACCAGTTCCATTTAAATCTGAATTTATGGCAATTAATAGACGAGCTTACACTGCAATGAAGGATTTAACATGGATGCCGTTTTGACTGGCACTTCTCGTAATGAAAACAATTCCTTTGACGTTTTCACATACACGTCGCACAATAAATCTACTGCTAGGCACTTTTAGTATTACACATTTACTTTACACTAGAACAATATTATTTTTAACAATAATAATACGGCGGCAAGACATGCGCGTCCGACACAAGTTACAGGAGACAAGAGAAGAATGAGTAGCTGTTCATCGAGAATATCTCGTACATAAAAAAAAAAATGTGTAAAAAAAGTGTTCTTCTTCTGTCCATTCGCGCCGCGGTTTTCAAAGTCAATAACTCACAGCATCTCTGACGGCGCTTCGACAATAAACAAGTTACGTCACAGGTCGTTCACCTTTTACATTCTCGCAACATTATTTGCTAACTGTAGCTGTTGCCGAGCGACTGTTCGATTAGTGAATGATTTAAAATGATAAGGCAATCACATAATGTTACATTGCCTTCCATGGGAATCTTGGAAATCAAGGAGATTACCAAGATTCACATGTCGCCGTTAACATTATGGGATGAGTACTTTACAGATTTACATTGATCAAACACAGTATTCCTGTCATTTGATTATTAGGATTACACAAATATGGTGATCTCTCATTCATAGACAAAGTCAGTTCTTAAGGTAAAGATACACAAAAAAATTTAAAAACTAAGACTGTAAATCTACAAAGTTTACAATGGACATTATACATTATACTCATTACAGTCCTTTTTTTACAGAGTTCATACCGACCATCTTTGTGGCCTCAAGTTATTGTCCAGAGCTCATAGGCTCTTTGCTCCTGAAAGAAAACACATAGGATTCATCTTTTTATACACACACAATTCTCACACATGGAATTTCTCACACGTGTCCATTTTTATACACATATACTTCTCACACATGGAATTTCTCACACGTGTCCATTTTCCATTGCTCACTAGTTGTTATAATTTTTACGCTTTCATTGTTTGTGTATTGACAGGAAAGTTAAAATTTGATTCTTCTCCAGGTGAAGCTTATGCCTTGAGAAGTTGGATCGCTACTTTGCGGTCTCCGAGTAGAAAACTTTTCATCAGCTCTGGCGGGCTAGTCTCACTCGCACGTTACGTACACACGTTACATGTAACAAAAAATATAAATACCCATTAGTCTAAGAACTAAGTTTAAATCTAATTTTAGGACTTGGGATTCATAGGAATTTGACTTTGTCACTATTCGCGTGTGGTTTGGCTGTTCGCATTTCATCCACGGGATATAACATTAGCATAGTATGTGATATGTTGTGAACTCATATAAGCCTTTTATTTTGGGAGCGGCTTTCATGGAAAGTCCGTTTCGTCGAACTGCAGCGGGAGTGCTGTGCAAGTACATCACTTTAAATTTAACGCGTTTGTTGCGTCGATGGACGTTGACACAGGCTGAATCGCAACTCGAGGCGCTCACCAGCCTCCCCCACGCGGTACTTCAGCTTTTCCGCGCACGGTTCAGTGAACACGTTGCGTCGATGGTGTTGTGGTTTGCTGAGCTGGTGCGGAGGGACGAGGATTACCAGGGACAGAGACTCCATTGAAACCATCCCTGTCTACACATTTTCCAGCCGATTTTGAAGATTTTAAGGTAGGCTAGCGCTCGGACTTTGCAAAGCAGCTAACACACTTGGTTTCCGATGCACTGCGCGTAATCACATCACCGCCTTCGGTTACACAACCGGACTATCATTGTCCGTCGGCCTATCTGCACGTTTAACACTTTTTATCTTCATCGTGTCTGTGGCAGACTTCCACACCATTTTAAGCCTTCACTTATACATTACTATGTACACAATTTTTTTTTACAGTTTATAATCAAATAGTTTGTCTCACTTTGAAGCTTGCTAATTGAGAGCTTCGATTATCATGTCCATTTCAATTTCTCTTACTTTATTGGTAACTATCTTTAACATTTCGCATTACATTGTTCATCATCTTTCTCTAAGACTAATTATCCTTTTAGTTCACAGTCACAATAATTAGTTTCTCCGATCTGTTAGCAATTATTATTATTTTAATTCATTTCAACCGTTCTTTCTGTTTATTAGATTCATTAAAGTTATCACTGTCATTTCAACAAAAATTCTCTTTTTACTAGATGTGAGGATCAATCAGTCACATTTGATCGCCCTCTCACATGAGAACAGAACACCATTCAAGAAAATATTCGAATTCCTTATCCCGATCTCGGTTTCCGTCTCGGATTGACTTTAAAAGGAAAAATAAAGACATTTCAAAACTAGCTTTTCCCGATTTCGTTCACGCGTTTCCTTTTGAAAATCGTATGCCAAACCAGCCTTCCACGTCAACCGCATTTCTCAATCTGTGACGTCTAGTCTACGGGACGGGTTTAGGCGGGTTAGGGTATTTAAACAAATTCAGAAGAAAGACATAGGTATAATAATACATAGAAGAAGAAGTCTAGCAAACAACTCCTTGTTCCTTATGACTTAGAAATTAATTTCCCTTTGCGCCGTACGTCTGCGTACGCGCTCCAATTAAGAACTAGTTGCGTTGTTTTGCCGGCTGTTTCATTGTCATTTTATTCTCGCCTTGACGCCTGCTTGCGCTACACTGCACTGACCTCTATATATGACCTTAAGTCATCATTGCTTTGTCCTTGCCACTTACGCTCTTATACTTGGTATTTATTTCACTTATGGCTTTGAATGTATCTGTCCTGCGTATTGCAATTACAATTAATGCTACTTTGTTTATCTAGCTGAAGGATAGCGCTTTCGTGGTCATGTTGGTACTTACAAGTAACTCACATGCTTCGTAAACATTACGTTATTTTAATGCAGAGATGAACCTGTTCCAGATTTCTATGTACATTGGAACTTAATCTAGACATAGCTGACTTAGAAACTAGTTACTTGTTTTCCTTTTTAGTGGGATCAGGAACCAATAATTGTCAAGCGACCCTTGCCCTTGACGAAAATAAATTTCGTTTCTGGATCATTGCTCCTTGAACTTAAAAAAAAAAAAAAGAATTCTTAGATACTATGTTTTATTTTCACTTCTTTAGCATTTCATATCGCAGAAGCCGGCTTGTTAGGCACATCCTTCGCTTTATATTTCATTTTTCTCTCTTAAATATTATCTCCTTAAAACTAAATCTTAAAACTAGAGTTCTTGGAGTTGATCACTTTCTTTGTTAAACAAGAATTTTTTTTATTTATCAGCTTGTCTGTAGTTAAATTATGGCACAAGATAACATATTTTAAATTGTCTGCTGTATAGCAAGATAGACTCACTGTCGCGTAATATATTCTAAGCATTTTTTTTAACGAAGTCAAATCAGTTGTCACTTAGTCACTAGCGGCTAATCTTCTCTTGTCATTATAAAGCTTTCCTTTTGACTTATTCTGTAGCATGATATTTTTTTAAGATCAGAGTGATGGTATAACCCTTTTATTTTTCCATTTGCGGGATCAGAAATCAGATAACAACCTGTATGCGGCATACAAAGGATCTCGTAAGGTCCCTCAAAAAGACTTTGCCATTTTCGATTTTTGTGTAAGAGCAACGATGGTTTAAAGTGTGTTTTTAGCAAGACCTTTTCGCCTACTTTATAAGTTAACACCGTATCTCAGTACAGGTACGTCATGGTTAGTCTCTCCGTCGAAGTGGTAGCCCCCATTCTGTCTCACAGCATCACTTAGGGAGCTTTCAGATGCTGAACTTAGTTTTCCTGCTATTGGTTTTGATTGGCCTTCATCATTAGAAAGTTCGACCAATCTGACATTGTGAGAATACTGAGGAACAAAATTACTGTTATGCACAAACCTCGTGTCAAAATGTTGCTGCGTTTGTTCTGGTGTCCAATACGTGTTACTGTCTTCCGCGTTTGCGAAAAATACAGGGGGATTGTAATGCCTTCGCGGGGTCTGATGATTTTTATTACTACTATGATTTCCGGAATTGTTACTGTGAAATCCACCTTCACACTGTGGTTTGCCGTTAAACTGTGTGTTTCTGTACATTCCCTGCGCTTGATTTTTACTAGGCGCGGAGTTGTATTGGTATGAGTGGGCGTTATCAGCTGTTTGTTGCTGCCCGTAATCTGAGTGTTGGCTGCGCGAGTACGGTGCATTCCATTGCGATCCGCTCTGCTGTTGCCAACCTTTTTGACTGAAACCGTTTCCAAACTTCTGCTTGTACGATTGATTGCCGTACTGGTTACCAGTCGTGTTATAAACGGGATTGAATCGGTTGTGTTGATTATGTCTATTCCTTTTGTGCGGATACCCACTGCCTTTATTTCCGTTTTGCCAATCGTTACTATTTTTTGAATCGTTCCCTGGCTTTTCATAGCCGTTACTGTCGTAATGTTGTGGCCAAGAATTGTGCGGAGTATTCCGCGGTTTGTTAGCTCTCATGTCCTCATAGATCAGGTCTAGGGAGTCTAATATCGACAGAAAGGTATCTGGATCATCATCTGGTATGGCTATCAGCTTTTCACGAATCGAAATGGGTAATTTAGACTTGAGAATCATAATTACATCTTTACTATTGATAGGGTTATCCCAATACCTAATTTTGCCAAGATGTTTTTCGAAGTACTTTCTCAGGCTACTATTCCTGGGGTCAAATTGTTCTGCATTATAGACTTCTTTACGAAGGCGCTTCTGAACACCTTCGCTCCAAAATTTGCTGAGGAAACAGTGCTCAAACTCCTCATATGTTCGACACTTATCAACCATTTCTGTTCCCCATATTGCCGATTCGCCACCTATATATCCGGTAACAAATTGGATACGCTGTCTATCAGTCCACGAATTTGGAAAAATGCCGGAGAATCCACGAAGAAAAACAATTGGGTGGATATTTCGTTTTTCCGGGTTAAAGGTTTGAAAAACTCGATGATTTATCATGCTTTCTTCCTTCATAATTTTTACTACTGAGTCAGATTCTTGGTTTCGGTGACTAACTGGAATATGTGGTGGTGAAGTGTGTTCATTAGATACAACAGGTATTCGGAATTGACGAAATAATTCATCTTCTTCCTCTGAGGCTAAAGAGTTAGGAAAATTCGGTCTCTGTATTCGGGAACTACTTCTCACTTGTGCCTTCAGGTTATTTAGCTGTTCCGTTACCTCTTGCTTCCAATTTGGTAATTCTTGCTGAAGGGTACGCCTAATGCTACCGAGTTCAGACATTACGGTATCTCCGGAGCTTCCAGGAGCTGACAAGATACCAAGAGTGGTTGCTTTCACAGTCTCTACTAGGTCTTTGTTAATTTTATCTTCGACAAATTTGTCCTTTCCAGCAATCCAGTTCTCATACTTTTCTCTAAATTCTCTCTCATGACTATCTAGCCTCTCCTTTACTTTCGTTTCCGTTTCCAGAGTCAAGTTTGACATTCCCTCGGTTAATTTTTCTACCTGCATAGTTACTCTGTCCAATCTGTGATTAACCGTGGTTACGGTGGAATCAAGATTCTTGGTTGCGTTTCGGATGTCAGCTGTCTCGCTTTGCATGGTAGCTAAAGTGTCATTCAGTTCGATAATTATTCCACTTCGCATTTGAGAAACAGCATCCTTAACTTGCTTTGCTACTTCTTTGGCTACGTTTTCTCTAACAGTTTTTATTTCTTCGCTTACTGTAGACAGTTTATCTTCAAGCGAGGCTAACATTTGGCGATTTCCGTCCTGCATCATTTGACTTATTTGACTCAGTAGCTGTTTGAATACATCGTCTGTCACTACCCCTGAATTGCTTTCACCTGCCTCCCTCGTAACCGGTATATGGCTACGACTACTAGTGGCAGAAACTATGCTGGCATTGTCTAGTTCAGTACCAGTAACATTATGGTGTGAGGCATCAAAGTCCGTAAGATTTCCCACTTCACTTTCTACAATTGTTTCGATTGGTGTCTCAACCCTACTAATTATTGTGCGGGACCGTAAGCGACGCGACACTTCACTCGTTTCATTCTGTTCATTTGAATCTAGTGATGACATTTTATCGTCTGCCATAGCTCACTTATTTATAAACAGTAAGTCAATGAAGTTCGTTTGAGCTACGGCCGTCAGCTGTCGACAGAGATGTAATTTATCGGTTGCGAGTCGGTTGTCACTGCTACGTCCAAGTTCGGAATGTCGGGAGTTGCACGTCACGAGAACAAGAGACTATTGTGGACCTATAAAGGCACATTTGCATGTCGAGCGTGAGTTTCCTCGGAAACGCGAAATATTAATTAAATAAATAATCAGTGACAAATAAATAAAGCCTATGGCACACAACTGCAGCGCTGTGTCGCTGATAAAACAAAAGCACAATTACGTTACTCTTATGTTTGATTATGAAAGGGAGAGCTCTGGTTGAAGTGGTGCGAGAAGCACGTATTTTTTATTATTGTCTGGCACACCGCCATATTTCATGTTATAGAAGAATACTGCGAGTTGCAACCACACTAGGCACTCGATTCTGTAAAGAATTTATATTTATAAAAGTAAGTAGGATTATGAACTGTAGGCTTATTCATTGAATATATCTGATTTAACTAACTGTGTAACTTTTTTATGTTTAGTAGACAATCACCTCTGTACGACGTATTGGCATGGCTGGCAAATTATTGTAATATTGAGATTTAGATAATGAGTCCGCACCTACCGCAGCAGTCTTTGGAAACGATTTAATTACGAAGTCCGATTATTCAGTTTTATTTCACGGTCAACTACGAGTAACATTGCCTTTACGAAAAAGCCATTGTCAAGCGTCTGATATCGAATAATTAAACGTCCACAAATACAATTGCAATCACAATCACCATCATACAGATAGAATAATTAACATATTTAAAATAACATTTTTTAATTTATTTTATTTATTTTATATTGGCGACTGCGTGTCGGACTTGTTATTTTGTCATTTGTTACATTGTTCTCTTTGTTTCATGTAAAAAATCAACTTTCTGGACCTGGACGTCAATGTATGAGAGATAACAAAATCTGAAGATATTTTCCAATTCTGAAATTTTGCGGGAAGACGCAATGAAACTTCCAGCAAAATAAGGTAAGACGCAGCATCTTTGCATTGGTAGGCTTGACCAGACGTATAATTCAGTGTATTAGCTTTTCAGTAAATTCTGTAGTGTTTCTTTTCTGCATAACAGTTTCAGTGATAAATTTCATTCTCAGTACTTTTCCCTAAACAATAACGTATGCAACAATACCAATACACGAGTGTACAATATGGCCGACTTCTGTACGATATCATGTAACATGGCCAGCAGCCATTACCAATAATCTCAAATTCAGTTTATATTTTTAAATTAACAGACAGCCATTGTTGCTACGAGCGATTCATGCTCAACTACATTTTATTTTAAAATCAGTGTCAAACATTATTTTCTTGAAACATATATCACGTGTGGCATGGTAATAACTAGAAAACAATACGCAAAAATGAAACAGCAAGGACGTACTATTCAGACGCAATCCGACTCGGACGTGAGACAAGTGTTAGAAAATGACTTTACGACAGCAACCGGTAGTGACTATTCATCAAACATTGACGCAAGTGTTGACGAAAATTTTGACGATAGGCCGTCCACTACAAAAATTTCAAAATCTCAATCAGAGCCCATGTTAATGCATGACGTCACGTCTAATGACGCGGCGGGGGCAGAGACCTTGCAAACGGTAAACATTGCCGACATGTTACAAATGCTAATGAAACAAAACGCCGAAAACATGGCAACCTTAAAGGCACAATTAGAGACACAAAATGAACAGTTAAAAACACAAAATGACGAAATCAAATCTGATCTCATAGCAATCAAGATAGGTAATGACACTTTATGTAAGCGTGTGGAACTTATAGACGCCACACTGACCAAACAGATGACCGAACTCAGTACTAAATTTTCCCAGCTCAATACGAGACAAGAAAAGACTACAACTGACGTAGCACTTTTACAGACACAAGTAAAAAACCTTAATGTCACGTGTGAAGTTCTTACTGAACAAATTCAAACATATCCTTCAGTACATGACAATCTTGAAAAACGAATTACTGACGTACAGAATAAATTTGACAATGTTGAACAACACCTGACTGACATCTTACAATCAGATGACACAGCTCATTTTCAAAATATTAATAAAGAATTTCATGATTGGGTTGAGAACAAAGACAAACATTTTGTTAGATGCTTACGTGAAAATTTACCAACAATTGTGCACGACTCCGTAGCGCAATACATCACTAATAACAAACAGCTGATCAGTGACGCAGTACAATCCGTCACTGCACCCATGAGACAATTCACCGATCAACTACAGTCTGAATGTAACGAAAATATCAGTCAAAATGTACAGTTCAGAAACCAATATACATTCGAGTATGATACACACATTCCGCACACGACAAATACACAAGAACAAAACACACCACGACTACAACACATACCACGATGTGGAAACACAAACACAAGCTATTATCATGGTAAACCACAGCAACATTATCGTAATTACTCGCCATCTGAACATACCAGTAATTACAGTGGAATAAATCCATATCACAATGCGAAGGAAGATGAAAGCTTAATGAAACACAGGCAATTTCAGATTTTTATCCCAGAAAAACGAACCATTCATCCGGTGATTTTTCTTAAATCTTTTAGTAACGCATTTCCACGCACTTGGAGTGACCGGAAAAAGATTTCGTATATTCTCGGTTACATCCAAGGCGATGCAGCTGTCTGGGCATACAGTCAAGCTGACGTATGTACCACGTACAGTGAGTTTGAGCGTGCTTTTCTGAACAAATTCTGGTCGCAATCCGTCCAGGAGCGACTCAGAAGACAAATTTTAGAACCTGAAACTTTTAACAGTAAAAATGGTAACTTACGCAGATATTTTGAAAAATACTTGAACATGGGACATTTTTTAGACGAACCAGTCGCAACGCGTGATATACTCCGTGCGTTGAAGGCCAAATTGCCTTTCAACATTAAAGAAAAACTCCTACATATCCCGGATGACGATTCAGATTATTTTTTAACAGCTTTAGATTCGGTTGACATGTTACTTGAAGATCAGCGCTTCGCGCGGCAAAACAGCAGCCACAATGTTTACACTAGTGGTATGCAAAACATGCAGGCTTGCCAACACAATTCTGGCGCGCCCACAGTTGGATACGCGGTACAACAAAAACAGCAAACTCACATGCCGTCTCAGTACGGAAATCAAAATCAACACGCGTATTCCAATACAAACAATAGTTACAACAGTAATAACATTTCATGCGGCAATCCATACAAAAGGCACCGCGGTAATAACTACAACGGTAACAACGGATACAAAGGTAATAACAAAAACACAAACAGAGATAGAAATAATAATAACTACGAGCCAAGACAGCTTCAAGGTTGGACTCGTAACGATCAGTACTTTCATTCAAACTCTGCTTTACCACAGCAGCCACCAGGACAAAATTGGAGCATACCTTACGACCGACAGGTAAGTTATAATGCGCAACAGCAACAACAGCCGCAAAAGTTTGGAGATCATAATAGGCAATATCCGAATGTGAATATAATAGAAATGACACCTGATGCACAACCTCAATCTGTGTCAGTACCTAGTACAAATGATAATCCAACAAACTAGAAACAGTCACTACTTTGCCCCAGGTCGTGGCTGAAGAATTCTTGGGGGGCGACTTCAATGTTAATCAGTTATTTGACACCACACTTGAACAACAGAATAATAATATGCCGAGTAATTCTAAACAAAAACTACCTGTTTTATTTATAAGATACAACCACAATAACAATATATCAGATGAACTTTTACAAGACAGTACACAATGTCGTTTAAACACAAATGAAATTGTTTTAGCATCTACTACTGGTGTAGTAGGTGGGATTCCAACTACTATTATCCTAGATACAGGTGCAGCTGTGAGCGTTTTGTCTTTTAATTTCTATAAAAAGATGTGTGAATTGGAACCTGTGCCTGAGTTTCCTGCCCAAAACTGTAAAATAACTACTGCACTAGGTAATAAGTCATGTAGGGTTACGAAGCAAGTTTTTGTAAACGTTAAAATAGGTAATGGAACCGTACAATGGCCATTCCTGGTTGTACAAAACCTTGTGACAAATTGCATATTAGGAATAGATATTATGAGCGAGAAGGACTGCATTATAGACTTCTCCAAAGGTAAATGTATTTTAAATGATAAAGGCAGTGTAATTATTATTGATTTGGACAGGAGAACTCTAAAGCATGACAAACACTGTACAGGGTACAAGGTTCAGTTAGTACTTGACAATGACATTCAAGACATGCAAACACACTCATCTGACACAGAGCTAATGGACTTGAAAACATTGCTTGATCATAAGATAAGTGAAGCTACAGCTCTCAGTGTACATGAACGTATAAAACTACAGGAAGTGTTATCCAAATATTTACAAGTTTTTACCAAACGATTAGGTGTTATCAACACGTATGTGTACAAGATTGAAGTTAAGCCTCACAAGATCTTCTACCATAAGACATATAACGTACCGTTATCTCAACGACCTGCTGTGTGGCAAGAATTAAAACAAATGTTAGACTGGAAGGTCATTGAACCATCCACCTCACCTTATTGTAGTCCTCTACTTGTTATCAAAAAAACAAATGGAAGCATTAGGTTAGTGTTAGACGCACGAGCTATTAATGAAATAATTTTACCGGTTCACACAAAACCTGAAAATTTAGAAGAGCAATTACAGAAATTTCTAGATGCAAAATATTTTTCCACAATAGATCTCGCTAATTCGTTTTGGCAGGTGGGTATCACTCCTGATTCTCGGAAATATACTGCATTTATGTTCGGGGGGCGAACCTATCAGTTTTGTGTTCTACCCTTCGGACTGAATGTCAGCTCTGGGGTATTCATTACAGCCCTGGATACCGTGCTTGGCGACGATTTAGTTGAGACAGTCACACACTATGTAGATGATATACTGATAGCTACACAATCTTGGAATGAACACGTTGACACTTTTCAAAGAATTTTAGGAAAATTTGCACAAGCTGGAGTCACAGCCAACCTAAGAAAATCAAAATTTGGTTGCAGTGAGATAAAATATTTAGGACATATCATTAATTCACAGGGCATACGTCCTGATCCCAGTAAATTAGATGCTATCAGAAACTTTCCTAGCCCTCGAACTAAAAAGCAGTTAAAATCATTCCTTGGGCTATGTTCATTTTTCAGACGTTTTTTGCCACAACCACTTTTGAACAGTAAACATCTGCTAAATCTACTCAGAAAGAATCAAGTTTGGATCTGGTCGGAACAGTGCCAGAATGACTTTAATACAATTAAACATGCTTTAGTGAATGCTAACATATTGAGCCATCCAGATTTCAATTTAGATTTTTGTATGACTTGTGACGCTTCACGTACTGGCTTGGGCTGTTGCTTATTTCAAGTTGTAAAGAATAAAGAGGAGGAACAGATAAGAATTATTGGGTTTGCGAGTCGCACTCTGAATGTGAGCGTACATACTCCACTACTGAGTTAGAAACACTTTCCATAGTATGGGCATTCAAGAAATTCAATTATTATTTATTTGAAAAACATACAGTAATTTACACCGATCACCAGGCCCTGACATTTTTGTTAACTTGTAAACTTGTACATCCTAGACTATCACGATGGGCAGTTACACTTCAGAACTACTCTTTTGAAATTAAGTACATAAGAGGTAAGGACAACACCATTGCAGACACTTTGTCTAGAGTTCCACAAGGTATGAATGATACCAACAGTGACTTAGAAAATATAAATGACTACAGGATTCTCTTAATGCAAGACAAGCAGTATCACGAATATTATATTGATATGTGCAGAAACATGGCTGAATTACAAAAATCTGATCCTCACTGGTATAAGATAATAACATTACTGGTAGAAAAACACAATCATCCTTTGACTAAGTATTACAAGTTGCACAATGATGTGTTATTTTACCGCCGACATCCAAATGCTACTGACTGGTGTGTATGCATTCCCAAAGAGTCTGAACGTAATCTAATTTGGCACAAACACTTAGTTTGGGGTCATTATGGGACGAAAAAGTGTTTGGCAAAACTCAGTACATACTGTTATTTTAGCAATATGAGAAGAAAAATTTACAGGGAACTAAAAACATGTGTCATATGTCAAAAATCAAAACCTCAGAATTTATCCACAAAAACAGATTTACATTCTATTTTACCTAGTAAACCCCTGGAAATTCTGTGTACTGACATCAGTGGACCGCATCCAGCAAGCTCTGGAGGCGTCAAATATATCTTAGCTTTTTACGATATATTTTCTAAACATGTAAAACTTTATGCTTTAAAATCCGCCACTGCAAATGCTATAATACGAAGATTCTCAAGTGATTACCTGACGCACGTGGGAAAACCTAAAGCAATTCTATCAGATAATGCAGCATACTACTCTGGGTACAAATGGAGAAATTTCTTGAAGGACAATAACATTAAAAGTATATTTATTTCGAGGTTTAGTCCGCAATGTAACGCGACTGAGAGACTTTTCCGAGAATTAAATCGATTCATGAGGACCTATATTTCATCAAAACATACTAATTGGGTGTCTTACCTAAGTCTTTTCGAAGACGTACATAATAACTTAAATATTTACGATACGAATTACACACCTAACGAGATCATGTTCAATTGCAAACAGAACGATCAGTGGATAGAACCATTACCTAAGTTGTCAGACAAGGAAATCACACCTGAACAGAAAATAAAAGAAGTATTGACTACATTGACACATCACGCACAAATACGAAACAAACATCACAGAAATATAATAAAAAGAAAACAAAAATTCGAGGTAGGAATGCTTGTACTACTTCGTACTCATCATAAATCTGTAGCACTCAAACGACGCAACGCTAAGTGGCGTCTGCTATATGAAGGACCTTATATAATTGTTAACATACCGCATCCTGGTGCGTATCTGTTACAACATCCTAGAACTAACAAAATTATTGGGCTATATGCACACCGAGATCTTAGAGCATTTCATGCTGAATAATGTCAAAGTCATACCCATCAAAATATTGCTAAGCAACTCGAAAAACTCTGTTGTTACAACACAGATAATAGGTAGTATAGAAATTTTCATTTCAGCGGTTCCAGTGACGCAGTTGTAGACAGAAGAACTCTTCTTTCAGCGCGCGCCTCCACCTGAAAGACGGAATATTAAAGTAAAATTTATGATTACGTAGCAGTGGATGACATATTAATTTTTCACGGAACATTTGTTACTGAAGGTACCACTGACTTGGTGTGACACCTGACGAACTGACAGACGTCATCTGTGAAGCGATCTTTTACTTTGAGAAATAGATTAGACGCACATCTCTCAACACGAAAAGCATCTATCAGTAGTCAAGGCCACACAGACACACTACACACACGCACAAAACGCGAGGAATCGAACATTTTCTCTCTCTTACTATTTTGAATATTTATTGAGTAGTGAAAACGCCTGGTCTTGCCTACTGATGTAATGAATGTTGTGTCTAACCTATCTTAATTTCAGATGACATCACAAAAAACATCGATAATATCCCAGCAAAACCGCTAAAGAGGATGTAAATATCTGCAATTCATGTAATCAAATGTGACACAATGTAATAACCTATAGCGATGTAATGATGATGTAAACATGTTTATGTGCAACTATATTATGTTTATGCTACGAAAATATGTGACGTGTGTATGTATAATTACTTATTTTTTTAACTGATGTATAGTGTAACTGTTACTATGTAAAAATTTGAACAAAACGAGTGCCAAAAAGACATTGCATAGTGAACCACTGTTCACGGACATTAACGAACATTACTAACTCTGCAACTACGCGGAAACCTATGTGAAAGAAACTGTTAATGCCATACATTATGCAGCGTATCTATGTAAACGCGATGAACGATTTCCTTGATTAATAACTACGAACATTTAGGTGAGCTATATTCAGCAAAAAACTGAAAATGTGAAGTGCATAATTCGTGCATCGTCTAGTGATATTACTACAGTACCCAACTTCAAGATGTTAACTGGATTAAATGGACACAAAGTGCCTGTCCAGAAAACAACACGACGGGTGGAAGAATTTTGGTTGGAACTTCAGGGAATGAAATGTTCTCGAAATGTGACGGACACTCTTACCTGGACTGTCCAAGGATCGACGCCAGCTATGTGCCGTCCGAGGTTCTGCAACCAAGCTTCCACGGAATGTAAAAAACGAACTGCACGTGGACCAATTACTCGACGGGTCACGTCTGATCTGTAATAAGCAATGCTTTTAGTCACAACGAACTGCATCACTACGACTATAATGGAAATGAGAAATGGACACGCTTATGTATTAATCACGTTGTTATACAACGATGTTACTGTGATCAAAAAACTTTACCACGACGATACTAACCTGTAAAAAATTATTGTGCAGCGGATGAATATGAACTGTAATAACGACACGATGTGTATAGGTCAACGCACCTGAAAAATACGGACATTTTTCTTTGAAGTATTTCAAAACAGTACTGTGTAACTAAGAACATTCAACAATCTAAGTTGTATTGTGTTATAACAAATATTGTAAATCTAAAACTAAGTTACCTGTCATAGAATGTAGTCTTCATATGTAATCTTGGTTGAATATTTTCTTTGTGCAACGACTGAAAAACGCGCGCACACGAACAATATGATCTGCAATACTGTGCCGCATGATCTAACTGTACGATATAACGGCAGTGCTGCAGTTACACAGACGCTTCTGCGCATGCGGGCACTCTATCTGCCAACATAAGAACTTTTACGGCGCACCCGCGTCATTCAAATTTTGTATATAATGTGTATAATGTGTAATGTAAGTCATGTAAATAGTTGTAGATAACTTAGATTTTCTTGTGCCTTTAGGTGAATTGCTCGCCTGCAGGTGTGTCCTTTCGCCTCGCAATTCAGGGGGCAATATAAAGGCACATTTGCATGTCGAGCGTGAGTTTCCTCGGAAACGCGAAATATTAATTAAATAAATAATCAGTGACAAATAAATAAAGCCTATGGCACACAACTGCAGCGCTGTGTCGCTGATAAAACAAAAGCACAATTACGTTACTCTTATGTTTGATTATGAAAGGGAGAGCTCTGGTTGAAGTGGTGCGAGAAGCACGTATTTTTTATTATTATCTGGCACACCGCCATATTTCATGTTATAGAAGAATACTGCGAGTTGCAACCACACTAGGCACTCGATTCTGTAAAGAATTTATATTTATAAAAGTAAGTAGGAGTATGAACTGTAGGCTTATTCATTGAATATATCTGATTTAACTAACTGTGTAACTTTTTTATGTTTAGTAGACAATCACCTCTGTACGACGTATTGGCATGGCTGGCAAATTATTGTAATATTGAGATTTAGATAATGAGTCCGCACCTACCGCAGCAGTCTTTGGAAACGATTTAATTACGAAGTCCGATTATTCAGTTTTATTTCACGGTCAACTACGAGTAACATTGCCTTTACGAAAAAGCCATTGTCAAGCGTCTGATATCGAATAATTAAACGTCCACGTTCCAGATAAGCAAATACAATTGCAATCACAATCACCATCATACAGATAGAATAATTAACATATTTAAAATAACATTTTTTAATTTATTTTATTTATTTTATAGACCGTAAAGAAAGTATGGCTGCACACTGGTCAAAATAAATGAAAACTAAGGCTGGTCAGCTCCGTGAACAGGCAGCAGACATTTAAAAACAATTGATATGCAATACACAACAATGTAATTTAAACAATACTTGAAGAAATTTCTACTCTACTAAATGCAATCTACTGAATTCAAAGCAAATTTTTACTGCAACTACTAAAGATCGTCACAAATTGATTAATGTCGGATGAAATTAAGGAAGCCTGGCTATGGTTAACGAAATTTTAACTTACGTTGTTGATGACTGCCTTGGGCGTTGCAACTAGATTTTCGCACAAATTCTGTTCCAAAAAAAAATCTCTCTTCCGTAATTTTCTCTGAATATCTCGTTTCTTTCGCTCAATGGAAATTTTATTGGATTGCGTTTGATGTCATGTAACAAATAAAAAGCACAAGATTAGCTACAATTATTTATGAATATTTCCACAATGCCTATCTTACATAAATTTTTATTCCTTTAAGTTTTTTTTTAATTCGGGTCCCTGTTCGTGCGCCAATTATAACGATATGTTTACGTAATGTGTATACATAAACATACAGTTATAAATGTCCCCGTTCGTAGCCACTAATTATAACAATATGTTTACTTTTGTGCTGTAACATATAGCTATAATCAGCGGTGGAAACATATTTGCGAACGCCGACCGTGTGCAGCTGTTTCTTGTTGGATCGTCTGATCAGTCGGAAGTTGCATTGCGGAAGAGAGTAAATGCCTATTCAAAATATAATTATTTTCGAATAGCTCAACATGAATTTCCTAAGGGACCATAGTTTATCATGCATTTACCAGTAGAATATGGCGCGGAGAAAATATTTCGCCTCATGCAACTTCCGTCCGAACTCGACGAAAGAATTCGTGACTGTGAACTCTCTATTTGGAAGAAACATAAAGAAAATTAAATAACTTCATGAAGGAGTGAGACATAGATTCTACATTAAATAAATAGTCCATACACCAGTTCCATTTAAATCTGAATTTATGGCAATTAATAGACGAGCTTACACTGCAATGAAGGATTTAACATGGATGCCGTTTTGACTGGCACTTCTCGTAATGAAAACAATTCCTTTGACGTTTTCACATACACGTCGCACAATAAATCTACTGCTAGGCACTTTTAGTATTACACATTTACTTTACACTAGAACAATATTATTTTTAACAATAATAATACGGCGGCAAGACATGCGCGTCCGACACAAGTTACAGGAGACAAGAGAAGAATGAGTAGCTGTTCATCGAGAATATCTCGTACATCAAAAAAAAAAAAAAAAAAAAAAAGTGTAGAAAAGTGTTCTTCTTCTGTCCGTTTTTCGCACCGCGGTTTTCAAAGTCAATACCTCACAGCATCTCTGACGGCGCTTCGACAATAAACAAGTTACGTCACAGGTCGTTCACCTTTTACATTCTCGCAACATTATTTGCTAACTGTAGCTGTTGCCGAGCGACTGCTCGATTAGTGAATGATTTAAAATGATAAGGCAATCACATAATGTTACAAGCTGTACATCATCACAAAAAATTCAGACAACCACAACCAGGTAAATCACTGTGAAAAATATCGTGAAATACTGAGTAAAGTTGTTCAGAAGTAAAAAATTTTCTATCTATGCTCCAATATTAATAGATCTAGTAACAAAATAAAAATGGTACTGGAAGTCATAAGGAGTGAGACTGATGCAAATTGCCCCAGCAGGTCACAAAAAATTGTTCTCAGTAATGAAGGTAGACAAGTACAAAATCGAGAGACTGTGGAAAAATTTTTAATGAGCACGTTTTAAGTGTTGCTGAGAAAATATGACAAGAGGCTCCTTAGAAGAGGCCTTAAAAATATGGAAAGGACATTTCCCAAATTCCATTAGAGCAGATAGGTAAACCTCCTATAATAGTACAGGAAGAAAGAAAAACCATTATTTTCTTAAAAAGCAAAAATTCAACGTGTCCAGCAAACTGCTAAAAGCCTGCTGCAATTAGTTCAGTGTAGTCCTAGCTCATATGTTCAGTACCTCCCTGAAACAAGTATCTTCTCTGACAGGATGAAGTATGCTACTGTAAAGCCCCTCTAGAAAAATGTTGATGCCTGAGATGTTACAAACTATAGTCCTCTCTCTTTTGATTACATTTTTTTAAAGTCCTCAAAAATTAATATATGACAGGATATGTCACTTAGAAAACTTTGCAATAATTGGTAAAAACCAATTTGGCTTTAGAGAGGGTTCTCGATATACTTTCATTTACCAATAACGTTTTGAAATGCCTTGACAAGAATACATTTCCTTCAACTGTGTCAGTCATATAATACTTATAGAGAAAGGACAAGTGGGCAAATGGCTCAAATCCTGTCTACAGGGCAGACAACAGGAAATAGTGTTAGATGGTAACAGTACACAGGTAGGCCTTTGTCCTCAAACAAGGCAAGCAACTAGACAATGTCTGCAGATGACACAAGTACTGTGATAGACAACATGAAACGCCCTGACTTTTTCCATTCCTGTAACAAAAAAAAAAAAAAAAAAAAAAAAAAAAAAAAAAAAAAAAAAAAAAAAAAAAAGCCCACAGGACATAAATATTGCACCTGAGAGCCAGCAGATACAGAGAGTAGACTCTTTGAAATTCTTGGACACACATATAGACATCAGTCTTAACTGCGAACACCACATCCACCAAACCCTGAGAAGGCTTGGTTTAGCAACATTTGCCATCAGGATAATTGCCAAAATTTGGGACATTAGTGTCTCAAAATCTGCTTACTTTAGCTACTTCCATTCACTTATGTGTTATGGAATAATCTCCTGGGGCAATTCACCACTGCTGAAAAAAGTCCTTACAAGTCAGAAAAAAGGTTGTCCAAATTTTGTGCAGAGTGACTCCAAGAACCTCATCCCACAACCTTTTTAAGCAACTAGGAATAGTACCAACTACTTCACAATATCTCTTTTCAATCATGACATTCATGCTTCACAATTCTTTTCAGTATGAAACGAATGAAAAATACCATCATCGGAACACAAGAAGGAAACCTGAAAAATTTGTCTCTGGTGCAAAAAGGTGTAAAATACACAAGCACAAAAATCTTCAATCCACTTCCAAGTAATATTAAGTGTCTATGAGGTAATGATGTACTATTTAAAAGTAAGCTAAAGGAGTTCTTGAGAAGAATTTTATAGCATAGATAGCTGAGATTATTTACCATGTATTATTGTGTATTCCTGATTCAATATATCTTCCTGCTTTAATTAGATTAATTGGTGATCTGTAAGTCAAGAAGATGATTGCATTAACTCTCTAAAAATTGTTTAGATAAGATCTGAAAATTGTATCTTAGCCTCTGTTTGTGATTGTAATTAGAACTTACCAATTGCATTACTTTATTATTATTTTCAATTTGTATTCTTAATCTTTGTTTATTGTCCTGAAGGAAAAAAAATGTAATAATGAATTAAATGTTTTGAGTCGTTCCACATCCATACATTACCAATGGAATACATATAGCAATAAAATAAAATAAAAATTTAACCTTCCTCTTCTTGAATATAAAATGCATTTTGTTCTGTAACCATTCCTTGCCAAGTGAGCTCCCTCAGATTTTGTCCCAAATTTTCCCCATCGGTTGTGGTAAAGTTGGGACAAGTCATTTTGCAGGCTAAAACCAATGAAGAAAAAGAACTGTCCAAATTTTAGACTACCAACTCTTTATTTGTACCAGTATCAGATCCACCACAATGACATTAAAATAACAGTAACGTAGAAATTCAGAAAAAATTAATAGATCAAACACATTTAAGAACTTGAGAAATTAATGAGTGACTGTGAACAGATACAAAATCACCAAAAAGTAAAAAAAAAGCATCTGGTAAAATTCATTCTAGCATATGCAGTCCCAACTCCTTAACATAAAAAAATACCTTGACGACCAACTTGCTCCAGCAGGCTGATGATTTGGACAACATTTTCTACAACATATTCTGGAAGATCCTCCTACTCGGGTGACTTCCACTCATTTCCACATTTTTCTGAGGTGGGGACCGAATAATCCTTCATTGTTCTGGATGCAGTTTACTTTACATGTGACAAGTATAATACAACCCCTCACACACAGTCTCTGTTTGGTTCCCATAGGGAAGCGAGTTGGTGAAGACTCGTCAATGTCCTCGGATCCATCTTCTTCATCCTCAGCATCCTTGGCTATCTGTGTCCTCCTTGTTTACAGTCATCTTTACTAGATGAGGAGCTCTGTGTGCAGTTATAGTTCTTTCACTTGAAGTGGACGGCTCATTCATACTGGCAGCAAGAATGTCTTCTGCAGAAATGCTCCCTTTTACGGCTCACTGTTTGACACTTCTGAGCTGCTTCATTTCTCTTCTGTTTGAGTTGATCCATCAGGGTATCACCAATGATTGCAGTGAGGTTTGTTTCCTGAACCATTGTGAATGGCAGAAGTCTTTCCAGCACAATTTGGTGATTCAAGGGGTAGATGCAAGTTTTCCAGAAGCTTGCTTTCAGGTTATCTCCTCTTGAGATCATACATTCCCACAGCTTCACAGCTTCCTGAGCAAGGAGGGGAATTGGTTTTTGGGCAGATTTCATCCCAATAAATGTTCATTTGTATGCCAATGCATTTAATCTGTTTTCCCAACCTTCCATAACGGACGTGACCACCACATAGCAGTCAGCTTATATGATAGTTGCTAGCACTCTGAGGAGAAAACCAATTCCCACATGTCTAAAAGAGGAGTGGACCTAGAGCCAAACCTTACAGGAGACCATACTTAATGTTTCCCACTCTGAGGGACTCTTATTCTAGTCATATCATTTGCCAATGTGAACCTGTGTTTTCTGTTATTACTCCATCCACACAAGGAGAATGCCTTTAATACCAGACCATAGTAGAATTTATTGATCTATTCAAGCAAAGAAATTGACAAGAACGTCAGTAATGCCAAAAATGCAGTTTTTTTTGTTGAATCCTATGAAAAAGTTGTTCGTGACATCATACATATATTGTATGCTCAGAAACATTTACGGAAGCCAAACTGAGCTATTACTTTAAGGATATCTTCAGAAAAATGTCTAAATATTCTGTTGTAAGCTATGTGGGGACTTCAAAAAGTTAAACATTGTGTTGCCACAGATACATTAAACTAATTTTCAGCATTTGTCAACAAGCCTTTCTGAGCAACAGCCAGATCTTTCCACCAGCTGTTCAATTCCTTGATGACAGAAATTTGCTCTTTGCTCACAGAGCTATTTGAGAACTGATTCGTGAATTTCCTCATCACTGTAAAATCATTCCCACCCCCCCCCTCCCCCACCAGATCATCTTCCTTGATTGGCTAACTACTGTTGTCTGTGGTAGACATCAATGGCCTCCTTCCCAATCAGCATCTGCCACATCTGTGCACCTTTGGTCAAATCGTTGTCACCATTTCACAATTGCTGGAAGTGGCACTGCATTTGGTCCACATAGCAGACAATTTCCCTGTGAATCTGCACATAATTTAGACACTTCGCTTACAAAAGTCATACTGTCACAAGTACTTCAACTTTGTAGGATGTTTTCTGGTCCTGTGAGATTTTGGAAGTACACGATTGCACCTATAATCTGTATGGCAGCAGGCCGTGTCTACAGGGAACCTGGAAATTGCTCTATATTCTGACAATGTGCCCCTCTCGTTGCACTATAGTCTTAGTGTGGGACAACATGTATAGCTTACTTTCAGAAGTCTCTACAACTGTTGAAAACATGTGGAGTGATATGGATTTATAATTAGCTCTCTCACACATCTACAATTTCATAAATGGTGTTACTGCTATATACTGAGTAGCCACTGATTTGAACTTAACATCATCTATTGTCAGGGAGTTCAATGTAATTTAGCTTAGTGATTTAGATTCAATCCTAATAATGTTCCAAACTGTCTTTATCTGGTTCCTGAAATTTTGATTCATTTTTGTATAGTATCTGCATTTATATCTAAATTAAGAATGTACCTAATGGATAATTCATTGTACTCTCTTGATGAGTATAAGAAGATCAACCAGCGATTGTTTTTTTAAACTAGTATTACCATTTGCATTTATGTTTCGAGACTTTCAATTTCTAATGTGTTAGCCATTATTTGTCTTTCCTTGTATATGATGGCCTTTTCATAAATATACTTTTGCTTTTGTACCCTAAGCTATTCTGAGTAATGCACATTATTTTACTGTACACAGTTTATTGTGTCTAAACCTGATTCATTCCACATCCTTGTGAGCCCACCACAGTATGGATCTATGGAATTTCAAATAAATAAATAAATAAACAAATAAAATAAGCAAGTACATTGTTTACTCTTTTTTGATGATGTAGTGGAAAGCATTGGAATATTGATTATAAAGCCCCTTTTAGTCTTGATTAGAGTTAATAATCTGCTTGAAATAAAACTCTCTCTTCCTAACACAAGATACTTCGATCAAGGTGTTAGCTATCCTTTCTCTCAGCTTCCACTAATTTTTCCTGTGGCTTGTAAAGTAAAACTGAATTCATTGTTTTTTTAAGAAAAGCATTAGGAAAGAAAACACTACTGTGTGTCCTTGTCAAACTTCATCCCATTGTTCATCCATTAATTATGCTATCTCTGAATGGTGTAGCTGCATCACAATTTATGATTATGTAAAACTTTACTTTCCCATTCTTTGTTAAGTGAGATTTACGGGGAGGCTTTTTCGCTGTTATTCGAGCATCATGACCAGGCAAACTGTTAATTCTGAGGCTTACATCTATGTCATGAAAGACTACAGATTGCCAAATGCCAAAAGGAATCCCAGATAGATTTTACAAAGAGTACTCTATGGCTTTGGCTCCTTTCTTAGCTTACATTCATTGCGAATTGCTTGCCCACCGCTTCCTAGCAACTGGAAAAAAGCGCAGGTGACTCCTGTATACAAGAAGGATAAAAGAATGGACCTTCAAAATTACAGTCTAGTATCCTTAACATTGGTTTGCAGCTTAATTCTAAAACATGTTCGGAGTTTGAATAATTCTTAGCTTAGGTCCACGAATCAGTGCAGTTTTAGAAAGCATCACCTGTGTGAAACTAAGCCTGTCCTGTCCTGTCCGAACGAATTCAAAAGTAATAGCAGTGTACATGGCTACAACACTAGGAGAAAGGAGGATCTTCACTACTCAAGGTTAAATCTAACTTTGGCTCAGAAGGGGGTAAATTATGCTGCCACAAAAGTCTTTGGTCACTTACCTAATAGCATCAAAAGTCTGACAGATAGCCATAAAGCATTTAAAAGGAAATTAAAAGAATTTCTTAATGGCAACTCCTCCTACTCATTAGATGAATTTTTGGATATAGTAAGTGGTAATCTCCCAAAACCCACAAAAAAATTGAGTGTCATGTAATATTTTGTCTAATGTAATTCTTGTATAGACACCTTTTATTAACCTGACACGTTCCACTTCATTACGAAGTGTCGTATTCATGATCTATGGAACAAGTACTAATCTAATCTAATCTAATATACTGTGAACTATGGTTGAAGGGCAACAGACAGATTTCATATTTGACATATTACCCCATTCGGACTGTTAAGGAAGATATGAACATACGGAATAGGTTCGCAGGTACGTGAGTGGCTCAAAGACGTTTTAAGTGTTAGAACCCAGTTTGTTGTCCATGACAGCGAGTGTTCATCAGAGAGAAGGGTATTGCCGGGATTGCCCCATGGAAGTGTCATAGCACACCTGTTATTTTCTATGTACACAAATGATACAGCGGACAGGATGGGCAGCAATCCGCGGTTGTTTGCTGATGATGCAGTGGCATACGGAAAACTGTCAAAGGATGTAGGATGATACTAGATGACTTGACAAAATTGCTTGTTAGTGTGGTGATTGGCAACTAGCTCTAAATATAGAAAATTGAAGTTAGCGCAGATGAATGAATAAAGACAGTAGTATTCCCTCGCTCTATCTGCGAGTGGAACAGGAAAGGAAACAGCTAGTAGTGGTACAGGGCACTCTCCACCATGCACCATGTGGTGGCTTGTGAAGTACGTATATAGATGTAGAAAATAAAAAAGTTTTATTTGGAACATATAGCTACACCTTCCAGTTGCTTCTCTGGACGCTCATTGCCCAGACTTAGACATTTGGAGCCAACTTTCCAATACCCTCATCAAAAAAGGCAGCCGTGGCGCTTTCGCCAATTCGCTATATTGATACGCAACTCATTTTCTGTATCAAAATGGTGGTTCATGTGAACAAAGAGACGAAAATCAGAGGGAGCCAAGTCCAGGGTCTATGGTGGGTGAATGAACACTTCCCATCGAAAACGCTGCACGAGCATCTTCATTGCACCTGCAGTGTGCGGCCAAGCATTGTCATGAAGAAGGAAACTCATAACAGTTACGATAAGTGTGCTGCATGAAATCAATGGTACCCCTCAGCAAGCACTTCACACTTGCTGGGAGACGTCTAGGCATTTTTATGTGCTCACTCTGCATTCGGAACTGAAAACTGCAATGTCAAGTGATCGACTAGTGTACAACAGACACTGCAGAACAAATCTGTGCAAAGCTTCCTCAGATTTTCACTGTGGGTTAAATTTTGCTACCAACTAGAGGTTGAGAACTAAAATAGCTTATTTATTTTGCTGTAGGCAACACTGATCATACAGACAGCAATAGCTGTAACTGTCCAGCTGTTCAGAGTTAACTTAAAATTTTTAGTTGGAGGAAAATAACGGTTTCCCCAGATGTGACAGCACGAAGAGATGTGTCACAGTGGTGCGCCTAAAGACAGTGAACACAAGAGTGGAACCACGTCTTTTCAGATGAGATCCAGTTCTGCCTACAGCACCACGAAGGGAGTATCCGAGAGTTGAGACTCTGAAGTGTGATCACATTGCCTGACTGATTTCATCCTCGTCATTTGGACCCAGCATCTAGCGTGATGGTATGCGGTGCCATTGGATACACAATACGATCCCCTCCAGTTTGCTTAGCTGGTAATTCACACAACGAATATTATATTGCTGACATGGTAAGACTGGTCAGTGGTCTTCGTGATGCTACGTTCAAACAAGCTGGCAAAAAATGGTTCAAATGGCTCTGAGCACTATGGGACTCAACTGCTGAGGTCATTAGTCCCCTAGCACTTAGAACTACTTAAACCTAACTAACCTAAGGACATCACAAACATCCATGCCCGAGGCAGGATTCGAACCTGCGACCGTAGCGGTCTTGCGGTTCCAGACTGCAGCGCCTTTAACCGCACGGCCACAAACAAGCTGGCACAAGAATGACTGTTGTCCATGCTGTACTGATATATCGCGATACATAGACGGTTCCATTGTTATCCTGGCCCGAATATTCTCCAAATCTCTCACCCACTGAGAACATCTGGGCATGGGTTGCAGAGAGACTGGAATGTCACCACTCGTCAGCCATAATGACTGATGAACTCTGGCGTAAAGTTGAAGAGGCGCAGAATGAGGGTTATGTAAAGTTCTAATTATTGCTATTCGTGAAACTTTGTCAGTGTTATACATTTTTGGACAAAAAGGAAGACACACCACGAAGGAATATGAGGGAAATCGGTAGCTGTGATGTACGCGCACAAAAAAACAAATTATTAGAATTTCAGAAAAATTTGATCATTTATTGAAGAGAAAGAGCTTCACAAATTGAGCAAGTCAGTAACGTGTTGGTCCACCGCTGGTCATTATGTAAGTAGTCATTCGGCATGGTATTAACTGATAAAGTTATTGCATGTCCTCCTGAGGGATATCGTGCCAGATTCTGTACAATTGGAGCGTTAGATCGTCAAAATCCCGAGATGGTCGGAGGACCCGCCTATTATGATCCAAACGTTCTCAATTGGGATCCGATTTGGCCATCTTTCTGGCCATGGTAGGTTTTGGTAAGCGCAAAGGCAAGCAGAAGAAACTCTCGCTGAATGCGCGCGAGAATTATCTTGCTGAAATGTAAGCTCAGGGTGGCTTGCCATGAAGGGCAACAAAACGGTGCATAGAATATCGTCGACGTACCTCTGTGAAGTTAGGTTGCCTTTGATGACAAACAAAGGAATGCTGCTATAAAAAAAAGAAATGGCATCCCACATCATCACTCATGGCTGTCATGCCGTATTGTGGGCAAGAGTAAAACTGGTATTCCACTGCTGTCTGGGAAGTCTGCAGACATGTTTTCGCTGGTCGTCAGGGCTCAATTCGAAGTGGGACTCATCAATGAAGACAGTCCTACTCCAGAATGAGATTTTCACTCGGCAGTCAATGAGATTCCTTGCCGAAGGCGTGCCTGGAGACCCCCAGAAGCGGTGGGATACCAAACTGACCGTCGTCCGCCACATGGCCCAACAACCAGGATTAATGGTTTTGGGTGGCATTTCATCTCGGAGCAGGACCCCTTTGGTTGGCATCCTTGACATCCTTGTAGCACAGCGGTATGTCGACGATATTCTACGCTCTGTTTTGTTGCCCTTCGTCGCAATCCATCTTAGGCTTACATTTCAGTAAGATAATGCCCGGCCACACATGGCGAGAGTGCCAAACCCTACCTTGACCAGCTCGGTCGCCCGATCTCTCCTCAGTTGAAAACATTTGGAGTATTATGGAGCAGCGCCCTCCAATCAGCTTGAGATTTTGACGATCTAAAGAGCCAGTTGGACTGAATTTGGCACAATATCCCTCAGGAAGACATCCAAGAATTTTATCAGTCAGTGTCAGTCCGAATATTTGCACAGGGCTCAGACGGGGACAAACGCGTTACTGACTCGCTCAATTTGTGAAGATCTTTCTCTTGAATAAATCACCCATACTTCCTGGAATTGTAGTCATTTGTTTGTCTGTACATGTACATCACGTTTATCGATTTCCTTCCACATTCGGATAATTCGGATAATTTGGTCCCTCAGTGCATGATGTTGAAAATTTCTGTTAATTTTGACAAGGTGTGCCGGAAGTGACTGAGGTGTAAAATGGAGAAAACTGAGTTTCATAGTGTGATGAAGCTCCTGTACTTGAAGGGTAACAGTGCCCGGCACATCCATGATGTCGGCTGAAGAAAATGGCTGCCCATCTTATGACACTTTTGTAAGGAGAAAAGGAATTTCCAAACTCGTCACATGTTCCTGACAGACGGCCAAGTGTGAAAGTTGGTTGCGAAGATCATGCTGCCAATTTTTTGGGATTGTCATGGGGTCATCATCACAGATTAGCTTGACATCGGTCAAACCATCACTGAAATACACTGCAGCAATCTTTTGGACAAGTTACGAGAAGCTATTATTAATTAACGCCGCGGTATGCTCTCTGGAGGCGTTTGTCTTCTGGGTGACAATGCACTGGCTCATTCATCTCACGTTGCAGCTGACAAAACGAGGGCTTTGAAGTATTACAGCATCCACCTTATTCTCCCGACCTCTCACCAAGTAACTTTTCTTCTTCCCAGAAATGAACAATCCGTTGCGTGGTCGACGATTTGACAACACAGACGACTAGATTAATGAAGTGTAAGAGTGGTTTAAAGTAAAATCTGCGGAATTCTACAATCAAGACATACAGAAGGTCATGAAACACTGCGAAAACGTGATTAATCAGCACAAACTGCTCATGACATTATTTTAAGTGTGATAATTAAACCTTTACGATACTCCCTCGTATCTGGCACCCATGTTCAAGCCAACCTAGCGTCCAGCTGGGTTAGGACCGTTGTTACTATTAGAAGTGACTCCTCCAAATAACATCAAAATTTAATAATGCATCCTTCCTACAGTACTGTATACGCACAATAAGTAAAATTTCGTTGTTTGCTTTCCTTCCTGGTGTTCCAGTTTTATTGTCCATCTGTGTACAAAGAAGTCCGCCTCTGTAGCTGAGTGCTTAGCGCGTCTGACTTTCATGTAGAAGTCCCGGGGTCAATTACCGGCACTGCCAGTGATTTGGTGGGAGTGCTGGAACATGGTGCAGTCAGCCTCGTGATGCCAACTGAGGAGCTACCTGATTGAGAAGTCGCGGCTCCAACGTCTGCAAAGCATGGAGAGCGGTGTGGTGAGGCCACGGTCTTCCATACTGCAATCAAATGTTGCTGTTGGCCGAGGATGACACGATGGTCAGTCGGTCCCTGTTGGCTCGAGTGAGGCCAGAACGGCGGGGCTATCTACAGTATAAAGAAATATGTTGTTGTTGTTGTTGTAGAGGGGTTTTGTGGGCGCACGACAGCAAGGTCTTCAGCGCCCGTTCAGTATCATAGTGAGACGGGTGTCAAGGAAAAAAAAAAGCTCAGAATATTTACATAAAACGGAACATAAAACACGGGAAACAATCATCGGAAAAGATGTGCTCACCCACACCGAAGCGTGGGATGAAGCAGGGCGTCAGCAGTAAAACATGGACAACGCAGGAAGAAAACGAGAGAGGGGGCTAAAACAATGTAGCAGATGGAAGTGGCCGGCTGACCGCAAGGAAAAAAAGGGAGGTGTCAGCCACTCTGCAATACACTAAAACCTCCAGCCTAAAAGTTTAGGCCAGAGTCCAGACACATCACAAAACTTAAAAACCCTAGACACACACGTCTCATCATTAGCTAAAACACAGGGCAGATCACCATCAACTTGTGCTTCTGCCCTTGCAACAAACGAACAGTAGCTAGTGTTGTACAAGTGGAAAGGTGTTTCTCTAAAAAGAATGGAATGACATGTCAAAAATTTAAATCTTGAGGTTATAAAACAATTTATGAAATTCAGTGTTTTGAGTACAGCTCTGTTGTTGTTGTGGTCTTCAGTCCTGAGTCTGGTTTGATGCAGCTCTCCATGCTACGCTATCCTGTGCAAGCTCCTTCATCTCCCAGTACCTACTGCAACCTACATCCTTCTGAATCTGCTTAGTGTATTCATCTCTTGGTCTCCCTCTACGATTTTTACCCTCCACGCTGCCCTCCAAGGATAAATTTGTGATCCCTTGATGCCTCAGAACATGTCCTACCTTCCGGTCCCCTCTTCTTGTCAAGTTGTGCCACAAACTCCTCTTCTCCCCAATTCTATTCAGTACCTCCTCATTAGTAATGTGATCTATGCATCTAATCTTCAGCATTCTTCTATGGCACCACATTTCGAAAGCTTCTGTTCTCTTCTTGTCCAAACTATTTGTCGTCCATGTTTCACTTCCATACATGGCTACACTCCATACAAATACTTTCAGAAACGACTTCCTGACACTTAAATCTATACTTGATGTTAACAAATTTCACTTCTTCAGAAACGCTTTCCTTGCCATTGCCAGTCTACATTTTATATCTTCTCTACTTCGACCATCATCAGTTATTTTGCTCCCTAAGTAGCAAAATTCCTTTACTGCTTTAAGTGTCTCATTTCCCAATCTAATTCCCTCAGCATCACCCGACTAATTAGACTACATTCCACTATCCTCGTTTTGCTTTTGTTGATGTTCATCTTATATCCTCCTTTCAAGACACTATCTATTACGTTCAACTACTCTTCCAAGTCCTTTCCTGTCTCTGACAGAATTACAATGTCATCGGCGAACCTCAAATTTTTTATTTCTTCGCCATGGATTTTAATTCCTACTCCGAATATTTCTTTTGTTTCTTTTACTGCTTGCTCAATATACAGATTAAACAACATCGGGGAGAGGCTACAACCCTGTCTCACTCCCTTCCCAACCACTGCTTCCCTTTCATGTCCCTCGACTCTTATAACTGCCATCTGGTTTCTGTACAAATTGTAAATAGCCTTTCGCTCCCTGTATTTTACACCTGCCACCTTCAGAATTTGAAAGAGAGTATTCCAGTCAACATTGTCAAAAGCTTTCTTTAAGTCAACAAATGCTAGAAACGTAGGTTTGCCTTTTCTTAATCTAGCTTCTAAAATAAGTCGTAGGGTCAGTATTGCCTCACGTGTTCCCATATTTCTACGGAATCCAAACTGATCTTCCCCGAGGTTGCCTTCTACCAGTTTTTCCATTCGTCTGTAAAGAATTCGCGTTAGTATTTTGCAGCCGTAACTTATTAAACTGATAGTTCGGTAATTTTCACATCTGTCAACGCCTGCTTTCTTTGGGATTGGAATTATTATATTCTTCTTGAAGTCTGAGGGTATTTCGCCTGTCTCATTCAGTTTGCTCATCAGATGGTAGAGTTTTGTCAGGACTGGCTCTCCTAAGGCTGTCGGTAGTTCTAATGGAATGTTGTTTACTCCCAGGGCCTTGTTTCGACTTAGGTCTTCCAATGCTCTATCAAACTCTTCATGCAGTATGATATCTCCCATTTCATCTTCATCTACATCCTCTCCCATATCTATAACATTGCCTCAAGTACATCGCCCTTGTATAGACCCTCTATATACTCCTTCCACCTTTCTGTTTTCCCTTTTTTGCTTAGAACTGGGTTTCCATCTGAGCTCTTGATATTCATACAAGTGGTTCTCTTTTCTCCAAAGGTTTCTTTAATTTTCCTGTAGGCAGTATCTATCTTGCACCTAGTGAAATAAGCCTCTACATCCTTACATTTGTCCTCTAGCCATGCCTGCTTAGCCATTTTGCACTTCCCGTCGATCTAATTTTTGAGACGTTTGTATTCCTTTTTGCCTGCTTCATTTACTGCATTTTTATATTTTCTCCTTTCGTTAATTAAATTCACTATTTCTTCTGTCACCCAAGGATTTCTACTAGCCCTCGTCTTTTTACCTATTTGATCCTCTGCTGCCTTCACTACTTCATCCCTCGAAGCTACCTATTCTTCTTCTACTGTATTTCTTTCCCCCATTCTTGTCAATTGTCCCCTTATGCTCTCCCTGAAACTCTGTACAATCACTGGTTTAGTCAGCTCTGTATGGGGTGAGAAATATGGCCGATGAAGAAGTCAGAAACGGAGCAACTGAACACTTTGAAAGCCATGATTCAGGAAAATATTTAAGATCAGATGGTCAGGGTGAATTAGGAAGGTAGATGTTCTCCAATGAGGCAACGAAAAAAAGCTTTGTAAAGAACGCAATGAATCTAACAGCTAGAATGGTTAGGCAAACGTAGCACCACGAGTAAGCAGTTGCTGAGAAATGTAGGTGAAGGGATGGCGGAAGGAAAGAAAAGCTAGTGCAAGTGTAGATATGCGTATGTAAACCGAATCGTCTATAATGTGGGACGTTTTGTTCGTGATTCAGTAGTGGACATATTGTTGTATATGTCTGCAAACATTGTAACTACTCTATCATATTTTGTTCATTGAACAATATTACTAATCTAAAAAGACGGTGTGCTGTCCCAAGGGCAACAAAAAATTGATTTTCAGTATTCCATACCATCGCTGAGCGAATTTAAAAATTTAAAATACTGTCATAATTTATCATAATTTACTCATTACAAGCTGCAATCTCATGTTAAAGATTTAAAACAATAAGTCAAATACCGTATTACATTTAACCATATATATGTCCTGAGGCATCATAATTGAGGCGCGCAAATTTCACAGGCTATATTCGTCCAGTATTTGAAAGTAAGAGCACTTACCGACTTCCAACACACTTTGCATATATTTTCAAACATTTTCGAATCTTTTTCTCGCTG
This sequence comes from Schistocerca serialis cubense, assembly GCF_023864345.2. Taxonomy (NCBI): domain Eukaryota; kingdom Metazoa; phylum Arthropoda; class Insecta; order Orthoptera; family Acrididae; genus Schistocerca; species Schistocerca serialis. Next base: position 788,299 of record NW_026048515.1, on the reverse strand, counting down.
ACACACTCCAGAACGTAATTAGAAGAAAATAGTTTATTGCTTACTACATTTTCGTTATTCATGCAGTGAAACTTCAGCTCCAGGCATGATGTTTCAATTTGTCACTTCTTTACCACCGATACTCTTCGCAACACATTTTGCAGACAATATGCTCAAATACCACTGACTGCACCTGGAGAAATATTTCATTTTATAACACATAATTCAGGAGATACGATATAAACATTGAGAAGCATGACAAACTAGTTTTTTAATGATATTTGAGTCTTAAAAGAATCGTCATTGGTAGAGTTACTGTTTAGCCTCAAACGGCACAGTTTATTCCTCCTGAAACCTACTCGGCCCCTTGCAAACTTCTGACCAGCCTTAGAGACCTGCAAGACTGGTGCTGCGTCATTGACGCTCCTTGCAGTTTACTGTTCTTGGATTATTATACAATTTGATACAATTGAAATCTCATCCACTTCTCCCTCTGAAATTAGGAAAATAATAAACTTGCTTAAAAGCAAAAACTCACATGGAATTGATGGCATTTCCAGCAAAATACTAAAAGCTTGTTCTCAACAGATAATTAAGATTCTCAGCCACCTGTGTAATAGCTCTCTGGAACAGGGCATTTTCTCTGATAGACTGAAATATGCTATTGTTATACCTTTGCATAAAAAGGGGGATAGATCTGATGTCAACAGTTACCGTCCAATCTCCCTTCTAACAGCTTTATCCAAAATTTTTGAGAAAGTAATGTATTCAAAAGTAGCTTCACATATCTGTAAAAATGAAGTACTAACAAAATGTCAGTTTGGTTTCCAGAAAGGTTTTTCAACAGAAAATGCCATATATGCTTTCACCAATCAAATTTTGAATGATCTGAATAACCGAAAACCACCCGTTGGGATTTTTTTGTGATCTCTCAAAGGCTTTTGATTTTGTAAATCATGAAATTCTGCTAGACAAGCTCAAGTATTGTGGCATGAGTGGGACAGTGCACAAATGATTTAATTCGTACCTAACTGGAAGAATGCAGAAAGTTGAAATAAGCAGTTCTCATAATATGCAAAGATCAGCACATTCCTCAAATGGGGAATTATCAAGGATGGGGTTCCACAAGGGTCAGTCTTGGGTCCTTTGTTGTTCTTAATATATATTAATGACTTGCCATTCTATATTCATGAAGAGACAAAGTTAGTTCTCTTTGCTGATGATACAAGTATAGTAATCACACCTGACAAACAAGAATTAACTGATGAAATTATCAATACTATCTTTCAGAAAATTACTAAGTGGTTCCTTGTAAATGGACTCTCACTGAATGTTGATAAGACACAGTGCATACAGTTCCGTACAGTGAATGGTATGACGCCATTAATAAATATAGACCTTAATCAGAAGCATATAGCTAAGGTACAATATTCCAAATTTTTAGGTGTGTCCATTGATGAGAGATTAAATTGGAAGAAACACATTGATGATCTGCTGAAACGTTTGAGTTAAGCTACTTATGCAATAAGGATCATTGCAAATTTTGGTGATAAACATCTTAGTAAATTAGCTTACTACGCCTATTTTCACTCATTGCTTTCATATGGCATCATATTTTGGGGTAATTCATCACTGAGGGATAAAGTATTTATTGCACAAAAGCGTGTAATCAGAATAATAGCTGGAGTCCTCCCAAGATCATCCTGCAGACATTTATTTAAGGATCTAGGGATATTCACAGTAGCTTCTCAGTATATATACTCTCTTATGAAATTTGTTATTAACAACCAAACCCAATTCAAAAGTAATAGCAGTGTGGATAACTACAATACTAGGAGAAAGGATGATCTTCACTATTTAAGATTAAATCTAACTTTGGCACAGAAAGGGGTGAATTATACTGCCACTAAAGTCTTTGGTCACTTACCAAATAGTATCAAAAGTCTGACAGATAACCAACAAGTATTTAAGAAGAAATTAAAAGAATTTCTGAATGACAACTCCTTCTACTCCATAGAGGAATTTTTAGATATAAATTAAGAAAAAGAAACAAACAAAAAAATAATAAAAAAAAGAAATAAAAAATAAAAAAGTTGTTATATTAACTTAAGTATGTTGTTAAATTAACTTAATTATGTCATGTATTGGAAAATTTGACTCGTTCCACATCATTACGAAATATCGTATTCATGATCCACGGAACTAGTATTAATCTAATCTAATCAAATCTAATCTTAACAGGCACCTACAGAGTACTGTAGCGTCCCACAATACTTAAGAATAGCCAACCAAGTGATAGTTAAAGAGGGGAGAAGTGTCGTAGCAGCTCATGTGCTATGTGAATATTCACCCACTCTTATAAACACACAGTGCTTTGGTTTTCAAGTACGATACTGTAGCGGAGACTAACGCAGTCATTTGTGTGCTGTCAGGTGCCGGCACCAAGGTTACCGACAAGAGTTCACGTCAGTGTCGCAAAGAAAAAAGAGAATTCAACTTATTAAGTTGCTGTCACGTGTATTTAGTTAGATTCATTAGAAAACAGAGGCTTCGCAAATGGTCCCTCGCTAGGCGCACAGTCCGGAACCGCGGGACTGCTACGGTCGCAGGTTCGAATCCTGCCTCGGGCATGGATGTATGTGATGTCCTTAGGTTAGTTAGGTTTAAGTAGTTCTAAGTTCTAGGGGACTGATGACCACAGAAGTTAAGTCCCATAGTGCTCAGAGCCATTTTGAAATGGTCCCTCGGCTGGTGTGTGTAGTCCTACACACAAAATCCAGGGTAATTGGTAACAACCACATGACAATCATGCAGTTGTGGAAAGCACGACAGTTACAGAAAATTGCACTAGCCCCAGATCGAAGCCGCCCGACGGATTAACGGCCAGGGCCTTGTGTGCCAGCCAGCCTGAATGTGGTTTTTAGGCGGTTTCCCAAATTCGACTAGGTGAGTACCGGGCTGGTACCCACGTCCCACCTCAGTTGCACAATTCGCAAACATTTAGAGAACATCCTGGCACTTTAACATTGTGTAGACGTAGACAGTTGGGTTCACAAATTCCGTCCAGGTGGCAAAGGGACGCTGACAGAAAGGGCATACGACTACCCACAACCAACAACTTCACCAAATCCAATTTAATATGACGATGTCGTTAAGATAAGGGATAAGGCCAGGAAGAAGAAGAAGAAGAAGAAGAAGGTCATTATAGAAAACGAATGCGCAATCTACTTCTCAGTGCTAGTAGTGAAGTCTGTAGCTGCAATATGCCCCATCTGTTTGCTGTGTCGCCACATCTAACAGGTGGAAGGCTTAGGATGGCAGACAGATGAGACATAACACTGGAGATTCCTTTCACCGCCCTCAGAGTCGCTGTCTTTTCTGTCTGTGTGATGGAGCTTGTCTATCCTTCCTGCCCCTTTTTCACGCTCATATTCTTTTCTCTTTTGAATCTTTGAATACTTAATAGCGTATTCGAAGCTCTTTACTCGTGGAGGTGATATCTTGCGGTTCAAGTGGCGTAACATATTCCACGACTGTTGTTGTTTTTGTGGTCTTCAGTCTGAAGTTTGCTGTAGCTCTTCATGCTACTCTTCCCTTTGCAAGTCTCTTCATCTCGGAACAACGACTGGAACTTATAACCTTCTGAATCTGCGTAATTTTTGAATCTCTTAGTCTCCCTCTACTTCCCTACCTCCCTCACGCACTTCCCTCAACCGATTCCTTCTTTAAGTCAAGTTTTCCACAGATTTCCTGTCTCACCAGTTCTATTCAGTACCTCCTCATTAGTTACGCCACCTACCCATTTAATCTTCAGTCTTCTTCTGTAGCACCACATTTCAAAAGCCTCTATTCTCTTCTTGTCTAAATTGTTTATCATCCATGTTTCACTTCCATACTTCGGACAAATACCTTCAGAAAAGACTTCCTGCCACTTGAAACTACACTTGCTGTTAGCAAATTTTTCTTCTTCAGAAACACTCTTCTTGCCATTGTCAGTCTACATTTCATATTCTTTCTACTTCAACCATCATCAGTTAGTTTTCTGCTCAAATAGCAAAAATCATCTACTACTTTTAGTGTCTCGTTACGTAATCTAATTCCCCCAGCTACACCTGGCTTAATTCAACTACATTCCATTACCATTGTTTTGCTTTTGTTGCTCTTCATCTTGCATCCTCATATCAAGATAATGTCCGCTTCATGCGACTACTCTTCTAAGTCCTCTGCTGTCTCTGACAGAATTACAATGTCATCGACAAATCTCAAAGTTTTTCATTCCTCTCCATGAACTTCAGTTCCTTTTTCCAGATTTATCCTTGATATCCGTCACCGCTGGTCAAGCACAGTTTGAATAACGACCTTGGCAGGTCAGAAGCATGTCTTACGCCCTTCTCAACCACTGCTCCCCTTTCATTCGTGTAACTGCCGTCTGGTTTCTGGACAAGTTGTAAATAATTTCTCGTTTCCTGCGTTTTACCCATGCTATCTTAAAAATTCATAAGAGTGTATTCCAGTCAATACTGTCAAAAGATTTCTCTACGTCTACAAATGATATAAATGTAGTTTTGTCTTTCGTTAACCTATCTTCTAAGATAAATCGTAGGGCCAATATTGTTTCGCATGTTCTTACATTCCTCCGGAAACCAAACTGATCTTGCCCTAGGTCGACTTCTCCCAGTTACTGCATGCTTCTGCAAACAATTCGCGTCAATATTTTGCAGTCATGACGTATCAAACCGATTGTTTGGTAATATTCACACCTGTCAGCACCTGATTTCTTTGGAATTGGAATTATCACATTCTTCTTGAAGTCTATAATTGCACACTTGGGGTAATAGTTTTGTCACGGCTATCTCTTTCAGGGATAGAGTAGTTAAGAGGGAACGTCGTCTACTGCAGGTGCTTCTTTCGACTTAGGTTTTTCAGTGTTCTGTCAAATTCTTCTCGCAGTATAGCATCTCCCATCTCATCTTCATCTACTTCCTCTTTCCTTTGTGCAATATTGTCTTTATGCTCATTTCCTTTGGATGGCCTCTCCGTATATTCCTTTCACTTTTCGGCTTTCCTTTCATTGCTAAGTACTGGTTTTCCATGTGAGATCATACAGCTACTTCTCCTTTCTCCAAAAGCACCCTTAATTTTCCAATAGGCGATATATACAGGGTGAGTCACCTAACGCTACCGCTGGATATACACTCCTGGAAATGGAAAAAAGAACACATTGACACCGGTGTGTCAGACCCACCGTACTTGCTCCGGACACTGCGAGAGGGCTGTACAAGCAATGATCACACGCACGGCACAGCGGACACACCAGGAACCGCGGTGTTGGCCGTCGAATGGCGCTAGCTGCGCAGCATTTGTGCACCGCCGCCGTCAGTGTCAGCCAGTTTGCCGTGGCATACGGAGCTCCATCGCAGTCTTTAACACTGGTAGCATGCCGCGGCAGCGTGGACGTGAACCGTATGTGCAGCTGACGGACTTCGAGCGAGGTCGTATAGTGGGCATGCGGGAGGCCGGGTGGACGTACCGCCGAATTGCTCAACACGCGGGGCGTGAGGTCTCCACAGTACATCGATGTTGTCGCCAGTGGTCGGCGGAAGGTGCACGTGCCCGTCGACCTGGGACCGGACCGCAGCGACGCACGGATGCACGCCAAGACCGTAGGATCCTACGCAGTGCCGTAGGGGACCGCACCGCCACTTCCCAGCAAATTAGGGACACTGTTGCTCCTGGGGTATCGGCGAGGACCATTCGCAACCGTCTCCATGAAGCTTGGCTACGGTCCCGCACACCGTTAGGCCGTCTTCCGCTCACGCCCCAACATCGTGCAGCCCGCCTCCAGTGGTGTCGCGACAGGCGTGAATGGAGGGACGAATGGAGACTTGTCGTCTTCAGCGATGAGAGTCGCTTCTGCCTTGGTGCCAATGATGGTCGTATGCGTGTTTGGCGCCGTGCAGGTGAGCGCCACAATCAGGACTGCATACGACCGAGGCACACAGGGCCAACACCCGGCATCCTGGTGTGGGGAGCGATTTCCTACACTGGCCGTACACCACTGGTGATCGTCGAGGGGACACTGAATAGTGCACGGTACATCCAAACCGTCATCGAACCCATCGTTCTACCATTCCTAGACCGGCAAGGGAACTTGCTGTTCCAACAGGACAATGCACGTCCGCATGTATCCCGTGCCACCCAACGTGCTCTAGAAGGTGTAAGTCAACTACCCTGGCCAGCAAGATCTCCGGATCTGTCCCCCATTGAGCATGTTTGGGACTGGATGAAGCGTCGTCTCACGCGGTCTGCACGTTCAGCACGAACGCTGGTCCAACTGAGGCGCCATGTGGAAATGGCATGGCAAGCCGTTCCACAGGACTACATCCAGCATCTCTACGATCGTCTCCATGGGAGAATAGCAGCCTGCATTGCTGCGAAAGGTGGATATACACTGTACTAGTGCCGACATTGTGCATGCTCTGTTGCCTGTGTCTATGTGCCTGTGGTTCTGTCAGTGTGATCATGTGATGTATCTGACCCCAGGAATGTGTCAATAAAGTTTCCCCTTCCTGGGACAATGAATTCACGGTGTTCTTATTTCAATTTCCAGGAGTGTATTTCATAAACCACATCAAATACTGACGAACCGATTCCACAGACCGAACGTGAGGAGAGGGGCTAGTGTAATGGGTTAATACAAACCATACAAAAATGCACGGAAGTATGTTTTTTAACACAAACCTACGTTTTTTTAAATGGAACCACGTTAGTTTTGTTAGCACATCTGAACATATAAACAAATACGTAATCAGTCCCGTTTGTTGCATTGTAAAATGTTAATTACATCCGGAGATATTGTAGCCTAAAGTTGACGCTTGAAACCTCCGACGTTCAGTTGCGTGTTGTAACAAACACGGGCCACGGTCGGCGAGCAGCATCTGGAGGGACATGTTTACGATGACGACCGTGTTTACGAGTGTGGCTGTAGTGGACTGTTGTGGTTTGGTCTAGCTGTCGCAGTGTCCGCATGTAGCGCTTGCTGCTATTGTTATTCTGCATTCGTCTCCGCACGCAGAGCAACTGTAGTACACCGTGTTACCAGACGTCTGTGATAGTGTAGTGTTGTAGGAACTGTGACCATGGTGTATTCGAACTCTGAAAATGCGGAGGTGACACTCATCTATGGCGAGTGTCGACGAAATGCAGCTGAAGCCTGCAGGGTGTATGCAGAACGGTACCCGGACAGAGAGCATCCAACGCGCCGCACATTGCAAAACATCTACCGCCAACTGTATGCAACAGGTATGGTTGTAGCACGCAAACGGGTCCGTAACAGGCCCGTCACAGGAGAAGCGGGTGCAGTTGGTGTGTTAGCTGCTGTTGCCATGAACCTACACATGAGTACACGGGACGTTGCGAGAGCCGGTGGACTGAGTCAAAGTAGTGTCATGCGCATACTGCATCGTCACCGCTTTCACCCGTTTCATGTGTCGCTACATCAGCAATTACATGGTGATGACTTTAATCATCGAGTGCAATTCTGTCAATGGGCATTAACAGAGAATGCGTTGCAGTTCTACCTGTTTACCGATGAAGCGGGTTTCACAAACCACGGGACAGCGAATCTACGGAACATGCACAATCCTCGCTGGCTCAGACAGGTAGAGCGACAGCGACCGTGGACTGTAAATGTATGGTGCGGAATCATTGGCGACCAGCTCATTGGTCCTCACTTCATTGCAGGGGCCCAAACAGCTGCAACATACAACGCGTTTCTACAGAATGATCTGCCAACGTTGCTCGAAAATGTCCCACTGGAAACGCGTCGACGTATGTGGTATCAGCATGATGGTGCACCTGCACATTTCGCAATTAACACTAGGCTGACCCTTGACATGATGTTCGACGGGCGTTTCATAGGACGTGAAGGACGCATAAATTGGCCAGCCCGTTCTCCTGATCTTACACCTCTGGACTTCTTTCTGTGGGGTACGTTAAAGGAGAATGCGTACCGTGATGTGCCTACAACCTCAGAGGATATGAAACAACGTATTGTGGCAGCCTGCGGCGACATTACACCAGATGTACTGCGGCGTGTACGACATTCATTACGCCAGAGACTGCAATTGTGTGCAGCAAATGATGGCCACCACATTGAACATCTATTGGCCTGACATGTCGGGACACACTCTATTCCACTCCGTAATTGAAAACGGAAACCACGTGTGTATGTGTACCTCACCCCTCATGGTAATGTGCATGTGCGTCAGTGAAAAAGACCAATAAAAAGGTGTTAGCATGTGGACGTAATGTGCTTTTCCAGTCTCTTCTGTACCTAAGGTCCATCACCGTTCCCTTTGGATCCCTACGTAATTCGGTGCTCTCCGATACACACGATCGAACAGCGGAGGAGTGGTACTCAAGCGTCAACTTTAGGTTACAATATCTCCGGATGTAATTAACATTTTACAATGCAACAAACGGCACTGATTACGTATTTGTTTATGTGTTCAGATGTGCTAACAAAACTAACGGGGCTCCATTTAAAAAACCGTAGGTTTGTGTTAAAAAACATACTTCCGTGCATTTTTTTATGGTTTGTATTAACCAATTACACTAGCCCCTCTCTCCACGTTCGGTCTGTGGAATCGATTCGTCAGTATTTGATGTGGTTTACGAAATATATCCAGCGGTAATGTTTGGCGACTCACCCTGTATATTTCTCTAGTTATAAATCCTCTTAAAGCATTACATTTGTCCTGTAGCCTTTCTTGCTTATCCATTGTGCACTTGCTATTAATTTCCTTTTTTAAGATGTTTGTATTCCATTTTACCTGCTTCATTTTTCTGCATTCCTTGATAACCATCCACTAACTAGGGGAAAAAAAGATGGCACTGCTTCAAGACACAGAGATGTCTCTAGATTTCCAGGGGATTTCCTGGCACAGAAACTCTGCAGTATTTTCCTCTCCAGTTGTATCTCTCCGCCTGGGACCTTGAGAAAAAGTCTCCAGTGTGGTATATTTACTATGCTGTCTACACTTCACCAGCTATATAGTTCTCTTCGCTAGCGAATCAATTTAAAATTACTAAAACTCATATTCTAATTTGTGTACTTGGAAATCAAACATATTAAGACATTTTATTTATTTAATCGTATGGTGATTTTATACAATATACAGCTGATATAAGGCAAATAATTTTATACAATATACATATGATATTAGACAAGATTAAACCTTAAAGTCCGTGTTTTTCAACCAGTTAATTAAGCTGGGTGTGAGAGTGAACAAGTCATCGGGAATTCCAGGGTATGAATGAAGTGGACAGCGTTCGACTAAATGTTCAATTGTCTGCTCTTCTTGATTACATTCACACATTGGTGAACTGATCCAACACCATTTGTACCTGAAGCACCTACAACAACCATGTCCAGTCCTTAACCTTTGAGGCGGCACCAAAGGTTCTTCGGTAGGTCAAAATCTTTTAGCTTCTTTGTGGGATCAAGGTGGTGGGCTCTTGTTCTCAATGTTTTTGTTGACCATTCATGCTTCCAACTTTCATTTAGATCAAAACCATCCGCGATGAGTTGTCCTGCAGTAACACTTGCTGGTCTTCTTGATCGCAATCGTTGCTGTGGCGGATGACAGAATTCCTGGTGCAGCGGTAGTGAGGGCGATGCAGAGATTTTCTTGACCTCCCTCGTTAGAGCTTGTTTCCACCTTAAGTGAGGTGGAGGGATGTGACTCAGTACAGGTAACCAGTGGTATGAGGTTGATATGAAGTAACCAGTAATGCAGCGCACTGTGTCGCTAAGTTTTGTGTCTACCTTCTTCACATGTACACTTTCCAACCAGACAGGTGCACAGTAGCAGAGGTTCCCCAGGTGGTACTACTGAGCTTATGTAGTATGTTGTTCCTTGCAGCAACTTTATGAGAAAGCTTGGTGATTTGTAGCTCAGGGTTCTATCTAGAGTGATTCTGAGATTTGGGAAAGGATTGTACCTCAACGTCGATTGTTGCTCACCTCCGTAGGTATAACCTATATTACCCTACACGTGACCCCTGGGTGGTGCTAAACGAGCAATAGTGTCATAGGTGATATACAATACGCCCGGAAACATAACTAATAACCGTCCTTTTCAGGATCACCCAACTGGAGACGAGAAACACCCAGTTCGTATTATTAATGCATTAATTACAAATGTAGAAACAGAGTATAGATTTGGTACATGACGAATAGGTATTTTTCAAAACTTTAATGCAAGTTGTTCGGCCAGTTACGCGAGAGAACGGCAAGTTTGCAAAATACCCAAACAGCTGATTTTCCTTTGTACAGTGGAACAGTTACTAATGGAGTGCAGCAGTTACAACAAGATGAAACATTGGGAAGGACCAAAAGAACTTCGACATCGCTTGCCAACTTCCGCTGGACGGGAAATGTATCTCTCCATGATGACGGCTTTGTCCGGAGTTGTTGCGAGCTGCTGGTTGCGCCGCTGTTAGTTATGCAACCCAAAAGTCACCAGGTTCAAGTGTGTGCCTGGACTGCGCCTAATGGTTCTCCTGTGAGTGCGTCGTATCTTCCTATCCATCAGGGTTCTCACCGTATTGCCGCACAAGGCCAAAGCATGTTCTAGGCCGGATGTGGCAGTTTCCGGGAACTGATATGTAGCACAGATTTCCTAAAATCCAAAATTGTGTCTTACATAAAGGTCTGGAAACTTTAAACTATGAAAAAATAAAAACCAACAGCTTATGAAGTAAACCGTGACCTTCTAACACCCCGCATGTACAATAACAGCTGATAGTTCTTTGATACTTCACTTCATGTTGAAAACTCTGTTGTCTGCAAACACACTCTTTTATAACCTTTGAATATAACGACAAAGCAGCTTTCAGTCGGAGACTATTGTCTGATGCCGTAGTCTTCAATGTTATCCAGTGCTACTCGAGTTCGTGCCAAAATAAAGTGATTATCGTATCTGAGTGTAATAAGAACAGAAAAGTTTCGTCGGACTGCAGATCATGTCAATTTCAGTGGAAAAATCAGTATTTATTTCCTGTAGTAGAAAAAAAGGCAGTGTGATTAGTTAGGAATGAAATGATTTCAGTTCGTAAGGAATGAAATATCAAGCGACATAACGACATGAAACGTCATCTTCGAGGACCAATTTGGGGAGGACAAAGCATTCGAAATTAGAAATAACCTTTCGGAGCGGCAGTTATTTTTTTAAAGAATGTCCACACAATCCCATTCATTTGTCAAAGCGTGTTATTGCTTGACTACTATTTAATTGCCAAAAAATGGTGTGCTAAATCATTAAATTTAGACAGTGTCTGGAAGTTGTCACTAAAGTAGTCAATTTCTTTAGTACTCATGTTCCACGGCGCAGACAATTTGTTAACTTTTAGCAGATTGTCGATCCAGAACAGGAAGACTTTGTTTATTATTCCGAAACCACGCGGCTTCGCAATTAGATGTTGAGGTGAGTGTTGGATCATAAAAATGAAATACTGATATTCATTACGGAAAATGGAACAACTGTTACAAATTTTAAAGACAAAAAACAGACCTGTGATTTTGCTTTCCTGCTAGATAGAACAGCTCAGTTGAACGGAATAAACGTGTCTCCAAGAGAAAGATCAGTCAGTAAGTAGTGTGTATTAGCCCTATCAAGTGAAAGCATTCGCCGGCCTGTGTGGCCGTCCGGTTCTAGGCGCTTCAGTCTGGAACCGCGTGACCGCTACGGTCGCAGGTTCGAATCCTGCCTCGGGCACGGATGTGTGTGATGTCCTTAGGTTGGTTAGGTTTAAGTAGTTCTAAGTTCTAGGGGACTGATGACCACAGATGTTAAGTCCCATAGTGCTCAGAGCCATTTGAACCATTTTTTGAAAGCATTCGAAACAAAATTAGGCGCTTCAAAATCACAAACAAAAGCAACAATTACATGAATTTTTCTCTCCCACAGAAGTTGAGTAATAATAATTCTAACAGATACCTGCACATCATATATGACTTAAAAGTCGAATGCAGCAATAGTTTTGAAGACTTCCCCTCTCTCCACGAACAAAGACGGAGTCTCTTAGAATTTACGGATGGAATCCGTCGATTTTCATAGTAACACCTACATGAAGATCAAGTGTACCTCTATCGGAATTATGTCACAAGTACGTCTAGAGGAAAAAGAATATTCCGTCATTAACAGGAATGCTGTTGATTTCGCAGCTCTTTTTGGCAGCGCGTATAGACGTGCTAGCGTGTGTTTCCTAGGATGCAACATGTTAAGCACGTTACGAGATTTCGAACCGTTGACACTCGTCTGGAGAGTTTACTTCGAGTTCCCTCAACTGGCATCAAACTGGATGCTGGAAGCCTTGTTTGAGAGAAGCGGTGCCAGGTCTCTCATTGACAGAATAAATTTAATGTAATTTAATCAAACAATATTTCCTTTTTACTTTTACTGTGAAATAGATTCATCCGTAACTGTTTAATTTAAACCTATTCCGTTCTAGCCAGAACACGAATTGAGATAAGAACGAGTATTTTGTGTTACATAGTCAGTAACGTTTTACATCAGCTCACCAGTTTCTTTAGTTATATTTACGTCGCGAAGTTTAGAAGTTCACCACCCAATTCTGGCAATCTGCGCTGCCTGACGAAAAAAAAAAAAAAAAAAAAAAAAAAGAAGAAAAAAAAAAAAAAAAAAGAACTGAAAAACCTAGAAGACAAGGTCGGCTGCCAGCACATGTACACTCAGCTGCCGGGTATTTAAATAATTAGGGTAGCAATTCCGTGTGGTACGTTGAATGGCCACTAGTCTGTAGTAGTGTTGTTAGTTTTCAGTGTTGCTACCAGGCTTGGTAGGGTATATTTAGAGGTGTGAACAGCGTTAGATATTGAGTGATCACTGTGAAGGACACGGCGATGCAGCGTACTCGCGTGAGACAACATAATCAACACGTGACATAGTTTGTAAGGTGTCTCATTGTTGCTCCCCATTTGACTGGCTGGTCGAATCGCGCAGTACGCAGTTTTGTTGTGCACTCTGATATGTCACTCTGATATTGGACTGCATGGAAAGGGCAGGCATAATCGTCGTCAGGGTTCCGTTCGACCACGTCTGGCCACCACATCGGAGGATCGCCATATTGGGCACCACGAAGGAAGGAAGCGAGGATAGAGTTTAACTTCCCGTCGACATCGAGGTCATTAGAGACGGAACGCAAGCTCGGAATATTGCAAAGATGGGGAAGGAAATCGACCGTGGCCTTTGAAAAGAACCATCCTTCCATCTGCCTGCAACATTTTAGAGAAATCACGGAAAACCTAAATCAGGATGGCTGGACGCTGGTATGAACCCTCATCTTTCGGAATACATTTCGTGTGTGCTAAACACTGCTCCACTATGCTCGGTTTGTGCACCAAGTCATCATAATCACTTCACATCTATATCTGCCATCTGTGAACAGAAAATGGTCTCCCTACAACATCTGTGTCGTCCTCCATCATCGGTCGAAGACTAGCAGCAGACGGATTAGCGAATTATAGTCTTATGCATTGGCTGCCATTAACACCACAATACAAACTGCTTGTCCCCGTGTGCCACCTCTCGTGTGGTAATACCGCGGTGCTATGTTTCAATAGGACAAGGCTCTTCCACACATGGCACGTGTTTCTATGAACTGTCAGCACGATGATGAGATATTCCCATGGCCAGCAATATCTCCAGGTCTACCCTCCATAGAACATGCGTGGGACCACCTCGGGCGTCAATTCAGTCCCAGTGCCAGTGTCTAGGACCATATACAATTATTGTGGACCGTCTTGTCTTTGGAGAGAATACAGCTGCTTTATGACATCCTTCCCAACAGAGTCAGTGCGCGTATGGAGTCCAGAAGGGGTATAACGTCATACTGACAGGTTGGCTCATCCTGCCAAGTTCTTTCTAAATTTGACTTGATTTTATAATCGCTGAAATAAGGTTACACACCTTCTCAACCTGTTAAGTCCCATATAGTTTCCTCCTCTCCTTCTGGGCGCTTCACTTTTTTGTCAAGTGTTTGTGTGTGTGTGTTTGTGTGAGTGTGTGTGTGTTTGTGTGTGCGCGTGTGTGTGTGTGCGCGCGCGCGGGCACGCTCTTCTATTAATAACCATGCGGTCCGTGTGTCAGCTGATGTAACAGTTGTGATCCTTTGTCAAATAAGGTTGGACAGGTATATCCTAGACAGTGCGACAGCAACACCGTAAATAGAGAGAGCTATCCAGGGATGCCAACGCCGGACTCTCCCCTTTTCTTAAACGCAGTGTGCCATCACTTGATTAGATTAGATTAGATTAGTACTTGTTCCATTGATCATGAATACGACACTTCGTAATGATGTGGAACGTGTCAGGTTAATAAAAGGTGTCTATACAAGATATTACATTACACAAAATATTACATGACACTTAATTTTTTTTTGGGTGGGGTCGGGGGGGGGGGGGATATTACCCACTTACTATATCCAAAAATTCATCTAATGAGTAGAAGGAGTTGCCATTCAGAAATTCTTTTAATTTCCTTTTAAATGCTATATGGCTATCTGTCAGACTTTTAATGCTATTAGGTAAGTGACCAAAGACTTTTGTGGCAGCATAATTTACGCCCTTCTGAGTCAAAGGTAGATTTAACTTTGAGTAGTGAAGATCATCCTTTCTGCTAGTGTTGTAGCCATGTACACTGCTATTAGTTTTGGATTCGTTCGGATTGTTAATAACAAATTTCATAAGTGAATGCATATATTGTGAGGCTACAGTGAAGATCCCTAGCTCTTTAAGTAAGTGTCTGCAGGATGATCTTGGATGAGCTCCAGCAATTATTCTGATTACACGCTTTTGTGCAATGAACACTCTTTTACTCAATGATGAGCTACCCCAGAATATGATTCCATACGAAAGCAGAGAATGAAAATAGGCGTGGTAAGCTAATTTACTGAGATGTATATCGCCAAAATTTGCAATGACCCTAATAGAATAAGTAGCTGAACTGAAACGTTTCAGCAGATCTTCAGTGTGTTTTTTCCAGTTCAAACCCTCATCAACGCATACACCTAGAAATTTTGAATATTCTACCTTAGCTACCGATTTCTGATCGAAGTCTATATTTATTAATGGTGGAACTGTATATATTGTGTTTTGTCAAAGTTTAATGAGATCCCATTTGCAGAGAACCACTTAATGATTTTCTGAAAAACATCGTTTACAATTTCATTAGTTAATTCTTGTCTACTGGGTGTGATAGCTATACTTGGATTATCGGCAAAAAGTACCATGCAGGTTCGTGAATATAGAATGGCAAGTCATTAATGTATATTAAGAACAGCAGAGGACTCACGATCGAACCTCGCGGCACCCCATTCTTGATTGTTCCCCAGTTTGAGAAATCACCAGTTTTTTGCATATTATGTGAACTGCTTATTTCAACTTTCTGCTCTCTTCCAGTTAGGTATGATTTAAACCATTTGAGCGCCGTGTCATTTGTACCACAGTACTTGAGCTTATCTAGAAGTATTCCATGATTTACACAATCAAAAGCCTTTGAGAGATCACAAAAAATCCCAATGGGTGACTTCCGCCTACTCAGAGCATTTAATATTTCATTATGAAAGTATATATAGCATTTTCCCGTGAAAAACCTTTCTGGAAACCAAACTGACATTTTGTTAAAACTTTATTTTTACAAAGGTGTGAAGCTACTGTACAATATATTGCTTTTTCAAGAATTTTGGGTAAGGCAGTCAGAAGAGAGATTGGGCGGTAGTTGTTGACATCAGACGTAATCCCTTTTTTATGCAGTGGTTTAACAGTCAATCGTCATTTTTTTTCATCATCAGTCTTCTGACTGGTCTGATCCAGCCCATCACAAACTCCTATCTTGTGCCAACATCATCTCAGAGTAGCACTTACACTCTACGTCCTCAATTATTTGCTGGATACGTTTCAATCTCCGTCTTCCACTACATTTTTTACGCTCTACAGTTCCCTCTAGCACCAAGGAAGTTAGTCCGTGATGTCTTAACAGATGTTCTACCATCCTGTCCCGCCTTCTTGTCAGTGTTTCTCATATATTCCTTTTCTCGCCAATCCTCCTCATTTTTTACTTAATCAGTCCACCTAATTTTCAACATTCCTCTCTAGCACCATGTCTCAAATGCTTGGATTCTCTTCTTTTCCGGTTTTCCCACAGTCCATGTTTCACTACCATATAATGCTGTGCACAAAACGTACGTTCTCAGAAAATTCTTCCTCAAATTAAGGCCTACGTTTGATACCAGTAGACTTTTCTTGGCCAGGAATGCCCTTCCTGTCATTGCTAGAACACTTTTATGTCTTCCTTGCTCCATCCGGCGTGGTTATTTTGCTGCCTAGGTAGCAGAATTTCTTAACTTCATCTGCTTCGTAACAACAAATCCTGATGTTAACTTTCTCACTGGTCTCATTTGTGCTACTTCTCATTACTTTCATCTTTCTTCTCTTCGCTCTCAGTCCATATTCTGTACTCATTAGAGTATTCATTCCATTCAGCAGATCCTATAATTCTTCGCTTTCAATGAGGGCAGTAACGTCACCAGCGAATCTTATCATCAATATCCTTTCACCTGGAATTTTAATCCCATTTTTGAACCTTTCTTTTATTCCAGTCATTGCTACCTCGATGTATCGATTGAACAGTAGTGTTTCTCTACATCCCTGATTTACAACCTTTTTAACCCGAGCACTTCTTTCTTGGTCTTCCACTTTTACTGTTCCCTCTTGGCTCTTCTACGTACACTATGTGATCAAAAGTATCCGGACACCCCCAAAACATACGTTTCTCGTATTAGGTGTACTGTGCTGCCACCTACTGCTAGGTACTCCATATCAGTGACCTCAATAGTCATTAGACATCGTGAGAGAGCAGAATGGGGCGCTCCGCGGAATTCACGGACTTGTTCATACATCTGTACGCTTTCCGAGATGATAGTGAAGTGGAAACGTGAAGAGACACGTACAGCACAAAAGCGTACAGGCCGACCTCGTCTGTTGATTGACAGAGACCGCCGACAGTCGAAGAGGGTCGTAATGTGTAATAGGCAGACATCTATCCAGCTCATCAAACAGGAATTCCAAACTGCATCAGGGTCCTCTGCACATACTATGACAGTAAGACGAGAGGTGAGAAAACTTGGATTTCATGGTCGAGCGGCTGCTCATAAACCACGCCAGTAAAGGCCAAACGATGCCTCGCTTGGTGTAATCAGCGTAAACATTGGGCGACTGAACAGTGAAAAAACATAGTGTGGAGTGATGAATCGCGGTACACAATGTGGTGATCCGATGGCAGGGTTTGTGTGCAGTGCCAACAGTAAAATTCGGAGGCGATGGTGTTATGGTGTGGTCTTGTTTCTCATGAGGAGGCTTGCACCCCTTGTTGTTTTGCGTGGCACTATCACAGCACAGGCCTACATTGATGTTTTAAGCATCTTCTTGCTTCCCACTGTTGCAGAGAAATTTGGGGATGGCGATTGCATCCTTAAACACACTTGGGCTACACAGATACGGATATAGATATATACACAGCAATAAGAGACGAAGAACAATGGGCACAATTAAACGTATTATCAAACAGTATTTCAAAAACAACACATGAAGAGCACATGCGGACACGAGATAACAGACATGCGTATGTGCAACGTAACAATAATCTCCAGAGAGTGGACAGCGATGCCCACAGCGACAGTGAAAACATTGACAATGAGGAGGAATAGAAGGAGGAAGCCGAGATGTCACAGTAAATAAGCATAAGGTGCTGGAGATCTAGCCAAGAAATCACCAAATGCTGTACACAGTTGGGCACCTAAAGTTAATACGTAGGATTAGTAATAAACAGGATAAGCAATGCTATTTCTTTGCTAACAATCATTTGTGTGTGTGTGTGTGTGTGTGTGTGTGTGTGTGTGCCTGTGTGTGTGTGTGTGTGTGTGTGTGTGTGTGTGTGTGCGCCCTGTTTTAAAAAATCATTAACAGGTCTATAATTTGGCAATAAATAAATTAAAAAAAAATACATAAATCTTTCAACACGATCGAGTACCTGTTCATGATGCACTGCCTGTGGCCGAGTGGTTAAACGACAATAACATCCCTGTAATGGACTGGCCTGGACAGAGTCCTGACCTGCCTCACCGACCCATATCGATACCTCTCCTCAGTGCAGCACTCCGTGAAAAATGGGGAGCCATTCCCCAAGAAACCTTCCTGCTCCTGATTGAACGTATGCCTGCGAGAGTGGAAGCTGTCATTAAGGCTAAGGAGCCGCACGCTGGTGGCCGAGCGGTTCTAGGCGCTTCAGTCTGGAACCGCTCGACCGCTACGGTCGCAGGTTCGAATCCTGCCTCGGGCATGGATGTGTGTGATGTCCTTAGGTTAGTTAGGTTTAAGTAGTTCTAAGTTCTGGGGGACTGATGACCTTAGATGTTAAGTCCCATAGTGCTCAGAGCCATTTGAAGGCTAAGGGTGTGCCAACACCATATAGAATTCCAGCATTACCGATGGTGGGAGCCACGACCTTGTAAGTGTCATTTTCAGCCAGGTGCCCGCATGTTTTTGACCAAGTAGTGTATTTTATATTACTGGTCTTTCCCTATAGCTTACACTTATTTTCCTCAGAATTTAGAACATCTTGCACCATTTTACATCGTCAAACGCTTTTTCCAGGTCGACAAAAACCTATGAACGTGTCTTGATTTTTCTTTAGTCTTGTTTCGATTATCAATCGCAACGTAACAATTGCCTCTCTGGCGCCTTTACCTTGCCTAAACCCAAAGTTATTGTCTTAAAACACTTCCTCAATTTTCTTTTCCATTCTCCTGTATACTATTCTAGTCAGCAACTTGGATGCGTGGGCTGTGGTGTTGATTGTGCGACAATTCTAGCACTTGTCGGCTCTTGCAATCTTCGGAATTGTGTGGATGATATTTTTGTGAAAGTCAGAGGGTATATCGCCAGATTCATACTTTCTACACACCATTCGGGTAGTAACGATTAAAATTAGATCATCGCCTTTATTCAACAATGCTCCTCAACCACTTTCAATTTGCCGGCGTGTTGCTACCTGAGAGCACATTAGTTTTCAATTCCGATTTTGAATATTCTGTATTACTGTATACGTCATAAGAAACTTCATAGACTACAAAGACTGTAAAGGCCAACCACATCTAAAAATCCTAAATAAAACAAAAAAAAAAGTCTCGTTTTTCAGTCCTATGTCGTATTTTTAAGTTCTAGCCAAGAGCATATCACAATTTCATTATCCAACATTGGAGTGCTCAATTTCACTATCTCTGAGTCTAGCACATTTGCGCCATTTTCAAGAATCAGTGACAGACGATGACGTTAGCTGGAGAATTTCAGCAGTGATTGCCCTGAACATGTGCATACAAGTCTGCTGATACGAGAACACATTAGAAATAGGAAGTGTAATAATTAAATAGGAACTGCTTGTCATTGTCACTTAATGTCACATAATCCATTTATGGCGTATGTCTTGAAGCAGATGAGTGATATACACTCCTGGAAATTGAAATAAGAACACCGTGAATTCATTGTCCCAGGAAGGGGAAACTTTATTGACACATTCCTGGGGTCAGATACATCACATGATCACACTGACAGAACCACAGGCACATAGACACAGGCAACAGAGCATGCACAATGTCGGCACTAGTACAGTGTATATCCACCTTTCGCAGCAATGCAGGCTGCTATTCTCCCATGGAGACGATCGTAGAGATGCTGGATGTAGTCCTGTGGAACGGCTTGCCATGCCATTTCCACCTGGCGCCTCAGTTGGACCAGCGTTCGTGCTGGACGTGCAGACCGCGTGAGACGACGCTTAATCCAGTCCCAAACATGCTCAATGGGGGACAGATCCGGAGATCTTGCTGGCCAGGGTAGTTGACTTACACCTTCTAGAGCACGTTGGGTGGCACGAGATACATGCGGACGTGCATTGTCCTGTTGGAACAGCAAGTTCCCTTGCCGGTCTAGGAATGGTAGAACGATGGGTTCGATGACGGTTTGGATGTACCGTGCTCTATTCAGTGTCCCCTCGACGATCACCAGTGGTGTACGGCCAGTGTAGGAGATCGCTCCCCACACCATGATGCCGGGTGTTGGCCCTGTGTGCCTCGGTCGTATGCAGTCCTGATTGTGGCGCTCACCTGCACGGCGCCAAACACGCATACGACCATCATTGGCACCAAGGCAGAAGCGACTCTCATCGCTGAAGACGACACGTCTCCATTCGTCCCTCCATTCACGCCTGTCGCGACACCACTGGAGGCGGGCTGCACGATGTTGGGGCGTGAGCGGAAGACGGCCTAACGGTGTGCGGGACCGTAGCCCAGCTTCATGGAGACGGTTGCGAATGGTCCTCGCCGATACCCCAGGAGCAACAGTGTCCCTAATTTGCTGGGAAGTGGCGGTGCGGTCCCCTACGGCACTGCGTAGGATCCTACGGTCTTGGCGTGCATCCGTGCGTCGCTGCGGTCCGGTCCCAGGTCGACGGGCACGTGCACCTTCCGCCGACCACTGGCGACAACATCGATGTACTGTGGAGACCTCACGCCCCACGTGTTGAGCAATTCGGCGGTACGTCCACCCGGCCTCCCGCATGCCCACTATACGCCCTCGCTCAAAGTCCATCAACTGCACATACGGTTCACGTCCACGCTGTCGCGGCATGCTACCAGTGTTAAAGACTGCGATGGAGCTCCGTAAGCCACGGCAAACTGGCTGACACTGACGGCGGCGGTGCACAAATGCTGCGCAGCTAGCGCCATTCGACGGCCAACACCGCGGTTCCTGGTGTGTCCGCTGTGCCGTGCGTGTGATCATTGCTTGTACAGCCCTCTCGCAGTGTCCGGAGCAAGTATGGTGGGTCTGACACACCGGTGTCAATGTGTTCTTTTTTCCATTTCCAGGAGTGTATTATGCCGTAATTCATGTAGTAGCACTATCTACATCTACAACTGCAGGTTGGGGCAAATAAAAGTGTCCCGTAGAAGAGAGTTCCAGAGTACAAAGAAACACAGAAGAGGAAAGGAATTGCAGTAGTAACCTGACTATAGCTGATGTTTAGAGTGACAACCAAGTGTATTGGCACTTTTAGGCCCTGGCCAGCAAGTTTCTGAAGGCGGATCGAAGCTGGGCTGCTGGAATTGCTGCAGTGTCATCCGAAATGTTCTGCCGCAGTTCATGAAGACTATGAGAGTTGTTACGATACACCTTAGACTTGAGGCCTCCCCACACTAAGTGTTCGCACACTGACAGATCGGGTGACCTGCGTGGCCAGCTTAGGCCGCTACCAGGCTGATCTCTGTTAACAGCTCTGTCAGGTGTGAAGATTGTGTTAGTGTGCTCCAAGGTTCGGCCAGCTGTATGGACAGCTGCTCCATCCTGTTGGAAGTAACTATTGATCTTTTCCTCCTCGGTTAATGCTGCTGATGTGTTGGTAAATGCGCCAGCACCTTGTAGATAGAGGCGGCCTAAATGCACGCTATCTAACGCAGACGGGCGTGAATTCTGGAACAGGATAAGTAGTGAATGGTAGCAAGAAAAGTATGCAGCTCCTCGAATACTTAACTTTTATATATCCTTTGTTGTTTACAGCATTCTTGATGAGACATTTCATACGATAACTTTCAAACTATGTAAGGCTAATGGCGCCTTGCTAGGTCGTAGTGATGGACTTAGCTGAAGGCTATTCTAACTGTCTCTCGGCAAATGAGAGAAAGGCTTCGTCAGTGTAGTCGCTAGCAATGTCGTCGTACAACTGGGGCGAGAGCTATCCCGTATCTCGAGACCTGCCTTGTGGTGGCGCTCGGTCTGCGATCACACAGTGGCGACACGCGGGTCAGACATGTACTACATGGACCGCGGCCGATTTAAGCTACCACCTAGCAAGTGTGGTGTCTGGCAGTGACACCACAGCTGCCACATATTCACATCCAATCGTATCCACTCGCCTGGGCCACTGTTCTTTGCCCTACCCTGTACATCTACATGACTACTCTACAGATCACACTTAAGTGCCTGGCAGAGTTCTTCAAAGCACTTGTAAGGGGTCAGGCAAATCCAACACCATCCATGAAAACCCTGACATGATAAGCAAATCCAGTAGTATGTCACATAGCTCCGAATAAATCGTGACATTAAATTAACTAAAGTAATACGAGTAACGAGTGAGCAAATGGAATACCACAGACTAACACAAGAATGCCTAAATGCATGTCATACCTTCCCACCGTGGGACAGACGCAGTTCCGAGGGGAGAAGCGAGAACGGAAGCCGAGAGCAGAACCGTGTTAAGCTGGAAGGCCCTACGATAAGGGACAGACATCCACGTCGCCAGCTAACCGCTAGGACGACACCACCCGCAAGTTTTTAGCGTGAGACTTTTTCGCGTCTCTGTCACGTTAGGTCCACCCCCACCCCCCCCCCCCCCCCCCCACCCCCCGCCAAGCCCATGTTAAAAGCTAGAGCCCTCCAGAAGAACAGTATAGATCTTACAATAACACAAAAAGGGCTACACCACCCGCAAGTTTTAGCGTGAGACTTTTTCGCGTTTCTGTTACGTTAGGACCAAACCCCAGCCCATGTCAAAAGATAGAGCCCTCCAGAAGAACAGTATGGATCTTACGATAACGCTAAAAGGACCACACCAGCTGCAAGTTTTAGCGTGAGACTTTTTCGCGTCTCTGTTACGTTGCAAACTTTAAAAAACATTGCCCCACCACGAAAAGTATAACGTTTCTCATTGGATAGACAGAATTTTTGTAAGCGGAGCTTAAAGTTAACATTGAGACCCTTATTGGTCAGATGAAAACACAGGCAGACAGTTTTTTAAACCAACTTCGGTAAATTGTGGTAAGGAGAAGGAAGAGTTGCTAGAGAGTTGCTTCGGAGACGGCGAGGTGAGCGGAGCTGTGCTGCCCGCCGCCCCCTGACGAACACCGACAACGTGATGAACGCGCGCGATGCCGCATTTTTGAGCGCATGAGGCTTCACTCAGAACTGCAGAAGTCTCATCTGTTACACCCCCGTTTTGCATAATACTAGTGTCGATCGTCAATTAAAGCTCATGGTGTTCACATTTGCCACTTGAAGTAAAAATCTGAAACACGATGATTTTTCTGTTATATAGTTATTGAGAAGCCACATCAGCCACTGTAATTTACGACAAGTTAGATAAGTAAGTAAAGATAATTGAGGGGCACTGTAGACCATTTTGATAGTTTTCTCTTTTGTGAAACTTAATTTAAACCTAGATTATAGATGTGATATGGCATAGGTCATCCTTCGATCCATTGTAGAACTTGGAAACCCATTCAGGGAATATTCGTTCACATTTTTGTTGAACGCAGTCGGTTTTTACCATCCTGTATTAAAACATTTCCTTTTATCAATAGTGCAATTTATAAACAATGTTTTGTAAGTAGAATAAAATTTCCAATGGTAAACTTAACTGCTTTTTCGACGTTATTTTACCAGCTAACTAAAAATAGGAAAGCCTTGAACCCCTTCCACTAAATTTAGTTAGTATTAAGATTCTTTTACAGGGAGTGAAGTGGAGCTGACGCTGAAGTCATTAAGTATTTGGTTATATCATCGCTAGTCTCACTGAACTCTTCTGAATTCTACATGTCATGTGTGGTTTGGCGTCTCCTTACCAGCAACAGGTCCCAGGTTCAAACTAGTCAATTCCCTAAAAAACACGCTCAGAGCGTCGTTGCGCGAAAGTGGTAGGGAGACACGATATAGAACAAACAGACACCACGCAGAATGTTTAGACACTTTCACAACAATTCTCTGTTATTCAACTCTTGAATGGAGCACGGAATAAATGAACACCTATATCTTTCCGTGAGAGTTCTGATTTCCCTTATTTTATTATTATGATCGATTCTCCCTATGTCGGTCGGCGCCAAACAAAATATTCTCGCATTCGGTAGAAAAAGTTGGTGATAAAATTTCATGATAAAATCCCACCGCAGCGTTTAATGATGTCCATCTCAAATCCTGTATCATGTCCGTGACACTCTTTTTCAATAATGCAAAACATGCTGCCCTTCTCTGAAGTGTCTCGATGTACTCGGTTAATCTTACCTGGTGAGGATCACACTCGGCGAAGCAGTACTCCAAAAGAGGACATACAAACGTAATGTAGGCAGCCTCTTTAGTAGATCCGTTGCAGCTTCTAAAAGTTCTCCCAATAAAACCCATTTCTTGGTTTGCCTTCCTCACAACATTTTCTATTTCTTCTTTCCAATTTAAGCTGTTCGTAATTGTAATTCCTAGGTATTTAGTTATTTTATGGACTTTAGATTTGACTGTTTTATCGTGTAACCGAAGTTTAACGGAATCGGTTATGACACATATGGATAGCGTCACACTTTTCATTATTTAGCGTCAGTTGGCAACTTTCGCACCATACAGATATCTTATCTAAGCCTTTTTGCAATTGGCTTTGATTTTCTGATGACTTTACCAGACGATAAAAGACATCATCATCTGAAAAAACCTTAGACAGGCGCTCATATCGTTCCCTAAATCATTTATATAGATCAGGAACAAGAGAGGGCCTATAACACTACCTCGGGGAAGGCCAGGAATCACTTCCTACCTGATTGGTATGCGGTCTGAACCGGAAGACTTGCTTTTATTAAATGATATAAGTTACCTCACTACTCCGAGAATGTCTCCTTCTAAATTACTCAAATTGGTAACTGTTCCCGATTCGAATTCTGGAATATTTACTTCGTCTTCTTTGTTGAAGGTTGTTGTTTAGTAAATGTCCTTTAGCTCTAGAACTCTGGTGTAACTTCTTTTCTGCAGAGGTTAGCACGGTTTGCCATAGTCACTAGGTGCCAAACATTTCATATGATGGCATATAAATATCCACTATCTCATCAGAAGTATTCGGACACATATTACTAGACATTAATCCGAGGTGTGTCCACCTCCCGCTTTTATTACTGCTTCAACTCTGCAAAGAATGCGTTCAGTAAAGTGTCTGAATGTCTATGGAGGAACGGCGGTACAATCTTTTTCAAGAGCCGAAACCAGAGGGGTTAGTGATGTTGGGAGCTAGGGTCTGCAGCGTAGGCGACCTTCTAACTCATCCCAAATGCGTTTCATTGGGTTCAAGTCGGGACTCTTAGAAGGGGAATACATTTCAGGAATGTTATTGACCACGAAACATTGCCCCAGAGACGCTGATTTTTTGAAAGGTTGGAGTATCATGGTGATGCAGTTATCGTCTACGAACTGTATCTCTACTCGACTCAGAACACTACAGCGTAAAACGCGTTCATATCCATCAAAAAAAAAAAAAAATGCAAAATTTGTTTTACCTCATTGCTTTGAGTTTGTTTGGTTCTTAAAATGGCATAATTCTTTCTTGATTGTTTTTTTTCTTACACCTCAACACTTTCAGAAAATATAAAACATCTAACTGAGTCTCCGTCGTCAAGGCGGGATGTACAAAAGCCGTTACAAACAGAATCAAGAAAAAAAATTAGGCCATTTTAAGAACGAAATAAACCCAATACTAAGGGGTAAAAATTTTTGTAATGCACAGTAAAAAAACTCCTTACGATGTTCAGGTTTGGTACCAAAACTCACAGTCCTACGATTCGCCGCTACTGAGCTACACGATTTTTCCCCTTAAAAATTAGGTGATTAATAGCCATGTTTGAAAACGCAGTAAAATTAATAACTTATGAGCTTATAGACTTATAGATTTTTTTGATTTTTTACTTTTTGTTTTTGCACAATGCTATGCTAACAAGTCAGTATAAAACAAATCTAATACAACAGTACATAAGAAGTAAATTCAAGGGCAGTTTTGAGGCAAGTGATATCAGATGGCAGTCTTAAACTTTTTACCAGTACTGTGTTTTAAAAATAAAACTTAACGCTACTTATAGCACTATACTCGACATAAAGAAAATATTTTCTTATTTTTTGTGATTTTAAATTTAAAAAAGAAGAGTAAACTACGGAGGCGACCCAGTTCGTGAGGTACATGCGCTCTTTATGCGGTTTTCTTGCAACAAGTCTTGTGCGAGTTTACCTTCCGTTGATCTACCTTGCGCGTAACTTAACGTTATATTTGTCAGGGCGGACTTGATTCGGAGGAGAACCGACCTTGGAGCTGTTTGTTCGAACCAGTGAAAAACAAACAAATACTCCACATCTGGGTCAAGGCGCGACCGTGTGCGCAGTTACGCAGAAAGCGAAAAGAGAAGGGAGACCTCATAAGGCGAAGGTGTGGTCCAGTGTTGAACGCGTTTCTGCAACACACGGTTGTTACCGGAATTCGTTTGTAATTGTGTTCATCGTATCTTTCATCTTTTTTTGTAAAGCCTTTGATTTACAAGAATAAAGGAGTGCAAAAGTAAATGTACGATAAAATATTGTTGACATAAGGGTGTGTTGGTGACGATAAACCTAAGACCGCGCTGTGTATGGAGCTGTTATCATTTCCACGCTCCTATACGACTGTGAAATTTGGACACTATGTTGTAATGATATCAAAAATCTTGAGCGCTTCCATCAACAAAAAATGACAGACATCGAGCACATGAAGTGGGAGGACCATGTGATCAGCACTGCGGTTCTCGATAAATTACATCTAAACAAAAATGTGGTAACCATCATCGTTCATTAACTCAGATGGCTGACCATGTTCATTGCTGAGTGATACCAGGCTTCCCCGCCAAATCCTTTATGGTGACCTCTGCTCTGGCAGTAGACCTCATGGAGCTCCCAGCTGGGACACATCATGCAGGCGACTGGTATAAACAAACAAAAATGTGCTGTGAATCGCTCACTGTAGAGGAACAGTACATCCATCGCTGTCAACTTGTTTGAAGCAGAACGCTGCAGACATGAAGCGTCCAAGGCACAAGCAAGAAAACTCTATCCATTACAACTCCGCCCTCTTCCAACCATTTAGCACGATTTGTGTGGACGCATGTTTTCTGCCAGAATTGGTCTGTTCAGCGACAGGAAGCACATCCATAAGTTGAGCTAAAAGGTTATTCTATGCAGGAAGAAGCTGTGCATACTAGGGATAGGGTTGTAGCCGACTACGATGGTGGCGGTGATAGTGGTGGCGGGAGCTGCTTGTAACTGTAGATGAGGAATTTTCGCGTGGAAGGTGTTGAAGGGAACTTGAAATGAGGAAGAATGAGTAACGTAGGGGTTAGTTGCCTGTATTGTATTGGTTTATAATTTTACCAGAACAGAGTGGCAGTTCTGGCGTTTCACTCTATAATGGAAGCAAAGTCGAAGAAAACCGACACCTGAACAGCATTCGTCGACCTAAAAAAAGCTTACGACAATATTAAATGGTGCAAAATCTTTGAAATTCTAAGAAAAATTGGCGTAAGCTATAGGGAAAGTCGGGTAATAGTAGCGACCCGGCAATGCTTCGCAACTGCCAAATGTGTATGGCAATTGGATATACATCCTAGTCTCCTTCTATATCATCTCTCTCTATCAATGTCCTCCTCCTCCCCCTCCCCCTGTCGATCACCTCCTACCCTCCCTGACTGTCTTCCTTCCCCCCAACCTCTCTTCACCCCCTCCTTCCCCTCTCTCTGTTCATCCCCTCCTTCTCCCACTCTCTGTCCATTTTCTCAACCATTCCCGCTCACACCCACTATCCATCTCCACTCCTCTCTCTGGCCTTGAGCTTTCTTTATCGTCACCGCCAACGAATTGTAATTGAAGTGACTTAAAATGAAGGGTAAATCGTATATATGGGATAACAGATCTCCCAAGCTGCTGAATTTGTGAGGATAATGGCTTCACTTACATTATTTCGCATAGTTTTAATCTGCGAGCCGGTAGGAATACAAAGTTTCGGAATATTCGGATTCCATATTACTGCCGGCCGGTGTGGCCTTGCGGTTCTAGGCGCTCCAGTCTGGAACCGCGTGACCGCTACGGTCGCAGGTTCGAATCCTGCCTCGGGCATGGATGTGTGTGATGTCCTTGGGTTAGTTAGGTTTAAGTAGTTCTAAGTTCTAGGGGACTGATGACCACAGATGTTAAGTCCCATAATGCTCAGAGCCATTTTGAACCATATTACTATTCTAATGACAAGCCGATAAGTTGTTAATACAACTTCCCTGTTTCCCATTAAAACCAACCGAGAGGAAGAAAACAGAACAGTGCATATATTGCAGTTGAAACTGGCCGAGGGAAAGAAAATGCAGCCGCAAATTTCACAGCACAGCATAGCACAACATTTTATTTCTGGTAGTCGCTTCTAACAGAAAACCTGCACAATGTTGTTTAAAGCAATATATCTGAATATTTATTAGAGTATCGTGTAAAAATTTGAAGACAATCGGCCAAGAAGTTTTTGAGATTTTCGCTAAGATAGTTTTCTTGTTATATGATATACAGATATTTATATATTATTTATTTTATAAAATACACAGCCTATGCCACTTCATACATTTATTAGAGCGTTATGTAAAAATTTGAAGCAAATTGCTCAAGAACTTTTCGAGATTTTTCCTAACACAGTTTCCCTTCCAAATAGTATACAAATATTTATATACCAAATATATATAAAAATCGTGTAAGCTATATCCATCCACACGTTTATTAGTACAGTGGTTAAGAACTTTTAGAGATAGTCCAAACGTTTATTAGATGGGTATCAAGTAAACATTTGAAGTAAATCGGTCAAGTACTTTTTGGTTTATTAGAGTGTCGTGTAAAGGATTGAAAGGAAATCGGGCAAGAGCTTTCCGAGATTTTTGGTAACAATATTAAAAAACGACTTATCTTTATATAGTATTATAGATGTACAAGAACCAAGACGGGACAATAAGATTGGAAGGGAAACATCAAAGTGCTCGGGTTAAAAAGAGTCTAAGACAGGGATGCAGTATTTTCGCCCCTTACTTTTCAACTGTTTATCGAAGAAGCAATAACTGAAATAAAAGAAAGTTTCAAGAGTGGGATTAAAATTCAGATTGAAAAGATATCAGTGGTAAGATTCGGAGATGACATGTCTATCCTCAGTGAATGTATAGAAGATTTATAGGCTCTATTGGATGGAATGAACGGCCTAATGAGTACAGAATATGGAATGAGAGTAAATGGAAGAAGAACGAAAGTAATGGGAAGTATGAGAAATGAGAACAGCGAGAAGCTTAGTATCAGAACTGGTGATCACGAAGTAGACGAATTATTGGATTTCTACTACCGTGAAAGCAAAATTCTCGACCAGCACAGGAAAAGACGGCATTCATAGCCAAGAGAAGTCTACTGTTATCAAACATACGACTTAATTTGAGGAAGAAATTTCTGAGAATGTACGTTTGGAGTATAGTATTGTATGCTAGTGAAACACGGACTGAGGGAAAACCGGAACAGAAGAGAATCGAAGCATTCGAGATGTTGAAAATTAGGTGGGCTGATAAGGTAAGGAATGAGGAGGTTCTCCACAGAATAGGTGAGGAAAGGAACATATAGGAAACGCCGACAAGAAGGAGGGACAGGAAGACAGGACATCTGTTAAAACATCAGGGAATGACTTCCATGATACTAGAGGGAGCCGTAGAGGGCAAAAACTGTAGAGGGAGATAGAGACTGGAATACTCACAGCAACTAATTTAGGGCGTAGGGTGCAAGTTATACTCTGGTTCAAATGGCTCTGAGCACTATGGGACTTAACATCTGAGGTCATCAGTCCCCTAGACTTAGAATAACTTAAACCTAAATAACCAAAGGACATCACACATGTCCATGCTCGAGGCAGGATCCGAACCTGCGAGCGTAGCAACAACACGGTTCCGGACTGAAGCCCCTAGAACAGCTCGGCCAGCTACTCTGGGATGAAGATGTTAGCACATGAGAGGAATTCATTCAAGTTTTTATTTTCAACTCGGAAAAATCAAGCTACATTTCCGGAACCTGGTAATGATGATAGTCCTATACCGATTTACCTCTCAATGAAACACGTTATTCCCAATGATGGATGTCTTGGTGTAGAACTTGGTTGTAGAAATCTGCATTTCGCTGTTTCCATCCTCGCCCCTCTTGCAGTATGCCAATCTTCTAGCATCAGGGCCCCACTTCTCTTGCGATTGTAGGTTCTCCACAGACAGAAATGGTCTGCAACTGCCACTTCAGCCTTCGAGAGTTAGACATATCTGATAACATTGGAAGCAAGTACGGCAGCTAACCACCATGTTATACGATGGTGCATTGTTGCTGTACACTTACACCAACTCGGTATGGATTGTTATAGCCTTCTAATAAATAAAGTCGTATGACATGAATGGCTGGGTGTACTCGAAGGCCAGGTTCAGCCGCATAATAGGAAAAGTTTTTTCCCATCCTCCGCGGCCGCAAGCACCTTTCCTTCCGAAGTATGAGAACTGTGTGGTGTAAGTTTATCTTTTAAGTGTAGATGACTGTAACGGCTGTGTGTGTAGTATAGTGCCGTGTATGTGCTGGAGATGATGGGAGAAGGGAGAATGTGAGACCCGGTGCCGGCACATAGCCTGTTCTTTTCATGTAGCACGGCAGAGGACCGCCGAAGTCGACGTCCCCATTGGACGGACGGATCACCATCAACAGCGACGTATGCCCTCACTTTATGAGACACTGCGCCGGCCGTTGTGGCCGAGCGGTTGTAGGCGCTTCAGTCTGGAACCACGCGACCGCTACGGTCGCAGGTTCGAATGCTGCCTCGGACATGGATGTGTGTGATGTCCTTAGGTTAGTTAGGATTAAGTAGTTCTAAGTTCTGGGGGACTGATGACGTCAGATGTTAAGTCCCATACTGCTCAGAGCCATTTAGGACACTGCGGAGACGTTTGCTATTTAATAAAGGACACTGGTGCAAATGATACAGAGCAAGGACTGTACGCCACCACCCATACTGTCCTCTCTGACGTGAAGACGTAGGGAACATTGCCAACAATACGCGGCCAGGCACTGGCCACTCCCGATGACCTGCTGGCAGGAACCACCGCAATCACTTCGGCACGGCCGTTGACGCAACCGTCTAACGCAGAAAACGGATTACTTCATGACACCCCACTTTATCAGTGAACCGCACCATTATGTTTTGCCTGCTCTAACGTCGTCTTACAGTATTGTGATTTGGGGACTTAGACATTTCTCTGCACACAATAAAAAAAGTATTTACGTAACGTTACTTTTTCTAGGATATAAAAAGTCATGTCCCCCCCTCGTTAGCCCAGGTAAAGAAGTTTATCTACATCTTCATGGCTACTCTACAAATCACATTTAACTCCTGTCATCCCCAGGGTTTATCGAATCACCTTCACATTAAATCTCTATTATTCCTATCTCGTATAGCGCGTGGGAGAAACGAACACCTCTGTCTTTCCGTGCGAGCTCCGATTTCCCTTATTTTATTACAGTGATCGTTTCTCCATATGTACGTAAGTCGGTATCAACAAAATACACTACTGGCCATTAAAATTGCTACACTACGAAGATGACGTGCTACAGACGCGAAATTTAACCGACAGGAAGAAGATGCTGTGATATGCAAATGATTAGCTTTTCAGAGCATTCACACAAGGTTGGCTTCGGTGGCGACACCTACAACGTGCTGACATGAGGATTTCTCATACACAAACAGCAGTTGACCAGCGTTGCTTGGTGAAACGTTGTTCGTTGCTGTGATGCCTCGTGTAAGGAGGAGAAATGCGAACCGTCACGTTTCTGCCTTTGATAAAGGTCGGATTGTAGCCTTTCGCGATTGCTGTTTATCGTTTCGCGACATTGCTGCACGCGTTGGTTGAGATCCAATGACTGTTAGCAGAATATGGAAATCAATGGGTTCGGGAGGGTAATACGGAACGCCGTGCTGGATCCCAACGGCCTCGTATCTCTAGCAGTCGAGATGACAGGCATCTTATCCACATGGCTGTAACGGATCGTGCAACCCCGTCTCGATCCCTGAGTCAACAGATGGCGACGTTTGCAAGACAACAACCATCTGCACGAACAGTTCGACGACGTTTGCAGCAGCATGGACTATCAGCTCGGAAAGCATGGCCGCGGTTACCCTTGACGCTAGTAGGGGGACAAGGTTCGTGTCAGGACACGCTGCATTGTTACCAAATTTATTCAAGATGGCGGCGATGACGTCATCCAAGATGGCGGCATGTAGACTTGTCAACACCGCATGACGTCATCCAAGATGGCGGATTTTGGCGGGAGAATAGTCCAATTGTGGTACATCCACTAAACTAACCTTCAGAAAAAATGGCAGGAAGTTTGAATTTTGGCAGGAAAATAGTCCAATTGTGCTACATTCACTAACCTAATCTCAAGAAAAAATTGCGGGAAGTTTGAATTCCAACAGGATAATGCATGCAAAGGCCGTACTTGTCTTTATTAATATTATTGATTATCATTCATTAACATTCATTATCATTCATTAACATTCATTATCACTCATTGTCATTCATTATCATTCATTATCATTTATTATTATAGGCCTACCTCCACTAGAAAATTGCGCCAAATTCAAATTCCAACACGATATTCTCTCGAAAACTGTACTTCTGTGTATTATTATCGTTTATTATTTATTCAAGATGTCCGATTTCCTCAGTGAGAAAGCCGTTCTCCTTACATCCATAACAAAAATCTATCACTAGTTCAAATCCCCAACACCATAATTGATCACATGTACGAGCTTTCTCCGTCACCTATCTTTTTCTTCACTGGTAACCTATCATAATCGCGTCAAATAATAAACTGCACTTATAGTAACGTAATTCACGTCCTTTGATTTTGCAGGGGGGGAAGGGACTGAAGACTTTATTTCAAGCAGTACGGTCATCACTTGTTATCCAACACAGTCAGCACACACATCTTTGATATCGCAGTGCAGTCACCACGACGTCCGCACTCCAACTGAATTAGTTCAAATCCTCGCCATCCCGTGGCCAGCTCAAGGAGACACTGCCTACGCCGGTCACGTGAGGCGGCAGGCCACTAGCGCGGGGGGCGAGCCCTGCAATCGCTCCCATGTTGTAAACATGTTTTCGCTGGACACGCTGCAACTTGTCAAGTTTAATGTCACAACGGTCCCTTGTCCGCTCGCCACGTGCATTCGTCGCCTCCACACATTTCCCGCCAAAATTGACTCCCTCGGAGCTGAATCACACAACGGTCGGCCGTTTCCCTGCAACACTTCCGGCACCACATTCAAACCTGCAGATACCGACCTCACACAGCCGTTCGCCACGTGTCCTTGTGCGATCGAGAACACAGTGCTACACTTTTGTCGGCAAAGTTTGCTCGACAGTGGAATCCGCCATGACTATATAACATCACGTTTGGACCGCACTAGAACGCCCGCTAATTGACTCGCTCTCGCGCGCACGTAATAACTGTACAATCGCTGCACCTCCGCCCCACTTACGTCACACACCCTCCATACACGCGAGGGGCATAGCCTTCTATAAATACCTGGAAAATGACTCTTTATTTCAGACATGACGGTCATGCAGGTGTGTCCCAACTGACTTCTCCATGCTCACACAGCCAAACTCCAGAGCGCAGCTGACGTACGCGTGGCCGGTTGAGCCCGCTCCCTGGCCGGCTGACATCTAGCTGTTTACGGTGCCTGCCCAGCCCCCACGGCCTGCGCGACAGGTAGGCTGCAGCACGTGAGGGCCCCCGCCTGCGAGCACTTAACACCGGACACGATGTTTCCTGTCGACCGCGTGCCGTGCACGTGTACTTGTCGCGAGAACGCCCGCTAATTCACTCTCACCACCCCGCTATATTAAATAATTCCATTTACAATTTCATATACATATTCAAACGTGTTCAACTCCCTAATATCAGCTACTTTTCGAGGACCAGAACGCCGCCTCGTCCTCCTAGGAACCAGCGCGAAGTTTGAAATCTGCCAGTAAACAAAGCTCACTTGCACTTCCGCCACCAACCTAAGAAAATTGTTTCAAACTAAGCCACCAGCACTCAACCTCTTCCTACACGTTTCTGGTAAACGGAATGTTTTTTTTCTACCGAGTTGGAAACTTCCTTGACGTCACAACGCGCGATCGACCACGTCGCTCTGTCAGACAAAGAACGCTCTCACTAAGTTAACTGATCACCTGATTCTCATTATTCAGCCCACATGCTTCGATTATCTGATCCAGGATCTTGGTGAAAACACACGTCCGTACACATGAGCCATCGCGCGCGCCTGGCTTAGTACCTCCGCAAGTGAATGTAACAAAGTCCACATGACTATTTAATTAATCTGATCAATTAATTAACCTCTCTGATGCGGAAAACTGCCACGTCCACCTAGACTTGGAATCAATTCTCGCCAGTGCCACACGCACCCACCTGGACTTGAAATGAAATAGTTAAAATCCCTACCAACCACCACGTCCTTTTACCGACCCAAGCACTAACGTGTACTAACCCACATTAACTTATATCACATTCTGTCTATACAAATAAGCCAAGCTTCGATTCTGATGGTCAGTTCGTGTTTCGCTACCAAACACAAGAAAATTGTGATGACTCAAAATCGTCTGCTTTGCCTCACTCACACACCATGAGCTCGAGACGGCCCACACAGTCTGGACCTTTATACTAGCGTCGGACATACTCCTGTATAAATATTCTAGCTAAACTATGATCCTAATACTGTTGTTCAATCCACATGGTCTAGCACATGGCCAGAGCACACCCCCCCCCCTACCTAAGCTGAGAACATTGCTCGCCCCATCTTTAGTTAACCGCTGAGAGACGGAGATATGCTGCAATCACATCCCTCGCGCTCTTGTAGCTACTCACCTCAGCAATTCGATCTAACAAACACTCCAAGTAGAAAAAATAACAACCAACTCGAACTCTCTCATATTCTATATCGTCCCACAAATACTTAACGTACATTTCATTTACGCATCGAGTATACCTATCACTCTCATACAAAAAACACTCGACCTGATATACCTGGTGTCATGTTGCTGAGTCGGCAGGCACGCTAACAGCTCCTAATTTCAGTGCACAATATCAAACTGCTCCTAAATAATGCAGTACACATAACTGTAAACACCATCAGTACTCGTAATATGTTCAAATAACCCACAGCAAAGTAACTCAACAGACGTGCGCAATCAACCTAACCCACATTAAGACACGTCCGACAGCTCTCAATTCGCTCAAAGGCCTCTGTTCGACCCTTCAAACATGACCTGATGACAGCCACATTCACACCGAACACCTGAGAAATTCATATCACCTACACGCCGAACATGACTATCCAAGCCAGGCCACGCGAGTAGTCTGTCACCGTCCTAACTCAGTGCGGTCCAACACACATGTTAAGGCCGCATTCCATTGCTCGCCGGCCTACATGCGACACATTTCCACCTTCACGTCTGTTGTCAGAATAGCCGAGAGCGAGTTCACACACACACCGTCCGCACACATCCCAGCGCTTCTCTCCCCTCTCAATCTAAAACGATCATTTGAAAATTAAAAAAAAGAAAAATATAAGAGCCTAGTCAACCTGTCCGAAATTGTATAGTGGCCCCAAAAATAGTTAACGCTCGCTTTCGTGTTTTCTATGTTTATTTGTAAATTCAAATTCTTACCCTAACAGAACTTGTCCACCAAAATAATACTGAATGCGCTCCCCAACTCCTACCATTCCAGCTCTCAACATACGCAATTGTTCTCAACCCTCCTATATCCCAGCACATCCGATTAATCATTCTTATTCCTTCTTATCGAATTTACTGCTCTAATTTCCTAAGGACCCGTTATCGAAGTACCATCCTGCTTTTCTTTCTGATGCTTCCTGTGCTTACGTTTACAGAGATCGCTAAATTACATCCACAGCCCCCCTCAATCTACACACACACACACACACACACACACACACGCACACACACATGCGGTCATCCTCTCTACTCATTCCATAACATAAGCATTAGTAACTTTACAATCCATTATATACAAACCCTACACAATGTAAACCAAAAAATGGTTCAAATGGCTCTGAGCACTATGGGACTCAACATCTTAGGTCATAAGTCCCCTAGAACTTAGAACTACTTAAGCCTAAGTAACCTAAGGACATCACATACACCCATGCCCAAGGCAGGATTCGAACCTGCGACCGTAGCAGTCCCGCGGAATGTAAACCACATTAACTTTACAATACCCACTACATGCCCCAATTCTCTCAATTCCTAAGGAAGCACTGTGAACCTGCTCTTTCTTTCTGCACACGCACACTCAGCGGTAATCAGCCCTTCTGCATCAACGGATGGAAGTGCATGTGCAAAGAGATACAGAAAACAGAGCAAGCGCTCTCCAAATGTGTAGGTGACTGAATACGCCTTGGTTACATTTAGAGACAATTTTAGAACACAGAGGGATAACTTATGTCGCTGTCGCATGGATGCATCTCCCATAAAATCGAAAGAATAGCGAAAACTGATTAGCGCATAGGTATAAACTAACCTAATATACACCGAAATGCGGTGATAATGAGAACGTACTTGCTTATCTTCTGGTTCGCAGGGGGGAATTTGTACGTGGAGTCAAGTATGCTGCAACAAGCGGAATGCGAGAAAACGACGACATCGAAGGGAGCGGACTAAGGAAGGTAGTCAATTTTTTCTCGTTGAGTTCGTATTATAGTGTATGTCTACTGAGGTAGCAGTGATACACGCGAGTTGAATACTGTATTTGATGCTTTTGAGGAGGACAGAGAATCATTCACGTCTAAACTTACTCACCTCTGTGTTAAAGGATAACAGAGAGTGTACGGGATGATCGATTGAGACAGAGCTGTAACTAGGTAGGATTTAAACGTTGACTCATTTATTCTGGAGAAAGACGCTGAAGGTCGAATTTTTT
The DNA here is from genome assembly GCF_023864345.2 of Schistocerca serialis cubense. Classification (NCBI taxonomy): domain Eukaryota; kingdom Metazoa; phylum Arthropoda; class Insecta; order Orthoptera; family Acrididae; genus Schistocerca; species Schistocerca serialis. The sequence continues at coordinate 751,326 of NW_026048515.1, read as the reverse complement.
CCAGTGTTCTATCTGGATGCTTTAGTCACGTGATATAGCCTACGTTCTAGCCATATGCAGCTACAGTGCTTTACACATGTTAGATTGGATGATTTACGTAAATATGTGTGGAACTACGTTGTGTATAAATATAACTCCGTTCTTGTTCTTCTTAACTGTATGCTATTAAATTAAGGCACTTTGAGATCTGTTACTATAGATCGATATGGCGTGCTAAGCTCCAATACTTGGGTACATCTCGAGAAGTGTGGTGCACTTGGAGGCGTTAGGTCTAGGAAAGCTCTATTCAGACAAGAGAGGTGAAGTGTAGCTATATTCCTCTGCTCGGTTTAGGATTAATTGGGTAGCGATGTTGCGGGGTAGAGTGATCAATGCCGAAGTGAGGATGGTCTTTTAACGTAAGAGGGCGAGATTGCTCTGTGAGCGACATAGGCAGAGAGATTGATCGAGTACTATGCGCGAGGTCTTAGAAATATGTATATCGTTGTCTGGTATACTTTGGTCGTTTTTATGTGTTCGAGAATGAAGTGTGAATGGACGTACTGAGCAGTCATCTATCAATGCTCGCAATGATACTTGCAAAGTAGAGGAGGTATGGTTTAGCTATGACATTGAAATTAGGAAAACATACTGTCACATGATTGGCCAGTGTGCTTTATTACGAGGACAAGGTGCGCGTCGAAATATGATTATCATTGGTTTGTGTTTAAGTATATAATATTAAATGCCCTATGCTCAGTGAGAGGTGTGTGTATGTTGGTAAAAGTATTTGCTTATTTGATTACTTGTATGTGTAATTTAGTACATTTAAGTCTTCACCGAATATGGCTGTCTGTGGAAAAAGGAATTATTATCTTCTATTGAGCTGGGTTGTATGTGGGGGCGTAAATGCTTGTTCAAAATTATTATAACAGGGTGGGTGGCATATAAGTAGAACAAAACAAGTTCTGTGAAAGTGTGTGTAGAAGGAGTGAACGAGTGGATGACACGACTCATCTACGACTGTATCATTAGGAGATGTAAATAAATGTCGGATAATCTAAATTGAGCTCATTTTTTTCTTTTTAATCATATGTATGACTTCTGCTTGGAGTTATGTTTGTCTATTTGTTCTAAATGAATACTCATCTTTGCTTAGAAAGTGAGTTTTGACAGAATTGTCGGCGCAACGTGAATGACGACGGGTTCGCTGGTTGGGGGAGACACTTATAAAATAAATAAAATAAAATAAAATATTATTTATTAATGATAGTGATTGGATGTAATTAATATTTGCTTATCTGGAACGTGGGCGTTTAATTATTCGGTATCAGACGCTTGACAATGGCTTTTTCGTAAATGTAATGTTATTCGTAGTTGACCGTGAAATAAGACTCAAATAATCGGACTTCGTATTTAAATCGTTTCCAAAGACTGCTGCGGTAGGTGCGGACTCAAATCTAAATCTCAATATTAGAATAATTTGCCGGCCATGTCAATACGTCGTACAGAGGTGACTGTCTATTTCATAAATATAAATTCTTTACAGAATCGAGTGCCTAGTAAGATTGCAACTCGCAGTGTTCTTATATAACATCAAATATGGCGGTGTGCCAGTCAATGAGATATACGTGCTTCCCGCACCACTTGTCCAAGACCTCTCCTTCTTAAAGAAACATAAGAGTATCGTAATTGTGTTTTTGTTTTATCAGCGACACAGCGCTGCAGTTCTGTGCCATAGGCTTTATTTATTTGTCACAGATTAATTATTTAATTAAGATTTCGCGTTTCCGAGGAAACTCACGCACGGCATGCAAATGTGCCTTTATATTGCCCCCTGAATTGCGAGGCGAAAGGACACACCTGCAGGCGAGCAATTCACCTAAAGGCACAAGAAAATCTAAGTTATCTACAACTATTTACATGACTTACATTATACTGTATATTATATACAAAATTTGAATGACGCGCGTGCGCCGTAAAAGTTCTTATGTTGGCAAAATAGAGTGCGCGCATGCGCAGAAGCGTCTGTGTGACTCCGGTAGTGCCGTTATATCGTAAATTTAGATCACGCGGCACAGTATTGCAGTTCATATTGTTCGTGTGCGCGCCCATTTCTTAGTCGTTGCACAAAGAAAATATTCCACCAGATTACATATGAAGACTACATTCTATGACAGGTAACTTAGTTTTAAAATTACAATATTTGTTATAATGCAATACAACTTTAGATTGTTGAATGTTCTTAGTTACATAGTATTGCAATGAAATGCTTCAAAGAAAAATGTCTTTGTTTCAGGTGCGTTGACCTATACACATCGTGTCGTTATTACAGATTATATTCATCTGCTGCACAATAATTTTTCACAGGTTAGTGTCGTCGTGGTAAAGTTTTTTTTTTTTTTTTGATCACAGTAACATCGCTGTATAACAACGTGATTGATACATAAGCATGTCCATTTCCTATTTCCATTATAGTCGTTGTGATGCAGTTCGTTGTGACAAAAAGCATTGTTTATTGCAGATCAGACGTGACCCGTCGAGTAATTGGTCCATATGCAGTTCGTTTTCGATATTCCGTGGAAGCTTGGTTGCAGAACCTCGGACGGCACATAGCTGGCGTCGATCCTTGGACAGTCCAGGTAAGTGTGTCCGTCACATTTCGAGAACATTCCATTCCCTGAAGTTCCAACCAAAATTCTTCCACTCGTCGTGTTGTTTTCTGGACAGGCACGTTGTGACCATTTAATCCAGTTAACATCTTGAAGTTAGATACTGTAGTAATGTCACTAGACGATGCACAAATTACGCACTTCACATTTTCAGTTTTTTGCTAAATATAGCTCACCTAAATGTTCGTAGTTACTTATCAAAGAAATCGTTCATCGCGTTTACAAAGGTACGATGCATGATGAATGTCATTAACAGTTTCTTTCACATAGGTTTCTGCGTAGTTGCAGACTTAGTAATGTACGTTAATGTCCGTGAACAGTCGTTCACTATACAATTTCTTTTTTTAAGTTTTTCACGCTTTGGCGCTCGTTATGGTTCAAATTTTCACATAGTAACAGTTACATTATACATCATTTTTTTAAAAAAACATAAGTAATTATACATATACACATCACATATTTTCTTAGCATAAACATAATACAGTTACACATAAACATGGTTACATCATCATTACATAGCTATAAATTATTACATTATGTCGCATTTGATTACATGAATTGCAGATATTTACGTTCTCTTTAACGGTTTTGCTGGGATTTTATCGATGTTTTTTGTGATGTCATCTGAAATTAAGATAGGTTAGACACAACATTCATTACATCAGTAGGCAAGACCAGGCGTTTTCACTACTCAATAAATATTCAAAATAATAAGAGACGGAAAACTGTTCGATTCCTCGCGTTTTGTGCGTGTGTGTATGTGTCTGTGTGGCCTTGGCTACTGGTAGATGCTTTTCTTGCTGAGAGATGTGCGTCTAATCTATTTCTCGAAGTAAAAGATCGCTTCACAGATGACGTCTGTCGGTTCGTCAGGTGTCATACCAAGTCAATGGTACCTACAGTCACAAATGTTCCGTGAAAAATTAGTATATCATTCACTGCTACGTAATCATAAATTTTACTTTAATATTCAGTCTTCTCGGTGGTGCCGCGGCGTTGAAAGTAAAGTTCTTCTGTCTTCAACTGCGTCACTGGAACCGCTGAAATGAAAATTTCTATACTACTTATTATCTGTGTTGTAGCAAACAGAGTTTTGCGAGTTGCTTAGCAATGTTTTCATGGGTATGACTTTGACATTATTTAGCATGAAATGCTCTAAGATCTCGGTGTGCGTATAGCCCAATAATTTTGTTAGTTCTAGGATGTTGTAACAGATACGCACCAGGATGCGGTATGTTAACAATTATATAAGGTCCTTCATATAGCAGACGCCACTTAGCATTGCGTCGTTTGAGTGCTACAGATTTATGATGAGTACGAAGTAGTACAAGCATTCCTACCTTGAATTTTTGTTTTCTTTTTATTATGTTTAGGTGATGTTTGTTTCGTATCTGTGCGTGATGTGTCAGTGTAATCAATACTTCTTTTATTTTCTGTTCAGGTGTGATTTCCTTCTCTGACAACTTAGGTAATGGTTCTATCCATTGATCGTTCTGTTTGCAATTGAACATGATCTCGTTAGGTGTGTAATTTGTATTGTAAATATTTAAGTTATTGTGTACGTCTTCGAAAAGACTTAGGTAGGACACGCAATTAGTATGTTTTGATGAAATATAGGTCCTCATGAATCGGTTTAGTTCTCGGAAAAGTCTCTCAGTCGCGTTACATTGTGGGCTAAACCTTGAAATAAATATACTTTTAATGTTATTGTCCTTCAAGAAATTTCTCCATTTGTACCCAGAGTAGTATGCTGCATTATCTGACAGAATTGCTTTAGGTTTTCCCACGTGCGTCAGGTAATCACTTGAGAATCTTCGTATTATAGCATTTGCAGTGGCGGATTTTAAAGCATAAAGTTTTACATGTTTAGAAAATATATCGTAAAAAGCTAAGATATATTTGACGCCTCCAGAGCTTGCTGGATGCGGTCCACTGATGTCAGTACACAGAATTTCCAGGGGTTTACTCGGTAAAATAGAATGTAAATCTGTTTTTGTGGATAAATTCTGAGGTTTTGATTTTTGACATATGACACATGCTTTCAGTTCCCTGTAAATTTTTCTTCTCATATTGCTAAAATAACAGTATGTGCTGAGCTTTGCCAAACACTTTTTCGTCCCATAATGACCCCAAACTAAGTGTGTGTGCCAAATCAAATTACGTTCAGACTCTTTGGGAATGCATACACACCAGTTAGTAGCATTTGGATGTCAGCGATAAAATAACACATCATTGTGCAACTTGTAATACATAGTCAAAGGGTGATTGTGTTTTTCTACCAGTAATGTTATTATCTTATACCAGTGAGGATCAGATTTTTGTAATTTAGCCATGTTTCTGCACATATCAATATAATGTTGGTGATACTGCTTGTCTTGCATTAAGAGAATCCTGTAGTCATTTATATTTTCTAAGTCACTGTTGGTTTCATTCATACCTTGTGGAAGTCTAGACAAAGCGTCGGCAATGGTGTTGTCCTTACCTTTTATGTACTTAATTTCAAAAGAGTAGTTCTGAAGAGTAACTGCCCATCGTGATAGTCTAGGATGTACAAGTTTACAAGTTAACAAAAATGTCAGGGCCTGGTGATCGGTATAAATTACTGTATGTTTTCCAAATAAATAATAATTGAATTTCTTGAATGCCCAGACAGCTGCATCGCCTTGGATGTAACCGACAATATATGATATCTTTTTCCGGTCACTCCAAGTGCGTGGAAATGCGTTACTAAAAGATTTAAGAAAAATCACCGGATGAATGGTTCGTTTTTCTGGGATAAAAGCCTGAAATTGCCTGTGTTTTATTAAGCTTTCTTCTTCCTTTGCATTTTGATATGGATTTGTTCCACTGTAATTACTTCAATGTTCAGCTGGCGAGTAATTACGATAATGTTGCTGTGGTTTACCATGATAATAGCTTGTGTTTGTGGTTGCACGTCGTGGTATGTGTTGTAGTCGTGGTGCGTTTTGTTCTTGTGTGTTTGTCGTGTGCGGTATGTGTGCGTCATACTCGAATGTATATTGGTTTCTGAACTGTACATTTTGACTTATATTTTCGTTACATTCAGACTGTGGTTGATCGGTGAATTGTCTCATGTGTGCAGTGACGGATTGTACTGCGTCACTAATCAGCTGTTTGTTATTAGTGATGTATTCCGCTACGGAGTCGTGCACAATTGTTGGTAAATTTTCACGTATGCATCTATCAAAATGTTTGTCTTTGTTCTCTACCCAATCATGAAATTCTTTATTAATATTTTGAAAATGAGCTGTGGCATCAGATTGTAAGGTGTCAGTCAGGTGTTGTTCAACATCGTCAAATTTATTCTGCACGTCTGTAATTCGTTTTTCAAGGTTGTCGTGTACTGAAGGATATGTTTGAATTTGTTCAGTAAGAGCTTCACACGTGACATTAAGGTTTTTTAATTGTGTCTGTAAAAGTGCTACGTCATTTGTAGTCTTTTCTTGTATCGTATTAAGCTTGGAAAATTTCGTACTGAGTTCAGTCATCTGTTTGGTCAGTGTGGCGTCTATAAGTTCCACACGTTTACACAAAGTGTCACTACCTGTCTTGATTGCTATGAGATCAGATTTAATTTCGTCATTGTGTGTCTTTAACTGTTCATTTTGTGTCTTTAAGGTTGCCATGTTTTCCACGTTCTGCATCCTTAAGGTTGCCATGTTTTCCGCGTTCTGCATCCTTAAGGTTGCCATATTTTCTGCGTTTTGTTTCATTAGCATTTGTAACATGTTGGCAATCTTTACTGTTTGCAAGGTCTCTGCCCCCGCCGCGTCATTAAACGTGACGTCATGTATTAACATGGGCTCTGACTGAGACTTTGAAATTTTTGTGGTGGACGGCCTATTGTCAAAATTTCCGTTAACACTTGCGTCAATATTTGATGAATCGTCACTACCGGTTGCTGTCGTAAAGTCATTTTCTAACATTTGTCTCTCGTCCGAGTCGGATTGCGTCTGAATAGTATGTCTTTGCTGTTCCATCTTTGCGTATTGTTTTCTAGTTATGACCATGCCACACGTGATATATGTTTCAAGAAAATAATGTTTGACACTGGTTTTAAAATAAAATGCAGTTGAGCATGAATCGCTCGTAGCAACAATGGCTGTTTGTTAATTTAAAAATGTAAACTGAATATGGGATTATTGTTAATGGCTGCTGTCCATGTTACAACGTATCGTACAGAAGTCGGCCATATTGTACACTCGTGTATTGGTATTGTTGCAGAAGTTATTGTTTAAGGAAAAGTACTGAGAATGAAATTTATCACTGAAAACTGCTACACGCGAAAGAAATACTACAGAATCTACTGAAGAGCTAATACACTGAATTATGCGTCTGGTCAAGCCTGCCAATACAAAGATGCTGCGTCTTACCTTATTTTGCTGGAAGCTTCATTGCGTCTTCCCGCAAAATTTTATAATTGGCAAATATCTTCAGATTTTTGTTATTTCTCATATATTCAAGTCCAGGTCCAGAAAGTTGATTTTTCACATGAAACAAAGAGAACAGTGTAACAAATGACAAAATAACAAGTCCGACACGCAGTCGCCAATATAAAATAAATAAAATAAAACATTAATTATTAATTATGTATGATAGTGATTGGATGTAATTAATATTTGCTTATCTGGAACGTGGACGTTTAATTATTCGGTATCAGACGCTTGACAATGGCTTTTTCGTAAATGTAATGTTATTCGTAGTTGACCGTGAAATAAGACTCAAATAATCGGACTTAATCGTTTCCAAAGACTGCTGCGGTAGGTGCGGACTCAAATCTAAATCTCAATATTAGAATAATTTGCCAGTCATGTCAATACGTCGTACAGAGGTGACTGTCTACTAAACATAAAAAAGTTTACACGTAGTTAAATCAGATATAGTCAACGAATAAGCCTACAGTTCAATAATTATACTTACTTTCATAAATATAAATTCTTTACAGAATCGAGTGCCTAGTAAGATTGCAACTCGCAGTGTTCTTATATAACATCAAATATGGCGGTGTGCCAGTCAATGAGATATACGTGCTTCCCGCACCACTTGTCCAAGACCTCTCCTTCTTAAAGAAACATAAGAGTATCGTAATTGTGTTTTTGTTTTATCAGTGACACAGCGCTGCAGTTCTGTGCCACAGGCTTTATTTATTTGTCACAGATTAATTATTTAATTAAGATTTCGCGTTTCCGAGGAAACTCACGCACGGCATGCAAATGTGCCTTTATACACCGTTTACATGTCGAGTTGGAGACGCAGGGGAGGATAGAGATCTGCGCTATTCAGGAATCCCTCTGTGCAGTGTATGTCGTTAGACAATAGCTGGAGAGCTGGTATAGAGAGAGAGCCCACTACAGCATGCTGGTCCTGGGGCTTAGTGGACGGCTGTTTAGATGGACAGATATGTGGCTTTGACATGCTGCCGTCGGCGCTTGCATTGCAGGCGAATGGTCAAGACAAGGTCCTGTTGCAGTAACTGAGGTCATTCTGCTTGTAGACAGGCTGCAGATGGTAACTGATATGTCTTTCAAATGGTTCAAATGGCTCTGAGCACTATGGGACTCAACTGCTGAGGTCATTAGTCCCCTAGAACTTAGAACTAGTTAAACCTAACTAACCTAAGGACATCACAAACATCCATGCCCGAGGCAGGATTCGAACCTGCGACCGTAGCGGTCTTGCGGTTCCAGACTGCAGCGCCTTTAACCGCACGGCCACTTCGGCCGGCCTGATATGTCTTTCTCCGACTTAAATTGCATACATCAGATGCGCAAAGATCTGGAAATGGGATCAGTTGAACGATGTGTAGAGTGTGACTAAAGCCAAGTTGGAATTTTAATGTAGCATGCAGGTTCAGGAAAGGTGACACGTTTCACACTGGGTGCAGCCGTCTTGAATAATGGTAATTGCGTAATCAACTGACATGATGACAGAGCGCTCTGGTGGTTCTCATAGGAGCTAAACACAGTTGAACTTGGAGCCATTTTCGTTAGGTAACATGATATAAATAATAATAAATAATAAATCATAATAAATAATAATAAATGATCACAAATGATAATAAATAATTGGAGCAGCTGTCCGAATGCAGAGACCTGTTGGGGTGTATGGATCTGTAAGAGCGAACTTTGATGTCCTCTAGACGACCGAATAGCTAAGTAATATTATGTGTTGGACAGCTTTGGTGATCAAGTCAGAATTTGAGAAGATGATTGATTTGGGTTGGAGTGTTATTAGATGGGATGTAGATTGTTCCGTTGACTACTTCTGCACATTTGCTTCCTTTATTTAGCTGAGCGAAGATCGATTGTGGTGTGTTGGATACATGCTTGTCTGTTCTCTAGACCTGGGACAGACCATAGTTGACGTGCAAATTATAGCCAAGATCTCGAAAATGTTACAAGACTGAGACCGGTATTCGAGAGTGGAAATATCATTTTGCGTATGTTTGTTTCTAGTTAGTCAGTGGTTTACAGCATGCTGCACATAGATAAAGTTCGGCGTTTGTAGAGAATTAATTTGAAGTCTATATCTTGGGAATTATGATGAACTAGTGATCGGTAGGGTGTAGCCTAGTGCATGATATTGAGAAGTACAGCTAAAATGGTGTAATATTATGGAGAAAGTACATGTGTTCTTGCAGTCTATGAGTCTGATGATGTTTGAAGAAAAGCGAACAGATAAGGAAGGAGAGACAGTAAGGCGTTTGTGCTGAGGAGGGGACGATACCGAATTTGTAATAAAGAGTTCTGAGGGTGACTTAGGTCCGCTGATGGAAGAGGGAAGATTAGCTCTGAGTGTCGGGTCTGTAGAGAGAACAGGTTGACGGTGCTTTCGTAGGCTTGGGGAGCATTGCTGTATATAGATGCTGTAGGGACAGGATATTTTTTTCGCATGCTGTAGAGATATACTGGATAAGTGCACTGTTTTGTGTCAAATGTGTATTTACTGTATTGTGAAGTTAATGCGGTTTACATAGTGTAGCGATTGTATATACTGCACTGTAAAGTTAATATTGATTATGTTATGTGACGAGTAGAGAGGAAGTCGTAAGGACAGTAGAGATATATCCAGAGTAACAGCGGTCAAGAGAGTGTATTTCCGATACTTAGCTCATTGTGGAATGCCAATCAAATGAGACCGCGATCGTAAGATTTAACTGTATAAGCATAATGAGATCAACGACTTCGGTATTCGAGAGTGCGAATATAATTTTTTGGTATGTTTGTTTCTAGTTATAGAATGGTTTAAAGGATTCTGTACTTAGAAAAAAAATTGGTGTGTTCTTGTAGTCTATGAGTCTGCATAAGTTTGTAGAAAAAAAGCGAGCAGGCAAGGAAGAAGAAGAGAGAGTAACACATTTGTGTTGAGGGGAAGCGATCGCTGAATTTGTGGAACACTTCTGAGAGGGACTTCCGTCCGTTGATGCAGATTACCGCTGAGTGTGGCGTGTGTAGAAAGAAAGAGCAAGTTCACAGTGCTTCCTTAGGAATTGAGAGAATTGGGGCATGTAGTGGGTATTGTAAAGTTAATGTGGTTTACATTGTGTAGGGTTTGTATATAATGGATTGTAAAGTTACTAATGCTTATGTTATGGGATGAGTAGAGAGGATGACCGCATGTGTGTGTGTGTGTGTGTGTGTGTGTAGATTGAGGGGGGCTGTGGATGTCATTTAGCGATCTCTGTAAAAGTAAGCACAGGAAGCATCAGAAAGAAAAGCAGGATGGTACTTCGATAACGGGTCCTTAGGAAATTAGACCAGTAAATTCGATAAGAGGGAATAAGAATGATTAATCGGTTGTGCTGGGATATAGGAGGGTTGAGAACAATTGCGTACGTTGAGAGCTGGAATGGTAGGAGGTGGGGAGCGCATTCAGTATTATTTTGGTGAACAAGTTCTGTTAGAGTAAGAATTTGAATTTACAAATAAACATAGAAAACACGAAAGCGAGCGTTAACTATTTTTGGGGCCACTATACAATTTCGGACAGGTTGACTAGGCTCTTATATTTTTCTTTTTTTTAATTTTCAAATGATCGTTTTAGATTGAGAGGGGAGAGAAGCGCTGGGATGTGTGCGGACGGTGTGTGTGTGAACTCGCTCTCGGCTATTCTGACAACAGACGTGAAGGTGGAAATGTGTCGCATGTAGGCCGGCGAGCAATGGAATGCGGCCTTAACATGTGTGTTGGACCGCACTGAGTTAGGACGGTGACAGACTACTCGCGTGGCCTGGCTTGGATAGTCATGTTCGGCGTGTAGGTGATATGAATTTCTCAGGTGTCCGGTGTGAATGTGGCTGTCATCAGGTCATGTTTGAAGGGTCGAACAGAGGCCTTTGAGCGAATTGAGAGCTGTCGGACGTGTCTTAATGTGGGTTAGGTTGATTGCGCACGTCTGTTGAGTTACTTTGCTGTGGGTTATTTGAACATATTACGAGTACTGATGGTGTTTACAGTTATGTGTACTGCATTATTTAGGAGCAGTTTGATATTGTGCACTGAAATTAGGAGCTGTTAGCGTGTCTGCCGACTGTGCAACACGACACCAGGTATATCAGGACGAGTGTTTTTTGTATGAGAGTGATAGTATACTCAATGCGTAAATAAAATGTACGTTAAGTATTTGTGGGACGATATAGAATATGAGAGAGTTCGAGTTGGTTGTTATTTTTTCTAGTTGGAGGCTTTGTTAGATCGAATTGCTGAGGTGAGTAGCTACAAGAGCGCGAGGGATGTGATTGCAGCATATCTCCGTCTCTCAGCGGTTAACTAAAGATGGGCAAAATCAAAGGACGTGAATTACGTTACTATAAGTGCAGTTTATTATTTGACGCGATTATGACAGGATACCAGAGAAAAAAAAGATAAGTGATTGAGAAAGCTCGTTCATGTGATCAATTATGGTGTTGGGCATTTGAACTTGTGATAGATTTTTGTTATGGATGTAAGGAGATTGCTTTCTCACCGAGAAAATCGGACATCTTGAGTAAATAATAAATAATAATAATACATAGAAGTACAGTTTTCGAGAGAATATCGTGTTGGAATTTGAATTTGGCGCAATTTTCTAGTTTAAGTAGGCCTATAATAATAATTGTTAATGAATGATAATCAATGATAATGAATAACAATGAATGATAATGAATGTTAATAAATGATAATGAATGATAATGAATGTTAATGAATGATAATCAATAATAATAATAAAGACAAGTATGGTCTTTGCATGCATTATCCTGTTGGAATTCAAACTTCCCTCAATTCTTTCTTGAGGTTAGGTTAGTGGATGTAGTACAATTGGACTATTTCCCCACCAAAATTCAAACTTCCCGCCATTTTTTCTGAAGATTAAGTTAGTGGACGTAGCACAATTGGACTATTCTCCCGCCAAAATCCGCCATCTTGGATGACGTCATCGCCGCCAATTTGGCAACAATGCAGCGTGTCCTGACACGAACCTTGTCCCCCTACTGACGCTGTGTCACAGACAGGAGCTCCTGCGATGGTGTACTCAACGATGTTCCTGGGTGCACAAATTGCAAAACTTCATTTTTTCATATGAATCCAGGTTCTGTTTACAGCATTATGATGGTCGCATCTGTGTTTAGCGACAATGCGGTGAACGCACATTGGAAGCGTGTATTTGTCATCACCATACTGACGTATCACCCGGCGTGATGGTATGGGGTGTCATTAGTTACACGTCTTGGTCACCTCTTCTTCGCAGTGACGGCACTTTGAACAGTGGACGTTGCATTGCAGATGTGTTACGACCCGCGGTTCTACCTTTCGTTCGACTGCTGCCCTGGCCAGCACATTCTCCATATCTCTCATGACATGACATGACATGTCAGTTCTAGTATAATATATTTGTCCAGTTAATACCCATTTATTATCTGCATTTCTTCTTGGTGTAGCAATTTTAATGGCCAGTAGTGTATTTACGGATTCGGAGGAGAGGGTTGAGGCTTGAGATTTGGTGACGCAACGACAAACGCCTTTCTTTTAATTATGTCCAGCCCAAATCCTGTACCATATTCGTGGCACTCTTCTCCCTGCTTCTAGTGATAAAATAACGTGTTGCTCTTCTTTGAACTTTCTCAACGTACTCCGTTAATTCTATCTGGTAAGGATCTCACTCTGCGTAGCCTTACTCCAAAAGAGGAGGGACAAGTGGATTGTAGGCACTCACCTCAGTAGATCTTTAGCATCTTCAGGGCGTTCTGCCAATAAAACGTAGCCTTTGCTTCGCCTAACTCACAGACGTTTTCTACGTGTTCTCTCCATTCAACTTTTTCGTAATTGCAGATCCTAGGTATTCAGTTGAATTTACAGGCTTTAGATTTCATTGATCCATCGTGTAACTGAAGTTTAACGGATTCCTTTTCCCACTCATAGGGATGACTTCACACTTCTCATTATTTAGGGTCAACTGCCACTTTTCGCACCATACAGATTTCTTTTCTAAATCGTTTTGCAATTTGCTTTGAACTTCTAATGACTGTACTAGACAATAAACGATTACATCGTCTGCAGACTGTCTAAGACGGGTTGTCCGATTGACTCCTAAATCGTTTTGATAGATAAGGAACAGCAGAGGACCTGTAACACTATCTTAGGGAACGCCAGAACTCACTTCTCTTTTATCCGATCACTTTCCGTCAGTTGCTACGAACTGTGACCTCTCTGAAGGGCAATCACGAATCCAATCGCATAACTGAGGCGATATTCCATAACCATGCAATGTGATTACAAGCCGCTTGTGAGGTGCAGCGACAAAAGCCTTTTGGAAATCTAGAAATTCGGAATCAATTGGAAACTTCTCGTCGATAATACTCAACACCTCGTGTAAGTAAAGAAGTCGTTGCGTTTCACAGGAACGATGTTTCTAAATCCGTGTTGAGTATGTGTCAATAGACAGTTCTCTTCGACGTTTCAGACTCCTGCTGCATATCGGCAGTAATTATATGGGTCTGTAATTAAGTGGATTACTCCTTTTGCATTTCTTGAATATTGGTGTGACTTGTGGAACTTTCCAGTCTTTGGGTACGGATCTTTCGAGCGAGCTGTTGTATATGATTCTTCAGTATGGAGCTATTGCATAGGCATACTCTGAAACAAACTAACTGGTATACTATTTGGAGCAGAAGACTTATTTTCACTAAGTGGTTTAAATTGCTTCACTACTCCCAGGCTATCTGCTTTTAAGTTACTCATGTTGAGAAAACTGAAGCCTCAAGTTGGACCAAGTTGTGAATATTAATAGAGCGTGTCAGAGGCAAAAAAATGATCTTTGAAGATATTAGCATCTGGAAGATACATGTAGTCGGGTTATGAAGGTAAATGCGTCCGAAGGTCAAATCATCTCGTAAATCACCGCAAGGACATCTGGTACATCGTCGGCGACCCTGTGACGTCAGAGGAACGTGCCGGTGTTCCCACAGCGTCACGTAATCTCAGGCAGCGGCGTTCGAAACAGGTTGGACGAGCAGACAAGCGGCCGGCTCCACTTGTTGCATAACGGGAAAGACTCGCTTTCCATTTGTCAAGGGCACTTCTGAACATGGTCGATTCCAGCACAAGTGCCCCAGGCAGTAGAGAGATACGATCCTCCGTATTTTTTCCCAAAACATATTTCTACTTGTTCACTGAACAGTGATTTACTGGTCACCCGGGAATAGACTTTTTCTTTCTTGCTGTGTATGTCCAAAAGAGAACAACTATTGTAAGCTGATTTCTATCACATATTTTTCTGACGCCAGTGAATTGTTCAGGGTCCACAAAACTACCACCCAATATTTTTGACATTGATTTATTGTAGTATCTCAGGACATATAGAACATATTCTGAGCTGAGAAGTAATGAGAAACATGACATAATGAAAACTTTGGATCAAGGCAGTCAGGTAGCTGCAGTATTTATCGATTTCCGAAAAGCATTTGACCCAGTACCACATCTACTCTTATTGTTAAAAGTACCGATACGATTGTGTGGTGTATCAAACGAGGATTTTTGGTTGGGAGGACGCAGCATGTTATTTCGGACAGTGAGTCATCATCAGACGTAGAACTAACTTCCAGTGTGCCCCAGGGAAGTGTGTTGGGACCCTTGATGTGCATATTGCATATTAATCACCTTGTAGGCAACATTAATAGTAAAATCAGGCATTTGCAGATGACGGAGTCATCTGTAACGAAGTACTGTCTGAAAGATGGTGCATAAATATTTATTCAGGCTTTGATAAGGCTTCAAATTGCCAAATTGCTTAAAATGTTCAGAAATGTAAAATTGTGCACTTTACAAACCGAAAAAAAACATAGTATGTTATAATTACACGCCGGCCGGGGTGGCCGAGCGGTTCTACGCGCTATAGTTTGGAATCGCGCGACCGCTACGGCCGCAGGTTCGGATCCTTCCTCGGGCATGGAGGTGTGTGATGTCCTTAGGTTAGTTAGGTTTAAGTAGTTATAAGTTCTAGGGGACTGATGACCTCAGAAGTTAAGTCCCATAGTGCTAAGAGCCATTTGAACCATTTTTTATGATTACAACACCAGTGAGTCACAGCTATAATTGGCCAACTCACACAAATACCTGGATGTAAGGCTTTGTAGTGATATGAAATGAAGGCTCAGTCGTGGGGAATGCTGGTGGTAGACTTCGGTTTGTTGGCAGAATGCTGGGGAAGGGTAATCTGTCTACGAAAGAACTTGCTAACAAATCATTTACTCTCAGTCATAGGTCAGGCAGGTGATAGACTTTGGTTTATTGGTAGCATAATGAGGAAATGCAATAAATCTACAAAGGATTTGTTTACATATCACTCACGTGACCCATTCTAGAATATTGCTCAAGTATATGGGATCCATACCAGATAGGACTAACAGGGGATATTGAACATATACAGAGGAGGCAGCACGAATGGTCGTAGGTTTGTTTAATCCATGGGAGAGTGTCTCAGAGATACTGAAGGAACTGAACTGGAAGACTCTTAAAGATACACGTAAAATATTCCGAGGAGGTCTATTAACAAAGTTTCAGGAACGGGCTTTAAATTATTACTCTAGGAATGTATTACAGCCCCCTACGTATCGCTCACAAAGCGATCGTGAGGGCAAGATTGGATTAATTACAGAATGCACAGAGGCATTCAAACGATGATTCTTCGCCCACTCCATACGTGAATGGAAGAGAAAGAAATCCTAATAACAGGTACAATGGGACATACCCTCTGCCATGCACTTCACAATGGTTTGTAAAGTATAGATGTGGATGTAGTGGATGTAGAAATGCTGATGTTGTTGTTTTGATCATCATTGCATAGGTAGTTTAAGACCGTTCTCCGTTCACACCACTTGCTAGATGTCCATTTCGTCATAACCATTGCATCCTAAAACATAAATGATGTGCTTTATACAGAGTGATTAACCAAAAGTGGGCATCGCAAACACTTTCGAAATTGTAGGTGTTATTGATGTTCAGTTTTCACAATACTGAACTATTGTCAAAGACCCACAACTGCAGCCCACATACAGATTTTTAATGATGACTAGAATGAGTATATAAGTTAGAAAGTAATATTTTTCATGTGGAACAATGCCCAGTGACATTCAACGAAATGAACCTTTTGTGATATATATTATCAATGGTGTTTTTCAGGGGATTCTATAAGAAAAATTCCAAGACAATGGCAGTTTGAAAATTGTAAATACCGGCAGTTGTCCGCTTCGTGTGCCAACGCTAAGTTGAGGAAAAAGTGAATAAACAAATGGTAGGTACTGCATCATGCAGTACACAGGTGTACTTATTTTTATTTTCACAATCCATTTCTGTCACAATCTGACCATCCTCGAGCCATAGAAGACGTACGTAACTGTGCATTTTGCCGTTAGATAGGTCTTTATCAGTTGAAGAGTGGAAATGTCAAACGTTCTTACTGCCAGATGTCACGTTTGTCACGCGGATAAATAAATAATGTATCTCTTTTTGTACATAACTTATTTATATCCAAAAAACAGATAAGGTATTCTGAGACAACAGAATTATGCTGCTCGCCCCAATACTATTTTTGTTTCACCTCGTTTTATTTCTTACGATAGAAGTATTTGTTATAATACAATAGTAATGTGTTAAAAAGTAGAAATTAATTCAACAGAACCATTTCTTGTATCTGTTACATTTTTACAAGAGCACAAAAAAGTTAAATTCAAAGAAAATATGTTTCAGTGTTGACTTGTATCACTTACAGAATTCTCTTTTGGGATCAGATGTTGCAAAGTTTGCTGTAGGATACCCTGTGCTGCTGAGGAAGAATTGGCAGTATCCCAACAGGTCTTTCTGTTTGGCACCTCATAAACGTGACTGGTCTTTCAGCAGAAGTGTGGAATGGCGGCACCCAGCATTGTCATTCCTGTTTTGGGTACTTCGAAGTTTTTCCATAGTTATATTTCAGAGCAAGCATATTTAATAGGTATTTGAGATGGATGAGTATGACGCACTTTGACTGCACTGTGTTTTGCTTTATTTGCTGTTTTTTTATACCAAAGTTATCTCCTCCCGTTACACAGGTGTTTTATTGATAGAAACAAAAGCTTACATGTACTCCAATTATCACACAGACTGTGTATCAACTGAATGGAGGAGACCTTGATGCATGACGCTTGGAGCTCCACCTGGGAAACACGGCTTCGCAGAAAGATCTTGCTCTATCTAGTAATGAATGTCTGAAATATTTTCTCCATGACTGAGCACTTGGAGCAAGTCTAGGGATTTGCTACTTACGAGGCGACCGGGCCTAGTCACCACTATCGATTCCGTCCTGATTTATGGAATATGCAGCGCTTGGGCCAGAAATGAAACTGACAGAAGTGGGGACCCCAGACGGCCAAGCGTTGAAAAAATAACAGTTTTGGTTCTATTCGGACGAGGCTTGAGCTATTTGTGTTAGACCAGGATCCTGGCAGCGATTGGCGCAGCAGAAAGAGTGCAGAAGGGAAACCCGAGGGATGCGGCGTCGAGTCCCTATAAGGAAAATATTTTACCATTTTTTTATTTTCAGTTTTACAATATACTGCAAAAAATATCAAAAAATGTTTTTCAAAATAAACCGAAACAATGTTCAATGTATTGTGTTTATTAATATTTTCATAGATGGCATGAAAAGGAACGGTAAATGAAAAGACGGGGTTTTGAATAATTTTCCAAGAAGAAACTGTAAGCACTACACGAAAACTTTGTATACACAATCAGATACTTTTATTAATTTTTTTCATTTGGTGATTTACAAGAGTGGTAGTGATATTCATCGGGAAAAACGATGCAAGTAGTAAATTTTTCTTTATCTTGTGCACGTTATAAAAGCCGCTTTTTTTACAGTTGCGTGGTTGTTTTAAAGTCTCTACAGAAAAACGGACTTTGTTTACATTCGTAACATATTCTATCTCATTGCACAGATTGTAAGCAAGCCACGCATATGGTATCATTTCGCCAAATATCGGCGAAAATAGTTGACACCGTACAGTGGGACTGTATTTTGATGCAGTCTTTTCAATATGTGATTTCTTTTTCTTTCACGTTGAGGTAAGAGCAGTTTTGAAAGTTTGTGATCAAATTCTTTACCTGACAATAATAACAGCTATCGCAGGTTTCCACTCGGGGAGTACATTTGGAGAGAACCACTTTAATACTGCGAGATGGCAGTCCTTCTTCATCTTGACAAATCTTGTATAATTGTGGATTTTTTTTTTGTTCTTTGAACGACTCAGCTGACAGAAGAAATTTTTTCTTCTGCACATAGGGTTTAATAGTATCATAAAATTTTTTATGTAAGGCCGTTACAAGTATCCCAGATTTTGATGAAGTTATGACAGAATTCCTTTATTTTGCCTTTGCCTTTCCTTTCCATGTATTTTATGACAATATTAATAAATACAATACATTCAGCATTATTTCGGTTTATTTGGCGTGTAAGTAATGCGTAAATAATAAAGATAAAATAGCTACCGCTTAGGGACAGTCAAGACCATTGAATTGCCGTTCTGCACTCTTTCCGCTGCGGCAACGGCTGTCTGGAAACTACGCTAACATTGTTGGCGGAGGAATAGTAGCTAATCCTTAAATATGGAAAAATGTAAGTTAATGCGAATGAATAGGAATATCAAACCTGTAATGTTCGGATGAAGTATTACTAGTGTCCTGATTGACACAGTCATGTCGTTTAAATGTCTGGGCATAACGATGGAAAGCGATATGAGGTGGAACGAATATGCGAGAAGTGTGGTAGAGGCGAATGGTCGACTTCAGTTTGTTGGGAGAATTTTAGAAGAGTGTGCTTCACCTGTAGAGGAGACCGCAAATAGGACGCTGGTGCGACCTGTTCCTGAGTATTGTTCGAGTGTTTGGGAACCGTACCAGGTCGGATTGAAAGAAAGACATCGAAGCAATTCAGAGGCGGGCTGCTATTTGTTATCGGTAGGTTCGAACAACACTGAAGTATTATGAAGATGCTTCGTGAGCTCAAATGGAAATTCCTGGAGGGAAGACCGACGTTCTTTTCAAGAAACATTATTAAGGAAATTTAGAGAAGCGGCAATTGAAGCTGACTACCGAACGATTCTACTGCCGCCAACATACATTGTGCGCAAGGACCACCAAGATAAGATACGAGAAATTAGGGCTCATACTGAGGCATATGGTCAGTCGTTTTTCCCTTGCCCTATTTGCTAGTGGAACAGGAAAGGAACTGACAAGTAGTGGTACAGTGTACCCTCCGCCACGCACCGTACTGTGGCTTGCGGAGTATCTATGTGGATGTAAATGTACACTACTGGCAATTAAAACTGCTACACCAAGAAGAAATGCAGATGATAAACGGGTATTCATTGGACAAATATATTGTACTAGAACTGACATGTGATTACATTTTCACGCAATTTGGGTGCATAGATCCTGAGGAATCAGTACCCAGAACAACCACCTCTGGCAGTAATAGCGGCCTTGATACGCCTGGACATTGAGTCAAACAGAGCTTGGATGGCATGTACAGGTACAGCTGCCGATGCAGCTTCAACACGATACCACAGTTCATCAAGAGCAGTGACTGGTGTATTGTGACTAGCCAGTTGCTCGGCCACCATTGACCAGACGTTTTCAATTGGTGAGAGATATGTAGAATGTGCTGGCCAGGGCAGCAGTCGAACGAAGGGTAGAGCCATGGGTCGTAACACATCTGAAATGTAACGTCCACAGTTCAAAGTGCCGTCAATGCGAACAAGAGTCGACCGAGACGTGTAACCAATGGCACCCCATACCCTGACGCCGGGTGATACACCAGTATGGCAATGACGAATACACGCTTCTAATGTGCGTTCACCGCGATGTCGCCGAATACAGATGCGACCATCATGATGCAGTAAATAGAAATTGGATTCATCCGAAAAAATGACGTTTTACCATTCGTGCACCCAGGTTCGTCGTTGAGTACACCATCGCAGGCGCTCCTGTCTGTGATGCAGCGACAAGGGTAACCGCAGCCATGGTCTCCGAGCTCATAGTCCATGCTGCTGCGAACGTCGTCTAACTGTTCGTGCAGACGGTTGTTGTCTTGCAAACATCCCCATCTGTTGACTCAGGGATCGAGACGTGGCTGTCATCTCGACTGCTAGTGATACGAGGCCGTTGGGATCCAGCACGGCGTTCCGTATTACCCTCCTCAACCCAGCGATTCCATATTCTGCTAACAGTCATTGGATCTTGACCAACGCGAGCAGCAATGTCGCGATACGATAAAGCGCAATCGCGATAGGCTACAATCCGATCTTTATCAAAGTCGGAAACGTGATGGTACGCATTTCTCCTCCTTACACGAGGCATCACAACAACGTTTCACCAGGCAACGCCTGACAACTGCTGTTTGTGTATGAGAAATCGGTTGGAAACTTTCCTCATGTCAGCACGTTCCATATCACAGCATCTTCTTCCTGCCGGTTAAATTTCGCGTCTGTAGCACGTCTTCTTCGTGGTATAGCAATTTTAATGTCCAGTAGTGCAAAAATGGCTCATCCCCCCCTCCCCCATGCCATTTTCTCTAAACGATTGGTCATCTGGAACTACCACTTCTGTCACTTTCATCTGAGGCAAGCTTGATGTATACCATAAATTAGTACATACAAAACAATAGCACTGGAAACGCCTTTCTGTTAAAATGTGGCACTTCGCACGTTTGACCTTTCTACTACTCAGAATAAAAATTAGCACAATTTTGTATTGCTTGATGCAGTTCCTAACCTTCGTTAAAACTACTCAAAACGGCTTACACAAAATAAACAAGTACTTTAGATTCTGAAGAAGAAAGAGAATTGACCTTTAGAGAGGATGTTCGGAATGCCAACCGCTAGCTTCAGTACAGTGCATATTGCACGACGTTCTACTACATGTCTCCACCGATTGTTCTCACATCGTCAGATTGGTCGCACATGATCTGTAACTTGGTCGGCAAGTGGACCGCATTTTACACCCTTAGATTTTTTTTCTCTCGGAAAGAAACTAAATTATACTGTTCACGACGACGTATTGACTGCACAAGATGTTATGAAAGGACGTATCTGCGCTGAAATTTCTGATGAAATGCCTCAACGCGCAAATAAATCTTTGCATGGCAGAATGGAAACTTGTACTGAACCTTGTTTTCTTCAAAAGCATAGTAATTATATTCATTTCCCAAATCTAATGTCATACATGTAATTCATGAACTTGTATAGTAATTTATGCACCCACTGGTGTGATAATCATGTATTGGACTGATATTTCGTCGATACCTGGACATTTTTTTCCTTTTGGGGTCGTGTAAATCTTTTTGAAATTCAGGGGTAAGAGTTGCATCTTCCCTGTTATCTTCTTGTATTTGCTGTAGGCTTGATTTCATCTTGACCATTTTTCATCACCTTCATTACGTCCATAATTTTTTTTTTTAAATCTGGAACTTATTTCTCAATATCCTTTAGATTGGAAGTCGGTGCATTCTTGTTGCAGCTTGTTACAGCACAGTGTATCTCCAGCCATGAATGGGATGGGGCAGCATCTGTATATTTTCAGTTTGTCAACATATTTGTGGCGTTCATTTGTATCTTACACCTCACGCGTATTGCCTCAATCTGCAAGGCTTGTAGGTATCGACAGTTACCTGCTGGGTTGGAGTACATCACGACAGTTTCATTTGAACAGTTCAATTTATTGGCGCTCAAGTCTCTATCCATATGTCCATGTATGCACAATTTTTCATCTTTAGTACTTAATTCTTACTTTGCACTCACCCTGACAAAACTAAAAAAATAATATTTGTTACTTGTTGTTGTAACAACATACTTTTTAAAAGAGTTACTGATGTGTAAATTGGGTGCAGAACTTGAAAATTTTTTTACCACACTCTTAGCAATACCAACGCACGTTTAGTAACTTGTACAATCACAGAAAAGTACGCTGTGACTTTCACAAAAATAAAAAATACAAATTTTGATAATTGTTGTTGACTTTTATTCACAACAGTCTTTTTAACAGGCATTGATGGTTAAGTTGGGTCCTGAACCTCAAAATATTAAATAGGACATTCATTATGAAACAGTCACACCTACTACTGTGACTTAGATTTAGGGGTTACATGTAACAGAAAAACTTAAAACGAATATGAAATCTGGAAGATGACTTTATTAAAAAACTAACAATTTTTTAAAATTTCAAAATATACAGCACATGATTAGATTGCAGTATTTTCAAAAGGTGGGCATAAAATTGCTCCTTGGTATTTTGTTCATATATAACATTTTTACTTGTGTATGACATAAATGGTCAGAAATGAAGGTTCAGAATCAAACAGTACGTGGGCGTGTCCTAGATCAGCTAAAACAAAACAAAGAGTAAAATACAGAGAGATAAAACCACAATGGAACATATACACTACGTAACTAGGCAATTAATAAATTTGCTACCAATACGTTTGCTACATAGGTCCTAGGAGAGTCAGTGATAGTTAACTGTATTAACTCAGCTAAATTGACAGGCAAATTTAAAAACTCGTTTCTTCTATCTCAGTTCAACGATTCATCTGATTTTATGTGCCAGTCTATATCTGCACACAGGAAGAGAAAGATTTACTTGTGTACCCTGTAGTCTCTTGTAGCCAGGAGCATCAGCACATAGGATGGGAGAAAACATTCTAACGCCACCAGATGCCAAATCACTATTGTTGGTTGTTGTCATTGATTGTTGTGTCTAAAGAGCAAGGCGTTCAAAGCCTTCATTACTCCAAATTCATAAACTGTGACTCAGCAGCGTGAATGTAGTGTTGATGTGGTCAGAAGCACGCATGATTGAAACTCAGTCATGTTATAGTGGATACAAACTTTCTACAATAATAACTCTTTGTGTACAATGGTTTGCTTGGTATTAAACACGATATGCTGGCATTATTTCAGCCCTTGGTATTCAAAAATTGTGTACTTTCTTTATTTCATACACTCCTTAATAGGTGGTCACTCTGATAATTCATAACACTATTGACCACCTACCTAATAGCTGGCATGCCTACCTTTGGCACTGACCTATCGTGGCTTGGAAGGAATGAGGCCTTGGTGGGTCACTGGAGGGAGCTGACACATCTGCACACACAAGTCACCTAATTTCCGTAAATTCGAGGGAGGGGGGGGGGGGTAAGGGTGATGAGCTCGGATGCCATATTCAATCGTGCCCCAGATATGTTCGATCGGGCTCTGATCTGGCGAGTTGGGGGGAGGGGCCCAGCACATGGATCAGAACTCGCCAGAGTGTTCCACGAACCACTCCATCATACGTCTGACCCCGTGACATGGCGGATTATACTACTGAAAAATGCCACTGCCGCAAGAAAACATGATGGTCAAGAAAGGGTGTATGTGTTCTGCAACCAGTGTACGATAGTCCTTGGCCATCATGGTGCCTTTCACGAGCTCCACGGGACCCGTAGATGCCCACGTGAATATTCCCATGATTATAATGGAGGTGCCACCAGCCTGTGTCCGTCATGCAATACAGATGTAACAGAGCTGTTTCCCTGGAAGACGACGGATTCGCGCACTCCCATTGACACAATGAAGAAGTTATTAGGATTCATCAGACCATGCAACGCTCTGCCACTGTGCTTGCTGATGGTCAGGTGTCCATTTCAGTCATTTTCACCAATTTCAGGATATTAACATTGGCATGTGCATGGATCGTTGGCTGTGGAGGCCCATCGTTAGGACTGTTTGGTGCACTGTGTGTTCAGACACACGTGTACTCTGCTCAGCATTAAAGTGTGATGTTAGTTCTGCCACAATTCGCCATCTGTCCTGTTTTACCAGTCTGGCCAGCCTGCGACATCTGACATCTATAATGAGGGATGACAGCCCAGTCTCATGATGTCTGGGTGTGGTTTCACATTGGTTTTACCAAATATTGAAGATACTCACAGTAGCACTCCTGAAACACCTGACAAGTCGTGCTGTTTCCAAAATGCTCATTCCCTCTATCAAACACATGTAGATAGTGCACCTTATAACGAGTCACTCTCCTCTAACATTATCTTTTTTTATAGAAATAACTGATACCATATATACTATCGAATCTTGCATTGGTTAAAATTATTTCAGCTGTTTCACTAAAAGAATTCGTATGATTTTGTGTATGATGTATTATATTTCAGGCTAAATGTATAAAAAGAAATTAATGTTTTACAATCGATATGTACTAACAGTTAAAATTACTCTTCTTTTAAAAATATTTGAAATTACGAAATTTCTGGCACATTTAAATTTTATATTATTAATTTTACAATATAATGCTAATTATTAAACATATTTCTGGACTCAGTTATATAATAATGTTATATCTTGGTGATGATTCTTCTGTTGTCAAGAAAATATGTAAATTCTTATGTTTTGTAAACTCTTTGGAATAGTTAGTACTGCAGAAAGTATGTAGTGGTGGGCAAGCCTCTGATGGAAACGTACATATTTTGCTAAACTTGTCAGCAACAATGTAATGATTAGTTTTTTGAATGTGGAAATTGTGAATCAGTGTGATTTAGAAGAATGAGATAGAATAAAAAGATATTTATAGCAACAGGCATATCTTCATCAGTTATTTAGTGCAACAAGAACCCGCAATGTTAAAATAAAATTTTCAACAGCAAGATTATACTCCTAGACACAATAATATTTTGAGCCAACAACAACAACAAGATAATCAAGATAAGTAAAAAAGTTCTTCTTTTGTAATCTTACTTTTCTTGAAGCTTTCGAAATTTGTGCCAAGAATGAAAACTTTAATGATGATGTGTAGGAGGGTAAGATTACAAACTTCTCCATTCTACACATGGACAGCATGCTCACTGATACTATATGCACTGTGCATGTGTCTGACTAGAAGTCACTCCTTGCCAGGTGATGCTCTTATCGCCTGGGAGGGTTTATATCAATAATGTTCTGGCTGATGAGAGTATTACATCTCCAAACACAATATCAGGGTCGATATCTCGAAAACAAGTAAAATTGTGTATCATTTATTGTGTGATTTCTCAGACTTCATAAGCACAATAAAGTTTGAAACTAAATATTTCCGCACCTAAGATGTCTATATTACTTATTACAATACTTCCAGATCACTTATTGGCACTAGTGAGGTGTGGCACTTGGTTGCATGGGATAGGGGAGTCTGGAATATGCTGCACAGAAGCTCGCGATATTTGCAGCTGTGAATATGCAACAGAAATTTTGAGGCACATTGGTATAGTTTGAAGGACAAGCTGATGCACTTTTAGGGTAACTTGATGCACTTTTGGGTCAACTTGATACATTTTGAGGGGTAATTTGAGATAGCTGATGGTCACTGATCAGTGATGGTCAGTGATCAATAGTGGTCAGTGATCAGTCATGGTCAATGATCAATGACAGTTACTGATGAACAGGCATTGTATTGTATTGCATTGCATGTTAATCGGGGACCACCAGCCACCCCATACCGAACCACTCGTGCAGGGTTATTGTGCAGATTAGCCCCCAGCGGACCCCCCCCCCTCCTGGGAACGTCTCACACTAGACGAGTGTAACCCCTATGTTTGTGTGGTATAGTAATGGTGGTGTACGTGTACGTGGAGAACTTGTTTGCACAGCAGTTGCTAACATAGTGTAGCTGAGGCGGAATAAGGGCAACCAGCCAACATGCAGTGAGGCAGTTGGAAAACTGCATAAAAACCTTTCACAGACTAGCTGGCTCACTGGACATCGACAAGTCCGCATGGCGGATTCATACTGGGGAACAGGCACTCCTTCCCTATCCAGAAAGCCATGCGTTAGACCGCATGGTAAATGGGCGGGCATGAATAGGCATTAGTGATAAGGCTTTAGACATTAGCCATTAGGTGTTAGCTGTAAGACATTAGCTGTTAGGAAAAGGCATTTACTGTTAGTTGTCAGGCATTGAGCATTAAGCATTACGAGTTTATGTTATGCATTAGCTGTTAGGCATTACAAGGTGGAAACCTAAATGGAATGGAGAGCACTTACGGGAAATGGTGGATGCGTAGGAGGGAAATGGTCTGACTTAATACTACTCTTCCATCCAATGATTTTTAGAAAGATGTTGACAACTGCATAGCTCAGTCGCCACTGAAGCAATTACAAGCAGATATTTCAATTTGTAACACTCCTCTCAGCATTAGTCTTTAGCCATTAGGCATTAGGCATTGGTCATTGGACGTTGGGTGTAGGCATTGGGTGATAGGCTTTATGCTTCTCCATTATGTATCAGGGGTTAGCTGTTAGGCATAAGGGATTAGGTATTAGATGTTAGGTGTTAGCTATTATTCGTTAGCTGTTAGATGTTAGACATATATGATGCCACATTGTGCTTGCAAAGTGCATGAAATTTTATGTATGATACATTTTTGCTTCTGCTCTAATTTTCTTAGAAAACTTGAAAGTTATGATAAGTGTCAAAGCAGTATGTGTTTAAATAATCTATACAAGCTCCTTAGAATGGGAAAAATATTCGGTTTGAAGACTCGTAGAGCTTACATATCGAAGTTTCGTTGTAAACAAGCACTCCTTATCCTAAAACCTTTTATCAATGATGTCAGTATGAAAGCTGCCAGTATTTCAGTGAGTAATACAGACAATTTAGATGGCTTAGTATTTAGTTTTAAGCTCCATTGTGCTTGCAATGTGTCATCAATCTTTCACATAATGATATGATTTTATTTCATATGAATTTTCAGAAAGATTTTGCATATAATAGAATAAAGATGCATTTAATAAGTTATATTGACAATTTAGATGCTGATATACTTAATTTGAAGCTTCACTGTGGTTGCAATGTGTGGGAAATCTCACAAAAACTGATATATAGTCTTATTTATTTTTCAGATAATGGCTGTGACACGATTTTCAGAGATCTCACATTTTTGGATTGTCAATGTATTTTCCAAACATTATGTGACATTCTAGAGAAGGAAAATTATTAATTTAAAGCTCTGTTGTTTCTTAAACCATGTGTAGTCCATATAACAAACAATGATATTTTATGCAGTGCAGATACCTGTTAGCATCAGTAAGAATAACTCATGGTACAGGGAACGAACATTTGTCGCTTTTTAACAATGGAGGTGTCTGTTGGTGTCAGTAAGCAACTGAGATGTGAAATAGGAGCTTCTTTTATTTTGCATTTACAGGTTTTCTAGAATATTACTTAAGATAAATGTATTGTATTTTATATGCAAATGTCTTTCATTATTTGTAGGTAAATGTGTCATATAATCATCCCAATATTGCGTAGCAAATGTTCTATAGTTTTGAATGAAATTTACTGATGTGACTGATGAGCCACTCTGTGAATGAATGTTTGGAAGTCAGCAATGGAAACATAATTGATATATTTTTCAGTATTTTAGACAGTTTAAATACTATAATGTATTTCTTGATAATTATTTTGTACAGTTTCGAGACAGTCCAGAATGAGCTTCAAGTACATCAGAAGTATATAAGCGTTCATGACAGTAGTATATGAATGAGAGTTCTGGTGCAAAGATATATTTTTTTAAAATTCTCAGAAAAAAACAAGTTTTTAATTTTGCTGTTTCCCCCAGTTAAAAATTAGTTTATATCTGCAAACAAAATTTTCAGTTAGTTAAAAAACAAAATCTAAGAATTTATTACAATTCAATAACATGAATTGACATGATTTATTTTGTTTTTTACCTGGATGAGTAAATGTTAATCCAGCAATCTGCTACAATTTATCATCAACTGCCAAACAGATTTTAGGAAAGCAATCTGGAAGAGTAACTTTATATTTATCACCTAAGAGTAATAAAAGCTGTTGATCACATTTAGTTATTAAAATTTCAGCTTTCGAAATATTGTAAGATTTTTTATTTTATGTTCTGGTAATTTAGTGAACACTTCCACATACCCATTACTGCAACTGTTAAGTTCGCATACTAGATTTTCATTTTGTTTTGCTTTTATTTATATAGAAACAATACAAAAAACATTTAAATTTTTGAAGATCTAAATTTTTCATTTTTTATCCGCCCTGCCCCTCAGAAAATATTTCGAAAGGAAATGTAAAAATAAAGATAATACTTGAAAACATTTTAAAATTTTAATTGATTTATGTAATTAAAAATTTTCATTTAAAATTCTGTGTTGTGAATCACAAGTTAAATTCTTTTTACCATATATAATTATATATGCAATTATCATTAGGTATATTTTCATTAAAATATGCAGATAATTTTTATTTTTTGAGTAGTTGACACATTCATTCCTCTAGTCATATTTATGACAAAGTAAGGATAATTTTTAATAAAATTGAATGCATTTAAGTTTACATCATTATTTAAATGTTATTCTTTTAACATTTCTAATAGCATTATAAACTTTTAAAATGTTATTTGTGGATCGAGATTCCATAATTCTTGAGGAATAACTTCATTTCTTCCATTTAATATATAAATATTTTGTAATTTATCCTGATTGAATAAAGAAGAATCATTTACTGATTCTTTTTTCAGTTACTTTTCAAAACAACAAAAGCAAAGTAATGCATATAAAATTCAGCAGAATTATAATACTTAGCAAATTTTAGTTCAAAATTTCTCTTTGTATTTAATCCAGTGAATTCAGTTGCTTGCAGTTCAAAGAAGGAAAATGGAATTTTTGGTTTTTTAAGTCTTTCTTGTTCTAGTTCAAACCAATATTCTGGCTCATTTGATACTTTCTTGAACTATAAGTGAAAATTAGCTTTAAATCTCCTTCCCAAATTAACTCTTTAAAATCAGTAAAAATTCCAACAAATAATTCTAATGGATGAGTTACTTCTTTTTTGTTTTCAATTTTATCATAGTTATGAATGTATTCTTCCTTAATTAGGTCATTCAACAGAGATGAAGTTAATCGAGTAACAGTTGATAAAGATAAAAATGGATCTTATGTTCTAGATAAATATTGTTTCCTTTTTCAGTAGTAAAAAAAATCAAACAATTTTCACTTAATTAATAACTAGTTTAATAATCTCTTTACCATCACATGCTGAAAAATCTGAATGTATATAATCAAATGTCATATAAAATTGTGAACAACTAGGATGAATCCATCCATTGCTAATATTATCATTAACCACTGTTTCTTTGTTAGGAGTGTTTATATTATTTTTTTCTCATGAAATGGATATGAGTAAAATTGATAACTCTCAATGTTGTTCATGGTTTACTATGGAAAAAATTTATTAATTCTGTTTCAAAATTACTGTTAGAGAAGCACTATTGAAGTCAATCAAATTATCTTTTTCATCATTGATAGTAATTCTTAAATTTTAAACAGTCTCAAAATTTGGAACATTTACAGGATAATTTGCTTCATAAATTATTGTTCTTCCGAATTCAGCTTTTGGGTTAAATGAAGAAATTATGCTAGTTTCTCACTACGTTTACAAACATTACCTCAATTAAAATTTATATATAGTGCTTCAAATGGAATGCTTTGAGGAACATTACTAGCAGTTGTTTCTTAATTAGCTTCAATACTTTGATTATTAAATCATAAAATTTGTTCTGTACTATCTTTTTCAGCCATAAATAATTTTCAATATCATCTCTATCTAAAAGGTTGTCTACCTCAATGTGTGTATTACATTTTTTCGATTGAATAAATTTTTTAAAACATTTTATTTTCCAGTGAGATATTTAGAGTTACAGAAGTCGAATAAAAATCAAGCAGTGAAACATTCTTATAAGTTTATTTTATTGCAACATTTCATGACTGAATTAAAATAATCTACTCATTTCTATTAATATAAATTATGTAAATAAATGACTGGAAACCAAAAATAAGAATTACTGAAAAAAGGTATAAATATACATGGTAAAAATTTATCAAAGTGTATGTGATGATCACTAATAGGACTACCTGGAATTGAAAAACAACATTAATGATTGATACTTATCACCTAGCTCCAAAATCGTGAAACTGGTGAATTAACCATTTGTACATTTACTCTTACAGTTCAGACCAATCAAAATACCGAGAATTTATACAAAGCTGGGAAAAAATTGAAGATAGAATTAATGAAAAATCTTCTATTTTTATCTAAAATTATTCCTTTAGATGAATGTGAAAATAATTTAGTTGTAATTTTTGATTATTTCGTTCTTGAAAATCAAGACATATTCAGAGAATACAGAGTCAGATATAAGAGAATAGATTGTTTTTATGTAGTCATACTTTTTCAAAAATATGAAACAGTAAGTTACAGGTAACCCAATTTTTAAAAATATTTTCAGGTAATATGATACAAATTTAAATCTTATTTATCACAGATTTGTCGGGGAATTTCAAATCTGATGAGTTTAAAGAATTGTGTAGTAAATGTTTAAATGAAGATGAATTTTTTTATAGCACCAGATGTAAGAAGAAAAAGTAGTTATGGTAAATACAAAAAAAAAGATTAAGAATTTCTCTGATATTAAACACAAAAACATTAATCATAAAAACGTTGGACATAAAATGTTGACCAGAAATGTTGAAAGTAAAGTGATGTACAGAAAAACGTTGAACATAAGCATTAGGATAAAAATATTAAAAGCAAAACTGTTGAACACAAATGTTAAACATGAAAACGTTGAACGTTACTCACGAACGTAAAATAAAAAAATGATTTTTAATTTTTTTATCCTTAATAAATGTTTTCAAAACACCACCTTAAAGTTGCTAAAAAAGCTAAGTGAAATAGAAATGTAAATGTACAAATAAAAGTTTGAAAGTGCACAAAACAACCAAGGGTAGATTATAAAAATTTAAAAAAGATCAGACCAGTTATTGACACAATTGAACTAATTAAACAAGAAATTGAAGGATTAAGTGGTAATGTGTTAAAAGGAATTAAAGAAAATGAAGAAGTAGAAAAACATACGGTTCCATGTAGCCAACATTAATTCAAATTATAATACGATGTTCCAGTAATTAAACAATATGATGGTGATAAGAGAGATTATATATTAAGTCAATCAGAACTATGTGGTTTATTGAAGAAGTATGAAGAAGCAGTTAAAGACAGTAAAATATCGAAAGGGAATGATTTGAAAAAATGATTATAAGTGAAGATATCTCAAAATATATCAATCATATCGATGATAATGTTTTTGCATTAAGACCTGTTGGTACTATTAAATATATTGGTGAATATCCAGTTGAATTCAGTGGTGAATAATTTTAAATTTGAAAAAAGGGTTATGAAGGTACTGATGAGTATTTTGGATGGTTTAATTAAGAATTAGTTACTTTTGATGTACAAATTAAACTAGAATAATATTCCACTCAAATGCTGTATATTCCGAAAGTAATTCAAATAAAATTAAATCATGTAAAAGAAATATTAATAATTATTTGGTAAAAACAACTGTGCAAGACTACTTTCCTAGTTTTTCTGAAACAAATTTTAATCTTCATTTCAAAATTTTTGTGAAGGTTTTGCTAAAAACAGTTGGGAAAAACCAGTTAACACATTTGGATGAGTCATGTTTGTCAATTAATAGGTAGATTAACAGTAATCTTGTAGAAGAGTTTGCTGATAGTAAAAATTAATATAATTAAAAAGTTAAACTATAAATATATTTACTAATAAAGTTAATAGTTTAACAGTGAAAAATCCAAACATATTTCCACATTTCATTAGAATTTTGAAAAATAAACCACATACGTTTTGAGAAAGTGAATATGGAAAATGCTTAGATAATGTTCCAATTAATAATTTCCCATTTGAAATGTAATTCTCTTTATATAATTGGTGCAGCTCTGGGAACAAAGTAAATGAAAGATTGAATGTAAAGGAATAAATCCATTAGATGAAGCAAGTAAAGAACTTGACATATTTTATGGGTATAATAATAATCTAGAAAAAGACATAAGGCTGATAAATAACTTCAATTTACTGCAAAAGAAATAATATATGCCTTAGATTCTTCTATTGGTGAAGTATTGGCTTTAACAACAGGTAGAGGAATAATGTATGGAAAACGAAAATTAAATGTTGATGAAAATGGAATGGGGTTTAAAAAATCTTTATTATTTTGTAATTCATATAAATGAATAACTTTAGAATTGCTTATACTAAACTTGCAAATGGTGGAATAAAACCAGTTAATTAAAGTTTAATTATATAATGTACATTTAAATGGTATTGAACAAATTTTAAATGATGCACAAAAAGAAAAAAGATAAAAAAACTCGTGCGAATTTTCTTATTACATTTGGTATTCATGTTGTGAAAATATTATTGAATATTTAATGAACAAAAAAGAAACAAATCATGAAGGTGGATTTTTACCATTACTGTTGTCTGCTTTAATACTTTTATGTGGTGCTACATCAGCATCTGCAGGAATCACAAATGTGGTTATAAACAAGAAAAAACTGTTAAAGAATTATAAGAACAAAAAAGACTTAACTATCTAACGGAAAATCAAGGAAAAGGTTTGAAAAATGTAAGAAATACTAATAAAACTTTAATCTTTCTGTATCTACGTTTGACACAGCGAAATAGTTAAACAATTAAAAATATTTTCATCGTTTTCATGATTGATGAAATACCTGACAAGAAATTTAAGATGTGGAATAGTAAATTTAGATACATTGGTTCATGTTGATACGCATTGGTTTGTTATTTTAAAAATAAAAATATAAAACTTTATTTTTGATTCATTGGTGGTAATATACCAAAACAAACAGTAAATTGTTAAGGAAAAATGATTTATATTATACCATCAAATGCAAAATTCTAACGAATTTATTTGTGATTTTTTATGTTTAATTTTGATAAAACTATTATATATGAATTATGAGTTTAATTATGTTTAAAATTTAATGAATCGGCACTTTTGGAAATACCTTATATACTAAGTTCAATAACAATTTCGAAAAAATAAAAGATTTTTAATTATTAGCAGAGAAAGAAAAAATAAATTAAGTTGAAAACTTGAAGTTTTGCAAGAAAACATTCAAAGATTTTGAATCCAAAATTAAAAAGACTGGTTCAAGGACAGACCCAAAAATTCACGGAGAATTAGTGTCAGCAGTAAAAAAATTAAAAGCATCGTTTCAGTTGGTAGAAACAAAGTTTAAAGATATTCAGTCATCGGTACACTCAAAAATAGATAATGCAATTAACCCACTTCAGTAAGAATTAAATTCTAATTTTAAAATGACTATAGGTTATATTAGTTTTAAAGGTAGAAGAACAGTAAGTATAAGTAATCCAGTTGATGTACAAGATGCATTGAATAAAGAATATTTAGTTAATGATTTAAAGAAAGTTGTTACTAAAACTGAATATACAATTATTTTAAAGCAGTATAATAATTATTTCCATAACACGGATTTCAATCAGCTTAATATTAATAATCTACCTAATTACTTTACAAAAAGGAAATAAAAAGGGTCTTTCAGATTATTTCTCAAAAGCAGATTTAACTAAATGTTTAAATAAGTTAAGTAATCTGAAAAATTCAATGTATTGTCTCATAGAAGAAGGTGTAATTAGATTAAGGACAAAACATTAACTTGACTTAATGAAGGTTTATTCAGAACTTGATCATACAAGAGTGTGGAGCGAACTGCCTACGTGCAGAACACATGTGGTATATATGCAGTTACAGAACATTCCAGTACAATGATCCTAGACATTTTTGAATACTTCTAGAATGTGCTCGAAACGATGATAGAAATTAATATTTTATAGGTCAGGTGAATTATGAACTCTTGGCCCTCCATACAACAGTCTAGTATCATAAACACTACACCATGGTGACTGTGCTACTGAGCTTCTTCTGTGACATTATATAAACAAATTATTGAATTTAGTGTTATAACTGGAGGAAACAAGAAATGCACAAGTTCATTGAATATTTAATCTTGAAAACGTTACTGTTTTCGGTAAAAATGTAAACAGAAATTTAGCAATTAATAGTTTAGATCATTCAATCATCTTGATAAAACATTGACAAACTTCTCAAAATAGCTCCTAACATCCAATTAAGGAAATAGTGCACAAATCAAATTTTCTAACTATGTGAGTAAAAAATACTATTAATAATGTTACAGTTGATGTACAGTTTAATATACTTGCTGGAATAATGTAATTATTTTTTAATACTATATAAAAGGAATATAATAATCACATTTACTTTTTGAAACATAACATATGAACCCCATAGAGTAACAACTAAGCATGGAAAACAAAGAATTTAATGCCTTTGTTCAAATTGTAAAACAAAAAAAGCATATTTGTTAAAAAATATGTAGGTGGTGGAATCAATATTCATGATGAAATTGTTAGTGAACTACTTAAACCAAAGAGAAAAGATTTAAAAAAAAGTAATTTCTTTTGGAATAGATGTTTTAGACAAGCTTTTTTTAGTAGAAATGGATTCTGGAAATTAAAAGAAGATTCCAAAGAATGAAGGCATGAAAATATTTATTAACTGTTACAGATGTTTTTTTCAGAATTTGCTTGGGTATTCCAATTAAAGATAAATAAGGAAAAAATATAGTTTATTCTTTGAAAAAATATTTGAGCCATGAAATCCAAAAATTTTTCAGACAGGCAAGGCTAAAGAATAAAATAATAAAAAATTTCAAGAATTAATAAAAAATTTGGTATAATTTCATTATTCAATTTTTAGTGAATTAAAAGCATGTGTTGTAGAACGTTTTAATAGAAGAAACTGTGAAAAAAAAGACTTACGAGGAAATTGTATATGGCTTTCACCAGTTTCGGAATTGGTTGATGCATATGGTAACACAAAACGTTCAACTGTAACAGTAAAAGCAAAAGGTGTAAGCAAAGACAATGAAAAAGGTTTGAAAACTGTGTATGTAATAAATTTATTAGGTATTAATCAAAAATGCAAAATTGCTGATAACTAACAATAAGTAAATGATGTAAGAAAAGAATATGCAGCAAATCTGTCAACAAATATATTTGAAATTGAAGGTGTTATTCAATCTGTTCCAGTCTCATACAAATTGAAAGATTTAAATGGTGAAGAAAAAATCGGAAATTTTTGTGAACAAGAATTATTGAAAACAAATTCTCCGCAAGTTTATCTCGTTGGAAAATTTTTGAGAAAGAAAGGGATAAAATGTATTTTAAAAGTTTTTGATAATGCACACAATACTTCTGTAAATTAAAGTAATGTAATTTTTTGAAATAGTAAAACATTTTTATATATACATGAAGTTAGTTATTGGAAATTTCAACATATTTGGTAGTGAATATAATTCTCATTATATGTACTGCTTTATTAAAAAAGTTAGAGTATATTTTGAAATTCAAATAAACTATTACAAAAATGATTTTATGCCAGAATTATTCAAATTTCAATTTCAGTTAATGTTTATTAGATGTGTATGAGAATCATTATGAATGTCATTTAAAATTTTAATTATGAAAAAGTGCTTTGGTTTTTGTCTTATATTCTCAAAAACGTAGCATCATCAAATGTTCTTCTAAGTAATTATCCAGAGGATTGAAATTCTTAAAGTTCCTTTAATGCATTGATATTAGTTTATTGAATTGGGTGTGTAATTAATTCATAAGAATTCTTTACAATTAGAATGTCTATTTCTCATAACATTTATTTGTTTTCAACATTTCTAAATTAGGTTCGAAAAACATAACAATCATAATTAAAATTATTGTTCTGTAGTCTCAAAATAACAGAAGTGCAGCTTAATTTTTCGACAGATAATTGAGGAAAAATCTATGGTAATAAACTAGTTATTTGATCATCTCGTTCAGGTAATTTTCTACAGTTATATAATATATTTTATCTGACTTTTTACAGAATTACCTTTAAGTTTATTTGACTTTCATGGAGTTGTTTTACATTAATCTTTATTTTATATTCGACAAGTTTTCAAATTGAAGGTAAAGTACTTTTAATTTTTAAAACTAAACAATATGATGGCTCCTTCATTGATGAAAATAGTTTTTAATTTCTCTTCAGTTACTGCAAATTGGGGTGTTTACATACCTAATTTAATTACATCTTCATCATAAATACATTTGAAGGCTAAAATTTTCGCCACATCTATTGCTCTAAACCAATTATTTTCATCAATAATTATTAAAACTTTCTGTTATGTATGAATGTATTTTTTTTGATGTTAAACCGACTCCATTTATATATAATAAGGTTTATTAACTTTTATTTCTTAAAATTCTATTAAAATTTTTCCCTTATGAATGGAAATTGAAAATACAATAATTTGTCCATTGTGCAAACAGGATACAGAATATAATAAGAAAATGGAAAAAAAATGAGAATACATCTTCAAAAATGGGTGCGTATTGATTGTGTAAAAAACAAATACGAAGAATATGAAGAAAATAAAAATGAACATTTAAAAGAACTTATTAATATTGGGAATAAGAAAATACACGTGAAAATCATAAAAAAGAAACTAAATCATTTAATTATATTGGTAACTGTATCAATAATTAATAAAAAAGGTAAATAGCTTCCAATTGTCAGAAACAGAAATAAGGGCTTTAGCAAAAAGCTGAATATTTTAGTGAAAAATTTTTTTTAAAGTATATCTGAAAAGACATCAAAATTTACTGAACCATGAAAAAAATATAAAAAACTGATTAATTTTTTAAATTTTGTCATAGTTTTCATTTTAGTTAATACATGCAAGAAATTACTTTTCTCATTTATTTTTAGTCTGAGCTTTATTTATAGTGACCATGTGACATTGTAAATATCCATCTTTTAATATATATGCTTATTGTCATCAGAACATAAAACAATTTTATTACACTCAACTGTATACAATTCATGTTGAAATGATCTAATTAAATTCATTTTTCTATATTGTTTTATTTTGACATATAAACGGTTTTCTATAATCACCAAAACTATTTTCACTTTTTATCAAAGGTTTTTGAAGTCTTTTAAAGTTTTTCTGTTCTTTATACGAAATCTATAAGTATACATCTTCGATTTTAGTCTAACACACTGGAACACATTTTTTCTGCAAGTTTCATTTTTCGTCTTTCCCAAAAATTTCTTATTTACTTGTTGAATCCCACAAATATTATTTTTTGAATGCTCTCTTATGTCAAATTCGTTTGTCATCGATTTCTTATCTTTATAAGAATCTTTAGTTCTTATACCACCAACAACAGAAGCTGTATGTATATAACATAAATCATTATTTTCACTATATTTTGGTTTGACTGCATTACAATGAAAATCATAAATTTTTGTTTTCTAAGTATCTAAGATGGTCATTCCAATATAAACTGGTTAGTGAATTTTAATATTGTTGTTTATATGAACTGCAACTAAGTTATCTTAAAATATGGTAGTATGTCCATAATTTGTTTCTGTAATATATTTTTATGGGCATGCCATAATTTTATGTTTTCCCTATGTCTAATATTTCCCATCGTATTTCCAAACATTGAACTGTTCATTAATTTACAGAAATCTTTTTAAAAATCATTTTTGGCTTTAGGTCTCGTTTCTGTATTGAAATCAATATATCTTTTAACCAACCGATTGTTCGAATGATAAAATTCTATGAATTTTCATCAATTTTAAACCAAAATTTAAAAATTATTTAAGATTTCTATAAGTAAACCAAATTTTTCTTTCTTATTTAATCTTATAAACAATTTATTTCCATCTTCTAGTGGTAATGGTTATTCTTTCTGTAAATCATGTAATTTATTGGATATTCCAAATTGAATTGTAAAAGATAACCATATTTATAATTATCTTGTATTTTAAGTTCAGGATTGCTCAGAACGTAATGCACGGCATTTTTTCTTCAACGTTTCTTTATTGAACATAATGAGAATTACACACACAAAAAATGGTGTTTCATCTATACACTCTATTCTTCCACATAATCTCTGACCCATTCTATGGCCTTCCTCAAGTGCAAAACAAGCGGGTGTATACCCTGTCGGTGCCAATTCTTGATCTTGTGGTGGAGCCAGTGCTTCACTGTGTGAATCACATCGTCATTGTCTTCAAAATGTCTTCCATGAATGACATCCTTCTCCAAGACTGATGCAAATTGTAGAGCTCTGCCGAACCGTCTTCTGATGACGTCGACCTATGTGCCCAGTTATCAACTGTACTTACATTGACAGCAGATGCTCCACAGACTTCGTAGAAGCGTTTGTGTTTATTCCCCACAGTTTCTTTCTCTTCAGTGAGAAATTCAATGACGGCACAGTGCTTGTAGCATACATTACCTACAAACACAATTTTGAAACTGCTACACTGTATGTTCGAAGTGACGGGAACTAGGTGCATTCAGTCAGGAGACTTCAAACAATACGTGCATAACATTTCGCATTTGTAGCATTGTTTCTGGTTGAGAAAAAAAATTCTGATCATTACTTTCTGGGTAACCCTTGTATTTTTTCGTAATTAAATCGTTTGGGATTTACCCAGCTGAAATTGCTAAATGGTTAAAATTGACCCATTGCCCAAGCATATAAATTATTTGCATCTAAATATGCAATATAATTAGATTGTTTTCCTGGATCACAATTTTTCATATATTTATTATTTGATTTAGCATATGTTTTAATACACTGAGAAATTCAACAAGTAAAATCATATCATCATCGATTGATAAATCTAATTAAATTTTTGTCAGTTTAACATAGAATCGCAAGTTAAAACAGGAGCTGTAAAATTCAAAAATGGATCGTGTTTATAAGAATTAATAGATGTATCTTTAAAATTTTCGAAAAGTCTGGTAAAATTAAAATGTCAGATTTTTATGTGATCTTGTATATTCATCTAAAGTTTTAAAATCAAATTATTTCCAAAATGTTTTTGCACACTTATTATCTTCATCAGAAATATTTTACTTAGTAAGAGCTGAATAAAAGCATTTTTTAGGTAGTTTTGTTTCTGCTAATTTTTCTTCAGAATCCTTACATTCTTAAGGACAAACTGCTTTGTATTATTAAAGCTAATTGCACTCCTTTAAAATATTTTCGATGTTTCTCTAAATTGATGTTTTGTAAGATCGATTAAGTTAATTTATCGATATCTGAAGGTATAAATTTAAATGTATCCAAAAATCTTAATGTTAATGCTTCTTCAACCTCTTTACTAAAGGAAATATTTTTTTGTACATTATATGGAATAGCATTAATATCTTCTTGAGCTACTGCTAATTCTTTAATAAACATATGAATACTGTAATTGTGAAATGAAGAGTGGAAACTGGAATAAAGCCAGAATTTTGATAGTTAAGATTAGAATCTTCGTGTGCAGCTCCTAGATATGTTCCTGGTAAGTGACAATGATCACTTACTATTTTCTTCTTTAATAATGTTTTTTCACAAATAAAAGAAATTGTTGGATTATTAAAATATATTTTATCTTTGTTGGTCATTATCATTGGAATATTTCGGTCATATACTTCACCAATTTCTCTACATTCTTCTTCTTTTAACATTCCATGAAATTTTTTGCTGCATTCGTACCAGTATATATTACAAGTTTTTTAATCACCATTACAATGTTTAATATAATAAATAAATGAAATCTGTAAATGTTTGATATTTATTAATATAAGCTTCATAACAATTGCGTAGAAAAGTGTTAACATCTTTTAAAAGACCTTCGAAATCTGCATAAATTGCAAAAGCTTCTTGTACTAGAGTAACATAATTTGTAAATTTTATCTGTTCAACTTCTACTGCCATAACGATTTTTACTTCTTTATGTTCTTTATAATCTTTTTCGTGATTATCTGATTTTTCTTAAGAGTTAAAATATCTTTAATTTCTACCACAAGAATAAATTTTCCCCATGTGATCACTAGTTTGCTAACTAATTTTTTACCCAAAAATAATATAAATTATTTTCACCTTGAATTAAAGGACAATTCACATGTTTTTCCTGTTTATTTATTGAATGGTAGAATTACAATAAAATTTTCATCATCACTGTAAACTTTAATTCAAGTATTTGACCTTTTCAAATGCTGGAAAGTATTTATAGGTGAGGAAAATTAATTTTCTCTTGTTCACATATTTCATCTAATTCCCAACAATTTTACATTTGCAAACTCTTTCTACATCATGGCCTACTGGATATAAAGCTGATTTTATTAAACAAAGAAAACATTTTTATTTGGTGTTTTTTCATTAACTGAAGCTCTTTTAGCTTTAAGTTTTTGGTAAATGGGTATAGGAAGAACCAAGAATTGGATTCTGAGTATTAACATTTAATTCTAAATCATTTATATAAAATTAAGAGCAACCAGGCTCTTTTCTTTGCATCTCTTCCAGTTCAGTTAACAGTTTATTTGTTGACATTTCATAATAATCTTCTAAAATGGTTGTTCCTAATAAAACCTCATTACATGTTTTAAACTTAAATTACTGTGTTTTGTCTTCATTTTTAAAATTACAATAACATTTCATATTAACTTTAATTGCTCTTCTTTGTATTAAAATATTCTTAAATTTAGTGATTACTTCTTCTTTAATGTGATTAAAAAGTTCTTGTGGTTCAACAGTATTATCGATGTTATTCATTTCATAAGTTATTATTCTCGATTTAAAAGTTGAACCTTTTCTGTTAATGCGCTTAGGGGATTTTAAAAAATAGTCATATCGAGAAAATTGAAACCAGGTACATGTTTCTGGTAATTTTTGTGTTTAACTTCTTGATATTTATCTAGCAGAAGCTTTTGGAAGTAATTCTCATTATTGATGCTGTTAATGTTGCCCCCAGATCTATTTATGAGATCAATTAATTGTTGTTTATTCAGTTTGGAATACATTTTAAAAGAGTTTTATTTTACTGATTTCATGAAGTTCCTTTAAAGATTTTTTATTCAATTCATTATGTTATTATTAATATTCTCCACAGGATTTAGAATAACAGTAATAATTTTTTAATTTTCTTGTTCTGAAAACTGTTCAAAGTTCTTTTATATTTTTATACCTTAATTCTCTCTCCATTTCTTTCATATTAAAACAATTAATAAATTCCTGTAGATATTGTGTAGTTAAACCATTTTTCCTTACAATAATTTTCTAAATTTTAAAACAGTTTAATGTTGGAGTATATTTTGTTTTGCTATTATTTACATACAACGATATAACTTTTTTAAAAAATTAAACGTTTACAGGCTTTTAATTAAAATTTCGAATGATAATGTAGATAGATGAAGTTTGACAGAGCTTATTTATAAAGAGAAAAATTTATTTGATTTTTAAAAAGTAAATGAAAATGTGGTTCATGGATATAAACATGATGTGAGAGAGATTATTTATAAAGAATAAAAATTATTTGATTTTTATTTGTCAAGTAAATGAAAATTTCGTTTGTGGATATGGATAAACAAAATCTTGGAGAAACTATTTATAAAGAGAAGAATTTCTTAGATTTGTATTTTTTAAATAAATGAAAATTTGATTGGCAGATGTAGATAAATTTTTAAATGGGGGTAATAGCAATACCATTATCTGGGTTTTAAATCTTAGAATTAAAAAAAATATTTTCTTTTTGTGTCAAAACTCTCATATGTATTCTACTCATTATTAATGAAAGTCGACATAATTATTACATCTTTCAGTAATAATGCATATCACTGGCTTTAATCTGAGTGTTATGTAAGTTTGTTACTTTAAACCTGGCGCTATTTTAGAGGTAACATTTTAGCATAAATAATGTAATTTTCCACTATTTTTACATATTTACGATATAATGAAAACTGTCGACTATAATCTGAGGGTTATGTAATTTCTTTACTGCGTATTTGGCATTAATGATGTGATGGGTTGGAGATAGGCAAGTGTAAACCAGAAGCAATGTAATTTCATATCATTTAAATACTATGCTCTAATTATCTGGAAGGATGAGGAGGTGTGGGCTAAAATGCACACAGACCAACATTTTCATCAACTGTTATGTTTAATTCTGCGCTGGCTGGAGATGAGATGTACTGCACTGTTTGAGCAAACGAACAGAGAGGAAGTGAAGGGGTTTATAATTTTCCAATTAAGTATTTGGACCCTTTCTGCTATCTGATGATGATGATGATGATGATTATGAGTCCAATACTTCATTACAGAGCGTAGGGGAGCAACGCGGGAGACCCACGCCGCCTTACTAGGCAATGTCCTAGTGGAGGTGGTTTGCCATTGCCTTCCTCCAACTTCTGCCATCTAGGATTTCTAATGTTGCTCTATGATTGGCTGGAGGGAGAGGTGTATGGCTTCACACTGACTAGGATGATGAAGTCACTGCTAAGGATGATGACCTCACTAGTCAGTGACCTAAGTCACAGACGTCACAAGTGCAAAGAAAGTGGATCATAATCAGCATAGACATACTACTTACTTTGGTAGCTGTCATCGACAAGTATACTTGAAGCTACAGTTGCATCAGCAGTAGTAGTGATCTGTGTACTGCAATGTGGCACATGTGTCATATTACCCCAGGCTAAGAAAATCATTTGAGTCAGATGTCAGCAAGACAAGACTTGTCACAACAAGCAAAATACTCAGTTAGTGTGTTCGGTCTTTTGGAATCTGCCTACCTTAACTGGAGACGCTTGTAGACTAGATTGGTACGTCTATGGTTTCACTGCAGGTGGTATGGACAGACAGTCTTGTGAAGTACTTTTAAACACGTTATCTAGAAGCTGCCTTGAACATTTATCTAGACAATCTGCAAGCAATGGAAATATGTTAGACCTTGCACCTACAAACAGGCGTGACA
Organism: Schistocerca serialis cubense; assembly: GCF_023864345.2. NCBI lineage: Eukaryota > Metazoa > Arthropoda > Insecta > Orthoptera > Acrididae > Schistocerca > Schistocerca serialis. The sequence continues at coordinate 708,322 of NW_026048515.1, read as the reverse complement.
TTATCGCCACTTCTGCCATAGAAATGGGGGTTAGTGATGATTAGGCCATCATAGAGATGATGGTTACTAAAGTTAATAAATCCGTCAAGAAGGCTAGAAGAGTATTTATGCTAGCAAAAGCAGATAAGCAGTTGTTAGCATCCAACTTAAACAATGAATGGGCATCATTTAGCTCCACTGTGTAGGACGTAGAGAAATACTTGGCAAAGTTTAGACTCTGGAGACTTATGTGCCAAGTAACTTTATTAAGGACTGGAAGGACCCTCCGCGGATTATAATCAAATTAAGAAACATAGGGTGTTGCACTCTCGCTTCAAAAAAGAGCGAGCAAATGTTGACACGCAAAAGTTGGTAGATATTCGTGCGTCTATAAGAAGATCAGTGGTCGAAACATACAAGAACTTCCGTCGTCATACCTTAGTGGAAGACCTTGAAGAGAACGCGAGAAAATTCTGATCATACGTAAAATCAGTGAGTGGGTCGAAGGCTTCCATCCAGTCACTCATCGACCAGTCTGAGGTGACAATAGAAGACAGCAAAAGGTAAGCTTAAGTTTGAAGTTCCACACTTAAGAAACCGTTCACGCAGGAAGATCGTACTAATTAATCCTTTTGTGGTTGATGGGTCATATATGTCCCACTAACTTTGAGCGCCAATTCGAGTGTCAGGATATATGTTACCCAGTTCTGCATGGTGCTGCCATCTAGGGAAGACTGTATTGAACCTAAGAAAAAAATCGCGACTGCACTGCAATGGCAATAGAGAAGCGACGACTACTTTTGTTGACTGGCGTGTATATATGGCAACTGCAACGCCACTTATTTGTGTCATTCTTCAATTTTCATCATTTCTCACTTTCCAGCTATGTCTGAAGTAAGTAATTCATCTTATTATTAACTTAATAATCATGTTTTAGTACAAATACAGTGTGGAATGTACTTCATAATCGAAATAAAATTAGTGGGACACATGTGTCCCAGCAGACATGATTTGTAAAGATTAGCAAGACAATTTATTAATGGGTATTTATACAGAAAAAAGAGGGGATCAATGCCCACTTTCTTCCCAGCAAAGAGAGGAGTCTCTAGTGTGCCAGATGATGTCCGGCTCATGAACGTAGGCAAACATGTACCGAAAGACAGTGGCACTAGGAAGCGATGCAGATTCTGCAGCACAAACTCTAGATGAGAACAAAAGTTGTTTGCACTGCTTGTGGTGTACCACTCTGTGCCACACCATGTTTTTCCAAGTTTCATGGCATGTAAAGTTTTGTAAGTATTGATAATGTATCATGAAAACTGAAATGTAATGAATATTTTTTACACTGGCTCTACACAAATAAAAATATCACATGTATGTATAATTTGTAGTTATTTTATTCTCTGCAAAAACCTGTTTATGGCTAAAAAAATAAAATTACAAAATCAGTCAGTCAGCAGAAAAGGTATCTTGCGTTGGTTCATGGGACATGTGTGTCCCACTTCCTGTTGTGAAAAAATGGAAAACTTAAAATATATTTTGGTGGTGAAAATATAATAATGGGACTGAAAAGAAACTATCACCTTAATATTTTAAAAATCTGTAAAAAAGGAATTTTATCCATGAAAGGGTTAACGTGCGTTTGATGGTCACAGAGACTCCCATATGGGGGATGTAACAATAGGCATCATAGGCATAGAGAAACGACTGAAAGGTTCTTCAAGCCCAGATGGAACCGCAATTGGGTTTTACAGCGAGTACTCTGCGGCATTGACCCCTTACTTAGCTTGTATTTATCGTGAAGCTATCGCCCAGTGCAAATTCCCAACCGACTTGGAAAAATCGAAGGTGAGTCCTTTACATAAGAAAGGTAAAAGAATGGACCCGCATAATTACAGACCGTTATCGTTAACATCAGTTTCCTGCAGAATCCTTGAATATATTCTCAGTATGAATGTGATAAATGTTCTTGAGACATCTAGATTTCAAAAAAAAAAAAAAAAAAAAAATCACTCAGTGCCTCATCGCTGACTGTTAACAAAGATACGAAAATTTGCAATTGGTTCCCAAACATATGACAGGCTCGAAGACTTCTTAAATAACACAAGCATTACTGAAGTGCTTCGGGATCTCAAATGGGAATCCCTGAAGGTAAGATGACACTCTTTTCGTGAGAAACTATTTCAAGACAGCTGCAGAACGATTCAATTACCACAAACGAACATTTCTTGTATGGACCATGAAGATAAGATGTAAGAAATTAGGGCTTCTACTGAGGGTTTTAGGCCGTCACTTTTCCCTCCTGTTTGCGAGTGGAGGAGGAAAGAAGATTACTAGCAGTAGTACAGGGGATGACACTCCACCATGTAATGGTACTTGAATTATGTAACCATTACAGCACCTCACCTCAACCTCTCGATACCAGCAATATTCTACTTTGTTTCTGTAAAATAGTTAACATATTTCTGTGACAACATTCAGATTTGATTTCATTAATGTAGAGTTACTTCGATACATCGATATGTATATATTGCAATGATTTATTCTTATGTGTATTCTTTCTTTTGTCACTATGATCTTTGACATACTTGTAAATGATTTTTGGGCGTGTAAGCGGTTATCAGAGAGTCAGGCTTTGGCCGTCATGTTAAAAAGACGCAAATTGTAGTCAGTTTATGAAATGTGAACTTTAACAGTGAGGAAGATATTTTTCAAGTATGTTTTAATCGTGAAGTGATGTTTTGGAACGAGTGACGTGATATTGCAACAAAAGTAATAGAAAAGAAGTGTAACTTAAAGTCGGAGTGCTGATTACTTTTTATACATCACCATTGTCCTAACTTGCAAAAGTTTAATCTTCAAGAAATGGTTTATGAAACACATCTATAAAACTTTTGAATATCGTAGAATAACACCTAGGCCTCTTTGCATCCGAGCTTGGAATCATCACTACCTAGATTTTCGATGATTGAGCCATGAGTTCACAACGAGACCAGCATGGGAAACACGAAAAGATGAGTGCCTAGTTTATCCATTATTTCAAGAAATGACTATTAACTGTGCTCTGTTGACACCTGCCACATGATATAACTTTGTTGTTGCCCAAAAATGCAATATTTAGCTGCGTGAGCAACACTACAAACATAATTAATTTTTGACCTTTGTTGTGGTAGGGTTGTTAGAACCATGCACTCTGCCAGTAGCTTTCGGAGTACGTATGTTGATGTAGTTGTGGATGTTCACGTTTTATGTAATTTTTGGATAAGTACTTTTGAATATAGCGCAATTTAAAAATTTCGGAGCTTTCAAGCACTTCTGAGCACCACATAAAGTACTTCAAATACTACATGTTATACTCTATACATAAGTTTTACTTCGAATACTACATGTTACACTCTATATATAAGTTTCTGGGTGCCAAAAAACTTTCCTGCCATCTTCATCCTGAATTTTTAAGCGCTGTCATTGGATTAAAAATATTTCTCAACTTGCTATTTCTAAATATAGCTTTACCGTCATCTTTAGTTTTTAAATTTCTCCCCATCCAACAACTTTAATTCATAAATCATCCACCACCGCTATTTTCAATCTTTGTGTTTCCCTCCATCCACTATATTTAATTTTTAAATTTCTCATCATATACCATGTTTAAAATTTGCTGCTGTATGTCATCTTCAATTTATAAAGTACCGTCCATACAGGATCTTGGATTTTTAAATTTCCTGCCATATTTAATTTTTAAAAATTCCTGCCATCCACCATCTTGGATATTTCAATTTTCCACTAGTGCGGTCTTGATGTCGTCACGCGTTCAGGATCGCTGATGATGTCTTGCCTACATGTGGTCAGTCGTTGATGATGTGTTTTAAAGATCAGTGACTGCATATGACGTCACCAGCGGACATTTCTGGTGACATCATAAATCTAAACAAATTAAAACTTTTTGCCTAAGTGCACCGAAGAGTCCTTTGTTGTACTTCTCATTACCCAATTACATTAAACTGCTTCCAATTTTCCAGTCACAATGGAGCAACAGGTATAAATATGTAAAAACATGAATATGTAAAGTTCTACAGGCCTCACTTGAAGATGAAGCTGAAAGACTCGACAGCTAGTTCATGGAAATAAAGAAATATTTCACAAGTTATTGGTGGTATCAATTTGTACCTACAGAGTTGAAGATACCAAAGATATTAAGATAGTTTTCCCACTCCCGTCCAATAGACACCTTTTTTGGTTGGACCTACGGGGAGAGCTGAAATCTAGCACTGTGCTTCCAGTCCTATGCGAATTCGTCTATAGCATCACTTCCAGCAGAAGAACCAGTCGACCTAGTAGAGTGCATTGAGCAAAGCAGTGGCACACTATGGAATATCTCGGAGTCGTCACGGCCGACTGATTCCCAGATAACCGTTAAAGGGAATAGAACGAACATACAGCTCAGCAACGCGGTTTCAGAAGAAACTGTCCTGTATATCTACGTATTTCCTTTCTATGTTTGTCTTTCTTCTAATAAGTTCCCAAACTTACGTCATCACAGTTTGTTTATTGAATATGGGGCAAGTTGTGGCCGCAATGATTTCTGCATTATGTAACCAAGGAAAATTAGTTTAAGTCGTATACTTGTTTCGTAGACTATGGCAAGTTGTGCTATGGTACAGTTACACGACCTAGTACGTGATGTGTTTAATATAGCCTGCAAGTGCATCAAACTGTATAATGCATTTTAATGGTCAGTAAAGCGATAGTGTTACTTCGACGATTTGAAAATGAATTATCTCTGTGATACTTATTACGCTGAACTTCATGTTTATGAAGCTTTACTGTGTTGGTGATGGATGGCATATGGTTCTACATGGGATGCTTGGCAGGGAAATGATAGCGTCCCACCTTTCAACGATGAATCAATATATAAACCACTCAAGGGATGCAACGGTAGTAATGTGTCGATGTGGTGCTTTTTCAGTGTATTTCGAAATAACATTTTCCCTAGAAGTATTTTGTAAAACATCATCTTAAAAACGAAGAGTGCAACATGATATCTTTCGATTGTGTCGTTTATTACTTGTTTCAACTGAGTATAATTACTTGCTTAAATACAATATTAACGGACATGGTATGATACAGAACAGCTAAGAACGAAGACAAAAGAAAAAAGAATTCTCAGACTTTAAGTATGTGGCATTGTTTTTTAAGAAATTGAGAAATATCAATTCACTCTATTAAACTAAAGTAGAAATACGGTTGCGAAAGTTTCCATATCTTATAAAAGTGCAGATTCATATTAAGGTTATAATACATTCACTGTGTAACTTACAGTCACAAGGCATTTGCCTACATATTACAAATAATGTTAAATATTATAACATTAGAACAAGGAATCTGCTCAGTCTTGTTGTAGAGAACCTGTGGCATAAACTTTAATGAATATACTAAATCAAGATACTCATTGAGAAAAAGTTAGAGCAAAATGAAAATGTCTGAATATGTATATCGCCAAATAGCTACTGAGATATAAAATAACAGAAATGGTTAGACATGGTAAAATGTTCACCCAAGTTAAAGAATTTCTCGCAATAATGATACTGACTTCAGAGTTTTGTTACGCGAAACGAATTTCTTTTACTTGTCTCTTGGTAAAGTTTTACTGTGTTAAGTGGTGGATGCTGGACAGCTTTAGACAGGGACGCTTAGCAGCTAATTAATTGGATAGGGCACCAGTACGTAAACAACTCATGGGATGCTTGGTTAACGTGTTGTGATCTGAAGTTTTTACGGGTATTTCGACGTAATTGACCTTGGCATGGGAACAGCGACGTTCCAGTTCCGCACAGAAGACGCTAAAATATTCAGTGAAGCCGCATGAAACTTAAATGGCTTGGATTTTAACGTCAGGTTGACGAATGAATGGTAAACTAAGGTTTGCTTAGGCTGTGAGATTATTACTGCGTACGTTGGTGGAATATGACAGTTCATTGATACTCAATGTATCAATAACTTGTGATAACAAGGTACAAAGCAGAAGTTTCGTATCACCCCAGAACGAATGGCAAAAATTACAGAACGAGTTAAATCCTTTGGGACACACTTTGGAGATTACTCCAGAGTTCCAGAATTGTACATCAGAAACATTACGTGTCATTCGCGATGTTTCGAATTTGGGACTCTTCAATTACATTGTTGTTGAATGCGAGGTCGTAACTGGTAACGTAATGAAGATGACGTGAGGTCACTGTTGTTCTTCTGAGTCTTCATGTTCATTCATGAGAGCGATTATCTTCTCGTAGGCGTAGCGATGAACTTCCTTGTGGCCTAAGAAATCAAAGTGGTCAAACTCCTCTGGCGGCATCAGGAACATACCAATGTTCTTAGACGTCACACGGCTCAGCGTCAGTGCGTCCTGTGAACGAGTTGCCACGTTAAAATTGGACAAGAGCAACGTCAAAATTTTATAAACAAAATATGTTTGTTGAGTTACCACAGTAAAAACGGACAAGAGCAACGTAAAATTTTTATCAATAAATTTGCAAGTGCTTAACTCTGCTCTGAGATGCGAAGTAAGAGACACATCGTCCGTACTTACGTTGATCCAATGCAAACGAGTCATCCCTTGTGAGGTATTACCGTGAGCGTAGGGAAACTAGACAACGGGTGAATGAATGTGTAGTGGAGGACGTCAACTACAGTAACATTGCTTGTAATAGGTATCTGACTGTACAATATTCATACCAAACAGCTGTCCCTTCTTAGATGTTTCCTTCGGCAGTAGGAACGTCAACAACAAAAGAATATACACGAAGATGCAGATGCCAATTGGTGTCATGGCTTAACCGCTTTTAATAACTGAAAATATTGAATTTACCGACACTAAATGTTTTCTTTGATCCATGACGTCACCAAAATTGAGGACATAAAGCAGCCACCGAATTCCACTATGCTTAAAATACACTCCATAACAACAGTTGCAGTTATTCTCAAACACTACATTGGTTGGCTTCGTCAGCTCAAAACTAACTGTCACCTTACAACCTAACCTAGATCTTGGCTTACGCTATATGTCTGTCCTGTCACCAAAACTAACAATAAAACAAGCACAGACACACACACACACACACACACACACACACACACACACACACACACACAAAAGTATTGACAGTTCTCTGGACAACAATAATGATTACATCTCCGTAGTTCACATTATATGTCTCAATGTTGAAGCTTTATCCCCCGTATAGGAAGTGAAAGGAACATTTAAAAGGTGAAAAAAATGATAACTCTGGGAAACTTCAGAGTACTGCTGTACTGCTAAGTGGAATTGGAAAGTTGTTATGTCGAGAATGCAATACGAGCGATGAGAGGGAGTTGGAGAGAATGATGGAAGAGGGAATGAAACCCTTAATCGAATGAAATTTGTTTGAATATGGTTTGATATTGCTTTTAATGATGTTTCGGGAGTCAAAAGAACAGCTCTGTAGCAATTAAAAGTATTTTTCCATCTCTGACTATGTTAAATTCAGCTTTCTGTGTTCTGCGCTCAAAGTTCAGTAAGTTGTAGATAGCAGATCAGAGGTAGACGACAGTTTCCTGACGTCGGATAGCTTCGATGGAGCGATGCAGTTCCACGAAATCATTCATCAAACAAATTATGTGCTTCTTGAATGTCTGATCAGGTGTGCGACTATGCGTATCATAGTAAAGTACAGGTGTAGATGCACTTTCCTCATTCGTTGTAAAATCACTGAAACAGTGCATCAGGAAAGAAGCACTGTATGGAATGGTGTTTGGAATACGAAGGAAAGGGGAAATCTTCGGTATTCAAACTGTGAAGCTAAGGAAGATTTTATAATCCAACAGGAAAAATTTGAGGAATATGCTTATGAGAATGCGGAACTGGGTGCAGTTAGAACGCGGTAGTGACTGCGTTCCGGACTTCCAATTCATGATCAGGTTGTAACCACTCGGCTTTCTGCCTGAGTATGCCGCGGTAACGCAGCCTAACCCTCGTACAGTGTCGATAATTCGCTCTGACAGCAGACGGAATGAAGAATATTAAGTCTCAGTATTCGTGATAGGTGTAACAGAAATGCAGAAAGGATTTTCGGAGACATGGTTTAGCCACATCCTGGGGGATGTTTCCAGGAGTGCTAGTTGTGCAAGATATGCGGAGAATTTTTGTGAAGTTTGGAAGGTAGGACACAAGGTACTCACAGAATTAAGGCTGTGAGGGCACATTGTGAGTCATGCTGGGTAGCTCAGTCGGTAAAGTACTTGCAGGAAAAGGCGAAGGTCCCGAGTTCGAGTCTCCGTCTGGCCCACAGATTCAATCAGCCAGGATAGTTTCATATCAGCCCACACTACACTGAAGAGTGAAAAATTTCATTTTACTACACGAATGTTTTTTATCACAATAAATGTCATACATTTATTATATAATATATTCTTGTATGGTATTTTCAAGGTTACAATCTTTTTAAATTCTCAAATTCTTATTCTTCATTCTTATATCAATTCTTACATTAATTCTTATACAAACGTCAAAAAAAGTTTTGCGTCACCTCAGTTCCGAGAGTTCCGGAACCTGTGCAGAAAATTGGAATAGAGATCAACATAAACATCATTTCTGCCCTTTTTATTGCTCATGAAAACCACACATTGCATGTTGTAACACCATACAGCGACACCTCCAGAGGTGGAGCTCCAGATTGCTGTACACACCGGTACCCCTGATACTCAGTAGCACGTACTCTTACATTGATGCATGCCTGTATTCGTCGTGGTATACTATCCACAAGTTCATCAAGGCACTGTTGGTCCAGACTATCCCACTCCTCAGCGTGGATTCGGCGTAAATCCTTCACATTGGTTGGTAGGTCACGTCGACCACAAATAGCCGTTTTCAGTCTATCCCATGCATTTTCGATAAGGTTCATGTCTGGAGAAAATGCTGGCCACTCCAGTCCAGCGATATCGTTATCCTGAAGGAAGTCATTCACAAGATGTGCACGATGGGCGCACGAATTGTCGTCCATGAAGACGAATGCCTCGCGAATATGTTGCTGATTTGGTTGCATATCGGCCGGAGGAAGGCATTTACGTATCGTACAACCGTTTCGGAGCCTTCCATGACCACCAGCCGCGTACATCGGCCCTACATAATGCCACCGCAAAACATCAGGGAAGCTCCACCTTGCTTCACTCGCTGGACATTGTGTCTAAGGCGTTCAGCCTGACCGGGTTGCCTCCAAACACGTCTCCGACGAATGTCTGGTTGATGGCATATGCGACACTCATCAGTGAAGAGAACGTGATGCCAATCCTGGACGGTCCATTCGGCATGTTGTTGGGCTCATCTGTACTGCGCCGCATGGTGTCGTGGTTGCAAAGACGGACCTCGCCATGGACGTCGGAAGTGAATCTGCGCATCATGCAGCCTTTTGTGCACAGTTTGAGTCGTAACAAGACGTCCTGTGTCCACACGAAAAGCATCATTCAACATGGTGCCGTTGCTGTCACGGCTCCTCCGGTCCATAATCCGTAGGTAGCGGCCATCCACTGCAGGCGGCCTGAGCGAGGGATGTCAACGACAGTTCCTGTCTCTCTATATCTCCTCCACGCCCGAGCAACATCGCTTTGGTTCACTCCGCGACGCCTGGACACCTCCTTTGTTGAGAGCCCTTCTGGCGCAAAGTAACAATGCGGAAGCGATAGAACAGCGGTATTGACCGTCTACGCATGGTTGAACTACAGACAACACGAGCCGTGTACCTCGTTGCTGGTAGACTGACTGGAACTTTTCGGATATCGGACCCCGTCCATTTAATAGGCACTGCTCATGCATGGTTGTTTACATCTTTGTGCGGATTTAGTGACATCTCTGAGCAGTCAAAGGGACTGTGTCTGTGATACAACATCCACAGCCAACGTCTATGTCCAGGAGTTCTGGGAACCGGAGTGGTGCAAAACTGTTTTTGATGGTGTATTTTATTCTTGTCTTCACTCTACAGGAATATTTGGGCATTCCGTTGGATTATACCGTTCGTAGAAACGTTAGAAACATAGACGTTCCGAACACCATGAGCATCGCTTTGAGACAGGTTTGCCTCAGCGACATTTCTTCGTATAAATCTCACTCGGGAAATAAACGTCGTTAACATTACTGAAGATTTCACGCGTTTCAATAATGTCGCGACAAACAGCGCATAACGGATCGCTTCAATGACAACTGGCGCTTGCAAATGATCATGGTACAAGATGCACTACAGGAAATTCGTCGAAAACAATTTCAAATAATTGTCTCATTCATTTATTATTTTTTTTATTTCTTAAAATTTATCTCCAGACGTGCTGTTAGTAGACGAATAAGTCAACTATTATTTCAGTATATATTGGAAAAGACTGGTGTAGTAATCTTCTACGGACATAGCTAGATAAATGAAAAACAAAAATAAAAATAATAATCGGGTTTCGAACACGAGGCATAAAAGTGTAAAGGTGCGCCACTTGCCACAGTACCAGCACTTCAGTTGAACTATTTACTCGCTAAAAGGTATATAGAGTACGTCATAAACTTTGACCGTCATTTTCTCAGAAACGGTCGACAATCTAAGGATATGGTGAGACACGGGTTCGCTTATTTTGGCTCCTCAGCCACTGAGCGAAGTTTCTGGGAAATCGGATTATGGCACTTGCCGTGTTCTCCTCCTAAGTAGCTAAAACGCTTGCCTGGTCACCTATAACCAGTTGCAAGTTGCCTGTCTAAGGACTTCTAGGGGAAGGAAGGAAGATTGGAGTTTAACGTCCCGTTGACAACGAGCTCATTAGAGAGGGAGCACAAGCCCAGATAACGAAAGGATGGGAAAGGAAAACGGTCGTGGCTTTTTCAAAGGAACTATTCCGGCATCTGTCTGGAGCGACTCAGGGAAACGACGAAAGATGTAAATCAGGATGGTCGGACGCGGATTTGAACCGTCGTCCTCGCAAATGCGAGTCCAGTGTCCTGGGCACTGCACCATATCACTCGGTGGCTTCAAGGGACAACACAGATTTTATTTCTAGTATTTCATACAATTACTGAACGAATCTAACATTTAAAAAGCTGACATAACCTTAATCGTTAAAAAGTATAATATTCTGTTACAGATTTGACACAGTTAGTCAGTATTCAAGTACTACAATTAGAAACAGTGAAGGGGAGAGGAGGGCAAAGTGGCCATGGCAGTCAAAGTGAATTTGGGGTCGTTAAGGAGCTGTGAGGTGCGGGCATGGTGCGGGAAATGCTTTAGCTTTTTCTGCCTGGAAGGCCTGTAACAACAACAACGTTATACTATTGTACATATAATAATTTTTTCTTCTGATTTTCGATAAATTAGTGTAAGCAATGTTCTGATTTCATTTCTTTTCTCTTTTCATATCATTATGTTAAAGAAACTGTAAACAATTTTCGATGTGAATAATAATGTTTATGTCAAATTGCAAGCAATATTATAACAAAATGGAAATGTAAGAAATGTTGAAACTGTTGTAAGATGTTAAAGTTGTAATTATGCGCCTGGTCCATACGTAGGCAATGTATTAGGATATGTAGAATACAAAACCTCGGGTGAATACCCTGTCTGTAGGGGAGAGGTAAAAGGTGGATGGCAGGCGAGCGCGGGAAAATGCACACGGGCGCTGCACGGCATAACGGGCTCAGCAGTAGTAGTCGGAGTTGGGCATCGGTCTAAGTAACACGTTCTGGATCGAGGAGGCTCTCCTGGAAGACGTAGTTTCATTGAGCCTCGGATGTGCCAACTATGCAGCGTGGCAAAATTACATAGGCACTAAATGGAAAAATATTGCGACGCTATGAAGAAGTAAAGAGCCGATACATCAAGAGCCATAGCTGTGATTGTATGTGTGCTCTGCGCCTCGCCATCTCGCCGCCCGCCAACCGCCGCATCGATACGAACAGGTTGAATCTTTTAGTACTGTATTCGTGTGGACCAGTGTTACTTTTGTTCCTTACTGTTCAATAACAACTTAACTTTTACCAGAACTGTCCTATCATTTAATTATCCTCATCACTCACCTAGACAGGATCCTTTCCAGATGTTGTGCAATCCGAGTGTCCCGAGATGAAGATTTGAAGTTTATGTTAATAATAATTACCTGCAGACCTATCTATGTTAGAATGATGTTTAAAGAACGTTGTTGTTATTGAATATATAGGTAAATAATATAGGTCTGACAAAGTTGGAAGATAATGTTGAAATTGGTTTAGTAATGAAGGCTAATTAATTCGAGACAAAAAATAATGGTAGTTAAATGAGCAAGAAATAAGACAAAAAGAGTAGTAACTCATATATTGGAAATCTTGAGTGCTTAACGATTTCGATAATCAAAAATTTCAGTACAGTGATCATAACAGTTTCAGGATCCTCCCCCCCCCCCCCCCCTTTTCTTTTCAATTCATGTAAATTTTGAAATGTACTGAACTGATTTGACCAGCAAAGTTAAAGTCAAGATAAAACCAAAAGTTATTAGTGTTTTACCTTTTTCAAAATTGACATTGTATGTGTGTTTCGAAAGTGCTATTTCTAGGGTAACCTATGCTCGATTTTAATCAGATCAATAGACTGTACGAAGTTTGTAGTAAACATTATAGTGTATTGTTGTGTATTTATGGCTTGTTCATATTAGTACAGAAAGTGAAATTATTAGTTCAGTAGATTTTCTGGTTCTAAAATTTACCATATCATGCAGTGTTATTACGTGTTGTTTTGCATACACGTACTTCATCTTGTACAGGGAAGAAACTCAATTAATGCCTAATTAGGCTGGCGACCGTTTTATTAACAAATTAGTAGCATCTGCTGTGTTGTTTCTTGTCCGTCCTAACGTGTAGTTGCACTTCAGACTTGCTTGACGTATCATTGTTGTTACTGAGTGGGTGAAAGTCCGATTTTGCCTCCATTCTGGTACACGCGGTCAACATATATGCCAAAATCCTTTCTTATAAGGTGAAGCCCGTCAACTTACCATAGTACAGGCTTTAATAAGTATCGTGCGCAGTAGCGTAGTGTTACAGGCCCACTCGCCTTATGATATTTATCGTGTTTGCTATGCCCTCTTCAGAATTATAATAATGTCTATAGAGTTTAGCTATTCTGATGTAAGGAAAATGGTCATATATGTGTATTTATTGTGGAGAGGGATGTGATTAATGTCATTTTATGAAATTGTGTCGAAAGTATCTCATTTGACTCCATGATCCCCCTTTAGTTACTAAAAATTCGATAATACTATTACAGGGTGTACATATTTTGTGAATTTGTGCAAAGTGTCCGTCTCAGCGGTGGCTTCTGGTCTCTTTGTGTAGGGGGACAACGTAACAACAGCGGCCGAAGACAGGTCTCCACAGCTATATTTACAGCAAGCCCTTACAACAGCGACCGAGAAGCGCCAAATGAAGAAAATGAAAGTAAAAAGAAGGAAAAACGGAAAACAGCCTAAAAGGAAAAAGGTTGTAAAAAGAAGATTGCGATGAGCTGGAAACCAAACCTTAGAAGTGCTGTTGTTGACGAGAACAACGAAGAGGGAGAGTGAATTCACTGCGAAGAACAATTTTCAAATGCAGCAACAGGAGAGCAGTGGATTTATTGCTAGTTGTGCTCCCTCTGGGCCCACAATCTCTCTACAGGAGATGAGGAACACAGTTTGACTTTTATTTGTGAAAAGCTTAAATAATTAATTTGGATCATGTTTTACTATAAAACATACGTGGTTCTTTCTTAAAACAGTTTTTTATCCCTTATTTTTATGTTTAAAATTAAGTGGACATTTTGTCACATTGTGAAGTTTGAATTGTTTAAACAACTCGTACTTAAGAAATTTACTGGCAGATTGAAACTGTGTGTCAGGCCGATACTCAAACTCAGGACCTTTTCCTTTCACGGGCAAGTGCTCTGCCGATTTTTTTATATTTTAATTTTTTAATTTTTAAATAATGTAAAGGGGGCACAGCGGGTAGAGATCTTGCTTGGAGGCCTGCCCACAATGTCCCTGTCTACTGATAGGATGAGGGAGTCAGAGGGATGGAAACATTGTACCTTTTTTTAAATTCTTTACTTAAATTTTTCTGTTTTAATTTTTGTATCCTAGGAAAAAAATCGCATCTGAAAAAGAAAAGAAAGAACTGTAGGGCCACAGTGACATCCTCATCACAACACTGGAAGGAACATCCTAGCCCGTGAAACTGCACCTGACTGGGACACCCCACCATTCCGGGAGGTCACGAAAACATGCTGCCTAGGAAATTCGCAAAGTGCATTTTGTATTTAGAGTGACGCGTGGTGATCTCATGTTGTTCTGGAATATAGAGCCAACAACCCATGCCTGATATCAGGGTCTGCGAGAGCACATAGCGAAAGGCGCGCCTTGCCACACAGTGCGTTGACGAATGTTTTCTGTGGGGAGAAAACGACCGCGTCCCGGAAAATTTCCAAGATGCTGCAGCAGACGGGTGTAAAATGAATGTGCACAACGGACAATACTGAACGCAAAAATCAAGATTTGGCCCTGTGTGACTAACCCCTGCAGCAGATCTTAGGATCTCTTAATTGTGATATTATTTCCTCCTTCTTGCTATTTAACGTATAAATTACAACCTAAACATAAATGAATGATTAAGGGAACTAGTAACTACTGAATGATACATGTTGTTTCTGATTATACATTTGTTGTAGATTAAAAAACCCTTTATATTACAAATGTTTATATTTCCAACTAATATTATTGATGAATTGCCCAAGTCGGCCCCTTTTTATGGCTACGTGATCTAATATAAATAACACAAAATGACTGACATCTACGTACCAAACTCTAGAAGATACTACTTTCAAAGATGATCTACAGTCGTGTGAAACCTCAGTGGAAATAAAACTTACCTGATCACATCTGTTTAGCCTTATGGCCCTAATAAGCCGAAGCACTTAGCAATATTACCCTATGTATTGTGTCCGGTGCGTCGGAGTGATGGCTCTCGTACACGTCTGCGGCGACGGAAGAACTCCAGCCACAAAATAAACTCTTTCAAACACTAGGGCGGCAGAAGGCGGTACTCTGACTAGCATACTCTAATACTGTCTTCTCCACTCTCTGTTCTATAGACAAGAAACGGCAACTCCCAGCCACAAGGTCAGAATTCAGATACCGTCTCTATGTGAGTATAGGCAGAAGAAGTGCTCTCAATCACTGAATGCTGCATTCTCAACGATGACTCCCTACCCGGAGGCAAAGTCCAGAATCGTATAAGTTCGCAACAGTACATTGCATAACCGCTATACCTATAAAATCTCCTGAGAGCAAAGACAGAAAGTCCGTCTGTACCAACAAAAGCTGATACTGAGCGACCGGCAAACACGGACTCTCTAAACGGAAGACCTCTTTCCCTCCACTGCTGACTTCCCAGCAAAGCTCAGCTTCCCTCCCTCGTAACTGCAGAAGGCGAATAATGATCTCAAAGCCACGGAATATTCTCCCTCTCAGCAGATTTTTCCTAACGCTATATTTTAGTCTTTTGTCGTCCAGCGCGGAAAGTTTGCGAGGAAATACCTATCCCCTTTAATCAGGAATACATACAATGGTACGCTTCTCAGAGTAAATATCCTCAGAAATAACCCAGCCTGCGTGATTTCTGAGGTAATGCTTCCTCGTTCCTCTCTGCTGCGTCCAAGATTTTCAGAGTTTCCGAAGTATTATCCGGTTATCCTTCTGGCCCCACTACAACACCGGCCGGTCGCCGCTGTATTGTGCCCCAGCGCTCAGATGCCCCGACCGTCCGTCTTGGCTACTTCTTGTGTCCAGCAGGACCAACACACCTGTGCGCGCTTTTCCATCCACGGCTTGAGTTACGCCTACCGTTTCATTTCCACTGGTGTTCCAACCTCTACTAGTATAGGGAATCATTCATTATGCCATTTTGACAATATAGACACTCCGTCACCTTTCATGCAATAAGCGTTAACAGCTATTTACAAGGTGTACGTGACAATTGTCAGTCTTCTTTAAATATTCATATATATATATATATTACTTACTTTACTTTACACGTGGCTAAGGCCTTATCGACCATACACCTGCTCTACGAGCCTCTTCCAATTATTTCTATCCAGGGAAATTGTTGTCCAATCAGAGTTGATGCCCATCCTAGCTGCATCTTCCCGGATATTCTCCATCCACCTAATTCGAGGTCTTCCTCTTCTTCTCTTTCCTTCTAATTTCTTAGTGGATGCTATTTTGGGTAGTCTGTTCTCCGGCATCCTTGCTACATGACCAGCCCAGTTCAGTCTTCTCTTCTTTAACATTTCCACAATGGTACTATGTTTGTACAGCTCCCGTAGTTCTTCATTTTTCCTTATCCTCCACTCCATGACATTTTCATCGAAGATTGGTCCAAATATTTTTCTTAGTATTTTTCTTTCAAATATCAACAGTTTTTCTTCATCTTTTTTCCTGGATGTAATAGCTTCACATCCATATAATGCTACTGGTACAATAGTTGACTGATAAAAACGGATTTTGAATTCAGTACTAAGTGATCTCATCCTTAAAATTTTGATACAGCTGTAAAAAGTTCTATTAGCTGCTGCTAGACGGGCGTCTATTTCTATTTCTGCTCTATTGTCTCTGCTAAAAAGACTCCCTAAGTACTTGAAGTGGTCAACTGCCTTGAAAGTGAGACCATTTACGGTCAGTGGTGTATTCTTTTGGAGTTTTTTACTTATGACTAGATATTCTGTCTTTTCTTCATTCACATGAAGTCCAGCTTTCTCAGCTATTTTGTAATAATTTTGCATCATCCTGATTAATTCAGCTTTTGAAGTGCTTATTAAGGCTACATCATCTGCATAAGCAAGTCTAGTGATGTTCTGTCCCTGCAGTTGGATCCCTTGTGGATTAGTTTTGGTGAATTAATTCTCTATCAATCTTCTCTAAGATAATATTAAATAGAATAGGTGAGATGGCATATATATATATATATATATATATATATATATATATATATATATATATATATATATATATATATATATGATGTACAATGTATCAAATGATAGCTAATTCCGGTTGTGAATCAAGGCAAAGTATGTACATGAGTGCTTGTAAGGTGCGAAATTACAGCCGCCTTACAAAATAAAGCGTCCGTCGTGATAGTGGAGTCGTCGGAGCGTTGGAGGAGTGCCATGATGTGTTGCGTCAGCTGTCAAACATTCTTCGCCTCACTGCACTGCAGACAATGTTCGTTAGTGTCCTGCGTGCCACATATAAAGCACAGCGGTGAATCTACCAAGTGAATGTCGTACAATCGTGTGTGTGTGTGTGACTATCTTGTGGCTGATAAATGTATAGCAAGACGATCTCTCTGCCGTGGCGTGGAGAGGCGCTTGGACAGCTAGCCAGATCTGTCGCCAATCCCTCATTGGGTTATTTAAGTTCGACAACATTGCTGCCATGATGATGCATCAAGTATACATGTATCTCACGCCTGGTGGGGATTCTCGTGGAAGGTATTTGTAATTGAACATAACTGAAATCAACAAAGAATATCGCGACATGGGAAAAAGTAGGTGATATTGTGCCTTCCGCCACCGGTGGTTCAAAGGATGGGGAAAGAAGAACGTCCAGGGTCACCGACGTGATGGTGTGTTGCTCTTGGTTCCACGTTCTTACCGTCGCTCGCAGGTATAGAGCGAGAGCGTTGCTCAGCACACTCATGGGATTAAGTCCTCCACAATGGTGTTGGAGAGTTAAAGTCTCGTATTTGACCTTAAACAGCATACCTTGGCTGACACGGTGTCCAAACCTGTCAGCAATATCATGCGGCATTGGCAGTATCTGTGCCAAGTGTTGTAGTCATGAGGCAAGAGTAACTTTAGTGTGTTCCACCCACTGGAGCAGGTCGCAGGTTTGGAGCGAATTGTTATATATATGCAGCCGGACATGGTGGAGCAGAGCTCCCAGCTACCATTCGATGTGCATAATCTTGGTTTTATTCATGTTGACCCTGTTACCCGCCGCCACGCCGTATGCAGTAAGAAGGGCAACCACTGCGCGAGTATCATCAAGTCGTTGGTATATGCACGACATGTGAAGGAACTCGCATGAAATTGGACGCCTGTAAGAGTCCGTCGAAGAGTCCGCGTCAACGGTTTTGGGTGCTATTGCAAAGAGCACTATCGATAAAGGACATCACTGTCTAACTCAGCTGTAAACAGGAACCGTACCCACCTCTCTGCCATTGACTCTCACCGTCGAAGGAGCGCGGTGAAGGAGGCGCATGGGGGTAATGAAATCCTAGGGGAAACGCCATGCGTCAGATGGTCGAGTCAAGGAAATCATAGTTGATCCTGTCAAAGGTACGATCAAAATCGGCTGATACGAATGCCGTTCGCATGCAGCATACTTCCATGAGGGCAGTGAAGTCAAGGTATCCACCTACGATAGAGTGAATGTTGCTTCAAACCTCTAGACAAGTCTGATCTGGTGGTAATGTCTTGGATATTACTGTTTTGAGCATTGCCGCCAACATTCACGCGGAGATTTTGTAGTGAGTATTGGACATCGTGATCGGTCGAAATTGATTTGCGCTGACAATCCCTCCGTTTTCGGTATTGGTATTAGCATTCCTGCCATGAATTGGGACGGGACCTCCGTGTCAGGGCGAAATAACTCATTATACATCAACGCCCATTGTGAGATCATTAGATCCGCAAATTCTATATAAAATTCGAATGCTAACCTATCTGGCCCATGCGATTTATGTACCACATCCTTCTTGAGTGCCAACCTTATGCCATCTTCCGTTAGAGGTTGCAAGAACGCCGCTGCATCCGAACCATCGACTCCCGTGTGCAAATGTCGCAATATCTTGTCTCCCATCTGACTGTCGGTCGGCGTCTCGGCGAAAAGGAGGCCGTAATGTTTTAGAAATCCAGCAGCAATGTCCTGGAAGCCAGAATGAGATTTTCACTCTGCAGCGGAGTGTGCGTTGTTATGAAACTTCCTGGCAGATTAAAACTGTGTGCGGGACCGAGACTCGAACTCGAGACCTTTGCCTTTCGCGGGCAAGTGCTCTACCAACTGAGCTACCCAAGGCCGACTCACGCCCCGTCCTCACAACTTCACTTCTGCCAGTACCTCGTATCCTACCTTCCAAACTTTACAGAAGCTCTCCTGCGAACCCTGCAGAACTAGCACTCCTGAAAGAAAGGATATTGCCGAGACATGGCTTAGCCACAGCCTGGGGGATGTTTCCAGAATGAGGTTCTCACTCTGCAGCGGAGTGTGCGCTGTTATGAAATTTCCTGGCAGATTAAAACTATGTGCCGGACCGAGACTCGAACCCGGGACCTTTGCCTGTTGTCAAGGGCCGATCATCCCCATCATGGAGCACTGTGAACAACTACTGCCGATTACATGCAAGCCCCTGGACACGTGATGCATGGAAATATGTTCTCCATCAACGTTGTCCAAGCACCAAGCACGGATCGAAAGTCCCTCCAATCGACGTTTCGCGAGCGATAAAATGCACGCCTGAATGCCATGGACTTCCTTTGACGCTCGGGCGATGGCACCCTAAGGACAGCTCATGAAGCACCGTTTAGTAATATTTAAGTGTATCCCGGAGCCATCTTGTATTCTCCTTGCCGTAAGTTATGAGAACCCTCCCTACCGCCAGCGAGTGCCTATCTGCCAGGCTTCTTAGATCCACAGGCGACATTCATCATCCACCAATACCGATAAATTAAGTTTCCATGAAGTATGGTTCTGCCAGGCCTGTTGCCGTGGGAGAGTTAACGTGCACGGATATGCAAGGTGATTCGTAAAAGCTATGGGTCAATGTTCAGCAGCCAATATGTGATCTAGTTATCTATCAGAAACATAAATCCGATCCAGTCTGCTCGACGAGTGGCTAGTAAAAAGCGCGTGGCCCTCAAGCTGCCCTTGGATCTTTTCCCGTGTGTCCATTAGTATCATGTCTCGGCAGATTGAGCGCAATGCATAACAGGAGTTGAAATTGGGCGTTTGATTCTTTGGCCCCTCCTACCAAGATGTGATCATATTTGCAACGGAATAAGAGCACAACCCGAGTAAAACTGCGCACACGCCCGTCAAGTGTCAGACCCAGAGTGTGTATAGATGTTGACAATACGAATGCCATTCACTGTCATTGACAAATCCTGGGCTGTAGAGAGATAATCGAGGCCACACACTGGAATCCCTCCCCGGACCAAGATCGCCGTGCCACGTCCTACGACTGGAGTCGGCGCTAGGTAAGTGTTGTAACCAGACACGTCTGGAAAGGCAGCAGGGCAGGTTTCCTGCAGCAGGGTATCTACAATACTGGCCATTAAAATTGCTACACCAAGAAGAAATGCAGATGATAAACGGGTATTCATTGGCCAAATATATTATACTAAAACTGACATGTGATTACATTTTCACGCAATTTGGATGCACAGATCCTGAGAAATCAGTACCCAGAACAACCACCTCTGGCCGTAATAACGGCCTTGATACGCCTGGGCATTGAGTCAAACAGAGCTTGGATGGCGTGTACAGGTACGCCTGCCCATGCAGCTTCAACACGATACCACAGTTCATTAAGAGTAGTGACTGGCGTACTGTGACGAGCAAGTTGCTCGGCCACCATTGACTAGACGTTTTCTTTGGTAATAAATCTGGAGAATGTGCTGGCCAGGGCAGCAGTCAAACATTTTCTGTATCCAGAAAGGCCCGTACAGGACCTGCAACATGCGGTCGTGCATTATCCTGTTGAAACATAGGGTTCCGCAGGGATCGAATGAACTGAAATGTAACGTCCACTGTTCAAAGTGCTGTCAATGCGAACAAGAGGTGACCGAGACGTGTAACCAATGGCAACCCATACCATCACGTCGGGTGATACGCCAGTATGGCGGCGACGAATACACGCTTCCAATGTGCGTTCACCGCGATGTCGCCAAACACGGAGGCGACCATCATGATGCTGTAAACAGAACCTGGATTCATCCGAAAATATGACGTTTTGCCATTAGTGCACCCAGGTTCGTCGTTGAGTGCACCATTGCAGGCGCTCCTGTCTGTGATGCAGCGTCAAGGGTAACCGCAGCCATGGTCTCCGAGCTGTAGTCCATGCTGCTGCAAACGTCGTCGAACTGTTCGTACAGATGGTTGTTGTCTTGCAAACGTCCCCATCTGTTGACTCAGGAATCGAGACGTGGTTGCAAGATCCGTTAGAGCCATGCGGATAAGATGCCTGTCATCTCGACTGCTAGTGATACGAGGCTTTTGGGATCCAGCACAGCGTTCCGTATTATCCTCCTGAACCCTCCGATTCCGTATTCTGCTAACAGTCATTGGATCTCGACCAACGCGAACAGCAAAGTCGCGATACGATAAACCGCAAACGCGATAGGCTACAATCCGACCTTTATCAAAGTCGGAAACGTGATGGTACGCATTTCTCCTCCTTACACAAGGCATTACAACAACGCTTCACCAGGCAACGCCGGTCAACTGCTGTTTGTGTATGAGAAATCGGTTGGAAACTTTCCTCATGTCAGCACGTTGTAGGTGTCGCCACCGGCGCCAACCTTGTGTGAATGCTCTGAAATGCTAATCATTTGCATATCACAGCATCTTCTTCGTGTCGGTCAAATTTCGCGTCTGTAGCACGTCATCTTCGTGGTGTAGCAATTTTAATGGCCAGTAGTGTACATCCGTGGTGTAGGTTACGTCCCGGAAAAGTTGGAACTTTGCAAGCGACGTACGTTGTTAATAATCACTGTTCCCACCTTACATGCTTGGTTGGTTGTCGTCCTCATGGTCGTGGCATGTCATTGTAAACTTCAAAGGCGACAGTCCACTACATATGCTCAGAGGGTTGCCCGCCCCCGGACTTCCCTCTGTTGTTTTCGTCCTGTGGTGTGCTCCCAAACTATGGGGCGCTTTTTGCGACGTTTCGGCGATCGTTGTTTTGGCGCCCTGCCATCTGCCGATTTAGGCGAAGTTTTACGTTGTTCATCGGGCTGCCGCCACATCCTCGTTCTCCACTTCCACGCCGCGAGCTACTTGTGTGGCTGCGGAAGGTTCCTCCGACATCTGCGATGAGGAGGATGTAGGTGTACCCCCTGTCACCTCCCCGCTCCTCTGTCTCGGTCTGCTCTTGCATCAACATGTCCGTGTCACGCTCCGGACTCGGTAACACCTCCCGGTGGGCCACCGACGTACGTCATCGGGAGTTGCGTGTAAACGTCTAGCTATTACGCTTCCACACGTGGCAGTTGCATGATGCTGATTTGTATGTATTCTGGGCGGATATGTCCTTCCCCACTGCAGCCAGAACATGTCCGCGGCTGGCCATCGAAAATCACAATAGCCTGACGTCCTCCAGTATCAAAGCATGTTGTTGTTGTTGTGGTCTTCAGTCCTGAGACTGGTTTGATGCAGCTCTCCATGCTATTCTATCCTGTGTAAGCTTCTTCATCTCCCAGTACCTACTGCAACCTACATCCTTTTGAATCTGCTTAGTGTATTCATCTCTTGGTCTCCCTCTACGATTTTTACCTTCCACGCTGCCCTCCAATACTAAACTGGTGATCCCTCGATGCCTCAGAACATGTCCTACCAACCGATCCCTTCTTCTAGTCAAGTTATGCCACAAACTTCTCTTCTCCTCAATCCTATTCAATACCTCCTCATTAGTTATGTGATCTACCCATCTAATCTTCAGCATTCTTCTGTAGCACCACATCTCGAAAGCTTCTATTCTCTTCTTGTCCAAACTATTTATCGTCCATGTTTCACTTCCATACACGGCTATACTCCATACAAATACTTTCAGAAATGCCTTCCTGACACTTGAATCTATATTCGACGTTGACAAATTTCTCTTCTTCAGAAACGCCTTCCTTGCCATTACCAGTCTACATTTTATATCCTCTCTACGTCGAGCATCATCAGTTATTTTGCTCCCCAAATAGCAAAACTCCTTTACTACTTTAAGTGTCTCTTTTCCCAATCTAATTCCCTTATCAAAGCATGAAGATTTATATTTGTTAAGGACGATTCGTACCTGTCGGACGCCGTTTAGCACAGAACAGGAGCTAAAAGTTGGCCAGCGTTCTGGTGAATGACTAGGTACCGTGCCATATGATCGCAGTGATTCAGTAACCATCGATTCTGGTACCTCAAACGGCAATTCAAAGATCCGAATGACCCTTACTCCCAAGCGTGAAGGAGCCACTGTTACATTGCCGATATGGCCATCAGTGTGTCGAAATTTAAATGCCCTATGAGCAGTGGCGAGAGTTCTTTGACATGCAGCTTCATTGGTTGTCTGGACATAAATTGTGCTGCTTACAATGGATAGGTGTATCGCAACTAGATCCGAAGCAGATAAATGAACTTCGTCCCCCGAAAAACGCTCCATTTCAAACTGTTGGGTCTGGCATATTCATTGTCAAACGTAAATTGGATCGTAGTCTTTCTGAAATTATGTGTGATGGCGATCTTTTCAGACAATAACACGCTCGAGCATCAGTGGTGTGAATACTTCCTCTTCCATGAGCGCCCGAGATCGGGACAAAACTTCCTGCCTAATGCAGACTACGTCTGAGCTACCCAAGCACGACGCACGACCCGTCCTCACAGCTTTACTCCATCTGACAACTCGACTCCTACCTCCAAACTTTTTCAGAGCTCTCCTACGAAACTTACAAGACTGGCTCTGCTGGAAGAAATGATATTGCGGAAACATTGCTTAGCCACAGCCGGGAGTATGTTTCCAGATTGAATGCTTGGTTAGCTCAGTCGGTAGAGCACTTGCCCACGAAAATTAAAGGTCCTGAGTTCGAGTGTCGGTCCGGCACAGTTTCAATCTGCCAGTAAGTTTCATATTAGCGTAAACTCCCCTGAAGAGTTAAAATTTCATTCTGAAAACATCGCACAGGCTGTGGCCAAGCCATGTATCCGCAATATCCTTTCTTCCACGAGTGCTAGACTTGAAATTTCGCAGGAGAGCTTCTGTGAAGTTTAGAGGGTAGGAGACGAGGTAACAGCGGAAGTGAAGCTGTGAGGAGGGGTCGTGCGTCGTGCTTGGGCAGCTCAGTCGCCAGAGAACTTGTTCGCAAAAGGTAAACGTCCTGAGTTTGAGTCTCGGTCCGGCACACAGTTCTAATCTCCGAGTATGTTTCACATCAGCACACACTCCACTGCAGAGTGAAAATTTTATTCTACTCGTACTGTATTTGATTCCAAGGTGATGAAAATACATGTTATTATACTTTAGTTGTTGCAGATTATAATAATTTCTGACCAATATGCTCGGCTCTTCCCTATACGTCGTGAGGTAGCTTAGCTCACGACGCGCAAATAAGCCAGACTATATTCACCCAGTATTGGAGAATAAGAGCACCTAGCAACTTCAAATAAACTCTACAGTAATTTCAAACCTCTCCAATTTTTTTTCTCACTGATCCTGCCCCGTCTCTCTCCTATGAAATAACGGAAGGAAAAAAAAAATTATCGGTTGTTACATTTTCTTTGTTTATGCAGCAAAACTTCAGCATGAAGCCTGACGTTTTAATTTATTACTTTTTAAATACCAAATCTATTCGCAACACTTGTTGCAGACAGTACCCACATATACCACTGAATGCGCCGGCAAAGTTATATCACTGTACCACACATAGTTCAGGAGATGCGTCGTAATAAACATTGAGATATGGGGAACAACTAGTGGAAATTACCCGGACTATATTCATTCACCGTTTGCTAATGAGAGCGCTTAGTGGTATCTGTGTATTAAATATGAAGTGAAACAGTTTTACACGAGGGAGTTCGACTCCTGAAATTATTAAGGGTTGGGGTTGCTGGTATGCTGGAGCTCCGAGCCCTGATGCATGCGGTGTGTCTAGTCGTCCAGTAAGGTCACACCTGAGTAGGTGGCGTAGCGCCCACTATGGAGAGAACCTGAAGCAGCGAACCTGGTAAGAGACGTATCTGTCGCTTTTGCCGACAAACACGGCTATGGGGGTGGAGACGTTCTGCAGGCGGTACTCCGGCGGCGCCTCGAGTCCGTAGCGCCGCAGATTTTCTTCGCGCCCCCAATCGTACGCTTGGAACTTCCCTGAAACGAAACGAACAGACAGCAGTCGCAATGAGGAGCGTCGTATTTCACCTGCACACTAAGCGTAAGGAACAATCACATCAATGTAAAGTCATTTTCGGTTCCCAAAAAACATGACTTAATTATTTTGGTAAGCAGTACACTATTGGACATTAAAATTAGAACACTAACGAAGGCGGCATGCACACAAACGCCAAACTGACATTATATACGTATACGACATTCTTAGATATAAAAATCATTAGCATTTCAGCCCCATCCCACATTATTTATTTATTTAGCGTAAGGAAATACAACCTGAACTAAAAACTTACATACATGAATCGCAAAACTTTGCAAAATAAGTAGAACTAAACTACTAAATATACGAATGAGTATCTAAATTTTCAGTCCATTCAAAAGCTGTATCTGTCACTTCATATACACTCCTGGAAATTGAAATAAGAACACCGCGAATTCATTGTCCCAGGAAGGGGAAACTTTATTGACACATTCCTGGGGTCAGATACATCACATGATCACACTGACAGAACCACAGGCACATAGACACAGGCAACAGAGCATGCACAATGTCGGCACTAGTACAGTGTATATCCACCTTTCGCAGCAATGCAGGCTGCTATTCTCCCATGGAGACGATCGTAGAGATGCCGGATGTAGTCCTGTGGAACGGCTTGCCATGCCATTTCCACCTGGCGCCTCAGTTGGACCAGCGTTCGTGCTGGACGTGCAGACCGCGTGAGACGACGCTTCATCCAGTCCCAAACATGCTCAATGGGGGACAGATCCGGAGATCTTGCTGGCCGGGGTAGTTGACTTACACCTTCTAGAGCACGTTGGGTGGCACGGGATACAGGCGGACGTGCATTGTCCTGTTGGAACAGCAAGTTCCCTTGCCGGTCTAGGAATGGTAGAACGATGGGTTCGATGACGGTTTGGATGTTCCGTGCACTATTCAGTGTCCCCTCGACGATCACCAGTGGTGTACGGACAGTGTAGGAGATCGCTCCCCACACCATGATGCCGGGTGTTGGCCCTGCGTGCCTCGGTCGTATGCTGTCCTGATTGTGGCGCTCACCTGCACGGCGCCAAACACGCATACGACCATCATTGGCACCAAGGCAGAAGCGACTCTCATCGCTGAAGACGACACGTCTCCATTCGTCCCTCCATTCACGCCTGTCGCGACACCACTGGAGGCGGGCTGCACGATGTTGCGGCGTGAGCGGAAGACGGCCTAACGGTGTGCGGGACCGTAGCCCAGCTTCATGGAGACGGTTGCGAATGGTCCTCGCCGATACCCCAGGAGCAACAGTGTCCCTAATTTGCTGGGAAGTGGCGATGCGGTCCCATACGGCACTGCGTAGGATCCTACGGTCTTGGCGTGCATCCGTGCGTCGCTGCGGTCCGGTCCCAGGTCGACGGGCACGTGCACCTTCCGCCGACCACTGGCGACAACATCGATTTACTGTGGAGACCTCACGCCCCACGTGTTGAGCAATTCGGCGGTACGTCCACCCGGCCTCCCGCGTGCCCACTATACGCCCTCGCTCAAAGTCCGTCAACTGCACATACGGTTCACGTCCACGCTGTCGCGGCATGCTACCAGTGTTAAAGACTGCGATGGAGCTCCGTATGCCACGGCAAACTGGCTGACACTGACGGCGGCGGTGCACAAATGCTGCGCAGCTAGCGCCATTCGACGGCCAACACCGCGGTTCCTGGTGTGTCCGCTGTGCCGTGCGTGTGATCATTGCTTGTACAGCCCTCTCGCAGTGTCCGGAGCAAGTATGGTGGGTCTGACACACCGGTGTCAATGTGTTCTTTTTTCCATTTCCAGGAGTGTAAATCTTCTAGATTTCCAGGGCAAGCTCGTCTGCTACACCTTGCAACAATGTGTTTGATGGTCTGATGCTCATTGCCACAACCACTTTGAGATGGTGAAGCGTTTCCCCATCGGTGGAGGTTTTCGTCACAGATACGATGGCTGGTACACATCCTATTAATTGTTTTCCAAGCACGTCGCGATAATTCCATACAGCTGGTCACGTGATACGTTTTATGAGGGTCTGATATTCCTCATGGGGAATATTGTTCCAGGTTTGCGACCACTTCCTACTCATGTTGAAATCCACTACTTGTAGCGATTCTGTCGATATTATAGGTGACTGCCTGGGCTTTAATGGGCTCATTTTAAGCGCAGTGCATTGGGAGCTGAGAAATTTTGATTAATTTTCCATATTCCTTGAGAAGTTGAAATTCAAGGTGAAAACCTTCAGCTGTCTTATTTTGCACAGTGCTACTTGTTCTGGTCATAGACCATTTCCAAGCTTAGCCCAAACGAGGAAATAAAAAAATAGAGCCTGTACAATTTGACAATAACGTTATTTATTTACTTAAACAGCGCCGTTACCGGTTTCGAACCGATAGGTTCATCTTCAGACGGCTAGTTCACATTTTACATTACATTTTGTATTTTGTTTCCGCACCTGACGAAATTTAGGTGATGTAAACAAATTATTATTATTAAATGGAAGATGTTTGGGTTACTTACAATGAAGAATCCGCGCCATTACGTTCCAGTGCAGGTTGCTTATCATTTTGCAACACTGAAAACTGTATAATGCACTTCTTGTGTATATATATGCAGATAATGAAACGCACCAATCATACACTTACAAGTTTCATCACATGGAGGTATGCATACAAAGATGGCGACATTACAATCATAACAATGCCAAAGACTTCCACTCTCAGACATATTTCCTTTCGTACACATATGTGACAGTAGATATTTACAAGTTGCTAATGTTACGTTACTTACTATTTACACTGAAAGAGAACTGATGAAAATTAAGATAAACAAAAAAGCAGTCAGTTATAAAGCGTTACTGCAGTGATATTACGTAAATATTATGGTATACATTGAAACAAAAGTACATGATAAGGGCCAGACGTACATAAATAAATGTTACAACTATGCACATATTATGGCTTCAATTGAAAGCACAGTAAATGGGTTGGGATGGATGTGCATATATAAATATTACAAATATTACAAAAGTGAACTTTTTTATTTTTACTTTAAATTGGAAAGCAGGTGAATGAAATTTTGAAGAAAGGCTGCGTTGGCTAACTTCGTTTGTTCATTGAGGAGATTTTGTGGTGATTTGCTTTTATATACGTATATTTCAACGAAATATCATCGATATGTGCTTTCTGAACTGAAGGCCCACTCGTGTACCCTTGATGACTGCACAACAAAACGCTTTACACTTCACGTGGGCTCGTCAACACCGACATTGGACTGTCGATGACTGGAAACCTGTCTGACGAGTCTCACTTCCAATTGTATCGAGCGGATGGATGTGTACGGGTATGGAGACAATCTCATGTATCCATGGATCCTGCATGTCGGTAGGGGACTGTTTAAGCTTGTGTAAGCTCTGTACTGCTGTGGAGTGCTGAATTAATTTTTTTTCTATAAATTCCTTTTTCTCGAAGGAAAGCGTTTGCTGCTTCTGTTTTCATTCCACTGTTTTTTTTAGGTTAGAGTCAGGTTACAGACAGAGAGTATTGAAAGAGATTAAAACAGAACAGTGACATAATGTCTGTAGCACTATCCAAAGAAACAAAATTTGTGTGTTTCATCAGAAGATTAGAGGACTGAAAAATATGATAGATGAGCTTCTTGTATGCCTAGAAAATGTAGTAAATTTTGAAGGTATGGATGTTTTGTGTCTCTCTGAACACCATGTAACCGCAGGGATGGAGAAATTAAATTTAAAGGATTACAGATAGCATTCATGTAGAGTCAACATGGAAAAAGGAGGAGTTGCTACTTATATAAAAACTGGACACAAAGTTAAAAATATTGAAACAAACAGTTTTTGTGTGGATCAAATCCTTGAAGCAAGTGCTTGTGGGTTGATACTGCAATATACTTCTATAGTAATTGTAAAATCTACAGATCCCCTCAAGGTAACTTTCAGCTATTCATGAAAAATCTTGAGGCATTATTGAGCTAGCTGTCAGACAAAG
The DNA here is from genome assembly GCF_023864345.2 of Schistocerca serialis cubense. Lineage (NCBI taxonomy): Eukaryota > Metazoa > Arthropoda > Insecta > Orthoptera > Acrididae > Schistocerca > Schistocerca serialis. Next base: position 679,128 of record NW_026048515.1, on the reverse strand, counting down.
AGAAGCATTTAGTGGTTTGTGGTGCTTTAATGTAGATTTCTTAAAAGATACGGTAGGAAAAATGAGCTAGAATCATTGTTTGGTTGTTACAATCTAGTACGTGTTGTAAATTTTCCAACTCGAGGGCAACATAGACAGTGCTCAGGCAGAAACAATTAATGTGTACCCAGTTGTTAATGGGTTATCTGATCATGATGCACAGTTAATGAAAGTAACACATATAGCACCTTAAGGATTCAGGCACGTTCATACATGGCAGGGAGGCTTATTAATGTGAACAGGATACAGACCTTGAAATGCAGCCTAGAAGAGGTAGAATGGGATGAAGTATACACATAAAATGATGCTGATGCCAAATTCAATTCATTCCACCGTAAATTTGTCTCAATATTTGAGAGTTGCTTTCCTGAAACGTTATCCACAAAAGCCATTGCTGCTTCTGTTTTCATTCCATTACTAAGGGAATTAAGATATCGTTTAAGAGGAAGAGGGAAATATATGGAAAGGTCGGAATAAGTCAGGATCCGACATTACTTGCTCACTACAAAAGATACTATAATGTCTTAAGGAAAGTTATTAAGAAGTCGAGAAGCTTGTGTGTTCTGATAGAAATTAATAAGATTAAATCTATGTGGAATATTGTCAAACGGTAGACGGGGTAGGCTGACAGTGCACAGCATACCATAGCAAGAAAGCTAAATGATGATGTTGTGAGTGACAATTCACAAGTTGCAAGTATTTTTAACAATCACTTTCTGAATGTAGCAGCAGAAATAGGGTTAAAGGTTTCAGGTGAAGAAGCAAAAAAATATGTTAAAAATGTCATTCCCCAGGACTTTAGGCCTTTAGAAATAGCACCAACATACCCCACTGAAATTAAGGGAACTATAAATATACTGAAAAACAAGAGCTCATGTGGTGTAGATGGAGGCTCTAACAGAATTTTGAAGTGTTGTTCTAATTTAATAAGTGGAGTCCTTAGTGATATATGTAATGCTTCGCTGGCACAAGGAATTTTTCCAGACAGATTGAAATACGCAATTGTCAAACCTCTTCATAAGAAAGGGACAAGAGTGACTCAAATAATTATAGACCAATCTCATTGCTGACTTCATTTTCTAAAACATTCGAAAAAGTTATGTATTCAAGAGTAGTCTCACACTTAAGTGAAAATAATTTACTCATACTCAGCATGTCACAGTTCGGATTCAGGAAGGGTTACTCGACTGAGAATGGTACTTACACATTTACCCATCAAATAGTACAAGCCCTAAATAATAAATTATGGCCGTGATCTCTTCAAGGCATTTGATATTGTGGATCATGTCACACTCTTAGAAAAACTCAGGTTCTATAGAATTGAAGGCTATACACACAGCTGGTTTGAATCATACTTAATGAACAGAAAGCAAAACGTTGTGATGAATAGCACAGATAATATTGGGAGGGTGGTAAATTCTAGTGAATGGGGAGTTATAACAAAGGGAGTAACACAGGGTTCAATTTCAGGTCCTCTGCTGTTCCTTATTCCTGTGAATGACCTCCCACTTAACGTTCAGCAAGCGGAACTAGTACTTTTTGCAGATGACATGAGTGTTATAATAAATCCCATTCCAGAAAAAGCAGCTGAAGATACTGTTAAGGATGTCTTTCAAAGAATTATTAAGTGGTTCTCAGAAAATGGACTCTCTCTTAATTTTGAAAAAAAAACTCACTATATCCAGTTCTGTACACCGAATAGAGTCATACCGACAATTGATGTAGCATATGAACAGGGCTCAGTTAACATGGTAGATTTCTCCAAATTTTTGGGTGTTTACATTGATGACAGCTTGAACTGGAAGAAGCATGTTACTGAGCTTCTCAAACAACTAAGTTCAGCTTCTTTCGCTCTTTGTATAATCGCTAGCCTTGGTAATAAACAGATCAGCCTCCTAACGTACTTTGTATATTTCCACTCAATAATGTCTTATGGAATAGTTTTCTGGGGTAACTCACCACTTAGACATAAAGTATTGATTGCACAAGAGAGCAGTGAGAATAATTAGTGGTGTTCACCCAAGGACGTCATGTAGGCACCTTTTCAATGAGTTAGGTTTTTAACTGCAACATCAGAGTACATATATTCGCTAATGAAATTCGTTACAAATAATCCATCTCAAAAAAAAGAAGATTGTACTTCTAAATGTAGTTGCATGTGTAGAACTAAAAATTTTAGTAATATTAATATTAGCACTATTCATGTGTGTGTATATATATCTTGTAATCTGACCTGTTCCTCATCATATCGATAAAATAATCGGGAAAATGATCTACGGAACATGACATAACTAAAAAAAAAACCACTAACTAAACTGTTGGTTCTGCAGCCGAGTCTAGCGAATCTGAAAAATTTGGGTGTCGTTTGCCAAGGTTAGGCAGTTAACTGCCAAGTTCATGTTTCTATTGCTAAGCCTGACTCCATCTTCTGCGGGTTTGTCACTCGTTCCTTTTCGCTATTCGCGGATCACTTTCTCGAGCACACAAAAGCATTTAAATTAGAGGCAAGAGTTCATCTCCTCGCCCGACCCACTTCCTGATTTCATAAACATCTGGAATCTTCAGCATAAATTTCACTTTGTAGGTGGTGTCAGTAAGAGAATGTGCGATAATGGTCCCTGTTTTTATTTTTGTATAAATCAAATTGTTTGAGGACCTATTATAATATTCTTATGCACTACATCGTTCTGATTGTTGGACCCAAGAGTGTGATGACGGATTCAAGTCCAGTACACAATCACAAAAACGCGGAAAACATCCAACGCTTGGCATCTAAAATTGCCAAATTCTTTGTTGAAATAGTCTCCTGCACCGGCTAAAAATAAGTACTTGTGGCACCCAGTGCGCAATAGACTTCTTCGTGTCTTATTTTTCGTGAAGAACGGAGTGTAATCGTACAACTACGATTTCTGAAACATCAGCTATAATGCACACAATAATTCACAATCTTGTAACGCCATATCATCAAACTGGGCGAGGATTTTTGGCGATAATTTCAACTGTACGTTCCGACCACGCATCTGCGAATACGTTCACAGTCATTTAACAACTACTACACCATCTTCGATACCAGTGCAGCGTCTGTACGAATTTAATCTAGTTTGGTTGTGATATGTATACCAACCGAACTCTTAAAATTAAAATGTTCAGTACAAGTACGAAACTCGTTTTTCTCCAGCTTATGCGTCGCACGTGAGGTTAACAACCTAAGACGACCAACAACTAACATCTCCACGCGCTGTCAACACAGTATTACCGTGGTTTGAAAAATATACCGGTCTTTCTCAGAAATCTGGCATACTTATTAAGCTACATCGGTGCGAAGTAAACTCGAAACGAATCGATGTTAAGACCGAAGGTAGTGGCCAGGAGGCTGTGTACCAAGTGTCCTTGGAATGCGGTGTTCTGCTTGATCTGAAACTCGATTGACAGCACGCAGTATTTCGTGCAGTATCTAACACCATGTTACGGAGTAAAATCAGCGCCGGCATGCCACTCGGGAACGACTGAGAAGAGAAGAATGTGGGAAGACGTCAGTCAATCGCACGCTGACCGACCTCCCTCCAGGACAACAACGCGTCAGCAGCGGCCCCTGGGTGAAGACGACATACGCGCCGAGCCCGACTGGTGGCAGAACACTTCGATAGCAGCTTCAACGTTTGCCACTTCGCTAGCCGACGCATCGTAGCCTCTTCACTAGCAATTTCTACGTAGCACAGTTAAGAGACCAGCAGTCACTGCAGTTCAATTGACAGATTTTTGCTAGTTGTGGTCGCTAGGACCAGAAGTGTTACTTGTGTTTGTCTGTTCTGAAGAAGACAGGTTATTTTGTGTGTCGCCCTTTGCTTGCGACACATCTGTGTGATTGCACTTGTGGATGATCTTGTATAAAGGACTACAGGAATTCTCAGATCAAAGTTAAGTATTTGTACTTGTCTTTTTCTATTAAAACTCATTAATTCGAGTTGTTTGATTGCTTGCCTAGCGAACCGAGTATGCAGGATTCATAGACACAACACACCATACAGCTTATATACAGAAAGACCGACTGAATAACGGGACTTATGTTTCGCTACAAATCACCGAAATTGCAGATACTGGCGTTTGTGATCGCAAGACCAAAAATTAACTAAAATCGCTCAAAAGTGGCATCTGGAACGGATTTGATACTTCTGAGACTCTATACCGGTTACGTAAAAGACCTTGCTCCTCCATAGCGGCCTATAATGATGATAAGAATCTGCTGAATAATGGAACAAAATTTTATGCTCACGAATTACAACGGTTTGGGAAAGAAAAACCTCCTTTTAAATATGAACATGATTTTCGCAGACAGAAATATTGCGAAACTCAACGCGCTCTGCTAATCCATTAGGACCAGAGTGCCATACACAACGGCGCTTGGATCTGTACTGAAGAGCCAAAGAAACAGGTACACCTGCGTAATATCGTGTAGGGCCCCCGCGAGCACGCAGAAATACCGCAACACGACGTGGCATGGACTCGACTAATGTCTGAAGCAGGGCTGGAGGGAACTGGCACCATGAATCCTGCACGGCTGTCCATAAATCAGTAAGAATACGAGTGGGTGCAGATCTCTTCTGAACAGCACTGTGCAAGGCACCCCAGATATGCTCAATAATGTTCATGTCTGGGAAGTAACTCAGAAGAGAGTTCCTGAAGAAGTAACTATCTAGCAATTCTAAACGTGTAGGGTGTCGAATTGTCCTGCTGGAATTTCCCAAGTTCAAATGGTTCAAATGGCTCTGAGCACAATGAGACTTAACATCTGAGGTCATCACTCCCCTAGATCTTAGAACTACTTAAACCTAACTAACCTAAGGACATCACACATATCCATGCCCGAGGCAGGATTCGAACCTGTGACCGTAGCGATCGCGCGGTGTCCAAGTTCATCGGAATGGATGCAGGTGATCAGACAGGATGCTTACGTACGTGTCACCTGTCAGAGTCGTATCTGGACGCATCAGGGGTCCCATATCACTCTAACAGCACATGCCCTACACCATTACATAGCCTCCAGTAGCTTGAACAGTCCCCTGCTGACATGTAGCGCCCATGAGTTCTTGAGGTTGTCTCTATACCCCTACACGTCCTTCCCGTCGACACGATTTGGAATGAGGCTCTTCCGACCAGGCGACATCATCATCAACAGTACAATGTCGGTGTTGACGGGCCCAGGCGAGACGTAAAACTTCGAGTCGTGCAGCCATCAAAAGTACATGAGTGGATCTTAGGCTCCCAAAGCCAATATCGATGATGTTTCGCTGAATGGTTCGCATGCTGACACTTGTTGATGGCCCAGCACTGAAATCTGTAGCAGTTTGCGGAAGGGTTGCACTTGTGTCACGCTGAACGATTCTCTTCAGTCTTCGTTGGTCCAGTACTACCAGCATCTTTTTCCAGCAGCAGAGATGTCGGAGATTTGATGTTTTACCGGATTCCTGATATTCACGATACACTCGTGAAGTGGTCGTATGGTAAAATCTCCACTTCATCACTACCTCGGAGATGCTGTGTCCCATCGCTCGTGCGCCGACTGTAACATCGCGTTCAAATTCACTTAAATCTTGATAACATGCCATTGTAGCATCGATATTGGCTTTCAGAGCCGAAGGCCGACTCGTGTACCCTTGATGACTGCGTGACTCAAAACGTTACCCCTCGCCTAGGCCCGTCAACATCGACAATGCACTGTTAATGATTGGGAACTTGTTGCCTGGTCGGATGAGTCTCGTTTGAAATTGTATCGAGTGGATGGACGTGTACGGGTATGGAGACAACTTCATGAATCCATGAACCTTGCATGTCAGCAGGGCATTGCTCAATCTGTTGGAAGCTCTGTAATGTTGTGGGGCATGTGCAGTTGGAGTAATATGGGATCCCTGATACGTCTAGATACGATTCTGACAGATAACATGTACGTAAGCGCCCTGTATAATTCCTTCACGTCCATTGTGCCTTCCGACGAACTTGGGTAAATCCAGCAGGACAATGCGACTCTCTACTTGTCGAGAATTGCTACAGAGTGGCTCCAGGAACACTCTTCTGAGTCTGAGTAAACACTTCCGCTGGCCACCAAAGTGCCCAGACATGAACATTATTGAGTGTGTCTGGGGTAGCTTGCAACGTGCTGATCAGACGAGATCTCGACCCCCTCGTTCTCTTACGGATTTAAGGACGGCCCAGCAGGATTCCTGGTGTCAATTCTCTCCAGTACTACTTCCGACATTAGTCGAGTCCATACCACTTCGTGTTTTTGCACTTATGCGTGCTCGCAGGGGTCCAACACGATATTGGGCAGGCGCAGCAGTTTCTTCGGCTGTGTAAAAAGTCTCATGAAATCAGCAAATGGAATCTCCCGTAAGTTTCAGAGTACTACTAGCAATGGAGCAGTACAATCATAGTGCGTAGGGAGTTGAAAAGGAATGGCGTATAATGGCTGAGCAGCTACTCATGAACCATACATTGTCAGTTCTAGGAGACGATAGAGATGGTGTAACGAGCGATGCAACGAGTGATTTGGAGCGATGAATGACGCTCTACGGCGTGGCAATCCAACGGGAGGGTTTGGGTTTCGCGAATCTGTGGAGAAGGTTATGTGCCACCAAGTGCAATGCCAACAGTAATGCCCGTCAGCAGCTGAAGGTATTAATATATAATTCTAATTTGTGATTGTTGTCATCATATTGTCACAAGCAGAGAGTTTATATGAGAACAGTGTCGGCATCTCCTGTCAATCAGTGGTACTACAAAACAAAACTGATAGTGCACAGTCACATGGACACTTTCCAGTAATCTTTGTACCTCCCATCATCCGGTTAATATCTTCTGAGTTTAAGTAAAAAAAAAAAAAAAAATTATTTGTGCGCAGAAAGGTGCATTCTTGAAGGTGAAAGCTAAAGGTGTCTTTCAGAACGAAAGGTAAGTGACATATTTATAACTTCATACATGTCTCCAAATGAGGACATTGTGATTCAAAGGTTGTAATAGCATAGAAATTTAGGACGTTATTTCGCTGTCTTTTTAGTCATTTAACGGTAATTTCACAATACCCCGAGTCCGAGATGGACGAACGCCACTTACAGAAGAAGCAGTTACAGACCTCCTTCATTCATCTGAAATTGGTGGTCTATCCGGTGATGCTGGCGATAATTTTGAACAAGAGGACAATGCTGGAGGTAGTGTTAGACTTTTATATCATACGGTATTGTAAGCTGAGTAGCCTAGACGCAAAGCCCGTCATGTGCATGGGAAGTGAGCTAATCACGAAACACTCGTCCCATCCAATCGACAATGCATTGGTAGCCAGATTGTTATTGTTGCGTACGAATTTGTTACAGCGCAGCCAACCTAAAGCTGAATAAGAAACATATTCTTTCTAATCGTAACAGACTGAAAGGTAGCTTTGAATGTCCAGACTGGTATGTCTCCGATGTCTGTTCACCTGCTTTGCATCCGGACACGGCAGGGAGACAGCCACGTCTATTGGGCATTTAGTGGGCTTTGCACCCGAAGGCAACATGCAGTTAGCTGCTTTTGAAACCAAACACGATTTTAGACAGCCATTTTCGGCGGTTTAAAGCCCGTTTTTCAACCTGTAACCTACTTCATCATGTAGGCGATGAAAAAGTCAATATAGCCGTGTGCCCACCTCAAAGTCGACATAAAATAAATTTAGCGGAATTTTCATCTGGGCTACCCAGATGTACGTTTTTTTATGAGTTTTTCTTTTGCAATAGCATTTTTTATTATTGGTTCTGCAGATCCCCTTATCATCGAAGCGCAAAACAATGATGACAATGAACAAGACAATCCTGAAATAGATATTGTGGTTGTTTGTGGGATTAAAGGGACCAGACTGAAATAGATATTGTGCCTGAAACTGATGTGATAAGCGTTGTTGATCTAGAGTGGCATCATCATTTTGGACAATTAGCACCTAAAAAAGATATACGGTGGAGGAAAAGGGGACTCACTTATGTATCTCCTTTTATCGAATGGTACAAATGTTACTCTGAGCCGGTGGATAACTTTGAGAGCCCCTACCAATTTTTAAAAAAATATTTCACCGATGTTCTTGTGCAGAAATGTGTGAAATGCACAAATATTTATGCAGTTTACAGAAGTGTAGGTAACTTTGCTCTTACGACAGAAAAAGAAATACTTTCAGTTTAAGAATTCACATTCTGATGGGAAATTTGAAACGCCCCAGGATTAGATGTTACTGCTGCAGCTACGTATTTCCCAAATAGCAGACACTATGTCAGTTAATCGGTTCCTAAAGCTGGGACAGAACTTCCACTGTGTTGACATAACAAATGATCCTGATAAAAATTATCGATTTTGGAAAGTCAGACCAATGCACAATTCCATAACGGAATGTTTGCTGAGTTTACCAATAGAACAACATGTTAGTATCGATGAGCGCATCGTGCCTTTCAAGGGATCATTGAATGTAAAACACTATGTGAAGGGCAAACCGAAACCATGGGGAATAAAAATATTTGCACTCTGTGGAACAAACGGTCAAATGTTTGTTTTTATAATATATCAAGGCTCGACGGCGTAACTTGATCCAGTAATATTAAAATTTTTTGGTCTTAGTGCATCAGTAGTGGTAAAATTAGCAGAAAGAATCAATGAAACAAATGTGCTTCTCATTTTCGATAATTATTTCCCAAATTATAGTCTCCTGCAGTACTTGAGAAATAAGAATATATACGCAATATGTACTGTGTGCCAAAATCTTTTCGAGAACCCACCTTTTTCTAATGAAAAAGGCATGAAGAAAGGTGGTAGAGGGTCTGCTGCGGAACTAATAAATGAAGATGTAGAAGTTATAGTAACAAAATGGTATGATGGTAAGCCATTGGCAATGGCATCCAATTTTGTGGGAACTGGAAACAGAGATATGTGTAAAAGATGAGATAAAACTGAAGGGAAATATGTTGCACTCGACTGGCCGGAAGTTATTCAAGTTTACAATCAACATGTGGGAGGGGACGACAAGCTGGATTTTCTGATCACAATTTATCGCACATTCATCCGATCGCGAAAGTGGACGCTTCGCAAGTTTGCTCATGCAATTGATGTTTCATGTGTAAATCCTTGGACTGAGTACAAGAAAAACGCATCAGAACTAGGTGTTCCTAAAAATAAGAGCCTTGACTTGATTCACTTTAGGCAAGTGTGGCCAAAATTACTGACAAAAATTGATAAGCAAGCTGCCACGAAAAGGGGGCGTCCCACTAGTGAGAGCCCTATGCCATCTCCAAGTACTTCAAAACGAGCCAGTAGAGAATTTGTCCAGAAGCTGATGTTTTTTTTTGGATAACGTTGGGCATCTTTCGGTGGTTAGTGACAAAAATCATTTGACAGGTGCAAGAAACCGGGTTGCAAAGGCAAAGCCAAATTTTATTGTGTAAAATATAACATTCACTTATTTCTGGATAGAAAAAAATGATTTTTTTGATTACCATTCTTCACAAGTGTAAACCATAGTTTATGTATATAATCATTAACTAAGTTTCGTGTAATTTATGTATTTTGGTGAAATAAAATCAGTACAATACTTTGACTTTTCGACTCATACTGCACCCACTTGAACACAATGTCCTCATTTGGGGACGCGTTCTATCCCCCTTTGGGGGGGGGGGGGGGAGCACTTCGGAATCTTTTATACATCTGAAAAATTATAATTTGAGTCGAAGAACTGGATAGCAAAGCCATGATTTTGTTTTCAGGAAAAAAGTTATCATTGCCCGAATGGGTTAACGTAACAAAAACTAATGGATGTATCAAGGGAGTGTTGTAGGGCCGTTAATGTTTACATTATGTATTACTGATTTTATGGATACCGTTGGGATATCAGTGATCCTTTTGGCAGACGATGATGTTGTCTGTAGGGAGGTTGGGCAGCCAGAAAACGATGGCATAACGCAAGAAGACCTGAAGAGGCATGGCGGTTGATGCGCGAACTCTCATTTGACCCAGAACGAAAACAAATATAACATACTGCGCGCAAAGAGGCGAAAAGTATATTACTGTTCGATTACGCTATTGGCTGAAAATCGTTGGAAACAGTAACATCCGTAAAATACTTAGAGAGCGCTGTGTCGTTCGAACAAGACACAGCCAGGGCAAAAGCATCGCAGGCGCAAAGATACGAGCTGGTGGCAATGCCATTGAGACTCGCCACTTGCGTGAGTTTCATCAGCGCGACGGGAGGCGCTGAGGATGAAGATATCGACTTCGCTTCGGCCAATTGCAAGCCGAGTGCAATCCTCCAATGACCGGACGACAATGGACAGAAGGATACTCGGTAGAAGAGCAGCTTTTGCCCACTTCATTATAGATCATCGTCCAGGACTGATTTTTTAGTGTTATATTACATACAGTGTTGCAGATTTCATTATTCAACTAGTCACAAAGAGAACTAAACCTTTTAACTCATTTGTGTGACTTTGTCATTAATTTGCTAGAGTGTTGTAGAACTTTGTTCTCCTATCCTGTTATCTGACCCTGGGACATAGGTGTGTAATAGTAGGAGGGTGAAATTGTCTTGGCAGTATACTGCACCAGATGCCGCTTCACGAACTCTGTAACTCGTCCTTAACAGTGGCAATTTGACCTCAGCAGCAGCGACGAGGCCTTTACAAAACGGCGACGAGGGTTTACAAAAGAGAGTAACCATCTAGAGCTACATAAAGCGGACTGATCAATTAAACCAAATTTTTGGAAAAGCGGAAGTCCAGCTGAGATATATCCGGAGGATTTTAAGTAAACATAATTCAGTCAAGAAATAGGGTAGCTTACGAAACACTTGTTCGACGAACATTTGAATCTTGTCCTTGAGTTTGGGACCCTTTCCAAGGAGAACTAACGGAAGTGACAGAGATCGTACTATGTTTCGTCACGTGATTATTTCGTAAGAGCGTTACGGAGATGCTCAACTAAGCCCTGTGTTAGAAGGTACTAAGGTTACTTTGTGCGTATAAAGCTGAAATTCGGAGAGCGTACGATCCAAGAGCAACCGGCAGGCTGTTACTTCCTCGCGAAATCACTACGGCGTGAAAACTAGTTAAATTAGAGGTAATACCCACGACGATAGATCCCACGCATCATTCGCGAATGCAAGTAAAGGGGGAAGAGGAATGGACAAAATCAGAAATGCCTTGTGTCACGCCGAAAGGAGCTTGAGGAGTGTATGTGTGGATGTAGATTTAGATAGCAGTGTGCCGAGACTCGTGACAACTTACCAGTTTTTATATTCTGAGCGTAGTGGGCAAGAGATGTTGTTGAGGTTCCACAGAAGCTGTGAGCCACGAAGAACTCCAGCCGTGACTGCAACAGGAAAAGAAAACATGAAGGAGGGAATACTCTACAGAAGCAAATGAACACGACCGAAACTCACCATACAGGAAAAACAGCATGAGCGTTGCAACTTCCGTGCATAATCCCCCTCCCTCTCTCCACTCCCACCTCCCTCCTCCCCCCCTGCCTCCGTCCCACTCCTCTTCCAGGATATGTGTGTGTGTGTGTGTGTGTGTTTTACATATTTTTTTTCAATACAGAAATTAAAGGAGAGAAGGTCTGAGACGAAACTCTCACGTCCCAAAACTATACAGCAGGCTTAAAGAATGAAAAGCAATTGTACAACAATTAAAAATACAAAATGAATTGATATTCCATTTTAATTTTCATTTTGTTAACATTATGCTGTTCTTTGTGTTTACTGCATCAGTTTCTTCATCCCAGACCATATCGCCGGCTGATGTAGCAGAGCGGTTCTAGGCGCTTCAGTCCGGAACCGCGCTGCTGCTACGGTCGCAGTTTCGAATCCTGCCTCGGGCATGCATGTGTGTGCTGTCCTTAGGTTAGTTTGGTTTAAGTAGTTCTAAGTCTAGGTGACTGATGACCACAGATGTTGAGTCCCATAGTGCTCAGAGCAATATGAACCATATCAATCAGTAAGCCTAGCCTATTTAAATGATTTGTATTTATCAACCACGGTCATTTTTTATGGAATTCTCCTTCATATTACAAACCATTGAACCATACGGTTAATTGACGATGAGGCTGAATTGACAGTATATTAGGTAATAATTAAGCTACAACTCCTGTCGTCATTAACACCTACTGCGCTCTTGAAATCGTCAATCGCTGGGGAATAACATCTGAGGCCACTAATTAAAAATGGGTCGATGGGGCAGCAGTGGCAGTTACAGCCAGAGAAACTGTATGTCACACGCATGTTACATGTGCATTAGTCAGTGAGTTCGTGAGACATATTTTTTTATGTTGGCAATACTATCTTTGGTTGAATTCAGTTTTCACCCAGTGAATGTGTTAGCACGTATTTTGCTCTGAAATGGTTTATAACTTACCTTACTTGCTGCCCTTAGTAACAAAAAATGCCTCAGTTATTGAAGAGCAGCCGATGACTATCATTCTAGAGTAAACGCAATCAAGGGCCGCCAGTGAAGTAATATGCAGTCATTACAAACATCAAGAATTTCGAGAACCTTCTAGAAATGATAAATACTAAGAAGCAAATATTTGCTCGTGATTGGATTTGAACTGGCTACTCGCAGTATGCCGGCCGGAGTGGCCGAGCAGTTCTAGGCGCTTCAGTCGGGAACCGCGCGACCGCTACGGTCGCAGGTTCGAACCCTGCCTCGGGCATGGATGCGTGTGTCGTCCTTAGGTTAGTTAGGTTTAAGTAGTTCTAAGTTCTAGGGGACTGATGAACACAGATGTTAAGTCCCATAGTGCTCAGAGCCATTTGAACCAACTCGCAGTATGCCAGCCAGCGTCGCTAACCGTTACTCCGTATTGCATGCAGCACAACTAGCAGCATTATTTAACACGTAGGGTGACATCGACCAAGGCCGAAGCTTTGTCGTTCCCCGTGTTTACATTGATGGCGGCCTGTCCGACTCGGTATCTGAGCGGTTGATTACCAAGCAAAGAGACCTGGGCTCGATTCCCGACCGCGTCGGGGATTTTTCTCTGCTCTGTGACTGCGTGTTTTGTTTTCCTTACATTTGTATCGTCATCATTGACATTCCACTATAGAGATGCCTGAGTGGGCATGTCCCGAAAGCCAATAAATTTAAGAAAAAAATTCCTGGCAACCATAAAGAATGAAGATTATGCCTTTCAATAAGACAGCAGCCACAAGACATTTAAATAGGGGCATGGGCGGTCACGTCCTCTATTGCTATAATGTGGGTATAGCCACAGACCTGGCTGGCTCTCTGACCAGGGAGTGGGGCAACCATTATGTACGGAGTAGGGTTGCCAGGGACAAATGTTCAGTTGGGCAAGAGAAATGGGATTCCACTGCTTTACCCGGGACAAACGAAAAAATTATTCCTTTGTGATTATATTTTAATTAAGAACGCGTAAGTTTTAGCATGCATTTGTTTGATTTTATATATTTCAAAATCAGTGCAGTTATAATCATAGCTGAAATTGGTCATCAACTCACTTTTAATCAAATTCAGGGTGTATTTCTTTCGTAATTCAGTCCATTTTAAGGTCATCTGTGAAAAAACTCTTTCTACAAAGTAGCTGGAACTGGGGATACTAAAGACGAACAATAAGACGTGAAAAATGAAAGTGATTTCATTCTTGGAAAAGCCTTCCGTGAGTTTCTTCCATTTCTCAATCGCACCCTTGTTTTTGTCATGTCCAGGCTTCTTTTAATTATTTGAAATTCCTCGTATAAGTAGTCCATGTTCTGTTGATCGATAATTAAAAGTTCCCACAAAGCGAGATGGTGCAGTGGTTCGGGAGGACGACGGTTCATACCCGCATCCGGTCATCATGAATTCGGTTTTCCGTGATTTCCGTAAATCGCTTCACGAAAATGCCGGCATGGTTCCTTTGAAAGTGCACGGCCGGTTTCCCTCCCCATCATCCGAACTTGTGCTCCGTCTCTAATAACCTCGTAGTTGACGCGGCGTTTAACACTAATCTCTTCCCCTCCTCTTAAGAACTCCGCAGCTTTCTGAAAATGGTCGTAATTTGTCGGTGACTTTAATTTAGAAATAGCATCTTTGAAAGGATGTTGTTTTCTCAGAAATCATATCGTGATAACAAAATATCCCACAAAATTGCTGTAGAACTGTAGAAAATCGTTCCGAATAGCTTCTTTTCCGTTAGTGCTGAACCATGCGCATTATTTCTCTTGTCTTCCTTCGGAAAAAAGTTGTGTTTTGTTCTTTGCTCAATCTTTTCGCCTATCCCGTGCATTTGAGCATGTATGTCAACAGCTGACAGAGATCTTATTCAATCGTCTTCATTGTTGCTTCTATCGAAAACATACAACATGCATATCAACAACTGACAGAGAATCTGATCCAATCTTCTTCAACGTTGTTTCTACCGAAAACATTACGTTATGCAGAAACGACAAATACGCCAAAAAATTTTTCTATTCCTCTCCACATGTTATTATGTTTTCTAATGGAAGATGGCATTCATTGCGGAATTCCACAAAATTAGATTTTAGTGCAGGCTATATTTTTAATACTCTTCCGACAGCAAGACCAGGAGATAAAAATCTCGTGGCAGTGTGTTTTATTATTTCTTACAACTGGAATTCCAAGTCCGCTCTTCGTTTCTCAGATCTTCTGAAGTAACTGCATATTTTCAGTACCAAACTTTCTACATCCTCTTCGAGTTTATCAGTACTATATTTCGCAGCATTGTGAAGAATATGGCTGGGGCAAGTAGCTCTGACAATTTTGTCATTTTCAGCTAAAAGAAGTGTATAAATGGAATAATTTTTGCGGAAGTTTACATTTAGCTTTGTGAGCGGCGAACGCCGAAACTTTATTTAACGACACTCCATTCTTCGCCATTGTCTCTACTAATAACTTCGAAACTTGATATACAAATTCAGCGTGAGATTTTACAAATTCCTGTCGACAGTTTACAACCCTAGTAACATAATCAAGGAATACTAAGCAATTTCTAATTTTTCTTATTACTTGCGTCTGCCACTATAGAATAGATTTTTTTGGGTGGTCTTCAAGATATTTTAAACAGATTTTTTGGCCAATACTACCCGCACAATAGCTTCCGGTTTTGTTCCACCGCAGCTAAAACTTTGGGCGATTTTTGAATCACTGCAGATATAAGGTTGTAATTTGTGTGAACAATCGACACTGTTGCGGCGTAAAGTCAGCACCGGCACACCAGTCGGAAATGACGGAGACGAGAAGGCTGTGACAAGATGTCAGCCAATCGCAAGCTGGCCGACATCCTACCAGGGCGACAACGCGACAGCAGCGGCCCCTAGGTGAAGAGGGCATTAGCGCCGCGCCAGACTTCTGTCTCTATCCTGTTAATTTTTGGAACACAACCTACTACCAGCCTAAAGACAGAAGTGATGACACTTTTGCGGGACCTGACCATCATTTTGCAGGACGATGCTCATGCACGAACAGTGCAAGCTGATTTGTTTTACTGATGGGGCTACAAAGCGGTATATCACCTACTGCACTTCCCCTCAGCCTTCGTGAGTTCAACTCGATTTCTAAACTGAAGGAAACAGTTCACGGCATTCGCTTCAGAACTGCTACAGATTCATCGGGCAATAGACCGCGCCGCTCGAACTGTCAACACAACTGGCACTGCTAGGAGTATCCTACGACTTCCACATCGCTGGCAACGGACTATACACAATGCTGGTGACTACTTGTGAAGGTCAGTAAAACTTCGAAACACGTATCTATTTTGTACCAGCTGTAAGTAAATAGTTGCCACTACTAAAGTTCCAATCCTCGTATCTCGGGCTAAAATCTTTTCGAACACCTCTCGTAATGAGGTACGAGCGGCGGCCGGTGTACTCAGCGATGGCGAGCGGCCCAGTAAATGCGGCGGCAGAGCATCGGGCGCCGAGGACTGCGCAATCAGGCAGCAGTCCTCGGATCGTGGACCGGCAGCTGGTGTGGAGAAAATGATTCAAATGGCTCTGAGCATTATGGGACTTAACATCTGAGGTCATCAGTCCCCTAGAACTTACAACTACTTAAACATAACTAGCCTAAGGACACCACACACATCCATGCCCGAAGCAGGATTCGAACCTGCGGCCGTAGCGGTCGCGCGGTTTCAGACTGAAGCGCCTAGAACCTCTCGGCCACACAGGCCGACTGGAGTGGAGACAGTGACATCGTTACAGCGAGGACTCCGAGGATGCGGCAAACACAGCCTGGGCGCAGCTAAGTTGCCCAGCTGGTCAAATCCCACAGGCTAGCTACTGGAGGGCTTAAATGCAGCTGCTGGATTCTGACTTCGTGGAAGTGCATTGACTGAGTGTCACCAAGGAAAGGTCTGGAATAGGGCCGGTGAACGGCGTCCGTCCGTTGTCGTGTGGCAGTGTGTCAAACTGCTGAAGCTTCCTGATGTCCCAGGGTCGTTGACACGTGGAAGTGGCAATACAGAAGCAGTCACACGACGAGAGGTACTTGTGTCAGGGGGACGTAGATCACGGCTGCCGGCGCTCCACATATGGCACTTGTACTGGCTTTGGCTGAGGCTGTTACATCTCTTATGGATTGTCGACCGTGCAGCGGCAATCATGCTTGCCAGAAACAGCTACCAGCGGGAGATCATGGAACAGCCAGTCTCGTTCTTCACTTTCAGTGTGCAGAGAAATGAACATGCAGTTATAGCGGTTCTTGGGATTTCCCATATCAAAAGCCCAGGAAAATGAAAACAGAAAAAATTAGAGCCACCCTCTGCTACAAGACAAAGAAGTAAAAAAGTATGTCCACACATGTAACTAAAGTGACGCCACAGATGGTGGCATACTACAGTGACACCATGAGCTGCTGTTCGTGCAGGACACCACAAATTTTACTTAGTGGTGCTGTTTTCAATACGGAGTGAGTTAAAATTATTTGGGTCTGTATTGGTATTATTGTGCAGATTATGGAATTAGAGCTGAGACAATAATTACGCGTAAGGAAATTAAATACAAGAAAATGAAATCCCAAACGTCAGATCCGAAAATGGATTTCGCACCGGAATAAAATACGGACAACAAACACACTTATATAAAAAAAACAATCGAAGACGAAAATTGTATGTGCTATGGAAAACCAACCAACAGTCGGCTTGTAAATACATTCTGCAGACGCATCAGTCTTCCGAGATTTTAGAATTTTATTATACTCATTGATGTAAAACATTCCAAATACTACTTCCAATTTTCACTTTCACAACAGTCATGACGCATGGAATTTATCTGACTGATACAATTTAAAATTTCTCTAGTGTTTCGTTCCTCAAACTAAGTTCTTTATACGATTCTCCTTTTTTGTTCCGCTTTTATTTTAATTATTTATTCACACAAAACTCTTTGCGGATTATGGGATATCAGGTAGCTCTTCTTTTAGGTACAGAAATCGTAAAATCATACCTAGCGGCCACCTTTTTTTACCACTTTTGGTTAGAAAATGAAAATATACTGAAAACAAACGAATTATAGAAGCAGTAATTCAACCCAAACTGCGATAGGCAGCTGGTTTTACGAAATAAAATCACCAGGGAGTAGTTGAATGGTAGTGTACAGTGGCATCATTATGTACAATAGTCCGCCTGCTTACCTGGGTGGTACTGTTCTTGCCTCCCGTGCAAACGGCCCCGGGTTCCATTCCCGTGGCGCACGGGATTAGCCGAGCGGTCTGAGGCGCTGCAGTCATGGGCTGTACGGCTGATCCCGGTGGAGGTTCGAGTCCTCCCTCGGGCATGGGTGTGTGTGTTTGTCCTTAGGATAATTTAGGTTAAATAGTTCAAATCAAATGGCTCTGAGCACTATGGGACTTAACTTCTGAGGTCATCAGTCCCCTAGAACTTCGAACTACTTAAATCTAACTAACCTAAGGACATCACACACATCGATGCCCGAGGCAGGATTCGAACCTGCGACCGTAGCGGTCGCGCGGTTCCAGACTGTAGCACCTAGAACCGCTCGGCCACCCCGGCCGGCGGTTAAGTAGTGTGTAAACTTAGGGACTGATGACCTTGGCAGTTAAGTCCCATAAGATTTCACACACATTTGAACATTTTTACATTCCCGTCCAGGCTGGAGATTTTCTCCGCTCGTGGACTGGGCGTTGTGTTGTCCTCATCATCAATTCACGCTCATCACTGGCACACAAGTCGTCCAAAGTGGCATCGACTGGATCAAGACTTGCACTTGGCTGCCGAACTTCTCCGAATGGGGCCTCCCGGCCAACAACGCCATACGCTCATTTCATTTCCATTACGTAAAACGGACTTTTAATTTTTAGTGGCATATCTGGAAGCGGCAGCACTGCAGTTACGTGGCCTACAACTAGGTAGTTACTCAATCAACTGTGATGCCACTACAACATGCCACGAGCAGTGACGTTGCCTCAGTAGCGTCTGTGAACGAGGTTTCAGGTTATTAATTGAGAAAATATGGCAGCAGGTTTTTGATCATGTAAGAATGCCAGTATGGTCTTCTTAAGAACTACTTATGAGGTCAGATCGTCCATATGAGGTCTGGGCACGAATTTCAGACATTGCATATCACCAGAAAGAAAAACCGTTAGTTACATTAAGGTGAGCAAACATGTTTTATTTTTCACCCGTTAGTTTCTGTATCGCCATGCAACATAAGACATAGCAATGCCTTTTAAAAATTGTCGCATGTAAAAAAAATGGTATCTACATATGAACTTCATGGACGATATTTCATAAATATGCGCGACTACTGTGCCCTCTCGATTCTTATGTATCCTATGTAAATGGAAGTCTCTTGTTACACCAGTAAATCGTATCTGTGCAGCGTTACTACACATGTCAGTTAACGAGTACTGCAGACTGCTCATTGAGAATCGTTTCAATAAAGACATGTTGCTGCTCAATAGTACATCGTCTGACGTGACAGTCTTTGGCATTCCACTTTCGCAACAACTTCGTTAGAAAGAAGCCTGCTGCCACATCTTTGCACTGGCGTTTATCCTCACCATGGCAACCACTAGTTCGGCTATCGACTTTACAACAACTTCAGTGGAAAGAAGCCTGCTGCCACATCTTTGGAACGGCGTCCAACTTCACTATGGCAACCAGTGGTTCCAAATAGTTCACTAACAGACCTTGAGAGGGCAACCCATATACTGTCAAAACGAAGTTCATTTATGCTTCATGTTTAAATATTTTTAATGCTTCTTAATTGACAATAGCTGTTGAACAAGCTAATTTTAGTGTGTGTTTATTTTCCTTTCTTGACAATGTTATTTTAACTAAGAAATTTTACATTGTTATTCGACCTATAACCCATTGGTTAGTAATGACATCATTCCATCAGAAGTGGGCGGAGCCTCCAATATACATAGTAAGACGTGCACTGGTTTCTCCAGAAGTGATTTACCACCAGAAGGTGGTTCTTACTCATTGGTAGTTCATAGTTTTATAGCTTTATAGCTTTATGTATTTTCTTGAATGCATGTAGCCCTCTAATTAAAGCATTGTATACGACTTGTAGGTCTGAAGATGACCACAGTAGTGATTGAAACCGGTCACCGTAATAAACAAATTGTGATCAAGACTGTTTTTTATAGTAAATAAATGATTTTATGTTGGCGTTTTCAAAGCCTGCGCTCGATTAATATCCATGTGCAAATGCTTAAGGTCAAAGATGCGAATTTGTCAGTAGTGTAACGTGTTCCTTTTACACGCTTACCCATATATAGAGTCAAAGGTTCTGCCGAGTGTTTCTATGTTTCAGAGTTGTTGGAATGTCTTTGTGATTCGCGCAAAAACCTTTGATTGTGCCAGCGCCTTGGCGGGGAGTGAAATGTCATCCGAGGTATAGGCCTGGCAGTGTTTAAGAACCACGCCACTACCGGGAGTTGTTCACATACCGCCTCCCACAATTTAGTATTTACCTTCCTTCTGCCAAGGCGGGTTAAGCTTGTAGATATATAAACATACATTGTACGTATCTTGTTCTTATACGAAACTGTTTCCTTAAATATTAGCGACTGGCAACTGGCTAAACTTTAAATTGCATAGCATCTGCTGAGTTCCTTGCGCAGCTCTTTCTAGTACTCTTTTATTAACACGTCTGAGCACGTGAGTATTCATTTTTAAAGATCAATGTTTCTGCTGTAGTTTTTTATGTAAGTGGTTCTATCATGTTATGTAATTGGATCTTAGCTTGGCACTAATGTTAAAGTGTCATTAAGTCACCTTTTATTGGTAACTGTTTTCATTATATGTATTTTGAGGGGAGATTGAATTTCTGAAGTGTGTTAGTAATTCTGTTTTCTAAATAAGGGCAAATAAAATGAGGGGCATTAGTGACCGGCAACGTTAAGTTTGTAATTGACCTTTCAACAAGTGCTTCTTTAACGGATTGAAATAGTAAGTTTATAAGGGTATTTTAGTGAAGAATCTTTAGTGTGGCCATCTTAATGTAATAACTGGTGTTAAGGAGTTTGATGAAGTGGCTATGTGAAGTAATTGATAATTGCTTATTTATTTATTTATTTATTTATTTATTTATTTATTGTTCCGTGGGACCACATTTAGGAGAAGTCTCCATGGTCATGGAACGAGTCAATACATGAAATTATAACACGATTGTAGAAACAGATAAAATGAAACAAGTCGTTAGTTTAAATAAAGAAAATCAAGAATGTAACACTGGAATTTTCTTAATTTTTTATCTCTTCCAGGAGCTCCTCGACAGAATAGAAGGAGTGAGCCATGAGGAAACTCTTCAGTTTAGACTTAAAAGTGTTTGGGCTACTGCTAAGATTTTTGAGTTCTTGTGGTAGCTTATTGAAAATGGATGCAGCAGAATACTGCACTCCTTTCTGCACAAGAGTCAAGGAAGTGCATTCCACATGCAGATTTGATTTCTGCCTAGTATTAACTGAGTGAAAGCTGCTAACTCTTGGGAATAAGCTAATATTGCTAACAACAAACGACATTAAAGAAAATACATACTGTGAGGGCAATGTCAAAATTCCCAGACTATTGAATAGGGGTCGACAAGAGGTTTTCGAACTTACACCATACATAGCTCGAACAGCCCGTTTTTGAGCCAAAAATACCCTTTTTGAATCAGAAGAATTACCCCAAAAAATAATACCATATGACATAAGCGTATGAAAATATGCGAAGTATACTACTTTTCGTGTTGAAATGTCACTTATTTCAGATACTGTTCTAATGGTAAATAAAGCGGCATTTAGTTTCTGAACAAGATCCTGAACATGGCTTTCCACAACAGCTTACTATCTATCCGTACGCCTAGGAACTTGAACTGTTCCGTCTCGCTTATAACATGCCCATTCTGTCTGATTAAAATGTCAGTTCTTGTTGAATTGTGGGTTAGAAACTGTAAAAACTGAGTCTTACTGTGATTTAGCATCAAATTATTTTCCACAAGCCACGAACTTACTTCATGAACTACATTATTTGATAATGTTTCAATATTACACACAAGATCCTTCACTACCAAGGTGGTGTCATCAGCAAACAGAAATATTTTTGAATCACCTGTAATACTAGAAGGCATATCATTTACATAAATAAGGAACAGCAGTGGCCCCAGCACCGACCCTTGGGGAACGCCCCATTTAACAGTGCCCCATTGGGACTGAACATCATTACCACTCTCAATATTGCGGAGGATTACCTTCTGCTTTCTGTTCTTAAAGTAGGAGGCGAACCAATTGTAAGCTACTCCCCTTACTCCATAATGTTCCAACTTCTGCAGTAATATTTTGTGGTCAACACAGTCAAAAGCCTTCGATAAATCAAAGAAAACACCTAACGTTCTCAACCTTTTATTTAATCCGTCCAAAACCTCACAGAGAAAAGAGAATATAGCATTTTCAGTTGTTAAGCCATTTCTAAAACCAAACTGTACATTTGACAGCAAATTATGTGAATTTAAATGCTGCAGTAACCTTGTATATACAAGCCTCTCGATAACTTTAGCAAACACCGATGGCATAGAAATAGGTCTATAATTGTCAACATTATCCCTGTCTCCCTTTTTATAAAGTGGCTTCACTACCGAGTACTTTAATCGGTCAGGAAACCGACCACTGCTAAAGGAAAAGTTACAGATATGGCTAAGTACTGAGCTAATATACGTGGAACAATACTTCAGTATTCTGCTAGATACCCCGTCATATCCATGAGAGTTCTTGGTCTTTAGTGATTTAATTATTAACTCAATCTCCCTCTTGTCAGTATCATGGAGGAGCATTTCAGGTAACAGTCTCGGAACACTTTTTTCTAAGAGCGCTATATGATTCCCTGTTGGGACTAGGTTTCTATTTAGTTCACCTGCTATATTCAGAAAGTGATTATTAAGTACTGTACATATATGCGACTTATCAGCAACACGGACATCCCCACTACGCACTGATTCTATATCCTCGACCTGTCTCTGCAGACCAGCCACTTCCTTTACGACTGACCATATGGTTTTAATTTTATCCTGAGACTTAGCTATTCTATCTGCATACCACATACTTTTTGCCTTCCTAATAACTTTTTTAAGCACCTTACAATACTGTTTGTAATGGGCTGCTGCATTTAGATTTTGACTGTTTCTAACGTTTTGATATAATTGCCACTTTGTTCTACAAGATATTCTTATCCCTTTAGTCAGCCACCCAGGCTGCCTGTTTGTGCTAGTACCCTGTTTTAAACGTTCTAACGGAAAGCAACTTTCAAAGAGCACGAGAAAAGTCTTGAGGAAAGCATTATATTTATCGTCTACTGTATCAGCACTATAAACATCTTGCCAATCTTGTTCCTTGATAAGGTTTACAAAAGTCTGTACAGCAACTGGATCAGCTTTCCTAAAAAGTTGGTAACTATATTTAACATGTGTTGAAGCACAAAAATCTTTTAGACTTAAAATTTGTGCATCATGATCTGAAAGGCCATTCACTTTTTTGCTAACAGAATGCCCTTCTAATAATGACGAATGAACAAAAATATTGTCTATGGTTGTTCTACTGTTCCCTTGCACTCTCGTTGGAAAGAATACGGTTTGCATAAGATTATATGAATTAAGGAGGTCTACCAGCATCCTTTTCCTTGCACAATCACTTATACAATTAATATTGAAGTCACCACATATAACTAACTTTTTGTATTTCCTATAAAGTGAACCAAGAACCTCCTCTAGCTTTAGCAAAAATGTTGTGAAATCGGAGTCTGGGGATCTATAAATAACAACAGTAAGAAGTTTAGCTCCACTAAATTTAACCACACCTGCACAACATTCAAACACCTCTTCAGTGCAGTACTTTGAAACATCAATTGACTCAAATGGGATACCGTTTTTCACATACATGGCTACTCCCCCACACCGCAAAGAGCTCCTAGAAAAGCTGCCAGCCAACCTGTATCCTGGTAAAGGAAGCCTCTGAATTATCTCCTTATTTAAGAAGTGTTCAGATATACCAATAATTTCAGAGTCAACATCTATAAGCAGTTCACTAACTTTATCTCGAATACCTTGTATATTTTGATGAAATATACTAATTCCCTCATTAATCGGATACCCAAGCTTTGTAGAAAGTGGTTTCTTTGTTAGAGAGACTTCCCTTAAGCAGGAATACCTATCAGCTGACTTCAATCTAAAAAAGGTACAGCTCTAACACCCACAACTACCGGAATTTTCCCATGAGTGATCCAACCACCCCCACCTATGCTGTCACCTATAAGTTTTGCCAACCTCCCCTTCCCATACCTGTTGAGGTGCAGGCCATGTCTAGTGAAACCTGTCCTGCTGATAGACTCCACCGACACCACTGAAATGTGACCCATGCCTTCTGTCATCAGCGCACCCCCAAGTCTCATGTTATTACGCCTGACGGCTATATTAAGATGAGGCCGATCGTGACGCTGAAACAGTTCCACGAAATGCACATTCGTGTTGCCAGTCTGAGTGGCTATCTTTTCCAGGTCACCATCTATGTCATACTTCCCATCCCTATCAATACTATTACCAGCCCCACCCACAATCACTACCTGATCCTCTTTAGTAAAATCCCTACATAACCCCCCTATGTTAAAAGTCACCTGAGCCAATCCTGCATTAGGCTTCACAATGCTGGTGACCTGGTACTCACTCCCCAAAACTTCCTGCAACTGCTGGCCTACACCTCTACCATGAGAACTACCTAACAGCAGAACCTTCTTCTTTCTCTTAGACTTTGCAACTGTCCTAGCCACCGTAACTGCTGAGGTTTCTATAAATGCCTGGCACATTAAGTTTTTGATAACTTTCTTTTAAGGGACTGTTTATTTGAGCACTGAATACGTTGGGTTTCTAACTGTATTTGCAAAGCTTTATATAGTGGCTCGTCCACAGTCTGCAATTGTCAAATTCCTTAAAAGGCGTAATGTCAATAAACTGTCTTAATTATAAATTGTGACTACCAACCATGATCCCATCCCGCTTCCTCTTTTATGGTATCTAAGATATGGTGGGTAAGTGTGGTACGATTAGGGACCCACGTACCAGTATGTAGTTATAAAACGGCGAAAAAATGTTAGTATTTCAATTTTTCAAGTTGACTGTTTTTGGAGTTATTTGCCCTCTGAGCGGTTTGATATCGCCCATCACAACTTTACCTTCCTTGGCAATCTCTTCATCTCAAAGTAGAAACTACGTCCAACGTCCGTAATTATTTGATGGGTGTATTACAATCTCTGTTTTCCTCCCTGTAGTACAATGGAAGTTATTTCCCAATGGATTAACAGATGGTCCGCATCTCGTGGTCGTGCGGTAGCGTTATCGCTTCCCACGCCCGGGTTCCCGGGCTCGATTCCCGGCGGGGTCAGGGATTTTCTCTGCCTCGTGATGACTGGGTGTTGTGTGCTGTCCTTAGGTTAGTTAGGTTAAAGTAGTTCTAAGTTCTAGGGGACTGATGACCATAGATGTTAAGTCCCATAGTGCTCAGAGCCATTTGAACCATTTGATTAACAGATGTCCTTTCATCCTTTTCCTTCTCGTCAGTGTTTCTACACATATTTCTTTAGTCGGCAATTTTGTGGACAACCTCATTTCTCCTCATACCAACTAATTTTCAACAGCCTTCTATAGCTCCACAGCTTAAACGCTACGATACCATTTCGATTTCTCTACAGTCCATGATTTACGTCCATACAATGCTGTGCTCCAGACGTACCTTCTAGGACATTCCTTCCTCAGGCTGAGGGCAATGTTTGATATTAGACAACTTTTGGCAAGGAATGGCCTCTTTGCCTGTCCTAGTGCTCTTTTTATATCCTCCTTGCTTCGTCCGTCAGCAGAAAATTTGCTCACGAGGTAGGAGAATTCGTTCATTTCGTCATTTCGAGGTCCTCAGGTTTTATGACAAGTTTCTCACTAATCTCAGTTCTGTTAAACCTCACTATGTCACTGTCGCCACTGCCGCCGCCGGGCAGCGATCCGACGACTGCTGTCAGACTGCCCAGGACTCTTCGCCCACACTCTGCCGCAGTCTCGCCTGGGCCGCTCGCCATCGCTGAAGTCCGCCAGTCGCTCGTCAGCCGCAGACCCTGGGCAGCACCGCAATGGCAGAAGACGCTGCTCCCTGTCGCACACCGCGCCACAGCAAAACCGCGTGTGGGGCTGGAGAGAATGCCTGACAGCGCAACAGAAGAGGTAGCACCCAGAGGAATGTCTAAGGATACGTGGACAAGGAAAAAAGATTCCCGAATTTCACTGTTAAAAATACACTTTCTCCCGGTTGAAAATACATTTTTTCCGTGTTAAGTCACAGTATACTTTTCCACTGAACTGTAAAACTTATCAATCCTTTGAATTGTTATGGTTTTATACACCGGGGTAGAATTTCCCGGCACTTTATAAAACGAAACTCGTCCGGCTCGTGGTCTTGCGGTAGCGTTCTCGCTTCCCGTGCACGGGGTCCCGGGTTCGATTCCCGGCGGTGTCAGGGATTTTCTCTGCTTCGAGATGACTGGAAGTTGTGTGTCTTTCATCATCATTTCATCCTCATTCACTCGCAAGTCGCCGTAGTGGCATTATAGAACTTGTGGAGTGGAGGCCGAACCGCCTTGCGAGGAGTCTCCGGCTACCAATGCCATACGCTCATTATCATTATTATTAGGGGAAAACCACGTTTTGAAAAGATCTTTGATGTGGCAGCAACATGTATACTGCATATCTTCGTATTACGGAAGTATAAATTCCACCAAACACCGCATCTTACTTTCCGAAGCATTGAAATGGAGATTGCGATGCGCTTTTGTAAGCCAGTCATAGCTCATGTCACGTAATCTCATCAGCCAATGACAGCGGGTATTCACAGTATAGGACACGTGATGCAGTCAGCCAATAGCAACATCACTGTTAAGCAGCACGAATACACAAATCGGAAAAGTTGATGGTTTGCATTGATATACACAGAGTTGCTACAAGAAAAGAAAAGCTTTCACATATAATATTGGTCTCGAAGATAAATAAGCTTCAAGAGAAGCTAAGCTTTCACATATAATATTGATCTTTTCTGCGAGTGTTACACTTTTAAGATATATCACACAAATGTACCAGTAAAATTTTTAACAACGACATAAATGTCTGGTCTTCTGGGCTCAAAATTCTTCAAAACGGTCGTTCTCAAGGAGTTGATTTTCAAATGAGAGTCAAACGCTCTGTGATTTAAGAAATTCATCGTACATTCTCGCACATAGTTCATCTTGCGTAACAGGAAATTTACTTTGAAAATAACACTTTTCAAACAACCATTCGCAATATTTTCTGTTAGAAATAGTTTGGTTTCAGCAGTTGTCAGACAGTGCCAGATAATGGCGTCACTGCGATTGCAGAGCTACTATGATGTAGCAAGCACGTATGTTAGTACGTGTAAAACATTAAAAGATCTTACATTATGACAGAAAAGAAACAAGACATTAGAGGGTACTCCTAGAGTATCGGAATTTCGTAATCATACTAAAATGAATAATTCGGCTTGAAGTCCACATTCGTACGTCCGGATTTGGACGTAAATTTTCTTGGAGTACCACTACTGTATTATCTCGTTTGGTTCTTTATTATGGCGCAATGCCATACGTGCTAGAAGATGAAAATGTGCACTTGAAATGCAGCGAACAGTTGAAACTAGCTAATAGTGTGGAATAAAAAACTTCGTTTCAAATAGATTGACTGCCTCAGAGGAAAAGATTAATAAAAGCCAAATTTCTTTAGCAAACCGACGATAACAACTTCATTGTTCTGCAAGATGATTAATGCTTTACGGTCAGAAAGGTGGTAATAAAATCAAATCTGTAACTAATAACATATTTCAGCCTTCTGTAATTATATGAATGTAATTTAATTCACTTGATAGCCTCCGGCCACAGAAGTTCATTTTGTTTTCATTTGGCTTGAGAGCAATAGACGAAGAGGAAACAGCAAAATCACTAACAGTAAACACGGGTCACGTGGAGACTACCCACCTCCGCACTTCAACTCAGACCAAAATTCCGCACTGGGGCAATACTAGATAATGCCCCCACCCCCTCACTTTCGAGCGTTTAGGGTAGGACGCCAAAAACTAAAAAAAATCGACTTTCCACATATATGTTCATTTTGTAGTGCACATCTTTCTGAAGAGTGATACGTAAAACATATGTGTTCGAGGAAATGTAAGACATGTTATTTGGTCTTAAGTGTGCCAAAGTGCAGTGCCACACCTCTTCACGCAGCATTCTTCTATGACGTCACTGTATTTCGCTCTGTGGAATTCAGACGTGTAATATTTTGTAATGGATGACATCAAACTACATTCGGGACAGTGGAAATTAAAATGTCCTTTGGTGTCTCTCCTGCTCCCAGTCGGCCGGTTTGACATCCTGCCTTCTTCTTCTTATTTTTTTTTTTAAAGAAGAAAATAAACTCGCTGTCAAAGCTGCATGGGATTATTTGTAACCGGGAGAACAATAAATCTGTATTGCCTATTAGCTAATAACTTGCTGTTTTGTGTGACATAAAATTAAATATAGGATACATAAAACAAGTAGAGACAAGAGACAAGCAACACAGTACACATTTCTTCAGTCCTTAAGTCCTAGCGTTTCTTCCTCTCTAATCTTGATACACCTTTACATGGCGTGCTTTCCTTTCTGGAAAAGAATCTATTACCTCATCAAAGTTCGCCAAACGTTTTGCTACATGAAAAAAAGAAATGTCGTTGTCTAACACTGAAAAAGCTATTAATACAAATAGTACCCAAGACTGGTGTGGTTTCTTGATCTGATAATGTGTATTTTTGTCACTGTCTGCTAGATAAAACGAAATAGGCCTTCCTAATACAGCAGTAATTGTAACACACATCAAATAAACGAGACTGGTTTGGCAAAAATGATCATTTTTATAACACGACACAATATAATTCCCGAAGCACCAATATCAAATGCCTATTAGGCCCACTACAAGCAGAAATCTTTATGTTAGGAAACAGTTTCACATTTCATTCTTATGCTCCAGCTTCTCAAGCATGAGATCGAAAAGTAGAAGTACGAAATTTTTATATAAATTTGGAATCGTCATATTCTTCCATAATTTGTGTGATGCTCCCATTTCTTATCCTTCCTTGTTCTAACAAACAATCTTGTCATTACTAATTCTGTAATTATTCCTGCCAGTGTCAAAATTTATCTCCAGTTAACTTCACTAACCCTGCCACAATCACCAGTTTAGTTACCCGCGTTTATTCTCCGGTTAGGCTGGAATTGGGCTGTTTTGGGGGAAGAAACCAGACTCCGGTTAGGCGTTATTAAGTGTTCGTACAACGCGTTTTCCGCGCTGCTCCCAGAATAAAATTTAAAGTGGTTGATAGTCTGAGACTGTACAACTGGCCCTCACTAGTGTAGCGATGTGGCCAAAACCTTTGTGTCAAAATTTGATTTTCTTGGATACACTGAGAAGATAATACATAATCTTTTTTACCTGTTATTTCTGTTAGTCGTTTATATCCACTCTGGCAGTCTGAATCTATGGTTTTCTCTAATAATTATAACAACGCTGATTATTCGCAAACCCAGTCAACCACATAAACAGCGATTGGCATTCAGCCGTTCGCCTTTATTTCGCTCAGCTCGTATAGCCCCATTCCCTTTTGTCTGCAGGAAAGTTTATTTCTAAATGCCATGGGGATTCCCCTGGCAGAGACATCGTGGACACTATGCATGCATTCAAAAATCAACTTATGATTCATTCAGAAATCAACTTAGAATGTGTTCAAAAATGTTCAAAAACCTGCAGGGATGTGTTTCAAAATCATATGAATAATTGATAGACCAACGTGCGCTTGATGCTAGGCGCTTTGTGAAACAAGGTTTTTTCCCTCAGGAATATGAAATTGCCCCGGGCAGTTACCCCGATTTGCAGTCCGCGCACTAGATCCGGGCCTGTTGAGCATGCGTGAATCTGGCAGCTTGGGCGCGCCAGTAAAATTTTTCCGGCTAGCATGTGGCTGCTTATACAGGTAACAGCCACACTTCCGTAGCCAAAAGCGTGAGAAGATACTACTCATACGCGACTCAACTGCGCATGCGCATGAGCTCGCTCGCAACTGCTCAAACTAATCTAATGAAAAACAGTTGGGATGTCATGCTCATCGGCAGAAATTTGTTGTTGTGAAGCACTGCATAGTCTTCCTAAGGCCTTTGACACATTTTGCTCTTGGCACAACTGGTATAAGCAAAGTGATTGTTATTGTATATGGCGCATTTCCATTGCAACTTAAGTTTTATTTTCGTTTTTTTTCTCTCGTTCATGTTTTATTGCTGCAATATTATTCTCCAGGACCGAGATACAGCAATATTCTTTGTTAGAATTTTGGTTCCTACCAGTCAAAATTACAAAAATTTAACTGAAAAATAAAACAATGAAAAATTCCCGGGTTTTTACCGGATCTCCGGGTTGTCGCGGGTCGTATACACCCTGTATAATCACTGCTGGTTTGTCTGACCTTCTCCACATGCCACACTCGTCATACAAACCATCTACGAACCCCACAACACCACTGACTCCTGACTCGAGAACATCTTGACAAGTATCCGCCGAAACCAACCCCTAAACCATTTCTGTCACGTTTCCGCAGGGAGTAAGACACACTCATTGTCCCAAGCCCTCAGGAGGTCCCCATCACTTGAAAACTGCAATCCTTTCAGCTTAATTTTCACATCCGGGAACAATGCAAAGTCACAAAGAGTGAGGTCTGGACTGTAAGGAGGGTGCTCAAGAAGCTTCAGTCCTGTACCTCGCAAATTTTCGGTGCATGCTTTGGCAAGGCGAACAGGAGCGTCATCGTGGTGGAGGGGCCAAATGTCCATTCTTGACTTCGGTCGCAGGTTCTTCAAAGAGTGGATGACTTTGGGCAGGCACTGCTCAGTGTGCCACTTAGCTGCGACTGTCTTCTGTGTGTCCAAAAAATCACGCTCCACGACTTCACTCGATTTGAAAAAGGCAGCTGTTGGTTGGTCTGTTGGTTGGTTTGTTGGTTGGTTTGGGGAAGGAGACCAGACAGCGTGATCATCGGTCTCATCGGATTAGGGAAGGATGGGGAAGGAAGTCGGCCGTGCCCTTTCAGAGGAACCATCCCGGCAGTGGCCTGGAGTGATCTAGGGAAATCACGGAAAACCTAAATCAGGATGGCCGGACGCGGGATTGAACCGTCGTCCTCCCGAATGCGAGTCCAGAGTCTAACCACTGGGCCACCTCGCTCGGTAAAAAGGAAGCTGTCATTTTCTTCTTTACTGGTCGGGATTTTCTGACTGCTACAGGTGCCGTCATTTTCAAAGACCCAAAATTTGTTTTGAGTCTTAGCCGGCACGTCATAACAGTACTGCCAAGTCTCGTCATCTGTCACGATGTTATTCACATACTGAGACTGTCCGTTAGAAAACTTCTTTAAGACCTCCCGGCACCAAGTCACACGTCGTGTCACCTGCTCTTCCGTCAGTCTATGCGCTGCACCCAGAGACAACAAAATTTCTTTACTTGCAAATGATCATGCAGAACCGAAAGAACTGCTGGTGCATTTAGCACTAAGGTATCCTTTAACTGCCTATATGTCACTAGCCTGTATTCATCTAGCATTTTCCTCACAGCATCAATGTTTTCCTCCGTAACTGATGATTGTGGCCTTCCCATCCTCTCAGCGTCCTCTAGAGTGAAATTTCCTGTTAGGAATTCTCTGTACCATCTGTATAGAGTTACACGATATGGACACACATCACCCTAGTGCAAGATTCATTACTTCAAAACACTGCTCTATGTTTAAACCACGCGTGAAGTTGTACCGCAGAACTAACCCGAATCTCACTTCGTGACCACGATGCCATAGCAACAGGGGCGGTGAAAAGGGGGCGGGGGACTATGGGGGCTGTAGCCCTCGCCCCCAATGGAGTATCATATTACACTGGATAAAATGACTTCAGAAATCAGCGAATATATTACTCCTACAGATTCAATCATTTCTTTATAATTATGTAGCTATATGTACCTTTGGAGAAAAGAGAGCCACTTGTATGAATATCAAGCGCTCAGATGGAAACCCAGTTCTAAGCAAAGAAGGGAAAGCAGAAAGGTGGAAGGAGTATATAGAGGGTCTATACAAGGGTGATGATCTTGAGGACGATATTATGGAAATGGAAGAGGATGTAGATGAAGATGAAATGGGAGATATGATACTGCGTGAAGAGTTTGACAGAGCACTGAAAGACCTGAGTCGAAATAAGGCCCCGGGAGTAGACAACATTCCATTAGAACTACTGACAGCCTTGGGAGAGCCAGTCATGACAAAACTCTACCATCTGGTGAGAAAGATGTATGAGACAGGCGAAATACCCTCAGACTTCAAGAAGAATATAATAATTCCAATCCAAACGAAAGCAAGAGTTGACAGATGTTAAAATTACCGAACTATCAGTTTAATAAGTTACAGCTGCAAAATACTAACGCGAATCCTTTACAGACGAATGGAAAAACTGGTAGAAGCCGACCTCGGGGAAGATCAGTTTGGATTCCGTACAAAAGTTGGAACACGTGAGGCAATACTGACCTTACGACTTATCTTAGAAGAAAGATTAAGGACAGGCAAACCTACGTTTCTAGTATTTGTAGACTTAGAGAAAGCTTTTGACAATGTTGACTGGAATACTCTCTTTCAAATTCTAAAGGTGGCAGGGGTAAAATACAGGGAGCAAAAGGCTATTTACAATTTGTGCAGAAACCAGATGGCAGTTATAAGAGTCGAGGGGCATGAAAGGGAAGCAATGGTTGGGAAGGGAGTGAGACACGGGGTGTAGCCTCTCCCCGATGTTATTCAATCTGTATATTGAGCAAGCAGTGAAGGAAACAAAAGAAAAATTCGGAGTAGGTATTAAAATCCGTGGAGAAGAAATAAAAACTTTGAGGTTCGCCGATGGCATTTTAATTCTGTCAGAGACAGCAAAGGACTTGGAAGAGCAGTTGAACGGAATGGACAGTGTCTTGAAAGGAGGATATAAGATGAACATCAACAAAAGCAAAACGAGGATAATGGAATGTAGTCGAATTAAGTCGGGTGATGCTGAGGGAATTAGATTGGGAAATGAGACACTTAAAGTAGTAAAGGAGTTTTGCTATTTGGGGAGCAAAATAACTGATGATGGTCGAAGTAGAGAGGATATAAAATGTAGACTGGCAATGGCATGGAAAGCGTTTCTGAAGAAGAGAAATTTGTTAACCTCGAGTATAGATTTAAGTGTCAGGAAGTCTTTTCTGAAAGTATTTGTATGGAGTGTAGCCATGTATGGAAGTGAAACGTGGACGATAAATAGTTTGGACAAGAAGAGAATAGAAGCTTTCGAAATGTGGTGCTACAGAAGAATGCTGAAGATTAGATGGGTAGATTACATAACTAATGAGGAGGTATTGAATAGAATTGGGGAGAAGAGGAGTTTGTGGCACAACTTTACAAGAAGAAGGGACCGGTTGGTAGGACATGTTCTGAGGCATCAGGGGATCACAAATTTAGTATTGGAGGGCAGCGTAGAGGGTAAAAATCGTAGAGGGAGACCAAGAGATGAATACACTAAGCAGATTCAGAAGGATGTAGATTGCAGTACGTACTGGGAGATGAAGCAGCTTACACAGGATAGAGTAGCATGGAGAACTGCATCAAACCAGGCTCAGGACTGAAGACCACAACAACAACAACAACAACATAGTTTGCAATGTATTTCAAACACATTTTAACAAAAGAATAAGAGCGGCAAATAGCTTACTATCTAAACCAATAAACAGCATTTAACTTAAAATGGGCGTCTTATCATTTATTAATATACATTTTTTACTCTGATTTCAAAACAGTTACCAAAAACTACTTTAAGCAACACTACATTTTACCAGTTTGGTAGTGGAGGACCACAACTCTCCTTTTTTAAGCGATATTCCATTCCCCCAAACGCCCTCCCCCCATTAGCCCCCCCCCCCCTCCGCCTTGACCGACTTCTGACATCTACAATCGCCCCTGCATAGCAAGCACTTCACACTAACCCTGTTAGTGAACGACTGCGCCCACAGACATGGTTCAAATGGCTCTGAGCACTATGGGACTTAACATCTTAGGTCATCAGTCCCCTAGAACTTAGGACTACTTAAACCTAAGTAACCTAAGGACATCACACATATCCATGCCCGAGGCAGGATTCGAAACTGCGACCCCCACAGACATGGCGCAGTGACTACAATGCAGGTATGAAGTATTCTCAGAACACAGCAACAATCAGACTGATGCGACTTATTGTAGCGTCATATTGCAAAACTTCCTTAATACCCTTTGTGTGGCGTATCTGTAGGCGTGACTGGCTTCCAGACGCTCAACAGGTTCCGACCCTCTTGTGGGAAACAGGACTTCAGCGAGCAAGCAGATGAATCGTGGATGCTACTAGCGTGTGACTAGTTGGGAATTCGGGTCAGACGTGAAGCGTGTCCAGATATCCGAGGCAATTAAAGCAACCGCTTGCATTACGCTGGCGATCTGGGTTCGATTCCCGGTCTGGCAAAAATTTCAGTTTTTGCCATCGAATTATTTCCATGCCCGCCTGCAGCTGTCGTCGATCTTTCCTTTGAAATTTAAGAACTATTTATGTGTCACTATCGTTTCTCCTTAGCCACGTCGTCCTCCATTGTTACAGAGGCCTTAGATCGTGCCCGGACACGGCGTGCCAAACCGCATGCGAGCCAGACGTGTGGGGCAAGTGTGGGTCAAAGGTTGACGTGCCTCGTGGTGTGGAGGACGTACACAGATCTAGTACCCGTTTGCACAAAAAGAAGCAGTCCGGAGGTGTACCCTCACAAGCCTTTAAAAGTGTATGGGAATGATAAAAGAAAAAGATGACAATTCTCAGTATCTACTGGGCAATCGCGTAATCCGTGGGCACTACAAATTTGCTCTGCAATGATATTACAGTACCACGTAGAAAAAATTTAAAAGTTTACTTGACAATGAAAGAGCAAAAGATTACAATGATCGACAGATGGGATCCATGATTCTGTTCATCAAGAAGAAATTGGTGCTACGAATGGTAAAATTTCCACTGTCATTACAACAGTTTTTGATGAAATTGGAAAAACTTTATGCATTACTAGAAAAGTACGTTGGTTAGGTGGAGGGGCATACTTCGAACGATTTTTCGATTTAAAATCCGCTATTGTTCAATTTATGAAGGAAAAAGGAGTGTGGAACGAAAATTAGAACATCCGGAGTGGTTTGCAGAGCTAGTATTTTTAGTGAGCTTGAATGCACATTGCCCTCTATAAAGCATTGCAAGGTAAGAAACAATTTATTTCTGATTTGTTGGGGATGCATTTAAAAAAGAAAATCGCATTGTCGACGGGACAAGTTATGACAAACACAGTCCAGTTCCCTAAGCTCAATGACGTTAAAGAAAACGTGGGGTATCAAAAATGCATTGTGCCCTTGAAAGTTTTCTAAACGTTTCGAGGACACTGCTAATCTTACATCTGCTTTCGCGACTGTTTGCCGCTGTAGCTGAAACAGCACCTGTGCGTGTGCAGATGTATCTGATTCATCTGCTGTGTAATTCCTATTTTAAAGACAAATGCCTTTACGTTAAAACTGCCCAGGATATCAGTGTTTTCCTCAAGTAGAGTTTCCACGTCTCCCTAACGAGGTTGCAAAAGTGCTGCAATTATGTGTGTGAAAGACCTGTTTTCGGTTATGAATTTAAATACACTACTGGCCATTAAAATTGTTACACGAAGAAGTAATGCAGATGATAAACGGGTTTTCATTCGACAAATATATTATACTAGAAATGACATGTGATTACATTTTCACGCAATTTGTGTGCATAGATCCTGAGAAATCAGTATTCAGAACAACCACCTCTGGCCGTAATAACGGCCTTGAGACGCCTGGGCATTGAGTCAAA
This sequence comes from Schistocerca serialis cubense, assembly GCF_023864345.2. Classification (NCBI taxonomy): domain Eukaryota; kingdom Metazoa; phylum Arthropoda; class Insecta; order Orthoptera; family Acrididae; genus Schistocerca; species Schistocerca serialis. Next base: position 643,566 of record NW_026048515.1, on the reverse strand, counting down.
CAGAACTTGGATGGCGTGAACAGGTACAGTTGCCCATGTAGCTTCAACACGATATCACAGTTCATCAAGAGTAGTGACTGGCGTACTGTGACGAGCCAGTTCCTCGGCCACCATTGACCAGACGTTTTCAGTTGGTGAGAGATCTGGAGAATGTGCTGGCCAGGGCAGTCGAACATTTTCTGTATCCAGAAAGGCCGGTACAGGACTTTCAACATGCGGTCGTGCATTATCCTGCTGAAATGTAGGGTTCTTCAGGGATCGAAAGAAGGGTAGAGCCACGGGTAATAACACATCTGAAATGTAACGTCCACTGTTCAAAGTGCCGTCAATTCGAACAAGAGGTGACCGAGACGTGTAACCAATGACACCCCATACCATCACGCCGGGTGATACGACAGTATGGCGATGACGAATACACGCTTCCAATGTGCGTTCACCGTGATGTTGCCAAACACGGATGCGACCATCATGATGCTGTAAACAGAACCTGGATTCATCCGAAAAAATGACATTTTTGCCATTCGTGCACCCACGTTCGTGGTTGAGTACACCATCGCAGGCGCTTCTGTTTGATGATGCAGCGTCAAGTGTAACCGCAGCCATGGTCTCCGAGCTGATAGTCCATGCTGCTGCAAACGTCGTCGAACTGTTCGTGCAGATGGTTATTGTCTTGCAAACGTCCCCATATGTTGACTCAGGGATCGAGGCGTGGCTGCACGATCCGTTACAGCCATGCGGATAAGATGGCTGTCATCTCGACTGCTAGTGATACGAGGCATTTGGGATCCAGTGCGGCGTTCCGTATTGCCCTCCTGAACCCACTGATTCCGTATTCTGCTAACAGTCATTGGATCTCGACCAACGCGAGCAGCAAAGTCGTGATACGATAAACCGCAATCGGGATAGGCTACAAGCCGACCTTTATCAAAGTTGGAAACGTGATGGTGCGCACTTCTCCTTACACGAGGCATCACAACAACGTTTCATCGGGCAACGCCGGTCAAGTGCTGTTTGTGTATGAGAAATCGGTTGGAAACTTTCCTCATGTCAGCTCGTTGTAGGTGTCGCCACCGGCGCCAACCTTGTGTGAATACTCTGAAAAGCTAATCATTAGCATATCACAGCATCTTCTTCCTGTCGGTTAAATTTCGCGTCTGTAGCACGTCATCTTCGTGGTGTAGCAATTTTAATGGCCAGTAGTGTAAATAACGATTACATGGGAATCTGAGAGCGAAATTCGGTGAAATTGTCTGTGTCTGTTCCATACGGCGACATTTTGTACCTGGTAAAAATTACATTATGCTTACAGCGCACCAAAAGTAACTAAACAGTACTGAAAATTTGTTTCGTTTATGATCTGGCACGTATGAAATATGAAACCAAGTCATATACTGTACGACTGCATTGCCAGCTAAGTACGTTGAATTCGCAGTATCCCCCTCTTCCCCCTACCTCCCACTCACGCAGTATGGTGTGTTAGCGGGGGAAAATTGCAGCCAGACTGTAAAACACACACTGTAACACCATAGCTCTAATACTCTACTGATTTATTTTGCTTTTGTTTTATTTAATATTATATCGTTGAGCTTCTGTAAATGTGTTTGTTTGAATCGATAACATAAAATTGTACACTCCTTTCTTGTAAGAACTTTGATGTCATGATTTGATTCTATGCAAAGTAGTGTATCTGTCATTTAAATTCTTTGTCCCATTTGGAGGGAACAAAACTTACTATATATAAATGTAATTTCTGTGTGAATAATTTTTTGTAGAAATGTCAATATGTGCAAATGTTCTGTTTTATTGAATGAATTTGGTTGCTGTTATGTAAACTGCTGATCCTCACTTAGGGTTCGTAGTTAGTTTGTATGTAAAAGGTGTAGTGGTTCCCCTCGGGAACGGAACTGTGTAGCGCGCGCAATTTGTGGTTGGCTTAGGTGGAAAAAGTCGGGGACGAGCTACCAAACTGTGCTCTGCCATGTAAATGTTGCATATTGTGCTGGTTCCGAGAGAGGCTTTTCCTGCCGCTTTCCAATGCCTCGGATGGATGGATAAATAGCTGGAACTATTCTGGAATTTGTATCTATCATCGCCACCAAGAAATGACAGAGTCCAGCAATTCTACCTGCAATTCCACCTACCAACATGCAATCGCCACCTCATTGCGCAATCACTGTAATGGAGCACTATAGTAATGTACAGTGAAGGACAGCATAATGGATGTGTTAGTGTGCTCAAATATAAGGTAATTTATAACTGAATTTATGTACCTACCTTGATTTTTTCCTCATCATAACACCTCTCAGGTTCCTCTCCGTTTGAACTAAAGTGATTACCGAGTGTCCCTACTGAAAAAACATTAAAGACCAGTGTTTTTGCTAATTAATGTCTCTTGAACATAGTAAAAAGAAAGTTAAAGTTAATGTGGCAGGAGAGTGAGTTAAAGTTAATGGTGCTTGCTGAAAATAATTTTCCTAGTAAAACTGCTTATTAATGCGTTGTTGACAACTTCAAATTAAAAGTTCTTAAGACTGAGGCTCATAAAGTTTTGCTTAGTAAATGATCACATTGCTGCCTGTTGTAAATCGCAGAAGGTGAGTCAGTATCTTACATATATGTTAATTTTGTCTCTCAATGTAGTAAAAGTAGAAAACAGCAGTTGTGAAACGTTATATACTCATGTTTGCTAAGTGTCTCTCTTGTGTATTAGAAGTGCGTATTAATAGTATGGCAGGATCCACAGTTTGTCTATTGTGTTAATGCTCAGTAACAAGTAACAGAAAGATCACTAATTATGAAAACCATAATTTGTTTATTCAAATGATAGTGAGAAGCAACCTGTTAGTGGATTCCAATTAACCTTCATTTTAAATAGTAAAGTATTTAACTGAGAGAGACTTAACCTATGTCCAATTTATGATCCTGCAGTGAATGTTAATAGTAATGTTATAAAGACAGTTCAGTTTGAACAAGCCCTGAAAGTAATAGTGTGTTTCGGTGTCTGTTATATTTTTGCAAATAGTTTGTGCTGCTCCAGCTGTTAGCTTCGACCTTAAAACATATGTATATGTCAGAGTTCATTGCACTCGCGTGAGGCCAAGTATAGGTTGTGTTTATCCATTAAAGTTACTAATAACTATTTTCTTGAACGAGAATGTTAATCATTATCTTGCCTAGTTAGGCTGGCGACCGTTTTCTTTATCCGTTGAACAGTGCAGATAGGCAAAATTTTGTTTGTTACTGTTTAAATATTTACGTAACTCTGACTTTCATTTCCGATAAGCCACCTCCGTTAGGTACAACACGGTCAACATAACAAAATTCCTCTCAGAGGGTAACACTGCTCTGTTGCTTTATACCATAATTGCTTTGACAAGATAGTTTTATTTCACGACCTGCCCACAACTTTAAGGTTATGGTACAGCAGTAGCAGACAGAAGTGTTATAACACACACACACTTACACGAAAGAGAAATAAAGCGAAGGAAAGACGGAGAGAGAGCCACACAAACTTACGAAGTCGCTCCTGGATGGGTTTAGTCCGGTGTAGATCTCGACCAGGGACTCGCACGTGCTCCTCCAGGGTGAGTCTGGGCGGCACATCTGCCAGGCTAGCCGCACAAACCCCGGCGGCCGGCCCAGCATCTCGTCAGCGTTCTTCCCGAAGTCGCTCTGCGAACACCACCGACTGTTGTCAACAAGCGAGCAGTTGATATGCAGTTTCTTCTGTCACTGCAGTGTCGCTTCACCAGACCGTGTTTTAACAAGCGAACTCAATTTTCAACAATGCAATACCGGATAGGACAGCGGGTAACATAACTCTACTTATTGTTAGTATAGAGCATAGTAGGAAGAATATACGATTAAATATGTAGGCGAAATTTGATACTGACAGCTGAAACCTGCGGCAGCAACAACAGCTCTAATCCGACTGGGCATCGAGTCAGACTAACAAGGGGAAGGCACGACGTTTGGAACGCGGATTTACTGTAAACTTCGTACACTGGTAGTACTCCATGAGGACAACAAAATGTGTAAGCAGTAGCGCGTACTTCTCAAGCGTTACTGAGGAAATCGAAAGATAATTTCTATCGTCAAATATATACACCTGTGCGTGGTCGTTTTTACCAGAAAGCGCCGGCAGCTCAGCGTGTTCGGTCAGAGGGTTAGCAGTTGTCTCTAATAAAAAAAAACTGAGTTAATAGATAAACGACGAACTGAAACGGGCGTCTTGCGACTTCCGCCCCGAGCAGGTGCAACGAACAAATTGAGATTAAAATAATGAAAAAAAGAGGTTAGCGTTCAAGCCTCGTAATCGCTGGGTCGCTGGATCGAATCCCACTCTTTGCTTTTTTTATTTCTAACAGTTTCAAGGCAGCACTTATTTTGCAACAAAACAGTATAAACAGGCGATGGTAAAGTAGGAAAATGTAAAGAATACATAACGTAAACAACTGTAACATGCATAGCGGTAGACAAAAATGTTCTTACGGATGCACATTCTCTACGTCTGCGTGATTACTATGCTATTGACAATAAAGTGCCTGGCAGAGGGTTCAATGAACCACCTTCAAGCTGTCTCTCTACCGTTCCACTCCCGAGCGGCGCGCGGGAAAAACGAGCATTTAAATTTTTCTCATCGACCTCTGATTTCTCTTATTGTATCGTGATGATCATTTCTCCCTATGTAGGTGGGTGCCAACAGAATGTTTTCGCAATCGGAGGAGAAAACTTGTGATTGAAATTTCATGAGAAGATCCCGTCGCAACGAAAAACGCCTTTGTTTTAATCATGTCTGTGGCACTATCTCCCCTATTTCGTCATAATACAAAACGAGCTGCCCTTCTTTGAACTTTTTCGATGTCATCCGTCAGTACCACCTGGTGCGGCTCCCACACCGCACAGTAATACTCCAGAATGGGGCGGACAAGCGCGGTATAAGCAGTCTCTTTAGTAGACCTGTCGCACCTTCTAAGTGTTCTGCCAATGAATCGCAGTCTTTCGTTGGCTCTACCCACAAAATTATCTATGTGATCGTTCCAATTTAGGTTGTTTGTAATTGTAATCCCTAAGTATTTAGTTGAATTTACAGCCTTCAGATTTGTGTGACTTATCGCGTAATCGAAATTTAGCGGATTTCTTTTAGTATTCATGTGAAAAATTTCACACTTTTCTTTATTCAGGGTCAACTGCCACTTTTCGCACCATACAGATTTCTTATCTAAATCATTTTGCAATTCGTTTTGGTCATCTGATGACTTTACAAGACGGTAAATGAGAGCATCATCTGCAAATAATCTAAGACGGCTACTGAGATTGTCCACCTGTACAGGCAGGGTGACGACTCCAGCCAGCGAACAATGGGTATAAAATTCTGTTTATTTATGTAACTTTGACGAATTGCTTGTAGATTACGTACGTGATTACTTACTAATATTATAACTTTACAGTGTAAATTGCCCTGAACATGACCCCATCGCGGGTTGAAACCAGTTGGCGGCAAAATAAATAATGCGATTGTGACTGTCATTTTGAATAATTCATTATAAGTAAATTAATCGCTGTTATCTCCACAGAACTATGTTGTCTAAAAATCTATCAGAGTAATTTGTGTGAAAAAATGAATCCAGCACCTCAGCAGCATAATTGTTACGCAGCAAGAGTGTGACTGGTTTAAATACAATGCAATTTGTCTTAAAAATGATTTTCGCTCCTCCACGGCGTAACAGCTATGTAGCAAGAGTGTAATAGTTCCAAAAGAAATGTCTTACACACATACGAGGGCCATTCAATATGTAATGTAACGCATTTTTTTTCTCAGCCATTGTCGATTGAAAAAATGTGGGATTTGTGTGGGACATTGTGGAACATTCCCTCTTCAGTCTCTACAGTTCCATGAAATTCCGATAGACGGCGCTAAATGTAGCCTTCAAATTTGCATTCCAAGAAGAGAACTCTCATTGAGTGTCTTTTGGCGGAAAACCAGAGTATCGCAGATGTCTGTAGAGACCAGAGATTGAATAAAAGGGCAGTGAGTTGTTGGACGAGGCGTCTGTTATCGCTATAACAATGTCGCGCAAATCTGTCCAATTTGCGTGCCAGTATGGACCACACAGCTGCGACTCCTACAATGTTGGCACGTGCGAACGCTCTCTTTCGACGTGATCGATGGTTCACAATCAAGCACGTCGCTGCACAACTGGACGTCTCTGTTGCTGGTGCTGACACAAGAGGAGCTCACATAACTCCGTTGGACTGTTTTTCCTCATCTATTCTACATCCCAGATCTTGAACCTCCTGACTGAGATCTGTTTGGCCCAGTGGAGAATGCACTCCACAGTAAGCAGTATGTGGATGACGGGAAAATTTTCATGGAGTAAGATGTTGGCTCTGACGTTGACCAGCAAAGTGGTACTACACCGGTGTAACGTTCTTTTAAAAAAAATTTAGTATGTTTTTCTTTGTTAATAAATATGCAATGCGTAATGTTTGTCTTACCCATATTTACTGTGCGATTTGTTGTTGAGCAGATGGTGCGGTTAATCAGTTTTACTGTCATCCAAAAAAATTAAACAACTTAATCTGGAAAACCAGTATGCAATGCCTATAATGAAATCAATCCCTCTGAAATTTTCCCAGACTCGTAGGCACCGAGTTCTACGGCCCTGTACAAAAAAAAAACTGACAAAATTCTCTGTGCAAATAAACAATGAAATAAGTTTTCCTTAGCTCAAGAGTCGAAATGGAAGTAACCTTGGTATTCTGTTCTCTCCACAGTTGTTGTTGTTGTGGTCTTCAGTCCTGAGACTGGTTTGATGCAGCTCTCCATGCTACTCTATCTTGTGCAAGCTTCTTCATCTCCCAGTACCTACTGCAACCTACATCCTTCTGAATCTGCTTACTGTATTCATCTTTTGGTCTCCCACTACGATTTTTACCCTCCACGCTGCCCTCCAATACTAAATTGGTGATCCCTCGATGTCTCAGAACATGTCCTACCAACCGATCCCTTCTTCTAGTCAAGTGGTGTCACAAGCTCCTCTTCTCCCCAATTCTATTCAATACTTCCTCATTAGTTATGTGATCTACCCATCTAATCTTCAGCATTCTTCTGTAGCACCACATTTCGAAAGCTTCTATTCTCTTTGTGTCCAAACTATTTATCGTCCACGTTTCACTTGCATAAATGGCTACACTCCATACAAATACTTTCAGAAACGACTTCCTGACATTTAAATCTATACTCGATGTTTACAAATTTTTCTTCTTCAAAAACGCTTTCCTTGCCATTGCCAGTCTACATTTTATATCCTCTCTACTTCGACCATCGTCAGTTATTTTGCTCCCCAAATAACAAAACTACTTTACTACTTTAAGTGTCTCATTTCCTAATCTAATTCCCTCAGCATCACCCGACTTAATTCGACTACATTCCATTATCCTCGTTTTGCTTTTGTTGATGTTCATCTTGTACCCTCCTTTCAAGACACTGTCCATTCAGTTTAGCTGCTCTTCCAAGTCCTTTGCTGTCTCTGACAGAATTAGAATGTCATCGGCGAACCTCAAAGTTTTTATTTCTTCTCCATGGATTTTAATACCTACTATAAATAATAATGGAATATTACATGGTATCACCAAAGACAAATAGCATCGGAAGTAAATGAATATAAGATATACAGGCTGAAAAGTATTTAAGCCGACATACTCTGGGAGGTTGTAGGGGACATCAAAATAAATAATTTTCCCTAATGTCATTTTTTCCTAGGAGGATTATTTAAACCGGTGGAGGCCGTATTACGCTCTTCACTTGTTAGAGGCCGTATTACGATCTTCAGCTGTTAGAGGGCGTATTACGCTCTTCAGTTGTAGACAACTGCTGTTCACCAGTCTAGTAGTGCATTGTCTCTGTTTATCAATGGAGGGATACACCTGGAGTGAGTACACTGACATGTTTGGTGCGTACTACGTAGCGCACCACAACGGACGAGCTGCGCAGCGGGTCTATCAATAACAATATCCTAATCGCCGTATCCCGCATCATGCAACTTTTGCTGCTGTGTACCAACGTCTGCGTGAGACCGGGTCATTTAGCAGATTACCTGGACAGGGACGCCGTCGCACGGTAACAACGCTGCAATTTGAGGACGCTGTCTTGCAGTATGTGGAGCGGGATCCTTCAATCAGCACTCGTGCAAAGAACAGTCCTTCGAGAGCAAGTGTTACGTTCATTTCACTTACAGCTTGTCCACAACCTGGAACCAGTTGATTATCCACCCAGAGCACAGTTTTCGCAGTGGTACCTGGGACACTGTGAAATGCATCCTACATTTCCATCGTCTGGGTTGTTTACCGATGAAGCAACGTTTGGGCGTGATGGAGTCTTCAACATGCACAATTTGCATGTTTGGAGTGAGGATAACCCACATGCCACAGTTACTAGCGCTCATCAAGTGCGGTTCTTCGTTAATGTGTGGGTCGGTGTTGTTGGGGACTGTTTAATTGGGCCGTATCTGCTACCTAGGCCATTAAATGGCAGGCACTGTTATAATATGCTCGCCAGAGCATTGCCGGAATTGTTGGAAAACGTCCCGCTCCCTACAAAACAACGCATGTGGTTCCGACATGACGGGGCGCCGGCACATTTGAGTCATCGTGTGCGCCGATTCCTGGACCGACGGTTCCCAGAAATGTGGATTGGGAGAGGTGGTCCTGTACCATGGCCTGCTCGATCCCCAGATATGTCCCCTCTGGACTTTTTTGTTGGTTTCATTAATTTGTCGCCAGAGAAATCTTCCTCTACCGGTTTAAATACTCCTCATAGGAAAAAATGACACTAGGGGAAAATATTTGTTTTGACGTCCCCTGCAACCTCCCAGAGTTTGTCGGTTTAAATACTTTTCACCCTATATAGAGGCTGTATACAAAAGGATACATCTTCTTATTACGAAAAAATGTTTGAATTACCGTTTGCAGTGGTCAGACTGCCCGAAGGATGTGATCCGCTGGACACATGTCAAAATAATTGTTGTCACTTTCAGTTGTTGTTTTCGTGTATACTCGAATGAAAATAGAAAAATGTGCAACTCTTACAGTAAGAGTACCGACCTGCAAGATACTCCCTACCGGGCACATTGCCTCCTAATAAAATGCATAATAATCAAGAAATCGTGAAAACAAGGAACCAATAGAATTTGTATAAGCATAGGAAATGTGTCAAGTAAAAGTCTGGTGTGTTTTATAGGTATGTGGACTCGCATGTAGAACTAAAATAAGCATAAATTGTGATGTGCTGGTAATGCAAATAACAACTTCTGCAAGACAAATGTCAAGTATCATATTTTCTGAAAAGTAGCAAAAAAATTTATGCAATGCTGAAAGGCGGAAAATAAGTAGTTGTGATATGTGATCCTCAAAATTATATTTAGCTACATTAAAGGAACCAAAGGAAAAATCATTCTATAAAGTGTTTGACGTTGCTGATGTGATGATTGCCTCGCGATTTTCTCGTTCGTAAAGTCAATCTGAACCACATTGGGATGGAGAAGATAACGTATCCTAAAAGGTCCAGAATAAAAGTTCAAATTTACTGCAACGACGTTTTCCTCTGTTGGATAGTTACTGAGTCCATAACAACACTTTTTGTACTATGCGAAATTCCTGGAAGTTACTCTCCTGTTTTTGTTGATGGACGATAATACTCGACCTCATAGAGCACAGGTGGTAGAAGTTTTCTTCGAGACTGAAGATACTGCATGGATGGCGTGCCCTGCTCGCTCTTCCGATCTGAATCCCGTAGAGCACGTTTGGGATGCTCTAGGGAGATGGGTTGCAACACGTCACCAACCACCAACCACTCTCCTAGATTTGCGAGCAACTCTGCGAGAAGAAGGGGCGCTATTGCCTGAGCATGAGATTGATGACATCATTCACAAGATGCAACGTCGTTGTCAGACCTGTATTGCTGCCATGGGCGGTAACACCCCGTACTGAGCACTATAGCCAGGAGTCTACCATCGATATGCTGAAAAAATTGTACATTTAAAGCCAGCGGCAGGCATAAAACGTCATCTGAAATTGTACTGAATGCTTTCTCAGAAAATTATTTTGAACATTTGGTTCATGAGCCCACTCGAAGCGTAAATGGTTGCGAAAGCGTGCTTGATCTCTTAGCAACAAATAATCCTGGACAAATAGGGAGTATCTTGACGAATACAGGAATTAGCAACCACAAGGTAGTTGCTGCTAGGCTGAATGCCGTAACACCTACAACCATCAAAAAGAAACTAAAAGCACATCTATTTAAAAAAAAAGCCGATAAAAATGCTCTTAACGCCTTTTTAAGAGAGTCTCCACTCCTTTCGTTCTGATCACGTAAGCATAGAAAAGATGTGGAAAGTTTCAAAGAGATAGTATCGACTTCAGTTGAGAGACATATGCCACATAAATTGATAAGTGATGGTCCTGATCCCCCATGGCAGACAAAACGAGTCAGATCGCTGTTGCAGAAGCAACGAAAAAAGCACGCCAAATTTAAAAGAACGCAAAATCCCCAAGACTGGCAAAGTTTTGCAGAAGTTCGAAATACAGCATGTACTTCAATGCGAGATGCTTTTAATAATTTCCACAACGAAACTCCGTCTCGGAATCTGGCAGATTGCTTATAGATTACGTACATGATTACTTACTAATATTATAACTTTACAGTGTAAATTGCCCTTAAGATGACCCCATCGCGGGTTGAAACTGGTTGGCGGCAAAATAAATAATGCGATTGTGACTGTCATTTTGAATAATTGATTACTCTGATAGCCTCCTGTTTCTATGTTTAATAATAACAGCCGATTCAAGACGTGTGTAACAGCGCATCAGAGTAGTAATTATTGCTGAAGCAGGAACTTTTTATTTAAATAAACACGCTGAGGAGTCGTACTCATGCACGCAAGGCATTGCTGGATGCCTGAGGCAAACTATGCCGCAGGGGTTGGCCAACCTCATTGTGAAGCTGGTCACTACAAACATCCCCACGCATCTACGGAATGAGGACAGAAGTCCCAACCTGCCACAGAAAGTGCATCTCCTTGGGTCTACGTTGTGGCCATCACCCCATGCCCAATACTCACGCCAGAGGCGAGGTTTTTGCTCACATTTTTGAACAGGACATCCCACTGGCTGAGGACCGCAAGCTTCTAGTTCACAGCCCACAGACAATGAATATTAGACATACTTCTCACCTGATAAATGCTATGGCAAATGAAAGGACCTCGGAAATCCTCTTTCCCGATTTGTATCAACAAGAGTATGATGCAAATCCGCAACCTATTACTAAGAAGTTGTCAAAATTACATGTAAGTTACATAGTTTGTCGTCCGCCCCCGGTAGCTGAGTCATCGGCGCGACAGAATGTCAGTCCTAAGCGCCCGGGTTCGATTCCCGGCTGGGTCGGAGATTTTCTTCGCTGAGGGACTGGGTGTTGTATTGTCCTAATCACCATTTCATCCCCATCGATGTACAAGTCGCCGAAGTGGCGTCAAATCGTAAGACTTGCACCTGGCGAACGATCTACACGGCTGGAGGCCCTAGTCACACGACATTTCACAGTAATGTCAAAATCTGACATAGTTTTGAGATACAATACAAACATTTTATAGATATGGAAATAACATTGTGATAGTTACATTGGCAACATATAACAGCAAACTGTATAATGTGGGCATCTGCAACTAAAGGTACGCATTTTTGTGAAATAACCCATAAACAGTTGATGCATAACCTTGAATAGTACTACCACTTTCACAACATTAGAGTAGCAATTTAGTGTGATAACCTTATTTGCACATGTACAAAATCTCCGTATTATATATCCAAATTATATAAAGATACTGACTCCACTTGTTCCTCGGTAAAATTTCAGCTGGATTCGTTTCTACTTTAAAAATAAAACATACAACCCCTGCGTTCTCTATTCTGCTGTTTACTTTTCATCCACACACAAACTCAGTATTCTGCTGGAATCAGCACGTGATGGGTATTACCAAGATGCATCAGATTCGTTCGAACAAGACCTGGTTTCTCTTTACCATTCGTTATTGGTTCTAATTTTATTCTGTGGCCCCTTTCTCGATGCTTTTGACTACGTCCTGCCTTTTGATCATGATTACTACTTAATGTCACTGTACATCTTAAAGTCCCCCTTTTCTTGGTTTTACAACTACACTGTTCTTTTTACAGCTCACCTGCTTCTTATGACCGTCTTCTTGATTCAGTCTGTTTTAAATTTTGACTGTCGTCACTATTTCGACGACTTTATTATAACCTAACAGGGAATGAGGTAAAGTCAAACTTTTCATGTAAATGATTTGAAAATAAGTAAGTTGACTATTATATTCAAATTTGCTATTGTCAGCTACGTATCTTCCTAGATTCTTGCCAACCCTACAAAAAACATTTAATTCCACCGTGGATAAGTGGGAGAGAATGTCTCCACCAAACTGGCGAAGGAAGTGATGTTACAATGATGTAGCTGACCATTTGTGTCAGACATGGTCAGGTGCAGTGTCGACCTTTGACGAGCTTGTGAGAAGCCGTATTGGATTTCGTATTTGGTGAATTTAGTCTTACATCTTGCGTGTTATTAAAGTATGCTGTTTAAAGGCAATGACACATTGAAGAGTTATCAAAAACACATCATTCTCGGTATGATTGATTATAATTAAATGTCAGCTAATTGCATAACAGCAAATAATACCTTCAGAAGAACCTAAGATGATCATCTGTCAGGAAAGTTCTTTGTAGCAAAGTGAAGTGAGATATGGTGTCACAAATTTTGAATACCATCGTTTACATAATGCTCTTTACAATTCTCTTTTCCACCTTCCTGTACCTAAAGTATTTGAGACTTTCTTATTAATGTAATAGAAGTATGTTTACAGTATTTGATGTTAGGTACAGATAGGAGTGCTGTCTCTCTAGATTGTATACTTTCTCACAAATTGCCTTATTTCTGTTTCCACTGGAGCAGTTAGAAATGTTTTGTGATCTGTGTGCTCTGTTTCTGTGGTATGTCTACTACGTTTTGATAAATCTTCAATATGCCATTTCCTCAGAGTGAAACACTTTAATAAAACGGAAGTTATAATACCAAAACCACCAAATACAAAATGCAATATGCAGACTTCCAAGTTCTTTAAAGTAATAGCTGACAAAAACCTCAAACAGTTGATATAAGTGGTGGCTATGATATTTTGACATAACTTTCTTAGATAACTTGGGTACAAACAGTCTCTCCCTGGACAAATGGATTAGTACTGCCACCTTTGATTGCTCATGACCGTTTAATCTTGAAAGCGAGAGCAAACTCTGGTAATGCTGTAGGTGCTGAAGGAGGGGATAGTAAATCATGTCAGTTCCCGTGTCTGCAGAAGGAAAATAGAGGGGGAGTGAGATGGCAGAATGGCTGGGGAGGAGAGTAACCTTGAGCTTGACCTTGGGGGAGATCTGGCAACAATGCAGCTGGCACTGATACTTCTCTAGTCTCCCTACAATATAAATCCAGTAAGTTTTGAGACTGGTTTAACAAAAAATAGAGAAAAGTTCAGATGGTGGGTTTAATGTTTCAGGTGTTCTATGTAGTGTTCCCCCCACTTGAGTACAATGCACAGAGCAATCATAAAACCATGTAAAACAGTAGAAAAGTTCTTCTTTGAGGTGTTGTTTAGCTTGCACATCACATAAGCTTAAATATTGGTTACCTTGTCAAAGAGCTGACCCTTCAAGTGACTTTCTGGACTTTCTCACTTTGTGGTAAGTTTGTATTGGTAACACTAAATCACCTTTGGCGATTTTTTCTAGACTAGAATTTTCCATATTTTGCATTTTGATCAGATTGCCACAGTTGTAGTTCGACTGTCAAAGTGTATGGGACAAACTTTAGCCTGCCCAGTTGGCCGTGTGGTGTAATGCACAGCTTTCCGGGTGGGAAGGAGCGCTGTCCCCAGCACAAATCCGCCCAGTGGATTTGTGTTGAGGTCCGGTGAGCCGGCCAGTCTGTGGATGGTTTTTAGGCGGTTTTCCATCTGCCTTGGCATATACGGGCTGGTTCCCCTTATTCCGCCTCAGCTACACTATGTTGGCAATTGCTGCGCAAACAAGTTATCCATGTACGCATACACCACCATTACGCAAACATAGGGGTTACACTCATCTGGTGTGAGATGTTCCCTGGGGAGTCCACCGGGGGCTCAACCACATAATAACCCTGGGTTCAGTGTGGGGCAGTGGAGGGTGAATAGGGGTGAAGTGGACTGCGGTAGTCGTCGTGGAGTTGCGGACCACTGCGGCTGCGGTGGGGACGGAGCCTCTCCGTCGTTTATAGGTCCCCGGTTAACATAATATAACATGGGACAAACTTTAAACACACTTTTCTCTTCTTCAGAACATTCTGGAGGATGTCTCGAATAACTAGAGATGTTGCTCCAATTTTAATTGTGACACAACAGTGTTGACACATTCTGGCTGCATGTAGACTACTTAAAACTGCCTGCTTACAACTGACTGGTGTAATGCACTACTGCAGTACAGAGTTGTTAATTCAACATGCTACTGTAGTTATTGCGCTGACAGCGCCTATACGACAAGAATAAAGCCAATATTGGAACTGTTCAGACCGTTGGTATATTGTGATTTCTCTCTACAGCTGGTTTTTTTAAAATGTTTTTATCTATCTGATGGCAGTATCGTTTAATAAACATAAAAGTAAATCTTTGTATAGCCCCACTTGCCAGGTCAATTTTTAACTGTTAATTTCTACAGATGAGGAGAAAGTAAGCCATGTCGCAAATTGGCTGAATTGCAAGGGAGGCTTGACTGTTGGATACCTAACTACTCTCTTTCTGGAGCGGAGTCAACTGCATGCACTCTTCGCACCCATCTCTGGAATGGCTAAGGAAAACTTTTGCAAAACAGTTTGGGCGGACTTACGATGGCCTTATCGGGGAACAAGGCGATGGCCTTCAGGAGCAGGCTGTGTCGCTGCGTGAAGAGCACGGCGGGCGCCATGAGGAAGGCAGCCCTGACGACGGAACGCATGCGCGGCACCAGCTCTAGCCACGTGTAGAATGCGTTGCCGCCCGAGCTAATCCCCACGAAGAAGACGCGGGGGTTCCCCGTCAGGCGTCGCGTCAGCGACAGCAATGCCGGCATGTCGTACCGCCCCACATCGTCCAGCCTGAAAAGTGCGCGTGCAAAAAGGCGGAATAATTACCCGCAAATGACATGTAAAAACTGAGGTTTAAAATTAATATAAGTTACTCTAAATTAGACTAAATTCATGTATAGTATGTCGTACCATACGTCAGAAAGCCTTGCACGATATTTACTTATGCAGAGTGGTCAGAGACAGTATAAAAAGCTAATAAGGATGTTGCAGGGTAGGCTGTGCCTAGAAGTAATTATTAAGGAAAAAGTTCGATATGTTTTGCCGTTTTCAGTATAATCAGCACTGAAGTTACCCGCCGATGGAGGTTTGAAAAGTTCTCGGAATCACCACAAGAGGACAGCGCTAGCGCAACGAGTTGTTTACATGATATTGGACTGTTGCCTACTGCGTGCCACGTCAGTGCTCTTGGAAGAGAGCTGTGGTGGTGATGTAGCTCTGTTGTTCCAGTGTAGTGATTTGCGAAGATGGAAAAAAATCGAGATTCGAGCGATGATTAAGTACTTTGTAAAGAAAGGTATGAAAGCAAAGGACATTAATGTCGATTACCAGGGCACACTGGGGGAATCTACTCCTTCATATTGAACTGCTGCCAAGTGGAAGATTGAATTTAAATTTGGTCGGGAAAGCTTAGATGATGACCCGTGCAGTGATCGGCCAAGATTTGTCACTACTCCAGAAATCATAGAAAGAGTGCACAAAATGGTCATGGAGGATCGCAGATTGAAAGTGCGTGAAATTGTTCACGCTTGCAAGATGTCATCTGAAAGGGTATATCACATTTTAACTGAAGAATTAGAAATGAAAAAATTATCTGCAAGATGGGTGCCGCGACTCTTAACACTGGATCAAAAACGAATGAAAATCGACGTATTGGAACAATGTTTGGCCCATTTTAGGAGCAACGAACAAGATTTTTTGCGCCGGTTTGTGATCACAGATGAAACTTGGGTGCACTGCTGTACCCCAGAGACAAAACAACAGTCAAAGCCGAGGAAACATGCTGATTCTCCGCCAACAAAGAAAGCAAAGACAATTCCTTCGGCGGGAAAGGTCTTGGCATCAGTGTTCTGGGATGCAAAGAGGATTCTGTTTGTAGATTGTCTCCCCACTGGGCAAACAATTACTGGAGAATACTATGCTACCTCCGTGGACAAATTGCAACAAAAGATACGATAAAAAAGGCCAGGTTTAGCAAGGAAGAAAGTCATCTTCCATCAAGACAATGTGCGCCCGCACACATGTGCCATCACAATGGCAAAATTACATGACCTAAGGTATGAACTGTTGGCACACCCGCCTTATTCACCTGATATGGCTCTGTCAGACTTCCATCTCTTCCCAAAACAAAATTTTTCTTGGTGGACGAATTATTTTGTGAGCCTGGAGGAATCTCATTTTCGAGATGGGGGTCAAGGCACTTGAACATCGTTGGACCAAGTGCATTAATCTACAAGACTACATTGAAAAATAAAAAAAAGTTTCAGTGTTGTAAGTACTTTTTTTTTATTCTGTTCCGAGAACTTTTCAAACCACCCTCGTAGTTACATATACTGTATACCCATACGATCACGGACCCTGAAGACCATGCTCCGACCTCACAATGTTCCTCCATAGATTACGATCGTGTGCACTTTGGATCCAGTTCTCATCAACACCTAACTGCTGAAGGTCTTTCTGCAGTTCATCGTCCCATCGCTTCCTTGGTCTTCCAATTGGACGAGTTCCATCAGGTTTTCGCTTAAACCCAGCATTTTTCTGGCCGTCTAGCAATGTTCCCTGCGAGGCTTATTCTCCACGCTTTCATTTTCTTCATGATGTGTGGTGCTTAATTGGTCATTGAGTTTCGGTTCTTTCTACTTCTCCAAGAGTTCTCTTCGCAGATTGGTGCAAATACATTTATCATGATTTTCCTTTCAAAGATCATCCTCTTTTTGTGGAGCTTAACGTATTTGTCCCATATGATAATACCAGTACTGTCACTGCATTATAGGCCTTAATCTCAACTGACGGGTTTTTGTTGATATTATCTGCTCCTGACTGGAATAAGTTTTAGACACATAGACAATACGTTGATTAATTTCTTGATTTACATTACATGCCTGGTGAACCAAGTGCCGAATACTTAAAATTTTTCACTCTGATTATACTCCCTATTTCATCCTGCAATGCGGCGCTTTTAGGGGCTTCTCTGAATACTTCTATCATTTCATTCTTCTCCATATTAATCGTCAGACCAAACTTACTAGCTTCTTTGCTAAGTCTGTTACAGTTTGTGCCCTCTCTTCCTCTTAATCCACTATGGCTGCAATGTCGTCAGCACATTTCATAGCTGTGTTCTGCCATTTAGAATCACCCCATTACCTTATCTTTTCATTTCCCGAGTTGATTTCTCGAGCACCAAATTGAAAGATGTGGCAAAATGGCATCACGTTGTCTCACACCTGTTCTGATATTGAATTTCTTGGATAGCTCCCTCTGGTATTTCACCTTGGCTTTTGTCTCTGCTGTACACACCTTCACCAAGTTAATTAACGTTGTTGGTATGTCAAGCTCTCTGAGGTTGTAGGTAATCAGTGTATACTAATATACGCATTTGATGAATCCACAAATGTTACCAGGAACCGAAGGCTGACTTCCCAGCACTTCCCCCAGATTTGCATATTGGTAAAAATTTGATACATGGTTGATCTTCCTGCCCAAAAACCTGCCAGGTACTCTCTAACGTCATCTTCAGCAAAAGGCTTCAGATTTTCAAGAAGTATTAGTGATATCACTTTGTATGGTACACTTAGTAGAGTCATACTTCTATAATTACTACAGGTCCCTTTATTGTTCTTTTTGAGCAGTGGGATAAGAGTAGCTTGACTTCCACTCTTTTTGGATCTCCTCCTTCTCCATTCTTCAGTTACGAGACTCTATATCTCTTTCTGAAATGTTTCACCTCCTGCCATCCAATATGTAGTTGCACGTTTAAATTCAATCTGCCAGACAAAGTGCCGCCAAGCGTGCTCTTCGTTGGGTTTCCTCAAACCGAAAAGACTTATTTACTATCAAAAACAGTCTTTATCACAATTTATTTATTACGGTGACCGGTTTCGACCACTACTGTGATCATCTTCAGACCAATGAGTAAGAACCTCCTTCTGCTGGAGTGATTCTCCAGCAGAAGGAGTTTCTTGATCATTGGTCTGAAGGCGATCACAGTAGTGGTCGTAACTGGTCATCGTAATAAATAAATTGTGATAAAGACTGTTTTTGATATAAATATTTGTAACACATTGATCACTGATCACTGTCATAATTGTAAAAATTCTGTCACTAAATGTAATTGGGTTTTCTCTTTTGACGCTAGTCAGTTGTCAGAATGAGCATTCTAAAGAATTATGTCAGGGTGAAAATACTAGATAAATTAATTTTTCTCTCTTAACAACATGTGGGCAGGGTGGGTTCTTCCTTGGCTCGGGTATGAGGTAGAATGAAACAGCATTTTTACATAAGATAACTGTTGTTGCAAGTTTCGTACAATAGTTTTCTTACTGGATTGTACTGGCTCGGAGAGCGGCAGCTGTGCCGTTTGCGAAGCCTTCTGCTGCGGCAGCGGCGGCGGCGGCGGCGTCTGATTACGCGTAGCGGTGTGTATCTCGTGTTGCCGTCTCGCCCAGCTGACTGGAGACGCGTAGCGCGAGGTGGCCCGTTTAATTATTGCGAGTGAAGTCGTGCATCGGATGGTGATACCTTGGATGTGGCGTCCCAGTGTTTCACTTCTCTAAGCGGCCGCGTGTGTTGTGCGTCGGCCAGCAGAGCGGCGCAGCGGCGGAAGGCCAGTGTCCCGGACTCGAACAACGGACTCCCGCTTGCCAGTCTTCGGCTGTCAGATCTTCATCCCAGCTCACAGGTGACTGCTGATGTGAGGCCGTCTCCTTCCCGTCCTCACGAGTCACCTGGGTACGTAAAAATCCGTCTTGAAATACCTTTTAACTTCTGTCTTCTGGCGCCGAGGCTGCTACTTGCTATTCCATTACAGCGGCGGACTTCATGCGTCTGTGCATGATGTAGTCTCATCTTGCATGACGGTCTTCAGCACCGAAACTGACTGAAAGCTACTGGTACTCTTCTCTTCTTCCTTCGTCTTCTTCGTCTGTTGTCTTCGTCTCTCGGGCCCACTGTGACTCGCGTATTTATTCACTTCAGTTCACTGGAGGTGAACGACTTCACGGTCATTGCCTCGTCTGTCACGTTGAAAAGCTTCTCGAAGAATCTTCTTAACGTCGGTCATTGGCTCTTGGAATGTAGGCGAGGGCCTTTGATCACATGTGACGACTGAGAAACACGTGAGCCGGTCATTGCCTCTTCTGTCATGTTGAAAAGCTTCTCGAAGAATCTTCTTAACGACGGTCATTAGCTCTTGGAATGTAGGCGAGGGCCTTTGCTCACATGTGACAACAGAGAAACACGTGAGCCGGTCGGGCGATGCCCTGACGGCTGAATCGACAGCGTCCGCTTATGTGGAACTTGCTGACTTCACGGTCATTGTCTCTTCTGTTCTGCTGTTCCGCCCGCTGTTTGCCAGTATGTAACTCTCTAAACTAAACCAAGTTTTTCATTTATATTCTAATTTCTACTTCACTTTTATTTCACTAATTTATTTACTTAAGTACCACTCAACATAATGTATTCGAAAAGACTTAGCTTTTGCTCACCCATCTTAAGTTTATCACTTCCGAGAAAGTCATCTTTTAATTAGTAATGAGCATTTGAATAAGTGGTAACTCGGGGACCAGTAGTCGTCTGCGCATTACCATATTTTAGCACCTGCAGATGCTTGAATCTGCATACACAACGACCTGATTGGCTAACATCAATGGTAATTAAACTGGAATTGGCGTGATCACTCGAATTTTTATGAACAATTATTTCTCAGTAAAACCTACCCTGCAATAACGTTACAAGCTTTTCAGACTGTTTCCGACCAGCCTGCACTCGTATAAATAGCATCGCCGAGCGAAGAAGCCCTAAAGCGCATAGACGATTTTAGCTGCCACACGCAACACCTACGAATGTTCTTTATAGCAGGTTTTTGTATCCACAGCACGATAAACCGAAATGCCACAGCTATAAGATCGCACAATGCAGTACAACAACAGATTCTGTTTTTTTTTTTAAAGTTTGGCAGCAAATGTGGCTTAATGTAAAGAATGTTAAAAATATTCCATATTTTAAGAGATGGTAGTAGGGATAAAAAAAAAGATAGAAAAGGAATGTCCAGTAAACATGGGTTCTAAAACGCATACCTTAAGAGCCTTAAGCACTGTTCAGTAGAGGGAAAAGTGTTTCGCAGTAGCGAAGATGTACAGGTGCTCACGGCACTTAACGTATGCATTTTAGAGACCATGTTTATTGGAGTTTTTGCCTTGTCCATACTGCCACCTCTCAAAGTATGGAACACTTTTTTAAACATTCTGTGTTTCAGTTTGACAGTGTGCCTGGTAGTGTCATGCGTTTATCTTATGAATTTATCAAGTATCGGTAAGTTAAGGGAGATGAGTGAGGTTCTACAACTTTTTCATTAATTCAGCTGACTGTTTCTATTAGAGTGTGTGTGCAGTAAACAAAACCCTAGCTATTTAATTTCTTTTAAGGGGGGTTGGACGTCAAACGGGCCGACTTGGAGCAGGAGAGGCACCACACGACATTTTATTTTCAACTGTCTACACTTTTACAAATAAACTCATAAAACTTTGTCAGCATGACCAGGAAGGATTCACACTCATAGCAGTGGAAGTGCAAAAACATAACAGAATAATGTTTTTTAGATATGAAATTTCATCATTTTTTCACTTACTGTTGGCTGCATTAGTTGCTATAGGTATATTTTTCTTCACAAGTAAGAGAGATTCTTTGATGAATATTGCACAGTCGTCGGTAACAGTACCATCGGCACTGCGCAGCGAAGGTATTGACTGCGTCTTGCCGCTTGTGTACTTTACATACGACCAGAATTTCTTCGGATTTTCTACCAAATTTATGGATGACAACGCGCGACCGCATCGAACTGCACAGGTGGAGAAACTCTTGGAACGAGAGGATATTCGGCAATTGGGCTGGCCTGCCCGTTTCTGCAATTTAAATCCCATCGCGTGGGATGCGTTGAGGAGACGTGCTGCGTCACGTGCACGTGCACGTGCACCAACCACCATCCAGCGACTGACGACCGTGCTGGTGGGCGAATGGAAGGCCCGGCCACAAGAACTGCTTACGAACCCTGTGACCAGTTTGGGGGCACGTTGCAGAGCATGTATTATCGTCCATGTTGATCAACACTCTATTAAGAACCACGTATCCAGGGAACCATCATAGACCGAGATGACTTCAGTGTAGTTATTGTCTTTGAATAAAAGAGTCATCTCTGTTCGTCTCATTGCTTGTTTATTTCAGTTACTTTCTGTACTATACTGTAGCAATTCTTTCCTTGTATGGTCCAAGTTTCATCGAGCTACATTACTTTGCAGTGACACGCTATGTGAAAGCTACTTTCACCTCTTTTTTTAAAAAATAAAATGATGTGAGTTCAGAGATTTTGCAGCGATTCCTACAGTGATATGTCAGGTCTTTCCAAGTCAATAACAAGTGCCCTTGATTTCATTCAAGAACTTCACTGGATCAGTGAAATTGATGCAATATGATTAAGATAAACAACTCTAATGGGAGACGTAACTACCATTACTACAGTGTACATTATTTGCTGCATAGCGTTTGGCGCACATGACCTGAAGCTCTCCCATGTAGCTGGTAGGGTAGGCCGCTTACGTGTATCGCCAGTACTGTGGGTCCCTGCGGGTCCATTTGCGGTGCCTTCTGGAGTAGGCGCAGCCGCGCTGGTTGCCTAGGACTACGTCATATCCGGCGTCCGCCAACATGTATGCTGTTGGCAGAAAACTGAAATCAGCGAGACGTGTCAATCGTTGCCGCGTCAAATGTTACTTACAATTTTAGACCTATCTCTATGCCATCAGTATTTCCTAAGTTACTGAAAAGGCTGTGTATGTAAGGGTAATTGATCATTTTATATCACATGATTTGCTATCAAATGTACAGTTTGGCTTTAGAAGTCGTTTAACAACTCAAAATGCTATATTGTCTTTTCTCTGTGAGGTAGTGGATGAGTTAAACAAAAGCTTTCGAACGCTTGGCATATTTTTTTATTTAACTAAGGTGTCTGATTGTGTTGATCACAAAATATTGCTCCTGAAGTTGGAGCAGTATGGAATACGGGGAGTAGCTCACAATTGGTCCACCTCTTACTTTAGCAACAGAGAGCAGAAGACCATTATTCACAGTGCTGAGAATATCTGTTCAAATGGTTCAAATGGCTCTGAGCACTATGGGACTCAACTGCTGAGGTCATTAGTCCCCTAGAACTTAGAACTAGTTAAACCTAACTAACCTAAGGGCATCACAAACATCCATGCCTGAGGCAGGATTCGAACCTGCGACCGTAGCGGTCTTGCGGTTCCAGACTGCAGCGCCTTTAACCGCACGGCCACTTCGGCCGGCTGAGAATATCTGCGATGTGGGGCCTGAGTGGGTTGCAGTCCAATGGGGGGTGCCCCAGGCATCAGTGTTGGGGCCACTCCTGTTCCTTATATGTATAAATGATATGCCTTCTAGTATTACGGGTAACTCTAAAATATTTCTGTTTGCTGTTGACACTAGCTTAGTAGTAAAGGATGTTGCGTGCAACATTGGCTCTGTTTAAAATAGTGCATTTCATGACCTAAGATCATGGCTTTTAGACAATAAACTAACGTTAACTCAGAGTATGACTCAATTTTTATAGTTTCACACGATTCAACAAAACCTGACGTTTTAATTTCACAGAATGGGCATATGAGTAGTGAAGCTTAACAGTTCAAATTTCTAGGTGTTCAGATAGATAGTAAACTGTCGTGTAAAGCGCACGTTTAGGATCTTGTTCAAAGACTTAATGCTGCCATTTTTACTATTCTAACGGTATCTGAAGTAAGTGATCGTTCGACATGAAAATTAATCTACTTTGCTTATTGTCATTCGCTTATGCCGTATGGCATTATATTTTGGGGTAACCATTCCCATTCTAAAAGGATATTTTTGCTGAGAAACGGGCGGTTCGGGCAATAAGTGATGTATGTTGGCGAACCTCTTGCCGACCCCTGTTCACGAGTTTGGGTATTTTGTCACTAGCCTCTCAATGTATATATATTCCTTACTGTCACTTCATGTTAACAATATTGGCTTATTACCAAGAATTAGCAGCTTTCACTCAGTTAATACAAGGCAGAAATCCAATCTGCATTTGGATCGCACTTCGTTGACTCTTCTGCATGAAAGTGTGTAGTGTATTGCTGCATCCATTTACAATAATCTACCACAAGAATTAAAAAATCTTAGCAGTAATCCATGTGTTTTCAAATCTAAACTGAAGAGTTTCCTCTTGGGTCACTCTTCTATTTTGTCGAGAAGTTCCTTGAAAAATAAGCTGATTCTTGTTATATTGTTGATTGCGTTTTTTTAAACTTATGGCTTGACTTTTTTCGGGTTCATGAACATGTTATTTTTATCTGTTATTACTTTTATGTACTGACACGTTCCATGACCTTAGAGATTAGCTCTTCACTTTGGTCCTACGGAACTTGATATGTAAAAAAAAAGAAAAGATACAAGCTCTGGAAGTGAAACGCACGTACGAGGATATTCAGGTTACAGTACTTTGGCCCGTCTGTGTCCATACTTGTCAGAACGATCGTCGCTGGAAAGATTATGAGACACTGTAGTGCAAAACATGCACAGCAGCCAGCAAAGAATTAACCTGTCCTTTATTTTGTTAGTATATTCTCCGTCTTTATATCTGTCTTACCTACTTTGATTTGTCTTTTCACACACATAAACATGCGCACACACACACACACACACTAACCAGCACCATGGACGTGGGAAGAGACAGGAATGTACACCTAGATAGAGGGGTTGGAGAAAAATTTGGAAACACCGCGCCATATGCATGTTTAAATAGAAATGCAGATGTTAGTGAAGCATGCAGCTGCTGCTGTTGATGTATTTGGCCACAAACGCCACCTGTGCCGTGTCCCCAGTACGATACAAGTGTCAGTCGTGGTCAGAACAGTGTTCTGTGTGGTCGTGAGTGCATTGTGTTGGAATTAAGCGAGTTCGAACATGAGCATATTGTTGGTGATTGTATGGTAGGTGCTTTTGTAGTGTTTGGTGTTTCACGAGGCACCGCATCGAAGATTTATATCACATACAGTAAAAGGGGAAAAAGTGTCCCAAAAAGAATGACCCGATTTTAACTTATAATAATATTGAGATAAATGTCACTAGGTAACTGAAACAGCGCTAGATGTAATTGGCATGGTCTAGAGTTTCAGAAAAAATTCGGTAGATGTCGCTACGAGCGCTGACCTGGAGAGTGCAGCCAGTCTCGCGCAGTATGGCGTCCGCACAACAGAAGGCGTATTGTGTTATTGAAATTAGTCGTATTCAATTATTGATCGCGGTTCAGTGGGCGTTTCATATTCGATTTCGTGCTAAACCACAATCACCAAAGAACATTCGAAAGTGGTTTAAACAGTTTGAAGAAACAGGGTGCCACTGTAAAGGCAAAAGTCCTGGCCGGCCACGCGTTCCTGAACAAACAGTGGAACAAATCCGACGAGCATTTGAGTGGAGCCCCTGGAAGTCTACCCGTCGTGCTAGCTGAGAACTTGCATTACCGCGCACGACAGTGTGGCGTGTGTTACAGCGTCATTTAGCCCTCAAACCATACTGATTACAACTGGTACAAACTCTTCCAGGCACTGACAAAGTGAAGCGAGTGAACTTTACCAATGGTATTCTAGAGGAAGTGGAAGATAACACTTTTATGTCACGGTTGATATTCAGCGATGAGGCAACTTTCCATATTAGCAGTAAAGTTCACTGTCATAATGTGCATATATGGGGGGCTCGAAAATCCTCATGAAACAACTGTACACGAACGTGATTCACCAAAAGTGAATGTTTTTTGTGCTGTTTCGCAAAGCAAGGTTTATGGACCCTACTTTTTTGAGGAAGAAACCATAACAGGTTAGTAATATCTTGAAACGCTGCAGAACTGGTTATTTCCACAACTTGACTCTGACAATTTCATCCATCAGCAAGATGGTACACAACCGCACTGGCACAACAATGAGCGCAGTTTCCTCAATGCCAACGTGCCTCAACATTGGATAGGGCGTACAGGACCGCGACACCAGGCCTTATACTCTTGGCCTCCTAGGTCTCCTGACTTAATACAATGTGATTTCTTCCTGGGGGATATGTTAAACAATGCGTTTACGTTCCTCCCTTACCTCGTGACACTGATGAACTAGAAACCAGAATATCAGAAGCTGTAGCTTTAGTGACAGAAGATACCTTACGCTCAGTTTGCGATGAATTCGGCTATCGGCAAGATGTCGTCCGTGCAGCCAATGGAGGACATATTGAACATTTATGATGGATTTTTTATAAACTTCTGCCTTTTATGAGTAATTTAGTATGCTATTTGTTGGTGTTCAGCCCTTCTTCCTAATAAGTAATTCTATTTAAAATCAGGTCATTCTTTTTGGGACACCCTGTATTATCCGCTAAGTCACAGCGTGGACAAAAGTGTGTACTGAGTGATTGTGGTGGAAGAGGATTTTAATGGCAGATGAGAGGACGACAGCTGCAGAATTGAATGTCACACTCGCAAACCCTGTCACCAGCAAAACAACTCGAAGGGAGCTCCAGAAGCAGGGAATTGCAGGGCTCGAGCTGTGTCACAGGAATTCTCTCCCCCGTGGGCATTCCTGCAATATTCAGAATATGTTCCTAATGAAGCTCTAAATAGCCTACAACTCCGTGACTTTGCCCTTCGCGTTTTTGGCATGCAAGGAAGTGGATGGCATGTGGCCAGGGAATATTCTGTGTACTGATGAGGCACATTTTATTCTGCATGGTGCCATGAATGTACAGAAATGTCTCGTATGCGGTTCTACTCCACCAAATGTTGTGCAGAAACGCCCGCTGCACTCAGGTTATGTGACTGTGTGGTGTGGGTTTACAAGCTCCTTCATTCTCAGTAGGTTGTCCTTCGAGGAGATGACACATCGTGGCTCTGTCAGGTGTACACTGACACCCGCACGTTATGTGGATGTACTTGTACAACACATGATTCCGGCGTTGCAAGAACGCAACTGTGTCCACACCATTATTTTCATGCAAGATGTTTTTGTTTCGCTTTAGGGCGCGAAAACAACTGTGGTCACACGACCCCAAGTCAAAACTATAGAACACGAAGACAGATGAGTTAAAAAACGACTATAGTCAGTCCCAATTGACATAGGAGAAGACAGCTGAAAACAGGGACGTGGAGAAAGGGCTAAAAAAGACACCATACAGAAACGCAGGGCCAAAACTAAAAATTAAATGGCCTTCACCATATTGTTTCGGCGGATAAAAAGTAAAACGCGGTCGACAGCCCGCGCGTCAGTTGCTAAAGCGGCCTATAGCTGAGACGGCAGACCCAAGCGCGAACGTAAACGGTTAAGAAATGGGCATTCTGTCAGGGAGTGGCGGACAGTTAAAACTTGGGTGCAGTGTGTACAAAGTGGTGGGGTAGCGCCGCTTATCAAATGGCTAAAAAGGCAGTGCCCAATACGCAGCCGAGTTCAAATGACCTCCTCCCGGCGGGAGGGCACGGAGGAGGTCGTCCAAACCGCTGGGAGAGGCTTCATAAGCCGGAGCTTATTCCCGTGAAGGGAGGACCATGGGCGATGCCAAAGGGACACCACCTAATGACAGACGGTAACACAGAGATCATCTTAGAGAATATAGGAACTAGCGGGCTGAGGTACGAGGACTGCAGCCTTGGCAGCAGCGTCAGCAGCCTCGTTTCCTGGCAGACCGACATGACCAGGAACCCACACAAACTTCACTGTGGCTCCACATGTCGCTTGTCTGGTGAAAGATTTGCTTCCATAAATCTTTGGTAACAACCGCTTCGTCTCTAGGCAATTTTAAGATGTGTGGTTTTCCAGATTCGCCAACCTTAATCCGTGTGACTCCTGGTTGTGGGGCTAAGTGAAAGATCGTGTCTATTATGGATGCGTTCAGGCTCTTCCTGATCTGAAGGATTCCTGATCTGAAGGACAGCATACGACGACATATTGCTCGCTGCGGGTACTGCCGATCATGCCGTGTTGCAGATGCACATTGCTGGTGAATCGGAAAACCATACTGGACGCACATTATCTGATGCATCGTTATCATGTGTCTGACCGTTCCTACCCTTTTCCTGGACCCACACCACGTTCAGACTGCTTACAGCGCCACATTTTCAGCTGGTGGTAGAAAGTGGCACTATTGTTGTTTTGTGCATGCTCCACACATACGATATTCCAATGTCTTGTGATGAATACAGTGCACACTGCAGCACTCGAAACACCGTCAGTCTGATAGTAACCACTTAGAATATGACTAAGCGACAACCTGGGCCCAGTTTCATGTTGACTATCTGACGGACATTAGCATCCAATTATTTGTTACTGCTATCTATCACTTGTATTTTGAAACATCCCCTTGAAAAATTGTGAATGACAGTGCTGAAAAAAAAACTCTTACGTTGATTGATACAGAGACAGCTGAATAAAAATGAGTGTACTCAGACAATTTTCTCTTTACGTATTCTGATCGTCACTAAACTGAGACACAATATTTTTAGCGCAACGCAATCTGACTTTCAATAATCTCTACTAAAGAATGGCCCTGACTAACAATAACCTATACCTTTCACGAATCACTTACCTCACAAAAATCTTCGTTATTCGAGCTACTGCAATACAGCGAGCGCCAATACTGGCAGCTAACTAAAAGACTCTAACTACTGAAGGCACTAACTACTGATAGGCATAGTTAGCAAATGAAAGATTTTGATAAAGAACGAACAATGTATTTACCTTAATAATGTTCAAAAGTCATCACATATATCTATCAATTCATGACAACCATCTTTAAAAATTTCCTTTTTCTGGTGGACTTACGTCCAGATCGTCCACCTATAGTAACCTCTCAGAACTCTGGCATCTCTCTCTCCACATCCACCACTGATGGCGGCTGACCTCCAACTGCTCAACGTGCTGTTCACTTCCAAATGCCCAACACTACAATAGCGAATATTCCAACTATGCCAACCAGCCACAGACTGCACACAGCACAGTCAGTGATTTTCATACAGAGTGCTACGTGACATTATTAACATAAAAACCTAAACAGCCTACTTACAATTTTGATTTCTCACCAGCTGGCAATCCTGGCAATGCCCAGATATTTATTTACGGCTGAGTCCAAGACTTCTTATGCATGGAATTTATTTTTGACTGATGAAGCTTCTTTGTATAAAAGTGTGAAAAAGTACGATTGAGGACATGGGTGAAGAGCTTGTTGTTTCACTAACATAAGAGATAACCACGTACAGCTGGCTATGAAAACAGCAACTGACACCAAGGTCCACGACTTCTAGATACAGTTTCTGGCGCTGTGCTTTGTTTATAAGCATGAAATAACATAAGCTCACCGGGAACCGTACACGTTTAAAGCGAAATGGTGAACTATTAAGAATAAGCTGGATTTGGGGATGAAAACTCAAATGCGCTATTTCCTTTCAAAATTTCCGCTTCTATGATATTACGTTGGAGAGAGGTAACTTTAAGCCTCTGCGAGTTAAGGGTTCCGAGGAGTGAGATAATGCATCACACTCTCGATCAGAGCTAAGTAATTTCAACATTAGTCTACGTTTGTAAAGATAAAATTGTGGTGCTTAAATCTGTCACTGCTGTAAACTTCCGCAAATAAGTTCATAATTTAAAAAAAACTTACCTAGGAAATAAGTCACAAGAAGTAAAACCTATCGAAAGAAGCAAAATAATGTCGTTAGGTTTTTAATGCATAAAGAAAAACCTGTAAATCCATATATTCTATCCAAGGAAATTCGTTGTTGTACTCATGATAAAGAATATCAGTTTGGATTCCGTAGAAATGTTGGAACACGCGAGGCAATACTGACCCTACGACTTTTCTTAGAAGATAGATTAAGTAATGGCAAACCCACGTTTCTACAAATTGTAGACTTGGAGAAACCTTTTGACAATGTTGACTGGAATATTCTCTTTCAAATCCTGAAGGTGGCAGGCGTATAATGTAGGGAGCAAAAGGCTATTTACAATTTGTGCAGAAACCAGATGGCAGTTATAAGAGTAGAGGGGCATGAAAGGGAAGCTGTGGTTGAGGAGGGAGTGAGACAGGGCTGTAGCCTGTCCCCGATGTTATTCAATCTGTATATTGAGCAAGCAGTAAAGGAAACAAAACAAAAAGGTGGAGTAGGAATTAAAATCCTTGGAGAAGAAATAAAAACTTTGAGGTTTGCCCACGACATTGTAATTTTGTCAGAGACAAGCAAGGACCTGGAAGAGCAGCTGAACGGAATGGACAGTGTCTTGAAAGGATATAAGATGAACATCAACAAAAACAAAACGAGGATAATGAAATGTAGTCGAATTAAATCAGGTGACGCTGAAGGAATTAGATTAGGAAATGAGACATTTAAAGTAGTAAATGAGTTTTTCTATTTGGGGAGCAAAAAAGCTGATGACTGTCGAAGTAGGGAGGTATAAAATGTAGACGGGTTATGGAAAGGAAAGCGTTTCTGAAGAAGAGAAATTTGTTTACATCGAGTATAGATTTAACCGTCAGGAAGTCTTTTCTGAAAGTAGTTGCATGGGGTGTAACCATGTATGGAAGTGAAACATTGTCAATGGCTCTGAGCACTATGCGACTCAACTTCTGAGGTCATCAGTCGCCTAGAACTTAGAACTAATTAAACCTAACTAACCTAAGGACATCACACACATCCATGCCCGAGGCAGGATTCGAACCTGCGAAACATTGTCGATAAACAGTTTAGACAAGAAGAGAATAGAAGCTTTCAAAATGTGGTGCTACAGAAGAATGCTGAAGATTAGATGGGTAGATCACGTAACTAATGAGGAGGTATTGAGTAGAACTGGGAAGAAGAGGAACTTGTGACAAAATCTGACTGAAAGAAGGGACCAGTTGGTAGGACATGTTCTGAGGCATCAAGGGATCACCAGTTTTGTACTGGAGGGAATAGTCGAGAGTAAAAATAGTAGAGGGAGACTAAGAGATGAATATACTAAGCTGATATAGAAGGATGTGGGTTGCAGTAGTTACTCGGAGATGAAGAAGCTTGCACAGGACAGAGTAGCACGGAGAGCTGCATCAAACCAGTCTCTGGACTGAAGACCACAACAACAGTCATAAAAATAAGATTGTGCTGTTTAAATCTGTCACTGACCTAAAATTCCCAAAATACATCTCTACTGAGTAAAAGAGTAAAGGTACCGGGTATTGGCTCTAAGTGTTGTGAAAAACTAACAGCGCCTTGTATTGGGTCTTTGGTGTACTATGCCATGACGATTAAACATTCAAATTACTAAGACGAATGGACGAGTTTAGATAAAATTTTAAATTACAATATCTTTTCTCTCCACGTTCCAATTTTGATGAAATAAAGTCTATATATTGCCCCAACCTGCACTCTAGTTAACTGTGAAAACCCATAAATATTCAACGAGAGATTTTTGGAGATTAGCGTGCTCAAACAGACAAACGGGTGGACATAACGGTTTTGCAGTTTTATGATCAGTATAGAACATATAGATGTCTAGCGTTGTAGGCTAAAAACCGTTTGTATTTGTATTGGATGGGTTGTACTGATAAATGCGGTTAAAGAAACTGAAAGCATATAGAATTAAATTACCGAGCATGGCGTCTGGTAAATATGTAGAGATTTGATAAATTAGCACACTATAGGAAGAGATGGAGGTTGGTATGGTACACTATGTGATCAAAAGTATCCGGACACCACCGCCCCGAAACATACGTTTTTCATATTAGGTGCATTGTGTAGCCACCTACTGCCACGTAGTCCATATCAGCTACGTCAGTAGTCATTAGACATCATGAGAAAGCAGAATGGGTCGCTCTGCGGAACTCACGGACTTCGAACGTACTCAGGTGATTGGGTGTCACTTGCGTCATACGTCTGCACGCGAGATTTCCACACTCCTAAACATTCCTCGATCCACTGTTTGCGATGTGATAGTGAAGTGGAAACGTGGAGGGACACGTACAGCACAAAATCGTACAGGTCGACCTCGCCTGTTAGCTGACAGAGACCGCCGACAGTTGAAGAGGGTCGTCATGTGTAACAGTCAGACGTCTGTCCAGACCATCACACACGAATTCCAAACTGCATCAGGATCCACTGCAAGTACAATGACAGTTAGGCGGGAGGTGAGAAAATTTGGATTTCATGGTCGAGCGGCTGCTCATAAGCCACACATCATGCCGGTAAATGCCAAACGACGCCTGACTTGGTGTAACGAACGTAAACATTGGACGACTGAACAGTGGAAAAACGTTGTGTGGAGTGACGAATCACGGTACACAATGTGGCGATCCGATGGCAGGATGTAGGTATGGCGAATTCCCAGTGAACATAAAATGCCAGCGTGTATAGTACCAACAGTAAAATTCGGAGGCGGTGGTGTTATGGTGTGGTCGTGTTTTTCATGGAGGGGGCTAGCACCCCTTGTTGTTTTTCGTGCCACTATCACAGCACATGCCTTCGTTGATGTTTTAAGCACCTTCTTGCTTCCCACTATTGAAGAGCAATTATGGTATGGCGATTGCATCTTTCAACACGATCGAGCACCTGTTCACAATGCACGGCCTGTGGCGGAGTGATTACACGACAATAACATCCCTGTAATGGACTGGCCTGCACAGAGTCCTGACCTGAATCCTATAGAACACCTCTGGAATGTTTTGGAACTCCCACTTCGTGCCAGACCTCACCGACCGACATCGATATCTCTCTCAGTGCAGCACTCCTTGTGGAATGGGCCGCCATTCCCCAAGAAACCTTTCAGCACGTGCTCGAACGTATGTATGCGAGAGTGGAAGCTGTCATCAAGGCTAAGGGTGGGCCATCACCATATTGAATACCAGCATTACCGACGGAGGGGGCGCCACGAACTTGTAAGTCATTTACAGTCAGGTGTCTGGATACTTGAACACATAGTGTACCAGCAGAGGGAGCGATGAGTTTGCAAAAGAAGTTATGTAAATGAGAGCGTTGGTGACTTACCCAAGGACTTGTTCCTGCCGCGCAGCACGAAGTTGTCGGAGCAGCCTATGAGCCCTGACATGACGAGCACAGCGCCCCTGTCGGCCGCCGCTGGCAGGATGCGGTGCGCCGTCAGCTGGTAGCCGTCCTCCGTCTCGGTGGAGTGCGTCTCGCACTGGAAGCCCTCTTCCCTGCACAGCTGCTCCTGCCAGCAACACAGCAGAAACGTACCGCCAGTAAAAGAGAAGTCTCCAAGCGTTTCAGTTGCAACTGCCTGTCTCCGATATGACAGGCGCGTCGAGTTAGCCAAAAATAATGAACCGACAGATCTTACTCACTACCTGATCGAAAGTACACTACTGGCCATTAAAATTGCTACACCAAGAAGAAATGCAGATGAAAAACGGGTATTCATTGGACAAATATATTATACTAGAACTGACATGTGATTACATTTTCACGAAATTTGGGTGCATAGATCCTGAGAAATCAGTACCCAGAACAACCACCTATGGCCGTAATAACGGCCTTGATACGCCTGGGCATTGAGTCAAACAGAGCTTGGATGGCGTGTACAGGTACAGCTGCCCGTGCAGCTTCAACACGATACCACACTTCATCAAGAGTAGTGACTGGCGTATTGTGACGAGCCAGTTGCTCGGCCGCCATTGACCAGACGTTTTCAATTGGTGAGAGATCTTGAGAATGTACTGGCCAGGGCAGCAGTCGAACACTTTTTCTATCCAGAAAGGCCCGTACAAGACCTGCAACATGCAGTCGTGCATTATCCTGCTGAAATTTAGCGTTTCGCACGGATCGAATGAAGGTTAGAGCCACGGGTCGTAACACATCTGAAATTTAACGTCCACTGTTCAAAGTGCCGTCAATGCGAACAAGAGGTGACCGAGACGTGTAACCAATGGCACCCCATACCATCACGCCAGGTGACACGCCAGTATGGCGATGACGTATACACGCTTCCAACGTGCGTTCACCGCGATGTCGCCAAACATGGATGCGACCATCATGATGCTGTAAACAAAACCTGGATTCATGCGAAACAATTACGTTTTGTCATTTGTGCATCCAGGTTCGTCGTTGAGTACACCATCGCAGGCGCTCCTGTCTGTGATGCAGAGTCGAGGGTAACCGCAGCCGTCGTCTCCGAGCTGATAGTCCATGCTGCTGCAAACGTCGTCGAACTGTTCGTGCAGATGTTTGTTGTCTTGCAAACGTCCCCATCTGTTGACTCAAGGATCGAGACGTGGCTGCACTTTCCGTTACTGCCATGCGGATAAGATGCCTATCATCTCGACTGCTAGTGATACGAGGCCGTTGGGATCCAGCACGGCATTCCGTATTGCCCTCCTGAACCCATCGATTCCATATTCTGCTAACAGTCATTGGCTATCGACCAACGCGAGCAGCAATGTCGCGATACGATAAACCGCAATCGCGATAGATTACAATCTGACCTTTATCAAAGTCGGAAACATGATGGTACGTATTTCCCCTCCTTACAGGAGGCATCACAACAACGTTTCACCAGGCAACGCCGGTCAAGTGCTGTTTGTGTATGAGAAATCGGTTGGAAACTTTCCTCATGTCAGCACGTTGTAGGTGTCGCCACCGGCGCCAACCTTGTGTGAATGCTCTGAATAGCTAATCATTTGCATATCACAGCATCTTCTTCCTGTCGGTTAAATTTCGCGTTTGTAGCACGTCATCTTCGTGGTGTAGCAATTTTAATTGCCAGTAGTGAATCTGGGTACCTATTACTAGAAATTACTTTGGGGTGTGGCCAACATTCGCTTTTATGATGGCTGAGACTCTGCTAGGGACACTTTCAATGAAGTGGATGAATCTCTGTGGAGGAATGACTGCTCTTTCTACCTCTACAGCTGAATTTGGAGAAGGTTGTGATGTTGGACCCTGGGGTCTGAAGCAGAGTGATCGTTCTAATTCGTCCCATAGATGTTCCATTGGGTTCAGATTGGGAAGCTGGGCAGGCAAATCCATTTCGGGAATGTTATTGTCCACAAACCATTGTCTCACAGATACTGCTTTATGACAAGACGCATTCTCATACTGATACAAACAGCCATCGCCCATGAACTGCTTTTCAACTGTATGAAGTACATAGTGCTGTAAATCGTGTTCTTGTTCTTCAGCATTTATTGTTTTGGTAAGTGTAGTAAGGGCACCACACCCTAACCACGGAAAATATTCGCATACCGTAACATTATCTCCTCATTACTAATTTGTAGGTATTACACAGGATGACTTGTTGTCCAGGCATTCACCAAACTCAAACCCTTCCAACCGATTGCCACTGGGTATAGCATGATTCATCCATCTACATCATTTCCGTTCATTCACTGTCCTGTGGCGTCCCTCTTTGCACCACCTCAGGCATCGCCTAGCATTCACTACAGAAACTTGTGGCTTATGTGGAGCTGATAGGCCATTGTAACCCTTCCTTTTCTAACTCCGTACACACAGTCATTGTGCTAGATGGACTGCTGGTAGCACTTTGGAATTCATGAGTGATTCCTTCCCGTGACTGCACGCAATTGCTTACAGTTACCATCCGCATGCTGGTTGGTACCTGTCTCTCAGTACATGAGGTCTCCCTGATTTGGTTAAGCTGTAGCTGTGCCTTCAGATTTCCGTATCACAATCATATTGCCAACAATCCACTCGGGCAGCTTTAAATGGGTTGAAGTGTCCACATTTGAAGTAAATGAACTCTCTTGATCGACCCATTCTTCTGTCACTGCTTCTTTACTGTCAACAGAATACTTCACACCTTTCTTTCCCAATGGTGACTATTTTGTTTACATGGAGGCCCCAGACACATTACAGGAATGTTTACATAAGGGGCATGGCCAAGTGTTTTTTTTTTTTTTTTTTTTTTTTTACGTAAGGATAACAATGGACACATAGAGACTTCTTGCGGGCATCTCATGGTCAATTCCATATTGTATAAGGATGCCTGGATACTTCTGATTGGATAATGCATTCCATTGAGGAAAAATGAAAAGGAATATTAGGTATGAGGCGAGGGTCCACGTTGTTTTATACGAGTAGGTGCTTCAAGCACCTACCTTTTTAAACCTTTGGAAATTTGTCGTATATGAGCATTAGGCTGTGAGTAGCGGAAGAATGTACAACATCTCTATGTGACCACTGTTATCCTTATGTAAATAAACCAGACATTTGGGCATGCCTCTTATGTAAACATTCCCATAATGCAGCTGGGGCCCTCATGTAAACAAAATAGCCACCAGATGCTTCTAGCCTTATGTAAACAAGCCACACACTTGTGGTTTAAATTTATGTCTAGGTAAGTGTAATTTGTGACCTTAATGTAAACAAACAGGTCATGTATGCTTTTAGTTATATTTATGTGAGTCTAATTTATTACCACACACTTTTAATCCAATCTTAATTATGATAATTTATGACCAAAAACTGTCATCTTCTCTCCCTCTCTTGTCTAGTGCAGTTGGGTGGGCTGAATTACTACAAATTACGAGGCAAAAATTGACGGTAAGTACTTTGACATTGCAGTGGAAGTGTGAAAAATGATAAGGCGTTATTCTATTGCCGGAATTATTGTAATTTAATGACATCACGTCTGCCCATGGCATTTTCTGGAAGCACTCCAATGTATGACCACCTTCCATTTCTATTTACAGTTTTGGACGCTTTGTTACATTTTTGGAGTAGTTTGTTAAAATTTTTGTAGAAACATTGCCAGTTTTTCCCAGTTGGAAACACTCACTTTCAGCCACTTTTCAACATTGTCAACCAGACACAGTAGATCATGGTAAGTATGGGACTAAAACCGTTTAACAAATACCACAGTTCATTATAACAAACTTTAATCCACGGGATATCACTGTAACAGCTGCCACAGCGTGTTATTTAAACAAATACACTAATATACCATGTTTTAACGTTTAACAGTTATCACATGAATTATTTAAACAAGTAGGCTGATCTTCCATCACTTAATGTTTAAATGTTACTACAGTGTATTATTTAAACAAATATGCTCGTGTTACAAATCATGTCTATTTATGTGCGAACGTCTCTCTGTAAGGAATCTATCTTTATATTACAAGTCTGTTAAAAACAATGGCTGACACACTATGACGTCACTATCAGGCTGCCTGAGAGAAGTTTAACACAGCTGTAACGTCCCCCTTCCTAATCGGCCTATTAGATTGCGATATGAATGACCATGATCACGCATGCCTAATGAAATTTTGCTATGAGTAAGATTATCGCTACAGAAGGAAAATAATACCGGTTAGTAGAAGGGAAGTTTACAACAGACCCTTCTGAAGGAATAATCTACTCTAAACCTAATCTTAATACTGTTAATTTGAAATGGATAGAGTTTAGTACAATCGCTCACGAACCACACATGGGGTGGAAAGGGTAACATGTAGTATTTAATACAAAAATTACTGGTGGGGATGAAAAAGGGGTAACTAAATGGTCGCCAGCCCATTAGGGCATAAATATCCAAAATCGTAAGAAAGGTAATGGCAAACAAAATCAAGCAAGTAATCACAGGCATGCAACGGAAGGTTGTCACGCTGTTCCACAACACAACAGTTGACAAGAAAATGAATGAATCAGAAAGCACAGAGTTTGCAATTACTTATTGTGAAGTATTAAATTTTGAAAGCAGAGCTAAAAGAAGTTGCTGCTTAAATAAATGACTGACTGCAACAGAAGCTTTGTTACACAAAAAAATGACTTTCAGTAACCTCAGTGTAATGTAATGCAAAATTTGGAAAAAGGCAAGCAATTTACTTTTAAATATTGAAAGATTGAATTGAATTTGCTTTAACCAATGAGGAACTTATTTACTTTTAACATAAGAACAATAAAAGACATACCAAGCCAGCAAAAGTCACTCGCTAAGCTAAATACAGAATAAATGAAACAGCACACCTTTAATTTGGGTTACATCTGTAGTTATTAGTTTCTCCAGCAACATTTTAAGTTACTTTAAGTAAGAGAAGTTGATACTCAAAATTGCAAATTAGTTAAGCCTCTGATATGGAATACAAGAATGAACAGTTACTGAGGTAGCAAAATTTAGACTGAAACTGGTTATTAGCAAACAAACAAAATTGGCAATAAATAGTGAATCAATTTTCATATTTTTTTGACACACAATGCTTGAATGGAAAGAAGAGGAACCCTGTTTGGTAGTAATGTCCAAGGATAATGACGTCACATTTGTCCTACAAGTTTTAACTATTGCAGGTTATTGTTCAAGAAAGTTAGTCATTAAAGTTTGTTAAAGAAATGTCGTTGGGTAATACTTGTGCAGTATTAGTTATATTCTGTTAGTTAACGGTCTTACGATGTTGAAGTTGTACGAATGATGAAGACTGTAACCGACGACAATCCTGAGCTGCTGCTTGTGGTTGAGAACTAAAAGTCATCTCCAGAGCCAAGGATAATTATTGGACAGGCAATAGTTGGAACTGCAGCTTTCTCCACTTGTCCACTCCAGGCATGCTTTCAATACTCACTAATAAATAAAGTAGATGTGCCTACATTAGCCCGGTCATAGCTGCACACTGCGTCTGTGGGAGCACCGAACAAACACTTCCGCACTCTTTCAAGACTCTATCTGCAGTGTCTTCTCTCTGTTTGCAGCGTGACAGAGACACTCCATAAGCAAATATAAATAACGGCACAGCTACTACCATTAAGTCTTTGCTATTGATACACTTAAACAAAATTTCCTTCACCATTACCCAGTAATTTACAATATTTATATTATAATTACAATCAATTATACAGGGTGGTCCATTGCTCGTGACCGGACTAAATATCTCACGAAATAAGCGTCAAACGAAGAAACTACAAAGAAAGAAACTTGTCTAACATGAAGGGGGAAACAAATGGCGCTATGGTTGGCCCGCTAGATGGCGCTGCCATAGGTCAAACGGATATCAACTGCATTTTTAAAAAAAATAGGAACCCCCATTTTTATTGCACATTCGTTTAGTACGTAAAGAAATATGAATGTTTCATTTGGACCATTTTTTTCGCTTTGTGATAGATGGCGCTGTAATAGTCACAAACATATGGCACACAATTTTAGAATAACAGTTGGCAACAGGTAGTTTTCTTAAATTAAAATAAAGAACTTAGGTACGTTTGAAAATTTTACTTCGGTTGTTCCAATGTGATACATGTACCTTTGTGAACTTATCATCTCTGAGAACGCATGCAGTTACAGCGTGATTACCTGTAAATACCACATTAATGAAATAACTGCTCAAAATGATGTCCGTCAACCTCAATGCATTTGGCAATACGTGTAACGACATTCCTCTCAACAGCGAGTAGTTCGCCTTCCGTAACGTTCGCACAAGCATTGACAGTGCGCTGACGCATGTTGTCAGGCGTTGTCGGTAGATCAAGATAGCAAATATCCTTCAATTTTCCTCACAGAAAGAAATCCGGGGGCGTCAGATCCGGTGAACGTGCGGGCCATGGTGCTTCGACGACCAATCTACCTGTCATGAAATATGCTATTCAATACCGCTTCAACCGCACGCGAGCTATTTGCCGGACATCCATCATGTTGGAAGTACATCGCCATTCTGTCATGCGTGAAACATCTTGTAGTAACATCCGTAGAACATTACGTAGGAAATCAGCATATATTGCACCATTTAGATTGCCATTGATAAAATGGGGGCCAATTATTCTTCCTCCCATAATGCCGCACCATACATTAACCAAGATAGCTGGTGTTCCACTTGCCGCAGGCATCGTGGATTTTCCGTTGCCCATTAGTGCATATTATGCCGGTTTACTTTACCGCTGTTGGTGAATGACACTTCGTCACTAAATAGAACACGTGCAAAAAATCTGTCATTGTCCCGTAATTTCTCTTGTGCCCAGTGGCAGAACTGTACACGACGTTAAAAGTCGTCACCATGCAATTCCTGGTGCATAGACATATGGTACGGGTGCAATCGATGTTGATGTGGCATTCTCAACACCGACGCTTTTGAGATTCCCGATTCTCGCGCAATTCGTCTGTTACTGATGTGCGGATTAGCCGCAACAGCAGCTAAAACACCTACTTGGGCATCATCATTTGTTGCAGGTCGTGGTTGACGTTTCACATGTGGCTGAACACTTCCTGTTTCCTTAAATAACGTAACTATCCGGCGAACGGTCCGGACACTGGGATGATGTCGTCCAGGATACCGAGCAGCATACATAGCACATCCCCATTGGTCATTTTGATCACAATAGCCATACATCAACACGATATCGACCTTTTCCGCAATTGGTAAACGGTTCATTTTAACACGAGTAATGTATCACGAAGCAAATACGGTCCGCACTGGCGGAATGTTACGTGATAGCACGTACTTATACGTTTGTGACTGTTACAGCGCCATCTATCACAAAGCGAAAAAAGTGGTCCAACTATAACTATTTCTCTACGTATTACACGAATACGTAATAAAAATTGGGGTTCCTATTTTAAAAAAAAAAAAAAACACAGTTGATATCCATTTGACCTATGGCAGCGCCATCTAGCGGGCCAGCCATAGCGCCATCTGGTTTCCCCCTTCAAGCTAGACCAGTTTCGTTCTTTGTAATTTTTTCGTTTGACGCTTATTTCGTGATATATTTGGCCCGGTCACGATCAATGGGCCACCCTGTATACATTCACAAATAAATACGCCCTTATGGCCATTACATATTAAATATAGTTTCTGTAATGAAGCTTACAGATTGAGAAATAGCAATATTTTACAAGTTGTCAACTGATATTAAATGGTTAAAAGATTTGAACGGCGCAGAAGGGATTATATCTGTATTTTCAGTGTTACACAGTGACATTATTGTGGATATGTAAAAGCAGTAGGGAATTAAAAGCATCCAAGTAGGAGCATTTCTGTAGACATGTATGTACACACAAGTAAATTAAAAACTCTGTCTGAACAGGGGGCGGAAGGCGCAACAATACTGACCGATAGCCGCATCATCCTCAGCCAATAGGCGTCACAGGATATGGATTACGAGGGGCTTTTGGTCAGCAGACTGCTCTCCCAAGGGCTGAGTGCACGCCTCTTGCCAACAGCACTCAACAGACCCATATGAGTGTTAACCATGCGGGACACCACTTACTTTGGTGACCTGACAGGCACCAGTGTTACCACCTCAGCAAGGCCACTGGGGTACACACACAAGACATCACTAAATTACAACCGCTTGGAGTGGCCTCGCGGTTTGAGGCGCCATGTCACGGATTGCGCGGTCCCTCCCGCCGGAGGTTTGAGTCCTGCCTCGGGCATGGGTGTGTGTGCTGTTTCTAGCGTAAGTTAGGTTAAATAGTGTGTAAGTCAAGGAACCGATGACCTCAGCAGTTTGGTGCCTTAGGAATTCACACACATTTGAACATTTCTTAAAACTAAATTACACTGTAAACAATTTCTTGCACTTGCGCTGATGCCGCTATCACTGGGGTAGGATAGGAAAAATAACAACTGTCTTTACTTAATAGAAGCAAAAACGTAGGAAATTTTCTTTCATCATCTATTTTGTCTGCACCGAGCTAACAGGGCCCAGCTTCTGCACTGTTCCCAACCACTGCACGCCACTGACCAGCTATCGCTTTAGTAGAGAGAGGCAGTGCAGCTGCTTGCATGAGTGTGTGCATGCAGACTAATGCTCCCTTACCTAGCACTCAAGGAATATACAGCCTTTGCTTGATTCAACACCTACCAGGGCCATCATCTGCAGTGGCCACAATTTGTGGAGGGAGCTTCTGAAAGTCTTAAACAGCCTCTAATAATTTCGTATGATTTATCTCTTATTTGTTGGAAATATTTCCAGAAATGAAGCGCTGTCAACATTCCATCACCCTGACACATTTCCCCATAGCAAGACCTACACAGTACCGAGTTTTATGTCAGCTGACTATATACCAGAGCTCATCAGCAAATTATGAAATATCACCACGTAATCCCATAAGCTCAGTGCAGTACATGTCCCTGCACAACATGTGGCGGAGTAGAACCACCAAACTCCATATGCGACAGTCCTATGCGTCGCAACACCATGCCGAGTGAAATGTTCCTCGTCCATCCAAAGAATATTCGTCGGCGACATGTCATCCGTAAAATGAGCCTCAATATCTTTTGAACTGTTGACCAGGGAAGAGACAAATCCCGTGAAACAGGTTGAGCACTGGCTGTGCTTATAGCTACAGGAACTTCAACTGCCACGGAAATGGGCCACCTCCATCTCCTTGCTGCAGCACCTAATTCACTTGTTTCTTCAAAATTCTTTGGCTCATTTATTTATATCAAGCCTCTTCACCGCTGTTTCTGTTGGCGATATTCCCACAACGCAGCGCTGCTATTCTGCCGTTCTGATAAAACAACTTTACCAGCAGTGGACGGTCTTTCTTGTCAATAGCCATAGCGTATCTTACGGAAAACTTCAATTTTCTTAACCATTTACACCAACGGTCGCTTCACAAAACAAATAATCATGCGTTGCCAAATGACAAACTGCATACTGACATCACAATAGCACACATTTTATATTATGACTGCTTACAGCGCCATACTTTCATCTGGTGGCAGAACGTGGTAGTATTATTTTATAGCATACTCCAGAAGCACACCGACTGACGAACGTAGCTACGACACTTCAGCATCTTGCGTTGAACACAGTACATACTGCAACAGTTAGAACACCGTCAGTTTAACTATAAGCACTAAACGTGTATCAGGGAAAATAATAAAACTCATAAATTGGTGATCGATACCTTAGTTCACTCCTGTATTCATGATTTAACATACAAATTTGTTATATATACTCATTCTACAATTGGAATTCATCCACATTAAATAGCCTTATCATTGTTTACAAATAACAATATTGTTTATCTGGTAGTCTTTTTCTTGCACAAAGCAGTCATCGTTTGATGTTAGGTAGTCACATACGTCTACTTTGTTAAAAATCCAAGCAAAATCCTACTTTATAATCCGATTCATAGGGAGGTACATGAAGCTATTGCAATAGTTCAGGCAGCTGGTTCATCAGAACACCCGTTTTGCTGTCGGCCTATTCTACCTTATACGCTATTTTTTAATATTTCTTCTAAATAGTTTGCAATGCTTCTTTGCCGGTTTCTTCCAATACGCCTCTTGCTGCCACAGTATTGTTCCCATGTAGGAAAAACTGTAATTTTGTCTTGACATCATGTCTCTAGAATGTATTGGCATTTCTCTATTAAAGTACAGATATGCGTTGTCATCCCCCCCCCCCCCCTTATGTCTAATACTCACAGCTTGTGCCATAAATTCCGATTACTTACACTGTTTAATGCTTTTTTTTCCCCTTTTCGTACCCATGTCAAGAATAGCTCTCGTTATGTTCCAAGGTAAACTTGTATGAGCAAATTCACAGTATATATATATATTACTAATAAAATAATATGACATGTAGCCGATTAATTGAAATTTGCCGAATTATATTTTGTACGTTACGGATGGTTTGTGCGTTTGCAGAATCAGATGTTTTCCGTTACAGTGCACCCTGATACAGCACCAATTAGCTACTAGCTTAGATGAGTGAACAAATTGCCTCTGGATTGCTTTTCACTCATCGCAAAGCGTTTGTTCACAGATATTACGTAACACTATAGCTCAAGTCCAGATGTTTTAACAATAGTGCTTGCAGATAATACAATAATTTTTTTAACCTTGCAGATGGTTGTTTACGTCAAAAAATGGTGGCGTTGTGCAGACTCATGTCTGACAAATCTACGTTTTGAAACTAAAATCATGGTTCGCTAATGCTGTTCAATTGATTTGCAGGATTTAGCGATGTTGCTGCATTGCAGTTTGTTACTTTCACATATCTACTACTTAACACTATATGCTCACAATTGACTGGTCGAATTGATATCTACATCTACATCTACATACTACTCCGCAATCCACCATACGGTGCGTGGCGAAGGGTACCTCATACCATAACTAGCATCTTCTCTCCCTGTTCCACTCCCAAACAGAACGAGGGAAAAAGGACTGCCTATATGTCTCTGTACGAGCCCTAATCTCTCTTATCTTATCTTTGTGGACTTTCCGCGAAATGTAAGTTGGCGGCAGTAAAATTGCACTGCAGTAAGCCTAAAATGCTGGTTCTCTAAATTTCCTCAGTAGTGATTCACGAAAAGAACGCCTCCTTTCCTCTAGAGACTCCCACCCGAGTTCCTGAAGCATTTCCGTAACACTCGCGTGATGATCAAACCTACCAGTGACAAATGTAGCAGCCCGCCTCTGAATTGCTTCTATGTCCTCCCTCAATCCGACATGATAAGGATCCCAAACGCTCGAGCAGTACTCAAGAATAGGC
Source organism: Schistocerca serialis cubense (assembly GCF_023864345.2). NCBI lineage: Eukaryota > Metazoa > Arthropoda > Insecta > Orthoptera > Acrididae > Schistocerca > Schistocerca serialis. The sequence goes on along the minus strand of NW_026048515.1, from coordinate 599,653 downwards.
CGTATTAGTGTTTTATAGGCGGTCTCCCTTACAGATGAACCACATATTTCCAAAATTCTACCAATGAACCGAAGACGACTATCCGCCTTCCCCACAACTGACATTACATGCTTGTCCCACTTCATATCGCTCTGCAATGTTACGCCAAAATATTTAATCGACGAGGCTGTGCCAAGCGCTACGCTACTAATGGAGTATTCAGACATTCCAGGATTCTTTTTCCTATTCATCTGCATTAATTTACATTTATCTATATTTAGAGTTAGCTGCCATTCTTTACACGAATCACAAATCCTGTCCAAGTCATCTTGTATCCTCCTACAGTCACTCAACGACGACACCTTCCCATACACCACTGCATCATCAGCAAACAGCCGCACATCGCTAGCCACCCTATCCAAAAGATCATTTATGTAGATAGAAAACAACAGCGGATCTACCACACTTCCCTGGGGCACTCCAGATGATACCCCTCACCTCCGATGAACATTCACCATCGAGGACGACGTCTGATGTTTGCAGTTGTGAGTTCAAGCTCCCACAGTATTCACTGTGCTGATGTCACTTATACGCTAGGAATAAAACCAATCTCGAATCTTTATGGATGGATGGTACAAACGGCAGAACCACAGGGTTACTGAGACAGATCTATGGTGATCAACATGGACTGAAACTGATTACTATGAACTGCTTAGGGGTTCTCTCCATAAAACATATGTTACCATGGACGGCAATACAGGCAACTAACGAGGACGCCGCAACCGCCAAGCACAAGATGAGTGGGAAAAGGAAGCGTAATCAACCATAAGGAGGCGCCCAGCGCCCGGACGTACTTACGGTCGTCATCAGCAAGGCTGGGTCCACGGGCGGCTCGTTGGGCAGAGTCCAGTTGATCCCCGGGGCCAGCAGGGCAGCCGCAGCCGCCAGCATGCTCACCGCTTCCATGGCGACCCCTGAAAGTCGAACACCAGTTCTTTGTCACTAGTCGGCCTTCCGTGCTACCAGTATTTAACTGTTAACTGCACTCACGTAGTAACGGAAAGAGGGGGGGGGGGGCAGTAATTTTGCACACGTTCGCTCCCCAGCTGTTATGAAATACCAGCGATTTGTAACTCTCGATGTTTTTGTGTTATGCAGTAACTCAGCCACCATGGCCAGATACAACACGCAAAAACTACGAACATTCGAGGAATCTACATAAAATGACTACAGAATTTATACCAAGGGGCAGTAGTGTAACAGGTCTGACTCGGTGTCTCCCGTCTGTCGTCTTTTTCTTCGTCATCGTCGTGGTGTCCGTTGCTCGTTGTCACGATTCTCGTACTTTCTTGTTTAATTGTGTCTCACGGGCGCGACTGATACGCAGATATCTCAATAAAGGAGGCGTCACAGGCCTAGCCTAGTTAAAAATCTTCGTACGTGGTTCTCAGTGAAGCTTTCGTAAAGTTCTAGCCCGGTGTGTCAATCGTATATCTTGAGAGAAACCACAATGTTATTTTTCTGTAATTTTCTCGCTTTATCATAGTTGGCAGGAAACGTGTATGCTAATATCCTCTGTTTTTTGCTAAAATGTTCAATCTCAACTATTATTTAAATACCGAGCGAGGTGGCGCAGTGGTTAGCACACTGGACTCGCATTCGGGAGGACGACGGTTCAATCCCGCGTCCGGCCATCCTGATTTAGGTTTTCCGTGATTTCCCTAAATCGCTCCAGGCAAATGCCAGGATGGTTCCTGTGAAAGGGCACGGCCGACTTCCTTCCCTAATCCGATGAGACCGATGACGTCGCTGTTTGGTCTCTTCCCCCCAAACAACCCAACCCATTATTTAAATATAGCAATCATTCGCGTCAGTCTTTTTCTTTTTTTCAAAGGTTTTGAACAGAACAATCCAATGCGGAGATCGTAGCCTGAGTGGAATGCAATCGGTATTACTCAGACAATTGACTGTAGCGCTGCAGCGTATCATACGATAGAGTGTTAATTATTTATAAAAAAATCTAGCCTATCTTAGTGCAAAAACACTTCTCTTGCTATTCTTTACAAAATCCATCCACATTACTTCAGTATTTGATTAGGTTTAGTCTCTCTAATATAAAGAAATTAAGGCCACTAACTACACACTTTCTAAATGAAATACTGAAACTCCTTTTTTCAGTGTATTTTAGACAACACAGAAACATAGATCAGTGCTCACACGAGCCAACATGAACGCCTCGAAACAAAACTGACGACAATGATAGAATAAAGCAAAAGATTCCAGGTTATTTATAATATTAGAAAAACAAAAAACGAATGTGTTTTAGATTCTGTAGCTCATATTCTCTTAGTTATCTTAATTACTCTTTATTAAATAATATTTAATAAACCTATTTAAAATCATTAATTCTTCATACTGTTCTTTGAACTGAGCGGCTTGAGGCCGAGTAAGAGAGGCTTCATTGCCCTCTGGATTGGGGGCAGCGATTGTTTGCTTTGCTGGCCTCAGTCCCAAAGGAACCACTACGACAGTGAAATACTTCGTAAGCTCTCGGAAACGTCTTTATTTAATTATTTTATTCTTAAACCTTATGAGATTAACACATCGCTCAACAAGTATTGTCAAGTATACTAATTAGGATTATTGAGCCTAGGCAGTTTTGCTCACCAAGATTAAGTATTTCATTTCTAAGTTCTATTTGAACATTAACAGGTTGCTCAACTAAAAACGTTCAGTTACTTAATCTAATATTATATATTTCATTTTTTAAGTTATCAGAGCTTAAACATCAATTCTCATTTATTTATGTCATGAATTTACAATGTTTAATCGTTGTACTCTGGATACCAGACACCTTGGTACATGGAATTTGATTACCAGATGACTTGAGCTGCTATGTCTATAGCTGGTGGTTATGTGACCCGACCTTTCTAGAAGAAAAACAGCAATCTGCCACGTTGTGCCAGATAGCTGAGTCACTAGGTGTATAGCTGGCGGTTATGTGAAACGAGACACTAGTGGGGCCCTTTCTCGATGACTTCTGTCCAATTGAACTGCAAGCTGCCAGCATCTGTATGTCACAATCTGTGGTGCACAACTTACAGCACTCTAGCATTTGTACATGTAACAGTAGTATAACATAATTAAAACTGTTACAATTACTATCCAACATGAAATAAACTCAGATTTATAGTTTAGTGTCTGCTATTTCCGATGTGCACTTCACTTCAGTTTTACACTTCTTTAATACCGTGATGATATGAGCGAATATCAACGTAGCATTATAACTCTTTTGAAACACAGTTGTGTAACACAATTTCTTCTAATGATTAACCTCGTATATTTCTGTAAACACTGTCAAAACAGTGTCTCAAACAAGTCTTTGCAGATATCACACTTTGAAATTTATCAATTACATTTGTGATCTTTATCTAGAACGTTACAAAATCTCTATTACTTCGGTTAAGTATACATGAGCAATCTCAGATTATTAGCCGTTTATCGAGAACTTATAGTGGATGTTGGTACTGACGGCTGCTGTTCGTCATCAACTACCGCGAACAAAACCACTAATAAATTACACGAGACCCTTAGAACAATTTTAACTGTTTTCTAATCACATGTAATTTTCTTAGGTCAGGTTTTATTTTGAAAGTTGTTATAACGTGCCCCAAGAATTTCACCTAACACCATACACTGCAACTTTCTTAAATACTCTTTCAAGTAATACTATATGCTCACTCCAGGTTTTAGTGGCTATCAGTAAACATCTACATATCAAGTAACCTTATATAGTAGTTCTGGTCCTAATACAATGTTCAGTGTTGCGATGAAGATAGCACCACTCGCGTTTAATGTGAAAGCCATAACTTGAAACTGGTAACTTCTTCCATACAAGACAAAGGCAATGAACTTCCTAGAGTTTCTACCTAGCTTTACTTGCCCATAGGACGATATTCAATCCAGCGAAGTTGGAAATTAGACCAAGTGAATGCTTCCATCAGGCTTAGCTATGGCTAACAAGGGACTGCTAAAGGTAGAACAGGATGGTACTATTATTTTACAGCGTAGAGTTTTATACATCGCTTTGGACACTCCTTCCTTTTTCGACCAGTGCACAGAATAATGTATTCTACAAAATGTTTTATGAGGATAAACTTCCATGTGATACTCCTAATCTTTTATCACACCAGGTTTTTTTTCAAACACTCGCATATACCTTGACAACCATAGTTGCTCAATCGAGAGATACTCAGATTTTGCTACTTTATGAACTAATGCTGTCACCTGATTCTGCTTCCTTTTTATGAGATGAGTCATTTAAACTAAATTCAGCAGCTATGCGTAGTATCTTGGGTTCAACACATTTAAGTTCAATGAGTTGACAATATTTACGACAAAATTCCGAATTTTTAACTTCTTCTAGCTTTACAATGCCACCACTACCTTCTGTAATAAAACTCCGGTTTCGAGATCCATTATCGTCTTACTCTCACACAGAAAATACCAGACTCATATACAGGGCACCTTTAATTTACTTTTTACCAAGAAGGCATTCAAGTACTTTCTTCTGGACTAATATGTCAACCTCTATTTGAAACTTTACAGTCTGCGACTGTACCCCAAAAGCTGTAGTATATTACAACTCTGTACCAGGAAAACCGGAATCTTGTGACCTACACTGATTTGCTTGCGTAAACTCATATTCGTGATTGAAGCTGTAGCCCCAGTATCAATAATTATATCAACAGGTACATCGTGGATTGACACCTTAATCATAAATTATACCAGCTTATTACTTCATGTCTTTATACTTCTTGATTCTGTACTGAGCTCATCTTGCAACTTTACCCCATCATTATACCGTAACATCAAATATGGGTTTCCACACTGCCTTCCACCTTCTCTGCGACCAGCCTCGGAAGGCTACGTGACTCGTCAGTAACTTCGATTAGGTTGTTGTGACCATGATTGAGCTACAACTTCTACAGGTTGTGACTCGTTAAAATTATTCCTTCTACTATTCTGATTCAGCATTTGTAATTGCTGTTCAGTCGCAGTCGCAACAGCAGATGGTTGCCAAGAACTTGAATTATTGTCTCTCCATTCTACGTTGAACTTCCTATCATTATTGTTATTCTATTTACGTTTTCTATTTGAATTATGCTACATTCCATTACTATAATTTTGATTGCCATACAGACGGAGATGCTGGTTACAGTTCCCATTACCGTTACCGGGCCCATTACCGGAACCATTCCTGTTCTGGTGAAAATTCCGATTACCCATACTATTGCGGTACCCGTTATTATTATTTCCTCTCGAATTTCCATTAGAATAATTATGCTTATTACCATTGCAATTATTTTGTTTTATGTCCTCTTGAATTGACATAAATTGTTCGAGATTCATATCTGGTACGTATATGAGTTTCTTTTTTATACTGATTGGTGATTTGGTCTTTAAGATACGTTGAACCACTCTATGTGAAATGGGTTCTTCCCAGTATCTTGTTACATTAATACAGCTTTCGTAATGCTTTCTCGAACTATCCTTCTTTGGGTTATAGTACTCTGGACTGTAAACTTATATCCGTAACTTCTCTTGTCTACTTGCTGACCAAAATGTTGATATAAACTTTAATTCAAATTCCTCTTATGTGTGACAATATTCAGCTGCATTGTTTGCCCATAACGCAGCATCTATGGTTATATGACATACGAAAAAATGCATCTTATTTTGCTCATTGCACGACCTGGGAAATACAGTCCAAAATTTTTTTAATAGTGCTATCGGATGTGGAATGTCCTTTTCGGAAGCGAATGTCCGAAATTGTCTATTTTTTAATTATACTCTCTTTGAGTTTGAACAAGGATAGTTACGAAACACTATTTCGAATTTTATTACAACGCTCTGAATATGGATTAAACACGGACTGCTCGTTCCCATATCTTGCTGATTTAAATACATGAGAATCGGTTTCACTAGTCTTTAATTGACTCCGAAACGCCTTCGGTTCTTCACTGCTGGCTGCCAGACTTTCAGTTCCAATTACTTAGAACTTACGGTCAATTACATTTTCCCATTTGGGAATTTCCAAAATAACCTTGTCCTTATTTTCTCTGGAATCTGCATTGATTTCTTCTTTAGTTTCCTGAGCGCTTCTATCATTTACTAGTATTTTGAACTTTCTCGATTGTTTTATTAATCAATCATCGATATGTTTCTTATTATCTACCTCTAGATTTTCTATTTCCTTGGTTATAGATCCTACTGCTGTCTCTACTATCCTTTGAGTCTCTTCAAAATCTGCAACTTTCATCTTTGACTGGTTTACAAGCCCTGGTAGGCCCCGGTATTTCTTATTTACTTCAGTCAAATTGTTACGTATCTATTATAAGTCGGTGAAGATTTTTCAATCTCTCTCCGCTGTTTCTTTTCCCTTTCTTCATCTCTTTCTTCCAGTCTCGTAAAAAATGCGGTAAAAGGATCAGACATTCTGTCACAGTTCATCACATTTTCTGATTTTACTACAACTACCTCTGTCTCTTCGGGTAGTTGAGGCAAAATACTTTCAGAATCTAATCCGCTACTCCCTAAAATGTATGCAGAATTATCTGAATTCGATGCCTCGCTAACAATTAATTTGGTTGTTACTTCAGATTCCTCACAATCGGTTAAACTTTCTCATGATCCTAAATCGATTAGTCTGTCTGATTCCATCATTCCCTTTCGTGTTTTTACCATCTCCAGGAAATACTTATTACGATAAGTACATCTGTTACAATTGTAATCGAAAAACACGTCAGCTGGTCTCCCTAACGCAGTCCGTATCACTGGAATTCCGCAACATATCTAATAACTGAACGTCGGCACTCAGTGTAACTACTATTACAAATTACTACCCTGTCTTATTTAATGTAAGTTAATCTACATTGCATAACAACTTATTATGTTAAAGTACTGCAAAAAAGATAAGATGTCTGAGTACCAACGACTTTTATCTTGTTGTATGCGTGGCTGCTCAGATCAAAGACACGTCAGTCATAAAAGAATTTCTTCACTAACCAAATTTTCGTGGGGCTCAGTCAGTCCACAACTGAAAATAAATTGAGGGCATGGAACAGTAAACAATTTAGATTAATCACATGCATATACTATAAGGTCAAGCCCAGTTGTTAATATTTAACTAATGTTCATCACAGTTCACAGTCCACAGTATTATAAGTTGTGATAATTACCCTATCTTCTTCTTTGTTGAATCAGACCACATGGTGGATAACGACATTTGTGGCGTCTCCCGTCTCTTGTCTTTTTCTTCACCAACGTCGTGGTGAGCGTAGCTCGTTGTCGCAATGTTCCGCTTCTCGTACTTTCTTGTTTAAGTGTATCTCAGGCACGTGATTGATACGCAGATATCTTGCTCAAGCAGACGTCACAGGCCTAGCCTAGCGAAGAATATTCGTAAGTGATTCTCAGTTAAGCTTTCGTAAGGCTCTAGTCCGGTAAGAGATGGATAACCGTATATGTTGAAAGAAACCACTCCGTTATTTTTACGTAATGTTCTGGCTTTATCACACAGTTGGCAGGAAATTTTCATGCTAATATTCTATATCTTTGTCTAAAATGTTCATTGTTATCTATTATATGAACATAGCTATCATTTGCGCCAGTTGTATCCTTTTTACATAAGGTTTTCAAGAGAACAATTCAATCCAGAGATTGAAGCCTGATTTGGACGTAATCGATTGACGTAGCGCTGCAGCGTATCTTACACTAACGCTCTAATTCCTTATGAAAAAATCACAGGTTATTAAAGTCATAGTCTACATTAGGGGAGAAAGATTTCCCTTGCTTTCTTTATGAAATACTGTATGTCCACATCACTTGAGTATTTGATTTGGTTTATTCTCTCTCATATACACAAATTAAGGACACTAACTACACGTTTTATAAATGAAATACTGAAACTTCTTTTTTCAATATACTTCCGACAACACAGAATAATACATCAGTGCTCACACGAGCCAACATGAACGCCTCGAAGCAAAGAGGACGACAGACAGGGAATGAAACAAAACATTCCATTCTATTCGTAATATTAGAAAAAAATACGTATTTTAGATTCTGTGCCTTATACTCTCTTAGTTATCTTCATTACTCGTCATTAAATAATAGTTAATAAACTTATCTAAAGTCATTAATTCATCGTAATGTTCACTGAATTATCTTAAGAGTGATTTCACTGAAGCATCTTTATCAACTTCGATGTGTTAATATTTCTATATTTTAAGTGCTAATGTTGTTCGCGTTGTTTCATAATCATCGATGCACATGCAGCCGAAGTGGCATGTGGCACCAAATAGAAATACTTGTCCCAGGGTGCTGAAAATCCCAGGAGGACTCTCCAAGTTGAAAATGCCATGAACATGTTTTCCTACAGTTGGAAAAAAAAAAAATCCTTATCTCGAAAATTTCATGTAACGATAGTTTTTATGACTGGCAACAATTTTCTTTTGGAAAGCATTGCATCACATTTCAGATTAAAAATTTAGAAGTATGGAATTATTTTTGGAGTTTTAACTAATATCTGAATCTATAACTTACTGGCAATGCTGTAATACGAAGAGATGGCCCTGAACCACCGAATTTCGTGATCACCACTGTAGATGGGTTTGTGGGTGACTTTTCGTCCAGGAGAACTGTTGCGTCGTCCTAAGAATGGGTGCCAAAGCGAGGTTGGCAACGTGCACCGAAACCACAGAAGAGTAAGCTAATGAGCCAAAACATTATGACCATCTGCTTAATAGCTTGGTTGTTCTTCTTTGGGACGAAATACATCACTGATTCCCTGTATCAGGTTCAAATGGCTCTGAGCACTACGGGACTTAGCATCTGAGGTCAATCAGTCCCCTAGAACTTAGAACTTCTTAAACCTAACTAACCTAAGGACATCACACGCATCCATGCCCGAGGCAGGATTCGAACCTGCGACCGTAGCAGTCGCGTAGTTCCGAACTGAAGCGCCTAGAACCGCTAGGGAACCACGGCCGGCCTGCGCATCAGGGATCCGACAGCTCGTTGGTAGGTTTTTGGAGTATAGAAATTCCTTGAAGTAGCGGTAAAGGCAGAAGTCGCACTCCAAGTTAATAAGACACAGGAATCAGATCAGGATTTGACGTTCTTTAATCCTCAGATTCGACAACGTTTGGGTGAGAGAATTAAAAATTGCAAAACTACGAAGACCATAAAGACCCTCACGGTATAGACGTAGCGAAAATTTAGGAAGTTGAAGAAAACAACGTAGGTGCAATCAGGAAATGGCGATTAGAATTTTATGATCGCTCACATTTTTGGTTTATCGATGAAGAACCGAAACGAATGGCTCGCAGAAATTCACGAAGACCTAAAAGAAATAGGCATACACATAAATATCTTTCCTGATAAAACGAACTTCAGAAGCTTAATTAACATTTACAAATTCCCTGAGAAGTTTCTTCGACATGCTGTAGGATGGACAAAGGAATGAGAGGCTACGAGTGAAGGCACAAGGGGAGAGAGGGAAAAAGATACGTGCAAATAGCTTCACGTAGGTGCTTTGGGAGCCAATATGGCGTTCAACAATCCAGTGTGGTGCACAGTCCAAAAATATTTAAATACAACTGTTTCTTTCTTTTTAAAAATTGATTCAATTGGCATTACATGAGACAAAGAAGAAGATATGTCTAAATAGCTTCACATAGATGCTTTTGGTGCCAATATGGCGTTTATTTATCAAGTATGGGGCACAGTCTAAACATATTTAAATACAACTTTTTTCCTTCCTTTTTTAACAGTTGAATCAGTGGGCTTTACATGGTGTGATTTTACTATATCTATGCTAGTTCATTTTTTTTTGGTGATACGTTACAATACAGCATCACCGGTCAGTTGCGGTCTGACTGTGTTGGTGAGCCAGTAAATTTATCCACAGGGCAGTGACTGCGTCACTGCAATTCACTTTGGAGGTGTGGCGGTGGGACTTAGAGTCCCGTATCACCCTCTGACGGTGACAGTACTACATGAGTCAGGCAGAAAAATTTAGCCTAACGTGGGCAGGAATGATTGGAAAGTATTGGACGCAGAATGGGGGCTAGTCCCGCCAAGGGATGCGTCCGTGGTGGGCGTGCCAGGCCTATCGTTAGCCATGGTCGGAATCCGATTCCTCTAGGATGGTTAGGGGAACCGGATGCTAGTTCATAACCCTACCTGCCTATACGATGGCGCAGTTTATTGATATGACTGCGGCAGCACTAGTTTCGGAGTGATCCGATAAATATTTTAGTCCATCTGAGTTCACGTTGAGCAACGATTGCAAAGGCAGAATTATTGGTGATAGTAAGATGTAACACTGATCATGCTTCTTGCGTACCATTCATGAACAGAACAATTAGAAAAAAAATGATACTGATAACCGGCGTAACCTCTTCAGTCATCGTATAATAGCCATTGAACTGCAAACACAGTTTTGTTTAAAACCACTGTCGCCTCGACCCTCAAAATTTATTTATTTTTAAAGGCCACAGCTGCAATTTCGGCCTTCAGTCATTTTCAAGCGGAACCCTACGGAAATCTCGCGCTTCAGTGCATGTAAAAATTAATGATTTTTAAAAATATCCTATATATCTTTCGCAGCTTTCCCCTTGAAAATGGTCGAAGGCTGAACTAAATTCATTTTATAAACAAATAACGTAAACAGTCGAAAGCGACAATTATATCTTTCAAAAGCTTTTATTTGTGAAATACACCCAAGAATAGATATTGCAAATCCAGTAAACTCAAGAACGACAAAGTAAATATTATACGAGTGTTTCAACATTTACAACTAATACCGGTATCTACAGAAGGCGCTGTGTTACGATATAAGAGTGTTCTCAAAAAATAACAGGAATTATGTCATTTCGCGTGTTTTATTAGATTCGGACAGCTGGCAAGCATGACTGAAAAGTATCTGTTTAGTGTTACCACGTCGACTAGTTGATCTGCTGCCAACTGTCAAGAAGGTTACATGTGTTTTGGTGTATCGGTGATTGTTTTTATTGTATGAAAATAGGTCACTGCATTCGTATTAAATTTTGGCGTAAGAACGGACTCAAGTTCGGAAAAGTGTTTAAATTTTAAATATTGCTTTTGGTGAATCTGATTTGAGGAGAAAAGGGTTTATGAGTAGTATAAGCGTTTCGAAGGAGGTCGTGAAGATGATGAAAACGACGAGCACCCTGAAAAAATGTTCAAATGGCTCTAAGGACTATGGGACTTTATATCTGGGGTCATCAGTCCCCTAGACTTAGAACTACTTAAACCTAACTAACCTTAGGACATCACACACATTCATGCTAAAGGCAGGATTCGAACCTGCGACCGTAGCAGCCGCGTGGTTCCAGACTGAAGCGCCTAGAACCGCTCGATCACAAGGCCGGCCGCCCTGAACATCTCAGCACATTATCAAACGATGAAATCGTGAATAACATGGTTATAAACCATCGTGGAATCACAACCAGAGAAGTCGCTGATGATTCTGACATATAAATTGGTCAACTGAGTCATGTCATAATATTTTTTCTGATGTTTTAGTTCTGCAACGTGTGACACTATAATTTGTTGCAAAATAAATTTCGAAAAAGAAAAAAACAGTTAAAAATAGAACACTGCGAATGCAAGCTGCTCAGGAGTCATTAGATGAAGTCATAACACGTGGATTTACGGAGTTAACGACAAACCTAAGGCTTAATCGTCTCTGTCGAAACATTCTAGATCGCTAAGAAAAAAAGAAGAAAAAGAAGCTGGATAAGTGCTACCCAGTGCGACAGTTATTACGCTGCGTTGCTTGATTTTAGCGGCGTATTGCATCACGAGTTCTTGCCACAATGTCGAACGATCAATAAGGAGTACTACACAATTGGCCATTAAAATTGCTACACCGAGGAGAAATGCAGATGATAAACGGGTATTCATTGGACAAATACATTGTACTAGGACTGACATGTGATTAGCCGCGCGGGATTAGCCGTGCGGTCTCAGGAGCTGCAGTCATTGACTACGCGGGTGGTCTCGGCGGAGGTTCGAGTCCTTCCTCGGGCATGGGTGTGTGTGTTTGTCCGTAGGATAATTTAGGTTAAGTAGTGTGTAAGCTTAGGGACTGATGACCTTAGCAGTTAAGTCCCATAAGATTTCACACACATTTCAGCATTTTTTGTGATTACATTTTCACGCAATTACGGTGCATAAATCCTGAGAAATCAGTACCCAGAACAACCACCTCTGGCCGTAATAACGGCCTTGATACGCCTGGGCACTGAGTCAAACAGAGCTTGGATGGCGTGTACTGGTACAGCTGCCCATGCAGCTTCAACACGATACCACAGTTCATCAAGAGAAGTGACTGGCGTATTGTGATGAGCCAGTTGCTCGGCCACCATTGACCAGACGTTTTCAATTGGTGAGAGATCTGGAGAATGTACTAGCCAGGGCAGCAGTCGAACATTTTCTGTATCCACAAAGGCCGTTACAGGACCTGCAACATGCGGTCCTGAATTATTCTGCTGAAATGTGGGGTTTCGCAGGGATCGAATGAAGGGTAGATCCATGGGTCGTAACACATCTGAAATGTAACGTCCACTGTTCAAAGTGCCGTCAATGCGAACAGGAGGTGATCGAGACGTGTAACCAATGGCACCTCATACCATCACGCCGGGTGATACGCCAGTATGGCTATGACGAATACACGCTTCCAATGTGCGTTCACCGCGATGTCGCCAAACACGGATGCGACCATCATGATGCTGTAAACAGAACCTGGATTCATTCGAAAAAGCCGGCCGAAGTGGCCGTGCGGTTAAAGGCGCTGCAGTCTGGAACCGCAAGACCGCTACGGTCGCAGGTTCGAATCCTGCCTCGGGCATGGATGTTTGTGATGTCCTTAGGTTAGTTAGGTTTAACTAGTTCTAAGATCTAGGAGACTAATGATCTCAGCAGTTGAGTCCCATAGTGCTCAGAGCCATTTGAACCATTTGAACCATTCGAAAAAATGACGTTTTTCCATTCGTGCACCCAGGTTCGTCGTTGAGTACACCATCGCAGGCGCTCCTGTCTGTGATACAGCGTCAAGGGTAACCGCAGCCATGGTCTCCAAGCTGATAGTGCATGCTGCTGCAGACGTCGTCGAACTCTTCGTGTAGATAGTTGTTGTATTGCAAACGTCTCCATCTGTTGACTCAGGGATCGAGACGTGGCTGCACGATCCGTTACAGCCATGCAGATAAGATGCCTGTCATCTCGACTGCTAGTGATACGAGGCCGTTGGGATCCAACACGGCGTTCCGTATTACCCTCCTGAACCCACCGATTCCGTGTTCTGCTAACAGTCATTGGATCTCGACCAACGCGAGCAGCAATGTCGCGATACGAAAAACCGTAATCGCGATATGCTACAATCCGACCTTTATCAAAGTCGGAAACGTGATGGTACGCATATCTCCTCCTTACACAGTAATTTTTGTGAAAAAAGTCAAATGGAGTGTTTCGTTTAATTAACACGGTATTCAATGATTCACCAAATAACCACAATTGAATCAGTTATAAAGGGGACTATTTTGAAGGAGAAACCATTGAAGTAAACGTAAAAATTATTTCATTAAAAAAATTGAAATGTAGATTATTTTTTGAATACATCACTTAACCTCTGTCAGAGACTTAGTATTTAATTACACTACTGGCCGTTAACATTGCTACACCACGAAGATGACATGCTACAGACGCGAAATTTAACCGACAGGAAGAAGATGCTGTGATATGCAAATGATTAGCTTTTCAGAGCATTCACACAAGATTGGCGCCGGTGGCGACACCTACAACGTGCTGACATGAGGAACGTTTCCAACCGATTTCTCGTACACAAACAGCAGTTGACGGGCGTTGCCTGGTGAAATGTTGTTGTGATGCCTCGTGTAAGGAGGAGAAATGCGTATCATCAGGTTTCCGACTTTGATAAAGGTCGGATTGTAGCCTAACGCTATTGCGGTTTATCGTATCGCGACATTGCTGCTTGAGTTGGTCGATATCCAATGACTGTTAGCAGAATATGGAATCGGTGGGTTCAGGAGGGTAATACGGAACGCTGTGCTGGATCCCAACGGCCTCGTATCACTAGAAGTCGAGATGATAGGCATCTTATCCTCATGGCTGTAACGGAAAGTGCAGCCACGTCTCGATCCTTGAGTCAACAGATGGGGACGTTTGCAAGACAACAAACATCTGCACGAACAGTTCGACGACGTTTGCACCAGCATGGACTATCAGCTCGGAGACCATGGCTGCGGTTACCCTTGACGCTGCATCACAGACAGGAGCGCCTGCGATGTTGTACTCAACGACGAACCTGGGTGCACGAATGGAAAAACGTCATTTTTTCGGATGAATCAAGGTTCTGTTTACAGCATCATGATGGTCGCATCCGTGTTTGGCGACATCGCGGGGAACGCACAATGGAAGCGTGTATTCGTCATCGCCATACTGGCGTATCACCCGGCGTGATGGTATGGGGTGCCATTGGATACACGTCTCGATCACTTCTTGTTCGCAGTGACGACACGTTGAACAGTGAACGTTACATTTCAGATGTGTTACGACCAATGGCTCTACCCTTCATTCGATCCCAGCGAAACCCTACATTTCAGCAGGATAATGGACGACAGCATGTTGCAGATCCTGTATGGGCCTTTCTGGATACAGAGAATGTTTGACTGCTACCCTGGCCAGCACATTCTCCAGATCTCTCACCAATTGAAAACGTCTGGTCGATGGGGGCCGAGCAACTGGCTCGTCACAATACGCCAGTCACTTCTCTTGATGAACTGTGGTATGGTGTTGAAGCTGCATGGGCAGCTGAACCTGTACACGCCATCCAAGCTCTGTTTGACTTAATGCCCAGGCTTATCAAGGCCGTTATTAAGGCCAGAGGTGGTTGTTCTAGGTACTGATTTCTCAGGATCTATGCAGCCAAATTTCGTGAAAATGTAGTCACATGTCAGTTCTAGTATAAAACATTTGTCCAATGAATATCCGTTTATCACCTGCATTTCTTCTTGGTGTAGCAATTTTAATGGCCAGTAGTGTAAAAATGAAGAGATTAAAACACATAGTCGCTTTGAGTGTAAAAAAAAGGACACACAACGAGGAAGTTATCTGAAAGGGACGAAAATCGGTAGATGTGATGTGCATGTACAGACAGACAAATGGGTACCATTTCAGAAAAATTGAATTCTTTATTTAAGATAGAGGGCTTCAGGAACTGTGCAACCCAATAACGCGTTGGTCCACCTCAGGCTCTCACGCAGGTAGTTAGCAAGCGTGGCATTGCTTGATAGACTTGTTGGATGTCCTGCTGAGGGATAGCATGATAAATTCTGCCCAACTGGCGCGTTAGTTCATCAAAATCCCAAGCTGCTTGGAGGGTCCTGCCCACAATGCCATAATAGTTCTCTCAAAGATCCGCCGACCGTTTTGGCCGAGATAGGGTTTTTTCAAACACGGAGACTAGCATTAGATACTCTCGCCATGTGTGGTCGGCAGTGTCTGGCTGAAATGTAAGCCCAGCATGGCTTGCCATGAGGGGCAACAAAACGGATAATGGAAAATCGTTGACGTACAGCTGTGCCGCGGGTAACAGCCAAAGGGGTCCTGCTATGAAAGGAAATGGCACCCCAGACCTACAATTCTGGTTTGTCAGGTCGGTACGGCAGGCGACAGTCACGTTGGAACCACACCTCTGCTTAGGGGCGTCTGCAGACAAATCCACGGATCATCAGGCCTCAGTTCGAAGCGGGACTAATCACTGTATGGCGGGCGACAGTCACGTTGGTACCACACCTCTGCGTAGGGGCGTCTGCAGACACAGCCCCTGACCATCAGGCCTCACTTCGAAGTGGGACTAATCATTGTATGACAGGCGACAGTCACGTTGGTACCACACCTCTGCATAGGCGCGTCTGCAGACACAGCCCCTGATCATCAGGCCTCACTTCCAAGTGGGACTAATCACTGTATGGCAGGCAACAGTCACGTTGGTACCACACCTCTGCATAGGCGCGTCTGCAGACACAGCCCCTGATCATCAGGCCTCACTTCCAAGTGGGACTAATCACTGTATGGCAGGCAACAGTCACGTTGGTACCACACCTCTGCATAGGCGAGTCTGCAGACACAGCCCCTGATCATCAGGCCTCACTTCGAAGTGGGACTAATCACTGTATGGCAGGCGACAGTCATGTTGGTACCACACCTCTGCGTAGGGGCGTCTGCAGACACAGCCCCTGATCATCAGGCCTCACTTCCAAGTGGGACTAATCACTGTATGACAGGCGACAGTCACGTTGGTACCACACCTCTGCATAGGCGAGTCTGCAGACACAGCCCCTGATCATCAGGCCTCACTTCCAAGTGGGACTAATCACTGTATGGCAGGCAACAGTCACGTTGGTACCACACCTCTGCATAGGCGAGTCTGCAGACACAGCCCCTGATCATCAGGCCTCACTTCGAAGTGGGACTAATCACTGTATGGCAGGCGACAGTCATGTTGGTACCACACCTCTGCATAGGGGCGTCTGCAGACACAGCCCCTGATCATCAGGCCTCACTTCCAAGTGGGACTAATCACTGTATGGCAGGCAACAGTCACGTTGGTACCACACCTCTGCGTAGGGGCGTCTGCAGACACAGCCCCTGATCATCAGGCCTCACTTCGAAGTGGGACTAATCACTGTATGACAGGCGACAGTCACGTTGGTACCACACCTCTGCATAGGCGCGTCTGCAGACACAGCCCCTGATCATCAGGCCTCACTTCGAAGTGGGACTAATCACTGTATGGCGGGCGACAGTCACGTTGGTACCACACCTCTGCATAGGGGCGTCTGCAGACACAGCCCCTGATCATCAGGCCTCAGTTCGAAGCGGGACTAATCACTGTATGGCGGGCGACAGTCACGTTGGTACCACACCTCTGCGTAGGGGCGTCTGCAGACACAGCCCCTGATCATCAGGCCTCACTTCGAAGTGGGACTAATCACTGTATGACAGGCGACAATCACGTTGGTACCACACCTCTGCATAGGCGCGTCTGCAGACACAGCCCCTGATCATCAGGCCTCACTTCCAAGTGGGACTAATCACTGTATGGCAGGCAACAGTCACGTTGGTACCACACCTCTGCATAGGCGAGTCTGCAGACACAGCCCCTGATCATCAGGCCTCACTTCGAAGTGGGACTAATCACTGTATGGCAGGCGACAGTCATGTTGGTACCACACCTCTGCGTAGGGGCGTCTGCAGACACAGCCCCTGATCATCAGGCCTCACTTCCAAGTGGGACTAATCACTGTATGGCAGGCAACAGTCACGTTGGTACCACACCTCTGCGTAGGGGCGTCTGCAGACACAGCCCCTGATCATCATCCTCACTTCGAAGTGGGACTAATCACTGTATGACAGGCGACAGTCACGTTGGTACCACACCTCTGCATAGGCGCGTCTGCAGACACAGCCCCTGATCATCAGGCCTCACTTCCAAGTGGGACTAATCACTGTATGGCAGGCAACAGTCACGTTGGTACCACACCTCAGCATAGGCGCGTCTGCAGACACAGCCCCTGATCATCAGGCCTCACTTCGAAGTGGGACTAATCACTGTATGGCAGGCGACAGTCACGTTGGTACCACACCACTGCGTAGGGGCGTCTGCAGACACAGCCCCAGATCATCAGGCCTCACTTCGAAGTGGGACTAATCACTGTATGGCAGGCGACAGTCACGTTGGTACCACACCTCTGCATAGAGGCGTCTGCAGACATATCCACTGATCATCAGACCTCACTTCGAAGTGGGCCTAATCACTGTATAGCAGGCGACAGTCACGTTGGTTCCACACCTCTGCGTACGGGCGTCTGCAGACACAGTCTCTGATCATCAGGGCTCACTTCGAATTGGGACTAATCACTGTATGGCAGGCGACAGTCACGTTGGTACCACACCTCTGCGTAGGGGCGTCTGCAGACACAGCCCCTGATCATCAGGCCTCACTTCGAAGTGGGACTAATCACTGTATGGCAGGCAACAGTCACGTTGGTACCACACCTATGCACAGGGGCGTCTGCAGATACAGCCTCTGATCATCAGGCCTCACTTCAAAGTGGGACTAATCACTGTATGGCAGGCGACAGTCACGTTGGTACCACACCTCTGCATAGGGGCGTCTGCAGACATATCCACTGATCATCAGGCCTCACTTCGAAGTGGGACTAATCACTGTATGGCAGGCGACAGTCATGTTGGTACCACACCTCTGCGTAGGGGCGTCTGCAGACACAGCCTCTGATCATCAGGCCTCACTTCGAAGTGGAACTAATCACTGTATGGCAGGCAACAGTCACGTTGGTACCACACCTATGCACAGGGGCGTCTGCAGATACAGCCTCTGATCATCAGGCCTCACTTCAAAGTGGGACTAATCACTGTATGGCAGGCGACAGTCACGTTGGTACCACACCTCTGCGTAGGGGCGTCTGCAGACACAGTCCCTGATCATCAGGCCTCACTTCCAAGTGGGACTAATCACTGTATGGCAGGCAACAGTCACGTTGGTACCACACCTCTGTGTAGGGGCGTCTGCAGACACAGCCTCTGATCATGAGGCCTCACTTCGAAGTGGGACTAATCACTGTATGGCAGGCGACAGTCACGTTGGTACCACAGCTCTGCATAGGGGCGTCTGCAGACATATCCACTGATCATCAGGCCTCACTTCGAAGTGGGACTAATCACTGTATGGCAGGCGACAGTCACGTTGGTACCACACCTCTGCGTAGGGGCGTCTGCAGACACAGCCTCTGATCATCCGGCCTCACTTCGAAGTGGGACTAATCACTGTATGGCAGGCGACAGTCACGTTGGTACCACACCTCTGCGTAGGGGCGTCTGCAGACACAGTCTCTGATCATCAGGCCTCCGTTCGAAGTGGGACTAATCACTGTATGGCAGGCGACAGTCACGTTGGTACCACACCTCTGCATAGGGGCGTCTGTAGACATATCCACTGATCATCAGGCCTAACTTCGAAGTGGGACTAATCACTGTATGGCAGGCGACAGTCACGTTGGTACCACACCTCTGCGTAGGGGCGTCTGGAGACACAGCCTCCGATCATCAGGCCTCACTTCGAAGTGGGACTAATCACTGTATGGCAGGCGACAGTCACGTTGGTACCACACCTCTGCATAGGGGCGTCTGCAGACACAGCCTCTGATCATCAGGCCTCACTTCGAAGTGGGACTAATCACTGTATGGCAGGCGACAGTCACGTTGGTACCACACCTCTGCATAGGGGCGTCTGCAGACATATCCACTGATCATCAGGCCTCACTTCGAAGAGGGACTAATCACTGTATGGCAGGCGACAGTCACGTTGGTACAACACCTCTGCGTAGGGGCGTCTGGAGACACAGCCTCTGATCATCAGGCCTCACTTCGAAGTGGGACTAATCACTGTATAGCAGGCGACAATGACGTTGGTACCACACCTCTGCGTAGGGGCGTCTTCAGACACAGCCTCTGATCATCAGGCCTCACTTCGAAGTGGGACTAATCACTGTATGGCAGGCGACAGTCACGTTGGTACCACACCTCTGCGTATGGGCGTCTGCAGACATATCCACCGATCATCAGGCCTCAATTCGAAGTGGGACTAATCACTGTATGGCAGGCGACAGTCACGTTGGTACCACACCTCTGCGTAGGGGCGTCTGGAGACACAGCCTCTGATCATCCGGCCTCACTTTGAAGTGGGACTTGGCAGGCGACAGTCACGTTGGTATCACACCTCTGCATAGGGGCGTCTGCAGACACAGCCTCTGATCATCAGGCCTCACTTTGAAGTGGGACTTGGCAGGCGACAGTCACGTTGGTACCACACCTCTGCGTAGGGGCGTCTGCAGACACAGCCTCTGATCATCAGTCCTCACTTCGAAGTGGGACTAATCACTGTATGGCAGGCGACAGTCACGTTGATACCACACCTCTGCGTAATGGCGTCTGCAGACACAGCCTCTGATCATCAGGCCTCACTTCGAAGTGGGACTAATCACTGTATGGCAGGCGACAGTCACGTTGGTACCACACCTCTGTGTAGGGGCGTCTGCAGACATATCCACCGATCATCAGGCCTCACTTCGAAGTGGGACTAATCACTGTATGGCAGGCGACAGTCACGTTGGTACCACACCTCTGCGTAGGGGCGTCTTGAGACACAGCCTCTGATCATCCGGCCTCACTTTGAAGTGGGACTTGGCAGGCGACAGTCACGTTGGTATCACACCTCTGCATAGGGGCGTCTGCCGACACAGCCTCTGATCATCAGGCCTCACTTTGAAGTGGGACTTGGCAGGCGACAGTCACGTTGGTACCACACCTCTGCGTAGGGGCGTCTGCAGACACAGCCTCTGATCATCAGTCCTCACTTCGAAGTGGGACTAATCACTGTATGGCAGGCGACAGTCACGTTGGTACCACACCTCTGCATAGGGGCGTCTGCAGACACAGCCTCTGATCATCAGGCCTCACTTCGAAGTGGGACTAATCACTGTATGGCAGGCGACAGTCACGTTGGTACAACACCTCTGCGTAGGGGCGTCTGGAGACACAGCCTCTGATCATCAGGCCTCACTTCGAAGTGGGACTAATCACTGTATAGCAGGCGACAGTGACGTTGGTACCACACCTCTGCGTAGGGGCGTCTTCAGACACAGCCTCTGATCATCAGGCCTCACTTCGAAGTGGGACTAATCACTGTATGGCAGGCGACAGTCACGTTGGTACCACACCTCTGCGTATGGGCGTCTGCAGACATATCCACCGATCATCAGGCCTCACTTCGAAGTGGGACTAATCACTGTATGGCAGGCGACAGTCACGTTGGTACCACACCTCTGCGTAGGGGCGTCTGGAGACACAGCCTCTGATCATCCGGCCTCACTTTGAAGTGGGACTTGGCAGGCGACAGTCACGTTGGTTTCACACCTCTGCATAGGGGCGTCTGCAGACACAGCCTCTGATCATCAGGCCTCACTTTGAAGTGGGACTTGGCAGGCGACAGTCACGTTGGTACCACACCTCTGCGTAGGGGCGTCTGCAGACACAGCCTCTGATCATCAGTCCTCACTTCGAAGTGGGACTAATCACTGTATGGCAGGCGACAGTCACGTTGATACCACACCTCTGCGTAATGGCGTCTGCAGACACAGCCTCTGATCATCAGGCCTCACTTCGAAGTGGGACTAATCACTGTATGGCAGGCGACAGTCACGTTGGTACCACACCTCTGTGTAGGGGCGTCTGCAGACACAGCCTCTGATCATCAGGCCTCACTTCGAAGTGGGACTAATCACTGTATGGCAGGCGACAGTCACGTTGGTACCACACCTCTGCATAGGGGCGTCTGCAGACATATCCACTGATCATCAGGCCTCACTTCGAAGTGGGACTAATCACTGTATGGCAGGCGACAGTCACGTTGGTACCACACCTCTGCGTAGGGGCGTCTGCAGACACAGCCTCTGATCATCCGGCCTCACTTCGAAGTGGGACTAATCACTGTATGGCAGGCGACAGTCACGTTGGTACCACACCTCTGCGTAGGGGCGTCTGCAGACACAGTCTCTGATCATCAGGCCTCCGTTCGAAGTGGGACTAATAACTGTATGGCAGGCGACAGTCACGTTGGTACCACACCTCTGCATAGGGGCGTCTGTAGACATATCCACTGATCATCAGGCCTCACTTCGAAGTGGGACTAATCACTGTATGGCAGGCGACAGTCACGTTTGTACCACACCTCTGCGTAGGGGCGTCTGGAGACACAGCCTCCGATCATCAGGCCTCACTTCGAAGTGGGACTAATCACTGTATGGCAGGCGACAGTCACGTTGGTACCACACCTCTGCATAGGGGCGTCTGCAGACACAGCCTCTGATCATCAGGCCTCACTTCGAAGTGGGACTAATCACTGTATGGCAGGCGACAGTCACGTTGGTACCACACCTCTGCATAGGGGCGTCTGCAGACATATCCACTGATCATCAGGCCTCACTTCGAAGTGGGACTAATCACTGTATGGCAGGCAACAGTCACGTTGATACCACACCTATGCATAGGGGCGTCTGCAGATACAGCCTCTGATCATCAGGCCTCACTTCAAAGTGGGACTACTCACTGTATGGCAGGCGACAGTCACGTTGGTACCACACCTCTGCGTAGGGGCGTCTGCAGACACAGCCATTAATCATCAGGCCTCACTTCGAAGTGGGACTAATCACTGTATGGCAGGCGACAGTCACGTTGATACCACACCTCTGCGTAGGGGCGTCTGCAGACACAGCCCCTGATCATCAGGCCTCACTTCGAAGTGGGACTAATCACTGTGTGGCAGGCGACAGTCACGTTGGTACCACACCTCTGCGTAGGGGCGTCTAGAGACGATGCCTCTGATCATCAGGCCTTACTTCGAAGTGGGACTTGGCAGGCGACAGTCCCGTTGGTACCACACCTCTGCGTAGGGGCGTCCGCAGACACAGCCTCTGATCATCAATCCTCACTTCGAAGTGGGACTAATCACTGTATGGCAGGCGACAGTCTTGTTGGTACCACACCTCTGCGTAGGGGCGTCTGCAGACACAGCCTCTGATCATCAGGCCTCACTTCGAAGTGGGACTAATCACTGTATGGCAGGCGACAGTCACGTTGGTACCACACCTCTGTGTAGGGGCGTCTGCAGACACAGCCTCTGATCATCAGGCCTCACTTCGAAGTGGGACTAATCACTGTATGGCAGGCGACAGTCTTGTTGGTACCACACCTCTGTGTAGGGTCGTCTGCAGACACAGCCTCTGATCATCAGTCCTCACTTCGAAGTGGGACTAATCACTGTATGGCAGGCGACAGTCTTGTTGGTACCACACCTCTGCGTAGGGGCGTCTGCAGACACAGCCTCTGATCATCAGGCCTCACTTCGAAGTGGGACTAATCACTGTATGGCAGGCGACAGTCACGTTGGTACCACACCTCTGCATAGGGGCGTCTGTAGACATATCCACTGATCATCAGGCCTCACTTCAAAGTGGGACTAATCACTGTATGGAAGGCGACAGTCACGTTGGTACCACACCTCTGCGTAGGGGCGTCTGCAGACACAGCCTCTGATCATCAGGCCTCACTTTGAAGTGGGACTTGGCAGGCGACAGTCACGTTGGTACCACACCTCTGCGTAGGGGCGTCTGCAGACACAGCCTCTGATCATCAGTCCTCACTTCGAAGTGGGACTAATCACTGTATGGCAGGCGACAGTCACGTTGATACCACACCTCTGCGTAATGGCGTCTGCAGACACAGCCTCTGATCATCAGGCCTCACTTCGAAGTGGGACTAATCACTGTATGGCAGGCGACAGTCACGTTGGTACCACACCTCTGTGTAGGGGCGTCTGCAGACACAGCCTCTGATCATCAGGCCTCACTTCGAAGTGGGACTAATCACTGTATGGCAGGCGACAGTCACGTTGGTACCACACCTCTGCATAGGGGCGTCTGGAGACACAGCCTCCGATCATCAGGCCTCACTTCGAAGTGGGACTTGGCAGGCGACAGTCACGTTGGTACCACACCTCTGCGTAGGGGCGTCTGCAGACACAGCCTCTGATCATCAGGCGTCACTTCGAAGTGGGACTAATCACTGTATGGCAGGCGGCAGTCACGTTGGTACCACACCTCTGCATAGGGGCGTCTGCAGACATATCCACTGATCATCAGGCCTCACTTCGAAGTGGGACTAATCACTGTATGGCAGGCGACAGTCACGTTGATACCACACCTCTGCGTAGGGGCGTCTGGAGATACAGCCTCTGATCATCAGGCCTCACTTCGAAGTGGGACTAATCACTGTATAGCAGGCGACAGTCACGTTGGTACCACACCTCTGCATAGGGGCGTCTGTAGACATATCCACTGATCATCAGGCCTAACTTCGAAGTGGGACTAATCACTGTATGGCAGGCGACAGTCACGTTGGTATCACACCTCTGCATAGGGGCGTCTGCAGACACAGCCTCTGATCATCAGGCCTCACTTTGAAGTGGGACTTGGCAGGCGACAGTCACGTTGGTACCACACCTCTGCGTAGGGGCGTCTGCAGACACAGCCTCTGATCATCAGTCCTCACTTCGAAGTGGGACTAATCACTGTGTGGCAGGCGACAGTCACGTTGGTACCACACCTCTGCGTACGGGCGTCTAGAGACAATGCCTCTGATCATCAGGCCTCACCTCGAAGTGGGACTAATCACTGTATGGCAGGCGACAGTCATGTTGGTACCACACCTCTGCATAGGGGCGTCTGCAGACATATCCACTGATCATCAGGCCTCACTTCGAAGTGGGACTAATCACTGTATGGCAGGCGACAGTCACGTTGGTACCACACCTCTGCGTAGGGGCGTCTGGAGACACAGCCTGTGATCATCAGGCCTCACTTCGAAGTGGGACTTGGCAGGCGACAGTCACGTTGGTACCACACCTCTGCGTAGGGGCGTCTGCAGACACAGCCTCTGATCATCAGGCGTCACTTCGAAGTGGGACTAATCACTGTATGGCAGGCGGCAGTCACGTTGGTACCACACCTCTGCATAGGGGCGTCTGCAGACATATCCACTGATCATCAGGCCTCACTTCGAAGTGGGACTAATCACTGTATGGCAGGCGACAGTCACGTTGATACCACACCTCTGCGTAGGGGCGTCTGGAGACACAGCCTCTGATCATCAGGCCTCACTTCGAAGTGGGACTAATCACTGTATAGCAGGCGACAGTCACGTTGGTACCACACCTCTGCATAGGGGCTTCTGCAGACATATCCACTGATCATCAGGCCTCACTTCGAAGTGGGACTAATCACTGTATGGCAGGCGACAGTCACGTTGGTACCACACCTCTGCATAGGGGCGTCTGCAGACACAGCCTCTGATCATCAGGCCTCACTTCGAAGTGGGACTAATCACTGTATGGCAGGCGACAGTCACGTTGGTACCACACCTCTGCATGGGGGCGTCTGCAGACATATCCACTGATCATCAGGCCTCACTTCGAAGTGGGACTAATCACTGTATGGCAGGCGGCAGTCACGTTGATACCACACCTCTGCGTAGGGGCGTCTGGAGACACAGCCTCTGATCATCAGGCCTCACTTCGAAGTGGGACTAATCACTGTATAGCAGGCGACAGTCACGTTGGTACCACACTTCTGCGTAGGGGCGTCTTCAGACACAGCCTCTGATCATCAGGCCTCACTTCGAAGTGGGACTAATCACTGTATGGCAGGCGACAGTGACGTTGGTACCACACCTCTGCGTACGGGCGTCTGCAGACATATCCACTGATCATCGGGCCTCACTTCGAAGTGGGACTAATCACTGTATGGCAGGCGACAGTCACGTTGGTATCACACCTCTGCATAGGGGCGTCTGCAGACACAGCCTCTGATCATCAGGCCTCACTTCGAAGTGGGACTTGGCAGGTGACAGTCACGTTGGTACCACACCTCTGCGTAGGGGCGTCTGCAGACACAGCCTCTGATCATCAGGCCTCACTTCGAAGTGGGACTAATCACTGTATGGCAGGCGACAGTCACTTTGGTACCACACCTCTGCGTAGGGGCGTCTGGAGACACAGCCTCCAATCATCAGGCCTCACTTCGAACTGGGACTAATCATTGTATGGCAGGCGACAGTCACGTTGGTACCACACCTTTGCATAGGGGTGTCTGCAGACACAGCCTCTGATCATCAGGCCTCACTTCGAAGTGGGACTAATCACTGTATGGCAGGCGACAGTCACGTTGGTACCACACCTCTGCTTAGGGGCGTCTGCAGACATATCCACTGATCATCAGGCCTCACTTCGAAGTGGGACTAATCACTGTATGGCAGGCGACAGTCACGTTGGTACCACACCTCTGCGTAGGGGCGTCTGCAGACACAGCCACTAATCATCAGGCCTCACTTCGAAGTGGGACTAATCACTGTATGGCAGGCGACAGTCACGTTGGTACCACACCTCTGCTTAGGGGCGTCTGCAGACATATCCACTGATCATCAGGCCTCACTTCGAAGTGGGACTAATCACTGTATGGCAGGCGACAGTCACGTTGGTACCACACCTCTGCGTAGGGGCGTCTGGAGACACAGCCTCCGATCATCAGACCTCACTTCGAAGTGGGACTAATCACTGTATGGCAGGCGACAGTCACGTTGGTACCACACCTCTGCGTACGGGCGTCTGCAGACATATCCACTGATCATCAGGCCTCATTTCGGAGCAGGACTAATCACTGAAGACAATTATCCTCCAGTTAATGAGATTTCAGGCTGAAGACGTGTCTGGAGACGCTCCAAGCAGCGATGGGGCACCAACGTGACTGTCGCCCGCCATGTGAGTCGACAACCAGAATTAATGGTCTGGGGTGCCATTTATTTCCATAGCTGGACACCTTTGGTTGTCATCCGCGGCATCCTTTCGGCACAGCGGCACGTCGACGATATTCTACGCTCTGTTTCTTTGCACTTCATGCGAGCGATCGTCGGCTCGAACTTCAGCAAAATAATGTCCACCCACATACGTCGGGAGTTTCTGCTGCCTGTCTCTGTGCTTGTCAAAAACTACCCCGGCCAGTAACGTCGTCGGATCTGTCCAACCCTCTCGGATTTTACGATGTAACGCTCCAGTTGGGCTGAATTTGTCACTACATCCCTCAGCAGGACATGCAACAAGTTTATCAATCAATTCCAAACTGCATAACTGCTTCCATAAGGGCCAGATGTGGAACAACACATTATTAAGTTGTTCAGTTATGTGCGAACCTCTTCCTCTCGAAAAACTCATCCAGTTTTTCTGAATTTGCAATCACTTGTTTGTCTGTACATGTACATCACATTTAACCATTTCTGTCCTGTTCGTATTCTTCCTTCGTGGTGCGTCGTTAAATACTTCGGGGTAACAATAGGCAAAGAAATGAATATAAGACAAACAAAATTCACATCAAAAGAGAGAAAAAATCATCGGAAAGATTCAGAAACTTAATCTGTTACTAACGAGCACGAAAGCGAACATACGAACAAAACTACAAGCCTATGAAGCAACAAAACTCTACAATGGTTGCTCTAGATGAGGGACAGCCTGCACAACCTGAGACGAAGCAACTTGAGAATCCAATTTCATCTGCGACGTTTTTCGGCCTCTCAGGATTTTCTAAATCTGTTCCTAAACTATGAGCGTAGCAATATAGTAGTGCACCTAGTACCTAGTGAGTGCATTGTTTATTTATTTATTTATTTATTGTTCCGTGGGACCACATTTAGGAGAAGTCTCCATGGTCATGGAACGAGTCAATACATGAAATTATAACACGATTGTAAAAACAGATAAAATGAAATATAAGAAACATATTCAGGCGACAAGTCGTTAGTTTAAATAAAGAAAATCAAGAATGTAACACTGAAATTTGCTTAATTTTTTAGCTCTTCCAGGAGCTCCTCGACAGAATAGAAGGAGTGAGCCATGAGGAAACTCTTCAGTTTAGACTTAAAAGTGTTTGGGCTACTGCTAAGATTTTTGAGTTCTTGTGGTAGCATATTGAAAATGGATGCAGCAGAATACTGCACTCCTTTCTGCACAAGAGTCAAGGAAGTGCATTCCACATGCAGATTTGATTTCTGCCTAGTATTAACTGAGTGAAAGCTGCTAACTCTTGGGAATAAGTTAATATTGCTAACAACAAACGACATTAAAGAAAATACATACTGTGAGGGCAATGTCAAAATTCCCAGACTATTGAATAGGGGTCGACAAGAGGTTTTCGAACTTACACCATACATAGCTCGAACAGCCCGTTTTTGAGCCAAAAATACCCTTTTTGAATCAGAAGAATTACCCCAAAAAATAATACCATATGACATAAGCGTATGAAAATATCCGAAGTATACTACTTTTCGTGTTGAAATGTCACTTATTTCAGATACTGTTCTAATGGTAAATAAAGCGGCATTTAGTTTCTGAACAAGATCCTGAACATGGGCTTTCCACAACAGCTTACTATCTATCCGTACGCCTAGGAACTTGAACTGTTCCGTCTCGCTTATAACATGCCCATTCTGTCTGATTAAAATGTCAGTTCTTGTTGAATTGTGGGTTAGAAACTGTAAAAACTGAGTCTTACTGTGATTTGGCATCAAATTATTTTCCACAAGCCACGAACTTATATCATGAACTACATTATTTGATAATGTTTCAATATTACACACAAGATCCTTCACTACCAAGGTGGTGTCATCAGCAAACAGAAATACTTTTGAATCACCTGTAATACTAGAAGGCATATCATTTACATAAATAAGAAACAGCAGTGGCCCCAGCACCGACCCTTGGGGAACGCCCCATTTAACAGTGCCCCATTGGGACTGAACATCATTACCACTCTCAATATTGCGGAGGATTACCTTCTGCTTTCTGTTCTTAAAGTAGGAGGCGAACCAATTGTAAGCTACTCCCCTTACTCCATAATGTTCCAACTTCTGCAGTAATATTTTGTGGTCAACACAGTCAAAAGCCTTCGTTAAATCAAAGAAAATACCTAACGTTCGCAACCTTTTATTTAATCCGTCCAAAACCTCACAGAGAAAGGAGACTATAGCATTTTCAGTTGTTAAGCCATTTCTAAAACCAAACTGTACATTTGACAGTAAATTATGTGAATTTAAATGCTGCAGTAACCTTGTATATACAACCCTCTCGATAACTTTAGCAAACACCGATGGCATAGAAATAGGTCTATAATTGTCAACATTATCCCTGTCTCCCTTTTTATAAAGTGGCTTCACTACCGAGTACTTTAATCGGTCAGGAAACCGACCACTCCTAAAGGAAAAGTTACAGATATGGCTAAGTACTGAGCTAACATACGTGGAACAATACTTCAGTATTCTGCTAGATACCCCGTCATATCCATGAGAGTTCTTGGTCTTTAGTGATTTAATTATTAACTCAAACTCCCTCTTGTCAGTATCATGGAGGAGCATTTCAGGTAACAGTCTCGGAACCCTTTTTTCTAAGATCGCTATATGATTCCCTGTTGGGACTAGGTTTCTATTTAGTTCACCTGCTATATTCAGAAAGTGATTATTAAGTACTGTACATATATGCGACTTATCAGTAACACGGACATCCCCACTACGCACTGATTCTATATTCTCGACCTGTGTCTGCAGATCAGCCACTTCCTTTACGACTGACCATATGGTTTTAATTTTATCCTGAGACTTAGCTATTCTATCTGCATACCACATAGTTTTTGCCTTCCTAATAACTTTTTTAAGCACCTTACAATACTGTTTGTAATGGGCTGCTGTATTCAGATTTTGACTGTTTCTAACGTTTTGATATAATTGCCACTTTGTTCTACAAGATATTCTTATCCCTTTAGTCAGCCACCCAGGCTGCCTGTTTGTGCTAGTACCCTGTCTTGAACGTTCTAACAGAAAACAACTTTCAAAGAGCACGAGAAAAGTCTTGAGGAAAGCATTATATTTATCGTCTACTGTATCAGCACTATAAACATCTTGCCACTCTTGTTCCTTGATAAGGTTTACAAAAGTCTGTACAGCAACTGGATCAGCTTTCCTAAAAAGTTGGTAACTATATTTAACATGTGTTGCAGCACAAAAATCTTTTAGACTTAAAATTTGTGCATCATGATCTGAAAGGCCATTCACCTTTTTGCTAACAGAATGCCCTTCTAATAATGACGAATGAACAAAAATATTGTCTATGGTTGTTCTACTGTTCCCTTGCACTCTCGTTGGAAAGAATACGGTTTGCATAAGATTATATGAATTAAGTTGGTCTACCAGCATCCTTTTCCTTGCACAGTCACTTATACAATTAATATTGAAGTCACCACATATAACTAACTTTTTGTATTTCCTATAAAGTGAACCAAGAACCTCCTCTAGCTTTAGCAAAAATGTTGTGAAATCGGAGTCTGGGGATCTATAAATAACAACAGTAAGAAGTTTAGCTCCACTAAATTTAACCACACCTGCACAACATTCAAACACCTTTTCAGTGCAGTTGTTGTTGTTGTAGTCTTCAGTCCTGAGACTGGTTTGATGCAGCTCTCCATGCTACCCTATCCCGTGCAAGTTTCTTTATCTCCCAGTACCTACTGCAACCTACATCCTTCTGAATCTGCTTAGTGTATTCATCTCTTGGTCTCCCTCTACGATTTTTACCCTCCACGCTGCCCTCCAATACTAAATTTGTGATCCCTTGATGCCTCAGAACATGTCCTACCATCCGGTCCCTTCTTCTCGTCAAGTTGTGCCACAAACTCCTCTTCTCCCCAATTCAATTCAATACCTCCTCATTAGT
Organism: Schistocerca serialis cubense; assembly: GCF_023864345.2. Classification (NCBI taxonomy): domain Eukaryota; kingdom Metazoa; phylum Arthropoda; class Insecta; order Orthoptera; family Acrididae; genus Schistocerca; species Schistocerca serialis. The sequence goes on along the minus strand of NW_026048515.1, from coordinate 569,118 downwards.
TATGTGATCTACCCATCTAATCTCCAGCATTCTTCTGTAGCACCACATTTCGAAAGCTTCTATTCTCTTCTTGTCCAAACTATTTATGTGCATACAGATAATAGTTTCAGACTCATAAATAAGATTAGTTCAAATGAATTTCATTGCTAAGTACTTAGTACTTTCTAATATAACAGCAGTGATCTAATTAGTTAACTCAGAAACTCTGTTAATAATGAAATATTTTAATTGAAAAGGTTAATACAGTATGACCTTAGATATTTAGTGAGTCTTAGGAAACATATTTCAGTATATTGACACTTATCATTTGAAAGTACATATCTCCAACTTTCCTGTAAGTTATCTAAAATTGTGTGATAGAAATTATCTTCAGAAATAATTGACATTAAAGCTTTAAATAATTGCTAACTTCAATTACAAATAATGTCAAAATTACTATTCGATTCTGAACTTTGGAATTATAATTTTCTTGATATATTTTTTGTGTTCCATTTGATGTGCAGCATTTGTTAATTAAATCACTAACTAGGAAGTTCGATATTTTGAGGGTCATAAAATATTTTATTTAAGATGGCTGCTATCAGTAATGAGCAGTGTAAAAAATATTATCCATAAAGAGGAAATTGGGTAATTTTTTTTTTTTAATTTCGTTGCGTTGCTATGAAATTCAACTCCTGCGGTTACCGACACTCCTAAGAATTACAAAGTACATGCTTTACAATAATGTGTACAAACAGTATGTATGTCCATAATATAGGTACTCATATGCTTTAGACATACATTGCTATTAACCGCAATTATTCACACAATATGGTGCCAAAAGGCATGGCAAAGTACCCAGTGAGCAACAAGTACCGAGATTGATCTTTGCCTCTGCATCCGTTGCTACTGACTGACACAACCAAACTAACAATATTACCTACAACAGGCAACAGGACACCTTTCTTGGTTCGCTCATACATATGTGCATGTGCATGTAGCTGCCTATTAGTTTTGTATGGTGCTACCGCAACTATTACCTTTTTATTGATTACATTTTTAAAAGTAAAGAAATATCAAATTTACCTCACAGAAAAAGTTGACAATTTTGTTTTACAAAATAACGTGGCATCCAAATGAAAAAAAATTTACATTACAGGGAATGCTAACAATTTTTCACAAAGTAATGTAGCGTCTGAATGGAATATACAAAGCCAGGAGACGACATAGCGCGTCCTTCTGCATACAACTGTTTATTTTTGTAACAGGGTATAGTGTGAAACATTAATACCTTGCACACAGGGAGTCAACGCCAAACCTAAAATGTGCTGTTCATTATTACATGTTAGCCATATACTGTCTAAAATAAAATAAAGATAAAATAAAGTGAAAGACACGAAACAGTTACAGCTTTACAGAGCCTTAAAATTACATTATTAATGTAACCTTTGGTACCAAACCCACAGTAACGCATTAAATAAACTTTACAGCATCATCCCACGCAATTATCATCAGTGGTGCGAAGGAAGCATTCACAGCTGAACCTTATTTGTGCAATGATGATATAAGCATAATAATCGCAGGTAAAATTATTATATAAAATGATAGTAATATATCAATACATAAGGCTACATTACAAAAGCACGTTACAACTGTTATGCGCCATCACAAGGCTTGCAGATTTTAGTCACACACATTTAAACAAGTGTATCAAACGACTACATACACGCGCATCTTAACCACGCTAGCAATAAAATAACATATGCTTTTCACCCAGAAAGGAAATAACCATAATCAACGCTGACATATGCAGCACACCACAAATTTGCGTGACCAATGAGTACTGTATCATACATTGCCTGGGTTGTGGAATCGAACCCTTTCCCGCCTTATCATCTTAAAATGTAATGCATGCCAACAATGTCCTCAATTGTGACACCCTGTTAAATTTCAATACATGAACAGTTAATATATGCTAATTTCTGTGGATAGTACTTGTGACATGGCGCCACACGATATAGCACCTTGAAATGCAGTAGCCTAGTTATTCCTAGTGTAAAACAATCTATTGTATGGCGGGCGTCCGCTCTAACACCCATTACGGGTTTTGGACGCAAACTCCGAACTCCCTTATACATCTGGTGCTAGCTACTGCGTACCAGGAGTATTACAAATCACTTGTTGCTTACACACTGATTAAACTCATTTCATTTATAAGTGGTTACCTATGGGGATATTACATACCATTAATAACCAAACCTACCTAAAAAATCGTATCTAATCCAGACATAAAGTACACTCCTGGAAATGGAAAAAAGAACACATTGACACCGGTGTGTCAGACCCACCATACTTGCTCCGGACACTGCGAGAGGGCTGTACAAGCAATGATCACACGCACGGCACAGCGGACACACCAGGAACCGCGGTGTTGGCCGTCGAATGGCGCTAGCTGCGCAGCATTTGTGCACCGCCGCCGTCAGTGTCAGCCAGTTTGCCGTGGCATACGGAGCTCCATCGCAGTCTTTAACACTGGTAGCATGCCGCGACAGCGTGGACGTGAACCGTATGTGCAGTTGACGGACTTTGAGCGAGGGCGTATAGTGGGCATGCGGGAGGCCGGGTGGACGTACCGCCGAATTGCTCAACACGTGGGGCGTGAGGTCTCCACAGTACATCGATGTTGTCGCCAGTGGTCGGCGGAAGGTGCACGTGCCCGTCGACCTGGGACCGGACCGCAGCGACGCACGGATGCACGCCAAGACCGTAGGATCCTACGCAGTGCCGTAGGGGACCGCACCGCCACTTTCCAGCAAATTAGGGACACTGTTGCTCCTGGGGTATCGGCGAGGACCATTCGCAACCGTCTCCATGAAGCTGGGCTACGGTCCCGCACACCGTTAGGCCGTCTTCCGCTCACGCCCCAACATCGTGCAGCCCGCCTCCAGTGGTGTCGCGACAGGCGTGAATGGACGAATGGAGACGTGTCGTCTTCAGCGATGAGAGTCGCTTCTGCCTTGGTGCCAATGATGGTCGTATGCGTGTTTGGCGCCGTGCAGGTGAGCGCCACAATCAGGACTGCATACGACCGAGGCATACAGGGCCAACACCCGGCATCATGGTGTGGGGAGCGATCTCCTACACTGGCCGTACACCACTGGTGATCGTCGAGGGGACACTGAATAGTGCACGGTACATCCAAACCGTCATCGAACCCATCGTTCTACCATTCCTAGACCGGCAAGGGAACTTGCTGTTCCAACAGGACAATGCACGTCCGCATGTATCCCGTGCCACCCAACGTGCTCTAGAAGGTGTAAGTCAACTACCCTGGCCAGCAAGATCTCCGGATCTGTCCCCCATTGAGCATGTTTGGGACTGGATGAAGCGTCGTCTCACGCGGTCTGCACGTCCAGCACGAACGCTGGTCCAACTGAGGCGCCAGGTGGAAATGGCATGGCAAGCCGTTCCACAGGACTACATCCAGCATCTCTACGATCGTCTCCATGGGAGAATAGCAGCCTGCATTGCTGCGAAAGGTGGATATACACTGTACTAGTGCCGACATTGTGCATGCTCTGTTGCCTGTGTCTATGTGCCTGTGGTTCTGTCAGTGTGATCATGTGATGTATCTGACCCCAGGAATGTGTCAATAAAGTTTCCCCTTCCTGGGACAATGAATTCACAGTGTTCTTATTTCAATTTCCAGGAGTGTATATATGCAACGTAGACAGTAGTAGAAATGTGTAAGGTCACGCTGACAGTCAAAGTTCACGTGAAGTGCCAGGGTATGGACCACGTTTACAAGTTAGTCACGGTCGTGAACACCGTACCAAATGAATATGGCGCATACGCAAACAACCATATTTATCTGTTCCAACCACATGGAAAAGTTCAGACACCATAGTAGCGACTGCCTCGCTGCTTGCTATGGTAGACTTGTACCTTTTATATGGGCATACATCATGTTTGTACACATTATTGTAAGACATGTACTTTGTAATTTTTTGGTGTGTGGTTTGAGAATGGGCATGTCAGCCTGAGGTCGGTAACTACTACATCCCAATTTTATATCAGTGCAACTGAGTCGGACGAAATAACAACTATTCAATTTCCTCAGTTCTGAACAGTTGCGGAACTACCATCCTGTGGCAGCGTGCCTGGAATAAGCAATTACTGTTCACAGGCGAAACTATATACAGACGAAGCACATCTGAGGTAAGGCAATCTGCGATTGAGAGTAAAGTGAGCAACAGCTGTGTCGCTTGTCGTGAGAAATCTGCCCAGACCAATAACGAATATTTTGAAATATGCGTATAGTTTGTTTTCTTCATTCGTGGGTTTCATTCATGGCTCATGCGATAGTAATCACTAATTAATTCCGACTGAGAAATTATTAGAGGAACACCGTGATTATTGACTCCTATGTACAATGACTGGTTAGCAGAGCAGTGCTGACGAACTTACTGACTGTTTTTGTGCACTATCTTGTTTCGAGTTCCTTAAATGTGTATGAGGGCAGTGATATGGTGAACTGATACGTTAAATTTTTCCCACCTTTGAATTTTTTTGAACCACTGGACTGTATTGTGTGATTACTTCACTATGAACTAGTGCAGTATGTTGCAATCTGCTTACCTTTAATTCGAACTATATGTGAGACCTGAAACTGGCCATGTCAATGAATACTTTGCACCAAGAGTGTAATTAAAGTGTTTTACATCTACCTCTAGTGTCGATCACAATACTGCTGTTGACTATTAGTAGAGCTAACATCTTTCAGGCTGTTTTGGAACCAGCGCACCTACCGAGAAGAACAGAAGAGGCTTATGCAGAAGGAAGCAGATTTATTTCAAATGGTGCCCTGTGCTTTCCTGGTACTTTGCCGTGTAAACACCTTGTTAACGAACGCTAATAACTTGAAGAGTGCGAGACTTACAGTGATAACCTACTAAAGGCGCGTTTACACCTATGCGCCTTGTGGCTTAAACGCCGTACGGCTGAGCTTGCCACACAGCCAAGAAGAGGCACCTGTCGAGGTGCACGCCTTTTCGACAACATGTGCGTATGAGTGATTCTATTCGCACCTGCGTTCACACTGGGCGCCTTTACTTACGTGTGGGGCAAGATACAGTAGCAAGGCGACTAGCCGCAAGGCGGACAGCTATAAACACGCCTTAAGAGTGACTATTATACCATATGAAGGGTCCACGGGAAATAAGTGGTAAGTCAGTTCTTCTTAATTTTTCAGGAAAGAAGATTTTAACACCAAACCTTCTGTACCAAATGCAATTTTTAGCCGATCCTTTGGAAATTTATGTTTAGAGTAGCCTTACTTAATAGTCCTCAGATACCTCTACAAGGTTTTTGTTTAAACGTACTGTAACAACATAAAGAAAATATTATATCGAATAACTTCAGTGTTTTGTAGGGGAAAAGAGGGTAAGTCATTATAAAAGGGGGAATGTCAGTAAATCTCGTTAATTCGTTGACTTTGTTGAACCTAGTACAATTAGAACTAACTACCAGTATTACTTAAGATGTCATTAAAATGTAACAAATGAATGTGCAAAAATTTATTAGTTACTTACGAAAAAAACCATAAGTCATGAGATAGAAAATTATACACTAGAATTAATTCCTTATAAACAGAACAAAACTTTGTAGGCCCAGACAATTTCTTTGTAAACTATGTTCATTCATTGTTTATTCATTTCCGCTCTGGGTCTGCTTCTTCGCACTTGCACTTATTGGTTTTGGAAAAACAGTGTCATCTTGATGATACAGTTTCTTGTTACGCTTTTGTCCTTTTTCCAGTTTTCGCAGATGCGAAAAAAACTGTCTAGCCTCTTCTCGGCAAAACATTTTTAACTGTTGTAGGTCTGCATAATTGTCATAAATTATTGTTGTAGGTTTTTAAAAAAGTAAATGTGGGTGTAGTTGTGTACAAAATTTAAAATAAAAACTGTTTCAAGTAAATAATACAACAAAAATGATGATGAAAATAAGGACGAAACAAAAAACATTCACCCTTATATGCATAGTCAGGTAGAAAGAACTCTCCCTAAGGCTGAGGTTGTTCTGTTGGAACCGTAAGTGGTTTGTTGATGACATGGCGACCCCAATGGTCGTGGAATGTACTTCTGTATTCCAAGAATCTGGGATGTTCTTTTGCAGCCACTAAAAATTCTCTTATTGGTCTAGAAGGAAGTGGGCATTTCTTGAAATATAACTGATCGAGGACATCTTTTACAAACTCTATGTCTACTTCGACAACATGAAAAGATGAGGGTTTTGCTCTTGCAATTTCTTCTATCCAGTCTTTGGGAATTTCAACCCATCTTTTTTTTGTTGATACTGGCCATGTTACGATCACATTCGAAATACGAGTGGCCATGGATTGGAAAAGTTATTTTCACGTGCTCAAGTCTCTTGACGTGATGAACGATGTAATACAGCAGGCGGAAAATAGTCCAATTCTTGTTCTGCCCCCCCCCCCCCCCGCAAGGGTCTTAAAAATATATCTAATTTTCTAACAGAGGGATCAAGAATTGTCGTTACAAAATAAAACAAAAAGGAAGAACCTAATGAGATCCATTGTAGGCTACTGTTCCATCATACACGAAGAACTATTATTCATCGGTTGACAATATACGAATATTAAACATGCACAACGTTAACTGTGTCTTGTAGCACACGTCGTTAGTTGTGATGTTAGGGATAGGTAAGTTCTTCTGGATATCCATAGTAATACTTTCATATTCTTTTGATGCCCTGGTGTTTGTTTTTGAACTTCTTTTACGAATATAATACGTCAGATTTTAATAAGTGAAGTTTTTTCACCGTTGACAGTTGATTGATTTTTTTTTCTGCACTCGCTCTTTCTGAGCTATTTTCCGGGTACGATTTCAAAGCATGTTCAACAGCTCGAATTTCAGCAGCATGCCTATCACAGTAACTACAAGTGCCCATTCTACGATATCCGAAACCGACGTTAAATTCTGAATTGAAAACAAGTCTTTATTCTCCATACGACACAGACTGAGTAGGGTATCATTTCTTTAATAACTCATAAATCTTACTGATGTTAAGATCTGGAGGGAGATAAACTTTCTTACAGGTTTTCAAGCTGTAATAGCTTCGTTCACCTTTAAATGAACTAATGTGTTGGCGACCTGCGTCAAGTGCCTCCGATGTCACACGATGTTTCCGATTAGAATATTGGCTCGACTATCCTTAGGACTCACACCTTTTTTCAGATAATGTTGTATTACTTCTAATTTTTTGTAGATATTCCATGAAAAGATGTAAAAGCTTTAGAACAAACATTTACTTCAGTGACAGACTTCTCCCTCTTCACTCTTACACGATATGAATGATTGTTGTCACGAAATTTAGCTTCATTTTCTGGTTGCCTAAGTCTCCTTTGCGATATACTATTTACACTAATTAGGCATGCCAAGTAAGCATTCTGCTCATTCACAGTCATTTTGTTATAATCAGATATAATATACCCGCGTTCTGCGTCAGTGGTACTCTGAAAACATTTCAGTCTGGAACATTTACAATCTGGCGCTAATTCATGGGAGGATGATAAAAGTTTTTTTCTCACATCGGAAAGTCGACTTGTTCTCTTCCTTTTCTTCGTTGAATGTGACAGTTGGCTGAAGGTCATACTTTCCTCATCTTCATTTTCCATGTTCACTTCCACAGTTCAGTTAAAACGTAAAACAAACTAAACAATTCACACAACACACAAAGCACTAACTTAACCCCTCCAACAGTACATACTCAACACCTGATAATCACAGCTGCGACCAGTGCTGCCAACTGACTAATCCCCTTTTTTCCTAGTTTCACATTGACTTACCTCCTTCTTCCCGTGGACGCTATATTTTTAAACTTCTGTAACTTTCAGACTATCCCCCTTATTTCCACGAAACAAAAACTTATAAAAGCAGCTTGTTGAAACCATTTTTTTACTTAACCCCTTTTTCTCGTGGACCCTTCATATGGCAAAGTAATAGAAATTTGACAGTATTTTGAATAACGAACAGTGAATTGTTAACAACGCACTGTGTACGTAAACGTTGATTATGGAACTGTTATGTCGGGATATAACACAAACTGAAAACAGTAGACGCCAGTAATGTGTCAAGATGCAATCATAGTACGAGTTACTGGTCGAAGTCATACATCGCGACACAACAACCAGACGTCGCGAGAGGTCGATTCAGCAAAGCAGCGCCGGATTGAAGAAAATCGTCTCGACGGCGCCTAACAGATCAACACGAGACACCAGTAAACGACGCGAGGCTTACGGGCAATAATACGTGGCAGTCGGGTCAACTTCGTCGTAGGTGGAGTATTACCTGCGACTTGCAGCAGCAACTGCAGTTTTCAGCAGAGGCAGAGACGGCAGCGGAAATAGTTTTAAGGTTCAGTTTTTTCAAGTGCTAGTTTATCATTTTCAGGAAAAATTAAAAGGAGGAAGAACTCAAAGTATTTGGTGACGTGGGACAGTTAGTAGACATTGAACAAGAATCTTATGACAAGAGGACAAATAGGATGAATTTAATCTTGTATATGACAAGAAGACCGTAGTTTGGAGTGAACCAGTAGACGACAGAGGGTCTCAATTTGGACTGGATTCAATTTAGTACAGTGAAATGAACGATAGCCTTGTAATAGATGCTATGTCTAGGCCTTCAGCTACTGAATGTGTTGATGATAAAATAGATGTACCGAAAGCAGAAGGAACAAGTAAGGGAGAGTTGAAAAAAAAGAGCAGCCAGGAAAATATGTAGAACAGGGGCTACGGGATGTAATGAGTAATGAGTGGTTGTTGGAAGCTTTGGGTGAACTACGTAAACAAAAGGTTGATGACATGAAGAAGGACATTGGCAGTGCAAAATCAGTATCCAAACCGACAAAACCAGCAATGATCTAAACGATTGAATCAAAAGGTATACGTGTACTACAGATGACATTGGTGTTGTAAAGAAAGCAGTTGGTGGAATAAATACAAATCTTATTCGTTTAATCAAAAAAAAAATTAATGCTGTAAAACTTGAGCTAGAAGGTAGAATTGACAAGGTATCTCAAGATACAACGGAAGGATTAAATTAGTAAAGAAGGATTGGCCTGCTACCGGAAATAGAATCAGATTATGTGAAAAGTGGGTGGAAGTTGTTGGCCAGAACTGTGATGGTAACTGAGTGGAATCCAAGAAATTTATTTATGACAAAAGGGAAGAACTTGAAAGTCAAATTACCTAATTAAAACTGATTTGCAGGGTAAGATACAAGTAGTAGGTTCAGAAGTAGAGGACAAGTGGGTCCTGTAATCGACAAAAAAAATAAAGAAGGTCAGTGAGGAAGCAAATTCCAAATTCATGGAGATGAGAAAGAAAGTCAATGAGGCATAGTGTGTTCCACACGGTGGGTGTGTTGTGTCTAGTGTAAATTCGTTGGTCAGATGTAAGAAATTTCGTATTGCAAAGTGTACCCTTTTGAGTTCATCAGAGATTTTAATAGCTTGCCTGATGTATGGAGTCATAAAGAAAAAAAGTATTTTGTGAGGGAATTTCTAAAAGGAAACTCATATGGTTCAGCAGTTGGCTGAGTCTTGCAGTTCATGGGAAGAACTCATGTAATTATTTTTTAAAGAATGTTGTTCTAAGGATAAACAACAAATTATACTAAGACTTTCTTGGCCAGGTGGGAGATATGATTATAGGAGAGGCACGATTAAAGGGTTTTGTCAGCATTAGATTAACAAATTAAAATATTTGGACAATAGATTGGACAGTGAAGCGATAGTTTTGGTTTAGAAAATAAGTTACCCCAAACGATTAGAGAATTACTGGTACCTGCTCCTAGAAACAGTATTAATGAATTTTCGAATTACGTGGGAAAGGTAGAAAGGGTAAATCCTTCTGTTGAGGATAGGAGACATTTTGACGAAATAAACCAGAACAGGAGGGAATATCACACAAATAGGATGAGGAGGTCCGACTCGGGTAGAGGGAATGGACAAAAAATAACTGGATAACTAATGGGAGTGGTAGCAGAAGGAATTCGAGAGATAGGAGTGTGGGAAATCATTAGGAGGATAATTCTGGCCATACAGACTAAGGTTTGCTCCAGTTATGGCTCGAACCTGGGCAGGACACGGGAGAGAGCCACTTGTAAATAACAGTAATTTATTTCTGAGAAGTGTTCATATAGATGATAGTAATAAGTTAGGTAGAGGGTATGGGTCATATTGTATTAGAAGTGAGATTGTTTCAAGTAATTCAGATACTAAGGTAACGAAAGAAGTGGGCATTATGATGAAACCGGTACATGAGAAGAGGAGTGTAATAACTGTTCAGCTTATAGAGAACCATAGAGAGAACGAACAGGATGTCATGCCAGGCGGTAATCATTTAGATGAGATAAAGAATTTTAAGTGCCTTGCATTGTGGGCTAATTGTGGAGAGAGAATGAGCTGTTCATTAACTAAGGTTTTGAAGGTAGTGATAGTGACAGCAGCTCTGGTTCAAGTGACAGTACCGATAATGATGGACTTAGTCGTGAGTCAAGCAGTAATGAAGATGAAGAGGGTGAGGAGTTGTCTGATTTTGTGTAGAGAACTGAACGGCCTGTCACAGATGTTCCTTGAGTTTTTTAAAGCTAAAGAAGGAATAGTAGTAAGGCCTGTATCTGATACATGAACTGTATGTGCAACTGTAAAAGTCAAAGAATATTAAACAAAATAGACTGCTGACTGTAGGACTTGCTGAGCAGCAAGTAGAGTTTAATTCTCTCATGATACTGATTTCACAATTGATGTATTGTTGGGGACTGATTTTTTGTGTAAATGGAATGTAAGTATTGATTCTGTTAATGGTAAATTTTGTTTCATGTGTAGTGATAGTATGTATGAACTGACTTTTTTGGAAAACATGAGTGTAACATTACATGAGGAATTGGACTCTCCATTAAGATATCTAGCTACTGGAAGGAAAAAATAAAGGTAGGGAAGGAAGAGAGTAGAAGAAGTTGAAGGAATAACGACTAGTCAGAAAGAGGATTTGGTGGAAATATTGTTATAGAATAGTAAAGCATCGTCAGACAAAACTGGACTGCTAAAAGATTTTGAACGGAAATTTAAAATTAAAAAACATTTTTCAAGAAAATATATATTATTTCGTTTGCTAGTAGAGAAGCAGTAAATATGGAGATTAGAAAGATGTTATAATAGGGAGGATATTGAAAGGTCTGATAACCGCTACAAAAATCCCTTGGTGCTTACAAGGAGAAGGAATGGGGGTGTCAGGGTTGTCCAGGGTGACAGGAAATTGAATGACATTATTTTGAAGGAGAGTGACAGACCAACAGACACAGATGAAATTTTACAAAAGTTCCATGGAAGCAGAATTTTGACTTCTTTTGATGTAACTTGGGGGTACTGGAATATCAGCGAAGCAAAGGAGTCTATGCCTTGCACAACCATTTTACATGAAGAGATGTGCTACCAGTATTGTGTAGTGCCTTTCACGTTAAACATATCTGTGTATTCATTAGGTGATGAATTAATTAACTAAATAACTATTAAATAGACTACTGGTCATTAAAATTGCTACACCAAGAAGAAATACAGATGAAAAACGGGCATTCATTGGACAAATATATTATACTAGAACTGACATGTGATTACATTTTCACGCAATTTGGGTGTATAGATCCTCAGAAATCAGTACCCAGAACAACCACCTGTGGCCGTAATAACAGCCTTGATACGCCTGGGCATTGAGTCAAACAGAGCTTGGATGGCGTGTACAGGCACAGCTGCCCATGCAGCTTCAACACGATACCACAGTTCATCAAGACTGGTGACTGGAGTATTGTGACGAGACAGTTACTCGGCCACCATTGACCAGACGTTTCCAGTTGGTGAGAGACCTGGAGAATGTACTGGCCAGGGCAGCAGTCAAACATTTTCTGTATCCAGAAAGGCCTGCAACATGCGGTCGTGCATTATCCTGCTGAAATGTAGGGTTTCGCAGGGATCGAATGAAGGGTAGAGCCACAGGTCGTAACACATCTGAAATGTAACGTCCACTGTTCAAAGTGCCGTCAATGTGAACAAGAGGTGACCGAGACGTGTAACCAATGGCACCCCATACCATCACGCCGGTATGGCGATGACGAATACACGCATCCAATGTGCGTTCACCGCGATGTCGCCAAACACGGATGCGACCATCATGATGCTGCAAACAGAACATGGATTCATCGTGCACCCAGGTTCGTCTGCGGCGCTCCTGTCTGTGATGCAGCGTCAAGGGTAACCGCAGCCATGGTCTCCGAGCTGATAGTCCATGCTCCTGAAAACGTCGTCGAACTCTTCGTGTAGATCAGACTGTTCCATCCGAGCTCCAGGGAGCCGGAGCGCTCCGGAGCGCTCACTGCGGCAGCTCGGAGCCCGCGTGGAAGGGGAAAGCGAACTCACTGCCCCCTGGCCGCATGCAGCCGTAACTGACGCAATAATCCGTGTTCAATGGCAGGTATGACTAGCCGCGGGAGCCCTGTACCTCTATTGTAGGATACCTTTCTGTTCACTGAGAGAGGTGGTCGTCCGCAATGTATCGTATGTCATGAAGTATTCAACTCTGCGAAGAGGTACAACATACAACGACATTATACACGTCTTCACACAGCGCACTACGATCAGGTAGAAGGCGTTGCAGGCAGAGAACTGGTAGCCAGGCTTAAGAACGACATACCAGGAGACGTAAGTTTAAAAACGGTTTCGTAATACGGAGGGTATCAAAACATGCAACATAGTTCATGTTCTGTATTGCTTTTATAATTACCAGGTGAATGAGAGCGGAGAAACCACCACTGAATCTGCAATTGGAGCAAGCTACAGGGTCGCTCACATCATTGCGACGAGTGGCCAGCCGTTTTCGGTGGGACCACTCGTAAAATCGTGCATGGTAGCAGTTGCAGAAGGGAGGTGCAGGCAATTGAAGGGGTTTGCCTGTCGAAGCAAACAATGTCGAATACTGGACATGGAAGCGGTTTTAGAGACTCAGATCAGGAGAAAGGCGGAGAGCTTTGTTGCATTTTCGCTAGCGCGTGACAAAAGCACGGACACATCGGACTGTGCTCAGCTTGCAGTCTTTGTGCGTGGTGTCGACATGGAGTTGCAAGTAACTGAAGAACTCTTGGATGTGGTACCACTCGATTACACCGCAACAGGACTTGACATTTTTGAAGTTGTTTGTGAATCAGTGGACAATATGAATTTGCCTCGGGAAAAACTCCATTCTGTAGCGACAGACGGTGCACCACAAATGATCGGGCGTCAGCAAGGCTTTGCTTCTCGTTTGAAAAATAAACTCAGAGTCAAAATAAACTCGGGAAAGACATTTTGACTCTTCATTGTTTTATTCACCACGAGGCACTGTCTGCTGAAACAGTAGAGCTAGGTGGCGGAATGAAAGATGTCGTGAAGTGTGTTATTTTTGTGCGGCGTCACGGTATGAATCATCGCTAATTCAAGGGATTCTTGAAAGATATGGGAGCGGAGTATGGGGATATACCTAACCACAGTACAGTTCACTGGCTGAGTCGGGGAAAAGTTCTTGATGTTTTCTTTGCCATTCGTGAGGAAATATCCCTTTTTCTCGAAATGATAGGGGAAGAAATGCATTGTCTGAAAGATATAAAATAGATATCAGACCTGGCGTTCCTAGCTGACATAACTATGCATCTGAATCATTTAAATCTGTCATTTCAGGTCAAAGGGCAGCTAATCGTTGACATGCACGGTCATATCAAAGCGTTCATGTAAAAGTTACGTTTATTTGGGAGGCAGATGAGTGATGGACATTTAACGTTCTTCAATCGTCTTGCTTCTTTAAAACTACCTGAAGGTACTACTTTCGGTTATTACCAAGCAAAGTTAAAGCAGCTCATCACGTCGTTTGAAACATGATTCCGAGACCTCTAGTTCGGAAATGTAACTTAAGGTATTCAGCATTCCTTTTTCAGTTTCCCCCGATGACTTGTCATCGTCACTTCAATTGGAGATTATTGATTTGCAAAATTCAACTTTGTTGTAGGAGAGATACTACAACACGTTGGATTTGTCACGATGGTATCGTTCATTACAGCAAAAAAACATTTCCCAAGCTTCACAACAATGCCACTCACATCATGTGCACGTTTGGATCTACATATTGTTGTGAGCAGCTTTTCTCAGGAATGAAAAGAGTAAAGAGCAAGGAACGATCGTTTCTTCAGGATGCAACAATGAAGGCCATCCTCCACATTAACGCTGCAAACACTTTGACGCCTGATATTTCCGATCTTGTAATGAAAAGAAAATGTCAAGCTACAGAGACCCAATAAAGTTAGTATGCAATTTCTTATAAAACAGTTGTTTCTTATTTATTTCCCGAACACCGTATTTCCTGGTGTAGCATGTCACCACGTCTTAGCAGCTAAGAGTATGAGCTTGTCGATCTTGTAAGACGCAGCTGGCACGTCGAAACGCTTGCCTTGCCGCCGGCCTCAGCCAGCCTTGACACGTGCCGGCGTGCCGGCCCACTTGACTGGCCACAGCGAGCGACACGGCTCCCTGAGCAGGGAGCGCTCCGCGGCTCACAACGGAGCCGACGAGCTGGAACAGCCTGGTGTAGATGGTTGTTGTATTGCAAACGTCTCCATCTGTTGACTCAGGGATCGAGACGTGGCTGCACGATCCGTTACAGCCATGCGGATAAGATGCCTGTCATCTCGACTGCTAGTGATACGAGGCCGTTGGGATCCAGCACGGCGTTCCGTATTACCCTCCTGAACCCACCGATTCCATATTCTGCTAACAGTCATTGGATATCGACCAACTCGAGCAGCAATGTCGCGATACGATAAACCGCAATCGCGTTAGGCTACAATCCGACCTTTATCAAAGTCGGAAACGTGATGATACGCATTTCTCCTCCTTACACGAGGCATCACAACAACGTTTCACCAGGTTGGAAACTTTCCTCATGTCAGCACGTTGTAGGTGTCGCCACCGGCGCCAACCTTGTGTGAATGCTCAGAAAAGCTAATCATTTGCATATCACAGCATCTTCTTCCTGTCGGTTAAATTTCGCGTCTGTCGCATGTCATCTTCGTGGTGTAGCAATTTTAATGGCCAGTAGTGTAACTGTTTATATTGATGATATCTTGGTAGCTACTTCCAACTACTTTGAGGAGTGAAAAAATTTGGATGAAATCTTGAAAGATATATACAAAGAGGGAATGAAATTAAAATTAAGTAAATCTGAATTCACGAAAAGCAAACTGCTCTTCTGATTCACAAAATTAATGAAGATAGTATACACCTTGATCCAGAAAAACGTACTGCTGACTTTCCAGCACAAAAGAGGTAAAAAGGAATTGAGTCCTACGTTTGCCCTTTTTGGATATTTTCTAAAATTTGTGACAGATCAACATTTCAGCCACCCTAGTCTAGGAAATTTACTGAAAAAGAATGCAGCATCGAATTGGATTAAAGAGTGCGAGGAGGATTTTCAAAATTCAAAGAAAGAATTGACTGAAAGCAGAGTACCTTTATTTGTGAGCATTGAATCGTGTTTTTGTGGTCTGGGGTTCGAAACTTTTTGGTTAGTAACAACTGAACAGGGAACTGAGTACAGGATCATCGTATCTGCAAATACAGCTTTACATGCACATGAAAGGAACTACTATGTTTCAGAATTGGAAGTTTTAGTAATTGTTTTTGGTTTTCAAAAGTTTTAACATTATTTATTGGGGCATAAAACTGTGACATATATAGACTAAAAAGCCTTGAGTTTTCTACAGCAATGTAGATTGAAACATCGTAGGTTGACCAATTGGTCCTTATATCTGCAGCAGTTTGATCTGGAGGTTCGTTACATTATAGAAAAAAAACAGAATTGTAGATGATACTCTACCTAGGATGCCAGGAGGTAGGAAAGATACTGACAAACCTGAGGACGATTGGGGTCACACCAGGTTGTTTTACATGAAAGAGGTAAAAAGGGAGAGAGCAGTTTAAAAGATGTGTAAACAGATGAGAAGGAAAGAGAATGAAGGTCCAAATCTGAGATAAGTCAAACAGTATTACAACAATACTGGACAAACAGGACTGGAAGCTGTGTTTCCTAGAACAATACGAAGATAAGCTGATAGACTTTATTTATCAGAGCTATGGGTGTGATTGGGTGAGAAAGATTGTAGCTAAGATTCAGACGACTGTAACTTTTAACAACTTGTGGAGGAAAGTTAAATAGAGGTTGGAAGAATGTGATAAATGTCAGAGAGTAAAGACCACTGGTGTTCCATTTAAAGGATATCTGCATTCTGTTTTACTCAGCGAACCGAGGGAACTAATCGCCGTGGAGCTCCTGGAACCACTCCCGGTGTCCACAGCGGGTTGCTGAGATTTTTCGGTAGCGCTAGATACTTACTCTAAACATATAAAATTGTACCCAATCAGTAGGGCTAGCACCAAAACCATAGTTGAGAAATCAAAGACTGATTACTTTCACAATATGTGAATACCAATATCACTGGTCAGATAACAAGCCACAGTTTATTTCGGAACGATTCATGCCATTATAGGGATGTTTGAAATTATGCATATCAAAATTTCGACATTTTTCCACAAGGCAATACGAGTGACAGGGTGATGAAGGAAATCAGTGCACTATGTAGGACCTATTGTAGCAAAAAACATTCGGTACAGGCTGGCTATATTCAGCAGTGAATATTATCAATAACTTATGGAATAAGTCTACTGGGTATGCTCCATGCGAGCTTATTTTTCGTGAAAGACCCACAAACATTATCGTAGAGGAAGTGGAATTTTCAGCAATTACCGAATCTGTCCAGGATGAAAAGGCTAGGTTGCTGAAAGAGAGGAAGAAGAAAAAAGCATTAAGGAGAAAGAGAAGACGTGACAATAACGTTACGCCGACTGAATTCAAGATTTGTAGCTTGTTCCTCATTAAGACGAAAGAGAAATCAAGCAGGGTAAATGATGGAATCAAGAAGTTACACGGACCATTTAAAGTAGCAAGAGTTGCCCATGAAATGCATACGAGCTAGCTTGCAGAAAACCAGACATAATTTTTGGCTTGAAAAATATAATTGATTTAAACCATATATACAGGCAGCAAAACGTATGTGTACGAATTCAGGAAAGAGAGAAGATTTCTTGGAATTAGGGAACTTGAATTTAGCTATTAGACTATAAAACATTCCGAAATGTGAATTCCGGGACATTGAACTCTAACGCCATCTTGTTTGTGCTCTTCTACTTTCTGTATTTTTGTCTGTATGGGTTCAACCGCAAATATTTTGGTGTTACATAACTTCAGTAACAGGGGTTCTGCTCTCCAAAAATCAGGAGTTTTGATCCCCAAAAATCAGGGGTCCTGCTCCCCAAAAGTCGTGGTTGTGCTCCCCAAAAGTCTGGGTTCTGCTCCCCAAAAGTTAGCTGCCTTGTAGTAAAGATCTGAAATAATCAGTAAGCAGATATTACGTAAAGGATTGGTCCAGCAACAGTAACAAAGGAGGGAATAACATCTAGAGTGTATTTATAGCATTTATAGCGTATTTGTCCTCAGAGTAAATGTCTATGAAAGTTAATCTGTATCAAAGTGAATCATAATGTAGATGTCTTAAAATTTGGTGAAAGAAAAAGGAAAATATTTGAAAGAGCCGTTGTCTGTGATAGCGTTTAATAAGTAATGAGAGAGAGAGTTTACTATGTCTTTTAGGTCACAAAGATGAGAAATATGATGGTGTGCAGCTGGTCAATGAAGTGAGTATTTTGGCAAAAAGCAATGCAGTTGTTTTCTTCCTTAGTTAATGAAGCGAGGTAATAATCGAGTAAAGTGTTACATAATTAAGTAACAAAGGAATGAAGTAATAATAAAATGATGAATACGAGATAATGAATCGACGATTAATGAAATAGTAATGAGGAATAATGATGAGTGTAAGAAGTAGGAAATAAATGGTTAGGGAGCCTGCTTTTGCAGTAGAATCATTTTGGTGGCTTTATTCTTCCAGTTAACAAGGAATTATATGATTTGAACTTTCAGACATGTGTAGATTATAAAGGTGAACCATAAACAGAACCAGGGGATTGTAGGTTAGAACGTCTTGATGTGCTAGGCAACATGTAAATAAACTATGTAGCATGTGTGACACTAACGCTGAAGCAATTTATTGAATTTTCTGGTGAAGTGATAATAGTATTTTGCTACCAATGTAAATTTCTTGCTGAGAGTAGTTTTGCATTGTCCTGGTAACGAACAGGAGTAGAACTAAAAAGAAGTTTTGCTAACAAAGCGACAGATCTTTGCTAAGGAATGGACAGCGATTATAATAATGACTAAAGATATAACTGTACTAAATGGATTTGACACTAATTCTGAGGAATGCTAATCGGACATTCACAAACGTGACTAAGGAAATTTGACTTTCAAGTTCAGTAAACTGAGATGAGTAATTAACTTAAAGTACAGGGTAATGGGAAAGAATTTCCATTCCCTTTGAGTGATTCCATGTAAATAAGTGACAATTTTGAACAGTAATAAGTAAATATTTGAAAATGTGAGCAAGAATAATTTTTTTATTTAAGATATTTTTGTATTTTTTACAACAAATATGAAAATTTTGGAACTAATTGCCATGTATATAATTTGTGTTACAGTAATTTGTGACTGTGTACTAATATGAGTGTACAGTGTAAAGAAATAGCTCAATGATTTTTTCTTACATGTGTAAATGTAATTAATGTTAGTGTCCTATTTTCAATGTCTGTTGACGATGAGGTCCTACCTGGAGAGAGTAGGATGGGGATGGACGCTAGTAGAGCCAGTTGGACCTGTAAGCTGTGGTGGACTCTGGTACAGCCAGTGGAGACTGTTAGTGCTTCAGTGGAAATTGTAGCTGCGGAAGGTTTAAGTGAGAGACATACGTACAGAAATACACCAGTGATGAGGTCCTCATTA
The DNA here is from genome assembly GCF_023864345.2 of Schistocerca serialis cubense. NCBI lineage: Eukaryota > Metazoa > Arthropoda > Insecta > Orthoptera > Acrididae > Schistocerca > Schistocerca serialis. The sequence goes on along the minus strand of NW_026048515.1, from coordinate 550,088 downwards.
TGGATGTAATTTTTTTCTATACTTTTTATAAAGACAATGGAGAGAACTTTGACTTCATTTATGAAAATAATTCATTAATTTGTAAATAAGTCAGTGAATTCACCACAACATTTTGTATTGTAAGGTATGTTTAAATTTTTGTGCTTATGTATTTCTTTATATTATAAGTGCTATGTGGCTGGCCAGAGTCGTTAGGAATTTTGTGTTTGGCCGTAATTTATTAAGAAAATTATTGGTAATATCTTTTGAATACGTAACTTTATTATCTTTAACTATTGGTTTATGAACCACTGGATTTCATAGTGAGCTATCTTCAGTAAGTCTCAAGTCAATCCAATAGTGGAGGTGACGAGACAAAGCAGGTTGAATGTCAAATCTCATCTGCTACGTTTTTCAGCCTCCAAAGGTTTTCCAAATCTTTTCCTACACTACGATAATGACAATACGACAGTGTACCTAGTACACAGTGAGTGCATAGTAATTGCATATTCATAAATAAGCTTAGTTCCATTGAATTTCATTACTCCGTACTTACTACTTGCTAATATAGCTGCAGTAGTCTAATTAGTTAACTGGAAAACTTTGTTAATAATGAAATATTGTTAAGTCAAAAGGTTAGTACAGTGGGTCCTTACATATTCAGTGAGCGGTAGGAAATACTTTTTTTTTTTTAAATCATTGGACTTGTGTGGTTACTGCACTAGGACAATTTAACAACCTAAGAACCAGTGTTGTAATTAGCAACTGCTTTCCTTTAATTCGAGCTATATGTGACATGCAAATCTGGCCACATCAGCGAATACTTTACACCAAGAGTGTAATGAAACTGTTTTAGATCTACCTGTGGTGTCAGCCACAATATTGATTGTTGACTATTAGCGCAGCAAACATCTTTCATACTGTTCTGGAGCCAGATCAGCTACCGAGAAGAAGATAAGAGGCTTATGCAGAAGGAGGCAAGTTTCTTCCACAGTTACGTCATAATGCTTCAGATCTTACAGAACAGATGTCTCTTTTTAATTTTGAAAATATTGAGTTGACCTAAGAATAAAGTCTATTCAAGAACTAATTAAGGATCATACTATGTGCCGTATAGAAAAAAAGCTAAAGAAAGCGGGGAAATGTTTCGTGAAATGACTTGTCTAATAGCAAGAATAAAAAAGCTTAGACAAGCATTTGACGCGCTTTTGAATGATGTTCGAAATCATGTGCAGCAAATCACCTACCGGCTGAGAATTTGAAGTTAATCCTTGAACATAGAATTCTAGAATTTTAAAGAGTAAAGACTGGCGGACTACGCAGATCGGCAGTCTGTTATTATGTGGCCTTGAAATATTTCTATCATCTGTGCCCGAAGATGTAAAAAAGGTTCCAACAGTTATTCAGTCTCAAAGATTTTGCAATAGGGAATCCTTCAAATATCAGGAAAGAGAATGTACATTCTCAACCGGCGCCTCATTTGATGTAGATGACTACGGGACTCATTCAGACCTACGTCAGACGTTTCTCAAATTTGTTTTATTTCTTACGTCTGGTAGACAAATAATTTGAAAAAAACATTTGCCCGTTTGTTTTTCAAATATTTTTTATTTTCAAGGTTTTTTTTTCAGAAAGCTGTTCTCTAAATGTCCTAAATGTGGTACCTGATTCGAAGGAAGCTATTTCAAAAATAAAATATCACAATAATACAACTTTCTGAAGGTAGAATGGCTACACCTAGAAGATATGAACTTTTTAACACTTAATTTGCTTGTCTTTCGCGTTTTGTTCTCTAACTGTCTTGTATTTAGTACTTGGTTCGAAGGATGATATTTTGAAAGTTAAATATCATACCAGTGCAACCGTTTTATGTGTGAAACAGCTAGGTCTTCAAGAGTTGAACTTTAGGATACTTTATTTTCCATCCTAGAATCTCCGGTTTCCGAAACGTCCTAAATTTAGCACTTGATTCAAAGGAGATGTTTTTAACAGTTACAGATAACACCAGTGCAAGTTTTTATGTGGAAAATAATGGCTAGGTTTGGAAGAGATAAACTTTTTGCCACTTTAATTAAGTAGGTGCCAGCAGGTGATCGCGAAATATTTGAACTGTTCGTCAAACCGTTAGTTAAATTTTTCTTAATTACCCAGATTTATTTTAACTAATCAAGTCTTTTTTTTTTTTTTTAAACTAGTCTTCATTCCCACTCTTCGTCTGTCTATGAAAATTCAGACAAGAATCAATAGCTCAATTTTACCTCATATCAGTAATTAAGTTCCTCTCAACTACCTTGATTACTTTCAAGTAAATTATATATTTTTTGGGAAACGGGATCTTACGCTAGTCACTTTGATACCCCGTTTGTCCGTTCCTCACTCTTCATTTGGCTACGAAAGTTTGAACAAAAATTTTCTCTCAAATCACTCAATAAGTGTTTCTTAATTTCCTGGATTATTTCCGAACACTTTTTTTTATTTTGCAAAGTAAACGCGTTATAAAATTTATATATGTTTACACACTAACTTCTGACCAAAAAACAGGAATACCAATGACGACCAACTGACTCGCGATTACGTTATAACTGTGGCACCAGAGAGACGACAGTGCATGGAAATACCGAGATTGACAACTGAGCGACCAGAGTAACACTACATTTACGAAAGCGACACCCAAGGTGGTCTGAAAGTCCGTTCACTGAGCCCGAAGCACTTCTAAAGCGAAAAAAAAAATAAAGTTAACAAACAGCTACTCACTCGGGAAGTTTATCGACTTCGGCGTGCCGGCTACACTCATCTACGCTTACGACGAGAGCTTTACTCGGAATATCCACTACTTGTTAACTGGCGTTCCCCGCCTCCACGGTTTCTTCCACGACATTCTGTCGCATTCAGCCGTGGCGGCGCGTCTTGGCTCGTAGCCGGCCGTCTCTGTCCAACCATTTCGCTGAAACATTAATAGCTGCTGTGGCGGAATCGAAGACTCTTATTTTATTTACAATTAAATCAATGGCCGACGACCTAAGCCCAGGTATCATTGGAGCTTGACGTGTCGAAACATTACGAGGTGTAGTCATCGTGTTCTAATTACCACGTCGTGAAAATTATGCTCCAACCGTGAAACTTGCTGATGCGGTAGTGCTCTACATATCCACCCCTCAGTGTGGGACATTTTTTTCGAGCGACGGATGACGTTGCGGAGACCTTGGTTGCAGTAGTCCGCATTTTGGCTGTACAGGAAACGTTTCATCTATAAAATTACCTCAGCATTCTGCAGAAGACTGTCACACCGAGGAAACGGTAGTCGCTGTGTACATGTCAATAGAACATAGAATACGTGGCACGGGAGGGGGAGGAGAAAAAAACTGATAGCCCAAAGAAGCAGCATATTGCACCGTCTCTTGTGCAGAATGAGCTAGGTTGTTGTCGTGGAGGAGAAACATTCCCGCGGAAAACTTCTGCGACGCATCTTCTTGACTGCCTCCCATATTCTCGTCAGGAGATTTTGGTACTGTGCTCCTGTGACAGTTTCCCTTGCGAACACAACACTGAACTATGAATTTATGCTACACAATTTTTGTAATACTTTTAGGTGAGACTAGTGTGTTTTGATGATCTAATCTCAGAAATGATAAGGGTTTTCCTCCGTCATGTAATGTTTTTCACAAAGTAATCATGAGGATCCATAAAATTCACACAAAATGCAGACACTAAAAAAAATTATAAAAAAGTGGTGAAGTGAAGCACTCCTAACTTTATAACGAAGTATAATGTTCTTAAGTAGCGTCTACATTTTTTTTAGTCATCACTCCTCTGACTGGTTTGATTTTGATGCGCCCTCCACGAATTCCCTCCTGTGCCAAACTCTTCATCTCAGAGTTACACTTGCAACCTACGTCCTCAGTTACTTGCTGGATGTATTCCAATCTCTGTCTTCCTCTACTGTTTATAACTCTACAGCTCCCTCTAGTAGCATGGAAGAAATTTCCTGATGTCTTAACAGTCCACCTAATTTTCAACATTCTTCTGTAGACTAGATCTCAAAAATTTCTATTCTCTTCCTGTTTCCCAACAGTTCATGTTTCACTATCATACAATGCTGCGCTCAAATGAAACATTCTCAATAATTTATTGACCAAATTAAGGTCTATGTTTGATAATAGTAGAATTATTTTGGTGGGGAATGACCTTTCTGCTGGTACTAGTCTGCTTTTTACGTCCTCGTTTCTCTGTCCTTCATGAGTAATTTTGTTGCCTAGGTAGCAGAACTTCTTAACTTCATCTACTTCGTGATTACCAATCCTGATGTTAAGTTTTACGCTGTTCTCATTTCTGCTCCTTCTCATTACTTTCACCTTTCTTCTATTTGCCCTCAATGCATATTCTGTACTCATTGTACTGTTCATTCTATTTAACAGATCCTGTGATTCTTCTTCACTTCCACGGATGATAGCAATTTCATCAACGAATCTTATCATTGATATCCTTTCACCTACAGTTTTGATTCCACTCTTTAACCTTTCTTTTATTTTCATCATTGCTTCTACACTGTACAGATCGAACAGTAGGGGCGAAAGACTACATCCCTGTCTTACATACTTCTTATTCCGAGCACTTCGTTTTTGGTTTTCCACTCTTATTATTCCCCATTCTACGTGTTGTATATTAGCCGTCTATCCGTACACGTTACCCCTATTTCCCTCAGAATTTCGAACATCTTGCACCATTTTACACTGTCGAACGCTTTTTCCAGGTCAACAAATCCTGTGAACGTGTCTCGATTTTTCTTTAGTCTTTCATCCATTGTCAACTGCAACTTCAGAGCTGTCTCTCTGATGCCTTTACTTTTTCCAAAGCCAAACTGATCGCCACCTATCATATCCACAAATTTCTTTTCCATTCTTCTGCATATATTCTTGTCAGTAAACTTGGGTGCATGAACTCTTAAGCTGATTGTGCTATAATTCTCATACATGTGGGCTCTTGCAAATTCCGAAGCCACAGATACAGTTTGTGCATACTTCTTTTCGTGGAGGTGTAATAACGGCAAATGGCGCTACAGTCTGTACGTTGCTTTGAAGCAAGCGCCTCCACGTTAGATGCCCTAAACCATTAGCAGACTATCCTTTATGACTGCTTCTCGCTCTTAATTTCTGTCATGTGCACACAACAGTTGTTTTCAAATTAAAAAACGTTAAAGTTCTTTCCTCAATAACACAGCATCACATAGCCGTTTTCAAACGTCTGGTCTTAAATCCATATTACATACAGTAATATGACACATTTCGCCTCATTATATAACTTTTATTTTGTTACATATTTCGCCTAACGAAGGAGAGAACTATGCGAGACTAGATGGCTGCCTTAGAAATCCAGCATTTTCCTTAATACGGTCTGAGGAAACTGGTGTTCGATTTATGTTCCCTCCCGAAAATGCTGAGAACATATTTTGCTACGTTCGGTCGGTTTCCTACCTTTCTTTTTCACAACATTCATCCAGTGAGATTTTCGAGTTGGACTGATAAAAAATCTAACGTGAAATGACAGAAACAAGACCACCGCAGTGAAAGTAAACACCGCATCCAAAATTCATATTTGTAAAGGAAAATGTCGCTTGAACAAGTCCACTTAAGGATTAAATGTGATTCCTTTAAACTTTAGAGAATGATTACAATTATTAGTACAGCCACAAATGACGCAAGCTGGCAATTTTGTTTAAAAAAACTCCACCGTAAGCTAATGTTTGGGGCACCTAATAAGGCTAACATCGGTTTCGTGACGTCGTTAAAAATATACAATATGCAAAAGAACCAAGAGTGAACTATAAGACTGGAAGATCATGAACAAAGTGATCGGATTCAAAAGGGTGTAAGACAGGGATATAGTCTTGTGCCTCTACTGTTCAATCTATACATAGAAGAAACAGTGACGAAAATAAAAGAAGATTCAAGAATGGAATTAAAATTCAAGGTAAAAGAATATCAATGAGAAGATTCGCAGATGGTATTGCTGTTGTTGTTGTTGTGGTCTTCAGTCCTGAGACTGGTTTGATGCAGCTCTCCATGCTACTCTATCCTGTGCAAGCTTTTTCATCTCCCAGTACCTACTGCAACCTACATCCTTCTGAATCTGCTTAGTGTATTCATCTCTTGGTCTCCCTCTACGATTTTTACCCTCCACGCTGCCCTCCAATACTAAATTGGTGATCCCTTGATGCCTCAGAACATGTCCTACCAACCGATCCCTTCTTCTGGTCAAGTTGTGCCACAAACTTCTCTTCTCCCCAATCCTATTCAATACTTCCTCATTAGTTATGTGATCTACCCATCTAATCTTCAGCATTCTTCTGTAGCACCACATTTCGAAAGCTTCTATTCTCTTCTTGTCCAAACTATTTATCGTCCATGTTTCACTTCCATACATGGCTACACTCCATACGAATACTTTCAGAAATGACTTCCTGACACTTAAATCAATACTGGATGTTAACAAATTTCTCTTCTTCAGAAACGCTTTCCTTGCCATTGCCAGCCTACATTTTATATCCTCTCTACTTCGACCATCATCAGTTATTTTGCTCCCCAAATAGCAAAACTCCTTTACTACTTTAAGTGCCTCATTTCCTAATCTAATTCCCTCAGCATCACCCGACTTAATTAGACTACATTCCATTATCCTTGTTTTGGTATTGCTATCCTGAGTGAAAGTGAAGAACAATCACAGGATATGTTTAATGGAATGAAAAGTTTAGTGAGCACAGAATATGGACTGAGAGTGAAACGCAGAGAGACGTAAGTAATGAGAAATAGTAGAAATGAACACAGCCAGAATCTTAACATCAGAAATTGGGATCACGAAGTAGACGAAATTAAGGAATTCTGCTACCTGGACAACAAAATTACGTATGTTGGACGGAGCAAGCACACTGGCACATTTGCTATTAGCAAACATAGGCCTCAATTTGAGGAGTAAATTTCTGAGGATGTACGTTTGGAGAACAACATGGTATGGTAGTGAAACATGCATTATCGGAAAACCGGAACAGAAGAGAATCAAAGAATTTGAGTGATGCTACTGACGAATGATGAAAATTAGGTGGACTTACAAAGTAGGGGACTAGGAGATTCCCCGCAGAATCGGCGAGGAAAGGAATATCTGGAAAACACCGCCAAGAAGAAGGGGCAGGCTGATGGGACTGTTAAGAGACCAGGCGATAACTTCTATAGTACTAGAGCAGTTGTCGTCAAACTTTTTTGCTCAAGGGAGAAAACTAGCAATATGATGTGGCACCTCGGGCCGCAGATTTCCAGGTCTTTTTATTAACTGCCAAACCACGTAAATGGTGTGTTATGAACCTCCAATACACTAGCTATAGTAAAGAAGCGAGAGGTTTACCACTGACTCTCTAGCACTTATCGTAAAAGACGATACAATTCGGACCACTACGCGTAGAATGTTCTCCGTTTCAGATTGTTGCCACCCTCAATAACACGTAAATTGTAACACTGGAAATGTCCGACGTAATGTTGCTGCGTTGTTTTTGTGAACAGATGGTTAATAACTGCAAATGGACTTACACTTAAATGTATTATGTAACATGAGACACGATCACAACTGTTTTCTACATGTTTTGAAAGTCATTTTTCTTCAACTCACTTGACTGAACTACAACAGCCTTAATTTTATTTCATATTAGATGAAGTACCTGGCACTGGCTATATATGTATTTATTCCAATCTTGTGTTATTCTGTCTCTTCCTTCCCTCACTCCCTGTCGTCCATATCGACTTTCCCTCACTCACCATCTCTTCACCCCTTTATCTCTCCATTTCGCACTCTCCCTGTATGTCTCCATGTCCTTCTCCCTCCATATTACCATCCCCCGCCCCAAAAAGACGTTGCCTTTGCTTACCCCACAATATTTCTTTACAGATTGAAAATAATATGTGTATCAGTGTGGTTGAAATCGATCCGAGGATTTAAGAGGAGAAGTTGAGGGTAAATACACACACACACACACACACACACACACACACACAGCTAATGACTAATTATTTCGTTTAACAAATATGTACCACATATGATTGTCTCTGTAATGCGCACTTTCATTCAAGATTGATACAATACCAGATAACTGGTACGAGGCACACGCACCCAGTTGTCAGTACTGAGAAGCAAACAAGAAAACATTTCCATTAATACGTCCCCTCCCACCGCAACGACAAATCCATCTGCCCCTGTATCAAGTGGCACCTGTGAAGGTCGCAGAACAACTTTACGCGATCCTACTTACAATTCTCCCAGTATATCTTTCATTTGACGAAGGAGACAGGTACAGCCGACAGCTGCAAACCATTTACTCTTTACCGGATTTGGATATATATCATTTATCGTTATTCAGAAACTGTAAACATTAGCACCTGTTAAAACGAAATAGTACTTTCGGAAACAAACCACTCGCAACTGTTCGATGTAGGTGACTCTTTCGCTAAATAACATTGCTGTGCAGTTGCTGACAACAATAAGCCATGCTTATGACACTGAAATTCTACAATACAGGAAAAAAGGTTTTTAAATACCCATCTGTCGGTTTGACAACTATTATATTGTGAGGGATATATTCGTAGGAGACATATGAGTAATTGAGTCATGTTGTCAACAATCAGCCAGTCTTCACAGGACTCGAATATTGAGACCGACTGGAATAATCGTTGTGGTAGCATGAGCCAAAGATGACATGTGCCATTCACAGACTTTCACAGAATGACTGTCACCATGTTTACATATGTTGAAAACTGCATAATATACAGCCAATCAAATTTCAATAAACTAGAAAAAAGCATACAGTGCATCTGACTAATTCATTCCAGTTTAATTATCTCTATGAAAATAAAATTCACATGACTTGCATAATATTACAATATTCATGTAGCTAGGCAGGAGCATATGAAGGAATCATTAGTAATTTTCAGCCTCTGACAAAAACAAATCTGAGATCAGTGTATCTTGTTCCTGATATTTATTTTAAAATACTTTCATGCAAGATGAGATAGGTGTATTATTAAAATATTATATTACATTATTCAAATGGCATCAAAAACTTTATTGTAATTGCATTAATCTCAAACTTTCAAAAATGTAGAAATAAATAAGAAATTTAAAAAATAAGAAAAGGACAGGTGCACTGCATATGCAACAGTCTATATAAGAAAGCTACAAGTCTCTTATTGAATCTGGTTTTTATTCATTATAATTGTAAAACAAACGCAAATACAAATATAAAATTTTTCATTAATGTGACTTGTGATTTTGAACATTTTTAGCTATGTCGTCTATATCTGTGTCGTTTGAGCTGCATACAACGCTCATTGTGTCTTCTAAATGATTGGACAATCAATTATGATATTTATTTTTCAGTTACTCCATTTTTGAAAATGATGCTTCACAAAAGTAATTTGAAGGAAATAATGTTAAAATGAATTGTGCATAGTCTCATAAAGTTTTATAATTGTTAGGCCCACATTTCCAAAATTCAGTGTACTGTTCTGCTTCACGATGTTCTATAAACAGAGCTTTAAGCTGTGTGTCATGCATAAGTTCAATTATTTCATTTTACAAATTACTTTTAGGAAATACAAATTGGAAGAATAATTTGAGATCATCGTGTCCAACATGCCAAGGGTTCTCTATGAGAATGAAACAGCTTTGAATAATTCTAACATCTACAAATCTGTTTTTTATTTCTTCCAAATAGGCTTCCAAATATTCTTTCATGTTTTGGTAAATAGTTTCGTTGATAGTTAAGCCTGATCGGAGCATAGCAACAATTGGCAAATTAGACATCTTTAACTTTGAGTTCATTTATATATAATTGCAATTTGGCTTCAAATGCAAATATTTTGTAGTCATTTGCCCAATTATCTTGTTTGGTCCTTGTAATTCCAAGTTAAGTGTGTTGAATTTTTGTGTAATATCGGTCAAAAAAGCTGTAAGTACCCACCATTCATCATCATCAAGTTCAGGATAATTTTTGCCACTTTGTTGTAAGAATGAAATAACTTCAAATTGACAAACAGTTCCAGCACTTCCCTTTGCTTAGCCATCTGACAGCAGTATGTAGGAGAATATCACTGTAACAAGCTTGCAATTCCTGCAGAAGTTCTTTAAATTTTCGGTGATTAAGCTCACAGGGACGAATGAAATTTATAACGCTTATAACTGTTTGCATAACATTCTTCAATTTGGTATTTGGAGTTTGACATGCCAAACTTTCTTGATGCAGTAAGCAGTGAATGGAGAGTAAATTTGGCAAATTCCATTCCTTCTTAATCAGTGCTATCAAACCACTGTTGACGCCTGTCATTGATAGACAACCATCTGAACATACTGATATTAATTTGGTCATAGATAAGTCATTTTTTTACAAATTCTTTAATTGCATCCAAAAAATCACATCCTTTTGTGTGACCTTCCATGGTTATAATTGCTAAAAAATCTTCCTCTATAACCCATCATTTGAGCAGTAACGCACAAATAATGAAAACTGAGCCATCGAACCTAAATCTGTACTGGAATCACATGCAAGACTGAAGTATTTGCATAGTTTGACTTTATTAATTACTGCCTAAAACATATAGTTTGAAAAATCTTCTATACGACGTCGACAGGTTGATTCTGAAAGTGTGACTTTATTTATTTCAGCTGATATTTGTTTCCTGCTGGAGCAATTTTGAAACAAAGTTTCAGAAACAGTGATCATACATTGTTTCACTAATTCAGAATCAATGAAAGCTTTCATATTTTTTGCCAGAATATTACGTACTTGGTATGATGCTCTTGTGACAGCCTCACTTTGCCCAACTGCTGCTAACATAACGTTTTGTTGACGACGAATGGTAGATTTTAGATGAGCAATTTTTTCCTTTCTTTCATTTGAACTCAAAGGAAAAGCTACTGTAAATGAATTGTGCTTACTTGTGTAGTGGCAAAATAAATTGCATCTCTTCAGTCCCACAATCGTACGCCGGCATATTAAGCAAGTAGCAGTACCTTCTTTGTGTCCACTTATAAAGCAAAATCCTTCTTCCCATATTTCTTGGAAACTTCATTTCTCTTCACATATTTTCCTCTTAGTCACCGTTCTTGAGGGTACATCAGACATTATCTATTCCATTAATAATTATATCCCAAGTATGAGCACAAATACACTCAATAGGTGACGAACGCTCAGGGGCACCGAAACTTATTTCACGACTGACACACTGACACGCCAAAGATAACAACGAGGCGTGCCGCCGCCGATAAACGAGCGGCCGTGGGCACGCGGCGCTTTTGATGCACGGCTCACATTGTTGGCTAGCAGGCCGCTCACGCCTTTAGCGCTGCGGAACACAGGCAAAAAAATGAAAGTAGTGGATAGTTTTCAATTACCAAATTACTTCCCCGACTTTAATCACAATTCTGCGCAGTTTCCGTAAACAAAACACCGTTACGCCAGACAAGTAGATAATTAATGTTACCCGTGCGAAGCCGAGGAGGGTCGCGGGCCGCACGAAAACGTGATCTGGGCCGAATGCGGCCCGCGGACCGCAGTTTGATGACCACTGTACTAGAGGGAGCCGTAGAGGGTAGAACATCTAGAGGAAGACAGAGAGTGGAAAACATCCGACAAATAATGGGGGGCATAGGTAGCAACTGCTGCTCTGAGATGAAATGGTTGACACAGGAGGGGAATTCGTGGCGGGTCACTTCATACCAGTCAGAAGAATGATGCTTTTGTTTCGCCGATCAGCGTTTCTGTTGCAAGTCTATCTTCAGGCTCTCAGCTTTCTTTGAAAGTGGCCGAAAGGTATTTGGCCGAAAGGTATTTGGCCGAAAGGTATTTGGCCGAAATATTGGGAGAAGAAAAAGAAATTTTACGTCTGCACGCCCGAAATTTAATGGATCGAGGTTCCACTGTACTTCACAGAAACGAAAGTAGTTTTTGTATTTATAATCGACGTCTAGTAAAACAAACACAATACGGCGTTACATTTCATTAGGTAAAAATGATTTGAAATTTAAACACTTCTACATTTAAAAGTTATTGCAAGCTTATTAAAGACGGCATCTCAAGCAAAAACGGAATGATAACAGAGACAGTGTCGATGGCATGGAACACAGTGGCGATGCAGAAAAGCACGTACTCACGTCTCTGCTGTGATGTTGTGACTCAGGCCGTCTTGGAACACTTACGGAGAGCGGTCGCCGTCTACGACTGGACGCCTGAATGGGCTACCTCCGCCTGACTGCGGCAGCGATGTAGCAGCGATCCGTTCGTCCCTGGGAGAGTCTCTTTCCATTGGCGGTCGCTCGGAGCGTTTAAACCCGCGGCCTCTGCGCTGCTCCAGTGGTAACACGTTCCTGTGAGCGGCTCTTCCCGCTCTTCCTTTATTCTACCTCTCTAATCGCAATGATGTCTCAGTTATACGCGTACGCTTTTTGTACAGTACTTACTGTACTGCCTAATATTTTCATCTGTTGTTCTTGTGGTCTTCAGTACGAGGGCGTGGGGCACTTACCATGCTGATCTATCTTGTACAAGACTCTTCGTCTTTGCATAACTACTGCAACTTACTTTCATCTGCGAGCCTTTGTCTCCCCCTACAATTCGCCCCCCCCCCGCCCCCACTTTCTTCAATTACCAAACTGACTATGCTTTGACGCGTCAGGATGTGTCCTATTCACCGATCCCTTCTTTTAGTCAACTTGTGCAATATATTTCTTTTTTCGTCCCAATTCGTTTCAGTAGCTCCTAGCTAGCGATCTCAGGTATCGCCTACAAGGGATTGCGGAGCAGCTACAAGTCGCCTACAACTTTTCTTCATTACCGGTTTCGATCGTCATATTGAGGCGTTACTCTTATAATTTCTACCTTTGGTACGTAATGCATGAAAGACCGACTAATTGAAAATAGAGGTCAGAGTATTACTTAGTACACCTTATGATGCAGTACGAAAGAGGTACGTAACATACATTTAATAATTTTTACCTCAAAGGCTCCCTCTTCTTATGGCTTTTCATCAGACGAGTGAGCAAATTGCTTAACCTGCTTGTTGGATGTCGGGGCAGCGATCGACTTACTACAATTCTCACGAAAAATATATTATGTGACTAGTGGACACTGGTCGGTACAAAATATCTCAGGCCACTTTAATTTAATTTAAAGAAATAAGTAAGGGGAGAATGCGATTAGTATTCTGTCGTTCGCCGTCCAACGATTCGTCACCTGAAATAAAACTTTAACACAATGAATATTATTTGCCTCAGAAGAATTCAGATAGGTCACAGAATTGAAGTAATTGACATGATGTCAGACGTTAACTGTAATCATTCAATTAATTTAGCATACAGTGTTAAACTTACATGTTGCGCAGAAAACATCTGAAAAGGCAGTCAGCTAACCAGCTCTAAACAGCAGAAGAGCGATTCTTCTTCTTTTTTCCCCCGCGATAATATTTTTCTTTACAAGATTTACACAGAATAAATATTAACTTGCCTCCATAAAATGTTATAGATGTATGTTTTCCCCATTAAGTTGGAGATTTCATGGATTTACCACTGAAACAGGGGTTCCTTCTAAAACGGTACAAATTTCAGTTGACTTTAAAAGTAATATTTCAAGACACGAGCATCTTCAAAATTTTGATAGCTAGCAGCCGCACTTCTGCCCTGTATACTGCCACATGCATTTAACTTGTGGATGTTGGCTGCTAAATTTATGAAAATTCCTGTGACTGGCGAGTGAAACTGGTAATAAAGGAAAGTAGTATGCTAACTGTGGCTACTCTACAATTTTATTTTACCACCTCATTGATTATCCGAGCTACCAATCCCATTTGCAGCTTTCTTTTATAGCACCACATCTCAAGAAAACCTCATTGATTATCCGAGCTACCAATCCCATCTGCAGCTTTCTTTTATAGTACAACATCTCAAGAAAACCTACATTCTAGATAAATGCTTTCACAAAATTTCCTGATCCTTAAATTTATTTTCAATGTTATCAAATTTGTCTTCTTCTTCTTCTTCTTCTTCTGCTTTTACGGCCTCATTGGACCACTTCAGTCAATCATTTCTGGTCCTCTTCTTTGGTATTTTCCCCTTCCGAGTGGCCCAGTATCTCTTCATTCGTTCCGATGCTTTTCGTCGTTCCTCATCTGTAAATACCCTTTTCATTGTATGTCGTTTGTCAATTTTTGGTTTAAATCTTATTTCTGTGTCCCTCAACTTCTTTAAATTTGGCGTTTTGTTCTGCAAATCATCCAGAGTTATTTCCAGTTCTTCCATATCCTCTCTTATTTCCTTAAGCCATCCTCCTTGTTGTTTCAAATTCCAGAGTTTCTCAATAATTTTCCTTGATAATCTGGTTTCTGGTGTCCTCAGAATGTGACCACAAAAAGAGATCCTTTTCTTTCGTATAGTATCGGTGATGGGTTCCAGTTCTCTGTATACCACTTCATTTGGAACTATCCGCCATTGCCCAGCTTTTTGATATTTCTTATTTATGCATGTTCTAGCAATTCTTCTCTCTACTTTTAAAATTTTGTCAATTCTGTTTTTCTGGGTGACTTTAAAAAGAGTTTCACTTCCGTATGTAACCTCTGGTTCAACCACCGTCTTGTAATGTTTTAATTTTGTTTTAATTGATAGGCATTTTTTATTGTACGTAGACCATGTTAGTTTTTGAGCTTTTATCATTTTATTAGTTCTTGCTCGCCATGCAGGTTTCTCGTCCAATTTATGTGTTATAATTTCACCCAGGTATTTAAATTGTTTCACTATTTTAATTTCCCTATTGTTCACTGTGATGTGATCTATTACAAGTGGATCCGTTACCATTATTTCAGTCTTTTCAAATGATATCTGGAGTCCTAATTTTTGTGCTATATTTTGTAAGCTTGTTATTTGTTTCGTGGCTTCCTGAATATTATTAGCTAGTAATGCTAGGTCATCAGCAAATCCCAAGCAATTTAGGTTTATTTTATCTTTCTTAGTTCCAATTTTAATATTCATAGGATTTTCCTTGTACCATTCTCTCATTACATATTCAAGAGCACAATTGAATAGCAGTGGTGATAAACAATCTCCCTGTCTCAACCCTGTTTTAATCGTAAATGGTTCAGATATTTCTCCTCTAAATTTTACTTTGGATTTGGTGTTTGTTAAGGTTAACTGTATCATTTTTATTAATTTAGGATGAAGTCCAAAATTCCTTAATATTTTCATCATTGAAGATCTATGGATGCAATCATACGCCTTTTTGAAATCTACAAAGGTTATGACTAGTTGTTTTTGCCTTCTTTTGTAGACATCCATAACTAACTTCAAGGAGATTATCTGTTCTGGGCAGCTTCTCCAGGATCTAAATCCTCCTTGATATTCTCCCAGTTCCAGTTCTAGTTGATCTTTACAGTGGTTGTATAGTATTCTTGACATGATCTTATACGTGCAGTCCAAAAGGGAAATTCCTCTATAGTTGTCTGGATTTGATTTTTCTCCTTTCTTATGTAATGGATGTATTATAGCAGTAGTCCAATTTTCTGGTAATTTCTCTTCAGTCCAGATTTTTACTATGCATTGGTGTAATGCTATCTTTACTGGTTCTGCTGCATATTTCCAAAGTTCAGCAAACGTTTGATCTTCTCCACTTGCTTTGTAGTTTTTGAGTTCTTTCAAAGCTCTGTAGACCTCATTAATTGTAGGTGGATTTATATTTTCTGCTGGTGTTTTAATTGGGGTTTCTGTGTTTATCTGAAGAAGTTCTGGGGGATCTTCACAATTTAGTAACTTGTTAAATGTTTCTGCTAGAATTTCTGTATTTTTACTATTGCTATGGGCTATGTTATTATCTTTATCTTTTAACATTAATGTTGGAGGATCATATCTTTGTAATTGTCTGCCAAATATTTTGTAATAGTCTCTTGAGTTTGTTTTTTCACTATTTGTTTCTATCATTAGAAGTATATCTTTTTGGTACTGACGTTTAACTCTCCTTATTATTATTTGTGTTGTCTTCCTTTGTTTTGTGAGTTCCAAATATGATTTTTCTGTTTTTTCATTTTGATGCCTTAACCAGGCTTGGTGTCGACCCAACACTGCTTCATCACATTCATCGTTCCACCACTGGTGTTTTTTCCTTGGATTTATAGGGGCAACTTGTTCAGCTATTTGTTTCAATTTGGGAATTATTTCTTCCAGATCATCTGTTATTTTTATATCCCTGGTTTGTGCTTCATAATCCTCATTTTGTATCAGTTTATGAGGGTCATAGGTTCTCTTCTTCTTTTGGTGGGATTTTTTCTTTGCTAATGGGGTTAATTTAATTTTAATTTTTATCATGTAATGATCTGATCCGGTATCTGTCCCTCTCAGTACTTTCACATTGTAAATTTCCTTGTGGTAATTCTTATCCATGCAGACATGGTCCAGTTGCCATTCTCCTTTTTTCCAGTCTGGATGTTTCCAAGTTTTTAGTTTACTTGGTCTTCTCTTAAAATACGTCGACTTTGAGATCATGTCATGGTTTCTGCAAAATTCCACTAGTCTTATGCCATTTTTGTTTGTTCTTCTTTGTGCTGTCCATTTCCCTATTATGTCTCTATATCTCTTTTCCCTTCCTAGCTGGGCATTGAAGTCTCCAATTAAAATTTTGATGTGATTTTTATTAATGTTATTTGTCGTTTGATCTAAGAGCTCCCAAAATTTTTCTACCTCTTCTCTGTGTTCTTTTTTATTATTTTTATCATTTGTCGGGGCATGGGCATTTATTATTGTGTACATTTTATTTGCAGCTTTTAGAGTTAATGTTGAGAGCCTGGGAGATTGTGCTTTAAATTCTATTATGGACTCTATTATTTTCAGACTCACCACAAATCCTGTTCCAAATTGTGGACACTGTTTCATGACTCTTTTCCCTGGTATTCCCTTATAAATCCTATATCCTTGTGACTCTATCGGCTCCTGATCAGTATTTCTCATTTCTTGAAGTCCGGTTATGAGAATCCCCTTGTGATGCATTTCATCCGTCAGAATTTTGAGTTTGCCTGGTTGTATGAGGGAATTTACATTGTGTGTCGCAATGTAGTTTATTTGTCCTGTCTTGAGTTTTGGTCGTCTGTCCGTTTTGGGTATTTTCAGATGCTACGACTCATCCAAGTTATCTTTCAGGTGACTGCCCACCGTATCCGAGTGCAGTCTTCCTTGGTTATTGCCAAGCGGTGGATTATTCCTTGAAAGATTTCCTTCCATGTTTGACTTTCAAAGGTAGTCAACCTTGTATGGAGCAAGCTCCGAGTTACAACTACGGTTGTTAGCCGTAGAGGTTGTTTAGTGTTTGGTCCACGAGAGCTATTTTATTTCGCTCAAGTCCGCCGGTAAACCGGTGAGGACCCCCCCATCCGCCACCTGGGACGCGCCACGTCGGAGTATCACCTCTCCGCCTGCTACGACACCGTAGTAGGTTCGTGGTTTGTCTTCTTCATAAATACTTTTCTTGCCATTGCCAGTCTGCATTTCATATCCTCTCTATTTCGGTCATTTGTTTTGCTACCCGAATAGCAAAACTCAACAATTACTCTTAATTATCTCATTTTCTAATTTAATTCTCTCATTATCTCCTGATTCAGTTTGACTGCATTCCATTAGCCTGTGATACGAATTAAATGCACTGAAATGAAATGAATCAATGATGAGGGTGAAATTAATGAAAATGCGATTAGATAAGCCGATATCACTGCAGGCCTTCCTGATGCGCTGAATTCGGAATGTAATGCTTTTAAGGCTACTACGTTCTCACCTATCCAGTAAAATTTTCAGCTGAGTGCAATTTATACCAAGTAACGGGTGTGCCGCACACGGTAAAAATAATTTGAGAAGAAGCAGTGCAACCGAAATTTTTACTGATCGGGTGATTTTTGTATTCTTCGGTGGTTCATTGTCTTCAGGTGTTGCACATTTTCTACTATGGTCAAGGATCCTTTAATAATTTTGTACTCATCACACGGGCTTTAACGTTCAGATTTAATTCATTGAATTATCCATTTCCTATACATTTCGAAGAATGCGTGATCTCTTTCCTTTTGTTTACTGGAATTAGCTCTGGACGTAATTACGTGTTCTTACTCTTACTCAGATCACTCTCATGCTTGGAACGTTACGAGATACATGTTCTCGCGAAAGCTGACGTCATTTGCAAAAATACACACTGCACAGATGAAAAATGAACATTGTTATACATCTAGCTTCCACTGTATCAATCTGTATTTTGAGTTTGCAGTTGATCACATTACAAAAATAGTTTTATACAAGCAATAACTTTTACAAAAGAAATAACTTTTTAAAATATCACAATTTCACAATCTTGTAACAAAAACTCTAGAAAAATTGTTTCATAGTTGAAGATTTCCAGGTACAGCCGTCACCTCCGTGACGGTAGAATTTCTACTACCCCATAATTGGATTCAAGGCGCCTGGCGTCTAGTCATCAGATAGAGCTGTTCTTAGTAATATTTGATTGTATTGTGGGGGTGGAGGGGAGGGGGGAAGTGGAGTTCTGCAACAAGACAGAAAAATGGTAGAAATACGTAAGCGCTGAATGTGACGAGGCATCTGGAATAATTTCATCATAAAATCGTAATACAGACTTGAAGGCTTTACTTGAAGTTATTTGATTCCTTGGGATTTGTCCACTGCACAAATCATTTTGGATAATATTTACGTTCACATGTTACTTTAATTAAAAGGAACACTACACACACTCTACCACAGTTAACAACTCCTATTATTATTATTATCGTTAATTCCCCATTAAGGAGAACGTTAAAACACAATCAATATTCACAATGACAATATGGTACATAAATTGGTACATTTCAAATTCATGGCACTTTTTTCTGTCTCTTTCTTTTCTCTTCCCAAAAACCTCTCATAAATTCACTGTGTTTCTTCTTCCTCTCTTCTGTCCACTTCTTTCCTGATTTCTTCTCTTTAGGTGTTACTTCGAATTTCTGTTTGTTGATTTTTTCTCTGTATTTTCCTCTGTTTGATATTTCTTCTGTGGAGATGTTTGGATTTTTGAGGTCTTCCATGGTTTCCTTTACCCAGTTAGTTTTCACCTTATTCATCACCACTATGTTAAAGATCTTCTTGGTCAGCCTATTTTCATTCATCCTATGAATGTGCCCATATAATTTTGCCCTTCTTTTTCTGATATTGTCTGTAATTGTCTCTGCCTGTTTGTACAATTCCTTTGTTGGTCTCTTTATCCAGATTCTCTGTCTCTAAACTGGCCCATAGATCTTTCTCAGAATTTTCCTGTCTTGCTTTTCCATTTCCTTGATTTTAGTTCTTCCTCTGATTACTGTTGTTTCTGAGGCATACAAGGCCTCAGGTAAGACTTCTGTTTTGTAATGTCTTAATTTGGCATTGACGGAAATATTTCTTTTATTGTTATGGTTCCATGTAAGTCTGTATGTTTTTTGTAGTTTTGTAACACTTTCTTCATTGGCTGTTGAATTCAGTCCTGTTTTCTGTATAATCTCTCCCAGGTATTTGAAACTTTCTACTTGTGTTATCTTTCCGTACTTTGTTATCAATGGGCTTCTGTCTGTAGATTTTGTGTCCACGTACTGGTTTTTTTCATATGATATTTGTAGTCCTGTTCTGGCTGCGATTTCATGCAATATCTCTAGGGCTTCTCTGGCTTCTTTTCTGTCATTTGTAATGATGGCTATATCGTCGGCAAAGGCCAGACATTTTATGTTGACGGTTCTATTTTTCTCTCTCCCCATCTTTACCCCATTGACTCCTTTGTCCCACGTCCTGATTATTTTCTCTAAAACAGCGTTAAATAAAATGGGTGACAGGCCATCTCCCTGTCTCACTCCTGTCTTGATTTCGAAAGATTCTGAGATCTCGCCCATGAACTTCACTTTTGACTTTGTATTTGTTAATGTTTCCTGAATTCGTTTTCTGGTCTTATTGTCTACCTTCATTTCTTCTAGTGTATTAAAAAGTGTTTCTCTGTCTATGGAATCGTAAGCCTTCTTGAAATCAACAAATGTTACTGTGGTGTTTCTGGACTTTCTCGTTGTTAATAATGTTCTCAGACACCAGATCTGTTCACTGCATGATCTTCCCTTCCTGAACCCTCCTTGGCATTCTCCGATCTGTGGATCTATCTGAAGTTCTAGGCGATTTAACAGAGCTTTTGATAGAATTTTGTATGCCACCGGCAGTAACGAAATTCCTCTATAGTTATTAGGGTCTGTTTTGTCTCCTTTCTTGTGGAGTGGGTGTATTAGGACTGACTTCCATTCTTCTGGTATCTTTTCTGTTTCCCAGATGTTTTGATTATACTATGAATTTTGAGTGTAATGTTTTCATGGTCTAATTTCCAGATTTCTGCAATCAATCCATCTTCACCTGGTGCTCTGTTTTTTTTCCAATGATTTTGTTATTTTCACGATTTCTTCATATGTTGGGGGTTCGGAGTCCCGGTTGGGTTCTGGTTTTGTAAACTGTAATCTCTGTTTTGGTTTATCACAGTTAAGTAACGCGTCAAAGTATCTGGTTAATATTTCACAGTTTTTCTTCGGATTTGTCTCCAGTGTTCCATT
This sequence comes from Schistocerca serialis cubense, assembly GCF_023864345.2. Taxonomy (NCBI): domain Eukaryota; kingdom Metazoa; phylum Arthropoda; class Insecta; order Orthoptera; family Acrididae; genus Schistocerca; species Schistocerca serialis. Next base: position 529,455 of record NW_026048515.1, on the reverse strand, counting down.
TTGTCTTTTGAAGCATAAGCTTGGTGGCTGATATCCTGTCATATTTTCTCGGAATACTCTGTAAAAATTTTGTTTGTTGTTTCTGGTGAAGTCTTCTTCTATCTCCTTCAACCTGCTGTTTTCGTAACCTCTTTTTTCTCTTCGGATTATTTTTGAAGTGTTTTTCTGTATCCTGTTGAAGTCCTCCCATTTCTCTTGTGTTTTATGGCTGTTAAATTTTTCCCAGGCTTGCATTCTGTCTTCTATGGCCCTGTCGCATGTCATGTTCCACCATTGGTGTTTCCTTTTTCTCGGTGGCTGCCTCAATTTTATCAGTTCTTTTATTTTTTTCTGACAGTTCTGTCCAGTTGTTGCTATTGATTTTCGTAATTTCTTCTATTATTTCTTTCTTGTTTATTTGTAGGTACTCTGGATCTGTTCTGAAAGGTCTGTTGGTTCTCTTGATTTGTCTATTGGGTATAAATTTTACTTTAATTTGGAGAAGGTGATGATCAGATTCGAAAACTCCTTTCCTTGTTCTATGTTCATTATTTTTCTGGTGTTTTTTGTGGATATTGCTACGTGGTCTATGTGAAATTCTCCTAGAGGATGGTTGGGGGATTTCCAAGTTACAAGTTTTCTGTGTGGTTTCTGGAATTGCGTTGACATGATTTTCAGATCAAAATTTCTGCAGAAGTTTATCAAGTTCTCTCCATTTTTGTTTGTTCTCATGTGGGCCGTGTGTTTCGCTGTCGTGTCGCGGAATTTTCTTTCCTTGCCTAACTGGGCATTGAAGTCTCCTAGTAACACTTTTAATGTGATTCTTGGGGATTTTGCTGGTAGTTTCTTCCAGATCTTCCCAGAATTCCTCTATCATCTCTGGGTTCTTCTTGTTATAATTGTTTGTGGGGGCATGTCCATTGATTAATGTATAGGCTTTGTTTCCAGATCTTATCGTGAGCGTCGACGTTTTTTTCTGATTTTGAGGTGAATTCTATTACGGAGTCCAGTATCGATTTATGTGCTACAAAACCAGTTCCGAAGAGTTTGAGATTTCTTCCTGGGATGGTTATGGCTGGTTTCCCCTTATACATTCTGTAATTTTCAGAATCAAAGTTGTTCTCATCTGCAAATCGTGTTTCCTGTATTGCCATAACTTTGATGTTGTATTTATCCATGGCGTTTGTTAATTGTTTCAGTTTACCTGGCCTCAGTAGTGTGTTGGTTTTGAGTGTTCCCATGTAAAATACTTTCTCAATCTTGAGGGTTTTTGAGAGGCTCCGATTCTTCTCTTCATGACATGCCTGATCCCCTGGAATCCGATGATCAGGTCTATTACCCAGTCTTACTGACTGGGGCCCAGGGTAGTGGATTCTTTCCCGTTGTTCTGTCATGATTATTGGTTTGTGTTGAGGTATTGGTGGTGAAATCACGAAGGATCTCACATAGTTTCGACTGGAGTTTTGAGTTCCAGAAGATTAACTTACAGCCGAGCTCACAGAGCCAACAGACGCTGACCAGAGTACCGGTGGCTGCCACGCAGACGTGTCTGGATTTTGGGGCTTCGCATGTAACCCTATGCAGGGGCCCTCACAGGGCGCTACCATCCGGAGCCAGATGGACCCAGGTTTTTTTTTATTTTTATTTTTTACGAGGTGTTACTCCTCCCCCTCCTCCTTCCTCATCACTTGCGAGATGAGGCCCCGGGCTTGGGACCGGCAGTGGCGGAGTTTTAACAACTCCTATATTGTTTACAGGCTATATCCCTAAATATTTCGTTTCATAGACGATTTGGATGTGACAGAACCACAGCCACAATTGTTAGTCTCATGAAAGGTACTTGAAGAACGCATTTAAAACGATCAAACTGAACCCCAAGTTATGTATATCATAAATTCAATATCGCATTGTGACAGTAAATGAAGCGATCAATACATTACGGAACGACGCCCTAAGTGGCCTATCTTCCACGGGAGAACCTCTCGTAGTAGTATTCCTAAATCTTATGCGGAAACATTGGGAACAATGAAAGATTGAACTGGAGATGTGTTCGGATAGCTCAGCGGTTGAGGCGACAGTTCGCGATAAGCAGGAAACCCGGGTTCGAGTCCTGCTTTGGCACAGATCTCAGCTATCACTATATATTCATTTTCATCTACGTCACCAGATGTGAAATTAAGTGTTTTTAAGAATAATATAGGCACCGTGTTTAGTTCATCAGGTAAAAGGACACTTGACAACAGGAAGGCAGACACATATAAACTTCCACATTCCTCCTGAACGGTTTACTGCACAGAAATGGGCTGGAGAATTTGACACTTGCCTCTAGAGAATCATCTAACAAGTTTCACAGAAAGCATAATCATACATCGGATTGATACAATATTAAACAAGATGGAACTGTGGCAGAAATCTAACAGTGACAAATTCTGAATGACTGAAATTCATCCCAAGAACGCTAAGGAAGTATAATTCACTCAGCATATCTGGAGAATTGCCCTGGAAGGCTTGTCGCATCCCGGCACAGTTTCCCTGGACCAATTTTTTTCTTTTGGCTTCGGTGTTATCTGCGGGCGAAATCAGGACGTTAAAAACAATACGGGTTTAGTTAGCTTGTCTTTCAACCCTTATAGCGGAGCTGAGAGGTAGGAGCTCTCCTTGGTTGGCATTTCTCGTCGAGTTAGCGAGGCTGATATGTTGAAGTAGTAAGTTGTTACTTTTAGTCAGTTTGTTTATTGTTCTAAGCAAAATATTTGGTTATTGTGGAGTCTGACCAAACCCGAATGTCAGATCCTTTCAGTAATCACTAGGAAGTACCTTTATTAGAGAGGGGTGCTTTCACTGCCACACGGTCTGCTAGCCACTGGCCACTTGGCGTGAAGCATAAATCATCGATACTTTGAAATAATTCACTAGCAGTCAAGGGTTATCTGCCCTATAGTATAGGAGACAAGTACCAATCAGTAATTTGTTCCTGCTCTTCACTGAAATTCCCCCTAGTTCTTTGAAACAGAGACAGGCAGTATCTGTTCACTGCTGTTTCGTTGTTGTCTTGTCCAAAGTCTGGTTTGATGCAGCTCTCCATGCTACTCTATCCTTTTCAGTCTTCTTCATCTCCGAGTAACTACTGCAACCTATATACTTGTGAATCTGCTTATCGAATTCATACCTCGGCCTCCCTCTACGATTCTTTGCCCACACGCTTCCCTCCGGTAATAAATTGGTGATCCCTTGATGCCTCAGAATGTGTCATACCAATCGATCCATTCTTCTGGTCAGCTTTTACCACAAATTCCTCTTCTCCCCAGTTCTATTCAGTACCTCCTCATTCGTTATGTGATCTATCCATCTAATGTTCAGCATTCTTCTGTAGCACCACATTTCAAACTTCTTGTCTAAACTGTTTATCGTCCATGTTTCACTTCCATACATGGCTATACTCCATACAAATACTTTCAGAAAGGACTTTCTGACACTTCAATTTATACTCGACGATAACAAATAAAACATCTTCAATGATATTTCAATGAATACTGAAAATTGCTACTTAACTTGTAGTTGCCATGTATCCATCGGAGTCTATCACCAACTTCTCGTAGTTGAAGTGTCTACTGCTCCACCTGGTGCTGCTGTGTAGCGTCAGTGCACTACGGTTGCCCGAATTGCTTGCTGAATCTCTACTCTGCTTTAATTTGCCCGTCTTTGAGCTTTTACTCCAGTCTGCATTGATTCTGGATGCACACGGCCCTGCGCAATACGTGTCGCCAATATTCCCTTGGAAACTTTCTTCGATATGTGATCGTCTTAATGTCTCTCATTCTAACGTTTACTAGAAATTCCTCCATTACGTATATCGGAAGGTTACCGCAAATGCCAGTGACCTCAATCCCTGTTGCCTTGTCGAACCGTCAAGAATAATCTTCAATGGCGTGTTTACGGAGAAGGAAACAGCTCTCGGTTGCCTTGGGACTCGTTGTCTCATTCTGTTTGTCGCCCATACGTTCCATGCACCTGAAAACCTGTGCCTGCTTCTAGTTATGATCTGTAATTAAAATTACAGGCTCATCCAAGTTGGTTTAGTGGAAGAGAGACAGAAAAAAATTTCAGAGAACAGATGCATGTGTCATCAAAGATTTGTTTAGTCATTTTCAGAAGGTCACAGACACACTGAAAAGAAAAAGAAAGTCCAAAGGGAGACGCTACAAGCAAGTCGTTTGCCGTGCATAGCGAAGAGCAGTTGTCGCAAATACACTGTCTTAACAGCTTGTCGGTCCACATTTGTAACTCAATGCAGAAGCGATTCTGCTTGCCACAGCTCTAACAAGTTCTTGGTAAGGTTACGGGAGTATAATGGTTGATCAAAAAGTAATACCTCCACCTTCGTAGCTCTTCAACAGTTGGCAGCATTGGTATGCGGCACATACTGGTATTGTGCCATAGCCTCTTCTCTACAGCTCCAGTTGGTGGGAAGCCTTAGTATTGAACGGTTGTGTTGTTACAGTGTGAAGTATGGAACCCTGCACAGACGGTCGAACAATGCGATTTAAGCAACGTGCAGTCATTGAATTCTTTACAGCAGAAAATGAAAGTAGTTTATGGTGATTGTGTTGATGTGAGTTCTGTGCATCATTGGGCGAATAAGTTTAAAAATGTTGAGGCGGGAACATCTGACCTGCATGACAAACAAAGAATTGGACGTCCTGTGACAGCAACCACCGAGTTTCACAAGCAAAATGTTGACAGATTGATTCAGGACGATCGTCGTATCACTCAGAGAGAAACTACAAGCCAATCGGCATTTCGCAAGAACGTGTGGGTCACATTATTGCTTTGCTTGGCTGTCGGAAGATCTGTGCACGATGGGTACCCCGGATGCTGACTCCCGAAATGAAAGCGCACAGACTTGAAATTTGCCAGGAATTCCTCTCGCGTTACGAGAATGAAGGTAACGCCTTTCTCCATTCAATTGTGGCTGGAGACGAAACGTGGGTACACCATTACGACCTGGAGACAAAACGTCAGTCCATGGACTCGCCCTAGAAAAATAAATTCAAGACACAGCCCTCAGCTCGAAAAATCATGGCCACAGTGCTCTGGGACACAGATGGTGTTATCCATGTCGATTTCCTTGATCGTGTAACAACAATAAATTCAGAGCATTACATTACAATGCTGCGAACTCTGAAACGACGGCTAACAATGGTCCGAAAGGAAAAGGGAAATGTTTTCCTGCAGCATGACAATGTGGAACCACACAATTCACGTGGCACCACAGCAGAGCATCAGAGACTGAATCTCACCACTGTGCGGCATCCTCCATACAGTCCAGATTTAGCACCGTCTGACTTCCATCTGTTCCCAATAATGAAAGACTATCTGCGGGGACATCATTATGCTGCTGATGAAGGCGTTGAGGAAACTGTGAGACTGTGGTTGCGGAAACAGAGTGTCGGCTTCTTCCGTGACGGCTGCAGCAAACTTGTTCATCATTGGCAGAAATGGATCCAATTGGCTGGTGATTATGCGGAAAAGTTAATATTGGTAATTAAAGATCATATTCTAAGGATTATTTCTGCGTTTGATATATTACAATATTCTCACCCTAACCCAATTAACGAAAGTGAAGGCATTATTTTTTATTCAACCCTCGTATGTAGCACCAGATGTCTGCACAATGGCTACGCGGGTCTCGTAAAAATTACGGGACTGTGGTTTGCGGGAGTGGTGCTACCACCCGATATCGTCCTAGATGTGTTCCATCGGTTCCAGATGAGCCGAGTTTGGTGGTCAACACATCAGTGTGAGTTCAATGTCATGCTAGAACCAGTGTAGCACGATTTTGCTTTTGTGACACGAACAGTTTTCGCGCTGAAAGAAGCGACCTCCGTCGTGGAATACACCAAGCATAAAGGCACAGGCGGCTCTCACAATGTTCACCTCGTCCACAGCTCTCAGGATGCCTTCTATTACTACCATAGGTCCCATGGAAGCTCATGTGAATGTCCCACACCAGGCCCGACCAGCTTGCGTCCTTGGTGGTATGCATTTTTCGAGGAGCCGTTCGCCTCGATGATGGCGTACCCAGAGATGACCATTGACAATAAATGTTGTTCATCTACACGGGCGACACGTACCCATCGATCTGAGGTCCAGTTTGGATGATCTCGTGCTTACTGCATTCCTAAATGTGCTTCGGAGCTCAATGTATGAGGCTATGTAAGAGGCTATGTAGGAATCAACATGGATTCCGGAAACAGCGATCGTGTGAGACCCAACTCGCCTTATTTGTTCATGAGACCCAGAAAATATTAGATACAGGCTCCCAGGTAGATGCTATTTTTCTTGACTTCCGGAAGGCGTTCGATACAGTTCCGCACTGTCGCCTGATAAACAAAGTAAGAGCCTACGGAATATCAGACCAACTGTGTGGCTGGATTGAAGAGTTTTTAGCAAAGAGAACACAGCATGCTGTTATCAATGGAGAGACGTCTACAGACGTTAAAGTAACCTCTGGCGTGCCACAGGGGAGTGTTATAGGACCATTGCTTTTCACAATATATATAAATGACTTAGTAGATAGTGTCGGAAGTTCCATGCGGCTTTTCGCGGATGATGCTGTAGTATACAGAGAAGTTGCAGCATTAGAAAATTGTAGCGAAATGCAGGAAGATCTGCAGCGGATAGGCACTTGGTGCAGGGAGTGGCAACTGACCCTTAACATAGACAAATGTAATGTATTGCGAATACATAGAAAGAAGGATCCTTTATTGTATGATTATATGATAGCGGAACAAACACTGGTAGCAGTTACGTCTGTAAAATATCTGGGAGTATGCGTGCGGAATGATTTGAAGTGGAATGACCATATAAAATTAATTGTTGGTAAGGCGGGTACCAGGTTGAGATTCATTGGGAGAGTGCTTAGAAAATGTAGTCCATCAACAAAGGAGGTGGCTTACAAAACACTCGTTCGACCTATACTTGAGTATTGCTCATCAGTGTGGGATCCGTACCAGGTCGGGTTGACGGAAGAGATAGAGAAGATCCAAAGAAGAGCTGTGCGTTTCGTTACCGGGTTATTTGGTAACCGTGATAGCGTTACGGAGATGTTTAATAAACTCAAGTGGCAGACTCTGCAAGAGAGGCGCTCTGCATCGCGGTGTAACTTGCTCGCCAGGTTTCGAGAGGGTGCGTTTCTGGATGAGGTATCGAATATATTGCTTCCCCCTACTTATACCTCCCGAGGAAATCACGAATGTAAAATTAGAGAGATTAGAGCGCGCACGGAGGCTTTCAGACAGTCGTTCTTCCCGCGAACCATACGCGACTGGAACAGGAAAGGGAGGTAATGACAGTGGCACGTAAAGTGCCCTCCGCCACACACCGTTGGGTGGCTTGCGGAGTATCAATGTAGATGTAGTAGATGTAGATGTAGAAGTTCGACAACGTGCGCTGAACGGCGGGCTTCGAAACACCTGTGTCTGCAGGAGCATTGTACTATGTCGTCAGATTTGCCAGAGATCTCTGCCTATCCTGCTTAACAGCGCCGCTTACTCTTAACGCCACCACGTGACAGCCAGTCTCACGATAGGGGTAGACACACTGTTCTCACTCATCGGTATTGTTCTAGAATATATGTCAACGTTGCACAGAAGTCATTTAGCGACTATTTTTCGAACATTGCATAGAGTCAGAGACGTCTATACTACAAATGATTCAACTGGCGGTGCCTAGTACCGCCCTCCCACCAGCTCCCATCTACGCAAAAATATATTATTCGTGTTCTCAGTTTTTCTGAATCTTCCTTCACCCCTTGTACAGCGTCTTCGTTTTAACTTGAGACAACTAAATATCTCAAAGACGACGCATCGCACGAAAAAATATTCTAGGTGAAAACTTCAACAGTAAACGCGATATCTTTCTGTGCTACAAGTGGCCACATCCTAACGACCCCTTCTGCTTGGAGGGGGTCAACTTTGTGTGTTTTTTTTTTTTTTGACTCAAACCATTATTCTCCATTCGCGGTAGATGGCGCTATAATAGACAAATATCAAGTGCGCTTGTTTCTTGCAATTAAGAACCAATGCGCCTGATTCTATCTTCCACTACGATGTAAATTTAAAGCTTTGTGTCCTAACGGTTGATACTGATGTTGAAACATTACTTGAGAGTTTCAGTTGTGTTTTTCTGCACAAATAATATGACAAGACATTGACATTTCTAGCAAATAAGCTACTTGTTTGGCAACGTAGTTTTATTTTTCCCAACGAGTTTGACTGCGGCTAGTTTCCAAACCATCGGAATGGTTGATTTCCGAGGCCTCCCTCAAACCCCGCCATCAGGCTGGTTGATTTCGGTGTGTGTTTCCACGCAACCGCCACAAGTCTCGAGCTGGTCGCCACGCTGCTACTGGCGGAATACAAACCACAACCATTGCAATGCGGTAAAATGTCCATGACGTGATAGTGACAGGTGCACCCGCCAGGATACGGATGGAAATCGAGTGCCCCAATGGTGAGAGGCAGGGGGTCTCACCGATATCAAGCAACCCGACGGGTACAGAAAACCATTACATGCACGTTATTCTTGGGTTACGCTAAACGTGATTTTTAACCAGACATTAGAACGCCTAATCATATTGTACTGTACAATCAAATTTACAACACTAAAACTAATTTCAGAAATAAACATCAACCGGTAGAACACAAAGTTTTACTTTTACATCTTGAATGAAATGTTGAAAGGAATGCGCCAATTCATACTTGCAGAAACAGGCACACTTGATATTTGTCGATTACAGCGCCTTCTAACACGAAGCGAAAATAATTATTTGAGTAAACCGTACGTACGTTTTGGTGTAGAATCAGAAGACGCAATAAAAATGGGGGGGTTCACATTTGAAAATACAATGCTCACTTCGCCCGCGCAGGTGGGAGAGGTTTTTAGATGGCGGCCAGTTGTATCACAGATGGATGACCCCTTTAGTGATATTAATTTCTCGCTTGAAATGTTCTTCGAGATGAAACTTCCTGGCAGATTAAAGCTGTGTGTCGGACCGAGATTCGAACTCGGGATCTTTGCCTTTCGCGGGCAAGTGCTCTACTGGCAGAAGTAGAACTGTGAGGAGAGGGCATGAGCCGTTCTTGGGTAGCTCTGATAGTTGAGCACTTGCCCGCTAGAGGCAAAGGTACCGAGTTCGAGTCTCGGTCCGGCCCACAGTTTTAGTCTGCCAGGAAGTTTCATATCAGCGCACACTGCGCTGCAGGGTGAAAATTTCATTCTGTTCTTCGAGATATTTACGCTGATCAGCCAGAACATTATTACCACCTACCTAATAGCCGGTATTGCACTTTTGGTACGGTTAACAGCGGCGACGCGACGTGGCATGGGGGCAGTGAGGCCTTGATAGGTTACTGGAGGTAGTTGCTATTACATCTGCACATACAGCTAGGGTAGGGTGGCGACGAGCTCTGGCGCCACGTTCAGTCACATCTCAGATGAGCTCAATTGGGTTCGTATCTGTCAATTTGGAGGGCCAGCACATCAACTGGAACTCGTCAATGTGTTCCTCGAATGAATCCATCACCTTGTGCCACGGACGCATTACCTTGCTGAAAAATTCCACTGTGTCGGGAAACGTGATCGTCATGAAGTGGTTTACATAGTCTGCAACCAATGTATGCAATTTTTTGGCAGTCGTGGTGCCTTTCACGAGCTCAACTTGTAATGGTTCTCTATTTACGTGACAATTACGGCACTCCAACCCCAGTTCTCGATACCAGTAATGTCGTACTACTTTTCTGCGAAGTAACAGACATATTTTTGTGACAATATTCACATTTGGTTTTATTAATGTATAGGTACTCCGATGTATCGATATATTACAGTGATATGGTTCTTGTGTGTACTCATTTCTGTGAGACTGTCATAATCTTTGACTTACTTGTAACCGTTTTGACTCGAATGCGCACAGAGCAGTCTTTGTTTCACTTTGCAGAAGTTAAGTTGTTATTTCGCTTTGTAAGAGAACAGCCCAGTCTTGTGTTTGGTTAAAGTGGAAATTAAATATATGAAGATTGATACAAAACTCTTTTCTTGATTATGTGATAATTAAGAAGAAGTATATGTGAATTTACAAGAAGCTTAATAAAAATGTGCATCGTGAACAGCAAGTCAAAAATTATTTCTACCATACCATTGTTCTGATGATTGTTTGATCATTAAGTATTTCCTGAAACCGTATTTGTTAGGTCTTCAAATATTGCTAAAATACAGATCTGGACCTTCTAGCAGTCAAAGTGGAATCACCCTAGAATCAACAAGATGAGCCATAACAACTTCGACGAAATCTACGTGGGGAACCTATTCAAGATAAGTGCCAAAATTAATGACTTTTTTGCAGTGACTTCATTATTTCCATTCTGACGATACTATCCACAGTCAATAACTTTGTTGTTGCCCGACAAAGCGAACATATGCTGCGTGAGCAACATTATCAATCTGATTTCTGACCTACTTTGGAAGTGGTGGTGCTGTTAGACACTGAATGTTCCGCGGAGCATAATGGACCGTCGCTAGCTTGTCTCCGTTCCGCAGTACAGAAGTCAAGGAGCTGTTCCCTGGGCAACGACGGATTCGCGTCCTCCTATCGGCGTGATGAAGAAGGTGTAGGGATTCATCAGGCGATACAGCGCTCTGTCACTGCGCCAACGTCCAGTGCCAATAATCACGTCCTCATTTCAGTCATAGTTGCCGATGTCGTGGTGTTAACATTTTCACATGCACGGGTCAATGGCTGCGGAGGCCCATCGTTAGGAGTGTTCTGTGTGTTCAGACACACACGTACTCTGCCCAGTGTTAACGTCTGATGCTAGTTCCGCCACAGTTCGCCGCCTGTCCTGGTTTACTAGTCTACCCATCCTACGACGTCCGCCAACCACACAATCTGGACGTGGGTTCACCTTGGTTTCGCCACGTGTTGAAGACACTCATCGCAGTATTCCGCAAACACCTGACAAGTCGTACAATTTCCGAAATGCCCGTGCCGAGCCTCGAGGCCATCACAATCTGCCCTGGCTCAAATTCAGACAGATGGCGCGCCTTGCCCTTTCTACAGACAGACAGCAAGCTCACTGATACTCCATGCACCGTGCGTTTGTCTCACGAGCAGTCAGTCCTTGCTAGGCGAAGCTGCTATCGCCTGGACGGGTTTATATCGATGGTAGGTAGGTGGTCATAACGCCTGATCAGTATAACTGTCTCAAGTTAAACACTCTGTGTACGGAAATTTGCATCAAGTGACCAATGAATTTCGAGGTTGTCCATCGACCTAATACCCTGTATCTACATCCACTTACTGTGCTGCTACACCGCTTGCCTCTATCCTCTGGTGACCTCCACGAGGTCTCCTACCGCTATCTCGCTTACCGCGTGTTCACATCTCGCCGTCCTGGCCTCTAAAGTCGGCCTCGCCTCCAAGGTCTTCAGCTGCGCTCACTTGTCATAGCTCCCTACAGCCTCCTTAACTCCCAGCGCAATGCTTCATCCTCCCAGCGGCTCATTCTTCCAACTACGCCTCAAGCCCTCTTCTTCTGGTACAGTGTCAAAAATTTGTCTCAAGCATTTTCGGTAATAGCTCAGCACCTTCTTGCAGTTGTCGTTTGAGGTAAACAGAATGTGTGAACCATGTAGCAGAACTGGCACTATTGCACACTTATTTAAAGACTGACGAAGAAGTGTCTCGCTGAGTGTAATTTCAAACCGGTGCTCTGTCAGAAGACTACTTTTATGTTCATATCGCTCTTGCTCAGCTCCACAGCTGTTACTAGCAACCAAGTCAATAAAAATTGTGTACAGAATGGTAACTGTTAATTTGCTACTTCAGAAATTGAGCAACAAGGCTTAGCAAGCGAACTGAAACGCAGAATTCATTTTCAGCAATGCTACTCGTAATATTTCACGTACTTTCAGAATTGTTTTATATTATTTCCGCATTACTTCATTTCGTCTCTCGTCAGTCCATTATATATATGCAGAATATACGCCAGTGTTGCACAGATGTTATTTAGAGGTAATTTTCAAGGCAAACAAAAAGTTAAAAACGCATATAACACAAACATAAAGGGGAGAGGCAACGGAAGATGCAATGCTGGACCAAACTATTGCACCCACCTTGTAAATAGCGTATTGCTTCACCTGTGAAACGCACTGCAGCAGTTATTCTCCATGGCGTGGTGGTATGTTTCCGGAAGTGTACGTACAGAATTACATTTAATAAGTTAAGCACCAATTCTATGTCAGTAAACGGACCAAATAATCAAGTACAGGTTAAATTACTAGCGTAAACAAAATATTATCTAAATAAGATAAAATTTCGTTCCATCATAGCTTCCAAAAATGTATGAAAATACACTTTAGGACAGAAAATAAAAGGACGCACCGCGAAGGAATTAATCGAATACGACGGAAATCGATACATATGGTATATATGTGCAGACAGACAAATGGTTAAAATTTCAGAAAAACTGGATAGTTTATTCGAGAGAAAGAACTCTACAAATTGAGCAAGTCAGTAACCTGTTAGTCCACTCTGACCCTTTGCAAGCAGTTATTTGGCTCGGAATTGACTGACAGAGTTATTGGATGTGCTCATATGTGATATCGTGCCAGATTCTGTCCAACTGGCGTTTTAGATCTTCAGAATCCCGAGATGGTTGGGAGGCCCTGCCCAGAATCCTCTAAATGTTCTCAATTGGGGGCGGCCCGGTGAACTTGCCGGCCAACGTATGGTTTGGAAAGCACAAAGACAAGCAGTAGAAACTGTTGCCGTGTGTGTATGTGTGTGTGTGTGTGGGGGGGGGGATGCATTATCATGTTGAAATATAATCCTAGGCTTGCTTGCCGCGAAGGGTAAAGAAAGGGGGCATAGAGTAACGTCGTCGCGCAGCGAGCTGTAACGATGCCGAGGATAACAACCAAAGAGCTCCTGCTACGAAATGAATGGCATCCCGGACCATCACCCACAAGTATGATATTAGGAATTTTATGTCCCAATAATTGATGGGATTCCATCTTCCAAATAGCGTTCCTACAAACAGAAACATAAAAACCTTGTGTTATTGTGGGAAAAGGTGTGCTTTTTGAAAAGTTAACATATGCAATATCCACTTTTCGGGTGTGGTATCCAAGGTCTTATCACATGGGTGGACACATGTTTACTTTTTTACTTTTAGTATTTTTATTTTTATCATCCTAGAGTGTTCTTTTGGTTCCTCCCTGTGGAATATTGTCTAATAACAATTGAGTACAGCTATGGTGTTTCAATAGGTGTAATTCCTTTTTAATGTGTCGTTCCTTTATGTACACTTACTATAATACTCCCATTGCTTGTAGCGTACCCCGTTTATTTCACCTGATGTGTTCCCAGTACCTACTTTACATATGATTAGTCGGTCCCTTTACCCGTCTTTTACTTTTTGCCAAAATCAATAGAGTCTTCCACGTATAACTATACATTTTGACGGGCAATGGATATACTTGAAACATCCCCTTAGAAAAATTCGGAATGACAGTGCTGGGAAACCTCTTACGTTATTTGATATTCAAACAGCTGACCAAAACTGAACGTACTCAGACATATCTCCCTTTACTTATTCTGATCAACAGCAAACTGACACACATTTTTTTTGGGGGGGGGGGGGTGGACTAACAATGTATTTACCTTAATAGTGTTCAAAAGTCACAATATATGTATCAGTTCATGACATCCAGTCTTACAACTTTCGTTTTTCTGACGGACATACGTCCAGATCGTCCGCTCTCAAAACTCTGTCATCTCTCTCTCCACATCCACCACTGCTGGCAGCTCACCTCCAACTGCGCAACGCTACGCGCTGTTCGCATCAAACTGCTCAACACTACAATAGCGAATATTCCAACAATGCCAACCAGCCACAGATTGCACACAGCACAGTCAGTGATTTTCATACAGAGCGCTACGTGGCGTTACCAACATAAAAACCTAAATAGCCTACTTACATACTGAACTGATGGTTAAATTACTGTGACACTTCTGTTTTATGACTACTTCCATTACGTTACTGAGGATTTCACAATATGCACGAATAACTAAATTATTTCTGATGGTACACATTAAGTTGTGTCATGTAGATTTTAATTAAGACTGAGTTCTGCCTGAAGACGACGTAGTGTATCGTCGAAACTGGTAGCCTAGAAATAAACCTAAATAATGGTGATGGGTTTTGTTCTATTGGATATTGACCAGCCGTAGTCCCATACTCCAGCCAGAAGATGGAGTTACATTCATCACTCATGGTTTTCGGGCAGTAGGGCGAGCGACGTTATCCGAGGCGTCTCCGGATACGACTTCGATGGTCACTGGGCTCAGTTTGAAGCAGGACTCATCACTGAAGGCAATTCTTCTCCAGTCAATGAGATTCCAGGCCGTAGACGTGCCTGGGGACGCTTCAGACAGCGGTGGCATACCAAACCGATTGTCGCCCAACATACAGCCCACCACTAAGGAGTGGTGGCCTGGGATGCCATTTCATTTCGTACCAGAACCACTTTGGTTGTCTTCCACGAAACGTCGATGATATTCTACGCCCCGTTTTGTTGCTCTTCCTGGCAAGCCGTCGTGGTTGTACATTTCAGCAAGAAAATGCACGTCCGCACAGATGACAGTTTGTTTGCTTGTATACGCATATCGTATCTAGCGGTTTCCGTCCTGTTTGGATATCTCCTTCATGGTGCGTCTTAGAGTGTATTAGTGGTCGAGCCATGTTGTAGAATTTCTTTCACTATCGAAATTCCAAGTGTTAAATATAGGTTCTGTAACTACATTTCGTCAAAGTATCTTGATTCTGCCAATGTGGTGTTTCTAGTGCTCTCTGTTTTTTCGAATCTTCTCATCTACGGAAAAGATATTCAGTTTTTTGGAATACTTCAGTTTCGAATATGACCCAAACCGTACACCAGTAAAGTATTTCTCAGGAATCTCATATCGGATGGCTGGATCTTAGACTGATCTCTGTCTGCGACAGTTCAGACTCACACCTGTGGAGTGGAGCGGGAACTGTCATTATCCTATTAGATGTTACACAATTTGTTGGCAGTATGCTGTTTCATATATGTGTTAAAACGTATTAAATTTGTGATTGTAATTATCTTAGTAAATGTTACACAATTTGTTGACAATATGCTGTCTCATATATGTGCTAATAGGTATTAAATTTGTCATTGTAGATTTCTTCAGGTTGGAGGCTGACATCACACTCAAGATATCTGAACTGTAACACTTACTCCAAGATATGGTCGTCTGTTACAGTTCCACATCTAACTGGTTGTCTCTACTTCAAAACCAAGTTTTATGCCTTTTTTGTCGATACTTTAACATTCTATTTCCTGTACTGTTCGTGTAGACTAAAGAGTGAATTTTGCAACTTATATTATTCGTTTTAGACGATCTTCAATTTAATAATAGAAATGAAATGGTTGTAAGGGCCGAATGTCACATTCATCAGAAGTAGAAAAAAATCTGTCTCTATTTGTATCCAAAAAACTGAGAAGGTATTTTGATACAACGGTATTACATTGCTCACCTCACCACTTAAGGCTACAATTGGCTTTGTCAAGTTATCTGCGAATAATACATCGAATTTTATAATTATTATCTTAAATGTTTTGTATTTACATGTTATGGCTGTTGGTGTACTTATGTGTAGTTAGTCTTGATCTGGATAGCATTTCTGTGAGTACTGTCATGTATTAAATTGCTACCTATGATTTTTTTTGTATTTTAGCTAATTTGTGACAGCTTGTTGGTTCTTTTTCACATTAGTGGATGTTGTCCAAGGTATTTAAGTTTGTGTCTAATGTCAACGGATTTCTGACGGCGTATTTGACAACTGCACCAACAATGCTATGTGGTTACAAAGTTGCCTTATGTAGTCTATGAAGTTAATTGATTAATAGTTTAATCTTTGCTCCTAATTTTTTGTCTTTGGATATCGACTATTTTCATTATTTATATCTTTACCATCATCGTAATTTAAGATTCTAATAAAATTTTCTTTATAGTTTTGATGCTTAAAGGCTGTATGTTTGTTTAGTATTTTCTGTAGTTTCTTAAATGTGTGCATATATATTTACATTTCTTCAAGAACATTCATCGCTACTCGCTTTGGCATTATGTGTAAGATTTTAATTACTTGTTACATGGATTCTGCTTTGTAGTTCCTTGATTTTAAGTGTTTTAGAAAAGTTGTAAGAGGTCCGAGCAGATGTAATTTCCATGTATTGCTCATGCGCTGCCTGCGATGTGCAAGGTGTAAGAGAATCTCTGACGAGAGAGCAGTGTTGACTGCAGTAGAAACTGTGTAGCTGTAGCAGTAAGTTGTTGCTAGTGAGCAATCTGCTCTGGTCTGGTGTATCGTGTTGGGTGGGCCGGTCGCGGTGCAGCGATGTCGGAGCCTGAGGATTATTGTATAAGGTAAAAAGCAGCCTCGCGCATATGTAGTAATGTTATTTCAACTCCCATGTAAATGTTTTAAAAATCTCCTAATAATAATCTTTCTCATAAAAAGCAACTTTTAACAACCATTCATTTCAGTTTAAAGAATTTACTAATTTCTCCAATCCATGATCATCTCGATTGTTGCAAAAGAAAAATCAGTTGCTTCCTTTCATAAATGACAAATCTATCGGCCAGAATTGCACAGGGCTGTGCCGGAAAAATTTATTGTAAGAGCAGATATATATTCGTTATCCGGCGACTTCATTGAAGTAAGAATTTTTCTTTTTTTTGTTCAGAATGATCTTTCAGGGCCATGACGACTGCACTGCTGACGCCCAAAATTTACCAGGTTAAATTCACAGTCAATTATTGAAAAGTTATAAGTGAGCGACAATTAAATTGAGAGGTTAGTTACATTGTATTATTACCAGGTTACGGAACTTATTTTATTGGGACGTTACACTGAATGTGAACGACATAATTATAATTTTTACTGTTGAGAGGTTTAGGAATTTTTCTGTTTTGAGGTTACTCTAAATGAGGATATTATTTGTAATATTTATTTTATTTTGTGGGGAGGTAACACTTGGCGACAACCGGCCAGGATCGTATTTTCTTTGTGAATTTCTGAGAAGTAGTCAGTTATATATCTGCTCTTATTTACTTAAATGTAGTTTGCATCTGGCGCAACGCATTTACTAATTTGTCACTCTTTCTTTCACAGACCATCGGCAATTTATTGCTCTTTGTTGTAATTGTTTGTTCCATTTTTGCTTCGTCTTTGTTTCATTTTGTGCTTAATTTTGATTTGTGAAAAATGCCGCGAAAAACTGTTAACAGTACATCGCGATGTGCAATGAGTGAAAAAGCTGACTCGAATAATTTGACCGATAATACTAGCGACACTCAGTGTCTTAATGATAGTCCTCCATTTACAGACAATCAGTGCGTACCGACCACTAGTAATGATTTTAATGCTAATGATGAGCAAACAAATTCAATTGTGTCCTCTGTTAATTTAACGACAATTGATGTCACGGCACGTTCTGATACAATGAACGCTGCCCTGTTTGACACACCCGGTTTGCAAAATTTGAATTGTGAACAGATAAATTTTTCTCACGAAGATGAACAGTGTAGTCAGAATACGTCAGATTTATTTGATTCCGATTTAGTGACCAATAGTGCCCATCCGATTAGCAAACCTTTTCAAGAATCAGAGGATGACCTAATGCTTACACAAAACGTGACAAATGCACATACACCATTACACAGCATAGAAAATAGAGTCGCTAATTTTGGCTTGGATCAAGTTATGGCAGTATTGCTACAACAGAATGAAAGACAAGACAACAACTTCAAACAACTTAATGAAAATCTTAAACAGGTGAATGAAAAATACGACAACCTAAATGAACAGAGCAAACAACTTAGTGAACAGATTACAGCCGTTGTCGTGCAATGTCATGATACTAAAGAACAATTACGTGAGGAAATTAAGGCTTCTTCTAGGAACAGTAGTGAAGAAATTAGATCTGTGGCACAAGAATTAAGTAATACACATGCAGCCACAACTAAATTACTTAGAGACGAAATTAGTGCAGTCGCTAAACAATGTTCTGAGAACGCAACACAGTTGCGCGACGAGTTTAAATTAATGTCAGCAGAACTTTCTCGCACACTGGATGCGAAAGTAGACGCGAAATTTGACCAACAGAACAGCCAAATTGACGAACGTTTTAATCACCATCTACAAAACAGTGAAACGCGTTACCGTAAATTTATACAGGAACAGAACAAAGTAAAGCAAAAACTCATGGAAACAATTACTGCACAGAGACAGGAAGATAAGCGTAAATTGTTTACGAAAGCAAAAACATACGTAGACAACAATATTGTTACAGTATCAGACGAAATCAAACAGTTGAACACCGAATTGCATGATGAAATCTCCGATCTTAAAACAAAAACAGACACACACATTAGACTTTCAGACAATGACCAACAGACTTGAAAAGTTGGAACTAATACAGGATCACGATGCTATTAAAGCAGACGTTAAGAAATTGAACAAAACCACACGTAAAATACAAAAACAAATTAATGCTTGTGACACTAAAAACGACGATCACGTAAAGGCACTGACTGAAAAATATGATGAATTGGCCAGTCGTATTGATATTATCGAAAGTAATAATGACACCAAATCAGACGACACGTCACCAGTTTCGCTTAATCAAACACTCGAATTCCAAAATTTACAGCAGGCGATCAGTGAGATAGGTTCGTCCAATAATACATTACGTAGAAAATTGTCATCTTTACGTCCATTATAATTATCCGGGCTGTTATGCCGTGGTCGGTTGATGAATTCTGAGGTGATTCCCAACGTTTCGTCTCCGACTGCGGGAGACATCTTCAAGGGGGTCCGTAGCTTGATGGAAGGTCCAACACACACACTGGCTCGCTACTGACTGCGCTAAATTCCGTGTCCGCGAGCCGCCGCGCCGAGGCGTGACGTCACGTGTTTTGAAAACGTCAGTGCAATTGGCCGCTGTCCGTCGCCGTCGATCGCCGTTGCCATCACCCAGTAGTGGACGAGTGGTACACATCTTCTTTAACACCGGCATCCACATACCGTTTAATTTGACGCCCTCCTCCTTTCGGTTGAAATTATTTGGGTGTTTAGCGATTTCTATTGCCTCCCTGTAGAGCCTTTCGTAGTATCCGCTCGTGGCCGCTAGTACTTGCGTCTCCTCGAAACGAATATTGTGGTTCCCTGGGTGGAAAGCATGCTCCGCAATAGCTGATCGTTCCGTTTCTCCTCTTCTACAATTTCCCTTGTGCTCTTCCAAACGTTTAGAAACAGTTCTTTTGGTGGTACCCACATAAACATCACCACATCTGCATCAACGCCGAAAAGTAATATTACTGTGGGTGAGAGAAGAGCTTTAAAACTCCTGAATGGCGACGATAGTATTTTGGTTCTCCCAGCTGACAAAGGAAGCGCAACGGTGGTTATGGATGTGGCCGACTATCAGAGAAAAATTACGGATCTACTGGATCCGCAAGCATATAGGAAGCTGAATAAGGACCCCACTAACAACGTTCTCAGAACTGTGTCTCGGTTAATAAAAAAGTCCTCCATTGAAGAGAGTGTACAGAAAGGTCTCTGCAGTTCGGTTGCGCTACCACCGAGGCTATATGGATTGCCCAAAATTCATAAAGAAAATGTTCCGTTAAGACCGATACTATGTGCCATTGGTTCGCCCACCTACTCGTTAGCCACGTTTTTGACTACGTTGTTAAAACCACATGTGGGCCGTTCGGACTCGTATATAAAGAATTCGACACATTTCATCAGCAGATTGAATGGCATAGTGGTCCAGCCGGAGGACATATTGGTCAGCTTCGATGTGGTATCGCTGTTTACCATGGTTCCACTTAATGATGTATTGGAACAGCTGGATCGAATTTTCCCTGCCGATATTTTAGAGCTGTTTAAGTGTTGTTTGACGACCACATACTTCAAGTGGAATGAACAGTTTTATGAGCAAACGGATGGCGTGGCTATGGGAAGCCCCCTAAGTCCCGTAATTGCAAACTTCTTTATAGATAAATTCGAAGAACAGGCCTTAGGTACTGCCAGCAAGAAACCAAATGTATGGTTCCGATACGTGGATGACACGTTTGTGTTGTGGAGACATGGTAGGGAGGAACTAAGCCGGTTCCACGAACATCTGAACAGTATAAACTCAAGAATTCAGTTTACTATGGAGGAGGAGGTAGACGGCAAACTACATTTCCTCGACGTGCTTGTGTTTAGAAACGAAAATGTTAGTTTGGGCCACTCAGTGTACCGCAAACCCACGCACACGGACCGTTATTTGCACCGGGATTCGAACCATCACCCACAACAGAAGCGGGGTGTTATCAAGACGTTAGCGGACAGAGCTAGAAATGTTTGTGAACCTGAGTTGCTCGACGCTGAGATGGAACATCTCCACAATGCACTAACGAAGAACGGATATTCGTCCGCCGAAATAAAACGTGCGCTGAGGGAGCCACGCAGAAATCATACTGACGTACAGGCTACTGCAAAATCTAAGGTTTTCCTGCCGTTTGTTAAAAATGTAACGGAAAGAGTAGGGAGGATCTTGACGAAGCGGAATATTACCGTAATTTACAAGCCCACCAGGAAGATACAGGAATACCTTAGGCCTGCCAAGGACGCTCGCAAACCATTGGAAAAATCTGGAGTGTATAGGATCCCATGCAGCTGTGGTGATGTTTATGTGGGTACCACCAAAAGAACTGTTTCTAAACGTTTGGAAGAGCACAAGGGAAATTGTAGAAGAGGAGAAACGAAACGATTAGCTATTGCGGAGCATGCTTTCCAGCCAGGGAACCACAATATTCGTTTCCAGGAGACGCAAGTACTAGCGGCCACGAGCGGATACGGCGAAAGGCTCTACAGGGAGGCAATCGAAATCGCTAAACACCCAAATAATTTCGACCGAAAGGAGGAGGGCGTCAAATTAAACGGTATATGGATGCCGGTGTTAAAGAAGATGTGTACCACTCGTCCACTACTGGGTGATGGCAACGGCGATCGACGGCGACGGACAGCGGCCAATTGCACTGACGTTTTCAAAACACGTGACGTCACGCCGCGGCGCGGGGGCTCGCGGACACGGAATTTAGCGGCAGTCAGTAGCGAGCCAGTGTATGTGTTGGACCTTCCATCAAGCTACGGACCCCCTTGAAGATGTCTCCCGCAGTCGGAGACGAAACGTTGGGAATCACCTCAGAATTCATCAACCGACCACGGCATAACAGCCCGGATAATTATAATGGACATAATATTTCCGGCCGCGAATGTTTACATTTTAGTGTCATCTTTACAGCACGAATTGACGTAGATGAAAAATATTTTAGCCTTTAACTTAGCCTATAACACATCACAGCATACGCCACTCTCCGAACATTTGTCAGACTCACAAAGCCAGTATAATTCAGGTAATTTACAGAGAGTACGTGAGTTAGCTTCCGAACAGTCACAGACAAACAGATTATCATACAATCCTGAACTTGTTCAGACATACAGAGACGATAATTTTGATTACAAGCACTTTCTATCCGTTACGGAAATTTAAGAATGACAGAACACAGATTCACCCTTTTGACTGGATACGACAATTTATTTTTGTACTTTCACCAGCTTGGCCTGTAATGCAGAAACTAGAATTGGATTGGATACAACAACTTGCTTTTGAATTTTCACCGGCATTGCCTGTAACGCAGAAACCAAAATTTATTTTCAGCACGTAAGTGACCTCAGGGGATTCATTACGCTTCGATGAATATGTGCCGTAGCGTGCACAGGGCCCCGAGCCGTAGTAGTGCTATTTCATCTTTAGTTTTCTGCACTGCTGCCTTCTCTTTTACTATCCTTTATATCTACCAAAACAGCTCTTCAACTATTGATCTATCTAGGATTAGAAACGTGTAAAGAAAACCCGATATGACAAGTTTTACCGAAAGTGATAATTTTCATTAGACACTCAAGAACTACCAGCGTAATTTTAATAACAGACAAAATTGTATCATCAGTATGTACAAAATTTTCAGCCATCGCAGACGTATTTTGGCAACAATAGAGGTTTCTCCCAACAACAGCAACAAAACCAGCCGGTTGGCATACCTAACCAACAATGTAATGTGCAAGGTCAACCAAGCTTTAATGTTTCGCCGCCTACACGTATAGCGTCGGCTCCGCCAAATAGTAACGCACAGCAACAAAGAAATCAGTACGTACAGAAAACACACCATTTCAACTCATATCGCAATGCACCGTATAGAAATGACTATCATGACAGACGTAAAAGTAATGAGCACAATTTTCAGCGTACGTATAATAACAGTCGGTCTTCCCAGCAGCAGAATCATCCGCAACAACAAATTATCATGAATGAACCAGACAGTCGGTATCATGCCGAACGTAATACGTCAGGAAGAAATAACAGAACAGTACAAATAGTTGAAATGCCACAGCATCCTCCCGCAAATAACGGCACGTAAGAAAGAATTTGACTAGATACAGTACAGGTTGCATCTTCCAGCAACGCAATCAATACTTTTGACACAGAGAATCTCGTTCACGAAAATGTTATTACTTTTGACGACATCCGAGACACTTTTTTGCAGGAAAAACCAGTTATTCAAAAAACCATTTCCCACCCCGTCATTGAAGTAAAGATTCGATCATCCAAATTTTCAGCAGTAATCGATTCTGGATCACCTATGTCAGGTATAAATGAGGAAACTTTCAACGAGTGTAACAAAGAGATTACCTATCCTACGTTACCATTAGGCAAAACTAAAGTAAAAGGAGTAGTATCTGGTAAAGGAGTAGATGTAAAGTTACAGACACACTTATCATTTTGTATTGCAGGTCATACGTTCCACTCAAATTTTTGGATTGTTCCCTTATTGACAACAGACGTTATTTTAGGTACGAATTTTCTGGTACAACACGACGCAATTATTGACTTTCAAAATTCCTATTTAATGATAAAGGATGAAAATGTACAACTGGCATTAGAATTTCAGCACTCTTTATCTGCAGAAGAACAAACAATGAATCGGACAGAGGTCATTTCTGCATCGCGTAACACGGACTGTCATTCCACATTGTTCACAGATACGTATGTTCACAACTATTATACACCAGACGAAGCCGACTATGACGTTATGCAGATGATTTGTGATAAAGTTAAACAGAGCAGTGCAAATACAGACGACGAACGTACTCAACTACGCAAAATTCTTTTACAGCAAGCTCCAGTTTTTGACAACATCCCCGGTACTATGTACGGATTTATGTATGAATTTCAAGTTAAACAGCACGACACGTTTAAAGCCAAACATTATCCCATTCCGTATATACACAGAGAACAAGTTAAGAAAGAATTGCAAGCTATGCTTGACCAAGGAATTATTGAACCAGCAGTTAGTCCGTACATAAACCCGCTCCATATTGTTAAGAAAAAGGATGGTTCACTTCGCCTCGTACTTGATTCGCGTCATATCAATGACATTATTATTAATGAAACAGATCGCCCTCAAACACTAGAACTTCTACAGAAATTTCATAGTACTGCTACTTATTCCACATTAGATTTGGAATCGGGATTTTGGCAAATTCTGCTCCATCCGAACTGCAGAAAGTACACAGCTTTTCTCTGTTTTGGTGATTGTTATCAATTTTGTAAATTATCGTTCGATTTAACAATTTCTTCAGCAGCGTTTATTCGCGGTTTGAATACTGTATTTCCGACAGAATTAAAAGACAGAATCACCACGTATGTAGACGACATTCTTATTGCAGAAGCTAACTGGTCTGAACACAATTTGATTCTTGAACAACTGTTGCAAACGTTTCGTGCACAAGGACTCACAGTTAATCTTAGCAAATCACACTTTGGCAAAACTTCGATAAAATTTCTTGGACATGTAATTTCAGCAGATGGTATTGCGCCTGACCCGGAAAAACTTCAAGCTTTACGTGACATTACTGTTCCTACGACGAAGAAACAACTACGCAGCTTTTTGGGTTTAATTAACTTTTTTCGTAAATTTATTCATTACTCTGCTTTGACAGGTAAAGATGCTATTTGGTCCTGGGATAGCCAAGCGCAGTCTGAATTTGTCAATCTGAAACAAGCTTTGTTGAATGCGCCACTTTCATCACATTCAGATCTTACTAGAAATTTTTCCATTGCCACCGACAGTTCTAACACCGCTTTAGGCGTACACATTTTTCAGGAAATTGAGGAAGACGGTACTACAGTAATTAAAAACATCGCCTTTGCGAGTCGCATTCTGTCACCTGCTGAACGCAATTATTCTGTTACAGAACTTGAAACATTATGTGTTGTATGGGCATTTACGAGATTTCGGCATTTTCTTTATGGAAGACATACTACCGTTTACACAGACCATAGAGCTACCCAGTTTTTACTTTCAGCAAAATTTACACACGACAGATTAAGCAGATGGAAACTTTATTTACAGGAATTTAATTTTACAGTTGTTCACATTCCCGGTACACAAAATATTGTAGCAGACGCACTACCCCGTTCTCTCAGCAACAATCAGCAAGACATCGCAACCAACTTCTACCAAGCAAACTTTAGCGTCATGTATATTCAACAAGTTGCATTTGAAAATTTCATTTCGTCGTCATTATGAGATATAGCACAAGAGCAGAGCAAAGACAACGTATGGAAAGAAATTAAACGCCTTTGGCAAGATAGGAATAATGTTACCATCAGAAACCATTACACTGTACGCAATAACATTCTGTTTAGCCGCTCTCACCCTGACAGCAACAACTGGTTACTATGCATTCCTGACGAACTAGTTAACAAATGAATTTGGTATACTGATTTAAGTTACGCACATTACGGAGCCAGAAAATGTTTTCTTATACTGAGACAGAACTGTTATTTTGCCAACATGGAGAAACGTTTACGACGAGTTTTAGCGTCATGTAAAATCTGCCAGAAAGCTAAATCAGACACGACTTCAGATATTCCTCCGTTACATCCCATTGTACCTGTTAAATTGAGACACATGGCTGCTGTAGACATTTTTGGTCCGATTCCCAGAACTAATAGAGGTTTTTGCTACATCTTTGTCGCTGTTGAACTCACTTCGAAATTTGTTACCTTCACTCCGTTACGCAAAGCTACTGCTCAATCTGTTTCGAAAGCATTTGTAAAACATTTTCTATTTCATGTAGGGCATGTATTGAAAGTAATTTCCGACAATGGACCACAGTTTCGATCTGCTATATGGACAAGTATGTTACGAGCAAGAAACATTTCTCCGATCTATATATCCAAGTATCACGCTTCTTCAAACCCTTGTGAACGACTAATGAAAGAAATTGGTAAACTATGTAGAATATACTGCCATAAAAAACATATTGATTGGGA
The DNA here is from genome assembly GCF_023864345.2 of Schistocerca serialis cubense. Taxonomy (NCBI): domain Eukaryota; kingdom Metazoa; phylum Arthropoda; class Insecta; order Orthoptera; family Acrididae; genus Schistocerca; species Schistocerca serialis. The sequence goes on along the minus strand of NW_026048515.1, from coordinate 503,940 downwards.
TAGACACATACTCTCATTTCAGGATGTATTTAACTCCATACCAAATGAATCTACTGTGCTATCTCCGACTGTTATATTGAAAAATGTTGAACTACTTAACAAAATTAAAGAATTAGTATCCTTTCCTACATTTCGTCGACTACGCCACCATGAAATAATTGACATTGAACTCAACAGCATGAAACGTGCCGCAGAGCGCCGGAGAAGACAGCAAAAACTGGTTTGTACACGCCGTGACTTTCACATTGGACAGATGATATTAGTACGTACACACTATTTATCCAACAGAGGAAAGAGTAGATGCAGTACATTTGAGTTTCTATACGCAGGTCCATATCGAATCCGCAGCATTCCACACCCCAATGTAGTACACGTCGAAACTTTGAGAACCAGAAAAAGCAAGGGCAATCACCATGTCTCCAATATTAAACACTTTATTGAATGAACATACTTTATGATTTATCACACTGTAATGCCATTTCCTGATTTTTATATGACCACTTATGCAATTGTATTTATATGATCACTTACTGATAATGATCGTATTTTTTCTTGGCAAGTGCCCAGCAAGGTAAGGTTAGCAGGTCGCTTTTCTTGTCATTACACATCAGACCGTGCACATTTTTCCAGATAAACTTACATATTTTATGACCAATTATGCAATTCTATCTATGTGACTACTTACTGATGATTATCACATTTTTTCTTGGCAAGTGCCCGGCAAGGTAAGGTTAGCAGGTCGCTTTTCTTGTCGTTATATATCAGACTGTGCACATTTTTCATTTTTCGTGTATGTATGATTGTTTTCCTGTTTTGTTTGTATGCACTAAGAAATCTTTAAGATATAACAAACACCAGTTGACTTTGACATTTTTCCTTATGATATCTCAATATCTTGACTATTTTACATTTTTTTTGCTACTACATTATGATACTCTGTGTACATTTTTTTTTGCACTTGAAAACTGTCTATGTTTTTGACCTAATACGTTTTCTGTCATGCTATGCTGTATGCTTAATTATATCACTAGAAACAAGTTTTTATTTAATGAGTATATGATTTAAATGCAAGATATTAATCCTTATTCATCATTTTCGGAAAGCAATAACGCGTAAAAGAAATAACTTAAACAAACCACAGTGGATTACTATGAAATGGGAATTTCACCTTCGGAATGAACGAAAGAAAATGCAATATCTTGTCATGAAGAGTAAATGGAGTCTTAACTAATTATTTTTCTTTCAGAATACGAGGCGACTGATGCAGGCAGTCAGACAGAACTACACATCTTAGTTTTAGTGATGAAATATGCTAGGAATAAGTAACTCTATACTATGAATAGTTGTATGAAGTAAATGGTAATATGAATAATGAATAATGAAGTGTCTATTTTTTGCAGATGATAATGAATGGTGAATAATGAAGTTTTTCTTTGCAGGTGATGATAGTAATGAAGTTATGGTAATATGAATAATGAAGTTTTCCTTGCAGATGAGAATAATGATGAAGTTTATATATTTACTATTAGTTAAGAAATACTATGTAGTTATTTAAGTATTTGTTGCAGTTCGTTTTGACAGTATGTCTTATGTCGCATGGTATAATGACTGAATGTTTTGGAAAGGACAGCTAGAGTACATACATATTGAGTACACGTTTCATTACCTGTTAATTCGAAGTTCACTGCTTTTCAGCATAATATGCGTTTCTTCTTTCAGCTCAATAATCCATTTTGTATTTTTTCCAGGAGAAGCTATTCATGAAATTAATGTGCTATAAGCAGTTAGTCATTAAACCTGTTCAAGTACTTGCATTTTTTTTACCCATTTGTGTGTGTCATTCATGAATGCGATCACATATACTCTACTTGTTCACAACCTTGCTACAGCTGACACATGAAGAATGACGTTATTAATACTTATTTCCAGCAATAAGTCAAAAGCAAATATTTTCATGCCCCAGCAATCAATTATCGAGCTCAGCGCAATGCATTGCTAGCACAAAAAAATGTATTACCAGTCCCAAATAATGCTACCAGTTTAAGAAATATTTCTAGTTCTAAATATAATGCAAATTTCTCAGATGTGTTGAATCCATTATATCTATGTATTATTGGACCACAGACCTTGAGTAATAGTTACAGTGTGTTACATTTTAAATATGTCCTATGTCACTTGAATGATGAGTTCTGAGTAATACTGAATGATGTTTTGTAATAATGCATAAACGCTATGCCAATAATTTCTGTAAATAATATTTTTGTTATACTCTATAAATGCTATGCCAATAATTAACTCTCATTTTGAATGATGACTTCTGAATAATACTGAATAATGTTTTATAAAACTATATGAATACTTTGTAACTGGCCAGTGAGTGCCAATAATTACCGCAATCAGATGAGTTATGAAAAATGTTTTGTAATATTCAATACTTGCTATATGTTTAGTAACTGGCCAATGAATGCCACTGTTTCTTATATTTTAAATTTGTCTTATGTCACTTACATGATATCATATATGAATACCAGTAGCTTGATGCTACACTCATTAACTCTTGTTTTGAATGATGACTTCTGAATAATGCATAAAAATGGTTTGTAACTGGCCAATGAGTGCCAATAATTATGGCAATCACATGAGTTCTAAATAGCGTTTTGTAATATTCAATACTTGCTACATGTTTAGTAACTGGCCAATGAATATCAATGATTACTATAATTAGATGAATTATGTAAATGCTATGCCATTAATTAACTCTTGCTTTGAATAATCACTTCTGAATAATGCATAAAAGTTGTTTGTAACTGGCCAATGAGTGCCAATATTTACCGTAATCAGATGACTTATGAATAATGTTCTGTAATACTCCATTCATAGTACAGAAATGTTTAGTAACTAGGCAATGAGTGCCAACAATTACTCACATCGGTTGATAGACTAGTGTAATTCTCAATGATGACTTGCATAAGACTTAATGTCCTTCACCTTCCCACCTAATTACCAGAAATTACTGCAATATCCGTTTGTCCTGTACATCCTCATGATCATGGATCACTATATTTGGATTTTGCACTAATTCTACGTTGGTGAAAGAGTATGGATTCTACAAGAATGTGGTGTTGACACATCATGCTGTCCACCACCTTAAACGATGGAGATGTTATTATGGTCCCACTGTTTGGTGCACCTAATGTACTACCAAAATGATAACATTGAATATTAATACAACATTTCAGTATCTTGGCTACATTGATTAATACTTCAGGGAAGAGAACTTCAGATTGTCTCACTTGGTGTTGTGCTTCTGTAGAAAGGTATGGACTTTCAGTGCAGCTATGTGCAACCTACTGTGCTACAACCATGATGCAATCCTTCCCTTTCCTTTCCTAGTTCTTGTAAAATGGAAAAATATATATACAATTGCGTGTGTAGTTTATGTCATTTGTTAATATGTTTTGTACTCATTGCGTATACATTTTGTCATTTCTTGATATGTTCTGTACTCAGTGCATGTGCACTCTGTTTCATTTCATGTTCTGCACTTATATATATGTATATACTCTGTGACTGTAAACTTAGTTAATTAAGTAGATTATAGAAAAATTTGTTGCTCATGGCAAGTCCAATTGACTCACCATTGCTGCCAAATTTTTGCCCCCCCAGTGGAGGGTTTTGTAAGAGGTAATTTGTAATTTGTAAGATGTAATTTCCATGTATTGCTCATGCGCTGCCTGCGATATGCAAGGTATAAGAGAATCTCTGACCAGAGAGCAGTGTTGACTGCAGTAGGAACTGTGTAGCTGTAGCAGTAAGTTGTTGCTAGTGAGCAGTCTGCTCTGGTCTGGTCTGGTGTATCGTGTTGGGTGGGCCGGTCGCGGTGCTGCGATGTCGGAGCCTGAGGATTATTGTATAAGGTAAAAAGCAGCCTCGCGCATGTGTAGTAATGTTATTTCAACTCCCATGTAAATGTTTTAAAAATCTACTAATAATAATCTTTCTCATAAAAAGTAACTTTTAACAACCATTCATTTCAGTTTAAAGAATTTACTAATTTCTCCAATCCATGATCATCCCGATTGTTGCAAAAGAAAAATCAGTTGCTTCCTTTCATAAATGACAAATCTATCGGCCAGAATTGCACAGGGCTGTGCCGGAAAAATTTATTGTAATAGCAGACATATATTCGTTATCCGGCGACTTCATTGAAGTAAGAATTTTTCTTTTTTTTATTCAGAATGATCTTTCAGGGCCATGACGCAGCACTGCTGACGTCCAAAATTTACCAGGTTAAATTCACAGTCAATTATTGAAAAGTTATAAGTGAGCGACAATTAAATTGAGAGGTTAGTTACATTGTATTATTACCAGGTTACAGAACTTATTTTATTGGGACGTTACACTGAATGTGAACGACATAATTATAATTTTTACTGTTGAGAGGTTTAGGAATTTTTCTGTCTTGAGGTTACACTAAATGAGGATATTATTTATAATATTTATTTCATTTTGTGGGGAGGTTACAAAGTAGAAACATTACTCTCGTAAGCATTAGTGTGCTCTCGCTATTTGATGTCAACTTATCGTCCTATTTGACCTATGTAAAGCTTTTGACGGTTTTTACATTAGATGTTATATATACCTGGGTTGGCGTGAACTGGTAGTTTCGTTTTCCTTGAGTGTGTTCGTGATTTTAGGTTATTACTGGCTCAGTAAGCGAATTTTACTGTTGTACTTTATAATAATGTAGTCAGTTACTTCACAGATTTCTTGACAATGGCAACTGAAGCCGAAATAGACCAATCACAATAAAAAAAAAGACTGAAGCAGCAGACTTGCAAAACGTTCTAAGTTCCATACCAGAAAACCGACTACTTCGAAGTACCTAAGCGCCAGTAAAAAGTTTCTATACCAAGTGCCATTAATATAGAGGCACTACGTTTTATTTGTCATAATACAAGTTCAGAAATACAAGAGTATAAATGCAGTCAACGAAAACTATTTATCACGTCTTTTAAATTGTTTACAAGAGGATAACAATAATAAATTCAAGGGAAAAAATCTTTCATTATTGACTTCCGTTTCTTGCACAATTCCGTTCTTGAGATTATATTTGGTAAAGTTTACTATAAAACTCCCTGTGCTGTTGAGGAATAAAAGACATCAACTGGTCTTTCTGTGTTACAATGATACACATTGACAACAATGTTTCAGGAGGATCTTTAAAGCCAAAGAAGTCAGTTGTATGCTATGGAATTACATGCAAACGGTAAAATGTCACCAGTATTGTGTAAATCTTCTGGATAAAGGCCTTGCCTCTCTTTCTTCGTTTCTCTATAATTGCGAAATATCTGTCGCACTCACTACAGTGCAAACCACATAGCTTGTCGGGTGAGGTCTGGAACCGCAGAAGTACGGATGCGTCACGTGACCTGCCCACCAACAGCAGTCAGTCAGCTGCAGCGTGCACCCGTATTCATTTACTACTGTGCAGAGGGAGTTTACGATTGGTTTTAGTATTGTGCGTCGAGCTCTTTCGAAGGTTATTTCGGGGCAGTCTGATCAATATCAGTGGCAAAAGCAGATGTTACACAATATTACACAAGCACGGGAGAGAAAGTGTTCCGCGTGTATCAATTCTTTAGGCGGGAGTGAAGCCAGCTCATCTGCTGAGGAGAACGGAACACCTATTTTTTTAAGTCGTCTGGTAAGCGCCGAAATAGAAAAAGAATTGTAAATGAGCCACCTATTTCAGGAAGAATCTAGTACGGCGCAGATTATATGTATAATAAAGGAGAATGTTGTATGGTACATAAACTATGTTCAAACATGAAAGCAAACGGCAGTTTCAATGGCAGCAAATCTACTGCGGTCAGAATATCGAGGGAAATGGCACTTAAATGGTTCAAATGGCTCTAAGCACTGTGGGACTTAACATCTGAGGTCATCAGTCCCTTAGTCTTAGAACTGCTTAAACCTAACTAACCTAAGGGCATCACACACATCCATGCCCGAAGCAGGATTCGAACCTGGGAACGTAGCAGCAGCGCGTTTCTGGACTGAAGCGCCTAGAACCGCTTGGGCACAGCGGCCGGCAGCAGTTAAATACAGGAAGACCAACGATGGAAGAAAACTGCTCTTGGGGAGAAGTGACATTGTGGCAGCAAGAACTGTGTTCTTGAGAACGATGCAAGAGATAAAATAAAGCTGAAAATCACGTATTTGTTATCTCGATAAAACGTACGGGAAACAGAACCATTCAAGAGTAATGAGCTGGAAGACAAGTGAGGATGTTGGAGACCTAGAGGTTCGTGTGGGCAAAGGGAGACGCTTTATTGTGCATCAGGCTGGTTCCGCATAGTCAGACGTCATACCGAAAAGTTAATTAATATTTCAAACATCAAAGTCAAAGCATTCAGATGAGTACCACTCTAAAATGTCTTCAAGCGGTGGTGTGTACAACAGCAAGTGTGCACTCCATGCAAGTGAATAAGGCTCCTGCTTAAAGTGTCAGAAATGATGAAGTTATTTCATGGCTGTTATATAATGTAATCCCTCACACTGTGTCACAAACCAGGGCAGAGTCACTCGCGCTCGAAATGGATACAAGACCAAATACCGCAGTTATGAGGTAGACGAACTTGCAAGGCAGCATGATCATTGAGTAATCAGGTTATCACCAATCACTGCCACTACAATCCTACTGAGCTGGTGTGGGTGAGAGGTAATGCCGATGTCGATAGACTCATACATGAAGCGGTGAACAACGTAACAATCCCTGAATGGGCTAACTGCGTTAGAAGTTCAGAAACAGTGCAGGAAGAAGATTTTCAAAGGGAAGTCGACAGAGACTCAGTGATGGAGCCTTTCATAATTAATCTTCACGATACTGATTCGTCTGAATCGGGCAGCAAGGGTGAAGGCGATGTTATGGGCAAACTGTGTCAGTACTGCTTAGTACCACATTTAAAAGTATATCTTACAAATTAAGCATATATAGTGTAATTTGAGACTATATTCGCTTGGCTGGTAAAGCAATTATAAAAAGATTTTGATTCCTTATGCAATTTCGTTATGGATTTCGTTTAAAGCTTTTCTTCGCTCTTCAGTAACTTGCCGATTTTCTTGTGAACTCTATACCAAAGGTTTGACTTCTCGCCTTGAAAATATTTAAAATGTATTTGGTATTTATGATAGTCGGACTGCTATCTTCACTTCTGAAAAAGTAATTATTCGTTCATTCTGTATCTATGTCAGTGATTAAATTTCCTAATATCTTCTTCGAAAACTTACGTTAGAAAGTTTATCGACACCTGTTCTTGGTTTCCCCCCGAAATTAGCCCCAACAAACAGCGAATGGAAACTTGTTTTACGTTATGTATGGTAACAATTATGTACAACAGAAACCATATCGACAACTGTTACAAATTATTCGTTACAAGTGACGTATCTACACTCATGCTCATAAATTAAGGATAAATGTAGAATGTGGTGCCACACAACGTGGCACTACACAAAACTGGCGCTAATAGCTTGGGCACATAGGAAACACACACGACACAGATCTGTAAGTCCACAGTATTGGTGATAAGTTGAGAAAACCGTCCCGAAACACATGTCCTACAAAACGCCGCTGTTTCCTGCACATGTACCCCACATCAATATGGGATATTATCACCATGCACACGTACACTGGCCGCACTATGGGTTGGCATACTCTGAATCAAGTGGTCGAGCAGCTGCTGGGGTATAGCCTCCCATTCTTGGACAAGTGTCTGTCGGAGCTCCTGAAGTGTCGTAGGGGTTTGAAGACATGCAACGATACGTCGACCGAGAGCATCCCAGATGTGCTCGATGGGGTTTAGGTTGGAGAACAGGCAGGCCACTCCATTCCCTTATATCTTCTGTTTCAAGGTACTCCTCACGATGGCAGCTCGGTGGGGCATTGCGTTATCATCCATCAGGAGGAAGGTGGGACTCACTGCACCCCTGAAAAGGCGGACATACTGGTGCAAAATGATGTCCCGATAAACCTGACCTGTTGCAGTTCCTCTGGCAAACACATGCAGGGGTGTACGTGCACCAGTCACAGTCCCACCCAATACCATCAAACCACGACCTCAATACCTTTTCAAGGACATTAAGGGGTTGGTATCTGGTTCCTGGTTCACGCCAGATGAAAACCTTGCGAGAATCACTGTTCAGACTACACCTGGACTCATCCGTGAACAGAACCTGGGACCAGTGCTCCAATGACCATGTACTGTGTTCCTGACACCAGGCTCTCCTGTGACCAGTGGTCAGTGGAATGCACCTTGCATGTCTCCGGGCGAATAAACCATGTCTGTTCATTCGTCTGTAGACTGTGATCTGGATACAACTGTTCCAGTGGCTGCGGTAAGGTCCCGAGCAAGGCTACCTGCAGTACTCTGTGGCCGTCTGCGGGCACTGATACCCCTCATAACGCCATCAGTATATGTTCTTTGAGCCATTTTCAACACACAGTCACAATTAGCACTTCTGAAAACGTCTGCACACTTACTCGCTGCACTGTTCTCTGACATGCACCAACACACCTCTGCGTATGTGGACTGCTGCCAGCGCCACCGTGCGACGACCGCAGGTCAAATGCAAGGCATGGTCATACCCCGAGGTGATTTAAACCCACAAATCTCCCACCAGAGCGCTGTTTCACCATGTATCAGCATTATCCTTAATTTATGGGCATTAGTGTAGAAACAGAAAACGCCGTTACGCCGCGGTTTTACCCGATAATCACACCTACTGCAAAATAGTTTTTGAGTATTATAAAAATTGTTTGAGAATGGTCGAAAGCCACTACTGGTCCAGCATGTGTCACTAAATATATATTTTTCGCTACGATTCTTGTCCTCTTCTTTTCAAATTTTATTCTGCGAGGCATCACGAGACGAACGTATTTTCCGAGATCGAACGGGAAATATGAACAAATGTGCCGTGGTTTTTCCAGGTACTCTTCACGGTATTTTTTTGCACTGATAGACGGAAACGACAAATTATGTAAAGCTGTTATACCTCTCACTGTTCATCCTGTTAACATGCGTTGTTAATTATTTATATTACACATTTGATACAACCACGTATTTTAACGGCACGCCGCTTGATGACGTGATCTTCCTCACAAAGGCATAAACCACTGCTCTTGTCACCTTGGCTACCTCGCAAATAGATGTTTCCCCCACCAGTATTGCTGGCTGCGCAGAAATCTCCGGCCACCCGCCAAGTTACGTGACGTGCGCTCTAAAAACTTGTTTGTTACGGCTTCAGAGTATTCCAGGCTAAATGGTGGAGCCCTTAGCGCATAGAACTTAGAACTGGGGAAGCACTACCTGGTACAAAGACCATGCACAATCTAATAATGAACGTTTGAAACATATCTCCATAATGTGACACTTGGAACTAGCCTGGTGACACACAACATGTACCGGGAACACGATAGCACTGAAAATGAGTTTTGTGAACAAATTTAGCATTTCTAGTCTTAAACTTATCACTGAAGAGCAAGCATTTAATGCTGCAGCTTCAGTTCCGAGTTGTCCCTAGAGGAATGTAGTTTCTCTGCTTACTTGATCCAAATAGATGTTTAATAATATCGCTGACAAACTTTAAAGCCGGTTTTCCACTGTTCGACTGGGTTGACTCTGTAAATTATCAGTGAGAACAGTGATGTAGAGACTTTATATTATTGAGGAGATCTACAAACTTGTTACAACTTTTGCTCAGGCCAGAGATTGGATTATATCAGACGGCTTCTCATACAAAATTTAATTTAGAGGGTGTGTCAAAAAGGTACGGTACAACTTTAATGTCATATAGCGTCCAAACTAATTAAGACATTCACACTCTTTTTAGCTTATGTGACACACTATCGGGACGGCCGCTGTGGCCGAGCGGATCTAGGCGCTTCAGTCTGGAACCGCGAGACCGCTACGGTCGCAGGTTCGAATCCTGCCTCGGGCATGGATGTATGTGATGCCCTTAGGTTAGTTAGGTTTAAGTAGTTCTAAGTTTTAGGGGACTGATGAGGTTGTGTCTAGACAAGACAGCCTAGACACAATGAGAGGAAGCCGAAAGGCACGCGCTAAGTTAAAGCAGGATGGCGTGAGGTCTGAATCAGGATACGTAATGAATGCTATAAAGAAAAGTACGTAGCTTCTGGAATACTTAACTTTAATCCATCCTTTTGGTACATCTGGAGATTGTGGCGATACAAGTGAGACTCTTTAGATACATGCAATGTTACTAATGGCGCCTTGCTAGGTCGTAGCCATTGACTTAGCTGAAGGCTATTCTAACTATCTGCTCTGCAAATGAGCGAGGCTTCGTCAGTGTGCATCGCTAGCTACGTCGTCCGTACAACTGGGGCGAGTGCTAGTCCGTAACTCGAGACCTGCCTTGTGGTGGCGCTCGGTCTGCGATCACACAGTGGCGACACGCGGGTCCGACATGTACTAATGGACCGCGGCCGATTTAAAACTACCACCTAGCAAGTGTGGTGTCTAGCGGTGACACCACAGATGACCTCAGATTTTAAGTCCCATAGTACTCAGAGCTACACTCCTGGAAATGGAAAAAAGAACACATTGACACCGGTGTGTCAGACCCACCATACTTGCTCCGGACACTGCGAGAGGGCTGTACAAGCAATGATCACACGCACGGCACAGCGGACACACCAGGAACCGCGGTGTTGGCTGTCGAATGGCGCTAGCTGCGCAGCATTTGTGCACCGCCGCCGTCAGTGTCAGCCAGTTTGCCGTGGCATACGGAGCTCCATCGCAGTCTTTAACACTGGTAGCATGCCGCGACAGCGTGGACGTGAACCGTATGTGCAGTTGACGGACGTTGAGCGAGGGCGTGTAGTGGGCATGCGGGAGGCCGGGTGGACGTACCGCCGAATTGCTCAACACGTGGGGCGTGAGGTCTCCACAGTACATCGATGTTGTCGCCAGTGGTCGGCGGAAGGTGCACGTGCCCGTCGACCTGGGACCGGACCGCAGCGACGCACGGATGCACGCCAAGACCGTAGGATCCTACGCAGTGCCGTAGGGTACCGCACCGCCACTTCCCAGCAAATTAGGGACACTGTTGCTCCTGGGGTATCGGCAAGGACCATTCGCAACCGTCTCCATGAAGCTGGGCTACGGTCCCGCACGCCGTTAGGCCGTCTTCCGCTCACGCCCCAACATCGTGCAGCCCGCCTCCAGTGGTGTCGCGACAGACGTGAATGGAGGGACGAATGGAGACGTGTCGTCTTCAGCGATGAGAGTCGCTTCTGCCTTGGTGCCAATGATGGTCGTATGCGTGTTTGGCGCCGTGCAGGTGAGCGCCACAATCAGGACTGCATACGACCGAGGCACACAGGGCCAACACGCGGCATCATGGTGTGGGGAGCGATCTCCTACACTGGCCGTACACCACTGGTGATCGTCGAGGGGACACTGAATAGTGCACGGTACATCCAAACCGTCATCGAACCCACCGTTCTACCATTCCTAGACCGGCAAGGGAACTTGCTGTTCCAACAGGACAATGCACGTCCGCATGTATCCCGTGCCACCCAACGTGCTCTAGAAGGTGTAAGTCAACTACCCTGGCCAGCAAGATCTCCGGATCTGTCCCCCATTGAGCATGTTTGGGACTGGATAAAGCGTCGTCTCACGCGGTCTGCACGTCCAGCACGAACGCTGGTCCAACTGAGGCGCCAGGTGGAAATGGCATGGCAAGCCGTTCCACAGGACTACATCCAGCATCTCTACGATCGTCTCCATGGGAGAATAGCAGCCTGCATTGCTGCGAAAGGTGGATATACACTGTACTAGTGCCGACATTGTGCATGCTCTGTTGCCTGTGTCTATGTGCCTGTGGTTCTGTCAGTGTGACCATGTGATGTATCTGACCCCAGGAATGTGTCAATAAAGTTTCCCCTTCCTGGGACAATGAATTCACGGTGTTCTTATTTCAATTTCCAGGAGTGTATTTGAACCATTCGACACGCTATCTCACAAAGTTTTTATGCCATTGAATTTCAACATGTGCACTTTTGGTGGCATACAAAATATCCTGTCTGTAATCGAGTTTTACCAACACTCGTCGCGGCCTAACCGCACCAACTGTGGCAATTGCAGCAAGGATTCGGTACTTTGAATCACTGATGTGATTGAAAAGTGTTTGGTAGACTCTTTCCCTCACATAGCTTCTTAGAAAGAAATGCATCGGTGCAATGTAATGTCAGGCTACATTGGAGCGAGGGAACTGGACTGCTAGCAATCCAGAGATCTGGGAACACCTGGTCTAGAACATATCGCACAGTCTGAGCCCAAGGTGGCGGTGCATCACCTTGCTGGAAAACGGCTCTGTCTTGGCTGTTAGCCACTAGTGGTAATGCAAACAGCACCAGCATACCGAGGTAACTGCTAGAATCAACTGTCTTCTCTCAGAAAAAAAAAATCGTCTCACAATGCGATCGTCAATCAGACAGCGCCAAACATTCACTTTCGGGCTTTCTCGTCACAGTATGGAGATTGGTTGTGTTCCAAATGTGAACATCTTACAGACTGCAGTTGTGTGTTTAGTCCAGTCTAAGTGATGGCCCAGAGTTATTCCTGCTGTGCCGTTTAGGATTAAGGTTGGAAGACATGCTCTGAACTACTTGATAAAAACCTTTTTCTATGCGACTAAGACTGCTAGCGTTTTAGATAGGCTACGTTTCAAACCTATGTCTTGCGCTCATTCCGATACCAGTACATCGGCATTTGTATCTGGATGGCTTCTAATATTTCTGGTTTTGCAGCCATCATATTCGTCTACAAGCAGCTCCTCCTAGAGCAGTTGGGAAGGCGCAGTGGCAAGACGACGTAATGTGGTGTGAGGTGCCGATGACAGATGGTTTGTTCGGTGCGGGTATCGTGGGAAATACCGCCTAAATTGTGGTCCTTCTCCGCGGTTGGCTGCAGCCTTCGGAAGTTGCGCACCAAAATGGTAATCTTCTATTATTAGTATTTGAAAAATTAAACAGTTCCTCGCTAAGACTTTCTTTAGGCCTCAAGATAACGGATTCACGACCTACGTGCTGTTTTCTGCGAAGGGGACAACAACTGTAGACGACTGCAGGTTGGTGAACATTTATTAGAACTTACGCATTGCACTCAGGCGGTGGAAGCAAATAGGCACCGACCGTGTACTGCAGTCTTAGCACAAATGAGATCAGTGGCACGTCATCTGTGGCAACACAGAGGGGCTATGAAGAAGAGAAATATTTTTGAGGGGAGGGGTTTATCATATGCACGTACGTATTACTTCTCCTTCACTCTCTTCTCTTTTTCGACTTGCTGTAGGCTCTGCACTTAGATATAACTGAAGGTCGTCAGCGTACAGGTGGTGTTTGCAGTGGGAGAGAATAGTTGACACATTATTAATGAGAAAAGAAATGGACGCATTGTTGGCCCTCCATTGTAACCTGTTACCTCAAATTCATTACACACTGTTGGCGGGATGTAAGGTATGAGTGGAACCACAGTAAAGCATTTGAAGGAAAATTTTGACTTATGAGTTTAGCAAGTTTTACAGACGGCAGTCAAATGAAAACGAGGCAAATGGAAGAAAAGATAAAAAAAAAAAATTATTTCAAAAGTAACCGCCATAACTGTTAATACGAGGGCGTGCCTCCGAATTTCTTATGTGAAAACTCTTAAAATTTTTAAAGAAAACAAACTTTATTAACATTCTTCATTCTTCATGTCTACATATTTATTTCTCAACGTAGTCATTAGGTATTAAAATCCATGGAGAAGAAATAAAAACTTTGAGGTTCGCCGATGACATTGTAATTCTGTCAGAGACAGCAACGAACTTGGAAGAGCAGTTGAACGGAATGGACAGTGCCTTGAAAGGAGGATATAAGATGAACATCAACAAAAGCAAAACGAGGATAATGGAATGTAGTCAAATTAAATCGGGTGATGCTGAGGGGATTAGATTAGGAAATGAGACACTTAAAGTAGTAAAGGAGTTTTGCTATTTAGGGAGTAAGATAACTGATGATGGTCGAAGTAGAGAGGATATAAAATGTAGACTGGCAATGGCAAGGAAATCGTTTCTGAAGAAGAGAAATTTGTTAACATCGAGTATAGATTTAAGTGTCAGGAAGTCGTTTCTGAAAGTATTTGTATGGAGTGTAGTCATGTATGGAAGTGAAACGTGGACGATAACCAGTTTGGACAAGAAGAGAATAGAAGCTTTCGAAATGTGGTGCTACAGAAGAATGCTGAAGATAAGGTGGGTAGATCACGTAACTAATGAGGAGGTATTGAATAGGATTGGGGAGAAGAGAAGTTTGTGGCACAACTTGACTAGAAGAAGGGATCGGTTGGTAGGACATGTTTTGAGGCATCAAGGGATCACAAATTTAGCAATGGAGGGCAGTGTGGAGGGTAAAAATCGTAGAGGGAGACCAAGAGATCAATACACTAAGCAGATTCAGAAGGATGTAGGTTGCAGTAGGTACTGGGAGATGAAGAAGCTTGCACAGGATAGAGTAGCATGGAGAGCTGCATCAAACCAGTCTCAGGACTGAAGACCACAACAACAACAACAACAACAACAACAACAACAGTCATTCTGGTGACGAACCAGTTTGTTGATACTGTCACCGTAGAATGTTTGATTTTGTTGACAGACCCACAACCTCATCTCTGCTTGCACAGCTTCATCACTGTCGAAGTGAAATCCTCGAAGGTATTCTGTAAGTTTTGGAAACGGATGAAAATCAGATGAGGCCAAGTCGGGACTGGATGGCCGATGAACGACGACAGTGAATCCAAGGCGTCTATTGTTGCGGATGTCGCAGATAACTGCTGTTGACACGATCATCACCATACGCAGCATTAATTATTCTATTGATTTCAAATGGAGGCATGTTTCCTACGGTCAGATGCTTGATTACAAGACGCTGTTTCTTACGCAACGACATAGCGATGTTACGCACCGCCATGTTACACGCTATAATTCGGGACCGTCTAGTAGCAGAGGGGTGCAACTTGCATCAGCGATCGGAAAAGTCGACCGATTGATGTGCATCACATGTAATACACCAATTGATATTGAGGACAGAGTAAAAGATTTGACGGCATTACTTTTCAGCACCATTTATTCCACTGCGAAATAAGATGGCCAATGCCGTCACGGAAAAATGTTTGCTGTTTCTCGTGGAGCCATGATCGTACCCAGGCGAGTGTGAATAGGCCCACATGTTGCCAAGGTTGTTTCGCGTACCTTACAAGGGTTTCGTTGGGAAGCCCTTCCACATTCTTCATACAGCCCCAATCTCTCTCTATGCGATTTCCAAATATTTTGACCCTTGAAGAAAGACATTCGTTGCCGTCGATTTGCTTTGAATAAGGAACTTCAGTAATTACGCAAGCAAGTAACGGTTTGGTCCACATCTTGTCCTTATGCAATCAGTTATTAGGTCTAAAACGTTGCTTCCTCTGTTTCGCAATAGACGGCACTAGCGGCAAGTGGGTTTCAGGTGGTTGGTCATGGGTGTAATACAATAAGCTTAGTCATTTGTAAACATAATGCCATAAAAATATTAGTCGATTTGTGATTGCATCATAAAGTTATTCTCGATTAAATACGTCAACTTACGTACAGGAGAAAGAAAACTGGCGTTCTACGGATCGGACCGTGGAATGTCAGATCCCTTAATCGAGCAGGTAGGTTAGAAAATTTAAAAAGGGAAATGGATAGGTTAAAGTTAGATATAGTAGGAATTAATGAAGTTCGCTGGCAGGAGGAACAAGACTTTTGGTCAAGCGAATACAGGGTTATAAATACAAAATCAAATAGGGGTAATGCAGGAGTCGGTTTAATAATGAATAAAAAACATAGGAGTACGGGTAAGCTACTACAAGCAGCATAGTGAACGCATTATTGTGGCCAAGATAGACACGAAGCCCACGCCTACTGCAGTAGTACAAGTTTATATGCCAACTAGCTCTGCAGATGACGAAGAAATTGAAGAAATATATGATGAAATAAAAGAAATCATTCAGATAGTGAAGAGAGACGAAAATTTAATAGTCATGGGTGACTGGAATTCGGTAGTAGGAAAGGGGAGAGAAGGATACGTAGTAGGTGAATATGGATTGGGGCTAAGAAATGAAAGAGGAAGCCGCCTGATAGAATTTTGCACAGAGCACAACTTAATCACAGCTAACACTTGGTTCAAGAATCATAACAGAAGGTTGTACACATGGAAGAATCCTGGAGATACTAGAAGGTATCAGATAGATTATATAATGGTAACACAGAGATTTAGGAACCAGGTTTTAAATTGTAAGACATTTCCAGGGGCAGATGTGGACTCTGACCACAATCTATTGGTTATGAACTGTAGATTACAACTGAAGAAACTGCAAAAAGGTGGGAATTTAAGGAGATGGGATCTGAATAAACTGACTGAACCAGAGGTTGTACAGAGTTTCAGGGAGAGCATAAGGGAACAATTGGCAGGAATGGGGGAAAGAAATACGGTAGAAGAAGAATGGGTAGCTTTGAGAGATGAAGTAGTGAAGGCAGCAGAGGATCTAGTAGGTAAAAAGACGAGGACTAGTAGAAATCCTTGGGTAACAGAAGAAATATTGTATTTAATTGATGAGAGGAGAAAATATAAAAATGTAGTAAATGAAGCAGGCAAAAGGGAATACAAACGTCTCAAAAATGAGATCGACAGGAAGTGCAAAATGGCTAAGCAGGGATGGCTAGAGGACAAATGTAAGGATGTAGAGGCTCATCTCACTAGGGGTAAAATAGATACTGCCTACAGGAAAATTCAATAGACCTTTGGAGAAAAGAGAACCACTTGCATGAATATCAAGAGCTCAGATGGAAACCCAGTTCTAAGCAAAGAAGGGAAAGCAGAAAGGTGGAAGGAGTATATAGAGGGTCTATATAATGGCGATCTACTCGAGGACAATATTATGGAAATGGAAGAGGATGTAGATGAAGATGAAATGGGAGATACGATACTGCGTGAAGAGTTTGACAGAGCACTGAAAGACTTGAGTCGAAACAAGGCCCCAGGAGTAGACAACATTCCATTAGAACTACTGACAGCCTTGGGCGAGCGAGTCCTGACAAAACTGTACCATCTGGTGAGCAAGATGTATGAGACAGGCGAAATACCCCCAGATTTCAAGAAGAATATATTAATTCCAATCCCAAAGAAAGCAGGTGTTGACAGATGTGAAAATTACCGAACAATCAGTTTAATAAGTCACAGATGCAAAATACTAACGCGAATTCTTTACAGACGAATGGAAAAACTAGTAGAAGCCGACCTCGGGGAAGATCAGTTTGGATTCCGTAGAAATATTGGAACACGTGAGGCAATACTGACCCTACGACTTATCTTAGAAGCTAGATTAAGGAAAGGCAAACCTACGTTTCTAGCATTTGTAGACTTAGAGAAAGCTTTTGACAATGTTAACTGGAATACTCTCTTCCAAATTCTGAAGGTGGCAGGGGTAAAATACAGGGAGCGAAGGGCTATTTACAATTTGTAAAGAAACCAGATGGCAGTTATAAGAGTCGAGGGACATGAAAGGGAAGCAGTGATTGGGAAGGGAGTGAGACAGGGTTGTAGCCTATCCGCGATGTTATTCAATCTGTATATTGAGCAAGCAGTAAAGGAAACAAAAGAAAAATTCGGAGTAGGTATTAAAATGCATGGAGAAGAAATAAAAACTTTGAGGTTCGCCGATGACACTGTAATTCTATAAGAGAGAGCAAAGGACTTGGAAGAGCAGTTGAACGGAATGGACAGTGTTTTTAAAGGAGGATATAAGATGAACATCAACAAAAGCAAAACGAGGATAATGGAATGTAGTCGATGTAAGCCGGGTGATGCTGAGGGAATTAGATTTGGAAATGAGATACTTAAAGTAGTAAAGGAGTTTTGCTATCTGGGGAGCAAAATAACTGATGATGGTCGAAGTAGAGAGGATATAAAAAGTAGACTGGCAATGGCAAGGAAAGCGTTTCTGAAGAAGAGAAATCTGTTAACATCGAGTATAGATTTAAGTGTCAGGAAGTCGTTTCTGACAGTATTAGTATGGAGCGTAGCCATGTATGGAAGTGAAACATGGACGATAAATAGTTTGGACAAGAAGAGAATAGAAGCTTTCGAAATGTGGTGCTACAGAAGAATGCTGAAGATTAGATTGGTAGATCACACAAGTAATGAGGAGGTACTGAATAGGATTGGGGAGAAGAGAAGTTTGTGGCACAACTTGACTAGAAGAAGGGATCGGTTGGTAGGACATGTTCTGAGGCATCAAGGGATCACAAATTCAGTATTGGAGGGCAGCATGGAGGGCAAAAATCGTAGAGGGAGACCAAGAGATGAATACACTAAACAGATTCAGAAGGATGTAGGTTGCAGTAGGTACTGGCAGATGAAGAAGCTTGCACAGGATAGAGTAGCATGGAGAGCTGCATCAAACCAGTCTCAGGACTGAAGACCACAACAACAACAACGTACCCATTTCTTGCCATTTGCGGGAAGTTTTAATTTACTGCTTTAACATGAAGAAATCTGCGTCTGTGGCTCTTAAAATGCTGAGTAAGACAAATTGCGAGGGAACTATTAGTGGAAGAACGTGCACAGAATGTTTTCAGCGCCTTAAGAAAGGTGATTTTAATATCGGAGACCGGCATGGCGGTGGAAGACAGAACGTTTTCGTAGCTACTGAAACAGACGAAGACAGTCACAGGACATCGTTATCGAAAGCAATTTGTGCGTTCGAGTCCAGCACTGAAACACAAACGGCCACAATATAGCAATAGACACGTAAAGGTAATTTTCCAGCAGGTCAGTGCTCGACCCCATGTCGCAAAACCCGTCACAATATACATGGAAACGTTGAAATGAGAAGTCCTATCCCTCCCGCCGTATTCTCCATACGTTGCTCTCTCTGACTACCACCTTTTTCGATCAGTGGCATACAGTCTGGCTGTGCAGCACTTCCCATCATATGTACAAGTGCAAAATTGAATCGATTCAAGGATCCCCACAAAAGACGCCCAGTTCTTCCGCCACGGGCTTCGCATGCTTTCCGAAAGATGCGGGAATGTAGTGGCCAGCGATGGGCGATACTATGAATCATAATTTTTTGTAAGTTTTTCACGATAAAGCTCCGAACTTCGAGAAAAAACGGCGGAGGCGAAGTTGTAGTGCTAGTGTTTGGACGGTTGGGTACAGTCATGGTGCTACAGGAAACCACAAACATTTTTCCATTGAGGCATTGATCGTCTTATAATACAGTGCGATAAATGTTTTAACAGTTAAGGCGATTGCTTTTGAAATAATGAAGTTAGCTTACTTTTTTCATCTGTGTCATTTTCATTTCAATCGCCGCTATATTCTAAGAAATGAGACATTGTAAGCAGTAGAAGACTTTTGTAACGTGGGCACCCAAAACAATGCACCATAGCTGAAGTAGAGAGATTTAAAATGCAGACAGGCAGTAGCAAGAAACGCAATTCTGAAAAATAGTTTTTTTCAACATCTGGTATCAATTTGAGTGTTAGGAAGTCTCTTCTGAAGGTACTAGAGGCTATAACTAAAGTGGAGCTACTCAGGTCCTTTGTGGGCTGTAATTATCGTATAGCAACAAAGCGTGGTAGAATTTTTAATGCCTTAATGCGGAACCGATTTGGGCCGGAAAAAATAGGGTTCCATTTTGGCCACCAGGTGCAAATCAGGCGCTGTAAATTAAAGGAAGACGTATAGAAATGTTGCCACATGTAATGGATTAGGAACAGGACCTGGGCAGAAAAGGTCAACCAAGTGGAAAAGGTGTAATGCTGATTTTTATTATTAACAGCCACATACAAACTTGTTCAGAATGTGCACCGAAGGTGCCGACGAAATGCTGCATCGGTAAAACGACGTAATCAACATTTGCCGGCAGCAGTTCCGGTGGAATCTGAGCGAAGTGTTTCCTGTATACTGGCCTTCAGATCGGGTAGAGACCGAACGTGTCCCTCATAAACGCATTCTTTTAGATATCTCCAGAGCCAAAAGTCACATGGATTCAGATTAAGTGATATTGCGATTCATGACAAGCCATCCTAGGCTTGTATTTCAACAAGATAACGCCCTCCCACACACGGCGAGTGTTTCTGCTACATATCTTTGTGCTTGCCAAACCCTACCTTGTTCAGCAAGCTCACCGCATCTCTCCCCAACTGAGGACATGTGGAGCATTATGGGAGGAGGTCCTCCAAGCATCTCGGGATTTTGACGACCTAACGCGCTAGTTGGACAGAATTTGAGATGATATCACTCAGAAGGACATCCAACAATTCTGCCAAGCAATGCCAAGTCGAATAACTGCTTGGATAAGGGCCAGAGTTGGACGAGCGCGTTATTCACTTACTCAGTTCGTGAAGCTCTTTCTCTTGAATAATCATCCGATTTTTCTGAAATTGTAATCATTTGTCTATACATATATATTATATATACAGATTCCCTTTCCATTCGGATAATTTCTTCGCGGTGTGTCGTTTTCTTTTTGTCTTGGACCGTATTTCTGTACCCGATTTTTTTGTGTGCACCGAAAATCAGAATGCTGCCTGTCCATCATTTTCCAATTTTATTCAGTTTTCCAAACGGTATCTTCCAGTCCACTCCGTCTAACGCCTTCTTTTGGTCAATGGTTGCGGCATACTTTTTCCTATTCCTTTCAGTTCTTCTTTCTAAGATCATTCGTATCGCCTCCGTAGGTAGCGGTAGCGTTACCGCCTACCACACAGGGGGCCCGGGTTCGATTCCCCGGGGGGGGACTGGCTGTTGTGTGTCCTTCATCATTATTGACTCGTAAGTCACCGAAGTGGCGTCAACTAAAAAGGACTTCCAGTACGGCGGCCAAACTCCCCCGAATGGGGGCCTCCCAGCCAACAATGTCATACGATCATTTCCATTTTCCATGGCATTATAGCTCCATTAGTTGCTTTTCCTCTCCTGAATCGAAATAGTTGGGTAATCTTAGCTTTTAGTGTTTTCTTAACAATACTGAGAAGAATTTTTGAAGTACCTCTTAGTAATATTAAGGTTCTATAGTTTGAACAATCTGCGTATTACATTAAAAAGACTCTGTATCAGCAGGGTGAGAGTAAGCAGAGCTACGCTTAGATGCAACCCTGACCGGCATGTGTTACGGCGCTCGCAGAACTTACTATTCACAGAAATTCTGCTGGCTCGCTGTGTCTACTTTCGGATAGGTAGCTCCACACTTTATCATAGATACTGGACCCTGACGTAGAAAAACTACCAAATCTATTGCCTTCAGATTTACACTGAAGTGCCAAAGAAATTTGTATAGGCATCCGTATTCAAATACAGAAATATGTAAAGAGGCAGAACACGGCGCAGCAGTCGGCAACACCTATATAAGACAACTAGGGTCTGGCGCAGTTGTTAAGATTGGTTACTGCTGCTGCAATGGCACGTTATCGAGATTTAAGTGACTTTGAACGTGGTGTTACAATCGACGCGCGAGCGACGGGACACACCATCTCTGAGGTAGCGATGAAGCAGCGATTTTCTCGTACGACCATTTACAAGTATACTGTGAATATCAGGAATGTGGTAAAAGGTCAAAACTCCAACATCGCTGCGTCCGGAAAATGATCCTGCAAGAACGAG
Organism: Schistocerca serialis cubense; assembly: GCF_023864345.2. Classification (NCBI taxonomy): domain Eukaryota; kingdom Metazoa; phylum Arthropoda; class Insecta; order Orthoptera; family Acrididae; genus Schistocerca; species Schistocerca serialis. Next base: position 482,189 of record NW_026048515.1, on the reverse strand, counting down.
ACCAACGACGACTGGAGAGAATCGTTCAGCGTGACAGAAGCGCAACTCTTCTGCAAACTGCTGCAGATTTCAATGCTGGGCCATCAACAAGTGTCAGCGTGCGAACCATTCAACGAAACATCAGCGATATGGGCTTTCGGAGCCGAAGGCCGACTCGTGTGCCCTCGATGTTTGCACGACACAAAGTTTTACGCCTCGCCTGGGCTCTTCAGCATCGACATTGGACTGTTGATGACTAGAAACATGTTGCCTGGTCGGACGAGTCTCGCTTCATATTATATCGAACGAATGGACGTGTACGGGTATGGAGACGACCTAATGAATCCATGGACCCTGCATGTCAGCAGGGGAGTGTTCAAGCTGGTGGAGGCTCTGTAATGGTGTGGGGCGTGTGCAATTGGAGTGTTATGGGATCCCTGAGACGTCTAGATATGACTCTGCTAAGTGACACGTACGTAAGTATCCTGTCTGTTCACCTGGATCTATTGGTGTCCATTGTGCTTTCCGACGGACTTCCAGCAGGACGATGCGACACCCCACACGTCCAGAATTGCTGCAGAGTGGCTCCAGGAACACTCACCTGAGTTTAAACACTTCCCCTGGCCATCAAACTCCCCAGACGTGAACATTATTGATCATATTTGTGTATTTGGGATGCCTTGCAACGTGCTGTTCAGAAGAGATCTCCACCCTGTCGTACTCTTACGGATTTGTGGACAGCCCTGCAGGATTCGTGGTGTCAGTTCCCTCCAGCACTGCTTCAGACGTTAGTCGAGTCCTTGCCACGTCGTGTTGCAGCACTTCTGCGTGCTCCTGGGGACCCTAGATGAAATTAGGCAAGTGTACCAGTTTCTTTGTTTCTTCAGTGGAGTTATTAGCAAATAAAGAGATTCGATCCTGTGAGAGGGATCGTGAATCGGAATAACATTAGCAGGCCCGTTAATTTCCTTAGCGCTTAACCACGTCGCATCGCTGAAGAAACACAGGTTCACATTTACAGCACCGTAGATTAAGAAAAGGTTTTTAACAGTATTGAATGGAACACACTTTTTGAATTTATGGAAGTAGTAGAGATAAAAAACGGGGATTTAATCGTAATGTACAACTTGTACGGAACTGGACTGGAGGTACCTGTATAAGAGTAGATGTACGTGAAAGGTTTAGGTTCCTGCTAGGATTTGAACACGGATTACCTACGACAGTCAGTTCTGATATGCTCCGATTAAAAGATATGCGTTCTCATGTACAATGTTCAGCCCCATGAAACTAATTAGTAACGCGGTCTCACTGCTAATTTTGTGGAACCTCTCCTGGACGGTGGACACTTACTTACTTTGTGCAACGATTTACAACGGACATAGCAAAAGAAAACATAACATAGACGAGCATAATTACTTGTAACAAAACTTCTCACTTTACATGGAAACTTGTAAGAAACGTTCCTTATAGACTCGCGCAGACCTGTTGGTATGTAGACGCAGTCTGTATAACTGCTCTGAAGTACAAAGAACTACTACTGCGCCAATCGCATCATCGCGAAAACCTACCTGTTCTACTGGAAGATCATACATAGAAAAGCGAAGTATGATATTCACATAGACTGAATTTTGTTGGGATGTCAATTTTAGCCAAAAAATCGTGAAAGATTTTACTGACTCATTCAGCATTTAGTGGTAGCATGCTGTCTGCTGCGTATGAGTCGGCATAAACTCGTCTAAATAGGAGACCTATTGGCAAGAAAATTGATTTGAAAGAATGTCTGGATAGAAGTCCACATAACTGTCTCCAGTGATATCAAAACCATGATATCACACGTAGTATTGACGTTCAGAAAATACATGACTCACATTGTTTCAACATGTAAGAAAACTTGAGAAGAAAATTCAATACATGTCGAAAAACACTAAACAAGATTTACTGACAGGGAATGTGACGAAATTTAATGTATTACTAGTCGGCTGAATACCAAACAAACAGATACTGTAACAGATATCGGAAACCTACCCTCTTCATAAAAACACAGAGACGGATCTCCACGCAGGTGGCTAGATTCCAAGCCCTGGATGTTTCAGTGCATATTTATACCTTCGATTTCGCAATACGAACCAAGAAAATCATCATGCATAAAATAAATGACTTCCGTGAACGAATCGCAAATTCCTACTTCTACTGCTTTAGGACAAGAACACGCAAGAGTGGCTTCTACATCTACATCTACATACATACCACTGTTGGTGCGCGGTGGAGGGTACGTCGTATCTCTACTAGACATTTTCTTTCCTGTTCCCTCTCAAACAGAGCAATGGACAAACGAGTGTCTATTTGCCTCCGTAAGAGTCCTAATTTATATGTTATATTCGTGGCCCTTACACGAAAAGTATGTTGGCAGCGGTAGAATTATTCTGCAATCAGCTTCAAATGCCGGTTCCCTAAATTTTCTCAATAACGTTCCTCGAAAAGAACTTTGCCTTCCCTCTAAGGATTCGCATTTGAGTTCGCGAAGCATCTCCCTGATGCATGTTGACCGCACCTATCGGTGACAAATCTAGCAACCGCCTCTGAATTGCTTCGATGTCTTCCTTTAATCCGACCTGATGGGGATCCCAAACACTCGAGAAGTCCTCAAGAAAGACTCGCACTGGTGTCTTTATGGGGTCTCCTTTATAGATGAACCACACTCTCCTAAGACTTCCCCAGTAAACCGAAGTCGACCATTTGCCTTTCCCATATGCTCGTTCCATTTCATATCGCTTTGCAAGGTGACGCTTAGATATTTAATGTACTTGACTGTGTCAAGTATCACACTACTAATGCTGTATTAGAATATTACAGGATTGTTTTTCTTACTCAACTGTATTAACTTACATTTTTCTACATTTAGAGCAAGCTGCCATACATCACACCAAATAGAGATTAAGTTGTTTTGTATCCTCCTACGATCACTCAACGACGACATCTGGCAGTACACCGCAACGTTATCAGCAAACACCTGCACACTGCTGCTAACCCTGTCCACCAAATCATTTATGTATGTCTCCAGACCCAGCGTTCTCAGCGAGGTAGCTGTTAGCGGATTGATAGCTCAGCCAAATTGATTCAGGGTGGTCAGAAATAGTCTGAAAAGCGCGTAAGGGTGTTGTAGGGTAGGTTTTGATGAGAAACAATTGTTCAGGAAAAAATTCGATACGTTTTCGTTGCCGAGTTAATTGGCATTGAAGTTACTCAATCGGGCAGTTGTGTGTGCAAATTCAAGCGGTCTGCCAGAGACGGAGTCACCAAACGTGTTCTTCGTTTGGTTTCCTGAAGCCGAACAAGAGAGCGATTCAAAAATTGGTCATGGGACGGTAGTATGGATCAAACCCGATTCAAAGGCTGCACAGTCTCGTGCGCGATCATCTACGCTATGATAACCGACACTAATTGTATATGTCGGGTCGCCTGAATATGCGCGCGCAACGGCCTAATTGGCTAACGTCCATGCTAATTAACTCAGAAACGGAGCAACGTACTGAATTTTTTTTTCTCAACAATTATTTCCCATCGCAACTTACCCGGAAACATATTTACAAGCTTTTCAATCTGTTTCTGACCACCCTGTATATGTTACAGTGGCTGTTCAGAGATGGTGAGCCTTAGACTGGGGTTGAGAACTGCAACAAATCAAACTTTGGAGACCACAACACATTTATTTGTATACTCGCTTTTTCGTATAGACTGAAAATTAGTATCTGATCTCCCCAGTCTGTTCCAGTTTTATTCAATTTTTCAAAGAGTATATTCTATTCCACCCCATCAAAAGGCTTCTTTCGGAAAACGAATGCGGCATACGTCGTCCTTTGGATCTTTTGTAAGTAGGCTGTTTAGGTTCTTATATTGGTAACGCCACCGCCACGTAGCGCTCTGTATGAAAATCACTGGCTGGTTTCTATTGTTGTTGTCTCATGTAGTGTTGGGCAGTTGGCTGTTAACAGCGCGTAGTGTTGCGCAGTTGGAGGTGAGCCGGCAGCAGTGGTGGATGTGGGGAGAGAGATGGCGGAATTTTTAGAGCGGATGATCTGGACGTGTGTCCATCAGAGACAGTAAATTTGTAAGACTGGATGTCATGAACTGCTATGTATATTATGACGTTTGGACACTATTAAAGTAAATACATTGTTTGTTCCCTATCAAAATCTTTCATTTGCTAACTATGCCTATCAGTAGTTAGTGCCTTCAGTAGTTTGAATCTTTTATTTAGCTGGCAGTAGTGGCGCTCGCTGTATTGCAGTAGCTTGAGTAACGAAGATTTTTGTGAGGTAAGTGATTTGTGAAAGGTATAGTTTAATGTTAGTCAGGGCCATTCTTTTGTAGGGATTATTGAAAGTCAGAATGCGTTGCGCTAAAAATATTGTGTGTCAGTTCAAGCAGAGTCATTCATTAATTTTTCTAAGGGGACGTTTCATATGGCGACCCTTAGCCGAGGATACCTCACTGGAATCTTCTGATTTTTTCTTGTAGTTTGTGTAATTAGTGTAGCTATTATTTATTGTTAGCACGTAATTATAGAGAGAATTCCGTTTGTAGTTGTAGTTTTTCATTGTTGTGCAGTAAAACAGTTGTGGCATGAATGTAGATTTGCACCAAGTATTTCGCAGCTGCGCTTGCAATTAAGTAGATATTATTTTCAGTGCTATGTTAATGTGTTTTCTTATTTTGCTCTTCAAATTGTGCTTTTCTGTGTTATCGTGTGAAGTATTGTGACAATAATGGCGTGTGAAAAACGTAACATTAGGCTCCAAAGTAAACTGAGAAATAATAGTGACGACGAGCATAGCTTATCAGCACCACTGTGTAGTGAATTAACAGACATTCAAAGTAGTAATTTGGTAATTGTGCATAGGGAAATGGAGCGGGCGGCAAATAATAGCGTAGACAGTGAAACAAATAGTGAACAGGGAAGCATTATCGATCGATCGGTCGGCAACAGCTCGCCTCAGGATTCCGAAATGACAGGACGCAATCTTGCAAATACTGTAGATTCAGGTTTTGCGTCCTCGCCGTTTTCTCAAATACGTCATGACACATTTTCTGCTTTTGAAAATGCGAATATTGCTGGCTCAAATGCACTGCCGAATAGCACTGAGGAACATGATTCAGACACCAGTGCATTGTTATTACAATTAATGCAACAAATGGGACAAAAGCTTCAAAAGTTAGACACAATGGAACAAAATCTTCAAAAGTTAGACACAGTGGAACAAAACCAGGTACAAACACAGCAACAGTTAGACGCAATGGAACAAAATCTTCACACCATGCTTGAACAAACACGTGAAGATTTAACTACTGAGTTACATAACATCGAATCGAAATGTCAAAAAGTCTGTAATGACGTAAAAACACAAATTTGTGAGCATTTCCAACCTATTTTTTCACGGCATGAAAATACATTACGGAATCAGGAAGCAGCCATAAAAGAACTGCAAACTGTTGTTCATGAAAATCATGAGACCTTGCAAACTAAAATTGACTCAGTTGCATCTACCGATTCGGTTACGCAACTTGCAAAAACTCAGGAAAACTTAAAGGACACAGTAGATACGATTTCAACACAAATGGACACTCTGAAACTTGGTTGAGAAAAGCACACTGAGGAAATAAGTACACTATCGGAGAAAGTAGCCGAACTTTCGGATCAGTTCACTAACTTATCTACAAAGGTAGATGATGATCTAAATGACACAAGACCTGTAACCATCACTGACACAGAAGAGTATGAACAAATTAAGAAATTCAAACAAAATCAGAATCAAATTAATATGCAACACAAAAGAGAAATCCGGGAAGTACAAGATCAGTTGGCACAAGTAATACAAAAATTACATATTTCAGAGGACACTCGCGCTCCAACACGGGAAGAGGGACTTAGAAATACGGAAAAGCCGCAAAATAATAACACAAGACATTTCGGAATGCACCGAATTTTGAGATGGAACCGCCGACACGACGTAACAATGACCGATGTGCGACTCGCCGACACAGTGATTTTGACTATAAGCTGTTCATTACTACACGTAAATTCAAAAAATTCTGGCAGCGACATTCATCCACAAGCGTGGCTCCATCAATTCTCTCATTGTTTTCTTCCCAACTGGTCATTAGAGCACAGATTAGAATTTATGTGTGGCTACTTAGAGAATGAACCAGCTGAAAGAATGCGATCGGTCATTCACGATTGTCACAGTGAAGCAGAATTTTATCATGCCTTCCTCTCAGCAAATTGGTCTCAAGCTACACAAGACCGAGTAAAACATAGCATCATAATGATGAAACATTTCGAACAATCTGAAATTTCCAGTCTTGTGAAATATTTTGAAGACATGTTGCACAAGAATCAGTACCTGTCAAACCCATACAGCCCCTCAGAACTCATCCGCATTTGCTTAATCAAATTGCCTGAACATTTACGACGTATTATTTTGGCAGGACGTTACAAAGACGACATTAAAGCTTTTCAGGGACTCTTACAAGAATTGGAAATTGACACTGACAATCTCGGGACGCGAAAACAGGAACACAACAATTACAGGTCACATCCATCACAATTCTGCGATGAATGAAATAATCACTGGACACGACAAGGCTAGTCTTACAACGCAAATCATGAACAAAACAGACACCACCCATATGACAACCACTGGCAGAGTAATAGTTACAGAGAAAGATCGTATTTCCGTAGTAATGAATATGACAGAAACAATCATAGAAATAGACAATATGCCAACCAGAACTATTATTATCACGGGGACAGAGTAACTTCAGACGCAACGGTCCACAGTGCAGTGATAATTCAGGGAGAAATTCTCCACCAATTAACCGACAAGAAAGAAACCACAGGAACTACCGACATGACGACAGACGATATAATCATAACGACCAACCTGAATTTCATCAGAACTGGCTGGGCCCTCTCGGCAAGGTGAATTTGTAGAAGTTAGGTCCCCTAATCCTAATATCGACGCGCGCCAACAAAGAGACAGACAATGACTCTCACCGCAGGCAGCCACGTGCGCCGGCTGGCTCAGAGAAAAATAACATAGACGCTAACCTTGAGAAAACTTTTAGCATTCCTTACCGACATATACAACATAATTGCTTTGACGATTGCACCACATTTCACATGTAAAATCGTTTATTGAATGATAATCTGCTTTTTAACTTAGTCTTTGCCATAAAATTTTTCACTTCACTTTACTATTACTCTTTGTCACACTTAGAAACTGTTATCATGCAACTATGTTTTCAAATTAACTATCCAGTCAAGAACCAAGAGAACTTATTTAAACAGAAATTACGAATGCATTGTTATAGTGAACAGACGACACAGTGTTGTTATTTGTACATTCTTGCTTGTTAGTTGCACGATCACGTAACGACTATAAGGCTCACATACTTAGAACATATACCGGCGCTGCTAATGAGATTTTCATGCAACATTTTGGTTTACTTGAAAAGACACTCTTTATTTGAAGTACTTTCTGTTGGATTAAAGATGACTTAGCATTTGGTTTCTTTTGACAGCTACACAATTATATCACGACACTACTAATGTGTGACACAATTTACATTGATGCTTTTGTGCTGTATCTATTTTATATCTGCACAGTTTTTTTGAATTCTTCTGGAAAGGAAAACATGTTTTAGTAGTAACTTTTGTGGTATAGCTACAATGAGACAGCTTTTTCTGTAGCACAACAATACGTTACAGTGTAGTACTTTTTTGATCATGGTACTGTACGTAATAACTACAATATCTATACGCATAGCATTTCGCTTTTGTTTATTACGAGGTAAGTACATTGACTTCCACAGAACTTTGCTTACGGACGACGATAATTACGACACTTGGCTCATTTTTTACCCTTAAGTAATGACAGAGATTATGTTACAACAAGACGCACAATTTAGCGTGGCAGTACACGTATTTGAGTGATTAATTTTGTACTTAAACATTTAATTTTAAAGATTTTTGAATTACAAAGATACAAAGGTTTTCTGTGATACATTTCATTCCATTGCTGTAATTTGTAACACTTCAGGGTATAATTACATTAATCCTCAGGGGGTACACGCTTACTTTGTGTACCATGTGTTTGGCAAGCACAAGGAGCCCTAGCTAATATGGTATTTGCTTATACAACCTTACACATCGGTACCATATTTCTCGAACACATAAATTACACAGCTATCTGATCATTTAACTGACAGAGACAAACATTTTTTTTACTACATCAGTGACATATGTTTACACAATTACACAGTTGGATAACTACACACTTATGACGCTGTATTTTGTCTGTACTGTGTGAACTGTTCATATTTTTTCGGAACCATTGTGATACTATGAGAGCTTTGAATGATGTATTTGGTATGGGATCATGATTTTTAAAGTACGTTTGAGGTAGATGACACTATTAAAATGAGAAGAGAATTTTTTCTTAGGTTTTGAAATTATTGCAGAAAGCTACGACGTTTTTGAGATTTGACTGAGGTGTTATGATGTTATTATTACGACGACGATGTGTAATATGCTGTTGAGGAATGTTTATTATGATATGTATTTATTATGATGAAATATTGAAGAAGTGTCGACGTATGTATATGTGTAATAAGGTAAGGAATAATGAGTAGTGGCTAGGGACTCTGGTTTGTGAAAAAGGATGTTGGAAACCAAGAATCGTAATTTAAGAGTTTTGAAATGTGTGTATATGCGTAAGATGACATGCAAAAGCAGCTAAATGGAGGTAATCAGATTATAATAGGGGACCTCAATGCACATATTGGCACAGACAGGAAAGGATTCGAGGAGATAATGGGACCAGAGGGCTGGGGGAACCGAAATAGAGAAGGAAAATTGCTGCTGGAATTTTGCAAGAGGAATGGGCTGGCGATCGCAAATTCCTGGTACAAGAAGAGAAGTAGCCACAAAATAACTTGGTACAGTGGAGACTGGTCCCAAACTTCAGTAGTAGACTATTTACTAGTGGATAGGCAGATGATGAGCAGTCTCACTGATGTTAAGGTCATTCCATCTGAGGCCTTAGACAGTGACCATCGGCTGTTGGTAGCCACCCTGAGAGAGAAAAAAGATAGGAGGGCAACAGATATACAGGAGAAAAGGTTGAAGACATGGATGCTGAAAGAGGATGAATGGAGGACCCAGTACCAGACACTGATCAGGAAGAAGCTGCCAAAGGAAGATCAGAGAACAGTGGAAGAAGAATGGGGAGATTTTAAGAGGGCTCTAGTTGAGACAGCTGAGACTGTGTGCGGAAGAACTAGCACAAAGAGGAGAAGTAAGGAAACCCCATGGTGGAACAGCATATGTAAAGAGGCAGTACTTCGAAAGAACAAAGCCTTCAGAGAATGGTTCCAGACCCGAACAGAGGAAGCTAGGGTAAAATATAAGGAAAGCAAGAAAGCGGCACAGACGATAGTAAGGGTGGAGAAGAAGAAGTGGATGGAAAAATGGACAAGAATGTTAGAAGAGGACAGTGAAGGGAACAAAAAAGTACTTTACACCATGGTAAGAAATAAGAGGAACGACAGAAGCGAGTGCCTGAGGATCATGGATAATAATGGAAGAGTTGTGGAGGAAATGCATGAGCTCAAAAAGATTTGGAAGGAGTACTTTGAAGATCTGTTGAATGCCGCCAAGTGGGTAACTAACAGCTTTGGAGAGCCTAAGGCAGCAGACGATTATAATAGTGGGGAAATTGATGATCTAACTTGGAATGAAGTGGAAGAAGCCATAAAGAGGATGAAAGGGGGCAAGGCACCAGGTTGGGACGAAGTAACAGTGGATATGATACGAGCAGCAGGAGAAGTAGGAACCCAGTGGCTATACAGAGTGCTGAGGGTGGTGTGGAAGGAGAACAGAATTCCTGAGGATTGGAAGAAAGGAATTATAGTCCCGATCTTCAAGAAAGGGGATAAAAGGAGATGTGAGAACTACAGAGGAATCACCCTGCTATGCCACTGTGGAAAAATCTATGAAAAGATCCTGGAGAAGAGAATAAGAAGCAGTATTGAAAGTAGACTGCAAGAGGAGCAGTATGGTTTCAGACCGGGAAGATATACTACGGACCTCATATTTGCGGTAAGGCAACTGCAGGAAAGGCACTATGAGTACGGGAAGGACTTAATCATGGCCTTTTTAGATATTGAGAAGGTGTATGACAGTATCTGTAGGGACAAGCTCTGGGATGTGCTGAACGCAAAAGGGATAGATGAAGAGATAACACGAAAAGTCAGAAAAATGTATGAGGGAAGTGAGAGTTGTGTGAAAGTGGGGAGGGAACGTACTGCATGGTTCAAGCTGGAAAATGGGCTGCGACAGGGAAGTGCACTTTCGCCTTTATTGTTTATTATTGTTATGGATGAAATCCTACAGCAAGTATCAGATGCAACTGGAGATCATAAAATGAAGGCAGTACTTTTTGCCGATGACCTGATGTTATGGGGAAATTGCGAGAAGGAGGTGCAAGAGCAGTTAGATGTATAGGAGGCAACGGCAGCACAATATGGAATGCATTTCTCAGCAAAGAAAAGTGAAATAATTGTCACAAGAAGGAAGAAGAATAGGCCAAATGTGGATATAACTTGCGGAGGGGAAAAACTACAAGTGGTAGAGAACTTCAGGTACCTGGGAAGCATGATTGAAAGTAAGGGGGGAAACGCAATGGAAATAAATGAAAGGTGCAGAAAAGCAGGGCAGTTCTACAAATGCATTAGGGGGCTTATTTGGAGCAAGGAGGTGCCACAGAAATCCAAGGGAATTATATACCGAACCTACTTTGTCCCCATATTGGCATACGGAAGTGAGACATGGGTAACGCACAAAAGCGACAAAAGTAGAATACAGGCTAGTGAAATGAAGTTCCAGAGGAGCAGGTTGAGTGTAACAAGACGAGACAGATTGCGAAATGTGTATGTGAGGGAAAGACTAAAGGAGGAACCAGTACAGGACAGGATAGAAAAATCAAGACTGCAGTGGTATGGACACATGAAGAGAATGGATGAGGGAAGAATTCCAAAGAGGATGTTTGATCTGCAACTGGAGGGGAAGAGGCCCAGAGGAAGACCAAGAGATAGATGGGTGAAGGGAGTGAAGGAATGTGTGACGAGAAGAGGAGAGAACTGGACAAAGGTGGAAGAGGGGGAATGGTGGAAAGACAGAACACGATGGAGAGGCTTGTGTTCGCGACAGACCCAGCCAGTGGCTGGAAACTATCCAAGATGATGATGATGATGTATATGCGTAATGTATCACAATGCCGGCAAAATTTTTTTGGATGCTGTTATATTTATAGGATTTTGTTTCTACACATTCGTAACGCAAATTCTCGACCTGTGAAAATTTTTTTTTTTATACGTGACTGTAACTGCTGTCGTAAATATTTCGGTAAGAAAGTCAAGTGACCTTCACGTAATGCGCCGTGGACGCCCAGCTGTGCCACCTGCCTGGAGAAAAAGCCATTAGGTGGAGGAAAAAAGAGAGACCATTAACCTTGCTATTGACACTCCTGTGTAGAAAGCATCGCAAATATGACATGCTATTACTTGGAAACATATGATTATACTGTGGAGCATGTACTTTGTGCTACTTACTGAAATGCTTATGAACTGATGGGAAATATTCTTACATCTGCACACCTCATTATGACAACTGTCTTTCTACGAGAGTTGAGAAAATTTCTACTAACTTATGAAATGCCACGTGACTATTGAATAATATTTTTATGCTTCGCTTTAGATAGTTGCTTATTTCATTTGATATCTGGTTTCCAGCTGTGTTACAGCACTGATTTTATAAAATAAAATTAAATGCATTTGCTAATGTGAAAACTTTCTGTCAACAGATCTACTAAATAATAATTTTATGATCCACATTCTTCGAAAAAGGAGCACTTGGAAACGAAAGAACAATAAGAAGGGACTAATAACAGTAACTGCATACATAATTTCCTTTTCGAGTATTTGGTAATTTTTTGTAGAATAAGTTTTTGTGGTGCACCACTTTAATTACATAGACATTAAGATGTGAATATACATTTCCCTAATCTGCATTGTTGTCTTTAGTCTACTAATTTTTCTGCTTGTGGGTTTGTCAAGTTTAGATATAAGTTATTACATTTACTGCTGCTTGCTCTGCCAGTTTCCATTTTTTTGTCATTGCTGTTTGTGTTAATTGTTTTGTGCTGCTGCATTGCCTCGTCCCTTAGTTTAGCATCTGAGCTCAGTAGATTTAAGTTAGCTTAAGATGGGATAGGCTATATAAGAGAACGAGTTGTGATGAATTGGAAGAAATGCATTGAGAAGCTATAAGAAAATGGTTTGGCCAAAAAAGGATTTTGAAAGAGGATATGAACAAAAAAGTAGGGTTTAGGGACAACAGGTTTAGGTAGGATTTTCTTGGAAATAAATGATGAGGTAAGATAATGGAAAATAAATAATGAGGTAAGAAAAATGTGAACATATAAATACAGAAAGCATGCTTGGATAGGATTTTTGGGTGGAAACAAATGTTGAAATTAGACGAAAGATCTATGGAATGAAGTTTTGGGTTGGACTGCAGTACCAAATGTTACACCGAAAACAAACCCTGTCCTTTCCTCCTGTGTTATTCTGCTGTGTGTTTGTGTACTCTTGTGTATTTGTGTTTTCCTATCTTTATGTGTTTAGCTAATAAGATTTATTTTGTAGAATGTTTCTAGTACTAAGCTACATTCACTATGATGAGGAATACTGTTATCCTCAAATAAAATTTGCATTAATAATATGTTATTTTCTTTGTAAAGATGTTTACAGACATTATTAATTCTGTTCTGTTTCAATGGTCATGTGTGAAATTAATGTTTCGAAAACTGTTCTCATTATTTTATGTATTTACTTATGTCATAATTCCTGTAACACTGATGTATATGTTATTTCGATTCTTTTGTAAAGCCCGTATTACTACAAATGTTATCTGTATTGTTATGTTCTTTAATGATGTATTTTGTACCTATGTTATTGTATTCTCATGTTATAATATTGTAATTGACACCAGTTCATCAAATTAACTTGTAAGCATTCATTTCACTGCACACATTTCTGTGGGTCATAGTATATGCACAATATGTGAAAAAAAGAGGACTGTTAGTGCTCCCACATGTGTTGATAATTCAGCAAGGGACTAGTTAACAGCATTGTTGGTTCTAAGGACATTCCAAAAAGTTTTGTGAGTACACAAGTGGTGGTTTATGGACTTGCTATATTGTCCGCAAGACTCTTCGATGGTGATTGCGCACCTGCACAGTCACAGCAGATGGCTGCTGGACATCTCTACAAGGACTACAGTGGGTCTACATCTTTGATGACTCACCAATACCATTATTTCTACAAGGACTACAGAGGGTCTGCACCTCTGGTGGCCCACCAATACCGTAATCTCTAACAGGACTACAGTGGTCTGCTCTGTGATGACCTACCTACCAATCTTCTTCAAAACGTCGACTGACTCTGCTGTGGGTTTGCTCTGTTGTGGCCCATTACCTGTCTTTCCGTTGGAAGGACAACAGTACTTCGTCAAGACTGCATGGAAATCCACTACTTCTGTGTGCATTTTCTTTTACTGCTCAGACATTGAGGAAAAAAACTGCAATTATACTGTGATGAATGACCAGGACTGTCTTTATGGACTGTGAGAAAATTTTAGCTTTTGACCAACATTGTATCAGTAAGTGTGTGCATTTGATATCTTTGTTATTGTAATTATGAAATTTTTTTTCAAGTCTGTATTGGCCACTGCCCAAAACAATTTGTAAAATTTTTTGTGGGGAGCGTGGGGGCTATGTAAGTAGGCTGTTTAGGTTCTTATATTGGTAACGCCACCACCACGTAGCGCTCTGTATGAAAATCACTGGCTGTGCTGCGTGCAGTATGTGGCTGGTTTGCATTGTTGTTGGCTCATGTAGTGTTGGGCAGTTGGCCGTTAACAGCGCGTAGCGTTGCGCAGTTGGAGGTGAGCCGCCAGCAGTGGTGGATGAGGGGAGAGAGATGGCGGAATTTTTAGAGCGGATGATCTGGATGTGTGTCCATCAGAGACAGTAAATTTGTAAGACTGGATGTCATAAACTGCTACATATATTATGACGTTTGAACACTATTAAGGTAAATACATTGTTTGTTCCCTATCAAAATCTTTCATTTGCTAACTATGCCTATCAGTAGTTAGTGCCTTCAGTAGTTTGAATCTTTTATTTAGCTGGCAGTTGTGGCGCTCGCTGTATTGCAGTAGCTTGAGTAACGAAGATTTTTGTGAGGTAAGTGATTTGTGAAAGTATAGTTTAATGTTAGTCAGGGCCATTCTTTTGTAGGGATTATTGAAAGTCAGAATGCGTTGCGCTAAAAATATTGTGTGTCAGTTTAAGCAGAGTCATCCATTAATTTTTCTAAGGGACGTTTCACTTTCTTAGATGGTTCGTAGTGCCAGTTTAGCTCCCCTGCTCCCTTTTCCTTTTCTGAATCCACTTGGGTGGATTATTTTAGCGTTAAGTCTTTACGTAACAATATTGACAAGAATTTTTAAGCATGGTTTAGAATACTTCCGGAATACTTGACAGACTGACCAAAAGTTGTTCAGAGTCGATACTAGGTACAGAATTGCATCTTTGCAGTAAGCCTGTGGTAACTGCTACACGAGATAATAGAACTGTAAAAATAGCAAATTAAGTAATGAAAGTCGCAATGTAACAGCCATGTTTCAAAGGAAGGCTGTAATTACAAAAGGAGTGAGACAGTGATGTAAAGTACCCCACATTATATTCGATACGTACATCAAGCAGGAAGGGAAATCACGAAGAACTTTGAAAACAGGGTTGAAGTTCAGGGCGGAGGTGGCACTGTAATTATATCAAAGATGGCTAAGGACTTGGAAATGATTCTGCAAGAAACGTTATATCACTTAATATACGTAAAAGAAGCATTATGAATTTTAGACGAATTGTGTCAAATGATGCTGAAAGAATTAGATTGGAAATAACTCACTGAAAGCAAGAGACGTGGTTTGTTATTTCGGTAAGAAACTACCTAACGACGGCAGAAGTAAGGGGAATGCATTAAATGTAGTCCAACAATAGGAAGAAAAACATTTTTTTCAAAAAGGAAAATATGCGAACATAGAATAGAAATTAAAGAATTCTGATGTCATTTTGATATTAGGTCTAAAAATTTGCTTCCGGCGTTTTGCTATAGATGGCAGTAGTGGCAGGCCGTGGCGCAGGTAGCAGATCGTAACTGTCATACAGTAAACTTTGGCATTTGTAAACACAACGCCAACAAAACATTAGTCGATTTGCGATGGCATCATAAAGGTATTTGCGACTGCATTTCTTAACTTAAGAAACCAGTTCTCGTAATTTGCGGGAAGTCCTAATGTTCTGCTTTAACACGAAGCAGTCTGCTGCGGAGGCTCATAAAATGTTGGGTACGACCTATGATGAGGCACCTGTAAAAGAAAGAACGTGCAGAGACAGCTTCGAGAACGGTGATTTTGACGTCTGTGGAAGAGAGAAGGTTTTCGAAGCTACTGAAGCTGGCGGAACCACTCACAGGTGATGATTATCGAACGCAACTGATACGTTTGAGCTGACCACTGAAGTACCAAAAGCCACGATGCAGAAATAGGCATGAGAATGCGATTTTGCAACATGACATTTCTCGACACCATGTCACAAAACCGTCAAAACATATTTGTAAACATTGAAATGGGAAGTCCTACACCACCTGCCGTACACTGCAGACACTGCCCCCCCCCCCTCCTTGCCCCCTGACAACATCTACATCTACATCCCAGCAAGCTACCTTACGGTACGTGGCGGATGGTACCCTGTACCACTACTTGCCACTTCCTTTGCTGTTCCACTCGCAAACAGAGCAGGGGAAGAACGACTGTCTATATGCCTCGGTATTAGCCCTAATTTCTCGTATCTTCTCTTCGCGGTCCTGTGTGTTGGAGGCAGTAGAATCGTCTAGCAGTCAGCTTCAAATGCTGGTTCTCTAAATCTTCTAACAGATTTCCTCGTATCGTTTCGAGATTTACGTATGAGATAGTCAAAATGGTATTTACAAAAATACAATAAAAATTGTTTAGTTAAATATATATGTATTTACATTCTTGCAGTTTTTGCCCACTTGAGGCCCCTTTTGTGCATCTTCATCTTCATGGCCCCCTCCCCGTTTCCTAGCCCTCCACCCTCTCCCTATCTCTTCTTCCCTCCCTCCTCCCCCTCCACTCTACAACCCCCCTCCACACCATACGGCACTCCCATGAGTGTATTTATGCTATGTCTTCCCCCAGGATGGCAATTACATTCTTGGTGCTTTGTGAAAGACAACTTTGTGGTTTAATGTCTCTTTTTACCTGGGACATGTCATAAAAAAATTGTTTTATCTTCATATAATTTTGTAAAGTTTGTTATGCTACAACTTTTATGCTTGTAAAGAACTGGAAGTGATGAAGATTTTTTAATGTCCTACCATTTGTTTTCTTTTAATACTAATGTTATGGTTCACATTAACGATTTCTACGTGTCACCATGGCACACGATTTTGTCATACGCGCTGTGTTTTACTGATAGTGTTGATTTTAAGTATTTGACTGTTTTTTTAGTAAAGATTTTAAAAGTATTAATTTTATTGTTGACTTGTATTGTTATTATAGAGAGTGAGTCACCAACTATCGCCACCAAGAATAACTCCGAAAGTGTGATAGGAGCTGAAAAGTTCGTGGGACAAAAGTTGCATGGGACAAAGGCGGCCATAATGTGACGTTGGTTTTTTGTTGCTAGATGGAGTCACTTCAGAGATATGAAGGTCAACTTTGTTTTTTTAAATTGGATGCTTTAGTTTGGCACTTACTTTCGGATGTAGTTATCGAGACGATTCAGTGATGTGTAAGGTCCGTTTAAAGAAGGTGTTCGAAGTGATGACCATTGGTATCAATGCAGCGCTGCAATCTTCTTATTATGGATTGAATGGTAATCCTTATCACTTCGGCACTTAACGAAGCACACGATCTGACAATTCTCTCTGGCATATCTTCAGCTGTAGTTGGAACGTCTTTATAAACAATGCCTTTTACAAATCCCCACAAGAAAAAATCCATAGGTGTCAAGTACGGTGAACGAGCCGGCCACGCCACGTCTCCTCAGAGTCCAATCCAACGATTTGGGAATTGTCTCTGCAACTCATTTCTAGCCATCAGCAAAAACTGTGCCGGACACCCATCGTGTTGGTACCACATTCTATTCCTTGTTCCTAAAGATATTTCTTCCAACAACAGACCTAATGTTTCTTGCAGGAATGTGGTATACTTCCTACCATTAAGATTTGCTTCGATGTAACAGGGGCCTATAATTCTGAGCTCCAGAATCCCACATCATACTGAAACGTCCCCTTTGACCAATTATACACGACTGTCCTTAAACTGATACACAATATTTTTTTTTAGCGCAACGCAATCTGACTTTCAAAAATCCCTACAAAAGAATGGCCCTGACTAACATTAAACTATACTTTCACAAATCACTTACCTCACAAAAATCTTCGCTGCTCAAGCTACTGCAATACAGGAGCGCCACTACTGCCAGCTAAATGAAAGATTCAAACTACTGAAGGCACTAACTACTGATAGGCACAGTTAGCAAATGAAAGATATTAATAGAGAACAAACAATGTATTTACCTTGATATCATCATATTTAAATATAGCAGTTCATGACAAATTACAAATCTCCGCCATCTCTCTCCCCACATCCACCACTGCTGGCGGCTCACCTCCAACTGCGCAACGCTACGCGCTGTTCACAGCCAGCTGCCTAACACTACAATGGCGAGTATTACAACAATGCAAAGCAGCCACAGACTGCACACAGCACAGCCAGTGATTTTTATACAAAGGTGGCGTTACCAATAAAAAAACCTAAACAGCCTATTTACATAGAGAAAACATAAACAGCCTTATTTACATAGAGAAAACATAAACAGCCTACTTACATAGCCCCCATGCTCCCCACAAAAAATTTTACAAATTTTTTTTTGGGCAGTGGCCAATAATGATTTGATAAAATTTTTCATAATTACAATAACAAAGAAATCAAATGCACACACTTATTGATATTATGTTGGTCAAAAGCTCAAATTTTCTCACAGTCTATAAAGACAGTCCTGATCATTCATCACAGTGAAACTGCCGTTTCTTTTCTCAAAGTCTGAGCAGTAAAAGACAATGCACACGGAAGTAGTGGATTTCCATGCCGTCTTGAAGAAGTAGTGTTGTCCTTCCAACGGAAAGACAGTGCTGACTCTTGACATGCTGACAGGTAATGGGCCACAATGGAGCAAACCCACAGCAGAGTCATTCGAAGTTTTGAAGAATATTGGTAGGTAGGTCATCACAGAGCAGACCCACTGGAGTCTTGGTAGAGATTGTGGTATTGGTGGGTCATCAAAGAAGCAGACCCACTGTAGTCCATGTAGAGATGGCCAGCAGCCATCTGTTGCGATCTGTTGCGACTGTGCAGGTGCACAATCACCATCGAAGAGTCTTGCGAATAATATAGCAAGTCCATAACCACCACTTGTGCATTCACAAAGTTTTTGGAATTGTCCTTAGAACCAGCAATGCTGTTATCCAGTCCCTTGCTGAATTAGTAACACACGTGCAAACACTAACAGTCCCTACTTCTCACATATTGTCCATATACTATGACCAACAGAAACGTGTGCAGTGAAATGTAACTAACAAGTTAATAATATCATGAACTGGTGACAATTACAATTTTATAACATAAGAATACAATTACAAAGGTACAAAATACATCATTAAAGAACATAGCAATATAGATAACAATTGTAGTAACACAGGCTTTACAAAAGAATCGAACTAACATATACATCAGTGGAATTATGACATGAGTACATACATAAAAGATCACAATAACTTTTGAAACATCAACTTCACATATGAGCATTAAACAGAACGGAATTAATAATGTCTAACATCTTTACAAAGTAAATAACATATTATTAATGCCAATTATATTCGAGGATAACAGTATTCCTCATCATAGAGAATGTAGCTTAATATTAAAAGAAGAAAAAATTCTATGAAACTACACAGAGACAGGAAGAAAACAAATACACAAGGGTACACAAACACATAGTGGGATAACACCAATAGGAAAGGACAGGGTTCGTTTTTAGTGTAGTATTTTGCATGGAGATCTCCCTTTGTTCATCATTATTCCCAAAAAGTCCTATCTAAGCCTGCCTTCTGTATTTTGTTCACATCCTCTGTCAATAATAGTTTTTCTCCACTGTACAGTATCCTATTTCTTATAAATTTATAATAGTTAGTTTCTTATATAGTCTACCCCCTCTTAAGCTAACTTAAATCTACTGAGCTCAGATGCTAAACTAAGGGATGAGGCAATGCAGCAGCACATAAAACAATTAATATAAACAGCAATGAAAAAAAATGGAAAATCGCAAAGCAAGCTACAGTAAATCTAAATTACCAAGCAATTCCACATTACAACTAATATGAGGCAATGCGCAGCAAACAAAAAAAAAAAAAAAAATCTGGCTTAGCAGAGTAACACAAATTAAAGTTCAGTAGCACTATGCCTGGCAAACAGCAGTAATTTATACCTAAACATGACATAGCTCAAGCAGAAAAAATATTACAGTAAAAACAACAATGCAGATAAGGGAAATGTATATTCACATCTTAATGTCTATGTAATTAAAGTGGTGCACCACAACAACTTATTGTAAAAAAAATATTACCATGTACTTGAAAAGAAAATTATGTGTTACTGTTACTAGTTCCTTCTTATTGTTCTTTCCTTTCCAAGTGCTCCTTTTTTTAAAGAATGTGGATCACAAAATTATTATTTAATAGATCTGTTGACAGAAAGTGTTCACATTAGCAAATGCATCTAAGTTTATTTTATAAAACTAATGCTGTAACACAGCTGGAAAACAGATGTCAAATGAAATAAGCAATTACGCAAACCAAAGCATAAAAACATCATTAATAGCTATGTGGCATTTCGTAAGTCAGTAGCTCTCAACTCTCGTAGAAAGACACTTGTCATTATCAGGTTTGCAGATGTAAGAATATTTCCCATCAATTCATAAGCATTTCAGTAAATATCATAAATTACGAGCTCCACAGTATGCTTTCGACAAGGAAATGTCAATAGCGAGTATAATGGCCCCCCCCTTTTTTTTTTTTTTTTTTTTTACCTGTGCCGCTGAAAGGCTAATGGCTTTCTTTCGGGCGGCTGTCGCCCAGATGGGTGCCCGCGACGCATTACGTGCAGGTGGTCACTTAACTTTCTTACGGAAATATTTACGACAGCAGTTTCCGCTACAGTGACAGTCATATATACAAAATTTCACAGGTCGAGAATTTACGTTGCAGATGTGTAGAAACAAAATCCTATGAATATAACAGTGTCCAAAAAAATTTTCAGTGGCATTGTGATACATTCACACATGATTCACACATGTACACACATTTCATAATTCTAAAGTATGATTCTTGGTTTCCAACATCCTTTTCCATAAGTCAGAGTCCCTAATCACTATTCATTACTCCTTACCTTATTACACATATACGTATCCATCGACACTCGTCAATATTTCGTCATTATAAATATGAAGCATAATCAAATAACTCATATAGCCTCAGCCTATTAATCATAAACATACCTCAGCAGCATAATACACATCGTCGTCGTAAAAATAACATCATAACACCTCAGTCAAATCTCAAAATCGTAGTAGCTTTCTGCAATAATTTCAAAACCTAAAAAAATTCTCTGCTCATTTCAATAGTGTCATCTACCTCAAACATACTTTAAAATCATGCTCCCTTACCAAATACATCATTCAAAGCTCTCATAGTATCACAATGATTCCAAAAAAATATGAACAGTTTGCAAAGTACAGACAAAATACAGTTTCATAAGTGTGAAGTTATCCAACTGTGTAATTACGTAAACATCTGTCACTGATGTAGTAAAAACATGTTTATCTCTCAGTTAAATGATCAGATAGCTGTGTAATTTGTGTGTTAGAGAAATATGGTACCGATGTGTAAAGTTGTATAAGCAAATACCATATTAGCTAGGGTTCCTTGTGGTTGCCACACACATGGTACACAAAGTAAGCGTGTACCCCCCTGAGGATTAATGTAATTATACCCTCAGGTGTTACAGATTACAGCAATGGAATGAAATGTATCACGGAAAACTTTCTTTGTAATTCAAAAATCTTTAAAAATAAATGTTTTAAGTACAAAATTAATCACTCAAATGCGTGTCCTGTAGCGCTAAATGTGCGTCTTGCTGTAAGATAATTCTGCGAAAGTGTCGTACTTATCGTCCTCCGAAAGCTAAGTTCTGCAGAAGTCAATGTACTTACCTCATGATAAACAAAAGTGAAATGCTTTATGTATAGATATCTTAGTTATTACGCATATTGCCATGATGAAGAAAGTACTGTGCTGTAACGTATTGTTGTGCTACGGAAAAGGCAATCTCATTGTAGCTATACCACAAAAGTTACTACTAAAACATGTTTTACTTTGCAGAATAAAACAGAAAAACTGTGCAGAAATAAAACAGAAACACTACAAAAGCAACATTGTAAATTGTCACTCATTAGAAGCGTCGTGATAAAACCGTGTAGTTGTCACTTAAACTAACCACTGTGTCGTCTGGTATCTCACAGAAAGTACATTAAACCCAGAATGTATTTTCAAGTAAACCAAAATGTTGCATTAAAATCTCATTAGCAGTACCAGTATGTGTCCTAAGTATGTAAGCCTGATAGTCGTTACGTAATCGTGCAACTAACAAGCAAGAATGTACAAATACAACACTGTGTCGTCTGTTCACTATAACAATGCATTCGTAATTTCTGTTTAATAATGTTCCCTAGGTTCTTGACTGGATATTTAACTTCAAACATTGTTGCATGTTAACAGATTCTAAGTCTGACAAGCATACTAGTAATGTAAAGTGAAAAGTTTTATGGCAATGACAAAGTTAAAAAGCAGATTATCTTTCAATAAACGGTTTTACATGTGAAACCTGGTGTATACCTTTACTCTTCATAGTACTCAGAGTTTGAACTTGAATGCAATTGTCATGCGGTATACGTCGGCAAAGAATACTGGAATTTTTCTCAAGGTTAGCGTCTATGTTATTTTTCTCTGAGCCAGCCGGCGCACGTGGGTGCCTGCGGCGCAAGTCATTGTCTGTCTCTTTGTTGGCGCGCGTTGTTATTGGGATTAGGAGACCTAACTTCTACAAATTCGCCTTGCCGAGAGGGCCCAGCTCTGTTAGAATCCCGCCAGTTCTGATGAAATTCACGTCTGTCGTTTTGTCGGTAGTGTACATAGTTTCTTGTTTGTCGGTCATGTGGTGGAGAATTTCTCCCTGAATCGTAACTCTGCGCCGAACCGTTGCGTCTAAAGTTATTCTGTGTCCCTTGATAATAATTGTTTTGGTTCCCATATTGTCTGTTTCTCTGATTGTCTCTGTGATAGTCATTACTACGGAAATGCGATCTTTCTCTGTAACTATTATTACTCTGCCAACGGTTGTCGTACGGGTGGTGTCTATTTTGGTCACGATTTGCATTGTAAGAATAGACCAGTCGTGTCCGGTTATTGTTTCTGTCATCACGGAATTGTGACGGATGTGACCTGTAATTGTTGTGTCCTTGTTTTCGCGTTCCGCGATTATCAGTGTCAATTTCTAGTTCTTGTAACAGTCCCTGAAAAGCTTCAATGTCGTCTTTGCAACGTCCTGCTAAAATAATATGCCGTAAATGTTCAGGTAATTTGATTAAGCAAATGCGGATGAGTTCTGAGGGGCTGTATGGGTTTGACAGGTACTGATTCTTGTGCAACATGTCTTCAAAATATTTCACAAGACTGGAGAATTCAGATTGTTCGAAATGTTTCATCATTATGATACCATGTTTTACTTGGTCTTGTGTGGCTTGAGACCAATATGCTGAGAGGAAGGCATGGTAAAATTCTCCTTCACTGTGGCAATCGTGAATTACCGATCGCATTTTTACAGCTGGTTCATTCTCTAAGTAGCCACACATAAATTCTAATCTGTGTTCCAATGACCAGTTGGGAGGAAAACAATGAGAGAATTGATGGAGCCATGCTTGTGGATGAATGTCGTTGCCAGAATTCTTAAATGTTTTGAATTTACGTGTAGTAATGAACAGCTTATAGTAAAAATCATCATGTCGGCCAGTCGCATATCGGTCATTGTTAGGTCGTGTCGGCCGTTCCATCTCTAAATTCGGTGCACATTGCCAATTTCTTTCATAACTTCCGAAATGCCCTGTGTTATTATTTTGCGGCTTTTCCGTGTTTCTAAGTCCCTCTTCCCGTGTTGGAGCGCCAGTGTCCTCTGAAATACGTAATTCTTGTATTACCTGTGTCAGCTGATCTTGTACTTCCCGGATTTCTCTTTGGTGTTGTGTATTAATTTGATTCTGATTTTGTTTGAATTTTCTTATTTGTTCATACTCTTCTGTGTCAGTGAAGGCTACGGGTCTTGTGTCATTCAGATCATCATCTACCTTTGTAGATAAGTTAGTGACCTGATCCGAAAGTTCGGCTACTTTCTCCGATAGTGTACTTATTTCTTCAGTGTGTTTTTCTGAACCTAGTTTCAGAGTATCTACTGTGTCCTTAAAGTTTTCCTGAGTTTTTGCAAGTTGCGTAACCGAATCGGTAGATGCAACTGAGTCAAATTTAGCTTGCAAGGTCTCATGATTTTCATGAACAATAATTTGCAGTTCTTTTATGGCTGCTTCGTGATTCTGTAATGCATTTTCATGCCGCGAAAAAATAGGTTGAAAATACTCACAAATCTGTGTTTTTACGTCATTATAGACTTTTTGACATTTCGATTCAATGTTATGTAACTCAGTAGTTAAATCTTCACGTGTTTGTTCAAGTGTTTGTTCCAATGAGTCTAACTTTTTAAGATTTTGTTCCACTGTGTCTAACTTTTGAAGCTTTTGCTGTGTTTGTCTCTGATTTTGTTCCATTGTGTCTAACTGTTGCTGTGTTTGTCTCTGATGTTGTTCCATTGTGTCTACCTTTTCAAGCTTTTGTCCCATTTGTTGCATTAATTGTAATAACAACGCACTGGTGTCTGAACATGTTCCTCAGTGCTTTTCGGCAGTGAAATTGCACCGGCAACATTCACATTTTGACAAGTGGAAAATGTGTCTTGACTCATTTGAGAAAACGGTGGGAGCCCAAAACCTGAGTCTGCAGTATTTGCAATATTGTGTTCTGTCATTCCCGATTCCTGAGGCGAGCTGTTGCCGACCAATCGATCGATAACGCTTCCCTGTTCACTACCTGTTTCACTGTCTACACCATTGTTTGCCGCCCGCTCCATTTCCCTATGCGCAATTACCAAATTACTACTTTGAACATTAGTTAATTCATTACTCTGCGGCGCTAACACACTGCTTTCGTCTTCACTGTCATTTCTCAGTTTACTTTGGAGCCTAGTATTACGTTTTTCACACGCCATTATTGTCACAGTATTTCACACGATAACACAGAAAAGCGCAATTTGAAGAGCAAAATAAAATAACATAGCAATGGAAATAATGTCTACTTAATTGCCAGCGCAGCTGCGAAATACTTGGTGCAAATCTACATGCATGCCACAACTGTTTTACTGTACAACAATGAAAAACTATAACTACAAAGGAAATTCTCTCTATAATTACGCGCTAGCAATAAACAATAGCTACACTAATTACACAAACTACAAGAAAAAAATCAGAAGATTCCAGTGAGGTATCCTAGGCTAAGGGTCGACATATGAAACGTCCCCTTTGAACAATTATACATGACTGTCCTTAAACTGATACACAATATTTTTTTTTAGCTCAACGCAATCTGACTTTCAAAAATCCCTACAAAAGAATGGCCCTGACTAACATTAAACTATACTTTCACAAATCACTTACCTCACAAAAATCTTCGCTGCTCAAGCTACTGCAATACAGGAGCGCCACTACTGCCAGCTAAATGAAAGATTCAAACTACTAAAGGCACTAACTACTGATAGGCACAGTTAGCAAATGAAAGATATTAATAGAGAACAAACAATGTATTTACCTTGATATCATCATATATAAATATAGCAGTTCATGACAAATTACAAATCTCCGCCATCTCTCTCCCCACATCCACCACTGCTGGCGGCTCACCTCCAACTGCGCAACGCTACGCGCTGTTCACAGCCAGCTGCCTAACACTACAATGGCGAGTATTACAACAATGCAAAGCAGCCACAGACTGCACACAGCACAGCCAGTGATTTTTATACAAAGGTGGCGTTACCAATAAAAAAACCTAAACAGCCTATTTACATAGAGAAAACATAAACAGCCTTATTTACATAGAGAAAACATAAACAGCCTACTTACAATACGTTCACCGATCACGTTTTTTGTCGTGCAACTTGCCGCAGCCAACATGGATTTTCAGTTGCCCAATAATGCATGTTATGCAAATTAACATTTCTAGGGTTCGTGAATGTAGCCTCGTCAGTAAATAAAATCGAATTAATGAATGTGTCACACCTCTGAATCTGAAGTTGGGCCATTCGGCAGAATTCAATGCGACACATACAATCCGTACCAGTTAATTCTTGGTGGAGATTGATATGGTAAGGATGATATTTATGGCGACACAGAACACGAACAACATTACTCTGGCTCTTGCCAGATTCCCTTGCGATTTGACGCGAACTAACACAAGGATCTCGAACCACAGTGGCAAGAGTATCAATTTCCATTTCCTTCTTAGTAACTTTCCTTTGCCGGATATGTTTCCGATGCGTTAAAGATCCAGTTGTTCTCAATTTATCATACACATATTTAAATGTACGACGTGTAGGGTGATTACATTGAGGATATCTTATCCCGTATAAGTCTCTAGCTCTCACTGAATTTCGTTGGCATTCTCCGTTAATGAGAATCATATCAACTTGTTCTTCGAAGGAATACATAATTCACATTTGCTTGATTCGACGATACTAGTCTTACCGTTCTTATTAGTGTTGTATTGCAAAGTTTCCTTACGAAGGCGGGATGAGTAGACTGTATGCGCTGCAACTGTTCATTTGCGTTGCAAGTGCTGCTCTGAGATGAAGAGTTTGGCACAGGAGGGGAATTCGTAGCGGGCCTCATCAAGCCAGTCAGAAGACTGATGAAAAAAAAACAAAACAAAAAAAAAAAAACAAAAACATATACACACATCCAAAATTTAGTTTTCTGTCCCGTAGAGTGATTTGAAAATGTGTCCCGGCCAGAAACTAGTCATCAAGTAAATAAAAAATTACATTTGCAACTCCCGTGGATTTCCGTTGTACTGGATATAATGTTTTGAATCGTGTAGTTACACAAGAACGTGGATGATTTGATTTGTGTATCGAATAACAACTGAATCGAATGGGGAAGAAAAGAGCCTTTTGGCATAAAACAAGAAGGAAAACTTTTGTAGAACATATATTACGTCACAGAAAATGGTTAGTTTGGTAGTGGAAGAAATGGTGTGTGTGTGGGGGGGGGGGGGGGTTGCGTGGGGGTAACATTGTGAACACATAGGTGTTCGCACGTTGCAACAGTCATGTAGAGATGTAGAGAGACTAGTGCAACATTTCTCAACCGCTGAGTTGCGACAAACTGGTGTGTCGCGAATATAGGTCGGGGTGACTCTCTAGATTTTTTTGTGTCTTCTAAACCTGCGCAAATGAAATGTCTAGTAGATAAAAAATTGATCGCCAAATCGTACCTGGAGTAATTTCTTTATCAAACCGTTGTGCATTGATGTGTTGGACCAACTTTAGCCCTGTATAGTGCAGCAGCTCCACGTTGTCTGGACTCAACAAGTCGTTCGAAGTCGCCTGCAGAAATACAATGAACAAAGTAAGAGCATGTGGACTATCAGACCAATTGTGTAATTGGATTGAGGAGTTCCTAGATAACAGGACGCAGCATGTCATTCTCAATGGAGAGAAGTCTTCTGAAGTAAGAGTGATTTCAGGTGTGCCGCAGGGGAGTGTCATAGGACCGTTGCTATTCACAATATACATAAATGACCTTGTGGATGACATCTGAAGTTCACTGAGGCTTTTTGCAGATGATGCTGTGGTGTATCGAGAGGTTGTAACAATGGAAAATTGTGCT
This sequence comes from Schistocerca serialis cubense, assembly GCF_023864345.2. Lineage (NCBI taxonomy): Eukaryota > Metazoa > Arthropoda > Insecta > Orthoptera > Acrididae > Schistocerca > Schistocerca serialis. Next base: position 454,845 of record NW_026048515.1, on the reverse strand, counting down.
GAAATGCAGGAGGATCTGCAGCGAATTGACGCATGGTGCAGGGAATGGCAATTGAATTTCAATGTAGACAAGTGTAATGTGCTACGAATACACAGAAAGATAGATCCTTTATCATTTAGCTACAAAGTAGCAGGTCAGCAACTGGAAGCAGTTAATACCATAAATTATCTGGGAGTACGCATTAGGAGTGATTTAAAATGGAATGATCATATAATGTTGATCGTCGGTAAAGCAGATGCCAGACTGAGATTCATTGGAAGAATCCTAAGGAAATGCAATCCGAAAACAAAGGACGTAGGTTACAGTACGCTTGTTCGCCCACTGCTTGAATACAGCTCAGCAGTGTGGGATCCGTACCAGATAGGGTTGATAGGAGATATAGAGAAGATCCAACAGAGAGCAGCGCGCTTCGTTGCAGGATCATCTAGTAATCGCGAAAGCGTTACGGAGATGATAGATAAACTCCAGTGGAAGACTCTGCAGGAGAGACGCTCAGTAGCTCGGTACGGGCTTTTGTCAAAGTTTCGAGAACATACCTTCACCGAAGAGTCAAGCGGTATATTGCTCCCTCCTACGTATATCTCGCGGAGAGACCATGAGGATAAAATCAGAGAGATTAGAGCCCACACAGAGGCATACCGACAATCCTTCTTTCCACGAACAGTACTGGAATAGAAGGGAGAACCGATAGAGGTACTCAAGGTACCCTCCGCCACACACCGTCAGGTGGCTTGCGGAGTACGGATGTAGATGTAGAATACTGAGTAATGCTGCCTCTGCAGCCTTTCATAACTGCCAAAGTATTGCTGGTGCAGGGTTGTGTGCACGAACTGACCTTTCGATTATGTCCCATAATTGTTCGATGAGATTCATGTCGGGGGGACGTGAGTGACCAAATAATTCGCTCGAATCGTCCACAATGTTCGGCAACCAATCGCAGACAGCTGTGGCTCGGTGCCGTGGAGTGTTTTCACCCACAAAAATTCCATCATTGTTTGGGAACATCAAGTCCATGAATGGCTGCAAATGGTCCCAAAGGAGCCGAACTTAACCATTTCCGGAGCACCCGGTTCATTTCATAAAAAACACAGCCAACATCGTTCTGGAGCCAGCAACCGCTTCCACAGTGCCTTGTTGGCAACTTGGGTCCATGGCTTCGTGCAGTCTGCGACACACTCGAACCTTACCATCACCTCTTACCAGCTGGAATCGGGACTCATTTGACCAGGCCGCTGTTTTGCTGTCGTCTAGGGTCCAGGACAGGCGCTGCAGCGATGTCGTGTTTTCAGCAAGAGGAACACGTGTCGGTCTGTAACCTCCCTCTTACTAATCGGCCTATCCTACTTGCGATATAAAATATGACCGTCGATCGCGTGTATGCCTAATGGATCTTTTCTAATTGGATGAGGCTATCTTTCTCGAAGAAGTGATACCGAAAAGTAGGAGGAAAGTTTACAACCGACCCTTCTGATGGAAAGTTTACTAAAAATAAAAAGTAATTAAACCGAACAGGGCTATAATTTGGAAAATGAAAGTTATTTTGTGCATTCACTCACGGAAAACACTGGACAGAAAAGGGATACCACTTACCTTGAATCCAAAAGTTACACTAATGAACGAGAAGGAAATAATTAACGATCGCCAGCGCACTAGGGCAATTCACGTCCAAAATACTGTACAAGATGATGGGAAAGAAAAACATGCATTATTAAACACTGACGTGGCAACTGAAGGTTGTCACGTTTTTTTGACAGTAATTCTAAGTGAGTATGTAATGATAAAGGAAACTGAGAAGTCACTATTACGTTATGTTTGGCATTAAATTTTGAAAAAGGCAATCGAGTAATGATTTGAAAATATGCAGGTGGCAACTGAAGGTTGTCACGTTTTCTTGACACTAATTCTAAGTGAGTGTGTAATGATAAAGAAAACTGAGGAGTCACTCTTACGTCATGTTTGGCATTAAATTTTGAAAAAGGCAATCGAGTAATAATTTGAAAATATGCAATTAAACTGTATGTTAGTACTGAACGGCGTTACGTGAACAATGTCTTTCAGTGACATCAGCATAGCGTAATCAAAGAAATTTAGATCAAAAACAAGCACCTTTTACTTTGCCGTACTTATTTTGCAAATTGGATTTCATATTGTTGTCTGGACAACTGAGCCTTTTTTACTGATTTGAACTCAATTAAATACTAGAATACGTACCAAACCCCACGTGCTCCAAGCTATGTGTAAAATAAATAAAACTTCCGCACTCTTAATTTGTATATTTCTTTAGATTTGGATTTTTTCCAATGATTGACTCTCAAACTTGAAAAAGGAAATTGCTTTACTTTAGTCAAATACTGAAGCCTCTGTTGTACAACAGTTAATTGAAAGTAGACTGAGGCTAAAATTCTTAAAAGAGAATGTATTCATTAATAAACTGGCTGTAACTATTCAATTTGTTTCTAATGTCACTCAGTTAGCATATTAGGAAGAAAAGGAACAAGGATTCTACTTGATAACAATGTCTGGGGGCAATGAGGATACAATCGTCCTGAGTTTAACTGATTATTATTTAAATAAAGCTTATCAATCAAATCACATTCAGTTGTGCTGCTGGATTAGTCGTTAATACTTTCTACCAATGAACAGTCTTACTTCAGTGCTGTGCATACGACGAAACTCGGAGCCGACGACGAAACTGTGTTGCTGCAACTGCTGCTGTTGTTGAAAACGGTAGCATATTGTCGAGCCACGACTAATTAAAGGAACGGGCAATCGTAGTTAATACAGCCTCCTCCGCCCGTCCACTGTCCGTACTCCTGCTCTACACATCTAGCCGGCGCGCGTACATGATGTCACCGAAAATGGTAGTCTCTACTGCGAGAGCGTTAACACCACACTTCCTCACACTGCAAGCCCTGGAACCCACCGTCCGCTCTCTCCGCGCGCTCTGCGCAACAACCCCCTACCCGAAGATTTTACAAACCACAAGCATTGCTATCATCGTTTCTAGTTGATAAAATAACAATTCCTTTGGCTTTTTCCCAGAGCTTATAAGTTCACAGTTTTTTTTTTTTTTTTTTTTTTTTTTTTTTTTTTTTTTTTTTTTTTTTTTTTTGTTCTCAGTCTACTGACTGGTTTGATGCGGCCCGCCACGAATTCCTTTCCTGTGCTAACCTCTTCATCTCAGAGTAGCACTTGCAACCTACGTCCTCAATTATTTGCTTGACGTATTCCAATCTCTGTCTTCCTCTACAGTTTTTGCCCTCTACAGCTCCCTCTAGTACCATGGAAGTCATTCCCTCATGTCTTAGCAGATGTCCTATCATCCTGTCCCTTCTCCTTATCAGTGTTTTCCACATATTCCTTTCCTCTCCGATTCTGCGTAGAACCTCCTCATTCCTTACCTTATCAGTCCACCTAATTTTCAACATTCGTCTATAGCACCACATCTCAAATGCTTCGATTCTCTTCTGTTCCGGTTTTCCCACAGTCCATGTTTCACTACCATACAATGCTGTACTCCAGACGTACATCCTCAGAAATTTCTTCCTCAAATTAAGGCCGGTATTTGATATTAGTAGACTTCTCTTGGCCAGAAATGCCTTTTTTGCCATAGCGAGTCTGCTTTTGATGTCCTCCTTGCTCCGTCCGTCATTGGTTATTTTACTGCCTAGGTAGCAGAATTCCTTAACTTCATTGATGTCGTGACCGTCAATCCTGACGTTAAGTTTCTCGCTGTTCTCATTTCTACTACTTCTCATTACCTTCGTCTTTCTCCGATTTACTCTCAAACCATACTGTGTACTCATTAGACTGTTCATTCCGTTCAGCAGATTATTTAATACTTCTTCACTTTCACTCAGGATAGCAATGTCATCAGCGAATCGTATCATTGATATCCTTTCACCTTGTATTTTAATTCCACTCCTGAACCTTTCTTTTATTTCCATCATTGCTTCCTCGATGTACAGATTGAAGAGTAGGGGCGAAAGGCTGCAGCCTTGTCTTACACCCTTCTTAATACGAGCACTTCGTTCTTAATAGTCCACTCTTATTATTCCCTCTTGGTTGTTGTACATATTGTATATGACCCGTCTCTCCCTATAGCTTACCCCTACTTTTTTCGGAATCTCGAACAGCTTGCACCATTTTATATTGTCGAACGCTTTTTCCAGGTCGACAAATCCTATGAAAGTGTCTTGATTTTTCTTTAGCCTTGCTTCCATTATTAGCCGTAACGTCAGAATTGCCTCTTTCGTCCCTTTACTTTTCCTAAAGCCAAACTGATCGTCACCTAGCGCATTCTCAATTTTCACAGTAAAACACAGATAAATATAATGAAACGTCAACTGACTTCTACCTAAATTTACACATACAGTAAAGCAATATCCTTACTTATTAAAAGAAAGCATTTCAATTACAAATATTTACATACAATTAAAAAAAAGTTATATATCGGCAGCAGGTGCCATGCATCCTGCATTTTCGGTATACGGGTCGCCTGATACCAATGACAAAAATTCGCCACACTGTCCTAACGGATACGTCCGTCGCACGTCCCACATTGATATCTGCGGTTATTTCACCCAGTGTTGCTTGTCTGTCAGCACTGACTACTCTACGTAAACGCCGCTGCTCTCGGTCGTTATGTGAAGGCCGCCGGCCACTGCATTGTCCGTGGTGAGAGGTAATGCCTGAAATTTGGTGTTCTTGACGCTCTCTTGACTCTGTGGTTCTCAAAATATCGAATTTCCTAACAGTTTCTGAAATGGAATATCCCACGTGTCTAGCTCCAACAGCCATTCCGCGTTCACAGTTTGTTACTTCCCGTCGTGCGGCCATGATCACGTTGGAAATCATTTCACATAAATCACTTGAGTACGAATGACAGTGCTGCGAATGACTTGCCTCGATACGCGATACTACCGTCACCTACATATGTGCAGATCGTTATTCGATGACTTAGAACACTTCAGTGTAGGTACTTCGTGTGTTTGCGATTTTGCATATAGGAAGAAGATCATATGTAGGGATGCTGTGGAAGTTTAAAATGTGCTTTGGTATGCCAAGAAACGTATGACTAGTGTATATCGCTGGCTCTGCGTCAAATTAGTGTTCAGATTGAAGGCTGCAAGATATCAAAATGATTAGATTGAGAATAACTTGTGGAACTGAACCAGGAACCCACCTTTACTCACAAGGGAATCTCCCCAACGCAGCCCCCTCAGATTTAGTTATAAGTTGGAACAGTGATTAGGCCTTGAAAAACTGAACACAGATCAATCGAGAAAACAGGAAGAAGTTGTGTGGAACTATGAAAAAAATAAGCAAAATATACAAACTGAGTAGTCCATGCGCAAGATAGGCAACATCAAGGAGAATGTCAGATTACGAGCGCCGTGGTCCCGTGTTTACCGTGAGCAGCTACGGAACGAGAGATCCTTGGTTCAAGTCTTCCTTCGAGTGAAAAGTTTTATTTTTTATTTTCAGAGAATTATCAAAGTTCAGGCACTCACAGATAATCAACTTCGCTCTCCAAAATTCCAGGACGTGTTCAGAGTTGCTTCGACTTATGTAGGATTTGACGGTCTACACACGGAAACATTTGAAAACGTAAAAAAACATATGTTTTGACAGAGCACAGGGAAAACCGTGCGACTGTGAAACTGTTGCATTCATTTGTTGCAGTTTATGTGACAAACTCTCATGTTTTCATCACTTTTTTGGGAGTGATTATCACATCCACAAGAAAAACTAAATCGGGCAAGGTAGAAGAATCTTTTTACCCATTCGCCAGGTGTGCAAGTTAGGTGGGTCGACAACATATCCTGTCATGTGACGCACATTCCGTCACCGGTGTCGTATAGAATATATCAGACATGTTTTCCTGTGGAAACATGGTAGCAGTTACTTCTGTAAAATATCTGGGAGTATGCGTACGGAACGATTTGAAGTGGAATGATCATATAAAATTAATTGTTGGTAAGGCGGGTACCAGGTTGAGATTCATTGGGAGAGTGCTTAGAAAATGTAGTCCATCAACAAAGGAGGTGGCTTACAAAACACTCGTTCGACCTATACTTGAGTATTGCTCATCAGTGTGGGATCCGTACCAGGTCGGGTTGACGGAGGAGATAGAGAAGATCCAAAGAAGAGCGGCGCGTTTCGTCACCGGGTTATTTGGTAACCGTGATAGCGTTACGGAGATGTTTAATAAACTCAAGTGGCAGACTCTGCAAGAGAGGCGCTCCGCATCGCGGTGTAGCTTGCTCGCCAGGTTTCGAGAGGGTGCGTTTCTGGATGAGGTATCGAATATATTGCTTCCCCCTACTTATACCTCCCGAGGAGATCACGAATGTAAAATTAGAGAGATTAGAGCGCGCACGGAGGCTTTCAGACAGTCGTTCTTCCCGCGAACCATACGCGACTGGAACAGGAAAGAGAGGTAATGACAGTGGCACGTAAAGTGCCCTCCGCCACACACCGTTGGGTGGCTTGCGGAGTACCAATGTAGATGTAGATGTAGATGTAGATGGAGGAATCGGTTGACCTATGACTTTGCGATCAAATGTTTTCGGTTCCTATTGGAGAGGCACGTCCTTTCGTCTACTAATCGCACGGTTTTGCGGTGCGGTCGCAAAACACAGACACTAAACTTATTACAACGAACAGAGACGTCAATGAATGAACGGACAGGTAGTAACTTTGCGAAAATAAAGAAAGTAAAATTTTCACTCAAGGGAAGACTGGAACCAAGGACCTGTCGTTCCGCAGCTGCTCACTCTAACCACAGGACCACGGCGCTCCTCAGCTCACTTTGTCCTTGATGTTGCCTATCTTGCACATGGCCTACTCAGTTTGTATATTTTGCTTATTTTTTCATAGTTCCACACAACTTCTTCCTGTTTTCTCCATTGATCTGTGTTCAGTTTTTCAAGGGCTATCCACTGTGTCAATTTATAACTAAAACTGAGGGGGGTCCGTTGGGGAGGTTCCCTTGTTAGCTGTAAAAGAGACGAAAGCGTATCGTCTTTTACTTTTGCGAAACGTAACTTGTAGTTGAGCTCTCGCTACTGCTTCCAGACCAGGCTTCATTAAACGCGGCGTGCCTGCCGTTTTGCTCCAGCGACGCACGTGCCTGTCTGTGGAAGATAAAGCGACCAGCACAACACACTGTATGGTAGGAACGAAAGGCTATAATCTTGACTCTCTGCAACTTGCAAGATGTAGATACAGACGACACATTTGTTCAGGAAAAGAGCACTGTTACATAAACGGGTAATTTCTTAATGTCAAAGCATTTTAAGATCTCCGTAGACATTTGTGAGAGCCACAGTCCTTCAAACAGTAGGACGCAAAAGTGAGGAAATGAAGAGGGGGTGTATGCGTGAAAGGCTAGTGTCAGCGGCGTTGAGAAACTGCTGGAGACGATGAAAGTGAACAAAACTTCAGGGTCTGACGGACTCCCTGTCAGATTCTACACTGATTTCTTCTGGCTGAATTAGTCCCTCTTTTAACCACAATGAACCATAGATATTTGTAACAAAAAATGCCCAGTAGTTGGAAGAAAGCACAGATTACAACTTTCTACAAGATCGATAGTAGAGTGATTCACAGAACTACCGTCCAATACCCTCCACATCCATTTGTTGTAGAATCTTAGAACATCTTTTGAGCTCAACTGCGCTGAGGTCTTTCGAACAGAACGACCTCCTCCATGCCAGCTAACATGGAGTGGGAAATATGGATCATATGTAATCCAACACGCACTTTCCTCATAGCCATTGATTAAGTGTTCGACTCAGTATCACGTAGACGCTTGTCAACCAAAGTACGATTCAAGCGAATTTTGTGACTGTATTGGGGATTACTTAGTAAGGGAGGACGCAGCATATTATCTTGGGTGGAGAGTACTCAACAGAAGTAATTACAGTTGTATCCCAAAGAAGAATGTTGGGACCTTTGCTGTTCATGTTGGATATAAATGATCATGCAGACCACGTTAATAGTAATCTCAGATTTCTCGTAGGCTAAGCACGTGGCAGACATAGATTCATTGCTATAATGCTACAGAGGAGTGATCAGTCTGAAACTTCTTTATTAAATACTTCACTTAAACTGCTGAGTGAAACTGAATGCAAATGAACCTACTTTCTCTTTACTTATACTTCTCATGTCAACACTGGCCCACAATATTCTAGTGCAAAGCAGTCTGACTGCTCAAAAAGGGGATAACCTGACTTCAAATAATTAATTCAAAAGAATGGCCCTGACTAAAAAGAAATCTTAACAATAACTTATACATTTCATTAAGCACTTACCTCACAAAAATCTTCATGACACGAACTACTGCTACACAGCGAGCTTCAATATTGCCAGCTAAATAAAAGATTCTAACTATTAAGGCACTAACTACTAATAGGCATGTGGTTAGCAAAGGAAAGATTTTGTTGCAAAACCAAATAATGTATTTTTTACGTTAATAATGTGGCATCCATTTCAGACAAAAACATAAATCGTCATTGACATCTACTACAAAGGTGTATAATCACGAATAATATTCAATCTCCAAGTCGAACATGTACAGAGCGTTAGCCTAGGCTAACACTTCAGACCTCTATCCTCCATCAATGCTAACTCCTCACATCTAACATCCATCACTGCTGGCCGTTCACCTCCAACTGCCCAACAGTACTTCCATCACTGCTGGCGACTAATTTCCCACTGCCCAACAGTACTGGCGATTAACTTCCAACACTGAGTCCAACCAGCCAGAGAGTCTCTTACAACGAAAGCACAGTCAGAGATCCAATGCAAAGCGCTACACAGCGCTGCCAACACAGAAGCAGCCCACTTACAAGTCCACAAAAAGGAATGCTTACAAAATCCAGGATGTGGTACCCATACCAAAGAGAACTGACGAGAATATTGGATGTATACAAAGAATATTTTTTTTTTTTTGGAAATTTGCGGTAATGTCTAGTGGGATCAAACTGCTGAGGTCATCGGTCCCTAAGCTAACGCACTACCTAATCTAACTTAAAGTAACTTACGCTACGGACAACACACACACCCATGCCCGAGGTAGGACTCGAACCTCCACCAGGGGGAGCCGCACGGGCCGTGCAAGGCGCCCCAGACCGCGCGGCTGCCCCGTGCAGCAGAGAAGAAAAACACGAATGGTCACAGGTTTGTTCGACCCGTGGGGAGCGTCACGGAGATGCTGAAAGAACTGAACTGACAAACGATTGAAGATAGACTCTAAGTGTTCTGTGAAAGCCTACTTAGAATGCTCCAAGAACCAGCTGTAAGTGATGAATCCAGCCATACAATACAAACACCTATGTATTGCTTCCATAGGCCTTGGCAAGGACAAGGTTTTACTACCTGCAGTGCATAGAGAGGCCTTTATAGAATCATTCTTCCTGACCTCCACATGTGAATGGAAAGGGAGCAAAGCCCTAATAACTGCTACAATGGGAAGCACACTCTGCCGTACCTTTCACAGTGGTTTCCAGAGCATGGGTGCAGGTAGAGGAAGATCCCTGATAATTATATGAAATGCTTCCAACGGAATATTTTCTTTTCTTTTTTCTTTGGGACCTTCTGAAGAAAATTAGACAACAGCCACAAACCATGTAAAGTGCTAACGTCAAAATTGACTCTGGTGCTAACTGATTTCTAAAACCAGTCTATTCACAGACAAGACTTATTTATCATAGAACGGCTTACCAAGAACATCAAATATAGCTAGTTGCTCGACAGAAAACCCTCAGGCTGTGTGTTATTAAAAAGTAACAAAATTTGTTTATCTACTAAGCTACACTTATTGTTGTGATGTGAATCACATTCCTGCGTTGGTCCACTTCTGGCCCTTACGCAAGCAGCTATTCAGCTTGGCACTGACTGACAGAGTTGCTGGCTGTCCTCCTGAGCCATATCGTGCCAAATTCTTTCCAGTTGGCTCGTTATATCTTCAAAGTCCCGCGCTGGTTGGAGTGTCCTGTCCATAATGCTCTAAACGTTCTTAGTTGGGGATAAATTTGTCGACTTTTCCTGGCCAAGGTAGGGTCTGACAAGCACGGAGACGAGCAGCAGAAATTTACGCCTTGCGCGGGAGGTCGTTATGTTGCTGAAATGTAACCCTAGGATGGTTTGCCATTCAGGGGAACAAAATGGGGCGTAGAGTATCGTCGACATACCTCTGTGCTGTTAGGGTGCCGCGGATGACAACCAAAGGGGTCATGTAATGAAAAGGAATGGCACCGCAGACAATGACACCTGATTTTTGGACCATGTGGTGGGTGACGGTCAGGTTGATAATCATAACTGTCCAGGGCGTCTCCAGACACGTCTTCGGTCTGAAATTTCATTGACTGGAGTAGAACTGTCTTCAGTAATGTGTGCCACCTCGAATTGAGTCCTGATGACCAGTTAAGATGTGTCTGGGACGCCTCAGACAGTGGTGGGATAACTATCTGATTGTCGCCCGCCATACTGCCCGACAATCCGGAGTGATGGTCTGGGGTGCCATTTGTTTTCATGAGTATTAGTCCTACACAAAAAGCGAACAGGATCTTTTTGTCTGATATTTAACGTAGTTAAGTTTTGTACTGGGATAAGTTTTCGCTAAAGGACGTAGTTTCCAAATTATTAAAGAAAAACGTACAAAAGTAACTTTCAAACACAGTTTTCTTGAATGACTCGAAACCTTGGCTTCCAGCGAAAACGTATCCCAGCAAAAAGTTTAACTACATTAAATTTCCTGCAAGAAGTTCCTGTTCGTGTTCTCTGTAGGACTAATATTTTGCACACAATGAGCGAGAGAATGCGTACATGGTTTCGTAAAAAGGTTGCGGGTTGCGTAAAACCCGTGGATAGGGGCAGCTGAATCACCCCGAATATTAAAAAGTGATGCTACAGAAAGGTGAAAGAGTCGTACTTAAATAATCAAACTATTATCAGGCTGGAAGATAGCCAAATACGGACTTTCAATAAGGATAAGTGATTTTGTTTTAAAAGCGGTCTGGATACTAATGTGAAATGATCTAATTCAGTTTTACGAAAACACAACTCACACTCACTTTTTCAAATTGTTACACAAGTGTTCAAAACCATTTTGTTACTATTTTGAGAAAATAAATCTTTTACAGTCGTTGTTATGATTCTATTTATTTTCTTGTAAGCAGTTTCGGCACTTGAATATGCTATCTTCAGGCCTGTATGCATTAAACAGTTACGACAGCATTGTCAGCTTATCAATCAAGCAACATAAAAGCAGATTAAAAACAGAATGAGAAACCAGGACAAAACTCTACAAGTGAATTTACAGCAAACATTGACAGAAGGAACAGATACAGCCATTGTCACACATCTAAAATATAGAATAACGAATCTCCACTCAATACATTGTACAATTATATTATTTATTAAAAACTCCTCTTAATAACTATTCATGATCTTTATTGGCCAGTCGCACATACATTATCTGCACAACCCTGAAATAACCTACTGAAACACGAAATAACTGTAGAAGGCGACAAATATATAACGCAGGCATTACCTCATAAACAAGTAAGAAGGAACATGGCTTATGTGTCGTGTCAGAGTATAAAATGCCAAGTTGTACACAGTTGAGGGGCGTACATTACGTGATATATGTAAAATGAAGGTCCGAGACGTGTTAGAAGACCGAATATGAGACCCACCTCAGATCATAACATGTAGAGCGTATGAAAAACGCACACAAGAACACGTTCACGATGAAAAGCATTCATGTGCGAATGCATCCGTATGTCATGCACTGCCATGGAACAATCACACACAGGGACACTTAGTATCCCGCAAGGATGCAGTGCTTCATAAAGGATGACTCAACAATATATATACATGGAAGATCAGAAGAGCTTTCTGACCAGCACACCAGTCAAAAAGGACTCACATGTGTTAGACATAAGTGATCACGAAGAAATAAGTGAGATCTAAAATAATATGTATAGTTATGAATAAATATACTGTAATCAGTACACGCCTCGGTCTTTCGATGACATTAAAACCAAAAGACATGACATCCATGCAATTAAAATTTTCAAACAAAGATACCAGTCACACAAATCGTGTAAAAGTCAAGCCACATTATTAATTGACCAGTGAGGGGGCCGCACAATATGCCAGTAATTAAATCTTAAGTAACTGTAATAAGTCTGTCAAATGTAAAACTGTGAACGCGTGAGAACAATCTGTAAGTTGGCGATATTATTACTCAGCAACAGCTGGCCATTTGGAATGTGCTAGAAGCCAAGGTCACTTCATTACTGGATTGCCTCGTCGACATGCACACACAATGTACCAGGTTGCTAAGTTCACCTGTTCTACGGTGCAGCATCTGTGTCATACCAACCCCTCTGCATGTTAAACTTGTCAGAATAAGCGAAAGTAATTAGTCAGGGATTCCACAATCTTCAAGAATGTTGTATATCGCCGACTCGACAAAAATGCGCGTGTGCTTTTGTCAGACGAGGAATGTAAACGCATAGTTAGCGAGTTTAGTCTTCATGCTCCCTGCCTGCCTGCAATATGGCACTTGACAACAATTTAGATGCGGAAAAAATTTATTTAAGGCATTGTTCGAACCTTGCAGGTATGCAAATTCTGCTTTACCTAATTTTTTTGGATAAACACAGTACAAAAATCAGACAGTCACGACTCTTTTGGGTACACTTTAAAGTACAGGGCGGTTACAGTTAAACTTCCCCTACTTGGGAGGGCTCCCGTAACAAACGATTCATCGTCAGACAGTGAAACTTCGTGGAGAGGTTGTGAAAGACAGCGAAACTGATGGTTTCGTCGACTTTCACATTATTGATATATAACGCATTCCTTTATTTTTATTGAAAATTATCCGAAAGTGATAGCCAATACTTGGAGTACTTCTAGACGTTTTGTTTCCTGATAATTTCACAGAGAGACAGCAAATCAAAGCCGGCCGAGGAGCACCATTAACTTCACGCAGGTTGCAAAAGGTGACGCCGACACCAGGTACGACAGTATTTGCCGAAGGCGGTTGTGTGCACTGGACAGGCTGAGGGGAAACCCGTCCGAAGCCGAAAATGTGGACGACAGCTAACGCCGCGACCGTTCGGACGGCCACAGAGTTGTTGGAATTCTGCACAAACTGACCACCTCTCCCACGTTCCCACGTTCCTAAAGCGTTTTTCTGCGGGAAGGGCGTTTTAAAGTACAGTCAAGGTCCCAGTAGGCAGACAACATTTAACCTTGGACGGAGAATGCAGAGAAGACGGCGCCAGCCCGCCTTTAGGAGAGCAAATGGCTCTGAGCACTATGGTACTTCTGAGGTCATCAGTCCCCTAGAACTTAGAACTACTTAAACCTAACTAACCTAAGGAAATCACACACATCCATGCCCGAGGCAGGATTCGAACCTGCGGTCGCGCGGTTCCAGACTGTAGCGCCTAGAACCGCTCGGCCACCCAGGCCGGCTTAGGAGAGCAATTACCGGTGGATTCTATGTATTTCTGTGAAAGCTACAGGTATTTATGGCTCTATGTTCTCGGCATGTCTGGCGCAGTCGTTAGATCGATTACTGCTGCTACAATGGCAGGTTATCAAGGTTTAAGTGCCTCTGAATGCGGCGTTACAGTCGGCGCATGGTTGATGGGACACAGCATCTCCGAGGGCGCGATGAAGTGGCGATTTTCCCGTATGACCATTTCACGAGTGTACTGTGAATATCAGGAATTTGGTGAAACATCAAATCTCCGACATCGCTGCTGCCGGAAAAAGATATTGAAAGAACGGGACCAACGACGACTGAAGGGAATCGTTCGACGTGACAGAAGCGCGACCCTTCCGGAAATTGCTGCAGATTTCAACGGTCGGCCATCAACAAGTGTCAGCGTGCGAACCATTCAATGATACACAATCGATATTGGCTTTCGGAGCCGAAGGCCCACTCGTATACCTTTGATGACTGCACGACACAAAGCTTTACGCCTCGCTCGTCAACAGCGACATTACACTGTTGATCATTGTGAACATGTTGCCTGATCGGACGAGTCTCGAGGGGATGGACGTGTGCGGGTAAGGAGAGGACCACATGAATCCATGGAACCTGCATGTCAGCAGGGGACTGTTAAAGCTGGTGGAGACTCTGTAATGGTGTGGGGCGTGTGCAGTTGGAGTGATATGGGACCCCTGATACGTCTAGATACGACTCTGATACGTGACACGTACGTAAACATCCTGTCTTATCACCTGGATCCATTGATGTCCATTGTACATTCCGACGGACCTGGGCAATTACAGCAGGACTATGCGATACCGCACATGTCCAGAATTGCTACAGGGTGGCTCCAGCAACGCTCTTCTGAGTTTAAACACTTCCGCTGGCCACCAAACTCAACGAACATTATTGAACATATCTGGGATGCCTTGCAACGTGTTGTTCAGTAGAAATCTCAACCCCCTCGTACTCTCATGGATTTATGGACAGCCCTCTAGGATTCATGGTGTCATTTCCCTCCAGCACTATTTCAGACATTAGTTGACTCCATGCCACGTCGTGTTACGGCACTTCTGCTTGCTCGTGGGGGCGATATACGATATTAGGCAGGTGTACCAGTTTCTTTGGCTCTTCAGTGTATAAAGCAGATAGGAACTTTAGGAGGGTCAAAGGAAACAACATGTTAATGCCCTCCTTTCACGCCCCTTCAGGATAGCGCCAAAACACATTCTTTTCTTTAGCCGTACGCCTTTTTGCGCGAAAATGTGGGAACTGCATTGGTCAGCCCGATCAGACGTAGTAGTCTTGGAAAATTATTGAGAAATGGGAGGACGCTCAAGGAGAACTGACACTTGTCATTAGATAACTGCTCATGAAAGGCTAGTACCGGCTCTTGAAGAAGCGATGAATGTTACGAGGGAAGACAGGAGGAAATAAGATGACACTTCGATCGCTGTTGGAGAGAGATTCACTTCGAATTCTACTCGCAGCATTCGGTATGAGAAGCAGTAATTTCGCTTTGCAGCTCCAACTAGGGCATGATGTAAAGTTTGCGTTAGGTAGCTTTTCGAGATTCACAGAGATCGTCTGAGACAGCGGCCGACGAAACTAGCAGTGGTGGACGATGCACTGTTGAAAAAAATGGTAAGATTAGCAATCGGCTTCGGTCCGTATAGATTGCAATGTACTCAATAAACGTTAGTGTCAATGCATAAGAGGAAAGCGCCCTTGTGCCATGGCATAATTTTATGAACTCAAATTTTGCGAAACACTGTTGTCAGATCGCGGGAGCGGATCAATGTACTAATATTGTAGTTAACTTACCTATCAGTTCCTGTCTCGAGTATCTGCCATCCTCAGTTACTTGTAACTGTTTCGCCGGCCGAAGTGGCCGTGCGGTTAAAGGCGCTGCAGTCTGGAACCGCAAGACCGCTACGGTCGCAGGTTCGAATCCTGCCTCGGGCATGGATGTTTGTGATGTCCTTAGGTTAGTTAGGTTTAACTAGTTCTAAGTTCTAGGGGACTAATGACCTCAGCAGTTGAGTCCCATAGTGCTCAGAGCCATTTTTTTGTAACTGTTTCGTGTTCTTGTGACACTTTGTCAGTGAATAGGATGTTATTATGCATGTTGCTGTTATACTTCAGTGCAATTATTGCAGTTGTTTTGTCTCAGGATTTGTAATAAACAATACAACTTACGGTAACTTTAACTTTCATTCATATGTATCATTGGTCACAAAATTAAATTACATTTCACTATTCCACCACCATTTTGAAGTGTGTAGGGCCATAATTTAACGTTAATAAAACGTTCTTTAGCAACAAATGATAGTTTACAGTCTTCATTGGGCATCTACATACCGATACAGGTTAATTATCTAAAGGCGTAGGTGGTGGGGTAAAGAGGTACGGAAGAGAAATGACGAATAAACCATTCAAAAAACGCAGTTTAATTTTCACAAGAGAGAGTATCATTTGTTGATTGGTACGATGGTTACGTCCCAGGTTACAAACGTTGGTCATTGTGACGAGCCCGGCGGAGGTTCGACTCATCCCTCGGGCATGGGTGTGTGTGTTTGTCGCTAGGATAATTTAGGTTAAGCAGTGTGTAAGCTTAGAGACTGATGACCTTAGCAGTTAAGTCCCATAAGATTTCACACACATTTGAACATTTTTGAGTGTAACGAGCATCCGCATCCACGACAGCCTAGAATCCCACTGAAGATTGCTCTACTCCTGGCCGAAACAACAGTGGACCACGGAATGTTCAGCTGTCATGACACAACTCGTACAACATTTGAAGTTCACACACGGCGTCCATCTTTCTTAGTCATGACACCAGTAACTTTTTTGACAATGGCCGTCGATCTCTCCCAAATTGCCAGTTAATTCGGACTTCCGAATCATATTATGCGACACCATTGCGGACCTCTCCATATTGCCTTAATATGCTTGCCTAGCAGAAGCCTAATGAACTCACAAAGAGCAGCAGCAGTGTTGCTGTTATTTTGAGAAAACGGCTTTATGAGTAAAGTCGCTCATCTTGTAGCGACCCACGTTGACTGCAAGTCACTGATGCTTGTGTGGGTATAAGACGAAAGACCCCCAGGATATCGTAAAGCTAAAATTTATTAAAAAAAAATGAAACTCCGATCGACCATAAGCTTTGACAAAGACGTTAATTATGAATGTTCGGTAAGGTGCAGACAAATGAAAAAACCCATCATTCATTTTTTTTTGTACGTGATTTTGTTACTCACACTCTCCTGTGTGTAGAAATTCTGTTAAGAAGTGCCGTTTAGAGGATGACGGGCTACGAGTGTTTCGTACCATACATGTTTCGAAATAAGGAAAACTTTGATACCAGTATTAAGCATTTTTCATTCAAGTGAAGTGAAAGCGAGTAAGGAGGATTTTCTTAATTATGACACGCACTGGTGTACTTGGAGTCCGCTGCCTGCATCTACAATTGAAATGTGCAAGAAGAAGTCTGATAGCCAAAAAATTCGTACCGAGCATGGAACATTTCTAATAACGCAACTGTATTGTTCCCTTTAAATGTTTCTCATACGCATATATTATTTATTTATTTACAAGACATGCTAGAGTTCCAATCCTACGTCGCCGTACGAGCGTCATAGTCTCACGGCAAGTCATTACACTATACTAACAATGTGAATCCTGAAGTGCATAGTCTGCAAATCATTTCTATATAGATGAACCATGGACCTTGCCGTTGGTGGGGAGGCTTGCGTGCCTCAGCGATACAGATGGCCGTACCGTAGGTGCCAGACAAACATGTGGTTCCTGAAGAGGGGCAGCAGCCTTTTCAGTAGTTGCAGGGGCAACAGTCTGGATGATTGACTGATCTGGCCTTGTAACATTGACCAAAACGGCCTTGCTGTGCTGGTACTGCGAACGGCTGAAAGCAAGGGGAAACTACAGCCGTAATTTTTCCCGAGGACATGCAGCTCTACTGTATGATTAAATGATGATGGCGTCCTCTTGGGTAAAATATTCCGGAGGTAAAATAGTCCCCCATTCGGATCTCCGGGCGGGGACTACTCAGGAGGACGTCGTTATCAGGAGAAAGAAAACTGGCGTTCTACGGATCGGAGCGTGGAATGTCAGATCCCTTAATCGGGCAGGTAGGTTAGGAAATTTAAAAAGGGAAATGGATAGGTTAAAGTTAGATATAGTGGGAATTAGTGAAGTTCGGTGGCAGGAGAAACAAGACTTTTGGTCAGGTGATTACAGGGTTATAAATACAAAATCAAATAGGGGTAATGCAGGAGTAGGTTTAATAATGAATAAAAAACATAGGAGTACGGGTTAGCTACTACAAACAGCATAGTGAACGCATTATTGTGGCCAAGATAGACACAAAGCACATGCCTACTACAGTAGCACAAGTTTATATGCCAACTACCTCTGCAGATGATGAAGAAATAGATGAAATGTATGACGAGATAAAAGAAATTATTCAGGTAGTGAAGGGAGACGAAAATTTAATACTCATGGGTGACTGGAATTCGTCAGTAGAAAAAGGGAGAGAAGCAAACATAGTAGGTGAATATGGATTGGGGGAAGGAATGAAAGAGGAAGCCGCCTTGTAGAATTTTGCACAGAGCATAACTTAATCATAGCTAACACTTGGTTCAAGAATCATAAAAGAAGGTTGTATACCTGGAAGAATCCTGGAGATACTAAAAGGTATCAGATAGATTATATAATGGTAAGACAGAGATTTAGGAACCAGGTTTTAAATTGTAAGACATTTCCTGGGGCAGATGTGGATTCTGACCACAATCTATTGGTTATGAACTGCAGATTAAAACTGAAGAAACTGCAAAAAGGTGGGAATTTAAGGAGATGGGACCTGGATAAACTGAAAGAACCAGATGTTGTAGAGAGTTTCAGGGAGAGCATAAGGGAACAATTGACAGGAATGGGGGAAGGAAATACAGTAGAAGAAGAATGGGTAGCTCTGAGGGATGAAGTAGTGAAGGCAGCAGACGATCAAGTAGGTAAAAAGACAAGGGCTAATAGAAATCCTTGGGTAACAGAAGAAATATTGAATTTAATTGATGAAAGGAGAAAATATAAAAATGCAGTAAATGAAGCAGGCAAAAAGGAATACAAACGTCTCAAAAAAGAGATCGACAGGAAGTGCAAAATGGCTAAGCAGGGATGGCTAGAGGACAAATGTAAGGATGTAGAGGCTTATCTCACTAAAGGTAAGATAGATACTGCCTACAGGAAAATTAAAGAGACCTTTGGAGAGAAGAGAACCACTTGTATGAATATCAAGAGCTCAGATGGCAACCCAGTTCTAAGCAAAGAAGGGAAGGCAGAAAGGTGGAAGGAGTATATAGAGGGTTTATACAAGGGCGATGTACTTGAGGACAATATTATGGAAATGGAAGAGGATGTAGATGAAGACGAAATGGGAGATAAGATACTGCGTGAAGAGTTTGACAGAGCACTGAAAGACCTGAGTCGAAACAAGGCCCCGGGAGTAGACAACATTCCATTAGAACTACTGATGGCCTCGGGAGAGCCAGTCATGACAAAACTCTACCATCTGGCGAGCAAGATGTATGAGACAGGCGAAATACCCTCAGACTTGTAGAAGAATATAATAATTCCAATCCCAAAGAAAGCACGTGTTGACAGATGTGAAAATTACTGAACTATCAGTTTAATAAGTCACAGCTGCAAAATACTAATGCGAATTCTTTACAGACGAATGGAAAAAATGGTAGAAGCCTACCTTGGGGAAGATCAGTTCGGATTCCGTAGAAATGTTGGAACACGTGAGGCTATACTGACCTTACGATTTATCTTAGAAGAAAGGTTAAGAAAAGGCAAACCTACGTTTCTAGCATTTGTAGACTTAGAGAAAGCTTTTGACAATGTTAACTGGAATACTCTCTTTCAAATTCTGAAGGTGGCTGGATTAAAATACAGGGAGCGAAAGGCTATTTACAATTTGTACAGAAACCAGGTGGCAGTTATAAGAGTCGAGGGGCATGAAAGGGAAGTAGTGGTTGGGAAGGGAGTGAGACAGGGTTGTAGCTTATCCCCGATGTTATTCAATCTGTATATTGAGCAAGCAATAAAGGAAACAAAAGAAAAATTCGGAGTAGGTATTAAAATCCATGGAGAAGAAATAAAAACTTTGAGGTTCGCCGATGACATTGTAATTCTATAAGAGAGAGCAAAGGACTTGGAAGAGCAGTTGAACGGAATGGACAGTGTCTTGAAAGGAGGATATAAGATGAACATCAACAAAAGCAAAACGAGGATAATGGAATGTAGTCAAATTAAATCGGGTGATGCTGAGGGAATTAGATTAGGAAATGAGACACTTCAAGTAGTAAAGGAGTTTTGCTATTTAGTGAGTAAAATAACTGATGATGGTCGAAGTAGAGAGGATATAAAATGTAGACTGGCAATGGCAAGGAAAGCGTTTCTGAAGAAGAGAAATTTGTTAACATCGAGTATGGATTTAAGTGTCAGGAAGTCGTTTCTGAAAGTATATTTATGGAGTGTAGTCATTTATGCAAGTGAAACGTGGACGATAAATACACTCCTGGAAATTGAAAAAAGAACACATTGACACCGGTGTGTCAGACCCACCATACTTGCTCCGGACACTGCGAGAGGGCTGTACAAGCAATGATCACACGCACGGCACAGCGGACACACCAGGAACCGCGGTGTTGGCTGTCGAATGGCGCTAGCTGCGCAGCATTTGTGCACCGCCGCCGTCAGTGTCAGCCAGTTTGCCGTGGCATACGGAGCTCCATCGCAGTCTTTAACACTGGTAGCATGCCGCGACAGCGTGGACGTGAACCGTATGTGCAGTTGACGGACTTTGAGCGAGGGCGTATAGTGGGCATGCGGGAGGCCGGGTGGACGTACCGCCGAATTGCTCAACACGTGGGGCGTGAGGTCTCCACAGTACATCGATGTTGTCGCCAGTGGTCGGCGGAAGGTGCACGTGCCCGTCGACCTGGGACCGGACCGCAGCGACGCACGGATGCACGCCAAGACCGTAGGATCCTACGCAGTGCCGTAGGGGACCGCACCGCCACTTCCCAGCAAATTAGGGTCACTGTTGCTCCTGGGGTATCGGCGAGGACCATTCGCAACCGTCTCCATGAAGCTGGGCTACGGTCCCGCACACCGTTAGGCCGTCTTCCGCTCACGCCCCAACATCGTGCAGCCCGCCTCCAGTGGTGTCGCGACAGGCGTGAATGGAGGGACGAATGGAGACGTGTCGTCTTCAGCGATGAGAGTCGCTTCTGCCTTGGTGCCAATGATGGTCGTATGCGTGTTTGGCGCCGTGCAGGTGAGCGCCACAATCAGGACTGCATACGACCGAGGCACACAGGGCCAACACCCGGCATCATGGTGTGGGGAGCGATCTCCTACACTGTCCGTACACCACTGGTGATCGTCGAGGGGACACTGAATAGTGCACGGTACATCCAAACCGTCATCGAACCCATCGTTCTACCATTCCTAGACCGGCAAGGGAACTTGCTGTTCCAACAGGACAATGCACGTCCGCATGTATCCCGTGCCACCCAACGTGCTCTAGAAGGTGTAAGTCAACTACCCTGGCCAGCTAGATCTCCAGATCTGTCCCCCATTGAGCATGTTTGGGACTGGATGAAGCGTCGTCTCACGCGGTCTGCACGTCCAGCACGAACGCTGGTCCAACTGAGGCGCCAGGTGGAAATGGCATGGCAAGCCGTTCCACAGGACTACATCCAGCATCTCTACGATCGTCTCCATGGGAGAATAGCAGCCTGCATTGCTGCGAAAGGTGGATATACACTGTACTAGTGATGACATTTTGCATGCTCTGTTGCCTGTGTCTATGTGCCTGTGGTTCTGTCAGTGTGATCATGTGATCTATCTGACCCCAGGAATGTGTCAATAAAGTTTCCCCTTCCTGGGACAATGCAT
Source organism: Schistocerca serialis cubense (assembly GCF_023864345.2). Lineage (NCBI taxonomy): Eukaryota > Metazoa > Arthropoda > Insecta > Orthoptera > Acrididae > Schistocerca > Schistocerca serialis. The sequence continues at coordinate 433,346 of NW_026048515.1, read as the reverse complement.
TCACGGTGTTCTTATTTCAATTTCCAGGAGTGTAGTTTGGACACGAAGAGAATAGAAGCTTTCGAAATGTGGTGCTACAGAAGAATGCTGAAGATAAGGTGGGTAGATCACGTAACTAATGAGAAGGTATTGAATAGGATTGGGGAGAAGAGAAGTTTGTGGTTGGTTGTTTTGGGGAAGCAGACCAGACAGCGAGGTCATCGGTCTCATCGGATTAGGGAAGGATGGGGAAGGAAGTCTTCTGTGCCCTTTCAGAGGAACCATCCCGGCATTTACCTGGAGTGATTTAGGGAAATCACGGAAAACCTAAATCAGGATGGCCGGACGCGGGATTGAACGGTCGTCCTCCCGAATGCGAGTCTAGTGTAAAGTTTGTGGTACAACCTGACTAGAAGAAGGGATCGGTTGGTAGGACATGTTTTGAGGCATCAAGGGATCACAAATTTAGCATTGGAGGGCAGCGTGGAGGGTAAAAAATCGTAGAGGGAGACCAAGAGATGAATACACTAAGCAGATTCGGAAGGATGTAGGTTGCAGTAGGTACTGGGAGATGAAGAAGCTTGCACAGGATAGAGTAGCATGGAGAGCTGCATCAAACCAGTCTCAGGACTGAAGACCACAACAACAATAGATGGGTGCCACGTGCTAAACGGTTTTCCGTCCACACTGGTTGAAGTAGCGAAAATTTAATTATAACCATCACGTATTATGAAATACTACAAGTATAATTTTTGGCATCGACCCCTATCCGCAAATGTAAACATGTACTCTGTGTGTGTGTGTGTGTGTGTGTGTGTGTGTGTGTATGTGTGCCTGTACACAGAAGGAAATAAATCTTCCACACATAACTACTGGATCCCTATGTAAGAGTGGTATCAGGAGCAAGGAATACGATTTTTCATTTATTTTATTTATTTATTTATTGAAACTACATTTTTACTGGACTGCCTCATCTTATTTCTTCCCTGTGACTGGCTAGAGATGGGAGAGGTAGGGATACAAACCACAACTGGGTTGGTTAGGTCTTATTTATTTATTGAAAATGCATTTTGACTGATTGTCTCCTTTTAATAATTTACTGAAATTCGCTTGCGACGAATAGTAGTAGGGAGGGGAGGTGTGTTGCTTGTCAAGTGATGATAATGTCGCGGCATTACAGCTATGGACTTTCTAGCCCACAACTGACAGCCCTGCCTCTTCATATCGGGAACTCAGTTTTGGTCCAAAACATACGCATCCTTACAAGTAAGGCTTTATAAGGATATCGTAGGAAAGACTGAATTAAATTTATTGTTGTTGACAACTTTTATGCACAAGGTGAATACATATACACCAGATGATATGGACTCTGATGAATAGGCAGTGAAAGTCCTGTATGAAAATTAACTAAATTCTTTATACTTTGTGGATTTCAATCAAATTTTAAAACAATGTCTATCAAGTAAAAATGTAGCAATAGCCATGATTTGAGTTCCCAAACTTCATGGTTTTTGAGTTTGGAATTATTAATACGATTCTGAATGGTATTTTAAAAATCGACTTTTGGTACTCTGCTCTATGTTTCAACGTTCGAGACCTTTAGGTACATTCACAAGACATTGTTTCATGAGAAATGTTATTACTTTCAGCATTTTTTCAAATTTAATTTATATATCGATAACTTTATTACCGGTGTATAAATGTGTCAATAAAACTGAAAAACTACATTTTCTACATCATTAACGCATGGAAGTGCTCCAATACTTCATGGCTACTTCCATCAAAAGATTCATGAGATTGGTTAATATTCACGATAAAAAAGTTCGCATTGAACTTAGGAAAATAAACTTATGGGAAGATCGGTTTTGAAATTTTATTAAAAACTGAAAGCTAGTACAAGACACAGCTCTTTAAAATTCACCAGCACTATAAGTTTTCCCTCGGTGCTCTTGTGAGGCTTCTTCTTGTTGTAATTTCAAGACTAGGGCAACCTTTTCTTGAATTTTTCCATTTCCAGACAGCATTTTGTAAACTGCTTGATCTCATGTTGTTATTGTTATCTAGATAAGCAGCTCTTCTTGTGGAAGGATGATAAAGTAGCGTTGGGACTCTTGCTGTCTTCAATCTTCACGCAGCCCACTTTGAACTGAGAAACAGCTTCTCCAAGACATAAAAGTATTTTTTTTCCGTTTTTGTTTTTCTTTTGTACACTTGTGCCACATGATGCTGTGAAGACTTCCATTGCCATTTTGTGTCTTGCCATTAGCGCCGATAGTGCTGCTACACAGTACTATGTTGACCACTGCGGCCGCTATTTGTGTACTACGGTCCGTCACACAGTCCATTTTTCAGATATTTTTCAGACTTACAGACTTACATGTAACTAGAATACAACTAAATCCTTTTGGGATCTAAGAGTAAACACCTCAAAGAAGTGAAATAGCCAATAAAACTTTCTGGAAAAAATAAATCGAAGTTTTAGGATGGAGTCTCTAGTTAAAGGCCCACACGTTCCTGCAACCTCAGTCATTTGAATTACTGTCTGTCTGACAACCTAAAGCAAATGGTTTATGGGAACGACATTAGTATACTGAAAGGCATCGTCAGCACGTCGTGGAATCCTCTGAAAACGTTCAAGAGCGCTAGGATGTGTTTTAAAGTGCGCTTCAAATCATAATCTGGCGAGTTCATGCTTTGTTCAGAGCCAAGTGGGAGACATTTCACTGTTTCGGTGAAACGAATCCTTCGCAAAGGTTCCGAAAGCGTCTGTTTTAGAAATAGAACTTCAACAACTACAGCTTGTTTTTCTTTTATTTTAGTTTCAGGACGCAACTCAATTCTCAAGTGTTCAGTCATGTTTACCGCCAAGATAGCGGTTGAATGTGTATTCATCATTCACCACAAATAATTTATTAACTAAGGACATGCAAGAAGAATTCTCCAATGAAGATAATGGAGAAGATCATGTTCGTGAAAATATTGCTTGTGTTCAATGTTTATTAATGAAGTAGTAATCGAAGACAGTTCCGTTACCTAGGAGGAAATTTTAAGAACAACTAGCTGTGAACGTAGAGAAATGTAAATTATCGCTCTCTACAGAACGTTAAAATAGAGCAACCATTGACCACAAAATTAATGAAATACAACTGGAGCCACCCATGTCATAAAAAAAGCCGGGTAGTAATAAAGTTAGGAGACATGAAATACCCTGTCAGTGTTGGATAAAGTGAATGCAGGTATATTGATTGATAATACGTGGAACTGCGATTTGTATACACATGAAAGAGCAGACATAATATACAGACAGACTGAGCTGAATCTCGTGCGGTTAAAGGCGCTGCAGTCTGGAACCGCAAGACCGCTACGGTCGCAGGGTCGAATCCTGCCTCGGGCATGGATGTTTGTGATGTCCTTAGTTAGGTTTAACTAGTTCTAAGTTCTAGGGGACTAATGACCTCAGCAGTTGAGTCCCATAGTGCTCAGAGCCATTTTTTTTTTGAGCTGAATCAAAGAGTTATACACATACACCTTCAGAGAAAAAACACATATTTCCGTGTCAGTGGATACAGCATCCCTCCAAGTTTCGATTCGTAATACGCACTGTGGCGTAATAACACGAAGAGCTACCTACTAGTGGGTAAGCATTTTAGAACATGGCACGTAATAAACGATGCGTATTTTTCGTGGTTTTGACGTCCCTCCATTGGAGTGAATTATTACAGCTCAGCGACAATTTCACACCACACATCAGGTAAAAGAACCAACAGACAAAACAGTTCACGGGTTGCAAAACACATTCTGTGAGGCTGGCTGCCTGCGGTGCGAAGGAAACAGGTCGGCGGCGACTGCCCGTAGAAAAGGCGTAGCGTGTGTGACAGTCATTCGTCAACAGTCCGAACAAACCGACACGTGCGAGCAGAGAACTGCAATACAGCAGTCAACCGCCTGGCGTGCTCTACACCGATGTCTGAGTGTAAAATCCTTCCGGCTGCAGTTATTATTAGGGGACGGGGTAGAAATGTAATTTATGTGCGTGTCGATATTTGTTTGTCATTTTGTCAGCTCACTGCGTACTTCAGGCTCGTGTCAAAGACATTTTAAGGTTAGAGTGTCTTGTTTACTAGTAAATAATTAAATCTATATTTTGCGGACTTGTGAAGCAACTTAATCGACTTAATAAAAAGCAGGTCTTCCGGTCCAGATTGTAGACCAATTAGGTTCCTTTCCGAGCATGCTGATGCAATACTTCCATGCTCAACAATAATGTACAACCGCTCGCTCAACGAAAGGCTCGTACTGAAAGACCGGAAAGTTGCACACCTCACACCAATATTCGAAAAAGGCAATAGGAATAATCCACTAAATTACAGATCCATATCATTAACTTTGATATGCAGTAGGATTTTGAAACATATATTGTATTTGAACATTATGAATAACCTCGAAGAGAAGGATCTATTGACACATAGCCAACACGGACAACTATGACAATCCAAAGCACAAAAGGCAGTGGCTCTCCCCTAATGAATCGCCACGAAGTACAGCTAAACCGGGTTTCTACCCCAAAAAGGCGCTTTTGTGTATTTGGTGAGGTATTCGCGGGTTGGTTCATTTTGAAATGCCGAAAGTTCGACAAACTGTGAATACTGACCTTTACTGTTAACAACCGGATCGAGCAAATCAATCATTGATTGAAAAGTGACCAGTGATTGTCAATAGAAAAGGTGTTTATAGTATCCTTGGATTTTCTGCCGGATCCTAAAATTAACATGCCTCGATATTCCGGCGATCCATCTCTCTATCATCTGTTGGTATACCACTGAAAAGAGACGCCAAGACTGCAAATCGTCGTTTATGTAGGCCTCCGTAGCATGCACGGCGAATGGCCCGTTCCCCCAATCTGGCGCCCGTACACTTTTTTCTGTGAGGACAGCTGAAAGACGCTGCTTACAGGGACATACCAACTTCGTATTATTGTAATCGATGATATGCAACCACGTATTACAGTAGTCTACTCGGACATCTCCTCCGATATGCTAGCACGTGTGCAGCAGTCTTACCATACCACACTGGAAGTGTGTATTGCCACTGTCGGCGGTCATTTTAAGTACAACCTGTGACGGTTAGTTGTCTCCTTACTGGTCAGAATCTACATAACTAGCGTATGCACTTATGTTGCTCTTTAGCGTGTGCTGCCACAGGTATTGTACAAGTATCGATGTGGGAATTGTGTGTTTGCACAAAAGGTACACTTTCTAAGTATTATTACTGTCTGTTTATTGGGTACCAGTAAGAGCCCCAGACTTTAAATCCATTGTGTGAAAATCGCACATTAATAGCACATTCCATTTTCGCAATATTTGCAGTGCAGGTTTTAGGTGATTCACCCTGCATACTTCGTTAGCACTGGAGGCACGCCGGCTGTGAACCGATATACTGTAAACGTCGTCAGCCGTTAAAAGGTTAAATTCGAGGGAGTGCCAGACGCAATTGAACAATGTGGAACACACCAACTACGAAATGGAATTCTCAAGCTGCCACGCATCAGCTGAGCCAAATTCACCTGAAGCGAAACGCAACCTATGAAAGAACGACGTAGAAAGGATAACTTAGATGATGCACACCAGCTGATAGAAATAATGAACAACAAAATCAAAAAGGATGGATGAAGGTGAAATTTAACATCCAGGTCATTATAAACTGAGCACTGACTCACCTGATCAGCTGAAAAAGACCAAGGCAGAAATCTGACGTCATTCTCAGTTGCCATAAGAAAATCATACTCAGACTCAGCGTGCACTTTTTAAATAATTTTAATACTACGACCCATTTACTTTACCATCCCAGTCTGTTTCTAGGTAGTGCTACATTTATAATGACTTAAACCTCGACGCGACGTTAACGCCAACATGTTTTCATCCTTCCTATAGAACCGAGAGGTACATTTGTAACATCCTGGCAGAGTGAAACTGTTGCCGGTCCGAGACTCGAACTCGGGACCTTTGCCTGTTGCGGCCAAATGCTCTACCGGTTGAGCTAGTCAAGTACGACTCACGACCCATTCCGCTGCAGAGTGAAAATGTCTTTCTGGAAACAGGGGTATTTGCCGCCAGTGTAGCACGTTGTTGAAGTAAAGCACGTTTCGAAACAGAAACAAAACAGCTCATTTCATGTTCTACTGAACCATATCCTTTTTGTCGACATGTCACGTTACACAACGTTTTTTCTCGGGATATTTAAAGACAACTGTGTACAGACTGGAGCCGTAACTCACGAAAGTCAAGATTCTTTGGTTGTCGGAGTGCAGGTCGACTTGCAGGTAAGACGAGCACAAGTTTCAAGTTTCGAGGATAACTTTCTTCTTAGAGACTGAAATATTAGGCAACTAACAGCTAATACATTGACAAGAACGCACTTACATGGATTTCTGTTAACATAATGGTTGCAATGTCCGTCTGTTGCGCAACTTCACAAATGAATTTAATTCTTCCGAACAGCTTATTCGTCTTTAGCACGAAATATCTTAATTCTTGTGCTATACTTTTGCTTCCATCTCACAGCTGACACTAGACTTCTCATTTAAATGAACGTATCATGTTTCTTAGCACAGCACACACACACCTACACACACACACACACACACACACACACACACACACACACACACACACACACACACACACCGCTCTTAAGACTAAGGAATCAACGAAGGAAAAAATGCACTTTACTGATGTTTTGATACTGTAATGTTTGTAACTACCCATCTAAACATAGTTTTGTACCATAATCTTATTAGCTACCCATCTGTTTGTAGTTTGGATTACAAAACGATCATTGACATGGTAAAGTGAAGGACGGAGATGTTTAAATGAATTTTGTCAAAATATTGAACGACAGAGATATTTCAGAGAGATGTTTAAATGAATTTTATCAAAGTATTAAACGACAGAGATATTTCAGAGTCTATGAAACGTAAACATTAGGTTAAGTACCAAACAAAGAACAAAATCATTCTTACTAGTGAGCAGTTGCGCCTCGTGGTGATACCTTCGGTTAAACAGTTGTTTATAAAGAAATGGTAATGGTTAAACTCACTCTAAACGCGAATGTGCCGTTACAGAAGTTATCTCTTCGAGCTACTGATGAGCGAGCCACTTGCGTCCCAGCTAACCGTTCGACGTAGAAAAAAAAGAAACCACAAAATTTTGAGTTGTTGGGAAAAGCAGACAGAATACATGTCGCTCACAAATGACTCGTTTACTTAAGGAGAAAACTAATCTTTACGCTAAACTTAACGCATTCATTTGACATTCAACTTTCACCGGTGGCTTTCCAGTCATGTTACGCATCCCAGGGGAACAATAGTCAACCTGACTACTCCACGGGAACTGTGACTTTTTTTGGTATAAAAGATAGCCTGTGGTTTAATTCAGGGTATAGGCTATCTCCGTTCCAAAGTTCATACAAACCAGTCCAACTGTTTCAGCGGGAAGGTGTAGTGAACGTAATAACTCTACGAAGAAAGAAACCAAGCAATTTCTGATTTGGTGTAGCGTAAATTTTGAATATTTGTACGTGCAACATCGTTGTATGCCATCAAGTGTATACTTATCACCAGCAGATATGTTCGCATATCATAATCAAATCCAGCCTCACTAAAAGCCTACCGTGTTCCACGTGGAAAGCCACGATGTCTCTATGTCGTACAGCATTTAAATAACGCCGTCGTTGTGAGTTTTCAAGCGTCTCAGAAGCTATAAGATACGCGTGACGCTCAGCGGCTAAAATGCAGTGGGCTTGTACGGAAGTACGTATTAAACTTTGAGGATTGTTTAAGTATTCATTGCGTTGAATCGTATTGTATAGGACATATTAAACAATAAAGCATTTTCACTGACACGATACAGTTCAAAAGTCAAAGAATAAATAACTCTTTCTAAGAGTTAGTGTTGTTCTACATTTCGTGTTATAGTCTTCAAATCAATAAACAACTTGTCCTACACACTTTTAAAAGCAGCCTGTGTTAATTCAGGTTATTAGCTAATTCCATTGCAAATTTCTTCCAAATATCTGCAGCCACTTCAGCATAAGGAGTACCAAACATACACACACATAAATTTTCGCATTTATGATATACATATTGGATAACAACAAAAGGTGCACATTAACACAGTTTGATTGCTCAGGTCAACATTTCACCCTACTGTAAAAGTAAAGAAATACGAAGTACAAGAAGATCTGCTTATGAAACACAATCACTCTGTATTACTATATCTTCTTTGTGCAGGTTGGATACATTCAGGGGCAAGCATACATTCTCCTTAACCTATTCTTATGCTAATTGATTTATGAGCCCGTGGGGATAATCCAACCTTTTGAGAAACCCACCTCCACATCCCCCTCCTTCTCCACACCCTTCTGTGAAAAGGGACATTTCTGAGCCACTTTCCCTCCTCCTGAGAAGTTCCCCATCCCTCTCTCCCCCACCCCCTTCCCCTACTTTACTTCCCCTTCTCTCCTTCACTTGTGAATTGATGGGAAAAAGACTCAATCTGCCCTGGAGAGGAACGATTTCACGACATGAAATTCAAATCAATGTCAATAATGTATTGTTCAATTCTATTTGCATATTGTTTATTTAATCAGTTTGCAGGAGACAGGACTCCCCCCACTTGGGTAGAGCTCACGTATGTCGCCTGCGACCTCCACTTCACGTGATGTAATAACTACAAGCACGGAGGGATGGAATGAAGTGCGGTATATCAGGTACAGTTTTGGGTCGCCGACGTGTTAGTCTGTCGTTCGTGCGCCTCCACAGAGGTTGAAAACTGCTCAGTGTCCAAATTACAGATCACGATACTAAATGCCACTGACCGCAGGCCGGACGTCAGCCGCCTTTGACCTTGGGACCCTGAACAATGCATCAGGTGGCAGCATTCCTTTCTACATCTACATCTACATTGATACTCCGCAAGCCACCCAACGGTGTGTGGCGGAGGGCACTTTACGTGCCCATGTCATTACCTCCCTTTCCTGTTCCAGTCGCGTATGGTTCGCGGGAAGAACGACTGTCTGAAAGCCTCCGTGCGCGCTCTAATCTCTCTAATTTTACATTCGTGATCTCCTCGGGAGGTATAAGTAGGGGGAAGCAATATATTCGATACCTCATCCAGAAACGCACCCTCTCGAAACCTGGCGAGCAAGCTACACCGCGATGCAGAGCGCCTCTCTTGCAGAGTCTGCCACTTGAGTTTATTAAACATCTCCGTAACCCCATCACGGTTACCAAATAACCCTGTGACGAAACGCGCCGCTCTTCTTTGGATCTTCTCTATCTCCTCCGTCAGACCGATCTGGTACGGATCCCACACTGATGAGCAATACTCAAGTATAGGTCGAACGAGTGTTTTGTAAGCCACCTCCTTTGTTGATGGACTACATTTTCTAAGCACTCTCCCAATGAATCTCAACCTGGTACCCGCCTTACCAACAATTAATTTTATATGATCATTCCACTTCAAATCGTTCCGCACGCATACTCCCAGATATTTTACAGAAGTAACTGCTACCAGTGTTTGTTCCGCTATCATACACTCCTGGAAATGGAAAAAAGAACACATTGACACCGGTGTGTCAGACCCACCATACTTTCTCCGGACACTGCGAGAGGGCTGTACAAGCAATGATCACACGCACGGCACAGCGGACACACCAGGAACCGCGGTGTTGGCCGTCGAATGGCGCTAGCTGCGCAGCATTTGTGCACCGCCGCCGTCAGTGTCAGTCAGTTTGCCGTGGCATACGGAGCTCCATCGCAGTCTTTAACACTGGTAGCATGCAGCGACAGCGTGGACGTGAATCGTATGTGCAGTTGACGGACTTTGAACGAGGGCGTATAGTGGGCATGCGGGAGGCCGGGTGGACGTACCGCCGAATTGCTCAACACGTGGGGCGTGAGGTCTCCACAGTACATAGATGTTGTCGCCAGTGGTCGGCGGAAGGTGCACGTGCCCGTCGACCTGGCACCGGACCGCAGCGACGCACGGATGCACGCCAAGACCGTAGGATCCTACGCAGTGCCGTAGGGGACCGCACCGCCACTTCCCAGCAAATTAGGGACACTGTTGCTCCTGGGGTATCGGCGAGGACCATTCGCAACCGTCTCCATGAAGCTGGGCTACGGTCCCGCACACCGTTAGGCCGTCTTCCGCTCACGCCCCAACATCGTGCAGCCCGCCTCCAGTGGTGTCGCGACAGGCGTGAATGGAGGGACGAATGGAGACGTGTCGTCTTCAGCGATGAGAGTCGCTTCTGCCTTGGTGCCAATGATGGTCGTATGCGTGTTTGGCGCCGTGCAGGTGAGCGCCACAATCAGGACTGCATACGACCGAGGCACACAGGGCCAACACCCGGCATCATGGTGTGGGGAGCGATCTCCTACACTGTCCGTACACCACTGGTGATCGTCGAGGGGACACTGAATAGTGCACGGTACATCCAAACCGTCATCGAACCCATCGTTCTACCATTCATAGACCGGCAAGGTAACTTGTTGTTCCAACAGGACAATGCACGTCCGCATGTATCCCGTGCCACCCAACGTGCTCTAGAAGGTGTAAATCAACTACCCTGGCCAGCAAGATCTCCGAATCTGTCCCCCATTGAGCATGTTTGGGACTGGATGAAGCGTCGTCTCACGCGGTCTGCACGTCCAGCACGAACGCTGGTCCAACTGAGGCGCCAGGTGGAAATGGCATGGCAAGCCGTTCCACAGGACTACATCCAGCATCTCTACGATCGTCTCCATGGGAGAATAGCAGCCTGCATTGCTGCTTAAGGTGGATATACACTGTACTAGTGCCGACATTGTGCATGCTCTGTTGCCTGTGTCTATGTGCCTGTGGTTCTGTCAGTGTGATCATGTGATGTATCTGACCCCAGGAATGTGTCAATAAAGTTTCCCCTTCCTGGGACAATGAATTCACGGTGTTCTTATTTCAATTTCCAGGAGTGTATAATCATACAATAAAGGATCCTTCTTTCTATGTATTCGCAATACATTACATTTGTCTATGTTAAGGGTCAGTTGCCACTCCCTGCACCAAGTGCCTATCCGCTGCAGATCTTCCTGCATTTCGCTACAATTTTCTAATGCTGCAACTTCTCTGTATACTACAGCATCATCCGCGAAAAGCCGCATGGAACTTCCGACACTATCTACTAAGTCATTTATATATATTGTGAAAAGCAATGGTCCCATAACACTCCCCTGTGGCACGCCAGAGGTTACTTTAACGTCTGTAGACGTCTCTCCATTGATAACAACATGCTGTGTTCTGTTTGCTAAAAACTCTTCAATCCAGCCACACAGCTGGTCTGATATTCCGTAGGCTCTTACTTTGTTTATCAGGCGACAGTGCGGAACCGTATCGAACGCCTTCCGGAAGTCAAGAAAAATAGCATCTACCTGGGAGCCTGTATCTAATATTTTCTGGGTCTCATGAACAAATAAGGCGAGTTGGGTCTCACACGATCGCTGTTTCCGGAATCCATGTTGATTCCTACATAGTAGATTCTGGGTTTCCAGAAATGACATGATACGCGAGCAAAAAACATGTTCTAAAATTCTACAAGAGATCGACGTAAGAGATATAGGTCTATAGTCTTGCGCATCTGCTCGACGACCCTTCTTGAAGACTGGGACTATCTGTGCTCTTTTCCAATCATTTGGAACCCTCCGTTCCTCTAGAGACTTGCGGTACACGGCTGTTAGAAGGGGGGCAAGTTCTTTCGGGTACTCTGTGTAGAATCGAATTGGTATCCCGTCAGGTCCAGTGGACTTTCCTCTATTGAGTGATTCCAGTTGCATTTCTATTCCTTGGACACTTATTTCGATGTCAGCCATTTTTTCGTTTATGCGAGGATTTAGAGAAGGAACTGCAGTGCGGTCTTCCTCTGTGAAACAGCTTTGGAAAAAGGTGTTTAGTATTTCAGCTTTACGCGTGTCATCCTCTGTTTCAATGCCATCATCATCCCGTAGTGTCTGGATATGCTGTTTCGAGCCACTTACTGATTTAACGTAAGACCAGAACTTCCTAGGATTTTCTGTCAAGTCGGTACATAGAATTTCACTTTCGAATTCAATGAACGCTTCACGCATAGCCCTCCTTACGCTAACTTTGACATCGTTTAGCTTCTGTTTGTCTGAGAGGTTTTGGCTGCGTTTAAACTTGGAGTAGAGCTCTCTTTGCTTTCGCAGTAGTTTCCTAACTTTGTTGTTGTACCACGGTGGGTTTTTCCCGTCCCTCACAGTTTTACTCGGAACGTACCCGTCTAAAACGCATTTTACGATTGCCTTGAACTTTTTCCATAAACACTCAACATTGTCAGTGTCGGAACAGAAATTTTCGTTTTGATCTGTTAGGTAGTCTGAAATCTGCCTTCTATTACTCTTGCTAAACAGATAAACCTTCCTCCCTTTTTTTATATTCCTATTAACTTCCATATTCAGGGATGCTGCAACGGCCTTATGATCACTGATTCCCTGTTCTGTACATACAGAGTCGGAAAGTTCGGGTCTGTTTGTTATCAGTAGGTCCAAGATGTTATCTCCACGAGTCGGTTCTCTGTTTAATTGCTCGAGGTAATTTTCGGATAGTGCACTCAGTATAATGTCACTCGATGCTCTGTCCCTACCACCCGTCCTAAACATCTGAGTGTCCCAGTCTATATCTGGTAAATTGAAATCTCCACCTAAGACTATAACATGCTGAGAAAATTTATGTGAAATGTATTCCAAATTTTCTCTCAGTTGTTCTGCCACTAATGCTGCTGAGTCGGGAGGTCGGTAAAAGGAGCCAATTATTAATCTAGTTCGGTTGTTTAGTGTAACCTCCACCCATAATAATTCACAGGAACTATCCACTTCTACTTCACTACAGGATAAACTACTACTAACAGCGACGAACACTCCACCACCGGTTGCATGCAATCTATCCTTTCTAAACACCGTCTGTACCTTTGTAAAAATTTCGGCAGAATTTATCTCTGGCTTAAGCCAGCTTTCTGTACCTATAACGATTTCAGCTTCTGTGCTTTCTATCAGCGCTTGAAGTTCCGGTACTTTACCAACGCAGCTTCGACAGTTGACAATTACAATACCGATTGCTGCTTGGTCCCCGCATGTCCTGACTTTGCCCCGCACCCGTTGAGGCTGTTGCCCTTTCTGTACTTGCCCAAGGACATCTAACCTAAAAAACCGCCCAGCCCACGCCACACAACCCCTGCTACCCGTGTAGCCGCATGTTGCGTGTAGTGGACTCCTGACCTATCCAGCGGAACCCGAAACCCCACCACCCTATGGCGCAAGTCGAGGAATCTGCAGCCCACACGGTCGCAGAACCGTCTCAGCCTCTGATTCAGACCCTCCACTCGGCTCTGTACCAAAGGTCCGCAGTCAGTCCTGTCGACGATGCTGCAGATGGTGAGCTCTGCTTTCATCCCGCTAGCGAGACTGGCAGTCTTCACCAAATCAGATAGCCGCCGGAAGCCAGAGAGGATTTCCTCCGATCCATAGCGACACACATCATTGGTGCCGACATGAGCGACCACCTGCAGATGGGTGCACCCTGTACCCTTCATGGCATCCGGAAGGACCCTTTCCACATCTGGAATGACTGCCCCCGGTATGCACACGGAGTGCACATTGGTTTTCTTCCCCTCTCTTGCTGCCATTTCCCTAAGGGGCCCCATTACGCGTCTGACGTTGGAGCTCCCAACTACCAGTAAGCCCACCCTCTGCAACTGCCCGGATCTTGCAGACTGAGGGGCAACCTCTGGAACAGGACAAACAGCCATGTCAGGCCGAAGATCAGTATCAGCCTGAGACAGAGCCTGAAACCGGTTCGTCAGACAAACTGGAGAGGCTTTCCGTTCAGCCCTCCGGAATGTCTTTCGCCCCCTGCCACACCTTGAAACGACCTCCCACTCTACCACAGGTGAGGGATCAGCCTCAATGCGGGCAGTATCCCGGGCAACCACAGTCGTAGTCCGATCAGGGGATGCGTGGGACGAGCTGGCCGTCCCCGACAAACCCCCATCCGGACCCCCACAGTGATGCCCATTGGCAACATCAGGATATTTCAGACAAGATTCCTGTCTCTGTCTCTCTCAAGTGCTTACTTGCTGTTTCTGTGAACAGATGCATAACCAATGAGTCGAAACACGCAGACCGAGTTTTTCATCCCTCCTCAAAATACTGTGCTAGTGTTCTGGACGAATGGAGAGATGGCGCAGTTATGATATTAAATTTAATGGGAAGTAGACCATTTGCTCTACCATATCAAACAATTTACAGGAGTCATATACAGGGTGTTACAAAAAGGTACGGCCAAACTTTCAGGAAACATTCCTCACACACAAATAAAGAAAAGATATTATGTGGACACGTGTCCGGAAACGCTTAATTTCCATGTTAGAGCTCATTTTAGTTTCGTCCACCTACGCTCAATGGAGCACGTTATCATGATTTCATACGGGATACTCTACCTGTGCTGCTAGAACATGTGCCTTTACAAGTACGACACAAAATGTGGTTCACGCGCAATGGAGCTCCTGCACATTTCAGTCGAAGTGTTTGTACGCTTCTCAACAACAGATTCGGTGACCGATGGATTGGTAGAGGCGGACCAATTCCATGGCCTCCACGCTCTCCTGACCTCAACCCTCTTGACTTTCATTTATGGGGGCATTTGAAAGCTCTTGTCTACGCAACCCCGGTACCAAATGTAGAGACTCTTCGTGCTCGTATTGTGGACGGCTGTGATACAATACGCCATTCTCCAGGGCTGCATCAGCGCATCAGGGATTCCATGCGACGGAGGGTGGATGCACGTATTCTCGCTAACGGAGGACATTTTGAACATTTCCTGTAACAAAGTGTTTGAAGTCACGCTGGTGCGTTCTGTTGCTGTGTGTTTCCATTCCATGATTAATGTGATTTGAAGAGAAGTAATAAAATGAGCTCTAGCATGGAAAGTAAGCGTTTCCGGACACATGTCCACATAACATATTTTCTTTCTTTGTGTGTGAGGAATGTTTCCTGAAAGTTTGGCCGTACCTTTTTGTAACACCCTGTATACAGGTTGAAACACTCACCACCACCTTACAATGATTCTTCTTCCTAATATAACAAATTTCCTACGTTTGAGAATCACACAACAACATATTGAAAAAAAAGTGTTTAAACTTTCGGCATAAATAGATCTTAGCCCTAAATATTACCGACGTCTTGCGTGCACTGACGTTTGAGAACACAAGCACGCTCCCCCACCACAATGTTTTCACTTTACACGAAACATATCTGGTGAAAAGAACTTACGATCACACATTTGCGACTGCGAACTGCACATCTTCGGCCGACTACACGAGAGACACAGCCGTGGTCCCTGGAGAGGACTAGATACCAACATCCACACTGGCCGTGCCAGCACCTGTGTGCACATTACCAGCCATACCAGACGCACAGTGGCCAGGGAGATTGTCAGCATGACAGCCAAGCAGCTAACCAATAAATTTACATGGGGGGTTACAACTGTCCAGCGCAAACGCTTTGTAAATAGGTTGTTTAGGTTTTTATGTTAGTAACGCCATGTAGCGCTCTATATGAAAATCACTGACTGTGCTGTGTGCAGTCTGTGACTGATTTGCATTATTGGAATTTTGCTATTGTAGTGGGGCAGTTGGATGTGAACAGCGCGTAGCGTTGCGCAGTTGGAGGTGAGCCGCCAGCAGTGGTGGATGTGGGGAGAGAAATGGCAGAATTTTGAGAGCACACGATCTGGACGTGTGTCCATCAGAAAGAGTAAATTTGTAATATTGGACATCATGAACTGATATATATATATATGATGGCTTTGGAACACTATTAAGGTAAATACATTGTTTGTTCTCAATTAAAATCTTTCATTTGCTAGCTACGCATATCAGTAGTTAGTGCCTTCAGTAGTCTGAATCTTTTATTTAGCTGGCAGTAGTGGCGCTCGCTGTATTGCAGTAGTTCGAGTAACGAAGAGTTTGGTGAGGTAAGTGATTCATGAAAGGTATAGGTTATTGTTAGTCTGGGCCATTCTTTTGTAGGGATTATTGAAAGTCAGATTGCTTTGCGCTAAAAAATATTGTGTGTCAGTTTAAGCACAGTGCCCAAAACAAATTGTAAAATTTTTTGTGGGCAGCATGGGGGCTATGTAAGTAGGTTGTTTAGGTTTTTATGTTGGTAACGCCACGTAGCGCTCTATATGAAAATCACTGTCTGTGCTGTGTGCAGTCTGTGACTGATTTGCATTGTTCGAATATTGCCATTGTAGTGGGGCAGTTGGATGTGAACAGCGCGTAGTGTTGCGCAGTTGGAGGTGAGCCGCCAGCAGTGGTGGATGTGGGGAGAGAAATGGCAGAATTTTGAGAGCGGACGATCTGACGTGTGTCCATCAGAAAGAGTAAATTTGTAATATTGGATGTCATGAACTGATATATATATATATATATATATATATATATATATATATATATATATATATATATATATATGTGTGTGTGTGTGTGTGTGACTTTGGAACACTATTAAGGTAAATACATTGTTTGTTCTCTATCAAAATCTTTCTTTTGCTAAGTATGCCTATCAGTAATTAGTGCCTTCAGTAGTCTGAATCTTTTATTTAACTGGTAGTAGTGGCGCTCGCTGTATTGCAGCAGTTCGAGTAACGAAGATTTTTGTGAGGTAAGTGATTCATGAAACGTATAGGTTATTGTTAGTCAGGGCCATTCTTTTGTACGGATTATTGAAAGTCAGATTGCGTTGCGCTAAAAAGTATTGTGTGTGAGTTTAAGCACAGTCATTTATAATTTTTCTAAGGGGACGTTTTAGCTTGCCATATTGAATCTTCTCACGCAACACAAACATCCTCTTCTATCGGCGCTCAACTGGCTGGTGCACTACTCAGCCATCCTCCGCCGGGACTTGCCCCCAATGCTACTCGCAAGAACTGATTGGTCAGAGTGTTTCTCATACTTGCTGGTCACGCGAGCTGTTGGCAGTGAACGCTGCGAGACAAACAGGAGCAGTTCCACTCCCAACATAGATCTCCTCATTTTGCAAATCCACTTTACGCAATCCGAAACAGGGATGTTGTTATCGATACACCTCGAATTTGTCACGCAAAACGTAGATTCCTCCATTTTTTACCAGTTATTTTCGAAGACAGAAGAAAGCAGAGCATATACGCATTTACACGTCGCTAAAGTATCGTTGTATCGTTACTTGTTGTGAAAATCCTGTACATGAGTTTAGCATAGGCTGTATTTCCTCAAAGTAGTCACTCATCAGGTATATTTGTTCTTATCAGCTTAATATTTGTTACATACTGCACCACAGGACTAGAACATTAAACTAATTTTTATCTCATAATGGAGTGCTAAGACCATACTATACCTCTGTAACAGGATGCTTCTTCACCTTCGAACTCTCTTAAGGTAGCCAGCTTCGTCACCTACCAAGTCTCTAGGGTAGCAGCACGGAGGAGCTGTAAATGTCAGGTTAATACTATGTAACACCTGATTACCGCTCCACTCGTGAATAATATACATGATTCTCCCGCCTTCGCTTCCACCCACCCGGCAGCACATCACTGATATCAGACTAAGTAGTTAATGAAACTGATCTTGAGCGTTCTCTTACATGATGAGTAATTTATTTCCTGCAGTTCGCTTACACCTTCCAGGTAACTGTTACAGACGATTTTGTGAAGACTCTAGAGGCTCCCATAGGCTGAAGTATTAGCATTGTGTATGCTTCAAGTGTGATTCTAAGGCTTGCTACAACGAATATTGTGCCAAGAGACCTGACCTCACATCGTATAAAGGGTGCAATCTTGCGCTTTTAAAACGAACGTTGTGTCTGTGCAAGTGGTCAATATAGTAGAAAATCAATGAAATCTCCAGCGAAATAAGTGTAAACTTATTTTCCAGGTGTGATTCTTATGCTTAGTACAACGAAATATTTTACCGACAGACCACACCTCACAGCGTGTAAACGACGCGGTCTTATGCTTTTAAAACAAATAGTGTTGACGGCAACAGTGTAAACAGCGGGTATAGTAAATAAGTGTAAACCCACACTCGTGTTATGAACTTACGTTTGCTTCAATGGTTATTGAACCGAGAACGTGGAATCTTGTGTTGAATATACTACAAAATAAGCATTTAACATCAACAGTCCTTAAACATACATTCAGTTAGCAAGTTCCACATACTACGGTCAGTAGATGACTTCACCAATAAAGTAATAAGAAGTGGCGCGCACTGGGCTCGCATCCGGCAGGACGACGGTTCAAACCCGCTTCCGGCCATCCTGATTTTAGTTTTCCGCCATTTCCCTAAATCGTTTCAGACTAATGCCGGGATGGTTCATTTGAAAGGGCACGGCCGACTTCCTTCCCTAATCGAATGGGACTGATGATCTCGCTGTTTGGTCCC
This sequence comes from Schistocerca serialis cubense, assembly GCF_023864345.2. NCBI lineage: Eukaryota > Metazoa > Arthropoda > Insecta > Orthoptera > Acrididae > Schistocerca > Schistocerca serialis. The sequence continues at coordinate 414,839 of NW_026048515.1, read as the reverse complement.
CTAACGTAATGCTGCTAGGAACAAACACCAATATTCAAGGGATTTCACATCGATTCCGTATTTCTGGATTTCCGGAAGGCTTATGATACTATACCACACAAGCGGCTTGAAGTGAAATTGCATGCTTATGGAATATCGTCTCAGTTATGTGACTGGATTTGTGATTTCCTTTCAGAGAGATCACAATTCGTAGTAATTGACGGAAAGTCATCGAGTAAAACAGAAGTGATTTCTGGCGTTTCCAAGGTACTGTTATAGGCCCTTTGCTGTTCCTTTTATATGGAGACAATCCGAGCAGCCGTCTTAGGTTGTTTGCAGATTACGCTGTCGTTTATCGACTAATAAAGTCATCAAAAGATCAAAACAAGTTGCAAATAGATTTAGAAAAGATATGTGAATGGTACGAAAATTGGAAGTTGACCCTAAAAAACGAAAAGTGCGAGGTCATCCACATGAGTGCAAAAAGGAATTCGTTAAACATCGGTTACACGATAAATCAACTAATCTAAAAGCCGTAAATTCAATTTAATACCTTGGTATTACAATTACGAACAACTTAAATTGAAAGGAACACATAGAAAATGTTGTGGGGAAGGCTAACCAAAGACTGCATTTTAATGGCAGGACGCTTAGAGAATGTAAAAGATCTGCTAAAGGGACTGTCTACACTACACTTGTTTGTACTCTTTTAGAATACTGCTGCGCAGTGTAGGATCTTTACCAGATAGTACTGACGGGGTACATCCAAAAAGATCAAAGAAAGGCAGCACGCTTTGTATTATCGCGAAATATGGCTGAGAGTGTCACAGAAATGATACAGGATTTGGGCTGGACGTCATTAAAAGAAAGGCATTTCTCGTTGCGACGGTGTGAGCGAGGTGTGGGTGCTATTCTGTCATTCTGCGCTACGGATTAATCTGAGATGTACCCTTTACCCTGTGGCTCCTGCAAGATGCAATTTCCACCCCCACACTACTACAGAAGTCAGACAGACGCTCCTAACGTTCTAAAGAGAAATGCCTGAAAAACTTTCAGCGATAAATATCTTCTGGAGTCGTCCGCTGTAAGGAAATGACACAAAATTTCTTACGTAACTAGTGTGATACTTGGTTACTGGAGTAGTGCTAGTTAGTGTAAGAAAAACATAAAACTAACGATAGTTATTATTTTTTTTGCAAAAATTCTGAGAAATCACAATGGCACTTTTAGTTATGAACTAAACAAGTTATTTCCGGGTTCTTTTCGGAATGTGAAGTTACCTCTTAATGATAGGATTCGCTAACGAAATTTCTATACAAAGTTTAAGATAGTTACTGACTTGGCAGAATGGATGAGAGCTGCGCCTACTCAACTTGAATAATTATCCATTAGAATGTTGCTAGGTATGGTCGAGGCTGTCGCATGTGTAATGCAGTGAAGTGTACTGTTGTGGAGGAAATATGAGGCTCGCAATAGCTGTAGCGCACAATACCCTAAGCTGCGATGACTGCTGTCTGCGCCGCTGGCTGCTGACAAATAAGATAACTCTCGTTCTATCTGGATTGACCTTCGCCAATCAAACTCTCCCTATGCCTTGATGAAGTCAAGGTCTCCTATTCGCCCCTAGTCTAAATATTGGCGTGGTACACCAGTCAGATAACCAGTCCACCGCGATGCCACTCAAAAATTCGCTCGCAGGCATTTAACTATAACTGTCGGTTCACACCGCACAATAAGTGTGGCGGCCAACACAGTGAACAACGCTTAATCGCAAGGACTCAATATAGAGTCGCACTCCAATTCGCTCTCGACAGACATGCTCTCCCAGTGAAGTACTGAGGAGAGACTTGCTTCTCGCTCTTTGAGTACATGTACGAGCGCACATGCTCTCGTTTCGTGTTCTCGCTCCAAGAGCGACAATGGAACGGCCCCTCTCCACGCCAGATGTGAAGGGGTATATCTTTTGATATCTTCCATTACTCCTTCAGCTCAAGGCATCAGGAATATCATCTGCCAATCAGCATTGCTGTTCTAAAGCGGGAGAATGACGTTTCGTTTAAGGCGACCAATCCGGATATGTGTAGCATCAGCGTTTGGCGTTTGCTGTCTCCCTGTGAAAACCTCTGAAACTGCGTGCTATGTTTGTAAAGAATGTGTAGGCTGGGCGCTCCCACACAATGTAGCGGAATTTTCTTTTAAGCTGAACACGGGGTCGTTCTCCCTTTCACTTGGGCAAGCACTGTCTGCCCTACGGGCAGTCACCGTCCGACATAGATAGGCTGACTTATCTTCTGAAGGTACCAGCCTCCTGTCATGTGGTTTGCCTCTCCCGAACTAAAAGCTTTTGTGACCGTTGTGTCTTGAATGTGTGTGTGTGTACGGTAGCCTCGAGTATTTCAATCTCGGTGCGCATTTGCAATTTACTTGTTATTTGCATATCGTTTACATGAATTCATACAACACTGCCTTTATCTTATCGAGTTTGGGTTCGAATGAAGCGCCTTGATGTGCGGAATATGATTGTGAGGGCGGAATATGTAAGCAATGAAGGTCAGGAGACCACGGCGTCTTACAAGAGAATCTTCTCACGAAATTCCGATCACCAACTTTCTCCTTCGAAAGCAAAAATATTTTGTTGAACCGACCTACATAGGGAGAAACGATCACCACGATAAAATAACGGAAATCAGAGCTCGCACGGAAAGGTATAAGCGTTCGTTCTTTCCGCGCGCAATGCAAGATTGGAATAATAGAGAATTGTGAGGGTGGTTCGATGAAACCTCTGCCAGGCACTTAAATGTGATTTGCAGAGTATCCATGTAGATGTAGATGCAGATGTAGAAACAACAGCATGACAGTCAATATTGAGCCAACATTCCAGGCTGCATGGACGTGTTTGTCTTGTGAGCGCTACCAGTGTGTCTTGCGAGGAGAGAGACGCAATCCTCTTATAAAGGAGCAACTATTAAACCCATGTTTCCATGCAGGGGGCACAGATGTTGAAGCAACTCTCGGAGGCTGCTCAGATCATGAGGCAAAACTGAAAAAGCGTCACCAGTGTATCCTAAAAAAAAGCTGTTTTAATAATGCTGAGTCGAGTGTGCATACCATCTTAGATGCCGATAACCTTTTGGTGGAACTGGAACACCAGCAAAACGTGTTCTTGGACAATGGATAATGATTTCAGCAAGTACAGAGGGCGCTACCAAGGCAGGAAAAGGAAAGTGTGAAACCTGAAAATCAACAGCTTAACTTTCATGTACTGGATATTTTTCCGCGAAAATAGACAGTGTTAAGAAGACATAAGGTTAAAGGGTTCTTTAGTCCTCCATCGAAAATCTCAGTGCTTTAGGGAAATGTCAAAGGAGACTTACACCTTCGCAAGGCCAAATCTTCTATAGGGATAAACGACTTTCACTGTTCGTAGAGCACAGTTTGAAATACCAGCGGTATATTCGCCTCTGAGCCAAAAAGTCCACTGGTTATTCGATGAAACGTGAGGAAACAAAAATTATTAGTGATGCGTAAAACTTTTGGAGCTCCATGATCAATTAATCAATAGAAATATGACTGAGGCCCTTATCAATTGAGACAGCAGTTTCCCCTTCAATACTGCATGGATTCCTGTCATAGTAAAACTTAATGCTCTGCATAGACGGTATTATTCTCCCATTTTACCACGTGAAGACGATTACTCTGGTATCGATGATTACCACGATGTGCAGCTGGTGCAGTGCACCGACTTCCAGCAGAATGGACACAGAAGTGACGTCAAAATGACATGTGTAGTAAGCTAAACGTATTGTCGACTACCGTCGACAGACCGTTTTGATTTCGTCGTATCTCGTAGTTCTTGTATTATAACCTGAATGTTATGTCAGTAAGCAGTTTTAAGGTGACAGTACACTGAAGATTTATCACAAACACTTCACCCTTGGTACGACAGCTTGTAGTTTAAAGATGATTAGTGACACATCAGCGATTAAAATCTTCAGATCTAAAGACTGGTAAGAAAAATATTGAGCGCAGCAGGTATTCATTGCGGTCTTGTGGATAGGGGCGTTGAGATAACAGACTCGTAGGCAGTAGATTCGCATCCTGCTGTGTTTTAATATCTTCTTTTCTTCATATTCGCTGTTGCAACAGATTCTGGGACCAGCAATGACATCTTTGTTCTTCCTTGCCACAAATATCTAGCTGTTTATTTCACAATATGTTGCGATTTGTGAAGGTCCACTCACACACACGTGGCGAACTCTAAATGTACTGTTGGACACGTAAATGTAGTTTTGACGTCACTTCAGAGTATTTCGCGTGTGTCACCAAAATTTCCTTACAACAGAAGCACATGCGGTCAAGTAACGTGTGCTGTGTGATAACTGTATGTACTGGCATGTTCTGGCATAGTCTTATGCGAGCTCAGTGTACTTTCACCAGTATACGACTGAAGATTGTGAGAAGATTATGTGATGAAACATCCTGGCAGAAAATTATGAACATTCAAAAATTCACTTAAAATTTCGTGGAAAATTCTATATGCCAGGAGAGTTTTAAATTTCACGTAAAATGTTCTTTTTTGACCTAGGGGTACAGAGATTGCTTGTACATACGGTGCGGGTTGAGCAGTATAGGAGAAAGACTCATTGTATTCCTCCGCTCTTGGTCATCCATCTTATTGTTTTCCGTCGGTTCTTGTACATATAACCCGTTACTACAGTTTCCCTGTAATGTATCGATTTTTTTTGGAAAATTTGAAACAACTTACTCAACTTTGAGGATGTTCACAGATCCCATGTACAAATTGAATATTAGTAATTGTAACACAGACTCTTTGGCAGATACTGTAGTGTACCACTTTTGATAGAAAATGCAAATTTCATGTGAGTTTCGCTTCGTTCTGTTACAGGAAAAGTTCACAGTATGGCGAGTGGCAAACTGCACCTCCTTCTGGTTTTGGGAGCCACGTGCCTCTTCACGGAGCCAGCAGCTGCAGCCGACTACAGCAATAAATTGGTGTGCTCTACATGTGGAGATCACAAAACAGCTCTCGAAAATGTCCTAACAGGGTGCAACACATTTTTACTATACTGTGGCCTTCCACCTGAGGAAGCAGTGTGTTACGCCGTCTTAGCAGTGCACCTGTTGGCATCTACGGTAAGTACATGGAAACAGGGGTGGTTTGTCCGTGTAGCACATGTTAGGGATTCGGCACAGAGCTGGAGTTCAGTTAGTGATGGGGGTGGGGGGAGGGTGGCCACAGTTTGTTACTTTCTGCGTCCACCCCACCACCCCAGATATAGACTGCCATCACCGCCACACCAACTTGACTACAGCAGTGATCAGTACATCGCTCAAACATACCTTCCAAGATATATCAGTCTGAGAAATACAGTATTTCTAGAATATTTACTTCAACATTTGAGAAGTACAGATGTCATCCAAGTTGATTTATGTACCATAATGGCAGTAAATTTCAAGATCAACATAAAATCGAAGTGTGCGTTGACCATTATCAGTATTTCACTTAGCACTACAGTTCTTATCCACAGATCTGTAAATTATGGATAAGCAAGCATGTAAATGAGGTGAATGGTGTCTCCGTCGTCGTTTCCGCATATATTCGAGAGGGCAGCCTGTCATTTTTGTGTTATTGGAAGATATTTCCCTTTTCTGTCTTGCCTTACTCGCTTCCAGGTGTTTCAGAATAATCTAGTTCAACGAGAATATCGCATTCATTTCTGACGTTACAAGCGGTTTCAGCCGAGATTGTCCATCATCAGATCTACAAAAGAAACAAATATAAAAGCTAAAAGAGAATTTACGCAGGTTACATCAAAACTGAAATCCAGTAAAATACATAAAAGTGATATTATACCGTGAGCCTGTGACTGAACGCTCACGATTTTACGTAAATTCGGTCTGTACTTTATCTTCCGAGTGAGATTCATACGAAGAAATGTTACTGTGGCAAACCTGCCTTCCTCCGATGCTCGTGGTGTTAGGAAATCTGCGTTTCAAATGATTCTACGACTTGTATCATCCAAGGGAACGGACCAAGTCAAATGGCCGGCTCTGAGCACTATGGGACTTAACATCTGAGTTCATCAGTCCCCTAGAACTTAGAACTACGTAAACCTAACTAACCTAAGGACATCACACTCATCCATGCCCGAGGCAGGATCCGAACCTGCGACCGTAGCGGTCACGCGGTTCCAGACTGAAGCGCCTTTAACGGACCAAGTCATCCTGAAGAATAATCATATGATTAAAATACAAAAATTAATATAAGAAATGATATGAGAATGAAGTAACAGAATATGATAATTTAAAACGATTGTAATCGCTTACCATGCCATTCACACGCATGTATTATACAAACATCAAAAAAAGTTTTGCATCACCTCACACACGTGTATTATATACACATAAAAAAAAAGTTTTGCATCACCTCGGTTCCGACAGTTCCAGAACCTGCACGGAAAATTAGAATAGAGATCAACATAAACATCATTTCCGCCCTTTTTGTTGCTCATGAAAACCACACTATGCATGTTGTACTACCATACAGCGAGACCTTCAGAGGTGGTGGTCCAGATTGCTGTACACACCGGTACCTATAATACCCAGTAGCACGTCCTCTTGCATTGATGCATGCCTGTATTCGTCGTGGCATACTATCCACAAGTTCATCAAGATACTGTTGGTCCGCATTGTGCCACTTCTCAAAGGCGATTCGACGTAGATCCCTGAGTGGTTGGTGGGTCACGTTGTCCATAAACAGCTCTTTTCAATCTATCCCAGGCATGTTCGATAAGCTTCATGTCTGGAGAACATGCTGGCCACTTCAGTAGAGCGCTGTCGTTATCCTGAAGAAGTCATTCACAAGATGTGCACGATTGTGGCGCGAATTGTCTACCATGAAGACGGATGCCTTGCCAGTATGCTACGGATATGGTTGCACTATCGGCCAGAGGATGGCATTCACGTATCGTACAGCCGTTACTGCGCCTACCATGACCACCAGTGGCGTACGTCGGCCCCACATAATGCCACCCCAAAACATCAGGCAACCTCCACCTTGCTGCACTCGCTGGACAGTTTGTCTAAGGCGTTCAGCCTGACCGGCTTGCCTCCAAACACGTCTCCGACGACTGCCTCGTTGAAGGAATATGCGACACTCATCGGTGAAGAGAACGTGATGCCAATCCTGAGCAGTCCATTCGGCATGGTATAGGGCCCATCTGTACTTCGCCGCATGGTGTCGTGGTTGCAAAGATGGACCTCGCCATGGACGTCGGAAGTTAAGTTGCGCATCGTGCAGCCTATTGCGCACAGTTTGAGTCGTAACACGTCGTTCTGTGGGTGCACGAAAATCATTACTGTACATGGTGGCGTTGCTGTCAGCGTTCCTCCTAGCCATAATCCGTAAGTAGCGCTCATCCACTGCAGTAGTAGCCCTTGGGCGACATGAGCGAGGCATGTCATCGAAAGTTCCTGTCTCTTTGTATCTCCTCCGTGTCCGAACAACATCGCTTTGTTTCACTCCAAGACGGATGGACACTTTCCTTGTTGAGAGCCCTTCCTGGCACAAAGCAACAATGCGGACGCGATCGAACCGTGGTATTGACCATCTAGGCATGGTCGAAGTACAAACAACATTCCTGGTGGAATGACTGGAACTGATCGGCTGTCTGACCCGCTCTGTCTAATAGGTGCTGCTCGTGCATGGTTGTTAACATCTTTGGGCAGGTTTAGTGACATCTCTGAACAGTCAAAGGGACTGTGTCTGTGATACAATATCCACAGTCAACGTCTACCTTCAGGAGTTCTGGAAACTGGGGTGATGCAAAACTTTTTTTGATGTGTGTGTAACAGGTGTGGGATACTTATTATGAAACCATGTTGTAATTTTACAGTTACTATAATGCCCCTGTGTCCCATAATCTAGTAAGAAATATTCATGTAGTAACCTTCAACGGACATGGGCAGATTAGTAAAAACAAGAAAAATGAAATAAATAGAAGCAGTAATTGGGTTTCGAATACGGAGCGCAAGATTAAGAAGCCGCGATACTAACCACTGAGTCACCATTTCGAGCGAGGAAACTACGCGGTAAAAGGCACATGAAGCATCTCTAAAATTCTGACCGTCGTTTTTTCAGAAACGGTAGAGAATCTACGAACAAGCTGAGACGTCTGTTCGCTTGTTTGACTCCTCTTCCATTGAGTGAAGTTCGTGGGAAATCAAGAGATGGTGCTCGACGTGTTTTCTTCGTGCTTTCTTAGTGACATCTCTGAACAGCCAAAGGGACTGTGTCTGTGATACAATATCCACAGTCAACGTCTATCTTCAGGAGTTCTGGAAACTGTTCCGCGTCATCGGCCACTACTCGCGAAACAGGACGTTATAGCTGCCCTCTGTGTGCCTAATGCGCACGACCTTGGCTGTGAAGCAGAAACAGAAAGCAAAAAGCTTTACCCTATGACTCAATGAAAGGTTTGTGATGTTATTACTTGGGCAAGTAACGACATCATTATTACTGTTTTTCTCGGTTGAACCAGGTGTGCTCTAACTGGATTGTTATTATATGATAATGGCGATCGACTTCTGATTTCAAAGTAGCTGGTGCATATAGGGACTCGGTCGTACATTTCACCTACTGTTTCAAAAGCACTACCTTAAACTTAGCTTTGCCTACCTTGCATGTCGTTTTGACACAGTGATTACATCCGCAAGTCTAACGGATTCTCTTTGCATGTGAAAGGAAAAAGGTGCATGTGACTCACCTTATTAAACCTTCTGAAATGAATGTTATGACTATGTTCTTACGGTCGCTAAGCTCTGGAGATGCTAATTTCGTTTTATTAATTCTAATATTTACTGAGAAATAACGATCGATTCTGTTAATCAGATTTATACTTAAAAATTGCAAATGGAAGAAAGCAATACTGTTTCTAATGCCACGTTTAGGAAGCCATCTTAAGGCTTTTACGTTAGTAGTTATTGAAAATTATGAGTTGGATTGTGAGCTTTCTTTCAATGTAGTGGTTTCCACTGTGTTCTGCATCCTCATGCAGATGATCTTTGTTGATTATTCCACCCTTAGGGACAGTTTCCAATCCAAAACCTAGAGAGTGTCCTGAACCTTTGTCCGCTCCTCCGCTCTCTTTGACAAGGCGGTTGGCTGAATGAGAGGTGACTTCTTACGCCGGAAGCCTTCGGAGGACACTACATGATTTTCGTTCAAAATTTTTTTTCGATTAGGAGTCAAAGACACTGCTACGACGCTGTGGGTTCCGTCTTTTGAGGATTAGCAAGTGCTATCTGTTGAACAGTACTACTTTCTTTTTCGATTTCCGTACCATCTAAAGCAAGTGATAGAATTCTACATGTCATTGTACAAAAGAAGAAATGTTTATGTTGGGTCGGGAGATTTATGATAATGTCTGTGAATGTTTTTTTCCGACATATTGCAAACTGTTGCTTATCGTTAACTCTTGAAACAGTTAAATTCAAGTACACTACTGGCTATTAAAATTGCTACACCAAGAAAAAAAGCAGATGATGAACGGGTATTCATTGGACAAATATATTATACTACACCTGAAAAAATGGCTCTGAGCACTATGGGACTTAACTTCTGTAGTCATCAGTCCCCTAGAACTTAGAACTACTTAAACCTAACTAACCTAAGGACATCACACACATCCATGCCCGAGGCAGGATTCGAACCTGCGACCGTAGCAGTCGCGTGGTTCCAGACTGAGCGCCTTAACCGCGAGACCACCGCGGCCGGCTACTACACCTGACATGTGATTGCAGTTTCACGCAATTTGGGTGAGAAATCAGTACCCAGAACAACCACCTCTGGCCGTAATAATGGCCTTGATACGCCTGGGCATTGAGTCAAACAGAGCTTGGATGGCGTGTACAGGTACAGCTGCCTATGCAGCTTCAACACGATATCACACTTCATCAAGAGTAGTGACTGGCGTATTGTGACGAGCCAGTGGCTCGGCCACCATTGACCAGACGTTTTCAATTGGTAAGAGATCTGGAGAATGTGCTGGCCAGGGCAGGAGTCGAACATTTTCTGTATCCAGAAAGGCCCGTACAGGACCTGCAACATACGGTCGTGCGTTATCCTGCTGAAATGTAGGGTTTCGCAGGGATCGAATGAAGGGTAGAGCCACGGGTCGTAACACATCTGAAATGTAACGTCCACTGTTCAAAGTGCCGTCAATGCGAACAAGAGGTGACCGAAACGTACCATCACGTCGGGTGATACGCTAGTATGGTGATGACGAATACACGCTTCCAATGTGCGTTCACCACGATGTCGCCAAAAACGGATGCGACCATCATGATGCTGTAAACAGAACCTGGATTCATCCAAAAAAATGACTTTTTGCCATTCGTGCACCAAGGTTCGTCGTTGAGTACACCATCGCAGGCGCTCCTGTCTGCGATGCAGCATCAAGGGTAACCGCAGCCATGGTCTCTGAGCTGATAGTCCACGCTGCTGCAAACGACATCGAACGGTTCGTGCAGATGGTTGTTGCCTTGCTAACGTCCCCATTTGTTGTCTCAGGGATCGAAATGTGGCTGCACGATCCGTTACAGCCATGCGGATAAGATGCCTGTCATCTCGACTGCTAGTGATACGAGGCCGTTGGGAACCAACACGGCGTTCCGTATTACCCTCCTGAACACACCGATTCCATATTTTAACAGTCATTGGATCTCTACCAACGCGAGCAGCAATGTCGCGATACTATAAACCGCAATCGCGATAGGCTACAATACGACCTTTATCAAAGTCGGAAACGTGATGGTACGCATTTCTCCTCCGTACACGAGGCAACACAACGACGTTTGACCAGGCAACGCCGGTCAACTGCTGTTTGTGTATGAGAAATCGGTAGGAAACTTTCCTCATGTCAGCACGTTGTAGGTGTCGCCACGGGCGCCAACCTTGTGTGAATGCTCTTGAAAGCTAATCATTTGCATATCACAGCATCTTCTTCCTTTCGGTTAAATTTCGCGTCTGTAGCACGTCATCTTCGTAGTGTAGCAATTTTAATGACCAGTAGTGTAACTGTCTAATTTAAAATGTATTGTCTCAAGTATTGTGTATGACTGAAAATATTGCTTCCACCATTATTTGGCTCGCAGTAATGTTCTCTTGCTTTTTTGTTTTTACAGTTAGTACAGCTGTTCCCGTCAGCCCTCGCTGTATTGACGGCCGTCGTCGTGGATCTCGCTGCACTAATCGTAGCTGTAAGCAACCCAGTTTCGAAAAAAAAAGTTCAGGTTTTCTGCAATCTTTTATTATTACTGTGTAACGGCACTTTTTTTGTTACAGCTTGGAAAAGACCTTGTTCTTGGCTCTTACATGCTGGCATGCAAGTTAAAATGGGTTACGCATTTCTCCCTGATATCCTATGTAAGTAACAACGCAAAGTGTGTTTCCTATTGTTTGATAATGACGTGTTGTTGTTGGACAAAATGTGCTCGCAATGCAGGGAGGAGGCATGCAGGCAAAGCAAAACCCAAACGTTGTCATCCCACCTTCCTGCTTCGCAAGTAGCGGTAATTCATATACACTAAGGTGACACAAGTCATGAGATGGCTATATGCACATATACAGATGGGAGTAGTATCGAGTACTCAAGGTGTAGAAGGGCAGTGTTTGGCGGAGCTGTCATACGTTCTCAGGTGATTCATGTGGAGAGGTTTCAGACGTGACTGTGCCCGCACTGCGACAATTAACAGACTCTGAACGCGGAGTGGTAGGAGAATGGGACATTCTATTTCGGAAATTGTTAGGAAATTCAATATTCCGAGAGCCACACTGTCAAGAGTGTGCCGAGAATACTAAATGTCTTTTTCCAAAGCTGTTTCACAGACGAAGACTGCACTGTAGTTCCTTCTCTAGATTGTCGCACAGATGACAAAATGGTAGATATCGAAATAGATGACAGAGGGATAGAAGAACAATTAAAATCGCCCAGAAGAGGAAAGGCCGCTGGTCCTGATGGCATACCAGTTCGATTTTACACAGAGTGCGCGAAGGAACTTGCCCCCCTTCTTGCAGCGGTGTACCGTAGGTCTCTAAAAGAGCGTAGCGTTCCAGGGGATTGGAAAGGGGCACAGGTCATCCCCGTTTTCAAGAAGGGACGTCGAACAGATGTGCAGAACTATAGACCTATACCTCTAACGTCGATCAGTTGTAGAATTTTGGAACACGTATTATGTTCGAGTATAATGACTTTTCTGGAGACTAGAAATCTACTCTGTAGGAATCAGCATGGGTTTCGAAAAAGACGATCGTGTGAAACCCAGCTCGCGCTATTCGTCCGCGAGACTCAGAGGGCCATAGACACGGGTTCCCAGGTAGATGCCGTGTTTCTTGACTTCCGCAAGGCGTTTGATACAGTTCCCCATAGTCGTTTAATGAACAAAGTAAGAGCATATGGACTATCAGACCAACTGTATGATTGGATTGAAGAGTTCCTAGATAACAGAATGTAGCATGTCATTCTCAATGGAGAGAAGTCTTCCGAAGTAAGAGTGATTTCAGGTGTGCCGCAGGGGAGTGTCGTAGGACCATTGCTATTCAAAATATGTATGGCTGGCTCTGAGCACTATGGGACTCAACTTCTGAGGTCATTAGTCCCTAGAACTTAGAACTAGTTAAACCTAACTAACCTAAGGACATCACAAACATCCATGCCCGAGGCAGGATTCGAACCTGGGACCGTAGCGGTCTTGCGGTTCCAGACTGCAGCGCCTTTAACCGCACGGCCACTTCGGCCGGCCCAAAATATGTATAAATGACCTTGTGGATAACATTGGAAGTTTACTGAGGATTTTTGCGGATGATGCTGTACTATATCGAGAGGTTGTAACAATGGAGAATTGTACTGAAATGCAGGAGGATCTGCAACGAATTGTCGCATGGTGCAGGGAATGGCAATTGAATCTCAATGTAGACATGTGCAATGGTCTGCGAATATGTAGAAAGAAAGTTCCTTTATCATTTAGCTACAATATAGCAGGTCAGCAACTGTAAGCAGTTAATTCCATAAATTATCTGGGAGTAGGCATTAGAAGTGATTTAAAATGGAATGACCATATAAAATTAATCGTCGGTAAAGCAGATACCAGACTGAGATTCATTGGAAGAATCCTATTTTACAAAGAAAAAAAAATTGACCTGTAAGTCGGTGACGTAGGCAATAAAACATCTTTTTATACATCAATAGACACAAACCACCCAAAAAAATTATTAAATATATTCTGAAATGTGCACGTTGTATCAGGTGATATTGAAAGGGCTTTACAGTTTCTATTATGTATGTAATTTTATTGAGATGTCTTAGGAACCTGCTTAAGATGCCATCTTCTAGTAAAGTTTCATTTACTTATTGTTGTAGTACCAAACTCCGCCACTAGGAACGACAGAAAGTTGCAAATCAAAATGGCAGACTTCGCAGGAACTCAACGTGCTCATAAACATATTCAACAACAAGGGTTCAACGGAAATTTCTTACTGAGTACCGTAAGGATCGTCCTAGCAGGCTTAAAAAGCTTCTGAGGCTTTCGTCGAACGAATGAGAGAGAGAGTTCTGTTCACAGTCCCAGGAAATCAACGGATAACGTGTCACGAGAGCTTGGAGTTCGTCAGTCAACTGTCTGGACAGTGGTACACAAAACACTGCACCTGAAGCCATACAGACTCCATTGTTACACGTCCTCCCAGACACATATAAGGAAGCACGTAAAACATTTTATGTAGAAATGTTATGCCAAATTGAGAAAAATGAAAGATTTACATCGTTTTTAGCAGTGAATCAACAATGCATATCAGTTAATATGAAAGGTAACGTACAGGATGAAACGTACTGCTGTTTGCTACAAAATGATTCCTCTACTACCTGTACAAGCCTTCTAAATAAAATCCTGTAGGTAAGTAAAGTTGTAAAGCCTTTTCACAATCACCCTATATGATATATCGCTACTACAATAGCGCGTTGTATAGGTGTATGCACCTGCCCACAAAACTCCGAATGCACCGTTCGACAGTGACACTGTGCGTGCTGAGTTGTTAGGTGTCGGGTGAGGGGGGGGGGGGCAGAGGAGCCCTGTTTACCTGAACAGGTAGACACGCGAGAGCAGCGGACTTTATTGCACATACAACAGCTTACTTACCCATCATCAGTCACCATAACTAAACTACTGATATGCGAGCACAAGTGTAGAATAAATAAATAAATAAATAATCCAGCAGCTTGATGAATGTTGAGGATGAACTTAGAGCATTGGGCTAGTTTCAAGATAAATGTGTTGTTTCATTTAATGGACATAAATGCTAGTCACATGATAAAAATTTTAAAAAGCTTCACAAACGAAGTGGCAACATGTGATGCTGCTCACAATTGGGATCTGCCCATTTGAAATGTTGCATATGCTGCTCTAGTGGAGTAGTATTTGTTTCACGTATGTACTAACAGTTCTTAACGATTGAAATAGTTTTTGGTACTCTGTATTCTCTCACTGATATTGTCAACTAATTGCATTTGAGGAGATGTCATTGGTTCAAGTGCAGTTCTTCAATACAGCTGTAAGTATCGAACATGTTTCGTGTATGTGATAATGTTCTTATTTCTTCTGTCCTCATTTTCTTTTCAGGTTCTTCCTTAATGGACGACAACAGATGCGAAGCGGCGGTGAAGGAAATTACTAATGCTGTAATCTTATCTGAACAGAAATACATGAACTGAGCGCCAACATCTGCAAAGAGTTTAATTTTTCCTTATATCTTCCAGGTAGTATGAATATAAGATTTTAGGGGCATTTGTCACACAGAACACGCTGGGGAATTTTGAGAGTGTAAGCACACCGGAAACAAAATTATCTTCCACGGGAGACATCACTCTAATACAGTGTAACACCACGTCCAGCGTTTATAATGGCCCCACTTTGACGAGGAAAACAGTCCTCCAAATTCTACAGGTATGCCATGTCCAGCTGAAAGTGATCAGCACTCTTAATTGCATTTAGATGTTATTCACCAGGAAAATTACAAGACTCAGCTGGGGAAGTGGTATTTTTATACTTTAGTTCCACAGTCTGCACTGTCATACGAAATCCCACTGAAAATTTATTTTATGACCTTGTAAGTTAATCGAATGCACAACGGAATTAATGAGGAGCTTTCAACACGACGATTCAGCGAGAATGTCTCGTTACATGTTCGCCTCACGTTTCGTAAACAGAGCTCTGTTTCTATGAGAGATTTCACGAACAAAATAGGAGCACGGTAGACTATAAGTGAAGTTGAGAACAAAAGTGACAAACATTCCATAAAATGAACATTTAATAACAGAAAAAGCTCTTCATCCTTATGTCGCACATCGTGTGTTGTGAAAAAAAAAACTAAACCCACATGGTAACACACGGTGCATAGGGGATGGCTACTAGCAATTTTAACACCAGCACACGAACCTCATGGAAAGAAATAGGGAATGTGATTACTTTAGGGCGTGAAATAACTCTGAATCTCACAACACACAATCATTCATGTGACAGAAAACCATATGCAGAAACATATAGTGCATTCATATTAGCAAGCACTACTATTACAGAACGGTTTTGAAGAACTGAAATCTAAGCCCACTATCAATAATTCAAATAAATCCCAACCTATCGAAACATCGCTCAGTGTATGAGTATTCATTCTATTCATAGAGTTGAATTGGATATGATGTGTGGCTATTGACGGTGGATGCCAGTTTTTACTCACCCTGTCAAAATATATTAAAATTGATAATGTTTGACACACTCGAGTTTGGATACACATGTAGGCATTGTTTCTGCTCAATGACGTAAGAATTATTCGATTAGTCCGTCTCCTAACTGAAAAAAAGTCTACTCAGAATGCACGTGGTGGTTGGCACTGCACAGATGAACAGTTTCAAACTGAACAATCATAAATGTCCAGAAACACAATTAGAATGATCAAAATAGAAAACAGAAATTGCAGATAATTCGCTAAAGCCGCTCAGTAAACTGAATGGCTTGAAGACTTTACACAGTGTTAACTTGGCACAAAGGGTTGTTCTCATAGTTCACAAAAATAAAAAAAACGAGAGAAATCTGTCCAAATATTGCCTACTTTACCACGTGCAATGCAAGTACGTTTTAATCAACTATTAACCACAGAAGCAAGTCCTGAATTCAACTATGGATGGTGATGAAGGCACTGGTTCAGCATCAAACCTAATACCATTTATGAAATCACGTAAGTCCGCCAATAGACTGAGAAAAAATTTTTACAGTAAAATTAATATCGACGTCAATAAGTGTGTCAAAATGGCATTCTACAAATCTTTATGGAACTAGAAGTGCACCAGCGTCTTTCACTGAAATTAATAGAACTCTAAAACTTCCAAAAAACAAAAGATCTTGTGGTGGAATTTCAAATGGAATTATCAAAAGTTGTTCCAACTTCATAAGTAATGTCGTTCGGGACGTATGTAATATATCACAGGGTATATTTCCAAACATGTTAAAATAAATATTTATTAAACATCTTCTGTGGAAATGTGACAAGAAAGATTTAATCAATTATTGTCCGATATCCTTACTGACATATTTATCCAAAATATTCGAAAACATAGTATACTCAAGGGTACTCTCACATTTAAATGGAAACAATTTTCTTAACAAATCACATTCGTGAATGGTAGTTCGACTGAGAATGCTATTTACACATTCACTCAACAAATAGTACAACACTCAAATAATAAATTATGGCAGATTGGTATTTTTGTGAGCTCTCTAAGGCGTTTGATTGCGTACATCATGTTACACTGTTAGAAAAACTAAAGTCTTATGAAACTGACGGTTTTACACGAAGCTGGTTAGAAGCATACTTAATAAACAGAATGCAAAGCGTTTTGCTGAATAATTCAAGCTACGTCAAAAGAGTAGAAAACTTTGGCATCTGTGAAAAAATATTACAAATTCTACAGGTTTCAACTTTGGATCCACTCCTATTCCTTATGTGTTTGAATGGCATTCCATTTAATGTTCACGCTAGCAAAATTGCTACCTTTTGCTGACGATACTACTGTTATTATAAATCATATCAGAGAGATTGCTATAGAAGAGATTGTTAATGATGTTTCATAAATAATTATGAAGTCGTTTTCTGAAAATGGACTCTCCCTAAAAATTGAAAAAAAAAATACTACATTCAGAGCTGTACAAGAAATAGTCATACCAACAACTGATATAGCACGTGAGCAGGAGTCAGTGAAAAGAGTAGAATGCTCCATATTTTTGGGTGTACATATTGATGAAATGTGGGAGAAGCATATTATTGAGATTCTCAAACAATTAAGTTCAGTTACTTTCACTCTTCGTATAATTGCTAGTCTTTGGATCAAAAGAATTAACTTCTTGAGATGCTTTGCAAATTTCTATTCGATAATGTGCTATGGAATAATTTTCGTGTGTAATTCACCACTTATAAAGAAAATACTGATTGCACAGAAATGAGCAGTAAGAATAATACGTGGTCTTCACCCACAGACGCCATGTAGATAGCCCTTCAACAAGCTACGCATTTTAACTGTGGCGTCACAATACATACACGTGCCAATGAAATTTGTCTTAAATCACCCATCACAATTTGAGAAGAACAGTGATGTCCATATCTGCAACACTAGAGGGAAACATGGCCTTTATTAGCGATTATAAAGGTTGTCAGTGGCTCAGAAAGGCGTTCAATATACTCCAACAAATTTTTTTTATCGTTTTCCCAGTAACATAAAATGTCTGACAGATAACCACAAATCAATAATCCTGGGCAATTCCTTCTGTTCTATATACGAATTTCTAATTGAAAACTGGTAGCTTGTACAAGAAAGAAAACCCTTGTTTTTAAGTGTAGTTGTATGAGTAAGACTAAATGAGTAATTTGATCAGTTAATGTTAACGATAGCTTTGCAGACATAGCCTAACACGTTCCACATCATTTCGATAAAAGAATTGTTAGAATGATCTATGATACATGTAAATAACTAATTATCTCAAATGACATTCCAATTTCCTAAAGCACAGATTTAACATAAACATACATGTATAAAGAGCAGAAGGTCACTGGGAAGCATGAACTATAATGAGCGGTTTATTGCACTCTTTTTTTTACTACAACATTTTTCACGCGAGCAATTCACTGTGTCCAAAAAGAGGGAAGGGGGACCGTGAGGGCGCGATGAAGGGTTTTGTAGAGATGGGCGTCTGTTCTAAGGGCAACTTGGATGGTAGGCATGGGGGATGAAAAAACGTGTAGCTCATGCAGCTCTCTTGGATTCTTAGGTACCAGTCCCATGAAAAGTCATTCCCAGGCACAGATAATTGGGGTGCCTCTCGATACATCATCGTCCCCACTTCTTCCCTGCTTCTGATTGACTCCACCTCATTTAATCACGATCCAATTAAAGTTTACTACCCATCTTCCCTAGGAAGAAGTGCTCTCAGTAGGTACACACGAGTACCACTCGCTAGACTGCTGATGCTTACGTCCAACAGCTTTCATCCTCCAGCTATTTAATTTCTTGAGCCAGTTATGTGTCCTCTCCTCTCCAGGTTTGACAAATTTATTTCATTGTTAGCGCAGGCAATGGATGTTCATAGCATGCTAATCAGTAATAGTCTCACAAATGTAAGCACAAACGCATACCACACGTAGGTAAAAACATTGTTGCGAAAGTCGTAAACTTTCAAGTAATGTTCATGACTTGCTGATGAGTAATAATCTCACAAATGGATATGAAAAGGCGTGCCACACGTAGGCAAACCTGGTAGATCCAAAGGTGGCCTTAACCTCATTAAGGTAAAAAAAAAAAAAAGTTTCACCGGCATTCCACTTTCTTACCGACATGTGCGACTGTACTACATGGAAATGAGCTACATTCGGCACAACATCGTCGATAGCGGAAACTTTTTGACTTTCTCATGACAACAAACCACAGGAATCGTCTCGAAGAAAAACATCCACATACACATTGGAGTATAGTATGGCGGAATGTGCACAGCGACATGTTACCATCACGCGTCATAGCCGATTGGTATCTAACAGTCAACGATAAAGTAGCAACAAATGAAAAGCTACAGAAGTAGGCCATCATCTAACGCCCAACTGTGACGCATGCGGAAGAGTCGATACGCTTATTCATAGGTTCACGTGCGGACATGCAGAAGAAATATGAAAATTTCATCGTCAACGATTGTCGGTGATAGACCGTACGACGCCCAGTGGTGTAGACCTTTTAGAGATCATTCAGCCACAAAAACTGAGATATTCACGAGCAAAAAACAACGCTGCAACGTGGGTCATGGGCCACACAGCATCGTTTATTATGCAGAATAAGCTTGCTGCTTTCCTAGACTATTATTCTTACATAGAAATTGAACACTTTAAAATGAGCCACCATTGTGACTACAGGAGGATATTTGGAAATATGTTGAAAATCATAATTAACGGTTAAAACTTCCAATACGATATTTCGGATAACAGAGGTTGCTAGTGATCTGTATGTATGAATCCTAATCGCTTCCTGGGACTATAGTTCTTGTCGAAATTTTAAGATAATATCCAGACGCTCACCAATGCAGAAGGCATTTTTTCTTTCCCATTTTCGTTTTAACATTTTCCTTCTCTCGCAGAGCAGCGGAGCAACTTTCCTTCCACAATGAAGTGATAGTCTTTTGTACACCATAAAATTTTCTGTTCACTAATCGACAAAAAAAGAACACTCAAGAAGACATTTCCTTTCTTACATTGCGCAACAGCAGCCTCGAAATGATATATACTTTGTTCATTCTATTCTCATTACAAATTGGAGCAAATGTTTATTTTCCCTTCCTTACAAAAGATAATATAAAATAAAATAAAAAAATTAAATAAAAAACATAAAAAAGAAGCGTAACGGTAAGCGTCGCGCACTGTAGATAATACGTCGCAACCTCTGTTACATTCGCTGCTACATTTTTAAAACGCAATTCTGCTGTCTGCTGAAGTTATCAATCTAATGAAAAAAAAAAGGTAGGTGAGTGGTCAGCGCGACGGAATGTCGTACCTAACGGTCCGGGTTCGATTCCCGGCTGGGTCGGAGATTTTCTCCGCTCAGGGACTGGGTGTTGTGTTGTCCTTATCGTCATCATTTCATCCCCATCGACGTGCAAGTCGGCGCAGTGGTGTCAACTCGGAAGACTTGCACCAGGCGAAAGGTCTACCCGACGGCAGGCTCTAGCCACACGGCATTTCCATTTACCTAAGCGAAAACATCATTGTCACTGAAGCCAAAGACATTCAGTTAATATTCGTGACATGCTCATTATTAACACTGTCACAAATGCATACTGCACTTAGGCAAAACATATCTCCAAGGACGGTGAATTGGAATTTCAGTGTGTAACGGAAAATTATGGACGACCGTTTTCTCAAAATCGGTGCGTCCTTGGCCAATCAAAAGCCGCTAAAAGGCGAGATGACCTTGGCTCCAGGCCACATCTGATTACCGGGCACGCATGAACAGGATCCAATGGAAAATTTCCACGACTCTACACAGAAAGAGGAAGAAACTACTCTGATACCTACCAGCGCAAATGCACACTCAATTACTGATGGATCCATATATTATACAGTTTATTCACGGTGTGAAGTGTAGAAGGGAAAGTGGTTGCTGATCTGAAACACAAACTAAAACATATTGTGCTCTACGATTTCCTTCTCCAAGCATAGGATAGAAATATGATAAAAAGACAGCAGGAAACTAGGCCACTAGACTGATACTAAAATAAACAAAGTATAAACAGCAGAAGAACTCTCCTACTGGAGCACAAAAAGGCGATAACGCTCCTGTTTATTAAAAGACTGACTGGAAATTGTTGTGTCAGCTGCCTCGTATTACCCTCCTTAGCACCGTTAAAAATTTTCCCAAAAATTTTGGCATGCGAACATATTCACGCTCTTCGACATGCAACTCACCTCTGAGTCCCGTAACTGCAACTTGCTCATAGCCACTACTCCATCACTGCAAGTCGCTCATACCCATCACTCTCCCCTTGTCCACCCTGTCATTCATTCAGCCCAACTCACTGTCATTCTCTCTTTGTGTCCCTATCTCACAGCCACACTCTCCTTTGTTGTGTTCTACTAATACTGTCTTCTCTCACTGCCACTTGTCCTTCTTGCGCTCTCTTACTGCTTCTATCTCATTCATACTTTCCCACTCCTGCTGTCCCTTCTCACTGTCACTAACTCTCTCTACTTCATTGTCATTGACCCTGTCTCTCAGTATCAGTGGTTCTCTCACCCACTTCCACTTTCTCCTTTATTTTTCTCCCACGTGTTCCTTCGCCTTCACACTTTTCCTAGGACTGTTCTGACACTGTTTACTATGTTCCACTGCTACTGTGTCCTCCTCTTTTCCCCACACTGGCATTGACTCTTTCGCTCTTTCTATTCCATAACCACTGTGTACCGTTTCCCAGTATTTATCACTTTCTCATCTCTTTCCCACTGTCACCGCCTCCTCCTCTCTCAGCATAAATAAACGCAAATATGTCGTAAGCCATAATTTTTCGATATTTTTTAAAGGTGCCGAGGAAGATAGAAGGCGGCAACTGCTACCCCACATTTCAGCCAGAGTCTTTTAATAAAGAGGAGCGTATTAGCCTTTTCTTTGTGCTCCAATAGGAACGTTTTTCCTCTGCTTCCCTTCTTTTCCCGTGCAGCAGTGAAAACCGTTCCATGTCCAACTTTTGTATCTCTCTCTTGTTCCGGCCGGCCGTTATGACCGAGCGGTTCAAGGCGCTTCAGTCCGGAACCACGCTGCTGCTACGGTCGCAGGTTCGAATCCTGCCTCGGGCATGGATATGTGTGATGTCCTTAGGTTAGTTAGTTTTAAGTAGTTCCAAGTCTAGGGGACTGATGACCTCAGATGTTAACTCCCATAGCGCTCAGAGCCATTTGAACCAAGTGACACCATCGCCATCTAGTGACAAAAGTGATCGATTATCGTAAATACATAATGATTCTATGCTGTTATTTGTTCAAAAGGACATAAGATAAAGATCATCTCAAAGAATTTTCTGGCTTCCAGTAATTTTTGCAGTGTGGTACACTGATTTGATTCAAGCTATTATGCACACATGGCACACAGTTCCTCTTATAATCTTGTTTGTGTGTCCAGCAGCAATACTGTTCACCTGTATGTCAGTCTGTTGTTCTATGGCACCATGTCTTGCTAGTATATGACCATGCACCTGTTTCAACACTTTATTTCACAATGTAGCATGTATCACAATATAATGTCCGAGAGTTGTTTACCTAACCAATCTTCATGCTCAGTGAACTGTGGTTCCGTTCTAAGTAGCTGATATTCCGCATCAGCGGCTTCTGCCTTCGGCCATTCCACTTTACATAATGCATACATTTCCCGACTCAGGCCAGGTAGCTTTCCAGACCAATAGAGAACCTCAAGTGAAACACACAGTTTTTATACCCAACATGTGAACTGGCTGGATGGAGCTTTCAATCCTGATAGACACTTCTGATAAGAGATTTTCAGTAATTTTATAAGTAATAATTCTGACTCATGTAGTAGTCTGGTGGGAAAATTACGTGCTGTAGTAGCACATAAATGAATAAGGGCGACGAATTTCGCTTGAGTGGAAAGAGGGATAATATCATCTTCTCGAGAATTACAACTATTCCTAGGTGGGATCATATTTTACATTACTTTTTGTTAATGTTGTTGTGGTTTGTCTGTCTGAGGTATTCCTTTTGGGCTTGATGCTGCGCTGAGTTTTGTCGAGCTGCGCCTGGGGTTAGTCAAAAGTGCAGTGAAGGAACCAGCCCAAGGAATATCAATGACCCGAATGCCGACGGACAAGAATATCAAAGGCATTAAGATTTCTTTGTATTCACGTTAAGAGCTTGTATGAAACCGCTATGAGAGTGAGACTTTTAAAGACTGAAGATGAAATGGTGTTTTATCCACCAATAGTTTACTTGCTCCATCAGAAGAGTTACAACTGTGAAGAGTATCTGTCGGAAAACAATTAGATCCGTCCACACGTTGCAAAGTTTGTTTCGGGTACGCTCCAGAAGTTTTGCCGGGAAACCCTTACACATCCTCCCTATGGTCCGATCTCCACCCAAGCGATTTCCATGTATTTGTAGCCCTGAAGAAAGACATTCGTGACCGACGGTTTGCTTCTCATGAAGAGGTCTACACCTGGGCAAAATCGTGGCTCCACAGGCAATGTCAAACATTGTTCCACGAAGGCCCCGACCATTTTGCCTTACGGTGGGATAAACGTATTAACAGATATGGAGATAACTTTTGAAATAACAAACAGTTTACTTTCTTTTTCCCATCTGTCCCGTATTCGTTTGACTGCCCCTTGTGGTTTGATCGGAACATACCTGTTGGTCAGAATGACCTACACCATTTTTTATTCTGCCCAACACAAACCTATTAGACGTGGCAATTCTACCTACATTTTGGCTATCTGTGGTTGAAGATTATGGGCGGGGAAAATTTTTGAAGATGTGTTAGTGCTATAGTCAGATCTTTACTTATTATAATCATTCTTTGGTCAGTGAATTGGAGATGATTCAAGGATTCACGTTTGTCATTTCTCTTTGAAAAAATGTTGCACAGCTATGGTCTACCTGGTGTGCTCCTCTTGATACTGGGATATGGTCATTTAAACAGATATTCTTCTACTCTGTTCATCATTATTGCCCATTGGTGTTACACACATCTAACAGATATTGGAATTCTTAAGTAAGGTTGTCCACGTGTCTGCTGAATTATATGTTAGTGTGTCTGTCCTATGTCCTATTGTGGTTATCAAGGCCACAAGGCCAGTTTCTGGTAGCTAGAGAAAGGGACTTTGTTCAAATTGGGAGTGGGGTGGAGGTGATAAGGTGGTCTTTTCTTAATCCTCCTAAATGGGTACTAGGCTAATTTCAATGACAAGTAATTTTCTTAATTGTCCAATATTTTTCAGTACTTGATGGAAATATTCAGTATTTCCTGACAGAAAGCAGTATGTTCTAGAGAAGTTTAATTAGTGGTAGCTGGAATAGGCCACTAAATATACCTACATTCAGCTGTAGTTACTGACTGGCTGAAAGGATTAAATGTTTGTGGAGCAATTTGGAACTCTCCAAGTCGGTAGCCAGCTCAAACAGGAGCAGAGATACAAGTCAAAATGTGTTTTTATAGCCCTTGCCATACAGGGTGCCCTTGATGACAGACATGTTGTGTCAGAGTAATAGCAGCCTGCCTTTTTCATCTAGTTTGGCAGGCAGCCTACATGCCAAGGGCAACAAATGATTTTCCTGCACACATGTTTAGGCTGCATTACACAACATTTGCCTGCTTCATCGACATGTTCCACATGGAAGTCTGCATGTCAGGGACAAAAACGTTTTCCAAGCCCCTGGTATGTAGCTTGCTCTGCATGACATGTGTGTTGTTTGTGGAGTATTGGTCTGCTTTATCAACCAGTTCTACCAGGTGCTACACATCTAGATGGGAGTGGTTGTGAGGACGTTGAAATGGATAGGGAGTGGATGGACAGAAAGAGGTACAGGACAGGGTGGATATGGAGAGTATATAAGAAACTATCAGCCTCGATTGCAGTAATGAAATCAACCTTTACCTAGGTTTCAGTCCAAGTAATAGAGCCTTCTTCAGAAGAGATAAAATGGTTCAAATGGCTCTGAGCACTATGAGACTTAACTTCTGAGGTCATCAGTCCCCTAGAACTTAGAACTACTTAAACCTAAGTAACCTAAGGACATCACACACATCCATGCCCGAGGCAGGATTAGAACCTGCGACCGTAGTGGTTGCGCGGTTCTAGATTGTAGCGCCTAGAACCGCTCAGCCACCCTGGCCGGGTCAGAAGAGATACCTGAATCTATAATTTGTGGCATGGGCATGGTCTAGAAATAAAACTAAAACAGCCTCTTAGACAAATTACAGATTTAGGTATATCTTCTGAAGAAGGCTCAATTATTTGGGCTGAAACCTAGGTAAAGGTTGGTTTCACTACAGCAATCAAGGCTGATAGTTTCCTATATATGATATTATCATGATTGCTTACTGGCTGCAATGTTGAAAGTACAAAGATATGGAGAGTGTTTGTAGGAGGGAATGGGTAGAGAGAGAGAGAGAGAGAGAGAGAGAGTGGGCAGGAGGGAATAGAAAGAAAGAGTGAGCAGGAGGGAATGGACAAGAGAGGGGGCAGAGGGGAGAGATAGTGAAAGAGGAAGAGGAGATGGAGAGGAGAAGGAGATGGATAGGGAGTAGGAGGAGACGGACAGAATGTAGAGGACGAAGAGGAGGGGAAGGAGGTGGAGAATGAGGAGGTAGAGAGAGAGAGAGAGAGAGAGAGAGAGGGGGGGGGTGGTGCAGATTGTAAGGGGTCCGCAGGCCCTTACTACTACGTTTGCACTCACACAGGTCGACAGGGCAACTATCGATTAGTGTGTCGGGTCGCGAGAGCGAGAGTTGAGTCAAGTCAGTTGCATGTTATAGGTTCCCGCGAGGCGGGCGGAGCTGAGCAGAAGCCAGCAATTGATAGAAATTACCGACAAAGGGAGTGGCCATCGCCGCGGTTCAACCCCTTTGTGTTAGTATTATACGGGAAAGTGAGAAAGTATAATTAACAGAGTGCTTCAGTGATATTTATGTGCCATTATTGAGATTCCGCGTCTACGGCGCCGGCATTATTTGGATTACAGTGTTGGATTACAGTGATTGAATGTTGCGTGTGACGATTATGAATAGCGAGGAAGCCTGTGCTGAGATTAGCCATTATTAACAGTGTACTGACGAAGGCAGTGGCTGTCTCCTTATCTTTGTGGTTTTTGATAAGAATATAGGTTTTGTTTAGTGAAGCTGTGTTTGTTGTTCTTCTTGCCACCAAACAGTACATTATTACAGTATTTGCGAAGGACAATATGGAATGTAACAACTCCGTAGCAGTCCAATCCGATTGCCAGCCCCATTAGGCACACGGTCACATTCATTAATATCTATTTGGGCTGCTATTCAGATCCCGATCGAGAGGGATAAGTCAGAAGATCAAACCGGAGTGTTTCACCCTTGGCTTACCGTGAAAGGACAAGTGCAATTTTCGGACGAATCGCAAAGAACAATAGGTAATTTTATCTTATTTAACGCGAAGAAAATATTTTCCAATGTTGAATTGGAACAGAGCATAAACTTTCAAATCGCGACAAGAATCAGTGCATTTTTGAACAATATGAAGTAATAATATCTTACGATTGTGAATAAACTGTTTTTTTTTTTTTTTTTTTTTTTCCTGCCATATTAGATGAGAATAACAGTGTCGATAAACTGTGTTGTAATGTGTAAACGCGTAAATCCGCACGAAAAACTGTGAAAAGTGAACATTAAAGAAAGACACGTGTGAACATTACTATAGCAAAACGAACTAAGAATTCATCACGAAAGATTTAAAGAAGTGTTTAGTGGTAATATTGTGACTGAAATTGCTTTTTGAATAGTGAAAATCGGACAGCTTCTTGTGGACCCATAAACCGTTATGTGGACGACAATGTATTGTGGCGACGCAATTATTGAGTGACGTCACGCAGACACGTGTAGTAGTTGCGCCAAAGAGCTTCGATCTGAAGTGATTTCACACGCCCGCCACAGCAAGCCGCGCGACTTCGAGACACCGAGCGCCGTCCCGACATCTAGCAGCCGAACTACAAACTAC
Organism: Schistocerca serialis cubense; assembly: GCF_023864345.2. Classification (NCBI taxonomy): domain Eukaryota; kingdom Metazoa; phylum Arthropoda; class Insecta; order Orthoptera; family Acrididae; genus Schistocerca; species Schistocerca serialis. The sequence continues at coordinate 388,013 of NW_026048515.1, read as the reverse complement.
GCCCGCCTGCAGCACCACGGAGCAGCAGGCTGAGAACTACGACATCGTCCAGCCACAGCGAGCAGCGCGACTTCACGTGGTTCCGGCGGCAGTACAGTGCCACGCCCACTTCAAACGTCAAAACATCGCGACTCGTGGTAACGTTGGTTGGTGAGTGGAGACGACTGGTTGACTTAACATTAAATTGCAATGTGCAGTTTTCGCGGTAAATAAACGTATGTAAACTGAATTGCGTGTTAGGAAAAGTGCCCAATTGCAGTAATTTCCGAAAAGTTTGCGAAAAATACTCTGAAATTGAACATACTTATTTATGCATTCTGCGCTGTCTAAATGATAATTATACAGATATGCTTATTGTTTTTGGGGGATTTTATATGTATAGATTTTATGAATAGTATGATTTATCTTATTTAAAACATTTTACATAAGATGTGTATGTGAAATTGATATTTGAAGTGATCAGGTTTTGAGAGTTGTTGTGTTCGATGCTCCTGCATATTGTATCAATTTAGGAATTAATTGAAAAATACTTCAGGTACTGTTTGATTAGTTTCATGGTAATTAGGAGTGTTTTGGGTTATTAAAGGTTATTCTGTATTAGTTACCTGTATGTTAAAAATAGACAAACATGTCTACTGAAGATAAGCAGGTTTGTGAGGCAGTAGTTGGAAGGAAAGGGATAGGACAGGAATTATGAGAGAAGAGATGATAGACAAGGGATCAAGAGGTACTAATTGAAGAACGTTAAGGTGTAGGGAGCTAGCAATTCTTTTGCTGGTATACCAAGTGGCGACTGGTACACTCCCAGCTGGGTGAGACTTTACTTCTAATTTCAAGTTTCACTCCTCTAGCATCTTTCTCTATCCTTAGGTTAAGAAAGTTAGTGTGTAGTAGTTAGAATAGGTAGTGGTTGTACAAATGATAGTTAGGAATCTTGTAGCAAATTTATAGTTCACTCATATATGGAGAAGTAGTTAAGGTGTAGGGAGCTAGCAACTCTTTTGCTGGTATCCAAGTGGCGACTGGTACACTCCCAGCTGGGTGAGACTTTATTTCTAATTTCAAGTGTCACTCCTCTACCATCTTTCTCTATCCTTAGGTTAAGAAAATTAGTGTAGTAGTTAGGATTGGTAGTGGTCATCCAAGTAATTCAGTCAGGAACCATGTAGTAAATATGTAGTAGTTTCTGTTGATGTAGAGTGTGAGATGTCAGAGAATCAATAACTTAAGAAAGCTCAGTTTAGTGTGAGTAAATAACCAAAATTAATAATGCCAGAAGGAATAAAATGAGAACCATATCAGAAAGCGAATGTTTACATAATGTCGTGGTAAGCTAATTGGTTAAACAAGAATTTGGGTAATCTTATAGAGCTGTTTTATGAGGCATGAAAAGGTCAAACTGTTGTAAGAAAATTGAAGTAATGTATCAGCTTGTAAGTAGATGAACATATAAAGAAACAAATACACAAGGAGATAGTTGTTCGGATAAATGATGTGAAATATGAGGCTAAGGAGCCTGAAGTAGTATTTTTATGTGGTTATTGCAGCGAATATGGAGAGTTGATGTAGGTTGAAGATATATATGCAGTGAAGTTGCTGTTAAGTTGAGGGAGTTATGTCGTAATAATTTATATTGAGTATGAGATGTTTGAAGTATTGAAGTATATGGAGGATTGATTAGGTTGAAGATATATATGTATTTGCAGTCGAAGTTGGTGTTAAGTTATGTGTAATGAAGAATATGGAGTATGAGATGTTTGAAATATTGAAGTATGTCATTTAGCACATGAGCAACATCTGTTTGCAAGTTATTTGTAGGTATACATGTTTATCTGAAGTATGCTGATAAAACAAAGTGTAACTAATGAATAATTAGTAATTCATGTATCCAATTAGCTATCAGAGTCAATTATGGTTATACGTAGGTCAAGCTTTAGAAGCAGAATTCTGGCACTGAGTAATGAATGACAAATATCCATACAGTGGATTTGAATTAGTGTAAATATAACAGGAGATATTGTACCTCTCATCTAAGCTTTCTTGATAACAATTCACATATGGAAGTAATGTTTGGCAAAATGAAATGATCAGTAGTTTAAAATTTTTCATTGGGTGACCACATTAGTTGTAGTGTTGCAAATAATTATGTAAGACATGCTTAGCGGTACAATGCAGAATTTAAATTTATGGAATCTGTAATGAACAAGTTGTGAATTTCTTCCTTAATTTTTATAAGTGTTGGCCAAGTGAGTTATAAATTAGAGTGATAGTAGTATGGACGGCACAAACCCCGCTGAAAGGACGGCATACCAAAGGGGTAGCTGGCATTCACCTAGTTGTTTTCTTGTCTTTGCTGTAGCAATAAGTTGTGAATTTCTTCCTTAACTTTTATAAGTGTTGGCCAAGTGAATTATGAATTAGAGTGATAGTAGTATGGACGGCACAAACCCCGCTGAAAGGACGGCATACCAAAGGGGTAGCTGGCATTCAACTAGTTTCTTTTCTTGTCTTTGCTATAGCAAGTTATAACAGATATGTAGTTAATGACTCGTACTAACCCTTGAAAGTGAAAAGTTTTTGGAAATTTTTGGTAAGATAAGTTTATAAAAAAATATTTACCATGCTATGTTAAGTAAGTAGGATTGATGTTGTGTTATTTGGACAATGCCATATTTTTGAGATGTAATAACTTTTTGTAGAATATTATTGTAGAGGCAGCCCACTACCGGAGTCAAGGATTTTCTTGGTGATTGTAATTTCATTACTTATTTGCACCGTGTGTTTTGTTTATATGTAGTGATGTCTAATTCCCTAGCCGATTCTTTTACGCCTGTGGCTTCAAAGAAGTTTTCGAGGGCGGGGATGTAAGTGGTCCGCAGGCCCTTACTACTACGTTTGCACTCACGCAGGTCGACAGGGCAACTATCGATTAGTGTGTCGGGTCGCGAGAGCGAGAGTTGAGTCAAGTCAGTTGCGTGTTATAGGTACCCGTGAGGCGGGCGGAGCTGAGCAGAAGCCAGCAATTGATAGAAATTACCGACAAAGGGAGTGGCCATCGCCGCGGTTCAACCCCTTTGTGTTAGTATTATACGGGAAAGTGAGAAAGTATAATTAACAGAGTGCTTCAGTGATATTTATGTGCCATTATTGAGATTCCGCGTCTACCGCGCCGGCATTATTTGGATTACAGTGTTGGATTACAGTGATTGTATGTTGCGTGTGACGATTATGAATAGCGAGGAAGCCTGTGCTGAGATTAGCCGTTATTAACAGTGTATTGACGAAGGCAGTGGCTGTCTCCTTATCTTTGTGGTTTTTGATAAGAATATAGGTTTTGTTTAGTGAAGCTGTGTTTGTTGTTCTTCTTGCCACCAAACAGTACATTATTACAGTATTTGCGAAGGACAATATGGAATGTAACAACTCCGTAGCAGTCCAATCCGATTGCCAGCCCCATTAGGCACACGGTCACATTCATTAATATCTATTTGGGCTGCTATTCAGATCCCGATCGAGCGGGATAAGTCAGAAGATCAAACCGGAGTGTTACAAGATGGAGAGAGAGAGAGGGGCAAGGAGTGGATAGACAAAAAGGGGAAGGTATATACTGAGAGAAGAGGGAGGAGGATATAGTCAGAGAGAGAAGAAGGTAGGCATGTACAGAAAGAGGGAGGAGAAGGGGGAGGTACAGTATGCATATGCACAGTGTTGTGGGAGAGTAGGCTGGTGGAAAAGGAATAAGAGTGAAGGGCAAATGACACAGAGAGAGGGGGAGGACGGTATGGATGGAGGGAGGAAGGTATGGTCAGAGAGAGAGAGGGTGGGAAAATGGAGTATGAGAAGGGGGAGGAGGATATAAAGAGACTGGGGATGGGGATTCAGATAGACAGAGGTGAGAGGATGAGATGGTCAGAGGTTCCAGAGGGTGGAAGAGGTGGATATGGGGAGCAGTGGGCGGCGAAGAGGGGGGGGGGGGAGGGGGGTTGTGTGCAGTGTATGTGTCCTTAAGCACACCAGGTGCGAAGCCGAGGAAAAAAAAGGAAAGTTTATGTAACAATTAGGTCAGGGTGGAAGAGTATTACGCAAGTCTTTATCAAATCGATGGGCATTAAAATCTGATACTTTTCCTAGTGGCACGAGTTAAAACCATGTGTTTTTCTTAACGCACAAAATTGCCAACAAATCAAAAATTTATGGGGGAGTACAAGAAACATCATCACTTCAATGTTATATAACCCACGTGGCCAAGTTTCGATAGCCAACAGAAATCCAGAAAAATACGAATACACAAGATTTTTTCCTTCCCTATATTTCAAAAAAAAAAAAAAAAAAAAAAAAAAGGTTCAAATGGCTCTGAGCACTATGGGACTTAACTGCAGAGATCATCAGTCCCCTAGACTTAGAACTACTTGAACCTAACGAACCTAAGGACATCACACACATCCATGCCCGAGGCAGGATTCGAACCTGCGAACGTAGCGGTCACGCGGTTCCAGACTGTAGCACCTCGAACCGCTCGGCCACCCCGGCCGGCCCTATTTTACAGTCGCCCACTATTGTATCATTATTCATCGTGCACAATACATTTTCAGACGGAAACTACAATTTATCAATGTGGCGATTGCTCCAACCGACCACGTGGCGCGAAAGTAAGTTCACAAAGAAAACATACGGAAAATAAATAAAAATCCCCTGATATATTACTATACACGAAAGAGCAGATTAATACATTGAATGAGTGAATTTGCGTTAAACACAGAGCAATAATATGACCGTGAGCCTGAGCCCCATAGTGCGTGGCCTGACCAGGGACACAAACGCAAAGTTCTACTGAAATTCAAATAAATTATGAAAATAAATTTAGGTTTAGTGGTAATCTCGCACCTGATTTCAACATCTGGACTTCATTACCGAGCAGATTTTAGACAATCTAATACCTTTGTTAACATTACCAAAACGAGAGCTGCGTCTCCATGTCTGTCCAGCGCCGCGACCCAGGAACAAGTACTCGACCGGACACCTCGCCTAACCGTTCTTCGTTCAAAAGGCGGTGGAGGGCATGGTTCGCCAACATAACAGAGCCAATCCTCTGCCTTTCGCGATCTCTCTGACCTGACTTGCCCACCATCTTTGCTAAACTTGTTCACGTGTAAGAGTTGGTACAATCCTACCACTGAACGACTCTGCACATGCAATGCTACGACCTCTGACCAGAGCTTTCTGCTATATCACATACTATCTCATTCATACAGTCCAAGGTCGTGCACGGGAAAGGATACAAGGAAACATGGCACACATGAAATAAAATGAATAAATAAATAAAAACCACTCGGTCCATTCTCTTCTGTTCGTTATACACGGTATTTTCTTCTGCAAAGTCTAAACTCTCTGGCTATAGTTCTCCTGTACCAGAATTTATTGGAAAAATGTGGAACGGGACAAGAAGTTCCGTTTCAGGATGACTCGGGCACTGAGCACCTCCCTGGCGATTGTTCGGTCCTCACGTTCTCTCTAGGACGACCGAAGCTATCTTCAGCTGTGGTTCATCCAGTCCTGCCAACATCGTCGATTAGTGGCATCGCTCCTATTCAAATGTGAAGTGATTCGCCGATTACTCCAACCGGTTTCTTTGTGCCCAATTACACGTCCTCTCTCAAATGCTGACATCCGTGTATGCTTTTCATTCGCCTGCCTGAGAGGCGTAGTTACTGTCCAGCTGAGTACACGGAATGAAATTCACAAAGATTTTGTACCCTGGTATCGACATGTCCCTGTTTACTGTTCTTGCCAGCTGCGACATGAAACTGCGCTACAGCGTTACACATTCATCCATCGGCCACCAAAGTTTACAGTTTTCCATTTTCCGTCAATACCTGTATGAATATCAAAAGGTTCAAATGGCTCTGAGCACTATGGGACGTAACATCTGTGGTCATCAGTCCCCTAGAAATTAGAACTACTTAAACCTAACTAACCTAAGGACATCACACACATCCATGCCCGAGGCAGGATTCGAACCTGCGACCGTAGCGGTCACACGGTTCCAGACTGAAGCGCCTAGAACCCCACGGCCACACCGGCCAGCACGCGTTATTCACTTGCTCAGTTTGTGAAGCTCCTATTCTTGAATGTATCATTCAATTTTTGTGAAATTGTAATCATTTGTTTGTCTATGGATTACATCTACCGATTTCCGTCCCATTCGGATAATTCCTTCATGGTGCATCATTTTCTTTTTGTCTGACGTTTGTACAGAACCCTCAGAGTAGATGGCCTATTCGCACTTGTCGGGATCTTTGTTCTGAAACTGGTAAATACGGCTGGTATTTCGGATGAAGAATAGCACTCCACACATCTGATATGGTCTTTCCTCTTTTGAATACATCATCATTTCTCCATTTTTCTGTTTCAGAGCAAAAATTTTTATACAGCTATTTTAGAGGGATGAGTAGAAGACAATTTGACCATACTGATTTTGGTGATATTTCACGCTTGCAGCGATAATATCTCAGCATCATCTTTGAAATTAGAGAAGTTATGTGTGTGTGCTGGAAGTACATGGAATGGGTTGATAGCGTTACGTGGTTCAGCAATATTGTGCAAATCTTGCGGTACGTACGCGTTGCCTGTCTTTCTTTGTTTCTCTATAACTGCAAAAGCTCTGTCGCTGCCCAAACGCCTGCGCCCTCTAACCAGTGAGTTATGATGTATCTCTTGAAACCATTCCAGGATAAATGGAGGAGACCTTGGCGCACGGTACTTGGATCTCCATTGGGAAGCACTGCTTAGTACAAAGACCGCCCGGCACCTAGTTATGAATAATCGAAATATTTTCTTCATAATTTGACACGTGGATCACGTCTAAGGACATGGAACACAGTGCCCAGAAAACAACATTACTGAAAACGCATCTTGTGAAAAAAGTGGAATTTAGAACATTTTCTATCTGCACTGTTCGTATGGTTGTGCCTAAACGGGAGCTGTTCGTCGATAGTTCTGACCTAGCAGCATGTTCCAAAAGTATTTCCGATCATCGTAGGCGCTACATGATACATCCATCAACAAATTATGTCAGTTACGATGATCGGTTACCCTACTTTTCAGTTTTTTTATGCATTCTTAGTTTTTGAGATTTACAGCTGTTCATTGTGGTATTACTCACTGACTGTTGGTAATGCCAATTGAAGCTTGTTTACAGTGACATAATGAAAGATGTAACAAGCGTCCCGGATAAGTATTTGTTACCCACAGGGATCATCGCACAAATAAAACAGCCTCTACCCGTGATTATCGAGAAGAGTGGCTAAGGGCTCCCCACAGTCACTCGTTGAACGGTCTGGTGTGGCAGTAGAAGTAAGCAAAAGGAAAGCTAAAGTTTTAAATTCCTCGTTTAAGAAACTGTTCACGCACGCGAATCGAAGCGTACCGTCGTTTGACCATCGCACAGATTTGCCATGGTTGCTATAGTAATGGGCATCCCTGGTGTAGAGAAACAACTGGAAGAGTTGAAAACATAAATAGCCATCTTTGGATAGAATACTAATTCAGTTTTGCAGACAGTATTCTCTACGGTATTGAGCCCTTACTTAGCTTGCACTTCTCGCGGATTTCTCTCACCTAGCACAAAGTCCCAAGTGCAGGAAAAAAGCGCAGGTGTCTGCTGTATACAAGAGGGGTAAACGAACGAACATGCGTAATTAAAGCCCAATATCATTAACATCGGTATGCTGCAGAATTCTTCAACATATATTCAGTTAGAGTACCATAAATTCCTTTGAGGCAGAAAAACTTTCGTTGTGTGATGTCCTTAGGTTCGTTAGGTTTAAGTAGTTCTAAGTTCTAGGGGACTGATGACCATAGATGTTAAGTCCCATAGTGCTCAGAGCCATTTGAACCATTTGAAAAACTATGTTCCGCGAATCAACACGGCTTTAGAAAGCACCGCTCGTGGGAAACCTAGCTTGCCTTTTTCTCACATGATATACTCCAAGCTATGTATGAGGAGCGACAGGCTGGTTCCATATTTCTAGATTTCCAGAAAGCGTTGATACCATGCCTCACTGCAGACTATTAAAGAAGGTACGACCATATTGAATAGATTCCCAGATACGCGAGTGGCTCGGAGACATCTTTAGTAATAGAACCCAGTATGTTATCCTCGATGACGAATGTTCATCAGAGGGACACTGGTATCGTCAGGCGTACCCGAGCGAACTGTGACAGTACCGCCATTATTTTCTACAAACATAAATGATCCTGCGGACAGGGTGAGCAGCAATCTGCGGTTGTCTGCTAATGATGCTGTGATGTATAGTAAGCGTCGACGTACAGTGATTGTAGGAGGATACAAGACGACATAGAGAAAATTTCTAGTTGGTGTGATGAATAGCAGCTGGCTCTAAATGTAGGGAAATGTAAAATAATACAGATGAGTACGAAAAACAAAACGGTAGTGTTAGAATACAGTGTTAGTAGGGTGTTACTTAACACAGCCAGGTCGATTAAGCACAGAGGCGTCCAGAAAAATGTAGAGACTCTTCTATAGTCGATATTATTGGAGAAAAATAACACGCCGTTACAATTCTTGCACAGGAGAAGCGGTTATTTTGTGTGCTCAAAGTGACCGCATTAGCAACTAAATAAAGTCGATGCTGTTGACCGAGCTATGGCTGTCAATGTTGCCGGTGTGACAGCCGCACAGGACGCCTCGACGGTTTTTCGTAGCTCGATCAGCTGCTGTTGATACACTTCATTTTTTAAAGTCACCCGTAGATAGAAATCAAGAGGTGTATGGTCTGGAGGCCGTGGCGGGTAATCAACGGCTCATCTTCGACCTATCCGTCGTCCATGTAGATTTTCATCCAAGTAGACTCTGACATCTCTGTGATAGGAGGTCATCCTGTTGAAGGTAAAAATCTTTAATTTCCAAACACTTCTCATATGGCAGGTAATATCGATGTTTGCGGCGTATAAAGATACACCTGACCATTTATGGTACTTTCAATGGGCCAATCAAATCGCCCTATGGCAGATCACACCCCACATTAACATCAGGTAGATTAATATGTTTGTCCACGTGAAGGGGGGGGGGGGGGTATTAAGAAGCGTAGTACACGCAGTTGTGGAGGTTTAAGTGGCGTTCAGTTTGAATTGCGCCTCGTCAGGTGATATAACCTTTCCTGCAAACAGTTCATACTTCCGAAGCAGGCCTTCAAACCACTCGAAGTACTCCATCCTTCGATCAGAGTCGTTCTCGTTCATAGCGTGCAGTGGTCTTGGAACGCACACTTTCCGCTTTGCAGCCTTCAGAAGTCGTCGTACGCTTGATCGGCTTACCCCGGCTTCACGTGCACCCTGCTCCACTGATTTCTGAGATGACCTAGTTAAATGTTACAACATAGCAGCGCTGGAATCTGGACTTCCTGATGTGTATGGTCGACCAGACATTTTCTTATGCAAATCATGAACAATACCGTCGGCTTCAAATTTATCCCGGATACGATAAATTGTTGCACGTGTTGGTGGTTAAATTCCGTACACATAACGCCATTGCTGTTGTACCCCCATCACGTTTGCGTAATTCCAGCACCACTTCAATATGACCTTGCTTTGGTCTAGCGACAAACTTACAGGGTGTCCCACTGAAACCTCCCTAATTTCAAAGACGCACGAAAAACACCACAGTAGATACAACAATGAAAAATTTACCACATTGTAGAGCATCTCAAAGAATTTATTTATTTATCATCAATACACCTCTACATGTGAACCATTTGTAGCAAGAAGAATATTGAGTCTATATTCGATTTCTTGCCAAGTTCTTTGTAACATTTCCTCTGTTCTTGTTGCAATCTCATTAGTGATACGATGTCGCAACGTAGGAATATCGTCCACTTTGGTCGCGTACACACGGTCCTTCACGAATCCCCACATGAGTAAATCAAGTGGTGTAATGTCGGGTGAACGTGGTGACCAGGCAATGGGTCCTCCATGTGCGATCCAACGATTGGGGAATTTCATATCCAGGAACTTGCGAACAGCCGTTGACCAATGCGGCCGAGCTCCATCTTGTTGAAAAATGATGTTGGGTTGCAAGTATTATATATGAGGGTACACAAACTGCTCCAACATGTTCAGATACACTGACCCATTCACTGCTTGTTCCGCAAAGAAGAACAGTCCAACAATCCTGTCGTGCATTAGCCCGCACCAGATGTTTAGTTTAGGGCTATCAGGAACATGTCCAATGATAACGTGCGCATTTTGCGAACCCAAAATCCGAACATTATGCCAATTAACCCTTCCTGATATATGAAAGGTTGACTCATCTGAGAATCAACATCTCTCCAGGAAGGGTATCTGCAGCAAATTGTTGTCGGAGTGCTTTGTCGTTCGGTATCAGATGTTGCATAATTTGCACTTCGTAAGCACACATACGAAGAAGCTGGTGAACTACAGGATACAATGTTGATCGAGGTACATCAAGTTGCCTAGATGCTTGACGAATTGACCTATGTGGGCTTCTGAGAAACGTTTGTCTGATGTCCTCCACTTGCTATTCTGGAACTCCGTAACGTTCACCGCCAGAATGTTTCAGAACACTTCCTGTTGCCAGAAACTTCCTATACCATTCCTTAATTGTTTTCACATCAGGTAGACCACGTTAATACACACGACGATAATTTCTTTGCACAATAATCGGCGATTTTGTTTCTACGCGCGCTGCTGTGGAGTCGCCGTTTTCACTTCACGCTACCATGCTGCACTCTGGCGATGATGTGGGAATATAAATTCTGTAAGATGCTCTACAATACTGTGCATTTTTCACTGTCGTATCTACTGTGGTTTTTCTCTCCTGGGTCCGTGAAATTAGGGAGGTTTGATTGGGACACCCTATACTTCATTCATTGCTGCACTGTCATCTGTTGGAAAACGCATTCCAAGATCTGTTGAAAAAGCAATGGAATATGCTACCGCACAAAACTGCAACGATATTTCATTTTTTTCCGAAGATATTAACTATAAAAAACTGTCTACGTTATTCTGGACCCCTCTATAAGTAGGTGTAACACTGCAAATTTATATAAAATAGAACGCTCATGTTAAGGATTGTAGTAGAGAAGACGAATGTTCTACTTCGGTTTATTGCGAGAATGCTAGGAAAGTGTGGTTTATCCGCAAAGGAGATCTCATACAGGACGGTAGTGCGACATATTCTCGAGCAGAGCTCGAGTGTTAGGTATCCGCAACAGGTCGGATTAAAGGAAGGCATCGAAGCAATTCCGAGGCCTCCTGGTAGATTTGTTACCGATAGGTTCGAACACCACGTTGGTATTACGGAGATGGTTCAGGAACTCAAATGAAAATCGCTGGAGGGAAGGTGACATTCTTCTAGGGGACTGATGACCATAGATGTTAAGTCCCATAGTGCTCAGAGCCACTTGAACCATTTGAATGTGACATTCTTTTCGAGGAACACTAATGAGAAAATTTAGATAACCGCATTTGAAGCTCACTACAGACTGATTCTGCCACCAAGATACATTTCGCATAAGGGCCATGAAGATACGAGAAATTAGGACTCATACGGAGGCATATAGACAGTCGTTTACTGCTCGCTCTATTTGCGAGTGTAACAGGAAAGGAAATGACTAGCAATGGTACCTTCCGACATGCACCTTACGGTGGCTAGCATAGTATGTAAGCAGATGAAGATGTAGATGGTGTTATTTCGACGAGTTCGATAGTTCACAAGTCTCTTCAGGCAGTGCATATCCAGCTGGAGCCACGCATTGATGGTTAGAGCTCTTAGAGCCACAAAATTTCGTGGTGTTGATTGTTATATTTTATGTGCTCTTTCAGTGCCAGATTGTTTCTAGGGGTTAACATCAGGTGATTGAATCCTGATGAGGTGCGTTAGGATACCTGACTGATCGTCAAAGAAGAAGCGTATGCATACAACTCTGTGGGCATGGGTGCTCTGTCATTTTGCAAGACGGAAGCGTCCATAGAGTACTCATCATGAACATTTTAAAGTAAGGACAACATTTGGTCACCGAGAATTTTGAAATAAACATCTTAGTTGATGTTCACGGTAACTTGAATGATTGAGCCCAAGTCCCGGTACACCTCTGAAACATCACACAACCACCACTGGCATGAACGTTACCCACCACACTCTATACTGATTAAAAGCACCATTGGGTCGGCGGTTCATTCGACGTCTTGCATCATTCTAGAAGAGGCGAAATCGGGGCATGTCGAACCACAGTTCACACCTGGAATCAGCTGCTGTCTAGTATCTTCGCAGTTTGAACCACCGAAGATGTTGACTTTACGTTGTGTTGTGAGCAATGGTCTTCTGCGAAATATCAGACTCCAAACGTTCGTTAGTTAGTTAGCCACATGTTTCATAGATCATTTGATAGGTTCTTTTATCGAAATGATGTGAAACGAGTCAATTTACAGGTTACGTAAACATGATTATTGTTAACATTAATGAACACATTTCATCAGGTTCAAATGGTTCAAATGGCTCTGAGCACTATGGGACTCAACTGCTGAGGTCATTAGTCCCCTAGAACTTAGAACTAGTTAAACCTAACTAACCTAAGGACATCACAAACATCCATGCCCGAGGCAGGATTCGAACCTGCGACCGGAGCGGTCTCGCGGTTCCAGACTGCAGCGCCTTTAACCGCACGGCCACTTCGGCCGGCATTTCATCAGGATACATATACATAATTAGTGTTAACATTAATGGACCCATTACTATTTTGTTTCTACTCAGCAACTACATTTAAGAGCAAGACTATTTTTACTTTTTTACTGGCTACCAGTTTTTAAGAAGAAATTCGTCAGTGGAATAGAAAGTTGTCCAGGAGAAACGATTTAAAATTAGATTTAAAATTTGATTCCCTAGCTGCTAGACATGTTATGTTATTGGGAAAATGACCAAAAATTTTTATTGCAACATATTGAACTCCTCTCTGAGCCACTGGCAGCTTTAACAGTGAGTAATAAATGTCATTTTCCGCTATAGTGTTGTAGGTATGTACATTACAGGTCTTCTCAAATTCTAATGGGCTATTTATGACGAATTTCCTTAGCGAAAATACGTAGTGTGATGGCGCGGTTAAAATGCCTATCTCCTTGAAGAGGTACCTACATGACGTCTCTGGGCGAACACCACGTGTTATTCTTACTTCTCGCTTTGTGCAATCAACACTTTCTTTCTACGTGATCAGTTACCCCAGAAAATTATTCTGTTCGACATTGTTGAATGGTAATATGCAAAATATGTAAGGAGTCTGATATGTTTGTTTCCAAGATTAGCAATTGTACGAAAAGCTAAAGTAGCTGAACTGTTTGAGACGCTCAGTAATATGCTTCATCGAATTCAAGTTTTCATCAATATGTAAACCCAAAAATCTGGAGCAATCTAACCTACTTACGGACTTCTGATCATGTGCTACGCCAGTTGTTGGCATGACTCTGTTAGTTGTGCAGAATTGTAAGGAGTGTAGTTTTTCATAATTTAGGGAGAGTCCATTTTCAGAGAACCACTTCTTAATTCCTCGGAAAATGTCTTTTAATAACAATTCTGTTGCTTTCTCTCCAGTGGAATTTATAATAACACTAGAATTGTCTGCAAAAAGTGCCAGTTGTACCTGTTGAATGTTAAGTCGAAAGTCATTCACAAATATAAGGAATGGGAGAGAACCCAAAATTGAATCCTGTGGGACAGCCTTTGTGATTTTATCCCAGTCACTAAAATTATTTACCTTTCCAACATTGTTTTGCATTCTGTTTGTCAAGTATTATTCAAACCAGCTGTGTGTAAAACCACAAGTTCCATAAAACTTGAGTTTTTCTAAGAGAGCATTATGATCTACAGAATAGAAGGTCTCGGTGCGATCACAAGAAATACCAGCTGGCGATACATTATTATTTAAGGCTTGTACTGTTTGATGAGCGAATGCATAAATAACATTCTCATTCGAGCAATTTTTTTGGAACGCAAACTGTGATATGCATAGTAAATTGTTTCCACTTCAGCATGCGACTGGCGACTACTGTTGAGTACATTACTTTTTCGAATCTTTGGAGAAGATGTCAGTAAGGAAAGTAGACTATAATTGTTTAAGTCTGTCTTGTCACCTTTCCTATGAAGTGGTTTATTAATGGCATAATTTAACCCGCCTGGAAAAATTACCTGTGCCAGTGGTGGACTGCATATGTGACTAAGGGCATTACTTATTAAGTTGGAACACCTTTTTCAGAATTCTGTTTGAAATTTCACCAGCCCCACAATAACTTTTGTATATGAGAATTTTTATAATTGTATTAGTTTCAGTGGAAGATGTTTGTGCTACTTTTGGTTCTTTTCAGTTTTGTGGGACGACATTTTCAATGTATTCTCTTGCTTCCTCAGCTGAATCTTTTAATGCTATATTTTCTTTGCGTTTATAAAGTGATTGTTAAAAGTACTTGCAACTTGTGAATTATCAGTCACAACTGTCTTATTAAGTTCAATTGTTATGGTAACTTGTACAATGACTGGCTGCCTTTTCTCCCGTTTGACAATGTCCCATATAGTATTGTATTATCTACAATGTTTATTTGTGTCAGGACGTGAATTCTGCTGGACATTTCAATGAGGTTTCTTAATATGCTACAGTACTTTCTGTAGTATGCAAGTAATGTCGGATCTCGACTTATGTACATTAATTTCCGTCTTCCTCTAACAAGAGATTTTAAGTCCTTTATTTTTTTTAACGGATGTCCGCTGTGTGAGGTTTCCTTCGGAATCTTCGCCCAGAAACTGTTTGAGGTGGCTCAGCATTCACTGACAGCAGCAACCACTGTCGCGTTTGAAACCGGCTGCCCTTGACAAGACGTAACACTGGTGTCTGGTACCTCTCGCTTAGTGTCTTTTTACTTCTGCCATTCTTACGTCGTCTTATACAGCTGTGGGTGATACACCATTGCTTGTAAACACGGTGAACACTTTGTGCTGATGCACCTGCAAAATGGGAGACATAATTTACTATGTGGTCCTACAGGAGTGATGTAGTTGCGGAAGGATGAGGGAGCAGTTAAAGATGATAGATGTCGTATACATGTTTTTCCCTAATATGAGAGAGTGGCTGCAGCCGAAACAGGAAACTCCCGGTCGGGGAATGTTTTTGATTCTTAACCGGTCAGGGCCACGCATCTGCTGCGTGCAAACCGTGATCAGGAAACTAATTGTGTCTGTGAAGAGAGGACGACCGCAGAACCCACCCCTATACTGTGACAGTAGGTCGCAAATAAAGACTACCAATACACTCACACGAAGACGTGACACAATCAGCTGGAGATCAGACCTTGCAGATCGATCTCAGTGAGTGTACAGGTACAATATTTAGAGCGCTACATAAAGAGTACTTACAGCGACAACAGCGCGAGCAATGAATGACTCCACAGACAATACAAGTGAGATAGTAGTAGTAGTTTTAGTAATAGCAGATGAAAGCGGTACAGGCGAAGATGGAGCAACATAGGATAAGGATTAAATGGAAATTACTAAAATAGGTTAGGTGATACATAATACTCAAGTGTGTTTCACAGTGCTCTGAGACTCCGTAACCACTCTGCGAAAACAATATCAACCTAAAGATCACATCAAGTCTTGTCTTACAATCAGAAAAAGAGCTCTTCTAAATATTATGTGGAAGGAAGACATGGAAAGGCTAACCAAAGACTACGTTTTATTGGCAGGACACTTAGAAAATGTAACAGACCTACTAAGGAGACTGCTTACACTACGCTTGTCCGTCCTCTTTTAGAATTCTGCTGCGCGGTGTGGAATCCTTACCAGGTAGGACTGACGGAGTACATCGAAAAAGTTCAAAGAAAGGCAGCACGTTTTGTATTATCGCGAAATGTGGGAGAGAGTGTCACAGAAATGATACAGGCCTTGAGCTGGAAATCATTATCTCACGAAATTCCAATCACCAACTTTCTCCCCCGAATGCGAAAATATTTTGGTGACACCGACCTACATGGGGAGGAACAATCACCACGATGAAATAAGGGAAATCAGAGCTCGTACGGAAAGATATAGGTGTTCATTCTTTCCGCGGGCTGTACGAGTTTGTAATAATAGAGAATTGTGAAGGTGGTTTCATGAACCCTCTATGTAGATGTAGATGTAGATATATCAATGTTGGTTGCATCTACGTCTACATCATACTCCCCAAGCCACCTAATATTGTGTGGCGGAGGGTACTTTCGGTACCACTATCTGATCCCTCCAACCCTGTTCCACTCGCGAATAGTGCATGGAAAGAAGTATAAAAGAAGTTATTTTTTCCTCAGTAGGTAATAGATGAAAATGAGGTGACAAGCAGCGTAATAAATGTGCAATAATTCTACAGTCATAAACTAAAAGCAAAAGAATTTACATTGTACGAGTGGCAACTTGATACTGGGCATTGTAATATTTCTGAAGGGCCTCGATCGCACATTTCTTTATTAAGCGTTACTCTCTTGAAAATTTCCCTATCAGACAGAAGTTGTGGGATAAAGTGCACAGAGGAATTAACGATCGCAAATGTATACACAGTGCTTCAGAAGTGATGGTCAATATTCACGGATATGACAGGAATGATCATTCGAAACAAAAATGTCAAGTAGACATGTGCTATAAAACGCATACCCTAAGAGCTATGAGCAATTCTTGATCATCGATACTGTGAAACAAGTCTCTTCTACTGGAAAATCTTTGCTTTCCGTATTTTGGGGAGTCATAATATGGACCAAAACAGAAAAATATGTCCAGTAAACGTGTGCTTTGAAATACATACCTTCAGAGCTATGAACAAATGTTCATCTTCGCTAATTACAAGCACTACTCTTCTAATGAACAAGTATATTCGACAGTGTGCTTGTCTGTTCGAAGGGAACCAGTGCCAAACTGACTCTGGCCATTAAGCTAGCTACGAAGTAAATGATGGCCGGTAGGTGGCGCTAGCACTGACCGTAGAAATGAAATCCAAGAGTAACTGTACAAAGAAATCATATATAGGGACGAACTATATGTCAGGACATTATGACAGACCTGACAAAACTCCCGTCGGAGGTTCGAGTCCTCCCTCGGACATGGGTGTGTCTGTTGCCCGAAGCGTAAGTTAGTTTAAGTTAGATTAAGTAGTGTGTAAGCTTAGGGACCGATGACCTCAGCAGTTTGGTCCCATAAGATATTTTTGTTAAAAGATAAAAAGAACTTGACGAAGATATATTTGTGCCACTTATACAGGGTGAGTCACCTAACATTATCGCTGGATATATTTCGTAAACCACATCAAATACTGACGAATCGATTCCACAGACCGAACGTGAAGAGAGGGGCTAGTGGAATTGGGTAATACAAACCATAAAAAAATGCACGGAAGTATGTTTTTTAACACAAACCTACGCTTTTTTAAACGGAACCACGTTATTTTTGTTATCATATCTGAACATATAAACAAATACGTAATCAGTGGCGTTTGTTGCATAGTAAAATGTTAATTACATCCGGAGATATCGTAACCTAAAGTTGACGCTTGAGTACCCTTCCTCCGCTGTTCGATCGTGTGTATCGGAGAGCACCGAATTACGTAGGGATCCAAAGGGAACGGTGATGGTCCTTAGATACAGAAGAGACTGGAACAGCACATTACGTCCACATGCTAACACCTTTTTATTGGTCTTTTTCACTGACGCACATGTACATTACCATGAGGGGTGAGGTACACGTACACACGTGGTTTCCGTTTTCAATTACGGAGTAGAATAGAGTGTGTCCCGACATGTCAGGCCAATAGATATTCATTGTGGTGGCCATCATTTGCTGCATACAATTGCAATCTCTGGCGTAATGAATGTCGTACACGCCGCAGTACATCTGGTGTAATGTCGCCGCAGGCTGCCACAATACATTGTTTCATATCCTCTGGGGTTGTAGGCACATCACGGTACACATTCTGCTTTAACGTACCCCACAGAAAGAAGTCCAGAGGTGTAAGATCAGGAGAACGGGCTGGCCAATTTATGCGTCCTCCACGTCCTATGAAACGCCCGTCGAACATCCTGTCAAGGGTCAGCCTAGTGTTAATTGCGGAATGTACAGGTACACCATCATGCTGATACAACATACGTCGACACGTTTCTAATGGGACATTTCCGAGCAACGTTGGCAGATCACTCTGTAGAAACGCGATGTATGTTGCAGCTGTTTGGCCCCCTGCAATGAAGTGAGGACCAATGAGGTGGGCCCGCATCTCGTGGTCGTGCGGTAGCGTTCTCGCTTCCCACGCCCGGGTTCCCGGGTTCGATTCCCGGCGGGGTCAGGGATTTTCTCTGCCTCGTGATGGCTGGGTGTTGTGTGATGTCCTTAGGTTAGTTAGGTTTAAGTAGTTCTAAGTTCTAGGGGACTGATGACCATAGATGTTAAGTCCCATAGTGCTCAGAGCCATTTGAACCATTTTTAAACCAATGAGGTGGTCGCCAATGATTCCGCACCATACATTTACAGTCCACGGTCGCTGTCGCTCTACCTGTCTGAGCCAGCGAGGATTGTCCACGGACCAGTAATGCATGTTCCGTAGATTCACTGCCCCGTGGTTTGTGAAACCCGCTTCATCGGTGAACAGGTAGAACTGCAACGCATTCTCTGTTAATGCTCATTGACAGAATTGCACTCGATGATTAAAGTCGTCACCATGTAATTGCTGATGCAGCGACACATGAAACGGGTGAAAGCGGTGACGATGCAGTATGCGCATGACACTACTTTGACTCAGTCCACCGGCTCTCGCAATGTCCCGTGTACTCATGTGTGGGTTCATGGCAACAGCAGCTAACACACCAACTTGCACCCGCTTCTCCTGTGACGGGTCTGTTACGGACCCGTTTGCGTGCTACGACCATACCTGTTGCATACAGTTGGCGGTAGATGTTTTGCAATGTGCGGCACGTTGGATGCTCTGTGTCCGGGTACCGTTCTGCATACACCCTGCAGGCTTCAGCTGTATTTCGTCGATACTCGCCATAGATGAGTATCATCTCCGCCTTTTCAGAGTTCGAATACGCCATGGTCACAGTTTCTACAACACTACACTATCACAGACGTCTGGTAACACGGTGTACTACAGTTGGTCTGCGTGCGGAGACGAATGCAGAATAACAATAGCAGCAAGCGCTACATGCGGACACTACGACAGCTAGACCAAACCACTACAGCCACACTCGTAAACACGGTCGTCATCGTAAACATGCCCCTGCAGATGCTGCTCGCCGACCGTGGCTCGTGTTTGTTACAACACGCAACTGAACGTCGAAGGTTTCAAGCGTCAACTTTAGGTTACGATATCTCCGGATGTAATTAACATTTTACAATGCAACAAACGGAACTGATTACGTATTTGTTTATATGTTCAGATGTGCTAACAAAACTAACGTGGTTCCATTTTAAAAAAACGTAGGTTTGTGTTAAAAAACATACTTCTGTGCATTTTTGTATGGTTTGTATTAAACAATTACACTAGCCCCTCTCCTCACGCTCGGTCTATCGAATCGGTTCGTCAGTATTTGATGTGGTTTACGAAATACATCCAGCGGTAACGTTAGGTGACTCACCCTGTATTGTAGTGGTATTACATAACATTTACATAGCATGAAATGCGCGTCGTAAAATATCAGCGTGAACGACATAATAGAGATATTCGTTGTCCAGGAATGAAAACAGATGACATATTTTCAACCATTAACTGGTGTAGTACAATGTAAATATAAAACCGATATAGATCACGAAATAAAATAAAAATATATGGTGTAAAAGAATGAGTTGCCAACTATCCCAAGCTGAAATGTAACATGAGTATGACCATATACAATCTTATTGTAATAGCTGAATATGTAATAAGTCACATAACAGAACCATTTAGGTAAGCCTAGCTGAGTGACATCCTGAAATAAATTAGAAGCTAATACTACAATTTAAACTCTTTAAAAAAATTAAAAAGCGTGGTGGTATAATATTGGATGGTAATAACAGTATAGCTTTTATAAGCTTACAACCATCACAAGCTAAAATGTCACATGAGTATGACCAACTGTAATCACATTACAGTAGACTTGCATTCGGGAGGACGACGGTTCAAACCCGCGTCCGGCCATCCAGGTTTAGGTTTTCCATGATTTCCCTAAATCACTCCAGGCAAATGCCGGGATGATTGCTTTGAAAGGGGACCGCCGATTTCCTTCCCCATCCTTGGCACAATCCGAGCTTCTGCTCCGTCTCCAATTACCTTGATGTTGACGGGACGTTGAACCCAGTCTTCCTTCCTTCCTTCTTCATATTACAATAATCGCAGATATAATGGCTAACGTGCAATGGAACCATTAGGTAAGCCTAGATGAATAGCAACAACATGAATTAAAATGGAAGCTAATATTAGAATCGCAAAGATTTTTTAAATTTATTTTTTATTTTTTATTTTTTTTTTTGTTAAAAAGTGTAGTGTTATTAATTTCGTCAGTATAATGCTCTAGCTTGAAGTGGATGCGTGAGGACAACGAACATACATGTTTATCGTGGTTGAGAATGCAGAGTTAAGATCATTACTTGTCAAAAATAGATGCCTTGGCATGTGTGATGCTGAAATCGTCCACCAAGTAATGGAACTTGCAAACACCTCAAATAACCTCGAACACCTCGTTGCTTCACTATCTATGTTTCACCGCCCAGGGCTGTTTAAATCAGCGTCGTGAAGAGCAGAGTACAGTTTCTACACGAGTTTCCGATTATAGTGTACAATCCATTCGGCACAGCTCTCGTACTGCAAGATATGCGATTCGTATTTAATATTGACCAGTAAAATTCATTACCTTGTTTGATATTATTATTCTACGTCTGTCGACTGTAAAATTAAACTGTCAGTTTTAAAAGAGAGAATGAAGCGTTGGCTTAAAGGTGCTACAAAGAACCTTGCATCAAACGTTTAAATACGGTGCGCTCAGAGGATGCAGCATCAACCTCAAAGACTTCTAATCAAGGGTATGAGATTGAAGAAGGTGACTTAAAGGCTTCAATCTACATTGTTTCAAGCACTAAGTTATCTAACGAATCACCAAAAACGAAGAAAAATCTTGCATGAATCTTTGATTTGTTGAATCTAAGGGCTCACCTATCTGTATGTTATGCAGCAAGCTACCTCCGAAAAGTTCCGTGAGACGTGTTAAGATATGGCGACATTTGGAAACTATACATCCCGAAAGCAAGGACATGAAAGAAGAACTTTTTACATATAACAATGAAAAAAAATTATTCAGTAGTCAGAAAACCACGAGATACACGATCCAACCTGTGAATGAAAAAGCCGCGGAGGTATCGTATCTAACGAGCTATCGCACGGCACAAGCTGAAACTTCCCCTCTCAATGAAAAGAAAGACTGTGCTGGTAAACTTCTACCTTATTTGATACAGAAACAGCCGAGTAAAACCGAACGTACTCAGACAGTTTTCTCTTTACTTATTCTGATCATTTCTAAACTGGCACACAATATTTTAGCGCAACGCAATCTGACTTTTAATAATCCCTACAAAAGAATAGGCCCAACTAACAATAACCTATACCCTTCATGAATCACCTACCTCACAAAAATCTTCATTACTCGAACTACTGCAATACAGCGAGCGCCAATACTGCCAGCTAAATAAAAGATTCTAACTACTGAAGGCACTAACTACTGATAGGCATATTCTCAGCAAATGAAAGATTTTGATAGAGAACAAACACCTTACTTACCGTAATAGTGTTCAATAAATAAATAAATAAATAAATAAATAAATATATAAATATATATATATATATATATATATATATATATATATATATATATATATATATATGGTGTTACAAAAAGGTACGGCCAAACTTCCAGGAAACATTCCTCACACACAAAGAAAGAAAATATGTTATGTGGACATGTGTCCGGAAACGCTTACTTTCCATGTTACAGCTCATTTTATTACTTCTCTTCAAATCACATTAATCATGGAATGGAAACACACAGCAACAGAACGTACCAGCGTGACTTCAAACACTTTGTTACAGGAAATGTTCAAAATGTTCTCCGTTAGCGAGGATACATGCATCCACCCTCCGTCACATGGAATCCCTGAAGCGCTGATGCAGCCCTGGAGAATGACGTATTGTATCACAGCCGTCCACAATACGAGCACGAAGAGTCTCTACATTTGGTATCGGGGTTGCGTAGACAAGAGAGCTTTCAAATGCCCCCATAAATGAAAGTCAAGAGGGTTGAGGTCAGGAGAGCGTGGAGGCCATGGAATTGGTCGGCCTCTACCAATCCGTCGGTCACCGAATCTGTTGTTGAGAAGCGTACGAACACATCGACTGAAATTGCAGGAGCTCCATCGCGCATGAACCACATGTTGTGTCGTACTTGTAAAGGCACATGTTCTAGCAGCACAGGTAGAGTATCCCGTATGAAATCATGATAACGTGCTCCACTGAGCGTAGGTGGACGAAACTAAAATGAGCTCTAACATGGAAATTAAGCGTTTCCGGACACATGTCCACATAACATCTTTTCTTTATTTGTGTGTGAGGAATGTTTCCTGAAAGTTTTGCCGTACCTTTTTGTAACCATCTACTTTGACAAATTCCCTTTTTCTGACTGACACACGTCCAGATCGTCCGCTCATATTAACATCTCTAAACTCTGGGATCTCTCTCTCCACATCCACCACTGCTGGCGGCTCACAATCAACTGCCCAACGCTACGCGCTGTTCACATCCAACTGCGCAACACTACACTAGCAAGTAATTCAACAATTTTCCAACCAGCCACAGACTGCACACAGTGCAGTCAGCGAATTGAATACAGAGCGCTATGTGGCGTCACCAATGTAAAAACCTAAACAACCTACTTATAAAGCGAGCGAAGCGCTCACTAACGCAGAGGATTTAATAAAACCATGTGTGGCAAGACATAACACATGATATGCTCGATGAAAAATCTGCAAAGGATCTTTCTATAGAGCTACTTTCAAACGACAATGTTTCGCACTTTGTATCCAACAAGAACTAGTTGGTAGCCTGCAACACACCAGATTCGTCTTGCAAATGGACGAATGGACTGATGATGGACTGGCCGTCTTGCAGGTAACTGTACGATATCCATATAGATACTTACGTGCGCACCAGTGCCAAGTAACACTGTCAGAAATTTTTTTTTAACACCATTAACATTTTTCAAATAAATTATCTCGACTGCAACGATTTTATCCATATTTGCAGAGGTGGAGGCAAGGAAATGACTAGTGAAACAGCAGGAGCGGTATCACCAATAAAAGGTAAAGGTCTAAACTATAGTTTTAGCTATTGTATCCTGCATATACAAGCACTCGCGATAAAGAAGATGCTGCCAAATCTACAACTGGTCCTTGATGAGGACGTAAAAATAATCAGTTATGTTAAATTACTTCGTCTTCTGTGCCGGTTGTTTTCAGTGTACTGTCAAGATTATGGGAGCAGGCATAAAACGCTTCACATTGAAGTTAGATGGCTATCTCGGAGTAAGATCTTAACAAGATTGTCCGAATTAAGAGCTGAACTGAATTGCAAGCTTTTATAACTGATATTTCTTTTAATTTAAAGACTGTTTGAATGAAGTGACCTAGTTGTGCTGACTAATTTTTCGGCAGATGTATTTGGAAAAATTGATTAATGAATTCTATCTATACAAGGAAAACAGACAACCGGTTTCAATATTAATAACAAAATAACCAGCTTACAAAAGTAGAATATTGCATTGTTTGTGTTGACAAAAGACTAGAAAGTTAACAATGAATGTGTTGAGGAATCAGTCCATTGTCTCCGTGATATGGGTGCATCTTTTAAGACATATTCTGCTGAAAATAAGAATACAGAACTGAAAATGATTTCATGGGTGCACAATCCTTTGTACCGAATTTCCAGAAGCCAGAAAATATGTCAAACGAAAGCTGTGAATCCTTTTCGAAATGACATGAGGTTAAAGCATGAAATCATTATTCAAAGTAATGATTTCGCTTGACGATTTTTGATGCGGGATTCGTGATGAATGTCCACAGTCTGCCGCGCAGGCTCTGTGGTACTCCTGTTCCCAACAACAAACTTGTGAAACGGGATTCGCAGGAGATGCAGCTACAAACACAAAATACCGCAATAGACTGGATGCTAAACCTGACATGCGTCTTCAACTCCCTTCTATCAAGTCTGACATCAAACAGATGGTCAAAAATAAAAAAAAAAACAACTTCATACATCTTACTAAATGGAAACAATTCTAACAGTTAACAGTGGAATTAATACAGTTTTATTTTGTGTACTGTACTACTCTGTGTTGTTTTGTATATTTTTTTGGACGCCAGTAGAGTATAATGTAAAAAGGGGTTAAATTTTAAGTTGACAAACCAGAATAACTCGAAAAATAAGCTTCACACGAAAAAATGTGTAGAATCCAAAGTTGATTATTTTCGAGGAGCACATCTGTGGTGCTAAAATTAGCCAGCCACCTCGGCCCCCTGGGGGTGGGGCGGAGGCAACGTTAAAATTTCAAATGGGAACCCCCATTTCTTATTTCAGAATGAGATTATACATAAAAAACTACGTAAATTCTGTCTTAAACATTTGTTTTTATTCTTGGCAGTTGGCACTGTAATTCAAGAAAATCTATGTCCTCATTTTTGAGTGGAAAATGGTTACGGTTAAATAAGAAATACTTATTTACTTCGTAAATTTTGATTCGCTAAAACTAAAACTCTCCCTCTCTCCTCATAGGATGGCGTCTGAGAGAGAGGAATTAGAGTTTTACAAATTTTGACCCAAATATTAATTTTTTCCGCAGATTCGGATAAGTTTTGTTTGTTTCGTGGTCATGAGGCCACACAATAAAAAATGGGGGTTCCCATTTGAAATTTTGAAGTTGCCTCCCACCCTACCTCCAGGGGCTGGCGTGACGGTCTAATTTTAGCACCAACAGATGTCCACCTCGAAAATATTCGACTTTGGATTCTACACATTTTTTCGTGTGAAGCTTATTTTTCGAGTTATTATGGTCTGTCAACTTAAAATTTACGCCCTGTATATTATGTACCTATTTCGTATGATTTGCATTAAATAGTTGTTATTAAAGAACGGAACATAAAGCCAGGTTTGCTTATTTTAGGGCTCTGTAAAATATTTAGTATTTCAAAAGGATCCTATCACCAAAAATGTTTTAGAACCTCTGCGCCATAATACACTGCCGGAAAAAAAACAGTACACCTGTGAAGAAGGCGTCGATGTTGATCCGACGATGGCATATGCCACCTATTGGATTGTAGTTGCACTGATAATTGTTTCAAAGTCGTAATCCAACAGATAGCGTGGTACCATAGCTGCCAGAGTAGCAACTGTGTCTAACCTTTAAAAGGGAATGCTCACTGCCTGAAAGTTCAGAGTGGTGCAAACATGTGAAGAAATTAGGCAATCATGCCAAGGAGACGGATTCATGTTACCTACAGGCAACTGAGCGAGTTGGAAAGTGGTAAAATTCTGGCCTCCCGAGTGGCGGGATGGTCCTTAGGAGAATTGCCACACAAGGTGAACGTGTTGCGTCAGTTGTGCGGCGATGCTGGTATCAGTGGTCACGCGAACATTCTCTTACCAGTAGACGAGGTTCTGGACGTCCACGCAGCACAGACACCCGCCAGGATCGTCGTATTGTAGGGCAGCAAGGGCTTATCGTTCAGCTACCACAGCCGTCCGGCTATCCTGATTTAGGTTTTCCGTGATTTCCCTAAATCGCTCCAGACAAATGCCGGGATGGTTCCTCTGAAAGGGCACGGCCGATTTTCTTCCTCATCCTTCCCTAATCCGGTGAGACCGATGACCTCACTGTCTGGTCTCCTTCCCCAACGAACCCAACCCCAACCACAGCACAGGTAAGAGGGCTTGTGAGCCCAGGCGTGTCAACACAAACTGTTACGAACCAGATATTAACAGTAGGACTATGGGCACGCACAGCTTTAACCCCTCTTCCACTCACGTCACAACATCGGTGTTCACAGCTCGACTGGTGCTGTCACATGATTACATCTACATCTACATCTACACCTACATGGTTACTCTGCAGTTCACACTTAAGTGCCTGGCAGAGGGTTCATCGAACCATTTTCATACTACTTCTCTACCATTCCACTCTCGAACACCTAAATCTTCACGTTCGAGCTCTGATTTCTCTTATTTTATTATGATAATCATTTCTCCCTACGTACGTGTGTGTCAGAAAAATATTTACGCAGTCGGAAGAGAATGTTGGTGATTGAAATTTTGTAAATAGATCTCGCCGCAAAGAAAACCGCCTTTGTTTCAGTGACTGCCACCCCAACTCGCGTATCATATCAGTGACACTCTCACCCCTATTGCGCGATAACACGAAACGAGGTGCCCTTCTTTGCAGTTTTTCGATGTCCACCGTCAATCCTACCTGGTAAGGATCCCACACCGCACAGCGATATTCCAGCAGAGAACGGACAAGTGTAATGTAGGCTGTGTCTTTAGTGAGTTTGTCGCATCTTCTAAGTGTTCTGCCAACAAAGCGCAGTCTTTGTTTCGCCTTCGTCACAATATTATCAATGTGGTGTTTCCAATTTAAGTTGCTCTTAATTGTTATTCCTAGGTATTTAGTCGAATTGACAGCCCTTACATTTGTGCGATTTATCGTATACCCAAAATTTATCGGCTTTCATTTAGTACCCATGTGGATGACCTCGCACTTTTCTTTGTTTAATCCCAATTTCCACTTTTCCTACCATACAGAAATTCACTCTAGATCATTTTGTAATTGGATCGCCTGATGATTTTACTAGACGGTAAATTACAGCGTCATCTGCAAACAATCTAAGAGGGCTGCTCAGATTATCATTTATATGATCATTTTTATAAATCAGGAACAGCAGAGGGTCTATGACACTACCTTGTGGAACGTCAGTATCACTTCTGTTCTATTCGATGATTTACAGTCTATCACTACGAACTGTGACCTCTCTGGGAGGAAATCACGAATCCAGTCACACAACTGAGACGATACTTCATATGCACGCGATTTCATTAATAGTCGCTTGTTAGGAACGGTATCAAAAGCCTTCTGGAAATCTAAGAATATGGAATCGATCTGAGATTCCTTGTCGACAGCACACATTACTTCATGGGAATAAAGAGCTGTGTGGCACAAGAACGATATTTTCTGAATCCGTGTTGGTTATGTATCAATGTCATTTTCTTCAAGGTGATTCGTAATGTTCGAGTACAGTATATGCTTCAAAATCCTACTGCAAATTGAGGTCAGTGATATGGGTCTTTAATTCAGTGGGTTACTCCTATTTCCTTTCTTGAATATTGGTGTGACCTATGCTACCTTCCAGTCCTTAGGAACAGGCCTTTCGTCAAGTGAGCGGTTGTATATGATTGCTAAGAAAGGCACTATTGTGTCTGCATACTCTGAGAGTAACCTGGCTGGTATACCATCTGGACCGGAAGACTTGCCTTTCTTAAGTGATTTGAGTTGTTACTTGGAATATGGAATGCGTCGCCGTGGTCTTCAGCACTGAAAGCAGATTCTGCCTGTACGCAAGTGATAGTCGTTTGGGGTAGGCCTATATGGACTTGGTGAGTGCTGTCTCTTAGAGTGCAATCATTCAAGACACACGGGTTCAACCCTGGGGCTTATGTCTGGGTTGCGATATTCTGCATCTCTCGTCCACAGTGGTGTTTCTGAAGGGAACGCTAACCAGAAATCGGTACGTGGAGTATGTTATCAGACACGTTCTTCCACCGTTCTTGTAATAGGAAGGTGATGCGTTGTTCCAACAAGATAATGCTTGCCCAGTTACTGTCCACGAAACTCAACATACTCTGCAAGACGCGCCGCAGCTTCTCTAGCCAGCACGATCTCCGGACTTGTCTCCAATCGAGTACATGTGGGACGTGATGGGACGAGAAGTAACTCGTGAGACTCATCAACCAGCAACTCAAACAGAAATACATGAACAGGATGACC
This sequence comes from Schistocerca serialis cubense, assembly GCF_023864345.2. Lineage (NCBI taxonomy): Eukaryota > Metazoa > Arthropoda > Insecta > Orthoptera > Acrididae > Schistocerca > Schistocerca serialis. The sequence continues at coordinate 359,873 of NW_026048515.1, read as the reverse complement.
AGGAGTGTCATAACGTACCCCTAGACAGTATTCGCCACCTGCACGAAATAGACTGGACACCAGAGTCAGCGGCTGCATTGCCGCCCGCGGAGGCTACACCACATACTAACATGGGTAAATGAACATGCATTCATTTCAGCTGCCATATTTGCAACAGTACATCTTGAGTGTGTTGTTAGCTTCTAGATGGGGTACTAATTTTTTTCCGGCAATGTATATACACTACTAAATGGTTCAAATGGCTCTGAACACTATGGGACTCAACTGCTGAGGTCATTAGTCCCCTAGAACTTAGAACTAGTTAAACCTAACTAACCTAAGGACATCACAAACATCCATGCCCGAGGCAGGATTCGAACCTGCGACCATAGCGGTCCTGCGGTTCCAGACTGCAGCACCTTTAACCGCACGGCCACTTCGGCCGGCTATACACTACTGACCATTAAAATTGCTACACCAAGAAGAAATGCAGATGATAAACGGGTATTCATTGGACAAATATATTATACTAGAACTGACATGTGATTACATTTTCACGCAATTTGGGTGCATAGATCCTGAGAACTCAGTACCCAGAACAACCACCTCTGGCCGTAATAACGGCCTTGGTACGCCTGGGCATTGAGTCAAACAGAGCTTGGATGGCGTATACAGGTACAGCTGCCCATGCAGCTTCAACACGATACCACAGTTCATCACAGTTCATCATAACTCTTAGAGATTGGCGTATTGTGACGAGCCAGTTGCTCGGCCAGCATTGACCAGATGTATTCAATTGGTGAGAGATCTGGAGAATGTGCTGGCCAGGGCAGCAGTCGAACATTTTCTGTATCCAGAAAGGCCCGTACAGAACCTGCACATGCGGTCGTGCATTAACCTGCTGAAATGTAGGGTTTCGCAGGAATCGAATGAAGGGTAGAGCCACGGGTCGTATCACATCTGAAATGTAATATCCACTGTTCAAAGTGCCGTCAATGCGAACAAGAGGCGAGCGAGACGTGTAACCAATGGCACCCCATACCATCACGCTGGGTGACACGCCAGTATGGCGATGACGAATACACGCTTCCAATGCGCGTTCCCGCGATGTCGCTAAACACGGATGCGACCATCATGATGCTGTAAACAGAACCTGGATTCGTCCGAAAAAATGACATTCTGCTATTCGTGCACCCAGGTTCGTCGATGAGTACACCATCGCAGGCGCTCCTGGCTGTGATTCAGCGTCAAGAGTGAGATGGCTGTCATTTCGACTGCTAGCCATACGAGGCGGTTGGGATAAAGCACGGCGTTCCGTATTACCCTCCCGAACCCACCGATTCCATATTCTGCTAACAGTCATTGGATCTCGACCAACGCGAGCAGCAATGTCGCGATACGATAAACCGCAATCACTATAGGCTACAATCCGACCTTTATCAAAGTCATAAACGTGATGGTACGCATTTCTCCTCCTTACACGAGGCATCACAATAACGTTTCACCAGGCAACGCCGGTCAACTGCTGTTTGTGTATGAGAAATCGGTTGGAAACTTACCTCATGTTAGCACGTTGTAGGTGTCGCCACCGGCGCCAATCTTGTGTGAATGCTCTGAAAAGCTAAACATTTGCATATCACAGCATCTTCTCCCTGTCGGTTAAATTTCGAGTCTGTAGCACGTCGTCTTCGTGGTGTAGCAATTTTAATGGCCAGTAGTGTAACTATTAACGAAAGTGAAATCTGTATCTTATGCATGAAACCATACTGCCTACTTCATTGTACATGACGCAACAAACACTGGTAAGCCAAAACGTTGTGATCACTGTCCACCGTGACGTTTGACGCCCCCTGGTGGCGTTGCGGGCACGTGAAGCAAAGCAACCGAAGTATGTAAGTGGAGCTGACACTGACGGTGGATCAACTTAGAGAAGATGTGGGCAGCAAATGGCGAAATCCATTGAGATAAGCGACTTTGACAAAGGGCAGATTATTATTACACGCAGCCTGTGAACGAGTATCTCGGAAACGGCGGAGCTGGTCGAATGTTCAAGTGCTACTGTCGTGAGTATCTATGGAAAGAGACAGAACAGTGAAACTACCACTAGGCGCTAAATGGTTGGACGTCCACGACTCTTCACGGAACATGGCGTTAGGACGGTTGTCTGCTCTGTACTGTGGGATAGATGGTGATGTGTGGCTTCTCTGCCGAAAGTGCACAATGCTAATACACGCTCAAGTGTTCCGGAGCACACCTTTCATCGTAAATTGTTGATCATGGAGCTCCGCAGCTGACCTCCTCTATGGGTTCACATGTTGACCCAACGACATCCTCTATTACGACTGCAGTTGGCACTGGACCATAGGGACAGTCGATCAGTGGAAACGTGTCGGCTCTTCGAGTGAATCACATTTTTCATACTTAGGTTGCTGGTCGTCTCCAAAAACTCCGTCATTGAGGTGAACGGCGACTCGAAACGTACAGCATGCTACGGACGCAGGCTGGTGGGAGCAATATTATGCTATGAGAGACGTTCTCCTGCGCTTGCATGGGGCCTGTGGTAGTAAGCGAAGACACGCTGACAGCTGAGAACCGCCTGAATCCTTTCTCGTTTGACGTCTTCTCTGACGGTGATGTCATATTTCAGCAGTATAACTGTTCGTGTCTCGGAGCCAGAACCGTGCTACAGTGATTTGAGGAACATTATAGCGAACTCTCGTTGATGTCTCTGGGACTAAATTCGTCTGATGTAAAGCCTACGAAATCCATCTGGATCGCTGAAGGGCGCCATCAGCGCGTACGCAAATCAGCGGCCCGTTATTGACGTAAATTACATGACCTGTGCGCAGACCTCTAATACCACGTACCTCCACAAACCTATCAACAGATTCCCGGATCCCTGATACGCAGAATCAGTGATGGATTTCGTTCCAAAGACGGACAAACAAGCTATGAAGCAGGTGGTCATAATGCTTTGGCTCATCAGCGGATACACGCATACTCAGATGCTAAAAGTCTAAGGAACCCAGAATGTTGAGAAACATAATTAAACTTGGCCGGTGATTGTCACCAGACCATCACGGAGGAAAGTGTTCACTAGGCCATAACATCAGGCTGTAAGACGAACGTGTAAATTGGGGACAGCATACGCTGCCTCGTAGTGCAGATGAAAAGTAGAATATAAATGTAGCATAACGCCGACTGCGGGCTAGAGGCTCAAAGCTGTAACCCCCTCCCCCCTTGGACAGCACTGATAAGGCAGTCTGCAAATGTAAACTATTTCCTATACTCTTAATGCCTCAGTTGTTAATTTTAAGCGTTTTCATTTCCTAATTACTTTTAAGTTTCAAAAAATATACGGCTACTAGTTTCTTAAGACACCAAGAAAACAAAAAAGATTCAAATTAAGTACATTTACAATTTAATATTGTGAAAATGGGACCTGTAAGAGTTGCTCGGTGACAGGTAAGATTTAAATTTCAACAAATAAAATGAAAACAATCGCATATACACAGTGATTCACCTAAAACTTGTTCCACAAATATTGCGGGAATGGAAACTGTTACTGTTAGCGAATCAACAGATTGTGACAGTACTTAGTAAATGTACTTTTTGTGCAAACATACCCTTTTTTAAAAGGAACAATATCTATTGACATTAACAAACTAAAAGTAGTGCCTGTTGGGTTACGACAGCGGTAAGTGGGTGTGTGTTGTTGGGATGTCAGTGGTTCTGTTGCAGGATTCTAGAGCGAGTTGTTTACGAAATTCTGTATTTTGATATGTTCCGACGTCGATACTTGTACGAGGCGTGTTTTTAAGTAAGGTCTGTTTGAACATAAGTACACAACAAAAGGTTATTTCAAAAAAGTAAATTCATTTTCAGAAAGCACATACTTCACCCTATTTTTCGACATAGTTGCCAAGATTGTCGAAACACGTATCACACCCCTCATCAATTTAAAAATACTCTCTTCATAAAAACTTGCCGCCTGCTCCGACAACCAAGAGCTCACTGCCGTTTACACGTCGTCGTCATAATTGAAACGGTTGCCACTGAGGTGTTGTTTGAGGTGGAGGAACGGATGATAATCGTTCGGTGTAAGATCAGAACTGTAGGGTGGGTGGTCTAAAACTTCCCAGCCAAAGCTGTCCAATAAATCGTGGATCTGACCTGCAGTGTGAGGTCTTGCATTGTCATGGTTTGGAGAATTCCCTTTGTCAGCACTCCGCGTCTTTTGTTTTGAATCGCTCTGTGTAGCTTTCTCATGGTTTGGCAGTATGCTTCTGCATTGATAGTGGTTCCTCGCTGCATAAAGTCGACCAACAAACCACCATGCGTATCTCAAAACACCGACGCCATGATTTTGAGTGGGACAGAGTCTGTTTGACCTTCACCTTTATAGGCGAGTGTGTGTGTCTCCATTCCAGGCTCCGTTGCTTCGATTCGGTTGTGATATGCGAAACCCATATTTCACCTCCATCTACGGTCTGACTCAAGAAGCCGTCACCTTCTTCGTGATAACGAGCCAAGAACTTCATCGCACACTCAAATTTTTGGTTTTTGTGGTCCTCTCTTAAGAGTTTCGGGACCCAACGGGAGCACAGTTTCCTCAACTTTAGGTGTTCAGAAACAATGTTGTAAAGCACTCATATCGACACCTCAGGAAATTCGTTTGAGAGACCTGTTATTGTGAAGCGCCTGTTCTCACGAATCCTCGCTTCAACTGAAGCCACCAAATCGTCTGTAATCAAAGAAGGGCGACCGGAGCGGTCCTCATCATGGACATTGTCACGGCCATCTTTGAATTCTCGTACCCACTTACGCACTTTGCTTTCACTCGTAACAGTATCTCCGTACACTCTGCAAATCTGTCGATTAATTTCTGCAGCAGACAGGTTCCTTGCTGACGAAAACCGTACCACTGAGCGAACCTCATACGCGACATTTTGAAAGCACAGAAGAGAACCGTACAGGTTAGCTAAAGAGCTGAAACTGAGCACAGTTATTACCGAGGCACGCTCTAGTTGCAGTATGCGAGCGAACTACTAGTGTCTACAACAAAACGGATCTTACTTAAAAAACACGCCTCGTATAATACGTGTGGTAGCGCAAATTAAAAAACAACGCAGTTGCATACAGTAGATACGTGGATTCCACCAGTAACGACAGAATTAACCATCACAGGTTGTGTTCAAAACGACCACCGACAGCGGTCATGCTCCCTTCATGCTCCCTGCCTGCCTGCATTATGATACTTGACAACAATTGAGATGTGAAAAAAAATTTATTTAAGCCTTTGTTCGAACCTTGCACGTGTGCAAATTCTGCTTTACGTAATTTTTTGTATAACACATTTAAAAAATCAGAGCGCCAGGACTCTTTTGAGTACGCTTTAAAGTACAGAGCGGTTACAATTAAACTTCCCCTACTTGAGAGGACAAACGATTCATCGCCAGACAATGAAACTTTGTGGAGAGGCTGTGAAAGACATCGAAACTGGTGGTTTCGTCGACTTTCACATTATAGATATATAATGTCTTTGGTAGTAGAGCTATGGAGTTTCTAGCCCACAACTGACAGCCCTGCCTCTGCAAATCGAGAACTCAGTTCTGGTTCAAAACATACGCATCCTTACTACTAAGGCTTTATAAAGATATCGTAGGAGAGCCTGAATTAAATTTATTGTTGTTGACAACTTCTATGCACAAGGTGGATAAATCTACACCAGATGATATGGACTCTGACGGATAGGCAGTGAAAGTCCTGTATGTAAAAAACCTAACTTCTTTCTACCTTGTCGATTTCAATCAAATTTTAAAACCATGTCTATCACGAAAAATGTAGCAATGCCCAAGCTTTGAAGTTCAAAACTTCATGGTTTTTGAGTTTGGAATTATTAATACGATTCTGAATGGTATTTTAAAAATCAACTTTTGGTACTCTGCTCTATGTTTCAACGTTCGAGACCTTTAGGTACATTCACAAGACATTGTTTCATGAGAAATGTTATTACTTTCAGCATTTTTTCAAATTTAATTTATATATCGATAACTTTATTACCGGTGTATAAATGTGTCAATAAAACTGAAAAACTACATTTTCTACATCATTAACGCATGGAAGTGCTCCAATACTTCATGGCTACTTCCATCAAAAGATTCATGAGATTGGTTAATATTCACGATAAAAAAGTTCGCATTGAACTTAGGAAAATAAACTTATGGGAAGATCGGTTTTGAAATTTTATTAAAAACTGAAAGCTAGTACAAGACACAGCTCTTTAAAATTCACCAGCACTATAAGTTTTCCCTCGGTGCTCTTGTGAGGCTTCTTCTTGTTGTAATTTCAAGACTAGGGCAACTACTTCTTGAATTTTTCCATCTCCAGACATCATTTTGTAGACTGCTTGATCTCATGTTGTTATTGTTATCTAGATAAGCAGCTCTTCTTCTGGAAGGATGATAAAATGGCGTTGGGACTCTTGCTTTCTTCAATCTTCAAGCAGCCCACTTTGAACTGAGAAACAGCTTCTCCAAGACATAAAAGTATCTATATTTCATTTTTAATTTTTCTTTTGTACACTTGTACCACAGGATGCTGTGAAGACTTCCATTGCCATTTTGTGTCTTGCCATTAGCGCCGATAGTGCTGCTACACGGGTACTATCTTGACCACTGCGGCCGCTATTTGTGTACTACTGTCCCTTGCACAGTCCATGTGTCAGATATTTCTCAGACTTACATGTAACTCGAATATAACTAAATCCTTTTGGGATCTAAGAGTAAACACCCCAAAAAAGCGAAATAGCCAATAAAACTTTCTTGAAAAAATAAATTGAAGTTTTAGAATGGAGTCTCAAGTTAATGGCCTACACGTTCCTGCAACCTCAGTCATGTGAATTACTATCTGTCTGACTACCTAAAGCAAATGGTTTGTGGGGACGGCATTAGTATGCTGAAACGCATCGTCAGTACGTCGCGGAATCCTCTGAAAACATTCAAGAGCGCCAGGAGGTGTTTTAAAATGCGCTTCAAATCATAATCTGGCGAGTTCATGCTTTGTTCAGAGCCGAGCGGGACACATTTCACTGTTTCAGTGTAACGAATCCTTCGCTAAGGTTCAGAAAGCGTCTGTTTCGAAATAGGACTTCGACAACTACAGCTTGTTTTTCTTTTATTTTAGTTTCGGGATGATACTCCATTATCAAGTCTTCATTCATCTTTACCGCCCAGGTAGCGGTTGAATGTGTAGTCGTCATTCACCACAAATCATTTATTAGCTAAGGACATGTAAGAAGAATTCTCCAATGAAAATAATGGAGAAGATCATGTTTGTGAAAATATTTGTGGTGCTCAATGTTTATTAATGAAGCAGTATATCGAAGACGATTCGGCTACCTAGGAGGAAGTTTTATCTGATAAGAAGTACCGTAATTTCATGTTACTTATGCTGCACAACAGCCTGGTACTACGGCTGACAAATAGCTGTTAACGTAGAGAAATGTAAAGTTTTGCTCCCCACAGAACGTTAAAATAGAGCAACCATTGACCACAAAATTAATGAAATACAACTGGAGCCACCCATGTCATAAAAAAGCCGAGTAGTAATAAAGTTAGGAGACATGAAATACCCTGTCAGTGCTGGATAAAGTGAATGCAGGTATGTTGATTGATAATAAGTGGAACTACGATTTGTATACACAAGAAAGAGCAGACATAATATACAGACAGACTGAGCTGAATCAAAGAGTTATACACATACACCTTCAGAGAAAAAACACGTATTTCCGTGTCATTGGATACAGCATCCCTCCAAGTTTCGATTCGTAATACCCAATGTAGCTTAGTTGCACGAAGAGCTACCTTCTAGTGGGTAAGCATTTTAGAACATGGCACGTAATAAACGATGCGTATTTTTCGTGGCTGTGATGTCGCTGCATTGGAGTGAATTGTCGCAGCTCAGTGACAATTTCACACCACACATCAGGTAAAAGAACCAACAGACGAAACAGTCCATGGGTTGCAAAACACATTCTGTGAGGCTGGCTGCCTGCGGAGCGAAGAAAACAGGTCGGCGGCGACTGCCCGCAGAAAAGGCGGAGCGTGTGTCGTCAACAGTTCGAATAAATCGACACGTGCGAGCAGAGGACTGCAATACAGCAGTCAACCGCCAGGCGTATTCTACACCGACGTCTGAGTGTAAAATCCTATCGGCTGTAGTTATTATTAGGGGACGGGGAAGAAATGTAGTTTCTGTGCCTGTCGATATTTGTTTGTCATTTTGTGAGCTCACTGCGTACTTCAGGGTCGTGTCAAAGACAGTTTAAGGTTACAGTGACTTGTTTACTAGTAACTAATTAAATCTATATTTTGCGGTCTTGTGAAGCAACGTAAACGACTTAATAAAAAGCAGGTCTTCCGATCCAGACTGTAGACCAATTAGGTTCCTTTCCGAGCATGCTGATGCGATGGCTCCATACATAACAATCATGTACAACCGCTCGCTCAACGAAAGATTCGAACCGAAAGACCGGAAAGTTGCACACCTCACACCAATATTCGAAAAAGGCAATAGGAATAATCCACTAAATTACGGATCCATATCATTAACTTCGATATGAAGTAGGATTTTGAAAGATATATTGTATTAGAACATTATGAATTACCTCGAAGAGAAGGATCTATTGACACATAGCCAACACGGATTTAGAAAACATCGTTCTCGTGGAACACAAGTAACTCTTTACACACACGAAGTTTTGAGTGCTATCGAAAAGGAATTTCATATTGATTCAGTATTTCTGGATTTCCAGAAGGCCTTTGACACCGTACCTCAGAAGATGCTAGTAATCGCGTCAGAGAGCTCACAGTTCGTAGTAATTGATGGAAAGTCAGCGATTAAAACGGAAGTGATTTCTGGCGTTCCCCAAGGCAGTCTTATAGGCGCTCTGCTGCTTCTTATCTGCAGAAACGATTTAAGAGACAATCTGAGCAAGTGACTTAGATTATTTGCAGACGATGCTGTCGTTTATCGTTTAGTAAGGTCATCAGAAGATCAAAACCAACTGAAAAACTGGATGATAAAAAATGGGTCCTCTATGACAATTCAAAGCACAAAAGGCAGTGGCTCTCTCCGAATGAATCGCCACGAAGTAAGCTAACCCGCATTTCAACCCCGAAAAGGCGCTTTTGTGTATTTGGTGGTGTATTCGCGAGTTCGTTCATTTTGACCTTTAATGTTAACAACCGGATCGAGCAAATCAATCATTAATTGAAAAGTGCCCAGTGATTGTCGATAGAAAAGGTGTTCATAGTATCCTTGGATTTGCTGCCGGATCCTAAAATTAACATGCCTCGATATTTCGGCGATCCATCTCTCTATCATCTGTTGTTATACCACCGAAAACAGACGCCAAGGCTGGAAATCGTCGTTTATGTAGGCCTCCGTAGCATGCACGGCGCATGGCCCGTTCCCCCAATCTGACGCCCGTACACCTTTTTTCTGTGAGGACAACTGAAAGACGCTGCTTACAAGGACATACCAACTTCGTGTTACTGCAACAGTCGATGATATGCAACCACGTGTTACCGTAGCCTGCTCGGACATCTCCTCCGAAATGCTAGCACGTGTGCCGCTGTCGGTGGTCATTTTAACTACAAACTGTGACGGATGGTTGTCTCGTTACTGGTCAGAATCTACATAACTAGCGTATGCACTTATGTTGCTCTTTGGTGTGTGCTACCACAGGTATTGTACAAGTATCGATGTGGGAATTGTGTGTTTGCACAAAAGGCACACTTTTTAAGGATTATTTCTATCTGTTTATTGGCTATCAGTAAGAGCCCCAGACTTTATATCCATTCAGTGAAAACCGCACGTTAATAGCACATTCCATTTTCTCAATATCTGCAGTGCAGGTTTTAGGTGATTCAGCCTGCATACTTCGTTAGCACTGGAGGCACGCTGGCTGTGAACCGATATACTGTAAACGTCGTCAGCAATTAAAGGGTTATATTCGAGGGAGTGCCAGACGCAATACTGGCTAATTGAACAATGTGGAACACACTAACTACGAAATGGAATCCTCATGCTGCCTCGCATTAGCTGAGCCAAATTCACCTGAAGGGAAACGCAACCTTTGAAAGAACGACGTAGAAAGGATAACTTAGATGATGCACACCAGCTGATAGAGATAATGAACAACAAAATCAAAAAGGATGGAAAGAAGGTGAAATTTAACATCCAGGTCGTTATGAACTGAGTACTGACTCACCTGCTCAGCTGAAAAAGACCAAGGCAGAAATTTAACAGCATTCTCAGTTGCCATAAGAAAATCATGTTCAGACTCAGCGTGCACTATTTAAATAATTTTAATACTACGACCCATTTACTTTACCATCACAGTCTGTTCCTAGCTAGTGCTACATTTCTAATGACTTAAACCTCGACGCGACGCGACGTTGACACCTTCCTATAGAACCGAGAGGTACGTTTGTAACATCCTGGCAGACTGAAACTGTTGCCGTACCGAGACTCGAACTCGGGACCTTTGCCTCTCGCGGCAAAATGCTCTACCGGTTGAGCTAGTCAAGTACGACCCACGACCCATTCCGCTGCAGAGTGAAAATTTCTTTCTGGAAACAGGGGTATTTGCCGCCAGTGTAGCACGTTGTTGAAGTAAAGCACGTTTCAAAACAGAAACAAAACAGCACATTTATGCTCTACTGATCCATAACCTTTTTATCGACATGTCACGTTACACAACGTTTTTTCTCGGGATATTTAAAGACAATTGTGTACAGACTAGAGCCGTTACTCACGAAAGTCAAGATTCTTTGGTTGTCGGAGTACAGGTCGACTTACAGGTAAGACACTGTGCACAGAGCATAAGTTTCAAATTTCGAGGACAACGTTCTTCTTAAAGACTGAAATATTATGCAAATGACAGCTAATACATTAACAAGAACGCACTTACATGGATTTCTGTTTACATACTGGTTGCAATGTCCGTCTGTTATGCAACATCACAAATGAATTTAATTCTTCCGAACAGCTTATTCGTCTTTAGCACGAAATATCTTAATTCTTGTGCTATACTTTTGCTTCCATCTCGCAGCTGACACTAGACTTCTCATTTTATTGAACCTATCATGTTTCTTAGCAGAGCAGACACCCACACACAAACACACACACACACACCCACACACACACACACACACACACACTGCTCTTAAGACTAAGGAATCAACGAAGGAAAAAACGCACTTTACAGAACATAGTTATATTTTGACGAGTGAATATACGCAAATGAATATATATTTGCGGGTGTCCTCTGATGTTTTGGTACTGTAATGCTTGTAGCTACCCATCTCCACATAATTTTGTACCGTAATCTTATTAGTTACCCATCTGTTTGTAGTTTGGATTACAGAACTATCAATGACATGGTAAAGTGAAAGACAGAGGTGTTTAAATGAATTTTATCCAAATATTGAACGACAGAGATATTTCAGCGAGTATGAAACGTAAACATTAGGATAAGTAACAAATAAAGAACAAGATAATCTTACTAGTGAGCAGCTGCGCCTCGTTGTGCTACCTTCGGTTAAACAGTTGTTTATAAAGAAATGGTAGTGCCGAAACTCACTCTCCACGCTTATGCGCCATCACAAAAGTTACCTCTTGGAGCTACTGATGAGCAAGTCACTTGCGTCCCAGCTAACTGTTCGACGTAGGAAAAAAAAAAGAAAAAAAAACACACACACACACACACACACACACAAAATTTTGATATGTTGGGAGAAGCAGACAGAATACATGTCGCTCACAAATGACTCGTTTACTTAAGGAGAAAACTAATCTTTATGCTAAATTTAACGCATTCATTTGACAGTCAACTTTCACCGGTGGCTTTCCAGTCATGTTACGCATCCCAGGGGAACAGTAGTCAAGTTGACTATTCCAGGGGAACAGTGTCTTTTTTTGGTATAAAAGATAGCCTGTGCTTTAACTCAGGGATAGGCTATCTCCGTTCCAAAGTTCATACAAATCAGTCCAGCCGTTTTAGCGGGAAGGTGTAGCGAACATAATAACTCGACGAAGAAAGAAGCCAAGCAATTTCTAATTTGGTGTAGCGTCAATTTTGAATATTTGTACGTGCGACAACGTCGTCTACAATCAACTGTGTGCCTATCACCAGCAGATATGTTCGCAAATCATACTCAAATCCAGCCTCACTAAAAGCCTATCGTGTTCCACGTGGAAAGTCACCATGTCTCTCTGTCGTACAGCATTTAAATGACGCGGTCGTTGCGAGTTTTCAGGCGTCTCAAAAGCAGGCTAAAATGCAATGGGTTTGTACGGAAGTACGGATTAAAGAGTTTGAGGATTGTTTAAGCATCGTATTCATTACGTTGAATCGTATTATGTAGGACATATTAAACAATAAAGCATTTTCACAAACACGGTACAGTTCAAAAGTCAAAGAATAAATAACTCTTTCTAAGAGTAAGTATTGTTCTACATTTCGTATTATATTCTTAAAATCGATAAACAACTTGACCTATACACTTTTCAAAGTAGCCTGTGTTAATTTAGGGTATTAGCTAATTCCATTGCAAATTTCTTCCAAATTTCTGCAGCCGCTTTAACGTAAGGAGTACCAAACATAAACACATAAATTTTAGCATTTATATTATACATATGGGATAACAACAAAAGGTGCACATTAGCACAGTTTGATTGCTCAGGTCAACATTTCACCTTACCGTAAATGTAAAGAAATACCAAGTACAACAAGATCTGCTTATGAAACACAATCACTCTGTATCACTATATCTTCAAATATTTCCAGCATGTCCTCATATTTCTTCCATCACATCCTTGCTCGCCTCCCTAATTACTTGCACTGTTACATATTTTCTCTAGACCAACAGATACTGGTGATTTATGTTTCTTTAAGATCGCTAAACTATTTTGTTCCCAAATAGTACCTTCCACTCAATGTGCCCTCTTCGTCTTCGTTAGCTGTGTCCAAAAGGGATCTGCCATTTGTAGAATAGGTCTCTTCACGTTGAGGTTTGGACTGTTGTGACATACGCTCTATTCTAGTATGTAACTTTTGAATAGTTATCAACACCTAGCAAGTGGCGGGTTCGAATCCAGCCACTGCTTAAATCCATAAAAATTATAAAAATGGATGTGTGTATACATGTGTGTATGTTCTACATCTCCTCCCAAACCACTGGCCCGATTTCAACCAAACTTCGTATTTATATCATTCACTGTGTAGAAAGAATCGCTGTGTAGGCGAGAACCACTTACTTATCAATGGGGTGGCTGTGAAGGTGAAAAAGCAGTGCTGCCACGATGAGCGAATACAGATACGTCAGTCATCCAGCACTTAGAGACTGACAACAAACTCTAGATATAATTTCAAAACTTTACGAAACATTTTCTCACTAACGACACCCACAAAATGATGAAAGGAAAAGAGATTTATCTTTTCCTACACTTCCGTTGTTCATGCAGTATAGCCTCCGCTTGAAACACGACGTTTTAATTTATTACTTCTTTGCTACTTACTGTATATACGACACATTTTGCAGACAGTATTCACATTAACCACTAAATGTACCAGAAAAGTTATGTCACTGTACGACACATCGTTCAGGATAAAGCACGTCATACGCACTGAGTTGTGTGAAAACTGCCACACCACCAAAGACGTTTAAATTTGCTACTTCTTTACTACTAAATTTATTCATAATACATCTGGCAGACAGTAGTCACGTATACCACTGAATATACCTGCAAAATTATGTCATTCTACAGTGCATAGTCCACAAGATATGCCGTCACAAGCATTGAGCTGTGTGGAAATGAGCCAGCCGGTGTGGTCGAGTGGTTCTAGGCGCTTCAGTCTGGAACCGCGCGACCGCTACGGTCACAGGTTCGAATCCTGCCTCGGGCATGGATGTGTGTGATGCCCTTAGGTTAATTAGGTTTAAGTAGTTCTAGGGGACTGATGACCTAAGCTGTTAATTTTCATGGTACTCAGAGCCATTTTTTGTGAAAATGAAACTGCGGAGCGGAATTCGCTAGACATACAGGTGAAATATGCCTGAAATGTGTTAAATAGATGTCTACAACCACATCTGGATGGATACTCCGCAAATTACACTTAAGTGGCTGGTAGAAGGTTCATCGAACCACCTTCACAATAATCCTCTGTTATTCTAGTCTCGAACAGTGCGCGGGAAAAACGAACACATATATATTTCCGTGCTAGCTCTGATTTCCTGTATTTTATTACGATGATCGTTTCTCCCCATGTAGGTCGGCGTCAACAAAGCATTTTCAAGCTCGGAAAATGAAGATGGTGACTGAAATTTCGTGAGGAGATTCCGCGGTAATGGAAAATGCCTTTGTTTTAATTACGTCCACCCCAAATCCTGTATCATGTTAGTGACAATCTCTCCCCTATTATTAGATAATACAAAATGTGGTGGTGGTCTTTGAACTTTCTCGATGTTCTCCGTTAAACGTATCCGGTAAGGATCACAGACCGAGCAGCAGTACTCCACGCGTAGTGTAGGCAGTTTATTTAGTAGATCAGTTGCATCTTCTAAGTGCTCTGCAATATAACGCAGTTTTTGGTTCGCCTTCTCCACAACATTTTCTACGTGCTTTTGCTGTTTAAGTGTCCTTAATTGTAATTCCCAGGTATTTGGTTGAATTTATGGCCTTCAGATTTGATTTTAACGGAATCCTTTTAGCATTCATGTGTATGACTTCACTCTTTTCATTATTTAGTATCAATTCCCAATTATTGTACCATAGAGATACTTTTTCTAAATAGTTCTTCAATTTGTTTAGATCTTCTGATGACTGTACCACCGATAAACGACAGCATCATCCGCAGACAGCGTAAGACAACTGCTCAGATTGTGTTCTACACTGAAGAGCCAAGGAAACTGGTACACTTGCCTAATATCGCGTAGGGCCCCCGCGAGCACGCGGAAGTCGCAACACAACGCGGCATTAACGACTGAAGTAGTGCTGGAGGGAATTGATACCACGAATCCTGCAGGACTGTTCATAAATCCGTCAGAGTAAGAGGGGGTGGAGAACTCTTCTGAACATCAACTTTCAAAGCATCCTAGAAATGCTCAATAATTTTCGTTGAGTTTGGTGGCCAGCGGAAGTGTTTAAGCTCAGAAGAGTGTTCCTGGAGCCACTCTGTAGCAATTCTGGGCATGTGGGGTGTAGCATTGTCCTGCTGGAATTGCCCCAGTCCATCGGAATGCACAATCGACATGAATGGATGCAAGTAATCAGACAGGATGCTTACGAACGTTTCACCTGTCAGAGTCGTGTCTAGACGTATCAGGGATCCCATATCACTCCAACTGTACACGCCCCACAGCATTACAGAGCCTCCACCAGCTTGAACAGTCTCCTGCTGACATTCAGAGCCCATGGATTAATGAGGCTGTCTCCTATCTGTACGCGTCCATCCGCTCGATACAATTTGAAACGAGACTCGTTCGACCAGGCAACATGTTTCCAGTCCAATGTTGGTGTTGACGAGCCCAAGTGAGGATTAAAGCTTTGTGTCGTGAAGTCATCAAGGGTACACGAGTGGGCCTTCGGATCCGAAAGTCCATGTCGATTATGTTTCGTTGAATGTTTCGCACGCTGACACTTCTTGATGGCCCAGCATTTTACGGAAGGGTTGCACTTCTGTCACGTTGAACGATTCTGTTCAGTCGTCGTTGGTTTCGTTCTTGCAGGATTTTTTTCCGGCCGGTCGGAGATTTGATGTTTTATTGGATTCCTGATATTCAGGTACACTCGTGAAATGGTCGTACGGGAAAATCTCCAGTTCACCGCTACCTCGGAGATGCTGTGTCCCTTCGACTGTGCGCCGACTGTAACACCGCGTTCAGACTCACTTAAATCTTGATAACCTGCCAAGGTAGCAGCAGATACTTGTTGTCTTATACACGGTGGTCGGAAATTCCCGTTACTAACGTCTAGGACTTGTAGAGGGTAGTGAGTACAGAACATTTTGAATAGGAACCCATGTCCGGAATCGTATCGTTTCCGTTCTACGACAGTTTCATTTCAGATGTGTACCTCGTCAACGTCTGCTTAGGGCAAGAGAAACGTCTCAGAGTTTCCTGTCCTGCTATGCAACAGGGTAGACACGATGACGTGTACTAGGTCAAACGATCCCCAGATGTCACTTACTGTCTGCGAGTCAATACCTGTGCATCACCGATAGAGGAAACATGCTGCAGTACACGTTTGCGGAATACACAGACATGCTCCTGGTGTATGGAGAAGCTGGAGGTAACGGAAGAGCTGCTAGTCGGCTGTGTCAAGAAGGTTCCACCGTCACACTCCATCTCAGAAACTGTTTGCCCAAGTTACACAACGGCTACGAGAATCGGATAGCTTCACCGTGAGGAGGCAGGACTGTGGTGCTCCACGGCGACGCCGCACTCTCGAATTTGAAGGAGGTGTTCGCGAACAATTGCGCGTGCAATGGCTTTTAGTCACGTTACCATCTTGGACGACCTGCATGAGCACCAATTACATCCGTACCACTTACAAAGGGTACACGCTATGGGTCCAGCAGACTTTCCACAACGCGTCGCCTTCTGCACATGGTTCCTGCACCGTTGGATCGACGCGCCCCTGTTTCCACGTCGAGTTCTCTTCACAGATGAATGTAGGTTCACAAGGGATTGTGTTCTGAATGCTCGAAATAGCCATGTCTGGGTGGACGAAAACCCTCATGCGATGCATGTTCTGGGATTTCAAGACAGGTTTGGAATTAACGTGTGGGCAGGTATTCTGGACCATACCTCCTTCCATCCAAGCTCACGGGTCCCGCATACTAAGTCTTCCTACGACACGTAATGGACCCGTTCTTGGAAGCTGTGCCATTGAATATCCGTCAGGAAATGTGATTTCAGCATGATGGAGCACCACCTCACTTTTCACTGGCTGTCCGGAGACATCTTAACAGACGGTAGGCTGAAAGATGGATAGGCCGTGGTGGTCCAACCGCGTGGCCGCCACGATCGCCGGATTTAACCCCTATGGATCACTTCTTATGGGGTCGTATGAAGAACCTAATTTATGAGACACCTGTAGAGACAGAGGAAGATCTGCTGGCACGAGTTCTGGCCGCTGCACAAGACATTGAAGAGACACCAGGTGGGAACATGCTTCGGAGGTACAATGTGTGTAACTACGTTAGTGGTCGCCACATAGAGCTGCTCTTGTAATGCATCGGTACGTTGCGGCTGGTACCGTAGATGCTGGGTCCTTGTTGTTGTCAACTAATGTAAACTGTTGTGGATTGGAAGAATAGCCAACCCAGTATGAGAGGAAGCCGAAAGGCACGCGTTTTAGCTCACGCATGCTGGCGTGAGGTCTGGAACAGGTCAAGGAAATTAGACTAGCAAAAAACGTACGTAGCTGCTGGAATACTTAACTTAAATCCATAAATGGTGAACATCGCTCTTGACGGTACATGTTTTACAGCATCAATAGTAACTGGTAATGGCGCCTTGCTAGGTCGTAGCAAATGACGTAGCTGCAGGCTATGCTAACTATCGTCTCGGCAAATGAGAGCGTATTTTGTCAGTGAACCATCGCCAGCAAAGTCGGCTGTACAACTGGGGTGAGTGCTAGGAAGTCCCTCTAGACCTGCCGTGTGGCGGTGCTCGGTCTGTACTCTCTGATAGTGGCGACACGCGGGTCCGACGTATACTAACGGACCGCGGCCGATTTAAAGGCTACCACCTAGCAAGTGTGGTGTCTGGCGGTGACACCACATAAACCATAAGGTGTAAGTTGTAATGCAAATGCGTAAGTAAAATAACGGAGCGAGTCAGTATTCTTTTGAAATGGATTGCAACAATTGTACTGGGTCACGCCTAAATACATTTCTCACGTGGGTGTGGATGAGATAATCATCTGCATTGAAACTGTCGTAGAACGGAAACGATACGTTTCCGGACATGGGTTCCTGTTCAAAATGTTATGTACTCACTACCCTCTACATGTCCTAGAAGTTTGTAACGGGAATTTTCGACCACCCTGTGTAGGGGTTGCCGACCGCAGCACCGTATTCTGCAGGTTTACATAGCTCTGTATTTGAATACATATGCCTACGCCAGTTTCTTTGCCGCTTGTTTATATTGTTTTATAGAAAAGTAACAGCAGAGGGCCTATAACCCTACCTTGGGGAACGCCAGAAATCACTTCTGTTTTACTCTATGAATTTTCGTCAGTTATTACGAACTGTGACCTCTCTCACAGGAAATCACGAAGCCAGACACATAAGTGAGACGATGTTCCATAAATACGCAATATGACTACAAGCCTCTTCTGAGAGACAGGGTCAAAGGTCTTCTGGAAATTTAGAAATACAGAATCAATTTGAAATCCATTGACAATAGCACTCAACACTTCCTGTGATTCAAGAGCTAGTGGCGTTTTTCATGAACGATGTTTTCTGAATACGTGTTGGCTGTGTGTCAAGGTCGAGGTAATTCATAATGTTAGAACACAATATGTGTTCCAAAAGCCCACTGCATATCGACGTTAATGATGTGGGACTGTAATTCAGTGGATTACTCCTACTACCTTCCTTGAATATTGGTGTGACCTGTGCAACTTTCCACTCTTTGAGTACGGATCTTTCGTCTAGCGAGCGTTTGTATACGATTGTTAAGTATGGAGCTATTGCATCAGCATACTCTGAAAGAAACGTGATTGTTGTACAGTCTGGACCGGAAGACTTACTTTTATTAAGTGATTTAAGTTTCTTCACTGCTCCAAGGTCATCTACTTCTAAGTTACTCATGTTGTCAACAACTCTCAATTCGAATTCTGGAATGTTTACTTTGTCTTCTTTGGTGAAGGAATTTAGGAAAACCGCGTTTAGTAACTCTGCTTTAGCAGCACTGTCGTCAATAGTATTTCCGTTGCTATCGCGTAGAGAAAGCATTGATTGTGTTTTGCCGCTAGCATACTTTACAAACGACCAGAATCGTTTTGGATTTTCTGCCAGGTTTCGAGACAAAGTTTCGTTGTGGAAACTGTTATAGGCATCTCGCATTGAAGTCCGCCATAAATTTAGAGCTTATGTAAAAGATGGCTAATCTTGGGGATTTTGCGTCTGTTTAAATTTGGCATACTTGTTTCGTTGTTTCTGCAACAGTGTTCTAACCCGTTTTGTGTACCAAGGATGATCAGCTCCGTCGTTTATTAATTTATTCGGTATAAATCTCTCAATTTCTGCCGATACTATTTCTTTGAATTCAAGCCACATGTGGTCTACACTTTCATTGTTAATCTGAGAGCGATGACGGTCTCTCAGGAAGGTGCAAAGAGAATTTGTGTCTGCTTTTTTTTGGATAG
This sequence comes from Schistocerca serialis cubense, assembly GCF_023864345.2. Taxonomy (NCBI): domain Eukaryota; kingdom Metazoa; phylum Arthropoda; class Insecta; order Orthoptera; family Acrididae; genus Schistocerca; species Schistocerca serialis. Next base: position 340,448 of record NW_026048515.1, on the reverse strand, counting down.
GTATACTTTTAATTTATTTTTGGGAGTTACAATATTCGGTCTCGCTACGACAACCTTGTTTTCACTAATTCCTGCATCCGTTTTGACGCTCTTTGTTAGCTCAGGAATTTTTGTTGCTAGGAGGTTAAGTGTGTTTTCACAACCATTTACTGCTAGATTGGGCCTGTGAGGTAACTGCTCGAAATAATTTTCAGATAATGCGTTTAGCACAATTTCGCATGATGTTTTATGCATAACTTCGTATTTAAATATGAATTTTTGCGAACATATCGAGGGTAAGTTGAATTCACCTACAACTATAATTATATGAGTCAAGGTAGTGTCTGGAACTAGACTCAAGTTTTTCTTGAACCTTTCAGCAATTGTATGGTCTGAGTTGCACTTTTGACAGCCTCTCGAAACCAGAGCAAATCTCTTCCGATCCAAAGCACATCATTGGTACCGACGTGAGCCACCACCTGCAGTTGGCTGTACCTGTGCGTTTCATGGCTTTCTGAAGGACACATTTCACATCTTAAATGACTCCACCCAGAATGCACACGGAATGCACGCTGCCTTCATTCTCCTCCTTGGCAGCCATGCTCCTAAGAGGGCCCATAACGCGCCTGACATTGGAGCTCCCAACTACCAATAACTCCACCCTCTGTGATTGCCCGAATCTTGCAGACAGAAAGATTTCTTCTGAAACAGGACTAGTGATTGCGTCTGGCTGAGATGCAGTGTTAGCCACAAACAGCACCTGGTACTCTTTGCAAGACTAAGTGGGGAGGCCTGGGATTCGGACGCCTGGGAAGACTTTCGCCGCTTGGTATGCCCCTAGGCGTCCTCCAACGCGACAACAGGTGAGAGGTCACCTTTAGTGAGAGCAGAACCTGGGCTGACCACCAGTGCATACCGATCAGCGGATTGAGACGTGTTGGACGTCCGTTGGGTTCTCATCGCTGGCTCACAACAGTGATACCCATCCACTACAGCTTGAAGCTGTGTAACCAAAGCAATTACAGCTTGGACCTGGAAGCGAAGTATCACCAACATGGTTCACATCAACACACAAAGGACTATCGGATTGTGCTATGGATCTCTACTGTAGGCACTGAGGAAAATGCAAGAACTGTGTCTAATAAATTAAATTAACACGCAGACATTCTAGAACGAAACTACCAAAGTACTCAGGAAAGACTAAATAATTCGCTCTTGATTAGGAACTTGTAATATGTAACAAAGTCCTTTTACTTTCCGACTAAACGAAAACGAGAGAAATGTATCTATTAAATATTAAATTGACACACAGAAATTTAAGAAACCAAACTACCAAAGAACACAGAGGAAATTGTACAATTCACTCCTGGTTAGGAGAGCAGATAGAGGGGGGCAGAGGATATGGACAGAGAAAGGAAGGAGGAATTGATGAACAGGGGAGGGGAAGGACGAGATGCACAAAGAGAGGGAGGAGGAGGAGGAGGAGGAGGAGGAGGAGGAGAAGGACTGAAAGAGGGGCAAGGAAGAGCTGGACAGAGAGAAGGGGATGAAGAGAGGGTCAAGAGAGGGTGAGAGGAAGAGATAAAGTTGGACTGTTGGAGGAGGGGGAGGAGTAAATAGACAGAGGAGGGAGGAGTATATGGAGAGAGAGGGTGGAGGAGGTGGACAGAGAGGAGATGAAGGAGATGAGAGAGGGAAAGGAGAAGATGGAAAATAGAAGGCTGGGATAAATATCTTATAGACAGCACGAGATACTCAGCTAGTTTTGAATAGAAATCATCAGCAATGACAGTTGGAAGACTTCCGGTATAACAGGTCACCATAATTCTGCCAATGACCTTATCAAAATGGTAGAGAAGTGGTACACAGTCATGCTGCAGGTGTGGGAAGCTGCCTCTGAAACGCAGAAGAATCAGCAACAATCAGTGGCACGAGGATACAGAAGGTGCTGAAAACCTCTGCCTAGTGTTATCCACGAAAATGAAGTCAGGGCAGAATGCAACCCTGAAAAGATAAACATGAGATAGGGGTTTGGTGTCATAGTAATGTTGAAAGCTGAATGTGCTGTGTTCAAAGTTTAATACACCCATGTGACATTATGCCTTCCCATAGGATAAATCTGACCATTAGTACTGGGCCATTTTGTTTGTGCAGGTTGGATACATTCAGGGGAAAGCATACATTCCCCTTAACCTACTCTTTTGCTAACTGATTAAGACTCCCTGGGGATAATCCATCCTTCTGAGAAACCCCCCTCCACATCCCCCTCCTTCTCCCCACCTCTCTGTGGAAAGGGACATTTTTTTATCACCCTGTCCCAGTTCATTTCTGAGCCACTTTTCCTGCTCCTGAGAAGTACCCCATCCCTCTCTCCCCCACCCCCTTCCCCAACTTTACTTCCCCTTCTCTTATTCACTTGTGAATTGGTGGGAAAAAGACTCAGTCTGCCCTGGAGAGGAATGATTTCACGACATGAAATTCAAATCAATGTCAATAATCTATTGTTCAATTCTATTTGCATATTGTTTATTTAATCACTTTGCAGGAGACAGGACTCCACCCACTTGGGTAGAGCTCACGTATCTCGCCTTCCGCCACAGGTATTTAAACTTCCAGCATTAATAGATCTTAGCGCTAAATATTACCGACGTCTTGTGTGCACTAAGGTTTGAGAACACAAGCACTCTCCTTCACCACAATGTTTTCACTTTACACGAAACATATCCGGCGAAAAAAACTTACGATCACACACTTGCTACCGCGAAGTGCACACCTTCCGCCGACTACATGAGAGCCACATCCGTGGACCCTGGAGAAGACTAGAGACCAACATCCGCACTGTGTGCACATTACCAGCCATACCAGATGCACAGTGACCAGAGAGATTGTCAGCACGACTGCTAAACAGCCAACCAATAAACTTACATGGGGGTATAATTGTCAAGCGCAAACACTTGCCATATTAAATCTTCTCACGCGACTCACACATCCGCTTCTATTGGCGCTCAACCAGAATACTGGCTCGTTCACAGCTCAGCCATCCTCCGCCCGCACGGCTACCGGCAAGAACTGATAGGTCAGAGTGTTTCTCATAGCTGCTAGTCACGCGAGGCTAAGCCGCGGCCTCCAGTCGGCTGATGGCAGTGAACGCTGCGAGACAAACAGGAGCGACTTGGACGAATAGTTCTAACTGCAGTTCCATCTCCAACGTAGATCTCCCCATTTTGAAAAATCCACTTTACGCAATCCGAAGCAGGGATGTTGTTATCGATACACCTCGAATTTCTCACGCAAAACGTAGATTCCTCCCCTTTATACCAGTTATTTTCGAAGGCAGAAGAAAGCAGAGCATACACGCATTTTCACGTCGCTAAAGTATCGTTGTATCGTTACTTGTTGTGAAAATCCTGTACATGAGTTTAGCATAGGCTGTATTTCCTCAAAGTACTCACTCATCAGGATATTTGTTCTCATCAGCTTAATATTTGTTACATACTGCATCACAGGACTAGAACATTAAACTAATTTTTATCTCATAATGGAGTGCTAAGACCATACTATACCTCTGTCACAGGATGCTTCTTCACCTTCGAACTCTCTTAAGGTAGCCAGCTTCGTCACCTACCAAGTCTCTAGGGTAGCAGCACGGAGGAGCTGTAAATGTCAGGTTAATACTATGTATCACTTCATAAATTCGGTAATACAGTTGATTTTATTACGATGGCCATCTCTCTCTGTGTAGGTCGGAGATTGAAATTCCGTTAAAAGATCTCGCCACAACGAAAAAAAAAACCACCTGATTACCGCTCCACTCGTGAATAATATACACTCCTGGAAATGGAAAAAAGAACACATTGACACCGGTGAGTCAGACCCACCATACTTGCTCCGGACACTGCGAGAGGGCTGTACAAGCAATGATCACACGCACGGCACAGCGGACACACCAGGAACCGCGGTGTTGGCCGTCGAATGGCGCTAGCTGCGCAGCATTTGTGCACCACCGCCGTCAGTGTCAGCCAGTTTGCCGTGGCATACGGAGCTCCATCGCAGTCTTTAACACTGGTAGCATGCCGCGACAGCGTGGACGTGAACCGTATGTGCAGTTGACGGACTTTGAGCGAGGGCGTATAGTGGGCATGCGGGAGGCCGGGTGGACGTACCGCCGAATTGCTCAACACGTGGGGCGTGAGGTCTCCACAGTACATCGATGTTGTCGCCAGTGGTCGGCGGAAGGTGCACGTGCCCGTCGACCTGGGACCGGACGGCAGCGACGCACGGATGCACGCCAAGACCGTAGGATCCTACGCAGTGCCGTAGGGGACCGCACCGCCACTTCCCAGCAAATTAGGGACACTGTTGCTCCTGTGGTATCGGCGAGGACCATTCGCAACCGTCTCCATGAAGCTGGGCTACGGTCCCGCACACCGTTAGGCCGTCTTCCGCTCACGCCCCAACATCGTGCAGCCCGCCTCCAGTGGTGTCGCGACAGGCGTGAATGGAGGGACGAATGGAGACGTGTCGTCTTCAGCGATGAGAGTCGCTTCTGCCTTGGTGCCAACGATGGTCGTATGCGTGTTTGGCGCCGTGCAGGTGAGCGCCACAATCAGGACTGCATACGACCGAGGCACACAGGGCCAACACCCGGCATCATGGTGTGGGGAGCGATCTCCTACACTGGCCGTACACCACTGGTGATCGTCGAGGGGACACTGAATAGTGCACGGTACATCCAAACCGTCATCGAACCCATCGTTCTACCATTCCTAGACCGGCAAGGGAACTTGCTGTTCCAACAGGACAATGCACGTCCGCATGTATCCCGTGCCACCCAACGTGCTCTAGAAGGTGTAAGTCAACTACCCTGGCCAGCAAGATCTCCGGATCTGTCCCCCATTGAGCATGTTTGGGACTGGATGAAGCGTCGTCTCACGCGGTCTGCACGTCCAGCACGAACGCTGGTCCAACTGAGGCGCCAGGTGGAAATGGCATGGCAAGCCGTTCCACAGGACTACATCCAGCATCTCTACGATCGTCTCCATGGGAGAGTAGCAGCCTGCATTGCTTCGAAAGGTGGATATACACTGTACTAGTGCCGACATTGTGCATGCTCTGTTGCCTGTGTCTATGTGCCTGTGGTTCTGTCAGTGTGATCATGTGATGTATCTGACCCCAGGAATGTGTCAATAAAGTTTCCCCTTCCTGGGACAATGAATTGACGGTGTTCTTATTTCAATTTCCAGGAGTGTACATGATTCTCCCGCCTTCGCTTCCACGAACCCGGCAGCACATAACTGATATCAGACTGATCAAGTAGTTAATATTGAGCGTTCGCTTACATGATAAGTAATTTATTACCTGCAGTTGGGTTACACCTTCCAGGTGACTGTTACAGACGCTTGTGTGACGTCTCTAGAGGCTTCCCATAGGCTGAAGTTTTAGCATTGTGTATTCTTCAAGTGTGATTCTTATGCTTGCTACAACGAATATTGTGCTAACAGATCGCACCTCACATCGTATAAGGGGTGCAATGTTACGCTTTTAAAACGGACGCTGTGACTGTGCAAATGGTGGATATAGTAGAAAATCAATGAAATCTCCAGCGAAATAAGTGCAAACTTATTCTCCAGGTGTGACTCTTATGCTTAGTACAACGAAAAAAAAAAAAGCGAGGTGGCGCGCACTGGGCTCGCATTCAGCAGGACGACGGTTTAAACCCGCTTCCAGCCATCCTGATTTTAGTTTTCCCCGATTTCCCTAAATCGTTTCAGGCGAATGCCGGGATGGTTCATTTGTTCATTTGAAAGGGTACGGCGGACTTCCTTCCATAATCTGACGGGACTGATGATCTCGCTGTTTGGTCCCCTAACGTAATGCTGGTAGGAACAAACACCTATATTCAAGAAAGGTAGTAGGAGTAATCCACTAAATTACACGCCCATATCGTTAACGTCGGTATGCAGCAGGATTTTGGAACATATATTATGTTCAAACATTATAAATTACCTCGAATAAAACGGTCTACAGACACACAGTCAATATGGATTTAGAAAACTTCGTTCCTGTGAAACACAGCTAGCTCTTCATTCACATGAAGTATTGAGTGCTATTGACAAGGGATTTCAGATCGATTCCGTATATTTGGATTTCCGGAAGGCTTATGACACTGTACCACACAAGTGGCTTGTAGCGAGATTGCGTGCTTAAGGAATATCGTGTCAGTTATGTGACTGGATTTGTGATTTCCTGTCAGTGAGGTCACAATTCGTAGTAACTGACAGAAAGTCATCGAGTAAAACAGAAGTGATTTCTGGCGTTCCTCAAGATAGTGTTATAGGCCCTTTGCTGTTCCTTTTATATATAAACGATTTGGGAGACAATCTGAGCATCCGTCTTAGGTTGTTTGCAAATTACGCTGTCGTTTATCGACTAATAAAGTCATGAGGAGATCAAAACAAATTGCAAAACGATTTAGAAAAGATATGTGAATGGTGCGAAAATTGGTAGTTGACCCCAAATAACGAAAAGTGTGAGGTCATCCACATGAGCGCTAAAAGGAATTCGTTAAACATCGGTTACACGATAAATAAGTCTAATCTAAAAGCCGTAAATGCAACTAAATACCTAGGTGTTACAATTATGAACAACTTAAATTGGAAGGAACTCATAGAAAATGTTGCGGGGAAGGCAAACCTAAGACTTTATTTTAATGGCAGGACACTTTGAGAATGTAAAATATCTGCTAAAGGGACTGCCTACACTACACCTATTTGTACTCTTTTAGAATACTGCTCCGCAGTGTGACATCTTGACCAGATAGTACTGACGGAGTACATCGAGAAAGTACAAAGCAGGGCAGCATGCTTTGTATTATCGCGAAATATGGCTGAGAGTGTCACAGAAATGATACAGGATTTGGGCTGGACGTCATTAAAAGAAAGGCGTTTCTCGTTGCGACGGTGTGAGCGAGGTGTGGGTGCTATTCTGTCATTCTGCGCTGTGGATTAATCTGAGATGTACCCTTTACCCTGTGGCTCCTGCAAGATGCAATTTCCACCCCCACACTACTACAGAAGTCAGACAGACGCTCCTAACGTTCTAAAGAGAAATGCCTGAAAAACTTTCAGCGATAAATATATCTTCTGGAGTCGTCCACTGTAAGGAAATGACACAAAAATTCAGAAAATTCCTTACGTAACTAGTGGGATACTTGGGTACTGGAGTTGTGCTAGTTAGTGTAAGAAAAACACAAAACTAACGATAATTACTATTTTTTTTTGCAAAAATTCTGAGAAATCACAATAGCACTTTTAGTTATGAACTGAACAAGTTATTTCCAGGTTCTCTTCAGAATGTGAAGTTACTTCTTAAGGATAGGATTCGCTAATGAAATTTCTATACAAAGTTTAAGATGGTTGTTGACTTGCTAGAATGGCTGAGACACGCGCCTACTCAACTTTCCTTTAGAATGTTGCTAGGTACGGTCAAGGCTGTCGGATGTGAAATGCAGTGAAGTGTACTGTCGTGGAGGAAATATGGGGCTCGCAATAGCTGTAGCGCACAATACCCTAAGCTGCGATGACTGCTGTCTGCGCCGCTCGCTGCTGACAAATAAGATAACTCTCGTTCTATCTGGATTGACCTTCGCCAATCAAAGTCTCCCTACGCCTTGATGAAGTTAAGGTCTCCTATTCTCCCCTAGTTTAACTATTGGCGTGGTACACCAGTCAGATAACCAGTCCACCGCGATGCCACTCAAAAATTCGCTCGCAAGCGTTTAACTATAACTCTGTCCATTCACACCGCACAATAAGTGTGGTGGCCAACACAGTGAACAACGCTTAATCGCAAGGACTCAATATAGAGTCGCACTCCAATTCGCTCTCGGCAGAGGTGCTCTCCCAGTCAAGTACTGAGGAGAGACTTGTTCCTCGCTCTTTGAGTACACGTACGAGCGCACACGCTCTCGTTACGTGTTCTCACTCCAAGAGCGACAACAGAACGGCCACTCTCCATGCCAGATGTGAAGGGGTATATCTTTTGGTCTCTCCCATTACTCCTTCAGCTCAAGGCATCAGGAATATCATCTGCCAATCAGCATTGCTCTTCTAAAACGGGAGAATGACGTTTCGTTTAAGGCGACCAATCCGGATATGTGTAGCATCAGCGTCTGGCGTTTGCTGTCTCCCTGTGAAAACCTCTGAAACTGCGTGCTATGTTTGTAAAGAATATGTAGGCTGGGCGCTCCCACACAATGTAGCGGAATTTGCTTTTAAGCTGAACACGGGATCGTTCTCCCTTTCACTTGGGCAAACACTGTCTGCTCTACGGGCAGTCACTGTCCGACATAGATAGGCTGACTTATCTTCTGAAGGTACCAGCCTCCAGTCATGTGCTTTGCCTCTCCCGAACTAAAAGCTTTTGTGACCGTTGTGTCTTGAATGTGTGTGTGTGTACGGTAGCCTCGAGTATTTCAATCTCGGTGCGCATTTGCAATTTACTTGTTATTTGCATATCGTTTACATGAATTCATACAACACTGCCTTTTTCTTATCGAGTTTGGGTTCGAATGAAGCGCCTTGATGTGTGGAATATGATTGTGAGGGCGGAATATGTAAGCAATGAAGGTCAGGAGACCACGACGTCTTACAAGAGAATCTTCTCACGAAATTCCGATCACCAACTTTCTCCTTCGAAAGCAAAAATATTTTGTTCAACCGACCTATATAGGGAGAAACGATCACCACGATAAAATAACGGAAATCAGAGCTCGTACGGAAAGGTATAAGTGTTCGTTCTTTCCGCGCGCAATGCAAGATTGGAATAATAGAGAATTGTGAGGGTGGTTCGATGAAACCTCTGCCAGGCACTTAAATGTGATTTCCAGAGTATCCATGTAGATGTAGATGCAGATGTAGAAACAACAGCATGACAATCAATATTGAGCCAACATTGTTTGTCTTGTGAGCGCTACCAATGTGTCTTGCGAGGAGAGAGACGCAATCCTCTTATAAAGGAGCAACTATTAAAACCATTTTTCCATGCAGGGGGCACAGATGTTGAAGTAACTCTCGGAGGCTGCTCAGACCATGAGGCAAAACTGAAAAAGCGTCACCAGTGTATCCTAAAAAAAAAGCTGTTTTAATAATGCTGAGTCGAGTGTGCATACCATCTTAGATGCCGATAACCTTTTGGTGGAACTGGAACACCAGCAAAACGTGTTCTTGGACAATGGATAATGATTTCAGCAAGTACAGAGGGCGCTACCAAGGCAGGACAAGGAAAGTATGAAGCCTGAAAATGAACAGCTTAACTTTCATGTACCGGAAATGTTTCCGTTAAAACAGACAGTGTTAAGAAGACATAAGGTTAAAGGGATCTTTAGTCCTCCATCGAAAATCTCAGTGCTTTAGATAAATGTCAAAGGAAACTTACACCTTCGCAAGGGGGCAAACGACTTTCACTGTTCGTAGAGCACAGTTTGAAATACCAGCGGTATATTCGCGTCCTCTGAGCCAAAAAGTCCACTGGTTACTCGAAGAAACGTAAGGAAACAAAAATTATTAGTGATGCGTCGAACTTTTGGAACTCCGTCATCAATTAGTCATTAGAAATATGACTGAAGCCCTTATCAAATGAGGCAGCAGTTTCCCCTTCAATATTGCATGGAATCCTGTCATACTAAAAGTTAATGCTCTGAATAGACCGGGTTATTCTCCGATTTTACCATGTGAAGACAATTAATTACCCTGGTATCGATGGGGTGATGTTTCACCACGATGTGTACTCGGTGCAGTGTACCAACTTCCAGCAGAATGGACTCAGAAGTGACGTCAAAATGACGTGTGTAGTAAGCTAATCATGGTGTCAACTACAGTCGAGACGCCGTTTTGATTTCGTCGTACTTCGTTGTTCTTATATTATAACCTGAATGTTATATTAGTAAGCAGTTTTAAGGTGACAGTACACTGAAGATTTATTAGAAACACTTCACCCATGATACGACAGCTTGTAATTTAAAGTCAATTACTGACACATCAGCGATTAAAATTTTCAGATCCAAAGACCGGTAAGAAAAATATTGAGAGCAGCAGGTATTCATTGTGGCCTGTGGTTAGGGGCGTTGAGATAACAAACAAGAAGGAAGTAGAATCGCATCCTGCAGTGTCTTAATTTCTTCTTCCTTTCATATTCGCTGTTGCAACTGATTCTGGGACCAGCAATGGCATCTCTGTTCTTCCTTGCCAGAAATATCTTGTTGTTTATTTCACAATATGTTGCAATTTGTGAAGGTCCACTCGCACACCTGGCTAACTCGAAATGTACTTCTGGACACCTAAATGTAGTTCTGACGTCACTTCAGAGTAATCCGCGTGTGTCACCAACATTTCCCTGCAACAGAAGCACATGCGGTCAAGTAGCGCGTGCTCAGTGATAACTGCATGTACTGGCATGTTCTGGGGTAGTCTTATGCGAGCTCATTATACTTTCACCAGTATACGACTGAAGACTGTGAGAAGATCATGTGATGAAATATACTGGCAGAAGATTATGGACATTCAAAAATTCACTTAAAATTTCGTGGAACATTCTATATGCCAGGAGGGGGTTAAAGAGATTACTTGTACATACGGTGCAGGTTGAGCAGTATAGGAGAAAGACTCATTGTATTCCTCCGCTCTTGGTCATCCAGTCTTATTGTTTCCAGTCGGTTCTTGTACATATAGACCGTTACTACAGTTTCCCTGTAATGTATCGATTTTTTTTTTGGAGAATTTCAAACAACTTGCGCAACTTTGAGGATGACCACAGATCCCATGTACAAATTGAATACTGGTAATTGTAACACAGACTCTGGGACATAATTTAGTTTGTTTGGCAAATAGTGTAGTGTACCACTTTTGACAGAAAATGCAAATTTCATGTAAGTTTCGCTTCGTTCTGTTACAGGAAAAGTTCACAGTATGGCGCGTGGCAAACTGCCCCTCCTTCTGGTTTTGGGAGCCACGTGCTTCTTCACGGAGCCAGCAGCTGCAGCCGACTACAGCAGTAAATTGGTGTGCTCTGCATGTGGAGATCACAAACCAGCTGTCGACGCTATGCTAACAGGGTGCAACACATTTTTACTATACTGTGGCCTTCCACCTGAGGAAGCAGTGTGTTACGCCGTCTTAGCAGTGCACCTGTTGGCATCTACGGTAAGTACATGGAAACAGGGGTTGTTTGTCCGTGTAGCACTTGTTAGGGATTCGACACAGAGCTGGAGTTCAGTTAGTGACGGGGGTGGGGGGAGGGTGGGCACAGTTTGTTACTTTCTGCGTCCACCCCAGATATAGACTGCCATCACCTCCACACCAATTTGACTACAGCAGTGATCAGTACATCGCTCAAACATAGCTTCCAAGACATATCAGTCTGAGAAATACAGTATTTCGAGAACATTTACTTCAACATTTGAGAAGTACAGATGTCATCCAAGTTGATTTATGAACTATAATGGCAGTAAATTTCAAGATCAACATAAAATCAAAGTGTGCGTTGACCATTATCAGTATTTCACTTAGCACTACATTTCTTATCCACAGATCTGTAAATTATGGATAAGCAAGCATGTAAATGAGGTGAATGGTGTCTCCGTCGTTGTTCCCGCATATATTCGAGAAGTCAGCCTGTCATTTTTGTCTTATTGGAAGATATTTCCCTTTTCTGTCTTGCCTTATTCGTTTCCAGGTGTTTCAGAATAATCTAGTTAAACACGAATATCGCATTCATTTCTTACGTTACAAGCGGTTTCAGCCGAGATTGGCCATCATCAGTTCTACAAAAGAAACAAATATAAAAGCTAAAAGAGGATTTACGCAGGTTACTTCAAAACTGAAATCCAATAAAATACATAAAAGTGATATTATGCCACGAGCCTGTGACTGAACGCTCATGATTTTACGTAAATTCGGTCTGTACTTTCCTTCCGAGTGAGATTCATACGAAGAAATGCTACTGTGCCAAACCTGCCTTCCTCTGATGCTCATGGTGTTAGGAAATTTGCATTTCAAATGTTTCTACGATTGGTATCATCCAAGGGAACGGAGCAAGTCATACTGAAGAATAATCATATGATTAAAATAAAAAATTAATATAAGAAATGATATGAGAATGCAGTATCAGAATGTGACAATTTAAAACGATTGTAATCGCTTAACATGCCATTCACCCACATGTATTATACACACATCACAAAAAGTTTTACATCACTTCACAAACATATATTACACACACATCAAAAAAGTTAGGCATCACCTCGGTTCCGAGAGTTCGGAACCTGCGCAGAAAATTAGAACAGAGATCAACATAAACATCATATCCTCCCATTTTGTTGCTCATGAAAACCACATTATGCATTTTGTACCACGATACAGCGAGACCTTCAGAGATGGTGGTCCAGATTGCTGCACACACCGTTACCTCTAATACCCAGTAGCACGTCTTCTTGCATTGATGCTTGCCTGTATTCGTCGTGGCATACTATCCACAAGTTCATCAAGACACTGTTGGTCCACATTGTCCCACTCCTCAAAGGCGATTCGGTCTAAACCCCTCACAGTGGTTGGTGGGTCACGTCGTCCATAAAAAGCCCTTTCCAATCTATCCCAGGCATGTTCGATAGGCTTCGTGAGTGGAGAACATGCTGGCCACTCCAGTCGAGCGATATCGTTACCCTGAAGGAAGTCATTCACAAGACGTGCACGATTGGGGCGCGAATTGTCTACCATGAAGACGGATGCCTCGCCAATATGATACCGATATGGTTGCACTATCGGTCAGAGGATGGCATTCACGTATCGTACAGCCGTTACTGCGCCTTCCATGACCACCAGCGGCGTACGTCGACCCCACAGAATGCCACCCCAGAACATCAGGCAACCTCCACCTTGCTGCACTCGCTGGACAGTTTGTCTAAGGCGTTCAGCCTGACCGGCTTGCCTCCACACACGTCTCCGATGACTGCCTGATTGAAGGAACATGCGACACTCTTCGGTGAAGAGAACGTGATGCCAATCCTGAGCAGTCCATTCGGCATGGTGTAGGGCTAATCTGTACTTTGCCGCATGGTGTCGTGGTTGCAAAGATGGACCTCGCCGTGGACGTCGGAAGTTAAGTTGCGCATCGTGCAGGCTATTGCGCACAGTTTGAGTCGTAACACGACGTTCTGTGGGCGCACGAAAATCATTATTCAACATGGTGGCGTTGCTGTCAGCGTTCCTCCTAGCCATAATCCGTAAGTAGCGGTCATCCACTGCAGTAGTAGCCCTTGGGCGACGTGAGCGAGGCATGTCATCGAAAGTTCCTGTCTCTCTGTATCTCCTCCATGTCTGAACAACATAGCTTTATTTCACTCCAAGACGGATGGACACTTCCCTTGTTGAGAGCCCTTCCTGGCACAAAGTAACAATGCGGACGCGATCGAACCACGGTATTGACCATCTAGGCATGGTCGAAGTACAAACAACATTCCTGGTGGAATGATTGGAACTGATCGGCTGTCGGACCCGCTCCGACTAATAGGCGCTGCTCATGCGTGGTTGTTAACATCTTTTGGCAGGTTTAGTGACATCTCTGAACAGTCAAAGGGACTGTGTCTGTGGTACAATATCCATAGTCAACGTCTATCTTCAGGAGTCCTGGAAACTGTTCCGCGTCACCGGCCGCTACTCGCGAAATCGGACGTTATAGCTGCCCTCTGTGTGCCTAATGCGCACGACCTTGGCCGTGAAGCAGAAACAGAAAGCACCCTATCACTCAATGAAGGGTTTGTGATGTTATTACTTGGGCAAATAACTACATCATTATTACTGTTTTTCTCGGTTGAACCAGGTGTGCTCTAACTGGATTGTTATTATATGATAATGGTGATCGACTTCTGATTTCAAAGTAAGTGGTGCATATAGGGACTCGGTCGTACATTTCACCTACTATTTCAAAAGCACTACCTTAAACTTAGCTTTGACTACCTTCTATGTCGTTTTGACACAGTGATTATATCCGCAAGTCTAACGGCTTCTCTTTGCATGTGCAAGGAAATAGATGCAAGTGACTCACCTTACTAAACTTTCTGAAATGAATGTTATGACTATGTTCTTACGGTCGATAAGCTCTAGAGGTGATAATTTTATTTTATTAATTCTAATATTTACTGAGAAATAACGATCGATTCTGTCAATCAGATTTATACTTAAAAATTGCAAATGGAAGAAAGCAGTATTGTTTCTAATGTCACGTTTAGGCAGCCAAATTAAGACTTTTACGTTAGTAGTTATTGAAAATTATGAATTGGATTATGAACTTTCTTTCAATGTAGTGGTTTCCATTGTGTTCTGCATCCTCATGCAGATGATCTTTGTTGATCCTTCCACCCGTAGGGACAGTTCCCATCCCAAAAACCAAGAGTGTGTCCTGAACCTTTGTACGCTCCTCCGCTCTCCTTGTCAAGGCGGTTGGCTGAATGAGAGGTGACTTCTTACGCCGGAAGCCTGCGGCCGACACTAAATGATTTTCGTTAATTTTTTTAAAGTCAATGACGCTCCCACCACACTATAGGTTCCGTCTTTTGATGATTAGCAAGGACTATCTGTTGAGCAGTACTACTTGCTTTTTCGATTTAGGAACCATCTAAAGCAAGTGATAGAATTCTGTATGTCATTGTACAAAAGAATGAATGTTTATGTTGGGTCGGGAGATTTATGATAATGTCTGTGAATGTTTGTTTTCGACAGATTGCAAACGGTTGCTTGCCGTTAACTCTTGAAATAGTTAAATCCAAGTAATTTGTTCTGTGTTCCAGTTTGAGTCTCATTGTAAATAGTACTTCTGGATGCATTCTATTTAATCCACCTGTTATGCGTCCAACCTGTGTAGCGTCGTCTCTGCTTAACGCAATGAAATCGTCGACATGGTGAATGATGTTATCTGCTATATCTCTGTGTTTCCCAAAGAATTTCTTTTCGAAGTAGTTGACAAAAATTTCAGCAACTGTGGATGCTAATGCGTTTCCCATTGGGAGAGCATCATCATGATGGTAACATTGGTATTAAGCGTAAAATATTTGTTGAACCAATACTACAGACTACAAACAACGCAAGCAGAACCAACCGATTTGCTCCACTTGCCTAACCTGGAGGAAGTGTGTAAAATTCAAACTTTGACCCTGCGATATAGGATGGTTACAGTAAGACGATCCTTCTGTTGGGTATACAAATGGTCCCTAGCCCGTGAGCTATCGAAAACACTTGGCCCTACCTTTCTGTCACCAATAGAACCCGAGGCGTGAACTTCGCAAAAATCCGTTTGTATGCGCGGGGTTTTGGAACATACAAGTAGCTCATGCTACCGCACACTTACCAATTGCACATGACTTGTCCCATAACTGACCTCCGACCTAACACATGCTAAATGAACAGTCACAATAACAACAAACCTGTTCGACATATCTGGGTGGTGCAACAATTTTGTTGATGTATGTAATAGTTTCGTTATTTCTACACGTTAAAACAAACTAACAGAGTTCTGCACTGAGCCAAATACGAAACATAACTTGTCGTCAGGAAGTTGTCTACTAGACCGCCCATTATGCCGGTATTCTACGAATGCGTTATGCTACGCCCGCGGACAAAAAGGCTCTGAGCACTATGGGACTTAACATCTAAGGTCATCAGTCCCCTAGAACTTAGAACTACTTAAACCTAACTAACCTAAGGACAGCACACAACACCCAGTCATCACGAGGCAGACAAAATCCCTAACCCCGCCGGGAATCGAACCCGGGAACCCGTGCGTGGGAAGCGAGAACGCTACCGCACGACCACGAGCTGGCCCGCGGATATTTAAATACTTCCTACCACTCTGGACTCCATCTCACGAAATGAATTGCCTGTACTAGATCTGATAATGTCATTTCTAAGCAAAATAATGCAGAAAGTTGTACTTAGTAATTCAAACAGTGTAATTCAGGGACATAATTCTGACTGGGGAGAAATCATGTATGAGGTTCCCAAAGACTAAAACTTAGGCCCACTAATGTTCCTCATATACGTAAAAGATCTTCCGTCTAGTACACAACAAACAGAATTAGTTCGTTTTTCAGATGACGCTAGTATTTTAATCAGTCCAATTATACATACAGAAATAGAAGAAATGGTAAACAAAAGTATAAAAAGTATCATTTACTGCTTTTTTCTGAATGATTTCACTCTCAATTTGAAAAAGACACAACATGTTCAGTTCCGCACATCCAGGGGTACTACACCAATGACAAATGTAAGACACGGTAAGGAAATAATAAAAGGACTGGAAACTTCAAAAGTCGTAGGGAAAAAAATATTTTGGAGTAGTTCAGCCACATTTGATTGATTGCAAATCTTGGAGAGAGACAAACCAGTAAGTTGACATATTATTCATATTTTCATTCAATAATGCCATATGGAGTAACGTTCTGGGGTAACTCATCATTAAGAAAGAAAGTCACCATTGTGAAAAAACGTGCTGTAAGAATAATATGTGGTGCTCACTCACGATCATGTTATAGATATCTGTTTAAGAAGTTGGGCATTATGACCGCTGCTTCACAGTATATATGTGCTCTCATGAAGTTTCTTGTAAATATTCCACTACAGTTCAAAGAAACAATGTGATACATAATCACAACACTAGAAGGAAAAATGACATTCATTACTCCACAGTAAGGTTGTCTTTAGCACAAAAGGAGTGCACAGTGCTGCAACAAAAATTTTTGATCACTGTCTCCGTGTTTGACAGACAGAAAAATAAAGTTTGGTAACAAACTGAGAAAATTTCCCCCTGACACCTCCTTCTATTCCGTAGAAGAATTTCTCTTAATATAATGCGTAGAAAGTGGTGGGCAGGAATTACTAAATCACATCTGTATATATATTTTTTATCGTAAAAAAGTCCTTAAAATGTTCAGAACGTAGCCGTATGTACAAATTAATTTGCTATCTCAATGTAAAATGACTCGTTCCATATCATTGGGATCTGTCGTGTAAAATGATCCATGTAACGTGTAGCTAATAACTAACTGCTATGCTATGGATAACGCAGTTTTCTTGCGTGCTTTTAGAGGTTGCGCCCTTATGATAAGTGTCAAAAACTTGTTAATTCTTTTACTACACTCTCAGTTACAAATGTTCTTTACTTTTATGAGCAGATTTGTACAGCTTGCTATAGGACAGGCTTCTGTGTATTGTGATGGGTAATACAAATCACAGCCATTGCCATTTTTTGTGCTGTCAATTGTACAAGTATGTTTATGTAAGACACCCAAAGGGTTGTCTCAAATATTGTGTTTGATTTAAAATATTGCTTCCACCATTATTTGGCTCGCAGTCATGTTCTCTCGCTTTTTCGCTTTTACAGTTTGTGCAGCTGTTCCCGTCAGCCCTCGCTGTATTGACGATCGTCGTCGAGGCTCTCGTTGCACTAATCGCAGCGGTAAGCAACCCAGTTTCGAAAAAAAAGTTCAGGTTTTTTCCAAGTTTTTATTATTACGGTGTATAACGGCACTTTTCTTTTGTTACAGCTTGTAAACGACCTCGTTCTTGGCTCTTACATGCTGGCATGCAAGTCAAAATGGGTTACGTATTTCTCCCAGCTATCATATGTAAGTAAAGTGTGTTTTCTATTGCTTGATAATGACGTGTTGTGGTTGGACAAAATGTGCTCGCATTGCAGGGAGGAGGCATGCAGGCAAAGCAAAACCCAAACGATATCATCCCACCTTCCTGCTTCGCAAGTAGCGGTAATTCATGTACACTAAGGTGACACAAGTCATGAGATGGCTATATGCACATATACTGATGGTGGTAGTATAGCGTACTCAACGTGCAAAAGGGCACTGCTTGGCAGAGCTGTCATACGTTCTCAGATGATTCATGTGGAAAGGTTTCAGACATGATTATTACAATGAAATGAACACCCTTAACTGTTTACAGGCGTTGACATACGTCAACGGGGACAGATGAAAATGTGTGCCCCGACCGGGGCTCGAACCCAGGATCTCCTGCTTACATGGCAGACGCTCTGTCCATCTTTTTTTTTGTTTCATTTTGTTCGTTTTCATTCGGTGTATATGATCGGGGCGGACGTCGTAAGACACCCTTTGAAGTTCGTTGTTGATCTATTAACTCAGTTTTTTTATTACAGAGGGCGGCTAACCCTCTGACCGAGCACGCTGAGCTACCGTGCCGGCTAACTGAGCCACCGAGGACATAGAGAATAGCGCGACTGTAGGGATTTATCTCTGGCACGCCTCCCGCGAATCCCCACATTCTCAACGAATTGTCCCGCACTACATTCGTAGTGCCCTCGCCCATTATACTCATTACTCGAGGCGCGTTGCCGATTCCCGTAAGAATTCAGGCACTGTTTGTGCATTCGCACAGAAGAAGAAGATGGTCAAGTGGCCGGTGAGCCCTAACTATATATATACTAGGATGGTATCTGTTGTTTCGGACATGTCCGATACCATCCTACTATATATATTCAGACATGATTATGACCGTACGACGGAAATTAACAGACTCTGAACGCGGAGTGGTTGAAACATGGGACATTCTGTTTCGGAAATCAAGAGTGTTCAAAATGGCTCTGAGCACTATGGGACTTAACATCTATGGTCATCAGTCCCCTAGCACTTAGAACTACTTAAACCTAACTACCCTAAGGACATCACACAACACCCAGTCATCACGAGGCTGAGAAAATCCCTGACCCCGCCGGGAATCGAACCCGGGAACCCGGGCACGGGGAGCGAGAACGCTACCGCACGACCACGAGCTGCGGACAAATCAAGAGCGTGCCGAGAATACCACATTTCGAGCAATGTCTCTCACCACGGACCCTACGACCTTCACTAAACGACCTATAGCAGCAGCATTTGCGTAGAGTTGTCAGTGCTAAAAGACAAGCAACACTGCACGAAAAAACCACAGTAATCAATGTGAACGTACCACGAACGTCTCCTCTAGGACAGAGTGGCGAAATCTGGCGCTAATGTGCTGTGGCAGCAGACGACCGAAGTGAATGCCTTTACCATCATCTGCGGCGCCTCTCCTGCGGTCGGGACCATATCGATTGGAAAACCGTGGCCTGGTCATACGAGTCCCAATTTCAGTTGGTACTGTCGAGTGTGTCACAGACCGCACGAAGCCATAGATCCAAGTTGTCAACAAGGCACTGTGCAAGCTGATGGTGGTTCCATACTGGTGAGGGCTGAGTTTACATGGAATGGACTGGGCCCTCTGGTCCAGCTGAACCGATCATTGACAGGAAACGGTTATGTTCGGCTACTTGGAAAAAACGTGCAGCCATTCATGGACTTCATGTTCCCAAGCAACTGTGGAATTTTTATAGATGACAATGCGCCATTTCAGCGGGCCACAATTGTTCCCAACTGGTCTGAAGAACATTATGGACAATTCGAGCGAATGATTTGGCCCACCAAAAGGCCTCACAAGAATCCCATCGGTTATTTATGGGACATAATCGAGGAGTTAATTCGTGCACAAAATCCTGCACCGGCAACACTTTCGCTGTTGAGGACGGTTATAGAGCCAGCACGACATAATATTTCTGCAGGGGACTTCAAGCTTCTTGTTGAGTTCATATCACATTGAGATGCTGCACCACGCTGGGCGAGAGAGGTCCCATGACATTTGTCACCTCAATGTGTAGCTTCCTGGAGACAACAATAAAATACTTTTAAGACGACATTCACACTCCCTCTTGGGTTATACCGGGCACAAACTGATCTATGGTGGTCGTGTGGCCAAACTCGGCCCTCACTATTCAGACCTCTGTATTACTGATTACCGGTTCGAGCCCCGGTCGGGGCACACATTTTCATCTGTCCCCGTTGACGTATGTCAACGCCTGTAAACAGTTAAGGGTGTTCATTTCATTGTACTGATTACCGGGGTTACTCCATGCGCAAAGAGAGCAGTCGTCTGCTGCAAAAGCTTTGAGCACTGTCTCCTACCTTCCATATTATACAGGCGAAAGTATCTAAGAAATGTGGAGTTTTCTAGATGTAAAAGAAGCGAAATGATAATCTTGTCACGTTGTGCAAATTGTTAGTTTCTAAGCATGGAATATTGTCACTAACAAACTGGCACAGTAATTTCTTAAGTGATTCAGTGCTGCTTCCAACTGTTAAAGTTAAGCGTATCTGCGCACTACTGGAGATTTGGAAGTAATATTTGTCGGTTGTTTGGCCATGAAAATTCTGTCATACTGGTCTGCTGTATTCATTGTACACGAGGCACAACACTGAATCTAGTATTTTTGAGTCAAACGTCAAATCTATGATTAAAACGTTCGAACTATCACAGCTGATATGATAGCGTGTCATTCGGTTAAAATGGCATATAATCCTAAAATACACAGTCTGAATCGAGGAATAGTCTAACATTCTGTGTGAATAGGTCCTGTTCTTGCTTGGGTTTCACAAACACTGTTGCTCATTCAAGTCTATACTTCGAGTTTGACAATGTTTTAATATTATATATGATTCGGTTTAAGAATCGTGAAAGAAAGTTGCATACGTGGAAGGCTCATAGAGACATCATACTGCTTCACATAGATTATATAATGGCAAGATAGAGATTAACAAACCAAATTTTAAACTGCAAAACGTTTCCATAAGTAGATGTGGACTCTGATCACAATTTATTGACTACGAACTGGAGACTGAAACTGAAGAACGATAGGATATAGTGGGAACGGGCGCCTGGATAAATTGAAAGAATCACAGGTTGTTGAGAATTTCATAGGGAGCATCAGGCAACGACTGACGCAACAGGGGAAAAATACAAGACGAATGAGTGGCAGTGAGAGATGGGATCGTGAAGGGGACAGAAGATCAAATAGGCGAAAAGACATGGCCCTTCCTTAATGAAATACGTCAATAAAAATATATATCTTTTTCAAACCAACAGATCAGTTTATGGAATCTGTACTAGAAAAAGAATAATCTTCACAAAGACTTAAAATCACTTACTTTGGTCCAAATAAGTGTCCGTAATTCAGAAACACACATTTTCAGTAACTTGCTAGCAGCTATAAAAAGTTTAACTACCAATAAAGTTCGATTTAAGAGGAGACTGAAGGCTGTATTGGTAGCCAACTCCTCCTACTCCATCGATGAATTCCTCAGTAGAACCAACTGGTGTGTGTGTGTGTGTGTTACTAATAATATCAAATAACGTGAGTATTAGTACAAATTCATTCCTGTACAAATTCAGTGCAGTAATGTGATCATTGTGAATAAGTCTTTTCTGTTTACTATCTATTACCTTTTACATATAACTAAATTTAAAATTTATTTCACTCTTTCCAAATACATGACAATCATGTCATTTCGGATCTGTGGAAGATACTAGGTAGTTATAATTGAAGTGCAGTTACCCACAGAGGTCCAGTGTAGGCTGTAGTTATAGTATTACAGCGAAACGTGGTAGATATGCCAATGCGGTAATGCGGAACCGATTTAAGCTGGAAAAAATTAGTTCCAATTCTGACCATCAGAAGCAGATATGACATTATACAGCAACTAGCCGACGTCCCTGGTGCTCATATTGAACAACTTCGGTTAATAATAAAATCAACATCACGTGTTTCTCATTGGTTTCACCTTCACTGCTCACTTCCCTTTCGCAACCTGTTACATATGGAAACATGTCTATATGCCTCGCTTGCATTCACTGCGCCAGACTTGTACCTAGTGGCCACTATTTTTTTCCAGTGTAACTAAGTTCCACTTGTTGATATTAGAATATCTATCAATTTCGCTGCCACACGCTAATTACAGTCCACATTGGATCTCTGTGAGTAGTGGCCCTTTATTTATGACCACCCAGTACCTTAACATATTTATTATTCGTTGTAAATTTTTGTTATGTGTTCTTGGTTTTCTGACGTGTCCTGCACCTTGGAGCATCTCCTCACTGTGGATCAATTGGAACAGAAAGCACATCTAATCTAATCAAGTAGACATAACTGAATAACATCCGAGATATTAAATTTAACTGAAATGTGAAAATGCTGCAAATGAAGCAGGCGAGAGGGAATACAGACGTCCTAAAAATGAGACTGACAGAAAATTAAAAATTGCTATGCAGGTACAGCTAGAGGATAAATGCAGTGTGCTATAAAAGCAGGCATGACTAAATGAAAATATATACTGCCTAAAGGAATGTTAAAGACACCTGTCGAGAAAAGCAGTTGTATGATTACCAAGAGCTCAGATGACAAGCGTGTACTTAGCACTAAAGGGAAAATTGGAAAGTTGAATGAATATGTAGAAGGGTTGGACAGGGAAAATGAACTTAAGGACAGTACTATAGAAAGAGAAGAGGAAGTAAACGATTGTGAGATGGGAACCAAGACCCCTGGAGTAGACGACATACCCTCAAAATTATTGATATTCTCTGGCAACCAACCATGAGAAAAATTTTCCAGCTTGTTCACAAGACATAAGACATAAAAATATTTTTAGACTTCTAGAAAAATTTAATAATTCCAATTCCAAAGAAACCAGATGATAACTGGTGTGAATATTACTAACAATGTTGACTGAACAGAATGATTTGAAGTTTTAAAGCTAGCAGAGATAAAATACAGGGAGTAAAAGTTATTTACAACGTGTACAGAAACCAGACTGCCGTTACAAGCGTTAAAAGACATAAAAGGGAAGCAGTGGTTGAGAAGGGAGTGAGGCAATGTTGTAGTTTATCACTTCAGTTCAGTGGAATGGACTGCACCTTGCTGTTTGGGCAACAAAAGAAATGATGATAGTCGATGTAGAGAGGCTACAAAATGCAGATTTAGAGCAGAAAAAAAGCTTTCCTCCAAGGGAAATTTGTTAATACCGAATTCTGGAGAAATTTTTCTGGAGTGTAGCCTTGCACGTATGTGAAACGTCGACAGTAAAAAGTCAGAAGGGAACAGAGGCTTTCACTGTACAAGCCTTCTAAATAAAATCCTGTACGTAAGTAAAGTTGTAAAGCCTTTTCACAATCAGCCTATATAATATATCGCTACTACAATAGCGCGTTGTATAGGTGTATGCACCTGCCCACAAAACTCCGAATGCACCGTTCGGCAGTGACACTGTGCGTGCTGAGTTGATAGGTGTGTGGTGAGGGGGGGGGGGGGGGGCTGAGGAGCCCTGTTTACCGGAACAGATAGACACGTGAGGGCAGCTGACTTAATTGCACATACAACAGCTTACTTACCCATCATCAGTTATCATAGCTAAACTACTGATATACGAGCACAAGTGTAAAATAAATAAATAAATAAATAATCCAGCAGCTTGATGCATGTTGAGGATGAACTTAGAGCATTGGGCTAGTTTCAAGGTAAATGTGTTGTTTCATTTAACGGACATAAATGCTAGTCACATAATAAAAATTTTAAAAAGCTTCACAAACGAAGTGGCAACATGTGATGCTGCTCACAATTGGGATCCGCCCATTTGAAATGTTGCATATGCTGCTATAGTGGAGTAGTATTTATTTCACCTATGTATTAACAGTTCTTAACGATTGAAATAGTTTTTGGTACTCTATTCTCTTACTGATATTGTCAACTAATTGCATTTGAGGAGATGTCATTGGTTCAAGTGCAGCTCTTCAATACAGCTGTAAGTATCGAACATGTTTCGTGTATGTGATAATGTTCCTATTTCTTATGTCCTCATTTTCTTTTCAGGTTCTTCCTTAATGGACGACAACAGATGCGAAACGGCGGTGAAGGAAATAACTAATGCTGTAATCTTATCTGAACAGAAATACATGAACTGAGCGCCAACATCTGGCAAAGAGTTTAATTTTTCCTTATATCTTCCAGGTAGTATGAATATAAGATTTTTGGGGCATTTGTCACACAGAACACGTTGGGGAATTTTGAGAGTGTAAGCACACCGGAAAAAAATTATCTTCCACGGGAGACATCACTCTAATACAGTGTAACATCACGTCCAGCGTTGATAATGGCCCCACTTTGACGAGGAAAACAGTCATCCAAATTCTACAGGTCTGCCATATCCAGCCGAAGGTGATCGGCACTCTTAATTGCATTTAGATGTTATTCACCAGGAAAATTACATGACTCAGCTGGGGAAGCGGTATTTTTATACTTCAGTTCCACAGTCTGCACTGTCATACAAAATCCCACTGAAAATTTATTTTATGACCTTGTAAGTTAATCGAATGCACAACGGAATTAATGAGGAGCTTTCAACACGACGATTCAGCGAGAATGTCTCGTTACATGTTCGCCTCACGTTTCGTAAACAGAGCTCTGTTTCTATGAGAGATTTCACGAACAAAATAGGAGCATGGTAGACTATAAGTGAAATTGAGAACAAAAGTGACAAACATTCCATAAAATGAACATTTACTAACAGAAAAATCTCTTCATCCTTATGTCGCACATCGTGTATTGTGAAAAAAAAAAAACTAAACCCACATGGTAACACACGGTGCATAGGGGATGGCTACTAGCAATTTTAACACCAGCACACGAACCTCGTGGAAAGAAATAGGGAATGTGATTACTTTAGGGCGTGAAATAACTCTGAATCTCACAACACACAATCATTCATGCGACAGAAAACCATGTGCAGGAACATATAGTGCATTCATATTAGCAAGCACTACTATTACAGAACGGTTTTGAAGAACTGAAATCTAAGCCCACTATCAATAATTCAAATAAATCCCAACCTATCGAAACATCGCCCAGTGTATAAGTATTCATTCTGTTCAGAGAGTTGAGTTGGATATGATGTGTGGCTATTGACGGTGGATGCCAGTTTTTACTCACCCTGTCAAAATATGTTAAAATTGATAATGTTTGATACACTCCAGTTTGGATACGCATGTAGGCATTGTTCCTGCTCAATGACGTACGAATTATTCGATTAGTCCGTCTCCTGGCTGAAAAAAACTACTCAGAATGCACGTGGTGGTTGGCACTGCACAGATGAACAGTTTCAAACTGAACAATCATAAATGTCCAGAAACACAATTAGAATGATCAAAATAGAAAACAGAAATTGCAGATAATTCGCTAAAGCCGCTCAGTAAACTGAATGGCTTGAAGACTTTACACAGTGTTAACTTGGTACAAAGGGTTGCTCTCATAGTTCACAAAAATAAGAAAAAAAAAACAAGAGAAATCTGTCCAAATATTGCCTACTTTACCACGTGCAATGCATGTACATTTTAATCAACTATTAACCACAGAAGCAAGTCCTGAATACAACTATGGATGGTGATGAAGGCACTGGTTCAGCATCAAACCTAATACCATTTACGAAATCAATAAACTGAGAAAGTTTTTACAGTAAAATTAATATCGACGTCAATAAGTTCAAAAATGGTTCAAATGGCTCTGAGCACAATGGGACTTAACATCTATGGTCATCAGTCCCCTAGAACGTAGAACTACTTAAACCTAACTAACCTAAGGACATCACACAACACCCAGTCATCACGAGGCAGAGAAAATCCCTGACCCCGCCGGGAATCGAACCTGGGAACCCGGGCGTGGGAAGCGAGAACGCTACCGCACGACCACGAGCAGCGGACGACGTAAATAAGTGTGTCAAAATGGCATTCTACAAAACTTTATGGAACTTGAAGTGCACCAGCATCTTTCACAGAAATTAATAGAACTCTAAAATTTCCAAAAAACAAAAGGTCATGTGGTGTTGGTGGAATTTCAAATGGAATTATCAAAAGTTGTTCCAACTTCATAAATAATGTCCGTAGGGACGTATGTAATGTATCACAGGGAATATTTCCAAATATGTTAAAATAAATATTTATTAAACATCTTCTGAGGAAATGTGACAAGAAAGATTTAATCAATTATTGTCCGAAATCCTTACTGACAAATATTTATCCAAAATATTCGAAAACACAGTATACTCAAGGGTACTCTCACATTTAAATACAAACAATTTTCTTAACAAATCACATTCGTGAATGGTAGGTCGTCTGAGAATGCTATTTATACATTCACTCAACAAATAGTACAAAATTCAAATAATAAATTATGGCAGATTGGTATTTTTGTGAGCCCTCCAAGGCGTTTGATTGCGTACATCATGTTACACTGTTAGAAAAACTAAAGTCTTATGAAACTGACGGTTTTACACGAGGCTGGTTTGAAGCATATTTAATAAACAGAATGCAAAGCGTTTTGATGAATAATTCAAGCTACGTCGGAAGAGTAGAAAACTTTGGTATCTGTGAAAAAATATTACAAATTGAGTTCTATAGGTTTCAACTTTGGATCCACTTCTATTCTTTATATGTTTGAATGGCATTCCATTTAATGTTCACACTAGCAAAATTGCTAGCTTTTGCTGACGATACTATTGTTATTATAAATCATATCAGAGAGATTGCTATAGAAGAGATTGTTAATGATGTTTCATAAAAAATTATGAAGTCGTTTTCTGAAAATGGACTCTCCCTAAAAATTGAAAAAAAAAATGCTACATTCAGATCTGTACAGGAAATAGTCATACCAACAACTGATATAGCACATGAGCAGGAGTCAGTGAAAAGAGTAGAATGCTCCATATTTTTGGGTGTACATATTGATGAAATGTGGGAGAAGCATATTATTGAGATTCTCAAACAATTAAGTTCAGTTACTTTTGCTCTTCGTATAACTGCTACTCTTTGAATCAAAAGAATTAACTTCTTGACAGGCCGGCCGGTGTGGTTATGCGGTTCTAGGCGCTACAGTGTGGAACCGCGCGGTCGCTACGGTCGCAGGTTCGTATCCTGCCTCGGGCATGGATGTGTGTGATGTCCTTAGGTTAGTTAGGTTTAAGTAGTTCTAAGTTCTAGGGGACTGATGACCTAAGATGTTGAGTCCCATAGTGCTCAGAGCCATTTGAACCATTTGAACTTCTTGACATGCTTTGCAAATTTATATTCAATAATGTCCTATGGAATAATTTTCGTGTGTAATTCACCACTTAGAAAGAAAATACTGATTGCACAAAACCGAACAGTGAGAATAATACGTGGTGTTCACCCACAGACGTCATGTAGATAGCTCTTCATCGAGCTACGCTTTTTAACTGTGGCGTCACAATACGTATATGCGCCAACGAAATTTGTCTTAAATCATCCATCACAATTTGAGAAGATCAGTGATGCCCATATCTGCAACACTAGAGGGAAACATGGCCTTTATTACCGATTATAAAGGTTGTCAGTGGCTCAGAAAGGAGTTCAATATACTCCAACAAATTTTTTTTATCGTTTTCCCAGTAACATAAAATGTCTGACAGATAACCACGAATTTTAATTGAAAACTGGTAACTTGTATAAAAAAGAAAACCCTTGTTTTTAAGTGTAGTTGTATGAGTAAGACTAAGTGAGTAATTTGATCAGTTAATGTTACCGATAGCTTTGCAGACATATCCTAACACGTTCCACATCATTTCGATAAAAGAATTGTTAAAATGATCTATGATACATGTAACTAACTAATTATCTCAAATGACAACCTAATTTCCTGAAGCACAAATTTAACAGAAACAGTGTCCCGGCGTGGACAATATCACAATACAAGTATAAAGAGCAGAAGGTCACAGGGAAACATGAATTATAATGAGCGGTTTATTGCACTCTTTTTTTTACTACAACATTTTTCACACGAGCAATTCACTGTGTCCAAAAAGAGGGAAGGGGGAACGGGAGGGCGCGATGAAGGGTTTTGTAGAGATGGGCGTCTGTTCTAAGGGCAACTTGGATGGTAGGCATGGGGGAAGAAAAAAACGTGTAGCTCATGCAGCTCTCTTGGATTCTTAGGTACCAGTCCCATGAAAAGTCATTCCCAGGCACAGAAAGTTGTCCCCACTTCCTTCCTGCTTCTGATTAACTCCACTTGATTTAATCACGATGCAATTAAAGTTTACTACCCATGTTCCCTAGGAAGAAGTGCTATCAGTAGGTACACACGAGTACCACTCGCTAGACTGCTGATGCTTACGTCCGACAGCTTTCATCTTCCAGCTATTTAATTTCTTGAGCCAATTATGTGTCCCCTCCTCTCCAGGTTTGACAAATTTATTTCATTGTTAGCGAAGGCAATGGATGTTCATAACATGGTAATCAGTAATAGCCTCACAAATGTAAGCACAAACGCATACCACACGTAGGTAAAAACATTGTTGCGAAAGTCGTAAACTTTCAATTAATGTTCATGACTTGCTGATGAGTAATAATCTCACAAATGGATATGAAAAGGCCTGCCACACGTAGGCAAACCTGGTAGATCCAAAGGTGGCCTTAACCTCATTAAGGTACAAAAAGAATGTGTCACCCTGCTCCTAAATCGCATCAGGAAGGAGTTTCGTACCTGGAGGACCAGTATCACAAACCTCATTCAGCTGTGAAAGCCTCATAGCCTTGATCCACCCGTTAATATCACCGGCAATCCACTTTCTTACCGACATGTGCGACTGTACTACATGGAAATGAGCTACATTCGACACAACATCGTCGATAACAGAAACTTTAAGACCTTTTCATGACAGCAAACCACAGGAATCGTCTCGAAGAAAAACATCCACATACACATTGGAGTGTAGTATGGCGGAATGTGCACAGCGACATGTTACCATCATGCGTCATTGCCGACTTGTATCTAACAGTCAACGATAAAGTAGCAACAAATGAAAAGATACAGAAGATAGGCCTTCATCCAACGCCCAACTGTGACGCATGCGTAAGAGTCGATATGCTATTTCATAGGTTCACGTGCGGACATGCAGAACAAATTACATTTCTTCGTCAACGATTGTCGGTGATAGACCGTACGACGCCCAGTGGTGTAGACCTTTTAGAGATCATTCAGCCACAAAAACTGAGATATCCACGAGCAAAAAACAACGCTGCAACGTGGATCTTGGGCCACACTGTAACGTTTATTATGCAGAATAGGCTTGCTACTTTCCTAGACTATTATTCTTACATAGAAATTGAACACTTTAAAATGAGCCAACATTGTGACTACTGGAGGATATTTGGAAATATGTTGAAAATCATAATTAACTGTTAAATACTTCCAATATGATATTTCGGATAGCAGAGTTTGCCAGTGATCTGTATGTGTGAAGCCTAATTGCTTCCTGGGACTTAGTTCTTGTCGGAATTTTAAGATAATATCCAGACGCGCACCAATGCAGAAGGCATTTTTTCTTTCCCATTTTCGTTTTAACATTTTCCTTCTCTCGCAGAGCAGCGGAGCAACTTTCCTTCCACAATGAAGTGATAGTCTTTTGTACACCATAAAATTTTCTGTTCACTAATCGACAAAAAAAGAACACTCAAGAAGACATTTTCTTTTTTCTTTCTTATATTGCGCAACAGCAGCCTCGAAATGATATATACTTTGTTCATTCTATTCTCATTACAAATTGGAGCAAATGTTTATTTTCCCTTCCTTACAAAAGATAATATAAAATAAAATAAAAAAATTAAATAAAAAACATAAAAAAGAAGCGTAACAGTAAGCGTCGCGCACTGTAGATAATACGTCGCAAGTTCTGTTACATTCGCTGCTACATTTTTAAAACGCAATTCTGCTGTCTGCTGAAGTTATCAATCTAATGAAAAAAAAAAGGTAGCTGAGTGGTCAGCGCGACGGAATGTCATACCTAACGGTCTGGGTTCGATTCCTGGCTGGGTCGGAGATTTTCTCCGCTCAGGGACTGGGTGTTGTGTTGTCCTTATCGTCATCATTTCATCCCCATCGACATGCAAGTCGCCGCAGTGGTGTCAACTTGAAAGACTTGCAGCAGGCGAACGGTCTACCCGACGGCAGGCCCTAGCCACGCGGCATTTCCATTTACCTAGGCAAAAACATCATTGTTACTGAAGCCAAAGACATTCAATTAATATTCGTGACATGCTCATTATTAACACTGTCACAAATGCATACTGCACTTAGGCAAAACATATCTCCAAGGACGGTGAATTGGAATTTCAGTGTGTAACGGAAAATTATGGACGACCGTTTTCTCAAAATCGGTGCGTCCTTGGCCAATCAAAGGCCGCTAAAAGGCGAGATGACCTTGGCTCCAGGCCACATCTGATTACCGGGCACGCATGAACAGGATCCAATGGAAAATTTCCACGACTCTACACAGAAAGAGGAAGAAACTACTCTGATACCTACCAGCGCAAATGCACACTCAATTACTGATGGATCCACATATTATACAGTTTATTCACGGTGTGAAGTGTAGAAGGGAAAGTGGTTGCTGATCTGAAACACAAAATAAAACATATTGTGCTCTACGATTTCCTTCTCCAAGCATAGGATAGAAATATGATAAAAAGACAGCAGGAAACTAGGCCACTAGACTGATACTAAAATAAACAAAGTATAAACAGCAGAAGAACTCTCCTACTGGAGCACAAAAAGGCGATAACGCTCCTGTTTATTAAAAGACTGACTGGAAATTGTTGTGTCAGCTGCCTCGTTTTACCCTCCTTAGCACCGTTAAAAATTTTCCCAAAAATTTTGGCATGCGAACGTATTCACGCTCTTCGACATGCAACTCACCTCTGAGTCCCGTAACTGCAACTTGCTCATAGCCACTACTCCATCACTGTAAGTCGCTCATACCGATCACTCTCCCATTGTCCATTCTGTCACTCATTCAGCCCAACTCACTGTCATTCTCTCTTTGTGTCCCTATCTCACAGCCACACTCTCCTTTGTTGTGTTCCACTAATGCTGTCTTCTCTCACTGCCACTGTGTCCCTCTTGCGCTCTCTTACTGCTTCTATCTCATTCATACTTTCCCACTCCTGCTGTCCCTTCTCACTGTCACTAACTCTCTCTTCTTCATTGTCATTGACCCTGTCTCTCATTATCA
The DNA here is from genome assembly GCF_023864345.2 of Schistocerca serialis cubense. Taxonomy (NCBI): domain Eukaryota; kingdom Metazoa; phylum Arthropoda; class Insecta; order Orthoptera; family Acrididae; genus Schistocerca; species Schistocerca serialis. The sequence continues at coordinate 309,481 of NW_026048515.1, read as the reverse complement.
GTGGCTCTCACCCACTTCCACTTTCTCCTTTATTTTTCTCCCACGTGTTCCTTCGCCTTCACGCTTTTCCTAGGACTGTTCTGGCACTGTTTATTATGTTCTACTGCCACTGTGTCCTCCTCTTTTTCGCACACTGGCATTGTCTCCTTCGCTCTTTCTATTCCATAACCACTGTGTACGGTTTTCCAGTATTTATTAGTTTCCCATCTCTTTGCCACTGTCACCGTCTCCTCCTCTCCCAGCATAAAAAATCGCGGATATGTTCGTATGCCAAAATTTTTACGAAAATTTTTAAAGGTGTGGAGGAAGATAGGAGGAGGCAACTGCTACCCCACTTTTCAGCCAGAGTCTTTTAATAAACAGGAGCGTATTAGCCTTTTATTTGTGCTCCAATAGGAACGTTTTTCCTCTAGTTCCCTTCTTTTCCCGTGCATCAGTGAAAACCGTTCCATGTCCAATTTTTGTATCTTTCTTTTGTTCCGTCCGGCCGCTATGACCGAGCGGTTCAAGGCGCTTCAGTCCGGAACCACGCTGCTGCTAGATCGCAGGTTCGAATCCTGCCTCGGGCATGGATGTGTGTGATGTCCTTAGGTTAGATGACCTCAGATGTTAAGTATCATAGTGTTTAGAGCAATTTGAACCAAGTGACACCATCGCCAGCTAGTGACAAAAGTGATCGATTATCGTAAATAAATAGTGATTCCGTGCTGTTATTTGTTCAAAATGACATAAGATATAAGATCATCTCAAAGAATTTTCTGGCTTCCAGTAATTTTTGCAGTGGAGTACACTGATTTGATTCAAGCTGTTATGTACACATGGCACACAGTTCCTCTTATAATCTTGTTTATGTGTGCAGCAGCAATACTGTTCACCTGCATGTCAGTCTGTTGTTCTATGGCACCATGTCTTGCTGTCTTGCTAGTATATGATCATGCACCTGTTTTAACACTTTATTTCACAATGTAGCAGGTATCACAATATGACGTCCGAGAGTAGTTTACCTAACCACTCTTCATGCTCAGTGAACTGTGGTTACGTTCTAAATAGCTGATATTGGGCATCAGCGGCTTCTGCCTTCGGCCATTCCACATTACATAATGCATATATTTCCCGACTCAGGCCAGGTAGCTTGCCAGACCTATAGGGAACCTCAAATGAAACACACTGTTTTTATACCCAACGTGTTAACTGGCTGGATGGAGCTTTCAGTCCTGATAGCCACTTCTGATAAGAGATTTTCAGTAATTTTATAAGTAGTAATTCTGACTCTTGTAGTAGTCTGGTGGGAAAATTACGTACTGTAGTAGCACATAAATGAATAAGGGCGACGAATTTCGCTTTAGTGGAAAGAGGAATGATTTCATCTTCTCGAGAATTACAACATTCCTAGGTGGGATCATTTTGTAGATTACGTTTTGTCGTTGTTGTTGTGGTTTGTCTGTATCAGTATTCCTTTTGGGCTTGATGCGGCGCTGAGTTTTGTCGAGCTGCGCCTGAGGTTAGTCACAACTGCAGTGAAGAGAGCAGCCCAAGGAATATCAATGACCCCTCCGCCACACACCGTCAGGCGTCTTGCGGAGTATTGATGTAGATGTAGATGTAGATGTAGACCCGAATGCCGACGGACAAGAATATCAAAGGCATTAAGATTTCTTTGTATTCACGTTAAGAGCTTGTATGAAACCGCTATGAGAGTGAGACTTATAAAGACTGAAGATGAAACGGTGTTTTATCCACCAATAGTTTACTTGCTCCATCAGAAGAGTTACAACTGTGAAGAGTATCTGTCGGAAAACAATTAGATCCGTCCACACGTTGCAAAGTTTGTTTTGGGTACGCTCCAGAGGTTTTGCCGGGAAACCCTTACACATCCTCCCTATGGTCCGATCTCCACCCAAGCGATTTCCATGTATTTGTAGCCCTGAAGAAAGACATTCGTGACCGACGGTTTGCTTCTCATGAAGAGGTGTACACCTGGGCAAAATCGTGGCTCCACAGGCAATGTCAAACATTGTTCCACGAAAGCACTGACCATTTTGCCTCACCGTGGGATAAACGTATTAACAGATATTGAGATTACTTTTGAAATAACAAAGAGTGTTCTTTCTTCACAATAAAGGATGACAGCCAAAAACAGTTGCAGGATAGAATTTTTTATTAAAATTCTTGACCAAGGTTTCGGTACATATAAATATACCTTCATCAGAAGTAAAACTTCTAAAATTCACAAACGATATGCTTGTGCCCTCTCTCGACGAAACAATCTGCCTTAGTGCTTTTACACTCGTGTCTCAATAGTTCATAGGCGAAGTAACGGTGTTAAACTGTTCGCTTTGATCCTGTGCCCATTACACATGTTGTACAAATGGAGATGATGTTTTAATTACTGACGACGCCTTTGGCATAATTGTTTTATTTCTCCATTGCATGATGTAATTTTGGAAGTTTTACTTCTGATGAAGGTATATTTATATGTACCGAAACCTTGGTCAAGAATTTTAATAAAAAATTCTATCCTGCAACTGTTTTTGGCTGTCATCCTTTATTGTGAAGAATTTTAACAGTTGCTGCTGCAGCCATGTTTAAAATCTTGAAAGTGTTCTTTCTTTTTCCCGTCTGTCCCGTATTCGTTTGACTGCCCCTTGTGGTTTGATCGGAACATCCCTGTTGGTCAGAATGACCTGCACCATTTTTTATTCTGCCCAACACAAACCTATTAGCCATGGTAATTCTACCTACAAGTTGGCTATCTGTGATTGAAGTTTATGGGCGAGGAAAATGTTTTAAGATGTGTTAGTGCTATAGTCAGATCTTTATTTATTATAATCATTCTTTGGTCAGTGAATTGGAGATGATTCAAGGATTCACAACGTTTGTCATCTCTCTTTGAATACATGTTGCACAGCTATGGTCTCCCTGGTGTGCTCCTTTTGATACCAGGATATGGTCACTTAATAGATATTCATCTATTCTGTTCATCATCATTGCCCATCGGTGTTACACACATCTAACAGATATTGGAATTCTTAAGTAAGGTTGTCCACGTGTCTGTTGAACGATATGTCAGTGTGCCTGTCCTATATCCTATTGTGGCTATCAAGGCCACAAGGCCAGTTTCTGGTAGCTAGAGACAGGGACTTTGCTCAAATTGGGGGTGGGGTGGAGGTGATAAGGTGGTATTTTCTTAATCCTCCTAAATGGGTACTAGGCTAATTTCAGTGACAAGTAATTTTCTTAATTATTCAATATTTTTTAGTACTTGATGGAAATATTCAGTATTTCCTGACAGGAAGCAGTATGTTGTAGAGAAGTTTAATTAGTGGGAGCTGGAATAGGCCACTAAATATACCTTCATTCTGCTCTAGTTACTGACTGGCTGATAGGACTAAATGTTTGTGGAGCGATTTTGAACTCTCCAAGTCGGTAGCCAGCTCAAACACGAGCAGAGATACAAGTCATAATGTGTTTTTATAGACCTTGCCATACAGGGTGCCCTTGATGACAGACATGTTGTGTCAGAGTAACAGCAACCTGCCTTTTTCATCTAGTTTGCCAGGCAGCCTACACGCCAAGGGCAACAAATGATTTTCCTGCACACACGTTTAGGCTGAATTACACAACATTGAAGTGGTATTTGCCTGCTTCATCGACATATTCGAAATGGAAGTCTGCATGTCAGGGACAAAAACGTTTTCCAAGCCCCTGATATGTAGGCTGCCCTGCATGACAGGTGTGTAGTTTGTGGAGTATTGGCCTGCTTTATCAACCAGTTCTACCAGGTGCTACACATATAGATGGGCATGGTTGTAAGGACGTTGAAATGGATAAGGAGTGGATGGACAGAAAGAGGTACAGGATGGGATGGATATGGAGAGTATATAAGAAACTACCAGCCTCGATTGCAGTAATGAAATCAGCTTTTACCTAGGTTTCAGTGCAAATCATTGAGCCTTCTTCAGAAGATATACCTGGATCTATAATTTGTCTAGAAATAAAATAAAACAGCCTTTTAGACAAATTATAGATTCACGTATATCTTCTGAAGAAGGCTCAATTATTTGGGCTGAAACCTAGGTAAAGGTTGGTTTCATTACCGCAATCAAGGCTGATAGTTTCTTGTATATTAGATTATCACGATTGCTGACTGGGCTGCAATGTTGAAAGTACAAAGATATGGAGAGTGTTTCTAGGAGGGAATGGATAGAGAGAGAGAGAGAGAGAGAGAGAGAGTGGGCAGGAGGGAATAGAAAGAAAGAGTGAGCAGGAGGGAATGGACAAGAGAGGGGGCAGAGGGGAGAGATAGTGGAAGGGGATGAGGAGACGGAGAGGAGAAGGAGATGGATAGGGAGTAGGAGGAGTGTAGAGGAGGAAGAGGGTGGTGAAAGAGGAGGTAGAGAGAGAGAGGGGTGGTGCAGATGGAGAAAGAGAGAGGGCAAGGAGTGGATAGACAAAAAGGGGAAGGTATATACTGAGAGAAGAGGGAGGCGGATATGGTTAGAGAGAGAAGAAGGTAGGCATGTATAGAGAGAGGGAGGAGGAGGGGGAGGTACAGGAGGCAGATGCACAGTGTTGTGGGACAGTAGGCTGGTGGAAAAGGAAGAAGAGTGAGGGGAAGATGAACAGAGAGAGGGGGATGGCAGTATGGATAGAGGGAGGAAGGCATGGTCAGAGAGAGAGAGGGTGGGGAAATGGAGTATGAGAGGGGGGAGGAGGATATAAAGAGACTGGGGAAGGGATTCAGATAGACAGAGGTGAGAGGAGGAGATGGTCAGAGATTCAGAGGGTGGAAGAAAAAAATGGTTCAAATGGCTCTGAGCACTATGGGACTTAACATCTGAGGTCATCAGTCACCTAGAACTTAGAACTACTTAAACCTAACTAACCTAAGGACATCACACAAATCCATGCCCGGGGCAGGATTCGAACCTGTGACCGTAGCGGTCGCGCGGTTCCAGACTGAAGCGCCTAGATCCGCTCGGTCACACTGGCAAGCGAGGGTGGAAGAGGTGGACACTGAGAGGGGTAGGTGGGGGGTAGGGGGCAGTGTGTGCAATGTATGTTTTCAAAGCATACGGGGGACGAAGCCGCGAGAAAAAAGGAAAGCTTATGTAACAAATATTGTTTTTCTGAACGAAAGAGACCTGCAGAAAAATGAGTCGCAGTCGCGTGACTAGTAATGCGAGCCACCAGCGCTACGAGTGCGTGAATTGTTGCCGTGGCCACGACTGGGGTTTCACCTGATACCGCTGATAACCTCGGCGATGAGCACCGGTAAACTCCTGTCCGCTTAATGCGATGGGAGATCCGATTATGGACGATAGGATAAGTTCTAGATGTATGTTGATATTTCAAGAAGAAGTCTAAGGGATTTGAATACAGTTTTCAAAAAGAGTTTTATCGCAGAAAAAACCGGACTGTGATAATGGGTCGAAGTGAAATGAGAGCAGGATGCGCCGGGAGATAGCTCCCGTGTGAGTGCGCTGGTGCTGACACGCGACCGCCGTTACCTTCAGCTAACAGGTTGGGGAGGAGTATAGAAAGAAAGAGAGAGGCAGGCATCTAGAAACAGAGAAAGGAGAGGCTCTCTGTCAAGGTCGGCAGGTGCGCTGCTGGTTTGTTAAGACACAGCGTGGCATGGCGCCGAGACGCTTATTGTGCCGCCAGAAGTTCCTCGACCACTTGACTCCTGCTCTGGCGCTTTTTACGTCTTATTGGCGTAGAGGCAGTGTTTCGTGCATGCCTGGCAGTGTGCGAGCTCGTGCTTTGAAATATAGAGCAAGCAACTATTACGGGAACACGCTTTTACATGTATGTCTAAGTGGTATAGCAAATAAATAACAGAAGCAAAAGTGGGAAAAATGTTGTACAACCCAATCAGCTACCACGATTTAGAATTATTCATGAACTTTTTAAATGAATGAAGAGCTGAAACGGAAAATGTCGAAGTGTTGTGTTGTTGTGGTCTTCAGTCCTGAGACTGGTTTGATGCAGCTCTCCATGCTACTCTATCCTGTACAAGCTTCTTCATCTCCCAGTACCTACTGCAACCTACATCCTTCTGAATCTGCTTGGTGTATTCATCTCTTGGTCTCCCTCTACGATTTTTACCCTCCACGCTGCCCTCCAATACTAAATTGGTGATCCCTTGATGACTCAGAACATGTCCTACCAACCGATCCCTTCTTCTAGTCAAGTTGTGCCACAAAATTCTCTTCTCCCCAATCCTGTTCAACACCTCCTCATTAGTTATGTGATCTACCCATCTAATCGTCAGCATTCTTCTGTAGCACCACATTTCGAAAGCTTCTATTTTCTTTTTGACTAAACTATTTATCGTCCATGTTTCACTTCCATACATGGCTACACTCCATACAAATACTTTCAGAAACTACTTCCTAACACTTAAATCAATACTCGATGTTAACAAATTTCTCTTCTTCATAAACGCTTTCCTTCCCATTGCCAGTCTACATTTTATATCCTCTCTACTTCGACCATCATCAGTTATTTTGCTCCCCAAATAGCAAAACTCCTTTACTAATTTAAGTGTATCATTTCCTAATCTAATACCCTCAACATCATCCGTCTTAATTCGACTACATTCCATTATCCTCGTTTTGCTTTTGTTGATGTTCATCTTATATCCTCCCTTCAAGGCACCATCCATTCCGTTCAACTGCTCTTCCATGTCCTTTGCTGTCTCTGACAGAATTACAATGTCATCGGCGAACCTCAAAGTTTTTATTTCTTCTCCCTGGATTTTAATACCTACACCGAATTTTTCTTTTGTTTCCTTCACTGCTTGCTCAATACACAGATTGAATAACATCGGGGAGAGGCTACAACCCTGTCTCACTCGCTTCCCAACCACTGCTTCCCTTTCATGCTCCTCAACTCTTATAACTGCCATTTGGTTTCTATACAAATTGTAAATAGCCTTTCGCTCCCTATATTTTACCCCTACCAACTTCAGAATTTGAAAGAGAGTATTCCAGTCAACATTGTCAAAAGCTTCCTCTAAGTCTACAAATGCTAGAGACGTAGGTTTGCCTTTCCTTAATCTAGCTTCTAAGATGAGCCGTAGGGTCAGTATTGCCTCCCGTGTTCCAATATTTCTACGGAATCCAAACTGATCTTCCCCAATATCGGCTTCTACTAGTTTTTCCATTCGTCTGTAAAGAATTCGCGTTAGTATTTTGCAGCCGTGACTTATTAAACTGATAGTTCGGTAATTTTCACATCTGTCAACACCTGCTTTCTTTGGGTTTGGGATTATTATATTCTTCTTGAAGCCTGAAGGTATTTCGCCTTACATCATGCTCACCAGATGGTAAAGTTTTGTCAGGACTGGCTCTCCCAAGGCCGTCAGTAGTTCTAATGGAATGTTGTCTACTCCCAGGCCTTGTTTCGACTCAGGTCTTTCAGTGCTCTGTCAAACTCTTCACGCAGTATCGTATCTCCCATTTCATCTTCATCTACATCCTCTTCCATTTCCATAATATTGTCCTCAAGTACATCGCCCATGTATAGACCCTCTACATACTCCTTCCACCTTTCTGCTTTCCCTTCGTTGCTTAGAACTGGGTTTCCATCGGTGCTCTTGATATTCATACAAGTGGTTCTTCTTTCTCCAAAGGTCTCTTTAATTTTCCTGTAGGCAGTATCTATCTTACCCCTAGTGAGGTAAGCCTCTACATCCTTACATTTATCCTCTAGCCATCCCTGCTTAGCCATTTTGCACTTCCTGTCGATCTCCTTTTTGAGACGTTTGTATTCCTTTTTGCCTGCTTCATTTACTGCATTTTTATATTTTCTCCTTTCATCAATTAAATTCAATATTTCTTCTGTTATCCAAGGATTTCTACTAGCTTTCGTATTTTTATCTACTTGATCCTCTGCTGCCTTCACTACTTCATCCCCCAAAGCTACCCATTCTTCTTCTACTGTGTTTCGTTCCCCCATTCCTGCCATTCGTTCCCTTACCCTCTCCCTGAAACTCTGTACAACCTCTGGTTTAGTCAGTTTATCCAGGTCCAATCTCCTTAAATTCCCACCTTTTTGCAGTTTTTTCAGTTTTAATCTACAGTTCATAACCAATAGATTGTGGTCAGAGTCCACACCTGCCCCTGGAAATGTCCTACAATTTAAAACCTGGTTCCTAAATCTCTGCCTTACCATTATATAATCTATCTGATACTGTTTAATATCTCCAGGGTTCTTCCATGTATAGAGCCTTCTTTCATGATTCTTGAACCAAGTGTTAGCTATAATGTCGAAGTGAATGTCGAAGTACCAAACCTAAAATTTGTCAAAAGAAAGTATAGTCCCAAAAAATACGATACATTTGATGTACATCTACAAACAAACAAATGATTACAATTTCAGAAAAGTTGGATGATCTATTCAACACAAAAAGCTTCACAAATAGAGCAAGTCAATAACGCGCTGGTCCACATCCAGCCCTAATGCAAGAAGTTGTACAGAATGACGTTGGTCGACAGAGTTGTTGGAGCTCCTTCTGAGGGATATCGTTCCAAATTCTGTGCAACTGGTGCGTTAGATCGTAAAAATATCGAGTTGGTTGGAGGATCCTGCGTATAATGGTTCAAACGTTCCCAATTGGGGAGAGGTCTGGGGACCTTGCTGGCCAAGGTATGGTTTGGCAAACAAGAGGACAAGCAGTAGAAACTCTCACCGTGAGCAGGCTGGCATTATCTTGCTGAAATATGCTGTAAAGGTGCCGCGGATGATAACCGAAGGTTCCTGCTATGAAATTAAGTGGCATTCCAGACCATCACTACTGGTTGTCAGACGGTATGGCGAGCAACAGTCAGGTTGGTATTCCACCGTTGTCTGGGGTGTCTCCAGGTACTTGTTCGCTGGTCATCAGGGTTAAGTTCGAAGCGGGACTCATCACTGCAGACACTTCTGTTACATTCTGTGAGATTCCAGTTCGAATGTGCCCGACATTGCTGCAAACGCGGCTTGTTGGTGTACAGAGATCGAAAGGCAGTCGGTGCAGGCGGTGCCGTGAGCTCAGCTCCCTTTCTGTGAGCCGCCTATTAATGATCCTTGTGGTCACTGAAGCGCCAGCTGCACGTTGGATGACTGGGGCTCTGAGTGCCTCTCTGGTGACTGCTCGGTCCTCACGTTCTCTCTAGGACGACCGACGCTGTCTTCAGTTATGGTTCATCCAGTTCTGCCAACATCATCGATTAGTGGCATCGCTCCTATCCAAATGTGATGTGATTTGCCGATTACTCCAACCGATTTCTTTGTGCACAATTACACGTCCTATCTCAAATGCTGACATCTGTGTGTACTTTTCATTCGCCTGTCTGATAGGCGTAGTTACTGTCCAGCAGAGTTTACGGAATGATATTCGCAAAGATTTTGTACCCTGGTATCGACATGTCCCTGTTTACTATTCTTGCCAGCTGTGAGAAGAAACTGCGCTACAAATTCATCCATCGGCCACCAAAGTTTACAGTTTTCCATTTCCCGTCGATACCTGTATGAATACCAAGTTGTGACCAATTTTCATAACTCCTTCGTGGTGCATCGTTTTCTTGTCTTAGAGCGTATATTTTATTTTACATATATCATGCAAGCAATTTGGAATGCATTCTCATACCACAGAATTATGCTGCACACCATATCAGTGTAAAACATTATGAGACAAATAGACAAGTCAGAAAACAAATAATTTATAAAGAACGTTCTAAGTACGATACCAGGAAACCGAAGAAAGGTTTTGTTTCAAGCGTTATTAATCCAAAGGCACTACGTTTTCTTTGTGCTAATACAAGAACAGAAGTACAGGTCAAATGTTTTAACTGGTAGAACTGTAGTAAACGAAAATAATTTCCGATATTATCTAAATTTTTTGCAACAGGAAACACCAATAAATTAAAGAAAACTCACTGTATTGACCTCTGTTTCTTACACAACTCAATTTTCGGGATCAAATGTTGCAAACTTTACTGTAAAACTACCCATGCTTTTAAAGGCAGAGAGCATCGTCAGGAGATTTTTGGGTTTCTGTAGCTTACTCGATAGCAATGGAACCCTTATAAGTGTACTTTGTTGTCGTTGTGTCTGTCTGGCCGTCCGTTGAGACCTCATTTTCTCAGGAATGAGTAGAGCTAGGAAGTTGAAATTTACGTCAAATATTGACCTACTGCCCGTTGGCGGTGTCAGAGACTAAATCATGTAAGGCAATGCAACCAAAAGATGCGGCCATTTACGACACATAATTTAATATTCGCAAACTCATCCATCAATACACAGATGAACTATCTATTAACATTCTAAGAGAGAGAGAGAGAGAGAGAGAGAGAGAGAGAGAGAGAGAGAGAGAGAGAGAGAGAGAGAGAACGCACCACGAAGAGTTATGCAAATTGGTCACAAACTGATGTTCATACAGGTAAAGACAGATAATGCAAAATTTAAAACTCTGGCGGCCAGTGGATGAATGTGGCACTGTAGCGCAATGTCGCTGGGCAGCTAGCAAGGATAGGGGACAGGGGCACAAATTGGCCAGCAAGGTCGCCGGATACACCACCAACTGGGAACGTCGGAGGATTAGGGACAAAGTTCTCCAACCAGCTCGGGTTTTTGACGACCCTACGCCCCAACTGGACAGAATTTGGCAAGATATACCTCAGGAGGACATCCAACACCTCTGTCAATCAACGTCAAGGCGAATTACTGCCTGAATAAGGGTCAGAGGTGGACCAACGCGTTATTCACTTCCTCAGTTTGTGAAGCTCCTTTTCTTGAATGTATCATTCAATTTTTGTGAAATTGTAATCATTTGTTTGTCTATAGATTACATCTACCGATTTCCGTCCCATTCGGATAATTCCTTCATGGTGCATCATTTTCTTTTTCTTTGAAGTTTGTACGGAACCCTCAGAGCAGATGTCCTATTCGCACCTGTCCGGATTTTTGTTGTGAAACTGGTAAATACGGCTGGTCTTTCGGATGAAGAATAGCATTCCACACATCTGATATGGTCTTTCCTCTTTTGAATACATCGTTATTTCTCCATTTTTCTGTTTCAGAGCAACAATTTTTATATAGCTATTTTAGAGGGATGAGTAGAAGACACTTTGACCATACTGAATTTGGTGATATTTCACGTGTGCAGCGATAATATTTCAGCATCATCTTTGAAATTAGAGAAGTTACGTGTGTGCACTGGAAGTACATGGAATGGGTTGATAGCGTTACGTAGTTCAGCAATATTGTGCAAATCTTGCGGTACGTACGCGTTGCCTGTCTTTCTTTGTTTCTCTATAACTGCAAAAGCTCTGTCGCTGCCCAAACACCTGTGCCCTCTAACCAGTAATTTATGATGTATCTCTTAAAACTATTTCAGGATAAATGGAGGAGACCTTGACGAACGATACTTGGATCTCCATTGGGAAGCACTGTTTGGTACAAAGTCCGCCCGGCACCTAGTAATGAATAATCGAAATATTTTCTCCATAATCTGACACGTGGATCACGTCTAAGGACACGCAACACAGTGCCCAGAAAATAACGGTACTGAAAACGCATCTTGTGAAAAAAGTGGAATTTAGAACAATTTCTATCTCCACTGTTCCTATGGTTGTGCCTAAACGGGAGCTGTTCGTCGATAGTTCTGGCCTAGCAGCCTGTTCCAAAAGTATTTCCGATCATCGTAGGCCCTACATGAGACATCCATCAACAAATTACGTCAGCTACGATGATCGGTTACCCTACTTTTTAGTTTTTTTATGCTTTCTTAGCTTTCGAGATTTACAGCTGTTCATTGTGGTATTACTCACTGACTGTTGGTAATGTCCATTGAAGCTTGTTTACAGTGACATGATGGAAGACGTAACAAGCGTCCCGGATAAGTATTTGTTACCTCCAGGGAACATCGCACTAATACCAAATAACACAGCCTCTACCCGTGATTATCGAGAAGGGTGTCTAAGGGCTCCCCGAAGTCACTCGTTGAACAGTCTTGTGTGGCAGTAGAAGTAAGCAAAAGGAAAGCTAAAGTTTTAAATTCCTCGTTTAAGAAATTGTTCATGCAAGCGAATCGAAGCATACCGTCGTTTGACCATCGCACAGATTTGCCATGGTGGCTATAGTAATGGGCATCCCTGGTGTAAAGAAACAACTGGAAGAGTTGAAAACATATAAATAGACATCTTTGGATAGAATATTAATTCGGTTTTGCAGAGAGTATTCTCTACGGCATTTAGCCCTTACTTAGCTTGCACTTCTCGCGGATTTTTCTCACCTAGCACAAAGTCCCAAGTGCAGGGAAAAAGCGCAGCTGCCTGCTGTGTATAAGAAGGGTAAACGAGCTAACATACGTAATTAAAGACCAATATAATTAACATCGGTATGCTGCAGAATTCTTGAACATATATTCAGTTGGAATACCATAAATTTCTCTGAGGCAGGAAAACTTTTGTCCACGAATCAACACGGCTTTAGAAAGTATCGCTCGTGGGAAACCTAGCTTGCCTTTTTCTCACATGATATACTTCAAGCTATGGATGGGGAGCGACAGGCTGGTTCCATATTTTAGATTTCCAGAAAGCGTTGATACCATGCCTCACTGCAGACTGTTAAAGAAGGTACGACCATATGGAATAGATTCCCAGATACGTGAGTGGCTCGGAGACATCTTTAGTAATAGAACCCAGTATGTTATCCTCGACGACGAGTTTTCATCGGAGGGACACTGGTATCGACAGGCGTACCCGAGCGAACTGTGACAGTACCGCCATTATTTTCTACAAACATAAATGATCCAGCGGACAGGGTGAACAGCAATCTGCGGTTGTGTGCTGATGATGCTGTGATGTACGGTAAAGTGTCGACGTAGAGTGACTGTAGGTGGATACAAGATGACGCAGAGAAAATTTCTAGTTGGGATGTGATGAATAGCATCTGGCTCTAAATGTAGGAAAATGTAAGTTAATACAGATGATTACCAAAAACAAAACCGTAGTGTTAGAATACAGTGTTAGTAGAGTGTTACTTAACACCGTCAGGACTATTAAGGACAGAGGGGTTCAGAAAAATGTAGAGACTCTTCTGTAGTCAACATTAATGGAACAAAATAACATGCCCTTACAATTCTTGCACAGAGAAAACGGTTATTTTATGTGTTCACAGCGACCGCATTAGCAACGAAATAAAGTAGATGCCGCTCAACTGTTGACCGAACTATGGCTGCCATTTGTGAGGTAATGGGGAGTTTTGGCACGCTGAAAATATTCTAAGTTCGGAGTTGGTGTGGTCGCACGGGCAGCTAGGCAAGCCGGTGCTTGTCAGCAAGCATGTAGTGGGAAACAGTAGCTGGACCAAGAGGGATAGCCCCAGCGTGTGGTCCAGGCTGACTGCGTGGCTGGGAATTCCATATTGACGCTGTGTCAAGGAAGGTGCTTTGTGTCGATGAAGGAGATATGTATCCCAAAGATGGCGGACTTTTTGAAACCATAATGACAGACATTTCACAGTTCATGTAGAAATTAATAGTAGCCAGAGGAATCATGATATCTCAAAAAGAAACATATGCATTACCATTATTTGGGCGACGATTCTGACCTTTCAATCAGATTTTTTACATCTTTATTGGTTTAAAGTTTAGTATCTGACTGTAAATTACCTAAGTAACACCCAGCAACGGATTTCCAAAATCTAAACGGTTCATCCGATTTTGTCGATCAACGTGTCTTTAAAAAGCTATTAGTGTAAATCTAAATTGGTATGAATTGCAGGCATGTAACTTGAATAGTAGATGAGTTATTGGAGGTCAAAGTGGCCGATTACTACTGATCACGCCAGGCCATAAGTACTCCACAGTTACAAAAAAAAAAACAAAAACGGTAGCAGCATACTTATAAATATATATTTATTCGGCTTTGTCTTCGTTTATATCAGACATATACTATACATGAAGTAATTGGTCAAATATTTACTGTTTTTTAGAAAGCACAGAGACATTATGCTACTGGCCTACTTTTGCTTCTATTCCTTTGATATATGTTTATTTAATTTGTTTATATATTTAATCATGTGTGTTAGAGCGTGTTTATGGTCCAGCCATAGGAATATTTATTTAATTTCAAGTTATTTAAAAGTAAATCTAGTATTTCGTATGTTTTTCAACATGTCTGTTTGTGTGTGTGTTGGCTTATGGCGGAAGCGCTCTAGCCAATCACAGCGCTCGTTATTATGGTAGGCGACTACCGATGTCAATGGAGAGACTGTATGGAAGTGGGGGAGGAGCATCGGGTTGCACAGGACATGAGAGAGTGCCGGACAGGAAGGCGCGACGGACGGTCGCGGGAAAGACTTGGAGGGTGTTGAGCAGTGTGCCCGTGGTCGCGGCAGATGGCTTCTGCAGTGAAGAGGTAGCATGGGTTTAGAAGTGAATATCTCGCGAGCTATGTTGTTGCTCATAACTAATTATGCGAAGTAGGAATCTATTGTTTCCCTGTTATTCAACTTAAATAAAATATGACTGCTGGACCATCGACACCAATAAGTGTTTCACGGTGATAAATGGCATTCTTAAAGGTACTTCTGCTATTGTACTCATCATTTAAAGTCGTTAATACAGTACCTGCAGATTTCATTTAATTGCAATCTTTCATTTATAAATTTCTATGTTACATTCAAAATTCGTAATTGCCGAGTGTGCCGGCCGGAGTGGCCGAGCGGTTCTAGGCGGTACAGTCTGGAAACGCGCGATCGCTACGGTCGCACGTTCGAATCCTGCCTCGGGCATGGATGTGTGTGATGTCCTTAGGTTAGATAGGTTTAAATAGTTCTAAGTTCTAGGGGACTGATGACCTCAGCAGCTAAGTCCCATAGTGCTCAGAGCCAATTGCCGAGTGATAGGAACCTTCGACCATTCAGTTCATGTGTATGTTCATATTGTATACTGTAGACTCAGCAGTATTTGGCTTGTAACGCGGCAACTAAGTATTCGAGCCCCTAGACAACGAAACCGGCCAAAACTTACAATATTTCAACTGAGAGTCCGAGGGTACGTAGTTGAGGGTCACATTATTTATTTGAAAGCCCGCACAATGTTGCTGGTGTGACACCCACACAGGACGCCTCGACGGTTTTTCGTAGCTCGTTCAGCTTCTGTTGATACACTTCATTTTTCAAGATCACCCGTAGACAGAAATCAAGAGGTGTATGGTCTGGAGGTTATGGTGGGCACTCATGGGCTCCTCTTCGACCTATCCGTCGTCCATGTAGATTTTCATCTAAGCATACTCTGACATCTCTGTGGTAGTGAGGCAGAGAGTCATCCTGTTGAATGTAAAAATCTTTAATTTCCAAACACTTCTCAGATGGCAGGTAATATCGATGTCTGCGGCGTATGAGGATACATCTGACCGTTTACGGTACTTTCAATGGGCCGATCAAACCGCCCTATGGCAGATCACACCACACATTAATATCAGGTAGTTTAATGTGTTTGTCCACGTGAACGTGAGGATATTCTGGAGCGTAGTACATGCAGTTGTGGAGGTTCAAGGAGCGTTCAGTTTGAATTACGCCTTGTCAGGCGGTATAAACTTTCTTGCAAATCGTTCATACTTGCGAAGCAAGTCTTCAAACCACTCACAGTACTCCATCCTTCGATCTGAGTCGTTTTCGTTCAAAGTGTGCAGTGATCTTGGAACGCAGACTTTCCGCTTTGCAGCCTTCAGAAGTCGTTGTACGCTTGTCGGCTTACCCTGCTTTCACGTGCATCCTGCTTCACAGATTTCTGAGATAACCTAGTTAAATGCTGCAGCATAGCAGCGCTGGAATCTGGACTTCTGATGTTTATGGTCGGCCAGACATTTTTATGCAGATGCTGAAAAATACCGTCGGTTTCAAATTCATCCCGGTTACGATAATTTTTTGTACGTGTTGGTGGTTAAGGTCCGTAGACATTACGCCGTTGCTGTTGTATCTCCATCACGTCTGCGTAATTCCAGCACCACTTCAACATGGCCTTGCTTTGGTCCAGCGACAAACTTACAGGGTGTCTCACTGAAACCTCCCTGATTTCAAAGACGCACGAAAAAAAAACCGCAGTAGATACAACAATGAAAAATGCACCACATTGTAGAGCATTTCAAAGAATTTATTTATTTATCATCAATACACCTCTACATGTGAACTATCTGTAGCAAGAAGAATATTGAGTCTATATTCAATTTCTTGACAAGTTCTTAGTAACATTTCCTCTGTTCTTGTTGCAATCGCATTAGTGATACGATGTCGCAACGTAGGAACATCGTCCACATGAGGAAATCAAGTGGTGTAATATCGGGTGAACGTGGTGACCAGGCAATGGGTCCTCCATGTGCGATCCAACGATTGGGAAATTTCCTATCCAGGAACTTGGGAACAGCCGTTGACCAATGCGGCAGACATCCGTCTTGTTGAAAAATGATGTTGGGTTGCAAGTCTTATATCTGAGGGTACACAAACTACTCCAACATGTTCAGATACACTGACCCATTCACTGCTTGTTCCGCAAAGAAGAACAGTCCAACAATCCTGTCGTGCATTAGCCCGCACCAGATGTTTAGTTTAGGGCTATCAGGAACATGTCCAATGATAACGTGCGCATTTTGCGAACCCAAAATCCGAACATTATGCCAATTAACCCTTCCTGATATATGAAAGGTTGACTCATCTGAGAATAAACATCTCTCCAGGAAGCTAGCATCCATATCAATACGCCGCAGCATATCTGCAGCAAATTGTTGTCGGAGTGCTTTGTCGTTCGGTATCAGATGTTGCATAATTTGCACTTCGTAAGCACACATACGAAGAAGTTGGTGAACTACAGGATACAATGTTGATCGAGGTACATCTAGTTGCCTAGATGCTTGACAAATTGACCTACGTGGGCTTCTGAGAAACGTTTGTCTGATGTCCTCCACTGGCTATTCTGGAACTCCATAACGTTCACCGCCAGAATGTTTCAGAACACTTCCTGTTGCCAGAAACTTCCTATACCATTCCTTAATTGTTTTCACATCAGGTAGATCACGTTAATACACACGACGATAATTTCTTTGCACAATAATCTGCGATTTTGTTTCTGCGCGCGCTGCTGTGGAGTCGCCATTTTCACTTCATGCTACCATGCTGCACTCTGGCGATGATACTTGGGATTTCTGATGTGGGAATATAAATTCTGTAAGATGCTCTACAATACTGTGCATTTTTCATTGTTGTATCTACTGTGGTTTTTCTCTCCTGGGTCCTTGACATCAGGGAGGTTTGATTAGGACACCCTATACTTCATTCACTGCTGCACTGTCATCTGCTGGTAAACGCATTCCAAGATCTGTTGAAAAAGCAATGGACTATGCTACCGCACAAAACTGCAACGATATTTCATTTTGTTCCAAAGATATTAACTATAAAAAACTGTCTACGTTATTCTGGACCCCTCTATAAGTAGGCGTAACACTGCAAAGATATACACTCCTGGAAATGGAAAAAAGAACACACTGACACCGGTGTGTCAGACCCACCATACTTGCTCCGGACACTGCGAGAGGGCTGTACAAGCAATGATCACACGCACGGCACAGCGGACACACCAGGAACCGCGGTGTTGGCCGTCGAATGGCGCTAGCTGCGCAGCATTTGTGCACCGCCGCCGTCAGTGTCAGCCAGTTTGCCGTGGCATACGGAGCTCCATCGCAGTCTTTAACACTGGTAGCATGCCGCGACAGCGTGGACGTGAACCGTATGTGCAGTTGACGGACATTGGGCGAGGGCGTATAGTGGGCATGCGGCAGGCCGGGTGGACGTACCGCCGAATTGCTCAACACGTGGGGCGTGAGGTCTCCACAGCACATCGATGTTGTCGCCAGTGGTCGGCGGAAGGTGCACGTGCCCGTCGACCTGGGACCGGACCGCAGCGACGCACGGATGCACGCCAAGACCGTAGGATCCTACGCAGTGCCATAGGGGACCGCACCGCCACTTCCCAGCAAATTAGGGACACTGTTGCTCCTGGGGTATCGGCGAGGACCATTCGCAAACGTCTCCATGAAGCTGGGCTACGGTCCCGCACACCGTTAGGCCGTCTTCCGCTCACGCCCCAACATCGTGCAGCCCGCCTCCAGTGGTGTCGCGACAGGCGTGAATGGAGGGACGAATGGAGACGTGTCGTCTTCAGCGATGAGAGTCGCTTCTGCCTTGGTGCCAATGATGGTCGTATGCGTGTTTGGCGCCGTGCAGGTGAGCGCCACAATCAGGACTGCATACGACCGAGGCACACAGGGCCAACACCCGGCATCATGGTGTGGGGAGCGATCTCCTACACTGGCCGTACACCACTGGTGATCGTCGAGGGGACACTGAATAGTGCACGGTACATCCAAACCGTCATCGAACCCATCGTTCTACCATTCCTAGACCGGCAAGGGAACTTGCTGTTCCAACAGGACAATGCACGTCCGCATGTATCCCGTGCCACCCAACGTGCTCTAGAAGGTGTAAGTCAACTACCCTGGCCAGCAAGATCTCCGGATCTGTCCCCCATTGAGCATGTTTGGGACTGGATGAAGCGTCGTCTCACGCGGTCTGCACGTCCAGCACGAACGCTGGTCCAACTGAGGCGCCAGGTGGAAATGGCATGGCAAGCCGTTCCACAGGACTACATCCAGCATCTCTACGATCGTCTCCATGGGAGAATAGCAGCCTGCATTGCTGCGAAAGGTAGATATACACTGTACTAGTGCCGACGTTGTGCATGCTCTGTTGCCTGTGTCTATGTGCCTGTGGTTCTGTCAGTGTGATCATGTGATGTATCTGGCCCCAGGAATGTGTCAACAAAGTTTCCCCTTCCTGGGACAATGAATTCACGGTGTTCTTATTTCAATTTCCAGGAGTGTATAAAATAGAACGATCATGTTAAGGATTGTAGTAGAGAAGACGAATGTTCTACTTCGGTTTATTGGGAGAATGCTAGGAAAGTGTCGTTTACCCGCAAAGGAGATCTCATACAGGATGGTAGTGCGACATATTCTCGAGTAGAGCTCGGTGTTTGGTATCCGAAACAGGTGGGATTAAAGGAAGGGATCGAAGCAATTCCGAGACCTGCTGGTAGATTTGTTACCGATAGGTTCGAACACCACGTTGGTATTACAGAGATGGTTCAGGAACTCAAATGAAAATCGCTGGAGGGAAGGTGACATTCGTTTCGAGGAACACTAATGAGAAAATTTAGAGAACCGCATTTGAAGCTTACTACAGAATGATTCTGCCACCAAGATACATTTCGCATAAGGGCCACGAAGATACGAGAAATTAGGACTCATACGGAGGCATATAGACAGTCGTTTTCTGCTCGCTCTGTTTGCGAGTGTAACAGGAAAGGAAATGACTAGCAGTGGTACCTTCCGACATGCACCTTACGGTGGCTAGCATAGTATGTAAGGAGATGAAGATGTAGATGGTGTTATTTCGACGAGTTCGATAGTTCACAAGTCTCTTCAGGCAGTGCATATCCAGCTGAAGCCACGCATTGATGGTTAGAGCTCTTAGAGCAACCAAATTTCATGGTGTTGATTGTTATATTTATTCGCTCTTTCAGTGGCAGATTGTTTCAAGGGGTTAACATCAGGTGATTCCTGATGAGGTGCGATAGGACACCTGACTGATCGTCAAAGAAGAATCGGATGCATGCAACTCTGTGGGCATGGGTGCTCTGTCATTTTGCAAGACGGAAGTGTCCATAGAGTACTAATCATGAACATTTTAAAGTAAGGGAACATTTGATCACCGAGAATTTTGAAATAAACATTTTAGTTGATGTTCACGGTAACGTGAATGAGTGAGCCCAAGTCCCGGTACACTTCTGAAATACACTACTGGAAATTAAAATTGCTACACCACGAAGATGACGTGCTACAGACGCGAAATTTAACCGACAGGAAGAAGATGCTGTGATTTGCAAATGATTAGCTTTTCAGAGCATTCACACAAGGTTGGCACCGGTGACGGCACCTACAACGTGCTGAGATGAGGAAAGTTTCCATCCGATTTCTCATGCACAAATAGCAGTTGACCGGCGTTGCCTGGTGAAACGTTGTTGTGATGCCTCGTGTAAGGGGGAGAAATGCGTACCATCACGTTTCCGACTTTGATAAAGGTCGGATTGTAGCCTATCCCGATTGCGGTTTATCGTATCGCGACATTGCTGTTCGCGGTGGCCTAGATCCAATGACTGCTGGCAGAATATGAACTCGGTGGGTTCAGGAGGGTAATACGGAACGCCGTACTCGATCCCAACGGCCTCGAATCACTAGCAGTCGAGATGACAGGCATCTTATCCGCATGGCAGTAACAGATCGTGCAGCCACGTCTCGATCCCTGAGTTAATCGATGGAGACGTTTACAAGACAACAACCCTCTGCACGAACAGTTCGACGACGTTTGCAGCAGCATGGGCTATCAGCTCGGAGACCATGGCTGCAGTTACCCTTGACACTCCATGACAGACAGGAGCGCCTGCGATGGTGTACTCAACGACGAACCTGGGTGCACGAATGGCAAAACGTCATTTATTCGGATGAACCCAGCTTCTCTTTACAGCATCATGATGGTCGCATCCGTTTTTGGCGACATCGTGGTGAACACACATTGGAAGCGTGTATTCGTCATCGCCATAGTGGCGTATCACCCGGCGTGATGGTGTAGGGTGCCATTGGTACACGTCTCGGTCACCTCTTGTTCGCATTGACGGCACTTTGAACAGTGGACGTTACATTCCAGATGTGTTACGACCCGTGGCTCTACCCTTCATTCGATCCCTGCGAAATCCTACATTTCAGCAGGATAATGCACGACCGCATGTTGCAGGTCCTGTACGGGCCTCTCTGGATACAGAAAATGTTCGACTGCTGACCTGGCCACCACATTCTCGAGATCTCTCACCAATTGAAAACATCTGGTCAATGGTGGCCGAGCAACTGGCTCGTCACAATACGCTAGTCACTACTCATGATGAACTGTGGCATCGTGCTGAAGCTGCATGGGCAGCTGTACCTGTATACTCCATCCGAGCTCTGTTTGACTCAATGCCCAGGCGTATCAAGGCCGTTATTACGGCCAGATATGGTTGTTCTGGGTACTGTTTTCTCAGTATCTACGCACTCAAATTGCGTGAAAATGTAATCACATGTCAGGTATAGTAAAATATACTTGACCAATGATTACCCGTTTAACATATGCATTTCTTCTTGGTGTAGCAATTTTAATGGCCAGTAGCGTATCACACAACCACCACTGGCATGAACGTATCCCACCACACTTTATACTGCTTAAAAGCATCATTGGGTCGTCGGTTCATTCGACGCCTTACATCATTCTAGAAGAGGCGAAATCGGGGCATGTCGAACCACAGTTCACACCTGGAGTCAGCTGCTGTCTAGTATCTTCGCAGTATGAACCACCGAAGATGTTGACTTTACGATGTGTTGTGAGCAATGGTCTTCTGCGATATATCAGACTCCAAATGTTCGTTAGTTAGTTAGCCACATGTTTCATAGATCATTTGATAGATTCTTTTATCGAAATGATGTGAAACGAGTCAATTTACAGGTTACGTAAACATAATTATTGTTAATATTAATGAACACATTTTATCAGGATACGTATACATAATTAGTGTTAACATTAATGGACCCATTACTATTTTGTTTCTACTCAGCAACTACATTTAAGAGCAAGACTATTTTTACTTTTTTTTAGTGGCTACCAGTTTTTAAGAAGAAATTCGTCAGTGGAATAGAAAGTTGTCCAGGAGAAACGATTTAAAATTAGATTTAAAATTTGATTCCCTAGCTGCTAGACATTTTATGTTATTGGGAAAATGACCAAAAATTTTTATTGCAACATGTTGAACTCCTCTCTGAGCCACTGGCAGCTTTAACAGTGAGTAATAAATGTCATTTTCCGCTATAGTGTTGTAGGTATGTACATTACAGGTCTTCTCAAATTGTGATGGGCTATTTATGACGAATTTCCTTAGCGAAAATACGTAGTGTGATGGCGCGGTTAAAATGCCTATATCCTTGAAGAGGTACCTACACGACGTCTGTGGGCGAACACCACGTATTATTCTTACTGCTCGCTTTGTGCAATCAACATTTTCTTTCTAAGTGATCAGTTACCCCAGAAAATTATACTGTTCGACATAATTGAATGGTAATATGCAAAATATGTAAGGAGTCTGGTATGTTTGTTTCCAAGATTAGCAATTGTACGAAAAGCTGAAGTAGCTGAACTTTAC
Organism: Schistocerca serialis cubense; assembly: GCF_023864345.2. Classification (NCBI taxonomy): domain Eukaryota; kingdom Metazoa; phylum Arthropoda; class Insecta; order Orthoptera; family Acrididae; genus Schistocerca; species Schistocerca serialis. Next base: position 287,151 of record NW_026048515.1, on the reverse strand, counting down.
CGTTTGAGACGCTCAGTAATATGCTTCATCGAATTCAAGTTTTCATCAATATGTAAACCCAAAAATCTGGAGCAATCTAACCTACTTACGGACTTCTGATCATGTGCTACGCCAGTTGTTGGCATGACTTTGTTAGTTGTACAGAATTGTAAGTAGTGTAGTTTTTCATAATTTAGGGAGACTCCATTTTCAGAGAACCACTTATTAATTCCTTGGAAAATGTCTTTTAATAACAATTCTGTTGCTTTCTCTCCAGTGGAATTTATAATAACACTAGAATTGTCAGCAAAAAGTGCCAGTTGTACTTGTTGAATGTTAAGTGGAAAGTCATTCACAAATATAAGGAATGGGAGAGAACCGGAAATTGAATCCTGTGGGACAGCCTTTGTGATTTTATCCCAGTCACTAAAATTTTTTACCTTTCCAACATTGTCTGAATTATCAGCATAGCTTTTTGCATTCTGTTTGTCAAGTATTATTCAAACCAGCTGTGTGTAAAACCACAAGTTCCATAAAACTTGAGTTTTTCTAAGAGAGCATTATGATCTACAGAATAGAAGGTCTCGGTGCGATCACAAGAAATACCAGCTGGCGATACATGATTATGTAAGGCTTGTACTGTTTGATGAGCGAATGCATAAATAACATTCTCATTCGAGCAATTTTTTTGGAACGCAAACTGTGATATGCGTAGTAAATTGTTTCCACTTCAGCATGCGACTAGCGACTACTGTTGAGTACATTACTTTTTCGAATCTTTGGAGAAGATGTCAGTAAGGAAAGTAGACTATAATTGTTTAAGTCTGTCTTGTCACCTTTCCTATGAAGTGGTTTATTAATGGCATAATTTAACCCGCGTGGAAAAATTACCTGTGCCAGTGATGGACAGCATCTGTGACTAAGGGCATTATTTATTAAGTTGGAACACCTTTTTCAGAATTCTGTTTGAAATTTCACCAGCCCCACAATAACTTTTGTATATGAGAATTTTTATAATTGTATTAGTTTCAGTGGAGGATGTTTGTGCTACTTTTGGTTCTTTTAAGTTTTGTGGGACGACATTTTCAATGTATTCTCTTGCTTCCTCAGCTGAATCATTTAATGCTATATTTTCTTTGCGTTTATAAAGTGATTGTTAAAAGTACTTGCAACTTGTGAATTATCAGTCACAACTGTCTTATTAAGTTCAATTGTTATGGTAACTTGAACACTGACTGGCTGCCTTTTCTCCCTTTTGACAATGTCCCATATAGTATTGTATTATCTACAATGTTTATTTGTATCAGGACGTGTATTCTGCTGGACATTTCAATGAGGTTTCTTAATATGCTACAGTACTTTCTGTAGTATGCAAGTAATATCGGATCTTGACTTACATACATAAATTTCCATCTACCTCTTACAAGAGATTTTAATTTCTTTATTTTTTTTTTAACGGGTGTCCGCTGTGTGAGGTTTCCTTCGGAATCTGTTTGAGGTGGCTCAGCATTCACTGACAGCAGCAACCACTGTCGCGTTTGAAACCGGCTGCCCTTGACAAGACGTAACACTGGTGTCTGGTACCTCTCGCTTAGTGTATTTTTACTTCTGCCATTCTTACGTCGTCTTATGCAGTTGTGGGTAATACACCATTGCTTGTAAACACGGTGAACACTTTGTGCTGATGCACCTGCAAAATGGGAGACATAATTTACTATGTGGTCCTACAGGAGTGATGTAGTTGCGGAAGGATGAGGGAGCAGTTAAAGATGACAGATGTCGTATACATGTTTTTCCCTAATATGAGAGAGTGGCTGCAGGCGAAACAGGAAACTCCCGGCCACCGCAGAACCCACCCCTATACTGTGACAGTCGGTCGCAAATAAAGACTACCAATACACTCACACGAAGACGTGACACAATCAGCTGGAGACCAGACCTTGCAGATCGATCTCAGTGAGTGTGCAGGTACAGTATTTAGAGCGCTACATAAAGAGTACTTACAGCGACAACAGCGCGAGCAATGAATGACTCCACAGACAATACAAGTGAGATAGTAGCAGTAGTATTAGTAATAGCAGATGAAAGCGGTACAGGCGAAGATGGAGCAGCATAGAATAAGGATTAAATGGAAATTACTAAAATAGGTTAGGTGATACATAATAACAGCGATACTCAAGTGTGTTTCACAGTGCTCTGAGACTCCGTAACCAATTTGCGAAGACAATATCAACCTAAAGAACACAGAACATCAAGTCTTGTCTTACAATCAGAAAAACAGCTCTTCTAAATATTATATGGAAGGAACACATAGAAAATGGAGAGGCTAACCAAAGACTACGTTTTATTGGCAGGACACTTAGAAAATGTAACAGATCTACTAAGGAGACTTCCTACACTACGCTTGTCCGTCCTCCTTTAGAATTCTGCTGCACGGTGTGGAATCCTTATCAGATAGGACTGACGGAGTACATCGAAAAAGTTCAAAGAAAGGCAGCACGTTTTGTATTGTCGCGAAATGTGGCAGAGAGTGTCACAGAAATGATACAGGCTTTGAGCTGGAAATCATGATCTCACGAAATTCCAATCACCAACTTTCTCCTCCGAATGCGAAAATATTTTGGTGACACCGACCTACATGGGGAGGAACAATCACCACGATGAAATAAGGGAAATCAGAGCTCGTACGGAAAGATATAGGTGTTCATTCTTTCCGCGGGCTGTACGAGATTGTAATAATAGAGAATTGTGAAGGTGGTTTCATGAACCCTCTATGTAGATGTAGATGTAGATATATCAATGTTGGTTGCATCTACGTCTACATCATACTCCCCAAGCCACCTAATATTGTGTGGCGGAGGGTACTTTCGGTACCACTATCTGATCCCTCCAACCCTGTTCCACTCGCGAATAGTGCATGGGAAGAAGTATAAAAGAAGTTATTTTTTCCTCAGTAGGTAATAGATGAAAATGAGGTGACAAGCAGCGTAATAAATGTGCAATAATGCTACAGTCATAAACTAAAAGCAAAGGAATTTACATTGTACGAGTGGCAACTTGATACTGGACTTTGAAATATTTTTGAAGGGCCTCGATCGCACAATTCTTTATTAAGCGTTACTCTCTTGAAAATTTCACTATGTGACAGAAGTTGTGGGATAAAGTGTGCAGAGGAATTAACGATCGCAAATGTATACACGGTGCTTCAGAAGTGATGGTCAATATTCACGGATATGACAGGAATGATCTTTCGAAACAAAAATGTCAAGTAGACATGTGCTATAAAACGCATAGCCTAAGAGCTATGAGCAATTCTTGATCATCGATACTGTGAAACAAGTCTCTTCTACTGCAAAATCTTTGCTTTCCATATTTTGGGGAGTCATAATATGGACCAAAACAAAAAAAAGTCCAGTAAACGTATGCTTTGAAATACATACCTTCAGAGCTATGAGCACGTGTTCATCTTCGCTAATTATAAACACAACTCTTCTAATGAACAAGTATATTCGACACTGTGCTTGTGTGTTCGAAGGGAACCAGTGCCAAACTGACTCTGGCCGTTAAGCTAACTACGAAGTAAATGATGGCCGGTAGGTGGCGCTAGCACTGACCGTAGAAATGAAATCAAAGAGTAACTGTACAAAGAAATCATATATAGGAACGAACTATATGTCAGGACATTATGACAGACCTGACAAAACTCCCGTCGGAGGTTCGAGTCCTCCATCGGACATGGGTGTGTGTGTTGCCCGTAGCGTAAGTTAGTTTAAGTTAGATTAAGTAGTGTGTAAGCTTAGGGACCGATGACCTCAGCAGTTTGGTCCAATAAGATTTTTTTCAGAAGAAAAAAAGAACTTGAGAAAGATATATTTGTGCCACTTATATAGTAGTGATATTACATAACATTTACATAGCATGAAATGCGCGTCGTAAAATATCAGCTTGAACGACATAATAGAGATATTCGTTGTCCAGGAATGAAAACAGAAGACATATTTTCAACCGTTAACTGGTGTAGTACAATGTAAATATAAAACCGATATAGATCACGAAATAAAATAAAAATATATGGTGTTAAAGGATGAGTTGCCAACCATCCCAAGCTGAAATGTAACATGAGTATGACCAAATATACTCTTATTATAATAGCTGAATATGTAATAAGTCGCATAACAGAACCATTTAGGTAAGCCTAGCTGAGTGACAACTTGAAATAAAATAGAAGCTTATATTACAATTTAAACTGTTTAAAAAAATTAAAAAGCGTAGTGGTGAAATATTGGATCGTAATAACAGTATAGCTTTTATAAGATTACAACAATCACAAGCTAAAATGTCACATGAGTATGATCAACTGTAATCACATTACAATAGACTAGCATTCGGGAGGAAGACTGTTCAAACCCGCGTCCGGCCATCCAGATTTAGGTTTTCCGTGATTTCCCTAAATCACTCCAGGCAAATGCCGGAATGATTGCTTTGAAAGACGATCGCCGATTACCTTCCCTATCCTTGGCACAATCCGAGATTCTGCTCCGTCTCTAATGATCTTGATGTTGACGGGACGCTGAACCCAGTCTTCCTTCCTTCTTTCTTCATATTACAATAATCGCACGTATAATGGCTGACATGCAATAGAATCAAAGGCTAGATGAATAGCAATAACATGAATTAAAATGGAAGCTGATATTAGAATCGCAAAGATTTTTAAAAATTTATTTTTTAGTTTTTATTTATTTTTTATTAAAAAGCCTAGTGTTATTAATTTAGTCCGTATAACACCCTAACTTGAAGTAGATGCGTGAGGACAACGAACATTCATGCTTATCGTGGTTGAGGATGCAGAGGTAGAATCACTACTTGTCAAAATTGATGCCTTGGTATGCGTGATGCTGAAATCGTCTACTACGAATATATTTCTCTACGAAGTAATGGAACTTGATGTTCGTCACTTCACAAGCACTCAGTGACCATAGTGACGTTAGCTTTATCTCTCTCTCTCTCTCTTGCTGCTTGCTGTCTTTCGTATACATTCCGTGAACATTCCACTACGCTCTCTCCATCTCTCATCCACAAATACCTCGAACATCTCGTTGCTTCGCTATCTATGCTTCACCGCCTGGGGCTGTTTAAATCCACGCCGTGAAGAGCAAGAACAGTTTCTGCACGAGTTTGTGATTACAGTGTACAATCTATTCGGCACAACTCTCGGACTTCAAGATATGCGATTCGTGTTTGATATTGACTAGTAAATTTCGGTACCTTGTGATGATATTATTCTATGTCTGTCGATTGTATAATTAAACTGTTAGTTTTAAAAGAGAGAATGAAGCGTTGGCTTAAAGGTTCTACAAAAAAACCTTGCGTTAAACGTTTAAAGATGGTACGCTCCGAGGATGCAACGTCAACTTCAAAGACTTCTAATCAAGGCTGTGAGATTGAAGAAGATGACTTAAAAGCATCAAGCTACATTGTTTCAAACAGTAAGTTATCTAAGGAATTACCAAAAGCGAAGAAAAGTCTTACATAAATCTTGGATTTATTGATTCTAACGACTCACCTATTTGTATGTTATGCAGCAAGCTACCTCCGAAAATTTCCGTGGGACGTGCTAAGATATGGCGACATTTGAAAACTATACATCCCGAAAGCAAGGACAAGAAAGAAGAACTTTTTATACATAACGAAGAAAAAATTATTGAAAAGTAAAAAAAAACTACGAGATACACGACCCAACCTGTGAACGAAAAAGCCGAGGAGTCATCGTGTTTGTCCAGCTATCGCACTGCACAAACAAGTGAAGTGCGCACTATCGCTGAGGATTTAATAAAACCATGTGTGGCAAGACATAACACATGATATGCTCGATGAAAAATCTGCAAAGGATGTTTCTACAGTGCTCCTTTCAAACGACAATGTTTTGCACTCTGTATCAAACAAGAACTAGTTGGCAGCCTTCAACGCACCAAATTCGGCTTGCAAATGGAGGAATGCACTGATGCTGGACTGGCCGTCTTGCTGGTAACTATACGATATCCATATAAATGCTTATGTGCGCACCGGTGCCAACTAACACCGTCGGAAATAATTTTTTAATACCATTAACATTTTTTTTTCAAATAAATTAGCTCCACTGCAACGATTTTATCCATATTTGCAAAGATGGAGGCAAGGAAATGACTAGTGAAACAGCAGGAGCGGTATCACTAATAAAAGGTAAAGGTCTAAACTATAGTTTTAGCTATTATATCCTGCATATACAAGCACTTGCGATAAAGAAGATGCTGCCAAATCTACAACTGGTCCTTGATGAGGACGTAAAAAATAATCAGTTATGTTAAATTACTTCCTCTTCAGTGCCGATTGTTTTCAGCGTACTGTGAAGATTATGGGACCAGACCTAAAACGCTCCACAATGAAGTTAGATGGTTATCTCGGAGTAAGATCTTAACAAGATTGTTGGAATTAAGAGCTGAACTGAATTGCAAGCTTTTATAGCTGATATTTCTTTTAAATTAAAAGACTGTTCGAGTGAAGTAACTTAGTTGTGCTGACTTATTTATTGGCAGGTGTATTTTGGAAAAAAATGATTAATTAAATCTATCTTTACAAGGAAAACAGACAATCGTTTTCAATATTAATAACAAAATAACAAGCTCGCAAAAAATTAGATTTTTGCATTGTTTGTGATGATAAAAGAGAACAAGAAAGCTAACAGTGAATGTGCTGAGGAATCATTCCATTGTCTCCATAATATGGGTGCATCTTTTGAGACATATTCTCCTGAAAATAAGAATACAAAATTGAAAATGATTTCATGGGTGCAGAATCCCTTGTACGGAATTTCCAGAAGGCAGAAAATATGTCAAACGAAAGCTGTGAATCATTTTCGAAATGACATGAGGTTCAAGGATACAATCATTACTCATAGCAATGATATCACCTGACGATTTTTGATGCGGGATTCGTGATGAATATCCACGGTCTGCCGCACAGGCTCTTTGGTACTTCTGTTCCCAACAAGAAACTTGTGAAACAGGATTCTCAGCAGATGCCGCTACAAACACAAAATACCGCAATAAACTGGATGCTGAACCTGACATTCGTCTTCAACTCCCTTCTATCAAGTCTGACGTTAAACAGCTGGTCACAAATAAAAAAAGACAACTGCATACATCCTACTAAATGGAAACAATTTCATCAGTTAACTGTGGAATTAATACAGTTTTATTTTGTGTACTGTATTACTCTGTGTTGTTTTATATATTGTTTTAGAAGACAGTAGTGTATAATGTATACAGGGTCTAAATTTTAAGTTGACAAACTAGAATAATCCGAAAAATAAGCTTCACACGAAAAAATGTGTATAATCGAGAGTAGATTATTTTTGAGGAGGACATCTGTTGGTGCTACAATTAGCTCACCAGCCCAGCCCCCTGGGGGTGGGGCGGGATGAAACGTTAAAATTTCAAATGGGAACCCCCATTTTTTATTGCAGAATCAGATTCTACATAAAAAACTACGTACACTTTGTCTTAAACATTTGTTTTGATTCTTGGTAGTTGGCGCTGTAATTCAAGAAAATCCACGTTCTCATTTTTATGTGGAAAATGGTTACGGGTAATAAAAAATACTTATTTCCTTCGTAAATTTTGATTTGCTAAAACTAAAACTCTCCCTCTCTCCCCCTAGGGTGGGGTCTGAGAGAGAGGAATTAGAGTTTTACAAATGTTGACCCAAATATTAATTTTTTCCGCAGATTCTGATAAGTTTTGCTTGTTTCGTGGTCATAAGGCCACACAACTTTTAATTATCAAACAAATCATCTGACTAGCTAACTAACTAACCAAACATCCTACTTACTAATGAGTGAACTCATTAGCTCAAATAGTAAACAAAGTAAAAGATTAACTGAGGAAAAGACTAACCCAATCGCTAACTAAAGATGAACGTATTCCCCTTTAAGATTTTATTGAATTGCGGCTTCAACTACCAAGAATCAAAACAAATGTTTAAGAGAAAATGTACGTAGTTTTTTTTATGTAGAATCTAGGGGTTTCCATTTGAAATTTTAAAGTTACCTCCTGCCCCACCCCCAGAGGGCTGGGTTGGGGGGCTGATTTTAGCACCAACAGATGTCCCCCTCGAAAATATTCAACTTCGGATGCTACACATTTTTTCGTGTGAAGCTTATTTTTCGAGTTTTTCTGGTTTGTCAACTTGAAATTTACACCCTGTATATAATGTGTCTATTTCGTATGATTTTCATTAAATGGTTACAATTAAAGAACATAAAGCCAGGTGTACTTATTTTAGGGCTCCGTAAAATATTTAGTAATTCAAATGGATCCTATCACCAAAAATTGTTTAGAACCGTTGTGCCATAATAACACTGCCGGAAAAAAATATTACACCTCGGAAGAAGACGTCGATGTTGATCCGATGATGGCTTATGCCACCTGCTGGATAGTTGCACTGATAATGGTTTCAACGTCGTAAGCCAACAGATAGCGTAGTGTCATAGCTGCCAGAGTGCCAGCTGTGTCTAACCTTTAAAAGGGAATGCTCACAGCCAGAAAGTTCAGAGTGGTGCAAACATGTGAAGCAAGTAGGTAATCATGCCAAGGAGACGCATCCATGTTTCCTACAGGCAACTGAGCGAGTTTGAAAGTGCTAAAGTTCTGGCCTCACGAGTGGCGGGATGGACCTTTGGAGAACTACAACACAAGTTGGACGTGCTGCGTCAGTTGTGCGACGACGCTGGTATCAGTGATCACTTGAACATCCTCACACCTGTAGCGAGGTTCTGGACGTCCACGCAGCACAGCGCCCGCCAGGATCGTCGCATTACAGGGCAGCAGTGGCAGACCGTGCAGCTACCACAGCACAGATGAGAGGGCTTGTGAGCCCAGGAGTGTCAACACGAACTGTTGCGAACCGGTTATTAACACTTTGCCGTCCGCACGTCTCGTAAAAATGTATTCGCTTGGCGCCGGCAGCGCTAATTCTGATTTCTTGGCTTGTCGCCGGCCGTTCTTGACATTATCGGGAGATTATAAATTGTTACGTTTTACTAATCTCATCGTTAGTTCTATAAGTTCACAACTCTGTTCCCCTACATTCATAAAATTTCGAAGATTTGGTGGAAGGAGTATATAGAGGGTCTATACAAGGGCGATGTTTTTGAGGACAATATTATGGAAATGGAAGAGGATGTAGATGAAGATGAAATGGGAGATATGATACTGTGTGAAGAGTTTGACAGAGCAATGAAAGACCTGAGTCGAAACAACGCCCCGGGAGTAGATAACATTCCATTAGAACTACTGACAGCCTTGGGAGAGCCAGTCCTAACAAAACTCTACCATCTGGTAAGCAAGATGTATGAGACAGGTGAAATACCCTCAGACTTCAAGAAGAATATAATAATTCCAATCCCAAAGAAAGCAGGTGTTGACAGATGTGAAAATTACCCAACCATCAGTTTAATAAGTCACGGCTGCAAAATACTAACGCGAATTCTTTACAGACGAATGGAAAAACTAGTAGAAGCCGACCTCGGGGAAGATCAGTTTGGATTCCGTAGAAATATTGGAATACGTGAGGCAATACTGACCCTACGACTTATCTTGGAAACTAGATTAAGGAAAGGCAAACCTACGTTTCTAGCATTTGTAGACTTAGAGAAAGCTTTTGACAATGTTGACTGGAATGCTCTCTTTCAGATTCTGAAGGTGGCAGGGGTAAAATACAGGGAACGAAAGGCTATTTACAATTTGTACAGAAACCAAATGGCAGTTATAAGAGTTGAGGAGCATGAATGGGAATCAGTGGTTGGGAAGGGAATGAGACAGGGTTGTAGCCTCTCCCCGATGTTATTCAATCTGTATATTGAGCAAGCAGTGAAGGAAACAAAAGAAAAATTCGGAGTAGGTATTAAAATCCATGGAGAAGAAATAAAAACCTTGAGGTTCGTCGATGACATTGTAATTCTTTCAGAGACAGCAAAGGACTTGGAAGAGCAGTTGAACGGAATGGATAACATCTTGAAAGGAGGATATAAGATGAACATCAACAAAAGCAAAACGAGGATAATGGAATGTAGTCTAATTAAGTCGGGAGATGCTGAGGGAATTAGATTAGGAAATGAGACACTTATAGTAGTAAACGGGTTTTGCTATTTGGGGAGCAAAATAACTGATGATAGTCGAAGTAGAGAGGATATAAAATGTAGACTGGCAATGCCAAGGAAAGCGTTTCTGAAGAAGAGAAATTTGTTAACATCGAGTATTGATTTAAGTGTCAGGAAGTCATTTCTGAAAGTATTTGTATGGAGTGTAGCCATGTATGGAAGTGAGACATGGACGATAAATAGTTTGGACAAGAAGAGAATAGAAGCTTTCGAAACGTGGTGCTACAGAAGAATGCTGAAGATTAGATGGGTAGATCACATGACTAATGAGGAGATATTGTATAGGATTGGGGAGAAGAGAAGTTTGTGGCACAACTTGACTAAAAGAAGGGAGCGATTGGTAGGAAATGTTCTGAGCCATCAAGGGATCACCAATTTAGCATTGGAGGGCAGCGTGGGGGGTAAAAATCGTAGAGGGAGACCAAGAGATGAATACACGAAGCAGATTCAAAAGGATGTAGTTTGCAGTAGGTACTGCGAGATGAAGAAGCTCACACAGGATAGAGTTGCATGGAGAGCTGCATCAAACCAGTCTCAGGACTGAAGACCACAACAACAACATACATAAATAAATACAAAATTTGTTTGTTTCATGTATTTGTTTATTTGCATTGTCTTTGGTACTTAGTATTTCTCTTTCGTATGATATGCAGCAAAACAGTCTCCAAGATGTAACTCAACTCCACAAGACTCGCACATTAAGTTTGCTGTTCTCCTATTTTTGTTTTTGAACATACACTCCTGGAAATTGAAATAAGGACACCGTGAATTCATTGTCCCAGGAAGGGGAAACTTTATTGACACATTCCTGGGGCCAGATACATCACATGATCACACTGACAGAACCACAGGCACATAGACACAGGCAACAGAGCATGCACAACGTCGGCACTAGTACAGTGTATATCCACCTTTCGCAGCAATGCAGGCTGCTATTCTCCCATGGAGACGATCGTAGAGATGCTGGATGTAGTCCTGTGGAACGGCTTGCCATGCCATTTCCACCTGGCGCCTCAGTTGGACCAGCGTTCGTGCTGGACGTGCAGACCGCGTGAGACGACGCTTCATCCAGTCCCAAACATGCTCAATGGGGGACAGATCCGGAGATCTTGCTGGCCAGGGTAGTTGACTTACACCTTCTAGAGCACGTTGGGTGGCACGGGATACATGCGGACGTGCATTGTCCTGTTGGAACAGCAAGTTCCCTTGCCGGTCTAGGAATGGTAGAACGATGGGTTCGATGACGGTTTGGATGTACCGTGCACTATTCAGTGTCCCCTCGACGATCACCAGTGGTGAACGGCCAGTGTAGGAGATCGCTCCCCACACCATGATGCCGGGTGTTGGCCCTGTGTGCCTCGGTCGTATGCAGTCCTGATTGTGGCGCTCACCTGCACGGCGCCAAACACGCATACGACCATCATTGGCACCAAGGCAGAAGCGACTCTCATCGCTGAAGACGACACGTCTCCATTCGTCCCTCCATTCACGCCTGTCGCGACACCACTGGAGGCGGGCTGCACGATGTTGGGGCGTGAGCGGAAGACGGCCTAACGGTGTGCGGGACCGTAGCCCAGCTTCATGGAGACGGTTGCGAATGGTCCTCGCCGATACCCCAGGAGCAACAGTGTCCCTAATTTGCTGGGAAGTGGCGGTGCGGTCCCCTACGGCACTGCGTAGGATCCTACGGTCTTGGCGTGCATCCGTGCGTCGCTGCGGTCCGGTCCCAGGTCGACGGGCACGTGCACCTTCCGCCGACCACTGGCGACAACATCGATGTACTGTGGAGACCTCACGCCCCACGTGTTGAGCAATTCGGCGGTACGTCCACCCGGCCTCCCGCATGCCCACTATACACCCTCGCTCAAAGTCCGTCAACTGCACATACGGTCCACGTCCACGCTGTCGCGGCATGCTACCAGTGTTAAAGACTGCGATGGAGCTCCGTATGCCACGGCAAACTGGCTGACACTGACGGCGGCGGTGCACAAATGCTGCGCAGCTAGCGCCATTCGACGGCCAACACCGCGGTTCCTGGTGTGTCCGCTGTGCCGTGCGTGTGATCATTGCTTGTACAGCCCTCTCGCAGTGTCCGGAGCAAGTTTTTCCATTTCCAGGAGTGTACATGGCAGTTCCTTCGTTTCCGTTTATTCGTTTCTGAAATAAATGTTAGCTGGTGTTGCTTTATGTGGCCGGAAATTCTGTCAACCGGATCGTGATGAGACGTGCGAGACGTAGTGGCAACCCCCAAGTTTTGCTCAGAAGCAGGTAAATGGTCTTTTATCTACGAATCAGACACTTTCAATAGAAAGTCGTGAAACCGGAGACTCTTGTGGTCTTTATTGAAATATTGCCAAGTACGGAACGCATTAATTAATGCGCAGTTTAAAAGGTACATGCAAACCTTTTTTGACCATTTTATAGGTTTTCTGTATATAGGGTAATAACTCAAGTACTGGTCTGCCCGATCCACTCCTTTCATGTATTTGTTGTAGTCTAATACACTTTCAAGTATTTGATTGTGTAATTGGTTTTTCTACATTTTCTCTGAGTGTCAGTCAAAGTGGCGTTATGTATTGTAGAGATCATTCGCATCGTTTTAGTTTTCGAAGCTCTCCATACCTGTGCGAGTACTTCACCTTTCCATTGATGAAAAGCTCCAGACACATTGACTTTTGCGAGCTTAATTTTTCCGCAAATCCTCTGTTTTGCCGTATCGTTCCACAAACTCGAATTTTCTTTTCAAGTAACTTCTCTGCAAGTTCTGCACTGTTATAAAAATTATACATGTAGAGGTGATGCCACTTTCCATAAGAAGGTGTCAATAGTTACATCACTGTTTTTGCTAAAGGTTGTCCAGCGCCAGACTATATCTTCAATGAGGTAATGTATCCTGTACTTGAACCACACAGCATCCGAATGGGTATGCCATATTTTGTAGTTTTCGACGGACTGTAAACTTTAAAATTTAACCGTCCACGCCACGGTATCATTCCTTCATCAAATGAGATGTTTTGACTTGGATTAAAGGTTTCTTTAAACTTTTTGGAAAAATAATCAATTACGAAGTGCACTTTGAAAAGCGGGTCGGCATTATCTGATTAGTTATCATGTATAAATGATAATATTTGTCTGAATCCGTTGCGGAACAGCGTTTTGCGAAATATCGGTGTGTCTATCAACGGATTCGTTGACGAATAATCATCGATCCTTGCTTTTTTTACAGTTCCCGTAAGGATAGCTATCGCAAAACATTTTCTAAGTTCGGGTCCCGTAACGTCGACAAATTTGGCATTTTTTAACCGTTTTCCTTCTGTTGCAATTTTGACTGTATTACTTGTTGGTTTCGTTATTAATATATTCAAATAGATCGTTCCCAATGTATAATTCTACGATATCCTCGGTGTTCTGTGTATCTTTGGGAAATATGTTTGGATCCGGAGATTCTTCAAATTTATTGTTGGTCCTCGGTAAATCAAAGTCTCATCACTGTTCACTGGCTTCTTCTTCTGGTAAATCCGAATCAGCTGGCAACCGTAGCGCTCGCCGAATTCTTCTTGGAAGTATTTTACTATCTTCCGATGATTCTGCTTCACTTTCATTTTTTTATATTCAATGTCTTATTCCCAATCGGCCAAGTCGTACGAACGTCAGACAAGACGTCCGCGCATTCATCGTAAGTAATCGTATCGTCTCTTTCGTCTGCCATGATGAAAGGGCACAAGTACTTATAAAAACAAAACAGAAACTTCTTGTCATGTGTAACTTATTGTTACCTAAACAAAACACCAACAGAACGCAAAAGATACTAAGTGCTGTCGCCGACCACTGCGCGATACTACGCTCACGACACCACCGTGTTGTCGCCGGCCGTTGACCGCTATTTCGCGAACGACACCAATGTGGTGTCACCGGATGGCGTAGTGTTAACAGTGGGACTAGGGCAAGCACAGCTCTAGCCCGTCTCCCACTCACGCCACAGCATCGATGTTCACAGCTAGACTGGTGCTGTCGCATGACCACTTGGAAGATGGAATACCACGCCGTGGTCTTCATCATTGAAAGCAGATTCTGCCTGTTCGGAAGTGATAGTCGTTTGGGGTAGGCCTATATGGACTTGGTGAGTGCTGTCTCAGAGTGCAGTCATCCAAGACACACTGGTCCAACCCCGGGGCTTATGTCTGGGTTGCGATGCTCTGCATCTCTCGTCCGCAGTTGGTGTTTCTGAAGGGGACGCTAACCAGTGATCGGTACGTAAAGAATGGTGTCAGACACGTCTTTCCCCGTTCTTGTAACAGGAAGGTGATGCGTTGTTCCAGCCAAGATAATGCTCGCCCACTTGCTGTCCACGAAACTCAACATACTGTGCAACACGCGCCGCAGCTTCTCTAGCCAGCACGATCTCCGGACTTGGTTCAAATGGTTCAAATGGCTCTGAGCACTATGGGACTTAACTGCTAAGGTCATCAGTCCCCTAGAACTTAGAACTACTTAAACCTAACTAACCTAAGGACATCACACACATCCGTGCCCGAGGCAGTATTCGAACCTGCTACCGTAGCGGTCACGTGGTTCCAGACTGAAGCGCCTAGAACCGCACGGCCACACCGGCCGGCTTCTCCGGACTTGTCTCCAATCAAGCACATGTGGGACATGATGGGACGAGGAGTAACTCGTGAGACTCATCAACCAGCAACTCAAATAGAAATACATGAAAAGGTCGACCGGGAGCGTCATAACGTAGCCCTAGACAGTATTCGCCAAATGCACGAAATAGACTGGACACCAGAGTCAGCGCCTGCATTGCCGCCCGTATTAACATGGGTAAATGAACATGCATTCATTCCAGCTACCTCATATGCAACAAAAATATTGAGTGTATTTTTAACTTCTAAATTGGTGCACTAATTTTTTCCGGCCATGTATATAACTACTAACGAAAGTGAATCCTATATCTTATGCATGAAACCATACTGCCTAATTCATTGTACATGACGCAACAAGCACTGATAAGCCAAAACATTAGTACCACTGCCCACCGTGACGTTTGACACCAGCTGGTGGCGTACAGGCACGTGGCGCAGTAACAAAAGTATGTAAGCGGAGCAGACACTGACGGTGGAACACCTTAGAGAAGATACGGGCCGCAAATGGCGAAATTCATTGAGATAAGCGATTTTGTCAAAGGGCAGATTATTATTAGACACAGCCTTTGAACGAGTATCTCGGAAACGGCGGATCTGGTCGGATGTTCAAATGCTACTGTTATGAGTATCTACGGAAAGAGGTGGGAGGACAGTGAAACTACCACTAGACGCTAAATGGTTGTACGTACACGACTTCACAGGACATGGGTTTCGGAGGCTTGCCTGCTCTTTAGGCTACTGTGGGATAGATGGTGGTCTGTGGCTTCTCTGCCTAAAGTGCACAATGCTGGTGCATGCACAAGTGTTTCGGAGCACACTGTTCATCGTGCATTCTTGAACATGGAGCTCCACAGCAGACCACCCCTACGGGTTCACATGTTGATCCAACGACATCGTCAATTACGACTGCAGTGAGCACGGGACCATAGGGACAGTCGATCACTGGAAACGTGTCGGCTTTTCGGGTAAATCACATTTTTGTTACTTAGGTTCCTGGTCGTCTCCAAAACGCCGTCATTGAGGTGAACGGCGACTCGAAACGTACAGCCGTCCGCTGTGGCAGAGCGGTTCTAGGCGCTTCAGTCCGGAACTACAGGGCTGCTACGGTCGCAGGTTAGAATTTTGTCCGGGGAATGAATGTACGTGATGTCCTTAGGTTAGTTAGCTTTAAGTAGTTCTAAGTTTAGAGGACTGATGACGTCAGGCGCTAAGTCTGATAGTGATTAGAGCCCATTATTATCCAAACGTACAGCGCGCCTCGGACGCAGGCTGGTGAGAACAGTATTATGCTATGAGAGACGTTCTCCTGCGCTTGCTTGGGATCTATGGTAGTAAGCGAAGACACGGTGCCAGCTGAGAACCGCCTGAATCCTTTCACATTTGATGTCTTCTCTGACGGTGATGTCATCTTTAAGCAGTATATCTGTTCGTGTCTCGGAGCCAGAACCGTGTTACAGTAATTTGAGGAGCATTATAGAGAACTCTCGTTGATGTCTCTGGTACCAAATTCGCCTGAGGTAAAGCCTACGAAACCCATCTGGCTCGCTATCTAGCGCCATCACCGCGTACGCAAATCAGCGGCTAGTTATTGATGTAAATTACATGACCTGTGCGTAGACCTCTAATGAACCTACCTCCAAAAACCTATCAACAGACTGCCGGATCCATGATATGCTCTGCAAATCTGTCGATGAATTTCTGCAGCAGACAGGTTCCTTGCTGACGAAAACTGTACCACTAAGCGAACCTCATACGCGACATTTTGGAAGCACAGAACAGAACCGTACAGGTTAGCTAAAGAGCTGAAACTGAGCACAGTTATTACCGAGGCACGCTCTAGTTGCAGTATGCGAGCGAACTACTAGTGTCTACAACAAAACGGATCTTACTTAAAAAACACGCCTCGTATAATACGTGTGGTAGCGCAAATTAAAAAACAACGCAGTTGCATACACTAGATACGTGGATTCCACCAGTAACGACAGAGTTAACCATCAAAGGTTGTGTTCAAAATGACCACCGATAGCGGCAATCACGCTTCCGCTCTTGGAACGTCTGCTGCACACTTGCTAGCATTTCAGCGGTGATGTCCGAGCACACTGTAGCAGTACGTCGTTGTATATCATCGTGCGTAGATGGTATGTCCTTGTAGAGTCTTTCAGCTTTCACCACAGTAAAAAGTCTACAGGCGTCAAATAAGGAACGGGATGGATAAGATACAGGTCCTCTGCGTCAAATCCAACGACATGAAAATAATTCGCGAAGACATGCTGTAGTACTTCTCGTACTAAGGGCTGCACGCCTATCTAGTCTGCAGAGGAGCGACTTCTAGCATCAGTGAAAGATGCCGTTTATGAGGCACATTCAGTGTTCCGTCTATGAAACACGGGCGTATTAGTTGATGGTTCACTATCACACACCACACGTTTACACTCCATGGACGCTGATGTTCCACCTCACGAAGTCAAGGGGGATTGTCAACAGACCAATAGTGAATGTTTCGGAGGTTTACCTGGCAATGATTGGTAAATGTGGCTTCATCACTAAACAAGGTACGTGATACACCTGGAGTATCATGTCTCAGTGGTCACGAGCAGAATTGAACACGTTGGACACGTGCCTTCCTCATGCCGCTTCCTCGTGCGATTGCGGGGGAGTTAACGTGTGGATCAACTGCAAGAACAGTAAGAACGTTTATTTCTGCCTCTTCTGTCGGCGCTTATTTCCTTCTGTTAAGTTGTCTCGGTGTTACACTACCACTTTCATGTAACTGGTTGAAGATGTTGATCAATAATTACCGAGATGGTTCTCGTTTATTGGTATATCTTGCCGCATAACAAGGTACAAGAACGAACGGCAGTCTTCCTACACTCTCCATGCACCATGAACATGTCGGTTTGTTTGTGCACTGATAAATCCTCTCGTCCACTCACGACTTCCTACTTGTATTGTAATACACGAACTGACTGGCAAGCCGCAGTGCACTCAAGAAACACAGAAGCACACCGAAAACAAACATAACAGCATCGTACCCACCGACTACGCTCGTTGAATGGCACATACAGGGTGTTACAAAAAGGTACGGCCAAACTTTCAGGAAACATTCCTCAAACACAAAGAAAGAAAATATGTTTTGTGGACATGTGTCCGGAAACGCTTACGTTCCATGTTAGAGCTCATTTTATTACTTCTCTTCAAATCACATTAATCATGGAATGGAAACACACAGCAACAGAACGTACCAGCGTGACTTCAAACACTTTGTTACAGGAAATGTTCAAAATGTCCCCCGTTAGCGAGGGTACATGTATCACAGCCGTCCACAATACGAGCACGAAGAGTCTCTACATTTGGTACCGGGGTTGCGTAGACAAGAGCTTTCAAATG
Source organism: Schistocerca serialis cubense (assembly GCF_023864345.2). Lineage (NCBI taxonomy): Eukaryota > Metazoa > Arthropoda > Insecta > Orthoptera > Acrididae > Schistocerca > Schistocerca serialis. The sequence continues at coordinate 268,944 of NW_026048515.1, read as the reverse complement.
CCCCCATAAATGAAAGTCAAGAGGGTTGAGGTCAGGAGAGCGTGGAGGCCATGGAATTGGTCCGCCTCTACCAATCCATCGGTCACCGAATCTGTTGTTGAGAAGCGTACGAACACTTCGATGAAATATGCAGGAGCTCCATCGTGCATGAACCACATGTTGTGTCGTACTTGTAAAGGCACATGTTCTAGCAGCACAGGTAGAGTATCCCGTATGAAATCATTATAACGTTCTCCATTGAGCGTAGGTGGAAGAACATGGGGCCCAATCAAGACATCACCAACAATGCCTGCCCAAACGTTCACAGAAAATCTGTGTTGATGACGTGATTGCACAATTGCATGCCGATTCTCGTCAGCCCACACATGTTGATTGTAAAAATTTACAATTTGATCACGTTGGAATGAAGCCTCATCCGTAAAGAGAACATTTACAATGAAATGAGGATTGACACATTGTTGGATGAACCGTTCGCAGAAGTGTACCCGTGGAGGCCAATCAGCTGCTGATAGTGCCTGCACACGCTGTACATGGTACGGAAACAACTGGTTCTCCCCTAGCACTCTCCATACAGTGACGTGGTCAGCGTTACCTTGTACAGCAGCAACTTCTCTGACGCTGACATTAGGGTTATCGTCAACTGCACGAAGAATTGCCTCGTCCATTGCAGGTGTCCTCGTCTTCTAGGTCTTACCCAGTCGCGAGTCATGGGCTGGAATGTTCCGTGCTCCCTAAGACGCCGGTCAATTGCTTCGAACGTCTTCCTGTCGGGACACCTCCGTTCTGGAAGTCTGTCTCGATACAAACGTACCGCGCCACGGCCATTGCCCCGTGCTAATCCACACATCAAATTGGCATCTGCCTACTCCGCATTTGTAAACATTGCACTGACTTCAAAACCACGTTCATGATGACCACTAACCTGTTGATGCTACGTACTGATGTGCCTGATGCTAGTACTGTAGAGCAATGAGTCGCATGTCAACACAAGAACCGAAGTCAACATTACCTTCCTTCAATTGGGCCAACTGGCGGTGAATCGAGGAAGCGTTTCCGGACACATGTCCACATAACATCTTTTCTTTATTTGTGTGTGAGGAATGTTTCCTGAAAGTTTGGCCGTACCTTTTTGTAACACCCTGTAGAAGCATCGGTGTGGTAACTTTCCAAAATACGATATCTCGTATGCACTGCTTCATTTAAAAAGTTCATGTGTGCAAAAAAATAAACTTTCGAAGTATTATTACAATCTGTTCATTGGCTAACAGTGTGAGCCACTGGAAACCCACCCATTCTGTGAAAACCGCACGTCAATAGCACTTTTCATTTCCTCAATATTTGCGGTGCATTTTTTAGGTGATCCACCCTGTATATTATAAATACGAATGTTTGTGTCCGAGGATGTTTGTTACTCCTTCACGGCAAAACAGCTGGACGGATTTGGAACAAATTTGGAACGGAATTAACTTATACCCTGAATTAACACATGGGTTACTTTTAAAAGTGTATAGCAGCTGGACAGGTTTGGTTGACCTTAGGAATGGAGATGCCCCATATCCTGTATTAAGACACAGATTATCTCTCCTTCCGATAAAAACTCTGGTCCCTTGAAATAGACACATTGGCTGCAATGTTCCGTTTTATTTTTTTATCTATGCTGCCAGTAACTTCCTTGGTCTGCGCTCTGTTTATCTCAGCGGCAGAAAAAAAAAAAAAAAAAAAAAGTCTCTGAGCACTATAGGACTTAACTGCTGAGGTCATCAGTCCCCTAGAACTTAGAACTACTTAAACCTAACTAACCTTAGGACATCACACACATCCATGCCCGGGCCAGGATAAGAACCTACGACCGTAGCGGTAGCGCGGTTCCAGACTGTAGCGCCTAGAACCGCTCGGCCACCCCGGCCAGTCAGCGGTCAAAGGACCATTATTGAGCAATGTACTAGTGATACGTTTTAATTATGTGCCAAGCAGCTAGATGTTCCTTGCTCTATCCGCCAACGTTTTGGAGATGTCCGATATTGTTGCGGGTGGTGGTTCGAGTCGCAGTATAGGTAACGGTGTGTGTTCGTGGATTTCCGGTAAACCGTGTGACCTAAGCTACCATCTTCTTTCTTGGAAACTAGCACCTCAAGAAAATTTGATCTTGCGTCTGCCTCTTCCTCCATGGAAAATTGAATCTTCGGGTCAACCACGTTGAGATGTTTGTGAAAACGACCTAGTTCCTCTCCGCCGTGCCTCCACGAAAGAAACGTATCTTCGATGTCTCGGGACCAAATATTCGGTTTTTTGTTTGCGGTTTCCAATGCGTACGCCTCGAATTTTTCCATAAAGAAATTCGCCATAACAGTGCTTGAGGAGTCCCCAAAACCACTCCATCCGTCGGTTCATAGAAGTCATCGTTCCATTTGAAATACGTAGCTACGAGGCAACACTGAAAAAATTCTGCACTACCGGGAGGAAAAATTCTATTCCACTGTGGCATCAACTCACTGAGCAGAGCTATAGTAAATGGTGGTACCATATCTAGCCTTTATGTACATTTGAAGAAGGCGGGGGGAGAAAGGAAAGGAAGGAAAGGAAAGAGAAGAGGCTATTGATGTTACCTACACTGGGATTTTATGCGGAATCAGCGGCGACGAGTGAAACTGTGTGTGGGACCAGGATTCGAACCCTGGATCTCCTACTTAGTTTTTCTATCTGCAAAAAAATTGAGTTTTAACAAGGAAGAGGTTGAAAAAATCAGTCAACCAGTTGCAAAACAAAGGTTTATTATCCCTTGACCTAGGTATCGATATTTCTAAAAATATCTTCTTCAGAAGAGTGGGCCCTGTTACATCACATTATGTAACATTATATTAGCTGAAGCCAAGCGGCTCTTGTCATACCTAAAATTGACAAAAACGAGAATTATCACAACCCATGGCTTTAGATAGAGCCTGATTACATTTAGCGTAGTTCAGAATGAATGCTCACAAGTACATGCCACATTAAAATATGACTTTTCCAAAAGAAACGACCGAATAGTTGCATCAGTTTGAGCGCTATCATTGCGGGGAGAGGGAATATTTATGCAACATACTGCATTCAACGGAAATTGTAGGAATTTGAGATGCGTACATTGTGGAGAAGACTAAGGGAACCGCGTTCGTGTTTACGAACTGCCACTTGAATTGATCCGTCACCTCCACCCAATTGATTGCCGCCATTTGCATCGAGCAGCGGTCATGGCAACCCCCAACGATTTGTGACGAGCAACCACCGTTGCCCATGGAATGACAAGTTGATGACAACCCCACAACAGTAACAGTGTACACTTCCATTCATTAATGCGTGCCGCAGAGAGACAACAAAAGGAATCTAATGCGTCTTTGAGCAACGATATGTCATCGAAATGACGTATCAATACCATAATATCTTCCAGCCACATAATTGATCGACAATACGGTGAAGCAGAGGTTCTAGGGGCAAGATAAAAAGCAACATGTAGAGGGCGCTCCCTTGCGGAAATCACTATCGGAAGTTGTCCATTTATGGCGACAGATGCTTGAGTACCAGAAGCCTACAAGGATTGGACAATACCTGATTGAGACCTCTAGCTTTGAGCACCTGCATTTAGAAACTGTGGGTGACGTGGTCAAATGCGTTATTAAAATCAGTAAAAAGTATGGCTTCAGAAACAGAAGTCGCTGCAGCCACATCTGACAGAAGGCAGAATCGTGCGCCCAAGCAAGCGGCTTTGTTGGTCAACGAGAATTTTGTCTAGCAATATCGACAAACGTCGATTAACCGCCTGGGCGACAGTTTCATGATCGAAATTAAATAGTGTCATCTGGCAGAATTTATCAGTGTCTATATGATCAGTTGTCTTTTGAATTAGAGCGATTTTGCCAACCTTGAAAGGGTCAAGAATAAAAATCCCTCTGTATCAACTCATTTACCAGCCCCGATAGCTGAGTGGTCAGCGTGACGGATTGCCGTCCTACGGGCCCGGGTGCGATTCCCGGCTGGGTCGGAGATTTTCTCCGCTCAGGGTCTGGGTGTTGTGTTGCCTTCATCATTATTTCATCCTCATCCGGCGCGCAGGTCGCCCAATGTGGCGTTCAATGTAATAAGACCTGCACCGCAAGGGGCCTCCCGGCCAATGACGCCAAACGCTCATTTCCACCAGTGACGTAATGGTATCACCTACAAGAGGCCAAAATTGTGCATAAAATTTCTTGGGAATACTGTCGAGTCCCGGAGACTTTTGCGATATACGTCATCTCGAATGATGCCACTTAGAAATTCATCGTTTAACGCAGGAGTAACCATGCAATTCAGGAGAGGAGTAAATGCATCCAGGAGAATGGTATGAATAGCGCGGACATAATAAAGGTCGGTAAAGTAATTACAGATTGCTTAGGAAATGTCGCGTTGGGACGTCAGTACGTGGCCGTCGGTATATGTGAGGGGCGCGATACGTGCTCTTTGTTGACGCGCACTCAACCGAATAAAATGATTTAAGATCAGTTCATCCTATAGGAACGAGCGGGATTTGATTGCACCCTGAGTCCTTCCATTTGTTGTCTCTCTAACTGAAGAAACTTCGCCTTCATATGGTGGACCGCCATAACCTGTAATGGAGCTTGTCTGGGATCTTCACAAAGCTGTCGCAGGACGGAATAACAAAATTCCTGGGTCTGCCGGAGATCCCTTGCCCTCTCAACGCCGTAACGCGTTAAAGCTATCCGGAGCAATGGTTTTGCATGCCCTGAATACTATTCCATAAGAGAAGGATAACGGTCCTGCGATCGCAAGCTGGTCCCAACCTCTCGAACGATAATCTCGAGGGAAGGATCCTTTAGGAGTATGTGTTCAGCATCCATGGAAGGCGATACAGTTTTAATGGCTGCGGCACGTGATTGAAGATAAGAACTACGGCAAAGTGATCAATGTAAGAGGTGATTACGACGTCTATCGCTAAACTCGTAAAGGTAAAAATGATCGAATCTGCTGCTGTTGATTGCTATAAAATGCCTGTACCTGACGAGAGTGGGATAGTGACAGATCCATGCATCGCGTATTTGCGAAGAGTGCACCAAATCGTCTAGTTTTATGAAATAAATCAACTATATACTCTTTACAAAAAAACGCGTGCGATCTGTGGAACGGATGGATCCTGAAGGGGCATAAAGAGGAATTAAATTAAGGTCACAAAAATTACGGCCTATCCCTCGGCCTTATCAAGAACTTCGAAATGAGTCAGTGGTATTATCTATCTGTAAAATAATTCAATACCAGTAGACGGTTCAGGAACCACATTAAAGAAAGCAAAAAAGCCGAAAATAGAAGAATGATCAGATAACATTTCTTGCAAAAATGCCACGTCTGCAGTTGAATCGTAAACTGTCACAGCGCCAGAAGTATAAGCTCGAAAGTAGTTCTGTTGACATTCAAAGCAAGAAAGGAATAGGTCTGCATCTAGTTATTACCAAAACAATTCAGTTGATTATTTGTAAGTGATCTTCAAGATCATGTATCACGGTCCATGGCAGAATCAACGGATGAATGTGAACATGAAGTTTGCATCCCTCTCTTCCATCCTCTTTCTGTATTTCTCTTTCCGTAATGCAGCACACTCAGTTAGAAAACGCTGTTTGTTGGGGCTTTGCGGGAAGGCGACTGTCGCATCTGGCAATGCGAGGGGCTCCTGCGGAAATCGGAAATTCAGCATCAGGTGCAGGGACACACCCTACTATTCCTCAGGTGGGCAATGCAGCTGTTGATAACCAACCGAAACGAAAACTGACGGCATGTCTTTCACCATCACCACGTGTTGCACTGACACACTTGTGCCGATCTGGGTCCGATCTGCAGCGGCCTGTGGCATGCTTTCATTCGTGGCCGCGGGAGAAGATTGGACATACAGTCATGCTCATAAATTAAGGATAATGCTGATACATGGTGAAACAACGCTCTGGTAGGCGGTTTGCGGGTTTAAATCACCTTGGGGTAAGACCATGCGGTGCATTTGACCTGCGGTCGTCGCACGGTGGCGCTAGAAGCAGTCCACATACTTGGTGCATGTGCATGTTGTCAGAGTACGGTGCAGCGAGTAAATGTACAGACGTTTTCAGGCGTGCTAATGGTGACTGTGTGTTGATAATGGCTCAGAGAACACATATTGATGACGTTATGAGGTGTAGAATACTAGGGCGACTGGAGGCTGGTCAAACACAGCAGGTCGTAGCACGGGCCCTCCGTGTGCCACAAAGTGTGATCTCAAGATTATGGCAACGATTCCAGACAGGAAACGTGTCCAGGCTCTACAGTACGGGCGTCCACAATGTAGAACACCACAAGAAGACCGATATCTCACTATGAGTGCCCGCAGACGACCACGGAGTACTGCAGGTAGCCTTGCTCGGGCCCTTACCGCAGCCACTGAAACAGTTGTCTCGAGACACACAGTCTACAGACGACTGGACAGACACGGTTTATTCGCCCGGAGACGTGATAGGTGCATTCCACTGACCATTGGTCACAGGAAAGCCCGTAAAGCCTGGTGTCAAGAACACAGTACATGGTCACTGGAACAGTGGTCCCAGGTTATGTTCACGGACGAGTCCAGATACAGTCTGAACAGTGATTCTCGCCGGGTTTTCATCTGGCGTAAACGAGGAACCAGATACCAACCCCCTAATGTCCTTGAAAGGGACCTGTATGGAGGTCGTGGTATGATGGTGTGGGATAGGATTATGATTGATGCACGTACACCCCTGCATGCCTTTGACAGAGGAACTGTAACAGGTCAGGTGTATCGGGACGTCATTTTGCACCAGTATGTCCGTCTTTTCAGGGGTGCAGTGGGCTCCACCTCCTGATGCATGATAACGCACGGCCCCACCGAGCTGCCATCCTGGAGGTGTGTCTTGAAACAGAAGATATCAGGCGAATGGAGTGACCTGCAAGTTCTCCACACCTCAACCCCATCGATCAGGTCTGGAATGCTCTCGGTCGACGTATCGCTGCACGTCTTCAAACCTCTACGATACTTCAGGAGCTGCGACAGGCACTGGTGCGAGAATGGGAGGCTATACCCCAGCAGCTGCTCGACCACCTGATGCAGAGTATGCCAACCCGTTGTGCGGCCTGTGTACGTGTGCATGGTGATCATATTCCATATTGATATCGGGGTACATGCCTAGGAAACAGTGGCGATTTGTAGCACATATGTTTCGGGACGGTTTTCTCAACTTATAACCAATACCGTCGACTTACAGATATGTGTCGTGTGTGTTCCCTATGTGCCTATGCTATTAGCGCCATTTTTGTGTAGTGACACGTTGCGTGGAACCACATTCTGCAATTATCCTTAATTTATGAGCATGAGTGTAGTTTAGAGACTCAGGGATGCCCGGCAAGTCCGTCAATATAGTACGGAAATCCGGAACAGTTCTATCCTTATGCGATTCCAAAGAGGTGGTCTCCATCTCGGAAGACACATCGGAGGGAGTGCTGGATGCTTTCGTATCTTGAGCAGCAGCTGTTACCATCTGTTCTGAAATTGGGGAAGGGAGAGGCCTCCTACAATGGACTCTTTTCAGTAGAGCGGAGAAGGGAAGAGGAATCTTCTGACTACTCACCATCTTCGCCTACACTTGTTCTGAAGTGGAAGAGGCGACGATGAGGAAGCTACAGCGGCAAAGTCCGTAAGCGATGTTAACGGCGGAAATGCACTAGGACAATCAAGCAATGGCTTGCGTTGCTCCTCAAAAAGTTGGTGAGGCACAACGGCTGTCACTTGGGGAAATGGGTCCGCTAAAATGAGCCTTTTACGATGTTCATAAGAGGATTTTAAGATTGTGGCATGACACGGGCAGTTTCTGCTGAGGTGTCCACTCTCACTATAAATAAAACAGGTTCCTTCTTGTTCCGTGTAAATTATATGTACCCGGTAGCGTTGGGTTGGGTTGTTTTTGGAGAAGGAGACCAGACTGCGAGGTCATCGGTCTCATCGGATTAGGGAAGGACGGGGAAGGAAGTCGGCCGTCCCCTTTCAAAAGAACCGTCCCGGCTTCTGCCTGGAGCGATTTAGGGAAATCACAGAAAACCTAAATCAGCATGGCCGGACGCGGGATTGAACCGTCGTCCTCCCGAATGCGAGTTCAGTCTGCTAGCCACTGCGCCACCTCGCTCGGTCCCAGTAGCCACACACCTGCGAATGAATGGGGAATTCCGTTTGACCAGCACGTTCATGAAATGAACATTACTATAACCTTGCAAACGACGCTGACTACTGTCGTATTGCGTATGTCCCCAAACGGAAGCAGCACTGTCTTAAGGAAAATGTCAAATTCTGGCGGAAGTTTAAACACCGTGACGTTCGTATTTTCTACCTCTGCGACCGACAGAATAACTATACTATTAAAACTATCATGATGTGTGAAAGGGACTTGTTGTCTGTGTTGCAAAGGCAGCCTATCAACTTGATATAAAACTTATACGATTCAGAACCGAAGTGAGTCGTGTGAACCTGTTCTGAAGATACCATGATCGTGTCAGCAAGCCAATCGTGAATTACTAACAAACTTGGCTGCATGTGCCACGTGCACTTGTCAAAGCTAAGACTGGAGCTACCTATGCATGAAATGTTCCTGGGAACCATGGACGACATAACAGTGGAAGACAACGCAACATCAAAATAGAGGCACAAACACGAGACACTGAGATACAAACACCAATGCAACGCACACAAGGATTGACACGACACTAAGGGGAAACAAGGAATTTTAAGCGGAATATACGACCGTTGCAAAGGTCTCATGAATGTTCCATATGGAACAAGGGGAAGGGGTTGAGACCGGGTTACACGGTGTAAGACGCATACTGGATAATGTGTCGCGATCCATGCTGAAATACCTGTGTCTTCAAGTGTCCAGAAGCAAGAGACTGGGTTAGAGACCAATCGATCAATTATTTGTCCTTTATCAGATCAGATTAAATTATCCATAGTGGGTTGTGGACACTAAAATGCCCCGTAGTAGAAACAGTGTTGGTAGTTGGTTGCACAACTCGTAACTTGATTCTATCTGTTGCACTCTCGATTTAAAAGAGAACGCGCAAATAATGACTGGCAATGGTTATTAGAAATTCAAATTTGTGCTTCTGTTAACAGATCTATGCGCTAAGCATGGTCCTATGTAAAATCGCTAAGCGGGTCTAAGGCTTCTATCCAGTTACTCGTTGGCCAGTCTGATGTAGGAGGAGAAGATGTCAAAAAGAATGCCGAAATTTTAAATTTCGCGTTTAAGAAATCGTTCACGCAGGAGAATCGTACAAACATACCGTCGTTTGACCATCGCATAGAGGCACTTATGGTCTACGTAGTAATAAGCGTCCCTGGTGTAGAGAAAGAACTGAAAGATGGAATCCTAATTACGTTTTACAAAGAGTACAGTGCGGCATTGATCCCTTATTTAGCTTGCATTTATCGCTGATATCTCGCACAGTGCGAAGTCCTATGTGACTCCTGCATGTAGGAAGGATACAAGAACGGATCTGCAAAATTACAGACCAATATCATTAACATCGGTTTGCTGCAGAATTCTAGAACATTCTCTGAATTCGAATATAACAAATTTCCTAGAGACCAAAAAGCTTATGTCCACGAACCAGCAAGCTTTTAGAAAGCTAGCTCGTACAAAACTCAGCCACTCCTTTTCTCACGTGATGTTTTGCGAACTGTGGATAAAGGGCAACAGGCAGATTCCATATTTCCAGATTTCCGGAAAGCATTTAACGCGGTGCCTTACCACTGGCAGTTAACGAAGGTACGGGCATACGGCATGGTTTCCCTGATATGTTAGTGGCTGGAAGACTTCTTGCGTAATGGGACCCAGTGTGTTGTCCTCGACGGCGAGTGCTCATCAGAGACAATGGTATCGTCAGGAGTGCCACAGTGAATTGAGATAGGACCATTACTATTTTTTATAAACATAAGTGATCTGGCAGACAGGGTAGGCAGCAACCTTCGGCTGTTTGGTGATGACGCTGTGGTGTACGGCAAGATATCGAAGATGAGTGAGGTACGAGGATAGAAGATGACAGTCAAAATTTCCAATTAATGTGATGAATAACAGCTGCTTTAATGTAACAAAAAAATGTAAGTTAATGCAGATGAGTAGGGGAAACAAACCCGTAATATTAGGATACAGCATTAGTAGTGTCCTGCTTGACAAAGTCACATCGTTTAAATATCTGAGCGTTACGTTGCAAAGTTATATGAAATGGAAGGAGCATGTGAGGATTCTTGTAGGCGAGATGAATGATCGTCTATGGCTTATGGAGAGAAATCTGTGAAAACGTGGTTCATCTGTAAAGGAAACGCTCATAGGAAGCTGGGGCAACCTTTTCTTAAGTACTGCTGGAGTGTTTGAGCTCTGCGCCAGGCCGGATTAAAGAGAGATATCAAAGCAATTCAGAGGTCGGCAGCTAGATTTGTTACCTGTCGGTTCGAACAACACGCAATTATTACAGTCATTCTTTGGGAACTCAAAGGGGAACCGTTGGAGGGAAGGCGACGTTCTTTTCGAGGACCTATATTGAGAAAAATTAGATAACTGGCTTCTGAAGCTAACAGCAGAACGATTCTACTTCCGGCAACACATATTTCGCGTAAGGACCACGAATACGAGAGAAATTTTGGCTGATGCGGAGGCGTTTAGACAGTCGTTTTTCAAAAATCAAATGGTTGAAATGGCTCTGAGCACTATGGGACTTAACATCTGAGGTCATCAGTCCCCTAGACTTAGAACTACTTAAACCTAACTAACCTAAGGACATCACACACATCCAAGCCCGAGGCAGGATTCGAACCTGCGACCGTAGCAGTCGCGCGGTTCCGGACGGAAGCGCCTAGAACCGATCGGCCACCGCGGCCGGCACAGTCGTTTTTTCCTCGCTCTGTTTGAAAGTGAAACAGTAAAGGAAATGACTACTAGTGGTACAGGGTACCTTCCACAATGCACCGTACGGTGACTTGCGCAGAAGATATGCAGCAATAGATGTATAGGGTGAGAGGAGGATTAGGGGGACTTGATGTAATAAACAGGTGCAAGGTAGAATAACAATAAGCAACTACTATAATTTATCTTTGCATACGTGTTTCCATACCTCCATCATCAGATGTGTTACTTTGCAAGTGACGTAATGTCAATACGGTAGCAAAAACGCAGCCTGTAATCACTGTTATTGAACCAGTCACTTACTTGTGGCGTCCTTGTTCTCATTCGCACTTCAGTTAGCTCGATTTGGGATTGGTTAGACCTTGGTAGCTGTGTTCTTGCTGTTTAGCCTCAATAAACATTTAACGCTCCAGCACGTTACCTTGAGGTTCTTGTCTTTTTATAATCGTTTTTCCCGACCTCGTGATTCGAATATTTAAACTAGGACACCCAGAATCAGCAGCAATTTACATGTTCGAAAACGAAACCTGCTTGTACCAAAATTTGTTGACCCCTTGGCGAATCGACAATAAATGAAACTGGTCACAACGGTGACAATTTGTTACTTTAAAAAACTTTGAGTGCCTGAAGTTTAGGATCACTTACGTATTACGTTATGCATAATGACGAAATGTATCATTCCTAACGACAGATATTCTTGTTACAATGAAAGATATAGTGTTACATTAATATCTAGTTACGGTGAGTATTTATTCATTTGTGTGAGGAAAGGATCTTTGCTCCAGAAAGAGAAACACAACAGAAAATAGCAATGAATTAGGCATGTTAAAATAGCAAACCATAGGGAGTGCCAGGAAAGCGTAAATGACTAGTTACCGAGCCGGCCGAAGTGACCGTGCGGTTAAAGGCGCTGCAGTCTGGAACCGCAAGACCGCTACGGTCGCAGGTTCGAATCCTGCCTCGGGCATGGATGTTTGTGATGTCCTTAGGTTAGTTAGGTTTACCTAGTTCTAAGTTCTAGGGGACTAATGACCTCAGCAGTTGAGTCCCATAGTGCTCAGAGCCATTTGAACCATTTTTTTGACTAGTTACCGAATAGCATCATAAGTAATAGCGTCGAAGACAACGGAAGAACCATAAAGCGGTGTTTGAAGCATAAAAAAAAGATCGACATAAAATGGAATGGAGTAAAGATTTGCAACGGAAAACTCGAAGAAGCGACAGGGATGAAGCGAATTTTAAATGTCGACGAGCGAAAAAGGGAGTGTAATCGCCAGTGGAACTAAGCTAAACGAATAATCAGAAAGCATACATAAATTCTAAGGTTAATTTCATTATAAAAATTGGGAATGTCTTGCAAGGACATCAAGAACTAACCTACAAACTAATGCTTTGCAACAAAGAAGAAGAAGCTGCCTAATTGAATATAATACGTGAGAGAAGTGGCTGCTTTCCTACAGGAATGTTTGACACAGTAACAATGAAGAGAAAGGTGTGGTAGAAGAACAGTAGGGGAATTAATACATAGTTACAGTAACTGAGCAAGAAAATTCGCAGGTGTTGAAACAAATGAAGTGCAAATAATCACCCTGTTCAATGTACCATAAGAGGATTAGTGAAAACGGACTTAGGGAATGAGGCTATGTCCTACAAATGATGAGAACGGCTTGGGAAAAGGGTGATTCAGAACATATACACATCAAAAAAAGTTTTTCATCACTCCGGTTCCCAGAACTCCTGAAGATAGACGTTGACTAGGGATATTGTATTACAGACACAGTCCCTGTGACTGTTCATAGACGTCACTAAACCCGCCCAAAGATGTAAACAACCACGCATGATCAGTGAGTATTAGTCAATCAGTCAATCAGTCCAGTCATTCCACCAGGAATGAGGTACACGGCCCGTGTTGTCTGTAGTTCAGCCACGCCTAGACGGTCAATACTGCGGTTCGATCGCGTCTGCATTGTTACTTTGTGCCAGGAAGGGATCTCAACAAGGCAAGTGTCCAGGCGCCTCGGAATGAACTAAAGCGATGTTGTTCGGACATGGAGGAGATACAGAGAGACAGGAACTGTCGATGACATGCCTCGCTCAGGCCGCCCAAAGGCTACTACTGCAGTGGATGGCCGCCGCCTACGGATTAAGGCTCGGAGGAACCCTGACAGTAACGCCCCCATGTTGAAAAATGCTTTTCGTGCAGCCCCAGGACGTCGTGTTAGGACTCGAACTGTGCGCAATAGGCTACATGATACGCAACTTCACTCTCGAGCAGGCCTGTGTGGCCGAGCGGTTCTAGGCGCTTCAGTCTGGAACGGCGCGCCGCTACGGTCGCAGGTTCGAATCCTGCCTCGAGCATGGATGTGTGTGATGTCCTTAGGTTAGGTTTAAGTAGTTCTAAGTTCTAGGGGACTGATGAGCTCAGATGTTAAGTCCTGCAGTGCTCAGAGCCATTTGAACCATTTTTTTCACTGCCGACGTCCATGGCGAGGTCCATCTTTGCAACCACGACACCATGAAGCGCGGTACAGATGAGCCCAACAACAGTCCGAATGACCGCTCAGGATTGGCATCACATTCTCTTCGCCGATGAGTGTCGCATGTGCCTTCATCCAGACAAGCGTCGGAGACGTGTCTGAAAGCAACCCGATCAGGCTGGACGCCTTAGACACACAGTCCAGCGAGTGCAGCAAGGTGGAGGTTTTCCTGCTGTTTTGGGGTTGCATAATGTGGGGCCGACGTACGCCGCAGGTGGTCATGGAAGGCGGCGTATCGGCTGTAAGATAGGTGAATGACAACCGCCGGCCGATAGTGCAACCATATCGGTAGCATATTGGCGAGGTATTCGTCTTCATGGGCGACAATTCGCAGCCCCACCGTGCACAGCTTGTGAATGACTTGTTTCAGGATAATGACATCGCTCGACTGGAGTGGCCAGCATGTTCTCCAGACATGAACCCTATGGAACATGCCTGGGATAGATTGAAAAGGGCTGTTTATGGACGACGTGACCCACCAACCACTCTGAGGGATCTACGTCGAATCGACTTTGAGGAGTGGGACAATGTGGACCAACAATGCCATGATGAACATGTGGATGGTATGCCACGACGAATACAGGCATGTGTCAGTGCAACAGGACGAGCTACTGGGAATTAGAGGTACTGGTGTGTACAGCAATCTGGACCACCAGCTCTGAAGGTCCCGCTGTATGGTGGTACAACATATAATGTGTGGTTTCCGTGAGTAATAAAAAGGGCGGAAATGATGTTTATGTTGATCTCTATTCCAGTGTTCTATACAGGTTCCGAAACTCTCGCAACCGAGGCGATGCAAACCTTTTTTGACGTGTGTATAACACTACTGGCCATTAAAATTGCTACACCACGAAGATGACGTGCTACAGACGCGAAATTTAACTGACAGGAAGAAGATGCTACGACATGATTAGCTATGCAAATTATTGACACAAGGTTAGCGCCGGTGGCGACACCTACAACGTGCTGACATGAGGAAACTTTCCAACTGATTTCTCATACATAAACAGCAGTTGACCGGCGTTGCCTGGTGAAACGTTGTTGTGGTGCCTCGTGTACGGAGGAGAAATGTGTACCATCACGTTTCCGACTTTGATAAAGGTCGGAGTGTAGCCTATCGCGATTGCGGTTTATCGTATCGCGACATTGTTGCTCGCGCTTGTCGAGATCCAATGACTGTTAGCAGAATATGGAATCGGTCGGTTCAGAAGGGTAATACGGAACGCCGTGCTGGATCCTAATGGCCTCGTATCACTAGCAGTCGGGATGACAGGCATCATATGCGCATGGCTGTAACGGATCGTGCAGCCGCGTCTCGATCCCTGAGTGTACAGGCTGCATCACAGACAAGAGCGCCTGCGATGGTGTACTCAACGACGAACCTGGGTGCACGAATGGCAAAACGTCATTTTTTCGGATGAATTCAGGTTCTGTTTACAGCGTCATGATGGTCACATCCGTGTTTGGCGACATAGCGGTGAACGCACATTGGAAGCGTGTATTCGTCATCGCCATACTGTCGTATCACCCGGCGTGATGGTATGAGGTGCCATTGGTTACACATCTCGGTCACCTCTTGTTTGCATTGACGGCACTTTGAACAGTGGATATTACTTTTCAGATGTGATACGACTCGTGGCTCTACCCTTCATTCGATCCCTGCGAAACCCTACATTTCAGCAGGATAATGCACGACCGCATGTTGCAGGTCCTGTACGGGCCTTTCTGGATACAGAAAATGTTCGACTGCTGCCCTGGCCAGCACATTGAAGCGGCTGGCCAGCCGCTTCATCGTGTTGAATCTGCATGGGGAGCTGTACCTGTACACGCCATCCAAGCTCTGTTTGACTCAATGCCCAGGTGTTTCAAGGCCGTTATTACGGTCAGAGGTGGTTGTTCTGGATACTGATTTCTCAGGATATATGCACCCAAACTGCGTGAAAATGTAATCACATGTCAGTTCCAGTATAATATATTTGTAATGGCCAGTGGTATAATTAACTAATTAACTAATAATTAGGCATAGTGAGGACGTGGTGAAATTAATTACATAGAGGAATTGCACAAACGAATTAATTGTGTAAAAAGCGCAACACGTAAATATTAAAGTGGAAGACGAGAATAATGGTTTTGAAAGGAATATATGTAATTACCACGGAGCATTGAACTGTAGAAATGTGGTGCACTTTAATTATGAAGGAGGTTCGATATGAACATTATAATAGACGGATTTCACTATTTATGTGGTGCAAAAGCTAAATATTAACGAATATGACGTGTAGGAACAGATTTATTAAAATCGATAAGACAGCTATGATGTCTACAGTATTTGACAGATTTTAAAACCTAGCCCAATTAAGAGGAAAAATAGTTAAATATACAGACAGCTAAAATTAACTTCCTTTGAAGATTGAAAAATTACAATTTGCAAGAGATTGAAGAATACAGGAACAAGAGATGCAAGTATCCATTTTAAATGATGAAATGCAGCAACACAGGTGGTAATATAGGTCATTTGGAGCGAGTGGAGAATGAAAAATTAAACAAGTAATCTAAAACCATCTATAAGGGCAGAGGAACGTAGGGAAATAACGTGCAGAAAGTACGATGAAGTTATCTGTAATGAAATACTGTATGAAAAAAACTACACGAACATTCGGTCAGGTCTCGGTAACATTTCAAAGTGCTGAAAAAATTGGCAACTTCGTTTAAATGTTCAAAAATGTGAAACTGTGCACCTTAAAAACCGAAAAACCAAACGTAGTATCTTATGACCACAGTATCAAGGAGCCACAGTTGAAATCGCTCAACTCATACAAATATCTGAGTGTAACACCTTCTAGGGACATGAAATGGAAATATTACATAGGCTCAGTCGTGAGTAAATAGGTGGTGGATTATTCGGTTTATTGGAAGAATACTAAGGAAGTGCAGTTATCCGACAAAGGAGATTGCATACAAATAAGTCCTACGACCCCTTGTAGAATACTGTTCAAGGAAGCATAGGACCTGTACCTAATGGGACCAACAGGAGATATAGAACACATACAGAGAAGGGTAGCACGAATGGTCACAGGTTGCTTTGACCCATGGGAGAGAGTCACAGAGATGCTGAGGATACTGAACTGACAGGCTCTTGAAGACAGACGCAAAATACGGTGAGGGAGTCTATTTACAAACTTTTAAGATCCAGTTTTAAATGAATCCAGGAATATACTACAATTTTTGACGTATTGCTTCCGTAGGCATAGTGAGGACGTGGTGAAATTAATTACAGCGCTCACAGAGATTTTGAAACAATCATTCCTCGCGCGCTCCATACTTCGATATAACAGTCAGAATCCCTAGTAACTGGTACGATGAAAGATAATCTCTGTCATGCACTTCACAGTGATTTGTTGAGTGTGACTATAAGTATAAATGTAGGAATACGAAGCGGACTGTCAAACTGAAACGGACAGTTGTCTAGATCTTGAAGTGCAAAAGGAAAAGAAGAAATGACCAATCTCAGTCAATTCTTCCAGTACTTGCGAGAATCTCGGTTGAAAATAAACGTGTCGGGAAGCTAAACAATCGTGCTTCCACCGAGCGAGGTGGCGCAGTGGTTAGACACTGGACTCGCATTCGGGAGGACGTTGGTTCAATCCCGCGTCCGGCCATCCTGATTTAGGTTTTCCGTGATTTCCCTAAATCGCTCCAGGCAAATGCCGGGATGGTTCCTTTCAAAAGGGCACGGCCGACTTCCTTCCCCATCCTTCCCTAATCCGATGAGACCGATGACCTCGCTGTCTGGTCTCCTTCCCCAAAACCAACCAACCAATCGTGCTTCCGTCAGTCAAGCGGCCAAAGTTAGAAATCTAATCACACTTTCCTAATAGTGCTAGTATATGCAACCACTACTCAAAACATATTCGAGTTATCCTGGACCACTCGTTAGCATTCTCAGAATATGCTTCCAGGAAAGCTAAAAGTGAAATCCCGAAGCAGTCTGGCTGAGAAGCATATCGTAAGAAACTGAGGTGAAGATGCTTCAGTGCTGTGAGCTGCGACTCCTGGAGATCTGTGTGTACACCCATCTGCGGAGTACCGTGAATCTGTAGCGCCCACTCAACCAACGTCGAAGTGCAGGAGCATTTGGCTATGATGACGAACAGAGTCTCATATAATACTTATGAACCCGCTGCTCTTCTCTTTAGAATATGGATGGTGTAAGGATTCAATTGATGTCTGATCGTTTGTTCTGATTCAAAGCTCGCTGGTTCTCTCGTGTAAATACCTACGTACAAAAGGATATGTTGTGACTGATTCGCTGACTCATCACGCCCAGGCCAAACCGCAAAGGATGGAAGCTTGAAATGTGGATAGGCTGTTGATCTTACACTGTAGGCATAGTTTGGGAAGGGATTTTTTGAAATTCCACCCCTAAGGGGATGAAATAAGGGAAAAAAGATTTATTGAAAATACGTCGCTGTTAAGGTAATTTTGACACTACAATTACGAATTTTGGTATTTGGCTCCTCGATAAGAAATAAAAAATATATATATTTCAGCATGTTTGTAAATTCAGCCCTAAGGGGATGAAAAATATTGAGTGAAATGTTTTTTAAAATAAATCGTTATTAAGAAACTACTAAAACACTTTTAAAGCTACAACTTTGAAAATTGGTATTCGACTTCTCTGTTGAAAATTTAAAAAATGCGTGTTTCGGTGGTTTTTGAAATCCAACCCCTATTAGGATGAGTTAGGAGATGAAAAGTTTTAGGAAAACGTGGTCTAGGGGTAGCGTCTTTGATTCATAATCAAGACGTCTTCGGTCCCGGTTTCGATCCCCGCCACTGCCTAAATTTTGATAAATAATCAGCATTGGCGGCCGAAGACTTCCGGCATAAGAAGTCAGCCTCGTTCTGCCAACGGCCTTGTCAAAGAGGGCGGAGGAGCGGATAGAGGTTCAGGGCACTCTCTTGTCCTAGGGGTGGGAAATTGCCCCTAAAGGCGGAAGAATCAGCAATGATCAACGACATGAAGATGCAGAAGGCAATGGAAACCACTGCATTAAAGACACGTAACGTGTATCCACAGGACATGTGGCCTGTAATTGAAGAAGTGTCATGATGATCTCTCCATTGGCAAAAGATTCCGGAATAGTCCCCCATTCGGATCTCCGGGAGGGGACTGCCAAGGGGGAGGTTACCATGAGAAAAAGATTGAATAATCTACGAAAGGATAACGTTCTACGAGTCTGGGCGTGGAATGTCAGAAGCTTGAACGTGGTAGGGAAACTAGAAAATCTGAAAAGGGAAATGCAAAGGCTCAATCTAGATATAGTAGGGGTCAATGAAGTGAAGTGGAAGGAAGACAAGGATTTCTGGTCAGATGAGTATCGGGTAATATCAACAGCAGCAGAAAATGGTATAACAGGTGTAGGATTCGTTATGAATAGGAAGGCAGGGCAGAGGGTGTGTTGCTGTGAACAGTTCAGTGACCGGGTTGTTCTAATCAGAATCGACAGCAGACCAACACCGACAACGATAGTTCAGGTATACATGCCGACGTCGCAAGCTGAAGATGAACAGATAGAGAAAGTGTATGAGGATATTGAAAGGGTAATGCAGTATCTAAAGGGGGACGAAAATCTAATAGTCATGGGCGACTGGAACGCAGTTGTAGGGGAAGGAGTAGAAGAAAAGGTTACAGGAGAATATGGGCTTAGGGCAAGGAATGAAAGAGGAGAAAGACTAATTGAGTTCTGTAACAAGTTTCAGCTAGTAATAGCGAATACCCTGTTCAAGAATCACAAGAGGAGGAGGTATACTTGGAAAAGGCCGAGAGATACGGGAAGATTTCAATTAGATTACATCACGGTCAGACACAGATTCCGAAATCAGATACTGGATTGTAAGGCGTACCCAGGAGCAGATATAGACTCAGATCACAATATAGTAGCGATGAAGAGTAGGCTGAAGTTCAAGACATTAGTCAGGAAGAATCAATACGCGAAGAAGTGGGATACGGAAGTACTAAGGAATGACGAGATACGTTTGAAGTTCTCTAACGCTATAGATACAGCAATAAGGAATAGCGCAGTAGGCAGTACAGTTGAAGAGGAATGGACATCTCTAAAAAGGGCCATCACAGAAGTTGGGAAGGAAAACATAGGTACAAAGAAGGTAGCTGCGAAGAAATACTTCAGTTGATTGATGAAAGGAGGAAGTACAAACATGTTCCGGGAAAATCAGGAATACAGAAATACAAGTCGCTGAGGAATGAAATAAATAGGAAGTGCAGGGAAGGTAAGACGAAATGGCTGCAGGAAAAATGTGAAGAAATCGAAAAAGATATGATTGTCGGAAGGACAGATTCAGCATACAGGAAAGTCAAAAAAAATGGCTCTGAGCACTATGGGACTCAACATCTTAGGTCATAAGTCCCCTAGAACTTAGAACTACTTAAACCTAACTAACCTAAGGACATCACACACACCCATGCCCGAGGCAGGATTCGAACCTGCGACCGTAGCAGTCCCGCGGTTCCGGACTGCAGCGCCAGAACCGCTAGACCACCGCGGCCGGCAGGAAAGTCAAAACAACCTTTGGTGACATTAAAAGCAACGGTGGTAACATTAAGAGTGCAACGGGAATTCCACTGTTAAATGCAGAGGAGAGAGCAGATAGGTGGAAAGAATACATTGAAAGCCTCTATGATGGTGAAGATTTGTCTGATGTGATAGAAGAAGAAACAGGAGTCGATTTAGAAGAGATAGGGGATCCAGTATTAGCATCGGAATTTAAAAGAGCTTTGGAGGACTTACGGTCAAATAAGGCAGAAGGGATAGATAACATTCCATCAGAATTTCTAAAATCATTGGGGGAAGTGGCAACAAAACGACTATTCACGTTGGTGTGTAGAATATATGAGTCTGGCGACATACCATCTGACTTTCGGAAAAGCATCATCCACACAATTCCGAAGACGGCAAGAGCTGACAAGTGCGAGAATTATCGCACAATCAGCTTAACAGCTCATGCATCGAAGCGGCTTACAAGAATAATATACAGAAGAATGGAAAAGAAAATTGAGAATGCGCTAGGTGACGATCAGTTTGGCTTTAGGAAAAGTAAAGGGACGAGAGAGGCAATTCTGACGTTACGGCTAATAATGGAAGCAAGGCTAAAGAAAAATCAAGACGCTTTCATAGGATTTATCGACCTGGAAAAAGCGTTCGACAATATAAAATGGTGCAAGCTGTTCGAGATTCTGAAAAAAGTAGGGGTAAGCTATAGGGAGAGACGGGTCATATGCAATATGTACAACAACCAAGGGGGAATAATAAGAGTGGACGATCAAGAACGAAGTGCTCGTATTAAGAAGGGTGTAAGACAAGGTTGTAGCCTTTCGCCCCCTACTCTTCAATCTGTACATCGAGGAAGCAATGATGGAAATAAAAGAAGAGTGGAATTAAAATACAAGGTGAATGGATATCAATGATACGATTCGCTGATGACATTGGTATTCTGAGTGAAAGTGAAGAAGAATTAAATGATCTGCTGAACGGAATGAACAGTCTAATGAGTGCACAGTATGATTTGAGAGTAAATCGGAGAAAGACGAAGGTAATGAGAAGTAGTAGAAATGAGAACAGCGAGAAACTTAACATCAGGATTGATGGTCACGAAGTCAATGAAGTTAAGGAATTCTGCTACCTAGGCAGTAAAATAACTAATGACGGACGGAGCAAGGAGGACATCAAAAGCAGACTCGCTATGGCAAAAAAGGCATTTCTGGCCAAGAGAAGTTTACTAATATCAAATACCGGCCTTAATTTGAGGAAGAAATTTCTGAGGATGTACGTCTAGAGTACAGCATTGTATGGTAGTGAAACATGGACTGTGGGAAAGCCGGAACAGAAGAGAATCGAAGCATTTGAGATGTGGTGCTATAGACGAATGTTGAAAATTAGGAGGACTGATAAGGTAAGGAATGAGGAGGTTCTACGCAGAATCGGAGAGGAAAGGAATATGTGGAAAACACTGATAAGGAGAAGGGACAGGATGATAGGACATCTGCTAAGACATGAGGGAATGACTTCCATGGTACTAGAGGGAGCTGTAGAAGGCAAAAACTGTAGAGGAAGACAGAGATTGGAATACGTCAAGCAAATAATTGAGGACGTAGGTTGCAAGTGCTACTCTGAGATGAAGAGGTTAGCACAGGAAAGGAATTTGTCGCGGGCCGCATCAAACCAGTCAGCAGACTGATGACCAAAAAAAAATTAGCAGAATCGCTTTTTGGTTAGGAGTGCGTTTGATGGCCTTATTTAGCGTGAAAATTTAGGAGCTGTTGCAATGTGTGAACTAAATCAATGGAAGGTATTTAACAGTGATAGTGAAAAATCTGCTTTGTCAGTATTGCTTAGAAAAAGTGACAGATATGATTTGCTTCCTTTTTTAAATGCGCTATAAAAAATTAAATTAAACCCGTTATGAAAATTTAAGTCTGCAAGGACTGGCAACAATATACAGGTTCACTAACTCTTTTACAGTCTGTAGACTTACACATGAACAATGGACGTAAGAACATAAAAATCTGATTAAAGAAAAACAAAAGAAATCTGTGCAGACCACACATTCTACCAATATTTATTTAATGCAGCAATTGTGAGTATGCACGTCCATCCAAAATCTTCAAAATTGCTTTTATTCCGGGCGTATAAACAATGTCAGCGCTGTAACTATGGTCGCAGCTTGAACTGCGAACTGTAAACAACAGATGTGCACTCGACCAGTCAGACGTGAGAAAGCAGTGTTAAGTATTGGGCGTGCAGCCGTAGTGTATCAATGTTGTGTCACAAATCGCAATAGAGCAACGAACTGACCATTCCCCAATCAAGTGTTCAAGCATTCCTCAAAATGTCTGAAGAAGAGAGAAGTGTGTGGGGAGCTTGTCCTCGTGGAACCCCGCCGCGACTTGAGTGAAAGGCAAAACACGGACAATTCTTTTTCGAAAAAATCATTCCGGTTACGAGACTTTTTGTTATCAACGCAAACATACAACAAAACTACAAAGTACAGAATGGGTCTCTGCTGTTTCACCAAGACCGAAGAATGTGCGAATGTGACGCACGAGTTGTCCTACAGTTTCATGTGGTTGTGTGAACCTTTTGTGCATTATATTCAAGTGGGGTAGCCAATGTAGAATACGTGAAGCGTTAAAATCACCATCTTAAATTTTCTATATTTTCTTATTAACCCAGACTCGATACTTTTCAATTGACGGTTTTTGATTCAAATTCTCAGTTTTGGTCTACTTTTTTAGAAATTATGCTAACCTTTGTTGACGGTCAGAGCCACCTTCTTTTCTCAGGGAGGTAAGAGTTTTCAGTTTTTATGGGGCACTATTTCTATGAACGAATATCATCGAAATAGGCAAAAAGCACCACTTCCTTTTCGAAAATTTTCAGTAACAACTTTTTTGAAGTTACTGAGCAAGCTAAATGGTGAAATTTCTTAATAAAAATTTTCACTTTAACTGAAATAACTGAGAAGATGAAGCTTCATTATTTAATTCTGAAACTGCATAGTGAAATTGAAGTGCTGTCTCTTTCCTTGTCCTTATCATTTCATGTCTGACCTACAGAATTATTCCTGACAAATGCATCTCAAACGCAATCTGACTGCTCAAATAACTAACACAAAAGAATGGCCCTGAATGAGAAGGAATCCTAGCAATAACCTATACATTTCATAAGACACTAACCTCGCAAAAGATTGCACGAAATACAGCGATACAGGAAGCACCAATACAGCCAATTACTATAGATTCTAACTATAACTACTAATAGGCATGTGCTTAGCAAAGGAAAGATTTTGCTGCAGAGCAAGCAATGTATTTAGCAAATTTCACCTTAATACATCTACATCTACATCTACATTTATACTCCGCAAGCCACCCAACGGTGTGTGGCGGAGGGCACTTTACGTGCCACTGTCATTACCTCCCTTTCCTGTTCCAGTCGCGTATGGTTCGCGGGAAGAACGACTGTCTGAAAGCCTCCGTGCGCGCTCTAATCTCTCTAATTTTACATTCGTGATCTCCTCGGGAGGTATAAGTAGGGGGAAGCAATATATTCGATACCTCATCCAGAAACGCACCCTCTCGAAACCTGGCGAGCAAGCTACACCGCGATGCAGAGCACCTCTCTTGCAGAGTCTGCCACTTGAGTTTATTAAACATCTCCGTAACGCTATCACGGTTACCAAATAACCCTGTGACGAAACGCGCCGCTCTTCTTTGGATCTTCTCTATCTCCTCCGTCAGACCGATCTGGTACGGATCCCACACTGATGAGCAATACTCAAGTATAGGTCGAACGAGTGTTTTGTAAGCCATCTCCTTTGTTGATGGACTACATATTCTAAGCACTCTCCCAATGAATCTCAACCTGGTACCCGCCTTACCAACAATTAATTTTATATGATCACTCCACTTCAAATCGTTCCGCACGCATACTCCCAGATATTTTACAGACGTAACTGCTGCCAGTGTTTGTTCCGCTATCATATAATCATACAATAAAGGATCCTTCTTTCTATGTATTCGCAATACATTACATTTGTCTATGTTAAGGGTCAGTTGCCACTCCCTGCACCAAGTGCCTATCCGCTGCAGATCTTCCTGCATTTCGCTAAAATTTTCTAATGCTGCAACTTCTCTGTATACTACAGCATCATCCGCGAAAAGCCGCATGGAACTTCCGACACTATCTACTAGGTCATTTATATATATTGTGAAAAGCAATGGTCCCATAACACTCCCCTGTGGCACGCCAGAGGTTACTTTTACGTCTGTAGACGTCTCTCCATTGATAACAACATGCTGTGTTCTGTTTGCTAAGAACTCTTCAATCCAGCCACGCAGCTGATCTGATATTCCGTAGGCTCTTACTTTGTTTATCAGGCGACAGTGCGGAACTGTTTCGAACGCCTTCCGGAAGTCAAGAAAAATAGCGTCTACCTGGGAGCCTGTATCTAATATTTTCTGGGTCTCATGAACAAATAAAGCGAGTTGGGTCTCACACGATCGCTGTCTCTGGAATCCTTGTTGATTCCTACATAGTAGATTCTGGGTTTCCAAAAACGACATGATACTCGAGCAAAAAACATGTTCTAAAATTCTACAACAGATCGACGTCAGAGATATAGGCCTATAGTTTTGTGCATCTGCGCGACGACCCTTCTTGAAGACTGGGACTATCTGTGCTCTTTTCCAATCATTTGGAACCCTCCGTTCCTCTAGAGACTTGCGGCACGCGGCTGTTAGAAGGGGGGCAAGTTGTTTCGCGTACTCTGTGTAGAATCGAATTGGTATCCCGTCAGGTCCAGTGGACTTTCCTCTATTGAGTGATTCCAGTTGCTTTTCTATTCCTAGGACACTTATTTCGATGTCAGCCATTTTTTCGTTTGCGCGAGGATTTAGAGAAGGAACTGCAGTGCGGTCTTCCTCTGTGAAACAGCTTTGGAAAAAGGTGTTTAGTATTTCAGCTTTACGCGTGTCATCCTCTGTTTCAATGCCATCATCATCCCGTAGTGTCTGGATATGCTGTTTCGAGCCATTTACTGATTTAACGTAAGACCAGAACTTCCTAGGATTTTCTGTCGAGTCGGTACATAGAATTTTACTTTCGAATTCACTGAATGCTTCACGCATAGCCCTCCTTACGCTAACTTTGACATCGTTTAGCTTCTGTTTGTCTGAGAGGTTTTGGCTGCGTTTAAACTTGGAGTGGAGCTCTCTTTGCTTTCGCAGTAGTTTCCTAACTTTGTTGTTGTACCACGGTGGGTTTTTCCCGTCCCTCACAGTTTTACTCGGCACGTACCTGTCTAAAACGAATTTTACGATTGCCTTGAACTTTTTCCATAAACACTCAACATTGTCAGTGTCGGAACAGAAATTTTCGTTTTGATCTGTTAGGTAGTCTGAAATCTTCCTTCTATTACTCTTGCTAAACAGATAAACCTTCCTCCCTTTTTTTATATTCCTATTAACTTCCATATTCAGGGATGCTGCAACGGCCTTATGATCACTGGTTCCCTGTTCTGTACATACAGAGTCGAAAAGTTCGGGTCTGTTTGTTATCAGTAGGTCCAAGATGTTATCTCCACGAGTCGGTTCTCTGTTTAATTGCTCGAGGTAATTTTCGGATAGTGCACTCAGTATAATGTCACTCGATGCTCTGTCCCTACCACCCGTCCTAAACATCTGAGTGTCCCAGTCTATATCTGGTAAATTGAAATCTCCACCTAAGACTATAACATGCTGAGAAAATTTATGTGAAATGTATTCCAAATTTTCTCTCAGTTGTTCTGCCACTAATGCTGCTGAGTCGGGAGGTCGGTAAAAGGAGCCAATTATTAACCTAGTTCGGTTGTTTAGTGTAACCTCCACCCATAATAATTCACAGGAACTATCCACTTCTACTTCACTACAGGATAAACTACTACTAACAGCGACGAACACTCCACCACCGGTTGCATGCAATCTATCCTTTCTAAACACCGTCTGTACCTTTGTAAAAATTTCGGCAGAATTTATCTCTGGCTTAAGCCAGCTTTCTGTACCTATAACGATTTCAGCTTCGGTGCTTTCTATCAGCGCTTGAAGTTCCGGTACTTTACCAACGCAGCTTCGACAGTTGACAATTACAATACCGATTGCTGCTTGGTCCAGTTCAAAAAATTATGTAATCGTCCGTGACATCCAATTCCAAGAAATTATATAATCGCCAATAAGTTTAAATCTCTATGAAGGACAGGTTCAGACCGTCTGCTCGTGCTAACACTTCAGACCTCTTACCTCCATCTCTGCTAACTACAAACTTGCAACTTCCATCACGGCTGGCTAGTAACTCCTAACTTCCACCACTGCTGGCTGTACACCTCCAACTGCAAGTCCGACCAGCCATAGAGTGTCTTACAGAGGGTGCACAGCACTCTCAGCGTCATTAATGACGTCTATCGCGCTGCCAACATACAAACATATAAACAGGCTACTTACAATGGTAGCAGGAGGTCCAAATATCTTGCTTCAGATATCTTTCCACGCAGGACACTTTTTTCAGTTATGTGTATTAGTAACTTTATCCAAACAGAGAGAATGATTACCTTTTGTAGACATTGCCTGTAGTGTATCTGGTCCAAGACGTATATTCCCTTGATGAAATGTTACCATTTGACATGTGGGACCATCATATTTCATTCATTTTTCATTTCGGTAATAACCGATAACCACCAACCCTATTTCTTTAAAGAATCTACATGCTTTCATTCCCAAAATACGGGATGAATAAAGTCTTTGTAATTTACACGCTGTGATTTACGCTGCCTGGTGACTCAAAAACAGTTTGTAATTTGTATACTTGAGTGATTGTGTCAAATATTTAATGGAATACTATACTTCTTAATTAGTAGATAATAGCTGCATTCTAAGTTTTTAATTTCGATCAATAGTTAAATGTCTTTGTGGCCTTCAGTATGAAGACTGGTTTGATGCAGCTCTACATGGGACTCTATCCTGTGCGAGACACTTCATATCCAAATGACTATTCCAACTATTTCTCAATTTGCTTACTGTATTCATCTATTGGTCTCCCTCTACGATTTTTACCTCCCATTCTTCCAATACTAAATTGGTGATCCCTTGATGTCTCAGATTGTGTCCTATCAACCTATCCCTTCTTTTTTTCAAGTTGTGACACAAATTTATTGTCTCCCCGATTCTGTTCAGTACCTCCTCACTAGTTACGTGGGCTACACATCTAATCTTCAACATTCTTCTGAAGCACTACATTTCTAAAGCTTCTATTCTTTCTTTGTCTAAACTGTTTATCGTCCAAGTTTCACTTCTATACATGGCTACACTCCAGACTAATACGTTCAAAGAAGACTTCCTAACACATAAATCTATGTTCGATGTTAATAAATTTATCTTCTTCAGAAATACTTTTCTTGCCATTGCCAATCCACATTTTATGTCCTCTCTACATCGGACATCATCAGATATTTTGCTGTCTAAATAGCAAATCTCATCTACTACTTTAAGTGCCTCGTTTCCTAATCTAATTCCCTCAACATCACCTGATTGAATTCGATTACAATTCCACTATCCACGTTTTGCTTTTGTTGATGTTCGTTTTATATCTTCCTTTCAAGACAATGTTCATTCCGTTCAACTGCGCTTCCAAGTCCTTTGCTGTCTTTGACAGAATTACAATGTCACCACCAAGCCTCAAAGTTTTTCTTTCTTTTCCCTGAACTTTAATTCCTACTCCAAATTTTTTGCACCCTTTTATTGCTTGTTCAATGCACAGATTGAATAACATAGGGGATAGGCTACAAGCCTGTCTCACTCCCTTCTCAGTCACTGCTTCCCTTTCATGCCCCTCGACCCTTATTACTGCTGTCTGGTTTCTGGACAACTTGTAAACAACCTTTCACTCCCGTATTTTACCCCTGCTACGTTCAGAATTTCAAAGAGCGTTTTTCTGTCAACACTGTCAAAAGCTTTTTCTAAATCTACTAATGCTATAAATGTATATTTGCCTTTCCTAAATCTGTCTTTTGAGATAAGTCGGAGGGTCAAATTTCCTACATTTCAGCGGAATGCATAATGATCTTCCCCGAGGTCGACTTATTTCAGTTTTTCCATTCTTCTGTGAAGAATTTGTGACAGTATTGTGCAACCGTGACTTATTAAGCTGACAGTTCGCTAATTTTCATACCTGTCAGCTACTACTTTCTTTGGAATTGCAGTAATTGCATTCTTCACGAAAACCGAGAGTGTTTCATCTGTCTCATACATCTTTCATACCAGGTGAATAAGTTTTGTCATGGCTGGCTCTCCCAAGAATATCAGTAGTTCTGACGGATTATACTACGGGGCCCTTGTTTCGATTTAGGTCTCTCAGAGATCTGTCAAATTTTTCACGCAGTATTATATCTCCCATGTCATCTTCATCTACGTCCACTTCCCTTTCTACAATAGTGCCCTCAATTTTATCACCCTCGTTTGGACTCCACCTCAGCTTTCTCTTCTTTGCTTACGATTGGTTTCCCATCTGAGCTCTTAATACTCATACAGCTGCTCCTCTTTTCCCCGAAGATTTCATTAATTTTCCTTTTGGCGGTATCTACCTTTCTCCTATAGAAATATGCTTCTAAATCCTTACATTCGTCCTCTAGACGTTCCTACTTAGCCATATTACACTTGCTGTCAATCTCATTTTTTAAACGTTTGTATTCCCTTTAGCCTTCTCCAGCTGCGGCATTCATATATTTTCTCCTTTCATCAATTGAATTTAAATATCTTGTGTTATCCAAGGATTCCTACTAGGCCTTATCTTTTTACCTATATGATCCTCTGCTGCCTTCACTATTTCATCTGTTGAAGCTACCCATTCGTTCTCTACTGTATTCCTTTACGCTGTTCTAGTCAGCTATGGCCTAAAGCTCCCTCTAAAACTCTCAGTAGACTCTGCTTCTTCCATCTTAATGTCCTACCTTCTCTAATTTGTTCAGTTTTAATCCACAGTTCATAACACATAAATTGTGTTTGGAGTCCTCATCTGCCCCTGGAAATGTCTTAAAATTTAAAATCTGGTTCCTAAATCTCTGTTTAGCAATATACAATCAGTCTGAAACTTTCATGTGTCTCCTGGTCTCTTCCACGTACACAGCCTTCTTTAATGACTCTTAAATCAAGTGTTAGCTATCATTAAATTATGCTCTGAGCAAACCTCTACAAGGTGACTTCCTCTTTTATTCCTTTCCCCCAGTCCATAATCACCTACTATTAGTCCTTCTCTTCCATTTTCTATTATCGAATTCCAATCCCCCATCAATATTAAATTTGCGCCTCCCTTAAGTATTTGAACAATTTATTTTATCTCGTCATACATTTCTTCAACCTCTTCATCATCTGCGGAGCTAGTTGGCATATAAAGTTGTGCTACTGTGGTGGGTGTGGGCTTTGTGTCGATCTTGGTTACAATAATACGTTCAATATGCTATTCGTAGTAGCTCATTCGCATTCCTATTTTCCTACTGATTATTAAACCTACTCCTGCATCACCCCTATTCGATTTTTATTTATAATCCTGTATTCACCTGACCAGAAGGCCTGTTCCTTCTGCCACCGAACTTTACTAATTCCCACTATATCTAACATCAACCTATCCGTTTTCCTTTTTAAATTTTCTAACCTACCTATCCGTTTAAGGATCTGATATTAGAAGCTCCGATCTGTAGA
This sequence comes from Schistocerca serialis cubense, assembly GCF_023864345.2. Taxonomy (NCBI): domain Eukaryota; kingdom Metazoa; phylum Arthropoda; class Insecta; order Orthoptera; family Acrididae; genus Schistocerca; species Schistocerca serialis. The sequence goes on along the minus strand of NW_026048515.1, from coordinate 239,158 downwards.
ATATCAGTTTCATTTCTCCTGATGACGACATACTCCTGAGTAGCCCCGACCTGGAGATCCGAATGGGGAACTACTTTACCTCTGGAATATTTTACTCAAGAGGACGCCATCATCAGTTAACCTTACATAGCCCTAGGAAAAAATTACGGCTGTAGATTCCCATTGCTTTCAGCTCCTCTCAGTACTAGCTTATCAAACCATTTTGGTTAATGTTCCAAGGCCAGATCAGTCACTCATCCAGACTGTTGCCCCTGCAACTACTGAAAAGGCTGCTGCCACTCTTCAGGAACCACACGTTTGTCTTGCCTATCAACAGATCCCTCTCCGTTGTAGTTGCACTTATAGTATGGCTATCTGTATCGCTGCGGTACGCAAGCCACCCCACCGACCATTGTTCATGGGGGGAGGAGGGGGGAGGGCAATATAAGCAGTACTGAAAGTCAAATTTTTGATGCGACAGAAGACCGTTAGCTAGACAACCTGTGACTGGGACGGGTGAATATTTTAGCTATTTGGAGATACAGATATGGTTTCATTTCCTACCGTTTTGACCAACTACGAACTACGAGACAGTTTCAGTTCCATCTCACTTTCTCTTTTTTTCCACCAAAATGCTTTCATCTATTCGTCACATATCCTGTCTCATTCTTCAGATTACGTCGCATCTGTTCTCCAACAGCTTCTACCTTGAAATCCTTTTACACTTAACACTATAATTCTGAAAATTTCTCTTTCTTCTGCTTCATCTGCTTTTACGCTGCATACTCATAAACCGTTCTTAACATCACGAAACCAGCTTGTTGTTGATCACTTTTTCCAGAGGTACATCAAGATCTACTGTGTTTACGTGATTTTTCTTAACTTTCCAGTAGAGCTCTTTTTTCATGTGAAGCAATATGTTACAAACGTGATTTACAGTCATATAGAACCATCATTCCGTAAGAGAGCCCATTTTACACCGAAGAGTCAAAGAAACCTCTACACCTGCTTACTATTGTGTAGGGCCCCCGCGAGCATGCAGAAGTGCCGCAACATAACATGGCATGGCGTCGACTAATGCCTGAAGAAGTTCTGGAGGATTTGACACAATGAATCCTGCAGGGCTGTACATAAATCCGTAAAAGTACGTGAACAACACGTTACAAGGCATCCCAGATATGCTCAATAATGTTCATGTCTGGGGTGTTTGGTGGTCAGCAGTAGTGTTTAAAATCAAAAGTGTGTTCCTGGAGCCACTCTGTAGCAATTCTGGACCTGGGGTGTCGCAATGTCCTGCTGGAATTGCCCAAGACCGTCGGAATGCACAATGGGCATGAGTGGACGCAGGTGATCAGACAGGAAGCACACTTACGTGTCATCTGTCAGAGCTGTATCTAGACGTAGCAGGGGTCCCAGATCGCTCCAACTACACACGCCCCACACCATTACAGAGCCTCCAACGGCTTGAACAGTCCTCTGCTGACATGCAGGGTCCGTGGATTCATGAGGTTGTCTCCATACCTGTACACGTCCATCGGCTCGATACAATTTGAAACGAGACTCGTCCGACCAGGCAACATGTTTCCAGTCATCAACAGTCTAATGTCGGTGATGACGAGCCCAGGCTTCGTGTCGTGCATTCATCAAGGTTACACGATTGGACTTTCGGCTCCGAAAGCCTACGTCCACGATGTTTCGTGAATGGATCCAACACTAACACTTGTTGATGGTCCAACATTGAAATTTGCAGCAATTTGTGAAAGGGTTGCACTTCCGTCACGTTGAACGATTCTCTTCAGTCGTCGTTGGTCCCGTTCTTGCAGGATATTTTCGGCCACAGCGAGGTTGGAGATTTGATGTTTTACCGGATTTCTCCCCAGCAGAAAATGTTAATGAAAATGTGCCAAATGTAACCTCCCCACAAAATAATAATGAAATGAATTTGAGCCAAGCGTAGCCTCGCCACAAAAAATAATAATTAAATGAATTTTCCTAATATTGTAACCTCTGAACAAAATTGGCTCCGATTTATTGTCTGTATGCAGAAATGCATTCACACTTAATATTCCCACAAAATTCTTTCCTCATTTAATGTCAAGTTCGAAACAGAAAAATTCCTAAACACCAAAAATAATAAAAAATTTAGTAACCTGATAAATTTATAAGGACAGCAGCGCTGACCTTCGGCCCTGTATTCTGAATAAAAAAAGCAAAAATTCTTACCTCAATAAAACTGCAATTATATCTGCTCTTAATTAGTCATTTTTCGACACAGCTTCGTGCAATGCTGGCGTATATTTTTTTTTTTTTTTTTTTTATTCTTGGAAGCAATGATAATGCATTGGAAAAATTCTTTAAATTGAAATGAATGCTTTTCTTTAAAAGAGTTGCTTTATATTATAAAAATTATTATTGGGGAATTTCTTTGAACAAATTAAATTGCAGTTAACATACATTATTAAATATGCGCAAGGCTGCTTCTTTACCTTCTACAACAATACTCATCCTCCAAAATCCTGACCAGAGTCGCGAGCAGAGCACACAGCCGACGCATGCCGACTCCCGCCGACTATCGCAGACTACACCAGACTACTCCCTACTAAACCCGACCGACTACTACCGTCGACTCGCGCAGTCAGGCGCAGACTAGCGACAAGCAACAACTAACGATAAACTACTCTCTGGTCAGAGATTCTGTCATGCCTCGCCCATCGCCGGCAAAGCAGACGTCTTACAACGGTACAATCGTGAAATGGTCGTACGTTAAAGTCCCCACTTCATAGCTATCTCGGAAATTCTGTGTCCCATCGCTCATGCACCTACTATAGCACCACCTTCAAACTCAATTAAATCTTGATAACCTGCCATTGTAGCCAGCAGTCAGCGACTAACAACTGCGCCAGACACTTGTCTTACATAGGTGTTGCCGATCGCAGCGCCGAGTTGTTCCTGTTTGAGTACCTCTGCATTTGTGTGTGTGAAATCTTATGGGACTTAACTGCTAAGGTCTTCAGTCCCTAAGCTTACACACTACTTAACCTAAGTTATCCTAAGGACAAACACAGGACTCGAACCTCTGCCGAGACCAGCCGCACAGTCCATGACTGCAGCGCCTAAGACCGCTCGGCTAATCCCGCGAGGCAGCAATGAAAAATATACTTCGCTATGTTTTTGCGCTTGGTGCATATTACATAATATGTTATTGTGCACGAAATTTAGGTAACATATTGAATTTTTCGTTAGACTTGGGTAGACCTGTCTATCTCTTACCGATCTAGAGACAACTGATCTGATGTAGCACTCTAATTTGCGATCGCGGAGTGGCAGGAATAAAGCCAGAGTGAAATATCCACAACATTCCTCACATTTCATAAACGGTTTCAGATACTGAAATGAGAATTCGGCAAATGATATCACGCAAAGAGGAGAGTATTTCGGATGAATCCAGGTTCTGTTTACAGCATCGTGATGGTCGCATCCGTGTTTGGTGACATAGCGGTGAACGCACATTGGAAGCGTGTATTCGTCATCGCCATACTGGCGTATCACCCGGCGTGATGGAATGGGGTGCCATTGGTAACACGTCTCGGTCACCTCCTGTTCGCATTGACGGCACTTTGAACAGTGGACGTTACATTTCAGATGTGTTACGACCCGTGGCTCTACCCTTCATTCGATACCTGCGAAATACTACATTTCAGCAGGTTAATGCACGACCGCATGTGCAGGTTCTGTACGGGCCTTTCTGGATACAGAAAATGTTCGACTGCTGCCCTGGCCAGCACATTCTCCAGCTCTCTCACCAATTGAAAACGTCTGGTCAATGCTGGCCGAGCAACTGGCTCGTCACAATACGCCAATCACTAAGAGTGATGATGAACTGTGATGAACTGTGGTATCGTGTTGAAGCTGCATGGGCAGCTGTACCTGTGCACGCCATCCAAGCTCTGTTTGACTCAATGCCTAGGCGTATCAAGGCCGTTATTACGGCCGGAGGTGGTTGTTCTAGGTACTGATTTCTCAGGATCTATGCACCCAAATTGCGTGAAAATGTAATCACATGTCAGTTCTAGTATAATGTATTTGTCCAATGAATAGCGGTTTATCATCTGCATTTCTTCTTGGTGTAGTAATTTTAATGGCCAGTAGTCTATGTAAACCACTCCGTTATGAAAGCACGCGCAAGAGAAAAAGCCAGAAATAAATAGTTACTAATCCCACGTTACTAAACCGTTTGAGATACTGAAACAAGATTTTTGCAAAGGCAGATTTAAACAGTGTGCCGGACCGAGACTCGAACTCGGGACCTTTTCCTTTTGCGGGAAAGTTCTCTACCAACTTTTTTTCTATTTAATTAAAGAATGTCTATAGTATAAGATCCACACACTTGCCAAATTTCAAGTTCCTTAGCTGTTTTTGGCTGGGCCACGATGAGTCAGTTAATCAATCAGGTCCTATTTTATCCCCTTTTGGGATTAATTTCCAAAAAGAGTGAAACACGTTTTTTTTTCTGACCAGAAAGCCAAATCACCAATTTTCAAAGATTTAGCTTTAAAAACGTTTTCGCGATGGAAAATGGAAATGAGCGTTGAGCGTCATTGGCCGGGAGGCCCCTTGCGGGGCAGGTCCGGCCGCCATGGTGCAGGTCTTATTACATTCGACGCCACATTGGGCGACCTGCGCGCCGAACGGCGATAAAATGATGATGAACACAACACAACACAACATCCAGTCCTTGAGCGGAGAAACTCCCCGACACAGTCGGTAATCGAACCCGGGCACCTTAGGACGGCAGTCCGTCACGCTGACCACTTTTTTTTTCTTTTTTCTTTTTCTTTAACAGTAGCCGGGGTGCTAAGGATTTTTTTTAATGCTCTGACCACTTTTTTGTGTTAGGAAAAAGGCGTCTTTCACTTGCGACAAACAAAATTAGAATTAACATCCATATCAATAACAAAACAAGAGTACCTTCGAAACTATGAAATAGAATTTGAAATTTATAGTAAAATGATAGATAACAGAAAAAGGAATATAAGCAGATCTTGCACGCTATTCCATGTGCATGGCCCATCTGCGCAAAACTGCCACGTTCCAAGTTGATAAACTTTTCGCCGCGTGTGGAGCTTCATGACGGCGGTCATCCTCTGCCCGTTACTCTCCAACTGTAAGGGGCGTTATCGAAGACACTGCGCAAATAGCTGTCGGTATCGGGGTGCACGCTCAAGTGTGCTGTGACTGTCCTGGAGAAATTGCCAGTAATCAAGGACCATCTTCTCATCATCTCGAAAGAGGCAGTAGGTGGACATGCCTTTAAACCAGAGCGTGTGTCTGCGCAGGCGGGAAACAAGTATCCTCCGGACAAAGGATTGTGCGAGGCGCAATACGTAGGTCGCAGGCGAGGATCTTCTGCACTAGCAGCCATACCTCTAACGCCGATCCACATGTTAAACGGTGTTCGTCAGTATCCACGAGGTGGCAACTTGGGCAAAGAGGGGAATCCGTCTCCCAATAGCATGCAGCCTTTGTCATGTTACAACTTTCCCGTTCGCAACCTGGTACCACGTGGCTCGTACCCGCGGGGGAGGAACGGCTTCTGGACCGCTCTACACACTGCAGGCAATAGTGTGGTCGGGCTTTTCCTCTCAGTCACATTGCGTGGGATGGACCTTAGCAGCAACCTGTAAATATCGCTTGCCTTGGGAGTGCGAGTATTGGGAAGGTCTGGGTGTACGTAACTATACTCAAGAATAGACAGGTGAGCGAGTGAGGAAGTAATATGCGCAATCGTGACAGGTGGCAGAAGAGACGCCGTGGCGGCTCATATCGATAGTGCCACTCTGGTGGTTTATCTTTCCTGCCACGGTCAGGGCGGTAAGCAGCGCCCTCTGAGGCCTACGTGAGGAGTAACGAGGTCAGGTCCTGTGGGGGGAGGGGGAGGGGGGTTCTCCGGGACGTGGTGGAAGACGGTTGTCGGGTTGACGCAGCGAGTGAATGGGTTCTGAGCACTATGGGACTCAACTGCTGAGGTCATTAGTCCCCTAGAACTTAGAACTAGTTAAACCTAACTAACCTAAGGACATCACAAACATCCATGCCCGAGGCAGGATTCGAACCTGCGACCGTAGCGGTCTTGCGGTTCCAGACTGCAGCGCCTTTAACCGCACGGCCACTTCGGCCGGCTTGACGCAGCGAGTGTGGGACCGGACCTGTCGCATGGAGGTATACAAGTTGGCTCTGAAAGGAAGACGCCGTAGCAAGCAGCGGGAAGCGGGCGTTCGGTAATTTGTGTGAAGGAGTAACAATTTTTGCATTGGATGTCCCGGTGGTTCCCGAGAGTTGCGGTGGCTGCTTTCGGAGAAGAGAATTGGTCTGTACATGGAATGATGTAGATATTTTGTCGATTGCGGCAATAACTTACTGTTTGGGGAGATCCTCTGAGGGACTTGTATTATACTGTTGCAGTGCAGTCCATCTGAAACGTGCTGCTTAAAACTTGGGAATGCAGCTCTCTGATATTATATATTACTGTTTAATCTTAAATGTCTTGGATGATTTATGGTTGTTGAGGATTATGTAATTAATTTTGATCGCTGGCTCCTTAAAGGAAGTATTTCGATTTAAAATATGTGCTCGGTCAGAGCCTATTTAAATATGATTTTAACTCATCATTCAAATTTTCTAGTCTTGCTTTCTTAAAAGGCTTTCAGTTAAATGATTGCTATTTGTCTGTTTAAATGTTTGAGTGGCTTAAACGAAAAGAATATTATTTTGTAATTTGTACTGATTGTTCCTTTTGGGTAATACCTGACTTATGTGTTCAATATATGAGTGTCTAGTCAATGGTGATGCACTGTACTATTGCTAGCCTACCGCTTCCACTCCACAGCCTATTGAGCTGCTTTGTGTCGAAATTGTGTTCAGAACACCCCTCTGACCTGACATTTCAGACGTCCTGTAAGGGAAGCATTTTGATCGGTCCACAATTTCAACATTGTGCACAAGTATAACGCTATAGCTCTCGCTCGAACATGTATAAGTCCCAGTCCACCGTCACACAGAGGGAGCGTGAGTGTTTTATAGCGGACTTTGAATAGGAGTCCAGCGGTAAGGTAATAACCAAACGCTGCTTGCAGTCTGTGTGCCATCGCTGTCGATATTGGTAGGACCTGAGCCATGTGGATCATCTTAGCTGCCACGTGAAGGTTGAGATATTCCACATGCTGCAGAAGGTCCAGCTGTCGAAGTAGGTTCCGGCGAACTTCTGTGCATATCGCCTGTAGTAATCGTTTATAGTTCATGGCAGCTGTGTGGCGCACATCCTGTGTAAATGTTATGCCCAAGAAGCGGATGTTGTTGAGTAGTGGGAGTGGGGCTAAAGCGCCATCCAGTAGACCTCTCCCAATAGGCATCGCTGCCGACATGGCCACATTCATGAGACTGCCCGCTGCCAATCCGTATCGATTGATCCATTGTATCACCGAGCGTACCTCCTCACCAGATCGAACAAGTAATAGAAGGTCATCAGCATATACCCTGCAGTGAAAGGTGTGATCCCTCAATGACATGCCTGAGAGCCTGTTTTTCAACCCTCCGACAAGTGGCTCTAGTGTGATCGCGTAAAGGATCATGGAGAGTGGGCATCCTTGGCGAACTGACCGTCGGATCGGCAAAGGACCCGCAATCCGTCCATTCACCAGTACACGGGATGCAGCTCCACGGAGAAGGCGCTGAAAGATGTCGAGAAAGTCAGGCGGAAAGCCCATGTGGGTCATAATTGACAGAAGGAACTTTTGATGAACTCTGTCGAAGGCGTGGTCGAAATCAATGGAGTCAGAGCATCTCGAAGGCGACAGGATGTAGTGATGGCTATTAAATCCCTACATTCGCTGGTCGCCGTTTGCATGTTGGTCACTCCGTCCTGTGTCGTTTGCTCCAGGGATAGGAGTAGTGGCAGAACCTTCTTCATACAGCCGGCGAGTAGTTGGGCGAAGATTTTAAAGTCCGCGTTTAGCAATGTAATTGGCCTGTAGGCCTCGACTCTCTGACCTCTGGAAGGCTTGTGTATCGGTATGAGGAGACCTTCGACGAATCCAGGTGGCACTTGGAAACCGGGGGTCATCAGTTCCTGGTACATGGTGATCCTTCGGGGCATCATTAGATCGCGGAAAGTCCGATAAAACTCGAGCGGCAGTCCGTCTGGTGCGGGCGACTTGTTGAGTGCTCCCTTGTTAAGTGCGTCCTCGATGATGTCCGTTTAAGTCCAGTTAACAGCGACGCCGCTGCTGCGTTGTCGAGGGTGTGCGACACGTGCTGCAGTATGTCGTGATCTTCGTAAAACCGGCGATAATGATCTGAAAGCCGGCCGGAGTGGCCGAGCGGTTCTAGGCACTTCAGTCTGGAACCGCGTGACCGCTACGGTCGCAGGTTCGAATCCTGCCTCGGGCATGGATGTGTGTGATGTCCTTAGGTTAGTTAGGTTTAAGTAGTTCTAAGTTCTAGGGGACTGCTGACCTCAGATGTTAAGTCCCATAGTGCTCAGAGCCAATGATCTGAAAAGGCTTCTGCAACCGCCGCCTGAGTCATTACAACCCTACCATCTGGGAATGTGAGGTCCGTGGTCAGCTGCTGGCGGTTGTAACCTCCCCACCGCAATTTTAAAGGAAAAAAGATGACAATACTTAATAGAAATGGGAGCCAAGTGTAACCTCCCCACAAAAATTTTAAAAGAAAATAACGATACTAATTAGAAATGCTAATGGACATGGCTCTATGCGTAACCTGCCCACAATGAAATGTACTGACAATGGCAACAAAAATGTGAAATTCGCAATCTGACTCAAATATAAATCCTTCAAAATTAAAGTCCATTCAGTGACAAAAAAATTCAATTAAACCGAAATATCGGTCTTTGGCCCTGTGTAAAACAATCAGAATTAAAGTCTTACCTCAGAATAAATGGATGTCACATATCTGGTCTTGTTGTTGCGCACCGCTTGGAGGAACTGCATTGCAAATAATAATATTCTCTTTTTTTGTGATTTTAGTGGAGTTTTTCTTCAAAAGAAGTGGAATGAAATGGGAAGTGCAACGAAATCTTGAGTTCAATAAAAAAATTAAATTTTTGAAAAAATGCTTTTGAAATAAAAAATTATTATTGGGAGACTTGTTGGAGAATAATTACAATAAATAAAATTTTTCATTATCTAATGATTATATTAATTAACAGTATACCTTATTCCTCATCTTGACCATTGTTGCCGACCGCCTACATCACACAACCGCACTGGGCTGCTACTACTGACCGACCGCTCTGCATGACGACTACAGACTGAGTACTGCTCTCAACTAGACAGAGCTACAGACTCGCAACGACTGAACTGACAGACTCGCAACGACAGACTGACTGCTACTCTGCATAGCGACAACTAACTCGCAAAGACTACTACTGACTGAGAACCGCTCGCAACACTCGCGCGGTCAAGCGCATACACTCTGGTCACAGATGCTACAATGCCTCGCCATCGCTGCTGCGTTACATACGTGTTTCATAACCCTCCACTCGGGGGGCAAAAATTTGGCAGCGATGGTGAGTCATTTGGACTTGCCAAGCGCGGCAAAATTTTTCTTTAATTAACAAAATCCTACAACTTACAGAATATTTAAATGTTGTGCACACGCACTAAGTACAAAATATATCAGACAAAGACAAAATGTGAGTACAAAACATAGTAGCAAATCAGAAAAGTATATACAAATTATTTGACAGATAAAGTGCACAGGCACTGAAAAAATTCTTTAGCATATGCAGAACAAATAAACAGACTGGCAAGAATAATTAGATGTAGTACATAAAGTAAATGTTGTGCACACGCACTAAGTACAAAATATATCAGACAAAGACAAAATGTGAGTACAAAACATAGTAGCAAATCAGAAAAGTATATACAAATTATTTGACAGATAACAAAGTGCACAGGCACTGAAAAAATTCTTTAGCATATTCAGAACAAATAAACAGACTGGCAAAAAATATTATGTTGACAAGTGTACATGCACTGAAAAATGTCTTTAGCATTTTCACAACAAATAAACATAATGGCACAAAAAAAAAATTCATGTCCAAAGTGCACATGCACTGAAAAATGTCTTTAGTATTTTCACAACAAATAAACATAATGGCAAAAAAAAATTCATGTCCAAAGTGCACATGCACTGAAAAATGTCTTTAGTATTTTCACAACAAATAAACATAATGGCAAAAAAAAAATTCATGTCCAAAGTGCACATGCACTGAAAAATGTCTTTAGTATTTTCACAACAAATAAACATAATGGCAAACATCATGTCGACCAGTGACATAAGTGTACTCACACTGGAGTTTAGCGAATCGAAAAATGTATAACCTATGAACATAAATGATGTTACCAAAAAAAAAATTTTTTTCTTTATGTGACAAGAATCAGGATAGGAAAGGGAAGGATTGCATCATGGTTGTAGCACTTTAGATTGCACACAGCTGCTCTGAAAGTCCATATCTTTCCACAGTAGTACAACACCAAGTGACACAACTTGAAGTTCTTTTCCCATCAGAATTTATCAGTGTAGCCAAGACACTGAACTGTCGTAGTAATGTTCCATGTTTTCATTTTGGCAGTACATTAGGTACACCAAACAGTGGGACCATAATAATGTCTTCATCGCTCATGGTGGTGGACAGCATGTCGTGTCAACACCACACTCTTACAAGGCACACCAACGCAGAATTAGTGCAAAACCAAATATAGTGCTCCATGATCACTGGGATAAACAGGACAAATGGACATTGCAGTAATTCAGGGTAGTCAGCTTATGAGGTGAAGGACATCAAGTCACATAATATTGACAATTACAGTCTTCATTGATAGTTCGTGGCATTCATAGCCCAGTTATTGAACATTTCTGTACCAAGTATGTAGTATTACAGAAAAATGTTCATTAATTGTTTTACATAGAATCAGTAGCCTTCTTTTCCTGGTTACAAAATATTATGAAATAATCGCATTCTTTTCAGTTACAGAGTATAATTAAGAATCATTAACCTTCTCCTAATTACAGTTAATTAATCATTTGTCATTAATTAATCATTTGTCTAATTACAGTTAATTAATCATTTGTCGTTAATTAATCATTTGTCTAATTACAGTTAATTAATCATTTGTCGTTAATTAATCATTTGTCTAATTACAGTTAATTAATTAATCATTTGTCATTTCAATATACTAAGAATTATTAGCCTTAATTAATTACAAAGCATTATTAAACAGTACCATAGTTAATTAATTATGTGTCATTCCAATCTATTAAGAATCATTAGTCTTTTCCTAATTACAAAGCATTATGAAACAGTCACATTCATTTCCAACAACAAAGTATCAACATTGGAAACAAGAGCTAATCAATGGCATAATTAATAACAATTCGTGGAGTGACATTAATTATTGGCACTCAGTGGCCATCAAGTATTGAATAGAATAAAACATAGTTCATCATTCAGTATTATTCAGATCATTACAAAGTCATTATTAAAAATCAGTTAATTACAGTCAAATCATTAGTAATCACAGGCATTACAATAAACAGTGGCAGTTATTAGCTAGTGACAAAGCATTATTTTGAATATAGTCTCATTAAGAGGTCATTACTCGAGTGACGTGCTATTCAGAGTTGATCAGTATTATTCAGAATTATCATAAACTAGTGACATTATGTGGGACTGGTAATACATTTTTTTGGTAGCAATGCATTGCGTTGGGATCGATAATTAATTGCTGAGGCATAATACTTTTTGCTTTTGACCTATTGCTGCAAATGAGGATAGGTAACGTCATTCGTCATGAGTCAGCTGTAGCAAGATTATGTAACAAGGCAGTACATGTGATCACATTTATAAATGATAAACACAAATGGGTAAAAAATATAAAAATGCAAGTACTAGAACAGGTATAATAAGTAACAGGTTTAGTAAGTGTCATGAAAAACTTCTCCTGGAAAAAATACAAAAACGGATTATTGACCTGAAAGAAGAAACGCACACTATACTGAAAAGTAGTGAACTTCGAATTAACAAGTAGTGAAATGTGTATAAAATGTGTTCCATAGCTGTCCTTTTCAAAACTTTCCGTCATCCTACTATGCAATGTAACACCTGCTGTCAAAGCAAACTGCAACAAATACTTAAATAACTACGTAGCATAAATACATTACTTCAGCATTATCCTCATCTGTAAAGAAAAAACTTCATTATCCATATCATCATAACTTCATTATTATCATCACCTGTAAAGAAAAACTTCATTATTCATAATACCATTTCCTTCATCATTATTCATCAGTATTCACTATCATCTGCAAAAAATCACTTCATTACTCATTACATAATTATTCCTTATCTCTAGCATATTTCATCACTAAAACTAAGATGTGTAGTTCTCTCTGACAGCCTGCATCAATCACCTTGTATTCTGAAAGAAAAAATTAGTTAAGACTGCTATTCTGTGATGAGTATAGTATAGTCTTGTTAATGCTTGTTAATCCTGATCCCTTTACTCTTCCTCATAAAGTTATTGCATCTCCTTTCGTTTATTCCGTAGGTGAAATTCCCATTTATGTTAAATTTATTTCTTAGAATCATCATTCCTTTCTGAAATTGATGAACAAAGATTAATGTCTTGCATTTAAATCCTATACCCACTAAATAATGACTGGTTTATGGTGACACAATTAACCATACAGCATAACATGACAGAAAACGTAATATGTCCAAGACATTGACAGTGTTCGGATGCGAAAAAATGTACACAGAATAATACAATTCAGTAGCAAAAAAAATGTGAAACAGTCACGATGTTGAGATGTCATAAGGCAAAAAAAATGTCAAAGTCGACTGGTGTGTGTTATATCTTAACTATTTCATAGTGCATACAAACAAAACTGGAGTACAGTCATATACACAAAAAAATGGAAAATGTGCACGGTCTGATGTGTAACGACAAGAAAAGCGACCTGCTAACCTTACCTTGCCGGGCACTTGCCAAGAAAAAAATATGATAATCATCAATAAGTAGTCACATAAATATAATTGCAGAAATAGTCGTAAATGTGTAAATTCATCTGGAAAAATATGCACGGTCTGATGTGTAACGACAAGAAAAGCGACCTGCTAACCTTACCTTGCCGGGCACTTGCCAAAAAAAAAAAAAATACGATAATCATCAATAATTAGTCAGGTGAATTAATTGCATTAGTAAATGGCATCATAGTGTGTTGAATCATACAGTGGTTTCACTCAATAAACGGTTTAATGTTTGAGATATGGTGATTGCCTTTCGATTTTCTGGTTCTCAAAGTTTCGACGTGTACAACATTGGGGTGAGGGATGCTGCGAATCCGATACGGACCTGCGTATAGAAGTTCAAATTTACTGCACTTACCTTTTAATTTGCTGGATAAATAGTGTGTACGTACTAATATCTTCTGTCCAACGTGAAAGTCGCGGCGTGTACAAACCTGTTTTTGCTGTCTTCTCCGGCGCTCTGCGGCACGTTTGATGTTGTTCAGCGCAATGTCAATTATTTCGTGGTGTCGTAGGCGACGATTTTTGGGGAATTCTATTAATTCTTTAATTTTGTTCGGTGGTTCAACGTTTTTCAGTATAACAGTCGGAGATAGCATAGTGGATTCATTTGGAATGGAATTAATTACATCTTGGAATGAGAGTATGTGTGTATCCCAATCAATATGTCTTTTGTGGCAGTATATTCTGCACAGCTTACCAATTTCCTTCATTAATCTTTCACAAGGGTTCGAAGAAGCGTGGTACTTGGATATATAGATCGGAGAAATGTTTCTAGCTCGTAACATGCGTGTCCATACACTACTACGAAATTGAGATCCATTGTCAGAAATTACTTTCATTACATGCCCTACATGAGATAGAAAATGTTTTATAAATGCATTTGAAACAGTTTTAGCAGTAGCTTTGCGTAATGGAGTGAAAGTAACAAATGTTGAAGTGAGTTCAACAGCGACAAAGATGTAGCAAAAACATGGTAGTGAGGTCGGACATGTTCTTTTGTGTTCCGATTCTACTTTGTTACTATCCGTAATAGTTTGCACGTGTCAAAATTAATCATTTGCTGAAAAACATTTGTTTGTGTTTTGTGGGTGTCGTAAATTGGTAGTGACAGCAGAAGACAACACAGCTGACGGACAGAAGCATTAGCTCGTGCAGCTGACCAAAGCATGTGAAAGAAAAAAAAAGAATACTATGTCTCGTAATGACGACGAAATGAAATTTTCAAATGCAACTTGTTGAATGTACATGACGCTGAAATTTGCTTTGCAGAAGTTGGTTGCGATGTCTTGCTGATTGTTGCCGAGAGAACGCGATAGTGCGTCTGCTATAACATTTTGTGTGCCGGGAATATGAACAATCGTAAAATTAACTTCTTGTAAATATAGTTTCCATCTGCTTAACCTGTCGTGAGTGAATTTAGCTGAAAGTAAAAATTGTATCGCTCTATGGTCTGTGTAGACGGTGGTATGTCTGCCGTAAAGAAAGTGCCTAAATCTCGTGAAAGCCCATACAACACATAATGTTTCAAGTTCTGTGACGGAATAATTTCGTTCAGCAGGTGACAAAATGCGACTTGCAAATGCGATGTTTTTAATTACTGTAGAATCATCTTCTTCTATTTCCTGGAAAATGTGTACGCCTAAAGCGGTGTTAGAACTGTCGGTGGCAATGGAAAAATCTCTAGTAAGATCTGGGTGCGATAAAAGTGGTGCATTCAACAAAGCATTTTTCAAATAACATTCTCGTGAGCAAAATTCTGCGTGTCAAAAGTAATGTTTGCGTTACTGTAATATGCAATCTGTGCTGTATCTGGTTAAATTCTATCGTTCGTCCTGTTATTTACGGGAGGATGCTGTGGCATATCCACTATATGAACTGTTCTGTTATTTCTTACTGACGTGTTACGCTATGGATGACACCTATTGTCTGTTCCATTCATGATTATTTGTTGTTGCTGATGTTGTTGCTGCTCATAAGATCGACTGTTATTAAATGTACGCTGAAAATTGTGCTCATCATTCTTTTTACGTCTGTCCTAATAATCATTCCTATACGGTGTATTGCGATAGGAATTGAAATAGAGTGTTGTCTGTACGTAGTTATTTCTTTGCTGCCATGCGTTACTATTTGTTGGGGCTGGGACTATACGTGCACGCGGCGAAACATTAAAGTTTGGTTGACCTTGTAGACTGCATTGTTGGTTCCGTATGCTAAGCGGTTGACTTTCATGCTATTGTGGTGAAAAACATCTATTGTTACCAAAAAATGCGTTTGCTGTTAATTTTACTTTTACACATACTGATGATTACGATTTTATCTGTAATTAAAATTACGGCGGTAGTTGTCATTACGGGAGTGCCTACTGAAAATTGTCACATTCGGTAAAAGTTTGTCACATCGGATATTCATTACATGTTTCTTAATACTAGGTAGAGCAATAGTTAAAGAGCAGTTTGGATAGATATAAAGGATAGTAGAAGAGAAGGCAGCAGTGCAGAAAACTAAAGATGAAACAGCACTACTACAGCTCGGGGCCCTATGCTCGCTACGGCACATATTCATTAAAGCGTAATGAATCCCCTGAGGTCTATTACGCACTGCAAATAAATTTTAGCTTTTGCGTTGCAAGCAATAGCGGAAAAATTCCAAAAGTAAATAGTTGTATCCATGTTAATTCAAGTTTCCTTATTACGGGCAATGCTGATGAAAATACAAAAATAAATTGTCGCATCTGGTTCAAAGCTAGCTTCTGCATTACAGGTAATAGCGGTGAAAGCATAAAAACAAATTGTCGTATACAGTGCAAAGCGTGTACCTGTACGCTGTCATTATTAAATTCCTTAGATTTTCTTACAAATGCAAATTGCTCGTAATCTACGTACTCGTCATTGAATTTAAAAACACGTTCGGGTTTGTGTGAAAGTCTGTTCGTCTGTGTAATTACGGATTTCAAGTTGTGTAGCTTTTCAGATTTTAAGTCGCGTGGCTTTTCGGATTTTACGTCTCGTAGTCTCTGTAAATTACTCACATTATACGCGCTGCGTGAGTCTGACACATGTTCATAAAGTGGCGTCTGTTGTGTATTATTAACAGAAGTGTTTTTCATTTCTGTTACTTCTTGTTGTAAATTTGATAATTTCCTACGTAACGTGTTGTTAGATGAATCGATCTCATTAATAGTCTGCTGTAAATTTTGAAATTCAGGCGTTTGGATAAATGAAACCGGTGCAGTATCGTCTGATTTATTGTCATTAGCATTTTCGATAACATCAATACGACTGGCCAATTCATCACATTTTTCAGTCAATATCTTAACCTGATCATCGGTTTTAGAATCAGACGCATTAATCTGTTTTTGCAACTTGCGCGCAGTTTCGCTCAGTTTTTTAACATCAGCTTTGATAACATCACAATCCTGTGTTAGATCTAACTGTTCGAATCTATCTGTCACTGTTTGAATATTTACTGTGTGTGTATCTGTTTTTGATTTAAGGTCAGAAATTTCATCCCGTAATTCCGCGTTCAATTGTTCTATGGTATTAATTTTGTCGGACACTGTAGTAATATTATTGTCTACATACGTCTTCGCTTTCGCGAATATTTTACGTTTGTCCTCTTGTCTTTGTGCAGTGATTGTTTCCATGACTTGTCGTTTTACTTTGTTTTGATCCTGAATAAATCTGCGGAAACGCGTATCACTGTTCTGTATGTGCTGATTAAAGCGCTCGTTAATCTGAGTGTTCTGCTGTTCGAATTTCGCGTCTATCTTTGCGTCCATAGTGCGCGAAAGTTCTACCGTCATTGCTCTAAACTCGTCCCGTAATTGTGTAGCTTTTTCAGAGCACTGTTTGGCGACTCCGCTAATTTCGTCTCTGAGTGTATTTGTCGCGGCTGTTTGCATTTCCCTTAATTCTTGCGCAACAGACTTTATTTCTTCGCTATTTTTTTGTGAACAAGCCTCAATTTCCACGCGCAACTGTTCCTTAGTGTCATGGCACTGCGCGGCAACGGCTGTAATTTGTTCACTAAGTTGTTTGAAATTTTCGTCATTATTGTCAAGTTTTTCTTTTAAGTGTTTGTTATCTTCCCTAAGTTGTTTGACCTGTTCTTTGAGTTGTTGTTTGAGATTGTTGTCTATTTTCTCACTCTGTTGTTTGATATCTACACCAATATCGTTCTTAAATTGTAACATTATTGCCATAAATTGATTCAAATCAAATGTAGCATTACCTACTCCATTATCTGTGTTGTTTGATTGTGTACCTGGAATTGTCGCGCTTTGTGTGACCATTTGGTCATTCTGCAATTTACAAAAAGGTTTGCCAGTTAAACATACACTGTCAGTCCCTATTTCGGAATTAAATAAATCCGTCGTACTTTCACTACACTGACCATTTTCATTCGAGAAATTTGTTTGTATATTACTTGAATTTTCCAAATCGGGTGTGTTAAACTCGGCAGCGCTCATTACCATAGAGCATTCTGCATCATCAATTGTCGTCAAGTTAACAGACGAGACAATTGAGTTCGTTTGTTCATCATTAAGGTGAAAGTCATCTTTAGTGGTTGGAATGCACTGATTGTTAGTGAACGCAGGATTGTCATCATTACGTTGCGTATCACAATTACTATCGGTCACGTTGTTTAAGTCGGTAATTTCATTCACAATACTTCGCGATACACTATTCACAGTCTTTCGCGGCATTTTTACAATAGTCAAAATTTTTCACAAAACAAATAAGCACAATGCAAAAGCAACACACAAATACAACAAAGCAGCAAATTGCCGTTGACCTGTAGAAAGAAAGTCACAATATTATTAAAAGCGTTGCGCCAAATCCTAATTATCTAAGCAAATAAGAGCAGATATCTGACTGTCGCTCAAAAGACTCTCAACGAAATACGATCCTGGACTGGGTGTCGCCAAGTGTAACCTCCCCACCGCAATTTTAAAGGAAAAAAGATGACAATACTTAATAGAAATGGGAGCCAAGTGTAACCTCCCCACAAAAATTTTAAAAGAAAATAACGATACTAATTAGAAATGCTAATGGACATGGCTCTATGCGTAACCTGCCCACAATGAAATGTACTGACAATGGCAACAAAAATGTGAAATTCGCAATCTGACTCAAATATAAATCCTTCAAAATTAAAGTCCATTCAGTGACAAAAAAATTCAATTAAACCGAAATATCGGTCTTTGGCCCTGTGTAAAACAATCAGAATTAAAGTCTTACCTCAGAATAAATGGATGTCACATATCTGGTCTTGTTGTTGCGCACCGCTTGGAGGAACTGCATTGCAAATAATAATATTCTCTTTTTTTGTGATTTTAGTGGAGTTTTTCTTCAAAAGAAGTGGAATGAAATGGGAAGTGCAACGAAATCTTGAGTTCAATAAAAAAATTAAATTTTTGAAAAAATGCTTTTGAAATAAAAAATTATTATTGGGAGACTTGTTGGAGAATAATTACAATAAATAAAATTTTTCATTATCTAATGATTATATTAATTAACAGTATACCTTATTCCTCATCTTGACCATTGTTGCCGACCGCCTACATCACACAACCGCACTGGGCTGCTACTACTGACCGACCGCTCTGCATGACGACTACAGACTGAGTACTGCTCTCAACTAGACAGAGCTACAGACTCGCAACGACTGAACTGACAGACTCGCAACGACAGACTGACTGCTACTCTGCATAGCGACAACTAACTCGCAAAGACTACTACTGACTGAGAACCGCTCGCAACACTCGCGCGGTCAAGCGCATACACTCTGGTCACAGATGCTACAATGCCTCGCCATCGCTGCTGCGTTACATACGTGTTTCACGGTGTCGGCGGCTGTCGAGCACGATAAGATGCGTAGACGGCATTTCTCCTCCCGCTTGGTCTTGACGTCTCGACCGCACGACGACCCCCGCCAAACGGTGCCTCGTAAGAGACAATATTTTACCTTTAATTCGGCGGCTTTCAATTTGTCTGTCTGGTGACGGTGGCTGGCTGGTTAGTTCGCGGAGCATTGTGTAATAAAAGTCCAATGTGTGACGATGCCACGCTGCAATGTCTTTTCCATATTGTGTTAGCACACGCCGAGACGCTGGTTTGGCACATTCCATCCACCATGCTAGAGTCGAAAGATATCGGGGAAGTCGACGTTCGCAATCCATCCATGTGCTGGCGATAATCCGACGGCACTCCGTGTGTTGAAGGTTCCAAGGTCCACGGCTGTGCCATATCCACTGCTGCTGTAGAGTGACCGTGCATATGAAAGCGCTGTGATCGGAGAAGGCAAGCGGCCAACGTTTGGCGTCCAACACTCCCGGCGCTAGAGCTCGTGAGACATAAATGCGGTCTAGGTGACTGGCTGAGAGACTAGTAAAGTATGTGGGTCCGGGACGGTCACCATGCATTTTCTCCCAAGTGTCGGTAAGAAGCAGATCTCGAACCATTAGCCGAAGATCTTGACAAGTCGAGAAATGTGGGACTTGGTCTTTCGGGTGGACCACATAGTTAAAGTCGCCGCCGAAGACATATTGGTCGAAGCGACTAATAAAGTGGGGGGCGACATCCTCCGAGCAGAACTGCGATCGCTCGCGGCATGGGCCAGTTCCTGATAGAGCATAAATGTTAATGATGCGCATGCCCAGCGCAGTGATGGCCAGCCCCCTGCCTGACGGAAGGTAAGTTACTTCTTCGATGGCAATGCCGTCGCGCACTAGTATTGGTGTACCGCTGCCATTTCGGCTCGCCGGTGACATATATGTCACATAACCGTGGAAGACTGGAAGGGCCGCTACGCACCCTTCTTGCAACAGAGCAATGTCAACATCTGAGGAACGAAGCATCTCACACAGCAACTGGATCTTTACTGCCGTTCTTATCATACTGAGATTAATCGTGGCGATACGATACGCTTGCTGTCGAACCGCAGGTGCTAAGTTAACCATTATGATTGGAATTGTCTATGGAGCTTCCGACTGTACAGGCACCTCCGCATCTCCCCAAACCTCACCTGCAGTCGTTTCTAGATAGCCGGCGCCAATGGCGTGGGCCCCGTTGGCGTGACTTGCATGGTGCCGTCGTCGTCGTGGTCATCCGCCCACACCAGGGAACTCAGAGCAAGATCGGCTTCCCTAGCTGTCTCAGGACATGGCGGCGGCGGGGAGGGGGGGGGGGGGGCAGCATCTGTTCGGGGTATCGGCATCCGATTGTGCCTCTGTAAATGTCTACATCTACATCTACGTACATACTATGCATTCCACCATACCGTGTGTGGGGGAGGGTACCTCGTACCACAACTAGCATCTTCTCTCCCTGTTCCACTCCCAAACAAAACGAGGGTAAAATGACAGCGTATATGCCTCTGTACGAGCTGTAATCTCTCTTATCTTATCTTTGTGGTATTTCCGCGAAATGTAAGTTGGCGGCAGTAAAGTTGTACTGCAGTCAGCCTCAAATGCTGGTTCTCAAATTTCCTCAGTAGCGATTCACTAAAAGAACGCCTCCTTTCCTCTAGAGACTCCCACCCGAGTTCCTGAAGCATTTCCGTAACACTCACGTGATGATCAAACCTACCAGTAACAAATCTAGCAGCCCGCCTCTGAATTGCTTCTATGTCCTCCCTCAATACGACCTGATAGGGATGCCAAACGCTCGAGCAGTACTCAAGAATAGGTCGTATTAGTGTTTTATAAGCGATCTCCTTTACAGATGAACCACATCTTCCCAAAATTCTACCAATGAACCGAAGACGGCTATCCGCCTTCCCCACAACTGCCAGTACATGCTTCTGCCACTTCATATCGCTCTGCAATGCTACGCCCAAATATTTAATCGACGTGACTGTGTCAAGCGCTACACTACTAATGGAGTATTCAAACATTACAGGATTCTTTTTCGTATTCATCTGCATTAATTTACATTTATCTATATTTAGAGTTAGCTGCCATTCTTTACACCAATCACAAATCCTGTCCAAGTAATCTTGTATCCTCCTACAGTCACTCAACGACGACACCTTCCCGAACAATACAGCATCATCAGCAAACAGCCGCACATTGCTATCCACCCTATCCAAAAGATCATTTATGTAGACAGAAAACAACAGCACACCTACCACACTTCCCTGGGGCACTCCAGATGATACCCTCACCTCCGATGAACACTCACCATCGAGGACAACGTACTCGGTTCTATTACTTAAGAAGTCTTCGAGCCACTCACATACTTGGGAACCAATCCCACATGCTCGAACCTTAGGAGTGTGCAGTGGGGCACCGAGTCAAACGCTTTCCGGAAGTCAAGGAATATGGCATCCGTCTGATACCCTTCACACATGGTTCGCAAGATATCATGCGAAATAAGGGCGAGTTGCGATTCGCAGGAGCGATGCTTTCTAAAGCCGTGCTGATGCATGGACAGCAACTTCTCTGTCTCAAGGAACTTCATTATATTCGAACTGAGAATATGTTCGAGAATTCTGCAACAAGCTGGTGTTAAGGATATTGGTCTGTAATTTTGAGGATCCGTCCTTCTACCCTTCTTATATGAAGGCGTCACTTGCGCTTTTTTCCAGTCGCTCGGGACTTTACGTTGGGCAAGAGATTCGCGATAAATGCAAGCTAAGTAAGGAGCCAATGCAGTAGAGTACTCTCTGTAAAACCGAATTGGAATCCATCAGGACCTGGCGATTTATTTATTTTCAACCCATTCAGCTGCTTCACAACCCCAGGGATGTCTATCACTATGTACTCCATACGGGAATCTGTACGAGACTCGAACGGCGGTATGTTTGTACTATCCTCCTGTGTGAAAGATTTCTCAAATGCTAAATTTAAAAGTTCATCTTTCGTTTTGCTGTCTTCCGTTGCCAGGCCAGACTGATCAGTGAGTGACTGGATGGAAGCCTTCAACCCGCTTACCGATTTTATGTAAGACCAGAATTTCCTTGGGTTTTCAGCAAGACCTTTTGCTAAGGTATGACGGTGGTAGTGGTTGAATGCTTCGCGCTTCGCTCTTTTTATAGCAGCACGAATCTCTACTAACTTTTGCCTGTCCTCATTCTCCCGATCTTTCTTGTACCGCGAGTGCAACTGCCTTTGCTTCCTGAGAATTCTCCGAATTGCGCTGTTAAGCCACGGTGGGTCTTTTCCGTCCGTAACCCACTTTTTCGGCACATACTTGTCCAATGCGTGATGTAATTTGTCCTCAGTTCCATTCGGTGGTGCCACACTGCAGCAAATGGCGGCTGCCTCTGTGGTAACGCCGTCATTGAAGGTGGAGTCGTCGTCCTCTGGAGGCTGTGTCACATCCTGTTCGGAAGTTGCTCTACGCCTCCGCTTCCGTCGCTTCGGAGAGCGTTGCTTCCTGGTGTGTCCTTCTGTGTCAGACGATGGCAACGACACACGACGTTCCGGCACAAGGGCCGCCATTGGCACAATAAGCGAGTCTACTGCCAAGCTATCGTCATGCCTTGCGTCTTCCGTCGACGGGGGCGGCGCCATCGGAGTTGAATCCGTAACTTGTAGAACGGATGTGTCGTCATCGCCCTGTATTGGAGGATGGAGCTGCGACTCAACAGTAGATATCGGTCGACGTGGTGAAGTGGTAGCGGTCGTGAGGGCTACTACGTAAGTCACAGGAAGCAGCGTCGGCTGCGATGGCGGGTCCGCGTCAGCCGGCGGCAGTTGATTGACTCGACGTTGGATACATTCTGATCTGAGGTGTCCCTCCTTCCCACAACCAGAGCAGGTCTTCGGTTGACCGTCGTAGATGACGATGATACGGCAACCACCGATATTCAGATATGAAGGTACATGCCTTTTAAGTTCTATTCGGTCCTGGCGGACTCCGTTCAGTACAGGATATGTCTGTAATTGCGTCCATTTTCCGCAATATGATTATGCACCGTGCCGTAGGGGCGCAGCGCTGCCACGACTTCCTCCGCCGGTAATTCGAATGGGAGTTCGAAAAGTCTGATCGTGTGGAGTCCCATGCCAGAATAATCGACGTGCACAGTCCCCACATTGCCATCAAAACGGAGGCCCTGTTTCCTCTCTCGAAGGATCCGTTCACATGTTGCCTCGTTGATGAGCTTGACATATACGATTCTACTCACAATGGACAAGTGAATGCCAAGATTGTCGGTAGCCGGGATTTGTGCCTCTTCTCGTAGGAAGCCAAATTCGTTGCGGAACGTAATTTTGAGCGTCGGTTGTCTATACTGGTGCGCCATGGTGATCTATATGCTGAGTACGGCACGCGCGAAACGGCCGAGTACGATGTAAACAACACGAGCGCTCGCTCCGCGGCAGGAACACAGCGTTTCCTCACCGCAGCACTGCCAAAGGCCAACCGTCGAACTGAGCTACCCAAGCACGACTCACAACCCGTCCTCACAGCTTTAATTCCGCCAATACCTCGTCTCCTACCTTCCAAACTTTACGTAAGCTCTCCAGCATACCTAGCAGAACTAGCAATCCTGGAAGAAACGATATGGCTAGAGCACTTGCCCGCCAAAGGCAAAGGTCCCGAGTTCGAGTCTCGGTCCGGCACACAGTTTTAATCTGCCAGGAAGTTTCATACCAGCGCACACTCAGCTGCAGAGTGAAAATTTCATTCTGGAATCATCCCCAGGCTGTGGCTAAGTGTACTCAGCGCGTACGGATGTGTCTCGCGCGCGCTCCCGCAACTACGGTCTTTTTGTCGGTTCTTTCGGGAACAATCACGCCAGTGAACGAAAAAAACAGTGATCAGTGATGGATAATAGTGAAGTGAAGCAGTCCTACAAAATTTTCTCGTGTTTAGACTAGAGAAATAGTGCATTAGTGACTTCGCAGGCACATTGACAGAATGTCGGACCTCATCAAAGGTGTTTCACTACAACTAATATCCAAAAACACTGCTAATACGATTAGGAACGCTTGACATTACTAACATTACTAACCGCAGTGCTGTGAAAGTGTTAAAAACAATATGAAAGGAAAGTTACCGTGTGACGAATCATCAAAGTAACGTATGGTAGGATTTTTCTCCGTAATTAGACGTTAAATATCCACCAAACTCACGATAACATGTTAGAGCAGTGAAGGGTAGCTTCCAAAAGTGTCCCGAATAAAAAACTGATAATAACGAAGACTAACATATGGTAGCAAATCTCGCAGAAAAGACTAGCTTAATATGAAGGAAACCAGTGTGAACAATACCCATACAGTGAAGGGAAACGATCATAATTCTGAATTATAGACATATTATAGGTAAATGTCATAAACTGTCGATAGTGAAGAAAATTGATTACGAGTAACGTAAAGCGATACGCCGAGCGACGGAACGCAAAGTCCCGAGAGTAGGTCGCAGTGCGCCAGCTGACACGCACTACGCGTGAGTTTCGCAAGTAGGCCAAACTGCGCTGGCCACAGCAAACCGGTGTTGCTAAGCGCGACTCGTGTTTCCGCGCCCAACCGCGGGAGTCAGCAGCTTACGCGAGCTCACAGTCCCCACCTGGTCCCGCGAACCACGTGGCCGGCTGACGTGCGGAGCTGACCGCGGCGCTCGGTGTCGATCGGACATCGCCGGCGAAGCCACCCAGCCCACATTCGGCCTCGTTCTGTGACGTATCGCTTTTGGGACTTACGTGTCACAATGTGGTGCCGCATACGCAATACACACCAAATAAAGGTCACTCTTTAAGAACTATAACACAGATTCGCAATCCTGGATCGAGCACGCCAACTAAGTGGTGCTAACACCACACCCAAGTCCACGAAAGGGACGCTTAGTAGAGCGCAGAGCAGCACCAGCTGCAAAGTATCGCCTATAGGCATGGCGTCTGGTGCCCACGAATATGCCGTCATGTCACCGAGCCAGAAGATCGCTGCAATTGACGAGCTATTAAATAACATTGGGGCGGAATTAAAGGCCAAACACGTATCGAGTAGCGTACTGAATACGATAAGGAATAAAATATTCCCCTTGGCTTTCCAACTCACGTCAGCAGAAGCAAAGGTCGAGCTGCTGCAAGAGCAGAACAAAGATCTACTGCGCGAACTTCAGCACTCAGCTGACCCAGTTAAGGACCTTAGAATTGAGTCTCTCACAGAACAGGTCAACAAACTCGAGGAAGACAATACAAAACTCGCTGAGATAAATCAAGAGCTCAGGGACCAAATTAGGGATCTGACAGGAAAGGTTACTGAACAGGCGCAGCAACAGGCCAAGACACTAACATACGCTGCGGCACTCTCCACCGCACCCAAAGAACATAAACGCATTGAGGTGGCAAAAGCCAAGCAGGCAACCACTCTCTTCATAAAGTCTACCAACAACCAAGACACGAAAACAATAAAACAAACGTTGACAAAAAACATCAACCCAAACTCATAGTCTATCGAGTGACAGACACTATCACGGATAGAGAATTTCTTGAGTGTTTATACGACCAAAATCTCAGTGACTATTTCACAAAAGACGAATTCGACAAAGACGTGAAAATCAGATTCCGCACAGGGCCCAAAGGAAAGGGATATAACCACCAAGTGTTGGAAGTCACACCAAGAATTTATTGGTACCTCACCAAAAAAGGAAGGGTGTACATAGACTTCCAATCCCTATCTGTCAAAGACTATACGTCAGTGAGCCAGTGTTAGAACTGTTGTGACCTTGGCCATACAACCAAAGCCTGCGCAGACACAGGTACGACCTGTTCAAGTTGTGGCAAAAAGGGCCACAAACGCGCGGACTGTCGAGCATCAGAGCCCATCGATTGCATCCCTTGCAGGAACAGAAACCGAATTTGCAATAAGAGCAGGGGTGGCGTCTGCCAGACCTACAAAAAGCTGCTTGATAGACTAATTGACAGTACTGACTATGGCAACTGAACACCCCCCTGAGTCAAACAACATGCTCCATAAATCAACCCCTGAAAAAATAAGATCATACAAGTCACCATCCACCAGGCACAGAAACCATCTACGTGCAATACTCTGGCGTAAGAGGCAAAAACTATTACCTGACGACTACCCCAACAATGGTCACATTCCAGGCTTGATACACAATACAAACCTGGAGGACAGCCATCATGCAATCACTGAATACATAGACGACCTAACACTCACAGGACAAATGTCACCAGAAGCCGCCAAACTAATCAAAAGACAAATAATGTACTGGATGACATTCCAGACGACCCTTATGAACAGGATAGACGAACTCGAAGACGAACTACTGAGAATAGACATGATAACGCCAAATCCTGATACCGACAGACCAGAAAACCATACCACACATGACCAACCAAAGCAACTGCACAAAATAGCGTTGCTAACCACTCAAGATCACCCATCCACTCCAGCACAACGACGCACATACGACACTACAAAATGCGAAGGACGCATCAAACCAATCAAATTCATACAAGGTGAGACCTTGAACCCAACGGTGCTAAACACAACCGTAACGCAAGCAAGCACAACTGGAGTCCAAACGGAAAACATGAACAAATCAGACACCTCAGACTGTAATCAAATCAAACGCAAAATAACTCTCTCTGACTCACTGACAGAGGAAGAAGACGACGTCTATTATTGCCCTTACGCCAGAGATTGTAGTGTTCATAACAATGATATTCGAAACAGTAATACCGACCTTGAACAGGCCACAGCGCCGGCAGACATCACGAATGCCACACAAAAAGCCGCAGCAACAACCGCAACAAAAGTCTGCGGAGGGTCTGGCAACAGAGACGACAGTGCGCATAACATACCAAAAGCTGTTATGTCTGTCACAGGTAGCGTAGACGAGCAGTCAAGTGGGAACCAAATCACGTCAAATCAATGCAGAATGGAGGCACAAACAACCAACACATCTGATACACATCAAGACTGCACAAACGAAACACACACAAAAAACAAACGAATCATCGCAGCCTTTAGGAAACTAAAACCGCATAGGAAACCCAAACAGCCTAAGAGAGTCCCGAAAGGGAAAGCGTGTGACGACCAATCGCGGCAATCGCAGGCTGCCTCAAAACCTAGTGATACGAAAGTGCATACCCCTGATGATACCAACACCTTCGCAGCCTCCCAACCAACAACCTCAATGCCGACGCCCAAGGAAACCCCCACAACAACCAACGAGGAAGTCAATCCAGCGCCCCCCGCAGAGGTGCACAGCAACCCCACTGCACCATCACGACACGTCACGGCTGCAGAGACGCCAACACACGCCATCGACACCGATAGTTTTAGTTACGACAAGCTAGATATAAATGTAAAATTAAGTAGGCTAGAAAAAAGAGACATCTTAGAGACGGCACAGCGGATGCTCATCCGCACCCTACACCCGTACGGCCAATCTGCTTGTTTCCGTACATCAGAGCAAACCGATAGACTGATTCTCAAAACGGAGAATATTCCAACAGATCCAGACAGCCTACTAGACCTGCTCATGCAGGTGTGCGCCCGCAGGGAGGAACCATTCGATATGGATAAGCTTTACAAGGATCACGTAAGGGCTCATGGGAGAACAAACTTCGATTACAGTCAAACTGGCAGCAAGTGCTACGCCACAGTTAAACACCCAAACTGCTAATAGCACAGCTTAATGCTATGCGGAGTATACTTGTAAATTCGGAGCTCCCACGGGTCCTACGTGAACTAAAAAGTGACATTCTGTGCATACAGGAGCCCTACACTAGACAAGGGCATATCCCCAACTTTCCTCCAAGTGCGGTGACAGTTGCGGAGGGGACAGGCTGCATGGCATCTGTCATAATCCTAAACAAAGAAATACATCCAGTCAAAATTACAGAACTCTATTCCGAGCACCTAGTTACAGTTGAAGTCACACACAAGGGGGATACTTGGATCATCGCGTCGCTGTACGCCCAATTCTGTCATTGCATCAAACCATACGCAGACCTCATCAGAGATGTTGCTCAATACGCTGGCAACAAAAAACTTCTCATCTGTGCAGACATAAATGCCAGATCAACCCTGTGGCATTCAGACAGAACTGACGACAGAGGTAGAATAATAAATGACATCATCCAAGAAAACAGACTAGACGTACTCAACAAGGAAGGACATCACCCGACTCACATCGGACACAACGGTCATTCATCAAACATAGACATCACCCTCGTTAATAATGCCGCCATCAACCACGTACGAGACTGGACCGTACATGACCAGATCACTGCTAGCGACCACAACATCATCACACTAACCTTAAGTGGCACACCAAACGTCAACACAGAAACACTACCAAAAAGACTATTATTTGACAAAACAGACTGGGACAGGGTCAGACAAAAAATACATGAGCACATACCACAAGACATCACCGGCAGTGTTGATTACGGAGCACACATGCTGACAGATATCATCACACACACACAGAACACCTGCATACCCACACAAAGAATGACAAAACACCAAAATATTCCCTGGACTACACAATTAACACGACTCAAACAAGACTCAAAACGTAAACGTAAACTTTACCAACGAGCAATTTCAGGTAGAGAAAGACAATTAAGACTACACGACTACCGGCTTGCCAAGGATAAATATAAACTCGAGCTGAATAAGACCAGGAAAGACCATTGGAACAGACATGTAGCAGCACAAACACAACTAAACATTTGGGAGGAACCATACAAAATCGTGACAGAGAAAATTAAGAGCCCACTGGTTCTGGGAACGCTGCGACAGGAGGATGGTGAGATGACTAAGGGCTAGAGACGCACAGCGGAGTTCCTGCTGAGCAAACTCCTGCCCGACGACATCGCAGACACAGACACACCACAACATGCAGCACTGAGACGCGAAGTAGACACAGTATACACCACACCAACCGTCACCTGTCCATTTGCGCAGGAAGAAGTGGCGACAGCGATCTCAGAACTCAAAAACAAAAAGGCGCCTGGACCGGATGGTATCCACTCTGAGGTACTGAAACAAATTGCACCGCAGATCACCCCGTTTCTCACAACGTTGTTAAACGATGCATTAAGGCTGGGCCGTGTGCCTGCAGTGTGGAAGACCTCGAAGGTGGTTATCATCAAAAAGGCTCCAGACAAAGACCCATCAGACCCCAAGTCATACAGACCAATTTGCCTTATCAATACACTCGGTAAAGTACAAGAAAAACCACTCTGCAAAAGACTACAGGCACACCGAACACTACGGGGACTGACACCACACCAATACGGCTTCAGGGAAGGGAAATCTATAGACGACGCAATTAACAGAGCACTCCAAATAGTACACGACACACCCTCCAAATACACACTTGCAATTATGATAGACATCTCAGGTGCCTTCGACAACCTCTGGTGGCCGGCCTTGTTCAAGAGGCTCAGACACCTGCAGGTACCGGAGTCTCTGTATAATAGTTTCATGGACTACTGCAGAGACAGAACGGTCGTTTGGCAAATGGACAACCAGAAAGTGATTAAACGAATTACAAAAGGCTGTCCACAAGGGTCGATCTGCGGCCCCATCTTCTGGGACATAGTTATAGAACCGCTCCTACAGTTGCTAGAGGAGCACATCTTGACAGATGGAGCTGTCGCTTATGCTGATGATCTACTCGTCATAGTTTCAGCAAATAACCGTGCCCAGCTAGAAGAAAGAGCCAATGGAACACTTAGGACAATAACCCAATGGTGCACAGATAATAAATTAAAGATAGCAGGAAACAAAACAACTTATACATTGCTAAAGGGTATCCTGCGCAGGAACCCAATAGTCAAAATCGGGGACACAAACATAAAAAGACTAGCAGTCACACGCTATCTAGGAGTATACATTGATGAACGATTGAACTTCCACGAACACATGCGAATATGCACAAACAAAGCAGAAAAGATACTACACAAACTGGCTAGGCTAAATTCGGAACAATTCAGACTACCCCTGTCAGTGACACGAACATACCATTGCGCTCTCTTTGAGTCAGTACTATGCTTTGCTGCCAGTACGTGGGCCCACAGGTTAAATCTCTCAACCAACAGAACCATTGTACGTCGAGGCCAAGGAAGTGTTCTACTTCGACTAACAGGGGCATTCAACACAACATCAAATGACGCACTATGTGTCGTCATGGGAATTTTCCCCATAGATATCACCATCAGGTACCGCGCAGCAATGTACTCGCTTAGGATGGGGAGAATAGACCAGGTTCGGCAGATCACTGGTGTACCGATTGAGACAACACGCCAACTCAGAGCATGGCGAGTGGATACCTGGCAGAGCGAGTGGGCCAACACCGATAAGGGCCGCCGTGTCTACAACTTCTTCCCTGACATCCGGGAAAGACTAAAACTAAAACATATTGATCCCAGCCGCGGTATGGTACATTTCATCACAGGACATGGCCCTTATCCCACGCACCTGTACCGCGTGAGTCTGCAGCAGACTAATAGATGCACATGCGGGGAAGGAGGTTCCCCTGAACATACTGTCTTCTTCTGCGGACAACGCACGAACATAAGACACACAGTACACATAAATCGCCTGAACACACAGAACGAACTACATGCCATAATACGCGACCCAGAAAGGTGGACTGAACTCAACAAACTAACGGACGAAATCTCGAAGATCCAACAAATAGAATACTTGCGCAACAGACCCTACCGAAGGCAAGTCGGTCCAAACAGACGTCACGATGCCCAGGGGGATACAGATATGATTAGCACCACGAGTGATGAAGAAGAAACAGATACAGACCAGGGCACCAACACAGATATTGAAGCGTCCAGCGCCGATGATCCATAGTGTCAACCAAGTCAAATTCAAAGAGCAGAGTGGAACAACGGACAAGAGGTGCACAAGTCACACACAATCCTAAAAACAGATTGCACCGTATATATAAATAGTTAACAGCATCTCCATGTCCAATAAGAGCTTAAAGCTAGGTACCTCTTCAAGGGACCTACACCTCCCGTTAAGAGGCAGCGTACAGTCTGTATGGAAGGATCTTAATTGTGGTCCCTCTCTTTTGAGCCCAACCCGACGGATACCTATGGTAGATCGGGGAAAACCACCGCTCAGGCTGTGTTGCTGGCGGGGCCGGAAGGTGCTAACTGCCACACCATGTATCATTGCAAGTCTCATTGGCTCAGTGTGAACTGTTTGTACAACCAACCTACACAGCCTATACCTCAACCTCCACTATACTAAGAACTTCTCATCTGAAGCTTAAAGTTGGGCACCTCTTCAAGGGACTCACGCCCCCCTGGTAAGAGGCGGCGCACGTCCTGGATGGAAGGATCTTAATTGTGGTTCCTCTCTTTTGAGCCCAACCCTACGGATACCTATGGTAGATCGGGGAAAACCACCGTTCAGGTCGTGTTGTCGGCGGGACCGGGAGGTGCTTGCGCCTGATGTACTCTACTAAGAGCCTTGCAGGCTCAACACAAACCGTTAGCGTCATTACCTTATTACTTTTACCACGAGTACCCTTTCATTAGCAACTTTGAGCCAAGCACAAAATCAGTTACCTCCCTATTGTACATCGTAAATAGTTTAGCAGGCTTGACATGGAAGTCTTAGTCTTAGTTTCTAGCTTTAATGTCCTAATCTCTTCTAGTTAAGGTAGTTTTTAGGATGGTAGATGTTAAAAGCATGGTGAGCAACGGCCAGCGTCTTGAGGGTCATTCCAAGACCCGGGCCGCCGCCCACAACCAGGTGACGGGCAATATATTACCTATCCTCTATTCAATTCTCTTCCTTCCTTCTTTCTAAATATTTAATTTCGTTTTGTTTATTAATATCTCACTTGATTTTGTATTAGTTATAAGTTTTTCTAATGCTGCACAAAAAAAGATATCAAATGGATGTAAACAAATAGAGCCCGCCTCCACGTGGCGGGACACGGGCAACGGTGTGAGTGGGGACGGGAGCCGGGGTGGTGTTACTTTCAGTCACTCCGGACCTCGGACCCAGTCACAGCGGCTAAGTGGCAACATACGACCCACCATAAGAAATTAGACGGTGGGTCATAAAATATAAGTAGCTAGTAAAAAAAAAAAAAGTGTGGCTAAGCCATGTCTCCGCAATATCATTTCTTCCAGGAGTGCTAGTTCTGCAAGGTATGCAGAAAACCATCTGTGAAGTTTGGAAGGTAGGAGACGAGGTACTGGCGGAGTTAAAGCTGTGAGGACGGGGCGTGAGTCGTGCTTGGTTAGCTCAGTTGGTAGAGCAATTGCCCGAGTTCGAGTCTCAGTCCGGCATACAGTTTTAATATGCCAGGAAGTTTCACACCAGCGTACACTCCTCTGCAGAGTGAAAATTTCATTCAAGATTTTTGCAAATAATAGCACACAAAGAGCAGAGTGCCATATGATTAATAAGCGAGACTTTCATATCCACCGCGATAATAAAGTAACTACAACTTTTTTCCAGTGAAATGTAATTTTTAAGGATCATCGATAGCCAGTGAAATGAGAGCAGCTGTGAGTTTTGTGACAATATAAGTGAAGTTAAGCGTTTATTTTATTCCGAGAATGGGCTGTTTCATAAACTACTGACCAGACTTGCTCTCAGTTACTAGTTTAATAACACACTATTTCATGATTCTGTCGCTGTTTCAACTGCATTAGAATATTAGTGATATGAATATTTATAGTCCACCCCCGGTAGCTGAGTGGTTAGTCTGCTTTAGGCGGTGGCGCGGCACGGACCTGCTGTCCCGGCCGCGGGCGCGCGTGGACGAGGAAGTGTTTACACCCCCGGTACTCGCGCGTGTTGTTGTCTGACTCGATCGCCATGGCACACAATTTTCGAAAGACGACGCTCCAATTTACGTTCGACAACGAATTTGCCAGACCAAAAGCTTTCGAAATAGAGCGTTTTTTGAGGGAAGAAGTTCGTTTACCTGCTGCAGACATAATTGGAATACACCTGTCCATTGTAAGCAGTACAATGTACGTAAAGATGACCGATGAAGCTGCGTGTGAAAGAGAATTTAAATTTCGACACTCTGATGGCCATATCAGCGATGTAACAGTAGCTCCTTCAGGCTTGGGTCTGAGGGTCATTCGGATCTTTGAATTGCCGTTTGAGGTGCCAGAATCGATGGTTACTGAATCGCTGCGGCCATATGGAACGGTACTTAGTCATACGCCTGACCGCTGGGCAAGTTTTAGCACCTATCCTGTGCTAAACGGCGTCTGACAGGTGCGGATCGTCCTTACTAAACATATCCCTTCCTATTTATACATTGGAGGATGTCGAGCTACTGTGTTTTACGATGGCCAGCCACGCACCTGTTCTGGCTGTGGTGGAGAAGGACATATCCGCTCGGAATGCATACAACGCCGCGTCGTGCAACTGCCACATGGAGAAGCGTCACAGCGAGAAGTTCCCACGCAACTGCCGATGACGTACGTGTCGGTGGCCCGCCGGGAGGTGTTGCCAAGTTCGGAGCGTGACAAGGACGTGTTTATGCAAGAGCAGACCGAGTTACGGGAGCATGGAGGTGACTCGGAGAATGTCCCTACACCCACGTCACGTCAGTTGAGGGAGGAACCTTCCGAAAACTCACATGTAGCACGCGGCGTGGAAGTAGAGGTCGAGACAGTGGCGGACCAACGAACGATCGACGAACACAGTGAGGCAGCAGAGGGCAGTGCACGCAAACAGCGATCGCCGAAGCGTCGCAAAAAGCGTCGCCATAGTTCGGGTGACACGCTCCCCCCCCCCCCCCCCCCCCTTAGCCTAGGGGCACGGAAGGTATCCTAGCCGAAGAACTGTCTGACACAGATCACGTGCCTTTAGAGGACGCTGACAGGATTCCGTCAGATGGTGACCGGATGTCCTGCCTTTCAGATGGTCCCTCTTCATTGACACCAACTGACCCAGCGCTGCCGACGAAGGAGTCAGGGTCACCAATGTCCCGGCAGCCACGTCGAAATACATCAGAGGACGTTTCTCGGATGGATAACCACTGCGACTGGGCGGAACCAGTCGAAGACATACAGGAATTGCCACCCCCAAATGATGACCAGTCACTTACAGGATGCACACCACGGAACGACAACAAAGGAGGGCAACCCGTTTGCGGGCACCCCTCTGAGCACGAATAGTGGACTAGACCCCTTAGATTTCTCAATGACATGACACGAGCCTGACAACAACGAACCAAGCATATAAGGTGGGTACAGTGAACGTTAACAAAATGGTTCAAATGACTCTGAGCACTATGGGACTTAACATCAATGGTCATCAGTCCCCTAGAACTTAGAACTACTTAAACCTAACTAACCTAAGTACATCACACAACACCCAGCCATCACGAGGCAGAGAAAATCCCTGACCCCGCCGGGAATCGAACCCGGGAAGCCGGGCGTGGGAAGCGAGAACACTACCGCACGACCACGAGATGCGGGCGAACATTAACACGGCACGTTCGCTTGCAAAGCTGCAACTTCTCCGGGACATGATTTTCGCCACAGACGTTGATATTCTGCTGATGCAGGAAACCTGCAATGCTGCTTTTCCCGACGTGCATGGATGCAACACTTATCTAGCGCCGACTCCAGATGGAGGACGTGGCACAACGATACTAGTCCGGGAAGGGATTCCGATGTGTGACCTCGATTACCTTCCTTCGGCTCGGGGTTTGGCTATGACCGTGAACGGCATTCGTATCGTCAACATCTATGCACCCTCCGGATCTGACAATCGACAGGCGCGTGCACGCTTCTCCTCGGAGGAGCTTGCCCCCCTATTCCATGGGAGGTATGACCACATCTTGGTAGGGGGGGATTTTAACTATGTACTCAACACCGAAGGATCAAACTCCTAATTTCAGCTCCTGCCACGCATTGAACACGATCTGCCGGGACATGGCCCTTATGGACACGTGGGAAAAGATCCATGGGCAGCGAGAGGGCTACACGTATTTTACTAGCCACTCGGCGAGCAGGCTGGATCGGATTTATGTTTCTGATGGATTAAGAGATCACGTGTTGGCTGCTGAACGTTGGCCCACAGCTTTTACGGATCACCTTGCATATTTATGCACGTTAACCCTCCCACGGCAGCGGGTCTGGCGGAGTCGTAGTTCCTGGACACTTAATTCTTCCTTATTGGTGGATCTCGAATGTCGCCAGCGGATCGGAGAAACATGGCACTCGCCGTCTGCCGCTGCACCGTACGGTTCTTTCATGGTGGCTGCAGTGTGAAAAACCGGCGATACGAAGAGCTCTCATAACGTATGGCAAGGAAAAAGCGAAATGGCTGCGAGATACACTTGATTATTACTACATGGTGCTCCGCGACCTGTCCTCCAGGGCTCCATCGCCTGAGCGTCAAGCGGAAGTCCATCACATTCAGGCCTGCATATTATCGATAACGAGACGTCGACTGGAGGGACTTTCGATCCGTGCTCGGTGCTTGGACAACGTCGATGGAGAACGTATTAGCATGCATCATGCGTCTAAGGGACATGCGCGTAATCGCCTATCCGTAATCACAGTGCTCCATGATGACGATGGTCGGCCCTTGACGTCACAACAGGATATTGCTGCTGAGTTTCTGGAGCATTACCGCCTCCTTTTCACTGGGACGCCGACGGGCAATCGGACAGGAGAAGAAATTTTGCGACAGATGCAAACGGAGGTGGATGGTCCGGATGCAGAGGTGCTATTGGAACCCCTAACGGAAGATAAAAATGGAAATGTCGTGTGGCTAGGGCCTCCCGTCGGGTAGACCGTTCGCCTGGTGCAGGTCTTTAGATTTGACGCCACTTCGGCGACCTGCGTGTCGATGGGGATGAAATGATGATGATTAGGACAACACAACACCCAGTCCCTGAGCGGAGAAAATTTCCAACCCAGCAGGGAATCGAACCCGGGCCCTTAGGATTGACAGTCTGTCACGCTGACCACTCAGCTATCCGGGGCGCACTCGCGAAGGGTGCGGTGCGTAAATACCTTGGCCGGATGGGTTGACACTCGAATTTTATAGCACATTTGCGATTTAATGATGTCCCAGTTGGTATTGATGTATAATGAGTTATTGAGCCCTGACACGGACGCTCCGCCGCAGTTCATGGCGGGACTGCTTATACCAATACCGAAATCGACTGCGAGTGTCAGTGCCCATCAATTTAGACCGCTCACGATGCTCAATACTAACTATAAGATCTTTGCGCGAATGTTGGCGGCAAGGCTCAAGATTGTAATATCCAAGACAATACCACCAGACCAGGCTTGTCTAGGGGTTCCGAGCAACATACATTCTATCCTCGGCGAAAACCGTGACGTAATTTCCCTGACGGAAGCTTGTCGCATGCGAGCGGCGTTCGTATCGGTGGATTTTGATCGTGCCTTTGACAGGATCAACCACGAATTCCTTGACTCGACCATGCGACGCATGGCGATACCACAGGATTTTATTACCGTCCGCATGCGCGTCCTTCGCGGCGCTTCTTCGACGTTGAGAGTCAATGGCATGGAGGTAGGAACGATTCCTGTTTGCAGCTCAGTTAGGCAGGGATGTCCCTTGTCGATGATACTGTTTACAATAGCGCTTGAACCATTGATGCAGACTCTTAGACGGACTCTAACAGGCGTCCGACTCCGTGCGAGCTCCTTCACTTGTCGTGCATATGCCGACGCCTTATGATACTCGTCCGGTCAGAGAACGAAGTAAGTAAGGTGGTTACCCTTCTTACTACGTACGGAGTACCTGCGGGAAGCAGGGTCAACATGAATAAAACCAAGATCATGCACATCGGTCGAGGGATGGACGCTCTGCACAGTCCGTTTACGACAGTGGACATCTTGGGATGCTTAGGTGTATTGTTCACCCGATCGCTACGGCAATCAGCGGCGGCGAGCTATCGACGTCTCCTCCAGCACGTCCGACTGCACATACGCAACAACTCACTCCGAACGCAAGACCTGCTCCAAAGGGTGGACTACACTAATGTTCACCTGGCCTCGCGACTGCCGCACCTGGCACGGGTACTGCCAATGCCACATGGTATTGCTGACAGATTAATGGCGGCCTTTGGATACTATGTCAGCCGAGGAATGTTGTTTAAGATCAAATACAAGACTTCAACTCTCCCACACCATTCTGGAAGACTTAACCTCACGGATGTGCGGAACAAGGCTCTAGCTCTATACCTGCGAGCGACGCTACGAACTTGGAACCAACGGCAACACGCCATCACGTCGGCCATCCTGGATGTGCCTCTTCCCACGTCCTTTGAACCACCGGTGGCGGTAGGCACAATCTCGCCCCCTTTTTCTCACGTCGCTCGATTTCTTTGTTGATTTTAGTTATGTTCAGTTACAGATACCTTCTACAAGAATCCCCACTACCCGTGAGATATATCGATACTTGCGGCGTCATCATGGCAGCAATGTTGTCGAACTTAAATACCCAACACGAAACTGGCGACAGATTTGGCGAGCTGTCCATACACCTCTCCTCACCACAGCAGCGCAATCGTCATGGTATACATTAATCAACCGCAAGACAGTCAACCGCCAACGATTGTACGACATTCGCATGGTAGATTCCCCGCTCTGCCTTATATGTGGCATGCAGGACACCGACGAACATTCTCTGCAGTGCGGTGAGGCAGAGGATGTTTGGCGGCTGACGCAACGCATCATGGCCCTCCTCCGACGCACCGACGAATCCACGATCACGACGGACGCTTTATTTTCCCCTGACTCTGTCTTTTTCCCCTCACAAAAAACATCGGCAATCCGATGGATTGGAGGACACGCATCGCACTACGTGCTCTCGCGGACCTTGATATCGGGCATGGACTATTGGCATTATCTACTTGAACAACACGAAATCTTCCGACGCCACTCTAAATATAAAACGCATTTTGCGAACTTTCTAGGCAGCATGTTTCATAAACCCCCGAAGCGGTGGGGAGTCCCAGGTTTACGTTGTTTCGAGGGATAGGGTTTACTCCCAGTGAAGTGACGAGGATGTCACTTCGTCCCTATATTTCTTTTTCTTCTTTTTTTATATATGATTTTTCTTTTGGGACATTAAAATTAAATGAATAAATAAAATATTATTGTTACTACCAAAAAGAATTACAATGTACAATGTTCCCTTCCTGCTGGCTCTCCCTTATCCTGTCTCCTCAGGGGACGGGGACACCGTGGCCAGGCCTCCAAGTACGACCCCTGCCCACTCTGCCCCCTGACCTACTTCATCTAAAAAAAAAAAAAAAAAAAAAAAAGTGGTCAGCGTGACAGAATGTCACTCCTAAGTGTCTGGGTTCGATTCCCGGGTGGGTGTTGTTTTGTCCTAATCGTCATCATTTCATCCCCATCGACGCGCAAGTCGCCGAAGTGGCGTCAAATCGAAAGACTTGCACCAGGCGAACGGTCTACCCGACGGGAAGCCCTAGTGACACGACATTATTATTATTTAATAGATCTTTAGCGCCAGCCACTTTGTTGACCTGGTACAGTGGGGTTTTTGGCTTGTGCAGCATTTCAAGTTCCATTAACTTCGCCTTATACATGGCACGTTCAACTTCATCCAGCGGAACATTTATTTGGACCCAGAGTGAAACATCCGCTTTCAACCACTGGATTGCTGTAGCATCCATAACAACAGATTGATATGGCGCAATGTCCATTATTATTGTCGAATTATTTTGCAGCAGAACATTATTTTCGAAGCTACTGAATGTGTTCCTGAACGACCGCTTTCATTGTGAATCTTGTGTTTTCAGACGTGGTGCACTGTTTTCATTAATACAAATCCAACACAAAACACTACTTCACAATACCTAATGGCGGCATAACGCTTCAGTGCCTGGAAATACCGCGCTCTAACGAGAGATGACGAACGTGAATGCATCTGTTGCGCGACACCATGTGGCAATGTTTATCCACGATGTGGCAACAGAGACGCTAAACCAACCGAAACGCTGGCGGCATGGTAGGGAGAGCTGGTCCGCCATTGGTGTTACCTGGGCAATGGCGTAGTGTCCTCTCCACTGAGCCAAACGTCAAAAGTAGCAACTAATTTTAAACACACTCTAGTTAACGCTAAGCGTCGGTTAAGGTGGCGTAAAGAGCGACGTTGCTGGACAGTGAACGACTGTAAACGAGTGAATGGAGCGATTAGTGCCTGGAGAACCTTACCTGCCAACATGTATAGCGCTAACAGTGAAATATGGAGACGGTGATGTTACCGAATAGGTGTGTTTTTCAGTGTTAGAGTGTGGTCCTCTCCTTACGCTTAAGAAAACACTAAGTGTGGGAAGATATGAACACATTTCACAGCATTTGTGCTGTGTAAAGTAGGAGAACTGTTCGGAGACAGTGATTGTACCAATATGGCAATGCACCCTCTGATAAAGCGGCATCTGTAAAGCAATGGTTTTTTGACAATAGCATTCCTGAAAATGACTGACCCGTCCAGAGTCCCGACATGAAGCCAACGGAACACTTTGCAATGAGTTTAAATATCGACTTCACTCCTAATCCCAGTGTCCAGCATCACTACCTTCTCTGGCTTTGGCTCTTAAGGGTAGAATGGGTTGCCAATTCCACAGACATTCAGATACATCACTGGAAGCGTCTCCAACGGCGTTCAAGCCTTAATAAAGGCAAAGGGTGAGCACATCCCATGTTAGCGTCCACTAACAGGTGTCTGTATACTTCTGAAACACTGTAATAACTGAAGGAAAAGTCAGGTCTCATTAAGACTTCTAACTCGTTTGATGCTCGAAGAATGAATTCACGAACCATTAGTTAAGAGATGCAATAGGTTAGTATAATCATAACGTATAGGCTTTCAGTGCTGCCGTCTTCATTAGTTAAAACTTCAGGGCTGAGAGGCCGTGATCGATCTGTAAAACTTCTTCTTCCTGACGTTTCGTTTCTAACTGCGGATAACATCTTCAAAGGTGAGTCAACGATTAGCTGCTAGGCCGTGGAGGTCCCGTTCATACGGAGCGCATAGAGGGCAACACAATACGTTGTGTGGGGCCAGCTGTAAGTCTATCTCTGACTAACGTCATTATTTCTCGATTGAAGGTAGTCGATTGTCACATCGTCGGTGCAAAGTCGACCGCCATATCTTATCTAACTTTAAGCCTTTCTCTTTTCTATTAAAATTATTGTGGTGTTTCTGAATCTCTGTAGCTTCTCTATACATCCGTACATAATAATGCGTGTTCTGATTAGCTCTCACCCCCCTCAACCCCTGGTTGCTCCTCTCCTCTCCAATCCCCACCCCCTGCTGCACCTTCACTGTTGTGTCCCCCTACCCTCCATTTCTACAGACTTCATCTCTTTTCCCAAGGTGGCTTCCATCAACTCCCCCTCCTGAATGATGCCCTCTCTCCCTCCATTTATCCCTCCTACCAACTCTGATCTTCACCTTTCCCTCCTTTCCTCTGTCCTTTTGCTGGGCTCCCTCTCCCCCCTTCCATCCTGTTTTTTCCCCACCTACCCACTCTCTACCACCCT
The DNA here is from genome assembly GCF_023864345.2 of Schistocerca serialis cubense. Taxonomy (NCBI): domain Eukaryota; kingdom Metazoa; phylum Arthropoda; class Insecta; order Orthoptera; family Acrididae; genus Schistocerca; species Schistocerca serialis. The sequence goes on along the minus strand of NW_026048515.1, from coordinate 198,576 downwards.
TCTCTCCCCCCACCCCCCTTGAGTCCTTTTGCATTCCCCTCCTCTGCTTTCCCCTCTCGCATCTACCCAGCCCCCCCCCCTCTTGTGAGTCCTCATCCTCCGTCGGCTCCTTCCCCCCCTCCCCCTGTACTTTAGTTTTTTCTCTCCTTCCCCCTTTACCTTCCCATCATCTGTCCAGGTTCCCCCCATCTGCCCTCAGCTGTGGTGTGTCATATTTGTGCCAACTTTTTAGTGCAGAGTTCAAGTGAGTGTTCAGTCTTGTGCATCTTTTCCAAAGTCTTGCGAACAGAAATAATACTGCCACTGGGTGTGATTTTTATATCTCTTGCGAACAGAAACCAGACTGTCGCCATGTTTTTAAATTGTCTGTCTATTATTTTACCTGTCTGCTTCCTGTGTATTTTATTAGCTTCGCCAACCCTTTGTTTTATGTTTCCAGTTCCACAATTCTCCGCCATTTTACTATTTAAGTCACCCATTTTATCTCCTGCTTTTATTATTTATTATCTTCATTAAAAAAAAATTCTGGTGGCTCAAGAGCGGCGTACTAAGCTGCTGCCAGCCCGCCCCCTTCGGGACGAATCGAATCTCAATAACGGTAAAAAACAAAAATTAGCTCTCGTCTCACTAAAGTTTGTTTCATATGACCGACTTTAAAAACATGATCCGCTACATTTCATTTGTTGGTAAGTCCCAGTCGACAGTTCCTTTTGTGTTCGGTTAAGTGAGAATTGACACTTCTTTTTGTTGTTCCAATATAAACCTTCCCACAGCTACACGGAATTTAATACACACCAGGAGTTGCTAAGGGGTGTCGAGCGTCTTTCACAGATCTTAAACACTCATTAATCTTCTTGGTAAGTATAAAGATTGTTTCAATATGAAACTTGGTCAGAACTTTCCCAATACGGTCCGTAATATTGCGAATAAACGGAAGAAGTATTTTTCCAGGTGACAGTTGTTCTTGTTGAATGTTGTCAGACACTTTTCTTCTGGAATGGATTGCTCGATCTATCTCGTTGTCAGCGTATCCATTTTTCTTAAAATTCGTTCACAAATGATTTAGTTCATCTTGGAAATAAACAGGCTCACAGATTTTATTAGCTCTGTCCATCCCTGTTTTAAAGGCACCTCTCTTCCGCCTGGGATGGTGGTTCGAGTTCTTATGAGGGTAACGGTCGGTGTGTGTATTTTTTCTATACTCTTTATGCCCTAGACTCCCATCTGCTCGTTTAATTACTGATACATCCAAAAAATTAAATTTTCCATTATTCTCTTTCTCCACAGTAAATTGTATTTTTGGCTTAATACTATTTGTGTGTCCTCTTCGCCGTGATTCCATACCACAAAAGTGTCATCCACATACCAATACCACTTCAAAGGGCCTTTACCAGCAGACTGCAGGACTTGCTGTTCAAAAAATTCCGTCAATAAATTAGCAACAGCTGGACTCAGAGGGCTGCCCATGGCTACTCGTTCGGTTAGTTCGTAAAACTCATTGTCATACTGGAAATAAGTCGTGGGGACAGGAACTGTCGAAACAGAGCTACTATATCAGTGGGAAACATACCAGCTAAGTACACGACTGGCCATTAAAATTTCTACACCAAATAAAAATGCAGATGATAAACAGGTATTAAATGGACAAATATGTTATACTAGAACTGACATGTGATTGCATTTTCATGCAGTTTTGGTGCATAGATCCTGAGAAATCAGTACCCAGAACAACCACCTCTGGCGGCAATAACGGCCTTGATACGCCTGGGCATTGAGTCAAACAGAGCTTGGATGGCGTGTACAGGTACAACTCCCCATGCAGCTTCAACACGATACCACAGTTCATCAAGAGTAGTGACTGGCTAATTGTGACGAGCCAGTTGCTCGGCCATCATTGACCAAACGTTTTCAATTGGTAAGAGATCTGGAGAATGTGCTGCCAGGGCAGCAGTCAACCATTTTCTGTATCCAGAAAGGCCAGTACAGGACCTGCAACATGCGGTCGTGAATTATCCTGCTGAAATGTAAGGTTTCGCAGGGATCGAATGCAGGGTAGAGCCACGGGTCGTAGCACATCTGAAATGTGCCGTCACTGCAAATAAGAGGTGACCGGGACGTGTAATCAATGGCACCCCATACCATCACGACGGGTGATACGCCAGTATGGCGATGACGAATACACGCTTTCAATGTGCGTTCACCGCAATATTGCCAAACACGGATGCGACCATCATGATGCTGTAAACAGAACCTGGATTCATCCGATTAAATGACGTTTTGCCATTCGTGCACCCAGGTTCGTCGTTGAGTACACCATCGCAGGCGCTCCTGTCTGCGATGAAGCGTCAAAGGTAAGCGCAGCCATGGTCTCCGAGCTGATAGTCGATGCTGCTGCAAACGTCATCGAACTGTTCGTGCAGATGGTTGTTGTCTTGCAAACGTTCCCATCTGCTGACTCAGGGATCGAGACGCGGCTGCACGATCCGTTACAGTCATGCGGATAAGCTGCCTGTCATCTCGACTGCTGGTGATACGAGGCCGTTGGGATCCAGCACGGCGTTCCTTATTACCCTCCTGAACCCACCGATTCGATTCTGCTAACAGTAATTAGATCTCGACCAACGCGAGCAGCAATGTCGCTATACGATAAACCGCAATCCCGATAGGCTACACTCCGACCTTTATCAAAGTCGGAAACGTGATGGTAAGGATTTCTCCTCCTTACACGAGGCATCACAACAACGTTTCATCAGGCAACGCCGGTCAACTGCTGTTTGTGTATGAGAAATCGGTTGGAAACTCTCCTCATGTCAGCACGTTGCAGGTGTCGCCACCGGCGCCAACCTTGTGTGAATGCTCTGAACTGCTAATAATTTGCATATCACTGCATCTTCTTCGTGTCAGTGAAATGGTAAATAAAAGGGAAAGTTTTAAAAGGTGAGCATGCTGGCCGTGAATGTTGTCGATTTTTGAATCTACAAATTTATATTCACGTGGACTCGACATACTTGACAGTAAACATAAGGTAGACCAAAAGCGGAACACTTGTCTTCTACGCTGGTCTGCTGAATCGCAGCGAAAATAGAGGTCCGCAATTCATCTGGAGGCAAACGGCTTTTACATTTAAAAAAAGGTACAAGAGGGCCTGTGGCAATGAGGACCTTAATTTCACCTGAGTAGTATAGGAACTTCTTGGAGGACACCTACTGTCTAAACGTTCACCTTGCGCCGAGGCAAAAGAACGAACGACCGCGTTTTTGTGAATACCGAGTGGATGAAGGAATGGAGTCAGACAGAACTTGGATTGATGGAGCGTAGGGCATGATACATCACGACTGCACAGCGGAACAGAAAATCATCCAAGGAGGAACTTTTTACTCTAGCGAATGGACTGTAACATCAACATAATGTTGAATACTTCGTATTGCAAATGATACAGATGGACATTACTATTTAATGACACTGGTGTGCCTAAATTTTGTTACATGACGATCACTTTAAAGGCGGCAACGAGTGAGTTCTGACGTAGTGTATGATAAGTGGGAGCAAGCCAAAAATCAATGGAGTATCATAAGGTTCGCCGGGCAAGAAAAAAAGAGTTCGACAGATGACACTACCGATGTCGTTTTAAGCAACACGCAATGTTATATCTAGCCTTCAAAGAAGAAAAAAGAATAAAGAAAGAAAGAAACGCACGAGATTTTCATATTATCTCGCTCGCTAAGCACAAATTATTAGTCCTACAGAAAAAATGAACAGGAACTTTTTGTAGGATGTGTAAAGTAGTTAAAGTTATCCCTGGGATAAGCGTTAGCTGGAGGCCATGGTTTACGAGTTATTAAAAAAAATGTACAAAAGAGCTTCCAACACATCCACTCCACAGCCATCCCTCACCATTCACGATTTCTACCTTGTCCATCATGGAACCTCGTTCTGCCACTATATAAAAGTTTCCGACTACACGAACTATTCCGGTAATTAGATGTCTTTTGCTCTCTATTGATCGGCATATTGCGCCACCAGAATAGTAGGCTATTTCGTTGTTATTGTTGCGATCTTCAGTCCGGAGACTGGCTTGATGCAGCTCTCCATGCTACTCTATCCTGTGCAAGCTTCTTCATCTCCGGGTAACTACTGCAACCTACATCCTCCTGTATCTGCCTACTGTATTCATTTCTTGGTTTCCAACTACGATTTTGCTCGCCACACTTTAATGCGATTCTGTCTGTTTTAATTATTCGGGAGTTGGCCGTCTGGTTTTAAACTTTCTTTGCTTTTTGCGTTTAATTTGATTGGGGAACCGTTGAGATTGAACTTAACATATACATGGATGGACATGATAAATGAAAGGTTGCAATAAATTTTTATCTGTGATTACTACTTCACGTATGAAATATTCTGTTGCAGATTAATAAAAATGAATTTCTTTGAATATTCCAAAATAATGATTAAAGTTTTACTTTTATTCAAGTACTTAAGCTGTTTGTGCAAGAATGAAAATATTATTGTCTATCGAACTTAGAAAACATTTTCATGTTGCAGTGGATTTTTGGTTAACTGGATATACCCCGACTAGCTTTGAAGCATAGGACTATCTTTAACATATGAAAATGTTTTCTATTTTTTATATTGCTAAGCTCTCGTGAAAGTTATCCCCTTTTAAATACACTTTACGATATGTTCAGAATTTATCACCTTTTTGAATAAAAATTTACAAAGGCTGCAGCTTGTATCCACCTGTGAATACACAAGATAAAATCTACTATCTCTTTTTATTCTGCGTCTGGAATGCTGTGAAAAGAAACACTTTATTATTTTCCTTCACCTCTAAATGTACGCTTTTTAGGATGTGGTCGTTATTGCTATCGTATATTGAAATCTACTCCTGCTGCAGACTGCTCGCTCACGGCGCAGCTCCGTACAGCCAGCGATATCCAATGAAATGCTGAAATTTCTTAAATAAAATGGGTAATGTCCGGTGCGAACTTTGCAGTAATTGTGACAAACAAATTTTACTAGGTAAATATATCTTAACAGAAACAATTAAAATCTTTACAATCCCAGCTACAAATGGCGTCGACCATCGACTTATGACAAATGAAAACTACCTAACAGCCTAATGCAAGTCCGTGCGGAAGACAATAATGGTTCAAATGGCTCTGAGCACTATGGGACTTAACATCTGAGGTCATCAGTCCCCTAGAACTTAGAACTAGTTAAACCTAACTAACCTAAGGACATCACACACAGCCATGCCCGAGGCAGGATTCGAACCTGCGACCGTAGCGGTCACGCGGCTCCAGACTGAACCGCCTAGAGCAGAAGACAAGTAATTCTATTACAATATATTGCCTATTTATATCTTAACTAATTCTTGTACAGTCTTTGTCATTTTTAATTACATATCGTTTCTTCTGTGGCGGTTTTCACATCCTCCGCCACAGATAGTATTCCACACTCTTTGAATAATCATTTATAATAGCAAAATTCATAATTATCTTCCTCCTCACAAAATTAAGTGTCCTTTTGAAATTAATTTTACAGAAATCCATATAAATTATTTGTTACAGTGAGCATTATACATCGAAATGTTCTTTTAACTTTCACTTTGGATGCGTGCTGCCAGAGAACGTTACCACACTACCCCCCAGAACCAAATTGGTGATCCCTTGATGTCTCGAAATGTGTTCTATCGACCGATCCCTTCTTCTAGCGACGTCATGCCACAAATTTCTTTTCTTTCCAGTTGTGATATGTACCCTCCTTTAGTTAGGGATCTACCCATCTAATCTACAGCATTCTTCTGTAGCACCACATTTCAAAAGCTTCTACTCTAATCATACCTAAACTGTTTATGATCCATGTTTCACTTCCATAAATAGCTACACGCCACACAAATACGTTCAGTAATGATTTTCTGACACTTAAATCTGCATTCGATGTTAACAAATTTCTCCTCTTCAGATACGCTTTTCTTGCTATTGATAATCTACATTTTATATACTCTCTACTTCGACCATCAAAATTCATTTTGCTGCCCAAATAGCAAAATACATTTACTACTTTAAGTGTTTCGTTTCCTAATCGAATTCCTTCGGCATCGCCTGATTTAATTCGACTGCATTCCATTATCCTAGTTTTTCTTTTGTTGATGTTCACATTATATACTCCTTTCAACATGCTGTCCATTTCCTTCAACAGCTCTTCCAACTTCTTTGCTGTCTCTGACATAATTATAATGACATGGGCAAACCTCAAAGTTTTTATTTCTTCTTCCTGGACTTTAATTCCTACTCAATATTTTACTTTTGTTTCCTTTACTACTTGCTCGATTTGCAGATTGAATAACATCGGGGATAGGGTATAACCCTGTCTCACTCCCTCCTCAATCACTGCTTCCTTTTCATACCTCTCGGCTCTTGTAACAGTCATCTGGTTTCTGTACAAATTGTAAATAGCCTTTCGCTCCCCCTGTTTTACCTCTGCCACCTTCAGAATTTCAAAGACAGTATTCCAGTCAACATTGTAAAAAGCTTTCTCTGAGTCTACAAATGCTATAAACGTAGGTTTGTCTTTCCTTACCCTATCCTTCATTATCAGTCATAGGGCCAGTACTGCCTCGCGTGTTCATACATTTCTCCGGAAACCAAACTGATCTTCCCCTTCTACCAGTTTTTCCATTCTTCTGTAAAGAATTCGTATTAGTATATCACAACCGAACTGTTAGTTCGACAATTTTCACATCTGTCAACACCTGCTTTCTTTGGAATTGGAATTATTATAATCATCTTGAAATCTGAGGGTTTATCACCTGTCTCATACCTCTTGCTTTTGTCACGGCTCGCTATCCCAAAGTGAACAGTAGTTCTAACGGAATCTTGTCTACTCCTGGGGCCTTGCTGTGATTTAGGTCTTTTAGTGCTCTGACAAATTCTTCACATAGCAACATATCTCCCATGTAATCTTCCTCAACCTCCTCTTCCATTTCCATGATACTGCGCTCATCTCCATTACGGCCCCTCAATTTTCCTTTAGGTGGTAGCTATCTTTCTCTCAAAAAAAAAAAAAAAAAAAAAAAAAAAAAAAAAAAAAAAAAAAAAAAAAAAAAAAAAAAAAAAGTTCAAATGGCTCTGAGCACTATAGGACTTAACATCTGAGGTCATCAGTCCCCTAGAACTTAGAACTACTTACTTAAACCTAACTAACCTAAGGACATCACACACATCCATGCCTGAGGCAGGATTCGAACCTGCGACCATAGGGGTCGCGCGGTTCCAAGCTGAAGCGGCTAGAACCACTCGGCCACACCGGCTGGCTATCTTTCTGTTAAGGAAAAATGATTCTGAATCCTTACATTTGTCCTTAAGCCTTTCCTACTTAGCCATATTGCACTTCCTGTCAATCTCATTTTTTAAACATTTGTATTCCCTTTCGCCTGCTTCATCTGTTGTATTTTTATATTTTATCCTTTCATGAGTTAAATTCAAAATCTCTTGTGTTGTCCAAGGATTCCATCTAGGCCTTTTTACCTATATGATCCTCTGAGTAGTATGAGAACATCACCTGAAATGTGCTGGTCGCCTACCCTTCAGGGGCAGTGTGCGGGTTGCCTACCCTTAAGGGGCAGTGACATCATCCAAGAAGGTTGCCATGATGCCAGCTGATGAAGCGGGTGGCCTATCCTTAATGGGGATCTGGTTGCCTACCCTTAAGGGGCAGTGACGTCATCCAAGATGGCTGCCATGATGTCAGCTGACTGACGTCATTCAAGATGGCGAGAGAGTGCCACGCTCTTCCTGGTGGGAAGTTCGAATTTTTGGAGGGAAGATAGGTCCGTTGGTTGAATTTGCTTAAATTTGTTTAAATGTATTATCTACCTACAGCATTTATGTCATGTTACCACCACAAGGGGCTGAGATATCAGTTGTTGATATGGGCCAGGGGGTGTTTTAATAGCTGTATTACATGCACTCATTCAGCTGAGGAATGGAAGTGAGCATTAATGCTTGAACATACAGTATGAAGAGGAAGAATATGGTCCTGAAAATAAATGCTTTGCATTAAAGGTGCATTACACAGTGCATGAAAACATCTGTCTCCACTGGAATTGTCTGTCACTTCTAAAACCTATGTATAAGCTCCCACCACACAAGAGACAACTTTTTACGATCCACCAGACCAGAGAACTGAGGAAGTTGGCGAATTCACTGCTAGAGGGCGCCGAGATAGGTCACGTGATTGTGCAGTTAAGTCCATAGGAGCACAGCTCATAATGATGTCACATGTTTTTCTCAGCTGCACGTCTGCCCCAGCCTCCTTATCTCTCTGGCGATCTGGAGCAGAAAACAGGTGGGAAATGGAATCAGCCTGTTCTGGGCTGCTGGAGAGAGGAAAAAGTGCACTTTATTTATTTCTTGAACAATTTATTTAGGGACGAATTTCACCTAGTTTATTTATTACGCTGATACAAGCCACTCACCCTGCCGGTGATCTGGAGGGGGAAAACTGACGGGAAATGAAATCAGCCTGTTCTGAGCTCTGGAGAGAGGAAGGAGTGTACTTTTTTTTTAACCATTTGTCTAGCTAAGGATTTCACCTAGTTTATTTGTTACACTGATGCAAAACACTTACCCTGATGTGTTTGGAGTCACAATATATAGTTTACAGACCTGGAAACTACTCGTAAATAATGCATACACTGATTTGCAGAGCCACAAACAACTCGTGCATTACCGAAATAATCCAGTACACAGTAAAAATTTGTGCAAACTACTCATAGATCACCGAAATAATGCATGCAAACACGCTCACAACGCTTAAAAACCCGAAAATAATTCAGTGGACAAACACTCAGAGCACATAAAAAAAACGCAACTTGTCAGCGACTCGAACTCTGATTCTACTGGATGGAAAGCCTAAGTGCATCCCCCCCCCCCCCCTAGCACATGGAAACTGTCCAGATGTGAGAGAGGAAGGTTAGGTTAGTGTACGTTATCTATTTTGCTCGGGAAACTAATTACGTAATTAATCACAAAGATCGGTCTTAATTACACAACTATACGCAGAGCGCTACACAAGGACGGCCTGAAATCGCAATATATCGCAAAAACTGACTATACCATACATCTGGTGTTATCCTGCTGGGAAAAAAGAATTCGCAATACCACTCCAAACTTATGCAAATATCGATACTAACTACGTAATTAATCACAAAGGTCGGACCTAATTACCCACCTACATTCGTAGCGCTTCACAAGGACGGCAATACGCCGCGAAAACTGACGATGCCATACAACTCGTGTTATCCTGCTAGGATAACACTCGAAACAAGCGACAGAAACACTCAAACTCTATCCCACACCTACAAGCTAGGGGGGAAAAAGGCTGGGGTGTAAGGTACAATCTTTATTCTTTCTGGTGGGAAATACGTTCAGCTGACTAATGCTGGTGTTGGACAGAGAGGAGTTTTTTTTTTAAAAAAAAACGTGTATTACCTGCAAGCATATAGCATCTATCCCTGTTTGACGTCTGAGTTCACTACACACGCCTACTAAAAATCACCCTACAGCCCAGCTAACTGAAGCCAATACATGCTGTCACAGCTGATGGAAAAAAATGCGTCACAGTTATAATTACACTTCGAAATTGTTGCGAAAATGAAACACCACTCGTATTGAATGCATCATAATGTATCACATGTACTGGGGAGAGTCGTCGTTCTAAAACACTGCATTTGAACATGCGTTCTCCTCATATACAATCACAACCTACAAGTTGGAGCTACTCAGCTGAAAGCCTCGCGGCCCGTGCTGGCCGCTACCCACATCGATACGATCACGCTTTGCCAACACAAAAGCAGGTATAGTTAACTAGGAAATTAAAGGGAAGTTTTCCCCCAAATGCATTTTGGTCGTCTAAAGTATAGTGGCGCAGCCGCCCCTAATGGCTAGAGGCGCTACTGTCACATATAGGCAGGTCCCCAACGCCTCTCGTTCTGGGGTGCTAAACGCTTTTTTTTTTTGTGTTCACGTAGGACGCTTCAACAGGGGCCGCGCTCTCGTAGGGGATTCGCCAGACGTTCTGCGCTCAATAACTTGATATTAACCAGACTCCTATGATAAAGCAAGCATTAAAAAAACATTCGCGACGATAATAACTTTCCTATTTCCACGAACATAGACACAGTCCATTTTCATTTAGTTTTATGAGAAACATCGGTATAGTTTCTCACGTTCGACCGCACTTGCATATCATTATTTTCTGACGTCCAGCTATGTGTACTGCCACTAATCACAAATGATCAGCAGAGAGAAACTTATCACATACGCAAAGACCTTTACGTGGCAACTCGAGAAAAGTAAATAGAAGAAAGTGAGATATCCACTCACGAATATCTATGTCGGTGATGTAACAGATTCTAAATCACCCCTGTAATTTACAAAGTCAAATGAGGTGTTTCTCATGTCTAGAGAACCAGCAAACGTGTCTTCCGTCTGCTAGATGCACACACCACAATCGATGTTCTCTCAACTAAATAAAGAAACGAAATGTGCAGAAGCAGTCAGCCGAACAATTTACATGGGAGGGAATAATGGCCCAATGCAAACACACGCCCATATTGAATCTTTTCAAATTTCCACTTGATTACCAAAGCTGTCCAACACATACTGAGTATTACTTCGCTAGTCGCCACAGGCCTCCGCCACGCCAAGCACGCAAAGACAGAATCAACCTACTAAATCGTTCACACACGCACACACACACACGTATATATATATATATATATATATATATATATATATATATATATATATATAGGGTGAGTCACCTAACGTTACCGCTGGATATATTTCGTAAACCACATCAAATACTGACGAATCGATTCCACAGACTGAACGTGAGGAGAGGGGCTAGTGTAATTGTTTAATACAAACCATACAAAAATGCACGGAAGTATGTTTTTAGCACAAACCTACGTTTTTTAAATGGAACCACGTTAGTTTTGTTAGCACATCTGAACATATAAACAAATACGTAGTCAGTGCCGTTTATTGCATTGTAAAATGTTAGTTACATCCGGAGATATTGTAACCTAAAGTTGACGCTTGAGTACCACTCCTCCGCTGTTCGATCGTGTGTATCGGAGAGCACCGAATTACGTAGGGATCCAAAGGGAACGGTGATGGACCTTAGGTACAGAAGAGACTGGAACAGCACATTACGTCATTACATCCGGAGATATTGTAACGTAAGGTTAACGCTTGAAACCTCCGACGTTTAGTTGCGTGTTGTAACAAACACGGGCCACGGTCGGCGAGCAGCATCTGCAGGGACATGTTTACGATGACGACCGTGTTTACGAGTGTGGCTGTAGTGCACTGTTGTGGTTTGGTCTAGCTGTCGCAGTGTCCGCATGTAGCGCTTGCTGCTATTGTTATTCTGCATTCGTCTCCGCACGCAGACCAACTGTAGTACACCGTGTTACCAGACGTCTGTGATAGTGTAGTGTTGTAGGAACTGTGACCATGGTGTATTCGAACTCTGAAAAGGCGGAGATGATACTCATCTATGGCGCGTGTCGACGAAATGCAGCTGAGGCCTGCAGGGTGTATGCAGAACGGTAACCGGACAGAGAGCATCCAACGTGCCGCACATTGCAAAACATCTACCGCCAACTGTATGCAACAGGTATGGTCGTAGCACGCAAACGGGTCCGTAACAGGCCCGTCACAGGAGAAGCGGGTGCAGTTGGTGTGTTAGCTGCTGTTGCCATGAACCCACACATGAGTACACGGGACATTGCGAGAGCCGGTGGACTGAGTCAAAGTAGTGTCATGCGCATACTGCATCGTCACCGCTTTCACCCGTCTCATGTGTCACTACATCAGCAATTACATGGTGATGACTTTAATCATCGAGTGCAATTCTGTCAATGGGCATTAACAGAGAATGCGTTGCAGTTCTACCTGTTTACCGTTGAAGCGGGTTTCACAGACCACGCGGCAGTGAATCTACGGAGCATGCATTACTGGTCCGTGGACAATCCTCGCTGGCTCAGACAGGTAGAGCGACAGCGACCGTGGACTGTAAATGTATGGTGCGGAATCATTGGCGACCACCTCACCGGTCCTCACTTCATTGCAGGGGCCCAAACAGCTGCAACACACACATCGCGTTTCTACAGAATGATCTGCCAACGTTGCTCGAAAATGTCCCACTGGAAACGCGTCGACGTATGTGGTGTCAGCATGATGGTGCACCTGCACATTCCGCAATTAACACTAGGCTGACCCTTGACAGGATGTTCGACGGGAGTTTCATAGGACGTGGAGGACGCATAAATTGGCCAGCCCGTTCTCCTGATCTTACACCTCTGGACTTCTTTTTGTGGGGTACGTTAAAGGAGAATGTGTACCGTGATGTGCCTACAACCCCAGAGGATATGAAACAACGTATTGTGGCAGCCTGCGGCGACATTACACCAGATGTACTGGGGCGTGTACGACATTCATTACGCCAGAGATTGCAATTGTGTGCAGCAAATGATGGCCACCACATTGAACATCTATTGGCCTGACATGTCGGGACACACTCTATTCCACTCCGTAATTGAAAACGGAAACCACGTGTGTAGGTGTACCTCACCCCTCATGGTAATGTACATGTGCGTCAGTGAAAAAGACCAATAAAAAGGTGTTAGCATGATGACGTAATGTGCTGTTCCAGTCTCTTCTGTACCTAAGGTCCATCACCGTTCCCTTTGGATCCCTACGTAATTCGGTGCTCTCCGATACACACGATCGAACAGCGGAGGAGTGGTACTCAAGCGTCAACTTTAGGTTACAATATCTCCGGATGTAACTAACATTTTACAATGCAACAAACGGCACTGATTACGTATTTGTTTATATGTTCAGATGTGCTAACAAAACTAACGTGGTTCCATTTAAAAAACGTAGGTTTGTGTTAAAAAACATACTTCCGTGCATTTTTTAATGATTTGTATTAACCAATTACACTAGTCGCTCTCCTCACGTTCGGTCTGTGGAATCGATTCGTCAGTATTTGATGTGGTTTACGAAACATATCCAGCAGTAATGTTAGGTGACTCACCCTGTGTATATATATATATATATATATATATATATATATATATATATATATATATATATAATCGCTATACTTGCAATTAAATGTTAGGATTGCGATTTCAGTTGAACGACATTCGACAATGAGCGAAGTATCGGAAATGCACCCTGCTGAAGGCTGCGGCTCTGGAAATAGAAATATCTCTACCATTCTTATGACTTGACATACACATCCATTTGCTATCGCAATATTCCACGTCAAATCCATGTCTTCCTTACAACTGAACATAGTCATTTCCTTTGCACATGCCGGCACACAAACACATACTTTATAAGCCTGATGCTCAAGGTGAACTTACCACACATCCCCTACTATTAAGTATAATTTTTCGTCAATAACTGATTGCCGGCGATACGAAATAATGCTGACCGAAAATCAATGATGGTTGGACATGTCTCATACGTTTTCTTGCAAGTGGTACCACTGTGGCCTAGAAAGAGAGGTGTAATCGTCTTACAAACAGCGAGATGTTAAAAAACACTACCAATTATCATCAAAAGCGGCCTTGATTCTATAGGTGCATACAAATATCTATGTTAAAAGCTATACCCGCTTTATAAATCGAGGTATGGCATTGCCACTGAATGAAGTGTATATTTTTTCCAGACAAATACTGTGACGCTGAATATAGACGTTGATCGCTGTAGCGTATAGTATCAGACCGACAGCTCGGTTACATGTCACCAACGGTGCAACCTCGTAATAAAATTACCGAATTTTGAAAGTGATTCGGCTAAGGAGCGTGATATGAAACTGGTATTTGCATATCCCTCACGCCGCCGCCGCGAGATATTTCTCCACTATTTGTAATGCATTCTGCCTTGGTGCCATGTCAGAGGTTTGGTGATATATCTACTGGGTTATAGGCGATGGTAGATTGAGAAGGATCACTAACAGTAGTAGATGATGTTATGATTGAGGTCGTAAGGAATGTACTCTAGCGTTTCAGGTCTCCAGTGCTACGCTTTCGGTAGAATCGCTGCTTCAAATGGCTTAACATCTTAGGTCATCAGTCCCCTAGAACTTAGAACTACTTAAACCTAACTAACCTAAGGACATCACACATCCATGCCCGAGGCAGGATTCGAACCTGCGACCGTAGCAGTTCCGCGGTTCCGGACTGCAGCGCCTAGAACTGCACGGCCACCGCGGCCGGCTAGAATCGCTGTCTAGGATTTGGAGTCAAGTCTTTTCATTCAAGCACATACCTGCATTGGAACCTATGGAGAAGTCCTGTAATGATTACAGCCACTAATGAATCGTGTTTCTGGGACTCTTATACCTTGAAACGAGTCACCTCTCTTGAACCCATCTGCTACAGTAAAATTCCAGCCTCGTTTTAGGTAGTCCCTATGCATCTTTCAACTGCTGTCATTTCTGCAGCTTCACGCATGTGATCGTTCGAATTCAAGTCGGGAATGAGTATAAGTTGGAGAAAATTATATCTACCACCATCTGCAACCCATGTAGAAACAGGCTAAGCTGCGTTACTGCTACACGACTGCGTTTTGACCATTCAATGGAAACTGGGACTGGAAGAAGGACGAGGATTTTTGCTACTGCACTGTGGTCGGTTCCCAAAATACATACAAGTACTACAGAGTGGTTCTAGGCGCTACATTCTGGAACCGCGCGACCGCTACGGTCGCAGGTTCGACTCCTGCCTCGGGCATGGATGTGTGTGATGTCCATAGGTTAGTTAGATTTAAGTAGTTCTGCGTTCTAGGGGACTGATGACTTCAGAAGTTAAGTGCCATAGTGCTCAGAGCCATTTGAACCATTTTGATCTGTGCCCATTCACATCGATCTCGTTACCCTGTACCATTCAACAGAGAAAAATTACGAACTATAAAAGCTCCACTTATTTCATCCAATAGGGAACTCAATAAGATTTTTACCGCATCTCTGTCCTCCCGTATACCGAAAACAAATACCGCATACATGCCGGCATCGAGGACATGTGACGATCCTATTAAATATACAGGTATTGTTCAACTGCACAGACCAGTTTAAAGTTTCATCACATCCACTGTAGGAGGATGATCGTATCCTGTGGACTACACTGTAAGTCGCAAGAGGCACTCCCTGTGGCCCTGTCTCATTGTTTGAAACGTTATTTTTTTTCTGCTGAAACATGCTTTGTACACTGCCATACATTTTGTTTTTCCGCCACTACTTTGAGGTCTGTGCCAGACCTGATCCATGGATTCTCGCGGAAAACTGGATGTCGCTTGGTGCAAAATCATGTTGTTACTGCTGCTACCATAACACACCATACACACACTTGATGATTTTAAATAAAAGTCAGTTACAACATAAGGAAACTGGAAGAGTTTTGTGGTGTTGTGGAGAGTTTCTAAACTACAGTCCGAAGGTGATTGACAAGCTTTGTATTTAAAATTATCTATCACAGTGACGGAATAGCTGATGGATCTGCTTTCCATTTCGACTGATTCCTCATGTTGCAGTCATGTACGCGATCACTGTTTCGGTGCTACCCACCCCAAGAAGGTGTTATCCCTCCACAAAACTCTTTCTCCAACTCAAACAAGCGTTGTCAATCATTATGTGGCATCCAACAGTTTGCCAGTGGACGGATGGGATGAAAAAGTCACCTCTGATGTACTGAAATAATAACCATCACAGTTGATAGTGCAAATAGTTTTACCGATTTTACAGGAACTTCAACACTGACCAATCATGTGATAGCATGTTTCCCAATTTCAGTATCATAGCTAAACATCCCCTTCTCCACTTTGTGAGTGTCATTGCGAATGTAGATAGATGGCTGTGCAGTACATCCATTCATTGTTAATTCTCGAACACATACATCATCAAAGTATACCAAACAGCACTCTACATATTTCTAACACCTCGAGCACAGTGTTTAATTTACGATCTATCTCTATGTGGATGGGAGTCACAGAGCATTCTCACAGTCTTAGTCTGAAAGACCCCCCTCACACTGTCATTGACCAACCCATCCTGCAGCGCCATTATTGATTTAATCTGCAGCCGACCAGAAGTAGACCACTACATTCCACATCTCATGAATGAATGGAGCTTGCCGAGTCCTCGCCCATCCAAGTGCACAAGATTTCTCGAGATGCGCACATGTCGGGGAGCTTAGCACTCCTTATAGATGTGTAGTAACAGATTTGAAAGTGTTGTTATGTAATAGCAGACGGTTAAGAAGTACAAGAAATGGGTGATTTTTATGCGTGTTGGAGCTCCAGATGGATGGGGTTCGAAGCATTTTTACGTAAATCAACCGAGCTATCAATTTTAAAGTATTATTCCAGAGCCTCGGATCAATACCTAGAAGGTATTGGTAAGATAGAGCATAAACACACGTACTCCTAAGGTTACAACGTTCCGCACTTAAAACGGGCTATAATGTTAGATCGCCTATGTTTCCAACCTATCAGTTATATGGAATGTAGCGCTGTTAATACTTCAATGTAATAAATATACTTCAATCGCATGACATACATCCTTCTTCCTGGTTTCTTTACAATAAACTATGTTACCGAACCGTGAAACAAAAGAACTACTTCCTTGAAACATTGACTCTGTGTGATACGAGCACATTATAGCTTTTCAGAGATGTATAGCTTCCACTGTTCACATCCGATCATGGTTCAGAAATTATACTATGCCCGCATCAGTCCTATATAAAATGATTATTAGTAATGGAGAATGTCTCTTACAAGGAAACAGATAAACGCATAGCAGCAGTATCCGAATGTGAAATTACTAGTCATGCCGCCACTAACTCTGCTAACAGCATATTTGTCAGGCAAATGTATACATGAGGATTGCAGTGCCTCACAAAGACCTATCGGTAACTAAGAATCATCTTGGTTATTAAACTGAAGTCTCGATTTTACACCCAAGATGCGACAAGGGGATGGAGTACACCGCACAAATCATAGTTCGTTTAGAGGAATGTGTCACATTTCATCACATATGAGATAGAAGTCCTCTGATGACCGATAGGTTTGCCCTTAACGATCACAAGTACACAGTGCTCTAAATCACATATAGAAAACGTTGTTGTATACGAGTCGAACACAGGCTATGTCACGCGACTGATGCATCCTGAAAAAAAGGCAGAAAAATCGACCTGCAGCAACTTCTCTCTCTCTAGAATGCATCATCTGTCTACCATTAAAACGTAACTCGTTGCAGCTCCATCTCAATCGATCACCCTGTCCACTCTCTGTTATACTTTGACGCAGATGCATGTAAGTTTAGAGGCGGATGGTTCTCTGTCTTCCAGAAAACATCAAATACAGTAGTCAACTCGAGTGTATTCCTGGTACCTCAATAGACAAACAGTATAATGCTGCCTCGACAGAAAAAAAGTATGGTTCTCTTCGCTTCCACGTCGACGTTTTCTCGGATTCCTCTTGCTGTCGCATACTCGCTCCCATGTACAAATTGTTCTGCGCCAACCAGAAGATACGCAAGTATTTCCTCAATTTCCCGTCATTTCGGTGTGTGTTCGATCAATTTATATGTACTATCCCGTCATTTTTCTCAATTATATCGATTTTATGTCAGTTCTATCCATGCTATCATGACATAACCTCTCGTTCTGTGTTCTAAAATGGCTTGTAAATGTACTACAGCTACCAACGCCTAGCCCAAATGTACTGATCGGGATGCGTTATATAGCACTGTACTCTATTATATTCAGTCGCCTCCACCCCACATATTCCACATTATATAGCACTGTACTCGATTGTATTCAGTCGCCTCCACCCCACATATTCCACATTTTGAGAGCGTTTGCTCTGTTTTCTGTATATCTGTGTATATGCGTGTGCCGCGGATGGTTCCCACGACCTGAGTTTGCGTTCGAGTGTGGATCTGCCGTGCACTATATATCCGGACCGATGTTCGGAGGCGGATCCACCACACGTCACATCTGCGATAGGGCTCGCAGTTGGACCAATCACGCGTTACGCCCGAACACGTGTTCTATGTTCGAAGTTTGGTCCACCAGCGGAGGGACCTGCTAGAAGTCATCGTAAGTTCATGATACAGGGTGATCAGACCAAAAGATCTCCGACATTTGGTTGATTTGATGCCACACAGAATCGATGCAGTGGTTTAATATAAAGGATACCTCATGAAAAACTAAGAAATATTGCAATAAATTTTGTACCAAAAAATTTGTAATTTCCTAAGTCTGATAGGTTACGAGTATTTTGTTTGATCTGTAATATAATTATATTTAATTTTTAAATGTTAATTCAAATTTCCAATGATGCAGACAATAGGGCTTGCTTCCTAAAAATTTGTCTAAAATTATAATGTACATTTCGTCTGAAATAATCTTCTGAATGAGATATTCAGTGAATCTTCGCGAATTATGCAGTACAATTGGGCAAATATTTAAAAAAAAATTGGTAGCAGCGTTATGAATCTTGTGCTGAAGCCAACCTTGAGGTGAAATAATAAATGTCATACTTTCTTCTGGTGTTGTAATTATGTACTACCATGCTCAAAAGTATCCTAAAGACCAGAATTGTGTTCCATCGCATTTCTATACAATCGGCATAACGTAGCTGTCTTCCAGATCCTATGCTCTCTTTACGCTACAGTCGTTTAAGTTTCCAGAATGGTTACTATGAAGGGTGACCAAAGATTTTCCGTTTGAGGGCGTTGCTGCAGCGTGTGTGCAACGTAGCGCTGCGGGTATATAAGCACTGACGAGTACATATTGGATTAGTATGGCACTGACTTTCTCCGACGCTTGGACTGTAAATGAAGAAGCCTTAACTATGGCGACGTTGCTACCAAATGCGTTCAAACAGATTCAAAGTGCAGTTAGAGTTTTCTTGGCCGCCGAAGGACAAAAACAGGTGGACATCCGTTGGAGAATTATGGGACAACATGTCTGTCGAAAACCACAGTTGTAGAAAGGTGCGGTGGGTTCCGTGCGTAATGTACAAAATGTAACGCGCCCGGGAGAAAGTGCTACATACGTTCTGCCCAAGTACTCGCTAAACGCAAGAATGGTGGCAGAATATTTAACGACTGCGTGCCTACACCCCACATTTCTGGTCTTACTGAGGCGGTTGCTCTTCTCTCTTTGCACTGCCTGCTTCGATGTGTCTTGTAATAATTATTATCTAACAGGGTACGTATATTCTGTTAAACACACATAAGATTGGGTGCGCAGATCACAATTAACATTATTCCACAATTTACATAGTATTTGCATTCGACCAGCGTAATCCGTTGTGATATATTAAAGTTATTGTTGAAGTGATATTCTCCGATTAAAACATGTGCAACACAGGACACTCACACGAAATTTAGTGATCAAAAGGCGCTTTATAAGTCGACGAAAAA
This sequence comes from Schistocerca serialis cubense, assembly GCF_023864345.2. Taxonomy (NCBI): domain Eukaryota; kingdom Metazoa; phylum Arthropoda; class Insecta; order Orthoptera; family Acrididae; genus Schistocerca; species Schistocerca serialis. Next base: position 179,061 of record NW_026048515.1, on the reverse strand, counting down.
CACAATTCTTCCAGTCAGTACTAAACAGTTTCTTCGTTCGTTATACGAGCTTGCTTGTGACCGAATCGTGACGAGGATGTTTCAAAAGGTCGGTGTGCGAGATACGAAACGAGCAAGTACCTTCACTCTTGATATTCAAACAGTCCAGCAATGCATGTTTCTTTCCCTTGGAACTTGTAATCAGTCAATCCAGTCCACAATTTCTTTCCGTAAACATCCCGATGAGGTTGATTATTGATCTTCCAACATGACAAACGAAATTGAAAGTCATCGTCTTTTAGATAAACATTAATCTGAGCCACGAACACTGATACTAAGCGTACGAACTGTATGGCAAACGTTTCTAAATACATACCAATAACTTGAGAAATGCGTTCTGCAGCTACGGCATCAGCACTACACAGTGCCCACGTCCGATTGTGACTGCTCCGACTCTTGCGCTCTATACTCGCCAGAGAGGCGACTATCTATAGGTCAGCGGGACAACAGTATGCTTACAAGTCTTACAAGCAGACGGCACGACTGTGGGGCCGGGGATTTGTCCGCAATTTTGTGTGGTGAAAGAGGACCTCTAACACCTCACGTGGTTAAAGTATTAGGACGCACTACCCGGAAAATCCCGGGAAAAATCGATCCAAAGTTTGTTAGGTGCCTTATGAGTATAGAATGTTAATACACTGCCGAGGCGCCGTCTGGCCCCCATGGTTAGCGCTCGGACCCTTACACCAAAGGTCTCGGGTTCGGTTCCTCCTCCGGCACTTCTTTTTTTCCCTTCTGTTGCTTGCCAAATTGCAGCGCATTGTTACAAGAGAATAGTGAAATTAATTCCCGGTAAGACTGTATAAAAATTCATTCTATAATTCACCATCAATTATCGTCACCAATATTCTGAGACATGATTCAATATGCCTGGTTTGCCTCAAAAGTGTCAGAAACTCGAAACATTTTCGTAAATGTTAATGGGGCACGTTTTTGTACAGATTTATTGCAAACGCCCTGTGGTTGCCAAAAATTCGCTTTTATATGTTGCGCAAATTGTCGCAATAATTATTGCTTTGTTTGTTTTTACGAGAATTACCACTACAGTTCTTGTTTATAATTATTATATGTATAAAAATTGAATGTTTTCCAATCGACTTTGTTATTCTGACTAAAAAGGCAATGTTTCTCCTCATATACTTTGCAATGAAAAATGGAAAACCCACCGCCATGAATTGTGTTGTTGGACAAAAAGAAAATAATTTTTATTCAATAATGAAACTAATTTGTTAAAGATAATGTAGGTTTGGGAAACTTTGTGAATAATTGGCGCAATAACGAAAGAAGATGAAACAGAGGAGAAAAAAATTGCCAGAGGAGGAATCGAACACAAGACCTCTGGCGTAAGAATCCGAGCCCTAAGCACCTTTTTTTGTTCGTTTTCGTTCGTTGTATCTGCTCGGGACGGACGTCGCAAGTCACCCGTTTCAGTTCGTCGGTGATCCCTTAACTCAGTTTTTCTTATTACAGAGGACAGCTAACCCTCTGACCGAACATGCTGAGTTACCGTGCCGGCTGACGGCGGCTCGGCAGTGTATTAACATTTTATACTCATAAGGCACCTAACAACCTTTGGATCGATTTTTCCCGGGATTTTCCGGGTAGTGCGTCCCAATATTTTAACCACGTGAGGTGTTAGGGGTCCTCTTTCACCACACAGAATTGCGGACACCTCCCCGACCCCACGGTCGTGCCGTCTCCTTGTTAGCCAAAACCCAGCCGTCACAGAGAGAAGGTCAGAGTCGTATACGTAAGGCGGCCAAAATCACCAGCCGCCCTTTTTTAAGTCCAGCGATATGCTAGATCTGGCAACACTGCAGAACATGGAAGCCTATCGAGGACATGCTGCAGAGCTGTGTCTGCTCGTGATGTAGTAGTAAACTTCGCCCAGTGTAGATGTAAAGTCGCGTTTTCGAGATCCCTAGATGCCTTATTTTTTTAAAAATCGTATTTCGGGTGTTTGCTACAGTTCTGTCTGATGGAAGCTCAAAGATAATTCACTTCACTGTCTATCGCAGCAGTAATAACTAAATTTTCCAGAAACAATTCCACCAAACAGCTCGTGGCTGCATCAAGATCAGAATAGTTCATGCTCGAGAGTTTCCTTTTCGACTGTGACCACGGGACACCGACCACACTCCACTCACCGCCAAACGCCAGGCGCCGTCCTAACAGCCGACCGCTGCGCTTTGACTGTCTTATCAGCCGTCATTTTCTTGTACGCACATGTGGAATTTTGCATGCCAAAGGAATTACTATTGCTGCAATTTTGCTTGAACGTCATTAGTTAGTCCAATGAAAATTCCTATGGATCATTGTTATGGAATGATGTGTTACGGTACCCTTATGTTAATTTATTACGAAAAAGTAAATAACTAAGCTCTAATGAAAGACATATACTCGAGCAAAGGCCAGTCTGAACATAACATTTTTCATCCAGAGCACTACGAGCTTCTTCACAGGGGCGTGCCTATCGCAGTTGGTATTTGTTCCCAACAACTAACGCACCTTTCGGTAGCAGTGTAATAAAAACAACAAGAAAAACTGCATCATATTTTGCTACTCTAAGATAATACACTCTGCTGATTTCACAAACAAAACTATCCAGGAGTTTATTTTAAAAAGTCATCACTTACGAATTTATTCTTCTGATCTGCACCCTCAAATATACACCATTCTCACTCCTTATCGAAAAACCCTCAAGAAAATACGATTCTGAAAGAAAATGAACTTCCAATCTGTTTTGACTACATCTTTAAAACCTGTGGAATTCTATAGGCATGGAGTCGCTAAACTACCTGATCATCTTATGATTAAGTCTCTTTTTATTATTTGCGGTACTGTTCGAAGCAGACGAAATGAATTACAATATGTAAGGGAAAAATGAATTGAAGGTTGTGTTCGGGAGGGCACTCGGCTTAGGTGGGTGGTGCAGCAATGTTGATTATGGTGCTGTTGTGGTGTAATGGCTAGCATTTCTACCTAGTAAGCAAGAAGAGCCGGGTTTGAATCCCGACCGCAGCACAAATTCTAATTCATTTCGTCTGCTTCGATCATTACCCGATCATCGTCTGTCTGTTTTAGATAATGTGACAGAATAGGAAATCAATGTCTGTTTGATGTAAAATAATGGAAAGCTCTATGAGATTATGCGCTGTACTAATACAAATGAAATGCTGCTTACCGCGTAAACCATATACCGAGTGTCTGTCGTAATAAAACACGAGGCATCTGTAAAACTAACAAACCTACATCGGCACAAATTAGCAACAGTGGACTTCGAAACGGACTATGATTACTTGCTCTCCCGTGTCACTCTCAAGTAGCGTAGAATTGTGGTAGTTCATAAATAAAACAAACAAGTTTTCCTTGTTGGTATTAGATACGGCTGCCAGCAGCTCTTTCACGAAACTGATGGAAACATGGCACTCAGCGAGACGGGAAAGGTGAGCCAAAGCTTCACAAGCGACAAGGTCAATTCTTTTTTTTTTTTTTTTTTCTTAATGAAACTCTCTGGCGCTGAAAGTAAATGGCAGGGGAATGTGAGCAGAGATAGCAACCTGAGGCCTGGCTATAATGTCCCTTTCGCTCCCACAGAAAGCAACGAAAGCATGGGAAACATGGAGTAACAAATACAAATTACATCAAGGATACAAGGTTTATTTCTTTTTTTTCTTTTTTTATGTTTTATTGCATTACCATACAGCGTATCAGGAAACCGACGTCGCTGGGAAGAACATTGCAATGACCAGAGAATAAGCAGTACCGAGAGTGGAAAATGTGTGAAACAACTCTCCATTGCAGTAACACGTCTCCGGGGTATGTTAAGAAAGACGCTGGAAAGAAATTTAGACAAAAATTGTCTCCATTTGGGATTGCGGGCAGCTACATAATGGAATTCATTAAGGAAGCGCCAAAAATCAGACGTTTTTATCGACGTCAGTAGACAAGCAGTGAACTGTACGTCCACAAATCCACTTCACGGAGTCCATCTTCGTTTGTGGGAAGTATCCCGATTCTGGAAGGAGGAAAAGGCGATGAGGCATCCGACGGGAGTCGTACTGGTAACTGGCCAGCACTTGTCGCACAAGAACCATGTAACTATGGGGTGTCTGCAAAGTGAATCCCGCATAGGCGTGAGCGGCACACTTGCTTCCCATTGATCATAGGGTACCACGCAGACTGGCAAGGTAAGGAGAGCACACCAATCGCCAGAGCACTAACCAGTCCATCAGAAACCACAAACGGCCGTCCACTTCATTCTTCATTCTTCGTGATGCACTTGATCACTTCCTTCCTTACACTGTTGCTCACATTTTCTCAAAAAAATGTTTCAAATGGCTCTGAACACTATGGGACTTAACAGCTGAGGTCACCAGTCCCCTACACTTAGAACTACTTAAACCTAACTAACCTAAGGACAGCAGACACATTCATGCCCAAGGCAGGATTCGAGCCTGCGACTGTAGCAGCATCGCGGTTCCAGACTGAAGCGCCTAGAACCGCTCGACCACAACGGCCGGCCCCATCTTCTCACCATTGAAGAAGGTATTGCATTTTCTCCGTAAACCTGGCGGATTTTTCAATGAATTTCACTTGGTTGAACGTTCTTAGCATCCAGAAAACTAAACACAGATCTCAGTTAACACCGCCGGGATTTTCGATTAGGAATGCCATTATAAACAATCACACAACTCAGAGCCAGCTCGAAACGGCGTCATTTCGTTCTGCTTGAGCCAGAGATACTACTGCGCATGAGCGGAACTGGAGAACAATCAAAACGGAACTTACTTTCCGAACTATCCTCGTAGATATGACCTCTTTGAGGATGTCGACATCGAAAGTGGCATCAGCGAACATGTCGCAGTTATGGCAACAAAGATTACCAAAGTGCAAAGGCCTACTGAAACAAAAAGGAAGGTATATTTGCTTAATAAAGTAAATAGAAAAAGGAACACAGGACAGGGACATGTAGAGCAATTTTGGCTCAAGTTGAAAAGAATGATTTACCATGTACTGTACAGATATGTACCCAGTAGAATATTTCATCATGGGAGGAACCCTCCATGGTATACAGTCACGATAAAACTTCTACACATAGACTGCTGTATAATAGGTATAAAACAAAGCATACGACCATAGAGAGATGCTCAATGAAACACAGCAATGCTTCAATCTTTCAGTGACTACTATAGCAGAATACTGTCAAATGATCTTCCACAGTACCCAAAGACATTATGGTCATACGTAAAGGCTGTTTGTGCAACCAAAGTTGGTGTCCAGTCATTCGCGAATGAGACAGGAATCCAAACTGAGCGTAGCAAAGCAAAAGCTAAAACGCTTAACTCTGTATTCAAATGTTCCTTTACAAAGGAAAACCCAGAAGACTTATCCCAATTTAAACGTCTTACTACCCAAAGATGAGGGAATAAGTGTTATTGTCTGTGGTGTTGAGAAGCAGCTGAATCTTTAAAACTGAACAAAGCTCCAGGGTCTGATGATAAGCCTATCAAATTCTATACTGAATTTGCGGCTGTGTCAGCCTCTCTTCTAACTATAATCTGTCGTACATCCCTCTAACAAAGACAGTGCCCAGTAGTCACACCCGTTTACAGAAAGGGTAGTAAACAAACAACCGTCCAACGCCCTAGACATTTGTTGTAGAATCTTAGAAGATATAATGAGCTCAAACATAATGAGGTATCTCTAACAGAATGACCTCCCTCATGCGAAGCATCATGAATTCAAAAAACACCAATCATGCACAACCCAACTCACACAATTCTCAAATGTCATGATCAGGGCAGTCCGGTACATGCATTATTTAAAATGTAAACTTTCACGGCCGGAAATATCATGTCCATTATAATTATCCGGGCTGTTATGCCGTGGTCGGTTGATGAATTCTGAGGTGATTCCCAACGTTTCGACTCCGACTGCGGGAGACATCTTCAGGGGGTCCGTAGCTTGATGGAAGGTCCAACACACACACTGGCTCGCTACTGACTGCCGCTAAATTCCGTGTCCGCGCGCCCCCGCGTCGCGGCGTGACGTCACGTGTTTTGAAAACGTCAGTGCAATTGGCCGCTGTCCGTCGCCGTCGATCGCCGTTGCCATCACCCAGTAGTGGACGAGTGGTAAACATCTTCTTTAACACCAGCATCCATATACCGTTTAATTTGACGCCCTCCACCTTTCGGTTGAAATTATTTGGGTGTTTAGCGATTTCGATTGCCTCCCTGTAGAGCTTTTCGTAGTATCCGCTCGTGGCCGCTAGTACTTGCGTCTCCTCGAAACGAATATTGTGGTTCCCTGGCTGGAAAGCATGCTCCGCAACAGCTGATCGTTCCGTTTCTCCTCTTCTACAAATTCCCGTGTGCTCTTCCAAACGTTTAGAAACAGTTCTTTTGGTGGTACCTACATAATTATCACCACAGCTGCATGGGATCCTATACACTCCAGATTTTTCCAATGATTTGCGAGCGTCCTTGGCAGGCCTAAGGTATTCCTGTATCTTCCTGGTGGGCTTGTAAATTACGGTAATATTCCGCTTTGTCAAGATCCTCCCTATTCTTTCCCTTACATTTTTAACAAACGGCAGGAAAACCTTAGATTTTGCAGTAGCCTGTACGTCAGTATGATTTCTGCGTGGCTGCCTCAACGCACGTTTTATTTCGGCGGACGAATATCCGTTCTTCGTTAGTGCATTGTGGAGATGTTCCATCTCAGCGTCGAGCAACTCAGGTTCACAAATATTTCTAGCTCTGTCCGCTAACGTCTTGATAACACTCCGCTTCTGTTGTGGGTGATGGTTCGAATCCCGGTGCAAATAACGGTCCGTGTGCGTGGGTTTGCGGTACACTGAGTGGCCCAAACTACCATTTTCGTTTCTAAACAGAAGCACATCGAGGAAATGTAGTTTGCCGTCTACCTCCTCCTCCATAGTAAACTGAATTCTTGAGTTTATACTGTTCAGATGTTCGTGGAACCGGCTTAGTTCCTCCCTAACATGTCTCCACAACACAAACGTGTCATCCACGTATCGGAACCATACATTTGGTTTCTTGCTGGCAGTACCTAAGGCCTGTTCTTCGAATTTCTCCATAAAGAAGTTTGCAATTACGAGAATCACGGGGCTTCCCATAGCCACGCCATCCGTTTGCTCGTAAAACTGTTCATTCCACTTGAAGTATGTGTTCGTCAAACAACACTTAAACAGCTCTAAAATATCGGCAGGAAAAATTCGATCCAGCTGTTCCAATTAAGTGGAACCATGGTAAACAGCGCTTCCAATATGTCCTCCGGCTGGACCACTATGCCATTCAATCTGCTGATGAAATGTGTCGAATTCTTTATATACGAGTCCGAGCGGTCCACATGTGGTTTTAACAGCGTAGTCAAAAACTTGGCTAACGAGTAGGTGGGCGAACCAATGGCACTTAGTATCGGTCTTAACGGAACATATTTTTTATTAATTTTGGGCAATCCATAAAGCCTCTGTGGTATCGCAACCGAACTGCAGAGACCTTTCTGTACACTCTCTTCAATGGAGGACTTTTTTATTAACCGCGACACAGTTCTGAGAAACAGTGAGAATATTAGCCAATGCAAAACCGCCGAAAAGTAATATAACTGTGGGTGAGAGAAGAGCTTTAAAACTCCTGAATGACGACGATAGTATTTTGGTTCTCCCAGCTGACAAAGGAAGCGCAACGGTGGTTATGGATGTGGCCGACTATCAGAGAAAAATTACGGATCTACAGGAACCGCAAGCATATAGGAAGCTGAATAAGGACCCCACTAACAACGTTCTCAGAACTGTGTCGCGGTTAATAAAAAAGTCCTCCATTGAAGAGAGTGTACAGAAAGGTCTCTGCAGTTCGGTTGCGCTACCACCGAGGCTTTATGGATTGCCCAAAATTAATAAAGAAAATGTTCCGTTAAGACCAATACTAAGTGCCATTGCTTCGCCCACCTACTCGTTAGCCAAGTTTTTGACTACCCTGTTAAAACCATATGTAGGCCGCTCGGACTCGTATATAAAGAATTCGACACATTTCATCAGCAGATTGAATGGCATAGTGGTCCAGCCGGAGGACATATTGGTCAGCATCGATGTGGTATCGCTGTTTACCATGGTTCCACTTAATGATGTATTGGAACAATTGGATCGAATTTTTCCTGCCGATATTTTAGAGCTGTTTAAAGTGTTGTTTGACGACCACATACTTCAAGTGGAATGAACAGTTTTATGAGCAAACGGATGGCGTGGCTATGGGAAGCCCCGTAATTCCCGTAATTGCAAACTTCTTTATGGAGAAATTCGAAGAACAGGCCTTAGGTACTGCCAGCAAGAAACCAAATGTATGGTTCCGATACGTGGATGACACGTTTGTGTTGTGGAGACATGGTAGGGAGGAACTAAGCCGGTTCCACGAACATCTGAACAGTATAAACTCAAGAATTCAGTTTACTATGGAGGAGGAGGTAGACGGCAAACTACATTTCCTCGATGTGCTTCTGTTTAGAAACGAAAATGGTAGTTTGGGCCACTCAGTGTACCGCAAACACACGCACACGGACCGTTATTTGCACCGGGATTCGTACCACCACCCATAACAGAAGCGGGGTGTTATCAAGACGTTAGCGGACAGAGCTAGAAATATTTGTGAACCTGAGTTGCTCGACGCTGAGATGGAACATCTCCACAATGCACTAACGAAGAACGGATATTCGTCCGCCGAAATAAAACGTGCGTTGAGGCAGCCACGCAGAAATCGTACTGACGTACAGGCTACTGCAAAGTCTAAGGTTTTCCTGCCGTTTGTTAAAAATGTAACGGAAAGAATAGGGAGGATCTTGACGAAGCGGAATATTACCGTAATTTACAAGCCCACCAGGAAGATAAAGGAATACCTTAGGCCTGCCAAGGACGCTCGCAAACCATTGGAAAAATCTGGAGTGTATGGGATCCCATGCAGCTGTGGTGATGTTTATGTGGGTACCACCAAAAGAACTGTTTCTAAACGTTTGGAAGAGCACAAGGGAAATTGTAGAAGAGGAGAAACGGAACGATCAGCTGTTGCGGAGCATGCTTTCCAGCCAGGGAACCACAATATTCGTTTCGAGGAGACGCAAGTACTAGCGGCCACGAGCGGATACTACGGAAAGCTCTACAGGGAGGCAATCGAAATCGCTAAACACCCAAATAATTTCAACCGAAAGGAGGAGGGCGTCAAATTAAACGGTATATGGATGCCGGTGTTAAAGAAGATGTGTACCACTCGTCCACTACTGGGTGATGGCAACGGCGATCGACGGCGACGGACAGCGGCCAATTGCACTGACGTTTTCAAAACACGTGACGTCACGCCGCGGCGCGGGGGCGCGCGGACACGGAATTTAGCGGCAGTCAGTAGCGAGCCAGTGTGGGTGTTGGACCTTCCATCTAGCTACGGACCCCCTTGAAGATGTCTCCCGCAGTCGGAGACGAAACGTTGGGAATCACCTCAGAATTCATCAACCGACCACGGCATAACAGCCCGGATAATTATAATGGACACATGCAGTATTTGCTGATTTCCGAGAAACATTTGACCCGCTTCCACATCTACGCTTATTGTAAAAACTACGATCATATAGTGTATCAAGAGAAATTTCTGACTGGATTGAGGACTTTTTGGTCGGGGAACGCAGCAGGCTATTTTGGATGGAGACTCACCGTAAAATGTTGAGTGAATTCCGGCTGTGGCCCAGAGAAGTGTATCAGGAACCTTGCTATATATTAATGATTCTGCGGACAATATAAATGGTAAACTCAGACTTTCTGCAGATGATGCAGTTATCTGTAAACAAACACTGTCTTGAAGAAGCTCCATAAATATTCCATTAGATCTTGATAAAATTTGAAAGTGGCGCAGAGATTGGCAACTTGCTATGAATGTTCAGAAATGTAACATTGTTAACATCACAAAATGGAAAAAACGTACTCTTCTATGGCTATAATATCAGTGAGTCACACTTGGAATCGGTCAATTCACACAAATATCTCGGTGTGACAGTTTGGAGGGATATGGAATGAAGTGATCACATAGGCTCAATCGTGGATGAAACAGGTGGCAGAATTCGGTTATTGGTAGAACACTGGGAAAATACAAAGGAGATTGCTTACAAATCACTAGTGCGACCCGCCCCAGAATACTGCTCAAGTGTGTGGGACCGATACAAAATAGGAGTAACAGGGGATATTGAACGTATACAGAGAAGGGCAGCACGAATGGTCACAAGTTTTTTTGACCCGAGTGAGAGTGTTACAGTGGAACTGAACTGGCAGACTCTTGAAGATAGACGTAAACTTTCCCAAAAAGCCTACTTATAATAACTGACACTCCATCACTCGCTCCGTCCTTTTAAAGTCGCGGTCCGCGCCACTGCGCATGCGGCAACAGATACGGAATTCGATCCATACACAAATCTAGTTTACAATGGAAATCGAGAAAGGTAGGTGGTTTAAATTTTACGATGTTTTGGTACGACTGAAAGGTTATGGTACTTTATGACATGCAGTATAGCGGATAGGATGCATACGGATTGCGTGTAAAAGCTGCCACCATCCTTCTCAGACGATGAGTGTTCTCTGAACCTTGGTACATAGAGCACACACCATTGTTGACGAGAGTAGTCTGAAGAACACGAGCTTCTACACTTCAAGAGAGGTTTTGAACCCAACGGGTATTCTCCGTAGCACATACCTAAGGCACTACATATGAAATCAATGGTGGGCATAATGAATGCAGAAGAAAATACGGAAGTTTCAAATTCATGGCTTACCTGGCATCTGTGGAAAGTGTATTGTCAAAACACGACGGATCTTCAGCAAACACAAGGTAAAAGTGATTTTTCGCCTTCTAGTAAAGACAGCAGTACTCTGGGGTTCCATTAAAGACGATTTTATGCTTCGGAACCCTGGGGTTTACAGAATCCGCTGTGAGTGTAGCCTTTCATTCGTCGCATAGACGACACGCAGAGTCCATGAAAGATGCACAGAACATCACAGGTGCACCCGGCTCATACGACGTAATAAATGGGCGGTGGCAGAGCACTGTATTGACACTGGGCACTATATGGTGTTCGAAAACGTCGAAATTTTAGCCTCGACTTCTCTTTCTGGGACTCAGTAGTGAAGAAAGCAACTGAAAATCTGTTGACGACAGATTGAATTAATGGAGATAGCGGCTTCAGCTTGGATAAATCATGGAATTCGGCACTTTCTGTAGTAAAATTGCAAATTCGTCCACACAGTACAGCTCTCGGTGATACATCGATATTCCAGAGTGCATCGACAGCGCAGCCATTGATCTAATCCATGTGTGTGTTGTATTTCTTTGCCGCCGAACAACGTCTCTGGCGTCTTGTGTATCTGTGGCCGCATGCGCAGTGGCCCTATTCGCGAGGTTAAAATGACGGAGCGGAGGTTGCACTGTCCATCTCTGGCGGTAATTCGTTTGAATACCGCCCTTCGATTGTGCTACTACGGTACCAATCGAAGCGGTAGGTGTTACAGGTGCCAGCCAGCCCGTCAACGCGCAGCAGTCCAGCCAGCATCGGTCCTCGCCAGCAGCCAGCAGCCAGCAGCCAGCAGTGGTCCCCTCCAATAGCCAGCAGCGGTCTCTGCCAGCAGCCTGCAGCCAGCGTCCAGCAGCCAGCAGCGGTTCCTGCCAGCAGCCAGCAGCCTGCAGCCAGCGTCCAGCGGCCAGCCGCAGTTCCTGCCAGTGTCCAGCAGCGGTTCCTGCCAGCGTCCAGCAGCGGTTCCTGCCAGCAGCCAGCATCCAGCAGCCGTCCCAGCCAGCAGCCAGAAGCAGTTCCTCCCAGCAGCCAGCGTCCAGCTGCGGTCCCAGCCAGCGTCCAGCTGCAGTCCCAGCCAGTGTCCAGCAGCAGCAGCAGCAATATCGTCCCCACCGGCCTGCCAGCCAGGTCGCCTCCCCCGCCAGCAGCAGCAGCAGAGTGGGGCTTCGGCCCCAGTCTCCTTCATAGTTTCTCCGTCCCTTCTACTCTGTGTTTCTCGTCGCCTTCTTTGCCCTTTCCTGTGCTTTTCCCCTCCTCATAATGTCGACCCCCACCACCGCCACTACTGCCACCACCACTGCCATCATATACACATCCCCCTCCACCGCCGCCACCACTATCACGTGGTGTGCCACATCCCTCCCCCCTCAGTCCATCCCCCCACTCCTCACTCTCCCATCTCCCTCACTATTTGTCGCCCCATCCCTGGTTCCTCTCTCCCGCGCCTCCTCTGATCCCTTCCCTCCACTCCCTCCCTCTGCTCCTTCCGTTTCTGTGGCCCCCGCTAGGGTGGTCGCCCGGAGGGCTACGGCCCACGCTCAACTCTCCCCTTCGCCTTCATCATCATCATCTTCACCATCGCCTTCGCCATCGCCCTCACCATCTCCGGCGCTGACTTCAGCACTGGGACCTGCCACTCCCCGCCACATTCCAGTCACTCCCATCCCCCATACCTCTTCCACCGCCGTCAAGCGCCCCAGTGGCACCCCTGCCTCCTCTACTCCCAAAAAGGCTCCGCCTCGTCCCCCTTCCCCAGCCCATGATGCCATGGATGTCTCCCCGCCTGTCCATGCCCCCTCCTCCTCCTCCTCTACCCCCTCCTCCTACCGCTACCTCCTCTCCCATCTTGATCCCTCCCTTCTTGAGGCCCGGAACCTCACCCTCTTCCTTCGCCAGAATTTTCCTGGTGCCCCATCTCCCTCCTCACTCCTCACCGTGATTCGGTGCTCATCTCCTCCCCCAGCCCTACCCTCCACACAGACCTCCTTTCCCGCATCCCTGTCACCCACTTTGGCCCTCATGCCTCCCTCACCCCTGCTACTTCCTCACCTTCCTCCCGCCAACCCCAACACCCGCGTCGCCCGCCGACCCTCACCGCCATGATCACTCGGCTTAGTCCGACGATCACGGAGGAGGAGGTGTTGGCGGAGCTTCAGGCACATCCCCATATGTAGGTGCGTGCGGTTTGTCGCATCCACAACGCTGCCGGCCCCACCCGCCTTATGCGGGTCTTTTCCGAGCACGCCCCCTCTATAGACTGTCTCCTGAAGGAGGGTGCCCTCCTTTTTAACCAACGTTATAAAGTTGACCCCTCCCGTTCCCCTTCTCAATCCCTCCGCTGCCAGAGGTGCTTGCGGTATAATGCACACACGATATCTGAGTGCCGCGAGGCCCCCACCTGCCCGCACTGTAGACAAGCCCACTTCTTACGGCAGTGCCCCAATCTCCAGTCACCCCCCTCCTGCAATACCTGTAACCTCCCTCATCCTACTTACTCCCAGAAATGTAAGGCCCGACCCCCTCCTACCACTCCTGAACTCACCATTCCTGTCCGCCCTCTGGACGCCCCCACCCCTCCCGGCAATTCCCTTCGCCCACCCTCTACCACTGAGGACATCATCAGATTCCTCACCATCGTCCTTCAGAATGTTCATCCTTTTCAGCGCCCCCACACCCTCCAACAGATCTCCCTCGCTGCCCATTCCGTTTTCCACCTAAAAATGTACACCACCTACTCCAACAACCAGGCCCATTTCACCTTCTCCCGTCTTGACACGATTGTTTAAATCCCTGTCATGGCGCGACAGCACCGTATCCTTTTCAACAACATCCGCTCCCTTCCCGCCAACAAGAACCTCTTCCTGCACACCCTTGCCACCCACCGTGTGGATGCCTTCCTCCTCAATGAAACCTTCCTCCAACCCCACCACACCGTACACACTTCGCCCTACCTCCTTCACTGCTCCGATAATCCCTTCGCGATTGCATGTGGTGGAGTTGCCATTGGTCACCACTGCCAGATCCCCGTTTGGCTCCAACCTCTCCTTCCCAACCCCACTGAACACCTGATCCTCAGTCTCTTCTTCCCCGGTCTTACTGTTACTTGTGCCATCATCTATGTATGCCCTAATGCCCCTATTCCCGTCGACTTCCTCTCCCACATTGACCGTACCTTCTCCTCCTACGTGATCGCCGTCGACCTCAATATCCATAGTCGTTCCGCTGCTCAGTTATGGTGGAGGCATCGGTTCCTTTGCTCCTTTCAAGGTGACCTCATCCCCATCCCCCAGCACACCCGTCCCGAATCCAACTCCACTCCTGATGTTATCCTCTCCTCCCCCAACCTCCTTGGCCGCATAACGGTGGATGTCCTGGAGTCAATTGGTAGCGACCATCTCCCTGTCCTCCTCACCGTTTCAGATGGTCGTCGCCCCCGCCCTGACCTTCGTAATGACCCTCCCCCAAGTACGTCCATGACTATTCCCTTGCTGACTGGAATGCCTACCAGGATACCCTCTCCACCCATGTCAATAGCGACCCCTTCACCTACCACCACCCTGACGATGTCACCCATGCCGCCTCAGACCTTGTCTGAGGCCGTGGCGGCGCACGTCCCTACTGTCGCCATCCATCCCCACCATCCTACCTTACCCCCACACGCCGTCATCCTCCTCCGTGAATCCCGCCGTCTCTACTGTGCCTTCCTCCGCATGCGTGACCCGGACACACTACGACGCCACCGGCAACTCCAGTGACACATTCGTAATTTGCTCGTGGCTAAGAAACGCTGGGACTGGCGACATACATGCACCCGTTTAAATGCTACCCTACCTATCAACTCGTCCAAGTTCTGGTCAGCCTTATATCGCCTTACTGGAACTATACCCTCCCCCTACTATCCTCTTCTCCATGATGATCATCCCTTCCCTGACACCCTTAGTAAGACCAATCACTTTGCCTCCTACCTCTCCGATGTATTTTCCATCCCCGATGATCCCCAGTTCGATTACTCCCTCTTTCCGGATGTCCGCGATCGAACTGACACCTCTGTCCCTCCCCTCGCACCTGGTTTCCAGTATTTGGACAACACTGCACACACGGAACTCAATGCCCCTATCACTACACAGGATCTCATTGCTACACTCCGCACAAAACGCAACACCGCTCCTGGTCACGATTGTGTCACCTACCGTCACCTTCGTGAAGCTCCTGTTTCCTTCCTCTCCACCCTGGCCAGGCTCTACAATGTAGTCCAGTTCACCGGTTACTACCCCGACCTGTGGAAAACCTCCCATATCCAGATGTTCCTTAAACCTGGCAAACCACCGTTCGCCGTCTCCTCCTACCATCCCATCAGCCTTACCTCGGTCTTCAGCAAGGTCCTGGAATCTATCCTCACCCGACGCATCCACCAGCATCTCCGCCAGCACCGCCTCCTTCCCGTTACCCAGTGTGCCTTTCGGCTGTCCTTCTCTTCCGACAACCTTCTCCTTCACCTCACTCATCTCCTTTCCGACCAGCTTAATTCCCGTCGCTCTGCAATCTTCCTCTCCCTGGACCTCGAACGAGCTTATGACTGTGTATGGCATTCCGGTCTGCTCTTCAAGCTCCAAACCTTCGCCCTTCCCATTAACTACGGCCGTCTGATCGGCTCCTTTCTCTCCCGCCGTCCTTCCTACGTCACCATCCACAACACAGATTCCCCCTCCGCCAGTGTGCCCCAATGCTCCGTCCTCTCCCCCCTTCTGTACCTTTTGTATACGGCGGACATGCCGCCGCCGTCACCCCCCGTCCACCTTCTCCAGTTTGCCGATGACACCGCCTTCCTTGCCCTTGTCCCCACCCTGCAGCGCTCCCAACACCTTCTCCAATTCCATCTTGACCAGTTCACCGCTTGGTGCACCATTGGTTGCTCAAGGTCAATCCCTCCAAAACCCAGGCGATCATTATAGGCAAAACCACCCCTTCCTTCCGCCTCCTTGATTTCTATCTCACCATCTATGGCTGTCCTATCGCCCTCACTCCCACCCTTAAGTACCTTGGCGTCACCTTCGACCGTCGCCTCTCCCGGACTCCCCATCTCTGGACAATCCAGGCCAAGGCACGCTCTCGACTCCATCTCCTCCAGCTCCTTTCCGGCCGTATGTGGGGTCTGGACCCCTCCACTATCCTCCACACCTATAAATCCCTCATCCGCCCTATCCTTTGTTACGCCCATCCAGCAAGGCTCTCTGCCCCCATAAATCCCTCCAAATCCTTGAACGCCATGCTCTCCGCCTCACCTATCGCATCCGTCTCCCCTCCCCCATGCGGATCCTGTATGATCTCATCCCCTTCCCCCACCTCCTCCATTTCCTTGAAAGGATACGGATCCTGTACACCTCCCGCAGACTCGATCCCCCTGATCCGCTTGTCTCACCCATCCTCTCCCAACCCCGTCCGCTGCCACGCCTGTATTCCCACATCCCACCCAGTCTCCATCTCTCCACCCTCCTTACCCTCTCCCAAGGTGGCTTCCGCCAGCTCGCCCTCCCTGATGATGTCCTCCTCCCCTCCATCTACCCCTCCTATCAACTTTGATCCTCCCCCCCAATTCCTGTGTCCTTTCCTTTAAGCACCCTCCCTCCCTTCCTTTTCCTTTTCCCCCCATTCTCTCCCTCCACCCCCCCTTCCCCCAGGCTTCCCTCCCCCTTCCTCCCTTCCCCCTGTCTCCCCTGCCCATGGCATCTGCTCTCCCCACTCCCTCTCCCACCCCCCCCCCCCCCTCCTCTCTTGGCAGGTCCCCGGACTTGTACATGGTTAGTGAACGTTCGCGCGCCAGAGATCGTGTTCTGTGTGTGCCGTCGTTTTGTGCTTAAGTGGTTCACTGTTATTCGTTTTGTGCACCTACGTTCACGTGTGACAATTTTCGTTTCTGTCTGTGTCGAAGTGTCTGAACAATTTTGTCTTGGACTCTACGCCCGTGAACGGCACCTTGTATTTTAAAAAGTGTTCGTCTCCGTTTATATGTCCACCATCTTTTTTCTCTAATTGTCTTCATTGTATCTTTGTGTTTTTCTGCGGCCAAAGAGCGGCGTAGTATGCTGCTGCAGGCTGCCTGTATACAGGTTTCCAAATGACAATAAAGAAAAAAAGGAAAGTTGCTCTGTCGGTCATTCGGCTCACTCTGAAGTTGACTGGACGATACACAGCCAAAATATCAGAAGAAGATGCGGAATTTATGCAGCTGGACGCCTGAAGTTCAACGGAGCAGTCAGCGTGCCGCGGAAACATGAAGATGCACAGTGAATTAAGTACACTGGACCAAAAATTTATTATTAGTAGACATGACGCTAATATCTTGTAACAACGCTTCTAGTGTTGATTGGAGCCTCACTTCGATGATGAGGAAAGTACTCATCTTGTTTCAGTTGCGCTATACGCAGCTGAAAACAAACTTTGATGATAAAATACCATACAACCACCAATTTCGGAGATTTTGATTTCTACATTTCAGTCGCGTCTCCAAATAGACCCAGACATTTGCTATGGGATTAAGATGGGGTGAAATACCGGGCGAGTCGAGGTGAGGCAAGATGCCAGGATGTTCTGGCAAACCAGGAAAGTACGTGTGCAGCAATGTTCACAGCCGTGGTCGTTTTGGAAGAAAGGAAGGACCACAACACACCTATGAAAGAAATTTAGAGGAAAGGGCAGCACGAGGTCAAAGATAATTCTGAAGTAAACATCCTGTTCCACGTTCACTATAACCTGGATGATTAGGAGACGTCGTGGTACGAAAAAGATTAAATAACTACCTCCGGCCTGGAATAAACTCTCCAAGAACTGCCGGTTAAACTCCTCATTCGGCCTCTGATTCATTTGACACCTTGCTTCGTTTGAAATGGGATAAAATCTTAATAAAAATATAGTAAACTTTATGTGAGTCGAGTACGTGTTTATGTGTGTGTGTGTGTGTGTGTGTGCGTGCGCTTTTGTGGGTTGGGAGCACTAAACGGCGAGGTTATCAGCGCCCTTACAAAATTAGTAGACATAAATGTGGTTAAAACGTAAAAAAAGGCGATAACTGAAATAAAAAGCAATAAAAGGAAAAATCGTACTCACTCTGACCCAGAGTGACCCATGATCACCCTAGGTCACATCATGGAATATAGCATCAAAATTGTTCAGATGATCTGTGATGTCGTCAGTCATACGACCACACTGAACAGAAGAACGGCTGTGCTAGCCAAAGAGTACACAACCAGTCGCAGTACTTATGCTGGCCGCTAGGCTCCGCTAGGCCACCTTATTTGTAGCAGGAATGTAGTGCAGTTGTGGCAGTCTACAGTCGTAGCCGCGCTCAATGGTCAGCCAGCGCCGATGTTAGTCAGTCATCGTCTGCAGCTCAGTCATTGCTGCCATCAAGTCTTTTTAGCCCAGTCTCAAGTTAGTCTTCAAATTCACCGGATTCGACATTCAAGATTACGAGAGATTAATTCGTCACTGCAAGATTTGTGACTTAAAAATTATGTCATTCTACAGTCTAGTCGCGTCCTATATAATTGTTAACCAACAGAACATGGACTACAACAAATTTAAGTAATAAATACTTTCTTATTTTGTACTCCAGCTAATTGATTGTGTTTTCCTGTTGTAGCTACCAATCAGTCTTGGTATAGTAGAACCCACGTTTCCACCTATTTGGCTACCTCATATTTGCTACTTTAAGTTGATGGACTCGGCTATGGTGGAAGATCGAGAACCATCAATGATTTAAAGCTGTTAAGTAAAACTAAGTGAAACTCTGAAATAGATGCATAAGATTATATGGTTGGCTGACCACTTAGCAAAACACGGATCAGCCAACCACCTTCATCCCACGTTATAAACGTTGCACTAAAATTTTGGGGAACCAGTCGAACAAGTCACAACATTTTAAACGTTGTACCACATTCGTTTGATTGTTAGCTAAAATAGAGATCAAATCTGTCGGCAAATGAGTTTTCACCCTTTGATTCGATAATAAAACACAGTCTATTAAAATATGGCGCACTGTGATCTGTACACCACAAGCACCTCACATTGGAGAGTCATCTCCCGGAGCAGGGAGCCATGCGTCATAGGGCTGAGGCCTATGCGAAGACAAGTAAGAAGGACCGCATTCCGCCTACGCGGCAGGAAGGAGGTACGCCACGGACGCGTTGTGGATTTTAATAGACGCAACTTTTCATCTGTCACTGCCAGCCAATCTTCTTCCCATTGGCATATGACACTGTACCTCAACAGCGAACTGACAGCATGCAGGGGGATGGCACACTGAACTAACTGAGGAACGCGACACAGCTTTGCTGCTGCATTCTCCCTTTCGTTCCCACAATACCCATGTGCCCTGGCACCCGGCAGAAAGACACCTCCTTCTCCAGCCTTTGTAGTCGTAGGAAGGCATCCAGGATGTTCTGGACTACCTTATCTGCTGGGTACAAGCGTTCTAGAGCGTGAAGGTCACTCACTGAATCGGAACGAACAAGGAAGCTAGCATACGAAACACGTTTCATCTGGTCCAGTGCCCGCAAGATCGCAAATATTTCCACGCCGAAGACAGTAAAGTCGCGAGGCAGTTGCACCTTGAGGACACGATCAGGAAAAACAACAGAGTAACCAACAGAATCCCCTTGTATCGACCTATGCGTGAAGACAGATGATGAGTTATGCGCTCAGTTAAAATGTCATAAGATACTGTATTAAAACATATGCAGGAGTGCAACCTCTCGTGTTCTGGACCAAATATAAAATTAATCGGGGACCCTGCAGTGACCAGGGTAGCAGGGAGTTAAAATCCTGGATTTGGGACTGTACATGCTTCATTCTTGAGACTCTACCACACGCTGCGCGCGCGTCCCAAGCGCCATCGTTGCTCGTGTATGATGAAAGAAAAGGCGTTTCAGAGACGGAAGAGCAACAGTGTGGTATGCTGCTGAATTTCGAGCAGCGAGGAACTTACATGCCTGACGTACCACGAGGAGCTGCCGCCGGATGGTGAATGGCACCTTAAGATACTTAGGGCCTTCTGGGCTCTGGCTTTCACGATCCTCAGATGTGGTAACCACGTCAGTTACTCAAAAATGAGACCCAAAAACTTCAAGGAGTCTTTAAAATGTAGAATGGAGTTCCTCATATGCAAATCAGGGAAATTACAAATACCAGCTCCATTACAATGAACAAACACATACACTTATCTGCAGAAAACTGAAGACACGTCTTTGCAGCCCACTCCTCTAAACTCAGCATTGTAAGCTGGAACTAACGAGTCGCTGTTGCAACACTGGAAGAGGAACAGAACACCGCAAAATCTTCCACATATAGAAAAGAGGGCAACACGTAAAACACTGCTTTGAGGAATACTATTTTCCTTCACATATCGGGACAAGAAAAAAGTGCTTCCATAGGAAAGACTATGTGAAGATAGGGAGGTGGCCACGAAACACCCGTTAGTAGAGCTGCCCCAGAATGTTGTGGTTCCAAATTGACTCGTACACCTTACTGATTTCAAAGAATATATCGAGGCAGCGTTGCTCACACAGGAAAACCTGCTGGATAGTCAACTCTAGCAGCGTCAAGTTGTCGATAGTGGGTCGAAATTTCCTGATTCCATACTGCGAATGGTTAAAGAGTTTCCGGTTTCTATCTCCTACACTAGATGACGGTTAAACATTCGCCCCAGAGTCTTTATTACACACCTCGTTAAGGCAATACACTGATAATAGGAAGTTGTTCTGTAAGGCCCGCTAAAGCCTCAGAATCCAACAAATCCTTGGGGTGGGGGGGAGGAGGGGGGGTAAATACAGTGAGCTGAGAATGATATCATGACCCACAAGAACTTCAGTGGTTGTTGCCGTGTGGGGGTCAGAAGCCAAGGAGAGAACAAGGAGTAGTATGCATTATTGATAAACACAGCAACATCTCCCTTGTCTCTTTCTCCAGTCATGTCGTCATTGTGGTAGAGGGTACTGCCATGTAGTACAGGGCCTCAGCGGCTTTAAAACGTGTTTCTTATAAACACAAGAACAAGACTGTGCCTTTGCTAGGAGTTTCAGTTCCTCGACGTGAGTCGTTCATCCGTTCATTTTCCACTTTAGTAGGGAAGCCATTCATCACAGGGGTTGCATTTTCACCCTGTCTCTCCACCAGGGTGGAGATCTTGCAGTGGGTGGAGGTTGTCTTGGGGTGAGGTGATTGTCCAGGACAGATTTCACATTCCATTGGCTCTGAAGCACAAGCAGTAAAACTGCCAGATTGAATGACGCCGATATGGCCTGACGTTGTACTCCCTGTTTTTCGCCTTTGGTAGGAGTTTCTAGTTTGGTTTTTTTGGCCTGGGAAGGCTTCGTAGGAACTACTACAGCAGCAGTAAAGGCATTGTTAGCTTGTAACTCGATTCTGCCTTTGGAGGTGTTGGGAGCTCCGCAGTGTTAGCAACTGGGGCTTCAGCTGATATTCTTTGTCGGGGTAGGGAGGGGTGATACGGGCTGTGAAACAACTGGCGGTCTTCACGTACACTGATGAATTTAGGTAGCAGAGCTGACACCAGCAACTTCCTATTGTTTAGGGGCGTAAGCTGTTGGAATTGCCTTTCTAGGGGTTGAAGTGAAAGATGTAGTAATGTGGGGAGCTCCATGGCTATAGAACTTCCTGACCTCACCATAATGAATGTTTCTCTTTCTTTCTTCAAGGTAGATGTTGCAGTCTGTACTCCAGACAGGATAATCCCCGCGTCAATTTATACACTTTGAGGAGGTGGACAGATGACACCTTCGTGGGTAGCCTTACCACATTTGTCACAAGTGGCTTCTCCCTTACGTCCTAGAGCGTTGTGCCCAAAATATTGCGTTGGCTTGGGGACATGGGGCCGCACGCTTATGCGAAAGAAATCTGCCTTGAAATGCTCTAGAAATTGCATGCTGTTGAAGGAATAGAATTTTACCAGATCCCCATCCAACCTTTTCACATTATTTTGCAAATGGGCGACACATTATTGAACCCACTCGTCTTTCAGTTCTTCTTTGAGAACGTCGACAACATCTCTACGTGACATAACACCTTAGCTGTAGCTCACGCTGTTGTGGAACACCGTTTCACTAGCATATCCCCCAAGGTATTCAACTTTCTGGGAGTTCATCAGTTGTTGGGAACTAACAGTTTTAACCAATAGTGCTCCATTTCAGAGCCACTTGACTGATTTCAAAGTGCCAGAAATACTCTATAAAGAATTTTAAATATACACTACTGGCCATTAAAATTGCTACAAAAAGAAGAAATGCAAATGATAAATGGGTATTCATTGGACAAATATATTATACTAGAACTGACATGCGATTACATTTTCACGCAGTTTGGGTGCATAGATCCTGAGAAATCAGTACCCAGAGCAACCACCTCTGGCCGTAATGACGGCCTTGATACGCCTGGGCGTATTGTGACGAGCCAGTTGCTTGGCCACAATTAACCAGACGTTTTCAATTGGTGAGAGATATGGAGAATGTGCTGGCCAAGGCAGCAGTCGAACATTCTCTGTATCCAGAAAGGCCCGTACAGGACCTGCAATATGCGGTTGTGCATTATCCTGCTGAAATGTAGGGTTTCGCAGGGATCGAATGAAGGGTAGAGGCACGGGTCGTAACACATCTGAAATGTAACGTCCACTGTTCAAAGTGCCGTCAATGCGAACAAGAGGTGACCGAGACGTGTAACCAATGGCACCCCATACCATCACGCCGGATGATACGCCAGTATGGCGATGACGAGTACACGCTACCAATGTGCGTTCACCGCGATGTCGCCAAACATGGATGCTGTAAACGGAACCTGGATTCATCCGTAAAAATGACGTTTGGCCATTCGTGCAACCAAGTTCGTCGTTGAGTACACCATCGCAGGTGCTTCTGTCTGTGATGCAGCGTCAAGGGTAACCGCAGCCATGGTGTCCGAGCTGATAGTCCATGCTGCTACAAACGTCGTCGAGCTGTTCGTGCAGATGGTTGTTGTCTTGCAAACGTCCCCATCTGTTGACTCAGGGATCGAGACGTGGCTGCACGATCCGTTATAGCCATGCGGATAAGATGCTTGTCGTCTCGACTGCTAGTGACACGAGGCCGTTGGGATCCAGCACGGCGTTATTACCCTCCTGAACCCACCGATTCCATATTCTGCTAACAGTCATTGGATCTCGACCAATGCGAGCAGCAATGTCGCAATACGATAAACCGCAATCGCGATAGGCTACAATCCGACCTTTATCAAAAGTCGGAAACGTGATGGTACGCATTTTCCTCGTTACACGAGGCATCACAACTACGTTTCACCAAGCACGCCGGTCAACTGCTGTTTGTGTGTATGAGGAATCGGTTGGAAACTTTCCTCATGTCAGCTTGTTGTAGGTGTCGCCACCCGCCAATCTTGTGTGAATGCTCTGAAAAGCTCATCATTTGCATATCACAGCATCTTCTTCCTGTCGGTTAAATTTCGTGTCTGTAGCACGTCATCTTCGTGGTGTAGCAATTTTAATGGCAAGTAGTGTAGAAAGGTGAAAACTTCTCAAAGCCTCCTTTTAATAATCAAAACACGTTCTGTCCAGTTGCATGGATTCTGTTACAATGAACTGAAGAACCCTGAATAATCCTTGTGTCAGGAGGGTATCTACAGGAGCCCTCTTGTTAGATTGGGTGTTGATATCTACCAGCGCCCCACCCATTCCGCTAGGAGAAGGAGAAAATTCGAAGGTTCCATCTCGGTCCCACAAGCAGCTGGAGAAGTAAGGGCCCACCCAAACAGAGCCCCACGTGCTTAGCTAAGCTTTATAAAACCGGGGTGCGGCAATGCCACCAGAGATTGCCCACTAACGACTGTTCCACCTCGACAGTCATGTATCTCATCGGCGCGCGGCACACTTTACAACTGCGGGTTTTTTTCTAGAGGTTTTACTATACTTGCGATCCGGGCAGTCACGCCATGATCCCTGTTGCCTGTGGCACGCAACGTTCCACCGCTGCGTCACACAGTGGTTGCCGAAGCAAGCCCAGAGCTTTCAGTGACGGAGCACTGGCGATGCTTACCAGTCCCCAGCCCTGGTGTCACAAGCGCGTACCCAGCAAACAAATACTGTGTCCTTGATGCCAAGTATTGTAAACTAGTACGAAGGATGCATATTACAAATGGTTGTCATAGTCATTCATGTAAGTGAAAATTAGATTTGAAGCGGTACATTGTTTATGAGGACTCGGACTGGAATGAATAACCATGTTAAGATATTACATCAGTTTCTACGACGTTTCTCACCTCTTTCTGCTACCTGCTTTGGCTAACATGCAATTGAGAAAACACTGATCTGATGTAGCGTTTGTACGGCGCATCCTCTCCCTGACTGGTATCAAAGTCTTACTAGAGGTCAGTAAGCGGGCTATTATGGTAGTAAGCGAGCTCTTATGGTCGTTACTGTTTCTTTTTCTCACCGTCAATATTTGTCCTCTCAGTGTGGAAAGCACAGAGAGAGGCCATGTTCTAGCGACCAGTTTACGACAAAGTCACTAAATACCTCGAAAGTCGTTAGGTTAGAGGGGTAATGGCTAGAGGAATCGTCTATACCTGGTTGAAGGAGTCATCCCAACATCTGCCTGCTGAAAATTTAGGGACATGCTAAGAATCCTAACGTAAGATTAGTAGTTGGAAATTTAACCATGCTCCCATCGAATATTACCTATGTGGTGGACTGAAAAATTTTTTTTTGTGGACTATTCAAAATTTTGAGTTACAAGCCATCGCTGAAAATGTGAAATGGCTTCTGAGATGCCCTTTTCTGTTGGCTTTCGGGACGTGCTCATATAGCCATCGCAACAGTGGAATGTCATTTGTGATGATACAATCCTAAGGACAATACAACACCCAGTCCTCGAGTGGAGAAAATCTCCGATACCGTCGCGAATCGAAAGTACGCCCGCGAACGGTGTAGTGCCTTGCTGACACATGATATCGACGTCTGGGATTTACACACTGGAAGCTGCTGGCATGGTGTCTTGTGTCCAAATTACACAACAGACCATGACTGTTGGTACAAAGGTACTGAGTTGCCGGAAACTGCAAGAGTTTAGATATATTACTTCAAGGGATTGCTGACCCTAGTGAGTGGAAGTGAAATGATCGTATGTGCAGCATTGGCTGGGAGACGTCGTCTGGTTTTGAATCAGGTGCTTGATGCAAGTTTTTCTATTTGAAGCCACTTTGGCGACTTGCGCGTCTTTGTGATGAGGTGAGGTGAAATGATTACGATAACACAGCATCCACACCGAGGGAAGAAAATTTCCTACTCTGCAGGGAATCGAGCGCAGGACCTAGAGATATAACGGCAGCAATGCTAACCGCTAGACACGAGCTGGGGACGTACTAATGAACTAGCAGCTGAGAGAAGTATCGTAACAGAAGTCGTAGCAGAAGACGAGCAAAAAGTAGTGATAACAGATGAGTAATTGATTAAGGGATCAGTATTACACTGAAGCGCCAAAAAAACTGGTATAGGAGTGTGTGTTCAAATACAGAGATATGTAAACAGGCAGAATACGGCGCTGCGGTCGGCAACGCCTAAATAAGACAACAAGTGTCTGACGCGGTTGTTAGATCAGTTACTGCTGTTACAATGGTAGTTATGAAAATTTAGGGGAGTTTGATCTTGATATTATAGACGGCGCACGAGCGACGGGACACAGCATCTCCGACGTAGCGACGAAGTTGGGATTTTCTCGTACGGCCATTTCACGAGTGTACTGTGGATATCAGGAATCATGTAAAACATCAAATCTCTGACAACGCTGCGGCCGGAAAAAGATCCTGCAACGACGGGACCAACAACGACTGAAGAGAATATTTCAACGTGATAGATATGCAACCCTTCCTCAAACTGCCGCACATTTCAGTGGTGGGCCATCAACAAGTGTCAGCGTGCGAACCTTTTAACGAAACATCATCGATATGGGCTTTCGGAACCGAAAGTCCACTCGTGTACTCTTGATGACTGCATAACACAAAGTTTTACGCCTCGCGTGGGCCCTTCAACACCGACAGTGGACTGTTGATGACTGGAAACATGTTGCTTGCTCAGACGAGCCTCGTTTCAAATTGTATCGAGCGGATGAATGTGCACGGGCATGGAGACAACCTCATGAATCCATGGACCCTGCATATCAACAGGGGGCGGTTCAAGCTGGTGCAGGCTCTGTAATGGTGTGTAGTTGGAGTGATATGGGACCCCTGATACGTCTAGATACGACTCTGACAGGTGACACGTACGTAAGCATCCTGCCTGATCAACTGCATCCATTCATGGTCATTGTGAATTCCGACGGACTTGGGCAATTCCAGCGGGACAATGCGACACCCCACACGTCCAGAATTACCACAGAGTGGCTCCAGGAACGTTCTTACGAGTTTAAGCACTTCCACTGTCCACCAAACACCCCAGACATGAACATATTGAGCATATCTAGTATGCCTTGCATTGCGCTGTTGAAGAGATCGCCACCCCCTCGTACTCTTATGGATTTATGGAAGCCCTGCAGGATTCATGGTGTCAATTCCCTCCAGCACTACTTCAGACATTTGTGGAACCCATGGCACGTCATGTTGCAGCACTTATGTATGCTCGCGGGGGCCTACACGGTATTAAGCAGATTTACCAGTTTATTTGGCTCTTCAATGTAGTTTCGTGTTGCTAGGAAGCAGGTTTTTGTTTTGAAATTTATTTTTTCAGCCTTGGTATTTGGCAAGTAGTAATGTTGACTATACGCAGTAATTTAGTATGCTTAAATTCGACTTACCTAAGTTGCCTATTCAAATAATAGACCGAAATTTTGATGATACATAAATAATTGTTTCCAGTTTCAGCGTTTTGCTGATACGGGGCTAGCGAACTTTTCTAATATTTCATGAAGCGTTTATTAACAAATGTGTCACAGTTGCAGTAAATATGTCTGGCGACTAGTTTCGAACCAGCTGGTTCATTCTCAAGTGCCGGCCGCGGTGGTCTAGCGGTTCTAGGCGCGCAGTCCGGAACCGCGCGACTGCTACGGTCGCAGATTCGAATGCTGCCTCGGGCATGGATGTGTGTGATGTCCTTAGGTTAGTTAGGTTTAAGTAGTTCTAAGTTCTAAGGGACTGATGACCACAGATATTAAATCCCATAGTGCTCAGAGCCATTTGAACCCATTCTCAAGTCTGACGTACTGAGGAGGCACTGAAAGTTCCACATTTTAAAGACGAACGTCAAAACGGCAACACATGCTTTACAAAGTTTTGATATTCGTCATTAAGATGAGGCACTTTCGGTTTAGCCTCAGTAAGTCGGGCTTGAGAATCAAACCAGTTAGTTTGAAACTGGTCGCCAAACATATGTAGGGCAACTGTGACAGATTTGTTACTTAATGCTTTATGATATAAAAAAAATGTAGCGGTCCACAGAGTCTACAGACTGTATTTCATATGTGAGACCTCAGTACATTCCCGGCGAATACAGTGTCAAAGTAATGTACAGGAACGCTGCCGGGCGAGGTTGTCACAACCGGCGATAATGCGACATGTGATGACCCTGTCATTCTGAAGGCAAAAATCAAGCAAGTACGTGCTGTGCAAGAGCATTTAAATCATCGGTTTGAGGAGAAATTTCACAAAGATGACATACACACACACTGTAAACACTAGCGCCATCATGTAACCAATAATGAACGGCGCCAGACATTACCGTTAGTGAAAATTACCAAGCAATGGGTAAGCTAGCATTGACTGTATCCTTCTGTTTTTTGACAAGGGGGAGAACAGGATTACACACAGAATTTAAGCTAAAAACCTCCATCTCTGTTTTCAGTGTCACTTACTAATTTA
Source organism: Schistocerca serialis cubense (assembly GCF_023864345.2). NCBI lineage: Eukaryota > Metazoa > Arthropoda > Insecta > Orthoptera > Acrididae > Schistocerca > Schistocerca serialis. Next base: position 151,275 of record NW_026048515.1, on the reverse strand, counting down.
ATTTCAGCTGCTTCTTTAATAGACTATCCAAATAGCTGGAAGTGCGTGCCGGAATCTCCGTGTTGTTATAGGATGACCAGTCCCAATACAATGTTCTGCAATAGTCGATTTGCTTGCCTTTTATAACCTGACAAACTCTCTGACGCTGAGAGTTTGTCAACTGAGTTAACCCATGTTGCGATCACCTTTTGCCAGAATGGAATAGCGAAAGACAGATCAGACGTGGATTCGGCTATAGACCAGCCGTGCACCGGATGGGTGGCGCTTTAATTTATTGGATCCAAGATCTATGGCCGTCCTCCCTTAAACGGGGAGCATTTCCAACAAGTCTAGCCGTATTTTGCGAAAATATAACGATGAATGTGTTTTCCGACCTCCACCTAAGATTAAGGACCTTTTAGGCTCCGTTAAGGATGAACTTGGGTGTTTATAGTATTCCTTGCAGTTGCGGCGTGTTATACATTATCATATTGTTGCTTTAATTTTCTATGAAAGCAGTGGTGATAGACAATAAAAGCGGGTTAAAAGCTGTGAGCTGTCTGGGGAAGTTAATCTTGCGTTACTGAGCAACTGTTTCACCAGGTATCCTGTCTAGCTTACCAAATTCCCAACCAGACGAACATTAATTATAATCTTTTAATAGTCATACGACAACCGGTGATATATATATATATAAGAGAATTTAAATAAAAAGAAATAAATCAGTTTATATTTGGAAATTTATTTTAACATTGATCATTGAAATTTCTGCATATTTAACGTGAGTCATAACTGAGCTGGTGCCTTATTTAGGACTGAGAAAATGTGAGTTTGTAATCTTACGGAACACATCAAATATGGAGCCAAGATTGGGAGACTGCATACGACACTGCATTCATAAAACAACACACAAAGAACGTTGAAACATATGCAAGAGAAAATTAACCACTACCAACCGATTCAATTTTCAACCAAAGAAGTTACGTTCGTAGCACAATCCTGTCCGTCATGTAATTACCACACACTGGTATACTAAATTCATACTAACTCTCTGTGAAATCTTCCCAAAAAGAATAGCTGAGGGCTACTTTCATGATTACACCACATGCTTCACGTGGTCAACTTGGTTTACACAAAGCGTGTAACTCCACAATAATTTTGATAATTAAAATAAATTAGATCGAAAAGCAATTTACAAAAGAAAAATCTCGAACTGGTTACTAACGTCTTACTATTAACCTGATGGGTCAAACAATTATATAAGCACGTGGTAGTGGTCTCACAAAGTACACCCCACGTGGGTTGAACATAAAGAAAAGTTGCTATATTGAAAAATACTGTCAAGACGAGACGTTATAATCTCACGCACATTCGCATTTAAGATTGATGAACTTAGTTAGAGTTACTGATCAATACGTGGTTCCACTTTACTCACAAAGTAGTGACAAAGCAACTACCGGAATATATTCTGAACTTCACACGAGAATTACACTGCGCTGCAATTTAAGATAACATTAGATATTTTAGAGCTAAACCTGAAATAAAGGTGATTAAATTTTCAGTTAGGCTGAACTTAAGAAATCCATTGTCCTACGGATTTAGCAGACACGCGCTTAGCCGGAGATCTTACCACTTCAGACGATCGCCACGGACAGACTGACCTGGTCCCTTTCTGAGGGTGGCTCACAAATACAAACGGAAGTGGCCAGAGGGGCAGCTTCCTATACCAACATGACAAGAGACGGACAGGACCATACAAAGGATAGAAATCTCTCTGCATTTAGAAAGCGTAGCTACCTGTTCCGACGTTGGTCCTACTGTTCTCCAGCAGACAGGCTTGTCTGCTACCCTCAAGCATGCAACTAGAAATACGTTTGCTCATTCATCCTCTCACACAGAATGGAAGGGGGATGACAGTATCTTATCATATACAGTATATAAAAGAAAGCGGATGTAGGTTCCGTATGAGACTGTGTGACATGAATTACATATAAACTGTGTTTTAAAGTGTAGTAGTGTGACAGATCGTTCTTGTTTATGTGTGAAAGTAACACGTTCCACTACTCAGTCTCCTCCCAGTTAGTCAGAAAAGCCACAGTAAATTTTAGAAGAGGAATTTATGACGTAAATGACAACAGATTTAAGAAATTAACATGAAAGGAATCCAACAGAGACCTTTCGACATTGATGAGACTATCAGGACCGTGTCGGACCGGTGTACTGAACATAAGCGTCACACCCGCTTACAACAGCCGAGGAGATCAGCTATTGCAGAACACTGTTTGGCACCGGTCATCCTATGGAATATAACACAACACGGAGTTGTTTTAATGATTGCCACTCCAATTCACGTATCATGTCTGTGGCACTATCTCCCCTCGCGATAATACAAAACGAGCTTTCCTTCTTTGTACTTTTTCGATGTCAACCATCAGTAATCCCTAAGTATTTAATTGAATTTACAGCCTTCACATTTGTGTAACTTATAGGGTAATCTAAATTTAGCGGGTTTCTTTTAGTAATAATTTGAGTAACTTCACACTTTTTTTTATTCAGGGTCAGTTACCAGGTATCTTACCTAAATCATTTTGCAATTCGTTCTGGTCATCTGATGACTTTACAAGACGGTAAATGACAGCATCATCTGCAAATAGTCTAAGAGGGCTACTGAGATTGTCTCCTATGTCGTTAATACAGATCAGGAACAATAGAGGGCTTATAACAGTTCCTTGGGGAACGCCGGATATTACTTTTGTTTTACTCGATGACTTTCCGTTAAATACTACGAACTGTGATCTTTCTGACAGGAAATCACGATTCCAGTCGCACAACTGAGGCAATATTGCAAAGGCACGCAGTTTGGTTAGAAGAAGCTTGTGAGGAACCGTGTCGAAAGCCTTCTGGAAATCTAAAAATATGGAATCAATTTGACATCCCCTGTCGATAGCACTCATTACTTCATGAGTGTAAGGAGCTAGTTGTGTTTCTCAAGAACGATATTTCCTGAATCCGTGCTGACTATGTGACTATAAATCATTTTCTTCGAGGTAATTCATAATGTTTGAATACAATAAATGTTCCAAAGCCCTTCTGAAAATCGAAGTTAGTGATATGGACCTGTAATTCAGCGGATTATTCCTACCACCCTTTTTGTGCTGTTCTAACCAAAACAAACAAAAGCGTGTACGATAGGAGGGTCGATACAAGGGTCGATAACAACGGCTATTTCGCACTGATTTCAACAAATCGGGGAAATTCATTTACGGTGTGACCATGGGAAAGCTCCTTTCCAGCGTTCTGTCAAATTTCCACGTCGATCCATCTTGTTACACTGATTCTATACAAATGTCTAGAACATACACACCACGCCACTGTTGTATCTTATGCAACACGACAGCCTTGTATCAATTCTATGAAGGACAGCCAAATGAAAACCGAACATCCGCCACAATAGGACCATGGAGTGGTTCCAGTCAAAAGTAATGACCACACGTGTTAAGACGTTTATCTCACTGGGGACGGGACGATCATTTACTGTTTCGCCGAAAGCGTTTAGCCGCTGACGGACACACACCCGCACACATTTTTGCGCTTCCTCGTCCGACTGAGATCGAGGTCCACACACGTCTTTCTTCAGGTCGCCAAAGATGTCAAACTCACCCCATGAAAGACCAGGGCCGTGTGGGGGATGTTGCATTACTTCCCAATCAAATCGCTGAAGCGTAGCCTTAGTCCGATTGGCAGTGCGGGCGTTATCATGCGTCATGGTGATTCCGTCCGTTTCTCTAATGTGTCTTCATAGTGCTGCGCATTGATTGTGGTTCCACGCTCGAGGAACTCGACGAGACGAGGAATCGTCCTGTTGCACGCTAACGCCAGCCTCCACACTGCCCATCAGATGAAGGCTACGCTTCAGCGATTTGATAGGAAAACACCGCAACATCCTTCAGATGGCCCGCATTTTCCCCCTAGTGATTTTCACTTCGTTGGCGACCTGAACGAAGACACGCGCGGACGTCGGTTTCCGTGAACGAAGAAGTGCAAGAGACGGCGCGGTTGAGGATTCGCCAGCTGCCGACCGCGTTCGGCGAGGCAGGAACTCATCGTCTCGTCTCCCAGTGGGAGAAATGTCTTAACGTGTGTGGTGATTACTTTTGACTGGAACCATTCTACGGCCCCTTGTGGAGGGTGTTTAGTTTTCATTCGACTGCCCCTGTACACCATCTGAAGCACTTCAAAGCGAGCAGTGTCCTCTGTTAGGTGCACGACTAATGTTTCAAATGGTTCAAATGCCTCTGAGCACTATGGGACTTAACATCCGACTTCGTCAGTCCCCTAGAACTTAGAAGTACTTAAACCTAACTAACCTAAGGACATCACACACATCCATGCCCGAGGCAGGATTCGAACCTGCGACCGTAGCAGTCGCAGAGTTCCGGCCTAAAGCGCCTAGAACCTCTTGGCGACCGTGGCCGGCAACTAATGTTTCTATGGTGAAATCAAATACGCCTCAAGATGCACTGAGCCATCGCTATTACTTCTAAATGTTGTCCTGTTATGCATAGCACTTTGGTTTTTTATTGTTATAGGAAACTAATGTCTCATATTAAACTGGCTTCCTATATTTTGATGAAAAAGTCGAAAATGTACTTGAGTTTATCTATTTCTACTGTCAGAGCTGCAGATTTTTTTGTTTTTCCGCCAACTGCCTCTACACTTATGAAACAGATCCGTTTTCCGAAAACACGTTGAAACCAGCCAGCTAAAAACATTGGAACATATAGGGGTAGGACATCAAATGCTTTTCAAAATGAATCTCTTACCTAAAACTTCCCGATATCGGCATCCCATTCGTAGAGGGACCGAGTGAGGCAACACGCATCTGTCACATCTAAATATCATCATCTCATCCTTAAGCCTCTCCTGATGTGCGAAAGAAAGCTTCATTCAGGACGTGCGACGACGATGCAAGAGTGTCACAATCTTCGCATTAGTGTGGGGAGTATTACCTGTGATGGACCTGATGTCATCCTCTTACCCATAATTGAGGTTATGGGAAAAATTGAAAAATTGTTACGTCGCCCCACTCCCCAGTAAGCACTGAATGATTGTCTTTAGCAACGTCTTTCCCTAAGGAATCTAAATCGCAGTTGACATCGCTCAGACGCGCATTTGAGTCAAAATGCTAATTACTTGGCATTCACTGGACAGAGAACTCAGTACTAGTTTCGAGATTTTCCTTGTAGTGGAACTGATCAGTAGCCCATTTCCGTTATATTTTGTACTTGATAATACACACGAAGAATGGGAGTACACGATACATACAAATAGTTAGAATAACTGATACATTAATACAACCAGATCACATGACGCACAATTTTTTTCTGAAATAACATGTTGTTGTTGTTGTAGTATTCAGCCCTGAGACTGGTTTGATGTAGCTCTCCATGCTACTCTATCCTGTGCAAGCTTCTTCATCTCCCAGTACCTACTGCAACCTACATCCTTCTGAATCTGTTTAATGTATTCCTCTCTTGGTCTCCCTCTACGATTTTTACCCTCCACGCTGCCCTCCAATGCTAAATTGGTGATTCCTTGATGCCTCAGAACATGTCCTACCAACCGATCCCTTCATCTAGTCAAGTTGTGCCACAAACTTCTCTTCTCCTCAATCCTATTCAATACCTCCTCATTAGTTATATGATCTACGCATCGAATCTTCAGCATTCTTCTGTAGCACCACATTTCGAAAGCTTCTATTCGCTTCTTGTCCACATAAATTTGGGTAAAAAAAATAGTAAATTATTTTTCTCCAGAATGAGATTTTCACTCTGCAGCGGAGTGTGCGCCGATATGAAACTTCCCAGCAGATTAAAACTGTGTGCCCGACCGAGACTCGAACTCGGGACCTTGCCTTTCGCGGGAAAGTGCTCTACCATCTTTTTTTTTTTTTCATCTCTAACCATTTACTCGAAGGTCGTATTACTCGACATTCAGGAAGATACAGAGAGCATCCATAAAGTGTAGTGCTTTTTCCACCTTCCCCACAACTTGGTGAAGTGTTACTTCGCATTATTTGCTTCGCAAGTATTATGAAAATGTTGCAGTTCATAGATAAAATTAAGTATTCACAACAACAAAAAATATGACGGCAGAAAACAAAAACGTGGAATTATGAATTTGACAGTACCTCAAGGTTTTCGCTTTGACACTAAGGGTTACTAAAAGAAGCAAGACGAAATTTGCTAGAACGTTGTCTTACGATTCCCTCATTGAATTTGTATCTGCCTGCTTGTAGCTCTGCTACAAAACAATTAAAAATCTGGTTTTCGGCGAGGCTCGAAAGGCGAACAGAGGCAGCATGCACTTGGCAGGCAAGCACGTAACCTTTTTTTTTTTTTTTTTTTTTTGTGGCGGGCAAATGCTCTACCAACCTTTTTTTCGTTTGGGAACGTAAATAAGTAGAGTTTTCTTACTTAATGGTGTAACAATAACAAACATAAACTGCTCCTTGCATTTTTTTAATATGTAAGACGATGACGTGTATAAAATAAAACATTTCTGGGAAACGTAAATAAGTGGTCTTTCTTTTTACATAATAATGAAAAAATATCCTGCTTCTGTCAGTACAAAACAATAACGGACCACGTTCCTCATTGGGCGCGTACCTCGCTAATCCCGTTATACCTCGGGTTGGTGTCGGGTACGTCTTCACGTGTGGTGGTGGACCCTCTCCACTGTCCTGGTCCTTTCTTGTTATAATACTTATAGGTAATAATTACATTCTCCTACCCGGGACACCCCAACTGGGTGGAGGATCAAGCAAGGCACTCCCTAAAAAATTAGCGTAATATGTTCGATATCTCGGATGTCTCATAAGCTGTGAGTGATGTTCTTGTAGTATGGCCCAAAAGTCGAGCACATTCTTACCGCCGACTAGGAAAAGATAACGCACAGTCAAACTTCGAATCCAAGTCACTGCGTTTGTCTTTGTTCGGGGATAATATGTCCTATCTGGGAGAAGTAGTGTGCGTGGTTCTATTGTTTGCGGCCCCACCCGAAGGAGGAAGGCGATCAATTTTTTGACCAAACTCCATACGTCCGCCGAAGGCCCGCATATCAGGCGATGCTCCTTTGTGTCTATAACATTGCACTGCGGACACAGTGGCTCGTCAGCCATATGAATTGTACGCAACGTGGAACGAGTCACGTATTTCCCATTTACCACTTGATACCACAATGCGCGCGTTCCCGTATCAAGGTGTGGGTGGTGCACTGTACGCCATACCACTGACCACGTAACAGTTGGATGGCGGCGCTCTACGGCATTATTCGGCCGTCGTCGAGTCAAGATGTGATATATATCACGTGCCGTTGCCGTCCTGGTAGTCGGTAGTTCCATAGGTAAATAACTGTGTTCCACAAAAAAGGTTCGCATGTGGGCAAGCGATGGTGAGATGTGAGACACCGCTACCGGAGCCGAAAGAGAAGGTGGAGCGAGTTCGTCTATCAAGCTGCCCGTCAGACTTGTCTGGTATCGTGTCCACATCTTTATCATTGTGGTTACATAAATAGCCACTGCTCGGTCACGTACGTGGACCAGTCCAAGACCGCCACGACTACGAGGAAGGGTGAGGGTTTCGTATCCGACCTTAAAAAAAAGCAGACCTGTGCTCACAAAATATCCTAGTGCCGTCAGGATTCGGCGGCCCAACGCCACCGGCATAGGAAGAACTAGTGCCAGGTGGGGGATGCGAGAAGCTAGATAAGTGTTGGCAAAGGTGACCCGTTGTATCATATCCAGTGCCCTTAGCCTGTGACTACGGACACTCGCACGAATTGTTTGCAGAAGATGTCTGTAGCTCAGTGCCGCCGTGCGTAGAACGTCTGTAGTGAAGAGAATTTCTAGGCATTTCATCGTGTTGATCGGCTGTAATGGTGCTACACTTCCTGTCTGGAGTCCTCTCCCGCTGTTCATCGCTCCCGACTTTGCCATGTTCAGGCGACTTCCCGTAGCCATACAATACAAATTAATCCAATGCAGGGCCGCTCTTGATTCGTCGCCTGATGTGCTAAAAACACTAGGTCATCCGCGTATGGTCTGCATATAAACTTGTTGTGCCTTATGGTCATTCCTTGGAGTCGATTGCGGAGCCCGCAGAGCAGCGGCTCGACAGCGATGGCATACAATATAGTTGACAGCGGGCACCCTTGTCTGACCGAACGTGAGATGGTGATGGGCCTCACTAAGCGTCCGTTGATGAGCACTTTGGATGCGGCTCCGTGGAGTAGTCGCATGACGACGGTGACAAAACTTTCCGGAAACTTCATTTGCCTCATCACTTCCGTGAGATAAGCATGGCTCAGCCTGTCAAATGCGCGATCGAAGTCTATCGATGCCAATGCACCCCGGAGACGACATGTTGATGCCAGTGCGATAACATCGCGGTAGTCGCTGAGTGCCGTTTGTATATTGCTATCTCCTCCTAGCTGGGTTTGGTCGAGTGATATCACTTGGCGGATTACGCGTTTAAAGCGTGCTGCAAGTATCCTGGTGTAGATCTTGTAGTCGCAATTAAGAAGGGTCAGTAGCCGGTAGGCCTGTATCCCTGTGCCGCCGGATGGTTTGTGGATGGGGATGATCATTCCTTCCACGAAGGAGGGTGGAAGAGGCACGTTGGGAGACATCAATTCACAGTACATGGCAGTCCATCGTGGAGTCATGAGATCTTTAAATGTACGATAAAACTCTAACAGAAACCCGTCGGGCCCCGGCGATTTGTGCGACGCTCCCTTATCCATCGCTTCCATTACGTCGTCAACTGTGACTTCACTTGTTAACTCCCGGTTGGCCGTCTCGTCGAGACACGCTGAGAGCGTTCGTCGGACCTCATGAAAGGCTGCCTGATCGTGTTGCGCTTCTTCATAGAGATGACCGTAGTGTTCCACAAAAGCGTTGGCAATGTCTTTTTGCGTTGTCATACGGCGACCATCTGGCAGTGCGACCGTCCGTATTAAGGTTCTGCGACTACGGTGTTTTTCTCTGATGACGTGATACATCGACGGTGATTCTCCACGGACTCGTTCAAAGGCCCTTGCACGGATTTCGACACCCTCCAGACGGCGGCGGGTTATGGAAATTATTTGGGCCTGTGCTCGTTTTATACTGGCACGACGCTCCTGTGAAGGTGCTTGTACAGAAAGTTCGCGGAGCATCGTGAAATAAAATTCCGTCGTGTGTCGCCTCCACATCATCTGCTCTCTTCCGTATGCAATTAACGCTCGGCGCAATGCAGGCTTAACGAATTCCAGCCACCACTGCAACGTCGTCGGATATGTCGGGAGGCGTCGTTCACACATGATTCAAGTGTCTTCGATTAAGCGTCTGCACTCAGCTTCCCTGAGGTGTGCTGTGTTCAGTTTCCAAACACTGCGACTCCTCCACACTTGTTGACGACTCAGGGAGACCGTGCATATATATGCTATGTGATCTGAAAAGGCGACAGCCCACAATTCCGCATCGAGGATCGCAGGTACGAGACGACGTGTTACGTAAATGCGATCGAGACGACTTGCAGAGTGACCCGTGACGTAGGTGTATCCACGTCTGTCGCCATGTATCGTCTCCCATGTATCAATAACATTCATGTCCTGTATGAGTTGCCGCAGCTCCGGGCATGAAGTATAACGTGGGTGTTGATCTCTTGGTGCGAGCACGCAGTTGAAGTCGCCTCCAAATAAGACATGTTCATATCGACCTAAGAATAGTGTTGCAATCTACTCTGCGTAAAATCGGGATCGATCGCGCCGTCTGTCGGATCCCGATTGTGCGTAAATGTTAACGACCCGTACTCCCAGCACTGTGAGCGCCAGTCCTCGCGCTGACGGCAGGTACACCACGTCCTTGGCTACTATGCCGCTACGTAGAAGTATCGCTGTTCCGCTGCCGCCGTCGGTAGTAGGTGTAATGTATATATCGTACTCATAGAGGTCGGGGAAACTCTCAACACATACTTCCTGCAGCAGAACGATGTCGACGTCTGACGCATGCAACATGTCTCGTAATAATTGCAATTTGACAGGCGTTCGGATCGTATTAATATCAATAGAGGCTGTTCGATATGCCTGCCGGTGTTCCTCAGTGCGTAAATAGCACATGAACGCTTACGTTATTTGTGTGCTGCTGCTCGGCGACATGCTGTCTGTGCGGCAGTCTGCATCTTCTGCGTGGTTAACATCTGGTGTACGCAGCACTCGCCATTGCGGGTGCGTCGTCGGTCTGTGGTTCAGTATCGGATTCGTCGGCCCAGTTCCTGTGCTGGAGGTCCAGCTCCCGTCGTGTTTCTCCGGCCTGGCTGACCGGTGACGTTGCTCCGGTGGGTGGAGGGACTCCTTCCGTCGGCTTTCCGTCCGGTGTGTCTGTATTCAACCCCTGCCCAGCATCATTCGCGTCGTACTGCTGCGTGGGAGGTAGAACCTCCCGTTGCGCATCCGGATGCACTGTATCCACGTCACACCCAAGCCCGTCTGACGTGGACTGCAGTAAGGAGGTATCCGACGGTGCTAGCCGTCATTTCTTGTGGCTTTTCGGCGATCGTTGTTTGCGCGTGTGCGCCTCTGTATCCGAGTGTGGAAGTGACTCCCGGTGCTGGACAAAGCAGCTGTCGGCACAACAGCAGGATCAATTTCCATACCTCCTACCGATCCTTTCCGCTCGGTTAAGGGCGTCGTCGGCGCCGGAGCGGCAGAAGTGTGCGTCGTTTCGTCACTGGAGGCGGTCTCTGCCGCAGTCGGTTGCCGTAAACTGTCAGGATTCTGTAGCTGGTCTGTCTTTGGGATGTGATCTGTTCGAAACGTGTCCGCATACGTTAGTGTCAGCGGCGTCAACGTGGGCGGAGGTACGGGTTCGCCGTTTGGAACTTGCACTATCCTCCGCTGCATACATTCGGAACGGACGTGGCCCTCTTTCCCACAGCCTGAGCATGTTTTGGGTTGTCCATCGTAGATGACTATAGCTCTACATCCACCGATGAACAAGTACGAGGGTACATGTTGCGTCAGTTCTATTCTGATTTGACGCACCCCATTGAGAACGGGGTAAGTCGTGAAGTTGGACCATTTTTCCTCAACGTGGCTGAGCACTCTTCCATATGGGCGTAGGGCGTCAATGACCAAGTCAGACGGAACCTCGAAGGGAAGTTCGAAAATACGTATGTTTCGTATGCCCAGTCCTGCGTGATCAATAGTTACTTCTCCAACATGTCCATCTGAGTGACGAAATTTGAGTCCATGTTTAGTATCTCGGATGATTCTGTCACATACTACATCGTTAATCAGTTTGACGTAAACGACACTGCTCACTATGAAGAGGTGTATTCCGATAAGTTCGTTGTAGTCAAGCTTAACTTCGTCTCGTAGGAACCTTTCGATTTCGTAGGCTTTCGGTCTCGCATATTCATTCGAAAAACTAATCTTGAGAGTCGACTTTCGGTATGCATGTACCATTCTATATCGAGTCTTTTAAACGCACGAGTACGCCGATGAGGTAAACAACTGCGCGAGCGCGAACTTCCCCGGCAGGGACGTAAACAGGCGTCCGTGCCGTAGCACCGCCGAAGGCAGACTGTACCATCTGAGATACCGAAGCACGACTCACGCCCGGTCTCACAGCCTTACTTCTGCCAGTATCTCGTCTCCTACCTTCCAAACTTTACAGAAGCTCTCCTGCGAGTCTTGCAGAACTAGCACTCCTGAAAGAAAGGATATTGCGGAGACATGGCTTAGCCACAGCCTGGGGGATGTTTCCAGAATGAGATTTTCACTCTGCAGCGGAGTGTGTGCTGATATGAAACTTCCTGGCAGATTAAAACTGTGTGCCCGACCGAGACTCGAACTCGGTAGGTCCCGAGTTCGAGTCTCGGTCGGGCACACAGTTTTAATCTGCCAGGAAGTTTCTATTATTATTCTGTTTACATTAGAATAAAAAATTATGTTCAAATGATGAATTTAACATAAATATTAATGATTTATTTATTTTGCACAGCGAATAACAATTTTTCAAATTTTCGATTTCATTCAAAATTACAATTAAATTTGAAATTATTATCATTATTTTTATTCTTATAATTCATTACCGCGCGGTGTAGCCACGCGGTCTTAGGCGTCTTGTTACGGTTCGCGCAGCTCCTCCCGTCGGAGGTTCTAATCCTCCCTCGGGCATGGGTGTGTATGTTGTCCATAATGTAGGTTAGTTTAAGTTATATTAAGTAGAGTGTAAGCTTAGGAACCGATGAGCTCAGCAGTTTGGTCCCGTAAGATCTTACCACAAATGTCCAGTTTTTAATATTTTATTCTGGATGAGAATTCGAAAGAATTTGTAAAAGTAATTATTAAGTATGTGTACATTCGTTTGGATGTAAGAAAATCGATACTCGTTAGGATCACTGTGCTGCGAGTTTTTGTGTCTCAGGTCTTCTTCGAGTAACATCTTTTGGTGTGTGATGATGGTGGTCTGGAGTCTGTTCTGTTCTGTTCAAATTTAAAATAGCCGTACGTACTTGACGGGAGAGTGATGTTGTTGTTTAAATATACTCCCATGTTGAACGTCTGTAATGTCATCATTGTGGAAATACAAAAATATCGAATGCGATACGAAGGGAAAAAATCAAAGGATGAATATACACTCCTGGAAATGGAGAAAAGAACACATTGACACCGGTGTGTCAGACCCACCATACTTGCTCCGGACACTGCGAGAGGGCTGTACAAGCAATGATCACACGCACGGCACAGCGGACACACCAGGAACCGCGGTGTTGGCCGTCGAATGGCGCTAGCTGCGCAGCATTTGTGCACCGCCGCCGTCAGTGTCAGCCAGTTTGCCGTGGCATACGGAGCTCCATCGCAGTCTTTAACACTGGTAGCATGCCGCGACAGCGTGGACGTGAACCGTATGTGCAGTTGACGGACTTTGAGCGAGGGCGTATAGTGGGCATGCGGGAAGCCGGGTGGACGTACCGCCGAATTGCTCAACACGTGGGGCGTGAGGTCTCCACAGTACATCGATGTTGTCGCCAGTGGTCGGCGGAAGGTGCACGTGCCCGTCGACCTGGGACCGGACCGCAGCGACGCACGGATGCACGCCAAGACCGTAGGATCCTACGCAGTGCCTTAGGGGACCGCACCGCCACTTCCCAGCAAATTAGGGACACTGTTGCTCCTGGGGTATCGGCGAGGACCATTCGCAACCGTCTCCATGAAGCTGGGCTACGGTCCCGCACACCGTTAGGCCGTCTTCCGCTCACGCCCCAACATCGTGCAGCCCGTCTCCAGTGGTGTCGCGACAGGCGTGAATGGAGGGACGAATGGAGACGTGTCGTCTTCAGCGATGAGAGTCGCTTCTGCCTTAGTGCCAATGATGGTCGTATGCGTGTTTGGCGCCGTGCAGGTGAGCGCCACAATCAGGACTGCATACGACCGAGGCACACAGGGCCAACTCCCGGCATCATGGTGTGGGGAGCGATCTCCTACACTGGCCGTACACCACTGGTGATCGTCGAGGGGACACTGAATAGTGCACGGTACATCCAAACCGTCATCGAACCCATCGTTCTACCATTCCTAGACCGGCAAGGGAACTTGCTGTTCCAACAGGACAATGCACGTCCGCATGTATCCCGTGCCACCCAACGTGCTCTAGAAGGTGTAAGTCAACTACCCTGGCCAGCAAGATCTCCGGATCTGTCCCCCATTGAGCATGTTTGGGACTGGATGAAGCGTCGTCTCACGCGGTCTGCACGTCCAGCACGAACGCTGGTCCAACTGAGGCGCCAGGTGGAAATGGCATGGCAAGCCGTTCCACAGGACTACATCCAGCATCTCTACGATCGTCTCCATGGGAGAATAGCAGCCTGCATTGCTGCGAAAGGTGGATATACACTGTACTAGTGCCGACATTGTGCATGCTCTGTTGCCTGTGTCTATGTGCCTGTGGTTCTGTCAGTGTGATCATGTGATGTATCTGACCCCAGGAATGTGTCAATAAAGTTTCCCCTTCCTGGGACAATGAATTCACGGTGTTCTTATTTCAATTTCCAGGAGTGTAATTTAACCACGAAGTGCTCTTACTCGTATCTGACAATGAAAGCAAGATGATTCAAATGGCTCTGAGCATTTTGCGACTTAACTTCTGAGGTCATCAGTCGCCTAGAACTTAGAACTAATTAAACCTAACTAGCGTAAGGACATCACACACATCCATGCCCGAGGCAGGATTCGAACCTGCGACCGTAGCGGTCACGCGGTTCCAGACTGAAGCGCCTAGAACCGCACGGCTACACAGGCCGGCTGAAAGCAAGAACCTGTATCATATATCATAGAAACAAATTATTCTTGCAACAACTCTTGTGTTTTCAGCGAGTCAGATTTTCTTCTAGCAGCCACGAGAAACAGATGAGTAATACAATGAATTGTTCACGATCTTCCTTCTCATTTATTAGCTGCACTATACTATCGTTGCCATTGCTATAAATGTGAACATGATTTGACGTTTTTCAAATTCGAAATTTTTAATGGTTACATTTCAATAATAAAGTCCCTGACATGTCACCTCTTTCCTGAACCGCTGGTACTGTCCGCACACTTTTCTTACCTTATTTCTGTCAACTGCAACGTTCAACTGCCCTAATCCTTGACGATGTCTGACGTGGACGCCATGAAGGTGAAGCTATACAGAAGTTTTTGTAGTATTTGAATCAATGTTTGACTGAGAAATATCTTCTTTCATTACAAGAACAGATCAATAACGATTGGATGAAACTGTTTAAATAAAATGGTGTAGAGCACCAAAAAATCACAGCGTCAGGAATATTGTTCATGACAAAGTTGTAGGACAAAAATATTTGTTCGTGACCAATAAGGTGGGGCCAGTGTCAACTTACTGTCATAATAACTGGTTCCTTTAGTGAACAGCCAAATACCCTAGCAACAGTAGGTGAAGTACTACATAAGAGCACTTTTGATTCTGTCCAGTAACCGTCACAGGCAGCTTTTAAAAAAACATATTTTCGATCCTAAGGCCGATCGGGAACGTTCTATCTGCTGTGTTACCTTATTAGGAAATGAATGCGCAGTTTCAAAGCTTGCCAATGCCTGCTTTACCATTCAGTAAAATATATGGTCTTCGCACAGCATTTATTTAGATATCACCTTTTCTTCGCAATTCCAAAGTTAGACAACTTGCATGCTCTCTGTTATTAATTAAAAAGATACGAATTTTGACACTGTTTAGCGACAGCCAACAGATAACGCAACAGACAAGTCAAATATCGCAAATTCACAAGAATATAGCTTTAAGACTAAGCAATGCCGAAAAAAATATTTCACATGTGGAGAGACAATATTAAAAGCTGCCTTAGTTGTGAACCTCACTGGGGTGAACCAGGATTACCTCGTAAGCAAATATACATGTTGTTATAACGGAGCCAAGGTAGCCCCTGACAGCCGGCAACCTATATAACACCAGAGAGGACGAGGTTGTCTAAGCCCAAAGGCGTACCCAGAAGCACCATGGTAAACACTTACTATTTACACACAAGATAACGGAAACAGACATTCCGAACGCTACTTCCAGCAGGGGGAGTTCGAGCCACGACCTGCAGGAAGTATCACTACACCGAAATCTGATTGGCTGGAGACAGCTATTTAGGGGCTAGAACCAGGCCAGAAGTTCAGTTCACGCCAGATGCTGACTTCGTGTACTGCAGCCGTCGAAGATTACGTCTTCGTCTCGGAATTGGACTATTACTAGTGTGTGTGTGAGAGAGTTACCACGAACCTTTGTGAAAAATATGAAGTGAACTTTTGTTTGCCTCAATTAGGAGACTTTTTTCGTTATTGTTACCTTTCGTTTGTATGTTCAGTCATCAACCTGGTGAACTTACCTCAATAAAAATAGTTTTGTGAAAAATTGCTAATTATCAGTCACAACACATGTGTAACCCTTTAATCATCCTGGTCTCCAACGCTTCGTGGTTGCCACTGAAGTTTGTGAGTTACGGTCTTCAGATGATAGACTAAACCCTTTCATGTTTTCATTTTGAAATATTAACGTCACTGAGGGTAGTGTCGCTGACACCAGATACTCCCTGATCTGGTACCAAAGTAGTGCTGCTCTCCTTGTATTAAGACGCTTAAAAATGAATGCTCGTGTGTGCAGGATGACATATGCCGGAGCAACGGCTACCGCTGTGAAGTCCACCCGGTTACGACGGAAGACGGTTACGAGCTGACCATGCACCGTATACTGCCGTCAGCGCCTTTCAGAGCTGCCATATTGGTGATGTCTGGACTCATTGGATGCTCCGACAACTTCCTCGCATTCGGCAACAACAATTCACTGCGTGAGCACAGTTTTTTTTTTTTAAGTTAGACGTATTTCAAAGCTTCGTACAGTCTACCACCGTTTTAAACTTTGCGTCTCTAAACACTTGCTAGACAAGACGATTTCTATAGTCTGTTCCAATTAATCTAATTCTTATCTGATTACACAATGTTCTCTACTGACGTGTGAAGGTGTTGTCAGGAAACGACTGAATAACTGTCTCTGCAATCCTGGGCTTAAAATTCGCAGTTTTTGCACGTGAGCACTTGCTCCGATCAGCGTAAGTGCGACATTGGGGAGTGTGGAAAATGCGTGCGCACCACATGGTCTTCATCTACTTCGTAGTCATGTAAAGTTTCTCGCTGTTCTCATTTATGCTACTTCTCAGTACTGTTGTCTTCCTTCGATTTACTCTTAGTCCATATTCTGTATTCATTTGACTTTTATTCCACTCAACACTCCCTGCTACTCTTCACTCTCCCCGAGGATAGAATGTCATCGGTGAATCTTATCATTGATATCCTTTCACTGTGAATTTTAAGCCCACTCTTGAACCTCATTGCTTCTTCGACGCATAGATTGAACAGTAGGGGCGAAAGCCTACGTCCCCGTCTTACACCCTTCTTAATCCGAATACTCCGTTCTTCGACTTCCACTTTTATTGTTCCCTCTTGATACTTGTACATATTGTATATTATTCGTCTTTCCCTATAGATTATCCCTATTTTTTCGGAATTTCTAACTCTTGCCCCAATCTACACTGTCCAACACTTTTTCCATGTGGACAATTCCTGTTACAGTGCCTCGATTTTTCTCTAGTCTTCCTTCTATTATGAACCACAACGTCAGGATTGTAGTGCCTTTACCTCTCCCAAAGCCAAACTGATCGTCAACTAACGTATCCTAAATTTTCTTATCCATTCTTCTGCATATTATTCTTGTTAGAAAATTGGATATACAAGCTGTCAAACTGATTTTGCGATAATTCTCCCACTTTTGGCTCTTGCAATCTTGGGAATTGTGTTCATGGTGTTATTCCGAAACTCAGATGGCATATCGTCACACTCATACATTCTACATACCAGAATACTATACAGTTGCCATTTTAGAAATTCTGGTGGAATTTTATCTATTACTTCTATCTTATTCGATCTTAAGTCTTACAATGCTCTTTTAAATTCTGATTCTAACGCTGGATCGCCTGTCTCTTCCACATCGACCTCTGTTTTTCCTTTATCACTTCATTAGACAAGTCTTGCCCCTCATAGAGGCCTTCAATGTACTCTTTCCCTATCCGCTCTCTCCTCTGCATTTAACAACAGAATTCCCATTGCAGTCTTAATGTTAACACTCTTGCTTTTAATTTCACTGAAGGTTGTTTTGAGTATTCTGCATGATGAGTCCAAGATGCTGGTCCAAGATGCATAGCTGAAACAAAGCTTCTATCTTGGCCTCTAAGATCACCTGACCTCATTTCTTCGGATTTTTCTGTGTAGGGTCATCTCAGAAGTGAAACCTACAGCACTCCCGCTGATACGGCTGTAGAAATGGAGTATCGAATTTACCGGGATGTCAAGATTTCCGAGATGTACCTGTGTCTTAAAGATTTCGTAGCTCGGTGCATAGATGGGTGGATATTGCTACAAAATGTAAGGATGACACGCGGAATACATCTTTTGACACGCACGAGTTACTGTAATTTGTGTCAAATGACACGCTGCAGTAGTATTGTATCTCTGGTTAAGACAGCCACAGGGTGAAAATTGCGCCCAGTTACATTCAGATTTCATCGAAAAGTTTACTTTTCCAGTACAGTGTCGGTGTGTCGCCCCACATTTCCAATCATCTCGGGGATGGGTCGTTTACTGGAACATTTTTGCTTCTACGACTGTTATCATATACTTTCACCTTTGTCAGCTTTCTCTGCTAAATATTTTTTATCTGTGTACAAATTTTTGCACTTCGGTGCCCTTGGTCCAATCCTCAGCTTGGCACCCCAAACTGCCGCTTGTGTTGTTTGGGCCTTAAATCTGCCATGTTTACCAGTCAGTTTCTTATGCCTTAAGAAATGCGGTCAAACGTATCTATAGTCATAAGTTTGTTTGCCTGGCCATCCTCCGCAGCAAGCATAAAAATACTTATTTTGTAAATTAAACCGCCGGGCGCTGTGGCCGAGCGGTTCTAGGCGCTTCAGTCTGGAACCGCGCTGCTGCTACGGTCGTAGGTTCGAATCCTTCCTCGGGCATAGATGTGTGTGATGTCATTGAGTTAGTTAGGTTGAAGTAGTTCTAAGTCTAGGGGACTGATGACCTCCGATGTTAAGCCCAATAGTGCTTAGAGCCATTTTTGAAATAAAACCGCCTTTTCCTGTTGCCACAACTGCAGCAGGAAAATGCGGTTTTATTCACAAAACAAGTATCTATAGTCATATGGTGGTAGTTCTTGAATTTATCTGGGTAATTTCGTAACGGTTGTGATGTTTCAAAAAACTCCATACAAATCTGACTTCGTTAAAACTGTACATCCATAACTTTTTTCTAAGTATTTTTACTAAGAAGAACGCCTTTCTCCAGTATAAACCGACACAAAAACGAACACATGGCACATAATCGCTCGGCGTTGGCTTGGGGAAAATACGAACCCAATGTGGGCACTCTTGAGGCCTGACTTTTGACGATATTAGATCACACAATTGCTCTACATTGGATCGGATCGGGAAAAATACCGGTGCAATTTAGATGTAGCATCATACGTGCCTGAATTCTGTGGCTTATAACCCCTTTAATCGCCGAGCTTGCTACGAAACATTGTTGGCTTCAGCGATTATATGTAAATGAATTATTCCATTGCATTCCCCCACAGAAACTGAAACTTTTCATACAAATTTAATTGAGAAATAAATTTCAATCAGCCATTGCAATAAATTCCAAGACAACGACCATCCTTTACAGTTGATATCTACGCATAATTTAAAATTTCCTTCAAAAATTAATTTTAACACTGTTCGCAGTTTCTTTTCTTTTCAGTCCTAAACAACACTGCATCCAGTTCTATAAGAAGCATGACTATCGCAAGTAGTTGTAGCAGTCATGTAATGCTACGTTGTATTCTCGGATCCATCCATCGACTGTGTTGAAGTGAGCAACCTGTCACGGTCATCATGTTTAGCGTGTTTTCTTCGAAGACTAACAGCGAATTTTTTCCTTCTGTTCTTTAGTGAGCGCCACTGATCCCATATTTACTCCTAATGTGAAAGAGGGTTCTTGAACTATTAAATTACTAAAAGCTTGAACACTATTTACTAACAGAAATCATCTTTCCGTCGTACAAACACTTCAAAATGCACATTTTTGCTAGTACTGTGTGCCGCAGACTAACTCTATAACCGCGAAACAGTCTTTTCACCTAACTCACTCGTGACTCACAACGAAATCTGGGCGTATGTCCCCTTTGTTTGCCGAGCCTGCTACGAAGCGTTATTAGAGTTGTTGGCGTGTAAGGCTACTGCCCCTTTACATACTTTTACACAGTAAACAAAATGTCCTTCGGTCATCCAATAAAATACCGGGATAAATAAATAGAGAGACATCGTCGGATATTCATCTAGTAAATAAATAAATGAAAAATCATCCTCCCGTTGAAGCTCTTCTGTCCGTCTTTACTTAGAAATTTAGTGAAGGCGGACCCCCTTGAAAACTATAAAAAAATAAAGTAAATGAATGTTGAATAAAGTCTAAAATTACTTTTGGATACATAACACTTGCCTCTCGGTGAATATAATGCAAGCTAAAACACTTGGAGTTATATTTGTTCAGTGATTAATTCACAGTACATAATTCCAAATAACCTCAACGCAATATGATAGAGGTGCTGTTGATCACGGTGGAATAAGATGATTTGAGGATAACGTTTGTCGCACTATGAGGCTATCTGCTAACAAAGTAGTTGTTTGTGTACAGGGAGGTAACTTGGTGACTTTGTTACAAACTTATTACGAAACGCAGAGAAGTGCAATACTGCAGATTTTGTGTTACTTTCTATAAACGTTTACTAACTGCCATTTATGGAAAAGGGCTTTTTCAATTTCTGCCGTTATGCGCTAAAACATTTGTAGGACATAATAATGTATTTTAATGTAAAAATGGAATTTCGCTTAAAAGTATATAACAGTCGGCGAGAGAGATTTTTAAAACGTATCAATGGGTCGCTGTAAGTTGCAGTAACAAAGGTGTCTGGAGGGTCGTGCATAGAGATTATTGTCCTGTCGGGGCATGAGAGAGAGAATTACGTGTTCACAGCAGACAGTGTAAGACTACACTACTGGCCATTAACATTGCTACACAAAGAAGAAATGCAGATGATAACGGGTATTCATTGGACAAATATATTATATTAGAAATGACAAGTGATTACATATTCACGCAATTTGGGTGCATAGATCCTGAGAAATCAGCACCCAGAACAACCACCTCTGGTCGTAATAACGGCCTTGATACGCCCGGGCATTGAGTCAAACAGAGCTTGGATGACGTGTACGGGTACAGTTGTCCATGCAGCTTCAACGCGATACCACAGTTCATCATGAGTAGTCACTGGCGTATTGTCACGAGCCAGTTGCTCGGCCACCATTGACCAGACTTTTCAATTGGTGAGAGATCTGGAGAATGTGCTGGTCAGGGAAGCAATTGAACATTTTCTGTATCCAGAAAGGCCCGTAAAGGACCTGCAACATGCGGTCGTGCATTATCCTGCTGAAATGTAGGGTTTCGTAGGGATCGAATGAAGGGTAGAGCCACGGGTTGTAACACAATCTGAAATGTAACGTCCACTGTTCAAAGTGCCGTCAGTGCGAACAAGAGGTGACCGAGACGTGTAACCAACGGCATCCCATACCACGACGCCGGGTGATACGCCAGTATGGCGATGGCGAATACACGCTTCCAATGTGCGTTCACCGCGATGTCGCCAAACACGAAAGCGACCATAATGATTCTGTAAACAAAACCTAGATTCATCCGAAAAAATGACGTTTTGCCATTTGTGCACCCAGGATCGTCGTTGAGTACACCATCGCAAGCGCTCCTGTCTGTGATGCAGCGTCAAGGGTAACCGCAGCCATGGTCTCAGAGCTGATAGTCCATGCTGCTACAAACTTCGTCAAACTGTTCGTGCAGATGGTTGTTGTCTTGCAAACGTCTCCATCTGTTGACTCAGGGATCGAGACGTGGCTGCACAATCCATTACAGCTATGCGGATAAGAGGCCTGTCATATCGACTACTAGTGATACGAGGCTGTTTGGATCCAGCACGGCGTTCCATATTGCCCTCCTGAACCCACCGATTCCATATTCTGCTAACAGTCATTGGATCTCGACCAACGCGAGCAGCAATGTCGCGATAAGATAAACCGCAATCGTGATAAGCTACAATGCGACCTTTATCAAAGTCGGAAACGTGATGGTACGCATTTCTCCTTCTTACACGAGGCATCACAACAACGTTTCACTAGGCAACGCCGGTCAACTGCTGTTTGTGTGTATGAGGAATCGGTTGGAGACTTTCCTCATGTCAGCACGTTGTAGGTGTCGCAACCGGCGCCAACCTTGTGTGAATGCTCTGAAAAGCTAATCATTTCCATATCACAGCATCTTCTTCCTGTCTGTTAAATTTCGCGACTGTAGCACGTCAGTTTCGTGGTGTAGTAATTTTAATGGCCAGTAGTGTATTTTTCGGCGTAACAAGGACGGTTTCGATACCTTTAGCGGACTGTGAAGCTAAAACTACACAGGAAGGGATTCGCGATCGGCCGGTTATCAACTTGTGTCAGCGGGGATCTCATTTGAGTCGCTCCCTGTGCGGAGGGCCTAATACGGATTGTGGGCCGACAACGAGGGATAACGACACCCTATTTCCTTCACTTGACAATATGACTGTTAGGGAGCTCTCCTCTGCAAATCAATATAATAAAAATATAATTATTGTAGAAGCTGCAGTAACTGTTTCCCATTGGTGTTACCTGTCTCACTCACTTTAAATCGCAGCCACTTTTAATAATATTTTCAGTAATTACAAAATATTGAAATGAAATTAATTTCATTTATTAAATTCTCTTTCATAGTAAAATGCTGCAATGCGCGAACATCTTTTCTTTTTTCGTCTCCTGGACTGATGTACCTTTTACGTGCACAGAGGTATATTTTTTTAAATTTTATGGTTTTTCCCCTCTTTTACTGTATGAAAAGATATGTCGTATTTGTGAGTGGTGCTCCTTTATTCTGCATGTTTATGCATGTTTCATGTTGAGTTACGTCTTGTCTAAGACAATGTGCTAGTAAAAAACGTGCGTCGTGAAGTGTCCGCAATCAAGCGAGTTTTCTGCGATCAGTCCGGAAAGAATAGATATATAATCATTGATGAATCACTTATAGCTCGTGAGAATTTTAAATCTGACAGATGGATGTTGGATGACCTAAGTTTACGTACCAGAATTCGTCATATTATTATATTTCAGAGCCATTGTGGAAACTCACTGTTTTGATGAATGTGAGTACTTTTTTCTGTCCAAGAGAGAGTAATATTCAGTGAACTGTGCGAACGTCAAAATTTTCTGTTTTTTAGTTACTCCAAAAGCACCGGCATGGGGTTTTATTCTCATTTCATTAGAAACGTATCGAGTTTCCTCCACTTTTAATCTACTTTTGGGCTCAAATTATGCTTCAGATTGAAAGACCAGTTATTGAATTTCTTATATAAACACGGCCATTTCGAGTACAAGGAACTAATATTATAGAGCTCTCTGTTTCATTGCAGGTTCCTGCGTACGGTAGACAGTGTGGGTAAGCAGTGAGGATGCTATGCTGACAAAGAGAGGGAGCTGCGGGATATAAATAAACTCAGACCTCTTTTTTAGTCACAGTTCACAACAGGATAACAATCTTCTTCCGTGTAATGCTACAGGGGATGATAGAGACGTTGCGGCTTTTCATCATATTGAATCAGTGCAGGAGTTAGCTACTGTGCTAAAATTTAGGTGTGCTATAAGGAGCCACAAAAACGCGTGCCCCTTAATTACATTAATTGCAATGCGATCCACATTTATAACTGTGCCGCGTTTTGTTGGAGCATGAAATCATCGAGTAATGATTTCATCTTCCTTAAATGTTTGAGGTCGACTGGGTCTGATAGTATGCAACATGTTCATGTTTACAAATTCGGACTGCTGTTTTTAGCGCTCAGTTGCTTCTGAATCATTGCCTTATAATAGTTAATTGTGAAGAACGATTGTGAGTGCCATATTGTTCATTTTTAGTGTAAAGAATTCCGAGTTTCCTACCCCATACGCTACTACAGTAACATCAGCTCTTGCTATTTTTAGTGACTACAGTGTCCCTTTATTGAATATGCAGATGGTAAGATGCCTTCTCAATTTAAGTACTGATGGTACAGCAACCACATACAGCGCTGAGTTACTTTAGTTGCCTACTTTCCAGTGATGCACTCCACTTGTCAATACATATAAACGTTTATATTTAGCAAAGCGTCTGGGTAAGCTGACACAATGACAGAACAAAATTTCCGTCTATCGTGAAGATTATGGAGAGACAGTGAAAAATTCACTAATCTAACTGCCTACAGCTTCATTATATCCGTATATTCTCACAAAAATATGTCTATTGATTTTCAAAGAAGATACCAGTGAAGCTGATTCCCACAATAAGCAGGTATCTTGCACCGCTGTGATTTGATTTTCACTAGAGCTCATGCGTGTTTTCCATTTATTTAGCAATGTAATACCCCTCAGATGCGAATGCTTCACCAACCATTGGCTGAAATTTGGAACCTCTGATGGAGATTTCCCTCTCAAATATGCACACCAAATATAAATCGAAATACAGAGTATCTGCGAAATTTTATCTAAAAATATACATCTCCCACACGGCACGCGAAAGCCTTATGTATTCCTTAAAACCCAGTAAGTACTATTTGAACCTTTCCCAGTTGCTAAGTTTGTGTTAATTAGCGATGTCAGAGCACAGTATTCTGAGAAGGGAATGTACCCATTTCAATTCAATAATTGCTTCTCTAACACTTTACTATTCGTGACAAACACAGAAACGTGCTATTAAATTTATTTTCTTTATTTCTGTAAGAGAAGTACCAAAAAATTAAGATATGTTTTTCGTGAAAATGTTTTCCTAACTCATACTGTCACTGAGAGGTAGTAGTGAATAGCTTTGGTGTATCATTATGTGACATGTGAATGTTTCATTGCAGGTGGTGTCATCTTTAAACGTTTGGCACGATGTTCCCCATTGTATTTAAATAATAATTATAAAATCATTTCAGACGATAGCTACACAAACTGTTTAATGTTTTTACCAGTTTCAACTGAACAGCCTATAAATATTTCTCACCCATTGCTAAGTTAAAACATGCTAGGAGTCAACAGTCAATGAAGCTCCTCGTAATAGAAGGCTCACGAAAAAGTTTTTCAGTCGAAACCGGCATAGTCATTCAACAATTTATATGAACATCGACTGAAATAAACTTTATAGTTTAAAATAATTTGCTTGCTAATGCTATTTGTCAAAAACATAAGAAATAGGAACATGTAATAGTGATTTGTCGAATGCTGTTTTGTTGACTTAGAGTAGGAGGATGACTGTGTAGCGAGAATCCTTGTTCTAAGATGCAGGTGCATGCACTATTGCTCTGTAGCAGTTAATTTTTATGTTTCCAGAATGAGATTTTCACTCTGCAGCGGAGTGTGCGCTGATATGAAACTTCCTGGCAGATTAAAACTGTGTGCCGGACCGAGACTCGAACTCGGGACCTTTGCCTTTCGCGGGCAAGTGGCTTTTGTTCGTTGTATCTGCTCGGGGCGGACGTCGTAAGATATCCGATGAAGTTCGTTGATGATCGATTAACGCAGTTTTTTTTATTACAGAGGGTACGTAACTCCTCTGACCGAACACGCTGAGCTACTGTGCCGGCGTCCAACTGATCTACACAAGCACGACTCACGCCCCGTCCTCACAGCTTTACTTCTGCCAGTACCTCGTCTCCTACCTTCAAAACTTAACAGAAGCTCTCCTGCGAACCTTGCAGAACTAGCACCCCTAAAAGAAAGGATATTGCAGAGGCATGCCTTAGCCAAGCCTGGGGGATGTTTCACGAGTGAAAATCTCATTCTGGAAACAGCCCCCAGGCTTGGCTAAGCCATGTCTCTGTAATATCCTTTCTTTCAGGAGTGCTAGTTCTGCAAGGTTCGCAGGAGAGCTTCTGTTAAGTTTGGAAGGTAGGAGACGAGGTACTGGCAGAAGTAAAGCTGTGAGGAGAAGGCGTGAGTAGTGCTTGGGTAGCTAAGTTGTTAGAGTACATGCCCGCGCAAGGCAAAGGTCCCGAGTTCGAGTCTCGGTCCGGCACATAGTTTTAATCTGCCAGGAAGTTTCAATTTTTATGTTGCGAGATTTGCAATGTTCGATTGATATTTAATATTGTAATATTTTTCCCAAAATTGTTCACTAGTTCTTATTGTTTTTGGAGAAGATAGTCATTGATTGTCCAGTGATGAATTTATAAGCTGTAAGCTATACATAACATAAACAATTATTATAGCACATGTTCTATCTCGCTTGTAACAATAAAGACTATTTAACAAACCGGCTGTTCACTAATTACAGTAACGTGCTATAAGAAAGGCTGTCACCGATGAAGTCTGCGGTGAATGAATGTCATGGAACGCTCTTCTGGTGCTACCTGAATTGACACGAATTACATGATATGATGTGAAGGTACATGAGAGGGTAGAAATCTATGTTGCCTCTTATTCGGTTGTGTTATAGGTACTGGCATTGATTTATCTGAGTTGCTAAACGGGTTTGACGGTTTCCCGGTCAATCTACATCTACATCGACATGGATACTCAGCGAATCACATTTAAGTGCCTGGTAGAGGATTCATCGAACCACCTTCACAATTCTTTATTATTCCAATCTCGTATAGCGCGCGGAAAGAACGAACACCTACATCTTTCCGTACGAGCTCTGAATTCCCTTATTATGGTGATCATTTCTCCCTATGTAGGTAGGTATCAACAAAATATTTTCGCATTCGGAGAAGAAAGTTGGTGATTGAAATTTCGTGAGAAGATACCGCAGCAACGAGAAACGCCATTTTTTTAATGATGTCCACCCCAAATCCTGTATCATTTCAGTGACACTCTCTCCCCTATTTCGCGATAATACACAACGTGCTGCCTTTCTTTGAACTTTTACGATGTTCTCTCGTCAATCCTATCTGTTAAGGATAGGCACTGGTGGCACTAACGTGCATTTCGTGCAACTGTTTCAGCGTCATGATCGGCCTCACCTTAATGCGGCTGTTAGGCGCGTTAATGTGGGGCTGGGGAGGGCATTGATGGCGGAGGGCATGGATCACATCTCAGTGGTGCCAGTTGGGTCTAACAGTAGATGGGGTTTCACTGGGCATGGCCTGCACCTCAATAGGTATGGGAAGGGGAGGCTGGCTAAGCTTATAGGTGACAGTGTAGTGGGTGGTGGTGGTGGTAGTGGTATCACTCATGGAAAAATTCCTGTAGTAGTTGGTGTTACAGCTGCACCTTTTTTAGACTGAAGTCAGCTGATAGGTATACCTGCTTAAAGGAAGTGCCTCTAACTAACGGCTCACCTCCAGAGGATGTAATGTTTCCAAGTAGAGAAGGAATTAGCATATTTCATCAAGATATAAGCGGTATTAGAGATAAAGTTAGTGAACTGCTAATAGATGTTAACTCTGAAATTGATAATTCAGAGGCTTCCTTTACCAGGCTACAGATTAGCTGGCTGTTTCTCAAGGAGTTCCTTGCAGGGTGGGGGCGTGGCTCTGTACGTAAAAAACAGTATTTCATTTGAGTCCATAGACGTATCACGACACTGCACTGAACAGATATTTGAAAGTTGGGCAGCATTAGTTGAATTTTGTGAAACTAAACTTGTAATTGCTAATTCCGACTTCAGAGAATTTTTGCTTAAGCTAGAGAGGGTTCTTGATTCACTTTGTAGGAAGTACCAGAAAGTAGTTATATGTGGTGACTTCAATATTAATTTTGTACATGATTGTACAAGAAAAAGGATGTTGGTAGATCTCCTAAATTCATATGATCTGATGCAAACTGTGTTTTTTCCAACTAGGGTGCAGGGGAACAATAGCACAGTCATAGACAATATTTTTATTCAGTCTTCATTACTAGATGGGAATTCTGTTAGTAAAAGGGCGAATGGCCTTTCAGACCATGATGCAGAAATTTTAACACTAAAAGGTTTTTGTACTCAAACCAATGTCGTATTTAATTACAAACTATGTAGGAAAGTTAATCCAACAGCAATAGAGAGTTTTTCAAAACTTGTCAAGGAACAAGAGTGGCAAGATGTTTATAACGCCGATAATATAGATGATAAATACAATGCTTTCCATAACACATTTCTCATGCTCTTTAAGAGTTGCTTTCCAGTAGAACATTCTAAACGGGGTACTAACAGTAATGGACAGCCCGGTTGGCTGACTAGTGGGATAAGGATATCATGTAGAACAAAGCGGGAATTATATCAAAATATTAGAAGTAGTCACAATCAAGCTACAGTATCCCATTACAAACAGTATTGTAAGGTGCTTAAAAATGTTATTAGCAAGGCAAAAGGTATGTGGTATGCAAATAGAATAGCTAATTCACAGGATAAAATTAAAGCCATACGGTCAGTTGTGAAGGAGGTGTCTGGTCAGCAGCACAAGGTTGATGATATAAAGTCAGTTCGCAATAATAATATTTCTGTTACTGATAAATCGGATATATTTACAGTATTTAACAACCATTTTCTGAACATTGCCGGTGAATTAAATAAAAATTTAGTTTCAACAGGAAATCATATAAATTTCTTAGCAAATGTCTTTCTGAGATTGACGTCTGAAATACTCTTCTGTGATACAGACAAGAGGGATATTGAGTCAATAATTAAATCACTGAAGACTAAGGACTCTCATGGTTATGATGGAGTGTCTAGCAGAAGATTAAAGTACTGTGCTGCACATATTAGCCCTGTATTTAGCCATATTTGTAATTTTTCCTTTAGGAATGGTCAGTTTCCTGAGCGATTAAAGTACTCAGTAGTAAAGCCGCTTTATAAAAAGGGAGAAAGAGATAATGTAGATAGTTTTAGACCTATTTCTATGGCATCAGTGTTTGCAAAAGTTATCGAAAAGGCTGTGTATGTAAGGTTAATTGACCATTTTATATCACACGATTTTCTATCAAATGTACAGTTCGGCTTTAGAAGTCGTTTGACAACTGAAAATGCTATATCCTCTTTTCTCTGGGACGTACTGGATGGGCTAAACAAAAAGTTTCGAACGCTTGGCGTATTTTTTGATTTAACAAAAGCATTTGACTGTGTTGATCTCACAATATTGCTCCAGAAGTTGGACCATTACGGAATAAGGGGAGTAGCTCACAATTGGATCACCTCTTACTTTAGCAACAACAGGCAGCAAAAGGTCATTATTCACAATGTTGATAACGGCTGTGATGTGGGATCTGAGTGGAGTACTGTCAAATGGGGGGGGGGGGGGGGTGCCCCAGGGATCAGTGTTGGGGCCGCTCCTGTTCCTTATTTATATAAATGATATGCCCTCTAGTATTATGGGTAACTCTAAAATATTTCTGTTTCCTGATGACACTAGATTGGTAGTAAAGGATGTTGTGTGCAACATTGACTCGGTTTCAAGTAGTGCAGTACATGATCTCAGTTCATGGCTTGCAGAAAGTAAACTAACGTTAAATCACAGTAAGACTCAGTTTTTACCGTTTCTAACACACAATTCAAAAAAACCTGACGTTTTAATCTCACAGAACGGGTATATGATTAGTGAAACTGAACAGTTCAAATTCCTAGGTGTTCAGATAGCTAGTAAGCTGTCGTGGAAAGCCCACGTGCAGGATCTTGTTCAAAGACTTAATACTGCCATTTTCACTATTCGAACGGTATCGAAAGTGAGTGATACTTCGACACGTAAATTAGTCTACTTTGCTTATTTTCATTCACTTATGTCGTATGGTATTATGTTTTGGGGTAACTCTTCCCGTTCTAGAAGGATATTTTTGGCCCAAAAACGGGCGGTTGGGGTAATAAGTGGTGTGAGTTCACGAACCTCATGTCGACCTCTGTTCACGAGTCTGGGTATTTTGACACTGGCTTCTCAATATGTATATTCCTTATTGTCGTTTCTTGTTACTAATATTAGTTTATTTCCAACAATAAGCAGCTTTCACTCGGTTAATACTCGGCAGAAATCAAACCTCCATTTGGATCGGACTTCCTTAACTCTTGTGCAAAAAGGTGCGCAGTATACTGCTGCATCCATTTTCAATAAGCTGCCACTCGAATTCAAAAATCTTAGCAGTAATCCACGCGCTTTCAAATCGAAACTGAAGAGTTTCCTCATGGGTCACTCCTTCTACTCTGTCGAGGAGTTCCTTGAAAAATTAAGCTGATTCTCATTGTATTGCTGGTAGCGTTTGCTTAAACTTATGGA
Source organism: Schistocerca serialis cubense (assembly GCF_023864345.2). Lineage (NCBI taxonomy): Eukaryota > Metazoa > Arthropoda > Insecta > Orthoptera > Acrididae > Schistocerca > Schistocerca serialis. The sequence continues at coordinate 121,328 of NW_026048515.1, read as the reverse complement.
CTGACTTTCTTTCAGGTTCATGAACATTTATTTATATCTGTTATTACTTTTATGTTGGAAGTTCATGTACTGACACGTTCCATGACCTTGGAAATTTACTCCTCAATTTGGTCCTACGGAACTTGACTTATAAATAAATAAAAAAAATAAAAAAAGGATCCCACACCACGCAGCAGTATTCTAAAAGAGGACGTACAAGCGTAGTATAGGCAGTCTCCTTAATAAATCTGTTACATTTTCTAAGTGTTCTGCCAATAAAACGCAGTCTTTGGATATCCCCACAACATTTTCTATGTGTTCCTTCCAATTTAAGTTGTTCGTAGTTGTAATTCCTAGGTATTTAGCTGAATTTATGGCCTTTAGATTTGACTGATTTATGACCTCACACTTTTATTTATGTAGGGTCAATTGCCAATTTAAGCACCATACAGATTTCTTCTTGTTTTGATCTTCTGATGGCTTTATTAGTCGATAAACAACAGCGCCATCTGCAGACAACCTAAGAGGGCTTCTCAGATTGTCTCCCAAATCGTTTATATAGATAAGGAACAGCAAAGGGCTTGTAACACTACCTCCGGGAACGCCAGAAATCACTTCCATTTAACTCGATGACTTTCCATCAGTTACTACGAACTGTGACCTCTCTGACAGGAAATCGCAAATCCAGTCACACAACTGAGACGATATTCCATAAGCACGCAATTTCAATACAAGCCGCATGTGTGGTACAGTGTCAAAAGCCTTCCGGAAATACGGAATCAGACTGAAATCCCTTGTCAATAGCACTCAACACTCATTGCGAGTAAAGAGCTAGCAGAGTTTCAAAAGAACTATGTTTTCTAAATCCATGTCGACTGTGTGTCAACAGACCGTTTTCTTCGAGATAATTCACGATGTTGGAACACAATATATGTTCCAAAATCCTGCTGCATATCGACGTTAACGATATGGGCCTCTAATTTAGTGGATTACTCCTACTACCTTTCTTGAATATTGGTGTGACCTATGCAACTTTCCAGACTTTGGGTACGGATCTTTCGTCGAGCGAACGGTTGTATATGTTTGTTAAGTATGGTGCTGATACATCAGCATACTCTGTAGGGAACCTAATTGGTATGCAGGCGCTTCAGTCTGGAACCGCGCGACCGCTACAGTGGCAGGTTCGAATCCTGCCTCGGCCATGGGTGTGTGTGATGTCCTTAGGTTAGTTAGGTTTAAGTAGTTCTAAGTTCTAGGGGACTGATGACCTCAGATGTTAAGTGCCATAGTGCTCAGAGCCATTTGAACCCTTTTTTGGTAATCAGTCTAGACCAGAAGACTTGATTTTATTAGAACTCCGTCGTCAGGTCACGAGTGCCTACCGGGACCATCCGACCGCCGTGTCATCCTCAGTCGAGGATGCGGATAGGATGGGCGTGCGGTCAGCACACCGCTCTCTCGGTCGTTATGATATTCTTGACCGAACTTTTTTTTATTAAGTGATTTAAATTGCTTCACTACTCCGAGGATATTTACTTCTACGTTACTCATGTTGGCAGCTGTTCTTGATTCGAATTCTGGAATATTTACTTCGTCTTCTTTTGTGAAGGCATTTCGGAAAGCCGTGTTTAGTAACTCTGTTTTGGCAGCACTGTCTTCGATAGTATCCGTTGCTACTGCGCAGAGAAGGCACTGCCGCTAGCATACTTTACATACGCCCAGAATCTCTTTGGATTTTCTGCCAGGCTTCGAGACAAAGTTTCGTTGTGGAAACTATATTAAGCATCTCGGAATGAAGTCCACGCTAAATTTCGAGCTTCTGTAAAATATAGCAAATCTTGGGGATTTTGAGTCTGTTTAAATTTGGCATGTCTGTTTCGTTGTTTCTGCAAGAGTCCTGCTTTGTGTACCAAGGAGGATCAGCTCCGCCATTTATTAATTTATCTGATATAAATCTCTCAATTTCTGCCGATACTGTTTCTTTGAATTCATCCCACATCTGGTCTAAACTTATATTGTTAATTTGGAAGAAGTGGAGATTATCTCTCAGGAAGGCGTCATGTGAACTTCTATTGCTTTTTTGAATAGGTGTATTATTCGTTTATTTTTGGGGGATTTGGGGTTTACAGTATTCAGACTCGCTGCGGCAGCCCTGTGTTCACTAATCCTGTCTCCGTTTTGATGCCCATTATTAACTCAGGATTATTTGTTGCTAAGAGGTCAAGTGTGTTGTCACAACCGTTTACTATTCGCGTGGGCTCATGAACTAATTGCCCGAAATAATTTTCAGAGAATGCAAGTAGCACAATTCCTGATGATCTTTTATGCATATCTCCGGAATTAAACATTTATTTTCGCCAACATATTATGGGTAAATTAAAGGCACCACCAACTGTAATCGTTGAGTCGTGTACGTATTTGAAATCAAACTCAAGTTTTCTTAGAACCTATCAGTAATTGTGTCATTTGAATTGGGTGATCGGTAATAGGATGCAATTATTATTTTATTCCGGTTGCTGACAAGGATCTCTGACCATACTAACTCACAGGAGCTGTCTACTTCCAATTCACGACAAGATAAACTACTTCTAACAGCAACAAACACGCCACCAGCAACCGTGTTTAGCTTATCCTTTCGGAACACCATTAGGTTCTTCTCAAAAATTTCGGCTTTAGCCGTATTTTAGTGCCTATAATGATTTGAGCATCAGTGCTTTCTATTAGGTATTGGAGCTCTGGTGCTTTCCCAACACAGCTACGACAATTTACTGTAACACTTCTGTCACTAAATGTAACTGGGTTTTCTCTTTCGATGCTAGTCAATTGTCAGTATGAGCATTACTGCAAAGGGCATTTGATTCTAAAGCATTATATCAGGGTGAAAAACACTAAATAAATTACTTTTTCTTTCTTAACAACATGTGGCAGGGTGGGTTCTTCCTTGGCTCGAGTATGAGGTAGAATGAAACAGCATTTTTACATAAGATAACTTTTATTGAAAGTTTTGTACAACTGTTTCCTTACTGGATGTTCTGGCTGGGAGAGCGGTAGCTGTGTCGTTTGCGAAGCCTTCTGCTGCGGCAGCGGCCGCGTCTGATTACGCCTGGCGGTGTGTATCTCGTGTCGCCCTCTCGCCCAGTTGACTGGAGACGCGCCTCGTGAGGTGGCCCGTTTAATTATTGAGAACGAAGTCGTGAATCGGATGGTGATACCTTGGATGTGGCGTCCCAGTGTTTCTCTTCAATAAGCGGCCGCGTATGTCAGTGTTGTGGATCGGCCAGTAGAGCGGCGCGGCGGGGGAAGGCCAGTGTCCCGGACTCGAACAACGGACTCCAGCTTGCCAGTCTTCGGCTGCCCGATCTTCATCCCAGTTCACAGGTGACTGCTGATGTGAGGCCGTCTCCTTCCCGTCCTCACGAGTCACCCAGGTACGTAAAAATCAGTCTTCAAATACCTTCTAACTTATGTCTTCTGGCGGCGAGGCTGCTGCTTGCTATTCCATTACAGCGACGGACTTGGTGCTTCTGTGTACGATGTAGTCTCTTCCTGCATGACGGTCTTCAGCACCGAAACTGAACTGAAAACTAATACTCTTCTTGTCGGGCCCACTGCATCTTGCGTATTTATTCACTTCAGTTCACTGGAGGTGAAAGACTTCACGGTCATTGCCTCTTCTGTCATGCTGAAAAGCTTCTCGAAGAATCTTCTTAACGTCGGTCATTGGCTCTTGGAATGTAAGCGAGGGCCTTTGATCACATGTGACAATTGAGAAACACGTGAGCCGGTTGGGCGATGCCCTGACGGCTGAATCGACAGCTTCCTGAATGTGCTGACTTCATGGTCATTGGCTCTTCTGTCACTGCTGCTCTTCCTGCTGTTTGCCAGTGTGTAATTCTTCTAAACTAAACTAAGTTTTTCATTTATTTTCTAATTTCTACTTCACTTCACATTGATTCCACTAATTAATTTACCTGTCTTAAGTACCACTCAACATTACAACTGCTATACCGATGGTTCCCTTATCTACGTTCTTTCTATGTTCGGCCTGCACCCTCTTTGACTGAAGCCATTTTTGTGTTTTCCTGAGGACCTCTAACCCAAAAAACCGCCCAATCTACGCCACACTGCTCCTGCTACCCGTGTAGCCACCTCATGAGTAAAGTGGATTCCTGACCTATTTAGCGGAATCCGAAATCCAACCACCCTTTGGCGCAAGTCAAGGAATCTGTACCCTACACGGTCGCAGAACTGTCTGAGCCTCTGATTCAGACCCTCCACTCGCCCCTGTACCAGAGGTCCGTGGTCAGTCCTTTCGACTATGCTGGAAATGCTCAGCTCCGTTCTCATCTCGCAAGCGAGACTGGCAGCCTTTACCACTTCTGTTAGCTGCTCAGAACCAGAAAGAATCTCTTCTGATCCAAAGTGGCACACTTTATTGGTACCAACGTGAGCCACCACCTCCAGCTGACTGCATCCTGTGCTCTTAATGGCATCCGGGTGGAACTGTTCGATGTCTGGAATGACTCCACCCAGTATGCACGTGGAGAACACATTGCCTTTCTTACCCTCCTTGGCAGCCACGTCTCTAAGGGGCCCCATAACGCGCCTAACCTTGGAGCTCCCAACTATCGATAATCCCACCCTCTGTGATTGACCGGATCTTATGAGCTGAAAGGTTTCCTCTGACACAGGACAGGCCACGGCATCTGGGTTAGCGACAGTGTCAGCCACAGACAGCACCTGGAACCTGTTTGTCAGACTAACAGGGGAGACCGATCGGAGGACTCGGATGTGCTGGACGTCCGTCGGAACCCCATGGCCGGCCCACAAGAATGCTGCCCATACACTGCAGTCTCAACCGATGCCATCACAGCCTGGAGCTGAGAGTGAAGTGTCACTAACTGAGCTCGCATCCAAACACTACAATCACAGTCCCTGTCCATACTAAAGACCGTGGGAAACTGAACTACACAGATAAACGGACTATCGGCACGTGCTACGGAACTCTACTGTAACACTGACGAAGACGTACAGATTTCAAAACCTGGCTACCGAAGCACTCAAGTGAAACTAAAAATTCGCCCCTGATTAGGAACTTCTAATATGTCTCAGAATCTGTTTACTTTCCGACGCAAACGAAAATGCGAGAACTGTGGCTATCAGATATTAAATTAACATGCAGAAACTCAAGAAAATAAACTATTAAAGCACACAGATGATATTATAAAGTTCGTTCCTTGTTAGGAAAAGTCACAAAATCGGTTACTTCCCTGTTGCTGCATCTGTCTCCGCCGGCTGCTCCTGCCTGACTGGCTGACAATTCAAAAGATGGCTCTGGTCCTTGGGTCAATCGAGTACCATTATAGCCGCCATCTGTTAATTTCACAAATTCATAGCAATGTCGTGAACTATCTCAATTACAGCAGGTTCCCAAAGTTTTACAAAGGTCACAGGCAGAGACAGATAGAATTCCTACTGACTTTATACAGTTCATCTAGTCTCTGGTCCTAATGTAAATCGGGCTGCTGCAAACAAGAGAATATGTGTAAAACCATCGAACATTGCCGTTTTCATAATCACACTACGTACGAGAGTATGCTTAGTGGAAACATAAACTTTTCGAGTGAAACTTTATAGACACAAGTCGTTAACCATCAGCAGGATCCTGTCCTTCTCACAACTTACATGAAAGTCATGAGTAAAAGGGATACTTAAAAGAAAACAGGTTCAGTTAAGTTTACAGTTGATTTTCATTCAAGTAATTAAAGTGACAGAAAACAGTAATAACTGCAGTTGTTCATATAGTGCTGTACAACTATGCCAAACAATCAGTCCAGACTAAAAGTGAATTAAATGCAATTCATATTTCTGAGACAAAAGTATGATGGCTCCCTTGTATTTAAAATAATCTTAAAAATTTACGTTGTGTTTCGGAATATTATGTAACATTAGTATTGACAAATAGTTATTACAATGAATGAAAGTTTTTACTGCATTAATTGGAGAAGTAATCATTTTCAAAGTAAATAGTAAAGAATAATAATAAATTTTGGTCCCGACAAAGGGTATTTTCAAACAAACAGGATTATTGTGCCTTACGTAACACAGCACAGTTTCCATGAATTGTTGCTATTATTGCACGTTGTTGATGATAGTTGTTACAATTAATAACATTACATTCCAAATTAATGTCTTCTATATTCATGTTACATGTGTTTCCTACGTCAAAGCTCGTGCGAGTGCACTTTGTTTAGCTGCTACAGTTTCTTGCCCAGTATTTGTGTAATTTCAAAGTCATTATTTTCATTTACCAAATTTAACTTCTGCTAGATTTGGAACTGGCTACGATTTTTATTCTGCAATCTAAATTCATTCAAACAATTTTGATATACAAAATTACGACTATCTACAGTGAAACTTTAATTTATTATCTTTTTCTTTATATTTCAATGGATCAGTTTATAACTATCTAAATTCTTCCAGTAAGCATTGCTCTTCGGATTCAATGCCTTGTTTCCGTTAATCACGGAACATTAAGAATACGTGTCAAAAATATTTCCATACACCGGAGAGTACAGATACGTTATACGCGTTTCTGAGTGTCCGTATTCGCATATTTTCTCGTCATGGAGGTCCCCTCCAGCCCATTTCTCGTACAGAATATCTTTCTAGCGATGTCTACAACAGAGAAACATATCGTTTGCTACTTGCACGATCTTTATTTCCAGTACTTGATTATTTTGGAGTGATTTTTACCAACGTTTTACGTCTTCAACAGCGTGACAGCACAGTAGGGGCCTTTGTAGCCGCAGTAGGGGCCTTTGTAGCTCACAACTCAATTGATTAAGTGTGCCATCTGCTGTATGTAGCATCCTAATCTTATGTGGATCCTGTCTTCTTCGTCTCCAAGTGCTCACAGAGTGTCACCAACCAGTCCCAGCAGATGTAGATATTTTATTAACCAATCACAATTAAGTTATTTACGTGTTAATGCTATGGATGTATGGGATTCTCTCGACACCGTTTGCGTGATACACAAATGAGTTGTAATGTTCGCACTATTTATTTATTTATAATCGAGATGTCTTTTTGGTTAGGTTTTTTAACCTAAGGTCATACAATCATTCATAACTCCTTCAGATTTCTTATCAAGTCATCATCAAAAGATCTGTGTAAAACATCTTACAAAAGGAGGACTACAATAATAGGAAATGAAAGTCATCTACAAATCAGACTGACTTTTTTACACAGTTGCACAATTTGAATACATTATATAGTAACTCGTCAAAGTACCACTGAACAGGCCAGGAGAACCACTCATCATGTAAACGTATCATAGTTATGACTGTTGGAAACGAAGGCTACATTAAAAAAAATAAAAGCGCTGATATGACATTAAAATATTCACAATATAAAACTGATAGGAAGATATGCATTTCTGAAGGTGAAACCTTCGGTACACACTATTAGTGCGCAGATATGTTTAGATTGTGAGCACATCTTCCGGCCCAATCAGCTGCCCGGTCCTCCGCCTACCCCTGGTGGGTAGATATCCCTTTTATTACGGCTGTGTTTCGGGTTGCCTGACCCGCAGGCAAGACCGTGAGTTGCACAAGCGTCGGCGGCAATTCACAGTGGTCACCTACAAATGATGGGCTCCTTTGGCACAGCCACCACGGACGACATTCAGAGGTTTCATGCTGCCAGGAGACCCGAGGGTGAGGAAATCGTTATCACCGACAGCTGCAACCAATCGCTCACATCTGATGTAGCAATCCACGCAGTGTTATAACCTGCAGCCTGATTCTACTCCGGACTGAGTTGGTGTCATAGCCACGATGTTACCAACAAGTGTGCCGTAGACTATTGAGAGACACCATACTGTGAGATGCCATAGTAGTAAACAGACTTTTTACTGGAAACAATATCACCATAGCGCTGCATCGAAAAAACGGACTTAGTTTCTGGAGGATATTTACTACTGGAACTGATACGATGTGTAGCAATTCCAGAAGGCTACAGTGGCGGAACCGTTAGTAATGACGCAGGTCAACGGTAGTAGAGAGGACATCGCAGCACTACGTAACTTATTCAAGTGGGTGCAGTTATGTATAGAAACTGGTTTGATTTTGTAATCTAGCTCTCTAGCGTTTTAATGTTGTCCTTTTTCTTATTTTTTAAGTAAATTATCTGACGGTGACTTGCTACGAAATCGAAACTGATTATGATGGTAACATTTGAGTGACGTCACGATTAAAAATACAAATTAAAGAAACATTTAGTTTTCAATATGTTCACTATATTTCTCTATAATATTTCCCTACGTTATTAGTTCTTTTCCTCCATTGTTTATCCCATCTCACACGAAACGTTATTGGGTGAAGTAAGTGTGCAGTGCTTTTGGGTGACATAGTGTGCCTGAAGTTCGACTTTGTTTAGCCAGTTGGTCTGTCTCCCACGCGGGATTAGCCGAGCGGTCTCAGGCCCTGCAGTCATGGTCTGTGCGGCTGGTCCCGGCGGAGGTTCGAGTCCTCCCTCAGGCCTGGTTGTGTGTGTGTGTCCTTAGGATGATTTAGGTTAAGTAGTGTGTAAGCTTAGGGACTGATGACCTTAGCAGTTAAGTCCCATAAGTTTTCACACACATTTGACATTTTTTTTTTGGTCTGTCTGTTCGTCGGCGCAAATGTCACTACGGCATTTGACTCGGTTTAGTAAGATTTCCTTATGCTGATTTTTCATAATGACTACCTGGAAAACGTCATAGACGACAGAGTTGTTATCTATTTGTGCGGCATAATTTCTCCTGGCCAAGTCTGCACCCTTGGAATCGTTTAAGATAATAATTTTGTCGTCGCTGGAGTTTGCAGCGTACGTAAATTCATTTAAAATAGCTAGTAGCTCCACCGTCAAAGCACACACACCCACAGATAATTAATAATAATAAATTACAGCTTGTGCTGTCTGAACTATTAATGCGGACATGACGCTGTTAGCATCCATGGCTCATTCATGGTACAATACTTTGGTGTCCATCCTGTAAACCCAAAGCATTTCTTAGAAAGGAAGTATGTCCAGTTGTATTATCTATGATTAGATTAGATAAGAGTGGTTGTACTTTTCGTTCCAATAGATACATAGTGAGGAGATCCTCCAGGTTGTAGAACATATCAGAAAACATGCACTGACGAGATCATTGCTCGTCTCGCCCTAGTTATATATATGTGGTGTCTGTTCTTTCGTAAATGTCCGAAAAACAGACACCACATAAAAAAAGCATATGTGCTAGCGTACCTTCTACAGATTCCAAGCGAAATGGTCCTCATTTATGTGGAATAAGTAGAAAAGAAATCTTAAATATACTTTTATTTTAAAGATAATAAATAACTTGTCACAAAACAAGTAAATGTTCAATAAACTGATAATTCTTAGGCTTTTGTAGCCGTCCATCATCAGGTAAAAAAATAACTTTACGGTACTTATTTACAACAATTCCATTACTTCACTGAATTTGTACAGAAGTCAGATTGTAACAGATTCGATTTTGTTGAAATAATCAGCAACCAGTTGTACAAAAGAAATTTTATGACACATAGTGCCCTTCTCCAGAAGATTTTAAGTATCGTATTATTAGCGAGCGTCAAATATAAGCAGGTGTATGCAGCTTATTACTGTAGTTATGTGGATCAAAATGTCTGCACACTATACGGCAGTAGTCATCTACAGTTCGGTATCTCCGTTGTTTGGCTAACTAAAGACCCGCAGTATTATATGCTGCTGATAGAAATATCCTTACGTAGTCTTGCAGAACGTCCGATATGTATTTAATCTGCTATTTGTTTGCCACATGAATGGTCTTACTAGATAAAATAACAGACACATACAGCGGGAACAATCACAGTGCATAATAAGTTTTTGTGTTATATCAGCCAGGTAATCATTCAACAGGAAGGGCGTTTTCCAAATAACAATTTTTTAACTGTTGGGAGTTTTAGGATACCATAGGGTCATTAGTTGTGACCTCCAGTGTGATTTCGGAGTATACATAGGCTTAGTACAGAGTCTGCAATCAAATTGTTAGTCAAAATAAAAAGCCCCCTTCTGTGACGACAGACGAGTTTCTTAGTGATGTGTCGAAAACTGAACCATCACAGATTCCACAGCGCCTAAATCTAATATTTTCATACATGGGCTCCGTCATGAGAAATGAGTTTGCCATCCTACTGAACCTACTGAGTACTCCTTAAAAGCAGTCCGAGCGTCCACCTTTCGCTGATGGCTAATGGACTGCGCAGCTAATTACCTTGCTGAACAGCATCCAGAGAAACGTTGAGTCCACCACACCAAAAAAAATGCAATTCCGGAATAGAATTCCCTCATGAACAACTACCGAATTGTCGTCTCACAAAACATAGAGATCGTTTTCAGCGTATTTATCTGACACGGCCTCTATACGTTGAATATATTGTCAACTACAGAAACTATCCTTGCTTTAATTTATGTTAGCATTATGTTCACTTGTTTCAAATTATATAACTGCTTATTTACAATGACATGGTCTTGATCAACCAGATCAAAACACCATTTACATCGATATGAGTGAATAGGATAGGACGAACAGGGAACGTTGAAAGGATGCAAAGAAGGGCAGCACAGATTGTCACAGGTTTGTTAGATCCACAGGAGAGTGTCATGAAGATGCTAAAAGAACTGACCTGGAAGATGATTGGACGCAATACATTATGTGAAAACCTACGGTACTTAGAATACTTCCAGAAGCAACTTTAAGTGATGATGCTCGTATCATTATAATAGGGATCGGGGAGAAAAGATTACATTACAGTTCGCTTTGAGGCGTCTAAGCATTTTTCCCGTGTTCCATACGTGAATGAAACGGAAAGAATCCCAAGTATCTGGTACAATGGGGCGTACCCCCTGCCATGCACTTCACAACAGTTTGCAGAGTGTAAATAGCGATATAGATGCCACCTCTGTAGAAACCAGAGAGATTTATCTCTTGGCGTCGTAAATGTGGAAACGTCGGGCATCGGCTATACACTTGCCAGACTACCGCTCCAACTCGTAATCACAAACTTCGTTCAGATTTAAGCGACACGCAGAGCTCGACGAGAGTGAATGTGATAGCAGTGTGAGCTTCAGATGGGCAAGTTTTTAGACAAAATGGAATTTTTGGCGTGAGTCGGGCGAGGTATGTGCCGTTTACGTTATCCTAACTCGTAGGCAACGGCTGACATAGCAAGATTCAGAGCAGTAATCGTAGCGTCGTGTGTCCGAGTCCTTGTGCGAAAACCTTTTTTTTGTTTTTGTTTTTTCTCTCTTCTTGTTTAAATTTTTGCGTAACTTACCCTGCAAACAAACTGAAAGCTTCTAAGTCCGCAGCTCGTGGTCGTGCGGTAGCGTTCTCGCTTCTCGCGCCCGGGTTCCTGGGTTCGATTCTCGGCGGGGTTAGGGATTTTCTCTACCTCGTGATGACTGGGTGTTGTGTGATGTCCTTAGGTTAGTTAGGTTTAAGTAGTTCTAAGTTCTAGGGGACTGATGACCATAGATGTTAAGTCCCATAGTGCTCAGAGCCATTTTTTGAAAGCTTCTAAGTCAGTGGTGTCAAAAGATGCTGCCATTAAGTCACATATTTTGACTCTCGCGAACTCACTCATCAAAATGTACAGGGTACTTCCCGTTGACCTAGAATCGTGATTTTGCCAAATAACAGGGTTTCACACGGTACAAGTAAAGAAAAAAATCTGAGAATTGTTAAGTTGTGATTACGTCATATAAAAAATATATAAATTTTTGCGATTTGTTGTCCGTCTGTCCGCCCCTTTAAGACCACATTTAGTCAGAAACTGGTAGAGGTTTCAAGCTGAAATTTACGTCAAATACTTGGATCTACGATCCCTTGGCGTTCACCTCTCAACGACGTGAGGCGTCACCAGAAACAACGCCTGGTCCGAATTCCACGTTAAACTGTAGGTGCTGTCTCCCAGGTTGGATAACTGGTGAAGGTTAGGGAAGCGCAAGTCGCCGAAGTTGCGTCCAATAGAGGGACTTGCGCCAGGTGTGGGGTGTCGCCTGTGCTAGGAGCATACACAAAACTAAATTATGGCGCCCAGCAGAACGAGGAACCATCCCAAATGCTCGTGGAAATTAATTGAAAACAACTATACTGTAACGCAACGGAAAACGTCTAATTTAAATAAATATTAATAGAGGACGCCCAATTAAACATGAAACCAACAGGCACCACACCACCGACATAGGTATGTTAATGGGAGGAGGGATATTTTAGTTATGGATGGAAACAAAAAGACATTATAACAAATACACTATGTGACCAAAAGAATTCGGACACATCGCTGAAAATGACTTACAAGTTCGTGGGGCACTCCATTGGTAATGCTGGAATTCAATATGGTGTTGGCCCACCCTTTACGTTGATGACAGCTTCCACTCTCGCAGGCATACGTCCAATCAGTTGCTGGAAGGTTTCTTGGGGAATGGCAGCCCACTCTACACAGAGTACTGCACTGCTGAGAGGTATCGATGTCGGACGGTGAGGCCTGGCACGAAGTCGGCGATCCAAAACATCCCAAAGGTGTTCTATAGGATTCAGGTCAGGACTCATTGCAGTCCAGACCATTACAGGGACGTTATTGTCGTGTAACTACTCCGCGACAGGCCGTGCATTATGAATACGTACTCTGTCGCGTTTAAAGATTCATCCGCCATCCGCCATTTGCTCTTCAATCGTGGGAAGCAAAAAGGTGCTTAAAACATCAAAGTAGGCCTGTGCTGTGATAGTGCCACGCAAAATAAACGGGATGCAACCCCCCCTCCCACCCCCCATGGAAAATACGACCACAGCTGACATTCACCGCGCATTCGCCATACCCACACCCTGCCATCGGATCGCCACATTGTGTACCGTGATTTGCATTCCACACAACGTTTTCCCACTGTTCAATCGTCCAATGTTTACGCTGCTTACACCAAGCGAGGCGTCGTTTGGCATTCACCGGTGTGACGTGTGGCTTATGAGCAGCCACTCGACCATGAAATCCAAGTTTTCTCACTTGCCGGTCGCGGTTGTCGAGTGGTTCTAGGCGCTACAGTCTGGAACCACGCGACCGCTACGGTCGCATATTCGAATCCTGCCTCGGGCATGGATGTGTGTGATGTCCTTAGGTTAGTTAGGTTTAAGTAGTTCTGAGTTCTAGGGGACTGATGATCTCAGAAGTTAAGTCCCATAGTGCTCAGAGCCATTTGAACCATTTCTCACTTCCTGCCTAACTGTCATGCTACTTGCAGTGGATACTGATGCAGTTTGGAATTAGTGTGTGATGGTCTGGATAGATGTCTGCCTATAACACATTACGACCCTCTTCAATTGTCGGCGGTCTCTGTCAGTCAACAGACAAGGTCAGCCTGTACGCTTTTGTGCTGTATGTGTCCCTTCACGTTTTCGCTTCACTATCACATCGGAAACAGTGGGCATACGGATGTTTAGGAGTGTGGAAATCTCGCGTACAGCGTATGACACAAGTGACACCGAATCCCCTGACCACGTTCGAAGTCCGTGAGTTCCGCAGAGCACCCCATTCTGCTCTCTCACGATGTCTAATGACTACTGAGGTCACTGATATGGAGTACCTGGCAGTAGGTGGCAGCGCAATGCACGTAATACGAAAAACGATTGTATCTGGGGGTGCCCGGATACTTTAGATCACATAGTGTAGATTTATTGTCTTTGAATATGAAAATTACTCAGTGACATCTTAAAAAGAATCATTAATAATAGGAGGAGGTAATATAACTCAAGCATAGCCTTAGGAGGATAAAACACGGATACGTTAGCACTTCGGGGACACAGCCAGCGACTAAAGTACACGGAAGGATTGGAATGAATGCCATGAGAGTGCCAAAAAATGAGCGTTAAAACCATCAATCTGAATGCGTGACTTGATGATCGCGTGCTCGGCTCTTGAAGGGAACCAGTGAGACTCAGTTCTAAACCGCTTCTTTGCCATCTTATTAATCAGTCAGTGCGTACGTGATTCCAGCTCTCCTTTAGTACTTATAGGGGAGATCCCCAGGGGTGGGGTCGACTTTTTGAAATCATCTATACGGTGATGTATATCCCAGGCATCACAACATACAGGCATTCACCAAGTGGGGCCTTCGTATATGAACAATCGACGAAAAAAAAATCGGCGCTTTCTGTGACAGTAGCGTTAAATGATTAGCATTGAACTGACTAGTAGTGTGGTGCAAGGGATAGGGTAAGGACTTCGCATGGAGAAGGTTGTTGATTTGAAGCTTGTCAGCATTTTATTTTTAAATCTTTATGGAAATAATTTTGATCATTTCTTTGTGTTCAATTAATTGGTTGAAATGTTCTTTTATTTATATTCCGTTATCATATTATTTTAATCATTATATCATCTTTTAAATTGCTCTCACTTTTTTCCTACCATTCTTTTTCCACTTGAAATCTTTGTTCATGTGTTTCTAATCAATTTTATATGTTATTTTGATTTCATTTGTTTCATTTCATCATGCTATTTGTCGTCAATGTTATTGGTTTCATTAATTCTATTCCTCATTTTGCCTGAATTTCGCCTTACTTATAATCCCTTCTTTCGTTTCAGTCCTCAACTGCGTTATTTGGCCATAGTGCAGCAGGAATGTAGTCTAGATATGAAATGACTGCATGACGATTACCATCCAGAAAAATGCATAGCTTATAAGGAAACATCCATGTTTGATACCATTGCACACTTAATGTAAATATATTATTTCGTCGTTTGTTTTTTAATCAATAGATCGACATTCTAAAATATTTCAGAATTAAAATAGATAAATATAATTAAATTCATACTGACAAAAAATCCTAATAGAAAAAGAACGATTTAAAGAAAATATGAGAACAATTACAAATGTTCGTATGGCGATTAAAATGATGTGACAAAGGGACAGAAATAAAAAATTGCTTTTCAGCCAGTTCACCGATAAAAGATAATGTGCAAAGTCATTTCAATGAAGATTTAAAAACAAAAAATTGAAAGCACCTAGCGAGAATGAAACTCACGACTTTCCACATGTGTAGCCCTTACACTATTCATTCCACAACCAATCTACAAATTTATCGTCTTTAAACTCTATTGAGGATCACGCAAAATCGCGAAACTTTTTCGTAAATTACTCACAAACCAGTGCCCACTGGGGTGAATGGCTGCACGCTGTGATACCTGGGATCGTAACCGATTTCAACGTATAGATGATTTCGAAAAGACAATCCCACCGTTGTGGACTTCTGTTTATTAGAGCAGAAGTACAGATACCTTCCCGCCGGCAGCAAGGGTCGTCTCATGAGTTACCTCTTCTGGCCAGCACCTAAAGCAAAGTCATCACTGAACGAAGACGTAAACCAAAGTGTTTTCTCCAAGATTCATCTGAAACTCGGCTGTCTTGCCGCTAGAACTGGAAACCGCTGGCCAGCGAGCGAGAAGGTTCCGTGTTCCCACAAATGAAAAATGCCTAACAGCGTTAAACAATCTCCTACTCTTTCCTGTCACATTGAACCGCAGAGGCGCGCCATTACAACAAGATTTCTCCCTCTCCACGACGTGATTCTGAGGTGGAGGAATGAGAAGCTCTGCCCGTAGGCACGGCGCAAAAGCGCGGGCACTGACAAAAATGACAGCGTGAGCCAATCAGGATGCTGTAACCTGGAAATTAAAACTGAACATTACTCCAAGGCATCGTAACGAACATTTATACACCTGAGGAGCAGCGCATTTGTCCAGACACTTCTTATCTGGCTAAAAAGTTTCCTGAGAAGAAATCCTTCGACGGTGGAATATGTTCTCCCCATCCCATCTGGAAAGTGCGGAAGGGGATGAGAACGCCAGGCTCGCTACCTGAAGACGGCCCGCTGTCCGAGGTGCTACAATTTTATAGCGGCAAAACCCTCTTAAGTGAGACTGACATCTTGCGCATCCACCTTGTACGCTATCCAGTCTCTAGAACCACCACAGACTGCAGAAATGAGGCAGAACAGGTAGTGAAAGCGAAATCAGGCATTAGCAATGCTAATACAGATCTGCTGTCAGGAACAGTGTACTGATTACTTCTCGATCAAGTCAATTTGCGTGTCATCCTCCGAAACATGTTACTGAACAATTTCATCGATAAATGTCCACGTTGTAAAGACACTGAGCCACACGAAATTATTATTACACTACTGGCCATTAAAATTGGTACTCCACGACGATGACGTGCTACAGACAGGAAGAAGATGCTTTGATATGCAAATGATTAGCTTTTCTGAGCAGTCACACAATATTGGCGCCGGTGGCGACACCTACAACGTGCTGACATGAGGAAAGATTCCAACCGATTTCTCATACACAAGCAGCAGTTGACCGACGTTGCCTGGTGAAACGTTGTTGTGATGCCTCGTGTAAGGAGTAGAAATGCGTACCATCACGTTTCCGACTTTGATAAAGGTCGGACTGTAGCCTATCGCGAAAGCGGTTTATCGTATCGCGACATTGCTGCTCGCGTTGGTCGAGATCCAATGACTGTTAGCAGAATATGGAATCGGTGGGTTCAGGAGGGTAGTACGGAACGCCGTGCTGGATCCCAACGGCCTCGTATCACTAGCAGTCGAGATGACAGGCATCTTATCCGCATGGCTGTAACGGATCGTGCACCCACGTCTCGATTCCTGAGTCAACAGATGGGGACGTTTGCAAGACAACAATCATCTGCACGAACAGTTCGACGACGTTTGCAGCAGCAGGGACTATCAGCTCGGAGACCATGGCTGCGGTTACCACTGACGCTGCATCACAGTCAGGAGCGCCTGCGATGGTGTACTCAGCGCCGAGCCTGGGTGCACGAATGGCAAACTTCATTTTCTCGGACGAACCCAGGTTCTGTTTACAGCATCGTGATAGTCGACACCATGTTTGGCGACATCGCGGTAAACGTACATTGGAAGTGTGTATTCGTCATCGCCATATTGGCATATCACCTGGCGTCATGGTATGGGGTGCCATTGGTTACACGTCTCGGTCACCTCTTGTTCTCATTGATGGCACTTTGAATAGTGGACGTTACATTTCAGATGTGTTACGACCTGTGGCTCTACCCTTCATTCGATCCCTGCGAAACCCTACATTTCAGCAGGATAATGCACTTCCCCCCCGCCCCCCCCCCCCCCCCCCCCATGAACCATGGACCTTGCCGTTGGTGGGGAGGCTTGCGTGCCTCAGCGATACAAATAGCCGTACCGTAGGTGCAACCACAACGGAGGGGTATCTGTTGAGAGGCCAGACAAACGTGTGGTTCCTGAAGAGGGGCAGCAGCCTTTTCAGTAGTTGCAAGGGCAACAGTCTGGATGATTGACTGATCTGGCCTTGTAACAATAACCAAAACGGCCTTGCTGTGCTGGTACTGCGAACGGCTGAAAGCAAGGGGAAACTACAGCCGTAATTTTTCCCGAGGGCATGCAGCTTTACTGTATGATTAAATGATGATGGCGTCCTCTTGGGTAAAATATTCCGGAGGTAAAATAGTCCCCCATTCGGATCTCCGGGCGGGGACTACTCAAGAGGATGTCGTTATCAGGAGAAAGAAAACTGGCGTTCTACGGATCGGAGCGTGGAATGTCAGATCCCTTAATCGGGCAGGTAGGTTAGAAAATTTAAAAAGGGAAATGGATAGGTTGAAGTTAGATATAGTGGGAATTAGTGAAGTTCGGTGGCAGGAGGAACAAGACTTCTGGTCAGGTGACTACAGGGTTATAAACACAAAATCAAATAGGGGTAATGCAGGAGTAGGTTTAATAATGAATAGGAAAATAGGAATGCGGGTAAGCTACTACAAACAGCATAGTGAACGCATTATTGTGGCCAAGATAGACACGAAGCCCACACCTACTACAGTAGTACAAGTTTATATGCCAACTAGCTCTGCAGATGACGAAGAAATTGAAGAAATGTATGATGAAATAAAAGAAATTATTCAGATTGTGAAGGGAGACGAAAATTTAATAGTCATGGGCGACTGGAATTCGAGTGTAGGAAAAGGGAGAGAAGGTAACATAGTAGGTGAATATGGATTGGGGGGCAGAAATGAAGAGGAAGCCACCTGGTAGAATTTTGCTCAGAGCACAACATAATCATAACTAACACTTGGTTTAAGAATCATGAAAGAAGGTTGTATACATGGAAGAACCCTGGAGATACTAAAAGGTATCAGATAGATTATATAATGGTAAGACAGAGATTTAGGAACCAGGTTTTAAATTGTAAGACATTTCCAGGGGCAGATGTGGACTCTGACCACAATCTATTGGTTATGACCTGTAGATTAAAACTGAAGAAACTGCAAAAAGGTGGGAATTTAAGGAGATGGGACCTGGATAAACTAAAAGAACCAGAGGTAGTACAGAGATTCAGGGAGAGCATAAGGGAGCAATTGACGGGAATGGGGGAAATAAATACAGTAGAAGAAGAATGGGTAGCTTTGAGGGATGAAGTAGTGAAGGCAGCAGAGGATCAAGTAGGTAAAAAGACGAGGGCTAGTAGAAATCCTTGGGTAACAGAAGAAATATTGAATTTAATTGATGAAAGGAGAAAATATAAAAATGCAGTAAGTGAAACAGGCAAAAAGGAATACAAACGTCTCAAAAATGAGATCGACTGGAAGTGCAAAATGGCTAAGCAGGGATGGCTAGAGGACAAATGTAAGGATGTAGAGGCCTATCTCACTAGGGGTAAGATAGATACCGCCTACAGGAAAATTGAAGAGACCTTTGGAGATAAGAGAACGACTTGTATGAATATCAAGAGCTCAGATGGAAACCCAGTTCTAAGCAAAGAAGGGAAAGCAGAAAGGTGGAAGGAGTATATAGAGGGTCTATACAAGGGCGATGTACTTGAGGACAATATTATGGAAATGGAAGAGGATGTAGATGAAGATGAAATGGGAGATACGATACTGCGTGAAGAGTTTGACAGAGCACTGAAAGACCTGAGTCGAAACAAGGCCCCCGGAGTAGACAATATTCCATTGGAACTACTGACGGCCGTGGGAGAGCCAGTCCTGACAAAACTCTACCATCTGATGAGCAAGATGTATGAAACAGGCGAAATACCCTCAGACTTCAAGAAGAATATAATAATTCCAATCCTAAAGAAAGCAGGTGTTGACAGATGTGAAAATTACCGAACTATCAGCTTAATAAGTCACAGCTGCAAAATACTAACACGAATTCTTTACAGACGAATGGAGAAACTAGTAAAAGCCAACCTCGGGGAAGATCAGTTTGGATTCCGTAGAAACACTGGAACACGTGAGGCAATACTGACCTTACGACTTATCTTAGAAGAAAGATTAAGGAAAGGCAAACCTACGTTTCTAGCATTTGTAGACTTAGAGAAAGCTTTTGACAATGTTGACTGGAATACTCTCTTTCAAATTCTAAAGGTGGCAGGGGTAAAATACAGGGAGCGAAAGTCTATTTACAATTTGTACAGAAACCAGATGGCAGTTATAAGAGTCGAGGGACATGAAAGGGAAGCTGTGGTTGGGAAGGGAGTAAGACAGGGTTGTAGCCTCTCCTCGATGTTGTTCAATCTGTATATTGAGCAAGCAGTAAAGGAAACAAAAGAAAAATTCGGAGTAGGTATTAAAATTCATGGAGAAGAAATAAAAACTTTGAGGTTCGCCGATGACATTGTAATTCTGTCAGAGACAGCAAAGGACTTGGAAGAGCAGTTGAATGGAATGGACAGTGTCTTGAAAGGAGGATATAAGATGAACATCAACAAAAGCAAAACAAGGATAATGGAATGTAGTCTAATTAAGTCGGGTGATGCTGAGGGAATTAGATTAGGAAATGAGGCACTTCAAGTAGTAAAGGAGTTTTGCTATTTGGGGAGCAAAATAACTGATGATGGTCGAAGTAGAGAGGATATAAAATGTAGGCTGGCAGTGGCAAGGAAAGCGTTTCTGAAGAAGAGAAATTTGTTAACATCCAGTATTGATTTAAGTGTCAGGAAGTCATTTCTGAAAGTATTCGTATGGAGTGTAGCCATGTATGGAAGTGAAACATGGACGATAAGTAGTTTGGACAAGAAGAGAATAGAAGCTTTCGAAATGTGGTGCTACAGAAGAATGCTGAAGATTAGATGGGTAGATCACATAACTAATGAGGAAGTATTGAATAGGATTGGGGAGAAGAGAAGTTTGTGGCACAACTTGACCAGAAGAAGGGATCGGTTGGTAGGACATGTTCTGAGGCATCAAGGGATCACCAATTTAGTATTGGAGGGCAGCGTGGAGGGTAAAAATCGTAGAGGGAGACCAAGAGATGAATACACTAAGCAGATTCAGAAGGATGTAGGTTGCAGTAGGTACTGGGAGATGAAAAAGCTTGCACAGGATAGAGTAGCATGGAGAGCTGCATCAAACCAGTCCCAGGACTGAAGACCACAACAACAACAACAATGCACGACCGCATGTTGCAGGTGCTGTACGGGCCTTTCTGGATACAGAAAATGTTCGACTGCTGCCCTGGCCAACACATTCTTCAGACCTCTCACCAACTGAAAACATCTTGTCAGTGGTGGCCGAGCAACTGGCTCGTCACAATAAGCCAGTCACTACTCTTGATGAACTGTGGTATCGTGTTGAAGCTGCGTGGGCAGCTGTACTGTACACGCCATCCAAGCTCTGTTTGACTCAATGCCGAGGCGTATCAAGGCCGTTATTACGGCCGGGGTGGTTGTTCTGGGTATTCATTTCTCAGGATCTATGCACCCAAATTGCGTGAAAATGTAATCACATGTCAGTTCTAGTATAATATATTTGTCCAATGATTACCCGTTTATCATCTGCATTTCTTCTTCGTATAGCAATTTTAATGGCCAGCAGTGTATTACCATCCATATACATAATTAAGTATGTACTGAATCCTCAGAGTGCACCTGTCGTTTTTTTTTTCGTTTTGTATTGTGGGACGGTGTGTTTACGAAGCAGCGCTAGTTCCGCGGTCTGCCGCAGGCTGGACGACGTGGCGCTGTACGACATGCCGGCGATGGTGTCGCTGGCGCAGCGGCTGTTTGGCGAGCGGCGGCTCTTCTACGCGTGCTACAGCGCCGGCACGCACTCGCTGTACGCCCTCCTGCAGCTGCGGCCCGACCTGCGCCCCAGCCTCAGGGCCGCCTTTCTGCTTGCGTCCGCCGTCCTCTTCACCCGGCACCACAACCCACTCATCAGGGCGCTCGCCTCATTCCCCGACGGCACGCTCGTAAGTGGCACACCTACCATACAGTTACCTTTCGCCGAGAACCTACGAAGGACGTTCGAAAAGTAATGCATCCCCCCCCCCCCAATATTTTCTCGGTCAATTTCACTTGATGAAATGCGGAATTTGTTTGCGCACATCATGTAACATTCCCGCTTCAAGCTCTATAGTTCCATGGTGTTCCGATAGGAGTCCGCGCTGTACGTAGTTTTCAAAATGGGTTCTGTAACGGAGGTACGTTCGAAGCAGAACTGTCATTGAGCGTCGCAGATGTCCATAGCCGCTTGCAGAATGTCTGTCGAGACCTGGAAGTGAACAAAAGCACCTTGGCTCGTTGGGCGAAGCGTCTCTGATCACCGTAACAAGGTCGCGCAGACCTGACCGATCTACCGCGTGCCGTCCACAGCTGCGATGTCTGCAATGTTGGAACGTGCGGACACTCTCATTCGAAGTCATCGACGGATTACAATCAATCACTTTGCTGCCCAACTGGACGTCTCTGTTTGAAGTGCTGACGCACTCGTCCACCAGGTGCGGTACTCAAAGATGTGTGCCTCCTGCGTTCCTCGCAGCCTAGCAGAAGACCATAAAGAGCAACGAAAGGCTATCGGTGTGGAATGCTTGCGCATTATGAGGCTGATCATGCCAGTTTTTTGTCGATCATCGTCACAGGCGGTGAACCATCTGTTCATCAGTTAGAAACCGGAAACAAAAGGGCAATCCAAGGAGTGGCGCCTCACCACTATAAGTCCGAAGAAAAAGTTCAAAGCCGTACCCTCAACTGGTAAAGCCATCATCACGGTGTTCTGGGACTCCGAAGGGTTTCTTCTGTTTGAAGTCCTCCCTCATGGTTCAACGATCATCTCTGAAGTGTATTGTGGCCGGCCGCTGTGACTGAGCGGATCTAGGCACTTTAGTCCAGGACCGCGCTGCTGCTACGGTCGTAGGTTCGAATCCTGCCTCGGGCATGGATGTGTGTGATGTCCTTAGGTTAGGTAGGTTTAAGTAGTTCTAAGTCCAGGGGACTGATGACCTCAGATGTTAAGTCCCATAGTGCTTATAGCCATCTGAACCATTTTGAAGTGTATTGTGCTACGCTCAGGAAATTGAAGAAAGGACCTCAGTGTGTCCGTCACCAAAAAGAAATGCATACGAAGTTTCCCTTAATCATGACAATGCAGCGCCTCACATAAGTCTGCGCACACGAAAGGAGCTCACAGAACTTCAATGGACTGTTGTGCTTCATCCACCCTACAGTCCGAATCTTACACTTTCCGACTGACCTCTGTTCGCTCCAATGAAGGATGCACTCCGCAGGATTGATGCAGCAAGACGTTGACTCCGACGTCGACCAGTAGAGCAGTACCACGTGGGCATGCAGGCCCTGCCAGTAAGGTGGCGTGAGATCGTCACATTGACCGAAGATTAAGTTGAAGAAATAGGGTGTTTTAGCCAAAAGAATTGGGAGAAATACGGTGTGTTGGAATCTTGAATGAAACCAACCTGCTTTCAGAAAAATTGTTGCATTACAACTGAAAGCCCCTCGTATCACCTGAATTAGTCTTTTATTCGTGATAAGGATATACGACTTTCAGCTCACAATGTCTTTCAGCAAAAACTGAGAGACCATCGACTCGCAAATAATTCGTTGTGATTGCACGTTAGCTTTCAGATCACATTCCAAATAAAATCTTTTTACGTCACAATAGTTTCGAAATTCCTGACACGATTTCTTTATTAGCCGCGTCGGTAGTGTAACTGCTAAGGACTTACACCTGTAAGTATTTTTATATTTTACTTCTTACGTTGAAAGTCAAGTCAAGCTGTGCTGAACTCCAAGGTTGGTTTGTGTTTTCATATGCGTCGTGGTGTTCGCATGACGTCGTCTCATCTCTGAACAGTCTCATATAGCCAGTTAACCGAGCGAGGTGGCGCAGTGGGTAGCACACTGGACTCGCATTCGGGAGGACGACGGTTCAACCCCGCGTCCGGCCACCCTGATTTAGGTTTTCCGTGATTTCCCTAAATAGCTCCAGGCAAATGCCGGGATGGTTCCTTTCAAAGTGCACGGCCGACTTCCTTCCCCGTTCTTCGCTAATCCGATGAGACCGATGACCTCGCTGTTTGGTCTCTTCCCCCAGACACTCTAATCTAATCCAATCCAATAGCCAGTTAGGGGGGACCAACTTTAGAACATGTACTCCGAAATACAGTGCAACTTGGCTTGGCATATTGTCATTGTTATAGGTGAAAAAAAGCGATGAGCAACATAAAATAGTATGATCAATCGAGAATCGAACCCCAAACGTTTTGTTTTGCAGTCTGAAATTTAAGCCACTGAGCCACCATGGCACATTTCTGGACAGATCGTTAATACGTAAACAGAGATTTTCGTAGTGGCTGTCCACAGCTGTTAAATAATTTGGCAAAAAACATATTTTTCCCGTCAGCTGTACAAATTTATGTTTATCCACTACCCGTTTCGAGTGTTACAATCATCTTAAAGGAGAAAAACGTTGTGCAGCGTACAGTTATCACCAGATGTGCACTCGTATAATTGTGCACAGCGGAGTTATATGGACTGCGATAAGATAGACTATTACGAGAGTTGTATATGTTCTACATTTATATGGTTACTATGTGACGGAAATGTACGTTTGATCCATTGATGTACCGTTTTTTTTCCTTCCTGAAGATGACTGTGACAATTAAAACCAGTAGAGAATAAACATAAAATTGGATTGGTGATGGCACAAATGTGGTTTTCCCACGTTAATAAGTTATTTATCAAAGAGAAACTGCACTGAGATAAGGGAACAAATACGAGTTATAGAAAGGTGTACAAGAGGTAAACAAAGAAACTACGCTGGCATTATATGTTATGCGTTATTTAAGCTATAAATAATTTATTGCCAAATAAATGTATTTAAATGATCTGCTTATTGGAATAATTATCCAGACAGAAATTTACTCGAATAATGCACTTCTCTGCTTACCACTAAACGTTACGCTTCCTTTCTGGTTCCATTCATTGCAGTTCATATTAACAACTAACGAGTTCTATTAAATCATTTGCTCGATTTACTCACGAAAGCCTACAGTGTAGTTGGATCGAAGTTTATTTACTAATTTAAAAAAATTTGATAGACATAGTCTGTTGCGACGCTCCTCAATGTAAATATTTTTGGTTTTTTCCGTCCAAAATAAGTCTCACAGTCCGTGCGACTTTGGCAACAGACTGAAAACGAGCATTATTTCACCAGCGGAGAAATGCTTCTCTTGGAGCACAAAGAAGGCGAGTATGCTCTTGTTTAAAAGACTCTGACCGAAAAATGGGGTAGCATCTGATTCATTCTACTTACCTCAGCATCTTTTAAAAAAATTTCCCAAAAAATTTTGGCAGGTAAATATATTCGCGCTCTTTTTAACATGCAACTCACCTGTCACTCCCACCGCTCCCCTAACTGTAATTCGGTCACTCCATCTAGTCCATTGTTGCAAGTCCCCCATATTAATCCACTCCCATTTATAATACCTCACTTGCTCATTCAGCCCAACTCAATGTCATTATTCCTTTGTGCCTCTCTGTCAGTGTCTCCTGTCTCACAGCCATAGTCTCACTCGTTCTGTCCTACCACTACAGTCACCTCTCACGGTCACTTTCTCAATCTTGCTCTCTCTTACTGCTACTATCTCATTTGTTCCTTCCCACCGCTGCTGCCTTTTCTCACTGTCGCTGAATCTCTCTTCCTCTTTGTCATAGTCATATACTCTGACCCTCACAATCACTGGCTCTCGCCCAATTCCCCTTTCTCCTTCTCTTTTTTGCTGTCCCACTGCATTCTTCACTCTTTTCCTAGCAATGATTTGTCACTGGCAACTATGTTCCACTGCCACTGCGTCCCTCTATTTCTCTCATACGGCATTTTCTGCTCCAGTCTTTCTATACCACAACCAAAGTCTTCTATCAATATCTGTTGATTCATCTTGGGCAGGGGTCATCAGCTGGTTAACTAACTGTCAGTTTCAGTTCCAGGCAAGTCCTTCATACGAAGACTTCATAGCAACTCTTCGTATGTATATGGGACCCGTGTGTAGCTTAATGGAATGCAGAAACTGGTAGTCAAAACAAAATAAAATAACATGTCAGTTACACGGCTGTTGGCCAATTGTTTTGATGTTGACAATGTCTACTATCTTCCAGTATTTATTACTTTTCTTCTCTTTCCCACTGATACTGTCTTCTCTTTCTTTCTTTCTTTCTTTCTTTCTTTCGCTATCGCCTTTCTCTCGCATTGTGCGCAGGGTCGGCAGGGTTAAGTATGGATTTGGCATGGTTAATTTGAAGGGATGGCCGGATGCCCTTCCTGCCGTCACCCCATACCCCCTGGGTCGGAATCAGTGTACCCCAGCTGTCTACGGCCAGTGTAAATCGTGAAATAGTGTGAATGTGTTTCAAAAGTCTGCGAGTCGTGTAACTGCGGCGGGATGTGGGGACCAGCCCGCTATTCACCTAGTTGTTGTTCCCTTGCCACCTACAACAGTCGTTCACTGCAGCACAGGAATCCAGGTTCCGTTCTCCTTGAGGTTTTCTTCGTTCTCGTTGAAGCTATTGTCATGTTTGTGTATTAATGTTGCTTCTCTGTGTAAGTGGGTGTGATAACTGTCCCCTACAACAGGAATTTCCCTGTCGGCTAATTTCACTCTGTGGTTGGTCTCACACAGCGCATGCTCCGTCAAGGCCGATTTCTCCACCTGTCCCAACCTGTAATGCCACTTGTGTTCGGTGATACTGGTATTGACTGATTATCCAATCATTTCAACAAAGACTTCTGCACATGTACGTAGTATGCGGTATATTCCTGACATTGCAAGTGGCTCCCTTTTCTTCTTTGCCAATCTGAGACACTCTTTGATCTTCTTTGTCGGTTTATAAATAGTCCTTGCGCCGTGTTTGCGGAATATGCCGCCAATTTGCACGTAACTCTGGGGATATGTGGCAGAAAGGCTGAACCCGATATTTCTATTCCCAATGTGCCTCTTCGCCGAGTGCTTGATTCTGTAATATTTCTTATATACTGTCTTCGACCTAAGAACCGACAGCTGGCCGGCCGCCACAGAGACTAAGTCTGAGTCGTTCACTTAATGTGGCCAATAAAACGGACCGCCTCTGACAATGCTAAGTCCAGCCATCTGCACAGTCTGTCAACATTGTAAGATGCGGAAGTGTCAGAAGGAAGTGTTGTGTACTTACGAGATATTCTGGCGTTAGTGTTAGCGCGTGGTCTATTGGTAGTCGGCTTTCAGCCTTGATACCGTGCTGATGGGCTCGGCGCTCCGAGCAGCGCTCCACAGGCATTGTTGTTTACCCGCTAGCGCGCGGTTGCGTCGTTGTATTGCCTTATAGTACCGGTACCGAACCGACATAGAGCTCTCATATCGACTAGCTACAATCAAACTAACGTTCAACGCATCGCACACGAGACCGAAGGCCCATGAAATTGAATGGTTTCTTCGAGACATCATGCACACAGAACCGCAAGAACTGATAGGCATTCATTTGTCTATTGTATCCAGCACAGTGTACCTCCAACTGATTGATGAAGCGGCCTGCGACAGACTCCTCCAACGATCTGCAAACGGCTTTCGCTTCTGTCATGCAGACGGTAATGTGAGCGTGGTAGGAGTTGACCATGCTGGTCTGGGGGTGCGTACCGTGTGCATCTTTGAACTACCGTTCGAAATTTCAGCCAACCTCGTCATTGATGCGCTCCGGCCATATGACACAGTTCTGAGCTACACAGAGGAGAAATGGAATACATTCGAAACATACCCTGTCCTTAACGGGGCACGACAAGTGCGCATAGAACTTAAGAAGCACGTTCCATCACATGTTTTCGTTGGCGACTGCCGCGCAATTTTTATATATGATGGCCAACAGAGGACCTGCTTGGGCTGCGGCCAGGAGAGTCATGTTAGAACTGAGTGTCTGCAGCACCGCCTGGTTCAGGTGCCCCGCAATGAACTTCCCCAACGATCCACGATGACCTCTCTCCCGTTACCGTATGTGGAGGCGGCACGACATGATGTGATGGATGATCAAAACCTGCTACCACCTCAAGCCGCTGCGAGCTCAGTTGGAGAGTCAGCGCCGCCGCCGACGACGACGCCACCGCAGCCAAACGGTTCAGAGGTTCCTGCAGCCTCTGCCCACCGCGGCGTCGTGGGCACCCAGCCGCCGTCACTGTCTGGTTCGGACACAGGGATTCCCGATGACCGAGACCGTGTCGAGCCCCGTCCTCCAGTGGATGTCGAATCTCGGACCCGCAAGCAAAAATCACCCAAGCGACACAAGAAGAGTCGGTTGTCAGTTGAAGAACGGGGCAGGGATGTGCAGCTGGAGGAAGACATCGACTTCGTTGACACGTTTGCAACGGATTCCAGTGGCCTCATTCACCAGAAGGCGGCTGAAGATAAGGAACACTCTCCTACATCTGGTGACCCTGAAAACGAGGCGCATCGCGTCTACTCCCAAAATGTGGTTTCCTGTGAAAGCGACCAGCCACCACTGACCTCCAAATCCTCTCTTGGTGATTGGACAGACGATATGGAGGCCGATGATGCACAGCACACATCGATAACTCCACCAGAACCCATGGCCGACATTGAGTCTGGAAGGCTCTGCCAGTCAGGGGATCATACGGCACAGTAATGCACGGCATGCAGATGGATGGCTGTTTGGTGTGCGAGATCACCGTGGGCTTGCACCAGCACACTGCCTCCACCACTGTCTGTCATACCGTGTGGGAACAGTCAATGTCAATGGTGTCCACTCCACTGTTAAGATCCGCATGTTACACGACATGATCAGAGCGGCAAACTTGGGCAATGCCCTTCTCCAGGAGGTCCGTCCTGAGCTGCGTTTAGATCTGTATGGCTACACCACCTACAGCCTACCCTCTGGTGTTGGCGCAGGAGGAACGGTCAACCTTCTCCGAGATGGCATAGACGCGACGGACGTGACATATTTGCTGAACGGGCGAGGCATCGCTCTCACACTTGACGGAAAAAAAAGAATCGTTCGAATGGCTCTAAGCACTATGGGACTTAACATCTGAGATCATCAGTCCCATAGACGTAGGCTACTGAAACCTAACCACATCACACACGTCCATGCCAGAGGCAGGATTCGAACCTGCGACCGTAGCAGCACCGCAGTTCCGAACTGAAGCGCCTAGACCCGCTCGGCCACAGCGGCCGGCACAGTTGGCGCAGTCCGCTTCGTTAACGTCTACATTCCCTCCGGTAATTCGCTCCGCGGTGACAGACATGTCTTCTATTTGGAGGAGGCAGCCCCACTTTTGCAGGGATATATGGACCGTTACATAGTGGGCGGCGATTTTCACAGTGTTCTGCGGCTCGAGGACCAGATACCGCATTAAGTCCCATGCCCGGCTCTACAAGCACTGATATGTGACCTCACCCTCCACGACACATGGCTCTTACGCCATGGGAACCAGCGCGGTTACACGCACATTACCAGCCACTCTGCCATTCGTCTGGACCGGATATACGTCTCGCGTGGCCTCCGCACAGTAAT
This sequence comes from Schistocerca serialis cubense, assembly GCF_023864345.2. Classification (NCBI taxonomy): domain Eukaryota; kingdom Metazoa; phylum Arthropoda; class Insecta; order Orthoptera; family Acrididae; genus Schistocerca; species Schistocerca serialis. Next base: position 92,415 of record NW_026048515.1, on the reverse strand, counting down.
CCGTGATGCAGAACTCTGGGCGACGGCTTTCACGGATCATCTCGCCTATATCTGCACTATCACAAGACGCAGCAGAGGCCCGTGGACGCTGAACGTCTCCCTCCTTCGCGAGGAAGCGTGTCGGCAAGCAGTTACTGACACGTGGCGTCGTTGTTTCAGGCGCCTGCCCATGTATGCTTCCACACTGCTGTGGTGGTTGGGATGTGTCAAACCTGCACTCCGAAAGACCCTAATGGCCTACGGGCGTGACAGATCGAAATGACAAAAGACAACATCGGAATTTTACTATACAGCGTTACGTGAGCTGGCGACAAAACCGCCGTCTCCCGAACGTCAGACTTCCGTACAACGCATCAAAGCTCGTCTACTTCGTATTAGGGCAGAACAGCTAGAAGGCATCTGCATCTCTGCGCGAGTGCAAGACTGCATACCCAACGAAACGACATCAGTCTATCACATTGTGCGTGAGAGGCGCCGCAGCAAACGTCAGCTCATTACGGCGGTAAACGCGCAGGAGTGCGGCCGCGCAGGACCGCAAACGGACATAGCGCACACATTCGCCCGACGCTATTGGACCTTATCCATGGAAGATCCGCGAAACGTACGTGATTATGACGAGCTGTTGCACGATTTTTCCGCCCCTAGGGACGTGGCACCCGATGATACTCTGCTGTTGCCCTTTACATCCGATGAGCTGATATCGGCCTTGGCACGTGGAGCACGTTACAAATCGCCTGGGCTGGACGGTTTACCCCTGGAATTCTACCGCAATTTTTATGACCTTATGGGCGACAAGTAGCTCCAAATGTTTCAAGAAATGATCCGCCCTGATTTCACTGTCCCCACAGAATTCAGACACGGCATCTTGATCCCAGTGCCAAAACCAAATGGTGGTTATAGGTGGCAGGACTTTCGCCCACTCACTCTCCTCAACGACTACAAGATCTTCGACCGCATCCTCCGCGCACGTCTCCACACCGCTATTGGTAAAGCCATCCACACCGATCAGACGTGTTTAGGTGGTGTCAGCAACATTCATACAGGCATTTCCATGCGGGACGTGACCTTTCGTTGTAGTGCATTCGCAGATGACGTGGTGATCCTGGCCAAATCAGAGGATGAAATGCATGTGGCGCTTCAGTGGCTACGCCAGTACGGGGCGGTCGCTGGGAGCGTCATCGACGTGAAGAAGACAAAATACATGGATGTCGGAAGCGGACTTTCCCAATCAACGGCGGTGCCCTTTGACAAGGTCCCCATACTTAAATGTTTAGGAGCGCAGTTCTGTAGCAATGTGAGCCGCACGGCGGCGGCTACGTACCGCCGGCTTTTACACTAAACACGTGCTCTGCTGCAGGACAACAAATTGCGTCGCATGGATATGCTCCTCAGAACACGTTATGTCAACACCTATCTTGTCTCCAAATTGAACTATTTTGTCCATGTCCTTCCCTTGACGGCTACTATGGCCGACGGATTTCAGGCAGCATATGGACATTTCGTAAGTGCCGGCCTTGTTTTTAAAGTCCGGTACGCCACCCTGACACTGCCGCAGCGGGCGGGCGGTATCGGCTTAATTCATGTATATAACCGTGTGCGATCGCTTATCTCAAAACTATGCGTCGCACGTGGACCTCTGCCCACGCCACTCTGACGTGCACCCTGATAGCGGAAGTGGCACCACACCCTGTGCATCCCCCGGTTTCTGTAGGACACATTTCACCGGTACTCGCCCACATCAGAGAGTTCTTGATTGACATCAGGTACTTACGGTCAGAACTTCCGACAACACGGATGCGCAGCACGAAAGACTGTTATCGCCTCTATCAACAGCAGCAACCAATCAATAAGGTCGCACACAGACATCCTGAAGTTGCCTGAAACACGGTGTGGCGAGCGGTACACACGCCTTTTCTACCTAAGACGGTGTGTTCTTTGTGATACGTGGTTGTGAATGGGATGTTCGCTACTGGTCAGAGGCTACATTCCATTCATCTGACGGACGACCCCTTGTGTCCGACATGCTCAGCCGTTGACTCGGATGCACACCGCCTGACTTGTGCCGCGACCAGCGAGTGCTGGCTACTGACGCAGCGCATGCTGGCATTACTCTTGCGGCGGTTGCCGGAGTCTATGTCCCCTGATGATATATTACGCCCCGGCGGCGTGTACTTTCGACCAACAAGGACGAACGCCGTTAACTGGCTAAAAGGCATGGCCCTTTACTACATATTTTGCGATGCCCACAGAGCCACACTCGATTTTTGGTCCTTACTGATGACGACAAATGCAGCTCTCTGCCGTCACCCGATGTACAGGACCCGTTTCGCAAATTATTTAGGTTCATTATTTGCGGATCTTCCAGCTCACTGGGGCGTTCCGGGTATGATACGCTGCAAATGAAGAAGAATCCTCGAGAATATTGATCCTCTAAGGATGGAATACGGGGGAACCCCTCCCAAACAGACGAGAAGACGACTCGGACCCCCGGCTACTGCAGTTGTAGGATCTTTTTGTAATGAAACAAAAATAAATCCATAAATACAATATAAAAATAAAAATTAAAAAAAAATTAAAAATGTTATAAAAATTCGAGAAAGAAAGAAATAAAGCTACGTAGACAAACCCGCTACATCCTCTTCCTGATCCTTCGATCCTCGAACACGTTGCTCGGGCGTGTCGGCGGGATGGCCAGGCCTCGGGTGTCGACCCCTGCCCTACCCGTCGTCCTGCTCCTGCAGCGGAACCTTAAAAAAAAAGTGCTAACCGACGTGCATTCTAAACTTATTGTCGCGTGTTCGCGTCCAACCGTTTACTTCTTTTCTTTACCACATTTCGGTTGTCGTTTAAAGTTATGAGTCTCATTGAGTGGAGAGGAGGCAGCTCGAAAGATCTTAACTGAGTGTGGAGCGAGTGCTTTTCTGAAGTATACTCCACAAAAAGATATTCTTGTTTCAACAAAGACTTTTCCAGCATGAATGATTTTCCACATTACGAAAGTCTCGACTACTGATATAAGTGATGATTACCATTTGACCACCATGCGACATTTGCATTCAACAGGCAAGGTTCAGACGTCTAGTGTAGGAGTCCTGCATGCACTAATTCGAAACAACAAAAATGAACGGAGTGACTATTATTGCAGTTTTGCTTGAACATGATGAGGTCGCTCATTGAGCAGTACTATTACTGGTGACGAGCTATGATGCCTTTATCGTTAACTTCCTAACAAGAAATGAAAGTCTGAGCCCCCCAAAAGACGTAGCCTCGAGACAAGAGTAGTGTGAACATAATATTTTCCATCTGATAGCTCCAGAAGTGTGTTTTGCACTACGAACACTTCCCCAAGGGTGTGTCCATCACAGCTGGAATCCGTTGCCAACAATTGAGACACCTTTCCGTCGCAGTGTAAGAAAATCGATCGACAAAACTGCATCACGTATGCTAATGCATGATAACGCACTCTGTTGATTTCAGAAACAAAACTATTCAGGAGATTGGTAGAGAAGTCATCTCTCGGGCACTTGTATTGATAGGGAAGTCATCTCTCACGCACTTGTCCCTCATGTAATATACTCGCAAAATTTTATCTTTCCCTCTTTTGACCGATCAACCATCAAGGCCATTCATTTCTGGACGAAAATGCTCTTTAAACTATACTGGTTTAATAACTTTGTTAGAACCAGTAGGTTTCTACAGGCGTAGAATTTGTAAACTACTTCAGCGTTGTCAGATTGTCTTAGATATTGTGAAAGAATATACTGTTGCAGATATAATTGCGTTTTCCATTAGTTTATTGAACACAACTGTAACCATCAAAGAGAAATTAAATATTCACCTTACTAATACGAATTAAATTCAATCTGCTACGGAAACATCACGACGGAAGTCTATCTTAATAAAGCATTAAGTGTCTGTAAGACGACTGTGCCTATTTTAACACAAATTAATAGGATATTACCGACTTTTGACTTCGAAAAAGTCTATTTACTTCATGTCCGGTATCATACTCAAGTATTATGAAAATCTGGTAATTCATACATAAAATTATGTATTCACAGCACAAAAAGTAGATCGGCAGAAAACAAAAGTGGCATTATGAATTTTGCTGTACCAGTTCGCTCTGACACTAAGGGGTACTGAAAGTAGCAAGACGAATTTGAAACTTCCTGGCAGATTAAAACTGTGTGCCGGACCGAGACTCGAAATCAGGATAATGCCCGTCTGCATTCCGCTAGACTGACAGGAAAACACTGCACAAGTGTTAAGTTGGGAAGACATTCCACACCCACCTCATTCTATCACCCTTAGATTTTCGACTTCTCCAATCTCTATCGAGCAATCTTCAATGAACTTCTTTTCCAGAAGAAAATGTGATCTGAACACGGCTTGACAAGTTCTTCGCCTCAAAACTACGTGATTTCTACAGTCGCGGCATCGAAAAGTTATGTCAGCGCTGACACACTGCTGTAAACAGTGAAGGAGAATATATTAGTGATGACTAAAGTCTCTGTTACACAACTTCCTAATATCTCCACGCCGTATTAAATATTCAGCAGTATCTCCGTGGCAATGAGGGAATGACACAGTGTTTTTCTTATACGTACTGAAAGACGCTTTCATTTAGGCATGTGGTTTCTCTTTGTGTCCGCAGAGGGAGATGGAGAGGAATGCGGGCGAGCTGATGGGCCGGACGCGCAGTTTCGTGCAGCTGGTTTGGCAGACCTGTAGGGATGACGCGCCCCCATTCCTCAAGAGTGGCTGCCGGTCTTTCACCAAGATGTTCTTCGGCCTGACTGCAAACAAAACAAAAGGTGTAAGTACGTCCGCAGGACACACCTAGATCACTGGCGTTGTTACACCTAACGCACGTTTTGTGTCTTCAGTAGCAGAAATCGGGGATTCTTTAACGATTTTGTGACACACACATTTCTTACTGTGTTTGTTACCACCACTTGCGACTTCCCCTGCAACAGTTTAATTCAGGCTCTGTGTGATACAGCGTCACGGGAGGGTTGTGCGGTATCGGCTGGCTTACTGTATTGACCACTATTGTGATTTCTCTTTCTACCTCCGTGTGGCAGAAGTGTACAGCAAGCAGAAGAAAACTTTTGTATATGTGCACTGGAGTCGGATATCTTCTTTCTCTCTTCAGTGCTTTGTCTACTCTGAGTGCTAGACGATGTTGCTGTAGCTCTTAGGAAGTGGAAGATATTTTGAGGTTTGTGGAGCCCGTTTTTAAGATAAGTGATTAATTTCGTAGCCATATTTCGATTATCTATGTCATGTAAGGAATGACATCTAACAAGCGATTCGTGATGATTTCTATAAAAGAACGTACATGACTATATCCTACTGCGTGTTTGTCGTGCAGTAACGGCCACCCGTATCTCTTTTAGTAGCAACAAGAAGTAAATTCAATTATTAAGTTATGTTTACTTCTTAATTCTTTTCAGATTGAAACGCCGTAAAGTGTCAAAAAATAAGACAATAATGGGATGAAGAGTACATGAAAATGGCTGCGAACAAAGTTATGTCTAACAAACTGGCCGCGGGAAAGGCAACTGAAGTATTTTCAACAATTAGGAAAGAAAAAGATAGCCACCGAGTAGGAGAGGCTGAAAACAGAAGCAATAAAGTCTGAGAGTTGAAGAAAGTTGAACTCAGGTCGAGGGTTTCAAAATAAATTAAACGCCCAAATGGTGGCCATGGGAAGCTAATTACGAAGCGGAGAAGAAAACTGGTATTACTGGAACTGATGAGTCAATAGGAGAGACTGAAAAGGATATTATGTGTTTGGAGTCATTTTAAGAAGATTGGATGCTGAACACATATTGGATGTGTGGATCAGGAAAATATTTTGTGTAGCTCTTTTGCTTTCGATGTAATTAAGTGCTATAAATGAAAAATAAAAATCATTACACTGTGCTATTCATAAAACACGTGTTGAGGAAAGAGAATAGTATGTGAACACTCCGAATAATCACCGCAGTTGTACAGAACAGTCAAAAAATTTAAGCCGACCGATAATGCACTGCAGTCCCCTACACTGCACTTATAATCTCTCAGATCGGCTTCGGGAAAGCATAAGCTGATGATTGGAGAGTGGAGCAGGACTCTATCATTTCGCTAAAAAAAATCCTTTCACCCGTCCTGTCGTCAACACATATTCTACAGTTCATAGCCTAAGATCACAGTCTGAGACGTACAATCACGACCATCTTGCTCAATTCTGTAAGGGAAGAGTCGTGCAGTATGGACCGGCTTAGGTATTTTTAACTTTACTGTGGTAGTTGATCAAAATATTAATATACTATTCCCTTACCTCAAGACATGTTCTATGAATAGCGCACGATTATGGTCGTATTTTGTTATCTATAGTACTCTGTTATATCGAAAGTGAAACTTCTACAATTAGAAGGCTCGTAAAAATATTTTGCAGTATGCGCCATCGTATTTTCTATGATAATATCGATAGTCAATGATTCGTTATATTGATACTATTGGCTAATAATAGAACACATAAGCATGGAAACTTATTGTTACTGTTTCATCTCAGTTCATCAATGTTCAGCTCACTGCTTTCCAGTCTTCTTAAAATGACTATAGACAAATAATACAGTTTTCAGTCTCTCCTGCTGACTCAACATTTCCAGTAATACCAGTTTTCTTCGCCCCTTTATAACTGACTTTCCGTGACCACCCTTCGAGTGTTTATTTTATTCTGAAATACTCGACTTCAGTTCAGCTTTCTTCAACTCTCTCTCAGACTTCATTGCTTCTGCTTTAAATCTCTTCTCTTCGGTGACGATATTTTTTCTTTTGTAATTGTTGAAAACACTTCAGCTGCCATCTTCGTGGCCATTTTGTTAGACATAACCTTGTTCAGTCATTTTTATGCACTCTTCATTCCATTTTCCTCTTATTTTTCACTCATTTTTCTTCGTTTCAATCTGAAAAGAATTATGAAAAAGAAAATATAATTTAAAAACTGAATTTACTTCTGGTCGGCACTGAGACAATCGGGTGACTGGTACTGCAAGATCAACATGCAGTAACATATAGTCACGTTGAACGTTTTCTTTTTTTTTTTCACGGATATCACCATTAAACGTTTGTTAGATGTCATTGCTCACATGCAATCAGAATATAGAGCACTGAAGAGAGGAAGAAAATATCCGAGTCCAGTGCACATGGATACACAAGCTTGCTTCTGCTTAGTGTACACTTCTGCCACTTGAAGGCCGAACGGCAAATCACAGTAGTGGTCGGTATGTAAGCCTGCCGATACTGCACGGCCGTCCCCTGCACACTACGACAGCAGGGCAGCCAGCGGACAGAAAGCCACCCTTGTGAATACGACATTGGATGATTACGAATAGTGTCGTTTAAATTAATCTGTAACATAATTTTCATTATATGGAACGTATGTAATACCGTAAAAATATGCACTACCTAAAAAGTGATACTCCATTTGTTTTTCTTTAGTATCTTATAGACCCTGGGAGATATAAAACGATACATTGCAGGACAGCTTATTTACTTTACTGTTGTAACATACGGGTATTTACTGAACAAAGTAGTTTTCTTTTAAGAACAAAAATATAGCTAGTAAAGAGCGTAAGACCTCATATTTTGCAGAAAGACGTCGTCTATCTACTCAACTACATGACGTTTGGTTCACTACTCCTCGAGTCACATCACAGACTTATAGAACGCACTACATACGTTATGTAACGTGCGAAATAGGCCATCACATATCTGAATGCAGAATCACACTGGCGTGACAATAAAACGTCCAAACCAATAAAAGTGTTTCTCAAGTCAGGACAAGGCAATTACACAACTGTTGCTACATCTGAGCCACAAACGGTAAGAATCTTCCCTTGTAACACAAAAATAATTTCCACTCAAAGGAACTGCAAACGTTGGATGTGAACAAGCATCGTTTAAAAACAATGGGAAAGCTGAAATTTTCTGCTCAACTGTGATCTGAACCCAGGGCTCTGGCTAACTGGGCAGATGCTCAGACCAATGTGCTATCCGGAAATAGTGGTCACTGCAACCGCACGGTGCACCCTAACACGCCTTCCGTCAGACACAAACACTAAAGTTGTCCACACACTACGAATGTAGTACCCAAGGCGAGGACGGGCAGCGACCACTTCAGTGCGGATGCACACCAAGCACGAACTCTTACGGGAACCGGCGAAGTGCTGCGAGCAATATGGATAATGGGAAATGGGCACTACATTCGTAGAGCGTGGATAAGCTATCAGTTTGGGTCTGACGGAAGGCGTCAATAACCCGTACAGTTACAATTACCTCTGTGCCCTGACAGTCTTCTTTCAGCGGAGGGCGCGTGCGGACCTATGCTGCGAGCTGCGGCCGTCTCGCTCGCCTTCGGTAACTCTCAGCACTTATTGCAACTTTCCGCTATGTGTTTGTGTTCGTGAGTAACGGAAGATGCAAGAATGAGTCAGCTTAATAGAACAGACTCTTTGAAGTACACTTTCGATAGGAACTATTCCTTGATCATGAGAAACATTTACGTATGAGTCTCAATCGTGAGTACTAATCTGTATATCAAACTGATAAATGCCGACCTTTGTGACAAAATTGTCGAATCTAGTGGAGGAACCTTTAGATACAAGCATCCTGACGGAAACATCTACATCTACGTAATTACTCTGCTATTGACAATAAAGTGCCTGGCAGAGGGTTCAATGAAACACCTTCAAGCTGTCTCTCCACTGTTCCACTCTCGAATAGCGCACGGGAAAAATGAGCACTTAAATTTTTCAGTGCGAGCCCTGATTTCTGTTATTGTATCGTGATGATAATTTCTACCTGTGTATGTGGGTGTCAACAGGATGTTTCTGCAATCGGAGGAGAAAACTGGTGATTGAAATTTCATGAGAAGATCCCGTCGCAACGAAAAACACCTTTGTTTCAATGATTGACAGTGCAAGTCACGTATCATGTCTGTGACACTATCTCCCCTATTTCGCGATAATACAAAACTGAAGTAACTGCAAAAAGGTGGGAATTTAAGGAGATGGGACCTGGATAAACTAAAAGAACCAGAGGTTGTACAGAGATTCAGGGAGAGCATAAGGGAGCAATTGACAGGAATGGGGGAAATAAATACAGTAGAAGAAGAATGGGTAGCTTTGAGGGATGAAGTAGTGAAGGCAGCAGAGAAACAAGTAGGTAAAAAGACGAGGGCTAGTAGAAATCCTTGGGTAACAGAAGAAATATTGAATTTAATTGATGAAAGGAGAAAATATAAAAATGCAGTAAGTGAAACAGGCAAAAAGGAATACAAACGTCTCAAAAATGAGAACGACAGGAAGTGCAAAATGGCTAAGCAGGGATGGCTAGAGGACAAATGTAAGGATGTAGAGGCCTAACTCACTAGGGGTAAGATAGATACCGCCTACAGGAAAATTAAAGAAACCTTTGGAGATAAGAGAACGACTTGTATGAATATCAAGAGCTCAGATGGAAACCCAGTTCTAAGCAAAGAAGGGAAAGGAGAAAGGTGGAAGGAGTATATAGAGGGTCTATACAAGGGCGATGTACTTGAGGACAATATTATGGAAATGGAAGAGGATGTAGATGAAGATGAAATGGGAGATGTGATACTGCGTGAAGAGTTTGACAGAGCACTGAAGGACCTGAGTCGAAACAAGGCCCCCGGAGTAGACAATATTCCATTGGAACTACTGACGGCCGTGGGAGAGCCAGTCCTGACAAAACTCTACCATCTGGTGAGCAAAATGTATGAAGCAGGCGAAATACCCTCAGACTTCAAGAAGAATATAATAATTCCAATCCCAAAGAAAGCAGGTGTTGACAGATGTGAAAATTACCGAACTATCAGTTTAATAAGTCACAGCTGCAAAATACTAACACGAATTCTTTACAGACGAATGGAAAAACTAGTAGAAGCCAACCTCGGGGAAGATCAGTTTGGATTCCGTAGAAACACTGGAACACGTGAGGCAATACTGACCTTACGACTTACCTTAGAAGAAAGATTAAGGAAAGGCAAACCTACGTTTCTAGCATTTGTAGACTTAGAGAAAGCTTTCGACAATGTTGACTGGAATACTCTCTTTCAAATTCTAAAGGTGACAGGGGTAAAATACAGGGAGCGAAAGGCTATTTACAATTTGTACAGAAACCAGATGGCAGTTATAAGAGTCGAGGGACATGAAAGGGAAGCTGTGGTTGGGAAGGGAGTAAGACAGGGTTGTAGCCTCTCCTCGATGTTGTTAAATCTGTATATTGAGCAAGCAGTAAAGGAAACAAAAGAAAAATTCGGAGTAGGTATTAAAATTCATGGAGAAGAAATAAAAACTTTGAGGTTCGCCGATGACATTGTAATTCTGTCAGAGACAGCAAAGGACTTGGAAGAGCAGTTGAATGGAATGGACAGTGTCTTGAAAAGAGGATATAAGATGAACATCAACAAAAGCAAAACAAGGATAATGGAATGTAGTCTAATTAAGTCGGGTGATGCTGAGGGAATTAGATTAGGAAATGAGGCAATTAAGGTAGCAAAGGAGTTTTGCTATTTGGGGAGCAAAATAACTGATGATGGTCGAAGTAGAGAGGATATAAAATGTAGGCTGGCAATGGCAAGGAAAGCGTTTCTGAAGAAGAGAAATTTGTTAACATCCAGTATTGATTTAAGTGTCAGGAAGTCATTTCCGAAAGTATTCGTATGGAGTGTAGCCATGTATGGAAGTTAAACATGGACGATAAGTAGTTTGGACAAGAAGAGAATAGAAGCTTTCGAAATGTGGTGCTACAGAAGAATGCTGAAGATTAGATGGGTAGATCACATAACTAATGAGGAAGTATTGAATAGGATTGGGGAGAAGAGAAGTTTGTGGCACAACTTGAGCAGAAGAAGGGATCGGTTGGTAGGACATGTTCTGAGGCATCAAGGGATCACCAATTTAGTATTGGAGGGCAGCGTGAAGGGTAAAAATCGTAGAGGGAAACCAAGAGATGAATACACTAAGCAGATTCAGAAGGATCTAGGTTGCAGTAGGTACTGGGAGATGAAGAAGCTTGCACAGGATAGAGTAGCATGGAGAGCTGCATCAAACCAGTCTCAGGACTGAAGACCACAACAACAACAACACTAAACGAGCTGCCCTTCTTTGAACTTTTTCGAAGTCATACATCCGTCCCACCTAATGTGGATGCCACAGCGCACAGCAATATTCCAGAATAGGGCGGACAAGCATGGTGTAAGCAGTCTCTTCAGTATACCTGTTGCACCTTCTAAGTGTTCTGCCAACGAATCGCAGTCTATGGTTTGCTCTACCCACAACATTATATATGTGATCGTTCCAATTCAGGTTATTTGTAATTGTAATCCCTAAGTATTTAGTTGAATTTACAGCCTTCATATTTGTGTGACTTATCGCGTAATCGAAATTTAGCGGATTTCTTTTAGTACTCGTGTGAATAACTTCACACTTTTCTTTATTCAGGTTCAACTGCCACTTTTCACACCATACAGAAATCTTATTTAAATCATTTTGCAAATTCGTTTTGGTCGTCTGTTGACTTTACCAGACGGTAATTACGATAGCATCATCTGCGAACAATCTAAGACGGCTACTGAGATTGCCTCCTATGTCGTTAATGTAGATCAGGAACAATAGAGGGCCTATAAGACTTCCTTGGTGAACGCCGGATATTACTTCTGGTTTACTCGATGACTTTTCGTCTATTACTACGAACAGTGACCTTTCTGACAGGAAATCACGAATCCAGTCGCACAACTGAGGCGATATTTCATAGGCAGGCAGTTTCGTTAGAAGACGCTTGTGATGAACGGTTCGAAATCCTTCTGAAAAACTAAAATATGGAAGCAGTTTGACATCCCCTGTGGATAGCATTCATTATTCCATTAGTGATATTCTTGAGGGTATTTTAGTTCTGTCGTTGCAACTACAAAAAATGCGTGTTTCTTTCCACAGACGCGTTTCGCTTTTTTGAGGTAAAGCATCATCAATGGTCTGCAATAAAGTTATTCACATTTTGATTTGCTTTCAGATCGCAAAACGTTTCGTGAATAATGGTTTTTATTTACAGTGATTTCCGCTTGATTTCTCGCTAGTAAAAATGTAACCAACTAAATTACAGAGCACTGATGATGCTTTGCCTCGTTAAAGCGAAAGGCATACGGTGAAAAAACACGCATTTTTGTATTTGCAACAACAGAAGTAAAGTACACTGAAGAATTATAAAGCAACTACCGAGATATGGGCACAAAAATGAATAAATTAGTGAAGTTAGTGTTCATCATGCCAATGTCAGTATAAAAACAGTAAACATTTGCGAATTACCATTCGAAGTTCCGGGCGAGCAAATAAATGCAGTAGTGTCGTCTTACGGGAAAGTGCTTAGTAACGTCCCAGAAAAATATTCGAATTCACGTAAGTTTCCGTTGTTGAATGGTATCAGACAGCTTCAAATGGAACTACAGAAGCATATCCAGTCTTATATTAACTTCTATGGCTACCGAGCTACCGTCATGTACGGGTTACTCGAAGAGTCATGTGTGGGCCCAATGTATACAACGGCACGTGGCCCGGCTACCGGCCGGCGAAGCTGTTAGACCTGCAGCTATGTCCTCCACGCTGATAACATAATCGGTGGCTGTCACTGGACCCTCACCCGCTGCCCCTTTCTGGCCACTCCTCAAACTAATAATGCTACTGCTAACGGTACTCCAATGGAAGTCACTGGAGTAGCGGACGTCATTCCAGCAGCACCGCCGCCGACCGAACATTTCGAATAAATCCTCACCGAGCCACCCCCGAATAGTATTCCGAAATCGGATGCACCGTCTATTAACGGAATTGCCACTGAACCTGGACAGCATATAGCGGCAGAAAATTCTGCAAGTTCGCCGAAAAGACGCTCCCCCATTAAAAATAAGAAACGAAGGATTGCACTCAGGTTGCTGAGCAAATTGTTCCAATAATTGAACAAGTAGTCCAGAACTTAACTGAAAGTTCGGAGAAATGTTCTAATCGTACTTTTTTTGATCCTGTTCATGCACCAGTGGAAAATGAGGAAATGAGGGAAACTCCTTTAACTTTCAGAGAAGCACTGTTAGTCTCCCCTTATGAGCGGCTACCCCACCCAGACCAAGTAACAGGAGTTGGATATTTCTCTGACACTTATTGACAGCTTTCATACTGACTGCGTGTGATGAAAGAGTTGAATCTATAAAACGTGGTACATTATGAACCCGTCTCAAGCCTACAGAATTTCAACTTTGAACATCAACAACATACGCAGTCCCCTGAAATTGTTGTTGTTGTGGTCTTCAGTCTGCTTTGATGCAGCTCTCCATACTACTCTATCCTGTGCAGCTTCATCTCCCAGTACCTACTGCAACCTACATCCTTCTGAATCTGTTTAGTGTATTCATCTCTTGGCCTCCCTCTACGATTTTTACCCTCCACGCTGCCCTCCAATACTAAATTGGCGATCCCTTGATTCCTCAGAATATGCCCTGCCACCGATCCCTTCTTCTAGCCAAGTTGTGCCACAAATTTCTCTTCTCTCGAATTCTATTCAATACCTCCTCATTACTTATGCGATCTACCCACCTGATCTTCAGCATTCTTCTGTAGCACCACGTTTCGAAAGCTTCTATTCTCTTCTTGTCTGAACTATTTATCGTCCACGTTTCACTTCCATACATGACTACACTCCATACAAATACTTTCAGAAACGACTTCCTGACACTTAAATCTAAACTCGATGTTAACAAATTTCTCTTCTTCAGAAACGCTTTCCTTGCCATTGCCAGTCTACATATTATATCCTCCATACTTCGACCATCATCCCCAAATGGCAAAACTCATTTACTACTTTAAGTGTCTCCTTTCCTAATCTAACACCCGCAGCATCACCCGATTTAATTCGACTACATTCCATTATCCTCATTTTGCTTCTTTTGATGTTCATCTTATATCCTCCTTTCAAGACACTGTCCATTTCGTTCAATTGCTCTTCCAAGTCCTTTGCTGTCTCTGACAGAATTACAATGTCATCGGCGAACCTCAACGCTTTTATTTCTTGTCCATGGATTTTAATACCTACTCTGAACTTTTCTTTTGCTTGCTCAATATACAGATTGAATAACATCGGAGAAAGGCTACAGCCCAGTCTCACTCCCTTCCCAACCACTGCTTCCCTTTCATACCCCTCGGCTCTTATAAGTGCCATCTGCTTTGTGCACGAATTGTAAATAGCCTTTCGCTCCCTGTATTTTACCCCTGCCACTTTCAGAATTTGAGAGAGAGTATTCCAATCAACATTGTCAAAAGCTTTCTCTAAGTCTACAAATGCTAGAAACGTAGGTTTGCCTTTCCTTAATCTTTCTTCTAAGATAAGTCGTAAGGTCAGTATTGCCTCACGTGTTCCAGTGTTTCTACGGAATCCAAACTGATCTTCCCCCAGGTCGGCTTCTACAATTTTTTCCTTTCGTCTCTAAAGAATTCGTGTTAGTATTTTGCAGCCGTGGCTTATTAAACTGATAGTTCGGTAATTTTCATATCTGTCAACACCTGCTTCCTTTGGGATTGGAATTATTATATTCTTCTTGAAGTCTGAGGGCTCATATTTCGCCTGTCTCATACATCTTGCTCACTAGGTGGTAGAGTTTCGTTAGGCCTGGCTCTCCCAAGGCTGTCAGTAGTTCTAATGGAATGTTGTCTACTCCCCTGAAATTAAGTAGCTTGAAAGTGTGGCCCATCAGCTTTACTGACCACGCTGCATTTCTATGCACAGTTAAAATGGAAAAACAGGGCACCTATCGCTGTAGAAGTTACTGGTAGCTCAGATGGATAGAGCGTCTGCCAAGGCTGTCAGTAGTTCTAATGGAATGTTGTCTACTCCCCTGAAATTAAGTAACTTGAAAGATTTTGTGTGTGCGGCAGATACTGATATTATTCTGCTTCAAAAAGTGACGGACATTGTACTAAGTGATATCTTTGGATAGAGCTTTGTAACTAATAATGAAACTGGAAGTGAACTGGGGACAACGATACTCTCGAAAGAGGTATAACAGTGAACCACGTCGAAAACCCATAAGTAAGAGAGAGATCTCTTGTACAATTTACAACACCCGGGCACTTGATATCTATGCTCCACATGGTAGCAGCAAATGACGCAACAGGGCAGCGTATTTTTAAATATGAAACTGTCCCCCTCTTTGGAGTTCATTGTGATAATATAATTTTAGCGGGCGATTTAACTGTGTCCAACGTCCCAAAGTTCAAGTCCCTAATTTTAACTTAATTAATATACATAATTAAAGAGCTCAGTTTAACTGACAAGTCGGAGCACGAAAACAGTGACTCTCTTGGTTTTACGTTCATCATTAATTGCTCGGCAAATCACTTGTATAGGATATACGCATCCAATAACTGAAAGACTATTATCCTGCACATAGAAGTGTGGCCCATCAGCTTTACTGACCACGCTGCATTTCTATGCACAGTTAAAGTGGAAAAACAGGGCACCTATCGCTGTAGAAGTTACTGGTAGCTCAGATGGATAGAGCGTCTGCCATCTAAGCAGGAGATCCCGGGTTTGAGTCCCGGTCGGGGAACACATTTTCATCTGTCCCCGTTGACGTATGTTAACGCCTGTAAGCCACTAAGGTTGTTCATTTCATTGTAATTTCACTAATCTACGTTTCGGGAGAAAGTTTTCACACGAAATGAAAGGTTGGAAATTTTGTCCTTAATTAATATATTCTGAAATATCGTTGAACAAGTATCACTGCCAAGCCCTTGATAGTCTTAACACAGTCACTCACAATACCTTTCACTCACGATAGCAAGTTAATGGTGTTGCATTTCACGAAAACGTAATAGCTACCAAAATACGGATTGTTGTTGATTGAGAATCCTCGTCAAATATTAAGTCTGCGGTAGCTAATGCAGTCATTGTTTTTAGCCACCGACCTGCTCAATACGCCACTCGGAATTTATGTCTTTTCTCGTCAAAAAATTGACTTAAAATTCCGAAATTTCTACTCACCTATCAGAATAATTATGCCATAAATTTACAGCACTTTTGATGCATGAAACACTTCTAGATCCAGCAACTTATCATTTCCATCGGAACTACTACTACTACACACGTCCGAACTGTTTCATGGATAGGCTCCGACTCCTCTCTAGATTACTCTAAGTCTTCTCTACCAGCAGAGAAAGGCGCACGAAGAGTATTGCTTTACCATTGGTCAGTTTACTCAACAGCCAATAGCAAAACAACATTCTCATGCGTCAGTCCGCGCTTTTCACTAATAACCAATCGCAAAATAGTAAACCTAACGACTGCACTATTTACCGACGTAATTATCTAATATGATGAAGTTTTGTTTACGCATAAAGTTAGTTGCTATTGTTATTTGTACCTGAATTAGCTTACCCTTTACCATAAACTTTCTTTATAAATCTCATTCTACAAAAATCCCCTTCGTCCACATCTATAATTCTCCGAAATGTTCCCACACTAAATCCCACTACATAACTCGTTAAACAATTATCTTCATATTAACCTTAAACCACACTCACGCATCATTCATACTGCTAAAACACATTTATAAAATTTTACATACACAAAAAGACATAACAACACTTTATGAAAATACTAGAACAGTCTATGAAAAACATTCTATTACTTTAGTGCACTCTAATGGGCACAATCGAAACTAAATCACAGTCCCCTATCCGATACTATCGTCTATCGGCTGATACATAAACTACGTGCGCGTCCAGTCTCGTGTCACCATCTGTGGCTATCCAGCTCTGAGACACATCTCCCACGTAACCGCCTCCAACGCAGCATCGGTACACGGCGCTACGGCTCACTCTGTCAAGTTATAATAATGTGACCACCTCTCAAAAGCCTGTATAACCATCTTTTGCAGTGCAGACTCCTGCGAGACGTGCAGGAAGAGAGTTAGTCAGGTTCTGGACGGTACTGACAAGGATGTGGAACCAGGGCGACTCCTGTGCCACTGCCAGCTACGCTAGGATTCTCAGTTGAGGATCCACGGAGCATAGAGCTCGATTGAGGTGGTCCCACAGATTCTCCATTGAATTTAAATGCGGGGAGTTTGGTGGCCAGAGGAGTACCATAAACTCATCCCGGTGCTGTTCGAAACACGCACGTATGCTCTTCGAACCACGCACGTACAATGTGAGCTGCGTGTCACATTGCATTGTCCTGCTGGTAGATGCAATCATTCCCAGGAAAAACAAACTAGACATGTTCCCCAAAGACAGATGCATACTTGTGCTGAGCTATTGTGCCTTCCACGACGACGAGATTACTCAGAGAATGTCACGAAAACGTTCTCCAAACCGTAAAGCTCAATCATCAGGCCGTACCATTCTGACGACTGTTGCAGGGAGTCTGCATTCAGGCGTTTTCACGTCGATGTAGCATAAAACGTGATTCATCAGAAAACGCCATGTATCGCCACTCAGTGGACGTCCAGTTGCGTATTGGCGTGCAGATTGCAGCCTTCGTCGCTGGCTAACTGCAGCCAGTATGGTGCACGAACCAGGTGCCTGCTGCGGAGGCCAGTATGCATAACGTTCTCTGAACGGTCATTGAGGGACTGTTGGTAGCTTCTTGTTTTATTAGGGTGGTCAGTTGCTTACCAGTTGCACGTCTATTCGCCTGTACACATTCTAAGACGTCGTCGTGTCCTGACCTTCATTGCTTACATACTCCGCCCTCACAGCCATATTCCGCATATCAAAACACTTCATTCGAACCCAAACTCGATAAGATAAAGTCGATGTTGTACGAATTTATGTAAACGATATGCCAATAACAAGTGCACACCGGGGTTGAAATACTCGAGGCTGGCGTACTCACATACATTCCAGACATGACGGTCACAGGAGCTTTTAGTTCAAGAGAGGCAGACCACACACCGGGAGGCCGGTCCCTTCAGAGGACGAGTCAACTTCGGCCGCCCGTGGAGCAGACAGCGTGTGCCCGATTGAAAGGGGGAACGACCCCGTGTTTGGCTTAAAAGCTAATTCCACTACTCTGTGTGGGAGCGTCCAACCTACGCATTCTTTACACATAGCACGCAGTTTCAGAGATTTTCACAGGGAGACAGCAAACGCCAAACGCCGATACTACAGATTTCCGGATTGGTCGCCTTAAACGAAACGTCATTCTCCCGTTTTAGAAGAGCAATGCTGATTGGCAGACGATATTTCTGATGCCTTGAGCTGAAGGAGTAATGGAAGAGACCGAAAGATATACCCCTTCACGTCTGGCGTCGAGAGGCGCCGTTCCTTTGTCGCTCTTGGAGCGAGGAACAAGTCTCTCCTCAGTACTTCACTGGAAGAGCACCTCTGTCGAGAGCGAATCGAAGTGTGACTCTATTCACTGTGTTGGCCGACACACTTATTGTGCGGAGTGAACGGACAGAGTTATAGTTAAAAGCGTGCGAGCGAATTTTGAGTGGCATCGCGGTGGACTGGTTATCTGACCGGCTTACCACGCCAATAGTTAGACTAGGGGCGAATAGGAATCCTCGACTTCATCAAGGCGCAGGGAGAGTTTGATTGGCGAAGGTCAATCCAGATAGAACGAGAGTTATCTTGTTTGTCAGCAGCGAGCGGCGCAGACATCAGTCATCGCAGCTTACGGTATTGTGCGCTACAGCTATCGCGAGCCCCATATTTCCTCCACAACAGTACACTTCACTGCATTTCACACGCGACAGCCTCGACCGTACCTAGCAACATTCTAAAGGATAATTATTCAAGTTGAGTAGGCGCGCCTCTCAGCCATTCTGGCAAGTCAACAACCATCTTAAACTTTGTATAGAAATTTCATTAGCGAATCCTATCCTTGAGAGGTAACTTCACATTCCGAAAAGAACCAGGATATAACTTGCTCAATTCATAACTAAAAGTGCCATTGTGATTTCTCAGAATAATTGCGAAATAAATAATAATTTTCGTTAGTTTCATATTTTTCTTACACTAACTAGCACTACTCCTGTACCCAAGTATCCCACTAGTTACGTAAGAAATTTTGTGAATTTTTGTGTCATTTCCTTACAGTGGACGACTCCAGAAGATATTTATTGCTGAAAGTTTTTCAGGCATTTCTCTTTAGAACGTTAGGAGCGTCTGTCTGACTTCTGTAGTAGTGTGGGGGTGGAAATTGCATCTTGCAGGAGCCACAGGGTAAAGGGTACATCTCAGATTAATCCGTTGCGCAGAGTAACAGAATAGCAGATCAACCCCACGCTCACAACATCTCCACAGTCTTCTAGTCTTCTATGGCCCATAGTACAACAAAGTGTGACGGCAGTGGTTTTTGATAGCGCCATTTTCACATGCACGTTATACTTAAGCCACGGCGGCATGTGAGCATTTTACCAACTTAGCTGTTTCATCAATGCTTCCACCTTTGGTCCGAAAGCCAATGATCATGCACTTTAAACGTCAGATAAATCGCTCCGTTTCCTCTTTACCATAACGAATGAACTGTTTTCCGTGTACCTCCCGACACTCGTTTTATACCCTCCACTGCTGGAGCTGCCACTTGCCGTTCGTGCGTAGTTATTGCACGCTGTCGTCGAACATAGGCGGTCGTTACATTAATGCGCCTGAACGGTGTGTGTTCCAGACATACAGTCGCAGCAATTTGTATCATAGATTTATGTTTAATACAGCAGACTTTTTGGTGTGAGTAAATCCCTCTTTGCTTGTGTTAATCTCTTTATTGCGTCCTCCTTGTTTCTTTCGTTTACGTTATTCTACCTCCAAGATACCAGGACTGGTTCAAATGGCTCTGAGCACTATGGGACTTTACAACTGAGGTCATCAGTCCCCTACTTAAACCTAACTTAACCTAAGGACATCACACACACCCATGCCCGAGGCAGGATTCGGACCAGCGACCGAAGCTGCAGCGCGGTTCTGGACTGAAGCGCCTAGAACCGCTCGACCACAACAGCCTGCGTAGCAGGACTCATTCATTTCATCTACCACGAGGTCTCTATTTTTGTTGTCATATTTGTTGACTGATTAATTTCTACAACCCTTCAGTGCTTTTGTCTTTCATTTATTTACTGTCAATCTGTGATCTGCGCTCAGTAGACTATTCCATTCAGCAGATCCTTTAATTCTCCCTCATTTTCATTGAGAATAGCAATGTCGTCATCGAAGCTTATCACTGATATCCTTTCACCTTGAATTTTAGTCCTTCTTCTGAACCTTTCTCTTATTACCTTATTCACTCTTTCAGTATGCACTTTGAACAGTAGAGGAATAAAGAATGTTTCCTTTCACTTTTTTGAAAGCTGACGCTTCTCTCCTGACTTTCTATCGTCGTTGTGTCCTGTATAAGCTGTATAGTAACCTTCTTTTACTACAGCATGCTCCACGTGCATCCACGTGTCTGATCAACGGCCGTCACATTAATTACGATTCTCAATGTTTCAGGTAAACGTGCCCTTTACGATGGCCCACAGCTTCTGTGGAACGTCAACGATGGCAAGTGCTCACTACATCCAAATGATGAAGAGCAGTGAGTACCACACTCCATTAACAAGAGGCTACACTGAACGTTGAAATTCATGGTGAAAGCCTTCAGCTGACTTTTATTTTGTGCAGTGCTACTAGTTTCGGCCATAGACCATTTTCAACCTTAGCAGGCATAAATGGTAGGCCTGTTTTACCTTCATGAAAACGATTACAGGATGCTATTGCAGTCAAACGATAGCCAATAAAATTGTCAGCAGTATAATCATTGTACACAGCAGCTGCCGCCAGAGGTCTTTTTCACATCTAAAGTCAATAAAAAATAAACCAACAAAAGCTAGTTGCATTGTGCGAAATAAGTCAGCTGTAGGATTTCACTGTCAATTGCAACGATTATTTAGCATCTGATTTCCTCATCCACATGTGTTCATTAGCTATACTGAACGTCTTGTGTCACAGTATGAATAGTTCCATGTTCATTAGCACATACTTACAAACGATACAGAAGAGAAAACAAGGCACCAATCTCTAAGGGAATTTCAGTGAGATCATACACTGAATATTAAGCAGTCGTCCACCTACCTTGTGGTATTTGCAAGGGTATTTTGTAGCCAAAGTTGAGAAATATATAGTTTCGTTGAGTGGAAGTGAGATATCGTACTAATTTTGGGTATAAATGAACAAGATTTATTAGTAGAATTATAAGCATTTTTGTTTTCCAGGATAATCGTTCAGAATTTGAAATTGTACTTATTATCTAAGAAAGTGCGAGTTTTACTACTTGTATGACGTAATCCGCCTTATGTCCATGCTGTTACAAGTGAGTTGAGGATGTTTTTGGAGTCTTGATAGGCAAATTAGTCAAAGACAGCAAAGAGTCTTCTGCATCAACCACGCAGTCAACGAATACCAATTACAAGAAATTTATGTCAATAAAGTACATATGTATGTACTGCAAAAAAAAGTTTATTATTCGTTACACAGTAGGTCTCCTGGAATAGGATACTTATCATCTAATAGGTATAGTATTTGAAGACGCAATAAAAGCCTTAAAAGATCGGTATTACCAAGTCCTCGTTTTTAGTAAAATCTATGTTATTCTACAGATAAGAAAAATATTTAATAAGTCGGAGGTTCCCAGACTACTCTGAGGTGAAGACCACATCAAGGTAACTTAAGATATAAACGAATCCTCGAATGTTTCAAAGAATCTCTGACTCAGCGAACAAACACATGTGACGAAAATAGTGTAGCTCATAACTCCTTTTGGAAATCATTAAAGAGAGGTTGTCCAGAATATCCCCAAATATTCCCAGTTGGGATTCACTGTCTCCCCAACAGCAGCTCTTCTCGTACTTGATGGGAAATCACTGGTTCTTCAAGAGGTCATTGCATGGAAAGCCCACTCCACCCAGGAATTCAAAAGTATTTCTTTTACCCTATATGGGGAATTATTTAAATTTATTATTCCACATTATAAATTTTTTGGTTCATTAGGTAATTCATCAATCATAAAAACGAAGCGAATTTTAATTGTTTAACTAATTCTACTCGATAAGGGACTATTAAACTGGGTGATTATCTCTCTGATTTTTTTTCAATTACTTTCTTTTCCATTGCAAGATCATCTTCTTATATTCATTATTACCTTTCTCATATTAATAACTGCATTTGCAATTGCTGCAGATTCACTATCTAGTGAACAAGAGTAGTTAAATATTGTAATACAGCCAATAATAATGGTAAAAACTCACCTTTATGTTGTGTTAATCCCTTACCATCCTTCTCTTTTGTTAGATACTCAACAGTCTTTTCCACAACAGGAATAGCTAATAAAACAAAATTTTTACCAGTTTTTTTCTCTACCTTTTCTTTTTGTGCATCAAATAAAAATGGTGCAATACTGTTTAAGTGCTCATTATTGAGTTTAACTGATTTGGGTTTAATTTTTCCACTACACAGCAAAGTAAAATCAGTTGTAAAGTTATTCATTTATAAAGATAAAAAATTAATAAAGAATATTTTTGTAGTCCCCATCCATTTTTAACAACATCTAAACCCAATCCTAATTTTCAGTTTCCATATATTTTTCCTCTGCTTGCAGTTGCAGCAATTTTTTCTCCTAAGGAGGAATCACTTGAATACATTCTCTCTTTTGCAAATAATTGAAGTTTTTCATCAGCTTCATGTCTTTCTTCTAAATCTTTGTTATCTCTATAGGAAATATCACATTCCTTACAAGCTTCATCTAATAAATTAATTGCTTTATCTCCTATAGCTAATCTTTCTTCTAATTTTGTTCCTGGACCACAAAACTGATATCCTGTAAGATGCATTTCGAATGGAAGTTTGTTAATCAACGTATTAAATAATCCTTTTTCACTCTTTCAAAATGTGTGTGGCAAATTATTCAAAAACTAATTAACTAAGGAAATCGTTTTTATCATTAATAATAAAACCACTAAATTTATTAGTTAACATTTGATTTATTCCAACTTTTCCATTGTGATAACTCTTATTTCTAGCTGATTCTTCTTCATGGATTACTCCAAATCTGTCAGTTAATTGACAAACATCATCCATCCAAATGTATTCAGGTGGTTTTTCTGAATATTTTTTAATTAAACCTTCACCAACTTTTTCAAGTGAATCATTAAGATTTCTTTCTGAAAAAACTAGAAAATAGTCTTCAATAATGGTTTTTATCAAATTATTTTGTTTATTTCCTTTACTTGATTTTATTTTATTTGGATTACAATAATTATATACAGCATTTGTAACACAACTTTGTAAAGCGAGAGAATCAAATTCTCTACCTAAATCATTCATAGTTATTTGTTTTCTAGTTAAAAGTTTCATTAATCCATCTGTTCCTTCATATTCTCTCTCACAAGTTTTTAATTTATCACCATCGAATTCTACTGGAAAATTACCAACATATTTAAATTGGTCAACAGGTCTTAATCCAAATCTTCACTAAGACTGACAAACTCTAACATTGTTTGACTTATAGTTATTCTTGTAACAACTGTTCTTTTAATTTTCTTACTTTCTCGTAGCTTTGTAATAAATTATTTATTTCTTATTCTCTTAATGTGTAGTCATACTTAGTGGGATCTCATCAACTAATTTGTATTGTGGAATTGTTGGTATTTCCACACCCAATTGATCCTATTATTGCACATCAAATAGATTTTGGTTACAGTTTACCACATTTACTTTCTGATTTCTTTACTGGAATTCTTATTTTTGATTCCCAATCTCTCATTAATTGATGTGACTCTCATTAATTACCTAAAATTCTATGAACACAAAAGAATAGGTTATTTCGATTCAGTGATAATTCATTTGTTCTGAAAAAAGAGATTAACTGTTCCAATAATAGAAACTTATAAGAGTTGCAGTACTTGGTTTTTATTCTACCTTTTTTACTCCAAATACAACATCAAAAAATAATAAACTTAACTGTGATGGAGGAACAGTAGAAATTCCTGTTGGTCAATATAGTTTGAAAAATTCAGAAAAATTTATTCATTCAAAAAATCCAAATATTCGTATTACGGCAGATAAAATTTTAAATAGAATTGTTATTCAAAGTGATAAAGAATTATGCATGGATATAAAAGAAGATAATGTTGCAAGTGTGCTAGGATTTAATAATCAAATTATTGCAGCTAGTATAAAACTGTTGCTAAAGATGTATCTAAAATTATTCCATTTGAACTTTAATCTAGGTGATGGAATGTTTGTTCAACATAATGATCATTTTCTTCGAGAAACTAATATTATTACTTCATTTAAACCTAGTGCTGTACTTGGTGGTCCTATAATTTATGAACCAAATCATTCTATAAATATTTCAATTTTTGATACTATTTAGAATTTAGAAATAACTACAACTGATGAAAATTATGACTTGATTTACTTTAATGGTGATTATGTAACAGTTTATTTTCTGAAATGAATAGGTTACTCCTATAACAAAACCATGAACCAAATCGAGAATTATCATTTTCTCTCATTTCTTGTTAACAAGAAAACTAAAAATAATTTAAATGTTTCTAACATGGAAACAGAAATTAATATTAATATAGGTGATGGTTGGATTCATCCTAACTGTTTTCAACTTTATACAACTTTTGATACTATTCACATTGATGGAAGAGATTTTTCATCTTATGATCGTAAATTGAATATTAAACTAATTGATAACTATGTTTTAAAATTGTTTAGTGTTGTCACAATTAAAAAAGGAAACAGTATTTTATCTAGAGCCGAACATTTTTTATTTCCTCTTCATCTCCTATTTCATTAACCTCAACCCTATCAAAATAACGGAAGACCTTGCAGTTTGGTCCCCTTCCCCCCCCCCCCCCCCCCATTTTAAACCAACCAACCCTATGAAATGAATTAAATATGGTAAGACATATTCTTAACAATGGTAGAATTAAAATTAAACAAAATCAAGTTCTTTATACACTCATCCAAATAATTTCGCCCACATGAGCGAAGTGCACAGGTGCACCATCTTGTTAGTAACACATGTGCTGTCACATGTTGACTAGGATATGTTCCAATGACCCTGGCAGTGTTTCCCTTATGAAGATTAAATATCCGTTTATGTTCAGTCGTCAGGGAATCATGTATGTAGCAGTCAAATTATCGCCTACGTAATCAGCTCAAACGTTGCCGGCAAAGCACTCTCAGTGATCACAATGAAAGGCAGAGGGCAGATTTCCACATGCCCACACGTGTTGATTGTGGCTGTTAAACGCATCTTCCCTTGTAAGGACTGCTCATCCGTAAAACGTACAAAGTGTGAGAATTCAGGTTGAATGGCACACTTCTGCAAAAATCACTAGTAGATGTCAAAGCGATGCGGAAAATCTTCTAGGTTAAGGGCTTGAACTTTCTGAAGACGGTAAAGGTGCAAATAATCTTCATTCCATACACACCAGGCCATGGAATGGCTTACATCTATTTTTCGATTAACAAATGGTTCAAATGGCTCTGAGCACTATGGGACTTAACATCTTAGGTCATCAGTCATCGATTAACACTCCACTAGCATGTTGAGGGCGTGTTTTACAGCAACCTGGTGCACCCGTTGTCTGTTGACGACTGCATCTGTCTGGCCTTCGCACCTATATCACAAAATGTTCGCATCTGGTTTCAATGTAGACCGGAAACACAGATGCGCTATTAAGATACCTTGATATTGGAGAACTCATCTCAGATGCATATGTCTCTCTTAGGGACCTGTCAATGAGAGTGAAAGTGCATGGATCTGTTTCTCGACGATTCGATGACCGTTGAACGTACTACCGTTGAGAGGCGAGAGCTTTTCCACCCGCCGCCCTACAAGCACAGTGCATGTCAGCCCTTTCCTCCAAAGAAATGTCCTCCACTTCCTATCTGATCCACACACTACCAAATGCAAGGGTGTCGCCGTTTGTTGACACGCCGATGTAGGGCGATCTAGACCCTGCAGTGTGCACTGGTGCCAACCTATGTGTGACACTTGTCAAACAAGCACTTGCACTGCCAGACGCAACACGTTTTCATCCCAAAAAATGCCGGAAGAAACTCTGCGGTATTGTCTTGCCCATTATTCCTGCCGACATTTCGACTCGGATGGCTAGTCGTATGCCTACCTTTGTGGCGTTTGCGCGGTGATGCGGACATTTGCTGCTATGTGAAAGTTGCTTCTTATGAGCCACACTTCCACCTTCCTCGTTCGGTTTTCTGCCGATAAGTGTGTTTGTGTTCATTTTAATCGTTCTCGTCGTCTTTTTACTTTGCCTGTCTTGCATATAGGGGATACTGTCCTACATTTTAGAGACACAGGGCGGTTTCTGGGCCTAATTTTTGACTCCCGGTTGTTATGGTTGCCACACCTACGCAACTTGAAATCCAGAACCCTGAAGGCACTGAACATCCTCAAGTGCCTCAGCCACAGGTCTTGGGGAGCGGCCAGGGCGCGTCTCCTTCAGTTTTATGGAGCTTTTGTGCGTTCACGGCTGGATTATGAGTGCACAGTGTATGGGTCAGCGAGGCTGTCTTATTTGCAGATCCTTGACGCTGTCCACCATGCTGGGATTCGACTGGCCACGGGCGCTTACCGGACCAGTCCCATACCCAGCCTCTGTGCTGAGGCTGGGGAACCGCCACTTACCATACGGCGGCAGCTCCTGCTGGTGCGCCAGGCTTGGAAGTTTCTTGCAGCTCCCACCTCGCCTGCTCGCCATCTTGTTGCTCATCCACCTCTGGACCGCCTTTTTTCCCACCGCCCCCGGGCTATGTTGCCGTTTGGGATCCGTGTGCAACGTGTGCTGGAGTCGCTCGGTGTGGAGTCTGTACAACCCCAAATCCTGGGTTTTAACCGCCTGCCACCCTGGTTACTGAAGAGGCCCGGAGGGATTTTAGATTTACTGCAGTACAAGAGAAATTGCACTCCTGCCACCGTTTTTAATGTAGCATTTTCTGCCATTTTATCTGAGCACCACGACTATGTAGCTGTTTTTACAGATGGGTCGAAACAAGGGGATTCCGTTGGTTGCTCTGTTGTTTTTCCGGATCGTGTCCTCAAGGTCCGACTGCCTCAGACTTTTACTGTCTTTGATGCAGAATTGTCTGCGATCTTGCGAGCACTGGAGCAGATGAGACATTCTTCCTGTCCTAAATTTCTTGTCTGTTCCGATTCACTAAGTGCCCTTCACTCTTTGCAACGTTTGTATCCAGCAGGTAAAATAGTCCAGACCATCCAGGATGCCCTCCTCCAACTACAGCGACTGGGGAAGGTGGTGGCTTTCTGCTAGGTTCCGGGGCATGTCGGCATTACTGGGAATGAAAGGGCAGATCTCGCAGCCAAGGAGGCGTTTCTTGATCCACAAGTATCTCAGTGTGCTATACCCCTGCACGCATTCACCTCGCTGTTGAGCTCACGAGTCATGCGCCGGTGGGAGGATGAGTGGCTGGAAATGACTGCCCTATGACGCATAGCTTCCTGCTCCGGCGGGAGGACCCTCCAATGTGTGGTGCTTGTGGCGTCCAGGTCACTGTGCGCCACGTTTTATTGGATTGCGTTTTATTTTCTGACCTGCGGGCCGCGGCTGACTTGCCAGCGGACCTGCCATCTCTTTTGGGCAACACTCGGACGAATGTGATTAAAGTTTTAAAGTTCTGTGCCATGTCAAATGTTTTTACAAAGATTTTAGCGAGAGGATCTTAATTTGCTCACGGTGTGACAAGCTCGCCCACATTTTATGAATGTGGCCAGCCAATGACAATTTACTGTGGCATTCTTGTTGCCGGCCGGAGTGGCCGTGCGGTTCTAGGCGCTACAGTCTGGAGCCGAGCGACCGCTACGGTCGCAGGTTCGAATCCTGCCTCGGGCATGGATGTGTGTGAAGTCCTTAGGTTAGTTAGGTCTAAGTAGGTCTAAGTCTAGGGGACTGATGACCTCAGATGTTAAGTCCCATAGTCCTTAGAGCCACTTGAACCATTTGAATTTACATCATCACTCATTTGACACCCAACTGATGGATAAAGTATTGGTCTATGTTTTTCTATTCAGTACAGTTTTCCAAGCCACTCTTACGACTTTTTCGTATGTTATCCACCCATCTTCCATTAAATGCGCATCTCAGTCTTTTCGTATCGTTTGGAATCTACATCCACATTTGCATCTATACTTTGATAGTGACAGTGGAGTTTAAGGCATCGAACGTTTCCTGTTACACCACATACTCTTCCCATTCCATTTCCGTATGTAGCGTAGTAAGAACATTTGCTTAAGTGCCTCCATGCCCGCTGAAATTAGTCATTATGAGAACTGTTCATAGAGGACTGTAGTATATTCCTAGACCAGAGGAAAATTGATCCTATCGGAGCACAACTAAGAGTAAAATGTTCCTGCTTATTAAAAGATCCTGAGTGAAAAGAGAGATACCAGTTGCCTCATTCTGCTTTCCACAGCACCTTTTACCTAAACATTTTGACAAGCGAACGTATTTGCGCCTTTTTTTAACATGCAACCCTTCTCTCACTCTCACAATTTCCCCCAACTGCGACCCGCTGTTACCCACTAGGCCATCGCTATGCGTCACTCATACCCATCCACTCCCAGTTGCCCTCTCTTAACCACTCATTCGGCCCACGTCATTGTCATTATCTCTTTGTGTCTCACTAACTGCCCCTGTCTCCCATCCCACAGCTACAGTTCCCTTCGTTTTGTCCTACTACTACAGTGTGCTCTCACTGTCGCTGTCATCCTTTTACTCCCTCTTAATGTTAATATCTCGTTCCTACGTTCCCTCTCCTGCTGTCTCTACTCACTGTCACTATCTCTCTCTCCTTCATTGTCACAGACTCTGTCTCTCATTATCACTATCTATCACCCACTTCCAGTTTCTCCCTCTCTTTATGCCTGTCCCCTTGGCACTGTCTCCTTCTGCCTTTTCCATCACTATTCTGTCACTGTCAACTATGTTCCACTGCCTCTGTGTCCCTTTATTTCTCTCACGCTGCCACTGTCTCCTTCACTCTTTCTATACCACAACACTGTCTACGATCTTTCAGTATTTGTTACTTTTCCGTGTCTTTTCTGCGGCCACTGTCTCCTTCTCTCTCAGCTCAAAAAATCAAAAATGTATCCGCAAGATTAAACCTACGGGAAAATTTTTAAACGTGCCGAGGAAGATGGAATGAGGCTACTGGTACCCCTACTTTTAAACAGGACCATATCAGCCTTTTTTGTGCCCATGTAGGAGCAGTTTTCCGCTGATTCCCTTCTCTTTCCTGTTAGTGCTGTACATGTACTCATATGATAAGAACTTTATGGGTCACTAAAATTTTGATAGTTACTTTTGTGACACTGAAATAAACCAAAACTACGTAATTTTACGTCTCCGACCAGATTTTATGTGCAAAAATGTTTTGCGTGTGGTTCAGTACTACGAGGATGATTCAAATAGTAACAGTAAACTATTATTTGTGAAGCATTATATCACTTACAGATACAAACAAGATGTCATTTTCCAACGTAACTATCCTCCTTTTCGATACACTTCTCATACCGTTGCACCAACTTTTCTATGCCATTCGAATAAAAGGTTTTTCGGTTGCGCCCGCAACCAAAAATGCACCGCTTCTTTAACCTCATCATCACTTCCAAATCATCGTCCTGTGAAAGGTCCTTCAGGACTCAAACGAATGGCAGTCCGAAGGAACGGGCTCAGGGCTGTATGGGGAATACAGTACGACGAGAAATCTGTCTCCGAATGGTGGCAAGAGTTGCAGCGGTGGTGTGGGGGCGGGCGTTGTCGTGAAGGGAAAGAACGCCTGTGGACAGAAGTCCTCTGCGACGGCTCCGTATTCCTGGCTTTAGGTCATTCTCCAAGATGGCGCTGTATCGGGCACTGTTCACTCTTTCACCCCATTGCTGACGGTGCTCCAAAATCGCCCATGCAAAATGTTCAAATGTGTGTGAAGTCTTATGGGACTTAATTGCTAAGGTCATCAGTCCCTAAACTTACACATTACTTAACCTAAATTATCCTAAGGACAAACACACACACCTTTGTCCGAGGGAGGACTCGAACCTCCGCCGGGACCAGCCGCACAGTCTACGACTGCAGCGCCTTAGACCGCTCGGCTAATCCCAAGCGGCCAAAATCGCCCATTAATATCCCAGAAGAGGGTGAAAAGGACCTTTCTGACAGATGGCTGAGACTTGTATTTCATATTGGCTGGAGAAGATGTGTGTCGCCATTCTGAAGATTGTCTTTTGCTTTCTTGTTGATAGTGATGGACACAGGTTTCGTCTTGTGATGAGACGAGTCAGAAAGTCGTGTCCTTCAGCGTTATATCACGCCAGAAATGATGTGGCAGCCTGAACACGCATGATCTTGTGTTCATTGAGCATCCTAGGCACCCATCGTGCACACGAGAAATGGTACTTGAGAACCTCATTAACATTGGTATGAGCGGATCCCACATTGATACAAGGGGAGGCCACGACGTTTGGAACGCGGATTTACTGTAAACTTCGTACACTCGTAGTACTCCATGAGGACAACAAAATGTGTACACAGTAGCGCGTACTTCTCAAGCGTTACTGAGAAAATCACAAGATAATTTCGGTCGTCGAGTATACCGAGTGATCAAAAAGTCAGTATAAATTTGAAAACTTAATAAATCACGGAATAATGTAGATAGAGAGGTAAAAATTGACACACATGCTTCGAATGACATGGGGTTTATTAGAACCAAAAAAATACAAAAGTTCAAAACATGTCCGACAGATGGCGCTGGACAGTAAAACGTCAGTGAGCGAACAGACGAACGAACAAACTGAACGGGTGTCATCGGACGTCCGCCCTGAAGAAGTTCAGCGAACAATATAGAACAAAAGTTTTTTTTAAGACGCTATTAAAATACAATTTTTAAGGAAATACTGCGTTATGCATGGTTTGCTTCCAAACTATCGTCTGAAAGAGAGGTTTTTGAAAATGTTAACAAGGTTTGTTTTTCCACAGAAAACGTCAAAAAACCTTGTGTATGCGGAAACATAGCATTTATTCAATGGAGCTGGTGCCGTTTAACTTTATGTTTTCCATGTTTTTACGAAAAATACCATCCTGCAACTTGTACTCGTAATGTCGAAAGCGACGACTAATTATACATCTTTCGAAAGCCGTCTGCGCCGGCCAAAACTTGGAGGTAACAAGTCGTTTCGGGCTCCTTCCAGGTATAAGGGATTTCTGAAATAACGGACAAGCATACATTTTCAGTATGACTTCATGCATTTGGTCGTTTACTAGTCGATAGTTATGAATATTACATTATTTGTGATAATAAAAATTAGTAGACTGCCAAAGAACATTGTAAATTTAATAAAATTTCAACCGATTACACGTACTTACCCCATTATATTAGTTGTAATATAAATAATAAAGAATATGACTGTGTTGAAAATAAAAAAAAACTGACGAACGCAACTCGATCCAGTGATCCAGCAGCTTGAACGCCAAACATTTTTTTTTTTAAATTTTGTTCTATATTGTTCGTTGAATTTGTTCATGGCGGGCGTCCAATGACACCCATTCAGTATGTCGATGATCCGTTCGCTCAGTTTTTTTATTATAAAGGGTAGCTAACGCTCTGACCGAACACGCTCTTTTTTTTTTTTTTTTTTTTTTTTAAACTCATTTTGTTCGTTTTCGTTCGTTGTATCTGCTAGGGCGGACGTCGAAAGACACCCGTTTCAGTTCGTTGTTGATCCATTAACTAAGTTTTTTTTATTACAGAGGGCAGCTAGCCCTCTCACCGCACACGCTGAGCTACCGTGCCGGCTTCTGAGCTACCGTGCCAGCACCCCACGTCTGCAGCCGCTTCATGGTTAAATTGACCACGCGCAGATATATATATTCGACGACCGAAATTATCTTGCGATTTTATGAGTAACGCTTGAGAAGTACGCGCTACTGCTTACACATTTTGTTGTCTTAATGGACTACTATGATTGCACGACGTTTGCAGTAAATCCGCGTTCCAAACGTCGTGGCCTCCCCTTGTCAGTTCCCTGGCTAAAGCTTCTACAGAAAAACACCGGTCCTCACCATCATGGCGCCAGCGCGTCCCACATTCTAGTCAGTAATGATGGGCTAAACTGCGATTTTCCGATATCAGTGATTTCTGTGAATGATACTTTTCAGTATCTGTTATTCTTAACTGTGATTTGTCGCAGTTAAGAGTCGCAGTTAAGGAACCTAAGTCTGCGATTTCTGCTACTTCCGCGATTTCTGCGACTTCTGTGACTTCTGCTACTTCTGTGACTTCTGCGATTTCTGTGACTTCTGCTACTTCTGCGATTTCTGCTACTTCTGTGATTTCTGTGACTCCTGCGATTTCTGCGACTTACCACCGAATGAAAAAGCTACATCTGTCCACACAGAAAATTGCATCTCAACAAACCTGTCATTGGTAAGTATGTTTTACGTTTGTTCTTCCGTTGGCTTTAATCTTGTATTAAAGAAACAACTGTGAAAATATTAATAGTGTAATTAATATGTAAGTAGCCATACAGTACCGTAATAGTTCGTGTTTAGAAAATGAATTCTAACATATTGTTATGTTCTCAGGTACCCGAACTACATTTCAGTCACTCAGTAAAGTGATAACTCAAAATATCATTGTCAGCAGATCTGGAGAAATTGCCACTGCGTCTTTAGACCGTTTTCGTCAGACGAGAGGTTAGTTTCTAAGTGTTTCGATGGACTTAATTACTTATGTGAGATCGTTTTTGCAAATGTGAAATATACCCCATTGAGTGGCTTTCATTACAGCAAATATTAGCAATCTACTCTGTCAATTATATTGCTTGTAATTAGTGACAGCAAAAATTGTTTAACAATCCTTGTGATTTTGCAGACACAGTTCTGGTTGCTGTACGTATCTATCCACATCAAGGCTGTTGGGAGAGACTCGTGAAGATTCAAGAGAGCTCTTAGAGGATTTGCAGTTTAAAAGTGACATTATTGCGAAATAAGTGTGCAGATGAGTGATTAAACTGTGTTATATTGAAGTTGTTGTGCGATTTTAAAGAAGTAATAAATGTTAAATACAGTGAGCGAATAATGAAAATCTCATTTTCCACATGTTGAGCCGTCCTGTACCCGTAATTTTCCGCCACATATTTATTGGTAAACACTTGTTGCAGAGTGACATGCCGCCCCCCCCCCCCCCTTTCTCCACAATCTTGGTGTGACACTGACCTGTAACATATCCCGAAGTCTACAATATGCATTTTGAGGCTGTTGATACGAAAGTGGGAAGTACAGATCTTACAATTAAACCAGGAATAGCTTAAGTGAATTACTTGAAAGTAACACAGGAAAACCTTACTTATGTAGGTTGTAGTAGTGTCGGCAAAAAGTTCTTGTGTGTGAAGTTGCCATGTAGAACACCAGGTGTAAAACTTTTCTCCCGAGTCTTGAACTGTGTCGAAACAAAAGTGAGGCATACATATGACACAATAATACTGTTTTTATTTCACTACACTTATACAGGTGTCTGAGTTCTGCTGTGTTAACATTGCAAAGTCCTGTAGGCATGTGGAGTATTAACCAAAACTGTCATATTGGAAGCAGAATCAAACACATTTGTTACGTTACTTGATATTTGCGGGAGAAAAAGGCAATGTTGCTTCTTATTAATATAATACTTTCAGAGTCACAGCTGTGTTTGACCAACCATAACTGACGCTGAATGTGCATGTCGTCATATAATATGAAGGGCTTATTTCAATAGTGGTACAAGTCCATTATCTCCACTTTTCTGTCTATCTGTCTATAATGCTTCTGAAATTAATGATCCAAACAATCATAAATAAAGGTTCATCTCTAGCAAGAAGCCATATGCTTGAATATTTCTGGTATCTCAACTGCAGATTTTTCAGAGCTCATTTAACTTTACGACTCTGTATCTCAAAATGAACAAAAGTGGACTTGTACCACTATTGAAATAAGCCCTTCGTATTCAGTATTATGCACACAGTCACACACAGCACGTCGATCTCGTGAGGCACAAGGCTCTCGTAACGAAGTACGTACGTCGGTCAACAGATGGCACTAGGAAAAAATGTTAACTGCGCTTTTTAGTTGCTACTTGCGACTCTTAGTTGCGATTTGTCACAGAAATCGCAGTTTGACTCGGTAGCGAATAGCATAGTATGAACTTTGCTCAACAGATGGCACTGCTAACTGCGCTTTTTAGTTGCTACTTGCGACTCTTAGTTGTGACTTGTCACGGAAATCGGAGTTTGACTCGATAGCGTGTCGCAGAGATGAGCGTAGTACGAACTTTGCTCAACAGATGGCACTGCTAACTGCGCTTTTTAGTTGCTACTTGCGGCTCTTAGTTGCGACTTGTCACGGAAGTCGCAGTTAGACTCGATAGCGTGTCGCAGAGATGAGCGTAGTACGAAGTTTGCTCAACAGATGGCACTGTTAACTGCGCTTTTTAATTGCTACTTGCGACTTCTAGCCGCGATTTGTCACTGAAATCGCAGAAAGCACTACGGAATTCGGCCAACAAATGGCTCACGGCGTTGAATGTGAAATGCTACTTGCGACTGCTAACTGTGACTGAAATCGCAGTTAGATTTTGTAAAGTTGTTATTGTGATATCTGTGACTTCTCAATCACTGTGATTTCTAACAGATACGCGATTTCCTGCCCACCACTACTAGTCAGTAACGGCCGTGCTGGGACGACCAGAGCGTTGTTCATATGTGACTGACATACGTTCACTTTCAAAGGGATTCACCACTCGTATATTCTTCTGTCACTGATACAGCTATCTCCTTACCTTTCCAAAACCCTTCTATGGAGCTTTCGATGTTTTACGGTCTCGGACCACAAAAATCGTATTACTGCTCACTGTTCTTCTACGGTACACAGAGCTAGGGACGCGGCCATTTTGTTTCAAGTCGCTTTCCTCTTCAACTTGTCATACCATCTTTTGGAATGTGCGGTAATTTTCTCTACGCATGCATCTTCACTTCCGCGGGTTTCAAATACCTGACATGTTAACTGCATTTAATACTGATAGTTTGCTATTACTTTTTGAATTGCCCTCGAACATCGTGTGGTTCCCAGAACCCTTCTGATGATAACGGAAGTATTTTACAGCGTGTTTTTCCTTGCTATGTCGCTTTATAAACTAAGTTTTCACATCACACCGTATTTTACGTGCGTATTTTACACGTAGAAATAGGGTAGCTTTGTACTTCAGTAACTCGGAAACGAATAAGGTTATCAAGAAAGTTTCAAGGCTGTTCGAGATCAGGATTTAGGAACACAGAGCAAAAATTATGGCCATTTGCTGAGCATAGCCGCCTTGGAATCCGCGGCTGGGTGTTGGTACCCAAAAACCATGTTTCCCTGGTTTTCTCTGAAACCGTCCATGAAATAAGTGTTTCCCCTTAAGGCAAACCGTTAGCCAACATGTAATGGAGAAAGAACCAACCGCTTTGCTCCATTTGCCTAAGCTGGAGGAAGTGTGTAATACTGAAACTTCGACCCTGTGCTGTACGATAGTTACAGTAAGACGATCCTTCCGTGGTGTATACAAGTGGACATAGCCCAGGGGCTATCCACAACACTCGACCTTACTTTTCCCTTATCAATGGAACCCGAGGTACGAGCCCACAGTTTTTATGCGCGGCGTTTTGATACATATTAGGTAGCGGATGCTGTCCCATGCGTACCGGTTTTTCGTTTAACGCTGATCTTGGAGATATGATTGTCGTTTACTCTCAAGTGTCTGCCAGTTTGCATTTTTCAGAATTACCTTCACGCTGTACCGTGAGAGAACAAAGCTGTGAACGGAGCATCCTGACACAATAAAACTGTGTGCCGGACCAGAACTTGAACATAGGACCTTTTCCTATTACGGTCAAGTGCTTTGTTAACTGAGTTACCAGAGCACGGCTCACGACTGGTCCTCAGAGCGTTATTTCCGCCAGTACCACATCTCCGCCGGCCGCGGTGGTCTAGCGGTTCAGGCGCTCAGTCCGGAACTGCACGACTGCTACGGTCGCAGGTTCGAATCCTGCCTCGGGCATGGATGTGTGTGATGTCCTTAGGTTAGTTAGGTTTAAGTAGTTCTAAGTTCTAGGGGACTGATGACCACAGCAGTTAAGTCCCATAGTGCTCAGAGCCATTTTTGAACCTCATCTCCTACCTTCACACACACACACACACACACACACACACACACACACACACACAGATATATATATATATATATATATATATATATATAAAATGTTATGACTATATCAATTTCCCCAAAACTCGGCCCTTTTGTTCCCTTATCAAGATCATCTTCTGTGCAGGAGGCTGGACACAGGCGGAATTGAAGAATTTGATGAACAGTTTGGTCTTCTCCACATCCACACTGAACTCACCTTAATCAGTGTAGCCACATCTCGCCAAATTAAACTTTGACATGCCAACTCCAGATCTCAGTCTATTCAGAGACTTGCGAGCCTTCCATTTCTCATCATAGCCAGAAGATAGCGTTTCTGAAACAGCCAGGTTGAAGGTAGACCATAGCCCTCCATAGCTTTTTCAGGAGTGGATCTAAGCGCCGTGAATTTGTTCGGGAACGCCTACTTGACTTCAGTTGTTGCAGATGCAGTTTGTGCACATACAGAGGATGCGATTCCTTTAACTCCACTTTCTTCCCTCCCTCATTGGGAACTATTTCTTTCCGTACAGCACGTGATGTCATTCCTGCGAGATGGTAGGGCAATTCGACTGGACTGGATTTCAGGCAACAAGTTATGATTCTGAAGAAGTCATTGAGAGATATGTCCAGTCGTTTGCCATGTGTTGAATTATACAACAGGACGCTCATACTCTGCTGCACAATAGCATACTGTCATTGCAGAGGTTCGTATAGTTTCATATCACTGTCTCATTGTGATCCGGTCAGTTTTCGTAGAAGATTAATCCTGGAGGAAACTTTCCGCTAGCAGTTCATGCAGTGATTCGTGGAAGTAAGAGATGTGTCAAATACCAGTCCTAGATATTTTGGGGTCCCACAGCAC
Organism: Schistocerca serialis cubense; assembly: GCF_023864345.2. Taxonomy (NCBI): domain Eukaryota; kingdom Metazoa; phylum Arthropoda; class Insecta; order Orthoptera; family Acrididae; genus Schistocerca; species Schistocerca serialis. Next base: position 55,215 of record NW_026048515.1, on the reverse strand, counting down.
TCACTCATGCATGTCTCTCTGATGTAAGATGTAGCACAAATGAATTAATGAGCTGTATGCAAATCGCGACACTTCAGGACTTAACGGAGTTCAAATTGGTTCAAATGGTTCTGAGCAGTATGGGACTTAACTTCTGAGGTCATCAGTCCCCTAGAACTTAGAACTACTTAAACCTAACTAACCTAAGGACATCACCCACATCCATGCCCGAGGCAGGATTCGAACCTACGACCGTAGCGGTCGCGCGGTTCCAGACTGTAGCGCCTAGAACCGCTCGGCCACGCCGGCCGGCACTTATGGAATATCTTAATGTAATGAAACGACCCCCCCCCCCCCCCCATCCAACAGTAAGCTCAGTAGATTACAATGATTATTACATAATGTGTCTTCCAACTACTGATTAAAAAGTGACTTGAATGTGAAAGAGACATTTAAAAACAAAATTCAGTTTCATTCGTCATTACCCATATATCATATCAAGTGACTCTGAATTTTATGGAATATAACGCGCTAGTGTCACAAATACATATTGTACATCATGGGCACAAACTATAAATGCCAGGAGAATGTTCGACAAACACCAAAAGTATTTCGGTCAACAGGTGTTGGACGCTTACCGCCCTTGCACATTCAGTCGATTTTCGCTTGCGTTAATAGGGCAGTTCCGAAGCGACCGTTGCGCAGTTAAAGAAAGAACAATTTGCGTGTTGCGCTATGCCTATGTTCAACGTTTGAGGGCTACCAGCAAAATATATATAGATAAAAACTACAAGCAACCAATTATACACCAATGATTCACTCGGCCGTACAAAAACCCAAGTAACTATATAACTTCTGACTTGAGACCTATAATGTAGATCGAGCCCCGAGCCAGGTAATGCCGTACTCACCTCTCGATGCGAGATCTCCTAGCGATTCATAATGCCTGTAGACGTTCCCAGGTACCAACGTGCCGATATACAATGAGCAAGACAGACAGTGTATTTCACCACTGAACCTGATTGAAAGATAAGAAAGTAGTGTAATTTGTAACATGCATAACTCGATGATTCAAGAACGGCTTACAGTAATAACTAACTCGGATATGTGATAAGAAGTGGTGTTTAGTGCTGTTGGTAGCAGTGTGTACTTAGTGGCTTGATTTTGTTTGTTTTCCAGGAAAGTTGGAGGGCTTCGGTTGGGTTCCCAAAGAGAACATTCGTAGGTACGGCTCGGAGAAGCCGCCCGAATACCAGCTGCAGAGTATCACTTTGCTAATAGCATCCTTCGTCGGCCGTAATGACAGATACGTCTCAGTTGAGGTAAGAAGGCACTGGAGTGACTCAGTGCAGTATGCTTAAATGTCACAATGGTCGCTGTAATTAGTCTAAACTTGTCTTCGTCATTAACACTGTAGTGACATTTAGGGGATGAAATATATTCCTAGATTCTCCACGTAACATTGATTCTTGAAACTTTTTAAGTCAGCGTTAGTGACAATGAACTATCTTCGAACGTTGCAAAAAGAGACATAATGCCTGCAGGGATACCGCAATCACTTTTTTATGCAATGTTACTCGTACTTATAATCCGTCTCGATTGCAAAATATTTATACGTATGACCGGTTTCGGTTCTTCTAGAACCATCTTCAGGTCTGCAAATTTCGGTTACAGGAGTAACCCGTCCACACTCAGCAACCTTCACTTGTTGCGTCAATGAATGTTCCTTGTTCGGGAAATCGGCCACGGAAACTATTGTAATACTTAAGGCTGCTTGTGGGGATGCTGCCCTAAATAAAACCAGAGTCTACGAGTGGTTTTCACGTTTTAAAAATGGAGAAATGTCAATTGAAGACCAACCCCGTTCAGAACGAACCTCAACGTCTAGAAGTGACGGAAACGTCCACAAAATCAATGCTCTCGTTCGTCAAGAGCGTCGCCGAACCATTGATCAACTCCATGAGATGTCTGGAATATCATGGAGTTCAATTGGGAGGAATTTATCCGAAGATTTGCACATGAGAAGGGTTGTACCAAAATTTGTCTCTCGCCTTGTCACAGACTAGCAAAGGGGGAGTCGACTTCAGGCATGTTTTGAGCTTCAGAATCAGCTCAAAGAGGACCCTGAATATTTTTCCAAGGTGATTACTGGTGATGTGACCCAGAGACAAAGCAGCAATCAAGCCAGTGGAACACAAGTGGCTCTCCTCGTCCCAGAAAGTCTCGCCAAATGAAGTCAAACAGCAAGACAATCCTCATTTGTTTCTTCGATTGCAGAGGTGTTGTGCACGCAGAGGTGTTGTTCCCCCAGGTCAAAGTGTCAACCAGGAGTTTTACTTGGAGGTTTTGAAAAGATTGAGAGAGAGTATCCGGAAGAGAAAGGCAGATCTTTGTCGCACAGGCGACTGGTTCTTCCACCATGAAAACGCGCCGGCCCTCACCGCCGTCTCCGTAAAGCAGTTTTGACTAAAAACGGCGTGACACCGATTGTCCACCCCCCACTCTGCCATATTCACCGGATCTAGCCCCCTGTGATTTCTTTTTGTTCCCCATATCTTCAGGTAACAAAATAAGGAATAAAATATATGGTACAATAGATGGAAATGAGAGGATATGCATTTCCGGCGTTACACGTGCCCCACATTGTCTGAGGATGTTCGTGTAACCTAAACAGACTCAGAAAATGTCCCAAAAAGGAAAAACAGCGGAAATGCATATGCTCAAAACATCAGGAAAATTTAGCGTTAGGCTAATTAACCATAAATCAATTTTTAGACAATAACAATTGAGTGGAGACACTTCTAATCTTATTCCACTCTGTCATCTTGCACAAAGGAAAACAAGTTGACAACATATTAAAATTCATAGAAAACATAGAAATTGGTTTAGCTATTCTAAAATCAGCATAATTCCTAACAGTATCAAGAAATTGAATACTATTTACAAAATTAATCAGAGTACATGGTCATAAAAACAGGTAGATCAAAATACGCAAATTAATAATTAATTACATAGAATACACATTTTTATATAACCTTTTCATAATTAATATTCTTGTCATGAGGGTTCACTTAACGCTGAACAAGGAAATAATACACAGCAGATCGAAAAAAACATAAATATTGACAGCAGAATTATTTCACATCAGCTGTCCGGGAAAAAAAACAACTCCGCCTTCCGTACCCGCAAGTACAAAGAATGCGAAGAGCGGCACAAGAGCCGACAGCGGCTCCACCTCGCCAATATTGTTGCGCCCGCCTGTGCGGCACGCTTGATTTCACTCTCCTGTGTAACGGCGTTTCCAGAACGTCCGTTTCACTGAATTATTTCGGAAAAAATCACTCCCGAGCAATCTCAAGGAGTCCATTAATACTGTCACAGTGGATAACTCAACACTGTCCATCATCACACGCATGTACTAGCCTGAAACTTAAAACAGCGTCTAAGTACATCGGTAATGACTAGTAAACACTTATTCATGAAATCTTACAGCTAGTTACAAAATCATATTTACATTCCTTAATCTACTGTGACTGCTGAAAACTTAAAATATCAGCTTGGATTTTTCAATTGATTAATAATCAGTTACTCTTAAATCATTTAATCAAAATTAATAACTTATTAATTACAACTTCTTTAATGACCTCTTGGTCAGGCAAAAGCATGTCAACCTAGCAAATCCTAAAATCTTACACTCTATATTTACATACTGTACAAATTACCCATTCTGTGGTATTAATCAATCCATGGTTGGTACAATTTCAAGTCTACAATGTTCCTTATACCTGATAGTTTTCCAGAGCTTGGATACTCTAAGCAATAAGCATTTGTGTGAGGTATACCAATGACTTTATATAAACAAACTTAAATTTAGAGATTTCATTGTCTATCTCGCTCGATTTCTCATGAGCTTTTACAAGTACTAAGTCTCCGACTGCAAACTTAGCAAAACGCGCTTTGGCGTCATGACGACGTATGCGAGCATCGGCTTTTAGCTTCGTTATTTTTTCAGACCAATACTAATGTCAATCCGTGGAGGGAATTTATTATTTCTTCCACAAGTCCCGGTTTGTGACGTACATGTCAAAGTTTTGCTTTCGCAATTAATTACTGCGCGGTACTTTACTAGCCAATCTAACCCGCTATAATTACTTCCGTAGTTAAGTCTGGCACGACGACAAACTCTTGTTCAAATCGTGCCCCACATATGTCGAAGTTGACAAAAATCTGTTTTGTTAGCGGTTTACTGGCCTTCCCAGTAGCACCGATAATTTTCATTCCTGTTACTGGCATACAGCACTCAGTTCTGCACTGGTGTCAATCAACACGTTTAGTTGTAGGCCATGCATATTAACAGACACTACTATCTGTCTACACCTATCCTCGACTGTTTCTTTATTTTCCCACAATAAATCCTCGTCTATATCCAGGTCATTCCAGAAAAACCATCCGGCTTTGATCCTAAATCCGGATTATCTGGCGGCTTTTTCAGCCTCTGTTCACATCCAGTTTTAATTTCAACACGTTTGTCCTGAGGCTTAGTCTGTAGCTTCGCCTCCAATACCGAAACCTTTTCCTGTAACTCGTCAACTAGTGAGTGTTGATTCCTCTTGATCTCATCTGACAATCTACCTGGAGGAATGTGCCCAGAGGTATCTGCAATTACTTCCTCTGGATCTGCGCAACCTTATCAGAGCATTCACACAAGGTTGGCGCCGGTGGCAACACCTACAATGTGCTGACATGAGGAAATTTTCAAACCGATTTCTCATACGCAAACAGCAGTTGACAGGCGTTGCCTGGTGAAACGTTGTTGTGATGCCTCGTGTAAGGAGCAGAAATGCGTTCCATTACGTTTCTGACTTTAATAAAGGTCGTATTGTAGTCTATCGCGATTGCGGTTTATCGTATCGCGACATTGCTGCTCGCGTTGGTCGAGATCCAATGACTGTTAGCAGAATATGGAATCGGTGGGTTCAGGAGAGTAATACGGAACGCCGTGCTGGATCCCAACGGCATCGTATCACTATCAGTCGAGATGACAGACATCTTATCCGCAAGGCTGTAACGGATCGTGCAGCCACGTCTCGATCCCTGAGTCAACAGATGGGGACGTTTGCAAGACAACAACCATCTGCACGAACAGTTGAACGACGTTTGCAGCAGCATGGACTATCAGCTCGGAGGCCATGGCTGCGGGTACCTTTGACGCTGTATCACAGACAGGAGCGCCTGCGATGGTGCACTCAACGACGAACCTGGGTTCACGAATGGCAAAACGTCATTTTCTCGGATGAATCCAGATTCTGTTTACAGCATCATGATGGTCGCATCCGTGTTTGGCGACATCGCGGTGAACGCACATTGGAAGCGTGTATTCGTCACCGTCATACTGGCGTACCACCCGGCGTGATGGTATGGGGTGCCATTGGCTACACGTCTCGGCCACCTCTTGTTCGCATTGACGGCACTTTGAACAGTGGACGTTACATTTCAGATGTGTTACGACCCGTGGCTCTACCCTTCATTCGATCCCTGCGAAACCCTACATTTCAGCAGGATCATGCACGACCGCATGTTGCAGGTCCTGTACGGGCCTTTCTGGATACAGAAAATGTTCGACTGCTGCCCTGGCCAATACATTTTCCAGATCTCTCACCAACTGAAAACGTCTTGTCAATGGTGGCCGAGCAACTGGCTCGTCACAATACGCCAGTCACTACTCTTGATAAACTGTGGTATCGTGTTGAAGCTGCATGGCCGTTATTACGACCAGAGGAGGTTGTTCTGGGTGCTGATTTCTCAGGATCTTTGCACTCAAATTGCGTGAAAATGTAATCACATGTCAGTTCTAGTATAACATATTTGTCCAATGAATACCCGTTTATGATCAGCATTTCTTCTTGGTGTAGCAATTTTAATGGCCAGTAGTGTAGATTCACAGATATGTTAGTGGCTCGATGCCGTCTTAAGTTATAGAACCCAGCATGTTTCCCTGGGCGGCGAGTGTTCATCAGAGACAAGGATATCCTCAGGAGTGCCCCAGGGAAGTGTGACAGGACCGTTGTTATTCTCTATATACATAAATAACATGGCGGACAGGGTGCACAGCTACCTGCGGTAATTTTCTGATGACGCTGTGGTGAACGGTAAGGCGTTGAAGTTGAGTGATTGTAGTAGGATATAAGATGACTTAGACAAAATTTCTGTTGGTATGATGAATGGCAGCTAGCTCTCAATGTAGAAAGATGTAAGTTAATGCGGATGAGTAGGAAAAAGGAACCCGTAATGTTCGGGTACAGCATTAGTAGTGTCCTGCTCGACACAGTCACATCGTTTAAATATCTGGGGGTAACGTAACAAAGCGATGTGAAATAGGAAGAGCATGTGGGGATTGTGGTAGGATAGACGAATGATTGACTTTGACTGATTTTGAAAATTCTAGGAAAGTATAATTCATCTGTAAAGCAGACCAGATATAGGATGCTAGTGCGACCTAATCTTGAGTACTGTTCGAGTGTTTGGGATCCGCACCCGATCGGATTAAAGGAATGTAACGTCCCCTTTTCAACTATTATACATGACTGTGCTTAAACTGACATATAATATTTTTAGCGCAACGCAATCTGACTATCAAAGATCCCTGCAAAAGAATGGCCCTGACTAACATTAAACTATACCTTTCACAAATCACTTACCTCACAAAAATCTTCGCTGCTCAAGCTACTGCAATACAGCGAGCGCCACTACTGCCAGCTAAATAAAAGATTCAAACTACGGAAGGCACTAACTACTGATAGGGATAGTTAGTAAATGAAAGGTATTAATAGAGAACAAACAATGTATTTACCTTAATATCATCACAAGTTATAATATATATATCAGTTCATGACAAATTACAAACCTCCGCCATCTCTCTCCCCACATCCACCACTGCTGGCGGCTCACCTCCAACTGCGCAACGCTACGTGCTGTTCACATCCAGCTGCCTAACACTACAATGGCGAGTATTACAACAATGCAAAGCAGCCACAGACTGCACACATCACAGCCAGTGATTTTCATATTGAGCGCTACGTAACGTTGCCAATAAGAAAACATAAACAGCCTACTTACATAGAGAAAACATAAACAGCCTACTTACATAGAGAAAACATAAACAGCCTACTTACATAGCCCCCATGCTCCCCACAAAAATTTTTACATATTGGATTGGGCAGTGGCCAATACAGATTTGAAAAAAAATTTTTCATAATTACAATAACAAAGAAATCAAATGCACACACTTATTGATACAATGTTGGTCAAAAGCTAAAATTTTCTCACAGTCCATAAAGATAGTCCTGATTCATCACAGTAAAATAGCAGTGTTTTTCTCAAAGTCTGAGCAGTAAAAGAAAATGCACACAGAAGTAGTGGATTTCCATGCTGTCTTGAAGAAGTAGTGTTGTCCTTCCAACGGAAAGACAGTGCTGACTCTTGACATGCTGACAGATAATGGGCCACAACAGAGCAAACCCACAGCAGAGTCATTCGACGTTTTGAAGAATATTGTGGGTCATCAAAGATGCAGACCCACTGTAGTCCTTGTAGAGATAATGGTACTGGTGGGTCATCAAAGATGCAGACCCACTGTAGTCCTTGTAGAGATGGCCAGCAGCCATCTGTTGTGACTGTGCAGGTGCACAATCACCACTGAAGAGTCTTGCGGACAATATAGCAAGTCCATAAACCACCACTTGTGCACTCACAAAGTTTTTGAAATTGTACTTAGAACCAGCAATGCTGTTATCCAGTCCCTTGCTGAATTATTAACACACGTGCAAACACTAACAGTCCCTACTTCTCACATATTGTCCATATACTATGACCAACAGAAACGTGTGCAGTGAAATGTAACTTAATTTGAAGAACTGGTAACAATTACAATTTGGTAACATAAAAATACAATAACAAAGGTACAGAATACATTATTAAAAACATAACAATGCAGATAACATCTGTAGTACAGGCTTTACAAAAGAATCGAACTAACATATACATCAGTGGAATTATGACATGAGTACATACATAAAAGATCACAATAACTTTTGAAACATCAACTTCACACATGAGCATTAAAACAAAACAGAATTAATAATATCTAACATCTTTACAAAGTAAATAACATATTATTAATGCCAATTATATTCGAGGATAACAGTATTCCTCATCATAGTGAATGTAGCTTAATATTAAAAGAAGAAAAAATTCTATGAAACTACACAGAGACAGGAAGAAAACAAATACACAAGGGTATACAAACATATAGTGGGATAACACAAAAGGGAAAGGACAGGGTTTGTTTTCAGTGTAACATGTGGTACTGCAGTCCAACCCAAAACTTCATATATCTCTCCTCTTATTTCATCCTTTGTTTCCACCAAAAAAATTCTATCTAAGCATGCTTTCTGTATTTATATGTCCACACATTTCTTACCTCAACATTTATTTCCAAGAAAATACTACCTAAACCTGTTTTCTCAATGCATTTCTTCCAATTCATCGCAACTCATTGTCTTAGAGGCTACCCCCTCTTAAGCTAACTTAAATCTACTGAGCTCAGATGCTAAACTAAGGGACAAGGCAATGCAGCAGCACAAAACAATTAATACAAACAGCAATGAAAAGAATGCAAAATGGCAAAGCCAGCAGCAGTAAATGTAATAACTTATATCTAAACATGACAAACGCACAAGCAGAAAAAATAGTACACTAAAGATAACAATGCAGATAAGGGAAATGTATAATCACATCTTAATGTCTAAGTAATTAAAGTGGTGCACCACAACAACTTATTGTAAAAAAAATATTACCATGTACTTGAAAAGAATATTATGTATGCAGTTACTGTTACTAGTCCCTTCTTATTGTTCTTTCCTTTCCCAGTGCACCTTTTTTGAAGAATGTGGATCACAAAATTATTATTTAATAGATCTGTTGACAGAAAGTGTTCACATTAGCAAATGCATTTCATTTTATAAAAGCAATGCTGCAACACAGCTGGACACCAGATATCAAGGGAAATAAGCAACTACAAAAAGCAAAGCATAAAAATATCATTCAATAGTCATGTGTCATTTCGTAAGTCAGTAGCACTCAACTCTCGGAGAAAGACACTTGTCATAATCAGGTGTGCAGATGTACGAATATTTCCCATCAATTCATAAGCATTTCAGTAATTAGCACAAAGTGCGAGTAATCATATGTTTTCAAGTAACGAGGGTGTCGCATTAGCGATGAAAGGCACACCCTAATGGCTTGTTCTCCAGGTGTTTGACACAGCTGTGTGCCCACAACGCATTACAAAAATCATATGTTTTCAAGTAACGAGAGTGTCGCATTAGCGATGCCCTCTACAAAGGAATGTCAACAGCGAGTTTAATGGCCTCCCTTTTCTTATTTCTCCACCTCTGTCTCTGAAAGGCACTAATGGCTTGTTCTCCACGCGTTTGTCGCGCAGCTGGGTGCCCACAACGCATTATGTGCAGGTGGTCACTTAACTTTCTTACGGAAATATTTACGACAGCAGTTTCCGCTACAGTGACAGTCTCACATAAAAATATTTCACAGGTCAAGAATTAGCGTTGCAAATCTGTAGAAAGAAAATCCTATAAATATAAGTGTCCAAATAAAATATTCGTCAGCATTGTGATACAGTCACGCATTTACACACACATTTCATAACTCTTAAAGTACGATTCTCGGTTTCCAACATCCTTTTTCACAAGTCAGCGTCCCTAACCACTATTCATTACTCCTTACCTTATTCGTCGACACTTCTTCAATATTGCATCATAACAGATAAGTATCATAATCAAATAACTCATATAGCATCAGCCTATTAATCATAAATATACCTCAGCAGCATAATACACATCGTCGTCGTAAAAATAACATCATAACACCTCAGTCAAATCTCAAAATCGTCGTAGCTTGCTCCAATAATTAAAAAAATTCTCTGCTCATGTCAAAAGTGTCATCTGCCTCAAACGTACTTTAAAAATCATGATCTCATACCAAATACATCATTCAAAGCTCTCATAGTATCACAATGATTCCGAAAAAACATGAACAGTTTACAAAGTACAGACAAAATACAATTTCATAAGTGTGAAGTTATCCAACTGTGTAATTGCGTAAACATCTGTCACTGACGTAGTAAAAAAATGTTTATCTCTCAGTTAAATGATCAGATAGCTGTGTAATTTGTGTGTTAGAGAAATATGGTACCGATGTGTAAAATTGTATAAGCAAATACCATATTAGCTAGGGTTCCTTGTGGTTGCCACACACATGGCACACAAAGTAAGCGTGTACCCCCCTGAGGATTAATGTAATTATACCCTCAGGTGTTACAGATTACATCAATGGAATGAAATATATCACGGAAAACTTTCTTTGTAATTCAAAAATCTTTAAAAATAAATGTTTTAAGTATAAAATTGATCACTGAAATGCGTGTCCTGTAGCGCTAAATGTGCATCTTGTTGTAAGATAATCTCTGTGGAAGTGTCGTAGTTATTTTCCTCCGAAAGCTAAGTTCTGCAGAAGCCAATGTACTTACCTCATGATAAACAAAAGTGAAATGCTTTGCGTATAGATATCGTAGTTATTATGCTTATTGGCGTGATGAAGAAAGTACTGTACAGTAACGTATTGTTGTGCCACGAAAAAGCTGTCTCATTGTTGCTATACCACAAAAGTTACTACTAAAACATGTTTTTCTTTCCAGAAGAATTCAGAAAACTGTGCAGATATAAAACAGATACACCGCAAAAGCAACATTGTAAATTGTCACTCATTAGTAGCGTCGTGATAAAAATCGTGTAGCTGTCACATAAACTAACCTCTGAGTCATCTGGTATCTCTCAGAAAGCACTTTAAATACAGAATGTATTTTCAGGTAACCAAAATGTTGCATTAAAATCTCATTAGCAGTACTGGTAAATGTTCTAAGTATGTGAGCCTTATAGTCGTTACGTAATCGTGCAACTAACAAGCAAGAATGTACAAATACAACACTGTGTCGTCTGTTCACTATAACAATGCATTCGTAATTTCTGTTTAAAAATGTTCCCTAGGTTCTAGAATGGATATTTAACTTCAAACATTGTTGCATGTTAACAGTTTCTTAAGTCTGACAAAGCATACTAAAAATGTGAAGTGAAAAGTTATATGACAAAGACAAAGTTAAAAAGCAGATTATCTTTCAATAAATGGTTTTACATGTGAAATGTGGTGTAAACCTTTACTCTTCCTAGTACGCAGAGTTTCAACTTCAACGCAATTATCATGTGGTATACGTCGGATTCTGTATGGTCCATTGTAAACTAGAAAGAATTTGTGACTCAAGTGTTTCTTCTTATGTGACAATGAATGAGCTTTAATGAGAACTTTCTGACCAATGTACAATTTCTTTGCATTTGCTTTACCGTGTAGTTTTCTCCTTCACTGTGGCAATCGTGAATGACCGATCGCATTCTTACAGCTGGTTCATTCTCTAAGTAGCCACACATAAATTCTAATCTGTGTTCCAACGACCAGTTGGGAGGAAAACAATGAGAGAATTGATGGAGCCATGCTTGTGGATGAATGTCGTTGGCAGAATTCTTAAATGTTTTGAATTTACGTGTAGTAATGAACAGCTTATAGTCAAAATCGTCATGTCGGCGAGTCGCATATCGGTCATTGTTAGGTCGTGTCGGCCGTTCCATCTCAAAATTCGGTGCACATTGCCAATTTCTTTCATAACTTCCGAAATGCCCTGTGTTATTATTTTGTGGCTGTTCCGTATTTCTAAGTCCCTCTTCCCGTGTTGGAGCGCGAGTGTCCTCTGAAATACGTAATTCTTGTATTACCTGTGTCAGCTAATCTTGTACATCCCGGATTTCTCTTGGGTGTTGTGTATTAATTTGATTCTGATTTTGTTTGAATTTTCTTATTTGTTCATACTCTTCTGTGTCAGTGAAGGCTACGGGTCTTGTGTCATTCAGATCATCATCTACCTTTGTAGATAAGTTAGTGACCTGATCCGAAAGTTCGGCTACTTTCTCCGATAGTGTACTTATTTCTTCAGTGTGTTTTTCTGAACCAAGTTTCAGAGTATCTACTGTTTCCTTAAACTTTTCCTGAGTTTTTGCAAGTTGCGTAACCGAATCGGTAGATGCAACTGAGTCAAATTTAGCTTGCAAGGTCTCATGATTTTCATGAACAATAATTTGCAGTTCTTTTATGGCTGCTTCGTGATTCTGTAATGCATTTTCATGCCGCGAAAAAATAGGTTGAAAATGCTCACAAATTTGTGTTTTTACGTCATTACAGACTTTTTGACATTTCGATTCAATGTTATGTAACTCAGTAGTTAAATATTCACGTGTTTGTTCAAGTGTTTGTTCCAATGAGTCTAACTTTTTAAGATTTTGTTCCACTGTGTCTAACTTTTGAAGCTTTTGCTGTGTTTGTCTCTGATTTTGTTCCATTGTGTCTAACTGTTGCTGTGTTTGTCTCTGATTTTGTTCCATTGTGTCTAACTGTTGCTGTGTTTGTCTCTGATGTTGTTCCATTGTGTCTAACTTTTCAAGCTTTTGTCCCATTTGTTGCATTAATTGTAATAACAATGCACTGGTGTCTGAAACATGTTCCTCAGTGCTTTTCGGCAGTGAAGTTGCACCGGCAACATTCACATTTTGACAAGTGGAAAATGTGTCTTGACTCATTTGAGAAAACGGTGGGAACCCAAAACCTGAGTCTGCAGTATTTGCAATATTGTGTTCTGTCATTCCCGATTCCTGAGGCGAGCTGTTGCCGACCAATCGATCGATAACGCTTCCCTGTTCACTACCTGTTTCACTGTCTACACCATTGTTTGCCGCCCGCTCCATTTCCCCATGCGCAATTACCAAATTACTACTTTGAACATTAGTTAATTCATTACTCTGCGGCGCTAACACACTGCTTTCATCTTCACTGTCATTTTTTAGTTTACTTTGGAGCCTAGTATTGCGTTTTTCACACGCCATTATTGTCACAGTATTTCACACGATAACACAGAAAAGCGCAATTTGAAGAGCAAAATAAAATAACATAGCAATGGAAATGTCTACTTAATTGCCAGCGCAGCTGCGAAATACTTGGTGCAAATCTACATGCATGCCACAACTGTTTTACTGTACAACAATGAAAGGCTACAACTACAAAGGAGATTCTCTCTACAATTACGCGCTAGCAATAAACAAAAGCTACACTAAATACACAAACTACAAGAAAAAATCAGAAGATTCCAGTGAGGTATCCTAGGCTAAGGGTCGACATATGTAATGTCCCCTTTTCAACTATTATACATGACTGTGCTTAAACTGACATATAATATTTTTAGCGCAACGCAATCTGACTATCAAAGATCCCTGCAAAAGAATGGCCCTGACTAATATTAAACTATACCTTTCACAAATCACTTACCTCACAAAAATCTTCGCTGCTCAAGCTACTGCAATACAGCGAGCGCCACTACTGCCAGCTAAATAAAAGATTCAAACTACGGAAGGCACTAACTACTGATAGGGATAGTTAGCAAATGAAAGGTATTAATAGAGAACAAACAATGTATTTACCTTAATATCATCACAAGTTATAATATATATATCAGTTCATGACAAATTACAAACCTCCGCCATCTCTCTCCCCACATCCACCACTGCTGGCGGCTCACCTCCAACTGCGCAACGCTACGCGCTGTTCACATCCAGCTGCCTAACACTACAATGGCGAGTATTACAACAATGCAAAGCAGCCACAGACTGCACACATCACAGCCAGTGATTTTCATATTGAGCGCTACGTAACGTTGCCAATAAGAAAACATAAACAGCCTACTTACATAGAGAAAACATAAACAGCCTACTTACATAGAGAAAACATAAACAGCCTACTTACAGGAAGATACCATAGCAGTTCAGAGATGGGCTGTTACATTTGCTATTGTTAGGTCCGAACAATACGGAAGTGTTACAGAGATACTACGGGAACTCAAATCGGAATCCCTGGAGGGAAGGCGACGTTCTTTTCGTGGAACACTACTGAGAAAATTTATAGAACCGAGTTTTGAAGGTGACTGCAGAGCGATTCTGCTGCCTCTAATATACACTGCGCATAATGACAACAAAGATAGGATACGAGAAATTAGGGCTCATATTGTGGCATATAATAGTTGTTTTTCCCTCATTCTATTTGCGAACGGAACAGGAAAGGGAATGACTGGTGGTGGTACAGGGTATTCACCGCCATGCGCCCTAAGCTGGATTGCAGAGTATCGACATAGATGTAGCTGTAGGAGGCATTATTACACACCTAGTAATTAGATATCTGTTATACTCGCAGCAGAACCAGGAACTTCTATGTTACTCATTCCGTCAGTTGGTCAAATTTCTCATATCAGCGGTTTTTTTGGTTGGTCGGATGTGTTGGGAGGGAGGAGAGGCGAGTTATTACTGATTTATAGGTACTGAAATATATTTCAAAAACTGAATATTTGTGACATCATTTAGAAGTTAAAGTAAGAATGAAGAAAGTGTTGCTATGGTATCTTTTACTTCGCTTATTATGGGCTGACGGTAAAGATAATTTTCATTAGCATGAAATGTATAATACTAATTAGACAAGTTTCGGATCCATAGTTAATAAATGTGTCCTCTATTGCAATGCAGTTTCTTCCTACACCTCAATACATGTGTTTTAACATCACCCAGAACTTAGTCTGGAGAAATGCGGTCTATTACAGAGGCCTAGAATTCTGACGATGACCCTGGTCTTAGTTAGCATTAGGTTTCAAGTTCTTCAGCAACGAAGATTCCTCCTCGACTGACACTATTGTCTGGACACCAACTCGGTATTTTGGCACGAAAAGTACTCAGACAATGCCAGAGCGTGGGAATTGGTGACACACTCTTCCTGCTTGCACTGGCAACGTGAACTTTGAAATGCAGACACTGCTGAAAGCTGGAAACATTTATTGTTTGCGTAACTGGCTTTAACTCACAGTTCAGTGATACATTTGATGTAAGTATATGTCTTATATATTATGTATGTCATAAGTAGCTATGAATACTACGACTGAAAACAATTACTGATAATGTCTAGGTGATGTCCTGTCGCATTAAATCGTTCCTTTGTATTTTATTACAGTTTATGAACTTTTTCAAAACACATAACAGTCCTTTCGAAACATTTTCAGTGGTGTCTAAGTCATCTTATATCCTCCTAAAGTCACTCAACTTCAACGCCTTACCGTACACCACAGCATCATCAGAAAATTACCGCAGGTTGCTGTCCACCCTATCCGCCATGTTATTTATGTATATAGAGTAAAACTCTTAAAGCGTCTCTGTGTAGGCTTATCAATTCAATTCAAACAAAAAAGCGTAGAAAATGTTCAACATTATAATTATTTTAATGAAATTACAAACGACGATGTTCCGAAAGTAAAATTTTGAAGACAGTTTCTAGCGAAATATATGAGCCCAATTGTGCACTGCAGATTTCATATTTCCTGTATGAAATGTTGAAAGAAATTGTCTCTGTCTCTGTTTGTGGACACGCACGTCTGCTACGTCCGCATTGTTCACAGTTTGACAACAGCTTTCCCGAAGTTCTCACCTCGCAGCATACCGATGAAGGCTCTGGGAGTGTTTTCAAAGCCTTTGGTCACAGTCTCCCTGTACTTGATTTTACCCTCTCTGACCCATTTCGTCAGCTGGCTGATGCCCTCTTCCCAGCGGTCGTGATACCGTGCAACCGCGCAACCCTCCAGTCGGAGCTGCTGCGCAAGAAATGTGAAGGGCAGGTTGACCAACTTCTGTTGCTCGAGGTCGTTGTACTGAGAGATGGCGCCAATCACGACGATGCGGCCGCGGTACCGCATGTTGCTCATGACTGCAGTGCTTATGTCGCCTCCCACGTTGTCGAAGTACACGTCGACACCATCTGGGGCAGCCTGCTTCAGGGCGGTGGACACGTCTGTCTTCTTGTAGTTAAAAGCGTGATGGAAGCCCAGGTCCTCCTTCAGCCATTTCACCTGAAAATAAGAGACATTCGTCATGGGTGTACAAGATGCTGGATCGACTTATTTGCCTAGTTATCTACAAAGCACAGTCCTATACTATAAAACAAGAAGAATTAATTCTGTCTATTTTGAGAAAACAAACTAGAACACCAGGAAGAGTTCCATGACGCGGTAGCTTATTCTCTGTCCCACTCACGCAGCGGAAAATTCCACTGCTCCACAACGTCACCATAATACACTGAGGTGACAAAAACCGTGAGATACCGATATGGGTATACAGGGTGTTACAAAAAGGTATGGCCAAACTTTCATGAAACACTCCTCACACACAAAGAAAGAAAATATGTTATGTGGACATGTGTCCGGAAATGCTTGCTTTCCATGGTAGAGCTCATTTTATTAGTTCTCTACAAATCACATTAATCATGGAATGGAAACACACAGCAACAGAACGCACCAGCGTGACTTCAAACACTTTGTTACAGGAAATGTTCAAAATGTCCTCCGTTAGCGAGGATACATACATCCACCCTTCGTCGCATGGAATCCCTGATGCGCTGATACAGCCCTGGAGAATGGCGCATTGTATCACAGCCGTCCACAATACGAGCACGAAGTGTCTCTACATTTGGTACTGGGGTTGCGTAGAAAAGAGCTTTCAAATGCCCCCATAAATGAAAGTCAAGAGCGTTGAGGTCAGGAGAGCGTGGAGGCCATGGAATTGGTCCGCCTCTACCAATCCATCGGTCACCGAATCTGTTGTTGAGAAGCGTACGAACACGTCGACTGAAATGTGCAGGAGCTCCATCGTGCATGAACCACATGTTGTGTCGTACTTGTAAAGGCACATGTTCTAGCAGCACAGGTAGTGTATCCCGTATGAAATCATGATAACGTGCTCCACTGAGCGTAGGTGGAAGAACATGGGGCCCAATAAAGACATCACCAACAATACCTGCCCAAACGTTCACAGAAAATCTGTGTTGATGACGTGATTGCACAATTGCGTGCGGATTCTCGTCAGCCCACACATACTGATTGTGAAAATTTACAATTTGATCACGTTGGAAAGAAGCCTCATCCGTAAAGAGAACATTTGCACTGAAATGAGGAATGACACATTGTTCGATGAACCATTCGCAGAAGTGTACCCGTGGAGGCCAATCAGCTGCTGATAGTGCCTTCACACGCTGTACATGGTATGGAAACAACTGGTTCTCCCGTAGCACTCTCCATACAGTGACGTGGTCAACGTTACCTTGTACAGCAGCAACTTCTCTGACGCTGACATTAGGGTTATCGTCAACTGCACGAAGCATTGCCTCGTCCATTGCATGTGTCCTCGTCGTTCTAGGTCTTCCCCAGTCGCGAGTCATAGACTGGAATGTTCCCTGCACCCTAAGACGCCGACCAATTGCTTCGAACGTCTTCCTGTCGAGACACCTTCGTTCTGGAAATCTGTCTCGATACAAACGTACGGCGCCACGGCTATTGCCCCGTGCTAATCCATACATCAAATGGGCATCTGCCAACTCCGCATTTGTAAACATTGCACTGACTGCAAAACCACGTTCGTGATGAACACTAAGCTGTTAATGCTACGGACTGATGTGTTTGATGCTAGTAGTGTAGAGCAATGAGTCGCATGTCAACACAAGCACCGAAGTCAACATTGCCTTCCTTCAATTGGGCCAACTGGCGGTGAATCGAGGAAGTACAGTACATACTGACGAAACTAAAATGAGCTCTAACATGGAAATTAAGCGTTTCCGGACACATGTCCACATCACATCTTTTGTTTATTTGTGTGTGAGGAATGTTTCCTGAAAGTTTGGCCATACCTTTTTGTAACAACCTGTATGCAGATGGATATACAAGAGTAATCCCAAAATTAAGGTATCCTATTTTTTTTATAAGTACATAGGCCTGTTTATTTCTACAATGGTGTACATCAGTTTACAGTTTAAACATTTAGCTATTTCTCGACATAATCACCATTTCTGTCGATGCATTTTTGTAGACGCTGTTGCAGTTTTTGTATGCTCATGTCATACCAGGTCGCCGCCATGCTGTTCAGATAGTTATGAACCTCTTCTTTCACCTCGGCGTCGGAGCTGAATCGGTTTCCGGCCAAATGTTCTTTTAATCTAGTGAACAGGTGATAGTTACTGGGCGCCAAGTCAGGACTATAGGGTGGTTGGGTGACTATGTTCCGCTGAAACTGTTGCAGGAGAGCAAGCGTATGCCGAGCGATGTGGGGGCGAGCGTTGTTATGGAGAATGTGGATACCCCTGCTTAACATTCCTCTTCTCTGGTTCAGAATTGCCCGTTTGAGTTTTTTCAGAGTCTCACAGTATCTGTAAGCGTTAATTGTGGTCCCAGCGACACTAAGTTTGTGATCCCTTGGTGCCTCAGAACATGTCCTACCAACCGATCCCTTCTTCTAGTCAAGCTGTGCCACAAACTCCTCTACTCCCCAATTCTATTCAATACCTCCACATTAGCTGTATGACGTACCCATATAATCTTCAGCATTCTTCAGTAACACCACATTTCGAAAGCTTCTATTCTCTTCTTGTCCAAACTATTTATCGTTCATGTTTCACATCCGTACATGGCTACACTCCATACTAATGCTTTCAGAAACGACTTCCTGACATTTAAATCTATGCTCGATGTTAACAATTTTCTTTTCTTTAGAAACGCTTTCCTTGCCATTGCGAGTCTACATTTTATATCCTCTCTACTTCGACCATCATCAGTTATTTTGCTTCCCAAATAGCAAAACTGCTTTATTACTTTAAGTGTGTCATTTCCTAATCTAATTCCCTCAGCATGACCTGACTTAATTCGACTACATTCCATTATCCTAGTTTTGCTTTTGTTGATGTTCATCTTATATCCTCCTTTCAAGACATTGTCCATTCCATTCAACTGCTCTTCCAAGTCATTTGCTGTCTCTGACAGAATTACAATGTCATCGGTGAACCTCAAAGTTTTTATTTCTTCTCCATGGATTTTAATACCTACTCCGAATTTTTTTTGGTTTCCTTTACTGCTTGCTCAATATACAGATTGAATAACATCGGGGAGACGCTATAACTGTGTCTCACTCCCTTCCGAACCGCTGCTTCCCTTTTATGCCCCTCGACTCTTATAACTGCCATCTGGTTTCAGTACAAATTGTAAATGGCTATTCGCTCCCTTTATTTTACCCCTGCCACCTTCAGAATTTGAAAGAGTGTGTTCCAGAATTGGCGTAATCTCTCGAAAAACACGTCCAGGTTGGTTGGCTCACTGGACCTCGTCGTTAATCGATTAGGAACATTCCATTTTGGGCCAGATCGCCTCCCTGTGTCTCCAAAGCGCAACTTTAAAGCTCTCCGCTATCCAGACAGTTACGAACGGTACCTCTGTTTCAGGATGGGGAATATTATCCTCGCTACTCAACACCTGTATCTATACACAATTGAAGAGCTAAGTAACACATACCTTGGCGTCAGATCCGGCGAAGCCGATGACAGTACAGCCCTTGATGCGCGCTATCTGGCCCACTACGCTGCCGACAGCCCCGGCAGCGCCAGTGACTGCGACCACCTCTCCTGGCTTGGGTTTGCAGATATCCAGCAGCGGGAAGTAGGCGCTGTTGCCTGGCATGCCTAGGACTCCCAGGGACAGCGACAGAGGCAGGTCCCCCAGGTGTGGCACCAATCTGGGCGGCGATACGTACAGGGGGGGCTGTGGCCTGCCGGAGCCCACATCGGCCACCGTGCGGTCGCGCCACCCCCAATACGCCACGACGTGCCGCCCCACTGGAAAGCCGGGAGCACGGCTCTCCACGATCCGCGCCACCTGTGGGTAGGCCTCTGCATTACACCATCGCACTGCTGCGCTAACACAAGACAGTTGTACAAGTAACAAGGTGCTTCGATCTTCCTGGAAATACGTCAGTAAATCTCTCCATGATACTCAGCACCTTTGCTGCAACATCTGGCAGTGTAATACTGTTAGCATTTACAAACACTCTTGTTCTCGATAAATGAACCTGTGTCAAAATATGCCACAGTAAGGCCTACAATTCTAGATAGTTCATCACAAATAAGAGAAATCTCATCTACAGAGACTACCTCATTGTGAAATCCCCTCCCACTTACAACACTATCACACAGTAGCAGTAATATACAGTTAAATCACCCCCAAATACTTGAAACATCCCCTTAGAAAAATTTATGAATTACTGTGCTGGTAAACCTCTTATGTTATTTGATTTTCCAACAGCTGAGCAGAACCGAACGTACTCAGACATTTCTCTCTCTACTTATTCTGATCAACACTAAACTGACACACAATATTTTTAGCGCAACGCAATCTGACTTTCAATAATCCCTACAAAAGAATGGACCTGACTAACAGTAACCTATACCTTTCATGAATCACTTACCTCACAAAAATCTTCGTTACTCGAACTACTGCAATACAGCGAGCGCCAATACTGCCAGCTAAATCAAAGATTCTAACTACTGAAGGCACTGACTACTGATAGCCATAGTTAGCAAATGAAAGATTTTGATAGAGGACAAACAATGTACAATGTATTTACCTTAAGACTGTTCAAAAATCAATATATATATATAAGTTCATGACGTCCAGTCTCTGATGGAGCAGATCATCCGCTCTCAAAATTCCGCCATCTCTCCCCCAACTGCTGGCGGCTCATCTGCAACTGCGCAATGCTACACGCTGTTCACATCCAACTGCCCAACACTACAATGGCAAATATTCCAACAATGCAAACCAGCCACAGACTGCACACAGCACATTCAGTGATTTTCATACAGAGCGCTACGTGGCGTTACCAACATAAAAACCTAAACAGCCTATTTACATACTCACTATCTCCACATGTCTGGATGCTATACTAATGCATCCCAACAATTCTTCCTGTCTCACTGCTACAGCTGATGACAAAATACTACGTCTTAGTATCCCATCAGTCCAAAAAGTTTCAAGACTGGATTCAGAAAAAAATAGAAAAAAGTTAAGATGGTTGTTTTTGTGCCTCAGTTGACATTATAGTGTCCCAAAGAACGGTCATAGAACCATGTGAAATGGTGAGAAAAGTACTTCTTTGGGATGTTGCTCACCTCGCTCGACGCATTGGCTTGAATGTCGGTTACATCATCAAAGCATTGAACCTTGATGTGAATATATGCACTTTGTCGTTTTGTGATAGATCACCTGTGATGAATTTTTCCAGAAAATGACTGTCCGGGTTTTGCATTTCAGTCATGTCACAGTTGGTGCCACACATTGTTGCTCTTCTCTAAGAATCTAGGTGTGGCTTAGACTCTGTATATACTCTTATCTTCTTCAAAACATTGATGAGAACGTCAGGGAACACTTCATTTGGAGCTGTTGCACCACTGCAATTTCTAGCACAATAACATTGGAAACAGGACGTTTGCGCGACCACTACTAAAAGGGGAAATGAAAGGCAAGTAGGCTTCAAAAATTCGATTTTCAGATTTTAGCATGTTTGAAATGCCTGGTCTTTCCTGCGTGAAACAGTTTTTGTTTTATACAAATAGGACAATTTTTTCGTGAGATAATGGTTCAAATGGTTCAAATGGCTCTGAGCACTATGGGACTCAACTGCTGTGGTCATCAGACCCCTAGAACTTAGAACTACTTAAACCTAACTAACCTAAGGACATCACACACATCCATGCCCGAGGCAGGATTCGAACCTGCGACCGTAGCAGTCGCACGGTTCCGGACTGCGCGCCTAGAACCGCGAGACCACCGCGACCGGCCATTTCGTGAGATATGATGGTTCTCCTGATTCTCTGTGCAATCTGGCATTCAGATGCCATGCCTTCCTTTTTGCGCCATGCAGAGATAATGCACAGCATTAAATTAAATTAAATTAAATCAAACCCATATTTATAGACCTTTGTAAAGATACCTTGTTGAAGAAATGTCTTCATGGGAAAACCCAAAATTTAAATAAATGTGTGAATTCTGTCATTTGGAATCGGTTACCGAAAACTGTATTTGTTCAGCTTACAACCCTCAAATTTGGTGTTTATAATGCTATTTTATGCTTCAGTGATGGTTTAATTAGAAAACTGGATGTATTGGAAGTATTAGGCATAAAATATAGTGGAAATACTGCATGATCCTTGTTGCAAGTAGATAAAGAGAGAATCCGCAAAGCAGATATTGCTAATTTAGAATGCACAAAAGAAGCCAGACAGAAGAGAAGAGGGACCAAGAGAAGAAAAGAAGATCAGTATGATTCAGATGATGCTCAGCATGGTGGAAAAAAATATTAGTGGTAAGTATTCTCATCAATGACTATACTAGAATTGCAATATTAAACATTAAATGGATTTTTCTCAAAACTAAATTTTTTTTTACTTTCAGGTACCATTATTTGATAAACTAATGGGACTAGAAACATGAAATTTGGTCAATTTGTACTGCAGATGGTAATAAGTTATGACAAGTAAAGTGAGAACCACGAAACAATCAGAAACTGTTGTATAATAATTAATGAACAAAAATAGTTAAATTTTACTACCGAAAGAATAAAAAAATGTTTTCTTCAAGACCACGAGGTATTATGTTCATTTTACTTGAATATTGAGGCATATATGTTATTTATATGCAGTAAGAATTTCATTGTTTTATCACTTATAGTTCTTTTGAAAAGTATACCTAATCAATGGGTATAATAGCATCGGCAGAATAGGGATAAAAATTGCCTTCCATCTCCCCTTAACATTGCTTGCACACAGCTGACTGGTCCAGTGCACATCTGTTGTTTACAGTTGTTAGTTGGATTTGCGGCCGTAATTACTGCGCTGACATCACTCGTACGCCAACATCAAAACCAGGTTCGGAAGTTTTTGGACTAATAGTGTACACACTTTTCAGATTCCCACTGCACTACACTCTTATCCAGGTGCTCATTCGGTATTCCACCAAAAGAGAGCCGTCACACGGCAGGCGTACTTCGTCGGTAACTTTTTATGGCATTCTGGTCGCATGTTCAAACTCCGCCGACATGTTCTTCAATCAGTTAAATCTGTCTGACGGCATTTTTTGTAGCAGACGACTTATCCTCTATTAGAATGAACGACACCCTCTACTAATTCTTCCATACAACTACAGATATGCCTAAGACTAATTTTTCCTTTTCAACTGTCCCTACTTAGGACCACTGACCGTACAAAATTTAATGATGTACTATTACTTACGAGTGAAGAACATTCAGTGAAGCTACCAAATCATGCAATCATACAGCCTTTGTTAGCTACAGGGTGACAGTTATTGAACTATATGAAATAAAATCGCTATAACTTCTGCGCGGTTTGCGTTAGGACGTTTAAATGGCGCGGTTGGCCACAGGGGGTGATGAGGAATAGTATAAGCATGCCCACACGCCTTGTTGTTGCCCACCAGCTTCATTTCGTCAATAAGCAAAATTGGCGCGCTTCGGGGTCTGAAAAGCTACATTCTCGAGTCGAGAAGTCTCTTCACCCTCAACGGGTGACTGTGTGGTGTGCAATGTACAGTCACGGAATAATCGGTGCGATATTCCTTGATGGCACGGTGACTACGCAACGGCTTTGGAAGACGATTTCATCCCCATTATCCAAAGTGACCCTGATTTCGATAAAATGTGGTTCATGCAAGACGGAGCTCGACCGCATCGAAGCAGCAGAGTGATGTCCTGGAGGAGCACTTTGGGGATCGCATTCTGGCTCTGGGGTACCCACAGGCTACTGGCATGGTCCTCAATTGGTCGCCATATTATACGGTTATGAAGACATGCGACTCGTTTTTGTATATTAAAGACAAGACGTACAGCAATAACCCCAAAGCCATTTCTGAGCTTAAAACAGCCATTCCGGAGGTCATCGACAGCATCGATGTTCCGAAGCTTCAGCGGATCTTGCAGAATTTCGTTATTCGTCTGCGCCACATCACCGCCAATGATAGCAGGCAGAGCGAACATGTCATAACCTGAATTCGAATGTCTGTAGTGACGTTTACAATAATAAAGTGTGTGCACGCCGTTGTTTGTAACTAATTTATGTTTTTTTCATATAGTTAAATAATTGTCACCCTGAATGTTAAAAAATCAACCCAGCATACAGCAGTGTCTGATTTTGAAGTTAAGAGAAAATAAGAGGGAGAGAGAGAGAGAGAGAGAGAGAGAGAGAGAGAGAGAGAGAGAGAGAGAGGGAGAGGGACAAATAAGATGTTTTGTATGTTTTGTTGTTGGTATTTTTCTTGTCATTACGTGCATTTGAGTTTTCCCAGTTCGACGATGACGGCGCAGAAAGTGACATGGCTTCACATACTGTATCGACACTGTGAGCTGCAATGTTACTTGCTTCATTCATAAGTCAGATGGCCTCAACTGAAATCGGAAGGACTGGTTTGGCTACCATCATACTGTTATGACAGCTGTCACAGGAAGTAGGTCGTCCGAATAGAGAACACAAATATCGGACCCAAAACTGGATGTTATCCAAAAACAAAATATGGGTACTGAATACACTGATCACGAAGAAAATTCATTCGTTATCGTGCACGAAATTTTGAGTAATCTTGCTTCGAGCAAAATTAAGAAAACAGAGCTTCTTTTATTAATTCTATCTTTAAGTACAATGTGGTATAAACATTTGGTATTTAAAATTTTATGTCGCTGTAATAAGAGCTGATGGCAAGTCGGAGCTGTTGTGGCTCTAGCCTACAGATATATCTCTCGTGACTTCAATTTTCTAACCTGTAAGAGCACTTATTTTTTATCGTGTCGGCACCAAAAACTGAACCAGTTAGCAGTAGTATATGATATACTTGATCCACTTTTTGAACTAAGTGGATGGATAACGACAAGTGTCTTAGTTATTAATTATCTAATCAATTGTTTATCTACACTGAAATTATCAAGCACACACCCACCCACCCACCCACACCCACACACACACACACACACAGACACACAAACAGGCACACACACACACACACACACACACACACACACACACACACACACACACTCAACAGAAAACATTAATCTGACACACATTATGAGTTCACAACGGCAAAACACATCATAGAACTACCAACAAATTTCTAAATATTGGTAGGGAGTATAATGCTCTTGTTAACGTACATTCTGATAGTTACTGCCGCGATTGCTGGGACGTACCATACTATGTGAAAAGCTCACATTATTATGCATTAGCTGTGAACGAAGTGACAATAAATCAAATGTTTATCTAAATCTCAAATTATCTCACTTGTTGTTTGATAATTTGCTAATTATCATAAAAACTCGGGGAGTGATACGACAATTTCTGATAGTGTAATCAGCTGTACATACACTGATAAGTCAAAACATTATGACCACTTCTCAGCCCGACGCAGCATGCTGCCTGGTGGCATTGAGGACACGTGACGCGGTAACAAAAGTATATGGGGTGCAGATAGGGAAATCCACTGAGATAAACTACTTTGACAAAGGGCAGATTATTATTAAGCAGAGCCTGTGAACTAACACCCGAAAACGGCGAAGTTGGTCGAATTTGACGTGCTACCTTCGTGAGAAGCTACGGAAAGAGGTAGAAGGATAGTGAAACTACCTCTAGGAGCTAAATGGTTGGACGTCCACGTCTCTTCACAGAACGCGGGGTTCGGAGGCATGTTTGCGCTGTAGGATACATGGTGACGTGTGACATCTCTTTGAAAGAGCACACAGCTGGTGTATCCGCAAGTGTTTCGAAGCATACCGTTCATCGTACACTGTAGAACATGGAGCTTCACAGCAGACCACCCGTACGTGTTCATATGTTGACCCTACGACATAGTCAATTGAGATAGGAGTGGGCATGGGACAATCGGGATTCGGCCGTCACGCGTCGGCTCTTCGGGTAAATTACATCTTTGCTACACTAGGTCGATGGTTGTCTTCATAAATGCCGTCATCGAGGTGACCGGCAGCTCAAAACGTGCAGCGCTCCACGGACACAGGCTGGTGGGAGCATTATTATGCATGGGTGACATTCTCCTGCTCTCACATAGGGCCTGTGGTAGTAATCGAAGGCAAGCTGACGGCTGCAGACCACCTGCATAGCCCACAACCGTGCTACTGTTGTTTGCGGAGCATTATAGTGAACTGACGTTGATGTCTCGACGACCAAATTCGCCTGATGTAAATGCCATGGAACTCAGCTGGGTCACTATCGGGCGCCACCAATGGAAATGAGAAGCCCGTTATTTATGCGAATTAGATGACCTAATGCCACATATCTTCACAAATCCAACAACAAACAGCGGGATCCCCGATACACAGAATCAGTGATGTAATTTGTTTCAAAACTGACCAAACAAACTGTTAAGCAGGTGGCCATAATATTTTGGTTCATGGGTGCATAGTTGTGAAAGAAAAACAGACCGCTTCAAATTGTGTCCAAAACAGTTCTCAATAAACCAATCTCTCACGCGTTTCTTGTTAACTCAGTCCAAACACAGATTGAAATTAGTTCGAAATTCAATCGCCATGTAGCAGGTAAATAAATAAATGTCTTGTGGCTAGGGCCTCCCGTCGGGCAGACCGTTCGCCGGGTGCAAGTCTTTCGATTTGACGCGGCTTCGGCGACTTGCGCGTCGATGAAGATGAAATGATGGTGATTAGGACAACACAACACCCAGTCCCTGAGCGGAGAAAATCTCCGACCAATCCGGGAATCGAACCTGAGCCCTTAGAATTGACATTCTGTCGCGCTGACCACTCACCTACCGGAGGCGGACACGTAGCAGGTGAACAACTGTTATCAGTGATTTGGGAAGGCTAATGGCGTCAGAAAGATAAAATAACATTTAACTCATAATGACGTGTCAAAAAATGACGTCGCTGGAGAGCGACGAGCGAAAGTTTGCATTTTCCTCACGAAACGTCAGTGACGTCACTGGAATGATGCCGCTGGCGTTGCATGTGAGTGCCCACCTCGAGGCTCAGGGTAACCGTCTGGATCAGATTATAAACGACGGGAAATGAGAGGTACTTTACCTGAGCGCCGTAAAAGGTGTCGCCCACTTTTTGCATAGCTGTGTGAACCTTCTGGAAGGGGTCGACACTAAAGTAGACTGCCTCGGCCAAGATCTGTCCGTCCTTGACGGGCGGCAGGTCCTCCTCCTCGATGCGGAAGTCCTCGGTTCGAGGCTGCCCTTCGAAGTGTCGAACGAGTACGATTTTGCGTGCCTTCACCATGGTTGCTGCTGCTGTTCTGCAGACGTGTGAGTAACCTGGGCTTTTAATACGATCACCGAGGCCTTATCTCTGTGGTTTACGTCATCATTATATTTAACTTCGCTGGAACCTTACCGCGCTGTTATCGGTGTATCTTTGATTTACGCTAGCGTGATTGACCTGCGGTACGTTGGACAAAGTAGTACTGATTACGTGTGGTATAGAGGTAAAGCGTCGTATGCCGTCGTAACAGTAAGGTATGTTGTGCAACACTGGACCCTTACCTAGCTGTTATCAGGATATCTGTAGATCTCCGGTTCATTGTAGCAGAGTAGTAATATTTACGTCCGGTATGTTGTGAAATGTACTGAAAGACAAGTTCTTATTAAGAGCAGATATTCATACTCAAGCTATGCTGCTGACTAATCAATGTTTGCAGAAGGAGAACATCATATTTACACTCCATATTTTCAATTTATTTATCTCACTTTTGGTGTTAATTTTTGACCTCTCTCGAACTTCCTTTCCTGTTACGATCTCCGTCGCAAGGAGTAAGGTCAGCACCAAAAGTGCAAGAACCAACGCGGAACTAGATTTAACAGTTCAAAAAGCTGAAGTTGGAGAATTTTAGTTCTTGTAATGAGCAATTAAAAAATTTGCTTGTGTTGCGACAAGTGCTCAAACTAACAAACCTGCCACAAAGCATTGGAAGCACCAGAGATGAGAGTGGGTAAGGTTTCAGTTTTCTCACCACCAATGATTCCGAGGAAGAACCTCTATGAGTAGACTTACATGATCATCTTGATATGATTGACATAGTGGATGATCAGTCATGGAAATATTTGAGATATTTCTGTGGGAAACAATTGCTGAGGTATGCCTCCTTGTCGAACAGCGATTGGACTCTTGCTGAGAGAAACTTACTTATTCTTTGTGTATCAATAATTGACTGAAATTCTCATTTCTTTAATCATTTGTTTTGATATAAATATGTATCATTTGTACACGTATGTATATGCTATAAGTAGCTATGAACAGTATGAAGGAAATTAATGATCACAGAGTTCATGGTGTCCCATAGGGCTCAGTCTTGGATCCCTTATTGTTTTTAATATATATTAATGACGTGCCACTCTGTGATCATGAAAATGCAGAGCTAGTCCTTTTTTCTGATGATACAAGTATAGTAATCACAGCGAAAAAACAAGAATCAGCTTAGGAAATTTTAAATAACCTCTTTCATAAAATTATTGAGTGGTTCTGTGCAAATGGACTCTCAATAAATTTTGAGAAAGACAGTATATACAATTCTGTACAGTAAATGGCATAACACCATTGATAAATATGAACAGAAGTGTGTTACTAAGGCAGAATCTTCAAAATTTCTGGGTGTGTACATTTGTGAGAAGTTTAATTGGAAGAAACACATTTAAGATCTGCTGCAACGGTTAGATTCAGCTAATTATGATATTAGGGTTATTGCAAATTTTGGTGATAAACATATCAGTAAATTAACCTTCTATACCTACTTTCATTCAGTGCTTTCATATGGCGTCATATTTTAGGGTAATTCATCACTAAGAGAAAAAGTATTCATTGCACGGAAGAGTGTAATCAGAATAAAAGCTGGTGCCCACCAAAGATCTCCTTCCAGACATTTATTTAAGGAACTCGAGATATTCACAGGACCTTGCAATACATAGATTTACTTATGAAATTTGTTATTAATAATCCATCCCACTTTAAAATATGTTCAAATGTGTGTGAAATCTACGGACAAACACAAATATACATGCCCCCCGCCGGGACCAGCCGCGCAGTCCATGACTGCAGCGCCTAACATCACTTGGCTAATTCCGAGCGGCATCCCACCTAAAAAAAAATAAAAAAAAAAAAAAAAAAAAAAAAAAACAGGGAAGTGCATAGCTAGAACACTAGAAGAAAGGATGATCTTCACTATTCTGGGATAAATCTGACTTTGACACAAAAAGCGGTGAATTATGCTGCCACAAAAATCGTTATTAATTTGCCAAATAGCATTAAAAGTCTGACAGATATTCAAACAGCATTTAAAATCAAATTTTACAAAATTCTGAATAATAGCTTCTTATACTTAATTATTATTTTACATAAAGATAATTTACATTAAAATGACATGAAATGTTGTATTCATGATCTATGGAACAAGTATTTATGTATGTAGGTATAATAGCTAGGTACATGCTGTCAAATATTAATAAGTTAATTTTCATTTTGCTACAGAGCCTACATTTTGTCAGAGTAGGTTAGCGTCCTTCCTAATGTTTTTCAGTTGTTTTCAGTGAAACTATGTGTCTTTAAATCCAGTTCACATCAGCAGTACAGAAAATGGGGCCTCTGGCGCACACTTCATAAGCTAAGATTCGTACCATTATTAGTGTCATCCCAGTGACGTCACACATCTGGCGAGAAGACCAGCGGAATGCTTTGTCTGCAGTCACAGAAACCACACAGCTTCATCGGCAGACAGGCACAAAGACAGCCAGCCAGAAGGAGAGGCAGACACACACACACACACACACACACACACCGCCACAGACACACACATACAGACACACACACACACACACACACACACACACACATACACACACATACACACACACACACACACACACACACACACACATACACACACACACACACACACACACACACACATACATACACCACACATTTTTCTCTCCCACTCACAATTCTACATTTTACTGGCACAAAAACTGAAATATGCCATCGGTATGTAACCCAAGGCCGCCATCATGCTCTGTTAGTTCAATCACTAACTCCTGTTCTCGTACTTCGTTCTATATACCTCACTGCTGCCTTCCTACTCTCATAATTTGATTGTTGATCCCAATATAAGTTACACTGATTGTTCAGTCTCTGACGTTCTGCTCCACCATCTTTGTTCTGCTAGTTTTATTTCAGTGCCGAATGAGTTTACGCTGATTAAATTGGTGAGCAACTGCCATCTAAGTTTCAAGGCTCCAAGTGCTTCAAACGTCTACCATATTATAATGCCAATTTACATTCCATTATAGGGAATCTGTGTGTAGGTTGGATATAATTGTGAACTTCAACAGCTGATGTATCAGAATTATTTACCACCTAGGCTAAGGTGCTAAGTGGAGCAATAATATTCTCTGTCTTTTTTTTTTTCTCAAGCTCGCTCTCAGACCGACTAAAATCAATATGTCATCTGTCATAGTCCACTGGCCGACGAGAAATGTATGTGTCGATCTGAGTCGTCCTCCTTGCTAGATTTTCTGTTTTCAATACAACTGCTACGAGCAGTAGGTACGTAAATACATATATTAGAATATACAGCCTACAGCTGCAGGTTAACTTTATCGTTTACCTACGTTTCAACGTTAGAAATAACGTCTTCTTCAGAACCTGCAAAAAGTTAATATCATAATGTGCTAGTAAATTATATTAGATATGGTCATCCTACAGGATGCAACGTGTAGTATTTACATAAAATATTATTTAAATGTTTGCCTAAAACAAGCCATGTCCTAAGTCAACTTTATAAAACGTGATGCATAACCATAAGGTTTTGTCACTTCTATTAAACAAGCTGCAGCAAATTCACTTTAAGCCCGTTGTACGGGCCTCGTCGTGTGACTAGAGACTGCGGACCACGAGGGCTTCGCGGTGTGCCTCACAGAGGGTGGCGCGCATGCGCGAGACGTATAGACTCAAAATCTTATTACGCACGCGTCGGATAACATTTTTGCTATGAATTAATTTTATACTTTACTATTGTAAGTTAATTACAGTATCCATGACGACTACGTTTTACACTCTGCTACAGAGCCTTATAAACTGGCCAACAAATCTCGTATCAACATCTGTAGGAAAGGTTCTATAATTACAGAAACTGTAATGGTCACACGTACCACGAGTTCGCGATGCCGACGAGCGAGGACGATGCGCGCGCGGCCGGGGCAGCCGCCTCGGACGCGCTGGAGTCGGCCGCTGGTCGGTCGGTTGGGCCTGGCCCGCCGGACGCTCCAGCGGCCGCTCCTCACAGGACGGATCCCAGGTTGACGACCCAGGCTACGGCACCGGTTCATGACAGGATAGAACGACGATCGACAGGCGCTATTCGACCGCAGAAAACTACACACCACACGACGAAACCATATTCGGACGTCGGCCATACATCACATCACGACGGACGCAGCAATGAAGACGACCGCCAGGACTACGCCAGAAGGCTCGATATATGTCGGGAGGAGGACAAAGAAACGCTGAAGGACATACAACGCCTTATCCGCTATTCACGGGAAACGCAAGAGCAGGAGAACGACACCTGTCTGGCATCTCCATCTGTGGACTCAGATGTCGAATCACAGCACTCCCACCAAACGGTCGACGATGCGGAGATGGCAGCGGCCTTTCCAGCAGACAACGACAACGACTCCCTACACGCAGAGGGGGACTTTACGCTCGTACACAACAAACGGCGCAGAAGCAACGCATTAGCCAAGGACTTAGCCAACCCGGCTAAGAGACGAACGGAGACCATCCCCACAACGAACCGATTCGCCCTACTGACACCTCAAGCTGCGCCTCCATCAACCACCAACAAGCCGCAGGGACAAACTTCTAATGCCGCAGAAGCCGTGGACAGAGACAAGAACGTGCTTCGCAAAGTGCCCCCAGTCACAATTTATTACACAAAGGGTTACGTTCACCTCAATGAAACGCTCAACGGACTTCTAGAGGGCAACCTTAAAGCTATATACCAAAAGGACCGCATACAAATACCACTTTGATTCCTTCGAAGACCAAAGGCGTGCAATAAAATTCTTCACGAACCACAACTTCTCCTATTTTACACATCAAGCACCAGAAGACAGGGAACTGAAAGTAGTTGTCAAACGCCTTCCGGCGGAAGTTACCGAAGAACAACTTTACTATGCCCTCAAGGAAAAAGGCTTCGAAGTGCTACAAGTATAACAATTTAAGGAACGCGACGAGAAGACAAAACAATTGATACCGCAACCTGTGTACCGAGTTACCCTCCCATCCGGAAAAGACAGTGACAAGATCTATGATGTCAAATACCTGCTCTACACACGAGTGATAATAGAAACCTATAACAGTAAAGAAGGACCAGTCCAGTGCCAACATTGCCAACGTTTCGAGCATACAGCGAACTACTGCAGCATGCCAGCACGCTGCGTCCGCTGCGGTGGATCCCATAAATCATCGAATTGTACCCATCCTAGGACGGCGCCCCCAAAGTGCGCCAATTGTGAACAAGAACATCCAGCGACCTTCCGCGGCTGCCCCAAATTTCAAGAACTCCTACGGAAATATACTAGAAGGACACCAAAGAAGTCGACCCCACAACGGCCTATAATTTTTAAGAACTCGGCCATGGCTGCGATTCCGGCCACCCAACAACAAGCGGCACCTCTCCCTGCGGAAACAATCGCCTCTCGACCACAACCCAGAGTGACTCTGCGACAGACAAGACAACAGCGCTCGTACTCCGAAGCACTACATGCCCATCC
Source organism: Schistocerca serialis cubense (assembly GCF_023864345.2). NCBI lineage: Eukaryota > Metazoa > Arthropoda > Insecta > Orthoptera > Acrididae > Schistocerca > Schistocerca serialis. The sequence goes on along the minus strand of NW_026048515.1, from coordinate 22,304 downwards.
ACCGACTCTGACACCAGCGGAGACGACATCTGCCTGGTCGACCACCTTTACACCAGCGTTAACAGATATTCTTCAACTACTCACCGCCCTCCAGCAGAAGCTGACGTCTATCCTCTCGCTTGTCGAAAGCGTACTGACAGCTTTTCAAACACCCTAAATGGATAGACGGCATCACGCGAGGAATCTTAACTTCTGCATTTGGAATGCCAACGGCCTGAAACCGAAGAAAATAGAATTCACGGACTTCTTACATCGCCACAAGATAGACGTAGCATTTGTCTCCGAAACACATCTTCGCGAGTCAACCGACCTGCGCTTGAGGAACGTGCACATCTACCGGACGGACAGACGGGACCAACGGAGTGGAGGGACCGCAGTTCTGATCAAAAAATGTATTCGTCACCACCAAGAACGTTTACCTCAACTCCAGACTTTAGAGGCCACGGCAGTAACAATCCACACGACGCTCGGAAACATCACCTGTATTGCGGCTTACCTTAGCCCAAAGAAGCCTCTCCACCCAGAAGATCTTTACTCCGTTACAGAGGGTTACGACAAGATCCTCCTTGGAGGGGATCTTAATAGTAAACATGTTGCCTGGAATTCCCGTAAGACTAACCCAAAAGGACATATGTTGTTTGCACTGGCTGAGAATTTACATGTTTCCGTCCATGGACCACGGGAACCGACGAGGATACCTTACGTCCACACACAAGACGCTGATGTTCTAGACATCGCCATAATCAAGAACATCAACCCGAATCTCCATCTGCGGACGCTGGATGATCTTTCGTCGGACCACAGACCGGTGTTAGGACTCATAGAGAGGGCTACTTTGCAACTCCCACTGCCGACGACAAGAACTTACGACTGGCAGCAGTTCCAAGCGTACTTCAACAACAATGTGCGACCAACCCAGGTTGTTACTACAAGAGAAGCGATTGATGTGGCAGTCGCAGTACTCACGAAGAAGATTACCAGTGTGAAACAACGAGCACTCACGGAGCACCTGCATCCGGAAGTCAATTATGACGAGTTTCCACCACCACTGCAGGAGCTTAAGACAAGGCGCAATCGCTGTCGGAAACGATGGGTCCGTTACCGCCATCCGGACGATAGACGGGAAACTCACAGACTAACCCGAGAACTCCGGCGGAACAGAAAAGACTAGTCGGCATCTGAAGATCCATAAAATATATTCGGTCTTCAGGTTTCCAACAAAACTTCGACATCTCACGATGCCTGTGAAAGACAATGTAGCCCTCAGAACGCCAGGAGCATATAAGGTACCATGTGGGTGTGGACACTCTTATGTCGGACAGACTGTGCGTGCTATTGAAGAGCGCTAGGTACAACAAGAGAGATGTTTCGATGCCCTGAGACATTATCAGTAGCAGAGCATGATCTAGAAAACGGACACTGCATTGCATTAATAGTTTCTGGGGTAGCGTAATAAAAGAAGCTATCGAAGTAAAAAATTTTGATAACACCCTCAATGAAGACGGTGGCATGCAACTAATCACTGCATGGGACTCGGCCATCGGAAGGTTGAAGCGGGCTCGGCGGGCGCGTAACGAAAATATTACCTTATACGGCGCTAGAGCGATCACCAGTGACGTCACGGAAGGCAGCGCTGCTATAGGAGGACGTTAGCAGCAAGTAAGAGGCAGTCACCATGTGAAAATGGCCGAGGGTTATTCGGCCGACAGTTTGTGGATTTTAGAACACTTGACGCTGCTGAACGGTCGTGAGTTTTATCTGTCTTAGCGTTGTTTACAAAAAATGTTCAAATGTGTGTGAAATCTTATGGGACTTAAATGCTAAGATCATCAGTCCCTAAGCTTACACACTACTTAACCTAAATTAACCTAAGGACAAATACACACACCCATGCCCGAGGGAGGACTCGAACCTCCGCCGGAACTAGCCTCAAAGTCCTTGACTGCAGCGCCCAGACCGCTCGGCTAATCCCGCGCGGCGTTCTTTACAATCACAATGCTTTTAGTGTCCTTGCACACAGAAGGCATTGTCTGACTTTAAGCAATTACTAATTTCCTTTTCGTTAAAAACCCCAGCTAAATCTTGTGGTATATCTGGGGCATAAGGTAGTAGTCCTCTATGTAAGGCCGCTGCAAAATCCCAGATAAGTTGTCCATTAGTACATTCATTTTAACATCAGTTGATTCCATTTTATATGATATACACATATTTTAAATTCCCTTGAAATAGTTTTCAGTGATTCCTTGTCGATTTTGCCCAGCGTCCCTCTTGCTGTTTCATCGTCGTTCCTGTGTAGGAGGAATGATAGACTTGTCTTGAAGTGTTGTCACGTAGAATGAGCTTGGCAAGCTTGCCCCAAGAGTGGGTATCGGTTCTTCCAGAAGAACTAGGCCAGGGGAAGATACTAGAACTGTTAGACTGAATATGATTATTAGACTGATGACAATAGGAGAAATCTGGGCACAGGCTGCATGCAGGGTTGCCATGCGTTGTTTTTCCTGCTGACATCGTAGCACAGGCAGCAGACACTTGCATGATGTAGTGGAAGCGTCAGGTGAGTGATGCTCAGCAATGAGTGTCGCTTTTGTTCGTAGTGGTGAGATTGGCACCAATGCGTCAATAAACGGCCAGGTGAAAGGACGCAGAGAACAGCGAGGCCCACAACCGCCACCTCTTTAAATCGTAGTGTGGGGAGCTATAGGATATGAAAACGGGGCTAAATTGGTAATTGCTGAATGGAGGCTGAGTAGTCGCTTACATATGACGAAAATAATCATGAGCAGGGTACATAATTACATATTACAGCAGGATAACGCAAGAGTCACGCTTCAGTTCACGCCACAAATGCTTTGAGGGACGCACAAATCTTGTACCGCCCAATGATTTGTCAGCTATGGGTAGGTCTGAGACGTGATGAGGGAACGTATACTTTTACACCAAACTGTAGCCGACAGTCTTCATGAACTGACGCTGTTTTTCTCTGACGTGTTACATGAAATTATTCAAATCACATTCGGAGGTTATTTGCTTTCATACCCTACGATTAGAAGAGCATTTTTGGTGGTAGCTAGAGATCCATACACGATTCATATTTTACAAAATTTTAGTGTCCATGATAAGCTGCTGTGTAAATTTTATTTAAATGTGCTACTAGTTTCTGTTTGTATGGACAATCTTCTGACATCCGATAATTCAAAACAAAAGATACTATGACGTCATGGATTGCCTCAAAGAGACTTCTGCTCTTTCTTCTTAAAAAGATAACATTTTGCCAAATGGCTCCTTTTACACTGCGTCTATACGATGTACACTGTTTGATAGTTGCTAAGGAAGAACTGATCCTTGCTAAGAAGCAACCGCCAATTGCTGTGGAACAACCGCCAATTGTTACGGAACACTGGACCAACGACAGTAAAAGGAAATGTAGAGGGTGGAATGTGTTAACTGTGCACGAACGCCCTGTATGCACACGACATTCGGTATGGCGACATGTCTGAAAGACATCAGTTTTAGTACTTACGATCGTGGATGAGAAGTTGGACCGCTGGAAGCCGGTCAATCTGCCACCGCCGGGGCGAAACTAATTTGTGTCCAAAAGCGTCAATTCGTGATTTGAAAGATCACTGAAGGTAGGAATTCTTTGCGAAAGTGTGCCGGTGGTATTGTACCACCACACCGCAAGATATCGATACGTAGCCTCAATGGCAGAAAGAAACAGACACTTCAGTACTAGGCAGATCGCGGCAGACCTTACAGCTGCTACCGGTACGCGTATCCCTGCCAGGATGTGTTCGCGGCGACTAAATCAGGCTGTTTTGTACGCTCAGAAGCCTGTGAAATGCACCCCTCCTCAGCCGCGCCATCGTCGGGAAAGAGTTCGTTGGCGTAGGGAGAATTTCGGTTGGGGTCAGTAAATGTGGTCCAGAGTGATGTTCGCCGGCGAATCCCGCTTTACTGTGGCAAGTAATTCTGGCCACCAGTTACTGTGAAGAGAGAGTGGAACAGTTACACACCACAGAACGATCATGAACGTCATCTTTATGGCCTAGGCGTTATGGAGCGAGGAGACATTATCCACAATGACCGAACATCGCTGCAGATCTTTGCGCTAGGTTCCGTTAGAGCATAGCTGCATTGGAAGGAGATTATTCTCAATCATGGACGCCTGTTTAGGGGAGCAGCAGGTCCCGACTTTTTATTTGTGGACGACAATGCCCTCCCACACAAGATCGCTTAGATGTCGGACACATTGGAAAGCAAAGCTATTGAATGTATGGAATAGCCTGCGTACTCCCCGGACCTAAACCCTATAGAACATGTCTGGGACGCTCTTGGCAGACGTGTTTCTCAATGAAGATCTCCCCTCCAAACCGTTAAAGAACTGAAAACCGTTTCGGGAGAGGAGTAGGACAACAACACCCCAAACACCACTCAGCATTTAGTAGACACCTTGAGTAATAGGCCCAAAACGCGCATATGTGCCAGAGGAAGGCATATTCCTTACTGACAGTCCGATATCGACCGTTATACTGGGAGTCTGACCTGTATCAAACATGAGCGTTATTTATGTCTGTTGTCCTGTTTTCCCATGTCTTGAAATCTGTACGTTTTTCGTTATAAATGTACCACTCTACCGCTATTAGATATATATTATGTTTCACGAAGTCCATCATTTCCTCCGATGCTTCCTGTCCAACAATGTCTCTGCTCCTCAGCTACTGCTAATCAGAGTACATTCATTGCGCGTGGGATTAGCCGAGCGGTCTAAGGCGCTGCAGTCATGGACTGTGCGGCGAGTTCCGGCATGGGTGTGTCTGTTTGTCCTTAGGATAATTTAGGTTAAGTAGTGAGTAAGCTTAGGGACTGATGACCTTAGCAGTTAAGTCCCATAAGATTTCACCCACATTTGAACATTTTGAGTACATTCATTCAACCGCTTCAGATGGCTTCATGGTGTTGAAATTGCCTAACTGTATTTGTTGTACATCTGTACGCAACATTTTAGTGTATTCAGCACGTATGGAGACAACAACTACTTGCCGAAACCGCTAATGTCCATATTTGTTGTATTTTTAAGTGATTGTGACGAAATAAATTATTACACAAAAGTCTTCTGCTGATGTATAAGCCTGTAGAAACTGCTTGTAGCAGAATGGTACAGATTTACTTGAACTTCAGTAAAAGATCAACTTGCTACATACAAAAGTGTAAATTTGAAATCAAAGTCTTACACAAAACAAATCTTTACTTCCCTTTAAATAATTTCCTGTGTAGCACCATACAGTATATTAAATATTCGTCGCAGGAAAGCGGTCACGAAAATATTCATCAAGGAACTTCGGTATTATTCACTGTACATATCAGGTTGGGTTTCTCTCGAAACGTTTTCCTTCTACTCAAAAAAATCAAATAGGTCGCACAAATATGCTCGCTGAGAGTTATAAAAAAAATCAAATAGGTAGCACAAATACGCTCACTGAGAGTTATCGTTCCCTTAGCCGGCCGGAGTGGCCGTGCGGTTCTAGGCGCTACAGTCTGGAAAGGAGCGACCGCTACGATCGCAGGTTCGAATCCTGCCTCGGGCATGGATGTGTGTGATGTCCTTAGGTTAGTTAGGTTTCATTCGTTCTAAGTTCTAGGCGACTGATGACCTCAGAAGTTAAGTCGCATTGTGCTCAGAGCCATTCGTTCACTAAATGTCCTGTAAACATTACAGCACTCGTATCTAGGGAATGCGAATGTGAAATAATCTGGGTTAAGTTAAGTATCAAAGGTGGGTCAGATATGATAGTCGGATGCTTCTATAGACCACCTGCATCAGCAACCGTAGTAGTTGAGCGCCTCAGAGAGAACCTGCAGAACGTCGTGAAGAAGTTTCGTGATCATACTATTGTAATAGGGGGAGACTTCAATCTACCAGGTATAGAATGGGATAGTCACACAATCAGAACTGGAGCCAGGGACAGAGACTCTTGTGACATTATCCTGACTGACTTGTCCGAGAATTACTTCGAGCAGATAGTTAGAGAACCAACTCGTGAAGCTAACGTTTTAGACCTCATAGCAACAAATAGACCGGAACTTTTCGACTCCGTGAATGTAGAAGAGGGTATCAGTGATCATAAGTCAGTGGTTGCATCAATGACTACAAGTGTAATAAGAAATGCCAAGAAAGGAAGGAAAATATATTTGCTTAACAAGAGTGATAGGGCACAAATCGCAGAATATCTGAGTGACCACCATCAAACGTTCATTTGTGAGGAAGAGGATGTGGAACAAAAATGGAAAAAATTCAGAAACATCGTCCAGTACGCCTTAGATAAGTTCGTACCGACTAAGGTCCAAAGCGAGGGGAAAGATCCACCATGGTATAACAATCATGTACGAAAGGTACTACGGAAACAAAGAAAGCTTCATCATAGGTTTAAGAGTAGTCGAATCATAGCTGATAAGGAAAAGCTGAACGAAGCGAAAAAGAGCGTAAAGAGAGCAATGAGAGAAGCATTCAACGAATTCGAACATAAAACATTGGCAAACAATCTAAACAAGAACCCTAAAAAGTTTTGGTCATATGTAAAATCGGTAAGCGGATCTAAATCCCCTATTCAGTCACTCGTTGACCACGATGGCACCGAAACAGAGGACGACCGAAGAAAGGCAGAAATACTGAATTCAGTGTTCCGAAACTGTTTCACTGCGGAAAATCGTAACACGGTCCCTGACTTCAGCCGTCGCACGGACGCCAAAATGGAAAATATTGAAATAAACGATATCGGAATTGAAAAACAACTGCTATCACTTAGTAGCGGAAAAGCATCCGGACCAGACGAGATACCCTTAAGATTCTACAGTGATTATGCTAAAGAACTTGCCCCCTTTCTATCAGCAATTTATCGTAGATCGCTGGAAGAACGTAAAGTACCTAGCGACTGGAAGAAAGCGCAGGTCGTTACCATTTTCAAGAAGGGTCATAAATCAGATGCGAATAATTATAGGCCTATTTCGCTTACGTCAATCTGTTGTAGAATAATGGAACATGTTTTGTGTTCTCGTATTATGACGTTCTTAGATAATACAAATCTCCTTCATCATAACCAACATGGATTCCGCAAACAGAGATCATGTGAAACTCAGCTCGCCCTATTTGCCCAAGAAATTCACAGTGCCGTAGACACTGGCGAGCAGATTGATGCCGTATTCCTGGACTTCAGGAAGGCATTTGATACGGTTCCGTACTTACGTTTAGTGAAAAAAATACGAGCTTACGGAATATCGGACCAGGTTTGTGATTGGATTCAGGATTTCCTAGAAGAAAGAACACAACATGTCATTCTTAACGGTTCAAAATCTGCAGATGTAGAGGTAATTTCGGGAGTACCGCAGGGAAGCGTGATAGGACCTTTATTGTTTACAATATACATAAATGACTTAGTTGACAACATCGGTAGCTCCGTGAGGCTATTTGCAGATGACACGGTTGTCTACAAGAAAGTAGCAACATCAGAAGACTCGTACGTACTCCAGGAGGACCTGCAGAGGATTAATGCATGGTGCGACAGCTGGCAGCTTTCCCTAAACGTAGATAAATGTAATATAATGCGCATACATAGGGGCAGAAATCCATTCCAGTACGATTATGCCATAGGTGGTAAATCATTGGAAGCGGTAACGACCGTAATATACTTAGGAGTTACTATCCGGAGCGATTTGAAGTGGAATGATCACATAAAACAAATAGTGGGAAAAGCAGGCGCCAGGTTGAGATTCATAGGAAGAATTCTAAGAAAATGTGACTCATCGACGAAAGAAGTAGCTTACAAAACGCTTGTTCGTCCGATTCTTGAGTATTGCTCATCAGTATGGGACCCTTACCAGGTTGGATTAATAGAAGAGATAGACATGATCCAGCGAAAAGCAGCGCGATTCGTCATGGGGACATTTAGTCAGCGCGAGAGCGTTACGGAGATGCTGAACAAGCTCCAGTGGCGGACACTTCAAGAAAGGCGTTACGCAATACGGAGAGGTTTATTATCGAAATTACGAGAGAGCACATTCCGGGAAGATATGGGCAACATATTACTACCGCCCACATATATCTCGCGTAATGATCACAACGAAAAGATCCGAGAAATTAGAGCAAATACGGAGACTTACAAGCAGTCGTTCTTCCCACGCACAATTCGTGAATGGAACAGGGAAGGGGGGATCAGATAGTGGTACAATAAGTACCCTCCGCCACACACCGTAAGGTGGCTCGCGGAGTATAGATGTAGATGTAGAACTGAAGATAATTTTTTATATCATCTTCGTCCTTCCTCACGTCAATTAACACAAATCAGCTTGCAGCAGAAAAAAATATAGATGCTTTTACGCTAGCTATATTATCGAACCTTTCAAGAAAGAAATGACACAAGAGCAGAACAGTTCCCTATCGGTGGCTTTTGTTAGGCCAGACACCGAGAGAGATCTTTTACCATCGCAAAAATAGAACGACAACAGCGCTCTCCCGCTACCGTTCCCGATTTGGAAAACAACGTGAAGAAAAATACTAATTAGTCAACTCTATGGCATAAGTAATACTACTACCTAACATAATAAACTGAATGTAAGCACCAGCATATACAACAAACTATAGTAAGTTAATGAACTTACAATGTTATTAGCACTGAATTTGTAACAGTTTGCTTTTATCATCGAAAGACATACACGTTTTTTATTCAGTCGAATACAAATCACTAACTTATACATACGTACCAAATGTTTTCTTACCGACAGAAGCACCTTGGACATAAAAATAAGTGAAATGGTTTGGAACTTTGTGAAAGAAGTAAACTGAATTTTTAAAAAATATTTTTGTTCTTCATAGTTGATAAGGCTGACGAGACTTCTCGTCCATCAGACTGATAACTGAGAATGATGTCTTTCGAATTTGGTTGTAAGTTATTGTGTAATGCAGAAGTGGTTTCCATATGTGGATGACTGCACGCAGGTCGCCCATATGTCTCATGTTGTGCACATGTGACAGTCACAGTGACGGGACAGAAGATAACAGCAGCGTTCACCTACCTGGCAGGTGCTCTCCAGATAGTGTGAGAGGCCAGATTACGCTGCAAAAACAAACAGATCTCTGATATCAGCCTTACAAATGTTTCTTTTATCTTTGCGACACTGAATTTCTGTTCGTCTACATAATAACACTTACATACAGTTCTGATACTGAGATTCAAGACTTCGTCACGAGAAATGTTGCAATAGTATAATTTTCAAAATAATTTATTGTAACAATCCCATTAGCAATTTATCAAACATAAAAACTAATTTCGACCACTTAATGATTATCTTCAGATCTGATTATTCACGAGTTGTGAGAATTCAAAATGATCAACAGGGCTATCAAACTACTGCTCTCTGAAGATAAACGTAAACAAGAAAGTGAAATAGCGAAACAAACAGCTATTGGATATAGCCATAACAGCGCCATAGTATACACCCTAAAACAATAATTCCAGAACAATCATGTCACAAAAAACAAAAAGAAAATTCGATCTTCCACACAATCAGTTGCGTGTAGTATTTCATATCACATTGCCAATGTCTTCAAAGGAAAAGGCATGAACATATCCATCGACAGCAAGACTGGGCAGAAGTTACCTCACAACAGCAACACAACCCAATTCACCATATGAGTGTGTAAAAATTGAATGTTTTGGCTGTTTCTACGTAGGCTAGACAGGAATATCGTTTGAGATTAGATTCAAAGAACGCATGGCAGTACTTAAAACCAAAAAATACCACATATCAGGAATAGCTTTCCACCTGCACGAAACAAAACAAGTATCAACATCCTGCGTATCTAAGCTAAAAATGAAAAACTGGACATCCTTGAAACAGTCCAGATGTACAAACACTAAAGAAAACAAGCTATATCAATCTTAAGAGACGAAAATTACAATGTTTACAGTAGCATCAAATCTGTTTTCAAGAACGGGCTACATTATTAAATTTGCAATGTGAACGCACACTCACACAACCTCTACCTTCCCCTTCGTATTTACCATAAATATTTGGTTATAATACCATGACATTCCGCAAATGAACAATGGAATGGCCTCATTTGCAAAAATACCAGCACACCAACAGCTTGTACCCTGGGTCTGCCCTCCACCCTCTCTCTCTCTCTCGCTCTCTCTCTCTCTCTCTCTCTCTCTTTCCGATCCTCTCTTTCTCTCTCTGCCTCCGTCATACCCTTTTGTTTTCCATGAATTAATTTAGTTATTTACTCTGTGCCTGTCCGCCCCTTCACACTTTCCATGAATTAATTTAGTAGTTTTCCGGTTTTCTTTGATATTTTCCAATATATATCCAATTCTTTGTCACAATCTTTTCAGCCTCTATTTCTGAGCCCCTACCAAGTCGTTATTCATGTATAATTATAAACTTGACAGAAAAGGATTTGTAAATCCACTCAAAATATTTATTCTAACGTATCTATTCATTAACTCAGCCAAAGCTCCCCACAATCCTCTCAAATTTTCTCTGAAATAATACTGTTGTTTTGCTGTATAAACTTGGTACTTTAAGATAATGATTCTGTTTTGCTATATATTCCTTGAACTTAGTAGTTTTCAGACACGTGGCACATTTCAAAATTTCTAAAGTTATTTTGCATAATTATTTAAAACAATGTATGTCAGTAATTTTATCCTTATATTTCTATAAACTTCAAGTGCTGCAGTTTTGTTTACAAAGTATGACAGTTTATATGTGACAGAGAAAGGAGCCTGTGACCACTGTGGTATTCTATTTTAGTTGTTTGTTTTCACATTTAGATATATATTTAATTTTGAGTCAAAAACCTCCCCAAAAACATTTCATACAATAATGTTTGGTATCTCCACTACACAGTGCCACAGGTTACCCCAAAGTCGTAACACAACACAAAAGTCGTACTAACACATATACATCCACCTGCTGATGGAGGTTTAAACCTTAAAACTGTGTTGTCGATATGGATAAATAGTGACTGGTAAAGTAAACTTGCTGTATCATTCAATTTGAATGCTGGCATGGTTTAGCCATTTTCGTGTTGGCCTTCCTAGTAACTGTAGTTTGAGGATGAAACCACCGAGTTATTCTACTCTCTTTGTGCTTTATGCAAGCACCAGTATGAAGCATCCGTTGAAATTTGGAAGCGGGCTCATACCGTTACGATGGAATTGTATACAGCACAAGGTGAACGTTACTACCTTGCCTAACACAACAACATATTAATCAAAGTTTCTCTCCATAACAAACCAATATTTACGATAATTTCCTGGGGTAACCGAAATTCTCAGCGTCACCGTCTTTTCGATAAAATTTAATCTAGTTTTTGGCTACAAATTACGAGTTTCAGGTTTCCCAAATAGTTACGCCATACACTGGTGCACTTGCTAAACATGTCTTTCGAAGCTTGTCCATAACGTAATAATAAACTTGAATGCTTCTGAGAATTTATGTTGTGATAAGAACATTAATTATCCTATACATTCGATTACACATGAGTTATAAGAAATGCTACACATTTAACATATTTTCTAAAATTTTGTTTAAGTAATTGTTCACGAAACTTATTTGTTGACTAAATGAAAATTTGTTGTCATGTTTCTAAAACCTACTTAACTTGTCATAAATATATTTATATGGTATAAAGACCTAATTATTTGTTGTCTTATACATTTGGCATATTTCTAAATTTCAAAAGTTATGTATCAAAATTACTTGAAGCAATCAATGCAACTAATTTTTTCATTATACATATATTTTAGTTGCAGCTTTGTTTATATTGTTCTCTATGAAAACAGGAAGACAATATAATTACAACTATGAACTATTACCGTTTCTGGAAAACAACAGAAGGTCATGTTCTAATAAATAGAACTAAATCCATTCCAGTTTACTCGGCTGTGGTTATTGAGTCGACATTGTCATGTACTTCGTGCGCCAATCGCACGTTCTTTGTCTCAATTTGTAGTTGCGCGAATATTCGTTTGCCTTTAAATACATACTCAATAAAATATGATTCTCACAAAAGAGGTGCGCTTACGGAGAAACTCTCTGTTGTATAAAATTAGTGAATGCTGTAAGTTTTTGATCTGATGGCAACAAACACAGTACAGTGTTATAGCGACAAAGCTTCTTTACCAAGAAATATAAAACCCAGGCCCTCTGTTCCATCACTAGACAAAGAAGACATTGAGTCTGAGCTTTTGAAATTTTACGCAGATGAGTATTAAATTTTACAGTCTAATTAAGTCGGGTGATGCTGAGGGAATTAGATTAGGAAATGAGGCACTTAAAGTAGTAAAGGAGTTTTGCTATTTGGGGAGCAAAATAACTGATGATGGTCGAAGTAGAGAGGATATAAAATGTAGGCTGGCAATGGCAAGGAAAGCGTTTCTGAAGAAGAGAAATTTGTTAACATCCAGTATTGATTTAAGTGTCAGGAAGTCATTTCTGAAAGTATTCGTATGGAGTGTAGCCATGTATGGAAGTGAAACATGGACGATAAATAGTTTGGACAAGAAGAGAATAGAAGCTTTCGAAATGTGGTGCTACAGAAGAATGCTGAAGATTAGATGGGTAGATCACATAACTAATGAGGAGGTATTTAATAGGATTGGGGAGAAGAGAAGTTTGTGGCACAACTTGACCAGAAGAAGGGATCGGTTGGTAGGACATGTTCTGAGGCATCAAGGGATCACCAATTTAGTATTGGAGGGGAGCGTGGAGGGTAAAAATCGTAGAGGGAGACCAAGAGATGAATACACTAAGCAGATTCAGAAGGATGTAGGTTGCAGTAGGTACTGGGAGATGAAAAAGCTTGCACAGGATAGAGTAGCATGGAGAGCTGCATCAAACCAGTCTCAGGACTGAAGACCACAACAACAACAACAACAACATTCTTCTTTTATAGTTTTAGTCTGAGTCGTCCTGTTTCTGCAATGTTAAGCGTGTACACGAAACAGTAGTGTCTAATTCTGGAAAGACAAGTAATTCAGAATCATAACTGCAAGAGCGATTCTTACATAAAACAGGGAAAGGGAACATTACGTCTCGCGTTCGGCGCATCAAGAGATTAAACATCTACGAGCTGTCAGGTGAGTAATACTCAGCCATTTTCTAGAACTATCTCACGGTCTTCAAATCGATATCAAGTGCTAAAAGAGAACTGATAAACTGATAGTCCCATTCACAAGCATCCTCGTTAGCGGTTCTCCTGAAATGGTGATCATCCCATAGCCATAAAAGGCACTCTTTCGTCCCGATTTTGCTGCAGCACGATGCACAATGGCCTGTGCTGAGGCTCAAGTCGTCGACTTCACTGGCGCTGTTTGGCCATTTTCTGATATCAGACATTCCTTTTACAAGGCAGTCCCAAAAAACATTTAGACCATGTGTTGGTAAAGATGTCGAATACACAGCAGTTATCGAAGCTTTTTCTTCTGTCATCTAATTTTAGAAATGGAGTATTCAAATTGTAATAGAAAGATACTTTTCATTTCCCAATTAGAAATGATTTTCTACAATTGTACTACCACTATTGTGATTTAAGGCATGCTCCTAGAACCAGAATGCTGATAAGATGACAAGTATATGAATAAAATCGACGTCATAAAGAGACACTAACTTCCGCAATTTTGGAAAAATACGTGTTCTTGCTGCATGGGCGTCGAGTTGATGTTGATGTCTATATTAGTCAAACCAATCCCTAGGCTACTAAGCCGTTGTAGTAAACTCCCAGGTTTACAGTCACATATAATCGCACAATGTGGCGAGCCAGACAGCTCATTACTTATGATGAAAAATGCACCCACAGCTATGATTCGGTAAACACTGCGACAGTCATCTTCGTGGAGTTAAGGTGATTTCAATGGGGCTAATGCATTTGTGAGAACATTTTTCATAGTTCCAAATTACCATTATCTATCGTATTTTCAAACTTCAAGGAAACGCGAGCACGTTGGCCATAGAGGCACGATGGTCGTTACATTGCACCACCGATAAAGACGGTTGGTGACAACAATGCCATCGCCTTTCTACAAACGCGCTAGGGCAGACAGATTCTCGAGCGAGGTTGGTCACACATTTTATTTTTTCTTGTTAATGAAAGTAAATTTTCCTTCCTCGATATATGTTGTATACTCCAGGGTAACGCTCTCACGAAACATGCAACTACAACGATTGAAGTCTATAGATTATTGATTGTTTTGAAATTGTGTACGGTGATAAATTTTTAAAGCGTTTTCGTAAGCGAACTATTATAATTCCGATATGGCGATGGGGCACAATGGCCCACTTAAATAAGGGCACGTCGGCCCACATGGCCAACCTACCTCGCTGTCTTTCTCTAAGTGATTACTGTTATTCATTCATTCATTCATTCATTCATTCATTCCCGCGATCTGGCCCAGTGGACCGCTCGCCACCACTGTTAGAGCTCTCCATCTGTTTCTGTCTCCTGCTATCTGTCTCTAGCTTCCCGTGACTCCCAGCTGCAACAAGTCTTCTGTCACTCTATCGATCCCAGTCTTACTAGGTCTTCCCACTGGTTTGCTCCCCGACGGGATCCAGCCCATTGCAATTTTGGGACACCTTGTTGCCTCCATTCTATAACATGTCCAGCCCATTGCAGTCTTTTGGTTCTCATCACTCCCAAGATATTAGCCTCCCTGTACAGCTCCTCTAATTCTGTGTTATAGCGTCTTCTCCATTCTCCAGTAGTCTGATCTCGGATTGATCTACATTTTACTCTTATTAACTTTAAAAATCAAGCGTAGTGAAAGTAAGAAAATTGTGTCCTGAACTGATTTTAAGCTGATAACGTTTTTCGATGTATAATTTTTCTTTTATAACTTCATTCGACATTTCATTTCTTCTTTTGTTTCTTACCAAAACCAATAACTTGTCTTCATGTATTCAAATAAAATGATGTAAATTTGAAATTATTGCCCATTGGATATTGCAGGACATATATTCTGAAGTATAAAATCCACTTCTATATTCGAATGTAGTCATGTGTTTACTCATCGTCATTCTGCCATTTCGGTGTTAGTGGTTCGAAATTGTGAAAGGAAACATAAAAGGCAATGTCTCTGCAACAACTAACAGATTAGCAATCACAAAAATAAAATGAAATCTAAGTTCAATTAGGGAAGTGAGCAGAGAGTCTAATGTACCTAGAAAAACTTGCGAGAGGTTCTGTAACCAATTCAAAGATTTAGAAACTTTTGAAACGCAAACAAACTTCTGGCATAGATTTGGCTCTGCAAAAAGAAACAGCACCATATTACTTCGTTTTGTAGTGAAGTACTCAATATTTTAGCTACGTTAACAATAACCTTGAATATAATGAAATAATGTATAAAACCAAGTTCGCTAACAATTTTCTGAAATATTTTTTATTCCACGATTATTTAAATAGGGCCTACATTCATAAGAAAAAAACCATGTTTTTAAGTATTTGAACCTGAACAGGTAACCTTACTTGAAAAATATCTTACTAAAGCTAGCGGCGTGTACTTTGGACTTTCACGAAAAAGAGTTCGATGATTTGTCTACACCTATGCAGTTGCCAGTCAACGCAAAATACCCCAATCAGGACTGACTTTGGAATGGGGGGAGCTGATTGCTGACTGGTTTTTAGGATTGCTGAAACGACATCAGACATTCATTCGAATTTCACATATAGCTAGTTTGGTACGATGTTGTAGCTTCAACAATCACAACACAGCCTTGTTTACCGACTACCTGAACAATGCTTTCACAAGACTGAAAGTAACGCCTGGTGACATCTGGAATGTAGATGTCACTAGAATCACTACAGTGAAAAGGCGTGACAGGATAGTAACTCGAAGGAGATGACTTCAAATAGAGCGCGTAATATTTTATGAAATAAAATCACTTATCACTATGGTTTTAGCTGTTAGTGCCGCTAGGAATAGCGTGCCTCCATTTTTCATATTCCCTGGCGTTAACTTCAAAACCAGTTTTATCGGAGATGTTCCTGTGGGAAGCAATGGTAGTGCCCATCCCTTAGGGTGGATGACAGAAACTACTTTCTTGAAACACGCGCATTATTTTGTATTTCATGCCGCGCAGAGTGGCCGCGCGGTTTAAGGCAACATGTCACGGACTGCGCGGCCCCTCCCGCCGGAGGTTCGAGTCCTCCCTCGAGCATGGGTGTGATCTTAGTATGTTAGTTTTAGTTTAAGTAGTGTGTAAGTCTAGGGACCGATGAACTAAGAATTCACAAACATTTGAACATTGTTTTTTTGTATTTCATGTTCGATGTTCCAAAGACCATCGTTACTTGGTACTAACAGACAACCACAATTCCCATTTATCAACTGAAGTCTTAGATTTTTGCGAGGAAAATGGTGCCACAATTCTATCTTTCCCAAGCCACTGTAGTCACAAACTAGAGCCCTTACATGGAAGTGTTTACGACCCCGTCAAGAAGTTTGTAAACTCAGCTGGCAATGCATGGGTCATAGCACACAAACAACCAGTGACCTACACAGTCTCCCAAGCATTGTGAAAACTCTGCTACCAAACGTAGTTACGTCCCGAAACATAGTGGCTGGATTTAAAGTGACAGTCATCTCCTCCTTAAACAGGAACATTTTCACACATGATGGCCTTCTGCCTTCGTACATAACAGGCAGACCTGATCCTAATGCTGCTGGTTGTGGTTTGATTGCTGAAAATGGTCCTTCAACTGCTCAAGATCACAATGGTAGGCCTGTTTTGTCAGTAACAGCGCCTGTTAAGTTGAACGTCACATAGTGTGAAAAATCGTGTTTACTAACGTCTGAAGATGTCAGGGCGTTTGAGAAGTTGCAACTAAGAAAAAAGACGGCTAAGAAACAAAGAAAATCTCGGCAGTACAGACAGACGTTCCAAGGAAAGATGCATTACAGTGTGAGCAACAAGAAACACTTTGAAGAGAAATACTGATGATCCGTGCAAAACTGACTGAGAGCACGATAAAGCTCCTCAAATTAAGCTCAGAAAGAAAGAGGGCACTCTCGAGAAGGTTCTTCAAGATGAAGAAGATGAGGATGAGGATTCCCCTTGTCTTAAGCCGTTTTCTCGCAACAATACAGATGATGAATGGGTTCAGTGCAAAAGTTGCAAGCGGTGGGTACATCTGTCATGTATAAAAAATCATGTGAAATTACTTTTGTACGAATCTTTGAACTGTGAAGATTCTATCGGGCAATCAGACCCCGAGAGATAAGATTTCTGGAGATGCTTTCCTGTCAGATTGTTATTATTACAAAGATAACCCCATTTGTGATTGTAATTTTTGTCATAAAGCTGCAGGAATTTATGTAATGAGCAATGTCGTAACTGATTGAATGATAAAATCATAAGGGCCAACTTCCCCCAACGTCTGGGCCAACTTACCCCTGTGGGTGGGGTGGTTGGCCACTAAATATTTTCTTATGAATATACAATCAGTGCGACGCCATAATTACTTAAGTTTAAAAGTGCTAAAACAATGTACCAATGTTTGCACATAAACAGATCGGTGCAAATACAAAATACAGGCTGGAAAAGTGCAAGAAAAAAATTGGGCCAACCTGTACCGTTCTGCCCCATCAGTACAGAAAAAGTGGACTGCAGTATAGTCAGAATACATCGGTAACGGCTTTGAGAGCGAAAGGCAAGTGCTGGGCCTGAGTGCCGTTCAGTCACTCAATTTTAAGTACCGTAAGCAATCTACTTGTGTGAAATCAAGAGCTGTGATACACAGTAATGGCGAGAGATATCGAATGTGCTCCAGCAAACGAAAGGTGGATATTATACAGCATTAAAACCTCAAATTCTACAAGACTATGCTTTATGAAGACTCATTTAGACCGATTTACGATTTCCACAATCATTCGACTCCGCTTTAATCATGTCTCGTTTACGATTCCCATGCCTGGGGGTGTGATTTAGTGTCAAAATCTGATTTAAATCACATCTTGTTTTCCTTTTTCCAAATCTGGCAATGAACGGTTAGAATTTCTGAAGACTTTGACGAGTATATGGGTTACCTGCACCCTAAAGTAACGTCTTCCAGACACATCGAAATAAAGTTTTGCATCACCACAGTTCCCAGATCTCCTGGGGACAGACGTTGACTATGGACATTGTGTGACTGACACAGTCCCCTGGACTGTTCAGAGACGTCACTAAACCTGCCCAAAGATGCGAACAACCATGCATGAGCAGCACCTATTAGACGGAGGGGGTCCAACAGCCGATCAGTTCCAGTCATTCCACCAGGAAGGAGGTACTCGGCTCGTGTTATCTGTAGTTCAACCATGCGTAGACAGCCAATATCGCAATTCGATAGCGTTTGCATTGTTACTTTGTGCCAGGAAGGGCTCTCAACAAGGGAGGTGTCCAGGCGTCTCGGAGTGAACTGGTGTTATTCAGACAAGGAGGAGATGCAGAGAGACAGGAACTGTCGAAGACATGCCTCGTTCAGGCCACCAAAGGGCTACTACTGCTGCGTATGACCGCTACCTGCGCTTTATAGCTCAGAGGAACCCTGACAGCAACGCCATCATGTTGAATAATGCTTTTCGTGCAGCCACAGGACGTCAGGCAACGACTCAAACTGTGCGCAATAGGCTGCATGATGCTCAACTTCATTCCCGACATCCATGGCGAGTTCCATCCTTGCAACCACGATGCCATGCAGCACGGTACAGATGGGCCGAAAAACATGCCGAATGGATCGCTCAGGATTGGCATCACGTTCTCTCCACCGATGAGTGTCGCATATGCCTTCAACTAGTCAATCGTCGGAGACGTTTTTGGAGGCAACCCGGTCAGGCCGAACGCCTTAGACACACTGTCCAGCGAGTGCAGCAAGGTGGAGGTTCCCTGGTGTTTCGGGGTGACATTATGTGAGGCCGACGTACGCCGCTGGTGGTCATGGAAGGCACCATAACAGCTGTACGACACGTGAATGCCATCCTCCGACCGATAGCACAACCATATCGGTAGCCTATTGGCGAGGCATTCGTCTTCATGGATGACAATTCGCGCCCACATCGTGCACATCTTGCGAATCACTTCCTTCAGGATAACGACATCGCTCGACTAGAGTGGTCAGCATGTTCTTCAGATATGAACGCCACCGGACATGCCTGGGATAGATTGTATGGACGGCGTGACCCACCAACCACTCTGAGGGATCTACGCCGAATCGCCGTTGAGGAGTGGGACAATATGGACCAACAGTGCCTTGATGAACGTGTGGATAGTATGCCACGGCGAATGCAGGCATGTATCAATGCAAGAGAACGTCTTACTGGGTATTAGAGGTATCGATGTGTACAGGAATATGGACCACCTCCTCTGAAGTTCTCGCTGTATGGTGGTACAACATGCAATGTGTGATTTTCATGAACAATAAAAAGGTTGAAATTGATTTTTATATTGATCTCTATTCCAATTTTCTGTATAGGTTCCGGAATTCCTGGAACCGAGGTGATGCAAAAGTTTTTTTGGTGTGTGTATTTTGGTTTCTAAAGACATTCACCTGAATAAAGTGATTGTCAATTTTCTCAAGGTTGTAGGGAAATATCTGTATTAAATTTAAGAAGCTGTGTGAATTGATAACATACATGTCTGGTTTGGTCATCATTCTGTTTGTTAAACATCTGTTGTGGAAGAATATAATTGAGAGATTCATATTTCAATTATGTAAATATGCTTTTATGTATCTTCCCTATAGAAATGTGTACTATATGTAAACATGTGTTCTCGATGGCTACGTGGAATACAAACTCTGGAGGCCAAATAAAACAAACAGTCTGTAAGGCAGTGTGATAACACTCTATATGGAAAGTGAAAGATTTATTCCGGATGCTTGCTTATCACTGATCGAGAGGATAACATCGTGAGTCTGTGAAATAAGCATAATCTGACATCTCAAAGAATCTGTGCAATCCTGAATGGCATCTTTATCTGAAGTAGTTCTACACAGTCAATCTCTGTCGTGTGTACGACCTAGGCACACTGGAGTGTCGTGTGCAGCTGTCCATATTCCGCATGTATTTTTCCATTACGCAATCCCTGAAAAACAGACCCAATAAAAATATGCTCATTTCTTTCCGTACGAATGTACAACAGTCACTTCATATTAAGCAAATAGGGAAACCCTTAAACATTTGATTACACACTTTAAAAAATAGTTTACCTCTGTAACACATTTCCACATTATTTCACTTGTTTTTTGTGTAAATAATGCCAATGTGCTTCGATAATATACCAATTCTTTACCTGATAGATGTTATTCTCTTTTATTAAATTACAGCGAATAATTTTAAATCTCCATAATGAAGATAAGAACCTTGCAAAAGTAAAGCTGCGTGTTGTAAATCTCCATAATGAAGATGAGGAACTTTCAAACGTAAAGCTTCGTGGACAGGTTGTGAGTCGTGCTTGTGTAGCTCAATTGGTGCAGAACTTGCCCGAGAAAGGCAAAGATCCTGGGTTCGAGTCCCGGTCCAGTAAACAGTTTTAACCTCCCAGTAAGTTTCAACTCGAAACCTGTTTCACTTGTGGATACTAAAAGCACGCCGATGGGGCGATGTAACGTGACATCTAACGCTCCAACAGTGTCGAAGGTGTATACAAGGAGCGGGTTTTGTACCTGATTTAGTCTCCTGACCTCAATCTCTGGATTTCTCTGTCTAAAGTCACCCCATCAGGGGAGCCGTGGGAGAGTTGGACACTTTCGGTAATGTGGTTGAAAAACTGTACTCTTCCACCAATATTTAGGATATGAATCGTGGGTGCTTGAGAGAATTAGAAACTCACTGCAGAGACGAATACAGAAGTACATTGAAATTTAAGGACAACACTAGAAACACAAACCAAAAGAAGGTTACAGGGAAAGAAGCGGTTCATGACATTTTCTACAAATTTCCAATTTAAATACTATGTGTTACTGTCAATCTGTATCTCAACATTTACTGCCCTTGTTGCGAAAAAAGGGGTTCCTTGAGGAGAAAATGACGTAAGGAAAAGGACCGTACAGAAAAAGAAGGGACGCATCGACTTTTTTTAAAAAAAAAACCTGGATTATTGCATTATTCTTTCTAAAAATTACAACATGTGGTGAGGTTACAGCGCAGTGTTAGTTTCTGTTCCTAGCAGTACATGATATTGTCTGCGTTCTTTGTGCAGTGTTTCACTTTTGCCAGCATTCTCAAAAATTTTAGAAAAAGTAATGTACAAGCAGCTTCTCAACCATCTGACCACAAATAGTTTATGTAAATGAAATACAGCATAGAAGCGGAAAAGAAAAAAGAAAACGTAAATGGCACTGACGTACTGTGCAGCTATCTCCAGCGAATAAAACCGAAATCTACAGTCATATGAAATTGGAGACGACTATTAACGTACGAGGAAGCACTTTGAATCAGTACCAAAACAAATAAGACACAAAATTTTAAAACAGTTCCATTGCCTAGAATCAGAGGCCGACCACAGTATTTAGACTTCCGGTTTCATTTCTGTGTTGCCACTAAACAGACCTACAAAAGAAGTAGTATCTCAGCATTTTGGTGCATCTTATTTGTACAACGTTCTTGTGCTAGTAAAAAATCAAAATAAAAAAGACGGAGGAACCTGCAAAATAATTTCAGGTACATCGCAAAACTTGTATGAATATTCATGGAATAAAAACGAAGAAAACTGAATATCTTCTGAAAAGCCTACAAAGAATAGGCTGTGCACCGGTTTACGTGTGTGGAAAACATGGCAGTCACCACCACAAACTTAATGTTGAGGTTACAAGTAATATATAGCAGCATATAAATCCCTTTAGGGTTATTCAGCACCACTACAGCTTGCTTGATTCTTCAAAACTGTATCTGTCAGAAGAACTGAATCTTACAGAAATGTTTCAAGAAAAATATCCTGACATAAAAGTGAGCTACGAGACCTACAGGGGCATATTTAATAGAGAGTTCAGGGTCGTTTTCCAATGTGTATGACGAGTATATTGTTTAAATGAAAAGCTCAGAAACAGAGAAGAAATTAAGATCTACCCAAGAAGAAATTAAAAGATTGGTTTGTGAGATAACTAAACTGACATTATTCATCACCTGGCACAAGAAAAAAATCTGTAGTATTTTATTTTAGGAAACTGAGAGAATATGAAGCAATTTGCTTCGATTATGATGAAAATTTCACAATGCCTAATGTCTCTACTAACGACGTTTACTGTAAAAGGCATGTATCAACATTTG